>NC_090444.1:332659015-335159015 GCF_031143425.1 Pleurodeles waltl | reverse complement strand
AAAAAGATTAAAGGTGGATAAGGAATTGGCAGGTGTTGAGATGTGATCCAATTATACAAAATACAATAGAGGACACACACAGAAAAGGGAGGTCACTCAAAGAGACTTCAGTATGGATCATACAGGACTTGAAGGGCTTTTATCCATGAAAAACTGCAAAGCTTTCAAAAATAGTGAGAGCGGTAAAGAATATCCTATTCTGGGTAAAAGAGAAAGCTAATAATTTCTGAAATGTAACTTCTATTTTGTAATTTACATTTTATTATGCCGCAGCAGTAGACAATACATTGTTTATACCATTCACAGTGTTAAAAAACATTGGGATGATTATGAGTTTGGCAGACGGATACATCCATCTGCCAAACTCCCAAAAGGGGGGTCGCTGTGGTGCTGGCAACCTCCCCTCTAGTCCTATTATGACTTTCACACTGGGCTGACTGGAGGAAATCAGGGTTTTAGCCGGTCAGCCCACTGGGAAAGGTGCAGAAGCATTGTTCCGGGGCTCATTATATTATGTTGCACGCAGGGGGCACCACTACCCTCGAAATACACACTGTCTGCACAGCAGAAAGTGAGCATTTCGAGGGTGCTGAGCAGATGGACTCCTGCACTGACCACCAAGAAAAGGCTGATGGAGAACAAGGTTGTAATCAGCAGGGCAACACTGAGTTTAGCACCGCCCTCGCAGATTATAACTCAGACCACTGTCAGCCCGTCTTGAGCACATGAGGGCAAAAGAAATCAATGACAAACATTACCCTGCTGCCCAACACAATATGTTTAAATATTAGACTGTAGGCCAAGTTAAAAGTGAACTAATGTGAGGCAACAGAGCACAGAACACTCACATTAAGAAGAAAGAGATTAAAATACATAGTTGACCTGGAAACTAAGGGCCTGATTACGTGTTTGGTGGTCCATGGACCTCCATGGCGGCGGTGGTGGTCCGACCGCTGTTGGACCACCATATTATGATGCATGCGGTTCCACAGACCACTGCGGCCATGAGATAGGCCAATGAGGCTGTCTGAGGATGGACTGAAGGTGTTTCCACTAGAAACATTATAATCTTGCTTTCCGTCGATATCACTGTAGAGGTACAAACACCACGTATTAGCTGGTGGAAACTGAGGCATTTAAGGCAGAAACCCACCTGTAAGCAACTTTACAGATCCTGTGCTGCCACGAAGCTGATCCTTCACATCCTGTTGCTGATAGAAGGAGCCCAAAATCAATGTAGCAGTGGATGCAACCTACAGTAAGAGAAAACATTTACCAGTCTCAACAAATTCAACAGCAAATGATCACACTGCCATCAACTTGGTATGGGGGCTGTGCACCATGGACCAAGTGTAAATGTGTGTGCCCTGAGTCAGAGTAGTACATAACGTATGACCCAATCACAGCCCAATGATGCCTCCTGTGGGCAGGTCACTGACACTGCACCGACACACTCCAAACAAACCACACATGTTTGTACAACCCAGTTTCAGGGACCGTGAAGTGTACATAATGTTGTGTCACACAACAGCAACACCACATCAATATCACACTTACTGATTGAATTGATACCTTCACGTTGCTCACATGCCATGGTCTGTCGCGATAACCAAGGCAGATATGTATGAATGTGTCATTTAATTCAAACACCTCTTCCATGCAACATCCTTGTAATGGACCCACACATATCACCCACATTGCAAGAGAATGGAAGGTAAATGGGATGCACAATATTTTGTGAGACAAATATCTAAAGCTTGCAAGGCAAATAATACTTGCAGAATAGGGATAGCAGCATCAAGGGGATCCCAGGGATGCTGCCCTGGGACACATTTCACTTTGCATGTGCCCCTAAAACACTATTTGCACTGGAACTGGGGCTCCATGTATCTCAGGGACAACCAACAGTATAACTAAGTGCCATGCCTATGCGCTAAATGTGTAAGTGTTAGTCAAGAAAGCAAATACAACAGCAACAGCATGGGTCACACATTTAGTTAAAGCAACTGGAAGGTGTACATATGAAAATAGACACATGGTCAGTCAAATTAACAGGAAGGTAGAGCAGTTAAACATCATTCATCTGTAGGCAAGCAAAACTCTAGCTTGCACACATGATACGAGTATCTATTCGACATCATGGTTGAAAAATTTAGCCCAATAGATGTTGACATTGGCCAAGCCAAGATTAACTAGTTACTATGTCAAATAACACACAGGCGGTCATTCTGACCCTGGCGGTTGTAAACCACCAGGGCAGAGTGCCGCGGAAGCACCGCCAACAGGCTGGCTGTGCTTCCGGGGGCATTCTGACCGCGGCGGTAAAGCCGCAGTCAGAAAAGGGAAGCCAGCGGTTTCCCGCCGGCTTCCTGCTGCTCCAGGGAATCCTCCACGGCGGCGCTGCAAGCAGCGCCGCTATGGGGATTCCGACCCCCTTCCGCCATCCTGTTTCTGGCGGTTTTCACCCCCAGAAACAGGATGGCGGGAACGGGTGTCGTGGGGCCCCTGGGGGCCCCTGCAGTGCCCATGCCACTCGCATGGGCACTGCAGGGGCCCCCTAACAGGGCCCCATTGAGATTTTCAGTGTCTGCTTGGCAGACACTGAAAATCGCGACGGGTGCAACTGCACCTGTCGCACACCAGCAACTCCGCCGGCTCCATTCGGAGCCGGCATCCTCGTTGCTGGTGCTTTCCCGCTGGGCGGGCGGGCGGCCTTTTGGCGGTCACCCGCCAGCCCAGCGGGAAAGTCAGAATGACCGCCACGGTCTTTTGACCGTGGTACGGTCTTCTGGCGGTTCCCGCCGAAGCCGCCGGCGGGGGTCAGAATGACCCCCACAATGCAATGACATCCCATTAGACCATCACCCACATATCCATCCATTCAACATCTCCCCTTGCCGTGGGTGACACCAGCACTGCTCCCAAAGTCAAGTTATGCCAATCACAGCAAATGGATCATCAATCAGGGTAAATCAAACACAACTGTAGGCATTCATCACACATTACTCAGGAACAACAAAAAGGTAGAAAAGTAATGGCAGGACAAATGTGTACCTAAAAAAACAGCTTGGGTTTCTTAACATGGCATACGATTTAATTAAAGACCAATGGGCAGTCCACATGCATTAGTCCATGTACACTCCTGTGCGCCAAAACTGGACTTCATGATTACAGGGGTTGAGGTGTCTAGTTTGAAGGAGACACCCATCCTCTTGAGTGAGTGGGCACGGCCAACTGGGTGGGGAGCAAAAGGGAGGGTGGAGATAGAATTGGGGGTGGGGACAAAAAATGGAACAGGTACAGGTCCTGATGGGTCTGCCAGCACTGGAGAGTGGCCACTGGATGAAGAATCCAAAGATGAAGATGCTGATCCTATGTCTTCAGTGGCATTCCCCTCGCCCTCCGAGTCACTTGGTCCCTCCATGTTGGATGTCTCCTGACCAGAGGTACCATGGCCAATTGCTTCCCCACTGGTTTCGGCCCTTTCTCTTATGCTTTCCTGTGCTGATGTTGAAATTACAAAAACAAATAAGGTCATTACATGTGTCTGATCACACATGAAAAACAACTTTGATCACCAAACAATATCCTAATTGACAGTAGCCCCCAGCCACAAGCTACAGCAAAGTGACTCCAATATTTGCTACACCATATTCAAGTATGCTACATGAACTGTGAATAGTTGTCCAGAGGAAAATCACATACAACTCCAATTGCATTAGTGGAGTTGTACAACCACAATACCCATGGAGTACATAGGAGACCTTATCACCTTGAATGATTTGGTTTATGTAGCATCCCTCAGTAATCTGTTGTCACAAAATAGTATGGTAATGCCAAATTCAATCTCACAGATGTCACACTAGGCCATGCATTCAGCTAATCTTCATATATCAGATCCCACATCATGATGAAATGTTGGTTAAATAATTCAGCCAAATTGCATCAAGAAGTACAGTAGCTGAAAGAAGGTGATATGGAAACATCCATGTTACACTGTCAAAGGTCATCAATGGTAACTTCACAATATGTTCATGGACTAAATAGACTCATGGAATTTGTGCTAAAGTTGCTCTGCTAGATAACATATCTTGCACAAAAAAGTACACTGGAGATAATTTGGTCAAATGCCTGGGAGACTTGTCTTCAAATATCCGGACCACAGTAAATCAACTAGCCCCAGGGAAATAACCTGTTTTGATTGTTACTGTTGGGAATAATTTACTCAGATTTCATATGTAAAGACCAATAGTCCATTGAATTTTGTAGAAACTCAGAGAATCTCCAGTACCTGTAGAAGGCCCTTAACATGTTGCCCAATGGGAAGACACATCACTGTTTCTTTTTGTCATGCAAACACAGATTCACTTGGACGAATGAGTGTACACAACCACATATGATTCCCACATTCCTGCAAGTCACTCCCTGATGCATGTCAACAGTTAGAAAATGATCCGTCACCATTTAACATGTGCTAAGCACTTTGCTAAATGATTCTACATCAGTGGCGTGGAAATGCGGATTCTGAGTAAGACCTGTAGTCATACCTGTCATGTCCTTCACTGCTTCTGGAATTGTACATGTCAAATTACATGGGTTGACAGGCGAGGGTATGTGTGAGATACCAAGCAAAGGTGGCACACTGCTGTGTGTGGCACCACATGAACTGTAGCCCCATCACATATGTCCAACTCTAAATACATGCTGTCATGCACACATATGTGAGGGGTTGAGACATCATCCCATGAAGACAGGTAAACCATACATGAAACAGCAGTAAAAAATGTAAATTTGCACTTGTATAGCGCACTACTCACCCATTAGGGTCTCAAGGCGCTGTACTCATACCACTATGGAACCCCTCCTGGCTTTTCCCTGTGAGGTGCCCACTCCTGGGCACCCCCAGGGTGAAGCCAGGCATCCAAGTGCTGTTGGGGCCGTTGTGGAGATTAAGCAAGCTATTGCCCAGAGTTGCAGAGTGGGACCCATGAATTAGATTAGGCACCAAGGCAAGAATTATCTGGTCAAGGGGAATTGAGCCCAAGACCTGCCGAAGCGGGACTTGAACCCTGGTCTTGAGCCAGATCTCTGCTTTAGGGTCTGCCGCTCTAACCATTGAGCCACACTTCTCCACAGTGAAAATTAAATGTCAAAAGTGAAAGGTACACATGCTAACAGATAGGCACAATAAATGAAGGCAACAGTGATGTTACCAAAATCACGTCACAAGACATTCACTACTTACCAAGGTAAAGTATTGTTCTGTGACTACACCCAAAGGACAATGTATGCTCTGTCACATGTATGATATCCAGCTTCACATGAGAGTCAGCAGTGAGGTGCCAGCACTCGTCACCCACTAAAGACAAGTGGCCTGTGGGTGACAAATGCCAATATACTCATTTGTGCAGACACATGGCTGAGTACAGTGATCTATCACATTATGTTCTTTGTTTTTGGAAATGACACACTGAAGTCAAGTGGACTGCTGGGTACAAATGACACACAAAACAACATGCAACATGACCTGATTGATCACTGTAGTCAGCCATGTGTTGGCCCTGGAGAGGATATTAATAGTGGACTGTACTCTGTACCTAGGTCACAGCCCAATAGGCAAGACACATCAGCATGCACCAATTGCCATACCTACACAAACAATTACTCATCTTGTATGTCACATATGGCCCATCTCCAATCCTCAAGGGAGATATAAGACTCTAAAACTTCAACTTGGCAAAGTAACAGGCAGGAAAATGTTGAGGGCTCATCCCCTTGTAGCTGCTGTGCGCCCCTCAAAATCCCATCAAGCTCGGGGTAGGTCACTGTCAGAATGCGGGCCATTATGTGAGTCAGACTCCGGCATGTGCCCTGCCCACATTGGGAGGACAGCCTCAGCTGGACCTCTGTGATCTTCTGGGCCCAGTGTCTCAGGACCTCCCACCTCTTGCAACACTGGGTGCTTCACCTGTTATGGAACCCCAGGGTCCGCACTTTCGGGGCAATGGCTCTTCAAATCCTTTTTTCCTGAGGAACATTGGCCTCAATGGATGCAAAATACAACTAGAAAGTTTACAATTCCATTTCTTTATCCAACTGGGTGTGTCACACATATTTCTGAAACAACATCAAGCACAAACATTTTGTAACTGTCAACAGACTACAAGTTTGAAGCACACATGCTGATAAATAGAGGGTACAGAAATACACACTTTTTGAGTCATCTGCAGAATAAACCACTACCCTGCTCATGGTATACACTGACTAAGCAAGCCCACTGACATCAGGTAGCCCAGGCTCAAGCAACATGTCCTGTGATGTGAGCCAAATTGAAACACAAGACATCATTGCGACCTTCTGAAGGGTAAATGCCTTGGGCCTGACTGGACAGACACATTTACATCCAGCCACATTGACTCAATGAATACAGTTCCTACAGACAACTACCATAGTACTGACCATACCCTAAGACTTAAGTGACAATGAAAGGGCTGCCATGGTGGCAAAGAAAGTGTCTTCCCTGTACATATGTGGACATGTTGCATATCCAATGTAATCTCATACCACTCACAAGTGGGTTTGTGTGATATGCACAGAACACACCTTCTACCATATGTGGCAATCCTTCAGAGATAGTATCCAACATACTAAGGTATGTTTAATCTGATTGGTTGCATGTAATCAAGCTAATGAGTCACATGGCATGCCCTCCCCTGAATCAAACAACTATCTACACTATAGGTTTGCCACTTGTGCAATAAGCCTGTACTGTAGTAAAATGACTCAAGTAAAGGTGACAACAGAGCTGCAGGAGAAAGGGACCTGTCATAAGTCAATGAGTGGCAATGCGAATATGTACTATGGTTACATCAGTATCCATTCCCAATGTAGTCAATGCACAAAGGCCTTCAGGCCAAGTCGTGCTACCGAAGACTCATTTTGGCCACATCCAAGGATCTACAGGTCTACAGGGAGTGGGACTGGTGCTACAGTTGTATAGCCACAGTAACTCTACCCCAGCCTGGTGTGTGTCCAATACTGTGAGAAACATTTGACAGAGCTTGGCTCTGCAGGCCGAGCATACAGAAGGTACATGACACCCACATTTCCATCAGTTCCACACATGACAGTACAACCTGTGCCCATCTTCTATGTGGGTTCAGGGATGTGTAGCATTCAGAAAGACACAGTAAGTTTTACATGATTCTCATACTACAAGTTGGCAAGGCCAGATGTGGGCTGAGTGAACTGTGGAAATATACACATTGTTAAGGAGATCCTAAAATGACGCAAACAGTATACATACAGAGCTCATGCTTTAATGCACATACATGTTGTTTTACTTTTACAAATATAGGAACTCATTTACAAGCCCCTTGCACCACTTTAATGTCATTTTTTAGCACAAACAGTCCCCCACACAGTGCTGTACTTACAAACTGGTTCAATGGTACCAGCTTGTAAAGCCATGCTCCATATGGTATCTGCACCAGGAAAAATGTATGCAAGAAAGGCGTTCCCCCGCAAAAAGGGCTGCAGAAATGGCACAGTGAATTCTATAAGATTTTACTGTGCCATTCTGCACTGTCACAGTGTCATTTTTGTAGCACCTGCTCAGAGCAGGCGTTAAAGTGATGCTGTGCTGTTTTCAATAGGGCCCCCTAGCATTGCTAGACTTGTATCAAAATGTTGACTCTAGTCCAGCAATGCTAGGACTTAGTGTCACAGCTACATCACAACTTCTAACGCAGCTGTGGACAATGTGCGCATCACCACATCATTTCAATATGTATCTGGTCATCTCAGACAATGTAAAGCAGCCTTGTTCTGTTTTGCTGGTCACAGATGAGATATTACAGTGGTGCACTGCCCATCACTGGTGATGGTAATTTTGGCATTCTAAACCGACTGTTAAATTGCATATGATGCATATGAGGATCAGATAGTTGGGTAATGCCCACATTCACGTTATAGACACATGTGTAGACAACCATGGGGCTCCCAATTAGCTCCTGAGTAGTAGACAGGTTTGATATGTAATGGGTGTAATGTTTTCTGAATCAGAAATGCTTTATCACATGATTTTTATCCTATTCTTCATGTATGTTGGTGTGGACACAATGACTAATGCTCCAACTCATTTATTTTCACAAATAGGTACCCTGGGAGAGGGAGTAGGTGACTAGCTCCAGTCACTTATCCATTGCCAGACCTTCCAACAATGTAAGAACATCACATCATCAAACAGTTCTGTCTGAATAGGCAAACTATTGAGGATTTATGTAATCAGTTGGAGCCAGATTTGATGCCTGAAAACACAAATCCAACACTCATATCACCCATTGTTAAACTCATGGCAGTATTACACTTCCTGGCGACAGGGTCCTTCCAAAATACCGCGGCCATATCTGGTGGTGTCTCCCAACCCACTTTCAGTGGTTTTTGAAGAGATGTGCTATCAGCATTGATGACATGTTTCCCAGACGTGATGATCTAGCCAATATGAAGGCTGACTTCTATGGATCTGGTTAACTCCCACATGTGATGGGAGCCATTGATGGCACACAAATTGCCTAGGAGCCACCGCAGGCCAATGAACAAGTCTATGGCAACAGGAAGCACTTCCATTCTATCAATGTACAAGTTGTCTCTTTGTCAGATCTCTACATTTCAATCATCTCTGCCCAGTTTCCAGGTTCATCCCATGATCTGTAATGTTGAACAACACCATACCCCAGCTGATGTCACAACTGCAACCAGAGATGGCCTGACTGATTGGTAAGTCACATCTGCCCTGGTTTTGTGTGTGCAATGTCAGGTGCTACAATCATGAAGTGAGTGACTCATTGTGGTACTTCTGTTTCATTCAAAAACAGGAGACTCAGCATATCCAAACCGTCCTTGGTTGTTGACGTCGCTGAGAAATCCAACTACACCAGGTGAAACCCACTTAAACGAGGCCCATGGAAGAACACAGCAGGCAGTGGAGCGGGCTTTGGGATTCCTAAAGGCTAGGTTTCGCTGTCTGGACAAGACAGGGGGAGACCTCCACTTCTCTCCCGTGTCAGATCACCATGGCATGCTTCATGGCCGGGTATGCCCATGCGTGGGTTCCGGGCTCAGTATGCCACTGAATTCAAGTTAGCCTGGCTGATGAAGGGTGACACCATGAAACCAGCCCCAGGATGCTTGTTTCCGGTCCAGGGAGGACCTGAGCTGGCAGTTCATGCTGGACTGTTCCCATGAGGAACAGGGTCAAGACTGAATTGCATATAGCTGTGTCCAAACTGGGGTGGCATGGTGAGCAAAAGAATTGATGGATTAAGCCCATATCTGTGACTAGGGGGTGAATGTTTGATTGGTACCGCATTCTGTTCATCATTTGTGTTTGTTTGCTTTTGTTGCCCTAAGTGCGCTGGGTATGCTCAGACGTGGGATCCAGGCTCACTATGCCATTGAATTCAAGCTAGCCTGGTTGAAGGGGGGTAATATCCTGAAACCAGTCCCAGGATGCTTGTTTCCAGTCCATGGAGGACCTGGCCTGGCAGTTTGGGCTGGACTGCTCCCATGGGGAAAAGGGTTAAGACAAATTTGCATATGGCTTGGTATAAACTGGGATGGCACAGTGAGCAAAATAATTGATGGATTATACCCATATCTCTGACTGGGGGTGAATGTTTGATTGATTCTACATTCCATCCCTCATTTGTGTTTGTTTGCTTTTGTCACCCTAAGAGGGCCAGGTATGCCCAGACGTGGGTCTTGGGCTCACTATGTCACTGTATTCAAACCAGCCTGGCTACTGAAGAGTGAAACCCTGAAACCAGTCCAAGAATGCATGTTTCTGGTCCAGGGAGAACCTGGCCTGTTCCCATGGGGAACAGGGCCCAAACTGATTTGCATATTGTAGGAAAATACTCTCTTTCTTAGCATGGTTACCCCCATTTTCTACCTGATGTCAGTGTGCTTGACTGTGTTCACTGGGATCCTGCTAACTAGGACCATGGTGATTATGCTCCCTCTTCTCTAAATTTGGTTGTTACTTACTGTTAACACAGTATTGCTCCCAAAATTGGCATACTGGTCCACCCTTATAAGTCCCTAGTATATGGTACCTAGGTACCCAGGGCATTGAGGTTCCAGGGGATCCCTATGGGCTGCAGCATTTATTTTCCCTCCCCTAGGGAGCTAATGCAAAGGCTTCAACAGGACTGCCATTACAGCCAGCATGAAAAGGTGCAAGCACCCTTTCACTGCCATTTATACTGTACCAGGTTACTTATAAGTCACCCCTTTTGCAGGCCTTCCAGCCCTAAAGGCAGGGTGTAGAGTACCTGTGTTTGAGGGTGTCCCTGCACTAGCAGAGGTGACCCACAACCTCCAGAACCATTTTCCCAGACTTCTTGAGTGCGGAGATGTCATTTTATGCGTGAACTGGACATAGGTCACTATCTATGTCCAGCTCCACAATGGTAACTCCGGATATGGCCATGTTTGGTATGAAACATGTTGGAATTATACCCCAAGGCTTTTGCAAGCATTGTTTGCATGATTCCATGCACTCTAGTAGCTCCTTGGAGGACCCCCAGTATTGCCATTGCAGCCTTCTGAGGTTTTCCAGGCAGCCCCAGCTCTCAGACAGGTTTCTGCCCTCCTGTTGCTTAAGCAGATTGAGCCCAGGAAGGCAGAAAAAGGATTTCCTTTGGGAGCAGGAAGTGACACCCTCTCCCTTTGGAAATAGGTGCCACAGGCTTGGGAGGGGTAGCCTCCCAGCGCCTCTGGAAATGCTTTGAAGGGCACAGATGGTGCCCTCCTTTCATGATCCAGTCTACACCAGTTCATGGACTCCCAGTCCCTGCTTTGGAACTGGGCAAAAGAAAGGGGAGTGACCACTCCCATGCCCATCACCACCCCGGGGGTGGTGCTCAGAGGTCCTCCAGAGGGTCCCTGGGATTTTCCATCTTGGATTCCAAGTTATCAGGGTACTCTGGGAGCATCTGAGTGGCCAGTGCTAGCAGGTGACGTCAGAGCCCTCCCATGATAGGTGCTTACCTCTGTAGCTGACCAATTCCCCTTTCAGGGCTATCTAGGGTCTCTATCTTGGATGGTTCTTCAGATTCAGATTGCAAGACTCCAGCAGAAATCCTCTGCATCCTTTACTTCACCTTCTAATCGAAGAAGCTGCACCTGGACCCTCAAGGAACTCAACAAACTGCAACAAAGAAGCAAAGACAATGTCTGCAATATAGGGGGTCATTCTGACCCCGGCGGTCTAAGACCGCCGGGGCCAGGGTCGGCGGGAGCACCGCCGACAGGCCGGCGGTGCCCCGCAGGGCATTCTGACTGCGGCGGTTCGGCCGTGGTCAGAAGAGGCAAGCCGGCGGTCTCCCGCCGGTTTACCGCTGCCCTTAGAATCCCCCATGGCGGCGCAGCTTGCTGCGCCGCCATGGGGGATTCTGACACCCCCTACCGCCATCCTGTTCCTGGCGGTTCGCCCGCCAGGAACAGGATGGCGGTAGGGGGTGCCGCGGGGCCCCTGGGGGCCTCTGCCGTGCCCATGCCAGTGGCATGGGCACGGCAGGGGCCCCCGTAAGAGGGCCCCGAAAAGTATTTCAGTGTCTGCTAAGCAGACACTGAAATACGCGACGGGTGCAACTGCACCCGTCGCACCCCTGCAACTACGCCGGCTCAATTCTGAGCCGGCGTCCTCGTTGCAGGGGCATTTCCTCTGGGCCGGCGGGCGCTCTTTTGGAGAGCGCCCGCCGGCCCAGAGGAAATGTCTGAATGGCCGCCGCGGTCTTTTGACCGCGGTGCGGTCATTCAGCGGCGGTACCCTGGCGGACGGCCTCCGCCGTCCGCCAGGGTCAGAATGAGGCCCATAGTGTCTTCAGCTCCTGCTAGCAACTGTTTTCAGGTTGTGCATCATCTGAGGACTGCCTGTCTTCAGCCTGCACCAGAAGAATGAAGGAATCTCCCTGTAAGTGAAGGAGTCACTTCCCTGCTTCAGCAGGCACCCCTCTGCAGTGATAACCTGTGGCATGGGTCCCATCTGTAGGAAGCTGGCCTGGTTTGTAGTGGGTACCTTGATTACATACACCTTACACTAGGTCAAGTTATCCCTTGTTAGTGAAATGTAGTAGTGTTCTAGCAGCTTAGGCTGATAGAGGTAGCTATAGCAGAGCAGCTTAGGCTGAACTAGGAAACATGCAAAGCTACTGCAATACCACTTATAGTTACACAGTACTTATACACAAGTAAAAACAATACTCAGTGTTACCAAAAGTAAAGGTTATTTATTTGGGTGACACAAGGCCAAAAATAACTTAGAGGCAATACTCCTTCTGGAAGTAAGTATTATACACAATATATACACTAGACGCCAAAAGGTAAGTAATTAGACATAAGATAGTGCAAACAATAGGAAATACTATAGAATGCAATGGGAGAAAAGAGGTCTGGGGCAACACAAACCATATACTAAGAAAGTGGAATGCGAATCACGAATTCCCCACTAGACAAGTGTAGCATGAATAGAATCGCTTGGAGAGTAAGAATACAGCAAAGGTAAGTAAAGTACCCCACCCAGAGCCTAGGAAACTAGAAGTAAAGTACTGCAAGTTTCATTAGGACACACTACAAGTTGTGATTGGAGTTATTGCAAGAACCAAGCAAGACTGCAAACAACAAATGGTGGATCCCTGGACTTGAAGACCTGCAAAGGAAGGATACCTAGTCCAGAAGTCAAAAGAAGTTCCAGGAAGGATAGGAGCCACTGCCAACCTAGAAGAGGGTGCAGAAGAAGAGTCCCCAGTTGGACGAAGACTGCAAGGATGCACCAAAGGAAGATGTCAGTAGGTTCCTGCATGATGCACTGGATGTCCCACGAAGAGAAGTTGGATGCAGGTGAGTTTTGGCACTGGATTTGTCCAACAAGCCTTGGTTCCGGCAAAGTCACATTTTGCCTCAAAGTGGTGCTGTCTGGACCCAGGAGGGACCTGGGGGCCTCAACTCAGTGCGAGGAGGAGGAGGGGGTTCTCAGCACTTCAGAGTGCCCTCAGAAGATCAGACAACACCCACGGGTGTCCCAGGACATGAGGACAAAGGAGGTGCAAAATGCAGTTGGTGCAGCACTACAAAGGAGGGTCCCACGCTGCCGGAGCTCAACTCAGCAAGTTGAGCTTTGCAGGATAGAGTGCTGGGGACCTGGGCCAGTATGTGCATCAAGGATTTTTGCAAATAGAGCACAGAGGCCTCAGGAGGTGAAGAAGATGCGGTGCACAGAGGTACTGTCGTACCCGGTGAAGGCAAGGTCTAACCTCCTCCAAATTGGGACAGCAGGACCTCAAGACAGTCTGTGCCGAAGGGATCCACCACCTGTGTTCCAGGGAGCATGCTCATAACCAGGAGAGGAGTCCAAGAGAACCGATCGTAGTCTTGGAAGGTGCCTGCTTGAGCAGGGAAGTGACTCCGTCACTCCATGGGAGATTTCTTCTGTCCTTCTGGTGCAGGGTGAAGACAGGGAGTCCCTGGAGCACGCACACCATGGCAACTGTTGCAGCTGCTGGCTGGAGCTGAAGTTGCAGAGGAAAAGTAGCCCTTCTGGATACTTTGTTGCTGTACAGTGAGTCCTGGAGCAGTCTGTGGTTGATCCAAGGTCAGAGGATGAAGTAGTAGTTGCAGAGGATTCCTGCTGGAAACTTGCAAGTAGAATCTGAAGAGAAACCCACAGGAGAGACCCTAAATAGCCAGGAAAGGGGGATTTGGCTACCTTATCAGGTATGGACCTATCAGGAGGGGTCTCCGATGTCATCTGCTGGCACTGGCCACTCAGAGGCCTCCAGAGTATCCCCACACCTTGGAAAACAAGATGGATGAAGTCTGGGACACACTGGAGGAGTTCTGGGCACCACCCCTGGGGTGGTGTTGAACAGGGGAGTGGTGACTCCCCTTTCCGTTGTCCAGTTTCATGCGAGAGCAGGGACTGGGGGACCCTGAACCAGTATTGACTAGCTTATGCAAGTAGGGCACCATCTGTGCTCTTCAAAGCATTTCCAGAGGCTGGGGGAGGCTACCCCTCCCCAGCCTGTAATACCTATTTCCAAAGGGAGCGGATGTAACACCCTGCTACTAAAGTAAATGCTTTGTTCTGCCTTCCTGGGACTGAGCTGTTCAGACCCCAGGAGGGCAGAACCCTGTCTGTGAGGTGGCAGCAGCTGTAGCTGCATTGCAAGCCTCAGAGAGCTGGTTTGATAGTACTAGGGGTCCATGGTGGAGCCCCCAGGATACATGGAATTGGCTCCCCAATACCAGATTTGGAATTGGGGGGCAATTCCATGACCTTTGACACCTTTCATGGCCATATTCGGAGTTACCATTGTGAAGCTACATATAGGTATTGACCTATATGTAGTGCACACATGTAATGGAGTCCCCACACTCACAAAGTCCCAGGAATTGGCCCTGAACTATGTGGGGGCACGTTTGCTACTGCAAGGGTGCCCTCACACATAGTAACTTTGCACCTAGCCTTCATTAAAAGAAAGTTAAACATATAGGTGACTTATAAGTTACTTAAGTGCAGTGAAAATGGCTGTGAAATAATGTGTGCACTATTTCACGCATTGAACTTAAACCAGAAAAAGGGCACAGACATGTGAAATGTATAGATCTGCCAAACATACAACATGGACGTTAATGGAATGGAAATTCTTTCGGTTGTTGTATAATTGTTTATTGGCATGCAGTGGGACCAAGCAAACATGTGTGCCATCGACGGCCCTCACCACTTGTGGGGCATGCAAAACATTAAAAGTCAGCTTTCAAACGGAACAATCCCTACGTCAGGGAAACTGGATGTAGCTGTCCATTGTGTTTCAACGCTGCAGAGAGGACATCCTTCAGCACCAGACTGAACGTACTTGGCAGATACCACTGGGTTGGGCCACTGTACATTGGAAGGACCCTGTTGCTATGAAGTGCAACACTAACATGACTTGTACAATGGGTGGAATGCTGTTTGGATTATTAATATATGGCATCAGATATGGCTCCAGCTGATGACATAGATCCACTATTGTTTGCCAATTCAGACAATACGGGAGGATGATATGTTTTTCTTCTATGGCCTAAACTTGTGGCAGTGGATGGTAGATTGGTTGTTGTCACATCTTCCCCCTCCCTTGATTCCTATATATGACAGAAAATGAGTTCTGACATTATTCATTCTGTCCAGAGCAACATACATGATTCATGCCAAGGTTAACATGTGACAAGACAATTTAGAAGGGCATGGCATGGACATGGCAAACAGTACACATCACTGCTGCTAGTGACGCAAGGGTCTGATATTACCCCCTTTGTTTCCCACACATGTGTACACATCATGCATCTGGACCTAAATAGAACATTTCCATCACAAATGTCACTCAGAATATGATGGGATGTCCCAAGCACAAAAATGACCTTTGACGTGGTTAGACTGTGCCCTACCTTAAATTGCCATCTGTGCTCTGCAACATATTAAAATGGTGTTTGAGTGTCAGGACTAGATGAGCAGATATTTGTGCAAAATGCTAAAGTTTCTCAGGTGTGACTCTGTTTAATAATCCAATCCTGCATTTCATCTCACTAAAATGGTGGCTGTCTGACCTAATCCACTGGATATTAGGAACCGCCCGCAACCGCTGGTGGAAGTCGTCATTGTGGTACACGGTTGCAACTGCAGTGGATGCTGTTGTAGGCTAACATTGTGGCTAGTGGCTATTGCAAGCCAATGGCTCTGTCTGCTGCTGGTGCCGACTGCATACTTCACGGACATGCCTGCCATGTTCTGAAAAATCCCTCAATTGACTTCTGACACTGCTGGCAGCCACACCTCCACTAGTGAGCTGCTGTGTACCACCTCTGTGAGCAATCTTGCCACATCCTGCAGGTGGTAGGGCCCCTGCCCTCTCACCAGAGGAGTTGGAGAGGCTGGTGTCTGAGGTTCTACTGTGGCACAAGGGGTTACAAAGTGGTACAATGCATGCATTGTGACACTTTGTAAATATGGTGCTGCGTTTTTGCCATAATATTGCCACATTAGCTTACAAAAAGTAAAGTGAATATGGTGATATATGGTGCAAAGGGCTCCTAAATCTGCCTTGTAGTGTCATGTAGGTTCAGTCTGGTCAGTCTGAGGAAACCAGGGCCTGTCTCATGCACCACTCAGTATGGGTCATAGTCTAGGCTGGCGTGAAGTCACTTTGGCTATGCAACTGTGGCACTGTGCCCATTCCCTGTACATAAGCAGATCCTGTCATGTGGCCAATATGATGCTCTGTTGTAGTATGCTGCCCAGAATGCCTTGATTTCTTGATCAGATTGGGAATGGGTATAGCGGTGGCTTACCGACCTACGACAGATGTGCACTTAGCCTTATTGTCAATGTGTGTCTCTGACTCCTGATAGTTCCCTTACTCCCACAGTCCTGTTGTCACCTTCATACAGGTCATATTTGTCCTGTGCAGGCTCATTGCATAACTGACATTTCCACAGTTCAGACAGTGTGTCGATTCCTGGGAGGCCATGATATTTGACGCAGTAGCTTGATAAAATAGCAGAAAATGGTCAATGCATATCTTTGTTGGATGCCATCTCTGTAGGATGGATACATAAGTCTAAACGTTTGTTCTGTGGCACAAATACATAACACAGAACCCCACCCCCTGAAGTGGCATGAGTCTGCATTGTTTATTGCAAATGTCCGCACATGGACAGGGTAGACACTCCCTGTACCCATCATGCCAGTCCTTTCATTCATACCCATGTTTGATATTTTAGTTTGTACTCTCCCAGTAGCCTGTAGGGACAGTATGCAGAGAGTCATTCTTACAGAGTGTGAACGTGTTGGTCCTTTCATGCCTGCCTAGTCATTGTATGGCCTTAGCAGGGAGGTGGGTTGGTCTGCAGATTGGGAAATGTATGTCTGTAGCTATGTCCCTGTACTTATTGTCTTGTATGTGTCACACTTGGGGAGTATTGGCAAAATGGGAAAGTTCTAGCTTGATGTAACTGACAAGTATGTGACTGAACCAGTTGTGATGAAACTTGTAATCATGATCTCTTGATTTGTGCTTTTGCATCCATGCAGTTCAATGTCCTCCAAATGAAGGGGTTATGGAGAGCCATCGTCAAGAAGGTGCGGGCTTAGAGGTTCCACAGCTGGTGGAGCGCCCACTGCAGAAAGAGCTGGGAGGACCTGAGAAGCTGGGCCCGGAAGATCACGGAGGACCAGCTTGGGCTATCCTCTAAACGTAGGCAGAGTGCCCATTGGACCATTACCCCCAAATGGCCCACCTTTTGGCAGTGGCCTATCTAAAGCTTGATAGGTGTTTGAGGGCAGCACAGTAGCATTGAGTGAGGTTCTTACTGCTCCCCCCAACTATTAGGGATGAGCCATGTGCCACACAGCAGAGGAGAGATTGTTTGTGTTGACATGTCATGTATTTTGTACTGAAGTGACTTACTTATTGGGCCAGGGACCTGTGAGATAACTGGATGGACTCCTCACACCACTTCCTATGAAAGGACTACAAATGGTCAACTGTGGAATAGTATATTGACAATGGGGCCACATGTCATATTGTGCCACAGACAGGGGGGTGTCACCATTGTTTATTGGTTTGACACATTCCCTAATGCATCATAGCATGTCATTTGGCATGTACAAACTGCAGTTGCAGTGAGGGACATGACAGGTAGAACTAGAATTTTGAGCCACAATATGCATTTCTATGAGCTTGATGTGGCATCAGGTGGAAATATGCACAGCACATGTGTAAAGGTTAAGGTATGTACACTGACTGTTGACATGCATCATGAAGTGACTTGCATTTAGGTTTCAGACATATGTGTTTGTTTACAGGTATTCATCCACAGACAGACACCTGGGCTTGCATGACGATGATGGGGACGATAATGCAGCTTCCCATAGGGCAACATGTTGTGGGCCTTCTACAAGTCTGTGCAACTTCTGTGTCTCTCAAACATGCAAAGGACTAACAGCTTCTACTAATGCACTCAAAGTATGTCATTGTACAGGGTACCAGACATTAGTGGTGATTAGTCTGTGGCTTGTTCATTCGTTGTGTGGCGTTTTTTGGGGACATCTCTCCCTGACATATGAACATGATGTCTACAGTGTTCATTTCCTGCCACATTTGGGCCTATCTGATCGACATTGATACTACCTACTTGACCCCAATGGGACCAACATCACTTGGTGAAGTGTAAATTGTTGATATTTTTCCATGGTGAAATGGGTATTTCCATGTCACAGTTTCCTGGCTATTATACTTTTTTCATCAACATGGCTGATGCATCATTTCTTATTGTGAGCTCATTATGTATGTGACAAACCAATGTGTGCATGGCCTTGTGTGGGATCTGTGGGAATGGACTTGGCATTGGCTTACAATTGTATGCCACCAGGCAACTGAGGTCTGCTCCATGGGCCATTGTGCTCCATTGCTCCATGTTCCATTGTGGGTGAAGAGGTCTCCTACTTGTTGACTGGTAATTGTGATTACAGAACTTCAGCCATGCAATTGTAGTTTTCTGAGATCCTGATTTTCCTGTTGGCAACTGTTGACAGTTCATATGGCATGTATGCATATGGATGGCACATGTATGGGAAACTTAGGTGGAATATGTTGCTGGGGCCTACTTGACATCATGATAATGTTTTCTAATCAGAGCTGCAGTTCAAGGGCGTTCAAGGACAAGTGATGACCCTATTCCTCTTTGTCTTTGCAGCATTAGCATTGGCAAGTGAAGGAGATGGGGCACAGCTGAGAGGGGAAGATTCTGGCAACGGGACCTCGGTTAAGACACAACTGACACGCAGGGACCCAGTGGCCCAGAGGGCGAGGGGAGTGTTACAGGGAGACCGGAACATCCTCATCATCATCATCGGATTCCTCTTCCAGTGCACATTCCCTATTGGTGGTGGACCCATCAGTGAATCCTCCAGAACCATCCTTGTCCACCACCCCCTTGTTCTATCACTCACCTCCATGTTGCTTCCCACCTAGTTGGACATGCCCACTCAAGAACGTGGGCATCTCCTTTGTCGCAGGCACCTCCGCTCCAGCCCCTATTATCCCTGCTGCCCTCAGTGAGGAGGTTATTGACCTCCTGAGAAGTATCTCTGTGGGTCATGCAGCCATTGTGGATGCCATCCAGGGAGTGGCGACACAACTCCAGCAAACCAATGAATTCCTGGAAGGTTTTCATGGTGCAATGTCTGCCCTACAGAGATCTTTTCAGTCTCTGGCCTCCTCACTGATGGTGCTCCTCCACCTCCCTCTTCCTACTCCAAAACCCCCCTACCTCTGTCTAGCCAAATCACACAGACTGACCCGCAGACATCCACCTCAACAGCCAAGAGCAGCACACACATACACAAGCAGCAAAACACATACCGGCACACACACAAACATCATACACCCACAGACACAGAAACAGTCACAATCTCCCTTGACACCACTTCTAGCATCACACACAACACATCCAGCATACCCACAGGCACCACACCAACAGTCACTGACACACCCACCACACCCATCAAACCAGCAGACACCACCCCAGAAGACCCCCAGACACCACAACTACAGACACACAGACATCTAACACTTCCACCATACCTGCAGTCACCACCCCAGCAGTCACACACCCATCCACCACTGCACCCACAGCACCCTCTAATTTCAAGACACATAAACACCCATACTTACCCCCCAGACATCCAGAACACAAAAGCATACCTCCCATAAGCATGCACCCACAACATCCACACCTACTCAGCATACAGCCACTCCCTCGATCTCCAAATCCTGACCCCCTTCTGATGATCGTCCTGTGTCTCTAAAAAAACTTTTTTGTTAGACCTTAATCTTTCCCCTACCACCTGTCCCAAACCCAAGATGTACCCACCCAGCTCTCATACCAATGCTTCCACCTCCAAGGCCTCCGCTGCCCCCCGCAAGCACCCATATATCCCCCCCTCCCAAGAAGAAGGCCACCCCTGCCAAGCCCAAGCCCAAATTGCCCTCTCCCAAATCTGTCCCCATTCCCCCAGATAATCCCTGTGGTGCCTGTCTGCCCCCTTGATGTCCCTTCCTGCAGAGGTTCCATGGCAGTTTGGAGTCAAATTTGGCACAACACTGTTCTAGTGTGGGACAAATCTACATGGACTGGCAAATCGCCTTTGGACTTTCATATTTCATACTTAATAAACCCAAACAGTTTGTTTTTTGGGATATACGTTTGTCCTGCAATTCCTTTTCTATCTTGATGTTGTTCCTGATTAACTTGTGTTTTGTGCCTACAGTTGTGTATGTTTCAGCCTGCTTGCTGCTCCATTTGCTGTTGTTTATAGTTTGTGACTTTGTGGGCAGTGCTGGTGTTCCCCAAGAGGAGGGTATATGATGAGTGTATGTATATGTGTGTTTACATGCAATGGTGGTGTAATGGCATTATGCACTGCTTGTTATGGTGAGTATTTCATCTTGTGTTGTCCAATGTGAGCATGTTTGGTGTTAGACTTGTCCCCCGAAATGGCTAATATATAAATCAGATGTGTGTCAGCATGAGGTTTGTTAGTGCAGACATGGATTGAGTTCAGTTGTGCTAGCTTTTTTTGCATTTGACTATGTGTGTGTTCATTTAGGTGTGTGTCCCTTGCAGCTAGTTCCTGTAGATGTATGCTCCATGCAATAGAAGTTGCATGTGGTTTGTTGACTTCCACTTCCACATTGTGCCGATAAGCATGCATTTGTGTCTAGTACTGTGTATCCCTGAGAAACATGTAGGGCCATTTCATGTACACATGTTGTTGTATGAGAAGTTGCAAGGTGATATGTGTCCCATGCAACCTCCTTCTTCTCAGATTGTTCCTGGTGCCCCAATCCCAATTGTGCAAGTATTGTGTGCATAGTGCCCTTTGTCTATTTGTCTCTCTGGTTATGGTGCATGCCATTGTCCTTCCATTCTGCTGGGATGTGTGTATCCATTGCAGGGCTGTTTAATGGATGTGTTGGTTATGTTCCATGACGCATTGATACATATGTGTGTTGTATGTCCCTGGTCTGTGTGGAATGTGAGTGTGTGAGTTGTATTTGTATGTGTGATATTTGAGTGTTGTTGGTGATGTGTGGGTGAATGTTATGTAGCCTTCACTGTCTCTGTGCCAGAGATGTGTGGCTGTGTGTTTTTGTGTAGTGTTGCGTTACAGGGTGAGTGAGCTGCCCCAAGGGGGCATTTTGTTGCTGTGAGTGTGTCTCTCTTGGTACATGTTCCAGACTGTTTACAGGATGCAACATGTACTTGGTGCCAGTCGCCTGCCCAGCATATGATGTGGACACTGTTTTTAAGCTTTTTGATGCAGGTAGGTGTTCGTACTTATGGTCAGTGGCGTCCACAGCGGTGTTGCTTTCATGCACCTTCGTGGACCATCAACAGAGGCAAAACATGTGGAATGGGCTCCATGGCAACTTCAAACGAGTGAGGCTGCCTGCAGGTGAGTGTCTCCCTTAATACTATTACCACTTTCTGAAATGTGGTGGTTGGAGGCCACTGTCACATTGGTGGTGCGCAACCTCATAATATGTTGGCAGAAACACATGCTATGACAGCCTGCTGGTGCAGCTTTATGACCGTGGTGATCTGTGCTGCCTGGAGGTGCAGGCAGAACTGCGGTGATCTTTGCTCCATAGGCCCACTTGACACATAATACGGTGGTTCAACTGCCAACTCAACAGTGGTCGGAAAGCCACTTCAGCCACGGGGGTCGAGGGACCACCAACCTGTAATGAGGCCCTAAGTCTTTAATTGAATATGTAAATATTGTAAGTTCATTAAATACATAAGAAATTATATTTTCATTATGAAATATTAATTGTTATAAGTGATGTATGGAATGAAATAAATCCACTTTAGTCATATTCATATTCTAATAAAGAACATGCTACATTCATTTTAAAAAAAATATTGAAATGTGTTAAAAGAAAATTAAAAATGCTTACATTTTTGGCATTATTTAACAATACATTTTATTTATTTAAATTTCTAATTATTTTAAACATTTTAATACAACATTATTTGGTATTTGGCAGTAGTAACTTGCATTTGTAAACTTGCCTCCACCACTGTTTCAGGAGGAGATATGTATGTCTATACTTTCGAGTAATTTTACATGAATTAATAGTGCACAGCCTAAAGCAATATTTCAAAAGTGTGAGATTAAATGTACATGTGTAAATTAATCACAGATAAAAAAATTAAAATACCTTTGTCAACATCACCCTAGGCTCTAACACAAAGCAACATGTCAACATGTTAACACACATGGACCTAGATTTGGTAGGGGTTGTTAAGGTGTTTTGCAGCGCACCACAATTATGCACTGTGTCTGCTGAGTTTTTTGGAAGGAGATGTGGCCTAAGGCTGGCGTACAGACTTTAGATCTGAGGAATCAGGTTTGAATTCCAGCCTCAGCTTACTATCTTGTAATTTTGGGCAAATCACCTAATCTCCCTGTGCCAACACAAAAAATAATAATAGCCTATTTCTCATGTAAACCACTCTAAAACCCTTGGACCACGTTTGAGCTATATAAAACTGCAAAAGATCATTAAAAACTAAATTACAATTCTTAAATCAATAAAATGCTTTGGTGACTTTGTGACACAAAAGCACCTGCACAGAACTTTAGTAAATGATCACGTCAGGCTTCCAATGACAGTTTCCTGTTTCAATGATTCAGGTGAGATTCCATATCCACTGCACAGCTTACTTGTATGCCACCTATGACAATTACTTAAACTTGCCATACACTTGCTTTCTTTTTTGTGATCAATCTACATAACTTTTCCCCTTTTTGTCTCTGCATATTCACTTAGGCACCACAACAGAATTCATCATGTAATGTTCTGGCAGCAAATGATGTCTGAGACAAAGTAGTATAAATTGACGAGGTGGTTTACACTATTAGAAGTTATACTTTATCTCAGGTGTTCAAGCATCTTCATGAGTGCAACGACCTTCACTCATCATTCTCTATATTTCTAAATATGAAACCTTATGAACTGTTACATTAAAATGCATTCCATCTTCTATTTTAGTCAGTATAATAAATTGTTTGGACAAGACATTTCAAAGTCAGACAAGCCTAAAGTAAAGGGTAAGGCAAGGTTGCAAAGAGCTGCACAGGACTGCCTCTGAAAATGATGTTACTTAGCAAACAATCAGTAACTTAATTTATTTTGTACTTGAACATGTCATGATTTGTATATTATCTAAGAAACAAAAAGTTTTGTTCTAGCCAGAGAATTACGAAAAATCGTTTGGTATAAATGCAAAATAACATGTTTAAGCAGAAGGCATTCACTCAAATCTCGCACTGTTCTTAAATTTGGTTTGGGTGGTGATTTTCTGTTTGTATGGAGATCAATATATCTCTGGTCTAGATCAATGCTGTAAGGTTTTAACTCAGCCCCACACTCTTTTCTACTTCATAGATTTGTTGGTTTAGTTATGGTGTCCAGCAAAATTGTATTTCACAGAGAATTATGGTAAAGCTTGAATGCAGGACCATCATTTGATTACATTTTTGCATGCAAGTTTTTAGGTCTTGCTTCTGTCTCATTATCTGCAAGTAACACAAAGAAAGGGACTTTGGGTTGGCCCCATTCAATCATTAGTTGATGAGGGCTAGCCTCTGTCATCTTTTGCCAAACTCAAGTGTCTTTCCCATTTGATTCAGCCTACAGTAGTGCATTCTAAATTTACTTAGGGGCTCATTATGAGTTTGGCAGGCCCACCACGGGACCAGGAAACTCAAGGGGAGGACGGCACTGCCATGGCGGTGACATGCCCACCAGTGTATAACAATGTTCCCGCTGGGCCGACCAGCGTCAATAGTGCTAGTATATTGGCCTCAGCTCAATTAAGGGAGCTGAGGCCAATATCCTAGCACTACAGCACCATCGGAATGCTCACTGTCTGACAGTGCGCATTCCAAGAGTGCTGGGCAGTGGGCCCCCAAAACTGGCTTGCTCCTCACCTTTTCTTGGTGGGGTTCCCGCCATGAAAAGGCTGGCGAAAGTGGGGTTGTAATCAACCTGGCGGTGCTGAGTTAGACACCACCATGGCTGGTTACAAGCCCGACCGCCATCACCCCATCGATATCTATGATCCTGATGAAGAAGATGGTCTTTAGGCAGGTCTGCCCGCCAAAGTTGTAATTGGGCAGTCGAACCACCTGAAGTGTGGCTGTCCAACAGTTAATGCAAGTGTGACAGTACTCGTAATAAGGCCCTTAACATTTTGAATGTAGTCTGTGGCTGATGAGTCAGTAACTTGATTTGTGTCTGCGTTTCCAGAGGTGGACTTTCCACTACGTGCAGCACTCACCAGTGAGGTTGGGCAGAGAGGCTATACATTGGGAAAATATGTTTGCGTGCACGATATGACATGCAAAGGTGGGGTTAAGCTGTTGGGCTCCACAAAATGAAGGAGTGATGAATTTGTATGAATTAAGATAGCTAACAATGAACTTTAATGGTTTAATTCACAAAGGTAACTTACACTTTTGAACACTTTTCATTGTTGATTACATTTACTACCTTTTTGCTATTTCCAAAATCTGTGTGTATTTTACTCTATTTGGGGAAAAGTTACAATCAGATTTTATGAATAGTCAAAAACTATTAAACCTACTCAGAAGTGTAAAATACTCAAAAGTGTGTTACATTTGTGAGGCAGGCACCTTGTGAGCATACATCAGCAGTTATTATAGGGGTGTTTTTGTACTTAAAAACACAGTTAATAAAGTTACAAATTGTATTTCTTCATATACATTTGATGTAACATTTAGTTGTTCCATGTTCACAAGGAACAGTTTGAGCTGTATATCGAAATATTAAAGAGAGTAACAATATGATACCATAATATCAAGGACCAAAGTATTGGTAAGTGAATATAAGTAAGTATAGATTTACTATTCATGTATATCTATCTATCTATCTATCTATCTATCTATCTATCTATCTATCTATCTATCTATCTATCTATCTATCTATCTATCTATCTATCTATCTATCTATCTATCTATCTATCTATCTATCCATCTATCTATCTATCTAGCTATCTATCTAATAATCTATCTGTCTGTCTATCTATATATATTACACACACATACACACATACACAAATATACACATATTCAAACATAAACATATATAAACATTTATTCACATATATATATATATATATATATATATATATATATATATATATATATATATATATATGTACATTCACATAAAAGAACCAAAGGTTGCATGGTTGCTTGTGATTGGATGTTATAGTTAAACTAAAATTTTAGATGTACAAGACCATAGAAATTCACCTGTTGTAAGTTAGAGTTATCTCAAGTAACTACAACTTCGCCCCTGCCATG
This sequence comes from Pleurodeles waltl, assembly GCF_031143425.1. NCBI lineage: Eukaryota > Metazoa > Chordata > Amphibia > Caudata > Salamandridae > Pleurodeles > Pleurodeles waltl. The sequence goes on along the minus strand of NC_090444.1, from coordinate 335,133,514 downwards.
CACAGTTTTTTGGTCAGAAATTTCCCTGCAAGAATTACATTGATATTATCTTTGACGTTATCAAAGATGGCATGAGGGCCCTAATTTGTGGGGTAATTAGCAGTGCATGGTGAGGGCGCAAGTTTTAGTTACCTTGGGTCACCCCTGCCCTTAGTCAATAATAACTCATACTCAATATTTCCCAGAATCCGTGAGAGAAAATCACTTTCCTCTGATGTTATTCTTACCCGCATTGACTTGGCCATTCCTTGGTAAGTACCATTTTCCTGCTTCATATTGTGGTGACTGTTACAATTAACTGATAAAATATAGCAAAACAGCGCCCTGTATTTGTGAATTGGGGATTAAACTGTGAACAATGGCAAGTGAACTTTGAAATAGCATGTCACAGTTCCAAATACATTGAATACATGTTGCACTTTTTTGACTTTACCAACAATGGATGATGGAAGAAACACTGGAGATATGGAGATAATGATCTTTTTTGCTCCCAACAGGTCACTTTTAAAAACATCATGTGTGAGTAATAAATGTATCCATGATTAAGGCTCACAATGAAAAGACAAAATGTACACACCCTGCTGTTTAAAACAAAAAAAAATAGCTATTGGTTAAGCTCCAAGAATCAGGCATGAAGCATCTTCCTTGATTGGAAGAGTGTGTTGGATGTAGAGCGGGCTCTGTTTCCCGCATGCTGGTGCCACCCTGCAAGGGTTGGGGACTTCCTGCAATAGACAATTATTGAGGTGGATTATTTCTAAGGAATCATGACCCACCCGCATTGTGAAGCAGGAAAATGGTACTTACTGAGGAGTGCATAAATCAATGTGGGTAAGGGTACCATGAGTGGAAATCGATGTTCTCGTCTGGATTCTGGAAAATATTGAGCACAAGTTATCTAATTTTATGGACTGAGAGCATCGGTGACCATTACAATGAACTGATAAAATATCGCATGACAGTGCCCTTACCCAACTTTACCAACAACGGATGATGGTAGAAAGACTGGAAACATGGAGATAATAGAAAGCATCCATAATTAAGGCTTGGAATGAGGAGCTGAAATGCGTCAGATTGATTTACACGCTCTGCTGTTTAAAAAAAAACATATATATCTATCAGCCAAGCTCCAAGAATCAGGCTTGAAGCATCTTTCTTGATGGGGGGAGTATGTTCTATCTATCTCTCTATCTATCTGTCTATCTATCTATCTATCTATCTATCTATCTATCTATCTATCTATCTATCTCAATATAACTATGCATATATATATATATATATATATACGTGTTTTTGACTTGCCTATAACTTTGGCATTATTTGACGTATCTTCACAAACTTTCTATAAAAAAAAGTGTGCCACAGTGATCCGTCAAGGAATTCCCATGTTGATTCCCATAGGAGGTTTGAACACCCCAACAGCTCGAACCGCTGGATAGCTTCCGATATGCAGATTGTGCTTTTTGTTATTTGGTTTAAAGCCATTCAGTAGCTGTAAAAAAAAAAAATAATTTAAGGAAAGCCAAATTTGTATATCTAGAACCATGGTTCCTCCCCGACAATTTTGCAGATAATATGAGCTTGTGCATATATGTGGAGAACTCTGATTAGTTGCCAATACTCCAACCAGGAAGTGTTGGCAGATATCTTGGGACTCAGCGTCTACTGAGTCCCAGAAAAAAAGTGAAAAAAAGGGCTCAGGGTAGGGTCCAGGATAGGGACACCCTGAACCCTTAGCTCTGGTGCTGGGGCCCCAGAGGACCCGCCAGGCCAAAAATGGCCTTTTAAAAAAAAAAAAATGGCTCAAAATTTGCGATGACATCACAAATTTGCCCAAAAAACAAAAAAAAAAAAAAAGGTGTCTACTGGGACTTGCTTTAATAAAGCCACTGGGTAGGCCAGATTCCGGAGGCATGTACAAAATAAACATGGGGTGCACAGCTCCCCCCTCTTGGGCTCATTTATTTAATCATGCCCTAAGATAACTATAATTTGTGCTTTGCCATGCAGAGCTAATTATTCCACATATTACATCAGTGATGACACCTTCTATGGTATCATTGATAACATTACTGCAGCATTTGCATTAAAATTATTGATGAGAAAACTGTGCATGGCAGGGGTGCAAGTTACAATTAATTGAGCTAACTATAGCTATAACAGCTGAACTTCCATGGTTTTGTGTGAGGAAATTCATACCCTATCTGTAAAGCCCCGGTATCCTTTGTTTTTCTTTCACTGTGTATATATATATACATATATGTTGCAGGGGAAATCCTTTCCTGAATAAATGGAATTATAGCATCACAAAGGTGTCCTGGCACTTCCATACATCTGAGGAAATATGCGCTTCGACTTCCGCATTCCGGATTGTATTTATATATATATATATATATATATATATATATATATATATATATATATATATATATATGACAACAAAGCGGCTCAGTTGCTTGGGGCGCGCTGCAATTACCGGTGCTCCTGCCGAGGGCAAGCCGTACCCTCAAATCAATATTTTTAGAAAGAAAGACGTTCGGCAAGGCACTCCAACAAGGACTTTATATCAATTATTTACTAAACGACTGTGAGCAAACGAACAACGTGTTCGACCAACACAGTCTTTTTCGAGTTCTAAAAGTCCTGTGATCCATTCTGATCTATTTAAGGCTAATGACCTTTTAACAAACATAATGCTTGTTGGGACTGGTGGTTCAATTAAATTAACAACAAATCATATTCACAGAACTCATTGCCACCCATCAGTGCTAACAGTAATAATTTCCTATGTGTTCCCAAAAAAAAAAAAAAAATGTTTTTATGAGGCCAATCTGCCTCCAAGGGGGACAGAAACCACTAGACACCAGGGAGTTTTTTTTTGTGTGAATTTCACGCAAGGGGAGCAACCCCTTAGGCAAGGGTCGTTCCCCTGGGGGGCAAATTTATTTTAGGCCATTTCTGCCCCCTTGGGGGGCAGATCAGCCTATTTTAATTAGGCCGATCTGACCCCAAGGGGGGCAGAAACCACTAGGCAGCGGGGATTTTTTTGTTGTTGTTTTACAGATGGGGAGCGACCCATTAGACAAGGGTCGCACCCCTGGGGGGCAAATTGTATTTAGACCATTTCTGCCCACCTCGGGGGCAGATCGGCCGATTTTAGGTCAATCTGCCCCCAAGGGAGGCAGAAACCACTAGGCACCGGGGATCTTTTTTGTTGCGCAAATGTCACGAGGGGGAGCAACCCCGTAGGCAAGGGTCGCTCCCCGGTGGGGTTGGGGGGGCAAATATATTTTAGGCCATTTCTGCACCCCCTGGGGCCGGCTGAGCTAGAGGCCAAAATCCACAGGTAGGCACTTTGCAAATAACATCTCTGTTTTCTGTGAAACAATGTGATGTGTCCACGTTGTGTTTTGGGCCATTTCCTTTTGTGGGCGCTAGGCCTACCCACACAAGGGAGGTACCATTTTTATCGGGAGACTTGCAGGAACGCTGGGTGGAAGGAAATGTGTGGCTCCTCTCAGATTCCAGAACTTTCTGTCACCGAAATGAGAGGAATAAGTGTTTTTTGGGTCAAAGTTTGAGGTTTGCACAGGATTCTGGGTAACAGAACCTGGTCAGAACCCCACAAGTCACCCCATCTTGGATTCTCCTAGGTGTCTAGTTTTCAGAAACGGTTTGCTAGATTTCCCCAGATTTCCCCAGGTGCCGACTGAGCTAGAGGCCAAAATCCACAGGTAGGCACTTTGCAAAAAACACCTCTGTTTTCTGTGAAAAAATGTGATGTGTCCACATTGTGTTTTATCGGGAGACTTGGGGGAACACAGAATCGCAAAAAAAGTGTTATTGCCCCTTGTCTTTCTCTACATTTTTTCCTTACAAATATAAGGCAGCGTGTAAAAAAGACGTCTATTTGAGAAATGCCCTGTAATTCACATGCTAGTATGGGCACCTTGGAATTCAGAGAGGTGCAAATAACCACTGCTTCTCAACACCTTATCTTGTGGCCATTTTGGAAATATAAAGGTTTTCTTGATACCTATTTTTCACTTTTTATATTTCAGCAAATGAATTGCTGTATACCCGGTATAGAATAAAAACCGATTGCAAGGTGCAGCTCATTTATTGGCTCTTGGTACCTAGAGTTCTTGATGAACCTACAAGCCCTGTATATCCCCACAACCAGAAGAGTCCAACTGACGTAACATTATATTGCTTTCAAAAATCTGACATCGCAGGAAAAAGTTACAGAGTAAAACGTGGAGTAAAATGGCTGTTTTTTCACCTCAATTACAATATTATTTTATTTCAGCTGTTATTTTCTGTAGGAAACACTTGTAAGATCTACACAAATGACCCCTTGCTGAATTCAGGATTCTGTCTACTTTTCACAAATGTTTAGCTGTCTGGGATCCAGCATTGGTTTCTCACCCATTTTGGTCACTAACTGGAAGGAGGCTGAAAGCACAAAAAATCATAAAAATGGGGTATGTCCCAGTAAAATGTCAAAATTGTATTGAAAAATTGGGTTTTCCAATTCAAGTCTGCCTGTTCCTGAAAGCTGGGAAGATGGTGATCTTGCCACCGCAAACCCTTTGTTGGTGCCATTTTCAAGGAAAAAACCACGAGCTGCCTTCTGCAGCCCTTTTTTCCCATTTTTTTGAAAAAAACAAAATTTTCACTGTATTTTGGCTAATTTCTTGGTCTCCTTCAGGGGAACCCACAAAGTCTGGGTACTTCTAGAATCCCTATGATGTTGGAAAAAAAAGACGCAAATTTGGCGTGGGTAGCTTATGTGAACAAAACGTTATGAGGGTCTAAGCACGAACTGCCCCAAATAGCCAAAAAAAGGCTCGGCACAGGAGGGGGAAAAGGCCTGGCAGCGAAGGGGCTATGTATGTGTTGAACTGTATGTGTAGTATTGTGTACTGTATGTTTTGTTGCTTGTTAAATATGATTAAGAGTTATCATGCATGACATAGGAGAAGGGACTGTGAAGCCTACCTTTGGCTCTGGTGACATTGGGGTTGCAGAGTGTCGTGGTCACATGCCAGCAGCACAGGAGAGACCTAGACAATGGTGTTTGACACAGATTCTGAAGTGGACCCTGAAAAAAGTTTTCATCTCTTTTTCTGCCTTTCTGCTGACTTTCGCATGGTGGTGTCCCCGCCAGGAAAAGCTCTACAAAAAGGCAGATCATAATCCAGACTGCAGGAACCTTGGCGAGACTGCCTTCCAGACCCGCCTCTGGATTTCCCAGCATGGACGCGGTAGCAGGAGATTCAGCTGTGGTCCAGCAGCGATCTTTCATGTATGTAATTTCATGCATCGTAATAGGGCGGGAGGACCTCTAATGTTGCAGCGGTGATGCCGAAGCTCCCACACCGGCAATACCAAGACTGCCAAACTAGTATTCAGGCACTAAGGGGGTCATTCCGACCCTGGCGGTCGCCGCGAATGACGGAAGCACCGCCAACAGGCTGGCGGTGCTTCCTTGCCCATTCTTACCGCCGCGGTCAGAAAACCGGGGCCGGCGGTTTCCCGCCGGTTTACCCCCCGGCTGGGCTGCAAGCAGCGCCGCCATGGGGATTCTGACCCCCTTACCGCCAGCCTGTTTCTGGCGGTTGTCACCGCCAGGAAGAGGCTGCCGGTAACGGGTGTCTAGGGGCCCCTGGGGGCCCCTGCACTGCCCATGCCACTGGCATGGGCAGTGAAGGGGCCCCCTAACAGGGCCCCATTAAGCTTTTCACTGTCTGCTTAGCAGACAGTGAAAAGCGCGACGGGTGCAACTGCACCCGTCGCACCCCCGCAACACCGCCGGCTCCATTCGGAGCCGGCTTCTGTGTTGCAGGAATCCTTCCCGCTGGGCCGGCGGGCGCTACCTTGGGTAGCGCCCGCCGGCCCAGCGGGAAGGTCAGAATGGCACCAGCGGTCTGAATGACCCCCTAAATCTTTGGCACCATTTGGCAAATGTTCATGAAATCTTTTTAAAAAATGACTGTGCCCAAGAGTTTTATTTTGCATGAAAATTTTGGGGTGAACTGTCAAGCGGGGGCAGACAAAAAGGCAGAGTCAAAATAAGTGTGTTTCTCATGTTAATTACCATAGACTCTTTAAACATGCCTGCAGCTTGAACAGCTGGACAAAATTACACCAAAATTGGCAGTAAGGTTGCTTCTGGTCCGCAGATCTTGCTTTTTCTTAGTTGGTGTAAATCTGTTTGGTAGTTTTCAAGATATTAAAGGAAATTCATTCCAAATCCAAATTTGTATATCGAGAAGAGTGAAAACTTCACAAATAGTCATGATCTTGGGCTGAGATTTGATTGGCTGCCAACACTTCAACCAGGCAGCCATTTTGGGACTTGGCTAAATACATAAAAAACAGAAAAGAGGCAGGGTATCAATACCATGACCCCCTAGCCTGGTGCAGGGGCTCCCCTGGATCCCACCAGGGCAGAAGAGAATTTATTTTTTAAATTCACAGCAAAATTCACGAATAAGCAGAAATGTAACCATGAAATTCTAAAAACAAAACAAGTGTGGTCTCCCATGCTTGCTTTTACTTTTGCCCCTAGGTTGGCCAGATCCCAGTGGCATGCTCCATTATAAATACAATTAGGAGTAGGGTCACAAGGACCCCTCCTAGAGCTTCTTAAAGCCCCTTTGACCTCCACCTCCCTGGAGCTATGTCAGTAAAATATGCTGGGAGTCCTGTGAACATCCAGGCCCCGAGGACCACCACCTCCCCGGGGCTAGATATTAAAATGAAAAGGTGGGCCCTGGGGGCCCCTCTGGCACTGGGGACCACCACCTCTCCAGGACTATGCTTTATAAACATGTGGGGGCCACTTGGACCCCTCTGGGCCCAGGGGACCACAACCTCCCCCCTGGAGCTGCATAAAGAAAAATAGTAGGGGGGCTCTGAGGACCCCCCACGGGTCACCACCTCTTTAGACCTACATTTTATAAATATACAGAGGAGCGCGGACAGCCCCTGGGCTCTAGGAACTGCCCCCACATTGTTGCTACACTCTATATATTGTTATGGGAGCGTACGGACCCCCTGGTTCCCAAAACTTCCACCTCCCCAGAGCAATAACCACATTTAAAGATGGGCGTCTGCATGGACCCCCTGGGACCACCACCTCCCGGAGGCCATAGACATTTTAAAAATATGGAGTTGGGCTTTGTTTGGGCCATATACAACTCTGGGGATTACCAGTTCCCGGAGAAGGGCTGTGCTGAAAAATTAATGGCCCTGGGGACTGCCACTACCCAGGGCCAGCTCCTGCTACCTCTTGAGGTGCCTATGCTTGGGAGGTAGCTGTTTGCTTTTGATTTGCCGGAGCTGTGACAGCTCCCACCTAGCAAAAACAAACATAACTCTTCTCCCAGCAAGCTGGAGTATTAAAATTGCTCCCACTTGCAGGGAACAGAGTTTTCATCTCTTTGCCTGCCCTCTGTCGTGCAGGGAAAAAGAGGAAATGATTGCCTCAGCACACAGCTAAATTTCAAGCAGATCCCTGCGTGTGAAAGCAATGGCAGCTCCCACAGGAGGCGAGGATCTGGTTAGGACTCTGGAAGCCTTCAGGCTCTTCCTGTGGTCCTGTCCATTTCTGTTTCTCTCTCGCTTCCATCCCATAGTGGGATGGAAGAGAGCGAGAGAGAGAGAGAGATAGATTGTTATTCAATGATTTCTCCATGAAATGACTTGAAAGTGTCACACTAGCGTGATGTTTGATTTGAAAGTTATAATCACGTATTGATGCACAGATAAAAAGAGTCTCTTCTGGCCTACTGGCAAAGCTCTTGGACTGTCGTTCAGAAGGTTGAATGTTCACATCTTGATGTCTCATCGCAGTGTGTTTGTATACTCGTGTTTTGAATGTTAAATATTGATTGTGATGGAACATTTAAATCTTTGTCCCATCAACATATTTGGTTTGAATATCAGATATGTCTGGACAATGCACAGAAAGGAGTCACTTGTGGCCTAGCAGTTAAGGTCTGAAACCCTCAGACATATGGTTGAGGGTTCCAGTCTAGGTGTGTCAAATGTTATTTCTCAGTTTTAATTTCTTTTCAACTTCAAGTATTTAAGGTACATACAGAAAAGTGATCTCACTCTTTTAACTTGTCAAATACATGTTTTTTTAAATTTCTCCGAACCTATTCTAAGTGGCGCAGGGTTGGGGTTTTAAAGGGGGTTGGCCTCACTGCCAACCCCTGCCATACACATTGCAAGGGATTGGGTGGTTATAGGCAGCTGGCCGCAGGGCCATATGCGCTGATGTTTGGATTAAAATATAGTAATTCAAATACGTTACGTTGAAAAAAACATTGAAATTCACTGAAAAAACAAAGGTTACAGGGACCTCATAGTTTGGAAATATAGGCCCTCGTTACAACCCTGGCAGTAAATGCCGCCTACCGCCATGCTGATGGCCGCCAACATACTGTGACAGTGGCGGTATTCCGCTACAGGTATTATGACCCACACTGAGAAATCCGCCACAATACAGACACCCACAGAAGTCCACCAAACCAAAGGTCAGTGATGAATTGGCAGTACCAAAACCCACACCGTTACGCCAACAGGAATACGCCCACAGAATCAGGACCCATGAATCACTGCGACAGTCTTTCAACCACAGTAAACCATTGGCGGTACACACAGCTGCGCTCAAAATACAAATACACTTACAAAACTACACCACATTGGACAATTCAAACTACACACACCTGACACACATACACACACCACACTCACACACTCACACCACTATAAAAAAACACACCCACATTACACACAACCCTATCAACGAAAAAAAAAGATTGCCAACAGAGAAAGACACAAGCCAGGAGCACCCACTCATTCTGAGCCACAGAACATCATCACCCAAATACCATCCACGCACCACACAGCACATACCAGACCACATCAGCCCACACATCCTCATACATATCACTCACACCACATCCATGGCACCCCAAAGACACCCCAGGTTTTCAGAGGAGGAGCTAAGGGTCATGGTGGAGGAAATCATCTGGGTAGAGCCACAGCTACTCAGATCACAGGTGCAGCAGAGGTCCATTGCAAGGTAAATGGGGCTATGTCGGAGGATCGTGGACAGGGTCAACGCCGTGGGACAGCATCCAAGAAGAGGTGGAACGACCTACAGGGGAAGGTGCATTCTGTGGTTGCGAGACACCAGGGTGCTGTACAGAGGTTTGGCGGTGGAGCCCCACCTCCTCCCCTACAACTAACAACATGGGAGGAACAAGTCTTGGCAATAATTCAGCCTGAGGGCCTCGCAGGAGTAGCAGGAGGACTGGGCTCTGGTAAGTCAAATCTTTACTACTATATCCCCCACCCTATCTGCATGCCATCACAAACTCCTACCCCTACCCTCACCCCATCACTCCACCACCTCACATATACCCCACTATCACAACCCACATATCCAAAAACCAAGCCCTGCATGTAACACCAATCCATGGACTCCCATCACAGGCCTGCATGGACACCCATCGCCACAGCATGTCCATTAGAGAGAATCACCTAGCCCACAAAATCACCAGGCACACAAGCCTAAGCTACCAGGGCTATCCCACCCATACAGTGAAACAAAACCATGCACAAGATGGCACACGCAGATACAATAACACTGCATTTTCATCCTCACAGGACCCCTATTCAATGTCACCAGAGGGGAGTTGCCACCAACATCCAGCCCTCCCCCCCAGAGGAGGTCCACTGTGATGACAGCAGCTCTGCACGCCAGGATCACGATGAACAACCTGGCCCATCAGGGACATCTGGACAGTCGGTTACCCTGCCACAGTCCCAACCCACCACAGAGCCTCCCCACTCAGGAAACACCAGCACAGCGCCCACCCAGCGGGCCCAGGACACGTCAATCAGCAGTGTGTCCACCACTAAAGTGACCCAAGGCAGCCCCACAAACACAGGATGATGGGGGACCTGGGGTCAGTGGCAGTGGACACATGGTTCAGGGGACAGAGGCACAGGACAACAGGGAAACTGGGAGGAATGCTGTGCCACAGGGGGAGGACAGGCCCAGGGAACCAACTCCCCAGGAGGCACTCTCTAACATCCTGGGAGCATGCCACCATTCCCAGGAGACCATGGGCCAGATACTGTACAAGTTGGAGGAGACGCACCAGCTGCAGGACGGACAATACCTGGGGATCAGGGAGGACCTCAAAAACATCTACACCATCCTGGTCACCATTGTAGGGGTGCTGGCAGACATAGGCAAGACCATGCATGAGGCAGTGGCACAACAACGGGCTCCTAACACTAGCCACACTGAAGAACAGCCCTCCACCTCCGCTAGCGCTAGTGGACAGGAGGCCCTGTCACAGGACCAATAGGCCACCAGCACCCCACCCCCTGCAGAAAGAGAACCACCCCACAAACGGTCCCTGCGATCCAGGCAGAAGCCAGAGAACATTGACAAACCCCCGCCAGGAAATAAGACTCTCCTGTTTGTCACCCTTCTGTCCCACTCTGTCACCCTGTCCACCTTGAACTGCCATCACTCCCCTTCCTATGCCCCATTTGACAATGCACCTATGATACCAAGAGAATGGACTCTAACTGGACATTCCTCCACCATCACCGCCGCCCATTGCACATCCCCTTCTACGTATGAGCACTTAAATAAACACCCTTGGAACAAATACAAATCTTGAGTCAGTCAAATGATTGAATTATGTGTTAGTACCACATTCTGAAAACATTTCAGTCATTTTTACATTGGTATGACCTTTAGTGGGCAGCGTTAAACATACCAGGAGCCAAAGTGGGCCACAGAGATCTGAAAATTGAGATGCCAAAGGGTACAGTAAGTGGCCATAGATATAGGGAAATCAGGCTGTCATGTGCAATGTCCAAATGAAAACTGAAATGTAAAGTGAAGTTACAGTGTCTTACCTGTGTGTCACTGGAAGTACTGTTGTATTATATTGCTTTTGTTGTCCACATCTTCTTCCTCTGCCTCCTCTTCCTCACTTTCCACAGGCTCCACCGCTGCAACTAGACCATCTCCTGGCTCATCCTCCTGCAGAAAAGGCAACTGGCGTCTCAAGGCCAGGTTGTGCAACATGCAATGATGATCTAGCACACCTTCTGGGGTGAGTAGTACAGGGATCCACCTGTCAGATGGAGTTACCGGAACCAGGCCTTCAGGAGACCAAAGGTCCAACAATAATTCTCCTTGTTTGCCCATGTGCCTCATTGTAACATTCCTCTGCCCTTGTTGTGGCATTCCTCACTGGGGTCAGTAGCCATGAGAGGTTAGGGTAACCAGAGTCACCTGAAAATATTGAGGGATACCTGTTAGACCCATACTAACCCTTAGGGACAACCCCATACCCAGACACCAACTCATACTGGGTGGGGACCTTGGGCTCACGTATTAGCCACACCTGGTGCCGCTGGAGTTGGCCCATCACATATGGGATGCTGCTATTCCTCAAGATAAAGGCGTCATGCACAGAGCTAGGAAACTTGGCATTCACTTGGGAGATGTAGTGGTCCGCCAAACACACCATCTGCACATTCATAGAGTGATAGCTTTTTCTAGCCCTGAACACTTGTTCATTTCTCCGGGGGGACAAATGCCACATGTGTACCATCAATGTCGCCAATGATGTTGGGGATATGTCCCAGGGTATAAAAGTCAGCTTTCACTGTGACCAAATCCTCCACCTGGGGGAATACAATGTAGCTGCGCATGTGTTTAAGCAGGGCTGACAACACTCTGGTCAATATGTTGGATAACATTGGCTGAGACATCCCTGATGCCAGGGCCACTTTTGTTTGGAAGGAACCACTTGCCAGGAAATGGAGCATTGACAGGACCTGCACTAGAGGGGGGATACCTGTGGGCTGGTGGAGAGCTGACATCAGGTCTGGCTCCAATTTGGCACACAGTTCTTCGATTGTGGCCAGATCAAGTCTGTAGGTTAGGATAATGTGTCTGTCCTCCATAGCTGCAAGGTCCACCAGGGGTCTGTACACCGGAGGAACTTGCCATCTCATATTCATCCTAAGCGGCTGAAGCCTATGGAGGAAAACGGTGAGCAGAGGGTCATATTCACACATCAATTGAAATAATGATGCATCTTTTCCTTTACAGAACCTGTATGTGAATCTGAGAGTCAGTTTCTGTGCCAATGTCTGCTGTGACGCAGTTAGGTGCCATGGCCTGTGAACCCTTGAAATGGCAGCTGCCTGACCTGTGAGGAGGGACAAGTGGAAATGAGGTAATTCTGCTGGCATAGTGCGCCGTTGCGGTAGGCGGTTGACGACCGCCGTGCAACTTCGCTTTGGTTATCATTGGGCTCTGTGGGTTCCAGGAGCCAATAGCGATGTACGCCGGCAGTGACGGTATGCACCGCCGCAGGCATGACTGCCATTTTCTATCTGTGCACTCACTTGCTACCTGACCTTCTACAGGAGAGGACGTATACTGCAAGTGCTGCTGTGGCCTGTGGCCTGTGTCTGGAAGCGACAATGGGTCATGTGTCTGGGGAAAGGGCCCCTGCCTTCACTGCGGAGGAGTTGGAGAAACTGGTGGATGGGCTTCTACCCCAGTACACATTACTCTATGGCCCTCCAGACAAACAGGTGAGCATGATGCGTGGGCCATGAATGTATGGATTGCTGTATGTGTAAGCCACATGTTGGGGGGGGCTGAGGCGGGCTGGCCAGGGTGCTGCATGTATGGTGGTCAATGTATGTGCGTCAGGGGATGGGAGGGATCTGGTGGGCCATGAGTGTGATGGTCTGGATGGTTAACTAATTCCAGGTCAGCGCCCATCTGAAAAAGGGTTTTCAGCGTCCATCGCCAAGGAGGTGGAGAACCTGGCTGCGGCAGGCAGAGCACCCACTGCCGCAAACTGTGGGGGGACCTGCGCCGCGGGGCAAGGAAGATGGCAGATGCCCAGTTGGGGCTGGCCTCCCAACAAGGAAGGGTTGCCTGTCATACCCTGACCCCCCTGATGTTCCGCATCCTGGCCTATCTGGAGATGGATGGGTGCTTGACGACGTCACAGCAGCCACAAGGGGGTGAGTACAGATTCAGATTAATGACTGTGCATGTGTTAAGGTTTACCTGGGTGGGGCATGTGGGCTGTGGGTGCCCCTAGGCCAGGATGAACATTGCAGGATAGGTCCCTTGTTGGGCAGGCTCTGAAGCACTCCACCCCCAATAGTGTTATTGGGCATCTACTACTGGGCAGGGTCCTGTTGGTTTCAGGTGTGCAGCTAATGGCGTTAGGCATTGTACCCCATGGGCTGGTGACTATCTTAGTAACGGGTAGTGCATGGCCTAGTGCATAGGGCTGCTCCCTGTGAGTTGTCTATGCTAACCGTAGTGTTGTTGCTGGTATTGACTAAGTGTATCCTCTGTCTCTCCCCCCCTTTTTGTTTTGTCATCCTGTCCTTGTGTGCATTACCATCATCTAGCGGAGGAGCAGAGGCACCGGCGACAGAGGGAGCTGCATCCCACATGGGCCTGGAGGCCGAATCCACCGACGGTGAGGGCACCAGTGGGGCGTAGGGCGAGGGGAGCACCAAAAGGAGACAGGAGGGGAACAACACAGCCAGCGAAACCTCCTCCGATGGAAGCTCCCTGGTTGTGGAGGACACCTCTGTGCCCACCCCAACAACAGATACAGCCGCCACCCCCCCCTACAAGCACCACCCTCCCAGCAGCCCCTCAGCGTGTTTCCTGTGCCCGCTTACCCAGGAGGGTGGGCATCTCCTTCTCCCCAGGCACATCAGGCTCAGCCCTCAGTAAGGAGGCTATTGACCTCCTGAGATCCTTCACTGTTGGGCAGTCAACCATACTGAATGCCATCATTTACTCTGGCGTGGCGGCCCAACAGAGAACATATCAGGCTCTGGCCTCAGCACTGATGGCATCCATTGTCCCTGTCTCTACCCTTCCTCCTCCAACTTCCTCTACCCAGTCCCAATCCCATCAACCTATCCCAAACACACCTTCACACCAGCATTCACCCAAATCACCACACAAAAGTGGCTCAGGCAAACACAAGCATGACACGTCATCTCACAGGCACTCACACAAGCACCATCCCCATACTGACACACCAACATCCACTGCCTCCACTGTGTCCCCTTCCTCCTCCTCGTCCACCTCCCTCCCAGTAGCATCTCCACTCACACCTGCATGCACTACATCCTCATCCACTACCTCCATCACCAGCACGTCCATCCCAACACACCCCTTGCTGGAAGTCACCACCCCCACATCCATGCACACGTCCCCTGTGTCCTCTCCCAGTGTGTCTGTGACCCCTCCTCCCAAAGTACACAAATGCAAGCACCCACCCACCCAGCAGCCATCCACCACACAACAGCATCCAGCCCATGCACCTGCACCCAAACTCAGCAGACAGACACCTCCTACAACCACTCCCTCTTCCTCCACTCCCAAACCCTCTCCCTCTTCCCACTCCAGTGTCCCTAAGAAGTTTTTCTTTGCCAACTTTGACCTCTTCCCTACCCCCTCCCGTCCTTGCCTTCGGGCCAGGGCGGCCTGAACCCAGCTCAGCACCTCAGCCACCAAATTGTCATCCGCTGTGGTTCCTGCAGCTAACAGAGGCTCAAAGGGGCACCCATCAACCCCTGCCCAGGTCAAACCCATTCCGCCACATGCCAAGGTGAACAGGGGGACAGAATCCACCAAGGGGAAGGAGCCACAACCACCCAGCAAGGCCACCTCAAAGACTCCAGCTGCCAGACCCAAGGTCACACCACCATCTGCCAAGGTGAGGAAGGGGCAGAAAACACCAGCCAGGGCACTTCAGCCATCCGAGACTGCAGGTGAAGGCCTGGTGGGTACCAGCACAACCGTCAGCACCGGCACCTGCACCCCAGCCAGCACAGCAAGCAGCTCCGCTGCTACCACCACCACAAGCCCCGTCACCTGCATCGCCGCAAGCACCACTACCGTCAGCAGCAGCAGCCCCAGTGGGCAGCTGTCCGAGGCTGCAGGAGAAAGGCTGGAGCCTCCCTCCACCACTGACAGCATCCCCACCAGCCCCAGCACTACCACCAGTTTGCAGCCGTAGCCGTCACCGGATGGAGTCTAGCCCTGCCTCCATGCACTATCATGCAACCTGGTCCCTGCAAATCTCGTGCCTCAGACACCCAGGTGAGGAACTGTGAACTGCCACACCCCAAGTGTTGCATCACTGGGCACAAAGCCCCCTCCAGAACCAGTGGAGATATGCATCCACTCGCCTAATCCTTGGTAGGATGAAGCACACTGGGCACAAAGCCCCATCCAGAACCAGTGAAAGAAGGCATCCACTCACCCAACCCTTGGCAGGATGAAGCACACAGGGTACAAAGTCCCCTCCACAACCAGTGGAAGAAGGCATCCACTCACTCTATCCTTGGCAGGTAAAGCAGACTGGGCACAATGCCCCCTCCAGAGCCAGTGGAGATATTCATCCACTCACCCAATCCTTGGCAGGATGAAGCACACTGGGCACAAAGCCCCCTCCAGAACCAGTGGAAGAAGGCATCCACTCACCCTATCCTTGACAGGATAAAGCACACTGGGCACAAAGCCCCCTCCAGAGCCAGTTGAGATATGCATCCACTCACCCAATCCTTGGCAGGATGAAGCACACTGGGCACAAAGCCCCCTCCAGAACCAGGGGAAGAAGGCACCAACTGGAGAGACCGTGGCCTTACACTCCCCAGGTCCAAGCAGTGGGCAAACCACCCACTGGAGAGACTGTGGCTTTGCACTCCCCAGGACATCGCTGTGGGCATCCCACCCACTTGAGAGACTGTGTCTTTGCACTCCCCAGGACATCGCTGTGGGCATGGAGCCCCCTCCAGGAGAAGTGGTGTTTTACCATCTTCCGGCTGAGGTGCACCCCCCTTCGCCCTCCCCCTGAGGTGCCTGTGTGTTTTCGACCTGATGCCCCTGCAGTGTTCTCTCTGTAGTGAGGGAGGAGTCAAGTGTGGGCTTGGCCTATGAGCTTTGGTCCAGTGGCCCACAGACATTTTGGTGGACAATGTACCGCCTTATGTACATATTGTATATTTTTATAAATACTGTTTAAAAAAATCTTATGTATATCTGACTATTTCTAAAATATCACTGATTTGACTCTATTCCTTTTGTCCTTGCATTCTTCCAGGGGGTTGGGGATTTAAATGTAATGTTGATGCATGTGTTTGTGTGTTTGAGGGTGGGGGTGTGGAGTGTTGCGTGGGTGTGTCAATCTCTTTTTCCTCCCCCTCCCCTGTGTACTAGGTGCAGTACTCACTGTGGTCATCGCCACCGCCGTTGGTACTCCTGGTAGATGAGGAGTTAGACCAGTATGGGGAGGACCTACAGCTCGGGCTCCATGTTGTCCTGGTTCTTCGTTTAGTGTCAAGAGGTGAGTACTGTTTCCGCTGTGCTTTTAATGGCATTGGTACTGCCCCGGAAAAGCTGGTGGATGGGCGGGTTGTGATGGGGTGGGCGGTACATTGACTCCCACCTGTCTGTTGGCGCTTACCGCCTCGGTGTTTGTTGCTGCCGCCATGGCAGTCAGAGTGCTAAAGTGGCTGTATGTTTTGGCGGTTTCCGCCGTGGTCGTGATCCAATTTTTCTTTACCGCCGGCCTGTTGGCGGTATTACCGCCACTTTAACACCAACCGCCAGGGTTGTAATGAGGGACAGAATTTTTTAAAACCATAGAAATTCACTTACAAAGGGTTACAGGGACGTTATAGCGAGGCTCACATTTTAAATGTAAAAACCCATAGAATTATAGTGAGAGTTATTTCAAGTACCTATACCTTGTTCCCTAAGGTAGGACTCATGACATCTTTGAGAACATCATTGATATCACTGCAATATTTGTAATAACATTTTTGATGATAAAACTGTGCGAGTCATAGTTACCTTAGGGCAAGAATTATAGTTACTCGAAATAACTCTAACTATAACAGCTGAATTTCTATGGTTTTGTATGTTTAAAATGTGAGCCCAACTATAACATCCCTGTAACGTTTGGTTTTTAAGTGAATATGTGAAGAAAAGGGAACAAAAATATCCACTTCCCCTGCAGAACCTCCTATGTTCTTTATTCCAAAAACAAATTTTGAATACTAGCCATGTATCTATTACCATGAACTCAATGTTATCACCATCTTGAATAATGACTTGCTCCTTCTCATTTCTGTCTTCTTAAATCAGATCAAATCAGTCAAGGTGTTCTTAAAATTAAACCTAAGCATGGCCTATAATCTGATGAGGATCTGAAATAGAGATATATTAAAGACTGCTTTTAATATACTGTATTGCACTCCGAATGCCTGGTGATGTATTTGGCCAGTTCAATGACCATGCAGTGTTTAAAAATTTTGTGAACGACTCGTTGATACTGTTAGTGTTCTGTACTTCGATGGCACCTTGAACTGTTCGGAAAGCTACCAGAAACTTCAGGATCATGTAAAGGAAGTGTTCTCCATACTATGAAAATGTTTGCTATATGTAAAAATAGAAACATTTATTTCTGAAGTCAATGAGATTACCTTCTTTGATTTAAACTTCAAACATGGTCATTTGAATGGATGTGTCCAGTGTTTAATTTGAGCAAGTAGATGCAGGTGGCGCAAACCCACACCTGTACTTATTTTTGCTTGTAAGACTTTGACACATAGCAAGAAAGAGAACAACACAAAATGGGGAAAGCAGGAGAAAAAGAAAGATGGAAAACTTTGACAAAGGCAGAAAGTAAGAAAGAAAAAGAACTGGGGTGAGAGATATATATGTGGCCAGGAGAGTAGGATGATAAATGAAAGAGGCATGAAAGAATCAAGATTACACAGCCTTAGTATTCAACAGCTAAAACATTCACCAGCAAAGCTAAGGGCTTCTTAGAATGATTTGGACACTGACAGTTATTATTTTGCAACTTAAGCCTTAGAGGTGTCCAAGGTAGGTACAGGCAGTATAAATTGTACTAGTTGTCACAACCTCGGAGTTCTGACATGTGAAGGTCAAGGTCAATCCCTGCTTCTCACCTACCTCTCTGGTAAAAGTTCAAAGGCAGTAAAGAGGACCTAAGATTAGAAGTAAAGGAGGATAGGAGACAGACAAAGAGACACGCTCCTGCAGGTTGGTGGGCCAAAGAATTCACCGATAGGCGTGAGGGCACACATCAGTGACTTAGCAATGCCAAGAGGGAAATGATAAAATATACACAAAGGATGTGTGGTATGCACATGAGAGCAGTAGGTGAGCTGGAACTAGTCCTCAGACACACACAAATACTGCTTAGGAGCGACAAATAACCACAAAACCACAGATAAATGAAATGCCACTACAGCACAAGGAAGGAAGTAGCCTGACACACAATAATGTAACCACAAATAAGGAAAGAAAGGGGAACAAGGGGACATGAAGAGGGAGCAAACAATGGTGAGGAATGAAATGGCTGGGTCCGAACTATGAAAATGATTCTCATGAGGGTCACAACAACCAATGTAGTCACACAGATTGACCTTGCACTTGTATGAATTTAAATAATCCATCTGTCACTATCAACCTAGATATGTACCGGTTGGGCATGTCTCTATTGTGACTGGGGCTAAATGACTGATTCTGGTAGTCGCAGTTCTGATGGTGTAATTTTGCATGCATCATTGTTCCTGTTAGACGTGACATCCTTGACATGGTCTCCCCTAACTTTTTGCCTCTATTTCCCAGGTTGTTGATGTATGCTGGACTCTGTTGTTGGTGTTTTGGATACCCTGGGCACTTCACTACTGCTATCCAAGTGCTAAAGTGCATGTACTCCTATGTGAAATGTATGTGTAATTGGCTTTCCATGATTGGCATATTTGATTTACTAGTAAGTCGCTAGTGTAGTGCACTAGAGGTGCTCAGGGCATGTAAAGCAAATGCTACTAGTGGGCCTGCAACACTAGTTGTGCCACCAACATGAGTAGCCCTGTAAACATGGATCAAACCTGCCACTGCAGTGTCTGTGTGTGCAGGTTTAAACTGCCAATTCGACAAGGCAAGACTACCGATTTGCCAGGTCTAAACCTTCCCTTTTCTTACATTTAAGGTAGGCCCTAGGTAGCCCTCATGGGCAGGTGCAGTGTATGTTTAAGGTAGGACATATAATAATGTGTTTTATTTGTCCTGACAGTGAAATACTGCCAAATTCGTTTTTCACTGTGCAAGGCCTATCTCTCCCATAGGTTAACATGGGGATGCCTAGATGTTATTAAAGTGCAGATTCCTTTTAGGAGCAGATAGGAATATGGAGTTTAGAGGCTCTGAACTCACAATTTAAAAATACATCTTTGGTAAACATTGTTTGTAGACTGTGTGTTTGAAAATGGCACTTTTATAAAGTAGGCATTTTCATGCTTAAACCATTCTGTGACTATGCCTGTTTGTGGTTTCCTTGCCTAGGTCAGTTGGGCTGTTCACACCTCTCCTCTAGACAGTAACACAAAGAGAGCTGGGGTGTAGCCTGCATATCCTGATGAGCCATCTGTGCTGGGAGGGTGGGGAGGAGTGGTCACTCACACCTGAAAGGGCTGTGCCTGCCCTCATGCAATGCAGTCTTCAACCCCCTGGTGTGTGTCTGGGGCCTGGCCTGGGCAAGGCAGGATATTACAAACAAGAGAGAATTTCCTTTGAAGTTTGCCTACTTCAAAGGTAGAAAGAGGTATAAGTAGTGGACCCAAAACCCCTGAAAATTAAAGAACCAAGAAGAGCTGGAGAAGCTGAAGAAGAGCACTGCCCCTTTGCCTGTGACTGTGCTTTGCTGGGTTGACCTGCAGTAGCTGCTTCTGCCTAAGAGAGGACAAAGACTGACTATTATGTGACTTCCCACTGGTGAAGAATGTCCAAGGGCTTGAACTGAGTTTGCCTCCTGTTGTTGAAGTCTCAGGGACATCAAAGACTTCTCTCTTCCAGCACCTGGACATTCCACTGAGAGTCCTGCCCTGCAAGTGGTGCCCTAACCTGTCTCTGGGCCCTTGGAAGGTGAAGCTGGTGGAAAAGGACAGGAATCCACGCAAAGACCGCCATGTGGGGAAACTTTCAATCCACAACGCGCCTTGCGGCTGACAAATGACGCATCGCCAGCCACATGGCTAATATTGACGCTGACGGATGGAAGATCGACGCAAAGCAACTGAAGAAATGACATGCAACACCCACAGCGGCTGCTGTTAACAATGCAAGCCCCCACGCAGTCCTGTTTCTTGACACCGTGCCACCAGATTTCAATGCAACATCGCTGGGCACGGAAAATCAACACAAAGCCTGCCCGGACCGGAGGTGCCCATCCAGGATCAACGCATTGTTCTCTTGTGGGAGAGAAGAAATGACACACGCCGACCCAACGATGCACGGTCTCTCTTGCGAGTGAGAAATTGACGCCTCGCTGGCCTTTTTTGATGCACATTCACCTGTGCAGCTTTATTTTGATGATACCCAGGTACTCTGCGCAATAACAGCATTCTCACTGTTTTCTAAGTATTAAGACTCTCATTCTTTTTAAAATTCATATCTTGACTTTTTTATGATGGATTTTTGTTGTTTTGGTCTTGTTTTGTTTAGTAATAAATATTACCTATTTTCCTAAACCTGTGTTGTGTCATTTTGTAGTGTTTCACTATGTTACTGTGTGTGTTGGTACAAATACTTTACAAATTGCTTCTGAAGCTCAGCCTGCCTGCTCGTGCCAATCTACCAAGGGGGTGAGTGGGTGTTATCTGAGGGTGATTCTCCTCTACCCTGACAGTGGGTAACCTGACTGCCAACCAAAGACCCCATTTCTAACAATTCCATTCTCCATCTATTCCTTGTACCATTTCTTCATGGTCTATTATGGCGTAACCTTTCTGGAGACCTGACTCTAGTCTCCAATATGTTAAACAAATACAGAGATTTGAGGCCTTTGTTAATTTTTACAGACACTTTATCAAAGCTTTTTTCTATTAGGCCCATCATTGAACTAACAAAGAAAGGAATGGTATTTAACACAGGAAAGGAACAATTGGCAGCTTTTACAGCATAAAAGATAGCATTGACCACTGTTTCCATTTTCAGTAATCAGGATCCTCAACAACTCTTTAAATTGGAAACACATGCCTCTTTTTACCCATTGTTTCAGTACTTTCTTGTTTATTTATAAGCAATGGATTGCTTGGCATGCAGGGATAATGGGTGGGAAGACTATTAACTTTGGGACAGTTTTTGGGGGGAATCAAGGCTTTTTGGTAGACTAATTTAGGTGTGCATTATTTTATTTTAGGGTTGAATGATATGATGAGTTGCAGGGGTTGTGAGTGAATAGTGTTTTAATTTCGGAACAGTTTTTCATGTAGGTTTCAGTGTGTTGGGAAGTTTAATTAATTTATTTCCAGTATTGAATGATAAGATTTTAGGAACAAATGGTGGGTAACACCAGAGTTGGTGGGTAGTGTATTTTTTTGGGGAAAGTTATTTTGTGAATCAGGGTGCTTTTTCATTTGTAATATTCTGTGATTCATTTTTAGCACTGACAGAGGGTATGAAGGGATTATGGCTGGGCAGTGTACTTATTTATGATTTTTGTGCACAATCGGTGTTTTGGAAGTTTTGCATTGTTAAAGTGAGGAAAATAATTTATCTACGATATAATGGTTGGGTAACCAGTGCGGTGCCACTGGTGCGGCCGCACTGGGTGCTAACCTGGAGAGGGTATCTAACCTCAAAGAGCCGCTGTGTTTAGCAATAACTTACAATTTAAAAGCACCTGAAGCAGAGTTCCATGTATGTTAAACTGTCAGGCAATAATAAAAATGTCAAGAGAACTTGTGATTAATGTTTCTGACAGTGAAAGAGATTGGAGTTTTGTCTAGTGGTAGTTTTTATTCGCCATAAAGTTGTACAGAGGTTTAATATGCCCATTGCAAAGAACAGATCTATATTATCTGTGGATACCTGAGAGGATTATTAAAGCCAGCCTTTACCAGCGCTTTAGAACAAATGAAATTTATGTGCGAAAGGGGCTATGGAGAGAAGAGGGGCACATTTGCCTTGTGGTAGTGCGGGGATCTAAGGAGGAGGTCATGATAAGGGACTCCAAAAAAGATTGTCACACAGGGTGCCACCAGCGCTAAAGCTGAGCCTGTGGGTAACAGCTTTTTGTATTAGGGTATTAAATTATTACCATTGAAAATATGTCATAATTACTTAATTTGTAAATATTTTCATAAAATGTAAACATTTAGGCCCAGAATTACTATGGTTTTGCTTCAGGGTAGCAACTGCCATGAATCTTTCCTACTCATGCGGATTGATGACGTTCAGTAGCCAGAAATTTGACCAATGAAAGGGTAAATAATAGCATGACAAAAATACAAAATAATTCAAAGATTTTAAGTAAACATCTAAAATCTTTCATGTATGGGATTAACTCAACACACAGGAGACCTAATTTCCTCTTGTGTTATTCAGGTAGAGTGTTTTTCTTATGCAGGATGTGTTTCCTGAATCTTACCACCATAAAGAGATAGGATGCCCTTGGGAAAATAGCTCAAAGTTTAATGTTGGCAAGAAATTGTAAATATATTTCCAGTTATCTTCAAGACACACCCAGCACAGGCAAAATGTATTCTTTTTTCTCGTTTACAGGGTTTCACATATGGCCCTGCACTATTTGCTACAGAATTGACATATTTCCAGCAGGTTCAATCGTTAACACTAAATAATCTTCTAAAAGAGGATTAGGAACAAAAACCTTCCCGATAGCTTCATTCCCTGGGGGGTAGGTTGTACTTAGAGTTCTCTCTCATCTTTGAATCTCAAATACCATTTTTGCATAAAGGTCTTGTAATCCACATCGTCCCTTACGAATGTTGTTGATTAGAAGTGTTCACATGGTTGATCTTTAGTATTTCCTTCTGATAGATCACTGAAAAGAACAGAGGGTTCACCTGCAAAACACTTGGCACAGTTTGTAATTAGCCCCTGCCCTCATCTCTTGCGCTGATTCACAGTTGACAGTAATTCATTACTGCATTATCAAATAGAAGATATTGAACAGGGATCACAAGATTTATTTATGATTCCAATCTCTTCCAACAAATATAACATTTATATTTACCTTTTTTAGCTGTTATTGTGTTGCTCCTTTTTTGTGTGTTTTAATAAGATTTAAAATATAGGGATTGCAATTAAGAAAATTAAATCATGCATTTAGTGGCAAGAAACCATACAATTGTTGAAATAATGTATTGTATTCCAAACGGTATAAAAAGATCCTCTAAATCGTATTGTGTTATGGTATACATTGTCAAAAACACATCTTTATACATAATACTACTTTTTGCATAATTTAAGAGTTTGTCGGAAAAGCACCTAGCATAGAATTTATGCTTACTACAATAGTCCAAAGCTCTTGTTATGTTGACAAAAACAATGAGCATTTGTGACATTTGTAACAGCTTGTTTCAAAATGTACATTGTGAGAATGAGACAAGGGAGAAAGTATTTCAATTGACTGAACAAAACAAAGGGTCTGATTTAGAACTGGATGTTGTTGCCACCAAGCTGCAACAGCGGCAGACCTGAAAACACTGTCAAGACAAGGGTGTTATGCCCACTGTATTTAGATGTTACAGCTCTTCAAGCAGTGGACAAATGACGGATTGCTGATAGTGAGAGACTGTGGTGGGAGCCTACGTACTTCGTACAATGGCAGTAGCTATGGAATACACACAAACACTGTCCCTCAACCACATGTGCCCCCTGTACCACTCACTACACAACACACCATATGCACACCATCATCAATTACAATTCCAAAAAAACACAACCTGTACATGCCAAAAGCACAAATTGCAATACATCCATGACACAACACACACACCATTGACACTACACCCACACATAACACAACCACAGCAACCAAAACAACTACATACTCAGCTACATAAACAAACTCACATACAAGTACAACTACACACATCACAACAATGTCTGCCACATAACCACAACACTCACCTGAATGTGCCACACAACAACACAACATACACAACAACATCAATCTCTCATGCAAGTGACATACATACAGACAAAATCACACCACCCACTCCAGCTCCCTACACCTCAAGCAGCCAATCCACACACACACATACAAGTACTGCCTCACATACACAACAGATAGCACAAACCTACAAGTACAGGTTCCCTTGCAATGTGCACACATGGATACCATTGACAAGTGTGATTGTACTGTCATTGTGGTGTCAGCATTTAGTTGGCAATAAATAATGACACCACAATGACATGTGTGTCTGTGTGTGATATGCGTGTTGTGTCAGTGTGCACTTAGCCATGTGTAACACAATTGTCTCCCCGACATTTGCATCACAGTGATTTATATTAATTGCTGTGACATGTATATGCTTGGAGTGGTCCCAACATCCAGTGCAAAGTCCACTCAACGTACCCTGGCAATGCAGCCATCCTACCTTTGAGTCTGGCAACAGGGGTATTATGTTTTTCCCATGGGTCGGGGGCAGCAGAGATGGCAGGTGTTGCCCAGTCATGCCCAGTCAAAAACAGGGGAGGAATCAAGAAAAAAGGTGAGCTTTCCCCTCCCCAATCCAGCAACTCGGAAGTGGAGGTCGGACTGCCACTTTTTGATTGGAGATAAGGCACATCCGAATCTGCACAGAGGTAAAGGTTGCTGAGGTCCCTCTGGCAGCCACTTTTCCCTATCCTGCCATTGATGCAGGTGGTGTTACTTGGTGAAGATGGCGGGTTGAATGCGGCCTTGGCCTATGGGATCACCAACATCTAAATATGGCAGGTGGACTGTCCTTACGGCAGCTAGGTTTTCAGTAGAAAAATCTAAGTTAGGACTGTTATCACCAGCATCTAAATTAAGTCCAAAATGAGAATTTTAGAATGTTTTTTTGTGCTAGCCGAAGATGTGTACCAGTCAATAGAATTGACTGTGCCTTTTCACATAACTTGAGCACTGGGAGGGTATTGAAATAACACGCAGTTTTGGATTGACTGATCTCTTAACTCGTGGGCAAGCTAAAGCGGCACTATTTCTACACCTTAGACAGAATCCATCAATAGTCCAACACAATGCCACACAGCAAAAATTCACAAATGTTCTTGTGATATATCACCACCTCAGGGTTCCTTTTTCATAATACAGTGGTAAAAGATGTTTCGATCATGCACTGTCTTAACTTACCACCATGGACATTGTTAGGCATAGAAACCTTGGTGCCGTCTCCCATGACTTTATTGGCTTCTGACCTCCTGTTTACTGACTTTGTTCTTGCTGGTATTGGGTCTCTTAACACTCTATCACTGCTGACCAGCATTAACGTGCATGTGCTCTTTCCCTAAGATATAATACCATTGACTTATCCACAATTGGCATATTTAATTTACTTATATGTACCTAGTAAAGTGCACTTGATCTGTTCTGGGCCTGTAAATCGGACTCTACTGGTGGTCCAGCAGCACTGACTGGGCCACCTACTTCAGTAGCCCTTTCCACATTACTCAAGGCTGCTATTGCAGAGTCTGTGAGAGGCAGTTTTAAACTGTCATATCGACCTGAGAAAGGTAACCCTTTTGCCAGGGCTAATTCTTCCTTTTTAATA
The DNA here is from genome assembly GCF_031143425.1 of Pleurodeles waltl. Lineage (NCBI taxonomy): Eukaryota > Metazoa > Chordata > Amphibia > Caudata > Salamandridae > Pleurodeles > Pleurodeles waltl. The sequence goes on along the minus strand of NC_090444.1, from coordinate 335,107,804 downwards.
CATATGAGTCACCCCTAATGTATGCCCTAGACTGCCTCAAGAGTACGGTGTAGTGGAATTACAAAGTTGGGCATGTACTTTAAAGTTTTAACTATCCAAGTAGTGAAAAACCTTTAAATTAAATGTTTACTACTGCACAGCTTATCTCTCCCATAGTTTATCATTGGGATTGCATTATTCCTTGTTATAAGTGTCATTTCCAATTGGGAAGAGATGGGACCCCCATGTTTGGTGTCTGTGGATCACAATTTAAAATAACAAATTTTAGTGAAGGCAGATTGTAAATTGTATTTCTGAAAATATCACTTTTAGAAAGTTGACATTTTCTTACTTTAAATCATCCAGGGCCAGATTTACAAAGAAATGTGTTTGAGATTTCATACTTGTGAATCTTTGTGATTCACAATTAGGAAATCACAAACAGCGATGTATTAATGTATCTCAGACACACTGAGGGATTCCCAGTGGTTTGCAATTGGACCTACCTCATCAGTATCCATGAGGTATGTTGCAATTTGTGACCCATTGGGAATGGCCAAAAATGACAGGTACGGTGGCCTGTTGTGGCTAGCAAACCACTACATCTGTGATTGTTTTTTTTCCTTTAAGGAAAGCAGGATGCATGTCTAAAAGAAAACTGACCACTGACCGTGGGACCACTGCCTGTTCTTTCAAAATGTTTGCACCCACTTTCACAAAGAGTAAGGGGTCCCTTGGGAACCCCTTTTCAATTGGGAATGGGTTAGCACCACCTTGAAGTTGATGATAAAATGCAAAACATTTATACAACCCACTGCAAGTCTCTATTAGGAAAGGACACCCTTAACACACCCATTCCTAATACTGAATCGCAAACCTATTTCGGGATTCAATAATAGGTTATTGAATCGTAAAATAGGGTTTTTACATCCCAAAGTGGTATTTAGAAGTCGCAAATGGCCTGATTCTTTTTATGTGAATCAGACCATTTGCGACTGCTAAAAGCCTTTGTACATCTGGCCTCTAGAGCCTTCCGCTTGTCTTTGAATACACACCTGGACTCTTGTACATTCCATCCAGACAGCCACACACAAGACGAACTTAGGTGTGACTGAGTGGCTATTTCTATGTTGATGGCCCATCCTGGGCAGGATGGGAGGGAGGAGCTGACACACCTGAATGAGCTGTGTTCTGAGTCCTCACAAAGGGTTGCATAACCCGCTGGAGTGTGTCTGGAGTTAGGACAGGAAGGACGGGGACTTTGTGCACTTCAAAGCCCTCTCTTTGAAGTCTCCCCCACTTCAAAGGCACCACTGGGTATTAGAACTGGACTTCTGACCTTACCAAATCAGTACACCTCTAGACCAGAGAGCATTCTGCCATGAAGAAGGACTGCTGTGCTGATGAAGGAACTGTCACTCTGCTGGAGCCTGCTGGACTTTACAAGACTCCTGCTTTGCTGTGCCTGCCCTCCTGCCTCCTGGCCCTCCTTGCTTGTGAGTGAGAAGCACTAGACCTGCATCTCCACATCCCCAGAACCAAAGTGACTCCAAGGGCGGTTCTGACTTGCATCTAGTCCTAAAGTCTCAGGGATATCAAAGACTTTACTCAACCCTGCTACAGCCTCTGGACTCTGCCAACTGTGAGTTCCTACCAAGTGGTACCAATGCAGGTCTGGGCCCTTGGAAGTGGGTTCTTCAGTTCTTTCTACCAACATCCATGCATCAGTGTTGTAGCGCTGGTCGTAACTGACGTATCTTCCTTTGATGCTAATGCATAGGCCCCGCCGTTGAGGACAAGGACAACACATCACCGGATTTGCGGCTCAATGATGATGCATTGCCTTCATCGCAAAGGGTTCAATGCCACATCACTGCTTGAGGACATTTCATCAATGCCTGTGTGGCTCGACTACGATGCATCCCTAACTGCATGGATCACAATGAGTGCATCGCCCCCTCCGCTCCTCACATCGGATCTTCGACATTGCCGCAGGCCTCCAGAACAGATACTTCTTCAGCAGGACAATGCTGATCCCCTTAGCCAGCCCACAGTCCATTGCAATTGGCCTGAACATTTGGATCTACCCCGATCTACTGTGCCCACATAGTCCCGGTTGACACTTTAAGCTTCTAAGCACTACACTTGTGGACATTCTTTAAAATGTATATCTCAACTTCTACTTATTGGATCTTTGTCATTTTTGTCTTGTTTTACTGCTTGAAATATAATCTATTTTTCTAACTGGGAGTGGAGTCTTATTTTAGTGTTTTCACTGTGTTACTTTTTCAAGTGTTTCACAAATACCTTACATATTGTCTCCTAAGTAAAGCCTGCCTGTTCCATGCCAAGGTACCCGAGGGTGAGCACAGGATAATTTATGGATTGTAACTGACTTACCCTGACTAGGATTGTGGATCCCGCTTGGACAGGGTGCATACCTGTGCCAACCAGAAACCCAATTTCTAACAGACGTTAATCAATGATTTACCATTAGCCCAAGTGCTACAGAACACAATTAGCTCCAAACTGACCTTTTATTAATAAGATTTGTATTAAAAAAAAAATCTATTCTTATATTCTCATTGATTATATAGAATACAACTTCTCAAATTCAATGGTGCCAAAGTTATCAAATGATCTGATATTTGTCACTGTATTGACATAACATTCTTTTCATACGTGTTCCTAGTTACCATGCATGTTTACACTGTATTTCACCAAATAAATATGCTAAACACAATCATAATCAGTAATAGAATTTTCCTAACTAATTTCTATAATTGTGATGACCCAAAAGTAACATTCTTTACATATATGAAGCTCTAGCTCCCAGGAACTGCTACTTTGTTTTCACAGAATTAGGGGCATATTTACACTCTGTTTGCGCCAGATATGCGTCGTTTTTTTTTACGCAAATCCGATGCAAAGCTAACTCCATATTTATACTTTGGCGTTAAACCCGTCTAGCACCAAAGATCTTGGAGTTTGCGTCATTTTTTTGTGTGGACACCTACCTTGCGTTAATGATATGCAAGGTAGGCGTTACTTTCTAAAAAATGACTCTAAGGCATGTGCGCCTTATTTAAACTCCCGTGCAAAAATGACGCACCGGAGTGGGCGGGCCTTAAAAAATGACGTCCAGCCGCTTTTGCGTCATTTTTTAACGCCTGGTCAGAGCAGGTGTTAAGGGACCTGTGGGCTCGGAAGGAGCCCAGAGGTGCCCTCCCATGCCCCCAGGGACACCCCCTGCCACCCTTGCCCACCCCAGGAGGACGCCCAAGGATGGAGGGACCCATCCCAGGGAACTTAAGGTAAGTTCAGGAAAGTATATATATATATTTTTTTTGGTGGCATAGGGGGGCCTGATTTGTGCCCCCCTACATGCCACTATGCCCAATGACCATGCCCAGGGGACATAAGTCCCCTGGGCATGGCCATTGGGCAAGGGGGCATGACTCCTGTCTGTGCTAAGACAGGAGTCATTTCAATGGGGGTTGGGAGTCCCAAAAAATGGCGCAAATCGGGTTGAGGCCAATATTTTGCCTCAGACCTGACTTGCCCCATTTTTTGACGCCCAAGCTCCATTTTCCACTACGCCGGTGCTGCCTGGTGTGGGTCATTTACTTTGACGCACACCAGTCCGCAGTGCCGGCTAATGTCATTCAATAAATAAGGTGCCCGCATGGCGCTTTGGAATGGCGTTAGCTAGCGTTAAATATTTTGACGCACACCTGCGTTGGCGCAGTTGTGCGTCAAAAAGTATAAATATGGCCCTAAATATGTTAAGAACCTTCATCAGTCAGTAGTAGAATGCTCATGTCTACATCTGTCCTCGTCTCAGCTGTTACATATGAGGTGTAGTCCACCTTGGGACAGAAAACCTCAGGAATAAATATTGTAATGCATGACTTTCCTAATTAGCAGGCGTTATGAAAAAGGCTGACATTCACATCACCTGTTTTTTTTGTCTCTAGCTGGGGCGAGGACTTCAGAATGTTGCTGGGGCTCCTGATAGATTGGACGTGCAAATTAATTTTCTTTTGCGCTTCCCTGCTGGCACTTTGAGGGAGTAACTGGAAGTGATACCTTTAAGCCAGGGAAAAGGAATTCGCATTGTACACCTTTTTAAGCTGTTTTGCTTTTTTCATGTTCAGTATCTATCTACTGAGTTTTAACATGGTTCAATACACAGAACAGTACCCCAATCATAATTGTACATACATTAAGATCAGCAGTTAAATGACTATTATTCTTGTAACAGCTTTCACTTGCTCTAAACGTTTGCACCTGCTACGTTAGTTCCTTTCCCCTTGTAGCCACACCTTTTACTCAAGATCCGACCTCCTAGATATGTTCCCCCTACAACTCTATTAGACTATAATGCAATATGTTTCCAACAGCCTGCTGGTATACCGAGTGACCTTGGAGGTGGATTTGCTCACAGTCTTTTGTGGACTTATGAGCAGATGAATGGTGGTCTCTTTCACCTGACTGCCCGTGGGGTTGTTCCAGCTGGGCGGTGCCAGTGGTCTTCCACCTAAATTTGAATGGTCATGTAATACCCTACCTCAGTATCTGTAAAATTTGTATAATTGGTCACTTAAGCTATAGATTGCTTATTTTTACTTAGCGGTCTAATAAAATTCCTGCACCCTCACTTGTATACCAGCACTGTGTGGAGCTCTCTACAATCTAAGATGGAGATCTTGGCTGTTGCCAGAGCTGTTGTAAACAGTCTTTGCATATTCAGGCCTGTTTTGTTTTTACTAGTGACCGAGCTGAAAACAATCTCTGGAATGCACTTCTTAGTTTAAAGAAGACATTTATTATTACTTCACCACAAGGTTCCTGAGAGAGGGGATTAGTAGGTTGGAGGCACACATTTAAAAGTAGTCACAGCAATGAAAGGAAAATATATCAAAGTGATTCTCAATTACAATGTACACAGCAAAAATATGTGATTATGTTATAGCATAACTTCAAAGCAAAGAATAAAAGTCAAAATTCATCACCGTATTAGGGCCCACCAAATGCTTCATCTTTCTCATGCCAGCAAGAAGAACAACTCCTGTTCAACTGCGAGAAAGAGATTTCCACCCCCACAGGACCAGTCAGGCAGCTGGCGCCCACTCCTAACTGAAGTCTCAGAATTCATTGCTACTGAACAGAGTCATCCTTTTATATTTTTGAATAATTACGAGAAAACCTTTTAGAAATCCCTCCCTCTTAGTGGGGAATTATAAAAAAATCCTGGCTACTGTAGGTCAGAGTTGGAAGAAACAAGTGTTGAAAGTTGGCCAGACTTTCACGGCTGTCTCTCCCAAGGCTGCACTAAAGAAAAACACAAAATATGCGCTTCCTTATCATGCTAGGGTTTGGTGAGAGCAAAATATGAAAAACACAGCTTGGTTTACCATGTGGAAAAACACAGCTCATCTGCAATGTCTCAACTGCAATGTCTAACGCCACGATAAAGCCAATAGGCAGCTAAACTGAATACAAAATGTATAATGTCGCACTAAAGCCAATAGGCAGCTAAACTGAATACAGAATGTAATATCTAATGCCACGTTAAAGCCAATAGGCAGCTAAACTGAATACAAAATGTAATCTGCTACTGGTGAACATTAAACAACTAATATGCACAGTGATAAAACACAAAGTCAGTGGTCAAAAATACTTAATGTCATTACATCTCCACTCTCTGACCAATGACTTTTGTTTACTTTTCTCTTATTTCAAAGGAAAAACAAAAAACTAAAACATTATAAGCAAATCAGGTTTGAATGATAAAAGCAATCACTGTAAAGCAATGGAAGTGGATTAACGTATTGATCTCATAACTTTTCAAATCAGATACACCTACAATGCAAATACTGAAGCTTATATACTCTGATAAAAACTGATTGAATAGTGTCTCTAAAATAGCGAGTTGATGTAGCATGAGTTCTACTCATGTAAAGGTACATGGTCCACCTCAAAGGTTTGCTGGAATGTAAGTGAAAGTTAAGTTTTCACATGATAACAGCCAGCCAACTGGCAACTTGACATGTTTAATGTGACTGACAGCAGTCATTAGATGACGACAAACCATTTGATTTGACATATTTTTGTAATGTCTGTCCGTTCGGTATAAGCACAAAACTCTGTGTTCCCACGGTAAGTTTTGAGAAGTTTATGTTTTCTTTTCTAAGTGCAGTTGAATGCATTTTCTGATGTCACGAGAATTACAAGACATGTAGTAACACATGTCACCGGGATGTTATAGGTGATTATATGAGTGAGATTATCCCACAGTTTTTATTGGTTGTTTCCTGGCAGTCCCTGCAATACAAATATGTACTGAAGTGGGTTTCAACATCATGTTCTTGCACGTCTTTGTCACGATTAGTAGCATTGAAAAAGATGTTTGTTGGCGTTGGTATGGCGATTAAACATGTTGATAAAACATCCACAGTGTTTCGCATGGCGCCCATGCAAAAATCGGATCTGTTGAGCACGGCCAGCGCCAAATGAATTAAAATGTTGTCATTCAGATGCAGTAAAGGTATTGCATGACATGGTCGATCAATCAAGTTGAGATTGGGGATGTTGGGTCCCTCCAGACCCCACACGCACACGCCCAAAAGGAAACTACACAGAACACTCATGGCACAAACAAGCTGTAGTATGACCTGTAAAAGAAACAAGTATGATCATTCTCGCAAATAACATTTATCAGCTGGAATATGTTCCCATGTTTCCTGTCCTGGTTTCATAATGAACAGAACATTGTTTGGGCCCTTTGCTATAATTTCTGCAGGTTCTGGAGGGTAATTTGGGGGTTCAACTCATACCTTAGCACTGAGGTTTCTATCTGCTGCACCACAGTTTCCCTTTCCTTGCACTGTCAGAAGGGCTGGCGCAGACTCCTTCCTTACCAAACCTCCATTCACTGCACTTATGCCAAGTTGGGCAATTCTATCTCCAATCTGTATGAATAAATCAGATTCTCTTCTAGTTATCAGAATAACTTTGATTTCTCCTTGGTAATCTCCATCAATCGCTCCCCCTAAAACCTGAATACCTTTGAGGGCCAATCCAGATCTGGGAGCAATCAACCCAAAATGCTCTGGGGCAATTTGTACTCCAACACCTATTTCACACAAAGCTATGTCTCGGGGTTTTAGTCTGTAAGCTTGAAAATCATATAAGTCAAGACCTGGAGCTTCGGGTGTGGCTCTGTAAGGGACTAATGCTCTGGGTTTTATTTCCCAGCATGTGATGGTATTTGTGGCCACATGTGGTTGTATTTACAAAGCTGGAGTTAACATTTGCATCAAAGGCGTTTCAGCATTTGTTAATGGTCTATTGTTCAGAATCTGGAGGGCTTCATTTAAATGCTCGCTCCAGTTTTTCAAAGTTCCACCAGATAATTTTTGCAATTGAGTTTTCAGTAAACCATTCATTCTCTCAATCAGTCCTGAGGCCTGTGGATAATAAGGAATATGATTAATCCACTCAATATTGTGGTGAGAACAGTAATCTTGTACCAATTTGCCTTTGAAGTATGATCCATTGTCACTCTGGATCTGGAGTGGTACTCCATAGTATAACATTAACAAATCCAGAGTTCTGATAGTATTGTGCTGAGTAGCACATTTGCAAGGGACAGCAATCAAGTATCCAGAATAAGTGTCCAATACAGTGTAGGCGTATTGACACCAGCAACCAATCGGTAGTGGTCCAATGTAATCAATTTGCCACATCTATCCTGGTAACTTTCCTCTCCCCCAACTGACCTTTAACTGTTTGTGGGACAGACCTCTGTTGTGTGTCCTGACAAATAGGACATTGCAAAATTATATTTTTTATCAAGTCTAGGGGAATGTGTATGCCTCTAAATTCTGCCCACCTGTAAGGGGCTTTTTCTCCCAGATGTCCACATTTTTGGTGCTCCCATTTAGCCATCCCCCTGTAATATGCACAATGATGAAACACAAAGTCAGTGATCAAACATACTTAATGTCATTACAAGGCCTTGGTGGAAAAATTCACTCTGCTCACAGAGTTTGCGGAATTAGGGAGCTTCGCGCTACGCAGAGTAATGTGGAGTTCCCTCAATTCCGCCATCTGGCACGTGCTGTTTTTTTTTCCCCATCGGCGCATGTGACAATTGTTTCTGGCACCTGCTCATGATTGCCACAATATTCTCAGGCCACTTGTGAGCATGTACAATATTTTGCACCTGCTAGCATGACTTTGGACTGCAATGGCACCATTATACTGCCGCTTGCAAGCGACCGTGGATGCACCTTGAGCAGATTCTTTGCTTAAATCTACTTGCAAAAATGTTTTTGAGTGGATTTTCAACTCCAACAGACCATTCAAGTTGTTTTTTTAGTGAGAGAAGCCTTTTTTGACTTTTGTTTCAATAAGAAGGGAGTACCCTAGAGACTCCAAATTCCTTTTCTTATCCAGCAGGCGCCTCCTAGTGCTTTTTAACACAAAAGCCGCAGCACTCAAAAATATGTTCGTAATAAATACGTCGTCCAGTTATGTTGGTTATAGAGGATTCCTTTAATTCGAGGACATAGGCATCAAAGTAATAGGCTGAGCATTGTTCCATAAAAAATTAGGGCAAATGCTGCATTGGATTACATAAAAAATGTGGGTTATTGTTTGTATTTCACATTTGTTTCTGCAAAAAGTATATATGTGGGGTAATAGTTGATGCCATAGAAGGATGTGTGTACAGCTGAGTTAATTTTTGTGTTTGGCATTTTGTCCGGTCAGTGTGTTTGTGAGTGTTGTTTGCCACATGCCACCATTTGTCTTTGTTCTTCAAGCCATGTGGCCAGGGACCTTTGTGGGTAGTGTGTGTCCTTAGGCCTGAAAGTTTCTTTGTTTTCCATGCATTCTTGCTTGTTTGTTGACCATGTTGCCGGGGGCCATTTTGTGTTGCCAGCCAGTGTGTTTTTGACACAGGCTTTCATGTGTTACTTGTTCTCCATATCTCCTTGCTTGCTGCTGTTGTTGTTTGAGCATGTGATTGGTGGCCATTTTGTATTGCCGGCCAGTGTGCTTTTGCCATAGGCTTATATGTGTCTTTTGTTCTCCATGCCTCCTTGCTTGCTGTTGTTGGCTTGACCATGTGGCTAGAGGCCATTTTGTGTAGCCAGTCAGTCTGCTTTTGCCATGGGCTTTTAAGTGTTTATTGTTCTCCATTCCTCCTTGCTTTTTGTTGTTTGAGCATGTGGCTGGCAACCATTTTAGATATCCAGCCTGTGTGCTTTTGCATTAGTCTTGTGTAGGTTGGCTTTAAAATGGTTGGATATATTGTTGTTAATTAATTAGGATAATAATTTAAGTAACAAACCACACTAAATTATATTGCCATGGTCTGTACTAATTCAAACTGGAACAATACCGCGTTTCACTGACTGTTTTTCTTGCTTGTTTACTTTTAAGTGCACAGGAGAAGAGACATCACCCACAGTACTGCCAGGCAGAAGGGCTGTAGAAAAACACATGCCATCAGTCCTCCAATTTCTGCTGCTTATGCAGCAAAGCGCAACTGCCAACTGACAGCTTTGAGATGGCCCCACAGAAAGGTGCTGCCAAGAAAGTAGCCGGTGAGAAGAAGCAGCTTTCCACCAATGGCGCACTGACCAAAACCTTTTTTAGGAAACCCATGTCTGCCACACCGACCCCTGGGAAGAAGTTGGGAGCAGCACTCCTGCAACAACGGGAGCACACCAACCTAAGCCCAAGCCCATGTCTGTCGGTGAGGCAGCCACTGAAATCATGGCGACGCCAATGAGTAGCGACATTTAATTGGATTTGTCCCTTTTACAAAGTAGTACCCAATTCTTTCAGGAAACAGAACAAAATGGACAGCAGCAGTGGTACATCTTCTTGAAGATGGAGTAGAACACGAGGTTGAGCTTCCTGCTGAGCAAGAAATTCTTCTTTTAGTATCATTATCTCCCAGATCTGTAGCAAGTAAAGGGAAGGCCAGTCCACCATGATCCCCAAGCACCCATTCTGATGATGATCTGGACATGGATTGGAGCCAGGCAAAGCCTGAGAGATGCCAGGAGAGGCAAGGGAAAGAATGCCTTAGAATTATGGAAGGTGATGAGGAGGATTACAATGAGTCAGTCATTGCTGTAAAAGCTGGCACAGAGGAGAGTGCCATTATCCTTTCTACTCAACCTTCTCTGAGGGATGTGGCGCAGGTACCACTGTAAGCTCCCATGTTTGTAAGGCCCCTCCAAGATGTGAATCAACTCCTACCGCATTAGAAGTATGCACAGCAGAGAGAAAATCAACAATGCACCCACCTACCTACAGTTCTTTTTCAGGCATTTGCACTGGCATACTAAGAAAGTTCTCCTCTCCAGTTTTGATAAGCAAGCAGGATTTGAAATATGATCCATTTGCCATACTAGTGCTCGTCAAGGTAAGCCTGGTTCTCACTATGGTACTAGTAGTCAAAGACCCTTTGAAAAAACATCACGCAGTCTGGTGGGAGTAGCACCTTAAAACAATTGCTGAACGTGATGGTGGTGAAGGTGAGGAGAGCAGGACATTTTCAGCTCCAATCACAGTAGGAGGTAATGAGGAAGAAGAGGGTGATATCTTCATACAAAACAGTTGTGGCCCCAGCAGTGAGCCAGCATCCCCCGCCTCAGTGACCTCATTATGGCACAAGAGTCAGAAGGAATCACTACGGCATACACCTCCTACTGCTCAGAAGTCACCTGTGTCCTTGGGCCCAAAAAAGAAGAAAATCCAGGCTACTATTCCAGGATTGTTTATGAAGGGGGGCTCTATGACCACAACCACTCAACAGCACGTTTGTAAAATGGGAAGCTACTAAAATTATAGCCCTGGACCTTCTTCATTCTTCTTTTGTGGAAGGAGTGGGATTTTGTAGAATTTTTGGTGCCAACTGCCCAAAACGGTAGGTTAGAGTTGGACCTCTTGTGCTAGAGTTGTTCTAGTGCTCCATCAAAATGTGCCGCAAATAGTTGGACAAGCTTTGCAGCAATGTGCTGTTCACGCTATACACCATATGACAGATATGTTAACCTGTTATCAAGCAACTGATTATATGTATATCACTGCACACTGGATCTCTTTTGCAGGGTTAGGCAACAGCTATATACAGGTCTCAGTAATGAATATACATTTAAGGGTATTTGGCGGCATGAAACACTAGCCATGCTTGCCATTGAGAAATCCCATACAGCTGCAAACATCTTGGAAGCCTTTAACAGAAAGGTGTTTGACTGGCTGTGACACAGAAGTCTCAGAATTTGATTTGTTTCCATGGACAGTGGCAGTAATGTAGTCAAGGCGATGTCAGATGGTGACTCTTTCTGGGGCTTGTGTTTGGTACATTGCATCAACCTGGCTGTGCAAGACTTTCTCAAAGAAGAAGATATAGGCCCTCATTAAGACCCTGGCGGTCGTTTGTCTGCCAGGGTAAAAGTGTCGGTATCACCTCCAACAGGCTGGCGGTATATACCACCATATTATGAGTGTGCTGAGTTGGCCGCTGCCAACCCGCCACATCTCCACTCATACCGCCATGGCGGTATGAACCTCCGGGCAAGAGATGTATGTCTCAGACCCAACGGTCCACAGAAGACCGCTGGTGGCATTATGAGCCGGCCTACTGCCATGGTTTCCGCGGAGGTAGCACTGCCATGAAAACCATGGCAGTAGGGCTACAAGTGAAAGGGAATTACTTCCCTGTCACTGGTAGATGACTCCCCCACCCCCTACACACATAGTGCCTCCACCCCCCTACACACATAGCACCGCCCTCCCCACATACCCATTCACCTCCATTTTCAGACATGCATCCACTCCCATTCATCCATACACGCTTTCACTCATACATACTGATACGCATTCAGGCACACATCCACACAAACATACTCATGCTCACATACATACACATTGACATGCAGATACACACTTACTGCAACATTCATACACACATTCTCTCACACGCATACAACCACCTATGCACCACAACACTCACAGACCCTTTTACACATGCACACACACATTCATGCACATACGCAGACAACATACACTTACACACCACACACTCACACACAACACCGAACAACCCTCCCACCCCCTCTCCTATCAGATGCCCAACTTACCTTGTCAGGTGAAGAGGTACTCCGGCAGGAAACAGGAAGGGGTGCTGCTACCACCACCCCGCCACCAGGACACCACCAGGCCGTATTAATGGTCTTAAGAGGGCTGGTGGCATCCGTTTAGTAGGGTAGTGCAGGTGGTAGCACTACTCAGGCGCCTCCGACCCCCAGCACGGATACTGCCAGATTCCCACCCACACTGTGGCCGAAATCTGGCATTACCCATTATTTGGTAGGTGGAAGTCCGCCAGCACTACCAGCCTTCTGGTGACGGGGCTTTGGAGGTCTTAAGAAAAGACCACCGAAGTCATAATGAGGCCCATAGTCAGCAAAATACTGACCACCTGCAGAAGAATCTGCACTCATTTCAGCCATTCTTTTAAAGCCCAGATGCAGTTGAGAATTATTCAGCTTGGTTATGGAGTGAAGTTAATACAGGAGGTGCCAAAACATTGGAACTCGATGTAGTTCATGTTGCAATGTGAGTTTGAGCAGAACAGACAGGTCAGTGACTATGCCATTTGAAATTTAAAGAGGAGGGGATGCAATTGAGAAAAGTATGACTATGGATGCGGGTAAAAGGGGCCTAGTCAAATTCCTGATACAGATGTTACTCTCTTTTGCGATCCTCACATGGGAAATTAACAAGGAGGACAGACGATTGGGCCAAGCTAGCCTGTTGTTGCATCTGCTATAGGGCCAGCCAAAAAAAGTATCTGAAAAGTTTGCACTCACAGGTGTGAACGAAAAAGCATGCGTTTGTTGATAGTTTAATCCATTGTTTGGTTGTTAATGCAAGGCTGCAAAATGACATCATGTTGTCCAAAAAGTACATTCATACCACACTACTTGATCCATAGTACCATAACATCTTGGCCACTTTTATTACTTTTTCTGAAGGGGATGTTTCACAATACAAGATATGGATTGTTCGGCAGGCCAGAGACCTGGAAGAATAACGGCTGGAAATTGAAAAAGTCTCATTTCTGGGCCAAAGTTCTGGCATACCCCCATCAACTTCCAGAGAGGGAATCTTGTCTCACAGCAGCCAACACCAAGAACAATAACACTGAAAAAAAACAACCACAGGAACAGAGGAATTGTCAGCAACCACTGCATTGGCTTGGTTCAAGTGGCAGGTCTTAAGTCCCATACAGAGGTGAAGGCAAAAGAGGTCAAGCAAGTTGCAGCATCACTGACCATTCAGAGGATATTCCAGGAGTATCTGGATGACCCAAACAAGGTCTATGTGGATTTAAACCCATTGGTATGCAAAGATGCACCAATGGCCAGGGCTCAGCGGGCTGCAATAAGGAATCTGGCTTGGCCGGGAGCCAAGGTATCTGCTGAGCGTGTATTCAGTTTAGCTGCTACAGTTCTCACAGTGAGAAGGACCAGTCTCTCACCTTAAAACGTGGAGTGTTCGACCATGATCAAAATGAACTAACAATTTATGCCGCACAATTACACTGTTCCTGAAACAGCAATGGAAGAGGAGGAGGATGATTGGTGCAAATCAAGTGTGTTAGCTGACCAACCACTTGGCTAACCACTTGAGTTTGAGGAGGAACTGTACTTCTCTGACTGAGGATGCCACCATAGTACTTTATATTGATTTATATTTAAACATCTTTCTTTTCCAAAAGGAAAAAAAGAGATATAGCTAGTGAAACATTATATTTGTGTCTGATTTATGCTGCCCCACGATTTTTAGTCACATGTATGGCCAGATTCAAGTTCCTACCAGTATGCAGTGAAGAAGCCTCCCTTTTCCTTTTATGACACTGAAGACAATGCCTGTCTCCCTCCCATGCCTAATCTAGCAAGGCTGTTCCAGAAGATCATCCATGTACAAGACTGCCAAACTCTAATTTATTGATGACATCAAAGAGAAGGCACAATTATGTTCCTACCACCATGGTTGAATTGGAAGAAGTAGCTATTGCACCAATGAGTGATTGTTAGAAATGAAGTCTTTGGTTGGCAGTCAGGCTACAACCTGTCCAAGCGAAGACCCTCGCTCTAGTCAGGGTAAAGGAGAATTACACTCAGTTAACCCCCGCTCACACCTTTGGTAGCTTGGCACGAGCAGGCAGGCTTAATTTCAGAGATAATATATTAAGTAATTGTACAAACACACACACTAATACAGTGAACCACTGCAAAATGACGCAACACAGATTTAGATAAATAGTTATTCATTTATCTAAATAAACAAGACCCAATATGATAAAAATAAAAATCCACAATACACAGTTACAAAAATATGAATTTAGCACCTAAAAGCACAAAAATAGTGCCTAGAGGCACAATTGCTGCATGTTGGTTTTAAGCGTCGTCTAGACAGAGTCGTTTCCTACTATGCAATGCCACTGGCACTGTTTATGGAGTCAATCGCCCCATGGTACAGTACCTTAGTAAACAAGAAGAAAACAGGCCGGTGCATGGAGTCGGGGAGTGAGGTGTCGCTGGATTCAATGAGGTATCGGTTCCAGTGCTACGTGGCGGCGTTGGGTCCTTACTGCAGAGCGGTGAAGATGAAGCAGCGTCAGTTGTAAAATCGGTCCCTTGGTTCCGGAATGCACAAATTCCGGCGAAGTAACAATGCTAAGGGGTAACCTCACGGTTTCGAAATGAGATCACAGGGCCTTAGGCACTGCGATGGCATCAGATGTCACAGATGTTGGACTTACGACACTCTGAAGTCAGTGAAGTGGGGTGAGATCAGCGTCAGCAGTGATGTGAAGCCTACAGGGTCATCAGGGTCATCGGGGTCATCGCACTTCTGCGAGGTCCACGGACTCGGGCAGATGGGATCATGATTCTGGGCAGTGGCGTGCTTCACGAAGTCGCACAGCGTTGTCCGGTGTCATTAGACTTGTTTCTCCAAACGTTCACTTCAAGGGGCCCATGAACTGAAATGGCACCCTCTGGCAAGCTAGAATCCACACCAGGGAGAGTCAGAACTAGGTGGTGAAGCCTTTGCTGCCTTTGAGGCTTCAAAACAGGAGGCAAGTTCTACTCCAAGCCCTTGGAGTTACCTTTCAAGAAGACATGCAAAACAAAGTCCAGTCTCTGTCCCCTTGCACAGGCAGAAAGAACAACTGCGGGATAGCCCAACACAGCACAGTCACAGGCCAGGACAGCACTTCTCCTCAGCTCTTCTCCAAGCAAAGGTTCCTTTTAAATCTTTGAAATAATCTAATTTAACTTTACTACAAGATGTATTTTGTAAATTGTGAGTTCAGAGACCCCAAACCCCATATTTCTATCTGCTATCAAAGGGAATCTGCACATTAATAATATTTAAAGGCAGCCCCCATGTTTACCTATGAGAGAGTAACAATGACAACATAATTTTGTAGTATTTCACTGTTAGTACTTGTAAAACACATTAATACATGTTCCACCTTTAAAATACACTGCAACCCACCCATGGGGCTACCTAAAGCCTCCTGTAAGGGTGCTTTACATGTATAAAAAGGGAAGGTTTAGGCCTAGCAAGTGGGTACACTGCATTGGCAGGTGTGAGCCCTGTTTACAGGGCTACTCATGTGGGTGGCACAACCAGTGCTGCAGGCCCATTAGTAGCATTTGATTTACAGGCCCTGGGCACCTCTAGTGCACTTTACTAAGGACATACTAGTAAATCAAATATGCCAATCAGGAATACCCAATCGTCATCCCAATTTATACAGGGATCACTTGCAAAAACAGGTCAAAAAATCTAGGAGGAAGGTGACAAAATGTTTTGGGATGACTCTGCAAAAAGGGCCTTTTACAACAGTGATGATAGATTATTGAGTGATTGTGAGGGATGATTGATGAGTTATGTGGTGACAAAAAGTAAGGAAGGGTGTTCAACTATTTAGTAAACTCGATTTCAATGATTCGCAGTGTTTGGGGCCTGAAGGGTGATTACTTTTCCTGAAGGCGATTGACCCTTTAAAACTTACAGAAATTTATCTACATGGTCTTCTCCTTTTTTTCTGTTTTTTTTTCAGAGACCAAACAGGTCACTTTAGTTAACAATACAAATCTACTCAACAAAATACTTAAATTCTGTTTCTCTACTTGTTCTTAACAGCAGTGCACTACAGGTCTATCTTGGACGGTCAATACTGAGTTAATCATAGTCAGGAGGAGGATGGATAGGACTCAGGACAGGGCTATCTCAATAGCCAGAAGAAGGAAGTTATCTACTTCAAAGGGAAACCATGATGATTACTTTGAGGCTAAGCTCTGTGGACTGCAGAGAGGCATGTTGATTTGGGAAATGTTGCTGAGTGTGCGTGCTGCACTTCTGGCTCAAATATGAAATTATTCCTATGTTCTTGCTCCGCTCCTGAGTCTTCTTGGTACACTCTTCATGAAGCTTACCTTCCTTCTGTCCTTCTCCTTGACTTTACAATACAGTTTCTGTTTTACAATCTGCAGGTCTTCTCCTCTCCTGCTCAAGCAAAAGGCAAAAGTGCAGCACTCCTGCTTACCAACAGTACCAGTTCAGCCAGACAGCCAAGAGTGATGGACATTCTGAGAAGAAAACTGATACACCACCCAATTTGGCAATACTGAATGATTTCTCTTCTAACAATTGTTTTGTAGAACTGTGTGGGTTCACTTAGCTCCTCCATAATTTGTACTGTTCAAACCTAGATAACAGATTATTTAGCTAAATATTATCTTGGGTCTCTGGGACAGGAGGACTGTTTAGAATTTATTTAATTGAACTATGTCATACTCATTCCTTTATTTCCTTTTACAACAGATTGATGCTCGTGTGTTAGCTCATCGCAGTGATGCATATTTTCGTTGTGTAGTGTTTGTCTTTTTCATACCTTTCCCCAAATCCCCTTTCCCATCTATTCATTGAACCCCTAACCATCTTCCTCTGTGCCGTGTAATTTTACACCATAAATGGATCCCACACTTGGAGGGGCAGATGTGGTGAAAGCGACACCAACTCACTGCTGGATCTTCTATTAACTGAGCAATAGCCCACACCGGCCCCATTTACCCACCCATGCATCATTCATCAACATCATCATTCTGACCTTGTACTGTGTTGATTAAACACTTAACCTTATCCACTCAAGGATTGCATAAGTCTACTTTTAATAAAAAATTTGCTCCGCTATGCACAGAAGAAGTTACTAATGCCAACTTGTGTTATCATATCAGGCCTTCATTGTTGTGTCATGGTGGTAGTCTGGACTCAATCTTTCTAAAGTTATGATATAAATGACATAACACACTAAGGCCCTTATTTATACTTTTTGACGCTAATCTGCGCTAATGCAGTTTAGCCTCGAAAAAGTATACAGTCAGCTAGTGCCATCCCAAGTTGCCGGCCGGGCATCATATTTATAGTATGACGGTAGCCAACGGTAAGGCCCAGCTAGTGTCATGAAAAAGGACGCTAGCCAGGTGGGGGTGTATGTAGGGAGAACAGAGGGTTTAATGTTAAAGGATGACACTAGTATGGGCAGAGGCATAAATAATGCCTCTAACCAGATTATCATCATTTTCTGATGTTGAACCCCCGTGGACATAACTCCTGTCTTAGTTAAGACAAGAGTCATGCCCACCGCTCCAATGGCCATGCCCAGGGGACGTATGTCTCCTGGGCAAGGACATTGGGGCCAGTGCCATATTAGGCCCCCCTATGGCACTAAAAAAATAAAATAAAATACTTACATCTACTCAACTATACTTATCTGGGATGGGGTCCCCCATCCTCTGTTGTCCCTCTGGTGTGGGAGGGAGTGTCCCTGGGGCTATGGGAAGGCACTTGTGGGCCTTTCCCATGGTCTCTGGACCATGGAAAAAGGCCCAGCTGTCCCCTAACGCCTGCCCTGTCCCAGGCGTTAAATAATGGCGCTAAGCAAGGTTAGTGCCATTATTTAAGGCCCCTTCCCCCGTGCTTGATTTTAGCAAGGGGGGAATAAATACGGCGCTTAGGCCATGTTGTCATTTTTGGGCCAGGAACACCTACCTTGCATCTCATTGACGTAAGGTAGTTTTCCGCCAGCAAAAAATGACTTTAACTCCAATATTTTGGCGCTAGACATGTCTAGTGCCAAAATATAAATATGGAGTTAAGTTAAAACATTACGCTAATTCAGATCAAACAAAGTATAAATATGCCCCTCACTTTGTGTTTTCTTTCAATCTAGTTGCCTGTGAAGGAACATCCTTTGATAAACCTTATGGTTAGTGGTCACCTAGGTGGGAGTGGGATATCAGTGATTATTTGTATTCCCTGTTAACACACTAGCTTACTACCACTACCACCACCACACAATGTCACCTTGGGAAAACCTGCAGTTTCGACTGAGAAAGGTAGCAGCCCTCACTATCTATTCATATAGAGAACTATGGAGTGAAGTGAACTAGTTTAATTAGTAACTAAACTCTACTGAAGATGTTGTTTGTGCTTATCTCAGTTGTTGTAGACAATATAGGCAATGGCAAACCCCAGCCCTAGTGGTAAATATAGTTACAGAAGGTAGTAGGATAAGGGTTTAGTTAACTGGTATGCACTTTTTAAAGCAGATTTAAAACAACAGGCTATGCTAAAAGACAGCCGTGCAAAATAAAACACCAAAAGGCATAAACAGAGTGAAGTAAGCTATTCCTCTTTTATTTTTTTTAACAGTTATAAAATCCACTCTTTTTTACCCACAACAGGCCCCTCCCCAAAAGAAATCACCTCTTCCTTAGCCAAAGTCTAAAGAAAAATTAAGGGCCAAATTAAAAAACGTTAGTGCTGCCTTTGCGCCATTTTTTAATACAAAAGCTGTGCTAACCCAGTCAAAATTCTTATGTCCTGGCATACCAGGCATTAAAAAGAGATACACACTAAACACGTGGGAGAAATAATACATAACCACACTACACACACATGGACAAGGATACACAGCTGTATGGACAACAACACATATGCACATGCCTCACTACCTCACACTCAGTGCACATTACCTTCATATACGCTCTTAGGTACAAGTTCTTAGCACTACCTTACTGACACTTTACATCCCAGACTGGTGGAGGAATCAAATGCTAGGGTCAAACCACTACATGTGTCCACATGTCTATGACAAAATACAGATTCTTCACACATAACACTAAGCATGGAATAGCTCATCTATGAGTATTGCATTGGCTATGCCACCATAAAACAACTCAAATATTGGTACAGCCCCACATTTGCCATGCTGTAGAAACCTGAGGCAGAACCAACAATTGATGCCACTCTATTTGTGGTATCACCATCTACACATTATCAAAATGTGGGAAACATCCTGAACAACTAGGTCTAAACCACTACTTGCCTGAACCACTACTGCTAAACAACTAAAAAGTCTCTACAACTAAGTACTGAACAACTACTGTCTGAACAACTACTGTGTCTGAATAACAATTGCCTGAACAACTAATTTTAAGGTAAGGTTTTCCTTTTGGTTTTTATGGTTTATTAGTTGTTTAGAATATATATATATATTAGTTGTTCAGGCAATTGTTATTCAGACACAGTAGTTGTTCAGACAGTAGTTGTTCAGTACTTAGTTGTAGAGACTTTTTAGTTGTTTAGCAGTAGTGGTTTAGGCTATAGTTGTTTAGGACCTAGTTGTTCTGTCATATATTCCTGTCTAGATGATATGTTATAGGTGCCAGCTGCTCATTCTAAGTTAAATAGGTCAATCAGCTAAACAAATGGAATGTGTAACAGCTGTCCATGCTTTTCTTTGTACAATAATCACAAAGCTATGCTTTCCTGTCATGTCTTACAGGTGGACCTCCACCCTACACCATTGACAAGGTTTCACAATTTGAAGACCCCGATGCAGCCAGTACTAACTTGTATGTCAAATATGTAAATCAAGGGTTATGTGTAGGAGAGTATGATGTGTGCAATGCCATGTTAAAATGGCATGTGTGTCAATTAAGACACCATTATCTACTCTTGGGTATGAACATCCTGCAAGATATTATGTTGAGGATGTGAAATAAGAAAAAATGATGCACAGGTACAAACATGTGCTGCAATAGATTTGTGAGTCTTTGTAAAATGTAAATATGGTCACAAACACAGTGATGTCAGTCAAGATATATGTCAGAGGTCCTGGGTCTCAGAAATGTATAAATGTTGGCAACATATTTGTCACATCACATGTTACTTCACTGTGTGCCACATGTTGCACAAAGTTACTCCAGACATGCTACAAGTTATGTCCATGTGTCGAGGTCTCTGAGGGGCTTATCAATGAGACACTTACACCACTGGTGCTTCACTACTCTTCTAAAATATAGTGATGCACCGGCCACGCAAGGAGCTGTTTGACAAGGTCTACAGTTAGTTGAGTGCACCTTGAGAGTTCAGCTCTTCTTCTGATGATTGTGGTCCATACCTATGGATTATAGTAAACAAGATGTGTGTAGATGGACCTCCATGACCTACCCATCATGATGAATGCAAGTGAACATTGTCACATCATGTGTGTATGAGATGTGCATGCTAAGTGGCTAGGTTTTTACCCGGTACGTAGGAGATGTTTCAAGCTTATGCACAGATAGTGTGCAACACTGGATAGTACTTATCCCTGCGACATGAACAAAATATCGTACATGCTTCGGTGGCAGATTGGTATAGACTTTGGGCTTGACGTTGTTTCATGAGGTCTGTTGGACTAAGTGTGTCATCTTAAGATGATGTTTCCATTGCATGTTTGTTCTCCCTCTAACCAACGCAGTTTCTTATGACATATTCACCTCATGTTTTAGCGGCCTCAATGGCTCCATCACAGAAGTGTGTTTTGAAAAGAGGGCTGAGTAATTCCAGCACATCTGTGAGGTCTCGAAAGGGTACCACATGATGGCCACGTGTTACAGACTTGAGAAATTATCGGCGTCATGGCATGCATTTCCTCATGGAGGACCAGCCAAACAGCCTGCTACAAGCAGGAAAACAAGTAGAACCTCAATACAGAGTGTCAGGGCTGGGCCTGCAGGTTCTGCCCACTCAACTACAATGGTCTCTACCACAACAGCATCCCAACCACAGCTGCCACCAACTTCCACTGCCTCCAAATTGAGAATGAAATGCGTAAGGACATGGCCGAGATCAAGTTGCGAGTGGCCAAACTGGATGAGGCCAATGAGCGTAACTACAAATTTTTTAAGTATATCAAAAAGAAGCGGAAGAAGCTCTGACATTAAATGCTTTTCTCTTCCCAGTACCTTCCTTCCCCTCCACTAGTTTTTATTGTAAATAGTTTTAGTGGGCTTTAGATGGATAGGCATAGGAAAGGTAGCATAGCATAGGTTAGTTTTAGAACATAGTTGATAGAGTTAGCGGGGTGGGATTTAGGTACCTTTTTTGTTTTTGGGTGTGTTGGAGGTTATGTGTAGGGGCATATGTAAAAATGTTTAACAATTACAAAAACGTATATATTTATTTAGGCAATATGTTTAGGTAGTCTATGTTTAGCTTTAGTTCATGTTGTCCTTCTCGTCTATTGTCTCTCAAGCGGGTTGGGGCGAATGTTTATTTTGTGGCATTACACATACAAGATTAATTTAGGTAAGAATTGTTAGCTGTAGGGATTAATTAGTATAATGTAGGTTAGTGTGTAGTTTAGGCTTTTTGTTAGGTGGGTATTTTTAGTATTAATAAATCTTGTTCATTTCCTAAAATATGGTGTCCATGATGATTGACTGTCTAGGTGTTATCATTTCTGCACTGCTCACATTAGACAAATGCCTTTAGGTGTGCATTCAGTATGGATTTACATGTGTGACTATGTGTATGTGTATCCCCTATGACCAAGGACCTGTCTGATTGTCAGTGTTATGACATCAGCTACTCAATACATTATTCAGTGCAGTTCCTGACACTCTGGTTGTGCATGGATGCAAATTCTAAGGCAGGTAATCAGGCAACATCTATTGTGCAATATTTATGGAATGTCTGTCTCATTTTTTCTTCCCTCCCTGCATAAGAAATATTTTGTTGAATACATCATATCTGGCATAGGCATATTGTGGCACAAGGATGTACAAAGTGAATCTATGCATGCGTTGTGTTAGTTTGTTAATGTAGCACAAGGGGAATGGGTGGCTTGAGTCCACATTGGCATCAATCGATATGATACAAATGTTTCAGTAAATATGGTCTCCCAGTGAGACCACTTGTAGCTGATGTTATGCATGAAGGTGTCCCTTTGTGCATGACACCAACCATTCCCATTACACAGGGAACCTTGCTATATAGTGACATGGCAGCTACTGGTACAGCAAAACAGATGAGGATCACAGACATGCCCCATATGTTGTGTCTGATCTCTTTTGTGTCCAATCCCAATGGTGCTTAGAGGCATCTCACAGTTTTTGTTGGCCAACCCTGTGCAACAAGCGTAGTACATGTTGCGTAATGAGTGTTACACCTGGGCAGGTGGTTAAGTTGCAACAGTGAAGGGATTGATGTGAGGGTTGTGAAATGGTCTGTGCATATCGGGGGAAGGTGTGAGCGCATTAGAAGTGTTTGGCCATTATTGTGTCCCCATGAAACCCTTTTGCATGCATTTAGGGTGCCCTATGAACCTCCCCCTTCTGCCATTTGTTAGCTTCAAGATCCCCCCTTGCAAGTTACCCTGCATTTGTGGTAGGTCTTGAAAGTCTGCACTGTCCTGTCCTTTCCTGAGACTCCAGTGACCAGCTCCTCCAGGATGACCGCTGCCACCACCAGGTACTCTTGGGGTACTGGACTTCAACCTCCGGTCTGCAGTGCTGCCTTTTGGTTCCTGGGCAATTTTGCTTTTGTTCTGCTCTTGCAATCGCGCCAGTGCTTCTTATAATCGGTGACAGTCCTCTTCACCTCTGCCACACGATGTTGGCTTTATTGACAATTGACTGCCATATGGCCTCCTTTATACCTATTGGTAATTTGGAGGTGATGAAGAGCTGGTGTTGGTGCGCCATTGCATCTTTGACCAAGATGTTATTCTCCCACTCACTGAAGCAACACTTCCGCTTCCTTTCCACCCTTCTCCTGTGATTTTGTTTGTCCATTCTGGCATGGTCTGGGCTGATTGAGGTCTCTGTGGAGTCTCTCCTGACCTGCATTGTCCATTTTGGGTTCTTGTGGCTTGTTTGGCATTGTCGCTGGCTTCTATTTTTTACACGCTTTTGAGGCAAAAATGGTACTAGCACAATTAGCGTAAAAAATGTTCAGCTAATCATTCTATCAAAACCTTTGCAGCGTTAGCGCAATTTTTCTTTATGATGTGTCGCAATGGTTAGCATAATTTTTTTAGGCTAACCTTTCTTTAGCGTCATGGTGCATCGTTTTCTGAATACGCCGCACAGCTGGGCAAGGAAATTTCATTATGCTGCATTCATTGCTAGTGCAGTTGTGCATAATTTTTCTTAAATTTGGGCCTAACTGTCCAAAGTCTAAGCCCCAATACCAACTCCCTTTCCTACCCTCTCCACCCACAACACATGTGCCTCCCACTAAAACAAACATTTTAAAAAACGCTAAAAGAGGGTGTTCTCTACCTTGGACCTGAGATCATTGGGGCTTTCATTAATGTGTGCTACGGTCCAGGAGCTACGGATGTTGCAGAATGCCATACTGGAATATGTGGTCTGAGTGGGACAGTGGCAGCATTGGTTTAACCTGGACGATCAGCCACTGCTACTCCAAACAGATGGCCTCCAACCTCTGTCACCACAGCTGATCTGTTATCTCTTGGCGTGTAGGTGGACGACAATGAGTAGCTATACCAAGAAAAAATATAAAGAAAAAAAGATAATTTGTAAAGAATGCCCTGTTCAAACACCTGTTTAAAATGTTTGTGGCACAGTAGTTGTGCATTGCTGGTCCCCTAAGGCCATTGGAATTTGCTGTGACTGATTATGAGTCAATGAACCCTTTTTTACCCCTACATGACTCATTGTAGTTGACAAAAGCTAAAAGGACTAAATGTGGGACATACCAGAAATTAATTTTTCATTTTTTCTGATATACTGAAACTGAACACACGAAAGAATAAAAGACTGAAGCACTAGGAGATGACTGAGTAGCCACTGGGAAGGAAGGTACCCCTTCTTTTCTGTTTGCAAAGCATTAAAAATTATAAATGCTGCATTAACTGAAGCTGACACACATTGCACTAATGACACTATTGTACTGCGGAACCATACTGCAGGTAGGTCATGGGATGGGTGACTAAGGTGGTCATTACAACCCTGGCGGACGGTGTTAAAGGGCGGTAAGACCGCCAACAGGCCAGCAGTAAAAACAGCCACTTTAACACTCCGACTGCCACGGCGGTACAAACAAACAGCGCAGCGGTCACCGCCAATAGACAGGCGGGAGACAAAGTACAGCCCACTGTATCACAACCTACCAATCTGCCACCTTTTCCGGGGCGGATTCACAGCAGACAAAAACACAGCGGAAACAGGACTTCGAAGGGAAAACACTCACCTCTACACACCCCACGAGGAACTCGGACACCATGGAACCAGAGCTGCAGATCCTGCCAGCCCTTATCTTCTTGCTCCTCTACCAGGAGCACGAACGCCGGCGGCGAGGACAACGTGAGTACTGCACCTACGACACAGGGGAGGGGGGAGGGAAAAAACAGGGACACACACACGCAACACGCAACACCCCCACCCTCACCCACTACAACACACACACCAATACAGCATGATACAATACAGTTACACCCCCCCGGAAGAATGCAAAGACAAAAGGAAATGGGTGTAACCATTGTAATGTATTAAAATCAAGTACGCAAAAATATATATATACACTATAAACAACATATACACCAAGCTTAGTAGTCCAGGCAGTGCTCCAATGAAGTCCGTGGAACACTGGGCCCACACAGTATGGGCGAGGCCCACACAAGATCCCCGACCATGACGGAGAGAACACTGCAGGGGCATCAGAGAGCAAGAGAACAGGCACCTCAGGGGGAGGGAAAGGGAGGGCACCTCAGCCGGTTGAGTGCACGATGCCAAATCCACGAGAGGGTCACATGCCTACTGTTCCATCCTGAGGAGTGCAAAGCCACAGTCTCTCAAGTCTCTACAGTGGGTGGGTTGCCCACTGTTCCATCCTGGGGAGTGCAAAGCCACAGTCTCTCAAGTCTCTACAGTGGGTGGGCTGCCCACTGTTCAATCCTAGGGAGTGCAAAGCCACAGTCTCTCAAGTCTATACTGTGGGTGGGTTGCCCACTGTTCCATCCTGGGGAGTGCAAAGCCACAATCTCTCAAGTGGATAACAGTCTCCACTGGTTCTGGAGGGGGCATTGTGCCCAGAGTGCTTCATCCTGCTAAGGACAGAGGTAATGGATGTGATTCTCGACTGGTTCTGGAGGGGGGCATTGTGCCCAGAGTGCTTCATCCTGCTAAGGACAGAGGTAGTGGGTGTGATTCTCCACTGGTTCTGGAGGGGGCATTGTGCCCAGAGTGCTTCATCCTGCTCGTGATGGACTCAGTTGCGTCAGTGCCCTTGGCGTTCATGGGCCAGCAGTGCTTGTAGCGGCGGTGCCCTGTTCAGCGGTGCTTGAGGCGGCGGTGCCCTGTTCAGCAGTGCTTGTAGCGGCGGTGCTCAGTTCAGCGGTGCCCTGTTCAGCGGTGCTTGTGGCGGCGGTGCCCTGTTCAGCGGTGCTTGTGGCGGCGGTGCCCCGTTCAGCGGTGCTTGTGGCAGCGGTGCCGTGTTCAGAGGTGCTTGTAGCGGTGGTGCCCTGTTCAGCGGTGCTTGAGGAGGGGGTGCCCTGTTCAGTGGTGCTTGAGGCGGCGGTTCCCTGTCCAGCGGTGCTTGAGGCGGCGGTGCCCTGTTCAGCGGTGCTTGAGGCAGCGGGCCCTGTCCAGCGGTGCTTGAGGCGGCGGTGTCCTTGGCAGCGGTGCTTGATGTGGCGGTGCCCTGTTCAGCGTTGCTTGTGGCGGCGGGCTCCTTTGCAGTGACTCAGCTGCTGGTGGTCCTCTCTAGCCCAGCGGGGCTTGTGCTGACGGACCTCTCTAGCCCAGCGGAGCTTGTGCTGGTGGTCCTCTCTAGCCCAGTGGGGCTTGTGCTGGCGGTGGCCTCTTGGGCAGCAGGGCAGGTGCTGGCGGTGGCCTCTTGGGCAGCAGGACAGGTGCTGGTGGTGGCCTCTTGGGCAGCAGGGCAGGTGCTGGCGGTGGCCTCCTGGGCAGCGGGGATGATGACAGTGGCCTCCTGGGCAGCGGGGATGATGGCGGTCTTCTCCACCGTGCTGCTCTTCCTAGACTTGCCGGGTTTCTTGTGGCCCTTCCCCACCTTGGAAGGTGTCGCAGCTGACTCCACACTCCCACCGGGACTCCTGGGAGCAGATTTGGTGGCTTGAGTCTTCCCCCTCTCCTGCCGGGCACTGGCCAACTTTTGATGTTTGACAAATGGGGGACTGTCCGTGCTGTGGCTCCGTACCACACTGGCTGCCCTGGTGGCCGGTGCACTCCAGATTCCGGTGACTACAGGCACCACTGGTCCCGGAGATGTTGTTGCTGAGGTGCTAGGTTGGGACCAGAAGAGTCGGGCCCTAGGAGATGGACGGGGTGGGGCAGGTGTGGGTAAGAGGTCAAGGTTGGACAGGAAAAGTTTTTGGGAGACACTGGGACGGGTAGCTGGAGGGGGTTTGGGAGTGGAGGAAGAGGTTGTGGTTGTAGGAAGTGTTCGTTTGGTGACTTTGGGTGAAGGTGCATGCGCTGGAGGCTGTCGTGAGGTGTTCAGCTGTTGGGTGGGTGTGTGCATGCGTTTGTGTATCTTGGGAGGTGGCGTCACAGAAACTCTGGGAGAGGACACAGGGGACGTGTGAATGGTAGTGGGGGTGGTGACTACACGTAAGCGGGGTGTGGGTGTGTGTGTGCTGGTGATGTGGTACTGAAAATTCTGGACTTGTGTTATAAACATCGTCGTATCACAACGATTTTGGTATCAGCAGACCGAGAATGATTACAATAGTATGCACAAGCATCGTATTCATATTGGGGTAACAAAATCACCCGAATATCAGAGTTTCCGTCCTGAACCCTCGTGTTCCATTTAAACGACAGCCATTTTGTGATTGCCCTCACATAGGCCAATGTCTAATGCTGAAAACGAGTCTGAAGGACACGTACATCTTTGCTGACTCCTCTGTGACCTGGGCAAGCTGACTCCACTGCCTGAAGCCAAACCTGTTCGGCCAGTTTCTTTCCCAGTGGCCGAATGAGATTAGTATCAAGGCACAACACATCATAAACCTTTCATCACACACAAACCATGCCTAATCTTACACACACCTGTCTCTGTTTCTTTCTTTATGACTTGCTTTACAAGGAGGAGGTGCCCGTTTATATTGGGGGTCCGTCGATATCTGATGAAAGTACTAAGCCTTGCCGGGTAATTGATTGAGGGCTGGACAAACTGAAATATGGGCTTGTCATCATAAACCTGCTATTTCTTTGTAGTGAAAATATGTGAATGGTCAACTGTAAAATAAGGAATGTTTGCCTAAAGCATAATATTTTGTATAAAAGAGAAGGTTAGCTTTGCAAAGGCAGCAGTCTCCTGAGAATATACACCGTGTTGTACTTCTAGGATACCTGTTGCTGGCTGCAGCCAATAAACAAGATCTTTGACTTCACCAAGAAGACTCTGTGTTTCTGTAGTCTGAAACAGGAAGGACTCGAAGTCTTAGGGTGTGTTCCCTGGCACCGCTGGGTTCTGAAAAACCCAGTACTTCAGTTGGCGCCCAACGTGGGGCGATTTCAGCGGTACCGGTCCAAGCCAGAGGTTCGTGAGGAGCTTTGTGTGAAAATTCTGGAGGAAGGCTGCCACTTCATCGACCCCTGTATGTCGACATGGTCCGAAAGTCTTTGCTGCGAGGTTCCCCGCTTCCCGACGGCTACGAAGGACTGCTGCCCTGACAATCGCCCTGTTTTGGACCCTTGATGATTTGGTAGAGCGAAACGATAAACGAGTCTTCTGGTGACGTCATCAATACCTCAGTTAAGTATAAGTGGAGCGTCTCCCAGTCCTTAGTTTGGTTCTTAGTTTGGTATCCCCTTGGGATCTTTGATTTGGAACTTGCAAGTACCAAAGCCTAGGGATTCGTGTATTCACAAGACTATCGTATTTGATAATCCTTTGAAGTTTGAAGCTAGACTAGAGAGCGAAGATGCCTGGTCTTAGCAGATATGGAAATTTGTTTTGTCTTGGTTATAATAGGGACTCCCGATTGGAGGACTCGTGTCCGGTTCCTCCGATTGGAACTCCAACCTATGAA
Source organism: Pleurodeles waltl (assembly GCF_031143425.1). NCBI lineage: Eukaryota > Metazoa > Chordata > Amphibia > Caudata > Salamandridae > Pleurodeles > Pleurodeles waltl. The sequence goes on along the minus strand of NC_090444.1, from coordinate 335,079,360 downwards.
CTATATGTGAAACATGGCATAGGCCCCCTCACATATAATGAAGTATGGATCCGATACAACAGGAAAGATGGAGTTTTAAAATGGCCCCAATATGGTAGTTTTGACACAGAGATTCTGAATAATCTGGAGGTTAAACTTTTTAAGAAGAAAGCCCGGCCGGCGATGTTTGACTCTTTCCGCCTATGGCGTAAGGAAGCCAAACAGAAGGAAATTAAATTAGCAAACAGAAATAAGAGGGAAGAGGGTATCTCGATAATGCAAGCTGCCATGCAGTTTAAAGATGATGAAGAAGAACAGATGAATGAGCAGTTGCACAGGCAACGTAAATTGGTGACCGATAAATGTTATCCAGTTCTTCCGCTTCTTCAGCAAGATGCAGCAAAAGAACTTGAGAAAGATCCTTTAATGTCACACTTGTTGAGGTCGCCACCCCCTTATGCGCAGAATGCTACAGCACCTCCGCAACCTTTAGCTGTGCAACCTCCGGTTATTGTGCCTCAGGTTCTTCCACAGCCGCCAGCTCCTTTTCAGTTGGCTCCTACTACTATGGCGCAGCCCCTTCAAGGGCTGCCGACTTCGCTACCTGCTCCATCTGTACCTCCTACAACTTTATGTACTACATCGACTGCCTCTTCTGGTGTTCTTCCTGATACTGCCTCTGCTTCTGCTTCTGCGTCTGCCTTGCCTCCCTCTGTTTTTCCTCCTGTTCTTTCATCAACTTCTCCTTCTGTCCGACAGAGAATGACAGATACTGTTGCCAGCCTTATATTTCCTCTCTTTGGGTCGTCTGTTGTGACCCCAGATTCGGAGCGTAAACAGTCGCGTAGTCAACTGCCTAATTCTCAAGAGAGAGAAATGTTTGACCGTATGGCGCATAAATGGGTTGTTTACCCATTAAGATACGATGTAGAGTCTGTTATGGATGTCTTCCGTCAATGGGGAGCACCAAAACAAAGATACGTTTTTGAGAAAATGTGTGCTTTCCTTTGTGAGGAATTGGAAGATAATGATTTGGAAACAAATCCGCCTGATTTGTGCCGTGTACGGTTTGAGTTTGCAAAGGGCGCAATTGTGGGTCCCGATGTTGAGACGGCAGTTGCGACGTTGTTGTCCTTTAGGAATAAGGATCCTTCTCAGTCATTGTTCCAACATGACTCTTCTGTTAAAAAAAAGGTGCGACAGTACCCAATGAGAGAAGTCCCTCCGGTATGGAAGGACGCCGTTGTGGCTGATGTTGCTAATCAAATTGATGCTGTCCCAGCTCATTTTCAGCGTGTTTGGGTACATGTTCCGTGGAAGCGAGCTGAAGTTTTAGCCCTTAAGCAGACTTTGCAGTGTCTGATTTCTTCACCAGGTTTGAGGAAACGTTTATCGACCACAGTGGTCAAGATATGAGTACAGAAGGTGGTCAACGGTTGTTCGTCGACAAGTTTGTGCACAATTTGCTTGCAGAGCTGTGTAAGAAATTGAAGGATTCAGAGAGTTCTTGGGCCGTTTCCTCTTCAGCACAAATATTGGCTACTGCACAGTACTACGAAAATAGGGATAAAGATGAGAAGGATAGAGCAGACAAGAAAACTAAAGAATTAAAGACGAAGGTTCTTTTACAACAGGCGTATCCACCACGTGGTGGTCAGAGTAACTATCAGCAACCTCAACAGTTCCAGAGAAACTCGCAAAGGTTCGAGTTTTCTCAACCACGTGCTCCTTTAGGTCCCAATCAGTGTTCATATTGTAAAGAAGAGGGTCATTTCAAGTATAGTTGTCCTATTTTGTTACAGCGTACGAATGGTGCTTCTGGCGCAAGAGGTCGAGGTGGTCAACAAGCTCCTAGAGGTAGTGGACGTGGAAGTTTCCCCCAGAACACGCGTTCCTTTCAGTCTCAAAACTCAATGAATAGTTTTGACCAGCAACATAACGCGTCTGGTAGGACGGCTCAGTACTATGCTGACGACTACTATGGAGAAGATGAGAACTTGGAAGGTAATAATTGCTAGGACAGCCATAGACGAAGAGAGAGAGTTTTTTTAGTTCCAGTGGATCAGATTGGACCTTATGTTAAGGTGATTACCTCAGGTGTGTCGGAGCCTTTTCTGTTGGATACTGGTGCTACAAAGAGTTCTATTATGCACTCAAAACTCCCTGGCGCACCTTTGTCTGGCGAGATGAATGTTTCAGTAGGTTTTTCTGGCGCCCCGGTTAGGAACCCGATTTCTAGTCCTATGTCCCTTTCTGTTGGACCTTGTGAATTGGAAGCACCCCTTATTCTGACGACAGGTTGTGGTGAAAACTTGTTAGGATTGGATTTGTTGAAAAGATTGTATGCGACATTATATTGTTCTCCTTCGGGAGTACAACTTACACTGGGTAGGAAAGTGGTCTCTCCAATGTATTTGTCGAAGGATAAACTTCCGACCGAATTGTCGTTTCTTCCTGATACCATTTGGGCTACTGGTCCTAATGACATGGGTCTGTTGGAAATACCGCCTTATGTTGTGACATTGAAAGCCAATGTTAAATGACCACGCATTCAACAATACAAGATCTCTAGTGAAGGTGAAAAGGCGTTGCTAGCGATCATTTATGATTTAATTGAAAAAGATGTAATTGAAGAGACAAGAGGCAACGTTTGTAATAGTCCTGTTCTGCCTGTTTTGAAACGTACTGACCCCTCTAAGCCACCTGTTTACAGGCTCGTGATTGATCTTAGAGAGGTAAATAAAATAGTTGTGCCACAGTTTCCAGTTGTTCCTGATATCACTGCCATATTGACTATGATTCCAGCTTCCGCCACCTGGTTCTCGGTAATTGACTTAAAGAATGCTTTCTTCAGCATCCCGATTGCCGAGGAGAGCAGGGATATTTTTGGATTCAGTTTAGGAATCCGAAGTTTCCACTTCAAACGCGCTCCACAAGGCTACTGTGAAAGTCCATCAATATATAGTCAGGCTTTAAAAACACAGCTTGATGCAATTGTTTTACCTGACGGCGCTACCCTTATTCAGTACATTGATGATTTGCTAGTCGCTACAGATACTGAAGAGATTTGTAAAGAAGCCACCTTGTTGTTGTTGCGTCATTTATCTGATTTACATCACAAAGTGTCCCTTTCAAAACTGCAATATTGTCGACAAAAAGTGACCTACTTAGGTCATCTCTTATCGAAGGAGGGAAGGAAACTGACCTCAGAAAGAATTCAGGCAATTGCAAAATTGAGTGTGCCAAGGACACAGAGAGAAGTACGTGCTTTCTTGGGCATTACATCATACTGCAGACAATGGATACCGAATTTTTCTTTGCTGGCCAAACCTTTGGTAGCATTGACCTATAAAGATACACCGAATCCCGTTCCGTGGTCTGAAGATTGTCAGAAAAGTTTTTCTGAATTGCGTAATGCATTGTGTTCGGCTCCTGTGTTGGGTACCCCCGACTACAGTAAGCCCTTTACACTGTATGTCCATGAGAACGAGGGTTGTGCATTGTCAGTGCTGACACAGTCTTTTGGAGACAAGCAGCGCCCATGCGCATATTTTCCGTCGACTTTGGATCCGGTAGCTAAAGCATTGCCGAGTTGCTTGAGAGCCACAGCGGCAGCAGCTGTTTCTATTCGACAGTCTGCTGGGTTAGTGATGAATAATATGTTGATTGTGATGGTTCCACATGAAGTGGACACGTTGTTAACAGGACCAAGACACAGCATTTAACTAGTGCTCGATTGTCAGGTTACGAGTTGACACTGTTAGAGAGTCATGTGCACATAAAGAGGTGCAATATGTTGAATACAGCCACGTTATTGCCGATTTCAGTAGAAACAGATGATGTTGAACAACATGATTGTTTTCTTAGGACAGAAGAAGAAACGAAAGGGAGAGTAGATCTTAAAGATACTCCTCTTGTAAAGTGTGATGGTACCTTATGGGTGGATGGTTCATGCTTCAAGCTTCCGAATGGTGATACGACTGCAACATATGCTGTCACAACTTTGCATACGATTGTTGAAGCTGCACGTATACCACATAATTCAGCTCAAGCAGCAGAGCTGATTGCACTTACGAGAGTGTGTGTGTTATCGAAAGGAATGAAAGTGACCATATATACCGACAGCCAGTATGCGTTTGGTGTGGCCCATAGTTTTGGACGATTGTGGAAAGAACGTGGGTTCCTGACTTCGCATGGAGCTAAAATTCAGCATGGTCAGTTGGTGAATGAGCTTCTTGAGTCACTGACCTTGCCATTACAAGTTGCGATTGTGAAATGCAGTGCACACAAGAAGGTTACTGATGATGTCGGTCGTGGCAATGCATTTGCTGACGAAATCGCAAAAGAAACAGCAAAAGATGTGATGAATCGAATGTATGTTGCAGGCCCCGCAAGATGGGTTGGTGACGTTGGAATATGTGAAGATACGATAGAGGGTGTGAAGTCTATTCAAGCTGAAGCTTCAGAGAAAGAGTTGAGTGTGTGGAAAGAAAGTACGGGTAAATTGGATGAAAATGGTTGTTGGGTTGACTTGTCAGAACATCAGCGATGGTTGTTTCCCGATGTGTATGTGCTTGCAGTGGTGACAATGGCTCATGGAATGGCCCATATCAGTGTGAAAGGGATTTGTAAGTTGTTGGCTCCAGTATGGCAAAATACTGGAATTCCTAAATGTGCAGAGAATGTGGTCAAGAATTGCATGGTGTGTCTGAAATACAATCCTGGTAGGGGAACCCCAACTCCAGCTGGTCATTTTGCACCTCCAACGTATCCGTTCGAGGTTTTGCAGCTAGATTTCATCCACATGGAAAGGTGCAACAATCTGAAATACTTACTCGTTGTTGTTTATGCCTTTTCAAGATGGGTAGAAGCATATCCCTTAAAAGACAACACTGCCTTATCCACAGCTAAAGCCCTTGTCAAAGAATTCTTCCCTAGGTTTGGAATGCCGAGAATGGTCTGGAGTGATAATGGGAGTGAATTTGTGGGTCGAGTGATGAAAAAAGTATGTGAAGGGCTAGGTATCCAGCAAAAATTCCACGCTGCAAATCACCCCCAATCAGCTGCACTAGTAGAGTGCTATAATGGCACGCTAAAACTGAAGTTGGCAAAGATACAAGCGAGCTCTGGTCTTAAATGGCCTGACGCTCTGCCTCTAGCACTCCTATCAACAAGAATGACTGTGCATTCGCGAGTGGGACTTAGTCCATATGAAATTGTGTTTGGCCGCCCGGCCAACATATGGGGAGTGCCAAGACCAACAAAATTCAGTGTGATCGAACAACCTGTACTGCTTGATTATTTGTATGAATTGACGGCTAAATTGCGTGTTCTACACCAACAGGTTCACGATACTCTGCCTCAGGTCTCTGAAGCTCCAGGACATCTTATCGATCCTGGATCATGGGTACTGGTCAAGAACTTCCAGCGGACAAAGAATGACCAGCCCCGTTGGACCGGCCCTTACCTTGTCCTTCTCTCAACAAGATCAGCTGTTCGAGTGGAAGGGAAAAAGAACTGGATCCACGGCGTACACTGCAAGAAGGTCCCTTTTCCTCTACCGTACGACCGGTGGGTCCAGGAGGGGATCGCTGACTCTGAGACTGAGACTGTGCCTCGTTTTTTGCCATTTAGCGATGCACGTGTAAAAGGAACAATTTCTGAACGAGAAAGTGACAATAATTTGCAAGAAGCTTTGCCACCGTCAATTCGATTGAACACTACAGAGCCTGAACTCTTGTTCCAGAACCAGACAGTTCCTGGAAAAAGCCGTTATAATTTGAGACCAAGAACTAAGGACAAATAATTTTTTTCCCGTTCCTTTGCTATTTTTTTTTAAAGTGCAGCTCTCTCATCTGAGAAACTTTCTTATTTTTGTTTTTTTCTTTTCGAACCGCCATCCGGGTTCAGCTGTAGGGTCGTGGTTGCCCAAGTCTTTGGAGTGCAGCTGAAGACATTGGGTCGACAGTTCTGGTCGGTCTAAGGGAGTTGCCCTGGACTGACAGAAGCATTCCCTAGCATAGAACACCCTACCACCACGAGCAGCATTTAGAGAGGATGGAGTTTTTCAAGAATGAGAGACCTGCCAGACAGATGGACTTTAAAGCCAGAATGGGTATAATAATGACAAAGAAACGATTTTTGATATTATGTATTTTCATGTTGCTTAGTGTAATGATGTTTTTAATAGGATATGTTTTATTCTCTTTTCAAGTGACATTTGCACCCATTACTCAGCCCATACCTCCTTCTACTGTTTCCTCGCATGCTTTTCACCCCCTGCCTGAACACGAGTCTGCCAGAAGATTAGAGTTTGCCAACAATTCATTCATTCAGCTTCTACACCAACACCAATTAGTAGTGAACACAACTAACTGTTGGGTTTGTGGTCTTATGCCTCATACTACTGATAAAGGTATCCCTTATCGGGTCCTGCCTTTCAGCCATAATGGTTCTGTATGGGCATATAGAACGGTGTTCATATACGCGTCTGAAGCCAACCCCCTACGTTCTGTGAAAGATAATCCTAAGAATAGTGCTCTAGCTAAGGGTATAGTAGATATGATTAGGGAAGATATTTCCTATGAGACTATCCCGAGAGATGAGACACTAGCATATATTGGATGGAACATAACAGGATATGGAGTTACTCTGAGTGGAAACCAGCGAGCAAAGAGATCCTCCCCGATTTGGATTGTACCCCATCAGGGTCACCTATGTCTGCAAGGTAATGGCAAGAATCCCAGAGCTCAGTTAGGGAAAAGTATCTGCACTGAAACATATGTTTTTGCGTCTCAGACTTCTCCTTCGTTCTTAGCAGCTAAGGGCACCTATTTCATCTGCCATAATAGAGCCTATACATGGTTGCCTCCTGACTTCTCAGGCACATGTTTTGTTTCGTTCCTGTTACCTCCCACCTACATGGCCGCGGCAGATTACCATAAGACAAGGATAGTTAGAGGTGTCATAAGTAAAGAAGACACTACAGGACAAGAATTTGGAGATTTCGCAAAGGGTTTTCTCCCGTTTTTATGGCCCTATGGTTAACAGCAGGAACATAAGGCAATTGACAAATGTGGTTGAATCCACGGTAGTTGAAACCGCTGGTGCCCTTGGTAATTTGACTGCTGAGCTCCAGTCGGATCGCCTTATGACTCTTCAGAACAGGGTCGCATTAGACGTCATACTTGCAGACCGAGGTGGGGTATGTAAAGTGATCCAATCAAGTTGCTGTGTTTTCATCCCAGATAACGCTCCAACAGTCTACCAGGCCATTTCCAAACTGCATAAGATCTCCGAGTCTATTCACGTGGATAAAGGAGATTGGTCATTGATGGGGTGGTTCTGGGAGCTGATATCCGCCTGGGGATGCTCCTGCAATATGTGGCCTCTGTGCTACATCGTGTGTAAGGAAACCTGTATCAAGGGACGAGCTAAGTAATAGGATGATGCTACAGCAACATCTCAACAACTTTATGAATATAGACCTGGACTCAGATTAGCGTGAGTATAGGTTATTGCCTATGTAAGGGCAAAAGGAGGGTCTGTGGTACTGAAAATTCTGGACCCGTGTTATAAACATCGTCGTATCACAACGATTTTGGTATCAGCAGACCGAGAATGATTACAATAGTATGCACAAGCATCGTATTCATATTCGGGTAACAAAATCACCCGAATATCAGAGTTTCCGTCCTGAACCCTCGTGTTCCATTTAAACGACAGCCATTTTGTGATTGCCCTCACATAGGCCAATGTCTAATGCTGAAAACGAGTCTGAAGGACACGTACATCTTTGCTGATTCCTCTGTGACCTGGGCAAGCTGACTCCACTGCCTGAAGCCAAACCTGTTCGGCCAGTTTCTTTCCCAGTGGCCGAATGAGATTAGTATCAAGGCACAACACATCATAAACCTTTCATCACACACAAACCATGCCTAATCTTACACACACCTGTCTCTGTTTCTTTCTTTATGACTTGCTTTACAAGGAGGAGGTGCCCGTTTATATTGGGGGTCCGTCGATATCTGATGAAAGTACTAAGCCTTGCCGGGTAATTGATTGAGGGCTGGACAAACTGAAATATGGGCTTGTCATCATAAACCTGCTATTTCTTTGTAGTGGAAATATGTGAATGGTCGACTGTAAAATAAGGAATGTTTGCCTAAAGCATAATATTTTGTATAAAAGAGAAGGTTAGCTTTGCAAAGGCAGCAGTCTCCTGAGAATATACACTGTGTTGTACTTCTAGGATACCTGTTGCTGGCTGCAGCCAATAAACAAGATCTTTGACTTCACCAAGAAGACTCTGTGTTTCTGTAGTCTGAAACAGGAAGGACTCGAAGTCTTAGGGTGTGTTCCCTGGCACCGCTGGGTTCTGAAAAACCCAGTACTTCAGTGATGGCAGTAGTGGCTGTAGATGTAGTGCATGCAGGTGTGAGCGGAGACGAGACTGGGAGGGAGGAAGGAGACGAGGAGGAGGGGGACACAGTGGAGGCAGTGGATGTTGGTGTGTCTGCATGTGTGTGATGCTTGCGTGAGTGCCTGTGGGATATGTGGTGCTTATGTTTGCCAGAGCTTCCCTTGTGTGTTGAGGTGTGTGCATGCTGGTCTGATGGTGTGCTTGGGATAGGCTGGGGTACAGGGGATTGGGTCTGGGTAGAGGAAGTTGGAGGGGGGAGGCTAGAGACAGGGACAATGGCTGCTATCAGTGCTGAGGCCAGAGTCTGAAAAGCTCACTGAAGGGCGCCTGACCAGAATGAATGCCCTCCAGGAATGCATTTGTTTGTTGCAACTGCCTTTCTGCACCCTGGATGGCATTCAAAATGGTAGACTGCCCAACAGTGAGGGACCTGTGGAGGTCAATGACCTCCTCACTGAGGGCAGCAGGGGTGACTGGGGCAGGGCCTGAAGTGCCTGGGGCGAAGGTGATGCCCACCCTCCTGGGTGATTGGGCACGGGGCAAAGGCTGAGGGGCTGCTGAGAGGGTGGTGCTGGTAGGGGGGGTGGCGGCTGTACCTGTAGATGCGGGTGCACAGATGTTGCCGCCACCACAAGGGAGCTCCCATCAGAGGACGAGTCCATGTCACTGGTCTCAGATCCTGTCCCCGCCATGGAGCTCCCCTCGCCCTCTGTCCCACTGGTGAACTCCGAGTCCGTAGTGTGGCCCTCCAGGGCCATGTGGGATGCAGCTCCCTCCTGCTCCGGTGCCACTGCTCCTCCGCCTGATGATGCTAATGCACACAAGAACAGGGAGACCTCAAAAAGGAGGGGGGGGTGACAGAAGAAAGACATGTTGTGTGCATGCAATACCGCTACTGTTGGCGGACACGACAGACACAGAAGCCCCCTGCACTACGCCATGCTCTTGGGCTCTACTGTTCAATCCCTAGGACATGGCCTACAAGGCTATAGACGACATCTGCACACATGGATGACACAGGGGCATGACTAGGTGTACTTGGCACTCTACAGAGGTGGGGTGGGGTTCCACATGGCCTGCCTTATGGTGGGACCTTGCCTACTAAACTCGCCCTGGCCTAGGGAAACCCACAGCCCACCTCCCCCACCCAGACACCTCCACTGCGCTCAAAATCAGCAGGATGAGAGTGTACTCACCCCCTTGTGGCTGCTGTGATGCCCTCAAGCACCCATCCAACTCCGGATAGCCCACCGCCAGGATCCAGAACAGCAGGGGGGTCAAGGTGCGACAGGCACCCCTCCCACGTTGGAGGCCATCCCCAGCTGAGCCTCTACTGTGTTCTTGCTCCAGCAACGGTTGTCCTCCCATCTTTTATGGCAGTGGGTGCTCCATCTGTAGTAGACCCCCAGGGTCCGGACGTCCTTGGCGACGGCACGCCAAATATCTTTTTTCTGGTGGGCGCTGACCTACAGGAATTGTGCAGGGGGAAGAGAAATTTTATTACCAACTGCACCGTCACAGTCATTGGCCCCCATCCCTACCCTTGCCATATGGCACATGCATTCATCGTCGTTTCATGCATGCCTCATTCTCCCCCCATCTTTCATCCACCCCACTCCACACAGGCATAGCCCATACAGCATGCTCCAAGTGTACTTACCTGTTTGTCTGGAGGACCGTAGAGTAGCGTGTACTGGGGGAGGACCCCATCCACAAGTGAAGGCAGGGGCCCTTTCCCCAGACACTCGAACCATTGTCTCTTCCAGACCGCGGTCACAGCAGCATTTGCAGTGTAGGTCCTCTCCTGTCAAAGATCAGGTATCGAGTGATTGAACAGATAGAAAATGGTGGTCATGTCCGCGGCGGTGCGTACCGTCACCGCCGGCGTACATTGTCATTGGCTCCTGGGACCCAAAGGGTCCAATGTTAACCAATGCAGCATTGCGCCACAGTCTTTGACCGCCTACCGCGACGGTGTTCAGCGCCACCGCAGTTACCTCACATCCCATTGTCCCACTTTACAGGTCAGGCAGCCTCCATTTCAGGGGCCCACAGGGCTTAATTTTTAACTGTGTCACACATACCTTGGCCTAGCCTCAACACACATACAGGCCACTTTTCGGATTAGGATTTGTGTTCTGTGTAAGCTGTGGGTACGTACCTCTGAGTTGGTTGACTTTGTGCTCGCTGTTGTCCTTCATAGGCACAGTCCGCTGGGACATGTGAGGAGATAGCGGCATCCTCTGGTGTACAGACCTCTGGTGGACCTGTCGACAATGGAGGAAAGACATGTGATCATCACCTACAGGCTTGACCGTGCCACAATCCATGAACTGTGTACCCAGCTGGAGCCAGACCTGATGTCAGCTATCCGCCATCGCACAGGAATCCCCCCTCAAGTGCAGGTGCTGTAAGTACTCCATTTCCTGGCAAGTGGGTTATTTCAAACAACAGTGGCCATAGTATCAGGGATGTCCCAGCCTATGTTTTCCAACGTGTTGTCTAGAGTGTTGTCTGCCCTGCTGAAACACATGCGGAGCTACATCGTTTTCCCTCAGGTGGAGGATTTGCCCACAGTGAAAGGTGACTTCTATGTCCTGGGACATATCCCCAACATCATAGGTGCCACTGATGCGACACATGTGGCTTTGGTCCCCCCGGCCGGAGTGAACAGGTGTACAGAAACCGGAAGAGTTATCATTCCATGAATGTGCAGATGGTGTGTTTGGCCGACCAGTACATCTCCCATGTTAATGCCAAGTTTCCTGGCTCAGTGCATGAAACCTACATCCTGTGGAATAGCAGCTTCCCTTATGTGATGGGTCAACTCTAGAGGCACCGTGTGTGGCTATTAGGTGAGCACCTGGAAGCAAGACAGTGGGAATGGTTGTCTGGGTCTGGGGATATCCCTACAGGTTAGTGTGTGTCTAACAGTTGTCCCTCGCCACTTGCAGGTGACTCTGGTTACCCCAACCTGTCATGGCTACTGACCCATTGAGGAATCCCAGGACAAGGGCAGAGGAACGCTACAATGAGGCCCATGGGCGAACTCGGCAGATTATAGAACAGACTTTCGGCCTCCTGAAGGCCATGTTCAGGTGCCTCCATATGACAGGTGGATCCCTATTCTAATCACCAAAGAAGGTGTGCCAGATCATCGTGGCCTGCTGTATGCTTCACAACTTGGCTTTGCGACGACAGGTAACTTTTCTGCAGAAGGATGGTCCAGATGGCGGTGTTGTTGCAGCTGTGGAGCCTGTGGACAGTGAAGATTAGGAAGGAGAAGAAGCGGACATGGACAACAGGAACTCGGTTATCCTGCAATATTTCCAGTGAGACACAGGTAAGAGTACAGACCTGCCTACTACATGTACTTTAACACTACTACTGCTCTACTGTCTGTCGTTTTCACCCAGTGTATGGTCACTGAGTTGTCACTTTCCCTTACAATTTCACAGATGTGGGTCCCACTGTGTGACATCTGCTTTTTTTTCCTCAAGGACTAGAGCTGTGTGACATAGGTATGTTGACATTACAATTGAAAGAGCATTTTGTCACTATAATTGCTAATACACCATTTCGAAATCACAGACTGACTCCAGATTGTTTTGTGGTTCAAGGGTATTTATTTAAGTGCTCAATATTGGAGGGGGTTGTGAAATGGTGTGGGTTGATGGTGGAGGAATGTCCATGGCAGAGTCCAGTCTATTAGTCTCACAGGTGCATTGCCCAAATGGGCATAGGAAGTGGAGCTGGGGCAGTTTGAGGATGGACAGGGTGACAAAGTGGGACAGAAAGATGACATTCAGGGTGGTCTCATTTGTTGGCGGGGGTCTTGACTTCGTTCTCTGTCTTTGTCCTGGATCTCAGGGACCATTTGCGGGGTGGTTCTCCCTCTGCAGGGGGTGGGGTGCTGGTGTGGTGGTCCTGTGCGGGGTGTCCTGTCCACTAGTTCCGGCGGAGGCGGTGGGCAGTTCATCGTCCATGCTAGTGTCAGGGTTGTGCCACAGTGTCCCTCCTTGTGTTGAGTACTTCCTTCAGCACCCCTACGATGGTGCCCAGGGTGGAATTGATGGTTCTGAGTTCCTCCCTGAAGCCCAAATACTGTTCCTCCTGCAGGTGCTGGGTCTCCTGAAACTTGGCCTGTACTGTTGCCATCGTCTCCTGGGAGTGGTGGTAGGCTCCCATGATGGAGGACAGGGCCTCGTGGAGAGTGGATTCCCTTGGCCTGTCCTCCCCCTGTCGCACAGCAGCCCTCCCAGTTCCCCTGTGTTCCTGGGCCTCTGTCCCCTGGACTGTGTGCCCACTACCACTGCCCCCAGGTCCCTGTTGTTGTTGGGGTGGTGGGTTAGCCTGGGTTACCTGTAGTGGTGGACACAATGCTGATTGACGTGTCCTAGGGACAGAGGTAAGGGCCCGCTGGGTGGGTGCTGTGCTGGCGTTTCCAGAGGGAGGAAGCTCTGTAGTGGCTTGTGACTGGGTGAGGGGAACCGGCTGTCCAGAGGTCCCCGATGGGCCGGGCTAGTAATCTAGATCCAGTTGGACAAAGGTGCTGTCATCACTTTGGGCGTCTTCTGTTGGTGGTGTGTACATGTGTGGACCCTCCTGTCCGGTGACGTTGGGTAGGGGTCCTGCAGGGGTATAAAAGGATGTTTATTACATCTGTGTGTGGCATGGTGTGCAATGGGTGGGTGACCGTGTACCCCAGTGCTTGCATTCCTGTGTGGGACCTTGTGTGATGATGGTTTAGGGGGGTGTATGGGTATGCGCAGTGGGCATGCTTTGGTGATGGGTGTCTATGCTTTTTTGTTGCATGCAGGGCTTGGTGTTGGGATGGGTGGTTTGTGACATTGGGACATTTGTGAGAAGTCGGAATGATGGGGGTGAGGGTGAGGGTGGGGGTATGTGATGGCATGCAGGTAGGGTGGGGGATGTAATAGTGAAGCTTTGACTTACCAGAGTCCATTCCTCCATTGTAGGAGGCTGGCCTGGTTTGTAGTGAGTACCAAGGGGTACTTACACTCTGCACCAGGTCCAGGTATCCCTTATTAGTGTAGAAGGGGTGTCTAGCAGCTCAGGCTGATAGAAAAGTTAGCTTAGCAGAGCAGCTTAGGCTGAACTAGGAGACATGCAAAGCTCCTACTATACCACTAGTGTCATATGCACAATATCATAAGAAAACACAATACACAGATATACTAAAAATAAAGGTACTTTATTTTTATGACAATATGCCAAAGTATCTCAGTGAGTACCCTCAGTATGAGGATAGCAAATATACACAAGATATATGTACACAATACCAAAATTATGCAGTAATAGCAATAGAATGCAATGCAAGCAATGTCCAGTCACAATAGATTGCAATGAGTGCACATAGGTATAGGGGCAACACAAACCATATACTCCAAAAGTGGAATGCGAACCACGAATGGACCCCAAACCTATGTGAACTTGTAGAGGGTCGCTGGGACTGTAAGAAAACAGTGAGGGTTAGAAAAATAGCCCACCCAAGACCCTGAAAAGTAGGTGTAAAGTGCACCTAAGTTCCCCAAAGAGCACAGACGTCGTGATAGGGGAATTCTGCAAGGAAGACCAACACCAGCAATGCAACAACAATGGATTTCTGGACGAGAGTACCTGAGAAACAAGGGGACCAAGTCCAAGAGTCGCGACAAAGTCGAGCCTGGGCAGATGCCCAGGAAATGCCAGCTGAGGATGCAAAGAAGCTGCCACCAGATGGTAGAAGCTGTGGATTCTGCAAGAACGAAGAGGACTAGGAACTTTCCCTTTGGAGGATGGATGTCCCACATCGTGAAGAAGCTTGCAGAGGTGTTCACACACAGAAAGACCGCAAACAAGCCTTGCTAGCTGCAAGGGTTGCGGTTAGGGTTTTTGGATGCTGCTGTGGCCCAGGAGGGACCAGGATGTCGCCAATTGTGTGAGGAGACAGAGGGGGCACCCAGCAAGAAAAAGAGCCCTCTCAGAAGCAGGCAGCACCCGCAGAAGTGCCAGAACAGGCACTACGAAGAAGAGTGTACCAGAGCGCAACTGAAGTCACAAAAGAAGGTCCCACAATGACGGAGGACAACTCAGGAGGTCGTGCACTACAGGTTAGAGTGTCGGGGACCCAGGCTTGGCTGTGCACAAAGGAAATCCTGGAAGAGTGCACAGGAGCCGGAGAAGCTGCAAATCACGCCATACCCAGCAATGCAGTCTAGCGTGGGGAGGCAAGGACTTACCTCCACCAAACTTGGACTGAAGAGTCACTGGACTGTGGGAGTCCCTTGGAGAGAGTTGCTGAATTCCAGGGACCACGCTCGTTGTGCTGAGAGGGGACCCGGAGGACCGGTGATGCAGTCTTTTGGTGCCTGTGGTTGCAGGGGGAAGATTCCGTCTACCCACGGGAGATTTCTTCGGAGCTTCTAGTGCAGAGAGGAGGCAGACTACCCCCACAGCATGCACCACCAGGAAAACAGTCGAGAAGACAGCTGGATCAGCAATACAGGGTTGCAGTAGTCATCTTTGCTACTTTGTTGCGGTTTTGCAGGCGTCCAGAGCAGTCAGCGGTCGATTCCTTGGCAGAAGGTGAAGAGAGAGATGCAGAGGAACTCTGATGAGCTCTTGCATTCGTTATCTAAAGAATTCCCCAAAGCAAAGACCTTAAATAGCCAGAAAATGAGGTTTGGCTACTTAGGAAGGAGGATAGGCTAGCAACACAGTTAAGAGCCTATCAGAAGGAGTCTCTGACGTCACCTGCTGGCACTGGCCACTCAGAGCAGTCCAGTGTGCCAGCAGCACCTCTGTTTCCAAGATGGCAGAGGTCTGGAGCACACTGGAGGAGCTCTGGGCACCTCCCAGGGGAGGTGCAGGTCAGGGGAGTGGTCACTCCCCTTTCCTTTGTCCAGTTTGGCACCAGAGCAGGGCTGGGGGATCCCTGAACCGGTGTAGACTGGCTTATGCAGAGATGGGCACCATCTGTGCAAATCAAAGCATTTCCAGAGGCTGGGGGAGGCTACTCCTCCCCAGCCCTGACACCTTTTTCCAAAGGGAGAGGGTGTAACACCCTCTCTCTGAGGAAGTCCTTTGTTCTGCCTTCCTGGGCCAAGCCTGGCTGGACCCCAGGAGGGCAGAACCCTGTCTGAGTGGTTGGCAGCAGCAGCAGCTGCAGTGAAACCCCGGGAAAGGTAGTTTGGCAGTACCCGGGTCTGAGCTAGAGACTGGGGGGATCATGGAATTGTCTCCCCAATGCCAGAATGGCATTGGGGTGACAATTCCATGATCTTAGACATGTTACATGGCCATGTTCGGAGTTACCATTGTGACGCTATACATAGGTATTGACCTATGTATAGTGCACGCGTGTAATGGTGTCCCCGCACTCACAAAGTCCGGGGAATTTGCCCTGAACAATGTGGGGGCACCTTGGCTAGTGCCAGGGTGCCCACACACTAAGTAACTTAGCACCCAACCTTTACCAGGTAAAGGTTAGACATATAGGTGACTTATAAGTTACTTAAGTGCAGTGGTAAATGGCTGTGAAATAACGTGGACGTTATTTCACTCAGACTGCAGTGGCAGGCCTGTGTAAGAATTGCCAGAGCTCCCTATGGGTGACAAAAGAAATGCTGCAGCCCATGGGGATCTCCTGGAACCCCAATACCCTGGGTACCTCAGTACCATATACTAGGGAATTATAAGGGTGTTCCAGTATGCCAATGTGAATTGGTGAAATTGGTCACAAGCCTGTTAGTGACCATTTGGAAAGCAAAGAGAAAGCATAACCACTGAGGTTCTGGTTAGCAGAGCCTCAGTGAGACAGTTAGTCATCACACAGGGAACACATACAGGGCACACTTATGAGCACTGGGGCCCTGGCTGGCAGGGTCCCAGTGACACATACAACTAAAACAACATATATACAGTGAAATATGGGGGTAACATGCCAGGCAAGATGGTACATTCCGACCCAACCCCCCCCAAACGAAGGACAATAAGACTAGCCATGACCTGATGAGTCTTCATTGTCTAAGTGGAAATATCTGGAGAGTCCATCTGCATTGGAGTGGGTACTCCCAGGTCTATGTTCCACTGTATAGTCCATTCCCTGTAGAGATATGGACCACCTCAACAATTTAGGGTTTTCACCTTTCATTTGTTTTAGCCAAAGGAGAGGTTTGTGGTCTGTCTGAACAATGAAGTGAGTGCCAAACAGGTATGGCCTCAACGTCTTCAGTGCCCAGACCACAGCAAAGGCCTCCCTCTCTATGGCAGACCAATGCTTTTCTCTAGGGGTCAACCTCCTTCTGATAAAAGCAACAGGTTGATCCTGGCCCTCAGAATTGAGTTGTGATAAGACTGCCCCTACCCCTAATTCAGATGCATCAGTTTGAACAATGAATTTCTTGGAGTAACATGGGCTTTTTAGGACAGGTGCAGAGCACATGGCCTGTTTCAGCTCCTCAAAAGCTTTTTGACAGTTAGCTGTCCACAATACCTTTTTAGGAATTTTCTTTGAAGTGAGGTCATTAAGAGGGGCTGCAATGGAGCCATAGTTCTTTATGAACCTCCTGTAGTACCCAGTGAGGCCTAAGAAGGCTCTCACCTGAGTCTGTGTTGTAGGGGGAACCCAATCTATGATAGTTTGGATTTTCTCCTGAAGTGGTGCAATCTGTTCTTCACCTACAAGGTGTCCCAGATAAACCACTTTCCCCTGCCCTATCTGGCACTTTGAAGCCTTGATAGTGAGGCCTGCCTTTTGCAGGGCCTCCAAAACTTTCCACAGGTGGACAAGGTGATCATCCCAGGTGGAGCTAAAGACAGCTATATCATCTAGATATGCTGCACTAAAAGCCTCCAACCCTTGCAGGACTGTATTCACCAACCTCTGAAAAGTGGCAGGTGCATTTTTCAAACCAAAAGGCATTACTGTGAATTGGTAGTGCCCTCCAATGGTTGAAAATATAGTCTTTGCTTTAGCATCCTCTGATAACTTGATCTGCCAATACCCTGCAGTCAAATCAAAGGTGCTTAGATACTTGGCAGATGCCAGTGTATCTATGAGCTCATCTGCCCTGGGTATAGGGTGAGCATCAGTTTTTGTTACCTGGTTGAGACCTCTGTAATCCACACAAAATCTCATTTCCCTTTTCCCATCTTTGGAATGAGGTTTTGGTACAAATACCACAGGAGAGGCCAATGGACTTTCAGAGTGCTCAACCACTCCCAGTTCAAGCATTTTCTGTACTTCTTGTTTTATGCAGTCCATGACATGGTCAGGCTGCATATAGATCTTACTTTTGACAGGCAAGCTGTCTCCAGTATTTATAGTGTGCTCACACCAAGAAGTGGTGCCTGGCACAGTAGAAAAGAGTTCAGAACACTGACCCAGGAGATTTATGCAGTGGTCTTTCTGCTCAGCAGTAAGACAATCTGTTAAAACTACACCTTCCACTAGAGCATCTTGTTCTGTGGAAGAGAAGAGATCAGGGAGAGGGTCACTCTCTTCTTCCTGTCCTTCATCTGTTGCCATGAGCAGGGTGAGATCAGTCCTGTCATAGTAGGGATTTACGCGATTGGCATGGAGCACCCTAAGGGGACTCCTGGCAGTGCCCAAGTCAACTAAGTAGGTGACTTCTCCCTTTTTCTCAACAATAATGTGGGGTCCACTCCATTTGTCTTGGAGTGCTCTTGGGGCCACAGGCTCCAAGACCCACACCTGCTGTCCTGGTTGGTACTGAATCAGAACAGGCTTCTGGTCATGCCATTGCTTTTGGAGCTCTTGGCTGGCCTGAAGGTTTTTGCTGGCCTTTTTCATATACTCAGCCGTTCTGGATCTTAGGCCAAGTACATAGTCCACTATGTCTTTCTTAGGAGCTTTTAAAGGTTGTTCCCAACCCTCCTTTACAAGTGCTAGAGGACCTCTTACAGGGTGTCCAAATAGGAGTTCAAAGGGGCTGAAGCCCACTCCTTTCTGGGGACCTCCCTGTAAGCAAAAAGGAGGCAAGGTAACAGGACATCCCATCTCCTCCAGAGTTTTTCAGGGAGTCCCATTATCATTCCTTTGAGAGTTTTGTTAAACCTCTCAACCAGTCCATTTGTTTGTGGATGATAGGGTGTGGTGAATTTGTATGTTACACCACATTCCTTCCACAGGGCCTTTAAGTAAGCAGACATAAAGTTGCTACCCCTGTCTGATACCACCTCTTTTGGGAAACCCACCCTGGAAAAGATTCCCAGGAAGGCCTTTGCCACTGCAGGAGCTGTAGTGGTCCTTAGAGGAATTGCTTCAGGATATCTGGTGGCATGGTCCACTACAACCAAAATAAACCTATTGCCTGAAGCAGTAGGAGGGTCAAGGGGGACAACTATGTCAACCTCTACCCTTTCAAAGGGAACCCCAACCACAGGCAGTGGAATAAGGGGTGCCTTTGGGGTGCCACCTGTTTTGCCACTGGCTTGACAGGTGACACAGGACTTACAAAATTCCTTTGTGTTCTCTGACATTCTAGGCCAATGAAACGAGGGGACAAGCCTGTCCCATGTTTTCATCTGCCCCAAATGTCCAGCCAAGAGAATGTTGTGGGCTAGAGTTAGGAGGAACTCTCTGTATTGCAGGGGAATAACCAATCTCCTGGCAGCTCCAGGTTTTGGGTCCCTTGCCTCTGTATACAAGAGGTTGTCCTCCCAGTAAACTCTGTGAGAGTCACTGACATCCCCATTTTGCTGTTTGACAGCTTGCTGTCTTAGACCCTCTAGTGTGGGACAGGTCTGCTGTGCCACACTCAGCTCCTCCCTGGCAGGCCCCCCTCCACCCAAAAGCCCAGCAGTGTCTGCTTCCAGCTCTTCTGGTGAAGGTTCTGCACAGGGTGGAAATTCTTCTTCCTCAGAAGTTGAATTCACTGTAGAGGGAGGGATAGTAGGTAGGGATTTACCTTTACTAACCCTAGCTTTAGGGAGCACTTGGTCCATTGTTCCAGGATCCAAGTCACCCTGTCCTTTTTGCTTTTTGGCCTGAGCCCTTGTCAAAGCAAAAAATATGCCCAGGAATGCCCAGCATTGCTGCATGAGCCTCCAACTCCACTTCTGCCCAAGCTGATGTCTCTAAATCGTTCCCTAGTAGATAGTCTACAGGTAAATCTGAGGCAACCACAACTTTCTTTGGACCAGTAACCCCCCCCCCCAGTTGAGATTCACAACAGCCATGGGGTGGCTAAGAGAGTTGTTATGAGCATCAGTCACTTGGTACTGGTGACCAAGTAGGTGTTGTTCATGGTGGACCAGTTTCTCTATTACCATGGTAACACTGGCACCTGTGTCCCTCTAGTCCTGAACCTCAACACCATTTATTAGGGGAAGTTGCTTGTACTTATCCATATTAAGGGGACAAGCACCCAAGGTGGCCAAATCAATGGCACCTTCAGAGACTAACACAGCCTCTGTGGTCTCCCTAACAAGACCAACCCCAACTAAATTACCAAAGGTGAGCCCAGCTACTCCTTGGATTGGCTATTAGTAGGTTTGCTCCCACCACCTCTGCTATTACTAGGGGCACTAGGTGTAGCAGTAGGGGTTGTGGTAGTGGGAGGCTTGGTGCTTTTCTTTGGACAGCTGGGATCAGTTGTCCAATGGCCTTTTACTTTACATAAATAGCACCATGTTTTTTTACTTGATTAGAAGAGGATTTGGAACCACCACCCCCACCAGAGTGTTTTTGTGGGCCTGATGAAGACTCATTTTTAGATTTGTCCCCACCCTTGTCTGAAGACTTACCATCCTTCTTCTTGCCATCCTTGTCACCCCCTGTATGAACTTTTCTGTTCACTCTTGTTCCGACCCATTTGTCTGCCTTCTTTCCCAATTCTTGGGGAGAGGTCAGATCTGAGTCCACTAGATATTGGTGTAACAAATCAGACACACAGGTATTAAGAATATGCTCTCTCAGGATTAAGTTATACAGGCTTTCATAGTCAGAATCTTTACTGCCATGTAACCACCCCTCCAAGGCCTTCACTGAATGGTCAACAAAGTCTACCCAGTCTTGTGAAGACTCCTTTTTGGTTTCTCTGAACTTGATCCTGTACTGTTCAGTGGTAAAGCCATAACCATCTAGGAGTGCATTCTTTAAAACTGTAAAATTATTGGCATCACTTTCCTTCACAGTAAGGAGCCTATACCTACCCTTTCCACTGAAAGATAGCCATAGGATAGCATCCCACTGCCTTTGAGGGACCCCCTGTACAACACAGGCCCTCTCAAGTGTAGCAAACTACTTGTTAATGTCATCCCCCTCCTTGTAAGGGAGAACTATCTTGTGCAGATTCCTAGAATCATGCTCTTTTACAGGATTACTATGTGTGATATTGCTGCTGTCACCATGGGGTCCTAACCCCAACCTCTGCCTTTCTTTTTCTAAGTCTAAAGTTTCCCTGTCTAGAGCCAGCTGTTGCTTTTTAAGCTTCAGCCTCGACTCTTCCACTCTCAATCTATTGAGCTCCCTTTCTAACATTCTGTCATCAGGGTGGGTGGGTTGGGCATGCTTAGACACAGAAGAATGGTGTGAATGAACAGAGGGAGACCTATCCCTAATAGTTGGCACTCTGACAACTGTCCTGCAGGAGTAAAACTTCTACTGTGATGAGAGCTCACATTAGTACCAGGGTTGCTAGGTGGCATGCTAATGGGCAGGTTGGGAAGGTTCCCATCTAACACTTTTGCTGGGGCTACCCCAAAATCAGAGGGTGAACCATATGCTTATCTCTCACCTGATGTGCCACCTAGGGCCTTATCATTTTCAATGAGCATATTAACCAACAATTCTCTAGAGTAATTCTTCCCTACCCCTAAACCTCTATCAATGCAGAGACTCCTTGCACCTTTCCAGCTAAGGTGGTCATAAGCAGTGCTGGCCAGATCAAGAGTTTGGCCTGTACCAGACATGATAGAAAAAGGTTGAAGGGACAGAAAAAGAAAGAAAAAGTTTCAGAACTTTTTAAGGAACAGAAAAAAAACCTTTTTCAACTTTTAAGAAACTTTTTGAAAGTTTAGAGGTAATTTTCAGCACTTAGCAATAGAGTAAGAGAAGAAAAGCAAAACTTTTTGGTTAGGTGTACACACACTGAACTTGTTTTGTATACTTTTCTCTTCTGAAAAGTACAAAATGACAAAGTGGTAAGTAGTTGCAAGTAATTATCCCACCGCTGCACAACCAATGTAGGAGTCTGGCCTGGTTTGTAGTGAGTACCAAGGGGTACTTACACTCTGCACCAGGTCCAGGTATCCCTTATTAGTGTAGAAGAGGTGTCTAGCAGTTTAGGCTGATAGAAAAGGTAGCTTAGCAGAGCAGCTTAGGCTGAACTAGGAGACATGCAAAGCTCCTACTATATCACTAGTGTTATAAGCTCAATATCATAAGAAAACACAATACACAGATATACTAAAAATAAAGGTACTTTATTTTTATGACAAAATGCCAAAAGTATCTCAGTGAGTACCCTCAGTATGAGGATAGCAAATTTACACAAGATATATGTACACAATACCAAGATTATACACTAATAGCAATAGAAAGCAATGCAAGCAATGTACAGTCCTAATAGATTGCAATGAGAGCACATAGGTATAGGGGCAACACAAACCATATACTCCAAAAGTGGAATGCGAACCACGAATGGACCCCAAACCTATGTGAGCTTGTAAAGGGTCGCTGGGACTGTAAGAAAACAGTGAGGGTTAGAAAAATAGCCCACCCCAAGACCCTGAAAAGTAGGTGTAAAGTGCACCTAAGTTCCCCAGAGAGCACAGAAGTCGTGATAGGGGAATTCTGCAAAGAAGACCAACACCAGCAATGCAACAACAATGGATTTCCAGACGAGAGTACCTGTGGAACAAGGGGACCAAGTCCAAGAGTTGCGACAAAGTCGAGATTGGGCAGATGCCCAGGAAATGCCAGCTGAGGATGCAAAGAAGCTGCCACCGGATGGTAAAAGCTGTGGATTCTTAAAGAACGAATAGGACTAGGAACTTCCCCTTTGGAGGATGGATGTCCCACGTCGTGAAGAAGCTTGCAGAGGTGTTCCCACACAGAAAGACCACAAACAAGCCTTGCTAGCTGCAAGGGTCGTGGTTAGGGTTTTTGGATGCTGCTGTGTCCCAGGAGGGACCAGGATGTCGCCAATTGCGTGAGGAGACAGAGGGGGCACCCAGCAAGACAAGGAGCCCTCTCAGAAGCAGGCAGCACCCGCAGAAGTGCTGGAACAGCCACTACGAAGAAGAGTGAACCGGAGCTCACCCGAAGTCACAAAAGAAGGTCCCACGACGCTGGAGGACAACTCAGGAGGTCGTGCACTGCAGGTTAGAGTGTCGGGGACCCAGGCTTGGATGGGCACAAAGGAAATCCTGGAAGAGTGCACAGGAGCCGGAGCAGCTGCAAACCATGCGGTACCCAGCAATGCAGTCTAGCGTGGGGACGCAAGGACTTACCTCCACTAAACTTGGATTGAATAGTCACTGGACTGTGGGAGTCACTTGGACAGAGTTGCTGAGTTCCAGGGACCAAGCTTGTCGTGCTGAGAGGGGACCCAGAGGACCAGTGATGCAGTCTTTTGGTGCCTGCGGTTGCAGGGGGAAGATCCGGTCAACCCACGGGAGATTGCTTTGGAGCTTCTAGTGCAGAGAGGAGGCAGACTACCCCAACAGCATTCACCACCAGGAAAACAGTTGAGAAGGCGACTGGATCAGCGATACAGGGTTGCAGTAGTCATCTTTGCTACTTTGTTGCGGTTTTGCAGGCGTCCAGAGCAGTCAGCAGTCGATTCCTTTGAAGAAGGTGAAGAGAGAGATGCAGAGAAACTCTGATGAGCTCTTGCATTAGATATCTAATGAATTCCCCAAAGTAGAGACCCTAAATAGCCAGAAAAATAGGTTTGGCTACTTAGGAAGGAGAATAGGCTAGCAACACAGGTAAGAGCCTATCAGAAGGAGTCTCTGACGTCACCTGCTGGCACTGGCCACTGAGAGCAGTCCAGTGTGCCAGCAGCACCTCTGTTTCCAAGATGGCAGAGGTCTGGAGCACACTGCAGTGGCAGGCCTGTGTAAGAATTGCCAGAGCTCCCTATGGGTGGCAAAAGAAATGCTGCAGCCCATAGGGATCTCCTGGAACCCCAATACCCTGGGTACCTCAGTACCATATACTAGGGAATTATAAGGGTGTTCCAGTATGCCAATGTGAATTGGTGAAATTGGTCACTAGCCTGTTAGTGACAATTTGGAAAGCAAAGAGAGAGCATAACCACTGAGGTTCTGGTTAGCAGAGCCTCAGTGAGACAGTTAGTCATCACACAGGGAACACATACAGGGCACACTTATGAGCACTGGGGCCCTGGCTGGCAGGGTCCCAGTGACACATACAACTAAAACAACAGATATACAGTCAAATATTGGGGTAACATGCCAGGCAAGGTGGTACTTTCCTACATCCATCTACTCCGGCGAGGCCCTCAGGATGCAGAATTGCCAAGACCTGCTCCTCCCATGTTGTTAGTTGTGGGGGAGGAGGTGGGGATCCGCTGCCAGTCCGCTGAACCGCAAGGTGGTGTCTTGAGACCACGGAACGCACCTTCCCCCGTAGGTCGTTCCACCTCTTCCTGATGTCATCCCGATTTCTTGGGTGCTGTCCCACTGCGTTGACCCTGTCCACTATTCTTCGCCATAGCTCAATCTTCCTGGCTATGGAGGTGTGCTGCACCTGTGATCCGAATAGCTGTGGCTCTACCCGGATGATTTCCTCCACCATGTCCCTGAGCTCCTCCTCCGAGAAACTGGGGTGTCTTTGCCGTGCCATGGGGTGGTGTGGGTGATGTGTGGGGTGGTGTGTGTGGTGATAAGTGTGCTGATATGTAGTGGTGTGTTGTGTGAGGCGCGTGGAAGTTCTGTTGGTGATGGTATTTTGTGCCTGTGGATGCTTGGTAGTAGTTTGTGGTGTCTCTCTCTGGCCTTCTCTCGGTAATTGTGGTCGTAGGGGTTTGTGGGTGATGTGGGTGTGTCTTTTATATTGTAGTGGGTGTGTGGGAGTGGTGCGTGTATGTGTATCAGGTGTGTGTATTTGTAATTGTTCAATGTGACTTTGTTTTGTAAGAGTGTGTGTATTTTGAGCGTGGCGGTGTGTACCGCCAATGGAATACCGTGGTTGAAAGATCACCACGTGGATTCGTGTGTTGTGATAGTGTGGGCGTATTTCTGTTGGCGTGATGGTGGAGGTTTTGTTTCCTCCAGTTTATCACTGACCTTTGGTGTGGCGGACTTCTGTGGGTGTCTGAATTTAGGTAGATGCTGTGCTGTGGGTCATAATAGCTGTGGCAGAATTCCGCGGCCGTAGCAGTGTGTTGGTGGTCTTCTGCACGGCGGTGAGCGGCTTTTACCGCCAATGTTGTAATGACCCCCTAAATGCCATGGGCATGGAGGTGATGAATAAGAATGGGTGGGAGGATACATCTGCCTTTCTTAACAAATATAGTGAATTAAGGGAGTAGAGAGAAAAAAAAAGATACCTCCCACTTTGAACCAAAGCTTTGATAACCAAGCAAAGTAGGTGGACACATCTCTCTTATTTCTTCATCCAAACAATTATCCATTCATAATTTCATTGTTCTATTAACACTTTGATATTCACCATTAAATCTTTAAATTCTCTCATCAAGTTTTTCACCATTCCAATCCATCCATCCATATCTACTGATCCATCCATCCACTCACCTATCTACCTTTGCAACCTTCCTTTCACTCATCCTTCCATTAACCCATGCATCCTTACCCATCCTTTAACCCACCTGAGCATCCTTTACCCATCCAGCCCACCAAGGCATTCTTCCACCCACATACCCATATACCATTTCATCCACCCTTTCACCCACCCATGCGTCTCCTGTCACTCACCTATATATACATCTTTTCTCCCCCCACAGATCCTTTCACTCATATGCCATTTCAGCCATCCTTTCTTTTAACCATCCATCCTTCTTTCCCATTGCCATCAATCCATCATTTGTAGCATTCATTATGAGCTTTTGTCTGTAGAGTTGCAGACAGAAGAGGCCATTAAGAACACAACCCCAGCTGCAGCTGCTAAAGTGGAGGATTCTCAACACCCTTGCTGTGAGCATACTAGTAATTATCAATAGGCAAGTAATGTGACTTACTAACACCTGTCCCTGCTGCCGCTGGTTCTCCCCCTCCACCAGCTGCTGCATCTGGTGCACTGGTGCTGCCTCTGACCCCAGCCCTGGTAGTCATTGTAGGTAAGTACCATCTTGCCTGGCATGTTACCCCCATATTTCACTGTATATATGCTGTTTTAGTTGTATGTGTCACTGGGACCCTGCCAGCCAGGGCCCCAGTGCTCATAAGTGTGCCCTGTATGTGTTCCCTGTGTGATGACTAACTGTCTCACTGAGGCTCTGCTAACCAGAACCTCAGTGGTTATGCTCTCTCTTTGCTTTCCAAATTGTCACTAACAGGCTAGTGACCAATTTCACCAATTCACATTGGCATACTGGAACACCCTTATAATTTCCTAGTATATGGTACTGAGGTACCCAGGGTATTGGGGTTCCAGGAGTTCCCTATGGGCTGCAGCATTTCTTTTGCCACCCATAGGGAGCTCTGACAATTCTTACACAGGCCTGCCACTGTAGCCTGAGTGAAATAACGTCCACGTTATTTCACAGCCATTTACCACTGCACTTAAGTAACTTATAAGTCACCTATATGTCTAACCTTTACCTGGTAAAGGTTGGGTGCCAAGTTACTTAGTGTGTGGGCACCCTAGGTCACTACCTATGTACAGCGTCACAATGGTAACTCCGAACATGGCCATGTAACATGTCTAAGATCATGGAATTGTCACCCCAATGCCACTCTGGCATTGGGGAGACAATTCCATGATCCCCCAAGTCTCTAGCACAGACCCGGGTACTGCCAAACTACCTTTCCCGGGGTTTCACTGTAGCTGCTACTGCTGCCAACCGCTCAGACAGGTTTCTGCCCTCCTGGGGTCAAGCCAGGCTTGGCCCAGGAAGGCAGAACAAAGGACTCCTCAGAGAGAGGGTGTTACACCCTCTCCCTTTGGAAAAAGGTGTCAGGGCTGGGGAGGAGTAGCCTCCCCCAGCCTCTGGAAATGCTTTGATGGGCACAGATGGTGCCCATCTCTGCATAAGCCAGTCTACACCGGTTCAGGGATCCCCCAGCCCTGCTCTGGCACGAAACTGGACAAAGGAAAGGGGAGTGACCACACCCCTGACCTGCACCTCCCCTGGGAGGTACCCAGAGCTCCTCCAGTGTGCTCCAGACCTCTGCCATCTTGGAAACAGAGGTGCTGCTGGCACACTGGACTGCTCTGAGTGGCCAGTGCCAGCAGGTGACGTCAGAGACTCCTTCTGATAGGCTCTTACCTGTGTTGCTAGCCTATCCTCCTTCCTAAGTAGCCAAACCTCCTTTTCTGGCTATTTAGGGTCAATGCTTTGGGGAATTCTTTAGATAACGAATGCAAGAGCTCATCAGAGTTCCTCTGCATCTCTCTCTTCACCTTCTGCCAAGGAATCGACCGCTGACTGCTCTGGACGCCTGCAAAACCGCAACAAAGTAGCAAAGATGACTACTGCAACCTTGTATCGCTGATCCGGCCGCCTTCTAAACTGTTTTCCTGGTGGTGCATGCTGTGGAGGTAGTCTGCCTCCTCTCTGCATAGAAGCTCCGAAGAAATCTCCCGTGGGACGATGGAATCCTCCCCCTGCAAACCGCAGGCACCAAAAAAACTGCATCACCGGTCCTCTGGGTCCCCTCTCAGCACGACGAGTGTGGTCCCTGGAACTCAGCATCTCTGTCCAAGTGACTCCCACAGTCCAGTGACTCTTCAGTCCAAGTTTGGTGGAGGTAAGTCCTTGCCTCCCCACGCTAGACTGCATTGCTGGGTACCTCGTGATTTGCAGCTGCTCCGGCTCCTGTGCACTTGTTCAGGATTTCCTTTGTGCATAGCCAAGCCTGGGTCCCCGACACTCTAACCTGCAGTGCACAACCTCCTGAGTTGTCCTCCGGCGTCGTGGGATCTCCTTTTGTGACTTCGGGTGAGCTCCGGTTCACTCTTCTTTGTAGTGCCTGTTCTGGCACTTCTGTGGGTGCTGCCTTCTTCTGTGAGGGCTCCCTATCTTGCTGGGTGCCCCCTCTGTCTCCTCATGCAATTGGCGACATCCTGGTCCCTCCTGGGCCACAGCAGCATCCAAAAACCCTAACCGCGACCCTTGCAACTAGCAAAGCTTGTTTGCGGTCTTTCTGCATGGGAACACCTCTGCAAGCTTCTTCACGACGTGGGACATCCATCCTCCAAAGGGGAAGTTCCTAGTCCTCTTCGGTCTTGCAGAATCCACAGCTTCTACCATCCAGTGGCAGCTTCTTTGCACCCTCAGCTGGCATTTCCTGGGCATCTGCCCAATCTCGACTTTGTCGCAACTCTTGGACTTGGTCCCCTTGTTCCACAGGTACTCTCGTCTGGAAATCCATTGTTGTTGCATTGCTGGTGTTGGTCTTCTTTGCAGAATTCCCCTATCACAACTTCTGTGCTCTCTGGGGAACTTAGGTGCACTTTACACCTACTTTTCAGGGTCTTGGGGTGGGCTATTTTTCTAACCCTCACTGTTTTCTTACAGTCCCAGCGACCCTCTACAAGCTCACATAGGTTTGGGGTCCATTTGTGGTTCGCATTCCACTTTTGGAGTATATGGATTGTGTTGCCCCTATACCTATGTGCTCTCATTGCAATCTATTGTGACTGTACATTGCTTGCATTGCTTTCTATTGCCATTACTGCATATTTTTGGTATTGTGTACATATATCTTGTGTATATTTGCTATCCTCATAGTGAGGGTACTCACTGAGATACTTTTGGCGTATTGTCATAAAAATAAACTACCTTTATTTTTAGTATATCTGTGTATTGTGTTTTCTTATGATATTGTGCATATGACACCAGTGGTATAGTGGGAGCTTTGCATGTCTCCTAGTTCAGCCTAAGCTGCTCTGCTAAGCTACCCTTTTCTATCAGCCTAAGCTGCTAGACACTTCTTCTACACTAATTAGGGATAACTGGACCTGGTGCAGAGTGTAAGTACCCCTTGGTACCACTACAAACCAGGCCAGCCTCATACAGTCATGGGGCTGGAATAAAACATTACACATGTTAGATATCTGAAATACCTCCCCTTATTATTTTTAAAAAACAATTCAACAAAATACAACCACAATAGATCACTACAGTTTGATCTTCTATCATACACGTTAGTAATTTTGTTGCATAACTATGTTAGAAAGTCAAGGTAGTCAAGCGAACCAAAAGTGTTTTGTAATGCAGGGGCAAATCTAAGTCACTGAAGCACAATGAAGGGGTGGAATAATTGTCAATGAAGGATATATGGTGTGGTCTTGGTTGGCAAATGGAGTGGGACTGTCCTCATACTACTTTCCAACCATGCTGTACTGTCATAGGAACTGCTGGTATGGTATACTACTGTATAAATGAATGGTAATATATACAACACAACATTGAGGGGGGTCCATCATGACCATTGCCACTCTCTTACTTTACTGTTTGAGCCTGAGCAAGAAAAAGAAAGCATTCTCTTAAACATGCATGAAAAAACTTACTCTGGCATGCAATCATCACAGTAGAGTACCTGTCCTAAAATCGGTTCTCTTAGTCTTACAGTACCAGTCCACAAGATATTTAAGAGGAGAGGGAAACTTACTAACAAAACAAAAGGAATCTGTAGACTAGTATAGAAAGGAGGAAGTCAGCTTTAGAAACTAGGACACTGCAGGGATAACAATAATTTAACAAACCTTAGATAGAACAAAGAAAAGTACGAAAAAAGGAGACAGGGACAGTGAAAAAAAGGAAAAAGTATTCTAAATGGGGAGAGGTAAAATTTATGTAAATAATAATATAACAAGAGAACTTACTGGGACCAGCAGATCCACCAGGTGAGGCACTTGTGGTGGCACACCCATCTCCCTGACCCACCTCCAAATTTGTCCTTTTCTTGCCCTTATGTGCTGAGGTGTGAAATGAAGAAGATGAAAAAATAGACTAGTGGTGCAGTTAATCTTCCAAAAAATATTTTGACAGGCAACAGCAGTAACATTGTAGTTTTCTACATCGCATCACCTATAGTACTAGTGTCAAGATGACCTGTTCTTAATTTCCAAAACCTAACCCCTATTCCAAATTTCCTAAGTCTAAACTACATTTGGAACTACTAGTGCAACATATTATCTTTGCTTCTCAACCACCTTTGATGAGCCAACTCTGTATCCCCTTTCAATGAAAAGATGCATACCAGACATCACTGGGATATTGCAATTGGGACTGATTGAGCTGCATAGAGAAAGGCACAGGGAAAGTTAACCCACTGATGTTACTTACTACTATTTCCACTATCTTAGTGACAGGACAAAGAAGTCTGCATGGCTTCTTAAAAAATGTGTCCAAGCGAGCACTGGCGAGTATGATTAGGTAGCGCCAAGCACATAGCTAGCTCAAACTGCATCACACAATATTAATTGTAACATAAACTTAATTTACTTCTAAGTGTGGGCAACATGCTATTTGAAACAACATAGCAATGTAGAAAACAATAAATAAATAACTACTCACCAAGACTCGAAACCTCAACGCCAAGCAGGTTGAGCAGGTCCTGCTCATGGTTCATAAATGTCCACCCAGGGGTGCATTAACTGCTGCATGGTGTGCTGAACCTCAGTGTGCAGACACCAACGCACACTCCCAAACAGCTGTCAACACTGCCGCAGGACATACAAGCTCCTAGGCCTGTCACCTGCTGCCAGAATTGTGGGGACGTGGTGCTGCATATAAAAATAAGTACTGCCACCTCTGCCTGGGAAAAATGGCATGGTGTTGTCCCCCGTGAGGGTGTTGACAACTGTACAGTGTACTGCTAGCAGTTGCACTGATGCCTCCACTCTCTCTCTCCCCCCTCTCTCCCTCCTCTACCACGGATCGGTGAGGAAAAAGAGAAGAAAAAGAAAAGGGAAGGAATAAAGGAAAAAATAAAGAAGTAAAGGGAAAAAAATACCAAAAACCCACAAAAAATACAATTAATGCAAGAATGTAAATTACACAAACACAAAGACACACACTGATACAATAAAGGGAAATGAGGAGTGGAGTAGTCATAAAGGGAGAATTTAAAAGATTTAGGGTGGATAAAAAAAAGGACCCAGTACCAAGCACAGAACAGAAGAAAACAAAGTGACCACGTACATGCGAATGACATGGTGCCATTCACGCACAGCTTCAAATGAGAGATTGTGCATTGCATTCCTAAACGTCAAAAACAAATGGGTATTTCAAGCAGTTCCAAGTGCTTGCAGAATTTGGGAGAATCTTGTGGAGCTCTTGGGCTGCTCCAAGAAATTCTGTGTAGCAGACCTCTGCAAGCTCCTCCCAGGCCTAGTCGTTGGATATGTAATTTTGGGATAGTAGGCAGGGCCATGTACGTCAGCTACTTGGCAATTTAGTGATCTTGTCTATCCCAGTGTTTGTGTCATTGATTTCAAGACATTTGTCCGGAAGTAGGTCAATAATGGGCTTTACTTTAGGGTATGGATGCTATCCATCCTAGGAAGGTTGCATCTCCAGCACGCTGCACAAGTAATCTTGGTGGATCTGTGATTAATTTTGTAACAGCTGGATTTGGGGCAAGCCTCGCACAGAGCTTTGTTATGAGCTGCTAGTATTCCTGGCAGTCTTCTTCATTGTAATCTACGTGTAGCCAGCCCATTCACCATGCCCTCAGTTGATGAGAGGTTGGTAACAAAAATGCACTAATGAGAACCTTTTACAGACCAGATAACATCCCCTTAAATGTTCCCCACTTGAGAAGATGTCACATATTTAGGATAGGGAGAAAAGAGGCTACTGTTAACAGGTGTTTATGGAGAAAGGAAATAGTGATTTTTAAAGGGGAAGGGTTGTACAGTTAATTGAAATAAATATGTTCACTGGAAATTGTGCTTTTGTATGTTCCATAAGCACAAAATTAAAGACTGTTACCCCATTTTGATTGAGTGGGGTAAAACCCCTACTGAAGCAACAATGACAATCATTGTTAGGATGAACCACAAAACTCACTAACTCAACTTATGTTTAATCCTTTAGTAGCTTGACTTAATTTACAGGCACTATGTTAAGTATTTATGCAGCACGCAACCCATAACGAAGTGAAAGCACAACTCAAGAAAGAAAATCCCTCACCCAGAGGTTTGTACTTTTCAAAGTTTTTAATGAATCATGGCACCTAAAAGATCAAAGTGCCAACCACAGTATCTAATCCCACAAAACTGGGGCAAAGTCAAAACTTAAGGCTGACTGTGATGAAGTGTGGTTCAGATGCACAGGGAGAATTGGGACAGGTCGCAGCTTACCTTTGTATTTAGAAGACATGTTTCAGAAACTTTCAGGAGACAGTAGAGATCAGCCGGGCAAAATAGCAGGCTGTGTCTGAAGAGGAGTTGTTGTCACTGGGGCGTGCAGGACGAGGTCTCAGTGAAGATGACGGTGACGTCAGGAAAAAAATTCAGAATGAGAAAAGCTAAATTTCAAGACCAAGGATCCTGTCACTGTCAGTGGGGAGCTTGAGGCCACTGAGGCCAGTAAACCTTTACATAACCTCTTGGAAGTTGAACATTTCTAGTGATGCAAAGCTGACCATTGTAGCCAAAGAGGGCTCCATGAAGCCAGATAACATCACTCAAAGGTCCCGCTGAACAGGATTTGTTGGTGTGGAGATGAACATAGCGGGAGCATCAGCAATGTCAGGCCGATGCAACCTGGGCGGCAAGACTGGTAGGAAAATCCCAGTCTTCATTCGGTTCTTCTGACACTTTTTGCTGTAAATGTTTCTACGTTCCAACTTTTAGGATTAGGCAGGAGCAGCACCACTTACTCCACTTCGAGTCAACTCCACTCGATTTGGGAACTTTTGTTCTGGTCCCTGGCTAGCCCGCAGTGCCTCATCCAACCCTGGAAAGGACGAGGTAATTTGTGGCAACCTAAACCTGACACTCTGACTCCTTGGGGAAGTCGTGGGAAGAGATCATATCCCTTTCTCTCAGTTACTGAGTGACCCACACATACCAAGGCATGACACAAGATGCACACTTGATTTCAATACACTTTTTAATGCAATTGCATCCTAGTATAAAAATCATGAGCTGAGATAAAAAGGCAGATGAAACATTGTACGGTAATGATCATTACGAGTGTAATGAAGTTAAACACCCCAACCATGTTGTATGATTCTAGAGAATCAATAGATTCCTTCCTGAACCCTAGATCTAGGTTTAAGAGCATTGCTGTGATAACCCTTCTGTCTGTCCTGATCTAAGGGAGCAACCCCAACCACATACTTGAATGTGATAGCAAAGATCTTCCTGTTGTCTGGATGGCAATCATCTGAGAAGCTGTAGAGTTAGCATCAGGATCAGCAAACCTGAGTTTGAAATGGCGTATGTCCCAGGACAGCCATGAATGGAATACCCTCTACCCCCTTAGGCCTACGTGTTGTTTAATTGATAACTCATCAAGAGTTCTAAGAACTGGCCTGACATACTGATGTGTCTAGAAAATGGGGGGGGGGTGACTTCTGAGCTCATGGTGTGGCATTATGAGTTCATATATCATGTACTGTACACGACAGGCTTTAGGCACAGCACAGAATACATGTTGTACAAATGACAGATAAAATGTGCAGCGCAAACAACTATGGTGGTCATTCTGACCCTGGCGGTCTTTGACCGCCAGGGCGGAGGACCGCGGGAGCACCGCCGACAGGCCGGCGGTGCTCCAATGGGGATTCCGACCGCGGCGGTAAAGCCGCGGTCGGACCGGCACCACTGGCGGGGTCCCGCCAGTGTACCGCGGCCCCATTGAATCCTCCGCGGCGGCGCAGCTTGCTGCACCGCCGCGGGGATTCCGACCCCCCCTACCGCCATCCAGATCCCGGCGGTCGGACCGCCGAGATCCGGATGGCGGTAGGGGGGGGTCGCGGGGCCCCTGGGGGCCCCTGCAGTGCCCATGCCACTGGCATGGGCATTGCAGGGGCCCCCGTAAGAGGGCCCCTACATGTATTTCACTGTCTGCTGCGCAGACAGTGAAATACGCAACGGGTGCAACTGCACCCGTCGCACAGCTTCCACTCCGCCGGCTCGATTCCGAGCCGGCTTCATCGTGGAAGCCTCTTTCCCGCTGGGCTGGCTGGCGGTCTGAAGGCGACCGCCCGCCAGCCCAGCGGGAAAGTCAGAATTACCGCCGCGGTCTTTCGACCGCGGAACGGTAACCTGACGGCGGGACTTTGGCGGGCGGCCTCCGCCGCCCGCCAAGGTCAGAATGAGGGC
The DNA here is from genome assembly GCF_031143425.1 of Pleurodeles waltl. Lineage (NCBI taxonomy): Eukaryota > Metazoa > Chordata > Amphibia > Caudata > Salamandridae > Pleurodeles > Pleurodeles waltl. The sequence continues at coordinate 335,045,497 of NC_090444.1, read as the reverse complement.
CTATGTCTGCTTGGGAAGAAGTAGCTGATTAAAATATAAAAACAATGAGTGAAAGGCCAGCTGTGCTAAAAAATATGAAATTAATAAAATGCATACAAATGTAGAAGCCACAGGCTGTGGGTCTAATGCTAAAATAAAGTTGCCCAACCTAGGTGCTAAAGGCGGTCCACAATACTCTCCCTTGCCTGATCAGGAGTGCAGAGTCTAGTACCTAAAAGTGAGTGTGACATTCATAACAATCTCTAAACTGTATAACAACTTTCAACAACAAAAGTACTAGAAACTATAAATTAAAAACTAAAATAAAAAAAGATGTCCATGTCAACAAGCAGAAAATCACAAAACAAAAGGCCAAATTGGAAAAGGTCATGGTTTTGAAACAAAATAGAACCAATTTAAAAATCAACAGAATCCCACCTGAGGCCATCAAACATAGTAGTAGAGATGGAATCCTTGCTACCACCCACTTCAGCAGATGATAAAACCACCAGAGCCTCATTTAAAAGGTTGAAGCAGCACACATAATCCGTACCCTCAGACATAACTATAGCAGAGAAGGCAGCATTCTATGGCAGATGTCGGGGCACCAGGAGCCAAAGCGACTTGATCCAAGAAGGCTGTCTCATAGGAGGCGTCATGTAGCAACCACAATCTCATTCGACAAATCCGGCAGTGAACTCTCATCGAGAACATCATTTATGACTACAGAAAATACTTGTTGCAAAGCACGAGACACATCCAGTGCATGTTAAAAAAAGGACCATAAGCAATGGAAAACAGACTGTACACAGCAGAATACTGGTTGAAATGACTCTGACTAGTCCTTATCAAATTCTTCAACAGGGCCACTTCAAAGTATGATTTCACAACTCAGTTGAGCTCGTGGGAGCTCCATCACTCCTCTTGATTCAGATTGGACAGCCATTGTGAATTGAAAATAGAAACAGCAAAATACTGCCAATTTCCTGCTAAAACCTTCAAAAACACTCAAAAAAAGTGAGTGAATGGCTGAAGGTCCAAAGACCGTCTGGAGTGTACTTACAAATCCAGATCCAACAGCCTAAAAAAGTGTACAATCCCTGTAGTGTTTGATGCATTAAAATGTGACTCATCAATTCACCAAAGTGTCTCAGAAAGTTTGTGTTTAAAAGGGACTGTATCTCAGGCAGACATCGCCACTTGCAGGTCATATGTCTTGCAGGCAGATGTGAGTGTCATGTGTTTTTGAAGCAATAGTGACTATGGTCTGCTCAGCTTGTAACAATGTTAGGCCACATATATTCTACTTTTTTTCTCTTGCATGGGAGGGAAAAGTACATTTTCCACAACAGGACTCTATTTGAGAAAAATAAATTTCATATGTGACACCTGCTCTAATCCCACAACAACCTTGATCACTCAGCATTCTAGAGGAACTGGAATACTGGGCGGATCACATGGACGAGAATACCCCCAAGTAGCAAGCTAAATTATCTCCTGATGTGTTGCAAGTACTGTGAGGTGTCACCTATTTACAAAACATTTAATGGCTTATAGAAGTTTCACATTCTCCTCTGCTGAGAAAAGCCTGCTTTTAACCACTCACAAATTTGAAATCAAAGGGCAGCTCCCACACCTCATGGATGTAATCATCCCCTACTTGTTCAAACCTGCCAACTGAAAAATGCTTCAAACACAAGGTGAATTGGAATGTTGAAGTCGGCAGGGAGATAACCCCATGCATTAACCACACTGACAATGGTATTCAGCCACAGTAAAAGGCAGCTTGTCTAGCTTTTCTTTATTAGGAAGGAAGCTTACTTCCTTACCATTATCTGTTGTTTACATGAAAGGTTAAATGCAGCAAATATCTCTTTAGAGTTAACATGCTTCCTAGGCACAGCATCCACCTTCATAACATGCAAAGCCCAACTCAACTGAACAATGGACCTAAGCTGACTTTGTCCATGTTGCAAAAATCACGTCATTTTGAATAATGTCAATAGCAAAAGACACAATGTTGTTTAATGTGTATATACGTGTGGACAGTGTGTTCAATCCATTATCACCAATGGGTAAGCTTTCTCTAGGTTTTCCTTATCTATTTTCCTTAAACAAGCAGCAGCTTCCATTTGCCAATAGCTCCAAATTTTGTTATATATTGCTTATAGAAATCCTTTGGAGCATGGGTTTCTAGTTCCTACCAAGAAAATTAATTGTAAACAAATGAGTCCAAACAAACCAATTTAGTGCTGGTTAGCAATATTTTCCTTGTTTTGGGTGTAAGTAATTTAAAATAATATGACTCAGCATTTGTGACATAAATGCCCAGAAAAATAGCTGGATTTTTCTACATATGTTTTGGAATCCCCCACTGGTGGGGTCGGATAATGTTCCCATTGTGCGTAATTAAAAACTACTCTGGAAGTACTAGCTGCATGTAAAAAGTGACCTCCATAATAATGATAGCAAAGCATTTCCCCATATTTTGCAGTGTCCATGTTTAAATCTTCACTTTCAAACACAGTATAATATTCAAGCTCAGAAAGCATAGAATCAACTGCTTTAAAATCAGTCATCAGAAACTATCCCTGGTGTAATGACATCATTCACTGACATTTTAAACACATATGGTACTTGTATAATTTCAGGTGGTCCAAATATCAAAAGGTACCCTATCCTAAACAATCACATCATGATTTGGAACAGCAGAAATGTTCACAAGCAATAAGTTTCTTCCCATTTTTTGGGAAGATAAATATGGTTTTAAACCCTCATCCACCAGTTTGACAGCAGAGCTTTCAGGAAGATAATGGCCATGTAAAAGCAGAAAAAAGATGATAGCAAATTCAATCAATAGAAGAAAAGCAAGCAATGCCAATATAATCAACAGATAGTACCATGGATGAGTAAAATAGTTGTGTTTAAGACAATTAAGAAGCTTAGGTATACAATATGCTGGTGCAATCATGTTAATATTGAAGTAATTGATAATGATGCAGACAACAATACATTCATATACACAGACGAAGTTGCATCATCATTATAAGATTCCCCTGTTGTGAACTCTTTGTTAACCCCAACAACTAGATACGTGGGCAGGCAGCCTCTAAGACCTAGGCCTGAGTTTACTGACTGACAGGTCACAGGTGGGATACCACTTAGCCGGAAGACAAACATGCAAACTCAGATCAGATCCCACAGATAGGCGCAGTAACACCACACTGGTTTCAGGATATTGGCCCCAATAAAACACACATCACCAAAGGGGTGCATGCATTCCCAAAAACACCATAAAGTTAGATACCACGTGTAGTTAGGAACACATAGCCAACCAGAACACAGCACATGCAGCAATCACACACCCCTCAGACTAGAGATCTGGACAAGTGCTCACTTGCCCACATTGTGTCCACTCAAGGTCACAGCCCACCTGCATTAATTATCTGAAATGGGTTTATAACTCCATGACATTGTTGACATTCTTGACCAAGTAAGGAATGTTTTTAATTGTTTTATGGTACTCATAGAAAGCTCTAGCAACCAACTAACACTCAAGGCTTCACACACCGACTGAAGGGAGCTACAATCCCAATTACAATCATTGCAAATCAGAGACAAATGGGGGCTGCAGAATGTGCAAACTCTGCTTACATACAGGAGGACCAAAATAGCACCTTTGCATGCACACGAGGAGAGCGATGACGACAACGTCCGTTGTTCCACCCAAATGTGCAAGGCAGGTAAATTAACCCCAAGGGATACAGTAGCTCAGGACGAACGTGAGATCTTCACACAACCTTTTTGCCACCTGCTAGCCCACTGCACTGAGAGAAGTGATCACTGTGATAGACCCTGGCAGGAGGAGGAATCCTTCGAAGCAGAGGACATAGCGGTTGCTAAAGACTGCATCACAAATGGAGGGTGCGATCCCAAGTGGAACTTCCCTTTCATGCAAGATTGCCTGAGGAGATGGGAACGCTATGTCAAGGGAAAACTAGCATAGCTGACAAAAACAAGAATATGCCCACTGCTATAGAAGGGCATGTCAGGGACCATTTATGTGCCATGGACTCAGATGGACAAGGAAGGACTAAGAGCCAAAATGCCATCTTTGTTGGATGTGGCCAGGAAATGGATCTCAAGCTTTGAGAAGAACACCACAGGAATAATCCTAGCGATAGGTGATATTAAAAGTCTGCTAAGTAGCATTATCTGTAAGCAGACTAACACAGTGTTCACCTGAGCCCGCATGCCAGCAATCATGCTGACATACACGGAGCATGACAGAGCCACATTCAATTCATACAGGCACCAAACATGGACAGCCCTTAGAAAAATGGTCAATGATGGCCTAGATGTAGGAAGGTTGAATGATAAAACCATGAAACCTGGGGAGACCATAACAGATTTTCTAGACAGGATGAGAGAGCAGTGGGGACAGGAAATAAGACAGCCATGGACTGATAAAGGGCCCTCAGATCATCTTCTTTTACAATATCATCAAGAAGGGACTGCCCACCAAAATACAAAGCGGTTTGGACAGCGTAGTAGTGCTAGACACCAAACCCTTGTGGGAGATACAAGCACACAGATTACATTTTCACAAAAAGAAACAGGAAAATAATAAAGAAAAACAAGGAGCAGGCCCAGAAGGACACCACTAAGTTGGTCCAACATAAACTGAGGAAGACTGCTCTCAAGGGAGCCACATTGGCCTCTCGAGCACAAATGGCACCAGTCCTAAAGGGATCTCCAACGCAGGACCCCAAAGGGTTCCAATATAGCTATACTGATAGAAATCAGGGATGGTGGCAACAGCCAGACCCCATACAATGCTACTATTGCCACAGAATGAGCCACATGGTTGACAGCTGCTGACTAAAGGCACACCATGACCAAAAGTCAATGAGCTGAGGCCAGTCCCTGCAAAGTTCCCATTTGCAAAGTCAAGCTCGGGGAAATTTGACTGCACCTTATATTCTGCAGCAGAGAAATCAGTCCACTGCTGTGCCCCTGCAACGGGGTCAGGCAGTTGGACCAATGCATGGCTTCAGCATCCACAGACAGGGAACCCATCCCAATAAGGGCTGCATCAGGGACGTGGGACTGTTTGAGGAAGCAATGCCTTCATTCAGATGCAAAACCCAAACGCACAATAAACATTAATGCCTCCAATGCAAAGCACCCATTTTGCATACACCTTACAATTAGCTGCATAAAAACTAAAAAAAAAGGCAAACAAGACAATATCAGGGATTAAACATTTACTTGCATTCGGAAAAACTGAGGGTTGCTGTGCAGCTGTTGACTGGGTATCCTTACTAGAGTCTGTCATTTAAGGTTGCGGTGCAGTTGTAGATCGGGTATCGTAACTAGAGTTCCCCATTCCATGTGCCGGCAGGAGCCTAGGCCTCACCTTTCTGCTGTTACCCCAGGCAGGGTTAAGTAGTAAAAGAAATACTACTAGTTGACAAGGTGACTCAGTAGCAGGATACTGGTGATGTTCAGCAGCTGGAAACATAAGTGCTGGAAATAGGGGTGCTGGGGTGTTGCAGCAGCCTCATAAAGAATCCTGCTAGAATTCAGAAAGTGAATGAGCAATTTTGATGCCCTTATATTTTGTGCATTCATGGACAAATGTAAAATATCAGAGTCTGTCTTCAAACAAACTGCTGCTTATTCTGATACGGGTCTTTACTTTTATTTCTCTGGCTGCAAAATTAGAGGATTTTGTAAAGGTGACCTAGGTGACAATCTTCCTATGTACAGAAGTGAAAGGAAAGGCAGTAGGCTGTCAGTCTTTTTCTAACATCTGACAACATCGAAATACTTGTAAATGAACTCTACACATAATTCAAAATATATTAAAAATTAGGAAAGGACAAGTTAAGCACATTTTGGTAATTCTGAAGTTTGAGATTTAAGTATTCATGCTCTCTTCTACTGTGTCCGGCCAAAGTATTAGAAAAACCGTCAAACAATAACTGTCCTCACACCTTGGACAAGACCACCTACTAGATACCTCCCAATGTGGATTCTGCAGCAACCACAACACTGAGACCCCTCTCATCATGACCACTGACGACATCAGAGCCCTACTCAACCAAAGAAAGACAGGGGAATTGATCATCCTAGACCTTTCAGAAGCTTTCGACATGGTCTTCCACCATAGGCTCATCACAAGGCTGCACAAAATTGGCATCCAAGGAACTGCTCTCAGGTGGATTGCAACTTTCCTCACCAATAGAATTCAAAAAATCCACCTACCCCCATTTTCTTCACACCCAAAGAAATTGTCTGTGGAATACCACAAGGATCTTGGCTTTGCCCCACCCTCCTCAACACATACAAGACATCCCTGGCCAGCATTGTTACAACCCATGGACTCAACATCACATCTAACATTGACAACACATAACTCATCCTCTCCCTCTCTGAAGACACTACCAACGCCAACTTTCACAACTGCATGACACGTGTCGCCAACTAGATCAAAAACAACTGCCTGAGGCTCAACACCAATAAGACAGAGGTACTGATCTTCAGCAGCAAAAGCTACTCTTGGGATACCTCCAGATGGCCCATCGAACTCAGACCTACTCCAACCACAACAAACTGCACTAGAAACCCAGCCATCATCCTAGACACCAAGCTAACCATGATCCCCTAGATCAACTTGGTCTGCTCCTCCTGCTTTCCCATCCTTTGCATGCTTCATAGCATCTTCAAATAGTTCCTCCAAAGCTCAAGACACACCATCACCCAGGCCCTCCTCTCCAGCCGACTGGACCACAGTAACACTCTCTATGCAGGGATTTCATCCCACCACCTCCGAAGACTATGGCCCTCATTACAACCCTGGCGGTAAATCCTGCTTACCGCCGTGCAGAAGACCGCCAACATACTGCTGCGGTTGCGGAATTCCGCTACAGGTATTACGACCCACAGCTCGGAATCTGCCACAATACAGACACCCACACAAGTCCGCCACACAAAATGTCAGTGATAAACTGGCGATACCAAAACCGACACCGTCACGCCAATAAGAATACGCCCAAACTATCACGACCCACGAATCAACTCAGCGGTCTTTCAACCACGGTAAACCATTGGCGGTACACACCGCGATGCTCAAAATACACACGCACTTACAAAATACAACCACATTAGAAAATTCAAAATACACACACCTGATACACATACAATCACCACTCCCACACACCCAATCCAATATAAAACACACACCCACATTACCCACAAACCCTTACTACCAGAAATTTGAAAGCAGGCCAGAGAGAGACACTACCAAAAACAACACCAGCATCCACAGACACACAGCACCATCACCTACACAACATCCACGCACCTCAAACAACACACACCAACACATCCCCTCACACATCACAACAGACACCACCTCACACATCACCCACACCACATCATGGCACCTCAAAGACACCCCAGGTTCTCTGAGGAGGAGCTCAGGTTCATGGTCGAGGAAATCATCCGGGTAGAGCCACAGCTATTCGGATCACAGGTGCAGCAGACATCCATTGCTAGGAAGATGGAGCTATGGCGAAGAATTGTCGACAGGGTAAACTCAGTGGGACAGCATCCAAGAGCATGGGATGACATCAGGAAGAGGTGGAACGAACTACGGGGGAAGGTGCGTTCCGTGGTATCCAGACACCAGATTGCTGTACAGAGGACTGGCGGTGGACCCCCACCTCCTTCCCCACAACTAACAACATGGGAGGAGTACGTCTTGGCAATTATGCATCCTGAGAGCCTCGCAGAAATAGCAAAAGGACTGGACTCTGGTAAGGGAAATCTTTACTACCTTATACCCCCACCCCACCTGCATGCCACAACATACTCCCACCCTTACCCTCACATCCATCACCCCAACACCCCACAGATACCCCACCAACATAACCCACACATCCCAAAACCAAGCCCTGCATGTAACACCAATGCATGGACACCCATCACCCAAGCATGTCCAGTACAGAGACTCACTCATGCCCCCAAATCACCAATCACACAAGGACCAAGCCAATAATGCAAGCACTGGAGTAGAGGGTCACTCACCCATTGCACACAATGGCACACGCAGATACAATAACTATGCATTTACACCTCAACAGGACCCCTACCCAATGTCACGGGACAGGAGGTGCCAGACATATCCAGTACCCCCACAGAAGAGGCCCACAGTGATGACAGCAGATCTGCACGCCTGGATCAAGATGACCAGCCCGGCCCATCTGGGACCTCGGGACAGTCGGTTCCCCTGCAACTGTCACAAACCACCACAGAGCCTCCCCCCTCAGGAAACACCAGCACAGCACCCACCCAGCAGGCCCATCCCTCTGTCCCCAGGACATGTCAATCAGCAGTGTCTCCACCACTACAGGGAACCCAGGCAACCCCAGTTACACAGGATGATCAGGGACCTGGGGGCAGTGGCAGTGGGCACACGGTTCAGGGGACAGAGGCACAGGGTAACAGGGAAACTGGGAGGACTGCTGTGCGACACAGGGGGACAGGCCCAGGGAACCGACACTCCACGAGGCACTCTCCAACATCATGGGAGCTTACCATCATTCCCAGGAGACCATGGCAATGGTACTGGCCAAGTTTCAGGAGACCCAGCGGCTGCAGTAGGAACACCACCTGGGGATCAAGGAGGACTTGAAGTCCATTAACACTGCCCTGGTCACCATTGTAGGGATGCTGGCAGACCTTCTCAACACCAGGAGGGACACAGTGGCACAACAAGGGGCCCATGACACTAGCCTGGATGATGAACAGCCCTCCACCTCCGCCGGCACTAGTGGACAGGAGGCACCGCCACAGGAACTACGGGACACCAGCACCCCACCCCCTGCAGAGGGAGAACCACCCCGCAAACGGTCCCTGAAATCCAGGAACAAGACAAAGAACATTGCCAAGACCCCACCAGGAAATGAGACCCCCCTGAATGTCACCCTTCTTTCCCACTATGTCACCCTGTCCATCCTTAAACTGCCATTGCTCCACTTCCTATGCCCCTTTGGACAATGCACCTGTGAAAAAAATAGACTGGACTCTGACATGGGCATTCCTCCACGATCACCCCAGCCCATTTTACAACCCACCTCCACTTATTTGCACAGGAATAAACACACTTCAATCACAAAACAATCTGGAGTCAGTCTGTTCTTTCACAAATGTGTAATTGCAATAACTATGGAATATAGAAATGTCTATGTACTTGTTCACATACCAATGCAACACAGCTGTAGACCAGGAGTAAATGGAGCAGAGGGCACAAGGTGGGACCCAGATCTGTGAAACGGAAAGTCAAAGTGACAAGTCAGGGTCCATACACTGAGTGCAAATGACAGACTTATGCTAGCTCAAACAACAGTATGAGATGTGGGAAGCAGTTACATATTCTTACGTGTCTCACTGGAAGTATTGCATGATGATGTTATTTCGGTTGTCGATATCCTCTCCTTCTGCCTCCTCTTCTTCACTATCCACAGGCTCCACAGCTGCCACAAGACCACCATCTGGCCCATCCCCCTGCAGAAAAGGCACCTACCGTAGCAAAACCAGGCTGTGCAGCATACAGCAGGCCACGGTTATCTGGCACACCTTCTTCGGTGAGTAGTATAGGGAGCCACCTGTCATATGGAGACACCGGAATCTGGCCTTCAGGAGGCCGAAGGTGCATTTGATCACCCTCCTAGTTCGCCCATGTGCCTCATTGTAGTGTTCCTCTGCCCTTGTCCTGGGTTTCCTCACTGGGGTCAGTAGCCATGACAGGTTGGGGTAACCAGGGTCACCTGCAAATGTCGAGGGATATCTGTTAGACACACACTAGCGCTTAGGGTCAGCCCATACCCAGACACCTATGTCAACTGTATTGGGACCTTGGCCTCACCTATTAGCCACACACAGTGCCTCTGGAGTTGCCCCATCACATAAGAGATGCTGCTATTTCTCAAAATGTAAGCGCCATGGACAGAGCCAGGATACTTGGCATTGACATGGGAGATGTACTGGTCTGCCAAACATACCATCTGCACATTCATCGAATGGTAGCTCTTCCGGTTTCTATACAGCTGTTCATTCTTGTGGGGGGAGTACAAATGCCACATGTGTTCCATCAATGGCACCAATGATGTTGGGGATATGTCCCAGGGCATAGAAGTCACTTTTCACTGTGGGCAAATCCTCCACCTGAGGGAAAACTATGTAGCTGCGCATGTGTTTCAGCAGGGCAGATAACACTCTGGACAACACGTTAGAGAACATTGGCTGGGACATCCCTGATGCCATGGCCACTGTTGTTTGAAAAGATCCACTGGCCAGGAAATGGAGTACAGACAGAACCTGCACTAGAGGGGGGATTTCTGTGGGATGGCCGATAGCTGAAATCAGGTCTGGCTCCAACTGGGCACACAATTCCAGGATTGTTGCACGATCAAGCATGTATGTGGCTAAGATGTGTTTCTCTTCCATTGTCGACAGGTCCACCAGGGGTCTGTACACCGGAGGATGCCACCATATCATCACCTGCCCCAGCAGACGTGCCGCATGGAGGAGAACAGCGAGCAGAGAGTCATCCAACACTGAGGTATCACAATTTGTTATTTGCAGAAACTTTATTAATCCGCAATGTGCCGGTATCTGTCTATATTCCGGGCCCAGATAGGTGTGACGCTGTTAACATTCATCCCATGTGGCCTCCTGAAATGGCGGCTGCCTGACCTGTAAGGTGGGACAAGGGCATATGAGGTAACTGCGCTGGCGTTGTACTCCGTTGCGGTGGGTGGTCGAAGACCGCGGCGCAATTCTGCATTGCTTAACATTGGGCCCTATGGGTCCCAGGATCCAGTGACAATGTACGCCGGTGGTGACGGTACGCACCGCCATGGACGTGACCTCACTTGATACCTGACCTTCAACAGGAGAGGACCTACACTGCAAGTGCTGCTGTGACCTGTGTCTGGAAGCGACGTTGGCTACAGTGTCTGGGGAAAGGGCCCCTGCCTTCACTTCGGAGGAGTTGGAGAAACTATTGGATGGGGTCCTCCCCCAGTACACGCAACTGTACCGTCCTCCAGACAAACAGGTGAATATACTGTGATCATGCTGCATGGGCAATGCCTGTTTTGACTGGTGTGGGTGGAAGATACATGGGGGGCTGAGGCCTGCATGTGCGGATGGTGAGTGTATGTGCGTCAGGGCATGGGTGGGAACTGGTGGGCAATGACTATGACGGTCCAGACAGGTAAGTAATTTCCTTCCCCCCCTGTACCATTCCTCTAGGTCAGCACCCACCAGAAGAAGGGTATTTGGCGTGCCATCACCAAGGACATCCGGACCCTGGGGTCTACCAAAAATGGAGCACTCACTGCTGTAATAGATAGGAGGACCTGGATTTTTAATGATTACAATCGTTACAATCATTTCCTTTTGTCCTTGCATACTCCCAGGGGGTGGGGGGTGTATATGTAATGTTGATATAAGTATTTGTGTGTATGTTGTTGTGTGTGAGGGTGGGGGTGTTGCGTGTTGCGTGTGTGTGTCACTCTCTTTCCTCCCCCCTCCCCTGTGTTGTAGGTAGAGTACTCACCGTAGTCGTTGCCGCCGCCATTTGTCCTCCTGGTAGAAGAGGAGATAAACCAACATGGGTAACACCTGAAGTTCAGGCTCCATGGCGTCCTGGTTCCTCGTTGGGTGTTGAGAGATTAGTGTTTTCCCTTCTGTGTACTGTTTCCGCCGTGCTTTTGATAGCGTTGGTTCCGCCCCGGAAAAGGTGGCGGATAGGCATCTTGAAATTCGGTGGGCAGTACGTTGTCTTCCGCCTGTCTGTTGGTGGTTACCAGCACAGTGTTTGGTTCCACCACCGTGGCGGTCTGAGTGTTAAAGTGGCTGTCTATGTTGGCGGTTTCCGCCACGGTCGTAATCCCATTTTGTTTCCGCCGCCCTGTTTGTAGTATTACCGCTGCTTTAACACCGACCTCCAGGGTTGTAATGAGGGCCTATACGCAATATAGAAGAGCACAGTCACACTCATCCTCGACTTCCCAAGATGAACCCACATCACCCCCTACCTTAGGGGACTCCACTGACTCACTGTTCAGAAGAGATGCTAGTTAAAGCTCCTGACATACACATTTAAGGCCCTACACAACTGCTGTCCCTCCTACATGAACCACTGCCTGAACTTTCACCAACCCATTAAACGCCTCCTCTCTGCCTCTCTCTTGCGAACCCACTGCTCCTGCATCTGACAAAGCATTGAAGACATGGAACAAACTATCTCTACAACTCCTGACCTCCCCATCCCTTTTGGAGTTCAGTAAGGCTTTGAGGACTTGGCGCTTCGGCTGAGTGCCTGGATACTCCCACAGATGACAAGCTGTGCTCTACAAATTGACTGATTGATTAATTGACTGATTGATTGAAATCTGATAAAAACAAATCAAGACACTTTAAAATGTGGTGCACAAAAGGTAAATATTTGCTGAACCCCGATTTTCACACATTATTGGTTGTGTGCTACATAGTTTTACAAGCAAAACTGCATGTCTGTCAAATGTAATTGTCATTTCCACAGAAATTGGGCTATCAGAAAATGACAGTACTGTACCACACCAGTGCTCCAAAATGCACCACTGGGTACATACCCTACCCATAACACTCTCCTGCTTAATAGGCTTTGAACATTTGCTACTCTTGTTTTTTGTGTGGCTCTTGGATTTTTAACAGTACTTTTCACTTCAGTAATACAACATTGATCGCAGCTCCGCCACTTTAAAAGTTGTCCCAGCACTCCTGAGTGGAAACTATTGGTGCTGTAGAAGAATTGTCGAAGACACAGTGGACTTGCCGCACATTACTGATGAAGAAAGATCCCAGGGAAACCCAGCCATTTTAGATCACCGAAAACTTAATCTCAGACACTTTTCCCACAGGTTGACCTTGCGCGAAAAGGTACCTCCCCCTACATCAATTTAGCAGAGTAGCAAAAATAAACGATTGGGGCCACTCAATAATTGAGTTCATTGAGAACGTTTTATTACATAAAATCTCAAAATCCAACAGTATACAATAAATGCATGCCATGAAGGCTCCAATGTAAAGTTATACACGACAGTTAAAAATCCCTATAAATCAAATCAAAAACTTGACTCACCCCTAAAACCAGGGTGTTCTGTAAAATGTTTTGCATAATGTATTAGTAAAACGACAAACTCATCATGTTATAATCGAAAATATCAACCCTCTTAGCAAATCGAAATAAAACATCTCATTACCTTAACACATGACAGTATCCAGTTTTACGAAAATGTCTCAACACCTTCCATGCTATTGACATACAGGGATGCTCGAACAAAATATGAAACATTTTACAGTGACACTTTAATTAATAGGCCTATTATAAAGAGAGGAACTACAGTGAGAGCACCTTGGTTTAGCAACATTTTAGAAACGTGGAACATTTCATAAAAGCTTTGTATTCACAGAAGGAGGAATAATCCATTACATCTTCTCTCTGCAGAGCGGAGGGGAGTGAAAATGCTAAAGTGATCTAGTTGGGAGCGAAACAGCAGAAGGGAATAAAACAGCATCCATCTTGTCCAAAATTGTTGTTGCACATAATTTTGGCCAAATTAAAGTATACTAAAATATACCAGCAACCATATTTCTGTACACCCTAATGAAAACGGTTCAACTTTAATTATTTTAATTCAGCATCTATTTGTTTTGGATAACATTATGAATCTAGAAAAAAACTACAACAAGCATATGATGAACCGGAGCTAGTGTACGTAAAAAACTTACAAACCCCTGTCTAAGAAGCACATTTTTAAACTAAATACATGAGATCGGATTTAACAAGGCACTTTTCTTGCACCCCTTAGTGAGCCCCTCCCACCACCATGCGTGTGCCGTATTTAAAATACGACGCACCATGATGCAGGGTAGCGGGCAAAAGCGTCAACATTTTTGACCCTATTGATGTACTATTCATGGTTAGTACCAACATTTTGCGATAACCCTGAACAGTAGAATGGGGCCCATTATAAAAATTGTTGTGCCCCCTTTTAATGCCTACTCTGACAGGCATTAAAAATGCTGCAAAAAATGGCATAAATAAACCTTTTGGATTTCTTTGCACCATTTTTCCGCCTCCTCCCCAACGAGGGAACACCCCCCCCTTGCATACATTATGCTTTCTGCAGGCATAATGTGGCACAAGGAGTTACAAAGTGGTGCAATGCATACATTGCGCCACTTTATAAATCTGGCAAGGCAATTTTGGCCTTGTTGGGCCACATTAAAGGAAAAGAAAAATAGGCTAATGTGGCGCAAGGAGGCGCTAGGCCCTCCTAAATCTGAGCCATAGAGTTAGGAATGTTAAACAACAGTGCAAATACTAAATACAACACAAATATATGAAATAAAGAAATAAGCGTAAGCAGTTCATTTAACTGCAAACAAGAAAAGAGAATTTGCTGAACCCAGTCACAGATAGTCTAAGATTAAGGGACTACTACTGAATTGGTGTAGATGTTTTACAGGACTACTGGAAATGCAGTTCCATTTCTAACTTTTCTGTTGCTTCGATAAGAGTAAGCACAGCCTTAACAGGAATCCTTGGTTGTCATAAAATGAAATCACCACACATCAGCTATAAACATTTGTGGTGAAACAGAAAATATTCCAAATAAAACACTGCCAATTTGACTGCCACACAAATAAAATGATGTAGTAAAAGCTTCTCAAGTGAAAGTATAATAGGGCTACAGAAGTGCTTGTCACACGCCCATGTCAAAGATGTCATTAATAGTAAGCCAGGGGCGGCTCCTCTATGAGAGCAGAGGAGCATCAACCCCCTCCAGCAGCAGAAGATGCAAACGTTTCAGAACAAAAAGATTATAATCCTTTTGGTCTGAAAGGGGCGGGCCACAGGATGACGTGCACTGAGTGGGAGTGCTCAGCGCTCTCCCTCAGAGTGGATTTGTGTTTGGTCGGCCATCGTGGACCGGTCAAACACACATGCGCAGTAGGCTGTCTCCAGCCGGGGTGGAGAGAGCCTGCACAGGCTCCCAGTCTGCCTGGGTGCACCCTGGCTGGGTGTTCCCAGCCAATCCTGATTCTGCTTTGAGCAGAGTCAGGATTAGTGCAGGGCATGCTGGGAGCCTGTGCCTGCAGCTGGCTGTAGCAGAGGGGGAGGAGCGGTGCGGCCTGTGCTCAGGTACATTTTTATTTACTTTTTTTAAAATAATTTAATGTCCCCGCTCCTTCTCCTCCTGTCCTCTCTTCCTCTTCCGTTGCGCCGCACCCATCCCTCCCCTTTTAAGAGCTGCGAGCCGTGACTTTTGTAATCAGCATTAGAATTATTTGGAGAAGAGACATTTCAGACAAAAACACAAAAGATTTAATTGCTGCAACAATCACATATACAGGAGGATTGGGGAAGCAACTTCAAACAGAAAGTTCTCTACCGGTGCATTGCAAAGTGAAGCCTCACAAGTTACCAATTCAGCAGTACAGATTATTGGACATCTTCTAAAGCTAGTTCAGCTTGTTTTGCCTCGATCTCAGATGACATCTATTTAAGCCAAGCAGGTTTATGAATAGGACTGATTGAAACTTTCAGTTAAATTACAAAAGAGGTACTGTTAAAGTATTTTGCTGACGCAGTTGTATTGGCCCAAAAAAAACACAGGATCCACAGAGTGCCAGGGCAATCTTTGATGATGTGGTCCCTGTTTGCTCATTCCATCATTTGGACTGCAAAATGACATTTGCTCTTTCACTTTGGTTTACTTAATCTTGCACCTTACTTTATCCAATATTTTAATTCAGGCTTTTGCTTTTGGAATAAATAATGCTGAAAGGATTGAAAGAGATCTATTATCCAAAAGCACTATATTTTATTGAGGTATTATTCCATTTTCCTAAGAGAAGGTAATTTACTGCTACCACCAGAAGACTACACACAAGTCATTTTTTCTGCATGAGATGTTTACAAAATACCGACTGTTCTTTTACTGACTGGAATGGTCATTTGGGGAAAATTGGATCATTTTCATGGTTTCAGAACAATCCAACTGTGCCTCATGGGTTGCTGCTGATTTACTATGTGCTTTTGCATGTTTAATTATCATCCATTTGCTGTATGCTCATTCACTGAATTATGAATGAGCAATGCATAACAATTCAAGTGTTGTGAACAGCAGAGGTGATTCTAAGCTACTGTTACAACGTGAGGCATATTAAAAACATTGGGCCTGATTTAAGAAGAGTGGTGTTGCACCCAGTGCAGCGCCACTTTTCTTCCACCCCTTAGCACCCCACTAATGCCACCATGGGTGTACTGTATCTAAAATAAGGTGCACCATGATCGTAGTTAGGGAACTAGCAACAGAATTTGTGATGCTAGTTTGGTACTTTTCAGGATTGGTGTAAAAAATGTTGATGCTAATCCTGCAATTGATTGCTCGATTGAGGGTACTTGAACACTATCTTGGTGTTACGGTGCAATTCGGGGTGCTAATTTTTAAAATAGAACATGCTTTTATGGTTGATCTCACTTTTAAAAAGATATTTTAGTGTATGCATGCTTGTATTAGGTAGCATTCTTCAGGCTTCCCTCTTCCACTAGGACCTCAATTTTTACTCCCCTCTTTGTTCTGACTAGGGCCGCCATTTTGGGTGGTGGTCTAGTCTTCAAGCAGCTGCAGCTCCGTCCCATTATAAAGAGCTCAATGAGGCTTACGCACAGTGAATTGCTTGATTGAAGGTACTTGAACACTATCTTAGTGTTACGGTGCAATGTTTGGTGCTAATTTTTAAAATAGAACGTGCTTTTATGGGTGAGCTCACTTTTAAAAAGATATTTTAGTGTATGCATGCCTGTGTTTAGTGGTATTCTTCAGGCTAACCTCTTCCACGAGGGCCGAATTTTTACTCCCCTCTTCATTCCAACTAGGTCGCCATTTTGGGTGGCGATCTAGTCTTTGAGCAGCTGCAGCTCTGGCCCATTATAAAGGGCTCAGGCAAGCCGGTCTGTGCCTGTCCGTGCCCTGCCGAGACTGGGGCCAGGAATGCCAAGCAGGTGATTCCCAAAAGGCTAGTTTATTCAGCCCCTCAAATTATAGCTCTTAGAAATTATATTTCGCATCCCTGTAAGCACATTTTAAATTTGGATTTCCTCGCTATATCCTGTAACATGTGTTACTGGACTCCACAGCTTCATTCCCTACCTCAGCTAAGGAATGATTTAGAAATGGTGGGAAAACTTCTGTTAATCAACTGTCAATCTTTACCTGCTCATACATTTTATGTTCACTCATTATTAACTGACTTTGCCTCTGGGGCAATTTTTTTAACAGAAACCTGGCTATCTGAGGATTCTTCTCCCCATATAGCTATGGCATTACCCCAGGGCTATCTAATCCTCCGACTAGATAGACCCCACTCCTATGGAGGAGGAATTGCAATTATTTATAAAAATACTATCAAATGTCTCACTCAAACTCTGGCTATTCTCGATTGTGAAAGTATATTCTTCTCTTTAGTAATTATTGCTACCTTTACTTTTTCTGGAATACTGATTTATCGCCCTCTGAGTCCTGACAGGAAGTTCCTTCAGGTTTTACCATGTCAATGATAAACACAATAATTCGGCACAGCTGATTCTTGTCCCCACTCACATCAAGGGCCACACTATTGAGCTGGTGTTCATTAACCTCTTAAGTTTATCAGCCCTGCCCCCGCTTCCACTGATATGGTCTCATAATTTTTTAATTTAGCTCACACTTCCCAAAGTCTCTGCACCTTTACAACCTCTATCTAGCAACTGAACCCAGCGCTACAGGTCCAAGTTAAGTCGTAAAGACTGGATATACACTGTATAATTTATTGCCCTTCCCTCTTTAATAAAGATCCTCAATCAACAGAGATATTTAACAAATGGATATCTAAATCGCTTGACACCATATTACCGGCTAAGACTGTTCATAAAATCATCTGCACTAAGAAGCCTTCCTGGTTCTCCCCCAAGCTGCAGCAGCTAAAAAAGGAATGTAAGCAGCTAGATAGGAAATGGAGAAAAACCTATGATGTCTCTAAACGCAAATATAGAAGAGCAATCAGATCTTATCATGGGGAAATCAAAGCTGCCAGAGGGAACGTTTTATTCCGCTAGACTAGAACAATTTTACAACTCCCCTAAAGAGATCTTCTCAATCTTTAAAGAACTAACTCAGGACCCCTCTCCAAGCATTTCAGTTCAAGCCTCCATGGAGCATACCAACAACAAAAGAGGCCAAATTGATTCCCCTAGATGCATTCCATCCTCTGAGAACTACTTTTTCAGTCTTTCAGTCCATGACCGAGGATCTAGTAATGAACCATCTGTGTACTTTAAATTCAGGCTCTCATCTTGATCCTGCTCCACCTTCTATACTGGCTTTAGGCTCAGATTTTATAGTGCCGGTCCTAACCAAGGCTCTTAACAACTCTCTTACATCTTGTCAGCTTCCGCAGTGTTGGAAACATGCTGTCATTAAATCCCTACTCAAGAAGCCTAGGTTTGATCCAACCTTATTGAGAAATTATAGACCAATTGCTCTCCTTTCTAAAAAACAGGTCAATAAAGAAATTACAGGTTTTCTTGAGGACTGTAATCTTCTGGACCATTGCCAGGTGGGCTTTAGACATTTACACAGTACTGAAACTTCACTTTTGGCTGTCACAGAAGATACCCGCCAAATCCTAGATTCAGGCAGATATGCAGCAATCCTTCTATTAGATCTGAGTGCCACATTTGACACTGTAGATCACAAAATACTGCTACATACAGTATCTCAGATGGGATTTGTAGGGACCGCCTTTGAGTGGCTTTCCTCCTTCCTGAAGGATAGGACCATTCAAATCTTGGATCGGTCTTTCTTTTCCAATTCATTGCCCCTTAGCTGTGTGGTGCCACAGGGCTCCTCCTTAAACCCAACTCCTTTTAACATCTATATGTCCCCTTTGGCAAAACTCGTTGAGCCCTGTGGACTATCCTTGATATCCTACACTGATGACACTCAGCTAGTCTTCTCCTTTTTTACCAAGACTAATTTAGAACAAGACACTCTTTCGTCTTGTCTTCTAGATGTTGCCAGAAGGATGACAGATAGTAAACTGAAGCTCAACGATGGAAAGACAGAGGGTATGATGGTTGGGAATCCCTCCTTACTCAAGTCTTCTCCCACAGTTACGGATTGGTTTAAAGAATACCCCGCCAATGAAAGTCTTCTAAGGACTTTTAGAAAGGTTTTCAAGCTTCTTCCTTTTCCCCAATAGACTCCTTATCCAGGCCCCCATATTGTCATGTCTTGACTTGACTATAGGAATGTTTTGTTCTTCAGTTCCCCCTCTTATGTCCTAAAGAGACTGCAAGTGCTGCAGAATGCTGCTGCTCGCCTACCTATGGACACCCATAGACATCTGTCTCCTAAAACGGCCTTGGCTGCTCTTCACTGGCTCCCTATTGAAGAACACACCATCTTTAAAGCCATGTGTTTTGTGCACCGAGCATTTCCAAACAAGGGTATGTTTTGTTTCAGACAAATTATTACACCCTATGTCCCTCGGAGAACACTTAGATCTTCATCAGCTTTCTTATTCAATTCTTTTCGTACTAAGAAATCCGGGTGGGAAGGTAGATCGTTTTCCTGTAGAGCAGCTAACCTTTGGAATTCCCTCCCCTTACATCTTCGCCAAGATACTTCTGAACTTTCCTTTCATAGAAAATTGAAAACTGCACTGTTCTCAGTATAGTCTTGATTCCTCCATCTAGCAATCCCCCATTAGCGCTGGGAGGCCTTCTGGTAGGCATGCGCTTTACAAATTCAATAAACTAAATTAAACTAAACTAAAACCCATTGAGGCCCAATGAAACCCCTTGGGTAAACAATGGTGTGCCTCTTTTTAACGCCTTAAAAAGGCAATTAAGGTGTTAAAAAGTGCAGAACAAATGAAGCAAAGAAATATCTTATATTTCTTTGTGCCAATTTTTCAGCCCTCCTAATGGGGGGACGCCCTCTTTGCATACATTTTGCCTGGTGCAGGCATAATGTAATGCAAAGTGTTAAAAAGTGGCGCGATGCATGCATTGTGCCATTTTGTAAATTTGAGGTGGTGAGTTTGGCGTCACAAAAATGATACTAATGTGGCACAAGGAGATGCTAGGAGCTCTGAAATCTGCCCCATTGTGTAATGGGTTGCTATGATCAAACAAAGGAACATTAATTGCACTGCACAGCGATATCCCCACCTGAAATTACTTGCCTTCTACCAAGTAATAAGGGCTATGTCAGTGGAGTCACTGTCATTTCAGATAAAAGCGACCAATTTGTTATAGATAGGATTATATTAAAGCAAGGAATTTCCAGTGACTTAATGAGGACTTACAAAACCTCAAACTTGCAGCTAGGCAGGCAGAACACAAATGGCGTTTCAGTAAAGGCTCTTTTAAAAGTACATTTTACTCTGCATTGACACCCACATTTTGGAAGGAGTTGTTAAAAAATTCGGGACACCGTATTCACGCTCAGACCGGACCTGATGTTCATCACTGAGACCTGGCTCACTCCCATCTTGGCCCCTGACATCACTTGCTCCACACCACAAGGATACAAACTGATCCACAAAGACTGCCACAACAAGCACGGAAGAGGCATTGCCATCATGCATAAGGACAACCTCTTGTGCACCAGCTTCAAAGAAAAAGTGTCCCACCTCATGGAACACCTACATTTTCTAATCCAAATTGACGCCAGAACAACCATCATAGGGACACTCACGTACAGGCTCCTGGGGCCCTGCCCACCATTCTGCAAGGCCATCACTGACCTCATTGCCTCCCTTGCCATCGACTCAACAGACTACGTATTCCTAGGAGATCTGAATTTCCATTTGGATGCCCCAGCCACCACAACACAACCAATCTCTTGGACAACCTAACCAACAGCAGAATCAAACAAGTAGTCACCAGCTCCACATACACGAGTGGGCCACACCCTGGAACCCATCTTCACAGCTCACAAAAAAATCAAGTTCAGCCACACATAGGAGCTCACATGGACCGACCACCACCTGATACAGGTTGCCCCCCAGCATAGCAAACCCAGACCCTCTGGCAAACTAAAGCAATCCTCAATAGTACCAATAAAGGCACCCTCACAAGGATCTCCAAAAGATCCTGCAAGCCCGCAAGGTGGTTCACCCCTGAACTACGCACAGACAAGAGGGAATGCAAAAGGCTAGAAAGGCAGTGGCGTTGAAGCACTGACCTAGCAGACACAGCACCTTTAAAAATGCATTAAACAAACATAATCTGACCATCAATTACAGCTATCTATGGAAACTTTCATTCCCAAGCCACCAGCATTGAACACCTTCTTACCCTGTCTGAGGGCTCCCCAGCCACCTCATCATGGACTGGAAATGCCTATCCATCCAGGAAAAAGCCACCCTCATGATTTCAACCTACTCTGGCTCACCCAATGACCCATGCCCACATTACATCATTAATCTGGGCAAGAAGGAAATCAGAAGCATCCTCTCTCCTATCTTCAACACCTCCATCAGGACTGTCACCATCCCTGATGCATGAAAACAAGCAGAAGTCAAGCTGCTCCAATAGAAACCTTCCACTGACCCTAGCGAACTCAAAAATGACTGCCCCTTCTCCCTGCTCCCCTGCCCAGCCAAGGTCCTGTAAAAGGTAATCAACAAGCATCGCTCCGAACACCTGGAAAGATACAACCTACTTGACTTCTCCCAATTTGGTCTCTGCTTCAACCACAGCACTGAGACCACCCTTATCACCTCAACAAATAATATTAGGTCCCTCCTAGACCACGGAGAGAAAGTGGCCCGCAATCCTCTTAGACATCTCCACCACATTGGACACCATCTCCCACTTCACCCTCACCTCTAGACTCCACCACATCAGGATCTGAAGCAGCGCCCTCAAATGGATCCACACCTTCATGACAGGCTGCACTTAGAAGGTCCTCCCGCCCACCCTTCACCTCAGAACCCAAGAGCATCATATACTGCGTCCCACAGGGAGCCTCTCTCAGCCTCACCATTTTCAATGTCTATGTAATGCTGTTGACTGAGATTGTTTGTTCCCATGCACTCAACACCATCTCTTACACCGACGACACCCAATGAATACTCTCCTTTTCTGAAGATCATGATGCCCCCATAGACAACTTCAGCCATGTCATGACATTGTTGCCAAATGAATGAAATCCTAATGCTTGAAAATGAACACAACAACAAGAGGAAGTTGATTATACTCAGAAGCAACCCTTCTCCCTGGGATGAGTCCTGGTGGCCCTCCACGTTTGGACCATCGACTTGACTCCAACTGACCTAGCCCTCAATCTTGACATCATCATTGACAGCAAACTCACTTTCAAAGAGCAGATAAACGAAGTGGCATCTTCCGATTTCCACAGCCTCCGCATGCTATAAAAGATTTTCCAATAGATCCACATCGAAACCAGAAAGACGGTCACCCAAGCCATCAGCAGCAACAGACTAGACTAAGGAAACGCCCTCTATGTTGGACTCCCTGCTGAGCTCCTCCACTGCCTCCTGATTCATCCTCGACCTCCACTGAAGGATCCACACAACCTCCACCTCAGAGGTCAACACTGGCTGCCTGTGCACAAGAGGTGCAAATCCAAGGATCCCACCATTGCATACAAAGCCCTCCACAACATAGGACCCAATCTTAACTGTAGGATCTCCTTCCACCAGCCGACCAGGGAACTCTGTTCTGCTACTCTCGCCCTCGTGCATGTCCTGAGAGTCCGTCACAGATGCAGTAAAGGGCGCTCCTCCTACCTCACTGCCAAGACCTGGAATGACCTCCCCATCACCTTCGCACCTCACACACCCTCCTCAACTTCAGGGAAAAGCTCAAGACATGGCCCTTTGTAGGGTAGCTGTGACTCACAGCAACAACCCTGAGTGCCTGATACCCCACTGGATAATAAGCCATGCTTTACAAATCCAATGACTAATTGATTGATTGATTGATAAAATGAATATGCATTTATTGCACTATCCAGTGATGGTACAGGTAAGCAAATGTCAATATGTCTTGTTAATTTGCAACTGTACATTTAGTGACCTATTCACACAGTACCCTTTCTACCATGTTTAGTAGTACTGCAGCAGTACTATCAATATACTGCAAAATGCTATTCTCAAACCTACATACAGAGATCAACACCTTCATATCTCCCATGTATTATGTGCTGAAAGCACTGGCCTGACTGCAGAGATCTCCACACACATAAGTTCACATTTTATTAGTGAAGGTGGTCAGGACAGGGACAGTTGATGGAAAATAGGAAATACTTCTAAAGGAGAGAGTTACGGGAGGAGTAAGGAGGAGAGGTTAAATGAGGTTTGGGTGTTTAGAGAGTGAGTCCATTGCTATTCAGTAACTGCACTTCTATGGTTAGTACAGCCAAAAAGGGCCCAAACAGTTGTAAGTGTACTCCAGCTCGTAACTTGAGAAAAGCCAGTAAAACACAGGTCACCACTAGGTAGTTATAGTTAGGACCATGTTTCCATTGAAAAAGCATCTTTTGACTTGCTTATATCTTTGCACCGTTTGACGAATCTTCACATAATTTTCCCAAAAAGTGTTCCTGTGAATCGTGTTGCACATGGGAACATTGGGGGTGAACTGTCAAGCGGGGCTGAGAAAAACGGGGGGTCAAAAAAGTGCATTTCCCATTATAATTCCCATTATAATTCCATTGGGATTTTAGATATGATTACAGTCCGAACCGCTGCACCAAATTAAAAAGAAATTGCCATAAAGGTAGCTCTTGTTTCAGAAAGAGTGTTTTTCATTATTTGGTGTAATTTTGTTCAATAGTTTTTGAGATATTTAAAGAAAAATAAATATAGATATCTAGAGGCACTAAGGATTCACGAATAACAACAAGTTTGTGCAGGTAAATGAAGAGCCATTAGGACGTTTTGCCAGCCATCTTGGCATTCAGCTTTAGCCAAATCTCACAAAAAAAAATGAAAAAAAGAAAAGGGGCCAAAGGAGTGACACCCTGACCCGTCAGTTCTGGGGCTGGAATCCCAGAGGGACATAAAAAGGGCAAAAAAAACTTTTTGTACATTTTTTGACACAAGTTGCTGCGCAACTGGAGATTCAGTGAAAAGGGGATTCATTGAAGACCCTGGGTGGGCCAGGTCTCGGGGGCATATGAAAATGAAGGAAGTTATCAGTCACGGCCACCCTCTTGGGGCACCTTTGTTCATAATGAGTGTAGGGGTGGCCACGCAGCACACCGCTGCAGCCCGGGGACTGCCACCTCCCCAGGGCTTTTTCTTTATAATGGGTGTGGGGGTTCCGCGCAGCTCCTCTGAAACCCCAGGGACTGCCGCCTCCCCATGGCTTTAATAAAAATGTATGGGGGGGGCAATACAGCACCCTGCAGCCCTGGAGACTGACACTCCCCTGGGTTTTATTCATAATGAGTGCGTGGGGGCCAAGGGGCCCCTTTCCGCAGCACTGGGAACTGCCACTTCCCCATGGCTTTATTTATAATGTGTGCTGGAGGGCAATGTGGTTCCTCTCAGCCACAGGGACTGCCACTTCCCAGGGGCTCAATTTAAAGAAGGAAGGAGGTCGGTCATGGACCCCCGCAGCTCTGGGGACCACCACCTCTCTGGGGCTACTTTATTTTGGAGGCCCCCTTGAGGAGCCAATGATGGCCTTGTGGACCACCATCTTCTAAGGCCAGTTCTTGTTATGTCCCGGGATAGCAACCCCTGGGACATAGCTGTTTGCTCTGACTCTGCGGGAGGTTTGACGGCTCCTGCCAAGTCAGAGCAACCACTCAGTTTTCTGCACGTGGGAGCTGTCAAACAGCTGCTGCTTGCAAAAAGTTGAGTTTTCATCTGTTTCCCTGCACACAAATAAGCTTGAAGGGAAACAGATGAAAACAATGCTCCCGCAAGAAGGGGGCTGCTATTAAAAACAGCTCCCTACTTCTGGGAGAAATGTGCACTCCCACAGGACAATGGGGAGCCTACTAGGACCACTGGGGACTTGAGGCTCCCCCTGCTGTCATGCCACTCTCTCGCTCTCTCTCTCTCTCTTCCATGCCATAATGGGATGGAAGAGAGAGATTGTTATTGCAATGATCACTCCATACAATGATTTCAAAGTGTCAAACTAGCAAGATGTTTGGCACAAATATTAAAGTTACATCTTGATGGACAGCAGACCAGGGTAATTTCTGGCCTAATTGTGAAGCTTTGGGGCTAGTTGAAGGTTCATATCCTAGTATCTCATGACAGTGTGTCTGTTTATTTTCTATTGTTTTGATTGATAAATATTCCTAGTGATTGAACATTGAAGTCTTTTTCCCCTCAAAATCTGTGAGTTGAATGTTATAGCTAAGTCTGGAGACAGCACAGTAAGGAATCAACTCTGTCCTAGTAGTTAAGTTTACATTCATGCACAGTGAAGGTGAAGGGTTCAGGTCTAGGTGAATCTGTGATCATTTCCAGCTTTTGTTTCCTTTCAACTATAAAAATGTAAGTTACAGACTGAAAGGTGATCTCATGCTTTTTAACTGACAAAAACATTTTTCTTTTCAATTTGTCCAGAAACATCTCATTCTAAGTATTTCATTCATCAAAGCCTAAAAAAATATCTCTTGCTGTTGCTTTCTCCCAATTGCTCTCTGTCAAATCTTTCTCTAAATCGCTCTTTTGTCTCTATATCTCTCACTCTCTCTCTCTCTCACGGTTGAGTGGTCATAGTGGTTGGCCCCAGGACCTGACTGTAGGCTGTGCATGACAGTGTTTAGATTAATTTATAGTACTCCAATTTGCTTTATGTTAATAAAAAACATAAAATAAACAAAGGTTACTGGGACGTTATAGTTAGGGAATAGAATTAAAAATTAATAATAGAAAATTACTTAAAAAACAAGGACATTAAAGTTAGGTTCTAAATGTACTCGCGCAAAACCTTAGAAATTCAACAGTTATAGTTATAGGCCCTCATTACAACCCTGGCGGTCGGTGTTAAAGCGGCGGTAATACCGCAAAACAGGCCGGCGGGGAAAAAATGGGATTACGACCGTGGCCGAAACCACCAACATAGACAGCCACTTTAACACTCCTACCACAACGGCGGTAGAAACAAACACAGCAGCAGTAACCGCCAACAGGCAGGCAGAAGACAAAGTACTGTCCACCTAATTTCAAGATGCCTATCCGCCACCTTTTCCGGGGCAGAATCAACACTATCAAAAGCACAGTGGAAACTGTACACAGAAGGGAAAACACTCAACTCTTGACACCCAACGAGGAACCAGGACACCATGGAGCCCGAACTTCAGGTGTTACCGATGTTGGTTTATCTCCTCTTCTACCAGGAGTACGAATGGTGGCAGCGGCGGCGGCGACTACAGTGAGTACTGCACCTACAACACAGGGGAGGGGGGAGGAAAGAGTGTGACACACACACACAACATGCAACACCCACACCCTCACCCTCACACACAAAAACAAACAAACAAAGACATGCATCAACATTACATATACATCCCCCCACCCCTGGAAGAATGCAAGGACAAAAGGAAATGATTGTAACGATTGTAATCATTAAAAATCCATTAGTCAAAAGTCAAAATTCAGTATATACAAATATGTACACCAACTACACAAGTCCGGATAGTGTACCAATCATTGTCCGTGGACCACTGGGACCAAAATGCATGGGTGAAGCCCACACATAATACCTGACTTGAAACAGAGAGAACACTGCTGGGGCATCAGATCGAAAATACACAAGCACCTAGGGGGAGGGGGGCACCTCAGCCTGATGAACGCACGGCACCAATGCTGTACGAGGCAGCTCCATGCCCATTGTTGTATCCTGGGGAGTGCAAAGGCACAGTCTCTCAAGTCTCTCCAGTGGGTGGTTTGCCCCCTGCTTTATCCTGTGGAGTTCAAAGCCACAGCCTCTCAAGTGAAGAACAGTCTCCACAGGTTCTGGAGGGGGCCTGGTGCCCAGAGTGCTTCATCCTGCCAAGGACGGAGGAAGTGGAAATTATACTCCACTGGTTCTGGAGGGGGCCTGGTGCCCAGAGTGCTTCATTGTGCCAAGGACTGAGGTAGTGGATGTGATACTCCACTGGTTCTGGAGAGGGCCTGGTGCCCAGAGTACTACACGTGCAGTGTGGCCGGTACAATTCCCTCACCTGGGTGTGCGTGCCACGAGATTAGCGAGGTTCAGGTAGCATGATACGCCATGGAGGCATCAACATATCCCACACTGCTGCGGCTTCGCATTCCACCTGCAGGTGCAAACAGTGATGGAAGTCATGCCTCATGGAAGCTTTCCAGGGTCCACGAACTCACCTCCAGCCTCAGACAACTGACCACTGGGGATGGTAGCCATGTCAGCGGTGGTGCCAGTGTCCGCGGACGCTGCAGGGCTGGTGGCGGTGCTTGCGGCAGTGTCTATGGCGGCGGTGCTTGTGACGGTGTCTGTGGTGGTGGTGCTGGCGGTGGTGCATGGGTCAGCACCTGCTGAGGGACAAAGCAGGACGTCTCCTGCAACCTCGGATGGCTGCCCACTGGGGAAGAGGCTGGGGACTGTTGCTGAAGTTGTAGACATGCCGTGGGCGGTGAAGGTGGCGGTGCAGGTGGTGGTTGTGTTGGTGGGGCAGCTAGCGTGTTAGCCGCCGTACAGGTTGGCATGGTCGTGGACAGAAGGTGTGCCACTGGTCCCTCAGTCAGTGCCACCATGCCCTCTCCTGGCCTGTTCTTCTGCTTTTGACCCTTCCCCGCCTTTGATGGTGCTGCAGTTGTCTTGCCACTATCCCCTTTTGTTTTTGCTGAGCCCTTGGTGGTTGGTAGTTTCGGCTTCTCCCTCCGGGATGTGGGCACCTTTTTCACCTTGGCAGGTGGCGTAATGTCCTTGCCGTCGCTACGTGGCACACTGGCAGCCCTAATGGGTGGCGCACTTGATGACCCCGCAGTTGCTGCCACCACTGTGCCTGGGGATTTGGTGGCTGAGGTGCTGTGCTGGGACCTGGGCAAGCCTAGCCCTAGGGGAAGGACGGGGGATAGGTGAAGGGAAGAGGTCAAAGCTTGCAAGGAAATATTTTTTAGACACACTGGGACGGAAAGATGGAGGGGGTTTGGGAGTGGAGGTAGAGGTAGTGGTTGTAGAAGGTGTACGTCTGCTGGATTTGGGTGAAGGTGAATGGGCCAGAACCTGAGGTGGATGGCTGTTGGGTGGGTGGGTGCCTGCGTTTGTTTACTTTGGGAGAAGGGCTCACTGACACACTGGGAGAGGACACTGGGGATGTGTGAATGGTAGTGGGGGTGGTGAGTGCACGTGAGCAGTGTGTGGAGATGGGCGTGCTGGTGATGGAGGTAGTGGCTGAGGATGTAGTGCATGCAGGTGTGAGTGGAGACGAGACAAGGACGGAGGAGGAGGACGTGGAGGAGGGGGACACAGTGGAGGCAGTGGATGTTGCTGTGTCTGTATGGGGATGGTACACACACTGAGGGGCTGTTGGGAGAGCGGTGGTGTTGGCGGCTGTACCTGTTGATGCGGTAGGCACAGAGTTCCCCACCACCACAAGGGAACTCCCATCAGAGGAGGAGTCGCTGTCACTGCTGTCTGCTCCTGTCCCCGCAGTGGAGTTCCCCTCGCCCTCCATCCCACTGGTGGCTTCAGACTCCGTTGCTTCACCCTCCAGGCCCAAGTGGGTGGCAGCTCCCTCCTGCTCCGGTGCCAATGCTCCTCCGCCTGATGATGCTATAGCACACAAGAACAGGGAGACCACAAAAAGGGGGGGAGACAGAAGAAAGACATGTTCAGTGCATGCAACACCACTACCGTTGGCGCACACAAGACACATGGAGCAGCCCTCTGCTCTTCGCCATGCACTGACAGTTCCTAGAAATTTCAGCTGACCAAGGGGTACAAGGCCTAAGACCAATTGCTGCACACCTGGAAGTCACAGGACCCTGACTAGGTGTAGATAGCTCTTACCACAGGTGGGGTTGGGGTGCCACATAGCCTGCCTCACAAGGGACCTTGCCTACCAAGTTCACCCTGGCCTAGGGGATCCTACTGAACACCTCCCCCATGCAGACACCTCGTAATGCGAGAAGAGTCAGCTGAATGAGAGTGTACTCACCCCCTTGTGGCTGCTGTGATATCCTCAAGCGCCCATCCAACTCCGGATACGCCACTGCCAGGATCCAGCACATCAGGGGGGTCATGGTCGACGGGCACCCCTCCCACGTTGGGGGACCAGCTGGGCCTCCGCCGTCTTCTTGCTCCAGCCACGCAGGTGCTCCAATCTTTTACAGAAGTGGGTGCTCCGTCTGTGATAGACCCCCAGGGTCCGGACGTCCTTGCCGATGGCATGCCAAATACCCTTCTTCTGGTGGGCGCTGACCTAGAGGAATGGTACAGGGGGAAAGGAAATTACTTACCCGTCCGGACCGTCATACTCATTGCCCACCAGTTCCCAACCATGCCCTGATGCATAAACACTCACCCTCCGCACATGCAGGCCTCAGCCCCCCCCATGTATCTTCCATCCGCACCACTCAAAACAGGCATTGCCCATGCAGCATGCTCACACTGTACTCACTTGTTTGTCTGGAGGACAGTACAGTTGCGTGTACTGGGGGAGGACCCCATCCACTAGTTTTTCCAATTCCTCCGAAGTGAAGGCAGGGGCCCTTTCCCCAGACACTGTAGCCATTGTCGCTTCCAGACACAGGTCACAGCAGCGCTTGCAGTGCAGGTCCTCTCCTGTTGAAGGTCAGGTATCAAGTGAGGGAACAGACAGAAAATGGCAGTCATGTCCACTGCGGTGCGTACCGTCACCGCCGGCGTACATCGTCATTTGTTCCTGGGACCCATAGGGCCCAATGTTAACCAATGCAGAATTGCAACACGGTCTTCGACCGCCCACCGCAACGGTGTACAACGCCAGCGCAGTTACCTCATATCCCCTTGTCCCACCTTACAGGTCAGGCAGCCGCCATTTCAGGAGGCCACATGGGATGAATGTTAACGGTGTCACACCTATCTAGGCCGGGAATATAGACAGATACTGGCACATTGCAGATTAATAACGTTTCTGCAAATAACAAATTGTGATATCTCAGTGTTGGATGACTCTCTGCTCGCTGTTCTCCTCTATAAGGCACGTCTGCTGGGGCAGGTGATGAGATGGCGGCATCCTCTGGTGTACAGACCCCTGGTGGACCTGTCGACAATGGAAGAGAGACACATCCTAGTCACATACAGGCTTGATCGTGCAACAATCCTGGAACTGTGTGCCCAGTTGGAGCCAGACCTGATTCCAGCTATCCGCCATCCCACAGGAATCCCCTCTCTAGTGCAGGTTCTGTCTGTACTCCATTTCCTGGCCAGTGGATCTTTTCAAACAACAGTGGCCATGACATCAGGGACGTCCCAGCCAATGTTCTCTAACATGTTGTCCAGAGTGTTATCTGCCCTGCTGAAACACATGCGCAGCTACATCGTTTTCCCTCAGGTGGAGGATTTGCCTACAGTGAAAGGTGACTTCTATGCCCTGGGACATATCCCCAACATCATTGGTGTCATTGATGGGACACATGTGGCATTTGTACCCCCCGCAGGAATGAACAGATGTATAGAAACCGGAAGAGCTACCATTCGATGAATGTGCAGATGGTGTGTTTGGCAGACCAGTACATCTCCCATGTCAATGCCAAGTATCCTGGCTCTGTGCATGATGCTTACATTTTGAGAAATAGCAGCATCCCTTATGTGATGGGGCAACTCCAGAGGCACTGTGTGTGGCTAATAGGTGAGGCCAAGGTCCCAATACAGTTGACATAGTTGTCTGGGTAAGGGTCTGTCCCTAAGGGTTAGTGTGTCTAACAGATATCCCTCGACATTTGCAGGTGACTCTGTTCACCCTAACCTGCCATGGCTACTGACCCCAGTGAGGATTCCCAGGACAAGGGCAGAGGAACGCTACAATGAGGCACATGGGCAAACTAGGAGGGTGATCGAACGCCTCTTCGGCCTCCTTAAGGCCAGATTCCGGTGTCTCCATATGACAGGTGGCTCCCTATACTACTCACCGAAGAAGGTGTGCCAGATAATCGTGGTCTGCTATATTCTGCACAACCTGGCTTTGCGACGGCAGGTGCCTTTTCTGCAGGGGGACGGCCCAGATGGTGGTCTTGTGGCAGCTGTGGAGGCTGTGGACAGTGAAGAAGAGGAGGCAGAAGAAGAGGATATCGACAACCGTAACAACATCATCGTGAATACATCCAGTGAGACACAGGTAAGAAGATGTAACTGCTTCCCACATCTCATACTATTGATTGAGCTAGCATAAGTCTGTAATTTTCACTCAGTGTATGGACCCTGACTTGTCACTTTGACTTTCCATTTCACAGATCTGGGTCCCACTTTATGCCCTCTGCTCTGTTTACTCCTGGCCTACAGCTGTGTTACTTTAGTATGTGAACAAGTACATTGACATTGCTATATTCCATAGTTATTGCAATTACACTTTTGTGAAAGCACAGACTGCCTCCAGATTGTTTTTGTGATTGAAGTGTGTTTATTCCTGTGCAAATAAGTGGAGGTAGGTTGTAAAATGGGCTGGGGTGATGGTGGAGAAATGTCCATGGTGGAGTCCAGTCTATTTGTTTCACAGGTGCATTGTCCAAAGGGGCATAGGAAGTGGAGTAATGGCAGTTTGAGGATGGACAGGGTGACATAGTGGGACAGACGGGTGACATTCAGGGGGGGTCTCATTTCCTGGTGGGGGTCTTGGCAATGTTCTCTGTCTTGTTCCTGGATCTCAGAGACCATTTGTGGGGTGGTTCTCCATCTGCAGGGGGTGTGGTGCTGGTGTCCTGTTGTTCCTGTGGCGGTGCCTCCTGTCCACTAGTGCCGGTGGAGGTGGAGGGCTGTTCATCATCCAAGCTAGGGTCAGGGGCCCCTTGTTGTGCCACTGTGTCCCTCCTGGTTTTGAGGTCTGCCAGCACTCCTGCAATGGTGACCAGGGTGGTGTTAATGGACTTCAAGTCCTCCCTGATCCCCAGTTAGTGTTCCTTCTGCAGCCGCTGGGTCTTCTGAAACTTATCCAGTACCGTTGCCATGGTCTCCTGGGAATGATGGTAAGCTCCCATGATGTTGGAGAGTGCCTTGTGGAGTTTCGGTTTCCTGGGCCTGTCCCCCCATGTCGCACAGCAGTCCTCCCAGTTTCCCTGTTATCCTGTGCCTGTGTGCCCTGAACCGTGTGCCCACTGCCACTGCCCCAGGTCCCTGATTGTCCTGTGTTAGTGGGGTTGCCTGGGTTCCCTGTAGTGGTGGAGGCACTGCTCATTGATGTGTCCTGGGGACAGAGGGATGGGCCCGCTGGGTGGGTGCTGTGCTGGTGTTTCCTGAGGGGGGAGACTCTGTGGTGGCTTGTGACAGTGCAGGGGAACCAACAGTCCAGAGGTCCCAGATGGGCCGGGCTGGTCATCTTGATCCTGGCGTACAGAGCTGCTGTCATTACTGTGGGCCTCTTCTGTGGGGGGACTGGATATGTCTGGCACCTCCTGTCTGGTGACGTTGGGTAGGGATCCTGTTGGGGTGTAAATACATAGTTATTGTATCTGTGTGTGCCATTGTGTGCAATGGGTGAGTGACCCTCTACTCCAGTGCTTGCATTATTGGCTTGGTCCTTGTGTGATTGGTGATTTGGGGGCATGAGTGAGTCTCTGTACTGGACATGCTTGGGTGATGGGTGTCCATGCATTGGTGTTCCATGCAGGGCTTGGTTTTGGGATGTGTGGGTTATGTTGGTGGGGAATCTGTGGGGTGTTGGGGTGATGGGTGTGAGGGTAAGGGTGGGAGTATGTGGTGGCATGCAGATGGGGTAGGGGGGATAAGGTAGTCAAGATTTGCCTTACCAGTGTCTAGTCCTCCTGCTACTCCTGCGAAGCCCTCAGGATGCATAATTGCCAAGACTTGCTCCTCCCATGTTGTTAGTTGTGGGGTAGGAGGGGGGGTCCACCGCCAGTCCTCTGTACAGCAATCTGGTGTCTGATACCACGGAACGCACCTTCCCCGTAGGTTGTTCCACCTCTTCCTGATGTCATCCCTTGTTCTTGGATGCTGTCCCACTGCATTTACCCTGTCGACAATTCTTCGCCATAGCTCCATCTTCCTTGTAATGGATGTCTGCTGCACCTGTGATCTGAATAGCTGTGGCTCTAACCGGATGATTTCCTCCACCATGACTCTGAGCTCCTCCTCAGAAAACCTGGGGTGTCTTTGAGGTGCCATGATGTGGTGTGGGTGATGTGTGAGGTGGTGTCTGTTGTGATGTGTGAGGGGATGTGTTGGTGTGTGTTGTTTGAGGTTCGTGGATGTTGTGTAGGTGATGGTGTTGTGTGTCTGTGGATGGTGGTGTTGTTTTTGGTAGTGTCTCTCTCTGGCCTGCTTTTAAATTTCTGGTAGTAAGGGTTTGTGGGTAATGTGGGTGTGTGTTTTATATTGGATTGTGTGTGTGGGAGTGGTGTGTGTATGTGTATCAGGTGTGTGTATTTTGAATTGTCCAATGTTGTGTTTTGTAAGTGTGTGCATATTTTGAGCGCAGCGGTGTGTACCGCCAATGGTTTACTGTGGTTGAAAGACCACCGTGTTGATTTGTGGGTCGTGATAGTGTGGGTGTATTCTTTTTGGCGTCATGGTGTCTGTTTTGGTATCACCAGTTTATCACTGACCTTTGGTGTGGCAGACTTGTTTGGGTGTCTGTAATGTGGCGGATTTTGAGCTCTGGGTCGTAATACCTGTAATGGAATTCCGCGGCCGCAGCAGTATGTTGGTGGTCTTCTGCACGGCGGTAAGCGGGATTTACCGCCAGGGTTGTAATGAGGGCCATAGTTTTTTCAAGTAGCAATAACTTGTGTCCTAAAGTAAATATAACACATGCCCTCGCCATTACCCCAGATATTACAGCAATCATGACATCTTCTATAATATCACTCTAACATTTGTATTAAAATTATGCATAAAAAACTGTGCATGGCAGGAGCACCAGTTATAGCTAACGTATGGCACTTTACCTTTAAAAAAGTACAAAACTATTTAGAAATTCTAAGGTTATACTCATACATTTAATTTATCATTCAAGCAACACCTTCAAATTATTTATAATTCGCACACCTCCATACACAGTATATTCAAGTCGGTACTGCACTGCTTAAACCCTTTCATGTTATAGCAGTTGTACCATTTATAGCACTTACAGCAGCAATTATGACAATGTAAATCACATAATGTAGATAGAGTGGTTAGTTATAATTAATGTATTATGGCCTACAGTGGAATAGTGTACAATGGAGTGGTAAAAGGTGGAGTGGCATGTAGTGGAATGGTGTAGAATGCATACCATACAGTGGACTAGCATAAAGTGGAGTGGAGTGGTATGGCGTACAGTAGAGTGAAGTACAGTGTAGTGACATACAGTGGAATAATGTGGAGTAAAGTGGTACAGAATAGAGTGAGGTATAGTGGAGTGGTATACAGTGTAGTGGCTTAGAGTTAAGTAGCATAGAGAGGATCAGTGCAGACTGGAGTTACGTACAGTGGAAGAGGATTGACTGAAGTAACGTATAGTGGAGTGGCGTACAGTGGTGTGACGTAAGGTGGAGTGGCATAGAAGAGGATAGTAAAAAGTAGAGTGGTGTAGAATAGAGTGTGGTAGAGTAAAATGGTATTGAGTGGAGTAGCATACAGTGGAATAGTATACAGTGAAGTGGAGTAGACTGCAATGGCCTATAGTGTAATAGCGTACAGTGGAGTGGTGTTGAGTGGAGTAGCATAGAGTGGAGTAGCGTAGAGTGTAGTCTGATACTTGAAATAGATGTAGTGTGAAAGTGGGTGAACAGATGTGATATGGCAGTAATATAGTTTATCAGTTGTAAATATTAATTCTTGGTGGTAGGTGTAAATAGTGTAAATGGGGTTAAAGTTATAAGTATTATAACATTTAAGGCCTGATTTAGATCTTGACGGTATTATCCTTGTCCTGCAGGAGTGGCAGACCCAAGTACTCCGTGAAGTCGACGGAGTTCTGACCTTTATATTTAGATGTATTGCAACTGAGCCACCACCCGCCTTGATGGAGAGCATTCCCAGCCATCAGGCTGGTGTGTTCCCTCTGACCGTATTTAGGTGTTACATTCCTACAGGTGTTTTACTGGCAGCAGATTGCTGATGGAGGGAACCTGTTGTGGGAGACATTGTACACAGTACAATGGCAGTGTACATGGAAAACATGCACGTAACACCCCACGTACTGAGTCCATTTGCATAATGTACTGCACAACACACTACATGCACACTGTAATCCATTGGCATTACACCACTACACAACATGTGCATGCAGAAAATATGCCATGCCACACATCCCACACAGAATATACACACACTATTGATACCACACACACACAACAACCACAACAGCCAACACAATGAGAGATTCATCTACACAAACACACTCACACAAAAGCTCAACTACATACATCACAACAATGACCACCACAAAACAAAACAAAACTCACCTAAATGTTGCACACAGCAACCTAACACAACCAAGCATACACAACAAATCTCAGATCTGCATGCAAAGGGTACACATATATACACAACTTCATCACCCACTCCAGCTCCTTCCACCTTAACTACCCAATAAACTCACATCCCTCCCAAGTAAAAGCTCTGAGGTGTCAGAGATATGCCCATTCATGAGGCGCATACCCCAGCACCATTGTCAAGGGACAAGTAAAGGGACAGTTGTACCGTCCAAACATTTGTCACTGTCACATATGAGTCACATTACTAAAACACTTTACAAGAGTAGGAATACATGTAAATGACGAGTCGAACAAACCAAACTTAAACTACACAAACATTAGAGATGCAAAGTTATAAATGCTAAAGTTAAAGTTATACTTATAATTTATAATTTATGCACTACCTTTAAATACCTATGACTTTACTTATTCTTTCTGTACAAATGAAACCTAAACTAAGCTCAATTTAGAAATTCTAAAGTTATACCTTTAATTTAAAATGTACGCAATACTTTCAAATTATAATAACATATGCAACCTCATACACAGGGTATTCATTTCGGTAGTCACCATAATCCTAGTTCTAAAAGATAATGGGGCTCATTCTGAGCCCGGCGGGCGGCGGGAGCCGCCAAATGACCGCACCCATTCAGACATTTCCTTTGGGCCGGCGGGCGCTCTCCAAAAGAGCGCCCGCCGGCCCAGAGGAAATGCCCCTGCAACGAGGACGCCGGCTCAGAATTGAGCCGGCGTAGTTGCAGAGGTGTGACGGGTGCAGTTTGCACCCGTCGCGTATTTCAGTGTCTGCATTGCAGACACTGAAATACACAGTGGGGCCCTCTTACGGGGGCCCCGCGGCACCCCCTACCGCCATCCTGTTCCTGGCGGGAGACCCGCCAGGAACAGGATGGCGGTAGGGGGTGTCAGAATCCCCATGGCGGCGGAGCGCGTTCCGCCGCCATGGAGGATTCCCCCGAGCAGCGGGAAGTCAGCGGGAGACCGCCGACTTTCCGCTTCTGACCGCGGCTGAACCGCCGCGGTCAGAATGCTCGTGGGAGCACCGCCAGCCTGTTGGCGGTGCTCCCGTGGTCGGTGGCCCTGGCGGCCACCGGCCGCCAGGGTCAGAATGACCCCCAATGTTCTGATCACTAAAGAGCGTTGGGAGAAAATGGCAGAGATTCAAGTCTCTTGTTTCTTAATTGTCAGAAGAGGCTTTAAAAGAGACAAAGATTATCATATTTGGACTGTGAGACTCATACTGTACTACGTTTTGTCATTATCAAAAAGGTTTTGTAGTGTGGCCATTTTATTATAGCTTCATGCGCGTTAGCGTAACCTATTAGGCCTCTGTGCACCTAGATGCACTTTATTTAGCCTCGCACTGTTATTTTACAATAACCAGTTTCACAGTCTTGTTTTATTTCCTTCTATGACACTGTTTAGCTTACTTCAGCACTGTGTTTGCAAACAATACATTCTTGCTCACTCTGTGCTTCAGTCAAGGATACAGTCTGGTACATTGCCGATAGATGTGGTAGAAGTTTAGTCTTTATGGTTCGTAGACAGTACACATTCTTACGCAGGAACATCGGGTGTTAGTTCACATCAATAGTATAAAAACCCTTTCTAGTCCCAGTACACGTGAGAGGGAGATTCCGACCAGGAACCCACAACTAGACGTTGACAGCCCTGTTGCAGATTCTGATCCAGATCACAGGCCTCTGCTAAGGTATGAGGGTCGATGTCCTCCCGGGGGAACCTGAAAGGCAGGCTTAGAGCTTAACATGCTGTGCTCAAAATATAACTTAGAGAGGGAATGTACTCTAGTTGCACTATGATAGCATTATCCTTATGTTTCACTCTCCTCGTTACTATTTAAATCCTACTGTGTTGTATGGTTCTGGTGATTGCGGCTCATGCCTTGTTATCTAAAATGCAGTCGTTTTATTAAACCAATCTTTAAAACTCAAACTGCCTTTGTCATTTATATATGAGACCACACTGTGTATGAGAGAACTGGTTGTGACCTGAGTGACCACGACTTCCCTGGGAAGCACTAAGATGTCATGCGCTCGGCTGCCCAATTGTCTTTTTCCTTTGGGAGAGATAAGGCACTGCTAGTTAGCCGGAGCTCAACCCGGATTTGGGGTGACAAGGATCCTTCGCCGTGGGTCAGACTTAGGCAGTCATTCTGACCGCGGCGGGCGGCGGTCGCCGCCCGCCATGCGGTCACCGCCAAATGGCCGCTCCGCGGTCAGGAGACCGCGGATGCCATTCTGGCTTTCCCGCTGGGCTGGCGGGCGACCGCCAAAAGGGCGCCCGCCGGCCCAGCGGGAAAGGCCCTGCAACGAGGAAGCCGGCTCCGAATGGATCCGGCGGAGTTGCAGGGGTGCGACAGGTGCAGTTGCACCCGTCGCGATTTTCACTGTCTGCAAAGCAGACAGTGAAAATCTTCATGGGGCCCTGTTAGGGGGCCCCTGCACTGCCCATGTCAGTGGCATGGGCAGTGCAGGGGCCCCCAGGGGCCCCACGACACCCGTTCCCGCCATCCTGTTCCTGGCGGTAAGAACCGCCAGAAACAGGGTGGCGGGAAGGGGGTCGGAATCCCCATGGTGGCGCTGCAAGCAGCGCCGCCATGGAGGATTCCCTGGGCCAGGGGAAAACCGGCGGGAAACCGCTGGTTCCCCTTTTCTGACCGCGGCTTTACCGCCGCGGTCAGAATGGCCCAGGAAGCACCGCCAGCCTGTTGGCGGTGCTTCAGTGGTCCCCAGCCCTGGCGGTCATGGACCGCCAGGGTCGGAATGACCCCCTTAGTCCCCCACACTGTGAACGATCTTGCCGCCCAAAAAATCCAGTAGTCTCATTAGAATAATGAGAGCCTACGCAACAGTATCAAGAAAGTGTCCAACCAGTGCAGAGGGATCTGGTGGAATTAATAGAAAATCAGTTGTGATTGTCCCCTTGAACACGTTGTCTGTGTGTAGGAGGAATAAAACAATCAGGAACTGTTCAGTACACACACAGGAAGAAAAATGGATCAAAACAGAGTTGCATAACAGCTGGCAAATGAATAAAAGGCAATTTCCTATATGGATCATGCAGTAGATTTGGGGAAATCATTAAAAGTGATAGAGAGACATATGAAGGGATCAGCCATTATATTTACTTTATGAATAACAGAAGAACTAGCAATGTAGTCTATCTACTGATTTGTCCATGTATTGCTCAAATGCGGATCTACCTTAAAGAAATAAAAGACAAGAGGCATTTGGCAAAACATGTTTAATTAGACTAATGGCTGTGAGTTGGGGGTCTAATGGGTTTCTCTTAAAGTTACAGAGTTCTGGGTGCCATTATATACAATTCTCAAAAGGTCATAAAACAATTCTATGTATTATTTGGAAAAATAAATCTGGATCTAGTCAAGGAGTCATAAATCTCACCATCTAATAAAGTGCACAGGCCGGTCTCCAACTTACATAGGTAACATGTCCCGATGTCAGGCATGGGGACTTTGTGATCACTGTGTGTTGGGTGTTTGTTGTTTTCTGACTGGATGAGTGTTCCTAACTTCATTTGGCATCTAACTTTTATAGTGTTTTGAAAACGTGCACCCCCTTTGGCCAAATGTGTTTTATTGGGTGCCAATCTTCTACAACTATTGTAGTGTTATTGCCTCTCTGAAGGATCAATCTGGGATTTTCATATTTGCATATTTCTCTGTGGGCTATGTGTCACCCCACCTGTGATCTGTCAATTAACTGCTTCAGGCCAAGGTCACAGGGCTTGCTTGATCACATATTTCTGACTCAGGGTTTATGAGAAAGTCAAATTGGGTGGGATCGTCAGCAGTGATGCGAGTTCATTGTTGTGCGTATACATATCATGGCGTACATTGACATTGTTTTTATCAGTATCAACAGTCCGTACATTCAACTACGTTATCCACCTCATACTTCATGACAGTCACATGTTTGAGGTTTGGCGTGTTTCTGTTGTGTCTATTATTATTTCACAAGTTACTTGCATTCTACCTAATTTGAGGACTGTGTTTTTACAACAGGAAATCACTTCTTGTAGGAAATAACACAAAAATGGCACAAGAATGAGGATCTGCAGCAATGACATGTACAGTCAAGTCACCCACTGGGGGACCCAGTAAAACCAATCAAATAACCTGTCCTGTGCCGGGGCACCTCCCTCCTTCTTCATGTCTACTTTTAGACAATGCAGTGCTTGGATGACAGAAGTTAGGGTCCCCTTGTTCAGGTCGTTAGGATAAATATACACCAGGATGCACCGATCTTTTTGCACACCCCAAGCTCCATCCCGGTCATTAAGTCCAACATATACCAATGTTGTATCACCAGGAGGCACCTGGCTCTTACTTCTTCCTTGACAGAGTTTCGGCCGAGCTTAGTTTCATTGATCATTTTCAGCATTTTCCGTCTCGTTATTTGCAATGAGTGGGCTTTTGCTTTTATCTGCAGGGTGGAGAAGGGTTTGGATCCTCCCTCATTTACTTGAGACTCAGTAAACAGCCTGGAATCTTCCAGAATGTCCATATACTGAGCAAAGCCAAAATAATCAGCAGTTCTTTCTTCTGGAGTGTGATGCAACAGAGTTGTTTTCTTCTGTAGCAGATGTTTGAACAATTTGGACAGGTCTCTTCCAGGGATGATCAGGGTCAGGGTGTGTATGGTCACGAGGCAGCAGAGACCCCACTGGATGGGGACGAGCAGAGCATAGGCATAGGGGTGTCTATGCTGGTATTCAATCCTCCACTATGAGACTCATTTCCCCTTGTATCATTAAGATGGATTACATTACAGAGGAACTTAATGTTTGGGGTTCTCTCGAATGGAGTCAGATATCTTGGCTACAACCTTTTTCTGGAAACTTCATCCTGGGCTACTTTTTTGCGGGTTGTTGGACGTCTTCCTAGTTTTTCATGTAATTCTGCTCTTATTGTTGTGTGGTGGAGGGGGGTCAGAGAGGTGCACTGTGACTGAGATCTGGCATATTCCCTCCTCAGACGATGTGTGGGTGGCCTTGTGTGATCTGATCAACAGGTCAGATGCGGCAGTGAGCGTATCCATGCACCTCATATGGGATTGTGATGGTCATTTACAGAATCCCTTTTCCTCCCGGCACTCCCCTCTCCCACTAATCCAGGTTGTTTTGGGTCAGCCACCCCATGTGGAACCAGGCACTTCTACATGGTGACACTCTAATCTGACGAGCAGTCTTAGGACGTTGGAAGCTTTTTGGGAAGAGGAGGATGCAGATCACTTTTTTACATTTGGAGTCAGGTGCGTGGCCAGGACTTGTCAAGTTTTTCCGGGTATGCATTACGAACCGGGATGACTGATGGCACTGGTGAATTTCCCAA
Source organism: Pleurodeles waltl (assembly GCF_031143425.1). Classification (NCBI taxonomy): domain Eukaryota; kingdom Metazoa; phylum Chordata; class Amphibia; order Caudata; family Salamandridae; genus Pleurodeles; species Pleurodeles waltl. Next base: position 335,004,381 of record NC_090444.1, on the reverse strand, counting down.
CTGATTTGGTGTAATGTTTTTGTTTTGTGATCTATCGGATTTGTGTGTGGACTTCGGAGTTTTATGAGGACACCATAATCTCAAGTGCACAGGAAACCTGGTTCCTTGCACTGGAATGTTGCTTCATTTTGGAACTAAAATGGGGGCAACCATTAGTTGCAGGCCTGTTGTTGAACAATGGGGTCCCTTCAACTTGGAGCCCATCAGCAATGACTTGGATGAGGGGCCCCAGGTTCTTCTTTTAGGCACTGGTTAGGGGGGACTAATAAATGCATCATTTCTTTTGGCACTTTTAAAGTATTCTCAGAGCAGTCGTTAAAAAGAGGCACATGATTATTTACAATGGGCTTTGCAGGATTAGCGTAAAAATTTGTTGCAGCTAATCCTGCAAAGCTCCGAACTGGCATAAAAATTGTTGACGCTAGTTCCCCTGACTACCGCCATTGGGCGCTGTATCTTAGGTAAAGCACACACATGGTGGTGCTAAAGGGCACAAGAAAAGTGTTGCACCGCTTTTCTTCAAACAGGCCCATAGCTGCAGTAGTTTATCGCCACCACAATATCAACAATGCATCAATTGAAAACCACAATGGAAGTAAAAGGAGAAAGGAGAAAAGAGAAAAATGTGACAGAAAAAAATTATGATTTTGTCTTTAAAAAACCCTTAGCCCGCTCCTAGTGCATGTTGTTTGATGTTAAGCTGAGGCTCTGTGTGGTACATGGGACCAGGTGAGCCCAACAGATTGTCAATACCAGCTCAGGGAGAAACATAGCAACAATTTACATGGAGAAAAAGGAGAAACTCGATGAATACAGGCCCTCCTCTGACAAGCACAGGACACAACTAATCTCCAAGATCCAAATCTTTCCCTAACATCTAAATTGCACCCTGTTTCACATCCAGGGGCTTAGCGTATCACCTGTGTCATGCCCAGTAGTCCAAGCGACCAACGTATTGCTGAGAAAACCCTTCAAGACTAAAAAAATAAGATTATTGGCTCGATATCACAACCATGGTCAAGCGTACCATCGGTATTATGCCCAGCGGTCAAAGCTGTTCCCTGTACCACACCCAGGGGTCAAGCCTACCATCTGTGTCAAGCTCAGCAGTTCAAGGGGCTAAACAACACTTACACCTTCTTTAGCTGTGTGTCGACTACCAAATGTCTGCCAGTGGCAGGGAGCTCAGGTTCAATTTTTACGCTTCTTCCTACTTTGCCATATGCCAAATGCTCTTCTACCCTCTGACAGCGGCTTCAGGATGGGTCTCCACCCCTCGGATTCAGCAGAACCTTCAACCAATTGCGTTGTCTGCTTAGACTCTCTTTGTTGTGCAGTTGTGAATCTGTACGGGTGGGGTCCACTTCCTTCGACTGCAGTCGGGCTTGGAAAAATAACCTCTCCTATCTGGCTCGCAATAATGTTGCTCAAATGTGGATTTACCTTAAAGAAATGAAAGACAAGAAGTGTTTGACAAAACAGGAGAAGATGCTTTAATTAAACTGAGTGCCTAGGAGAGGAGTTGAGAGCTGGGGTCTGATGGCTGTCTCTCAAAGTAATAGAGTTCTGAGTGCCGTTATATATATTGCTTGTCATAAAACAATTCTAAGCATTCTTTGGAGAAAGAAATCCAGACCTATTCATGGAATTGTAAATTTGACCATCTGATAAATTGCACAGTAGACCTCCAACTTGCATCAACATATTGTGGGCCAGTAGATAACATATCCAGATGTCTGACATGGGGAGCGAGTGATTATTGCATGTTGTCTGTGTGTTGTGTTCTGATTGTCTGAGTGTTCCTAACTTCATGCAGCATCTAACTTTTATCGTGTTTTAGGAACGTGCACCCCTCTGGCCAAATGCATTTTATTGGGGAGCATTCTTCTACAACTTTTGTGGATTTGCTGCCTATCTCTGGGTTTCTCCTGTTCACGCATTTGTCTACAGGCTATGTGTCACCCCACCTGTGATCTGTCAATTAGTTGTTTCAGACCTAGATGGCAGGGCTTGCCTGACCATGTATTTCTGTCTCAGGATTGATGAGAAGGTCTCATTGGGTGGAATTGACAACAGTGATGCACGTTTGTTGTTTTGCGCACACATATCATGGCATACGTTGCCATTGTTTTTATCAATATCAACACGTAATAAATTGTAGGTGGGTGAAACAAGTTGTAAGTTACACTGTTTGAACAAACATAAATTTGCAGTTAGCGTACGAAATAGCAATGTGCCATTAGTGAAACAATAAAGTGAAACTAAGCAATCAAGGAAATAAATGTTATGGTTTATTTTAAAAAGAGTAGAAAATACCACGAAAAGGGTGCTAATGATAAGAAGAGGAAATGTAGGCAACAATTCTGTATTTCTAAGTTTGGGGAATACAAAAAAGGGCTTAATTTAGGGATGCTTTGGAATACAATAATAAAATTAGCCCTTTTTGACACCTCTAGCCACTAGACAAAGTCAATTATTAGATGGAATTCATTAATAAGTGGTTAACTGGATAATGCACTCCTCATATGAGGTGTGTATTAAAATTCATGGTTAACACATTGCTGGAACGTGGGTTGGAGCTAATCCCTCAAATAGGGCCAGGCAGAAGGGTACGTCCACTGTGCTCTCAGCATAGATTTAGGGTTAGGTAGTAACTTCTAGAACATCTAGAACTACATACACCATGGGTAGGTTGTTAATCTTTTTCACCATGTTTGTAATGCTGATTACCTTGCTTTGTTTCATCTGCCTAGGCATCACAGCTCACTCCTTATATGCAAGGTTGTGTTTGTTTCAATAAATGTATTGAAAACTCATCTTGTATCTTTTGTGTCTCGCCTTGGCATGCATAAGTAATAATACAAGAGGGATAAGATATGTTTCCATGGCTTCCCTGGGGAGTCGGATAATCATATTCAGGTTGCCCTTATCAACTTCTACCCCGGTTGGTTTGAGGTTCGATTGAGGCACTGTGAGCTAGCCAAGAGTTATGCAGACAGTTAATAGTGGTGTGGTTTGACTCAGATTCCCACACTGTGCCTTTCTGCCACCCTAAACATGCAGTTCTATAACTATAACAGTAAACACATAACAGGATGAGATTTCAACAATAGTTTGAGAGAGTACTCAAGTGAAAAACAGGGTGGCCCATTTAGGAACTATGAAAAAGTTTCCATGAAGTGAGGGTTTAATATCAATTTCATGTAGGTCTAGGTGAAATTTCAATCACACAAGAGTAATCCGAGTAATTTGGCAATTCTGTGTTACTCTTTGACTCACATGGAACCTCCACAAGAACTCATGGCCTTCTTCTATGTAAAATTGCTAAATGTCATGCCAACATGTCCCCTGTCCCTTCCTCTTGGAAGATTCCCAATCTATCTCACTCACAATTTTCTTCTTCAAATAATTTACTCAAGTGTATGAGAATCATATCATAAAATATGCTAAGAAAATCTATCATTTGCTACCCCTCCATTCCTGCAGTGTAAAACTGATTAAGCTTGATCAACACACTGTAGTACAGATGATCACCGCATTAGCAGCCTTCAAAATCTTTGCAATTTTCTTTTGTGTAACTGACCAAAATTTCAGAAACATTATGCAGACAGTTTTAGGATATAGGCCCTCATTACAACCCTGTCGGTCGGTGCAGAAGTGGCGGTAATACCGCAAACAGGCCAGCGGTAAAAAAGTTGAAATTACAAGCATGGCGGTGACCACCATGCCAAACCGCCACTTCTCCACTCCGACCGCCAGACTTCGGCCTCCAGCCTGGCAGCCGTCACTACACCACCGGCGGTATCAGGACCCGCATACTGCCATGGATTTCGTGGGGTTCTGTACCGCCACTAAATCCATGGCGGTAGGCACCATCAGTGCCAGGGAATTCGTTCCCTGGCACTGATAGGGGTCTACCCTATTCCCCTTCCCCCTCCCCAGAGTCCTCCCCCCAAACCCACGACCCCCCTACCACCCCCAAAAGGTAGTAGGACCCCCTCCCCAACCCCCCAAAACATTGACACACACACACCCCCTACTTGCACACTCACACAACTATTACACATACACGCACACATGCACACAGACATAAACGCACACATTTCCCATACACACAATGCACTCCCCGCATGCATACACGCACAAATACACCCCCTCTACACAAGCACACCCCCATGCACGCACACAACACACAACACCCCCCCTGCCCCCTCCCCTAACGGACGATCACCTTACCTGGTCTGGTGATCCTCCGAGAGGGAACGGGATCCATGAGGGCTGCTCCGCCTCCAGCTCCCTATCACCAGAACACCGCCACACCGAATCCTGGGACGTGATTCGGTGGGCGGTGCTCTGATGACGTGGAGGTGGAGCAGCCTCCACTTCACCGCCGACCGCCAGTAAGGCTGCTGGCAGCTCTCCGTCCGGAAAAGGGCAGGGGGCTGCCAGCAGTCATGATACACTGTGCAGATAACCGCCTGCACTGGCGGTCTTCAGCACCGCGGTACCTCTGCGGTCTTTGGAAAAGACCGCCGAGGTCTAAATGAGGGACATAGTTTTGTGCAAAGTACAATTTTGTTCTCGAAAGGTAATGAGAAAAACTCGGTAGCCACGAAAAATAGCCACTTGCATTCTGCTTAGCCATTTTGTTCCCATGCTCCTGAACTTTCATTTTTCTGCAAACCACCACGGAATTACGTGACATGGTGTAACAATGTAACTTCAAGAAATTCAGTAACAAGAGTATTGCAAAATTCCCCAAATTACTTTTAAATTTAGCCCCGGCCCTACAAAGGATTTGTAAATGCATCCTTGTTAACTGTAGTCAACTGCCAAAATGTAAACATGATTTTAACATGATTCTCCTACATTTATTGCAGATCCTAACTTTCTTGTGGCTTGAGAGAAAACAACATCATCTGTGCCTTCATTCTGACCTTATGTCTCAGAGGGGCACCAAAATAGTTATAGTGAATGCCAGAAAGAAACTCTTTTTCATACTCTAGGATCTGTCCTCCATTTTTGACACATTTGACTATGAAATTATCCTTTCTCATTTTAAATGATATTACACTGCAATGGATCACAAGGCAACTTGCATCACTAAGTCCATGACTCCCAGTCAACCCATATGTGATAAATTGGTAAAATTGTTCCAAACTAAAGTAGAGGCAGTGTACTACTAGTCTGGAAATGAAGGTGTTTGGAAAAGGGAATTTCCTGATCACTAAAGAGGGTTGAGAGAACATGGTAGAGTTTTAAGTCTCTTGTCTCTTAAGTCTCAGAAGAAGCATTAGAAGAGACAAGGATTATCATATTTGGCTAAGGACTGTGAGACTCATACTGTAATACCTTTTGTAGTTATCAAGAAAGAATCAAGAAAGTGGCCAAGCTGTGCAGTGGGATCTGGTGGATTTAAAAGAAAATCAGTTGTGATTGTCCCATTGGACACATTGTCTGTGTGCAGGAGGAATAAAAAAATCGGGAACTGTTTAGTACACACATAGGCAGACAAATGGATTGAAACAGAGTTGAGTAACAGCTGGCAAATTGCGAAAGGCAATTTCCTATATAGATCATGCAATAGATTTGAGGGAGTCATTAAGAGTGATAGAGTGACACATGACGGGATCACCAATTACATTACCTTTATGGCTAACAGGAGAACTAGCAATGTAATCTATTTACCAATTTGCCCATGTGTTGCTCAAATGTGGATTTACCTTAAAGAAATGAAGGTCAAGAAGCATTTGGCATGAGCAGTTGGTTTCATTCCAGGAAATGGAGGAACAAGCTTATTGTTTAGTTAGCCTTTGCATGACACGTAATCTGTATTTTCTGTCCAAGGCTAAAGAACACTGTACATGATAAGCTAGATTGGGCTGCCCGTTCAGGAACAGCTTCCAACACCTAGTCACAGTATTGCATCGGCACACTACGTCCAATACAGTACTGCTTATTATATAAATAGTGCCCATACCCAGAGTTCGCATAAGGCATTCCGGCCATGACTACCCTGGGACGCATGCTGTGTGACATGCAGCCTGGCTGGTGCTGAACTACTAGGCTCCTGAGAGGAAAGGAATCCAGCCCTAGTGATGGAGTTGTAAATCTGACCATCTGATAAAGTACGCAGGTGGTCCCCACCTTGCATGGAGGTACTTTGTGCCAGTAGGTAACATGTCTGGATGTTGGGCATGGGGATCGTGTGATCACTGAGTGTTTTGTGTTTGTTGTTTTCTGACTGGCTGAGTGTTTCATGTGGCATCTAACATTTATGTGTTTTGGAAATGCACACCCCCCTCCGGCCAAATGTGTTTTATTGGGGGCCAAACTCTTAAAACTATTGTGCGGCCCAACTGTGGGATCACTCTGGGTTTTTCATGTCCACGCGTTTGTCTATGGGCTACATGTCACCCCACCTGTGATCTGGCAATGAGTTGCTTCGGGCCAACAAAAAACCACATATGTATGACTTGGGTTGATGATAAGGTCAAATCAGGTGGAATCAACAACAGTGATGTGAGTTCATTGTTATGCGCATACATATCGTGGCGTATAATGACATTGTTTTTATAAATATCAACATTCCCCCTCTAGTTGAAATTTCAACTACATTATCCACCTCATACTTCATGACAGTAACATTGTTTGAGGATTGGTATGTTTATACTATTTCCCAAGTTACTTGCATTCTACCTAATTTGAGGACTGCATTTTCACAGCAGGAAACCACTATTGGTAGGAAACAAAGCAAAAACAGTACAAGAATGAGGATCAGCAGCAATGGCATGCACAGTCTGGTCACACACCGGGGGAAACAGGGAAACCGATCAAATAACCTGTCCTTCTCCGGGCACCTCCCTCCTTCTTCATGTCTGCTTTTAGATGATGCAGTGCTTGGATGACAGAAGATAGTGCCCCGTTGTTCAGGTCATTAGGATAAATATACAGCAGGATGTACTGATCTTTGTGCACACCCAATGCTCTATCGCGCACATACCAATGTTGTATCACCATAAGGAGCACAACTCTTAGTTCTTTCATGATAGAGTTGAGGCCGAGCTCAGTATTGTTGATCATTCTCATCATTTCCCACCTGGTTATTTGCAATCAGTGGGTGTTTGCTTTTGTCTGCAGGACTGAGAAGGGTTTGGACCCTCCCACATTTACTTGAGCGTCATTGAAGAGTCTGAATTCTTCCGGAATGTCCTTGTATTGAGCCCAGCCAAAGTAATCATCAGTTCGGTTTTCTGGAGCCTGATGCAAAAGAGTTGTTTTCTTCTGTAGCAGATGTTGGAACAACTCGGACAGGTCTCCTACAGGGATGTTGAAGGTTGGTGTTGGAAAATGGGTTATTGGTAGGGCAGGTAGGTACCTACACCTAGCAACAAGCCACAAACCTCCACAAAAGTACAGTTAGGTCTCAGTAAATTAATCCCAGCTCTACCCTTGGTAGCTTGGCATCGAGCGTCAAGGCTTAACTTAGGAGACAAAGTGTAAAGCATTCAAATATCACAAAACAGTAATTAAATAAAACACAGGAAACAGTTTAAAAATCCAAAACCAATTTATACAAATAGCTTATATTTTTATCTTTAAAATGACACAAAAACGATTAAAATCGGTTCAGGGGAACCGGAGATATGAATTTTTAAAGTATTATTATTTTCTAGCGCTTAGAAACAAAAAGCGCCAATCGGGTCATCTGGTTGCACCAGGACCGGGGCAAAGTCAAACTTTCAGGCCGACCGCGATGGAGCCCTGCTCGGCTACAAGTCGCGGGAGGCCTCGGTTAAAAAGTTACCTTCTGACTTAGTCTCTTTTTTGATGTTTTTCTTCCCCGGGACGAACCTGCCAGTTGGATCCGACCTCCTGGAGCCCTTGTCCGGATACGCAAAGTCGGTTTCCTCGGTGGTGATTTATACCTTCGGACTTAGTCGTTTTTTCGAGATGAAAATCCTTCGACCGGGGTAAACCTGGATCTTGATCCGACGTCCGTGGAGCCCTTCTCGGATACGATGGCTGGGAGGTCCCGGTCAAGTTTTTACGTTCGGACTTAGTCTCTTTTTTGGATGTTTTTCTTTACCGGGACGAACCACGAAGTCAGGCCGGGTCGCGGTTGAGGCAAGCCGGCTAGAATTTCCGCGTCGGGTCGGTCACTTTATGGAGCTTTTTTTCAAAAATTCTCCAATCTTTTCCAAACTTCTGGGGCTTCACCCAGATGTTCTTTTAAGGTTCTTTTGGGGTCCACAGCTCACCCCAAGGGTCCAGAAGTTCTGTGATGGTCCTTGGGGGTGCGGACTTCAACTCCCAGAATGCACCTGGCGCAAACTCCTTTTTGGCCACTGGACAGTGGTCAGCTGGTCACTTTTTCAGGAGTTGGTGCAGGGGACTCTGGATAGCAATTTTTCACCTGTAGCAAACAGGGAGTCCCTCCTTGAACCAGTGGAAGCCAGGCAAAGTCCTTCTTGTGGTGAAGCCCAAGTGTGCAGCTGGTGCAGTCTTTCTGAGTGCAGGGTCCAGGTGCAGGCCAGGGGTCCAGCAGGGCAGTCCTTCTTCTTTAGTTCCTTTCTTGTTGATTTCTGGAGGGGATCTGAGGCGTGGGTGCAGGTCTGCCAGTTTTATCCTTGCTCCTGGGTGAAAAGCAGGGGGGCCCTGGTTCTCCAATCAGGGACAGGGTCGTCCCCCTGTGATGACCACTTCCTGGGAAGTGTGGCAAAAATCCATCCCAGAAAGCAACAGTCTCTAAAAATCCAAAATGGATGAATCTGATTTTTGGAGGAGAGATCTGGCTGAGCCCACCCACTGGTGTGGCTAAAAATCATAAACACACCCCTCTCCTGCCCTCTCCTAATCTAATCAAGGGGGCACCTAATTGTCTGGGGTTGCAGGATGTGGGGGTGTTGCTGGGTGCTGCAAATGTCCTTCTCTGCCTTTGAAGACCAGTTTGGCAGCCCTCCCCCTTCCTGCCTCACCATCTGCTGAGGGGAGATTCTCTCCCCCAAGCACATTCCTTTGTGTGAAGCCAGGCCACCTCACACCTCATTAAAGTGGCCTGGCAGAAGCTGCTGCAGGCTGGCCAATCAGAGCACAGCAGCAAAAACAATGCAGAGCTGAAATTGGCAACTTTTTAGGTAAAGTCTAAACTTTTTACCTGCACTAGTTATATTAAATCCAACAACTGGAAGTTGTGGGACTTATTATAACAATCAATTTGATACCAAATTCTTGGTATGTAACATTTAAGGAGACTTTAAAATTTAAAATAAAGTCTGCCCATTCTAGCCTATGAAGGCCATTTACTTCAATGAGGGAAAAACGAATTTGGCTGTTTTTACCTCACCAGGGCTTATAAATCTATTTTTATAAAGTCCCTGCTTATAGTTACATGGCACCCAGCCCTAGGGGCACATAGGGCACACCTTAGGGGTGACTTATATGTAAAAATAAGGTAGTTTAAGACTTTTGAAGTACCTTTAATTCCAAAGTTGAATTTGCATATAACTTTAATTTAAAAGCAGCCAGAAAGGCAGGCTTGCTTTTAAAATGACACTGGGCACCTCAGCAATGCACCTAGGTGTGCACCACCTATGCTGTGGTCCCTAAACCTACATGCCCTACCATATACTAGGGACTTATAGGTAGTTTAACTTAGCCAAATTTGCATATCCATTTTACACAGAGCACAGGCCCTGGGACTGGTTAGCAGTACCCAGGGCACCATCAGAGTCAGGAAAACACCAGCATAAAGTGGAAAATGGGGGCAAAAAGTTAGGGGGCCTCTGCAATCAGCCCCAGTTTCTCACACAACCCCCCACCCAGCCCACACGCCCAGGAGACTCAGCCCAACCCTGGGAGAGTCTTCCTGGCTTGTTAGGCGAGGAAGACAGTGAAGAAAACTGGCTGTCCCTTTGCAGGGCCTACTCTGCCTTATATCCTCCTGTCAGGGTCACTCCCTATGGGTAGTGAAGCCATCCCAACAGTAAAAGGACCCAACCCAAACTGAAACTTCCCTCTAGGGGGGTCTTCCTCCTCTCTCTCTGCCAACTTGGGTAGTGAGGTGCCCACCTCCCCTACTCCTAACTTTGCTAGGGCAAGACCTAGCTTACCCAAAGAGGTCACCCAACACTTGAGCAACCCCACCATGACCAACAGGGTCAGGGGGCCTACTTTGCTATTGGCCTTGGGGTCTGCCTCCCAGGCCAAGTACAGTGCTGCCAGGAAGGCTAGCACCCAGCAGAGGCTACTGACAGCTGTCAGTACCCAGAACCACACCCTAAGCTCTCCACTGACAGGTGGCTGAGCTGCTTTAGGGGCATCTTTGGGGTCCTGGCACCCCTCTTGCTGTCTAGAGTGGGGGGCTACCACCTCCTGTGGCAGACACCCTCCTTCCACTCTCCCTTCTGTCAGTGCAGGGGCAACACCTTGCATCTGGACAGCTGCCTGACTACTCAGGACTTCCTTGGGGTCAGGTGAGGCCTCACCAGTGCCAACTCTGGGCTCCCCCCCTACTGGGGCAGAAGGCCTTTGGCTCCCTGGAACTCTCTTTAAGAGTGGCCTACCCTTCCTTTTCTTCTTTCTTTTTCTTGGGGACCCCTGTCTCCTAACTGTAGGGACTGACTCCCCAGGACTTTGGGTTGGGGGGGCGCCCTGGGCGACCACCCCATCTGTGACCAGACTCACCTCTGGGAGGTCATTGCCCAGGATACAATCTAGGGGAAGGTCAGCACTGACTACCACCCTAATCCAGTCAAGGATACCCTCCCTCTCTAGGGGCACTATGGCTACAGGTTTGGAGGTGACCTCCCCTGTGGCTATCCTGACTTTCTTTGTCTTTCCTGGGACATACATGTCTGGGGTCACTAACCGGTCACTCACTACAGTGTGACTGGCACAGGTGTCTCTCAGGCTAGTGGTAGGGATCCCATTCACTTGAATGTGGTGGAAGTGCCTACTCCCACCCTCAGGGATCACCAGCTTACCATCTGGTCCTGTCTCCCAGCACAATGCTAGGAGGACTTCATCATCTGAGGAATCCTCCTCTATGGCTACACTGGACAGCCCAGTGTTAACCACCTTCTTTGGACAGGCTGCATCTCCTCTGAAGTGACCTGTCTGCTGACAGTCAAAGCAAGCCCTACTGTCCAAGAGCTTTTTTAACCCTGGGTCTCCCTGTCTCTGCATGTCAGAGTGGGAGTGGGATTTACTCTCCTCCTTCTTAGGGTTCTGGGGTACAGAGGGAGTCTCTGTGGTGGGCTTACCACCTCCCTCCTTAGGTTTTTGGGGACCTGTCCCCCCCTTCTTGGAGTCTCCCCCCTGGGACTTGACAACCACCCTGGTTCTCAACCACTCATCAGCTGCCTCCCCTAGCTCTCTAGGGTTGGTCAGCTTAGAGTCCACTAGATGCTGGCGTAACCTTTCTTGGATACAATTGGTCAAGATGTGCTCTCTCATGATCAGATTGTATAACCCCTCATAAGTATTAACTTTGTTGCCAATAATCCAGCCCTCTAGTGCCTTTAGTGAGGTGTCCACAAAGTCAACCCAAGACTGGGTACTGACCTTCTGGGTGTCCCTGAACTTCATTCTATATTGCTCTGGGGTCAGACCAAACTTCTTGACTAAGCACCTCTTCATACTAGGGTATGAATCTGCCTCCTCCCCCCTTAAGGTCAGAAGCCTATCCCTCCCTGAGTTGGGGACCAACTCCCACAAAAGGGAACCCCAGTATTGAGGCCTAACCCTTCTCATTTGGAGTGCCCTCTCAAAGGCCCCTACCCACTTATCTATGTCATCCCCCTCTACATAAGCAGGAACCACCCCCTTGGGTAATCTGGGGCAAACTCCCCCCCCATGGACACCTCAGCTTCTTTATCGCTGCTTCCATCTCTTTTCTCTTTGTATGCCCACTTTTTCTTTTCTAGGGCCAGCTTCTCTGTTTCCAAAGCTATGTATGCTAGCTGGGCTTCCAGCTCTCTTTCTCTGATGGATGGGTTCTCTCCTCCTGAAAGGACCCCCTTCCCACCACTAGCTTTGGATCTGCCCCTAGTGACTGTATTTACTGAGGACCGTTCCTCCTCTTCCTCACTTGGGGTCTGATGCCTTCCCTCCCCTGAGTGGTTAGAGTTAGCATCTTCCTCTTTTTCTTCTCCCTCTGGAGCTTCCTCTGTGCCTAGCTCTTGGGCCTCAGCCCATGCTGTCAGGGATTTAATCAGGATTTGCTTCCTGAGATCAGTGGTTGCAGGCAACCCTCTTTCAAGACATAACCCCCTAAGCTGGACTACTGTCAGTGTGGGTAGGCTAGCCAGATCAAGCTCCATGGTTCCCTAGTTTTGTGTCAACAAAATCTTTTTGCAAAAATTGGAAACAAGAATTTAGAAAAATTACAAAAATTCAATAATTGAAATTAATCCAAATTAATAAAAAAAAATAAAAAATTTAAAATTAAAAACAATTTTTGCACTAGGACAATTTAAAGGATTTTTAATTTGTTTTATCTAAAACTGTAACGTGATATTGAACACAAGTACAGGATCCCGTCGCTGCTTCCAATTATGTTGGAAAATGGGTTATTGGTAGGGCAGGTAGGTACCTACACCTAGCAACAAGCCACAAACCTCCACAAAAGTACAGTTAGGTCTCAGTAAATTAATCCCAGCTCTACCCTTGGTAGCTTGGCATCGAGCGTCAAGGCTTAACTTAGGAGACAAAGTGTAAAGCATTCAAATATCACAAACCAGTAATTAAATAAAACACAGGAAACAGTTTAAAAATCCAAAACCAATTTATACAAATAGCTCATATTTTTATCTTTAAAATGACACAAAAACGATTAAAATCGGTTCAGGGGAACCGGAGATATGAATTTTTAAAGTATTATTATTTTCTAGCGCTTAGAAACAAAAAGCGCCAATCGGGTCATCTGGTTGCACCAGGACCGGGGCAAAGTCAAACTTTCAGGCCGACCGCGATGGAGCCCTGCTCGGCTACAAGTCGCGGGAGGCCTCGGTTAAAAAGTTACCTTCTGACTTAGTCTCTTTTTTGATGTTTTTCTTCCCCGGGACGAACCTGCCAGTTGGATCCGACCTCCTGGAGCCCTTGTCCGGATACGCGAAGTCGGTTTCCTCGGTGGTGATTTTTACCTTCGGACTTAGTCGTTTTTTCGAGATGAAAATCCTTCGACCGGGGTAAACCTGGATCTTGATCCGACGTCCGTGGAGCCCTTCTCGGATACGATGGCTGGGAGGTCCCGGTCAAGTTTTTACGTTCGGACTTAGTCTCTTTTTTGGATGTTTTTCTTTACCGGGACGAACCACGAAGTCAGGCCGGGTCGCGGTTGAGGCAAGCCGGCTAGAATTTCCGCGTCGGGTCGGTCACTTTATGGAGCTTTTTTTCAAAAATTCTCCAATCTTTTCCAAACTTCTGGGGCTTCACCCAGATGTTCTTTTAAGGTTCTTTTGGGGTCCACAGCTCACCCCAAGGGTCCAGAAGTTCTGTGATGGTCCTTGGGGGTGCGGACTTCAACTCCCAGAATGCACCTGGCGCAAACTCCTTTTTGGCCACTGGACAGTGGTCAGCTGGTCACTTTTTCAGGAGTTGGTGCAGGGGACTCTGGATAGCAATTTTTCACCTGTAGCAAACAGGGAGTCCCTCCTTGAACCAGTGGAAGCCAGGCAAAGTCCTTCTTGTGGTGAAGCCCAAGTGTGCAGCTGGTGCAGTCTTTCTGAGTGCAGGGTCCAGGTGCAGGCCAGGGGTCCAGCAGGGCAGTCCTTCTTCTTTAGTTCCTTTCTTGTTGATTTCTGGAGGGGATCTGAGGCGTGGGTGCAGGTCTGCCAGTTTTATCCTTGCTCCTGGGTGAAAAGCAGGGGGGCCCTGGTTCTCCAATCAGGGACAGGGTCGTCCCCCTGTGATGACCACTTCCTGGGAAGTGTGGCAAAAATCCATCCCAGAAGGCAACAGTCTCTAAAAATCCAAAATGGATGAATCTGATTTTTGGAGGAGAGATCTGGCTGAGCCCACCCACTGGTGTGGCTAAAAATCATAAACACACCCCTCTCCTGCCCTCTCCTAATCTAATCAAGGGGGCACCTAATTGTCTGGGGTTGCAGGATGTGGGGGTGTTGCTGGGTGCTGCAAATGTCCTTCTCTGCCTTTGAAGACCAGTTTGGCAGCCCTCCCCCTTCCTGCCTCACCATCTGCTGAGGGGAGATTCTCTCCCCCAAGCACATTCCTTTGTGTGAAGCCAGGCCACCTCACACCTCATTAAAGTGGCCTGGCAGAAGCTGCTGCAGGCTGGCCAATCAGAGCACAGCAGCAAAAACAATGCAGAGCTGAAATTGGCAACTTTTTAGGTAAAGTCTAAACTTTTTACCTGCACTAGTTATATTAAATCCAACAACTGGAAGTTGTGGGACTTATTATAACAATCAATTTGATACCAAATTCTTGGTATGTAACATTTAAGGAGACTTTAAAATTTAAAATAAAGTCTGCCCATTCTAGCCTATGAAGGCCATTTACTTCAATGAGGGAAAAACGAATTTGGCTGTTTTTACCTCACCAGGGCTTATAAATCTATTTTTATAAAGTCCCTGCTTATAGTTACATGGCACCCAGCCCTAGGGGCACATAGGGCACACTTTAGGGGTGACTTATATGTAAAAATAAGGTAGTTTAAGACTTTGGAAGTACCTTTAATTCCAAAGTCGAATTTGCATATAACTTTAATTTAAAAGCAGCCAGCAAGGCAGGCTTGCTTTTAAAATGACACTGGGCACCTCAGCAATGCACCTAGGTGTGCACCACCTATGCTGTGGTCCCTAAACCTACATGCCCTACCATATACTAGGGACTTATAGGTAGTTTAACTTAGCCAAATTTGCATATCCATTTTACACAGAGCACAGGCCCTGGGACTGGTTAGCAGTACCCAGGGCACCATCAGAGTCAGGAAAACACCAGCATAAAGTGGAAAATGGGGGCAAAAAGTTAGGGGGCCTCTGCAATCAGCCCCAGTTTCTCACAGTTGGAGTGTGTATGGTCACCAGGGTGCAGAGGCCCCGCCATCTGTATAGGAGCAGAGCATAGCCAAATTCTCCACACTCCCAGTAGAAATCCATCAGCATGGAGCTGCTGTAGGAAAGTACCATCTTTCTTGGCATGTTACCCCCACTTTTACCTGTATCTCAGTATGTTTTGCCTGTCTCACTGGGATCCTGCTGGTCAGGACCCCAGTGCTCACAGTTTATGGCCTAATGTGTGTGTCTTTATAGTGCTTGACTGTGTCACTGTGGCTCTGCTAATCAGAACCTCAGTGCTTATGCTCTCTCTGCTTTTAAATTTGTCACTATTGGCTAGTGACTTCATTTGCCAGTTTCAATTGGCACACTGGACCCCCTTATAAGTCCTTAGTATATGGTACCTAGGTACCCAGGGCATTGGGTTTCCAGGAGATCCTTATGGGCTGCAGCATTTCTTTTGCACCCATAAGGATCTCAGACAAACGCTTTCACAGGACTGCCACTGCAGTCTGCGTGAAATAACGCACGTTATTTCACAGCCATTTTCACTGCACTTAAGTAACTTATAAGTCACCTATATGTCTAACCTTCACTTGCTGAAGGTTAGGTGCAAAGTTACTAAGTGTGAGGGCACCCTTACACTAGCATAGGTGTCCTCACATAGTTCAGGATCATTTCCCAGGACTTTGTGAGTGAGGGGACGCCACTACATGCAGGCACTACATATAGGTCAATACCTAGATGTAGCTTCACAATGGTAACTCTGAATATGACCATGTAGGGTGCCTAAGATCATGGAATTGTCCCACCATTCCAAATCAGGTATTGGGGAGCCAATTCCATGCATCCTGGGGGCTCCACTATGGACCCCAAGTACTGCCAAGCCAGCTCTCTGAGGCTTGGACTGCTGCTACAGCTGCTGCCACCTCACAGACAGGGTTCTGCCCTCCTGGAGTCTAAGCAGCTCAGTCCCAGGAAGGCAGAACAAAGCATTTCCTCTGAGAGAATGGTGTTACACCCTCTCCCTTTGGAAATAAGTGTTACTGCTGGGGAGGGGTAGCCTCCCCCAGCCTCTGGAAATGCTTTGAAGGGCACAGATGGTGCCCTCCTTGCATTAGCCAGTCTACACCAGTTCAGGGACCCCTTGTCCCCTGCTCTGGCATGAAACTGGACAAAGGAAAGGGGAGTGACCACTCCCCTGTCCATCACCACCCTAGGGGTGCTGCCCAGAGCCCCTCCAGTGTGTCCCAAACTTCAGCCATCTTGCTTTGCAAGGTGTGGGGGCACTATGGAAGGCTCTCATTGGCCAGTGCCAGCAGGTGACATCAGAGACTTTCCTGATAGGTCTTTACCTGATAAGGTACCCAATCCCCCTCTCAGGTCTATTATGGTCTCTCCTGTGGGTTCTCTTCAGATTCTACTTGCAAGTTTCCAGCAGGAATCCTCTGCAACTACTACTTCATCCTCTGACCTCGGATCAACCGCAGCCTGCTCCAGGAACTGCTGTAACAGCAACAACATATCCACAAGGGATACTTTTCTTCTGCAACTTCAGCTCCAGCCAGCAACTGCAACAGTTTCTGCGGTGTGCACACTCTGAGGACTCCCTGTCTTCACCCTGCACCAGAAGGACCATAAAAATCTCCTGTGGGGTGACAGAGTCACTCCCCTGTTCAAGCAGGCACCTTCTAAGTCTACAACTGGTTCTCTTGGACTTCTCTCACAGTGATGAGCATGCTCCTTAGAACACTGAGGGTGGACCCCATTGACACCGACTGTGCTGAGGGCCTGCTGTCGCAATTTGGAGGAGGTAAGACCTTGCTTTCCCCCAGAACAACAGTACCCCTGTGCACCACATATTCTTCAACTCCTGAGGCCTCTTTGCACTCTTTGCAAAATTCCTTCATGCACAGCCTGGCCCCAGCACTCCATCCTGAACATAAAAAATTAGCAGGAAAGGACAAATACAATCATTAATTTAAAGACATCAGTGATGAATCTTTCTAGGGAATTGGTTTCCCCAATTACGGCAATAATATAGAATCATCAGAAGTGCAGATGATGCGTTTTACCTCCTGAGTCTAAAGATAACAAAGTAAGAGAAACAACACTGGTTACTTGTGGACGCCACATAGAGGCACGTGGTTAATAGTTGGCTGTATTTATTTTTATGCATTACTATACACTAACACGTAATTCTTGGTTGTCCAGGAATGCTTTAGCTAATAGACGGGGCTCTTTGTAAGTATCTCGACTGCCAACAGAATAAGAGGTAAATATAACTTCCTCCTTGTTAGGTTTGGCAGCATCTGTCAGTAATGCACGCTCTATGGCTACAGAAAGCATGTTTCTCACGTTAGGTTTTGAACACAGGCTCCTTTTACCCATCGGTTCTAATAGAACAGTCTGTAATACTCTTTTCCACACATTGGTGTTAGCGACGTGTGTGACTGCATGACGGTACCCACATGTTTTTGGTGATACTGACTGACATTAAGTGGAGATTCTGACTTCTTTGTTACCGCTCTTAATGATACTAGTCCATGTTTGCTGTTGATTTTTGTAGAGGCGGTGCTGCCCTTCTCGAGTCCTGATGAGGCCACTATTGGATAGGCTGAAACGCGTCGACCCATTGTATGCAAGACTGAGGGCTTACAAGTCAATGTATTGAGAAATGAGATATGCACCATACAATACTGTTTGCAATAAATAGATAGGTATTTGACAGCTGGGTGCAGCTTAGGTCCTCAGCCATTGTTTTTCAGTGGATCACAACTTGATTTTCTTGATAGTGACCACAAGATAAAGAATGAACGAGGGGCACAACCCTCTTTTGTGATACCGCCATGGCTCAATGAGTTGGTTTCTTGTTAATATTGTTTGTAATGTTATGTAAAAAAAAAATCTTCTTTCGTGTTAATATTTATTGAATGTTTACCGAATAACCATTGATCACCTTTACTAACAAAATTATTTAAATAAATAAGGGAAAGAAATTGTCCCCAGTGATCATGATTCATCACTTATGTTTTTAAATTAATGATTGTATTTGTCCCTTCCTGATAATTTTTTATGTTCATGATATTGTATGACCCTGGGCAGTGTAGGGTTATAGGGCACCCTCTTTTTCTTATATAGACCCAGCACTCCATCCTGCAATGCTCAACTCACTGAGTTGATCTCTGGTGGCATGGGACCTTCCTGTGTAGTGTTGCACCAACTGCATTTTGCACCTCCTTTTTCCCCGTGTCCTGGGACTCCCGTGGGTGCTATCTGGTGCCTGAGGGCTCTCTGAAGTGCTGAGAGCCCCCTCTTACTCCTCACACAGAGATGAGGCTAAAGGGCTCCCCTGGGTCCAGATAGCACCTAGTTGATGCAAAATATGACGTTGCCAGAACTAAGGCTTGTTGGAGGAATCCAGCGCAGAAAGGCGCCTGCATCCAACTTCTCTATGTGGGACATCCTTTGCATCATGCAGGAACCCGCTGGCATCTCCTTAGGGTGCATTTCTGCAGTCTTCGTCCAACCGGGGGCTCTTCTTTTTCACCCTCTTCTGGTTTGGCAGGCGCTCCTGACCTTCCTGGAACTTCTTCTGACGTCTGGACTTGGTCTCCTTCTTTTGCATGTCTTCAGGTCCAGGAATCCACCATTTGTTGATTGCAGACTTGGTTGGTTCTTGCAATATTTCCATTCACGAGGTGTAGTGCGTACTAAAGAAACGTGCAGTACTTTACTCCTGCTTTTCTGGGCTCTGGGGTGGGATAATTTACTTACCTTTACTGTATTCTTACTTTCCCAGCGATTCTACACACACTACACTTGTCTAGGGGGGAATTTGTGATTTGCATTCTACTTTCTTAGTATATGGTTTGTGTTGCCCCTAGACCTGTTTTCTCCCATTGCATTCTATAGCATCTCCTATTGTTTGCACATCCTATAGCTAATTACTTACCTTATTTTGGTGCCTAGTGTATACATTGTGTATAATACTTATCTCCAGAAGGAGTATTGCCTCTAAGATATTTATTGTACTGTGTCACCCAAATGAACTACCCTTATTTTTGGTAACACTGATTATTGTCTTTACTTGTGTATAAGTACTGTGTAACTATAAGTGGTATTGCATGAGTTTTGCATGTCTCCTAGTTCAGCCTAAGTTGCTCTGCTATAGCTACCTCTATTAGCCTAAGCTGCTAGAACACTACTACTTCACTAATAAGGGATAACTGGACCTGGTATAAAAAACAGGCCAGCCTCCTACAGCTACCAAGTGCATGTCTGGTATATGCAGTATTGCTTTGCAATTCTCATTCATGCCGAGCGGGATCGCCCCTTAGCCTCTGAAACACAAGGAATACAGTGCAAGTTTCCATACAATTAGGAGTTGCCCCTTTCCTTCCAACTACGGTGTACCTATCTATCTCAGCATCCCAGATGTCCTGACATGGGGGTTCTGTGCTGGCAGTCAATCCTCTCCTATGAGACTCATTTCCCCTTGTATCATTGAGGTCCATGGCCTTACACAGGAACTTCATGTATGGAGTCCATTTGTTGTTAACGAAGACCATGTTGGACACACTAAGGGCCCCCCTGGGACCACAGATGGAGGCCGGAGTGTACATGTTTGTTCATTGGTGCAGTGGCTTTGCTACCTCCAAGAATCTGTTTTCTAGAATGTCTGCCTTGTAGTTCCTCGCCTCCGCATCCTGTCTAGCTCGGTTTGAATATCACTATTATTGTTGTAAAGTTACAGTGGGGTGGGATTGGTCTCATATTGAGTGACGTTTACTACCCCACTATGGGTTTCCACTCTACTAGGTTGCAACCTGGCTCTAATCCTACATTGATAGCGATGGATGTATCAGTGAACAGATATAGCACGGTCTGGCTGATGTCTGGGTGCCCACGGCAGTCATGTGCGAATACCATGTGCTGTGCAAGAGTGTACTGTTTAATGCATGTGGAGTACTAACATTAGGCTCAGTGTAATTGTAAGTTGTGTGGGAAAGGTCCCCACACAAGAACTGTAGATGTGTGGAGGTAGACTCCATGTGTCTAGGTAGATTTCTGGCTGTGGATGGATGCAGCCAGGCCTACAGCAAACAGAGGGCATACAATGGTACAAAAATACATAATGTTTGGAATTTTGCAGGTCCTGCAATGGCTTATTGGGGAAACATCTGCAGTCATCTGGCAATCGGGCTGTCTTTTCTCTCAGTGAAATTGCTGCAGTCCCGGGGGTCTCATTGCTTTTAGAAAAGAGTTCATAGAAGAATGTCTGTAAAACATCATCCAGAACAATCTGTGTTCTTTATCTTGTATACTTGGGTTTTATTGGGGTTCTGGAAGATTCTGCTGGAGAGGTGGTGGGTTGCTGAAAATGTAGCACACTCATGGTTCAGTTGCAGAGCTGTTGGATAAGAGCTGTGGGTTGTAGGTTAGCTTTAAAACAACATACATCATTATTTAGTCTTGGGAGATTCCTGTGCCTTTATTTTTTTACATGTGTTCTGTACAATTATTTTGAAGGTTGTTCCAGTTGGGACAAATATTTTCAGGGTTGTTGAGTTTTTTTAGTTAAGGATTGTTTTATTTTGTGGGCCATTTGGTCTTGTCCTCTCACCATAACAGAGGATAGTGTTTCTATGGGGTGATCCTTCATGAGATTATACCTTTCCCTAACTATTATCCCTAATATATGTGTGTGATTTATCGATGCACATGGAACCTTTTCACCTACACGTGTGTGGACTGATGAGAAAGGAAGGGGGCATGTCGCAATTTGGGGATTGCTGGTGATTGCAATCTGCTCAGAGAACATCTGTATGCCCCTCTTGTCCCTGCACATGGCATGCAATGAGGTTCTCTCTAATGAAGTTAGGTGTCTTGGCTACACCCTTTTTCTGTAAACTTCGTCCTGGGCTACTTTTTTGTGCGTCGTTGGGCATCTCCCTAGTCTGTGGCCCCTGTGTGATTTTGATGTGACAATGACTGGGATCGGGCCTATTGCCTCTTCAGATGATGTGTGGGAGGCCTTGTATGATATGATCAACAGGCCAGACGCAGCAGTGAACGCATCCATACACTTCACATGGGGCTATAATGGTCATTTACAGAATCCCTTTCTGTCCTGAAATCCCCCTCTCTCCACGAATCCAGGATATTTTGGGTCTGCCACCCCAGCTCGGACTAGAGACATCTACATGGCAACATACTACTCTTGCTGTTTTGGAGGGACATGATTCGACGAGCAGTCTTAAACTTCGCATTCACTATTACCGAATCGCAATTAGGAAATGGGGCTCCATTCATCCCTATGGGCCTGTAGGCCCATGGTGCGAATGGTTTGCATTACCCAATTTGCAAATTCATGTTAGGAATTTGCAAATTTGATAATGCAAACCCCAGGGTGATGAGGGGCTTAAGGCCCTCTCTGATGCACCCCAAAAAAATATTTGCGGAAATGTAAAGCGCACACATGCCCTAAGGGCATGTGTGCGCTACATGTCATTTTTAAAAATGCATTTATAATACATTTTAAAAAATTGCACTTGCTTACCACCAAGTTGGATTTGGTGGTAATTGCATTTCCTAAATGCCCAGTTCCCATTTAGGAAATGCTTGATAAATGTGCTTTGGAAATCGCAAATAAGATTTCCCTAATTGGGATTTCCTATTAAGAGAATGTCAATTTGCCGTTAGTACTCGGTGGAAGCCCTCCAGGGTTCTGAGGAAGAGGTTCCTTCAAGACTGGTTCCATTTGCCCACTTGTGCCAATGTGGCCCTCTTGAGGGCTGTCTTGCTTGGTTTGTGTGGGCCCAGCTTAGCAGAGCTTCTCTGGAATTGCTCCTGCTTTTGGCCACTCCAGGTGGGCCGCTGCATGGGGAGCATGAGTTGCAGTCTGCCCACCTCAGGCTCCAGGACTTCCTCCATGTGGTTGATCGGGGTACCTCCTGGGTGTGTTCCATCTGCCAGACGTGCTGAATCCTCTACAATGGTCACTTTCTTGGGAACCGTATTTGGCAGCAGATGGGGGCTTCGGGTGTGGAGAGTGCACCATATAGTGTTGGGCCACCTTGTCTGTACCACTTCCTCACTCGTTGAGGCGCCAGAGTGATGACAGAGGCTGGACCTGGTAACCCTGGGGGTATTTGTGGTCTGTCTGCTACTGCCATTGTCCCCATGTGCCTTGGGCCGGCTCCCGTTCTACCCTTGGCGGACTCGGGAGGCATGTGCATGTCATGGCCTTGGATCTATTGCTCCTTGCATACATTATTAGTTATTATTTTGGCGGTCCCTACTAAGAGGTGTTGTGCGCAACATAATCACAGCTGGGTTAATTATTATCGCTCGAAGAAGCTTTCCGTATATTGCACAATGATTCCCCTGAAGGGGGTTCAGTTGGCTGGGACCACCCTGGCTGACATCCATGTGGTGGGGAGCCTTCTGCTGGTTTGTGCTCTAGAAAGGAAGATCCACAGGAGGAGCAAACTATAATCCTGCTCTGGCCAAGATTAATAGAAATTTTTTGCTTGGTCATTAGATCTTGTCCTAATATATTAGTTGGGATGAGGGAAAATGCAGCAACTTTTCCCTCATCCTATTCCCCATCTCCAGCTTGACGGGTTCTGTATAGGCGACCCTAGCTACCATACCTGAGACCACTTGCATGGTGGCAGTGTTTTTTGATAAGGGGGCTGTTTCTTCTCTCATCCATGACCTTGTCGCTCCCATGTCTACCAGAAAGTTGTATGGTGCTTTGTTTACCAATAACGTGACCAAGGGCTCTTCCTGAAGACAGCCTGGGGAAAACAGCAGTGTGTGTGTGTTTAGGTGTTTTGGTGGTATCTGCCATAGGTTCCCTATTTGGCCCTTTGATTGGTGACACCAAGCCTGCGCTCTCACCCTTGAAGTTGGATCCTGAGGGACTGGAGCCCTTCTCCTCACTATCACTAGTGTATCATCATTCAGGTCTGTTACAAAATTCTCTGTTCCTCATGCGTGTCCACCCAGACAGATGAGAATGTATATTCTCCTTGCCACTAGCGTTTGATGGACGGGGGAGTCGAACTTGGGGGAACCCTAGCGCTGACCTGGGATGGGGGTAGAATCATCTGGGCCTGCCGGACCCTTATCCCTTGATACAGTGGCGCCCAATGGTTGGGTGGCAGGCATCAGAGAGAGCAACTCCATACCTGCGTAGGGTGGGGGAGTTGAGGAAACCTTGGTTGTGGGTTCTGGGTGGTTACAGGTCAGGGTCACCTCAATGATGGCCTATAATTCTAAAAGTGCCTCTCTTTTGGCCTTTTTTCATCCCACAAATTGAGGCCCATTTTTATAATCTGTTTGCACCAGATTTGAGTCTTTTTTTTAATGCAAATCCAGCGCAAACTTAACTCCATATTTATATTTTGAGGCTATACCCAACTAGCGTAAAAAATATGGACACTGCTTCATTTTAAGGATGCGTGAAACTGCCTTGCGTCAATGAGATTTAAGGTAGGAGTTCCTGTCCAGAAAATGACTGAAACACATTAGCACCATATTTATCCAACAGGGCAAAAATGACGCACGGGTGGGAGGCGGACCCCAAAATGAAGCTAAGCCCGATTTGTGTCAAATTTTAATGCCTGGGTCAGGGTAGGCGTTAAAATGAGGCAAACACACCACTACTTAAGGAAAACAAACACAAGCAACATCATTGCTCAATAAGGACAACATGGTGGTGCTACTGATGCAGCATGCTAGACGATGCAGAGCACAAGACCAACAGCAGCAGCCACCACCACCCCAATGTGGGCCCCGAAGGCAATGCAGAAGGCTGGAGAGGGTCTTCAGGACCAGAACAACCCTCCAGGGCCTCAGGGAACAGGACATCTTCTGGAGGTATAGACTCAACTGGCAAGCCGTCCAGCAGCTGCTTCAACAAATTGAGCCACATATAACAGCCAGCCTGCAGACACCACACAATATACCAACAGTGACCAAGCTGCTAGCTGTCCTGCATATGTTGGGAAGTGGCTCCTTCCAAACAACGGGTGGCCTGGTCGCTGGGGTATCACAGCCCTCATTCTCCGCCTTCCTTCACAAGGTCCTAGATGCCATCATCTCCCTCACACCCCCCCACATCAGCTTCCTCAATACCCACCAGACGCAGCAGGAGATCAAACAGGAGTTTTATCAAATACATGGCTTTCCGCATGTGCTTGGTGCAATTGACTGTACCCATGTCCAGATCGTACCACCTGCAGCAACAGGGCATCTATTCCGGAACAGAAAGCAGACCCACTCTATAAATGTGCAGGCCATAGTTGACCACCAGCGATTGTTTACCAACATCTTGGTCAAGTATCGTGGGAGCGTACATCCTTCATCTTTCACCATGGCACGATCAATCAGCACTTCCAGGATGGACAATATGGCAATGGCCTTCTTGTTGGCAAGTCTAGAAACCTAGCAATATACACATGGCATAGCAACAATGTAGGACACACAATACTACACCGCTACATTGACACGTGGGCAGGAAGATTCTTAGGTGTGACACAGGTAGTTATGTTGTACACCCTGACACAATGGGATACACACCTATGGACAAATGATGACTGCTCATAACATTAGCTGCCACTCTAGAGCTACAAGAGACCAATATCAAAGCACACAGTGACAATAACATGGCCTGCACTGGAAGCACAACTTGGAAGATGAACCATTTACTATTACATTATGCCACATAGTCAATCCAACACCCTCCCAACCAATATGTAGCATGGAAGGGGTGTGCAGTGTGTGTTGCTGTAGGTCTAACACCATGAGACACATAGCATGATGATGCAGACTCACATGTAGGTGACACAGAAAAACTGAGGCAATCCCAACATCATAGATCACTCCTGGGGTACCGTTGCCAGGTAGCAATAAGGAAGTGGACTGTGTTATGAACACATATTGATGTGCTACTAGTGCAAACTGCACACTGCTGCACACATTGAAAGAGACAATTGTCCATCAAAATAACATATATACAGGGAGATGGGCCTTCCTGCACAGATACATCCACCTCCACAAGGCAGTTCACCAGGTTGCCTGGAACAAGTTTGCTAGTGTAGGTGCACAGTTGCATATGAGCCAGTGGCAGAGAAAACTACAAAGGTTTGCCTGGAACCAAGACACACATGGGACAATTGTACATTGTCAATACCGATCACCTCGGTGCTGCCAACTTATGGAGATGTGTTGTGCATTGCCACCAAGCCAAATCAAAGAGCCTCACTGTTGCATTTCATCTGCAATTACATATGTCTAATTGGATGGGATGTCCAGGCCATGTAGTGCATCCATGTTACCACCACATGGGAATCTATTGTGTGTGTGTGTGTGTGTGTGTGAGTATTGTGTCCCCTCCAGTGAAAGCACGCTACAACATGTTGCTCACTACACAACGCATGGTATACATACTGACCAGCAGTTCGGAAACAAAATCACAGGTACCAGGTCACTGAGCCAAATACAAGTTGTCAAGTCAAACAACCCACTGCATAAAAAACCTCACAGAAGCCCAGGATCTCACACTATACCACAAACACATATGAGTCAAAGACCACACAAGATATCAGCTACCATGCTACATGACATTCCTGTTGCAAGCACTTACAAAATATTCACTCCTATTTTTGTTTTCAGCTAATCAGGGTTATGGGATCCAGCCATGGATCCTGACCCCATTCCCAACCCAAGCACAGCAGCAGAGCATGCCTATAATGAGGACACGCACAATTGCAGAAAGGACATTTGGCATCCTGAAGTCCAGATTCAGGTGCCTGGACATCACAGGAGGCAGCCTCCTATATGCCCCACACATTGTGAGTAAAATAATACTTACATGTGCTATCCTGCATAACATTTGTGTGAGGAGGAACATCCTCCTATATGAACCTGAGAAGGAACTGTCTGAGGAGGAGGATGGTGCCAGGGAAAATGAGAGGGGACATCAAAACACAGCTGCAGGAATGTGCCGCAGACAGCAAATTGTTCAAAACGTTTTTAACCAATAGTCACTCTAAACACCCTGGAATGTGAATATTACCTCAGGGACCATGTCAAAAAGACAAATCTGACTACTTCTGATGCAACGTCACATGTGATGTGTTTGATTGTACAGCAAACATCGCACACATATTAAAAAGTCATCTTTTGAATTTCACATATGAAGGACAAAATCATAGGACCACAGCATATGACACACATCCACATTGCCAACATGGTCTACTGTAGCACTTGACACACAACTATGACATCTCTAATCATATGGTAAATAAGCACACGATACATGAGGCAGTGGATGTGAAATATGAGTGGTAACAGAAAATGTATGAAAAGACCCCTGACAGTAAGTGTGACATTTGCTATCTCTGCAAGGAGCTTGTGTGACAAGAGGTGCATCATTTCTGAAAATGGATAGCATGAGTGTCCCAGGTATGACAAGCAATGTTCACAACACATGCCCTGCGCAGTCCATCCCTGGAAATAAGTCCTGCCACTGCCATGTGTTAAGTCTCTGCCCTCCCATCTCTAGGGGGCGCTGTAAATGGACTATCTGTACCCTGGGAATCATCATTAACACTAGCCCAGACTCCCTTTCTGACTCCTGTTTGCTTCCCTTTTCCACATGGCATGCTATAGAAGAACTACATTAGCCTGCATGGACTTTAGGTCCCATGATGCACTGCCTGCTTGTCGGTAAGACCTGTAATGGTCTGTCCATTGCTTCCTATGGGAAAAGTCCGGTTGTCCCTTTATACTGGATTCTCTTATCCAGGACTTGTGAGAGACTAAAGTTGCACACACTTGTGACCTCTGTTGTGTAGCCTAGCCATTTGTCTCTACCCTGGCCTTGCTGATGCCTGAAACTGCTTAGAAGCTGCCATTCCCTGAAGCTCCTTGTCGTGCATTGGAGTACGATTCCTTTCTGTTCCAGACCCCTTGTTGGACTGTGTTACAGCCCGGATTACGCCTGAACCTGCTCTCTATTAACCCAGTGCTGTTCCTGCTTGTTCCAGTCACACTCCCTGTTTCTCAGCCTTGTTCATGTTTGTTTCTGCCACAGCCTGCTTTCTGTTACCTAAACCTGTTCCAGCCTTTGCGTCAACCAGAGCCTGTTCCCTGTGTCTGGCTTTGCCTCCTAGTTGGTTCCCCTGCTTTCTGTTTCCTCTTGGGTTATTGTGACTGGTAATTGTCCTATCAGTCCTCACCTGTCTAGGAGTGTTTTACTTCGTATTTGGTCTGGCACCTGGTTTCCAGGAGGCTAAAACAGCCTGACAGTGACAGTGTGCTATGGCTGTATTTCAGGAATTGTTACAGTGTCTCCAGCCCAACCAACAAGGGTTACTCTTGTGTATGTAAGTACAATCCTTGTTTGTGTCCTAAGGGTCCAGACACAGATTAACTTATGCTGTCACCTTTCTATGGGGCTTGCGTGGTGCCTAGCTGTGAGATTAATCTGCACAGAGGCACTGACGTTCCCTGTTGCTGTGGGAAGTTCTGAGCCATACTCTGTGTGCAATCTTAGTGATAAGCCCTGCATGTTTGTTCATTACTGACCTGTTCCATATTTGTCCACACTAAGGTTGCTCTGTATTCATCTTTCTGTTTTATTTGCCTTACAATAGCTACCCTATCCCCATGTATGCCTTTCGCTGCTCTTCTGCTTTGGTACACTTTTTCCTTGCAAGATACTCTGTGAACTCAAGGGTTGCTCATAACAGCCTCCTGATTAGACCCACATAAAACCGTAACACCATGGAGCCCACTCCTGACACAGGGTACACATGCCCATGCACTTGAACTGGACACTTCTGTGGAATGCACATCTAAAAGCAGCTTACCGCCGTGCAGAAGTCCGCCAACACACTGCTGCGGCTGCGGAATTCCGCCACAGCTATTATGACCCACATTTCGGAATCTGCCAAAATTCAGACACCCACACAAGTCCGCCACACCAAAGGTCAGTGATAAACTGACGAAAACAAAACTGACACCGTCACGCCAACAGAAATACGGCCACACTATCACGACTCACGAATCCACGTGGCAGTCTTTCAACCGCGCTCAAAATACGCACACTTCTACAAAACACACCCACATTGGACATACACACACCTGATACACACACACACACCACTCCCACACACCCATTACAATATAAAACACACACCCACATCACCCACAAACCCCCAAGACCACAAATTCCGAAAGAAGGCCAGAGAGAGACACCACCAGCAAGGACAACAGCATCCACAGGCACACAACACCATCACCCACACAACTTCCACGCACCTCACACAACACCCCACTACATATCAGCACACTTATCACCACACACATCACCTACACCACCCATGGCACGGCAAAGACACGGTGGAGGAAATCATCCGGGTAGAGCCACAGCTATTTGGAGCACAGGTGCAGCACACCTCAATTGCAAGGAAGATGGAGCTATGGCGAGGAATAGTGGACAGGGTCAACGCAGTGGGACAGCACCCAAGAAATTGGGAGGACATCAGGAAGAGGTGGAACGACCTACGGGGGAAGGTGCATTCCGTGGTCTCAAGACACCACCAGGCGGTTCAGCGGGCTGGCGGTGGTCCCCCACCTCCTCCCCCACAACTAACAACATGGGAGGAGCAGATCTTGGCGATTCTGCATCCTGACGGCCTCGCAGGAGTAGCTGGAGGATTGGACAAATCTTAATTATAACATCCCCCATCCTACCTGCATGCCAGCACATACCCCCACCCTCACCCCCAGCACCCCAACTCCTCACATATGTCCCAACATCACAAACCACACATCCCAACACCAAGCCCTGCATGCAACAACAAAGCATGAACACCCATCACTAAAGCATGCCCACTGCACATACCCATCATCACACAAGGTCCCACACAGGAATGCAAGCACTGGGGTACACGGTCACCCACCCATTGCACACCATGACACACACAGATGTAATAGCCATCCTTTTATACCCCTGCAGGACCCCTACACAATGTCACCGGACAGGAGGGTCCACACATGTCCACACCACCAATAGAAGAGGCCCACTGTGAGGACAGCACCTCTGTCCAACTGGATCTAGATGACCAGCCCAGCCCATCGGGGACCTCGGGACAGTCGGTTCCCCTCACCCAGTCACAGGCCACCACAGAGCTTCTCCCCTCTGGAAACACCAGCACAGCACCCACCCAGCGGGCCCATACCTCCGTCCCCAGGACACGTCAATCAGCTTTGTGTCCACCACTACAGGGAACCCAGGATAACTCACCATCCCAACAACAACAGGGACCTGGGGGCAGTGGTAGTGGGCACACGGTCTAGGGGACGGAGGCCCAGGAACACAGGGGAACTGGGAGGGCTGCTGTGCGACAGGGGGCGGACAGGCCAAGGGAACCCACTCTCCACGAGGCCCTCTCCTCCATCATGGGAGCCTATCACCACTCCCAGGAGACAATGGCAACGGTACTGGGCAAGTTTCAGGAGACCCAGCGCCTGCAGAAGGAACAGTATTTGGGCTTCAGGGAGGAACTCAGAACCATCAGCTTCACCCTGGGCATCATCGTAGGGGTGCTGAAGGAAGTACTCAACACCAGGAGGGACACTGTGGCACTACAAGGGGCCCCTGACACTAGAATGGACGATGAACTGCCCACCACCTCCGCTGGCGCTAGTGGACAGGACGCCCCGCCACAGGACCACCACACCAGCACCCCACCCCCTGCAGAGGGAGAACCACCCGCAAACGGTCCCTGAGATCCAGGACAAAGACAGAGCATGATGCCAAGACCCCCGTCAAGAAATGAGACAACCCTGATTGTCATCCTATTCTCCCACTTTGTCACACTGTCAATCCTTAAACTGCCCCAGCTCCCCTACCTATGCCCATTTGGGCAATGCACCTGTGAGACTAATAGACTGGACTCTGCCATGGACATTCCTCCGCCATCACCCCTCACCACTTCACTACCCCCTCCAATATTGAGCACTAAAATAAACACACTTAAAACACAAAACAATCTGGAGTCTGTCTGTGATTTCGAAATAGTGTATTGTCAATTGCAGTGACAAAATGCTCTTTCAATTATAAGGTCAACATACCTATGTCACACAGCTCTAGTCCATGAGGAATCTAAGCAGATGTCACACAGTGGGACCCACATCTGTGAAATCGTAAGGGAAAGTGACAACTCAGTGACCATACACTGGGTGAAAATGACAGACAGTAGAGAGGTAGTAGTGTTAAAGTACATGTAGTAGGCAGGTCTGTACTCTTACCTGTGTCTTACTGGAAATATTGCTGGATCACTGAGTCCCTGTTGTTCATGTCTTCTTCCTCTGCTTCCTTGTCTTCACTGTCCACAGGCTCCACATCTGCAACAACACCGCCATCTGGTTCATCCTCCTGCAGAAAAGGCACCTGTCGTCGCAAAGCCAAGTTGTGAAGCATACAGCAGGCCACGATGATTTGGCACACCTTCTTGGGTGAGTAGAATAGGGATCCACCTGTCATATGGAGGCACCTGAACCTGGCCTTCAGAAGGCCGAAGGTCCGCTCGATCACCCTCCTAGTTCGCCCATGGGCCTCATTGTAGCGTTCCTCTGCCTTTGTCCTGGGATTCCTCGATGGGTCAGTAGCCATGACAGGTTGGGGTAACCAGAGTCACCTGCAAATGGTGAGGGACAACTGTTAGACACGCACTAACCTTGAGGGATATCCCCAGACCCAGGCAACTATTCCCACTGACTAGCCTCCAGGTGCTCACCTAATAGCCACACATGGTGCCTCTGGAGTTGACCCATCACATAAGGGATGCTGCTATTCCGCAGGATGTAGGCGTCATGCACTGAGCCAGGGAACTTGGCATTCACATGGGAGATGTACTGGTCTGCCAAACATACCATCTGTACATTCATGGAATGATAACTCTTCTGGTTTCTGTACACCTGTTCACTCCTGTGGGGGGGGGGACCAAAGCCACATGGGTCCCATCAATGGCACCTATGATGTTGGGGATGTGTCCCAGGGCATAGAAATCACCTTTCACTGTAGGCAAATCCTCCACCTGAGGGAAAACAATGTAGCTCCGCATGTGTTTCAGAAGGGCAGACAACACTCTGGACAATACGTTGGAAAACATAGGCTGGGACATCCCTGATGCTATGGCCACTGTAGTTTGAAATGACCCACTTGCAAGGAAATGGAGCACTGACAGCACCTGCACTTGAGGGGGGATTTCTGTGGGATGGCGGATAGCTGACAACAGGTCTGGCTCCAACGGGGTACACAGTTCCTGGATTGTGGCACGTTCAAGCCTGTATGTTATAATCACATGTCGCTCCTCCATTGTCGACAGGTCCACCAACGGTTGGTACACCGGAGGATGCCGCCATCTCCTCACATGTCCCAGCGGACGGTGCCCATGAAGGACAACAGCGAGCACAGAGTCAAACTACTCAGAGGTACGTGCCCACAGTTCACCAAGAACTCAAACCATACACAAAAGGTGGCCTGTATGTGTGTTGAGTCTAGGCCTAGGTATGTGTGACGCAGTTGGAAATGAAAAGCAAAGCAAAATACAAACGCTGTGGGATAGCGTAACTGGATGGACGGAATGCGGAACCAATCAAACATTCACCCCACTCACAGATCTGGGTTTAATCCATCCATTATTTTGCTCACCATGCCACCCCAGTTTGAACCCAGCCATATGCAAATCAGTCTTGACCCTGTTCCTCATGGGAACAGTCCAGCCCGAACTGCCAGGCCAGGTTCTCCCTGGACCGGAAACAAGCATCCTGGGACCGGTTTCAGGGTTTCCCCCCTCATCAGCCAGGCTAGCTTGAATCCAGTGGCACAGTGAGCCCGGGACCCACGTCTGGGCATACCCGGCGCACTTAGGGCGGCAAAAGCAAAGCAAAATACAAACGCTGTGGGATGGCGTAACTGGATGGATGGAATGCGGAACCAATCAAACATTCACCCCCAGTCACAGATATGGGTTTAATCCATCCATTATTTTGCTCACCATGCCACCCCAGTTTGAACCCAGCCATATGCAAATCAGTCTTGACCCTGTTCCTCATGGGAACAGTCCAGCCCGAACTGCCATGCCAGGTTCTCCCCGGACCGGAAACAAGCATCCTGGGACCGGTTTCAGGGTTTCACCCCTCATCAGCCAGGCTAGCTTGAATCCAGTGGCATAGTGAGCCCGGGACCCACGTCTGGGCATACCCGGCGCACTTAGGGCGGCGAAAGCAAAGCAAAATACAAATGCTGTGGGATAGCGTAACTGGATGGACGGAATGCGGAACCAATCAAACATTCACCCCCAGTCACAGATCTGGGTTTAATCCATCCATTATTTTGCTCACCATGCCACCCCAGTTTGAACCTAGCCATATGCAAATCAGTCTTGACCCTGTTCCTCATGGGAACAGTCCAGCCCGAACTGCCAGGCCAGGTTCTCCCTGGAACGGAAACAAGCATCCTGGTACCGGTTTCACCCCTCATCAGCCAGGCTAGCTTGAATCCAGTGGCACAGTGAGCCCGGGACCCACGTCTGGGCATACCCGGCGCACTTAGGGCGGCAAAAGCAAAGCAAAATACAAACGCTGTGGGATAGCGTAACTGGATGGACGGAATGCGGAACCAATCAAACATTCACCCCCAGTCACAGATCTGGGTTTAATCCATCCATTATTTTGCTCACCATGCCACCCCAGTTTGAACCCAGCCATATGCAAATCAGTCTTGACCCTGTTCCTCATGGGAACAGTCCAGCCCGAACTGCCAGGCCAGGTTCTCCCTGGACCGGAAACAAGCATCCTGGGACCAGTTTCAGGGTTTCACCCCTCATCAGCCAGGCTAGCTTGAATCCAGTGGCACAGTGAGCCCGGGACCCACGTCTGGGCATACCCGGCGCACACTTAGGACGGCAAAAGCAAAGCCCTGGGGGTCTACCACAGACGGAGCGCCCACTGCCGGAAAAGATGGGAGGACATTCGCCGCTGGAGCAAGAAGATGGCGGAGGCTCAGCAGGGGATGGCCTCCAAACGTGGGAGGGGTGCCCGTCACACCATGACCCCCTTGATGTTCAGGATCCTGGCGGTGGCCTACCCGGAGTTGGATGGGCGCTTGAGAGCATCACAGCAGCCACAAGGGGATGAGTTTACTCTCATTCTGGTGACTTTGCGTGCAGTGGAGGTGTCTGGGTTGGGGAGGTGGGCTGTGAGTTTTCCTAGGCCAGGGCGAGTTCCGTACAAGGCCCCTCTGTAAGGCAGGTCATGTGGCACCCCACCCCACCTCTGTAGAGTGCCAAGTACACCTAGTCATGCCCCTGTGTCATCTATGTGTGCAGATGTCGTCCATAGCCTTGTAGGCCATTTCCCAGGAATTGCACAGTGGACCCCAAGAGGGCGACGTAGTGCAGGGGGCTTCTGTGTCTGTCGTGTCCACCAACGGTAGCGGTAATGCATGCACTCAACATGTCTTTCTTCTGTCATCCCCCCCTTTTTGTGGTCGCCCTGTTCTTGTGTGCATTAGCATCATCAGGCGGAGGAGCAGTGGCACCGGAGCATGAGGGAGCTGCATCCCACATAGCCCTGGAGGGCGAGGCTACGGACTCAGAGTTCACAAGTGGGACAGAGGGCGAGGGGAGCTCCACGGCAGGGACAGGAGCTGACACCAGCGACACGGACTCGTCCTCTGATGGGAGCTCTCTTGTGGTGGCGGCAACATCTGTGCCCCCGCATCTACAGATACAGCTGCCACCACCCCCTACCAGCACCGCCCTCCCAGCAGCCCCTCAGCCTTTGCCCCATGCCTGCTCACCCAGGAGGGTGGGCATCACCTTCGCCCCAATCACCCCTTCTGCCCTCAGTGAGGAGGCCATAGACCTCCTCAGGTCCCTCACTGTTGGGCAGTCTACCATTTTGAATGCCATCCAGGGTGTAGAGAGGCGGTTGCAAATCAAATCAAATCATTAACATTTATAAAGCGCGCTACTCACCCGTGCGGGTCTCAAGGCGCTAGGGAAAAAGGGGGGTTATCGCTACTTGAACAGCCAGGTTTTTAGGAGTCTCCGGAAAGCGGAGTGGTCCTGGGTGGTCCCGAGGCTGGTGGGTAGGAAGTTCCAGGTCTTGGCCGCCAGGAAGGAGAAGGATCTCCCACCCGCCGTGGAGCGGCGGATGCGAGGGACAGCAGCGAGTACGAGGCCAGAGGAGCGGAGGAGGCGGGTGGGGACGTAGAAGTTGAGGCGTCTGTTGAGGTATTCCGGTCCCTTGTCGTGGAGGGCTTTGTGTGCGTGGGTGAGAAGTTGGAAGGTGATCCTTTTGCTGACTGGGAGCCAATGCAGGTGTGCTGAGATGTGGCTGCTGCGGGGTATGTCAAGGATGAGGCGGGCCGAGGCGTTTTTAATGCGTTGCAGGCGATTTTGGAGTTTGGCTGTGGTCCCGGCGTAGAGGGTGTTGCCGTAGTCCAAGCGGCTCGTGACGAGGGCGTGGGTCTCGGTTTTTCTGGTGTCGGCAGGGATCCAGCGGAAGATCTTGCGGAGTATGCGGAGGGTGAGGAAGCAGGTGGAGGACACGGCGTTGACTTGCTTGGTCATGGTGAGAAGAGGGTCCAAGATGAAGCCGAGGTTGCGGGCGTGGTCTGTGGGGGTCGGTACGGTGCCGAGGGCTGTGGGCCACCAGGAGTCGTCCCAGGCGGACGGGGTGTTGCCGAGGATGAGGAATTCCGTTTTTTCCGAGTTCAGCTTTAGGCGGCTGAGCCTCATCCAATCTGCGACGTCCTTCATACCCTCTTGTAGGTTGGTCTTGGCGCTGGCGGGGTCCTTGGTGAGGGAGAGTATAAGTTGGGTGTCGTCGGCGTAGGAGGTGATGATGATGTCGTGCTTGCGTACGATGTTGGCGAGGGGGCTCATGTAGACATTGAAGAGTGTCGGGCTGAGCGATGAGCCTTGAGGTACGCCGCAGATGATCTCGGTGGGTTCTGAGCGAAACGGAGGGAGGTAAACTCTTTGACAGCGGTTTGAGAGGAAGGAGGCGATCCAGTCCAGGGCCTGGCCTTGGATCCCGGTGGAGCGGAGGCGGGTTATTAGGGTGCGGTGACAGACGGTGTCAAAGGCAGCCGAGAGGTCGAGAAGAATGAGGGCGACTGTTTCACCGTTGTCCATCAGGGTTCTGATGTCGTCTGTGACTGAGATGAGGGCGGTTTCAGTGCTGTGGTTGGTTCGGAATCCGGTTTGTGAGGGGTCGAGCAGGTTGTTGTCTTCCAGGAAGGTGGTCAGCTGTTTGTTGACGGTCTTCTCTATTACTTTGGCTGGGAAAGGCAGAAGAGAGATGGGGCAGAAGTTTTTCAGGTCGCTCGGGTCAGCCGTAGGTTTCTTTAGTAGGGCGTTGACTTCGGCGTGTTTCCAGCATTCGGGGAAGGTAGCAGAAGAAAAAAAAGAGTTGATGACGGTCTGGAGGTGCGGGGCGATGATGTCGTCGGCTTTGTTAAAGATGAAGTGCGGGCAGGGGTCCGAAGGGGCGCCGGAGTGGATAGAGTTCATGATGGATTTGGTTTCTTCCGTGTTGATGTGGGTCCAGTTGTTGAGGGTGATGGCCGGGGATGCAGGTTCGGTGGTGTTTGGTTGGGTCTGGTGTCCGAAGCTGTCGTGGAGGTCGCTGATCTTGCGATGGAAGAAAGTGGCGAGGCATTCGCACAAATCCTGTGAGGGCGTGACGGTGTTGGCGTTGGCGCTGGGGTTGGAGAACTCCTTGACGATGCTGAAGAGTTCTTTGCTGTTGTGGCTGTTTTTGTCCAGTCTGTCGGTGAAAAGATTCCTTTTGGCAGCGCGGATCAGGTGGTGGTGTTCGCGGGTAGCGTTCTTGAGGGCGGTCATGTTGTCAGCGGTGTGGTCCTTGCGCCAGGCTTTCTCAAGGGCACAACAAGTTTTCTTAGATTCTTTGAGGGTGTCAGAGAACCAGAGAGGTTTTTTGGTGTTGGTCTGTCGATGCGTGCGTTTGAGGGGAGCAAGGTTGTCTGCGCAGTTGGAGATCCAGTTTGTGAGGTTGAGTGCTGCGTCGTTGGGGTCGGTTGTGAGGGTGGGTTGGTTGGCGGCGAGTGCGGAGAGGAGTTGCTCTTCAGGGATCTTGTTCCACTGTCGACGAGGGATGGGTTGAGTGCGGAGGTGGTGGGTCTCGCGTTGGAATGTGAAGTGGACGCAGCTGTGGTCGGTCCAGTGTAGGGCGGAGGTGTGGCTGAAGAAGACGTGTTTGCTGGTGGAGAAGATAGGGTCGAGCGTGTGTCCGGCGATGTGAGTGGTGGTGTTCACCAGTTGTTTGAGGCCGAGGTTGGCGAGGTTGTCGAGCAGGGTGGTGGTGTTGGGGTCGTTGTTCTGTTCCAGATGGAAGTTGACGTCGCCTAGGAGGATGTAGTCCGGTGAGGCGAGGGCGTGCGGGGAGATGAAGTCGGCGATGGCGTCGCTGAAAGGGGCGCGTGGTCCGGGAGGACGGTAGACGAGGGATCCTCTGAGGGTGGTCCTCGGGTCAGTGCGAATCTGAAAATGCAGATGTTCAGCGGCGAGAGGGGTGTCTTCAGTGGAGGTGGTGACGCTGATGGAGTCTTTGAAGACGATGGCGATACCTCCTCCTGCTTGGTTGGTGCGGTCTTTCCTGGAGATCTTGTAGCCTTCGGGTATGGCGGTGGCGATGTCTGGAGCAGAGGAGGCGTTCATCCAGGTCTCCGTGATGAAGGCGACGTCCGGTGCTGTGGAGTCCAGGAGGTCCCATAGTTCAACGGCGTGTTTGTGGACGGAGCGAGCGTTGACTAGGATGCACTTGAGGTGGTTGATGGCGCGTGGGCTTGTGGTCGTGGTAGTTGCGTGGTGGAAAATGCGTTTGCAGGAGTTGCAGGCGAAGGGTCCATGGGTGCGTTTGGGGTGAGCTTGGAAGCAGGTGTTGGAGCGTCCTGGGTTGAGGGCGTGGAGGGTGGTGGGCTCGTAGCGGATCAGCGGGGCTTGGGAGAGCTAGGGATCAGGGGTCGTGGCGCTGGGCGCGGGTCAGGCGCGGACGGGCGCAGGCGGCTTGCCTCTGGCGCACCAGCGGCGTGCGCGCTGCGCAGTCGTGCAGTCGCTCAGCGGCTGCCATATGAGGTAGGAGGGGGGGGAGGGGTCAGCTGGGGCCGAATGGGAGCTGGGGGGCGGGGGCGTGCAGGAGGTCACAGCGGGAAAGCGCGAGGGAGCGGGGGACAGGTAGAGTGAGAAGAGTTGGGGGAGGGGGGTTTAAGGGTGGAGGGGGGTGAGTGTTAGGAGGTTTAGGAGATTAGGGAGAAAGATAGGAGTAGGGTTGTGAAGATAGGGGAGGGGGGGTTGTAGAGGTGGGTGAGGGTGAGAGGTAGAGTGAGAGGATAGGAAGATAGGTAATAGAGGGGGTGGCGGGGGGAGAGATAGAGAAATAGATAGAGAAAATGGATAGATAGAGAAATCGATAGATAGAGAAATAGATAGAGAGATAGGAAGATAGGAGGAGGTGGAGAGAGAGGGAGTTAGATAGTGGGATAGAGAGATAGAGAGATAGGTAGATAGGAGGAGTGAGGGAGGTAGATAGTGAACGGGTTAGATAGGGGAGATAGAGAGGGGGATGCGAGTGAGGGAGGGGGATGAGGCAGGAGCAGGAGGGCAGGCGCGGGGAGAAGAAGACGGAGGAGGCAGAAGAGCCGAAGGCAGAAGATAGAAGACAGAAGACCACAAGAACAGAAGAACAGAAGAACAGAAGAACAGAAAAACAGAAGAACAGAAGAACAGAAGAAAGGAAGACCGGAAGAACAAAGAAGAACACAGAAGAACACAGAAGAACACAGAAGAAGATACAGAAAACGAAGAACAGAGGGCAGAAGACCACAGAAGAAGATGAGGAAGAAGAGAGGCGACAGGAGAGGCTGAGAAGCACACAGAAGAAGAGAGAAGAAGAGATAAGACGGGGAAAAGAAGAGTACAGAAGAAGATTACAGACGAGGAGCGAGGAGGAAGAACAGAGAAGAAGAAAAGAAGAAAAGAAGCAGGAGCAGGAGAGAGGGTGAGTAGCGCGGGGCAGAGCGAGGGGCTGGGAGGTGGGGGGTACTTACTGTGAGGTGGGTCTCAGGAACTCAGGAACCTGGAGGAGCTGGAGGAGCTGCAGCGGCAGGGGGAGCGACCTACCCTTGGGTCAAGGGTCACTACCACTGTCGCGCAGCGGCCGCCATATGAGGTAGGAGGGGGGGGAGGGGTCAGCTGGGGGCGAATGGGAGCTGGGGGGCGGGGTCATGCAGGAGGTCGCGGCGGGAAAGCGCAAGGGACGGGGGGACAGGTAGAGTGAGAAGAGCTGGGGGAGGAGGGTTTAAGGGTGGAGGGGGGTGAGTGTTAGGAGGTTTAGGAGATTAGGGAGAAAGATAGGAGTAGGGTTGTGAAGATAGGGGAGGGGGGGTTGTAGAGGTGGGTGAGGGTGAGAGGTAGAGTGAGAGGATAGGAAGATAGGTAATAGAGGGGGTGGCGGGAGGGGGGGAGAGATAGAGAAATAGATAGAGAAAATAGATAGAGAGATAGGAAGATAGGAGAAGGTGGAGAGTGAGGGAGTTAGATAGTGGGATAGAGAGATAGAGAGATAGATAGATAGGAGGAGTGAGGGAGGTAGATAGTGAACGGGTTAGATAGGGGAGATAGAGAAGGGGATGCGAGTGAGGGAGGGGGATGAGGCAGGAGAAGGAGGGCAGGCGCGGGAAGAACAGAAGACGGAGGACGAAGAAAGCAGAAGAACAGAAGACAGAAGAACAGAAGAACAGAAGAACAGAAGAACAAAAGAACAGAAGACAGAGGACGAAGAAGCAGAAGACAGAAGATCACAGAAGAAGATACAGAAAACGAAGAACAGAGGGCAGAAGACCACAGAAGAAGATGAGGAAGAAGAGAGGCAACAGGAGAGGCTGAGAAGCACACAGAAGAAGAGAGAAGACGGGGAAAAGAAGAGTAGAGAAGAAGATTACAGACGAGGAGCGAGGAGGAAGAACAGAGAAGAAGAAAAGAAGAAAAGAAGCAGGAGAGAGGGTGAGTAGCGTGGGGCAGAGCGAGGGGCTGGGGGGTACTTACTGTGAGGTGGGTCTCAGGAACTCAGGAACCTGGAGGAGCTGGAGGAGCTGCAGCGGCAGGGGGAGCGACCTACCCTTGGGTCAAGGGTCACTACCACTGCCGCGCAGCGGCCGCCATATGAGGTAGGAGGGGGGGAGGGGTCAGCTGGGGGCGAATGGGAGCTGGGGGGCAGGGGCGTGCAGGAGGTCGCGGCGGGAAAGCGCGAGGGAGGGGGAGGACAGGTAGAGTGAGAAGAGCTGGGGGAGGGGGGTTTAAGGGTGGAGGGGGGTGAGTGTTAGGAGGTTTAGGAGATTAGGGAGAAAGATAGGAGTAGGGTTGTGAAGATAGGGGAGGGGGGGTTGTAGAGGTGGGTGAGGGTGAGAGGTAGAGTGAGAGGATAGGAAGATAGGTAATAGAGGGGGTGGCGGGAGGGGGGGAGAGATAGAGAAATAGATAGAGAAAATAGATAGATAGAGAAATCGATAGATAGAGAAATAGAGCGATAGGAAGATAGGAGGAGGTGGAGAGTGAGGGAGTTAGATAGCGGGATAGAGAGATAGAGAGATAGGTAGATAGGAGGAGTGAGGGAGGTAGATAGTGAACGGGTTAGGTAGGGGGGATAGAGAGGGGGATGCGAGTGAGGGAGGGGGATGAGGCAGGAGCAGGAGGGCAGGCGCGGGGAGAAGAAGACGGAGGAGGCAGAAGAGCCGAAGGCAGAAGATAGAAGACAGAAGACCAGAAGAATGGAAGAACAGAAGAACAGAAGAACAGAAGAACAGAAGAACAGAAGAACAGAAGAAAGGAAGACCGGAAGAACACAGAAGAACACAGAAGAAGATACAGAAAACGAAGAACAGAGGGCAGAAGACCACAGAAGAAGATGAGGAAGAAGAGAGGCGACAGGAGAGGCTGAGAAGCACACAGAAGAAGAGAGAAGAAGAGAGAAGAAGGGGAAAAGAAGAGTACAGAGGAAGATTACAGACGAGGAGCGAGGAGGAAGAACAGAGAAGAAGAAAAGAAGAAAAGAAGCAGGAGCAGGAGAGAGGGTGAGTATCGCGGGGCAGAGCGAGGGCCTGGGAGGTGGGGGGTACTTACTGTGAAGTGGGTCTCAGGAACTCAGGAACCTGGAGGAGCTGGAGGAGCTGCAGCGGCAGGGGGAGCGACCTACCTGCCAATGCATTCCTGGAGGGCATTCATTCTTGTCAGGCGGCCCTTCAACAAGCTTTTCAGACTCTGGCGTCAGCACTGATGGCAGCCATTGTCCCCGTCTCTAGCCTCCCCCCTCCAACTTCCTCCACCCAGACCCAATCCCCTGTACCTCAGCCTATCCCAAGCACACCTACAGACCAGCATGCACAAACGTCAACACACAAGGGAAGCTCGGCAAACATAAGCACCACACATCCCACAGGCACTCACGCAAGCATCACACACATGCAGACACACCAGCATCCACTG
Organism: Pleurodeles waltl; assembly: GCF_031143425.1. NCBI lineage: Eukaryota > Metazoa > Chordata > Amphibia > Caudata > Salamandridae > Pleurodeles > Pleurodeles waltl. The sequence continues at coordinate 334,963,763 of NC_090444.1, read as the reverse complement.
CCTCCACTGTGTCCCCCTTCTCCTCGTCTCCCTCCTCCCTCCCAGTCTCGTCTACACTCACACCTGCATGCACTACCTCTACAGCCACTACGTCCCTCTCCAGCACACCCACCACCACACCACGCTCACGTTCAGTCACCACCCCCTCTACCATTTACACATCCCCTGTGTCCTCTCCAAGTGTGTCTGTGACCCCCCCTCCCAAGATACACAAACGCAGGCACACACCCACCCAACAGCCATCCACTTCACGACAGCCTCCAGCACATGCACCTTCACCCAAAGTCACCAAACATACACCTCCTACAACCACCACCTCTTCCTCCACTCCCAAACCCCCTCCAGCTACCCGCCCCAGTGTGTCCAAAAAACTTTTCCTGTCCAACCTTGACCTCTTTCCCACACCTCCCCCACCCCGTCCGTCTCATAGGTCCCGAACTAGCACCTCAGCCATAACATCTCCGGGACCAGTGGTGCCTGTAGTCACCGGAATCAGGAGTGCACCGGCCACCAGTGCAGCCAGTGTGGCATGGAGCCACAGCACAGACAGTCCCCCACCTGTGAAGCATCAGAAGTTGGCCAGTGCCCGGCGGGAGAGGGGGAAGACTCCAGCCACCAAAGCCGCTCCCAGGGGTCCTGGTGGGAGTGTGGAGTCAGCATCATCCCCGTTGCCCAGGAGCCCACCTCCAGCACAATTCCAGCTTCCGAGGACAGGACTGCCAGCACTAGCCCACCTGCCCAGGAGGTCTCCTCCAGCAGAATCCCAGCAGCCCAGGACAGGACCGCAAGCACTAGCCCACCTGCCCAGGAGGCCACCGCCAGCACCAGCCCAGCTGCCCAGGAGGCCAGCACCAGCCCAGCTGTCCAGGAGGCCACCGCCAGCACCAGCCCACCTGCCCAGGAGGTCACCGCCAGCACCAGCCCACCCGCCCAGGAGGCCACCGCCAGCACTAGCCCAGCTACCCAGGCGGCCACCGCCAGCACCAGCCCACCTGCCCAGGAGGCCACGGCCAGCACTAGCCCCGCTGGGCCTTGAAGTATCACCAGCAAAAGCCTTGCTGGGCCTTGAAGTATTGCCAGCAAAAGTCCCGCTGGGCCATGAAGGACCGCCAGCAAAAGCACTGCTGGGCCATGAAGGACCGCCAGCAAAAGCCCCGTGGGGCCATGAAGGACCGCCAGCAAAAGCCCCGCTGGGCCATGAAGGACTGCCAGCAAAAGCACCGCTGGGCCATGAAGGACCGCCAGCAGCTGAGACCCTGCAATGGAGACCTCCGTCTCAAGCACCGCTGAACAGGGCACCGCCGTCTCAAGCACCTCTGAACAGGGCACCGCCGTCTCAAGCACCTCTGCCCAGGGCACCGCCGTCTCAAGCACTGCTGAACAGGGCACCACCGTCTCAAGCACCGCTGCACAGGGCACCGCTGTGTCAAGCACCGCTGAACAGGGCCCCGCCATCTCAAGCACCGCTGGCCCATGGGCGGCAAGGGCACTGACGCAACTGAGTCCGTCACGGGGTCAATGATGCACTCTGGGCACCAAGCCCCCTCCAGAACCAGTGGAGAAAAGCATCCACTACCCCAATCCTTGGCAGGATGAAGCACTCTGGGCACCAAGCCCCCACCAGAACCAGTGGAGAAAAGCATCCACTACCCCAATCCTTGGCAGGGTGATGCACTCTGGGCACCAAGCCCCCTCCAGAACCAGTGGAGAAAAGCATCCACTACCCCAATCCTTGGCAGGCTGAAGCACTCTGGGCACCAAGCCCCCTCCAGAACCAGTGGAGAAAAGCATCCACTACCCCAATCCTTGGCAGGATGAAGCACTCTGGGCACCAAGCCCCCTCCAGAACCAGTGGAGACTGTCATCCACTTGTGAGACTGTGGCTTTGCACTCCCCAGGATATGGCAGTGGGCAACGTGCACTCAAGCGGCTGAGGTGCCCCCCCTTTCCCTCACCCTGAGGTGCCTGCTTAGTTGCTCTCTGATGCCCCTGCAGTGTTCTCTCCGTCATGGTCGGGGATCTTGTGTGGGCCTCGCCCATACCGTGTGGTCCCAGTGTTCCACAGACTTTCTTAGTGCACTACCTGGACTACTATGCTTGGTATATATTATGTACATGGTGTATATATGTCCATTTCTGCCTACTTGCTTTTAATATATTACAATGGTTACACTCATTTTCTATTGTCTTTGCATTTTTCCAGGGGGCTTGGGTGGTGTAACTGTGATGTATTGATATGTATTAGTGTGTGTATGGTAGTGGGTGGGGGTGGGGGTGTTGCATGTGTGTGTCCCTGTTTTTTGCCTCCCCCCTCCCCTGTGTCGTAGATGCAGTACTCACCGTGGTCTTCGCCACCGGCGTTCGTGCTCCTGGTAGAGGAGCAGGAAGAATATCGCAGGGAGAATTCAGAGTTCCGGGTCCATGGCGTCCTCGTTCCTCGTGGGGTGTGTAGAGGTGAGCGTTTTCCCTTCGGTATTCCTGTTTACGCCGTGTTTTTATCTGCGGTGAATCCGCCCCGGAAAAGGTGGCGCATTGGCCTGTCATAATAGTGTGGGCGGTACATTGTCTCCCGCCTGTCTATTGGCGGTGACCGCCGTGCTGTTTGTTTGTACCGCTGTGGCAGTCGGAGTGTTAAAGTGGCTGTCTTTGTTGGCGGTTTCGCCACGGTCGTAATTGCAAAATTTTTACTGCCGGCCTGTTGGCGGTCTTACTACCGCTTTAAAATCGACCGCCAGAGTTGTAATGACCACCAGTGTCTTAAAACCTGTATGTCCCAAACATGTACATATGGCTGACAGATGGATAGTTCACACACAAGTCACCATGAAGTCACAGCCAACAATTAATTACATATGAGAGGTAACATTTCCGACCTAGCACTCATCAGCCATCCTCAATCATCCCTGAGTTATGTTTGTCGTGTGAAATGTAATGTCCCCAAAGTCAAACAGCAACACGCATCAAATGAGTCAACACATACTACAAACACATATCATGACTGTTGTACATCACTGATTACCATCTGATGTAGATACCCATTTGTAACACATTCATACATGACCATTAAGTCAAATGTATTACATGTTGTTCCTTCAGAAGCCACATATTGTTGTTACAGATCATTCACACACAAAACACACAGGCCATGATTCATACTTTTGTTGTGCCGCATTGCTGTCATTTATTGATGCAAAAGCGGCGCAAACTTACAAAATATAGCTGTATTTTGTAAGTTTGTGCCGCTTTTGCATCAGAAAATGAAGGAAATGCGGTGCAAAGATAGTATAAATCTGGGCCACAGTTGCATACTCTACTACATGTGGCCAACCACTATACCACACACTGTAGGCCATACCATCCTATCTCATCTTGATACAGGGTGCATGCATGTTAAATAAGTGAAACGCAAACACTAATTAAATATACATGGGCCACGAGCGTTAATTCCACCAGCGCACGACACTCATGCGGATATCCATTAAAATAGAAGTTTCCCGGTAATACGTAGTATTTTCCTGCACATGTAGGTTATGTGTCGAAAATATTCATGCAAACATCGTATGCATCAAAAAAAAATACACGCAAGTCGGAAAAGGGGCCGCAAAAGGGACAGGAAGTGATGTAAAAGGAAATCCTGTTTACAGACATGGTAATGTGTGTGTACTTTCTCTTTCACTTTACAGTCTGTGCTTTTTCTTGACTGTTTGGCTGTGTCTTGGGGTTGCACCTGTCTGGATTGCATTTCTTGTATCTCGTGATGCCTCTCTTGTGTGTTTTTGTGTATTCTATTTGAACCTTTTGTGTAGTTTAGTGTTTTTTGGATTGTATTTGTACTGTTGGGTGTCTGTTTGGGGGTTACATTAGTTTGGTTAGTTGGGGTTCGTAGTTTGGGTTGTAAGTTTCCTTTTTCCACATTTATTTTCCTTCCTTTTTCCCTTTTTCTGTTTACATTGCTGTGCACGGACATGTCGGGAAGGGCGAGGTTGACCTGCATGAGTGAGGAGGATCTTGGGGCCTTTGTGTGGCTGGTGTGTCACTTTCTGGCGTTGATGCTGGAGATGGGTGGGCGTGTGATACAGGGTGTGTGATACAGAGGCAAGGAGGTTGCGTGGGGCAAGGTGCTCTACCACCTCAAAAGTGTATTCAATGCAACAAGGAATGAGCACCAGCTGAAGCATTGCTGGGCTGACCTGATCAGGACCTGTTGGACCACCTGGGTGTGGTGATCGGTGGCCCTGTTGGTAAGTATCACATTGACAAATGTGTACAGTTGAGTGTTCCTGAGTGACAGTAGCAGATGTCTTGACATGCTGCATGCACAGTTTATGGCCATGTTGAATGCAAGTAGGACAAACTGTTAGTCTCTGTAGGAAGTTGGCTCTGTATGCACTATTTCAAAGTAAGGAATAGTATGCACAGAGTCCAAGGGTTCCCCTTAGAGGTAAGATAGTGGCAAAAAGAGATAATACTAATGCTCTATTTTGTGGTAGTGTGGTCGAGCAGTAGGCTTATCAAAGGAGTAGTGTTAAGCATTTGTTGTACATACACACAGGCAATAAATGAGGAACACACACTCAGAGACAATTCCAGGCCAATAGGTTTTTGTATAGAAAAATATCTTTTCTTAGTTTATTTTAAGAACCACAGGTTCAAATTTTACATGTAATACTTTAAATGAAAGGTATTGCAGGTAGGTACTTAAGGAACTTTGAATAATCACAATAGCATATATACTTTTCAAATAAAACACATATAGCTATTTTAAAACTAGACAGTGCAATTTTCACAGTTCCTAGGGGAGGTAAGTAATTGTTAGTTCTTGCAGATAAGTAAACCACCTACGGGGTTCAAGTTTGGGTCCAAGGTATCCCACCGTTGGGGGTTCAGAGCAACCCCAAAGTTACCACACCAGCAGCTCAGGGCCGGTCAGGTGCAGAGTTCAAATTGGTTCCCAAAACACATAGGCTTCAATGGAGAAGGGGGTGCCCCGGTTCCAGTCTGCCAGCAGGTAAGTACCCGCGTCTTCGGAGGGCAGACCAGGGTTTTTTTTTGTAGGACACCGGGGAGGACACAAGTTAGCACAGAAAGCACACCCTCAGCAGCACTCTGGTTAGCAGGCCTCAGCACACTTTCAAATCAAAACATAGCATCAGCAAAGGCAAAAAGTCAGGGGGTAACCATGCCAAGGATGCATTCCTTACACAACCCCCCCCCAAACGAAAGAGGATGAGACTAACCTTTCCCAAGAGAGTCTTCATTTTCTAAGTGGAAGAACCTGGAAAGGCCATCTGCATTGGCATGGGCAGTCCCAGGTCTGTGTTCCACTATAAAGTCCATTCCCTGTAGGGCGATGGACCACCTCAACAGTTTTGGATTTTCACCTTTCATTTGCATCAGCCATCTTAGAGGTCTGTGGTCAGTTTGAACTACAAAGTGAGTACCAAAGAGGTATGGTCTCAGCTTCTTCAGGGACCAAACTACAGCAAAGGCCTCCCTCTCAATGGCACTCCAACGCTGCTCCCTGGGGAGTAACCTCCAGTTAATGAAAGCAACAGGCTGGTCAAGGCCATCATCATTTGTTTGGGACAAAACTGCCCCTATCCCATGTTCAGAGGCATCTGTCTGCACAATGAACTGCTTGGAGTAATCTGGAGCTTTTAGAACTGGTGCTGTGCACATTGCTTGTTTCAGGGTGTCAAAGGCCTGTTGGCATTCTACAGTCCAGTTTACCTTCTTGGGTATTTTCTTGGAGGTGAGTTCTGTGAGGGCTGTCACTATGGATCCATATCCCATTCACAAACCTCCTGTAATACCCAGTCAAGCCAAGGAATGCCCTGACTTGAGTCTGGGTTTTTGGAGCTGCCCAGTCCAGAATAGTCTGGGTCTTAGGCTGGAGTGGCTGAACTTGGCCTCCACCTACAAGGTGCCCCAAGTAAACCACAGTTCCCTGCCCTATCTGGCATTTGGATGCCTTGATAGAGAGGCCTGCTGATTGCAGATACTTCAAAACCTTCTTCAGGTGGACCAGGTGATCCTGCCAGCTGGAGCTAAAGACAGCAATATCATCAAGATAAGCTGCACTAAAGGACTCCAAACCAGCAAGGACTTGATTCACCAACCTTTGGAAGGTGGCAGGGGCATTCTTTAAACCAAAGGGCATAACAGTAAACTGATAATGCCCATCAGGTGTGGAGAATGCTCTCTTTTCTTTTGCTTCAGGTGCCATTTTGATTTGCCAGTACCCTGCTGTTAAGTCAAAGGTACTTAAGAATTTGGCAGCACCTAATTTGTCAATCAGTTCATCAGCCCTAGGAATGGGATGGGCATCTGTCTTGGTGACAGAATTAAGTCCTCTGTAGTCCACACAAAACCTCATCTCTCTCTTTCCATCTTTGGTGTGAGGTTTGGGGACTAAGACCACTGGGCTAGCCCAGGGGCTGTCAGAGTGCTCAATTACTCCCAATTCCAGCATCCTGTGGACTTCCACCTTGATGCTTTCCTTAACTTGGTCAGACTGTCTGAAAATGTTTTTTTTGACAGGCATGCTGTCTCCTGTGCCACATCATGGGTACACAGATGTGTCTGACCAGGGGTTAGGGAAAAGAGCTCAGCAAACTGTTGCAGGACCTTCCTACAATCAGATTGCTGTTGGCTAGAGAGGGTGTCTGAATATATCACTCCATCAACTGAGCCATCCTTAGGGTTTGATGAGAGGAGATCAGGGAGAGGTTCACTCTCAGCTTCCTGGTCCTCATCTGTTACCATCAACAGATTCACATCAGCCCTATCATGGAAGAGTTTAGGCGGTTCACATGGATCACCCTCTTGGGGCTCCTGCTAGTGCCTAGGTCCACCAGGTAGGTGACCTGACTCTTCTTTTTTAGCAGTGGGTAAGGGCCACTCCATTTGTCCTGAAGTGCCCTGGGAGCCACAGGCTCCAAAACCCAGACTTTCTGCCCTGGTTGAAATTCAACCATTGCAGCCTTTTGGTCATACCAAAACTTCTGGAGCTGTTGGCTGGCCTCAAGGTTTTTACTTGCCTTTTCCATGTACTCTGCCATCCTTGAACGTAGGCCAAGTACATAGTCCACTATGGTGGTGATTCTAACCCTGGCGGTCGGTGTTAAAGCGGCGGCCAACCCGCCAACAGGCTGGCGGTAAAAAATATGAAATTCTGACCCTGGCGGGAACCGCCAACACAGACAGCCACTTTAACACTCCGCCCGCCACGGCGGTACAAACAAACAGCGCGGCGGTCACCGCCAACAGCCAGGCGGCAGACAATGTACTGCCCACCCTATCACAACTCACCAATCCGCCACCTTTTCCGGGGCGGGAGCACCGCCGATAAAAACACGGCGGAAACAGACTACGAACGGGAAAACGCTCACCACTACGCACTCCAGGAGGAAGGAGGACAGCATGGAACCCGAATTAAACATCCTACCTGCTCTCGTCTACCTTCTCATCTACCACGAGTACGAAGTCCGGCGCAGACGACAACGGTGATTACTGCACATACGACACACGGGAGGGGGGAGGACGAAAGGTTACGGGCACACACATATGCGACACCCCCCCCCCAACTATGTACACACCAATGCAGAGCAGCAAGTCACAGTGACACCACCCAAACACCCCAGAAAAATGCTAGGACATAATCAAATTTGGAATAAATATTTATGTACCAAAAAGGTCCTGAAAAATATCGTACAACCATGAAAGATATTCACAAGAAAACAAATGACATACACATCAGTGTATAACTGAAGTAACAAGTCCTGCACATCCTACGAATTCATCATGTCCGTGGGCCAAAGTTTTGAGAAACAAGGGCAAAGCCCACCCAGGAGACCTGAGTCCTTTGGAGAGAACACTGCAGGGGCATCAGATGTATAAACTACAGGCACCTCAGGGGGAATGGAAGGGGGGGCACCACAGCCACATGAGTCCACGACGCCAGATCCACGAGGAGCCACCATGCCCACTGTACCATCCTGGGGAGTGCAAAGCCACAGTCTCTCAATGTCTCTACAGTGGGTGGGCTGCCCACTGGACCATCCTGGGGAGTGCAAAGCCACAGTCTCTCAATGTCTCTACAGTGGGTGGGCTGCCCACTGGACCATCCTGGGGAGTGCAAAGCCACAGTCTCTCAATGTCTCTACAGTGGGTGGGCTGCCCACTGGACCATCCTGGGGAGTGCAAAGCCACAGTCCATCAGGTGGATGACAGTCTCCACTGGTCAAGGAGGAGGCATGGTTGGCACAGTGAACCATAAACAGTGATTGAGACGGCGGTGCCCAGCGGAGCGGTGCTTGAGATGAAGGGCCCAGCGGAGCGGTGCTTGAGAAGAAGGGCCCAGCGGAGCGGTGCTTGAGAGGAAGGGCCCAGCGCAGCGGTGCTTGAGAAGAAGGGCCCAGCGGAGCGGTGCTTGAGAGGAAGGGCCCAGCGGAGCGGTGCTTGAGAAGAAGGGCCCAGCGGAGCGGTGCTTGAGACGGCGGTGCCCAGCGGAGCGGTGCTTGAGATGAAGGGCCCAGCGGAGCGGTGCTTGAGAGGAAGGGCCCAGCGGAGCGGTGCTTGAGACGGCGGTGCCCAGCGGAGCGGTGCTTGAGAGGAAGGGCCCAGCGGAGCGGTGCTTGAGAGGAAGGGCCCAGCGGAGTGGTGCTTGAGACGGCGGTGCCCAGCGGAGCGGTGCTTGAGATGAAGGGCCCAGCGGAGCGGTGCTTGAGAAGAAGGGCCCAGCGGAGCGGTGCTTGAGAAGAAGGGCCCAGCGGAGCGGTGCTTGAGAGGAAGGGCCCAGCGGAGCGGTGCTTGAGACGGCGGTGCCCAGCGGAGCGGTGCTTGAGACGGCGGTGCCCAGCGGAGCGGTGCTTGAGATGAAGGGCACAGCGGAGCGGTGCTTGAGAAGAAGGGCCCAGCGGAGCGGTGCTTGAGAGGAAGGGCCCAGCGGAGCGGTGCTTGAGAGGAAGGGCCCAGCGGAGCGGTGCTTGAGACGGCGGTGCCCAGCGGAGCGGTGCTTGAGAGGAAGGGCCCAGCGGAGCGGTGCTTGAGACGGCGGTGCCCAGCGGAGCGGTGCTTGAGAGGAAGGGCCCAGCGGAGAGGTCCTTGAGACTGCGGTGCCCAGCGGAGCGGTGCTTGAGAAGAAGGGCCCAGCGGAGCGGTGCTTGAGACGGCGGGGCCCAGCAGAGCGGTGCTTGAGATGAAGGGCCCAGCGGAGCGGTGCTTGAGAAGAAGGGCCCAGCGGAGCGGTGCTTGAGAAGAAGGGCCCTGTTCAGCGGTGCTCTTCTCCACGGCGGGCCCTGTTCAGCGGTGCTCTTCTCCACGGCGGGCCCTGTTCAGCGGTGCTCTTCTTCACCGCGGGCCCTGTTCAGCGGTGCTCTTCTCCACGGCGGGCCCTGTTCAGCGGTGCTCTTCTCCACGGCGGGCCCTGTTCACCGGTGCTCTTCTTCACCGCAGGCCCTGTTCAGCGGTGCTCTTCTTCACCGCGGGCCCTGTTCAGCGGTGCTCTTCTCCACGGCGGGCCCTGTTCAGCGGTGCTCTTCTCCACGGCGGGCCCTGTTCAGCGGTGCTCTTCTCCACGGCGGGCCCTGTTCAGCGGTGCTCTTCTTCACCGCGGGCCCTGTTCAGCGATGCTCTTCTCCACGGCGGGCCCTGTTCAGCGGTGCTCTTCTCCACGGCGGGCCCTGTTCAGCGGTGCTCTTCTCCACGGCGGGCCCTGTTCAGCGGTGCTCTTCTTCACCACGGGCCCTGTTCAGCGGTGCTCTTCTCCATGGCGGGCCCGGTTCAGCGGTGCTCATCCAGCAGGTCAAGGGAGCCAGACCTGGCCTGGACTCCCTGCTCAGTCGCCCTCGGACCGTGACGTTTCTGGACCCTTCGGGGACGGACTCCTGGCCTCCTTAGTGTCTTTCCCTTTCTATGGCTAGGATCTGTCTTTCCAAAGCCAATCTTTTGGCCATCCTGGCTAGCAGGAGGTCCTCTTCACTGAGGCTATCCTCAGTGATTTCAGAGGTGCTGGCCCCTCCTGTGAGGGAAGCAGCATCTCTGACTATCACAGTTGGAATCAGGGATTGAGGGTCCCTGGATTCCCTAGTTAGGACTGGAAGGTGGGAATTCTCCTCCATGTCACTAACATCATCCTCTGGGTTGTCATCCTCAGAGGGGTTGGCTATTTCAAACTCTGCCAAAAGCTCCTGGAGCTGTTGTTTGGAGGGTCTTGAGCCAATTGTGATTTTCTTTATTTTGCAGAGTGACCTTAGCTCCCTCATCTTAAGATGGAGGTAAGGTGTGAGGTCGAGTTCCTCCACATTCACATCTGCACCAGGCATTATGTTTCTAAAAGTTGGAATACTTTTTAAGACTAGTTCTAGAATCTAATTCAAACTTTCACAAAACTTTTAAACTCTAAAAGAAATGCTAAACAGGGACTAACACAAGGCCCTAGCAGGACTTTTAAGAATTTAGAAAAATAGTTCAAATTGCAAAAATCAATTTCTAATGACAATTTTTGGAATTTGTCGTGTGATCAGGTATTGGGTGGGCCGGTCAGGTGCAGAGTTCAAAGTGGTGCCCAAAACACATAGGCTTCAATGGAGAAGGGGGTGCCCCGGTTCCAGTCTGCCAGCATGTAAGTACCCGCGTCTTCGGAGGGCAGACCAGGGGGGTTTTGTAGGGAACCGGGGGGGGGACACAAGTTAGCACAGAAAGTACCCCCTCAGCAGCACGGGGCGGCCGGGTGCAGTGTGCAAACACACGTCGAGTTTTCAATGGGTTTCAATGGGAGACCAAGGGGTCTCTTCAGCGATGCAGTCAGGCAAGGGGGGGCTCCTCGGGGTAGCCACCACCTGGGCAAGGGAGAGGGCCTCCTGGGGGTCACTCCTGCACTGGAGTTCCGATCCTTCAGGTCCTGGGGGCTGCGGGTGCAGAGTCTTTTCCAGGCGTCGGGATCTGGGAGTCAGGCAGTCTCAGTCAGGGGGAGCCTCGGGATTCCCTCTGCAGGCGTCTCTGTGGGGGTTCAGGAGGGGCAACTCTGGCTACTCACGGTCTCGTAGTCGCCGGGGAGTCCTCCCTGAAGTGTTGTTTCTCCACAAGTCGAGCCGGGGGCATCGGGTGCAGAGTTGCAAGTCTCACGCTTCCAGCGGGAAACGAAGTTGTCTTGAAGTTGCTTCTTTGAAAAAAAGTTGCAGTCTTGGGTGAACAGAGCCGCTGTACTCTGGAGTTTCTTGGTTCTTCTAGAGCAGGGCAGTCCTATGAGGATTCAGAGGTCGCTGGTCCTGGGGAAAGCGTCGCTGGAGCAGTGTCTTTTAGAAGGGGGGAGACAGGCCGGTAGAGCTGGGGCTAAAGCAGTTGGTGTCTCCGTCTTCTCTGCAGGGTTTTTCAGCTTAGCAGTCCTCTTCTTCTTAGGTTGCAGGAATCTGAGTTCCTAGGTTCAGGGGAGCCCCTAAATACAGAATTTAGGGGTGTGTTTAGGTCAGGGAGGGCAGTAGCCAATGGCTACTAGCCCTGAGGGTGGCTACACCCTCTTTTTGCCTCCTCCCAAGGGGAGGGGGTCACATTCCTATCCCTATTGGGGGGATCCTCCATCTGCAAGATGGAGGATTCCTAAAAGTCAGAGTCACTTCAGCTCAGGTTGCCTTAGGGGCTGTCCTGACTGGTCAGTGACTCCTCCTTGTTCTTCTCATTATCTCCTCCGGCCTTGCCGCCAAAAGTGGGGCCGTGGCCGGAGGGGGCGGGCAACTCCACTAGCTGGAATGCCCTGTGGTTCTGTAACAAAGGGAGTGAGCCTTTGAGGCTCACCGCCAGGTGTTACAGCTCCTGCCAGGGGGAGGTGATAAGCATCTCCACCCAGTGCAGGCTTTGTTACTAGCCACAGAGTGACAAAGGCACTCTCCCCATGTGGCCAGCAACATGTCTCGAGTGTGGCAGGCTGCTAAAACCAGTCAGCCTACACGGGTAGTTGGTTTAGGTTTTAGGGGGCACCTCTAAGGTGCCCTCTGGGGTGTATTTTACAATAAAATGTACACTGGCATCAGTGTGCATTTATAGTGCTGAAAAGTTTGATACCAAACTTCCCAGTTTTCAGTGTAGCCATTATGGTGCTGTGGAGTTCGTGTTTGACAGACTCCCAGACCATATACTCTTATGGCTACCCTGCACTTACAATGTCTAAGGTTTTGCTTAGACACTGTAGGGGCACAGTGCTCATGCACTGGTGCCCTCACCTATGGTATAGTGCACCCTGCCTTAGGGCTGTAAGGCCTGCTAGAGGGGTGGCTTATCTATACTGCATAGGCAGTGTGAGGTTGGCATGGCACCCTGAGGGGAGTGCCATGTCGACTTACTCGTTTTGTCCTCACCAGCACACACAAGCTGGCAAGCAGTGTGTCTGTGCTGAGTGAGGGGTCCCCATGGTGGCATAAGACATGCTGCAGCCCTTAGAGACCTTCCCTGGCATCAGGGCCCTTGGTACCAGGGGTACCAGTTACAGGGACTTACCTGGATGCCAGGGTGTGCCAATTGTGTAAACAAAAGTACAGGTTAGGGAAAGAACACTGGTGCTGGGGCCTGGTTATCAGGCCTCAGCACACTTTCAAATCAACACATAGCATCAGCAAAGGCAAAAAGTCAGGGGGTAACCATGCCAAGGATGCATTTCCTTACAGTCTCCCAGTACTGAGATGTACTCCAAATGTCTATACATTTTAACAATGCAGTCCTGAGCTTTGTTGAGTCATATCCGACTATTACTTAGGGCCACATGGACCAAGCTATTTTTAATTCTCACAAACTGCCTAGTTTTCAGATTCATTGTGTTTACGTCAGGAAAAATGTTCATTCAAATGCACACCCCAATTTTGCCTTTCTACTATCACATTGGCCAATCACAAACCAGGGTTTGCTAGTGGCATTTAGGAAGGGGTGTTACAGTCTGCTGATTGATTCTTTGTTGACCGCAAATGCTGGCACTAAACAATTGCAGTTACCATCCGTTTCAAGTTGGTGGTAACCCATTTGCAAAAGGGGATGGATCCCCATGGGATCCCTTCCCCTTTGTTAATGCATGCCCAAAAATAGTTTCTGAGCAGGAAGTTATCCCACGGACCACTGACTGCTTCAAAAAAATATTTGAGTCATAATATTGGTTTTTAAATGCTTTCTGATTATCCCTGATGAAATAAGGCTGCTGAGCCCAGCAGGCCTAGCATTCCTGTGAGTGCCGCCATACCCAAGGGGTTTTCAAAATGAGACCTACCTCATCAAAATTCATGAGATAGGTCATTTGCTACCCCATTTGTGATTTGCAAACAGTGTCATTGACAGTGCTGTACTCAGACCATCCTACTTGCAAATTGCGAGTTGCTAAGTCTCGCAATGTGTGAATCACAAAATATGATCTTGGTACATTTTTCCCTGAGTAACACATTTCAGGTGCAATGACAACACCTGTGCCCATTCACTCTGTCAATGATGATCAGATAAGACACTTTCAGCATAGCACATTTCACTGTTTAGGGACAGCAAAGTGGGCTGTCCATGTTTAGTGCTTCCTTGTCATCATTACACACACACACACACACACATGATCCCTGCCATCATGTTGGCAAAGAGGGCATATACGGCTTAGGGGACACTGCCAATGGGGCATCTGTTACCTACATACAAATGTGGAATATCTGTTATGGACCAATGAATGCATGATAATTGCAGACTAAAAATTGAGCCACATGTCCATCACACAGTAACTCAATGTCCCTTGATGCACAAGCCACAATACCTGAGTCACTTGTATTACAGTGCACCAGGGAAGTGCCTTGAAATTGGAGTAGCATTAGAAATGGATTAGCCACAAATGTTTGTAGTCAGGTCCAACACCACATGCTTGTTTGGCCCAGTGTATGTGTGCAGATGTGTGTTTATCACTCACTGGATTGTCAGTGTCAATGTGAGTTTGTACTGGTATGTCTGTTGGAGTGTCTACATGCAGGATCAGCAGCTCACTCATGTAAAATGTTACACAGTGTGATATGTTGTCCACACATGTCTACAGTGATCTGACATTGACCATATTTCCTTTCCCTGTCTTACAGTTGGACCAGCCCCCTATACTATTGGGGAAGTGGCTCAATTTCAGGACCCAGACATATCCAGTAAGTGTGACAATGTATGTCCTGTGTAGTGAATGCAGCTGTTGTGTGAGTGACTCTTGTGTGTTGCACTCATTGCAAGATATGATGAGCTGGCACGTGATCTGATATATTACTTGACTGGATTTTGACATAGTGGTCCTTGCAAGGGTTAGACATTCACAGGCAGTGAGTCATATTTTGGGAGTCTCGTGCTGGGCAATAGGCAGCAGCATGTGAACAAGGTGACTAGTAGCCACAAGTAGGCCCACATGTGACTTGGAAGTGCTCTAGTGTCAGAATATTGTCACAGAGTCATACCCTCATTTTCACAAGACAGTGATGCATCAATTTTCTGCACAAAATTGTGCATCCCTGTATTGTAATGTACATGTAGGACTGTATGAGAAACTGTCCCCCAGTATCTAGCCCCATACGTTATACTACATTTACTTGACACTTATGTGGTATGTAATAGGCGTGCATGCAGGTCAAGGCCAGACGTGTGCTGGCATCACTGTGGGTGATTTTGGAATTGTGTTGGCAGATCAGGTGTTGAGGGTTGTCCACAAATGGAAACATGAATGTAGATGTGATTGACCTATGGATACCTCATTTCTAGGTGGCAGCCCTCCTCATATGTGTTCCACTCACTAAATCCATGTACAAGTGGAAATGGCTTTGTGGTTGTCCTGATGTATTGCATGCCCATCCCCTCCGAGGCACCGGGGTAGGGTAAACACAGATATTTAGGTAGATGTGATGGTCACAGTGTAGATGACAGTCATCTCATTCAGGCATGCATGTCTCCCAAACAACACTGATCCCTTATGATTAGCAACTGCATACCATCATGCCAATTACTTATACAAATCACTGGTCTTGGGTGCCTTGAAGTTGACACAGATGAGAAAGATTAGTCGGCCTGGCCCATGTGAAGTAGTTACTGCATTTCCATTGTGACACATGCACTACATCAATGTACGGATCACTTTATTTGTTACACCTCTTGTTGTGCTTTGCTGTGCTGTTAAATACTTGATAGGTAGACAGCATTGCCATTTCATTCATTAGGTACATTATATCATCTGTACTGTGATTTGGACTGCATGTGCAAATTGAGGGCGAGTGTTAGATTATCATCTGTACATGCATCACACAATGATGACACTGATGGTTACCTGTCTGATTTTTACAGCTTACAGCATGAATGTAGCAGAGATCAGAGATTTCCAAAAGCGGGAAGTGAGGTGCAGACACATCTTGGATGTCGAGTCTGGGTACCAGAGGATGGCAAGACGCTAACGGACAGAGAGAGCCACAGGAGAATGGCGGGCTTTCATCCAAGGGGGACTGACATTGGCCACAGCGGTTGGAGCCCCCACCACAACTGCACCCAGTAGCACAGCAGCCACCATGACATCAGCCCCACCAGCTGCACCGTCAACTTTAGGACCAACAACCACCACAACTGCTGCACCCTCCACTTCAGCACTGACCACCACACCTGCAGGAGCAACAACCTCTGCAACACAGACCACCACATCTGCTACATTAGACATGGCCACCATTTCCCAGCTCCAGAGGGACATGCAAAAAGTTTTGAAAAAGCTTGACACTCTACAGCGGGACAGCAACAAAAATACCCAAAGGCTCAAATCTACCAAGAAGTCTCTGAGGAGGGCAAACCTCTGAACTCCTGCCTCTGCTCATCCCTAATTCCGTCCCCTCCTTCCTCATTCCTTCTCCAGTTTTTTTGTGCATTTATGGCGTTTAGTGATAGGTTAGAGTAGGATAGTAGTTTAGATAGGAAAAGTAGGTGGGGGTTTCATATTATTACATGTTAGTTTGTGGATCGGTGGGTGGGGGTTAATTTTGGGGCTTTTGTGTATTTTATTAAAAAACAAAATATACAACATTTTCAAAATATGCAAAAAAATATATATTTGTATAGTATTAGTTAGTATCGGTTTAGGTTAATATATGTTGTTCTACATGTGTCTCGTCATATAAGGGGGTCGGGGGCAAATGTTTAGATTGTGTTGTTAAATGTGGTAAGTAAGCTTAGCATAGAGTAGTTAGGGCCAGTTGTGGGTAATGTATAGTTAGGATAGATTAGGTTAGTATAGGAGTGTTACATAGTTTTAAATTCTGTTTTGTATATAAGACTTAGGTACTCCCTTACTGCATGTGTCATATGCCTGGGGCTCTGGGTCTTTGTGTCAGTGCACAGTGCCAATTGCCTGTTGGCCTGTGTATTCCATCCTGCATCCACATCCCTCTCTTGACATGTTAATTCCCACTTCCTGTTGAGCTGTCACATTGGCAGAAACAACAAATCTAAATCTCTATGCATCTGCCATCCATTGTACCCACCACTCAACGTGACTATGGTTCCCATGTATTGGACAGGTAGGTGTGGTTTTAAAGCTGTCATAGTTTTGGCCCCTTGTCAGAATGTCGGGCACTGTGGGATGTCTGCCTGCAGCCTGATGTTCATGTGGACACTGTTAAACTGAGTAGTGTCAATTTCAGATGAGGTCAAGTATACAAATGTCATGCCTAAGACTTTAAATTGTACTCCCAGCTGACGTTATTGGCCAAATACTCTTACACAGCCATTCCTGCTGTATGATGTGGGTGAGGCATGTATGTTTTAAAGCAAATGTCACATACACAATGATTTATTGCAGGGGATGTGACCAGCATTGCGTTTCATCTTGTAGATACCTTGGGCCAGAAATATACTATTACTGCACTACATTTGCCTAATTTTTTGACACAAAAGCAGGGCAAACTTACAAAATACAATTATATTTTGTAAGTTTGTGCTGCTTTTGCTTCAACACTGATGCAAATGCAGCGCTGAAGAATTAGAATTCATGGCCCTTGTGCATAAATATCTGCCCACATTATTTTTGCCCTCTGGTATTGACACTCTGTGACCATAGACATGTTACATGCATCACATATCTCCAGCCAAGTAGATGTGTCACTTTACATAGAGACAAAGTGGTTGTGTAGGTGTTGTTTATTTTAAAGTGCAGCATTGTAATATTTACATAGTCCAGGTTTGTGATCCCATTAGTGTAAAGCATTCTAATTTGATGCGACCCAAGTGCCAGGTTGAGGGACATGTCATTGGACATGCTGAGATGAAGTGTCATTCAGTGCACAGGAACATGAATTGCCAATTGACTGGTGAGAGACAATTGCAGTCCATAGTGGTAGGGTTAACAGTGTGTCGGTGAAGAGTGCATGTCACTGCCTGTGTACACAGACCTGCATGTTGTCAAGTACAGGAAAAAGGAAAATCAGTGGGCATGTGGCATGGGCTGGTGCTGGTGGGTACTCCTATGGGTGAATTTGATCTGATCTACATCTTCATCCTCTGAAGTGTGTGTCGTCTCCTCTGCCCTTGATGGTGGTAGTGGTGGGTTTGAGGGGGCAACACACACTTCAGTGGTTGGAGAAGTGGGCTCCAAATTCCCAGCAGCTGCCATCTTTGGAACTACATATGGCATAACTGCAGCAAGGAGGAGCTGCTGATTATTGAGTATGGCAGCAACATCCCTGTGGTAGACAGGCATGTCTGCCCTGAGGGAGTCCCGCTTGTTGTCATGTATGCAGCTGCAAGATTCGGAGGGCAGGTGTTGTGGCAACTCCCTCACAGCAGTGGTGAGGTCCCTCACACACTGTTGGACTCCTTACAGTAGGGATTGTGTGACTTGTATGGGTGCTGACTGTTCCACGGACGTTATCATGCCCATCCACGTCCCTTCAGGCTGGCTGCCATAGTTTACATCCCCACCCACACCTCCTTGGCCAGCTCCCGCTGTACACCCACTAATGTCCTCTCAAAGATGGTCCCTGTGTCATCAGAGTCCTCAGCTGTGTTTGAGCTGGCAGGTCGTACTATTGGGGTGGTGGGTGGGTATTCTGGGATGGCTGCTACATGTGTGCTCCTCCTTGTGACTGGAAGTTGTGTCTGGATTGTTCCCAGGACATCTTGGAGGGTTTCCTGGCTGATGGTTATCAGCTGGTCATCTGGGTTATCAGGGTAGTCCAGGACAGACAGCTCCACAAGAGAGCCACCAACCTCTGCAATGAGATATTGTACAATTAGTGTGTCTGTGTTGTGCCAGTTGTAATGTGACATCACTGACTTCCTTTTGGTGGTACATTGTTATCTTGGTTGCCATGCATTGTTCATGTCATTTATGTTTGTAGTCTCTCAGCCCTATGCCCCATCTGCATATCACATGTAGTGTGGGCAGTTTGGGAAATACTCTGCATCACATCTTTTAGGTGTTGATTCTGTCCAAATTGTGGCTTGCCACCTTCTTGTCCTAATCAACCCTCCCTCTTCTTCCATTAGCATGGTGAGGCCTTGCAATGATTGTTGGTGTGCTGATGCCACAATTACCACACATAACAATATGGTCCTGTCTTAGTCTATCATTTTTCACATCCACCTATTCAGTGCTGAGACCTAGCACCATACCATGTATTGCATTTCCATGAAACGATACAAGGGTTACCATTGGTAGTTTCTCATGTTGATGTTTGGGTATGTGTGCTACATTGCATTGCACTGATGGGCCTGGCAGAGTTCCATTTCCTCTTATGACTGTGCGGGTGTGTTTGCCTAGCTCCACACATATGTCCTCCCCCTCAATGCTGTTGTCTTAGCACTATGAAACCTGAGATGTTGGATTGTGGCATTGCAGCTATTGTGACACAGGCACAGGGGTAAACCCTGGGATGGGCAGCATGGGTATGAGATTACTGCCGTGTACATCATAATGTATGTGACAGTGCCTGATAGTTAATGAGTCTATAGACATGAGCAGTTGACGTGAGTTGCACTTAGATAGAAATTGATGGGGATTGATCACGTGGTCATACTGAACCCTTATTTTGAGTGTGTTTGTGCCATGGACACCTAACTGCCATTTCCTAATTGACTAGCGCACACAAAACAGGTAGTAGTGGCAAGTGTAGTCAATTGTAAATGCCAATTGAGCCAATGGCCTGAGACTGAGCATTGTCCTCTAGTTTACATTTTGACAATACCAGCTGTCCTGTGACACCAGACCAGTTTTACATTCTATCCTACCCTCCCAGTCTGCTTCAGCATTTCCAGAGCCTGGTCATGGCGGTATTCCCCCATGCAAAGGTTGTTGGTGTTCTGTTGTGCTGTGCCCTTGGATGCCCCTGCACAGCCCATGCACTTACCATGGGCAGTGCAGGGAGTCCTGTGTCCTGCCCCTTTGGCGTTTCCACTGCCTGATTTTCAGGGCTGACATGCATTATGTAGTAGGTATGTGCCTCCCCCTTCTTGCAATTGACATTTAGGTATTTTTGTCCCCCATGCAACTTACCCTGCATTTGTGTTGTTTCCTGGTAGTCTGTGCTGTCCTGCGATACCAGTGACGATTTCCTCCGGGATGATGACTGCAACCATCTCCTCCATCTTGTCCAGGTCCTCTTGTGGTGCTGAACTCCCACCTCCGGTCTGCAATGCTGCCTTCCAGTTCCTTGCCATTTTCTCCTTTGTCCTGCGCTTACAGTCATGCCAGCGTTTCTTGCACTCAGAGACAGTTCTCCTGACCTCTGCCACGCTGTTAATCTTGTCCACATTCTGTTGCCAAATTGCCTCTCTCCTCCCAATTGGCAATTTAGAGGTGATGAAGAGTTGATGCTGGTGCTCTGTCACCTCTCTGACCAGGATTTTATGCTCTGCGCTGACGGGACACTTCCTCTTCTTCTTGTCTCCCTCCTGGGTCTTTCTGTGTCCTCCTGGCTGTTTCCTGGTTGTGTGCACTCTCCCGGGGGTCTCTTCTGGCTTCTGGGATCCATTTTGGGGCTCCTTAGCACTGGTTGCTGCATTTGCATCTCTTTTTGATGCTATTGTGGTTAAAAATGGTGCATGTCCGTTTCGCAACGTTTTTCCATGTCGCAAACCAGATTAGAGTCATTTTTCTTGCGTTAGCGTCATTTTGCCTTATGACAAGGAACAATGGTTAGTTTCAGGAAAAATTACTCTAATCTGTTCTTAGCACCACCTAGCATCAAAGTATAAATTTGACGCCTAGGTGGTGTTGGGAAACAAACCTACGTTAGTGTAGTTTTGCGTCAAAAAGTATAAATCTGGCCCTTAGTCTGAATGGATGCCCTCGTGTGTTCTATTATTTTGGTGTCCAAGGTTCCCCCTCTGGCTAGGGGAGCACCTGTGCATTAGTGTTTGCATGCTATTCATGGCAATATTTATCTAGCTTTTCAGCCTGCATGTGAAATCTGCTTTACATGTGACCTGACGGTGACTCCATGATTTGTTGGGAACATCTTTTAAGGGACTGATGTGGTTCTAACTTTCCTCAGTTTTGAATAATCATAATTTCTAAACTGATCGTGGGGAAATAAGTACACATGATTATGCTGGCAATAACTATTAGCTACAAGCTCAACTTTAGACAGAGATGCATCAAACAGACATTTCACGTGCATAAAATAATGCATATGAACTTTCACAACCTAAAGAAAGTGCAACTGTTACTTTACAACATTATTAACTGTTTTTAGCAGTGAAATAGCAGATCTGGAATAACAATTTTTGAGAGAAAGATAACGACTTTTTCATAAACACATTAAAACATTTAATGAGACGTAGCATTTTGATATGAAATATAGTTGCAATAGTTTATTAGCACCACAACATCAACAAGGCATCAATGAAAACCACAATTGAATTAAAAAGAGAGAAAAAAGTGACAGAAAAAATGATAACTTTCTCTAAAAAAAACGTTAGCCCTCTCCTAGTGCATGCTGTCCGATGTCAATGGGAGGCTCTGCGTGATACATGGGACCAAGTGAGCCAGATAGTTTGTCAATATCAGCGCAGGGGCAAAGATAGCAACAATTTACATGGAGAAAAAGGAACAACTCGGCAACTACAGGCCCTACTCGGCCAAGCACAAGCCACAATTAATCTCCAAGATTCAAGTCTTTCCCTAACATCTGAATTACACCCTGTTTCACACCCAGGGGCTTACTGAACCATCTGTGTCACGTCCAGAGGTCCAAGTGACTAAACAACACTTTCACCTTACTTAGCGGTGTGCTGACTATCAGGAAAAGGTGACATCTGCAGAATCACCTCTAAGGCCACCTTGTCAATGCTCAGTTCAGACACATGAAATGTGCAATTTGTCAGATTTCTGCCAGTGGCAGGGTGCTCAGGTTAAATCTTTATGCTTCTTCCTACTTTGCCATATGCTCTTTTACATTCTGACAGCGGCTTCAGATTAGACTTCAAACCCTCGGATTCAGCAGAACATTCAATCAATTGCAGTGTCTGCTTACATCTCTTTGTGGTGCAGTTGTCAATCAGTACAGGTAGGGTCCACTTCCTTCGTCTGCAGTTGGGCTTGAAAAAACAATATCTCCTATCTGGCTCACCATAATGTTTCTCGAATGTGGATATACCTTAATGAAATTAAAGACAAGAGGCAAAACAGGAGCAGTTAGTTTAGTCAAAAGAGCAGTACAGGGTTGTTGTCTGATGATGGTCAACATTACAGAGTTCTGAGCACCGTTATAAACAATGCTTGCAAGGTCATGAAATAATTTTAAGCATTCTTTGGAGAAAGGAATCTGGGCCTAGTCATGGATTTGTAAATCTAACCATCTGATAAAGTGCACAGGTGGGTCTCAAACTTGCGTGGACATATTGTGGGCCAGTGGGTAACATATCCAGATGTCTGACATGTTCACCCGCATGTTGTCTTTGTGTTGTGTTCTGAATGTCTGATTGTTCCTAACTTCATGTGGCATCTAACTTTTATGGTGTTTTGGGAATGCTCACTCCTCCGGCCAAATGTGTTTTAGTGTGGGGGGGATATTCTCCTACGACCATTGTGTATTTGCTGCCTAGCTGTGGGATCCATCTGGGTTTTTCCAGTTCATGTGTTTGTTGAAGGGCTATGCATCACCCCACATGTGATATGTGAATCATTTGCTTCAGACCTAGGTTGCAGGGCTTGCCTGACCATGTATTTCTGACTCAGGCTTGATGAGGAGGTCACTTCAGGTGAAATTAACAATGACAACAGTGATGCTAGTTCGTTATTATGCACACACATATAATAACGTACATTGCGTTTGTTTTTATCATTATCAACACATGATAAAGTGAAGGTGGGTGAAACAAGATCTGAGTTATGTAGTTTTAATTAACATAAATTTGCAGTTAGGGTACAAAATAGAAATGCACCATTAGTGCCGCATGAAAGTGAAATTAAGCATTCTTTAAAATAAATATTATGGTTTTTTGTAGAAAGAGAAGAACATACCATGAAAGGGGTGATATTGATAAGAAGAGGAAATGTAAGGAACAGTTCTATATTTCTACAATTGGGGCATAAAAAAAAGGGCTTAAGGTTAGGGATGCATTGGAATACAATAATACAATACAATAATAAAATGGGCACTTCTTGGCACCTAGAGCTGAGTCAATTATTAGATATAATTAAGTAGTAGGTGGTTAGGAGTGGGATTTGATGGATATTACACCCCTCATGTGAGGTGTGCATTAAAAAATCATGGTTACCACATTGCTGGAAGGAAAATGTGAAAGCACAGGGACATTTATGAAAATCCTTTCACATAATTTTCATTATACTGAGATCATACACATACGGTTCTTTTCAGTGAATCAAGAAGGAAGCAATATTCCTTGTTGCAATGAGATATATTAATATCTTTATGGGGTCGAGTTTGGTGACACATTGTTTGGACAACTTGAAATGCAATCACATAGAAGGAAGAGAAAAGACAGGAAATATGATGGCATGGGAGGTCACAGTAATGGAGATGGAAGATCTTAGACACATGATTGGAGATTATTATACCCAATCAGTGAATAGATGGGGAGTAACAGAAAATAGAATTTTTGGAAAGATCTGAAGCCAC
This sequence comes from Pleurodeles waltl, assembly GCF_031143425.1. NCBI lineage: Eukaryota > Metazoa > Chordata > Amphibia > Caudata > Salamandridae > Pleurodeles > Pleurodeles waltl. The sequence continues at coordinate 334,940,670 of NC_090444.1, read as the reverse complement.
AGCACAGCATACCAAAGGCAGCTGATTCTTTTTTTGTTGATCAATAAAGAGAAAGAGAGGTTTGTTTGCAAGACGGCCTGGTACCCTGACTTTGGCCCTCATTATGAACACAGCGATAAACACCGCACCACCAGCGGTGGTAAAAACCGCCAACAGAGGAGCGGTCCGGACTCCAAATAATGAACCAACTGAAACACAGGCATCCTGAAAACCACTCACTGCCTTCAGAGGAGTGCCAACAACGACGGCAGAGCCTGCCCACAGGCCGACGGAAAGGTCCAACCCGCCCATCAAATAATGAACCAATAGACCACTGTCAGTTCTGGGGCAGGAAACACCGCCACGCAAAGCCAGGCGGAAACAAAACAAATATAAGGAAACACTCACCGGAGGCTAACACAACATGCCGAAGCAGACATGGATAGAGAGCTGCAGATCATGCCAGCCCTTCTCCTTGCCATATCTCTCCACGACTGAGACCGCCGATGAAGACGACGACGGTAAGTATCGCCACCTACGAAACAAGGGAAGAAAGGGTACAGTTACATACCCACCCACTCCACCCACCCTGCAACGCACCCACAACCCTTCACAGCAGCACAAGCCATATACCCCACAGCAAGAGGGACTTACCTTACACAAGTCAAATCCAACCTGTCCAAAGTACATACATGTGCCCCACACTCACAAACAATGAAATGAGAGACCAGGGATCCAGAGTGTGCAACCAAAACACAGGCCACACATTAAGTTTTTATGCAGCTCTCAGAGCAAACAAATTGTAAATAAGGCCATTGGCCAGTCCATAGTGCTATGAGTCCCATGGGCCACAATGGCCCCAACCTGACTCCCACAAGTGCTATGGTACTCCACCTTGTAGGGGCCACAATGGGCCATCCAGGCACCTCAGGGAACAGGGGCAGGGGGTGGTGGGGTGGTGATTTACGACAGGGGGAGGCTTGGATTTGCCTTCAGAAGGTGGAGGGGGTTTGGGTTTGGCCTTGGAAGGTGGGAGAGTGTGCTTGGACCGGGTGGAGCCAGATGGAATAGGCTCAGCACTGGGCTTCTTCTTCTGTGGTAAAGGGGCACAGGAATGTGAAGGGTGGACAGGGGCGGGCTGTGACGTGGAAGGAGTGGAAAGGGCAAGGAGGTGTGCACGTTTAGGGACGAGACGGGGTGAGCCAGTGGGTTGGAATAGGTCAGCACGGGAGAGGAAAAGTTTCTTAGGTGCAATTGGGGTGGCCTGGAGGAAGGCGTGGGAGTGGAGGTAGAGGTGTGGTCGTAAGTGGTGTAGGTGTGCATGTTGTGGATACAGGTGACTGGACAGTGTGCTGAGGTGTGGTGGATGTGTGATGAGTGGGTGTTTTGGTGCGTTTGAGTGTTTTTGGAGGGGGGTGGACCCAGTGGGACAAGACAGGCTGCTAGTGTGAATGTATGTTGTTTGGGTGTCTGCAAATCTGGTGAGTGTGCTGTACATGTCAACTAAAGTATTTGTGGTGAGTGCAGGTGTGGTGTTTGGGACGCATGTATGGATGTGTGCTATTGTGGTGACCGCAGGAATAGTGTCAGCAACACTGAATGAAGGTGCAGTGCCTGGGGGGGTGTATGTAGAGGGGACAGAGAGGGAGGCGGAAGAGGTGAGCACACTGGGGGAAGTGGATGTGGCTGTGTGTGCATGTGTATGTTGGCTGTGTGAATTCTTGTGGTGGGAGGTGTGTTGCTTGTGTTTTGAAGTGTGCTTCTTGTGTGTTGAGGTGTGTGCCTGCCTGTCAGAATGTGTGCTTTGGACGGGTGAAGGGAGTGGGGTGCTGGAAGGGGTGGAGGAGGTTGGAGGGGGGGAATGGAATGACCAGGAACACTAGCTGCCGTCAAGGCCTCTAGGCCAGACACAGCACTGTGAACGCCATCCAGATAGGCATTGGTCTGCTGCATCTCTGATGCTAGCCCCTGGATGGCATTAACGATGGTTGTCTAACCTACAGAGATGGTTCTCAGGAGGTCAATAGCCTCCTCCGTGAGGGCAGCTGGCCTAACTGGGGCAGGGGAAGAGGTGCCTGGGGCAAAGGAGATGCCCAACTTTCTGGGTGAGCGGGCACAGGCTACTCGGTGGGGAGCAACTGGGAGGGTGGTGATGGTACAGGGGGTGGTGGAAGATGACACAGTAGGTATGGGCCCTCTAGGGCCCACCACCGACAGGGAGCCCCCATCAGAGGAGGTATCCGAGTCACTACCTCCAGTGGTAGTTGCCTCCCCCATGGTACTCCCCTCACCCTCCAAACCACTGGTCCCCTTGCCGTCGGACGACTCTGCCTCCGAGGATCCATCCCTACTGGCCGGTGCCTCAGCTCCCTCGCCAGATGATGCTGATGTACACAGATAACACAAGAGAACAGGGATGGGGAGACAAAAAAGCAGAGACATTTGTAAATAGCTGAATGGAGTGAACATAGTGGTTCATACATACACCCACCCAGAAGACCCTCCAACTATACCCATGGCTATGCCCCTGACTAGTGCCCAGAACCCTGCTCTACGCCATTCCCTAAACAACTTAAGGACCCAACGTGTAGGAGATCTGACCAAAACACCCCTACTCTCCACGGGGGCCATAATGTAGATGGACATCAGTCAGAGTCCCTGCAAATAAACAGCATAAACCCGAATGCATGCACAGACATCCATCAAGGGTCATATATGTGGTATGTGTACTCACCCCCTTGTGACTGCTGTGCAGCCTTCAAGTGCCCATCCAGGTCTGGGTACGCCACCACCAGGATGCGTAGCATAAGGGGGGTCAGTGCCCGACAGGCACCCCTTCCCCGTTGGGAGGACTTCCCCAGCTGGGCCTCGCAGATTTTTTGCACCTGGTGCTGCAGGTACTCCCACCTCTTCCTGCAGTGGGTGCTCTGCCGGTTGTAGACCCCCAGGGTCGGCACCTCCTTGGGGATGGCATGCCAAAGTGCCCTCTTCTGGTGGGTGCTTACCTAAAAGGGACACACATAAATGTAACACAGAGGTCAGGCACTGGCCAAACATATACAGCTGGCTATTTGTCCACTATGGGACGGACAGTACAAACCAACTAACAGCACATACACACGCAGCATGTTAGGAACCCTGGCCCATCCAGGGTCAGAGGTGCACACATGTATGCTGCCAACACCAACCATTACACACATCCATGACCCACTATCCTTCTACTCACCTGTACCTCTGGCCGTCCGTAGAGCTTGGTGTACAGGGGCAGGACCTTGTCCACAAGCCTCTCCAATTCCTTTTGGGTGAAGGTCGGGCCCTTTCCCCTGCAACACGTGCCACTTCCATGACCAGAGGCAGGACACAGCAGTACACTCAGTGGAGTACCTGCTTGCACGAGATCAGGGAGTCAAGTGAAGTTGGTGTGACGAGTTTGCGTACGCCCCGCGGCGGTGTGCACCCTCACCGCCAGCGGCGATCATGATACGCTAGGATTCCCCATTGACATCCATGTTAACCAATGAATTGCGCACAGCGGTAAACACTGCCTTATGCTGTTACGTCAACCGTTAGCAGTATGAGGTCACTTCCACAACAACAGTTCTGGATTACAGGGGGCAGACATTTTGGCAAAAACTACACATTTATAAAACTCCAATCTGCACAATGCAAGCTCTACTGTTCCCCAAACACACATAGGCATGTGAGAATCAACATTACCTCAGCTGACAATCCCTGATCTATCATTGTGGTCAAGTTGATGTTATGTCATACACATTATGCATTTGTGTGGCGACAATCAAGGCAGCAGTGCTCAATGACTGAAAATGTGTGCCCATGTACGTGTGTTCCTCACACGTGTTTCCAACTCCTCCTTGGTACTGACCCATGTGGCAAGGAAGGGCCCCATCGGTGTACAGACCACTTGTGGATTTGTGGACCAAGGTGGAGCGTAACATCATTATCAATTACAGACTCACCTGTGCAACTATTCTTGAACTTTGTGCATTATTGGATCCTACACTGACTCTGGCAAATCGTAATCAGCATGCCATCCCTACTGAAGTGCAGGTGCTTTCTGCACTCCCTTTCCTGGCCACAGGCTCATTTCAAGTGACAGTGGGCATGGGTGCAGTTTTCTCACAGCCAATGCTTAGCATTATACTGATAAGATTCTTGAATGCATTTGGACGACACCTGCAGTCCTATGTGAGGTTTCCCCAAAGTACTGACCTCCCTGCAATCAAGTCGGACTTCTATGCCTTTGCCAACATACCCCATGTGATAGGTGCCATCGATGGCATCCACATACATATAATCCCCCAAGAGTAAGTGAACATGTATACAGAAACCAGAAAAACTTTCACTCCATGAACATTCAATGGTGTCTACTGCAGACCAGTACATCACACATGTGAATGCAATGTTCCCTGGTTCAGTCCATGATTCATTTGTGCTGAGGAACAGTAGTGTGCCACAGAAGATGGAACAACTACATGAGGACAGAGGGTGGATCATAGGTAGGTGGTTCTGTCACTTATTACCACACTGCAGACAGGCAGGCTGTCTGCCTCGGAGGCTTGTCATTTTAAGTTGTGTTGTGAACCTTTTTCTAGGTGATCCCAACTTGCTTTGGCTCCTGACACCAGTGAGGAATCCTGGAACAGATGCAGAGAGGAATTACAATGAGGCCCAGGGACGTACTAGGATGGTGATAGAGCACACAATAGGTCTCCTGAAGGCTAGATTTTGTTGCCTCTGGCGGTTCCCTGGCCTATGGGCCTGAAAAGGTGTGTAGAATAGTGGTGGCCTGCTGCGTGCTACACAACGTGGCTGTGAGAAATTCTATACCCCTCTTGGAGTTGGAGGGTTCTGTATATCCAGACCAGCTTCCTCAGAGAGGGGACAAAGTTGATGATGATGATGAGAAAGGGGGAGATGTACATTCCAGGACCCAACTGATACAACTCTACTTCCAGTAACTATGTGGGACAATTGGATGAGATTGGTGTTTGTGCAACATACTGCCAGTGTGCCTTGTCATCTAGGGGGGTTGGAATATACTGATTGCCACTGTATCCAGGTCTGCATAGGACAGAATACAATTTATTGTTTTTTTCAAAACATATTTAGGCACAACAACATGTAAGGGGAGTGGTGCATTTCATGCTATGCAGGTACAAATAAATGAGTTATCAACCAGTTGCATCCATACTTTGTTCACACATAATGACAGGGGACATTGTAACAGGTGTGATATGTGTTTTATTTGGTGCAGGGATAAATTTGTGCAAATTACGGTGATGGCAGTGGGTCAATGTTGGTTATCCTAAATGGCAACATGGTGGCAGCATTTTTGTCAGTATTGGTAGGTCCATCAATGCTTACATGAGTCTTTAATTATTGTTAGAACTGTTTGTAGGTTGATTGAGTGGGATAGTTGGTGGACAGTTTTTTGCAGAGTCACTTCTTTGAGGGGGCCTTGTTCTTGGCAGGTGTTTCTGTCCCATATCTTGGCCTGATGGTCCATTTGGGCGCATGTTGTTGGGCTGTAGAGGATCAAATGGAGGTCCCCAATGTTTCCTCAGAGGGTAGTACGTGTGAAGTTGCTGCTGATGCTCTTGTTGTCCGGTCTGTCTCCTGTGGTGTAGTGGGGGCTTCCTGTTCTGTGTGGGCCTCAGGCTGTGTTTGGACAAGCTGCTGCCATTTTGGCATTGTTCAGGTTCCACTGTTCCATGGCCTCTTGGTGGTGTGCTAGCTGCATCCTCTGACTCTGCTCCAGGGTGGATACTATCTGGGCCAATCTATCCTGGGTATGGTGGTAGGCTCCCAGGACCTCAGACATCACGTCCTGGGATGCAGCATCTATCCTGTGGCCTCCCTCCTGGGCAGTGATGCCCTCCCACTGGGCCTAGCCTCCTGTGCCTGTGTCCCCTGCACAGGTCTGGCAGTACTATTTGTACTGGGGCCATCGTCTTCCTGCCTGTTGGTAGGGGGTGACTGTGGCCTCTGTACCTGTGTTCCACCAGTCTGTGGCCTGGTTACACAGGTGTGGGGACTGTTGCCCTTGGCTGATGTTATTGGCTGGGTGGTAGGGGTGTCAGGGGTATCCTGGGTGGGGCTGCTCAATGTTGACAGTCCAGGACTGTGTGAGGGACCAGCCTGCTCATCAGTGTCCAGGGTTCTATCCCCAGTGTCCTGTGAGGTGCCTCTGTCTCACTGGGGGGCACTGCCACTCCTTGTCCTGTCCGTTAGGGTGGCCTGGGTGGTGGTGCCTGTTGGGGGAAATGGACATGTCTGTTACATTTGCATGGTCAGATGGGGTGCAGAGACCTGGGCGGATTTGTGCAGCTTACACACTTTGGGGCCACGCAGGATGCTTTAGTGGGGTTAGCATTGCTTTTAGCTTAGGATGTGGAGGTGCATTGTGGGTGTTATAGGCCATTGGGTTTCCTTGCAGAGGTGGGTGGCTGTGCACAGGGGGAGGGATGTGGGCCTGTTAGTGGGTTTGTGGGCATGCATGGGTAGTGGATTCAGTGCCTGTGGGCTGGGTCAGGTGTTGGTCCTGGTGGGTGTTGGAGGGGTGGGGTGATGCATGCATTACAGGTGTGATGGATATGGGGTAAATGTAGACAACTTACCCGAGTCCATTCCTCCAGTGAGTCCAGTGAGGCCGTCAGGGTGCAGGATGACCACTACCTTTTCCTCCCAGTCAGTGTAGTCGGGTGGTGTGGTGGAGGTCCTCCCCCAGTCTTCTGGACTGCAATGTGGTGCCTGGATGCCATGCCCCTGACCTTCCCCTGCAGGTTGTTCCATCTCTAGCGGATGTCGTCCCTGGTGCATGGATGGTATCCCACTGCATTGAGCCTGTTGACAATCTTCTGCCATAGCTCCATCTTCCTGGCGATGGGTGTGTGCTGCACCTGAGCCCCGAATAGTTGTGGCTCGACCTTCATGATCTGGTCCACCATGGTCCTTAGCTCCCTTTCTGTGAAGCGTGGGTGTTTGGGGGGTGCCATGGTGAGTGTCGTGAATGGTGTGGATCTCAGTGAGGGTGCTCTTCTGTGGTTGGGTGTAAGTATCGTCGATTGTGGCATTCGGTGCCGGCTTCTGGTGATCTCTGTCTTTGTTGGCCTACTTTCATTGCAAAGGATTGTGGGGTGTGTCTATGAGTGTTTTATGGTGTTGTGGATGTGTGTCAGGTGTGTGGGTTTCTAACTTATCCAATTTGTGCGCTTTTTACTGTTGGGTCTGCTTGCCATCCGTGACGGTCTGCACCACCAATGGTCGTTCGGCTTCCACTGACCGCCAAGGTGATTTGTGCATCATTATTTGGAGGGCGGGATGTGGGTGTGCTCGGCAGTGGTGGGGTGGGAGGTCCAGCATTTCCGTCGACAAGGTCCTGGCGGAGACTGGTGGACTGGTGATTTTTGTCGGAATCAGATTTTTGGTTCATTATTTGGCGGGTTTCTGTTCACCGCCAATGGTGGTCTTCTGTTCACCATCGCCATGGCGGTCAGCGGTGTTTACCACCGTATTCATAATGACGTCCTTTATCTAGTTTGGAGCAAGCAGGAGGCATTTTAAGGTAGCTCATTGGTTCATTGTCAACCAGTTAAGTAAAATGAATGTATATTTGAAAGATGGCCAAGGAAGCATGCTTTCGGTTTGTCATGAATGTGACTGATTATTTCACATTATCAGAACATAAGCAACTGCACGCAGTTCATATTGAACATCATGCCAAGGTAGTGGATGTAGCCCAGTCATTGATACAGAGTACTCTCTGTTTTAGGGACTAGCACCCAAAGTTATACTTTTTGACGCAAACCAGCGCTGGTGCTGGTTTGCATCAAAAGATTTACCGCCGGCTAACGCCATTCCAACGCGCCATTCGGGTGCCTTATTTATGGATTGATGTTAGCCGGCACTGCGGGCTGGTCAGAGTAAACAAAAATGACTCTAACCAGGCAGCGCCAGAGTAGGGAAAAATGGGGGTTGTGCATCAAAAAATCGTGCAAGTCAGGTTAGAGTAAAAAATCATGGCTCTAGCAGGACGTGCGCCATTTTTTGATGCACAACCCCCATTAAAATGATTCCTGTCTTAGCAAAGACAGGAGTCATGCCCCCATGCCCAATGGCCATGCCCAGGGGACTACTGGGAGACTGCTGGGCACAGTGGCATGTAGGGGGGCCCAAGTTAGGCCCCACATGCCACTTTAAAAAAGAAAAAATATATACTTACCTCTACTTACCTGGGATGGGTCCCCCCATCCATGGGTGTCCTTCAGGGGTGGGAGAGGGTGGCAGGGGGTGTCCCTGGGGGCAGGGAAGGGCACCTGTGGACTGCTTCCATGGTCAGAGACCATGGAAGTGAGCCTACAGGCCCCTTAACGGCTGCCCTCACCCAGGCATTAAAAAAACGCACTCATCGGGCTGTACGCCATTTTTTAAGGCCCACCCCCTCCTGTGTGTCAAAATGGCGCAGGAGTATAAATAAGGCACACAGGCCTTAAAGTCATTTTTTGGATGGGAACGCCTACCTTGTATGTCTTTAATGCAAGGCGGTTTCCTGCATCCAGAAAATGAAGCACACAGAGGAATTTTGACTTTCGCGGGGTTGGGCGTCATAGTATAAATATGGTGTTAGGTTTGCACCTTTGTTGTAAATTTGGCGCAAACAGAGTATAAATATGCCCCTAGGTACCTCCAGTGTTCATAACACTTTAGAGGAGTGACTGTGAGTATTGGACCCCAAGATTGTCATGAGGACCTCTAGTGCCTGTGTTGGTCACTCCTGTTTTACCTTCATTTTACAGTTCATATTTTATTCATTTTAGTTAGGCTGCTTTAAGTAATGTTTTTTTAATTCATTTTGATCAGCTGGCTTCATTCTGGGAAATGGAGGAACAATCTGATTGTTTAGTTAGCCTTTGCACAACATGTAATCAGTACTTTCTGTGCAAGTCTAAAGAACACTGTACATGATATGTTAGCTTGTGTTGCCCATTCAGGAGACAGCTTCTAACACCTAGACACAGCATTACATCAGGAAAGTACTTCCAATACAATAATTTTTATTATATAAACAGTGCACAGACACAGAGGGGGCAGAAGGCATTTGGGCCCTGACAACCCCGGGATGCATGCTGTGTGACATGCAGCCTGGCTGGTGTTGAACTACTCATGAGATGATTGCCATCTACATCATGGACTAACTCCTGACACTGTTTCCAGGTATTACATTGAAGCTAATCCCTTAGGTAGGGCCAGGCAGAAGGGTACATCCGCTGTGCTCTTAACGTAGACATAGGAATAAGAAGAAACTTCGAGAACATTTAGTTCTACATACACCTTGGTTGGGTTGTTCATCTTTTTCACCATGTGTGCATTGCTGAATACCCTGCTTGGTTTCATCTGCCTATTTATCACAGCTCACACTTTATATGCAAGATTGTGATTGTTTCAATAAATGTATTGAAAACATATCTTGCATCTTTTGTGTCGCCTTGGCATGCATGAGTAATAATACAAAAGGGGTCAAATCTGTGTCCATGGCTTCCCCTTCATTCCTCCGCAATATAAAACTGATTAAGCTTGATCAACAGACTTTAGTACAGATCATCACTGCAGTGTAACTACATAACACGGTGTAACAACATAATTTCAGGAATTTCAGTAACAAAAGTAATGCGAAATTACCAAAATTACACAAAATATGTAGCTGAACTGAAATTTTGCGTCGGGCCAACAAAAGATTTGTAAATGCATCCTTGCTAACAGTAGTCATTCCCCCAAATTCAAACATGATTCTTCTACATCCCATGTTCATTGCAGATCCTAACTTTCTGTTGGTTTGGAAGTAAACAACATAATCTGGGCCTTAATTCTGACTTTATGCATCAGAGGGGCACCACAACAGTTATAATTAATGCCAAAAAGAAACTCCTTTTCATTAAAGAAAATACCTAAAGCTGTGCATTCATAGTTCTCTCCATCACTTTCGAAACATTTGACAACGGAATTCTCCTTTCTCATTCTAGGCGATGTTACAATGCAATGAATCAGAAGGCAACTTGCATCACTAAATCCATGACTCCCAGTCAACCTCTTTGTGATAAACTGGTGAAATTCTTCCAAACTAAAGTAGAAGAGGTGTACTGCGAATTTGATTCTAGCGCAACATCATCCCTTCTGGATTAAAAACCGAACTCCTTGGAACCAGGAAGAGTCAGCTCAGTGAATTTCCCCTTCTGAAGGAAGATAAAGTGATCAAACTAATTAAATTCACCAAGTCTGGTTCACCTTCCAACACCTGTGCCCCCAAAATTCTCCATGAGTTAGCAGCAATGGTAGCAGTCTACCTCTCAAACTTACAGAACAGAATTATTCCTATCGGACAGTGTCCAAAGGTCCGGAACAATCCATTCTCCAATTGATTACGAAAAACCCTCTCCGGCCCTGAGGCAAAAAGCCACAACCCTATTTCATATCTGCCAATACTGGCCAAAAGCTGAGAAAGACATCTCAACTCTGAACTGTCAATTTATTTGGATAAAAATGAAGCATTAGGCGGTGAACAATATGGAATCAGGAGGAACCATAGTACTGAGTCAGCTTTGATAGAGGCCACTGAGAAGATGAGATTAATTGTAGACAACAGAGGAAAGGCTGCAGTGATTCCAGTTGATTTCTTCATGACCTTTGACATCGCGATTCACACTTCACTAGTAGATAGTTGTAGGAGGCTGGCCTGGCTTATAGTGTGTACCTGATGGTACTTACACCTTGTGCCAGGTCCAGTTATCCCTTATTAGTAGACTAGAAGTGTTCTAGCACCTTAGGCTGATAGAGGTAGCTATAGCAGAGCCGCTTAGGCTGAACTAGGAGACATGCAAAGCTCCTACTATAACACTTATATCATATAGCACTATATCATAAGAAACACAATATTCAGAGTTACTAAAAATAAAGGTACTTTATTTTAGAGAAAATGTGCCAAAAATATCTCAGATAATATACTCCCTTAGGAGGTAAGTAAAATACACAAAATATACACACAAACCAAAATCAGTTAAGTAAATAGTTAGAAAAGTAGTGCAAACACTGTAGAATACAATAGGATGAAATAGGCCTAGGGGCAACACAAAACATATACTCCAAAAGTGGAATGCGAACCACAAATGGACCCCAGGCCTAGAGTAGTGTGTAGAGGGTCACTGGGAGTGTAATATAACACTAAGGGGGTCATTCTGACCTCAGCGGTAAAAGGCGCTTACCGCCGGTCAGAAGGCCGCCACAACACCGCCTCGGTCGCGGTAAACCGCCACGGTCATTCTGACCCTCAAGAGGCAAACCGCCAAAAACCCGACATCCACAAAAGTCCGCCACACCAACGGCCAGCGTTAAACTGGCGAAGACCAAACCTCCACCGTCACGCCAACAGAATACCGCCCATGCCATTACGACCCACGAATCCACGCGGCGGTCTTTCAACCGCGGTACACACCGCTGCGCTCAAAATACACATACAGCTCCAAAATACAGCCACATTGGACAATTTGAAATACACACACCTGAGACACATACACACACCACTCCCACACACTCAATTAACTATAAAACACACACCCACATCACCCACAAACCCCTACGACCACAAATCAGAGACGAAGCCCAGAGAGAGACAGCACAGAATAGAGAACACCATCACACAGAGGCACACTACACCATCACCCACACAACAACCACGCACAAAACACCACTCACCACTACACTCACCACACTCATCACCACAAACACCACCCCACACCTCATCCACACCACCCCATGGCACCCCAAAGACACCCCAGGTTCTCAGACGCAGAACTCAGGGTCATGGTGGAGGAAATAGTTCGGGTAGAGCCCCAGCTCTTCGGGACACAGGTGCAGCACACCACCATTGCCAGGAAGATGGAGCTATGGCAAAGAATAGTGGACAGGGTCAACGCTGTGGGACAGCATTCACGAAATCGGGATGACATCAGGAAGCGGTGGAACGACCTACGGGGGAAGGTGCGTTCCATGGTATCCAGGCACAACATCACGGTGCAGCGGACTGGCGACGGACCCCCACCTCCTCCCCCAGAATTTACAACATGGGAGGAGCAGGTCTTGAACATCCTGCATCCTGAGGGCCTTGCAGGAGTAGGCGGAGGAATGGACTCTGGTAAGTCTCATCTTCACTACTTCATCCCCCCCACCCCAACAGCATGCCAACTCATACCCCCATCCTCCCCCCCACCACCATCACACATCCTCATTGCTAATGTCTCACCATCACAACCCACCCATCCCAACACCAAACCCTGCATGCCACCACAAACCATCGACAGCCATCACCTAAGCATGCCCACTGCACATACCCATCTCCCCCACAAACCACCATCACAACAGCCCCCACAAAGGAATGCCAGCACTGGGGTACATGGGCACCCACCCATTGCACGCTATGGCACACACAGAAGCAATAACCATGCTCTTATACCCCTGCAGGACCCGAACGCCACCACACCGCCCAGGTGGGTCCAGAAATGTCCATCCCACCCCCAGAAGAGGCCCCCAGTGATGACAGCAGCTCTGTCTCCCTGGACCCAGATGACCAGCCCGGCCCATCGGTGACCTCAGGACAGTCGGTTCCCCTCAGACAGCCACAGGCTACAGCAGACCTACCCCCCTCTGGGAACACCAGCACAGCACCCACCCAGCGGGCCCATGCCTCTGTCTCCAGGACACGTCAATCAGCGGTGTGTCCACCACTACAGGGCACCCAGGTTAACCCAGCACCCCAACAACAACAGGGACCTGGGGGCAGTGGTAGTGGGCACACGGTCCAGGGGACAGAGGCCCAGGGAAACAGGGGAACTGGGAGGGCTGCTGTGCGACAGGGGGGGGACAGGCCCTGGGAACCCACTCTCCACGAGGCCCTCACCTCCTTCATGGGAGCATACCACCACTCCCAGGAGACTATGGCGACGGTCCTGGCTAGGTTCCAGGAGATCCAGATACTGCAGGAGGAACAGTTTATGGGGTTCAGGGAAGAACTGAGAAACATTAGTTCCGCAATGGGCACCATCGCTGTGGCTCTCAACCAGATTGTCACCACATTGCAGGACCATGTGGCACCACAAAGGGCCCATGTCACTAGCATGGACCAGGAACAGGCTACCACCTCCGCTGGAGCTAGTGGACAGGAGGCCCCGACACAGCAACAACCGGCCACCAGAACCCCACCTCCTGCAGAAGAAGAACCACCCCGCAAGCGGGGCCTGAGATCTAGAAAGAAGACAGAGTAGGATGCCAAGACCCCCGCCAGGAAAGGATACCCCCTGATGTCATCCCACTGTCCCACATTGTCACCCTGTCCAACCTTAAACTGCCCCTGCTCCACCTTCCACAGGCATATGGACAATGCACCTGTGAGACTGAGAATCTGGACTCTGCCATGGACATTCCTCCACCATCACCCATCACCGATTTTCAAACATATCCCAAAATTGAGCACTTTAATAAACACACCTATTGCACACAAATAATGTGGAGTCTGCCTGTATTTTTGAAAATATGTATTAGACATAAACGTGCCAAAATGACCAGTTACATTGTGATGACAACATACCACTGTCACACAGCTGTAGTCCATGGGCAAACAAAGCAGAGGTCACGCAGTGGGGCCCACATCTCTGAAATTGGAAGGGAAAGTCACAACTCTGTTAGCATACACTGGGTGAAAAGGACAGACAGTAGAGAGGCAGGAGACTGTAAGTAAATGTAAAATGCCGGTGTTGATTCTTACCTGTGTGTTATTGAAAATACTGCTGTATCACTGTGTCCCTGTTGTCTGTGTCGTCCTCTTCGTCTTCCTCCTCTTAACTCTCCGCAGGCTCCACAGCTGCTACAACACCACCATCTGGACCATCCTCCTGCAGAAAATGCACCTGGCGGCGCAAAGCCAGGTTGTGAAGCATACAGCAGGCCACGATGATCTGGCACACCTTCTTTGGTGAGTACATTAGGGATCCACCTGTCATATGCAGGCACCTAAACCTGGCCTTCAGGAGGCCAAAGGTTCTTTCTATAATCCTCCTAGTTCGCCCATGGGCCTCATTGTAGCATTCCTCTGCCCTTGTCCTGGGCTTCCTCACTGGGGTCAGCAACCACGACAGGTTGGGGTAACCTGAGTCACCAATTAGCCACACACGGTGTCTCCGTAGTTGTTCCATCACATAAGGGATGCTGCTATTTCGCATGATGTACGCGTCATGCACTGACCCAGGGAACTTGGCATTTACATGGGAGATGTACTGGTCAGCCAAACAGACCACCTGGACATTCATGGAATGATAACTTTTTCTGTTCCTGTACACCTGTTCACTTTCACTGGGGGTACCAAAGCCACATGTGTCCCATCATTGGCACCAATGATGTTGGGAATATGTCCAAGGGCATAGAAATCACCCTTCACTGTAGGCAAATCCCCGACCTCAGGGAAAACGATGTATCTCCGCAGGTGTTTGAGCAGGGCAGACAACACTCTGGACAACACCTTGGAAAACATAGGCTGGGACATCCCTGATGATATGGCCACCGTTGTTTGAAATGACCCACTTGCTAAGAAATGGAGTACTGACAGCACCTGCACTAGAGGGGGGATCCCTGTGGGTTGGCGGATGGGTGACATCAGGTCTGCCTCCAGCTGGGCAAACAGTTCATGTATAGTGGCTCGGTCAAGCCTGTATGTCAGAATGACATGTCGTTCCTCCATTGTCGACAGGTCCACCAGCGGTCTGTACACGGGAACATTCCTCCATCTCCTCGCAAGTCACAGCGGACGGTGCCTAGGAAGGACAACAGCGAGCACAGAGTCAATCAACCCACAGGTACGTAACCACAGCTTGCACAGTACACGATTCTCTATGCATTGAATGGCTTGTATGAGTGTCGATGCAAGGCCTAGGCATGTGTGACTCAGTAGAAATTAAGCCATGTGGGCCCTTGAAATGGCGGCTGCCTGACCTGTGAAGTGCGACAATGGGATGTGAGGTCAATGCGCTGGCGTGGCACACCGTGGCGGTAGGCGGTCGAAGACCGCGGCGCAAAGCCGCATTGGTTAACATTGAACCCTATGCATTTCAGGAGCCAATGATGAAGTGCGCCGGCGGTCGCGGGACGCACCGCCGCGGTACGCACCGCCGCGGACGTGACCGCCATTTTCTATCTGTTTAATCACTCGAGACCTGATCATCCACAGGAGAGGACCTATACTGCAAGTGCTGATGTGACCTTAGTCTGGAAGATACAATGGCTGTTGCGACTGGGGAAAGGGCCCCTGCCTTCACTTCTGAAGAATTGGAGAAACTCGTGGATGGGGTCCTCCCCCAGTATGGGCTACTCTACGGTCCTCCAGGCCAACAGGTAAGTACACTGGGAGCATGCTTTGGGGGCAATGCCTGTGTTGAGTCGGTGGATAACTCATTTTAGGAAAGTCTTCTGTTCAGGAACTTATGAGAATTCGCATGTAAATCCTTCTGCACTTTTTATTTTAGACTCCAAAACTAAGGCCCCAAACATTATTTTTGACCTCCATGAGGTAAAAAATGCAATTGATAGATCAAGGCAGGGAAAAGCTCCTGGCCCCGATGGGGTTCCCGCTGATCTTTTTAAATCAGAAATTGATCTTTGGGGTCCGTTAGTTACAAATGTGTTGAATAGTGTGGTAAATAGTAACGTGCCCCTCTCATGGAAATCGGCTATTATTGTTCCTATCTTCAAAAAAGGAAATAGACAAGATCCTTCTTGTTACAGACCAATTTCTCTTATCGATTCGACGGCAAAGATTTTAGGTAGCGTGATCCTGTCCCGTTTAGAAGATTGGGTGTCCGAGGCCCAGATTTTGCCCCTATTCAATTTGGTTTCAGACCTGGTGTAGGCACAGTTGAACAAGTCTTAAACTTGCAGCTGATACTCAGCAAATACGTGACAGTCAAAAAAGAGTCTATTCACATGGCTTTCATTGATCTAACCAGTGCCTTTCATATGGTTAATAGGTCAAAGTTATGGCAAATTTTGGAAGCCTTAGGCTGCGATCCGCCTCTATTGGAGCTTATTAAACGCCTACACACAGACCTAACGATTTCTGTTCAGGTCGGCTCACATGGGCAGAGAACCTCCCCCATCCCGTCAACTAGGGGTGTAAGGCAGGGATGTATCTTAGCCCCTTTTCTTTTTTTGATTTACATTAATGGGCTCTATGATTCACTGTTAAAACATGCAAAGGACATACCGAAGATGGGCCAGAGACAACTTCCAGTTTTATTATATGCTGACGATGCAGTTTTAATTGCTCGTACTGCAATCGGTTTACAGGGACTATTGGATGTATTTTATGATTTTATGCTGGACCTTGATCTGAAAGTAAATTACCCCAAGACTTTCGTTATGATTTGTGGCCCACGCAATACAAAGTCTAAACAATTCACTATGGGAGGGCACATTCTTAATAAGGTCAAAGAATTTTGTTATCTAGGCATGTACATGAGTTCTTCTTTGTCCTGGAAGACACACATTAATTTTAAGCTCCAACAGTTGATAAGGAACAACAAAGCAATTTTTCGCTTTTCAAATAAACTAGGTCACAGACCCCCTGCACAGTTGAAAACTCTTTATAATTCCAAATGCACTGCATCAGTCCTTTATGGGGCAGGCATCTGGGGCTATAATAAAATTCCGTCTCTTCAGAGTGTTGAAAATAAATTCCTGCGCAGATTATTGTTGGTTCCAAAATGCACCGTAAACATAATCTGCCATGAAGAACTTGGTCAGTGCTTTTCGGAGGACAGGGTCTTTATGGTCCCCCTACTGCTCTGGATCAGATGTTGGTCAAACCCTATGGCAAGTTTGGTCCAAGATTGTATCTCTGATTGTCTACAATTGGAAAATTCAAATAGGATTCCCTGGCTTAAGTTTCTGCAAAACTCTTTTGAGAACCTAGGGCTTAGATACATGTTTGATGATCCTCATTTGTTAACCACAAAATCTAGGTCTGTTTTGAAGTCTACTTACTCCAAGCACATATCAGAGTTGAGATTTTATAGTTCCCTGAAATTGAAATCTTTTGATTCCTACTCTCGGATTGTGACTGTTCCATGCCTTGAACCCTATTTGACTTGGTTTTCAAGTTTTAGAATAATTTCCTTTTTAACACTTTTTAGACTTAATCTAATTCATTTTAAGGTAGCTTTCCCCGAACCATGTTTCTGGAAAAAGGACTTACCACTTTGTCCCTGTGACTCCAAATCAACTCAGAGCACTTTGCACTTTTTTCTTTTTTGCCCTTTAAATGCTGCTCCTAGAGGGGCCTTCATTTTACCCACGTTACGCCTTCTTAGACCCATTCATTATAAGGAAGCCCTACTATATCTTCAGAGATTGCCTGATATTCAAATGTGTCATCATGTATTAGACTTTGTTACAGCTTCTTTAAGTATTAGGAAAAGGCCTACTCCTTTTTAAAAAATGTATGTACGTATAGTATATCATTTTAAAGCTAATATTTGTACTTTTCTGACTTTGTGATTTTTAATCATGTCTAGTATATTTATCTATGTATGTCAAGGGGTTTCAGATTGGATGCTCATGTGGTGTTTTAAGTAATGGTTTTAAGTTTTATTTTATACTATTTGTAGATCGGTAAATGTGTCTTGGTTTGTACTTTTATGGCAATTGCTGAATAAAGTTATTTGACTGACTGACTGGTGGGGAGGGGAGCGATTGAGGCATGCATCAAACGATGGATGAGAGCATGTGCCACATGGCAAGGGTGGGAATGGGGGCCACTCACATCGAGCATGCAGAAAATTATAATAATGTTATTTCTCCCCCTGTACATGTCACATAGGTCAGCGCCCATCAGAAAATCGACATTTGGCATGCCATCGCCAAGGACGTCCGGACCCTGGGGGTCCACAGCAGACGGGGCACCCACTGCCGCAAGAGGTGGGAGGACATCCGCCGCGAGAGCAGGAAGACCGCGGAGGCTCTGCTGGGGATAGCCTCCCAACGTAGGAGGGGTGCCACTGGTCAATTGACCCCCCTGATGTCTCGGATCCTGGCGGTGGCCTACCCAGATTTGGATGGGCGTGTGAGGACATCACAGCAGACACAAGGGGGTGAGTACCAGCACATTCTGCTATCTTAGTGCGCAGTGGAGGTGTCTGGGTGGGGGAGGAGGGCTGTGGGTATCCCTTGGCCAGGGCGATTTTTGAAGGCTATGCCCCTCCGTAAGGCATGGCCCTGTGCCCCCGCCCCCCACCTCTGTAGGGTGCCAAGTACAGCTATCCATAGCCCTGTGTCACCTATGTGTGCAGTTGTCGTCCATAGGCTTGTAGGCCAAGTCCCAATGATTGAGTAGTGTACCCCAAGTGCGTGGCGTAGTGCAGGGGGCTTCTGTGTCTGTCCTCTCCGCCAACTGTGTTGCCAATGCATGCACTCAACATGTCTTTATTCCCCCCCCCTTTTTTGCTGCTCTTCCTGTTCATGTGTGCATTAGCATCATCAGGCGGAGGAGAAGTGGCATCGGAGCACGAGGGAGCTGCATCTCACATGGCTCTGGCGGGCCATGCAACCGAATCGGAGTTCACCAGTGAGATGGAGGGCGAGGGGAGCTCCACAACGGGGACACGTGGAGACATCAGCGACACAGACACGTCCTCGGAAGGGAGCTCCCTTGTGGTGGCGGCAACATCCGTGCCCACCGCAACAACAGGCACAGCCGCCACCCAGCATACCAGCTCCGCCCTCCAAGCAGCCCCTCAGCGTTCGCCCCGTGCCCGCTCGCACACGAAGGCGGGCATCTCCTTCGCCCCAGGCACCTCAGGCCCTGCCCCAGTTACCCCTGCTGCCCTCAGTGAGGAGGTCATTGACCTCCTCAGGACGCTCATTGTTGTGCAGTCTACCCTTTTGAATGCCATCCAGGGGGTAGAAAGGGAGGTGCACCGGAGCAATGCATACCTGGAGGGCATTCATTCGGGTCAGGCTGCCCATCAGCGATCGTTCAACGCTCTGGCCTCAGCACTGACGGCAGCCATTGTCCCTGTCTCCTGCCTCCCTCCTCCAACTTCCTCCACCCAGTCCCACTCCCCTGTTCCTCTGCCTATCCCAGACACACCTACAGACCAGCCTGCACACACCTCAACACCCAAGGGCAGCTCATCCAGACATAAGCACCACACATCACACAAGCATTCACACAAGCAACAGCCACATGCAGACATACCAACAGCCACTGCCTCCTCTGTGTTCCCCTCCTCCTCGTCTCCCTCCTCCCTCCCTGTGACGTCTCCACTCACACTGGCATGCACAACATCATCAGCCACTACGTCCATCACCAGCACACCCACCAGAACACTCCGCACACGTGCAGTCACCACCCCCACTGCCATTTACACGTCCCCTGTGTCCTCTCCCAGTGTGTCTGTCACCCCCTCTTCCAAACCACAAAAACGCAGGCAGCCACCCACCCAACAGCCATCCACCTCACGACAGCCTCCGTCACAAGCACCTGCACTCAAAGACACCACACTTGACTCTCCTACAACCACATCCTCTTCCTCCACTCCCATACCCACTGCACCTACCCTTCCCACTGCTCCTAAAAAGTTTTTCCTGTCCAAAATTAACCTCTTTCCATCACCTGACCCACCCCCTCCATCTCGTAAGAGTCCAATGAGCACCTCAGCCACCACAACCCCTGGACCTACAAGGACCATAGTACAAGGATATTGGAGTCCACCACCTTCAAGGGCAGCTACATCGGCCAGCAGTAAAGGGACAGCCAGCCCACCCTCTGGGAAGAAAACCAAGAAAGGCAAGGCCCGGTGCGAGAGGGCAGAGACAGCAGCCTCCAAAGGCACTACCCTGGCACCGTTAGGAAGTGGGGTGCCACCTGGCACATCTACAAAGGGAGGCAAGGGCCACAGAGAATCACGGAAGGATGGCAAGGGCAGCACGGCCGACAAGTCCGGCAGCAGGTGAGCTGCCCAGGAGGGCCCCACCAGCCCCATTCCGGGTGTGAAGGAGGACACCCACGGGCCCGGGACTCCAGCACAGGAGGGCCCCGCAAGCGAGAAGTCGGATGGCGAGTGAACTCCATATATTGGCCGGATATGGTGCCCTGGAGACACATGTCAAGAACCGCTGAACAGGGCCCTTCAAGACAAGCACCGCCGAACAGGGCCCTTCAGGACAAGCACCGCTGAACAGGGCGCCGCCGTCTCAAGAACCGCTGAACAGGGCCCTTCAAGACAAGCACCGCTGAACAGGGCACCGCCGTCTCAAGAACCGCTGAACAAGGCCCTTCAAGACAAGCACCGCTGAACAGGGCCCTTCAAGACAAGCACCGCTGAACAGGGCACCACCGTCTCAAGAACCGCTGAACAGGGCCCTTCAAGACAGGCACCGCTGAACAGGGCCCTTCAAGACAAGCACCGCTGAACAGGGCACCGCCGTCTCAAGAACCGCTGAACAGGGCCCTTCAAGACAAGCACCGCTGAACAGGGCCCTTCATCTCAAGCACCGCTCCGCTGGGCCCTTCATCTCAAGCACCGCTCCGCTGGGCCCTTCATCTCAAGCACCGCTCCGCTGGGCCCTTCATCTCTGCACCGCTCCTCTGGGCCCTTCATCTCAAGCACCGCTCCGCTGGGCCCTTCATCTCAAGCACTGCTCCGCTGGGCCCTTCATCTCTGCACCGCTCTGCTGGGCCCTTCATTTCAAGCACCGCTCCGCTGGGCCCCGCCGTCTCAAGCACCGCTCCGCTGGGCCCTTCATCTCAAGCACCGCTCCGCTGGGCCCTTCATCTCTGCACCGCTCCGCTGGGCCCTTCATCTCAAGCACCGCTCCGCTGGGCCCTTCATCTCAAGCACCGCTCCGCTGGGCCCTTCATCTCTGCACTGCTCCGCTGGGCCCTTCATCTCAAGCACCGCCCGGCTGGGCACCGCCGTCTCAAGCACCGCTCCGCTGGGCCCTTCATCTCAAGCACCGCTCCGCTGGGCCCTTCATCTCTGCACCGCTCCGCTGGGCCCTTCATCTCAACCACCGCTCTGCTGGGCCCCGCCGTCTCAAGCACCACTCCGCTGGGCCCTTCATCTCAAACACCGCTCCGCTGGGCCCTTCAAGTCAAGCACCGCTGGCCCATTGGCAGAAGGGGCAGGCCCGGATTTGTGTCGGGAAGGGCTGCACGATGCACTCTGGGCACCATGCCTCCTCCAGTACCAGTGGAGTCTGTAATCCACTTGAGAGACTGTGGCTTTGCACTCCCCAGGATGTAACAGTGGGCAAGCCACCCACTGTAGAGACTTGTGAGACTGTGGCTTTGCACTCCCCAGGATGTAACAGTGGGCAAGCCACCCACTGTAGAGACTTGTGAGACTGTGGCTTTGCACTCCCCAGGATAGCACAGTGGGCAAGCCACCCACTGTAGAGACTTGTGAGACTGTGGCTTTGCACTCCCCAGGATGGCACAGTGGGCAATCCACCCACTGTAGAGACTTGTGAGACTGTGGCTTTGCACTCCCCAGGATGTAACAGTGGGCAAGCCACCCACTGTAGAGACTTGTGAGACTGTGGCTTTGCACTCCCCAGGATGTCACAGTGGGCAATCCACCCACTGTAGAGACTTGTGAGACTGTGGCTTTGCACTCCCCAGGATGTAACAGTGGGCAAGCCATCCACTATAGAGACTTGTGAGACTGTGGCTTTGCACTCCCCAGGATGGGACAGTGGGCATGGAGGCCCCTCCTGGATCTGGCGTCATGGACTCATGTGGCTGAGGTGCCTACCCTTCGCTTCCCCCTGAGGTGCCTGTAGTTTTTCTATCTGATGCCCCTGCAGTGTTCTCTCCAATGGAGTCGGGTATCCTGTGTGGGCTTTGCCCATGTGTTTAGGCCCATTGGCCCACGAACAATGGCTGATACCCAATTTGGACAGGACAATTTACATATGTATATATAGTTATAGATGTTTGATATATTTTTTTACTTAGCCGTACAATATACTTCAAATTTCATGATCATTTTATTTTGTCTTTGCATTCTTCCGGGGGGTTTGGGGGTGTCACTCTGAGTTGTTGCTCTGCATTGATGTGTATGTAGTTGTGGGTGAGGGTGAGGGTGGGTGTGTCGCGTAGTTGTGAGGCCCATTTGCCCACGTACAATGACTGGAACCCAATTTGGACAGGACAATTTACATATGTGTATATAGTTATAGATGTTGGAAAAAAATATTTACTTAGCCTTACAATATATTTGAATTTCATGATCATTTTATTTCGTCTTTGCATTCTTCCGGGGGGTTTGGGGGGTGTCACTCTGAGTTGTTGCTCTGCATTGACGTGCAGGTAGTTGTGGGTGAGGGTGGGTGTGTCGCGTATGTGTGTGCCCGTAATCTTTTCTCCTCCCCCCTCCCCTGTGTCGTAGGTGTAGTACTCACCGTTGTCTTCTGCGCCGGCTTTCGTGCTCCTGGTAGAGGAGCAGGTAGACAATAGCTGGTAGGATGTGTAGTTCTGGTTCCATGCTGTCCAGATTCCTCGTGGAGTGTGTAGAGGTGAGCGTTTTCCCGTTCGTAGTCTGTTTCCGCCGTGTTTTTATCGGCGGGGCTCCTGTCCCGGAAAAGGTGGCGGATTGGTGAGTTGTGATAGGGTGGGCGGTACATTGTCTCCCGCCTATCTGTTGGCAGTGACCGCCGCGCTGTTTGTTTGTCCTGCCGTGGCGGTCGGAGTGTTAAAGTGGCGGTCTGTGTTGGCGGTTTCCGCCAGGGTCAGAATTCCATTTTTTTGACCGCCTGCCTGTTGGCGGGTTTGCCGCCGCTTTAACACCGACCGCCAGGGTTGGAATGACCCCCTAAGTGTGTCCAAGATAAATCACCCCAAGACCCTGGAAGTTAGGAGTAGAGTTACCCTACTACCCCAGAAACTTATAAAGTTGTGATAGGAGATTTTGCAAGGAAAACAACTGCCTAAAAAGCACTGAAGATGGATTCCTGGACCTGAGGACCTGTAAAGGAAGGGGACCAAGTCCAAGAGTCACACAAGTGTCTAGGGGGGGCAGGAGCCCACTAAACCCCGGATGAAGGTGCAAAAGGGCTGCCTCTGGGTGAAAGAAGCTGAAGATTCTGCAACAACGAAGATGCCAGGAACTTCTCCTTTACACAGAAGATGTCCCACAGCGTGCTGGAGGATGCAGAGCTGTTTCCACGCAGAAAGATTGCAAACAAGCCTTGCTAGCTGCAAGAGTCAGGGTTGAAGAAAATGGGTGCTGCTTGGGCCCAGGAAGGGCCAGGAGGTTGCCCCTTGGAGGAGGGGACAGAGGGGGCGCTCAGCAGCACAGAGAGCAAACGCAGAAGCAGGTAGCACCCGCAGAAGCACTTGAACAGGCATTCAAGAAATCTGAGCATGGCCGTTGCCTCAACACTACAAAGGAGGGACCCACGAAGCCGGTGGTCAACTCAGCGAGTTGAGCAATGCAGGACAGAGTGCTGGGGACCTGGGCTATGCTGTACATGAACGTTACATTACACAGGGCTACTGTCTGGCGTGGGGAGGCAAGGACTTACCTCCACCAAATTTGGACATAAGGACCTTGGATCCAGCTCCTGTGTTCCAGGGACCACGCTCGTCAAGATGAGAGGGAACCCAGAGGACCGGTGATGCAGAAGTTTGGTGCCTGCATTAGCAGGGGGAAGATTCTGTCAACCCGCTGGAGATTTCTTCTTGGCCTCCAGTGCAGGGTGAAGGCAGACAGCCCTCAGAGCATGCACCACCAGGAAACAGTAGAGAAAGCCAGCGGGATAAGGCACTACAATGTTGCTGGTAGTCTTCCTGCTACTTTGTTGCGGTTTTGCAAGCGTCCTGGAGCAGTCAGCCATCGATCCTTGGCAGAAGTCAAAGAGGGAGATGCAGAGGAACTCTAGTGAGCTCTTGCATTTGTTATCTGAAGAGAAACCCACAGGAGAGATCCTAAATAGCCCTCAGAGGAGGATTGGCCACCTAACCAGGTAAGCACCTATCAGGAGGGGTCTCTGACGTCACCTGCTAGCACTGCCTACTCAGAGGCCTCCATTGTGCCCTCACACCTCTGCATTCAAGATGGCAGAGGTCTGGGACACACTGGAGGAGCTCTAGGTACAACCCCTGGAGTGGTGATGGACCGGGGAGTGGTCACTCCCCTTTCCTTTGTCCAGTTTCACACCACAGCAGGGGCTGGGAGATCCCTGAACCGGTATAGACTGGCTTATGTAAGGAGGGAACCATCTGTGCCCTTCCAAGCATTTCCAGTGGCTGGGGGAGGCTACTCCTCCCCAGCCCTTAACATCTATTTCCAAAGGGAGAGGGTGTAACACCCTCTCTCAGAGGACCTCCTTTGTTCTGCCTTCCTGGGACTGGGCTGCCCAGACCCCATGAGAGCAGAAGCCTGTCTGTGGGTTGGCAACAGCGGTAGCTGCAGTGAAAACCCCAGAGATCTAGTTTGGCAGTACCCGGGGTTCATGCTGCAGCCCCGGGGATGCATGGGATTGGCACCCCAATACCAAATTTGGTATGGGGGGACAATTCCATGATCTTAGACATGTTTCATGGCCATATTGGGAGTTACCATTGTGAAGCTACACATAGGTATTGACCTAAATGTAGTGCACGCGTGTAATGGTGTCCCCGCACTCACAAAGTCCGGGGAAATTGCCCTGAACAATGTGGGGGCACCATGGCTAGTGCCAGAAGGCCCTCACACTTAGTAACTTTGCACCTAACCTTCACTAGGTGAGGGTTAGACATATAGGTGACTTATAAGTTACTTAAGTGCTGTGTAAAATGGCTGTGAAATAACGTGGACGTTATTTCACCCAGGCTGCAGTGGCAGTCCTGTGTAAGAAATGTCTGAGCTCCCTATGGGTGGAAAAAAAAATGCTGCAGCCCATAGGGATCTCCTGGAACCCAAATACCCTGGGTACCTAGGTACCATATACTAGGGAATTATAAGGGTGTTCCAGTGTGCCAATCAGAATTTGTAAAATTAGTCACTAGCCTGTTAGTGACAATTGTAAAAGCAGAGAGAGCATAAACACTCAGGTTCTGGTTAGCAGAGCCTCAGTGATACAGTTAGGCACCACAAAGGGAACACATACAGGGCACACTTTATGAGCACTGGGGTCCTGGCTAGCAGTATCCCAGTGACACATAGGCACAAACAAACATACATACAGTAAACATGGGGGTAACATGCCAGGTAAGATGGTACTTTCCTACACAGTGTGCCAATCAGAATTGGTGAAAATGGTCACTAGCCTGCAGAGACAATTTTATCAGCAGAGAGAGCATAAGCACTGATGTTCTGGTTAGCAGAGCCTCAGTGACACAGTTAGGCAACACAGGGAACACATATAGGCCACAAACTATGAGCAATGGGGTCCTGGCTAGCAGGATCCCAGTGACACAGGCAAAAACAAACTGACACACAAGTAAAAATGGGGGTAACATGCCAGGCAATATGGTACTTTCCTACACAACCACCCCCCAAACGAGGGACAATAAGGCTAACCTTGCAACAGGTTGATCCTGGCCCTCAGTGTTAAGCTGTGATAGCACTGCACCAACCCCAAAATTCAGAAGCATCAGTCTGGACTATGAACTTTTTGGAGTATCGAGGGCTTTTTAGGACAGGCGCAGAGCACATAGCCTGTTTCAGCTCATCAAAAGGTTTTTGACAGCTAGCTGTCCACAATACCTTTTTAGGCATCTTCTTACGAGGGAGCTGCAATGAAGCCATAATTCTTGATGTACCTCTTATAGTACCCTGTGAGGCCTAGAAAGCTCTCACATGGGTTTGACTTGTAGGGGGATCCCATTCCATAATGGTCTGGATCTTCCCCTGCAGTGGTGCAATCTGTTTCCCAATAACCAGGTGGCCCAGATAAACCACTTTCCCCTGCTCTATCTGGCACTTTGAAGCCTTGGTAGTGAGGTCTGCCTTTTGCAGGGCCTCTAAAACTTCCCTCAGGTGGACCAGGTGCTCATCCCAGGTGGAGCTAAAGACAGCTATATCATCTAGATATGTTGCACTAAAAGCTTCCAAACCTTGTAGGCCTGTGTTCATCAACCTCTGAAAAGTGGCAGGTGCATTTTTCAAACCAAAGGGCATCACAGTGAACTGATAGTGCCCTCCAATGGTGGAAAATGCAGTCTTAGGTTTAGCATCTTCTGATGATTTAATCTGCCAATATCCTGCATTTAAATCAAAAGTGCTTAGGTACTTGGCAGAAGCCAGTGTATCTATTAGCTCATCTGCCCTGGGAATAGGGTGAACATCTGTCTTGGTTACTTGTTTGAGACCTCTATAGTCAACACAAAACCTAATTTCTCTTTTACCATCCTTACTGTGAGGTTTTGGGACAAGCACCACTGGGCTAGCCCATGGGCTTTCTGAACGCTCAATCACTTCTTAGTCCAGCATCTTCTGCACCTCTTGTTTTATGCAATCCCTGACATAGTCAGGCTGCCTGTAAATCTTACTTTTGACAGGTA
The DNA here is from genome assembly GCF_031143425.1 of Pleurodeles waltl. Lineage (NCBI taxonomy): Eukaryota > Metazoa > Chordata > Amphibia > Caudata > Salamandridae > Pleurodeles > Pleurodeles waltl. The sequence goes on along the minus strand of NC_090444.1, from coordinate 334,914,089 downwards.
AACTGCTTCTAGTATTGATTGTGTGCTCATACCAGGTAGTTGTACCTGGTATCAGTGAGAGGAGGTCAGAAATTGGTCCTAGGAGATTAATGCAGCTGTCCTTCTGCTCAGCGGTAAGTCAATCTGCTAGCACCACTCCCTCCACTAAGCCATCAGCTTCAGTGGTGAAGAAGAGATCAGGGAGAAGGTCACTCTCTTCTTCCTGTCCCTCATCAGTTGCCATGAGCAGGGTTAAGTCACCGTGTCATAGCAGGGTTTTAGGCGGTTGACATGGAGCACCCTAAGGGGACTCCTGGCAGTGCCTAGGTCTACCAAGTAGGTAACCTCACCCTTCTTCTCAACAATGAGATGGGGTCCACTCCATTTGTCCTGGAGTGCTCTTGGGGCCACAGGCTCCAATACCCACACCTTCTGTCCTAGATGGTACTGGGTCAGGACAGCCTTCTGGTCATGCCATTGCTTTTGGAGCTCCTGGCTGGCCTGAAGGTTTTCACAGGGCTTTTTCATGTACTCAGCCATTCTTGATTTTAGGCCAAGTACATAGTCCACAATGTCCTGTTTAGGAGCTTTTAAAGGTTGTTCCCAACCCTCTTTCACAAGTGCAAGGGGACCTCTCACAGGGTGCCCAAACAGGAGTTCAAAGGGGCTAAAGCCAACTCCTTTTTGGGGTACATCCCTGTAACCAAAAAGGAGGCATGGCAACAGGACATCCCATCTCCTTCTGAGTTTTTCTGGGAGTCCCATTATCATACCTTTGAGAGTTTTATTAAACCTCTCAACCAGACTATTTGTTTGTGGATGATAGGGAATTTTGAATCTGTAAGTTACACCACACTCCTTCCCCAGTGCTTTGAAGTATGCAGACATGAAGTTACTACCTCTGTCTGACACCACTTCCTTAGGGAAGCCTACTCTGGAAGATTCCTAGGAGGGCCTTTGCCACTGCAGGAGCTGTAGTGGTCCTTAATGGAATTGCTTCAGGATGCCTGGTGGCATAGTTCACTACCACAAGGATGAACCTATTGCCTGAAGCTATTGAAGGGTCAAGGGGGCCAACGTCAACCCCTACCCTTTCAAAGGGCACTCCAACCACAGGAAGTGGAATTAAGGGGGCCTTTGGTCTGCTACCAGTCTTGCCACTGGCTTGGCAGGTCACACAAGAGCGACAAAACTCTTTGGTGTCCTCTGACATATGAGGCCAGTGAAACAATGGCACAAGCCTGTCCCAAGTTTTACTCTGGCCCAATTGCCCAGCCAAAGGAATGTCATGTGCCAAGGTTAGGAGAAACTCCCTATACTGCAAAGGGATGACCAATCTCCTGGCAGCTTCAGGTTTAGGGTCCCTTGACTCAGTATACAGGAGGTTGTCTTTCCAATACACCTTATGGCTATCACTGACATCCCCATTCTGCTGTTTGACAGCTTGCTGTCTCAAACACTTTAGTGTGGGACAGGTCTGCAGTGCCACACTCAGCTCTTCCCTAGCAGGCCCCACTGCACCCAAAAGCTCAGCAGTTTCTGCAGAGGGAGAGGGTTCGTCTTCCTCAAAAGGGGAATCTTCTGGAGAGGGAGGGATAGTGGGCAAGGAGTTACCCTTACTACCCCTAGCTTTTGGGAGCACTTGGTCCATTGTTCCAGGATCAAAGTTTCCCTGTCCTTTTTGCTTTTTGGACTGAGCCTTTGTCAAATCAAAAATATGCACAGGAATGCCCAACATTGCTGCATGAGCGTCCAACTCCACTTCAGCCGAAGCTGATGTTTCCAAATCATTGCCTAGTAAGGAATCTACAAGTAATTCAGTGGCTACCACAACTTTCTTTAGACCAGTAACCCCCCCCCCCTGTTGAGATTCACAACAGCAATGGGGTGGCTAAGTGTGTTATTGTGAGCATCAGTCACTTGGTACTGCTGACCAAATAGGTGTTGATCAGGGTGAACCAGTTTCTCTATCTCCATAGTTAGACTGGCTACTGTGTCCCTGAAGGCCTCAACCTCAACACCATTTATTAGGGGAAGTTGTTTGTACTTACCCATATTAAGGGGATAAGCAACCAAGGTGGCAAAGTCAATACCACCATCAAAGACTAACACAGCCTCTGTGATCTCCCTAACAAGACCAAGCCCAACTACACTACCAATGGTGAGCCCAGCTACATCCTTACATTAGCTATTTGTAGTAGACTTCCCACCACCAGTGCTATTATTAGGGGCACTAGAGGTTGCAGTTGGGGTTGTGGTAGTGGGAGCCTTGGTGTTTTTCTTTGGACAAGTGGGATCACTTGCCTAATGGCCTTTTACTTTACATAAATAACACCATGGTTTCTTTTGATTGTGGGAAGAGGATTCGGACCCACCACCTCCATAGGATCTATGTGGGCCTGATGAAGACACAGAGGGGGTCATTCTGACCTCGGCGGTGAAACCGCCACGGTCATTCTGACCCGCAACAGGCAAACCGCCAAAAACCCGACATCCACAAACGGCCACACCAACGGCCAGCGAAAAACTGGCGATGACCAAACCTCCACCGTCACGCCAACAGAAATACGCCCATTCCATTCCGACCCACGATTCCACGCGGCGGTCTTTCAACCGCGGTATTCCATTGGCGGTACACACCACCGCAGTCAAAATACACACACAGCTCCAAAACACTGCTACATTGGACATTTTGAAATACACACACCTGATACACATACAAACACCACTCCCACACACCCAACACAATATAAAACACACACCCACAAACCCCTACGACCACCATTTATTGACTAAGGCCAGAGAGAGACACCACCAGCTAGTACAGAGCATTCACAGGCGCATTACACCATCACTCACACAACATCCACGCACAAAACACCACACACCACCACACTCACCACACTCATCACCACAAACACCACCCCACACCTCATCCACACCACCCCATGGCACCCCAAAGACACCCCAGGGTTTCAGACGCTGAACTCAGGGTCATGGTGGAGGAAATAGTGCGGGTAGAGCCCCAGCTCTTCGGGACACAGGTGCAGCACACCACCATTGCCAGGAAGATGGAGCTAAGGCAAAGAATAGTGGACAGGGTCAACGCTGTGGGTCAGCATCCACGAAATCGGGACGACATCAGGAAGCGGTGGAACGACCTACGGGGGAAGGTGCGTTCCATGGTATCCAGACACAACATCGCGGTGCAGAAGACTGGCGGCGGACCCCCACCTCAACCCCCAGAATTTACAACATGGGAGGAACAGGTCTTGGCGATCCTGCATCCTGAGGGCCTCGCAGGAGTAGGCGGAGGAATGGACTCTGGTAAGTCTATGTGAGAAGGTAGCCTCTTTCTAGCCTTGTTACCCCCACTTTTGGCCTGTTTGTGAGTGTATGTCAGGGTGTTTGTCACTGTTTTCACTGTTTCACTGGGATCCTGATAGCCAGGCCTCAGTGCTCATAGTGAAAACACTATGTTTTCAGTATGGTTGTTATGTGTCACTGGGATCCTGCTGGTCAGGACCCCAGTGCTCATAGGTTTGTGGCCTATATGTATGTGTCACTGGGACCCTGTCACACAGGGCCCCAGTGCTCATAGGTGTGCATGTATATGTTCCCTGTGTGGTGCCTAACTGTCTCACTGAGGCTCTGCTAACCAGAACCTCAGTGGTTATGCTCTCTCATTACTTTTAAATTGTCACTAACAGGCTAGTGACCAATTTTACCAATTCACATTGGCTTACTGGAACACCCTTATAATTCCCTAGTATATGGTACTAAGGTACCCAGGGTATTGGGGTTCCAGGAGATCCCTATGGGCTGCAGCATTTCTTTTGCCACCCATAGGGAGCTCTGACAATTCTTACACAGGCCTGCCACTGCAGCCTGAGTGAAATAACGTCCACGTTATTTCACAGCCATTTTACACTGCACTTAAGTAACTTATAAGTCACCTATATGTCTAACCTTTACCTGGTAAAGGTTAGGTGCAAAGTTACTTAGTGTGAGGGCACCCTGGCACTAGCCAAAGTGCCTCCACATTGTTCAGAGCCAATTCACTGAACTTTGTGAGTGCGGGGACACCATTACACGCGTGCACTACATATAGGTCACTACCTATATGTAGCTTCACCATGGTAACTCCGAATATGGCCATGTAACATGTCTATGATCATGGAATTGCCCCCTCTATGCCATCCTGGCATTGTTGGTACAATTCCATGATCCCAGTGGTCTGTAGCACAGACCCTGGTACTGCCAGACTGCCCTTCCTGGGGTTTCTCTGCAGCTGCTGCTGCTGCCAACTCCTCAGACAGGCAGCTGCCCTCTTGGGGTCCAGCCAGGCCTGGCCCAGGATGGCAGAACAAAGAACTTCCTCTGAGAGAGGGTGTGACACCCTCTTCCTTTGGAAAATGGTGTGAAGGCAGGGGAGGAGTAGCCTCCCCCAGCCTCTGGAAATGCTTTGTTGGGCACAGATGTGCCCAATTCTGCATAAGCCAGTCTACACCAGTTCAGGGACCCCTTAGCCCCTGCTCTGGCGCGAAACTGGACAAAGGAAAGGGGAGTGACCACTCCCCTGACCTGCACCTCCCCTGGGAGGTGTCCAGAGCTCCTCCAGTGTGCTCCAGACCTCTGCCATCTTGGAAACAGAGGTGCTGCTGGCACACTGGACTGCTCTGAGTGGCCAGTGCCACCAGGTGACGTCAGAGACTCCTTGTGATAGGCTCCTTCAGGTGTTAGTAGCCTTTCCTCTCTCCTAGGTAGCTAAACCCTCTTTTCTGGCTATTTAGGGTCTCTGTCTCTGGGGAAACTTTAGATAACGAATGCATGAGCTCAGCCGAGTTCCTCTGCATCTCCCTCTTCACCTTCTGATAAGGAATCGACCGCTGACCGCGCTGGAAGCCTGCAAACCTGCAACATAGTAGGAAAGACGACTACTGCAACTCTGTAACGCTGATCCTGCCGCCTTCTCGACTGTTTTCCTGCTTGTGCATGCTGTGGGGGTAGTCTGCCTCCTCTCTGCACCAGAAGCTCCGAAGAAATCTCCCGTGGGTCGACGGAATCTTCCCCCTGCAACCGCAGGCACCAAAAAGCTGCATTACCGGTCCCTTGGGTCTCCTCTCAGCACGACGAGCGAGGTCCCTCGAATCCAGCGACACCGTCCAAGTGACCCCCACAGTCCAGTGACTCTTCAGCCCAAGTTTGGTGGAGGTAAGTCCTTGCCTCACCTCGCTGGGCTGCATTGCTGGGAACCGTGACTTTGCAAGCTACTCCGGCCCCTGTGCACTTCTGGCGGAAATCCGTTGTGCACAGCCAAGCCTGGGTCCACGGCACTCTAACCTGCATTGCACGACTTTCTAAGTTGGTCTCCGGCGACGTGGGACTCCTTTGTGCAACTTCGGCGAGCACCGTTTCACGCATCCTCGTAGTGCCTGTTTCTGGCACTTCTCCGGGTGCTACCTGCTTCAGTGAGGGCTCTTTGTCTTGCTCGACGTCCCCTCTCTCTGCAGGTCCAATTTGCGACCTCCTGGTCCCTCCTGGGCCCCAGCAGCGTCCAAAAACGCCAAACGCACGATTTGCGTGTAGCAAGGCTTGTTGGCGTCCATCCGGCGGGAAAACACTTCTGCACGACTCTCCAAGGCGTGGGGGATCCATCCTCCAAAGGGGAAGTCTCTAGCCCTTGTCGTTCCTGCAGTATTCACAGTTCTTCAGCCTAGTAAGAGCTTCTTTGCACCAACCGCTGGCATTTCTTGGGCATCTGCCCATCTCCGAGCTGCTTGTGACTTTTGGACTTGGTCCCCTTGTTCCACAGGTACCCTCAGTCAGGAATCCATCGTTGTTGTATTGCTGATTTGTGTTTTCCTTGCATTCTCCCTCTAACACAACTATTTTGTCCTTAGGGGAACTTTAGTGCACTTTGCACTCACTTTTCAGGGTCTTGGGGAGGGTTATTTTTCTAACTCTCACTATTTTCTAATAGTCCCAGCGACCCTCTACAAGGTCACATAGGTTTGGGGTCCATTCGTGGTTCGCATTCCACTTCTGGAGTATATGGTTTGTGTTGCCCCTATCCCTATGTTTCCCCATTGCATCCTATTGTAACTATACAGTGTTTGCACTGTTTTCTAAGACTATACTGCATATTTTTGCTATTGTGTATATATATCTTGTGTATATTTCCTATCCTCTCACTGAGGGTACACTCTAAGATACTTTGGCATATTGTCATAAAAATAAAGTACCTTTATTTTTAGTATAACTGTGTATTGTGTTTTCTTATGATATTGTGCATATGACACTAGGTGGTACTGTAGTAGCTTCACACGTCTCCTAGTTCAGCCTGAGCTGCTTTGCTAAGCTACCATTATCTATCAGCCTAAGCTGCTAGACACCCTATACACTAATAAGGGATAACTGGGCCTGGTGCAAGGTGCAAGTACCCCTTGGTACTCACTACAAGCCAGTCCAGCCTCCTACATTGGTTGTGCAGCGGTGGGATAAGTGCTTTGAGACTACTTACCACTCTTGTCATTGTACTTTTCATAAGAGAAAAATATACAAAACAAGGTCAGTGTATATACACATAGCCAAAAAGTTTTGCATTTCCTCTTTTCACTCTTTTCTAAGTGCTGAAAAGTACTTCTAAACTTTCAAAAAGTTCTTAAAAGTTTAAAAAGTTTTTTCTGTCTTTCCAAAAAGTTCTGAAAACTTTTTTCTCTTTGTCTATCACTTTAACTCTCTCTAAAAATGTCTGGCACAGGCCAAAAAGTTGAACTGTCCAAACTTGCATATGATCACCTTAGCTGGAAAGGAGCAAGGAGTCTCTGCATAGAGAGAGGTTTGAGTGTAGGGAAGAATCCTTCCTTAGAACTGTTAATTAATATGCTTAGAGTACAGGATAAGGCCATAAGTGCCCAATCTGTAGAAAAAGTAGCTAATGGTTCTCAATCTGATCCAGGGACTCCCCCAGGAAAAGGTTCAGGAAAGAAACTTCTCAGCCTGCCCATTACTAGACAGTCTAGCATAGTTGGTACAGAGGTTGAATCACATCATACTGATGATGTGCTCTCACATTATGCTGGTAGCCAAGCTGTTAGGGTGCCCCTTGTAAGGGACAGGTCTCCTTCTGTTCATTCCCATCATACCTCTGTATCTAGAAATGTCCCTCCCACCCACCCTGATGACAGATTGTTAGAAAGGGAGCTCAATAGATTGAGAGTGGAGCAAACCAGACTGAAGCTCAAGAAGCAACAGCTGGATTTGGATAGACAGTCTTTAGAAATAGAGAGGGAAAGACAGAAAATGGGTTTAGATACCCATGGTGGCAGCAGCAGTATTCCCCATAGTCATCCTGCAAAAGAGCATGATTCCAGGAATCTGCATAAGATAGTTCCCCCTTACAAGGAGGGGGATGACATTAACAAGTGGTTTGCTGCACTTGAGAGGGCCTGTGTTGTACAGGATGTCCCTCAAAAGCAGTGGGCTGCTATCCTATGGCTATCATTTACTGGAAAAGGTAGGGATAGGCTCCTTACTGTAAAAGAAAATGATGCTAACAAATTCCAAGTTCTTAAGAATGCACTCCTGGATGGTTATGGCTTAACCACTGAACAGTACAGGATAAAGTTCAGAGAGACCAAAAAGGAGTCTTCACAAGACTGGGTTGATTTCATTGACCATTCAGTGAAGGCCTTGGAGGGGTGGTTACATGGCAGTAAAGTTACTGATTATGACAGCCTGTATAACTTGATCCTGAGAGAGCATATTCTTAATAATTGTGTGTCTGATTTGTTGCACCAGTACTTGGTGGACTCTGATCTGACCTCTCCCCAAGAATTGGGAAAGAAGGCAGACAAATGGGTCAGAACAAGAGTGAACAGAAAAGTTCATACAGGGGGTGACAAAGATGGCAATAAGAAGAAAGATGGTGAAAAATCTCAAGATAAGCATGGGGATAAGGGTAAAACCAAAGATCCCACTTCAAATCTTAAACACTCTTCAGAGGGTGGGGATAAAACAAATTCTTCCTCTTCTTCCCAACCTGCACACATTAAAAAGCCTTGGTGCTTTGTGTGTAAAAACAGAGGCCATAGGCCAGGGGATAAGTCCTGTCCAGGTAAACCCCCTGAGCCTACCACCACTAATACATCAAGCTCTAGTGCCCCTAGCAGTAGTGGTACTAGTGGTGGGACTGCTGGCAACAGTCAAGCAAAGGGTGTAGTTGAGTTCACTTATGGGTCCATAGTGGAAACTGATGTCATCAGTCCCAAGACAGTTTCTGTCACACCTAGTGGCATTGGCCTTGCCACACTGGCTGCTTGTCCCCTTACAATGGATAAGTACAGGCAGACAGTTTCAATAAATGGTGTTGAGGCCTTGGCCTACAGGGACACAGGTGCCAGTTTCACTTTGGTGACTGAAAACCTTGTGCACCCTGATCAACACATCATTGGACAACAGTATAAGATTATTGATGTCCATAACTCCACTAAGTTTCTTCCCTTAGCTATAATTCAGTTTAGTTGGGGTGGAGTTACTGGCCCTAAGCAGGTGGTGGTATCACCTAGCTTACCTGTAGACTGTCTCTTAGGTAATGACCTAGAGGCCTCAGGTTGGGCTGATGTAGAGTTTTATGCCCATGCAGCCATGCTGGGCATCCCTGAGGAATTGTTCCCTCTCATTTCAACTGAAATGAAAAAGCAAAGGAGAGAAGGCCTGAAAACTCAGGATCCCTCTCCATCAACAGGTAAAAAGGGTATCACAGTATCCCCTAACCACCCTACCATTCAGGATACTATTCCTGTGGTGGGAGAAACCTCTCCTGGGGTGGCACCTGTTCAAAGGGAATCATCAGCTGGCAAAGCTGGACTCCCTGAGGTGGAAGTACCTCTCTGTGGGATAACTAACATTGGTGAGAAAAACAGCACCATTTTAGTTAACATGGAGCATCCCTCCAACCCTCCCAGAGAAACTTTAGTGCAGAAACCCTGCACTACCTCACAACACTTAGGACAGCATCCCTGCCCTAGTGTGGAGCTCATAGGACAGCATCCCTGCCCTGCTCCAACTCAAGAGAAACAGCATCCCTGTTCTCTCTTCCAGTCAGATGGACAAAGTTTTTGCCCAGCTATGGCTTTTCTGAGACAGCATCCCTGTCTGGCATTTCCATCACTACAAATAGGTTCAGTGGACAATTCCCACTGCTCTAAACTAAAACTTACTGATAGAAACTCTGAAAATACATCTTCACATTGTTGCTTAGCTAAAAAACTTCAAACAGGGTGGTTTACATCCCCACAGGGAAGTAACCATATAGTGGATGATAAAGGGAGTAACCAGTCTATTGCAGAGCTACTCTCTACTTATCACCACTTAGACAATAAAGTCTCAACTGGCCAAGGTTAGCCTTATTGTCCTTCGTTTGGGGGGGGGTTGTGTGAGAAGGTAGCCTCTTTCTAGCCTTGTTACCCCCACTTTTGGCCTGTTTGTGAGTGTATGTCAGGGTGTTTGTCACTGTTTTCACTGTTTCACTGGGATCCTGATAGCCAGGCCTCAGTGCTCATAGTGAAAACACTATGTTTTCAGTATGGTTGTTATGTGTCACTGGGATCCTGCTGGTCAGGACCCCAGTGCTCATAGGTTTGTGGCCTATATGTATGTGTCACTGGGACCCTGTCACACAGGGCCCCAGTGCTCATAGGTGTGCATGTATATGTTCCCTGTGTGGTGCCTAACTGTCTCACTGAGGCTCTGCTAACCAGAACCTCAGTGGTTATGCTCTCTCATTACTTTTAAATTGTCACTAACAGGCTAGTGACCAATTTTACCAATTCACATTGGCTTACTGGAACACCCTTATAATTCCCTAGTATATGGTACTAAGGTACCCAGGGTATTGGGGTTCCAGGAGATCCCTATGGGCTGCAGCATTTCTTTTGCCACCCATAGGGAGCTCTGACAATTCTTACACAGGCCTGCCACTGCAGCCTGAGTGAAATAACGTCCACGTTATTTCACAGCCATTTTACACTGCACTTAAGTAACTTATAAGTCACCTATATGTCTAACCTTTACCTGGTAAAGGTTAGGTGCAAAGTTACTTAGTGTGAGGGCACCCTGGCACTAGCCAAGGTGCCTCCACATTGTTCAGAGCCAATTCACTGAACTTTGTGAGTGCGGGGACACCATTACACGCGTGCACTACATATAGGTCACTACCTATATGTAGCTTCACCATGGTAACTCCGAATATGGCCATGTAACATGTCTATGATCATGGAATTGCCCCCTCTATGCCATCCTGGCATTGTTGGTACAATTCCATGATCCCAGTGGTCTGTAGCACAGACCCTGGTACTGCCAGACTGCCCTTCCTGGGGTTTCTCTGCAGCTGCTGCTGCTGCCAACTCCTCAGACAGGCAGCTGCCCTCTTGGGGTCCAGCCAGGCCTGGCCCAGGATGGCAGAACAAAGAACTTCCTCTGAGAGAGGGTGTGACACCCTCTCCCTTTGGAAAATGGTGTGAAGGCAGGGGAGGAGTAGCCTCCCCCAGCCTCTGGAAATGCTTTGTTGGGCACAGATGTGCCCAATTCTGCATAAGCCAGTCTACACCGGTTCAGGGACCCCTTAGCCCCTGCTCTGGCGCGAAACTGGACAAAGGAAAGGGGAGTGACCACTCCCCTGACCTGCACCTCCCCTGGGAGGTGTCCAGAGCTCCTCCAGTGTGCTCCAGACCTCTGCCATCTTGGAAACAGAGGTGCTGCTGGCACACTGGACTGCTCTGAGTGGCCAGTGCCACCAGGTGACGTCAGAGACTCCTTGTGATAGGCTCCTTCAGGTGTTAGTAGCCTTTCCTCTCTCCTAGGTAGCTAAACCCTCTTTTCTGGCTATTTAGGGTCTCTGTCTCTGGGGAAACTTTAGATAACGAATGCATGAGCTCAGCCGAGTTCCTCTGCATCTCCCTCTTCACCTTCTGATAAGGAATCGACCGCTGACCGCGCTGGAAGCCTGCAAACCTGCAACATAGTAGCAAAGACGACTACTGCAACGCTGTAACGCTGATCCTGCCGCCTTCTCGACTGTTTTCCTGCTTGTGCATGCTGTGGGGGTAGTCTGCCTCCTCTCTGCACCAGAAGCTCCGAAGAAATCTCCCGTGGGTCGACGGAATCTTCCCCCTGCAACCGCAGGCACCAAAAAGCTGCATTACCGGTCCCTTGGGTCTCCTCTCAGCACGACGAGCGAGGTCCCTCGAATCCAGCGACAACGTCCAAGTGACCCCCACAGTCCAGTGACTCTTCAGCCCAAGTTTGGTGGAGGTAAGTCCTTGCCTCACCTCGCTGGGCTGCATTGCTGGGAACCGTGACTTTGCAAGCTACTCCGGCCCCTGTGCACTTCTGGCGGAAATCCGTCGTGCACAGCCAAGCCTGGGTCCACGGCACTCTAACCTGCATTGCACGACTTTCTAAGTTGGTCTCCGGCGACGTGGGACTCCTTTGTGCAACTTCGGCGAGCACCGTTTCATGCATCCTCGTAGTGCCTGTTTCTGGCACTTCTCCGGGTGCTACCTGCTTCAGTGAGGGCTCTTTGTCTTGCTCGACGTCCCCTCTCTCTGCAGGTCCAATTTGCGACCTCCTGGTCCCTCCTGGGTCCCAGCAGCGTCCAAAAACGCCAAACGCACGATTTACGTGTAGCAAGGCTTGTTGGCGTCCATCCGGCGGGAAAACACTTCTGCACGACTCTCCAAGGCGTGGGGGATCCATCCTCCAAAGGGGAAGTCTCTAGCCCTTGTCGTTCCTGCAGTATTCACAGTTCTTCAGCCTAGTAAGAGCTTCTTTGCACCAACCGCTGGCATTTCTTGGGCATCTGCCCATCTCCGAGCTGCTTGTGACTTTTGGACTTGGTCCCCTTGTTCCACAGGTACCCTCAGTCAGGAATCCATCGTTGTTGTATTGCTGATTTGTGTTTTCCTTGCATTCTCCCTCTAACACGACTATTTTGTCCTTAGGGGAACTTTAGTGCACTTTGCACTCACTTTTCAGGGTCTTGGGGAGGGTTATTTTTCTAACTCTCACTATTTTCTAATAGTCCCAGCGACCCTCTACAAGGTCACATAGGTTTGGGGTCCATTCGTGGTTCGCATTCCACTTCTGGAGTATATGGTTTGTGTTGCCCCTATCCCTATGTTTCCCCATTGCATCCTATTGTAACTATACATTGTTTGCACTGTTTTCTAAGACTATACTGCATATTTTTGCTATTGTGTATATATATCTTGTGTATATTTCCTATCCTCTCACTGAGGGTACACTCTAAGATACTTTGGCATATTGTCATAAAAATAAAGTACCTTTATTTTTAGTATAACTGTGTATTGTGTTTTCTTATGATATTGTGCATATGACACTAGGTGGTACTGTAGTAGCTTCACACGTCTCCTAGTTCAGCCTGAGCTGCTTTGCTAAGCTACCATTATCTATCAGCCTAAGCTGCTAGACACCCTATACACTAATAAGGGATAACTGGGCCTGGTGCAAGGTGCAAGTACCCCTTGGTACTCACTACAAGCCAGTCCAGCCTCCTACAGTCTAATCTCAACTACTTCATCCCCCCACCCACCGGCATGCCAAATCATACCCCCACCCTCCCCCCCCACCCCATCACACATCCTCCTTGCTAATGTCTCACCATCACAACCCAGCCATCCCAACACCAAGCCCTGCATGCGACCACAAACCATGGACACCCATCACCTAAGCATGCCCACTGCACATACCCATCCCCCCCCAAACCACCGTCACAACAGCCCCCACAAGGGAATGCCAGCACTGGGGTACACAGGCAGCCACCCATTGCACGCTATGGCACACACAGAAGCAATAACCATACTCTTATACCTCTGCAGGACCCGAACGCCACGACACCGCCCAGGAGGGTCCAGAAATGTCCATTCCACCCCCAGAAGAGGCCCACAGTGATGACAGCAGCTCTGTCTCCCTGGACCCAGATGACCAGCCCGGCCCATCAGGGACCTGGGGACAGTCGGTTCCCCTCAGACAGCCACAGGCCACAGCAGACCTACCCCCCTCTGGGAACACCAGCACAGCACCCACCCAGCGGGCCCATGCCTCTGTCTCCAGGACACGTCAATCAGCGGTGTGTCCACCACTACAGGGCACCCAGCTTAACCCACCACCCCAACAACAACAGGGACCTGGGGGCAGTGGTAGTGGGCACACGGTCCAGGGGACAGAGGCCCAGGGAAACAGGGGAACTGGGAGGGCTACTGTGCGACAGGGGGGGGACAGGCCCAGGGAACCCACTCTCCACGAGGCCCTATCCTCCATCATGGGAGCATACCACCACTCCCAGGAGACGATGGCGACGGTCCTGGCCAGGTTCCAGGAGATCCAGGTACTGCAGGAGGAACAGTTTATGGGGTTTAGGGAAGAACTCAGAAACATCAGTTCTGCAATGGACACCATCGTTGTGGCTCTCAATCAGATTGTCAGAAGATTGCGGGACCATGTGGCACCACAAAGGGCCCCTGTCACTAGCATGGACCAAGAACAGGCTACCACCTCCGCCGGCGCTAGTGGACAGGAGGCCCTGACGCAAGAACAACAGGCCACCAGAACCCCACCCCCTGCAGAAGGAGAACCACCCCGCAAGCGGGGCCTGAGATCTAGGAAGAAGACAGAGTAGGATGCCAAGACCCCCGCCAGCAAAGGATACCCCCTGATTGTCATCCCACTGTCCCACATTGTCACCCTGTCCAACCTTAAACTGCCCCTGCTCCACCTTCCACAGGCATATGGACAATGCACCTGTGAGACTGAAAATCTGGACTCTGCCATGGACATTCCTCCACCATCACCCATCACCGAATTGCAACCATTACCCAAAATTGAGCACTTTAATAAACACACTTATTGCACAAAAATAATCTGGAGTCTGCCTGTATTTTTGAACAAATGTATTACACAGAATCGTGCCAAAATGTCCAGTTACATTGTGATGACAACATACCACTGTCACACAGCTGTAGTCCATGGGGAATCAAAGCAGAGGTCACGGAGTGGGGCCCACATCTCTGAAATTGAAAGGGAAAGTCACAACTCAGTTAACATACACTGGGGGGAAACTCAGACAGTAGAGAGGCAGGAGACTTTAATAAAATGTAAAATGCCGGTGTTGATTCTTACCTGTATGTCATTGAAAATACTGCTGTATTACTGTGTCCCTGTTGTCTGTGTCGTCCTCTTCGTCTTCCTCCTCTTCACTCTCCGCAGGCTCCACAGCTGCCACAACACCACCATCTGGACCATCCTCCTACAGGAAAGGCACCTGGCGTCGCAAAGCCAGGTTGAGAAGCATACAGCAGGCCACGATGATATGGCACACCTTCTTTGGTGAGTACATTAGGGATCCACCTGTCATATGGAGGCACCTAAACCTGGCCTTCAGGAGGCCGAAGGTCCGCTCGATCACCCTCCTAGTACACCCATGGGCCTCATTGTACCGTTCCTCTGCCCTTGTCCTGGGATTCCTCACTGGGTCAGTAGCCATGACAGGTTGGGGTAACCAGAGTCACCAATTAGCCACACACGGTGTCTCTGAAGTAGTGCTATTTCGCATGATGTACGCGTCATGCACTGACCCAGGGAACTTGGCATTTACATGGGAGATATACTGGTCAGCCAAACAGACCACCTGGACATTCATGGAATGATAACTTTTTCTGTTCCTGTACACCTGTTCACTCGTGCTGGGGGGGACCAAAGCAACAGGTGTCCCATCAATTGCACCAATGATGTTGGGAATATGTCCAAGCGCATAGAAATCACCCTTCACTGTAGCCAAATCGCCCACCTCAGGCAAAACAATGTAGCTCCGCATGTATTTCAGCAGGGCAGACAACACTCTGGACAACACCTTGGAAAACATAGGCTGAGACATCCCTGATGAAAGGGCCACTGTTGTTTGAAATGACCCACTTGCCAAAAAATGGAGTACTGACAGAACCTGCACTAGAGGGGGGATCCCTGTGGGTTGGTGGATGGGTGACATCAGGTCTGGCTCCAGCTGGGCACACAGTTCCTGTATAGTGGCTCTGTCACTAAGACATTTCTATGACATGTCTTTCTTCCATTGTCGACAGGTCCACCAGCGGTTTGTACACAGGAAGATTCCTCCATCTCCTCGCAAGTCCCAGCGGACGGTGCCTAGGAAGGACAACATGGAGCACAGAGTCAATCAACCCACAGGTACGTTTCCACAGCTTGCACAGTACACGATTCTCAATGCATTGAATGGCTTGTATGAGTGTTGATGCAAGGCCTAGGCATGTGTGACGCAGTAGAAATAAAGATATGGGGGCCCTTGAAATGGCAGCTGCCTGACCTGTGAAGTGCGACAGTGGGAAGTGATTTCAATGCACTGGCGTGGCACACCGTGGCGATAGGCGGTCGAAGACCGCGGCGCAAAGCCGCATTGGTTAACATTGAACCCTATGGGTTTCAGGAGCCAATGACGATGTGTGCCGACGGTCGCGGCACGCCCCGCCATGGTACGCACCGCCGCGGTACGCACCGCCGCGGGCGTGACCGCCATTTTCTATCTGCTTAATCACTCGATACCTGATCATCCACAGGAGAGGACCTACACTGCAAGTGCTGCTGTGACCTCGGTCTGGAAGAGACAATGGCTGCTGCGACTGGGGAAAGGGCCCCTGCCTTCACTTCCAAAGAATTGGAGAAACTCGTGGATGGGGTCCTCCCCCAGTATGCGCTACTCTACGGTCGTCCAGACCAACAGGTAAGTACACTGGGACCATGCTTTGTGGCCAATGCCTGGGTTGAGTGGGGTGAATGAAAGATGGTGGGGAGAGGAGCGAATGAGGCATGCATCAAACGACAGATGAGAGCATGTGCCACATGGCAAGGGTGGGGATGGGGGGCCACTCACATCGAGCATGCAGAAGGTGATGATTTTTTATTTTCTCCCCCTGTACATGTCACATAGGTCAGCGCCCATCAGAAAATCGACATTTGGCGTGCCATCGCCAAGGACGTCCGGACCCTGGGGGTCCACAACAGACAGGGCACCCACTGCCGGAAGAGGTGGGAGGACATCCGCCGCGGGAGCAGGAAGACCGCGGAGGCTCTGCTGGGGATGGCCTCCCAACGTAGGAGGGGTGCCAGTCGTACCTTGACCCCCCTGATGTCCCGGATCCTGGCGGTGAAGACAAGGGGGTGAGTACAAGCACATTCTGCTGATTTTGCGCACATTGGAGGTGTCTGGGTGGGGGAGGAGGGCTGTGGGTATCCCTAGGCCAGGGTGATTTCTGTAGGCTAGGCCCCTCCGTTAGGCATGGCCCTGTGCCCCCGCCCCCCACCTCTGTAGGTTGCCTAGTACAGCTATTCATGGCCCTGTGTCACCTATGTGTGGAGTTGTCGTCCATAGGCTTGTAGGCCATGTCCCACGGATTGAGTAGTGTACCCCAAGTGCGCTGCGTAGTGCAGGGGGCTTCTGTGTCTGTCCTCTCTGCCAACGGTGTCGCCAATGCATGCACTCAACATGTCTTTGTTTCTCCCCCCCCCTTTTTTGGTGGTCTTCCTGTTCATGTGTGCATTAGCATCATCAGGCGGAGGAGAAGTGGCATCGGAGCACGAGGGAGCTGCATCTCACATGGCCATGGAGGGCCATGCAACTGACTCGGATTTCACCAGTGAGACGGAGGGCGAGGGGAGCTCCACAGCGGGGACAAGTGGTGACACCAGCGACACAGACATGTCCTCGGAAGGGAGCTCCCTTGTGGTGGCGGCAACATCCGTGCCCACCGCAACAACAGGTACAGCCGCCACCCAGCGCACCAGCTCCGCCCTCCCAGCAGCCCCTCAGCCTTCACCCCGTGCCCGCTCACCCAGGAAGGTGGGCATCTCCTTCGCCCCAGACACCTCAGGCCCTGCCCCAGTTACCCCTGCTGCCCTCAGTGAGGAGGTCATTGACCTCCTGAGGACGCTCATTGTTGGGCAGTCTACCCTTTTGAATGTCATCCAGGGTGTAGAAAGGGAGGTGCACCGGAGTATTGCATACCTGGAGGGCATTCATTCGGGTCAGGCTGCGATCAGCGATCGTTCAACGCTCTTGCCTCAGCACTGACGGCAGCCATTGTCCCTGTCTCCTGCCTCCCTCCTCCAACTTCCTCAACCCAGTCCCACTCCCCTGTACCTCTGCCTATCCCAGACACACCTACAGACCAGCCTGCACACACCTCAACACCCAAGGGAAGCTCATCCAGACATAAGCACCACACATCACACAAGCATTCACCCAAGCAACATCCACATGCAGACATGCCAACAGCCACTGCCTCCTCTGTGTCCCCCTCCTCCTCGTCTCCCTCCTCCCTCCCTGTGACATCTCCACTCACACTTGCATGCACCACATCTTCAGCCACTAGGTCCATCGCCAGCACACCCTTCAAGTCAAGCACAGCTGAACAGGGCCCTTCAAGTCAAGAACCGCTGAACAGGGCCTTTCAAGTCAAGAACCGCTGAACAGGGCACCGCCGTCTCAAGAACCGCTGAACAGGGCCCTTCAAGTCAAGCACCGCGGAACAGGGCCCTTCAAGTCAAGAACCGCTGAACAGGGCCCTTCAATTCAAGAACCGCTGAACAGGGCCCTTCAAGTCAAGAACCGCTGAACAGGGCACCGCCATCTCAAGAACCGCTGAACAGGGCCCTTCAAGTCAAGCACCGCTGAACAGGGCACCGCCGTCTCAAGAACCGCTGAACAGGGCCCTTCAAGTCAAGAACCGCTGAACAGGGCACCACCGTCTCAAGAACCGCTGAACAGGGCCCTTCAAGTCAAGCACCGCTGAACAGGGCCCTTCAAGTCAAGCACCACTGAACAGGGCCCTTCAAGTCAAGAACCGCTGAACAGGGCACCGCCGTCTCAAGAACCGCTGAACAGGGCCCTTCAAGTCAAGCACCGCTGCGCTGGGCCCCGCCGTCTCTGCACCGCTCCGCTGGGCCCTTCATCTCAAGCACCGCTCCGCCGGGCCCTTTATCTCAAGCACCGCTCTGCTGGGCCCTTCATCTTAAGCACCGCTCCGCTGGGCCCTTCATCTCAAGCACCGCTCCGCTGGGCCCTTCAACTCAAGCACCGCTCCGCTGGGCACCGCCGTCTCTGCACCGCTCCACTGGGCCCTTCATCTCAATCACCGCTCCGCTGGGCCCTTCATCTCAAGCACTGCTCCGCTGGGCCCTTCATCTCAAGCACCGCTTCGCTGGGCCCTTCATCTCAAGCACCGCTCCGCTGGGCCCTTCATCTCAAGCAGCGCTCCGCTGGGCCCTTCATCTCAAGCACCGCTCCGCTGGGCCCTTCATCTCAAGCACCGCTCCTCTGGGCCCTTCATCTCAAGCACCGCTCCGCTGGGCCCTTCAACTCAAGCACCGCTCCGCTGGGCACCGCCGTCTCTGCACCGCTCCGCTGGGCCCTTCATCTCAAGCACCGCTCCGCTGGGCCCTTCATCTAAAGCACCGCTCCGCTGGGCCCTTCATCTCAAGCACCGCTCCGCTGGGCCCTTCAACTCAAGCACCGCTCCGCTGGGCACCGCCGTCTCTGCACCGCTCCGCTGGGCCCTTCATCTCAAGCACCGCTCCGCTGGGCCCCGCCGTCTCTGCACCGCTCCGCTGGGCCCTTCATCTCAAGCACCGCTCCGCTGGGCCCTTCATCTCAAGCACCGCTCCGCTGGGCACCGCCGTCTCTGCACCGCTCCGCTGGGCACCGCCGTCTCTGAACCGCTCCGCTGGGCACCGCCGTCTCAAGCACCGCTGGCCCATTGGCAGAAGGGGCAGGCCCGCATCTGTGTCGGGCAGGGCTGCACGAAGCACTCTGGGCACCATGCCTCCTCCAGAACCAGTGGAGTCTGTAATCCACTTGTGAGACTGTGGCTTTGCACTCCCCAGGATGGCACAGTGGGCAATCCACCCACTGTAGAGACTTGTGAGACTGTGGCTTTGCACTCCCCAGGATGGCACAGTGGGCAATCCACCCACTGTAGAGACTTGTGAGACTGTGGCTTTGCACTTCCCAGGATGGCACAGTGGCCATGGAGGCCCCTCGTGGATCTGGCATCGTGGACTCATCTGGCTGAGGTGCCCCCCCTTCCCTTCCCCCTGAGGTGCCTGTAGTTTTGCTATCTGATGCCCCTGCAGTGTTCTCTCCATTGGAGTCGGGTATCCTGTGTGGGCTTTGCCCATGTGTTTAGGCCCATTGGCCCACGAACAATGGCTGATACCCAATTTGGACAGGACAATTTACATATGTATATATAGTTATAGATGTTTGATATATTTTTTTACTTAGCCGTACAATATACTTCAAATTTCATGATCATTTTCTTTTGTCTTTGCATTCTTCCGGGGGGTTTGGGGGTGTCACTCTGAGTTGTTGCTCTGCATTGATGTGTATGTAGTTGTGGGTGAGGGTGAGGGTGGGTGTGTCGCGTATGTGTGTCCCCGTAATTTTTTGCCTCCCCCCTCCCCTGTGTCGTAGGTGCAGTACTCACCGTTGTCTTCTGCGCCGGCGTTCGTGCTCCTGGTAGAGGAGCAGGAAGACAATAGCTGGTAGGATGTGTAGTTCGGGTTCCATGCTGTCCAGATTCCTCGTGGAGTGTGTACAGGGGAGCGTTTTCCATTCGGAATGGCTGTTTCCGCCGTATTTTTATCGGCGGGGCAACCGCCCCGGAAAAGGTGGCGGATTGGTGGGTTGTGATAGGGTGGGCGGTACATTGTCTCCTGCCTGTCTGTTGGCGGTGACCGCCGCGCTGTTTGTTTGTCCCGCCGTGGCGGTCGGAGTGTTAAAGTGGCGGTCTCGGTTGAAGGTTTCCGCCAGGGTCAGAATTCCATTTTTTTTGCCACCTGCCTGTTGGCGGGTTGTCCGCCGCTTTAACACCGACCGCCAGGGTTGTAATGACCCCCAGAATGTTTTTTATCTTTATCCCCACCACTGTCAGAAGACTTACCATCCTTCTTCTTGCCATCCTTGTCATCCCCTGTATGAACATTTCTGTTCACTCTTGTTCTGACCCATTTGTCTGCCTTCTTTTCCAATTCTTGGGGAGAGGTCAGATCTGAGTCTACCAAGTACTGGTGCAACAAATCAGACGCACAATTGTTCAAACTATGCTCTCTCAGGATTAGATTATACAGGCTTTCATAGGCAGTCACCTTACTGCCATGTAACCAACCCTCCAAGGCCTTCACTGAACAGTCTACAAAGTCTGTCCAGTCTTGAGATGACTCTTTTCTGGGGTCTCTGAACGTAATCCTGTATTGTTCAGTGGTGAAGCCAAATCCATCCAAGAGTGCATCCTTCAAAGCTTTGTAATTATTAGCATTACTTTCTCTGACAGTGAGGAGCCTATTCCTACCCTTACCAGTGAAAGATAGCCAGAAGATCACAGCCCACTGCCTTTGAGGGACCAACTGTACCATACAAGCCCTCTCAAGTGCAGCAAACCACTTGTTAATGTCATCTCCCTCCTTGTAAGGGGGGACTATCTTATGCAGGTTTCTGGAATCTTGTTCTCTCAAAGGATTGCTATCAAATACACGGCTGCTGCCACCATGGGGAACTAACCCCAACCTCTGCCTTTCCCTCTCTGCATCCAGAGATTCCCTGTCGAAGGCCAGCTGCTGCTGTTTTAGCTTCAACCTGGCCTCTTCCAACCTCAGCTTTGTGAGTTCCCTTTCCATAATGTTATCCTCAGGGTGGGAGGCTTGGGAATTCTGAGACACAGAAGAAATGTGGGAATTGGCAGAGTAAAACCTGTCCCTAACTGGCTGGACTCTAGTAACCTGGCCTTTAGGAGTGAAAGGTGCCCTACTAGTGTGTGACCCCTCCCACTCCCAGTGTCACTAGATGGCCTGTTAGCAGGCAGGTCTTTGGAAGAACCCTCCCCAGCATCCTCAGGGGACTCCTCTGAGTCTTGCTGGGTCCCCTCTCCTCTACCTCCTGATCCTGGGATGGGCCAGACTGGTTCTGGTCACTTTCTAGGGGAAGGCTAACGAGAAGATCTTTGGTAGGATTCTTACCAATGCTTAACACTCTTTCAATGCAGAGATCCCCTCAAAGTTTAAACTACCATAGGTTGCCTGGACAACTGTGGGAGTACGTTCTACTGCAGACATGATTGTTAGAAAGGGTTTAGGACAGTGAGAAAAAGTTAAGAAACTTTTAGAGAAAAGAGAATTGTTTTTAAACTTTTCAAAACGTTTGAAAACTTTTCTGAAACTTTTTTGAAAGTTTAGAGAAGGAAAGTGAAACTGTTTAGGTTAACTGTGTATATTCTGAAGTATTTGGTATATATTTTTCTTATGAAAAGCACCAGATGACAAAGTGGTAAAGCAGTTACAAGTACTTATCCCACCGCTGCACCACCAATGTAGGAGGCTGCTACTATAACAATGCTCCTACTATAACACTTATATCATATAACACTCTATCATAAGAAACACAATACTCAGAGTTACTAAAAATTAAGGAACTTTATTTTAGTGACAATGTGCCAAAAATATCTCAGAGGATATACTCCCTTAGGAGGTAAGTAAAATACACAAAATATACACACAAACCAAAATCAGGTAAGTAAACAGTTAGAAAAGTAGTGCAAACACTGTAGAATACAGTACGATGCATTAGGCCTAGGTGCAACACAAACCATATACTCCAAAAGTGGAATGCGAACCACGAATGGACCCAAGGCCTAGTGTAGAGTGTAGAGGGTCACTGGGAGTGTAAGAAAACACTAAGGGTGTCCAAGATACTCCACCCCAAGACCCTGGAAAGTTGGAGTAAAGTTAACCTACTACCCCAGAAACACACTAAAGTTGTGATAGGAGATTCTGCAAGGACAACAAATGCCTGCAAAGCACTGAAGATGGATGCCTGGACCTGAGGAGCTGTAAAGGAAGGGGACCAAGTCCAAGAGTCACACAAGTGTCCAAGGGGGGCAGGAGCTCACTAAACCCCAGATGAAGGTGCAAAAGGGCTGCCTCCGGGTGGAAGAAGCTGAAGATTCTGCAACAACAGAAGATGCCAGGAACTTTTCCTTTGCACAGAAGATGTCGTACGGTGTGCTGGAGGATGCAGAGTTGTTTCCACGCAGAAAGACTGCAAACAAGCCTTGCTAGCTGCAAGAGTCACATTTAAGAAAATGGGTGCAGCCTGGGCCCAGGAAGGACCAGGAGGTCTCCCCTTGGAGGAAGAGATATAGGGGGTGCTCACCAGTACAGAGAGCTCATGCAGAAGCAGGCAGCACCTGCAGAAGCACTTGAACAGGCATTCAAGAAATCTGAACATGGTGGTCATCTCAACACTACAAAGGAGGATCCCACAAAGCCGGTGTTGAACTCAGCGAGTTGAGCAATGCAGAACGGAGTGCTGGGGACCTGGGCTATGCTGTGCACAAAGGATTCCTTGCAAAAGTGCACAGGAGCCCTAGCAGCTGCAGTTCATGCAGTACACAGGATTAGTGTCTGGATTGGAGAGGCAAGTACTTACCTCCACCAAATTTTGACCTCTGGACTGTCGTGGTCACTTGGATCCAGCTCCTGTGTTCCAGGGACCACACTCGTCAAGATGAGAGGGGACCTAGAGGACTGGTGATGCAGAAGTTTGGTGCCTGCGGTAGCAGGGGAAAGATACCGTCGACCCATTGGAGATTTCTTATTGGCTTCCAGTGCAGGGTGAAGGCAGACACCCCTCAGAGCATGCACCACCAGGAAACAGTTGAGAAAGCCAGAAGGATTAGGCGCTACAATGTTGCTTGTAGTCTTCTTGCTACTTTGTTGTGGTTTTGCAGGAGTCCTAGAGCACTCAGTGGTCAATCCTTGGCAGAAGTCGAAGAGCGATATGGAGATGAACTCTGGTGAGCTTTTTCATTCGTTATCTGAAGAGAAACCCACAGGAGAGTCCCTAAATAGCCCTCAGAGGAGGATTGGCCTCCTAACCAGGTATGCACTTATCAGGAGGGGTCTCTGACATCACCTGCTGGCACTGGCCACTCAGAAGCCTCCATTGTGCCCTCACACTTCTGCATTCAAGATGGCAGAGGTCTGGGACACACTGGAGGAGCTCTGGGCACCACCCCTGTGGTGGTGATGGACAGGGGATTGGTCACTCCCCTTTCCTTTTTCCAGATTCGCACCAGAGCAGGGGCTGGGGGATCCCTGAACCAGTGTAGACTGGCTTATGCAAGGTGGGCACCACCTGTGCCCTTCCAAGCATTTCCAGAGGCTGGGGAGGCTACTCCTCCCTATCCCTTAACACCTATTTCCAAGGAGGAAATCCTTTGTTCTGCCTTCCTGGGACTGGGCTGCCCAGACCCCAGGAGGGCAGAAGCCTGTCTGTGGGTTCGAAGCAGCGGTAGCTGTAGTGAACACCCCAGAGTGCTAGTTTGGCAGTTCCCGGGGTTCATGTTGGAGCCCCGGGGATTCATGGGATTGGCACCCCAATATCAGACTTCGTATGTGGGGACAATTCCATGATCTTAGACATGTTACATGGCCATATTCGGAGTTACCATTGTGAAGCTACATATAGGTATTGACCTATATGTAGTGCACACGTGTAATGGTGTCCCCGCACTCGCAAATTCCGGGGAAATTGCCCTGAACAATGTGGGGGTGCCTTGGCTTGTGCCAGGGTGCTCTCACACTTAGTACCTTTGCACCTAACCTTCACTAGGTGATGGTTAGACATATAGGTGATTTATAAGTTACTTAAGTGCAGTGTAAAATGGCTGTGAAATAACGTGGACGTAATTTCACCCAGGCTGCAGTGGCAGTCCTGTGTAAGAATTGTCTGAGCTACCTATGGGAGGCAAAAGAAATGCTGCAGCCCATAGGGATCTCCTGGAACCTCAATACCCTGGGTACCTTGGTACCATATTCTAGGGAATTATAAGGGTGTTCCAGTGTGCCAATCAGAATTGGTGAAAATGGTCTCTAGCCTGCAGTGACAATTTTAAAAGCAGAGAGAGCATAAGCACGGAGGTTCTGGTTAGCAGAGCTTCAGTGACACAGTTAGGCACCACACAGGTAACAGATGCAGGCCACAAACTATGAGCACTGGGGTCCTGGCTAGCAGGATCCCAGTGACACAGGCAAAAACAAACTGACACACAAGTGAAAATGGGGGTAACATGCCAGGCAAGATGGTACTTTCCTACAATAGTCTAGACGATGGGTATTGTAGGGCTGGCACTTGACCTGCTGTGCTAATTTTCTCAAATAGAGAGCAGTCTGTATCCCATAAGGGCTATACATCAAAACTCTTCTCCCTGCTTTGTGGCACTCCACAATGTCCTCATTGAGTCTCATCCTCTTTAATGTTTGCTATACCCCTGGCCAGGCTGATTCACTCTTTTGCTTTTTCTACAATTTCGTATGAAGACGATACACAAATCATGATGTCAATTCATAGAGATATCAATGACACTGCAGAATGCTTCACTAACTGTAAATGGGTGAGAGAAAACTGTCTTAAATTAAATTTAGAGAAAACTGAGGTCCTCCTGTTCAGAAAAGAGACCTCCTTTTGGAACACATCCTTGTGGCCCTAACATGTGGACCCCCTCCCCTTGCCGGTCCATAAAGCCAGAAACCTTAGAGGAATCTTTGTTGTAAATCTCACTTTTTCATGTCAGATAAACAAGCTCACCTCATCCTGCTTTTTTTCTGAAAAAACCCTGAGAAAAGGTATCCCATTCATTCCGTTTGATCTTCAGAAATTTGTAACCATTGCCCTGGTGCGTTCCAGGTTAGATCCCTGTAATGCCCTTACATGGGCATTCATCAACAATCTCTAGATGAACTACAAATTTGACAAAACCCAGCTGCTTGTCTCTTAATGAAAATAAGATTCAATTTGTTGCACACTTATTGTTGAAGCCACACTGTCTTCCCATTAGTAAGTGAGTAGCCTTCAAAGCACTGTGCACTACTCATAAATCCCTTCATTACGTAGGCCCTGAATACCTTAAAAAAAAAATCAAACGGTACACACCTAGGAGAGCTCATCAATAAGCCAAATTGAAAACAGTGGAAATACCTCAAACAAAGCATCCTGGGGTGGCAGAAGCTTTACTTCCTCCACTCGAAACTTTGGAACAAAATGCTTCTACGTCTCAAATCTCAGTCTCATTTTATCTGTTTTAGAAAACAACTTAAAACCTGGCACTTTTCTTCTACATTGCCCAATTAGTTTTATATACTGTTACATCTAGCAGACACCAGCTCCAAGAAGCCTCTTGGCATTGGCACACTCTATTAAAAAAACAAAAAACTTACGAGAGATAAGGAGGATGTACCCTTCCTGCTTGGGGTAACAAGGTGTGGAAATGGAGTGTATCTTAATTCTATTTCCAACTCTATGGTGGAAACACAACAGGACAATATATAGCCTTCAAGAGCACTAATCAAGAAACCAAGGGGCATATTTATAATGCCCTAGCACCACCTTGCACCACATTAAGTCAGTATTTTTTACGTTAATGTGCCCAACGAGGACGAAATCCCCACGCCATATTTACAGATTGGATTGCGCCCCTCTGTAACCATTTGCTCTACATTATGCTTGCACCAGGCATAATGTATGCAAAGGGGGCATACCCCCATTAGGGGAGCCGGACAAATGGTGTAAAGAAATCTATGAGATTTCCTTGCACCATTTCTCACTGCACTTTTAACGCCTGTTCAAGAGCAGGTGTTAAAATGGGTCTTCCATTCTTCAGAATGGGGCCCTAGGTACTCTGCAGGAGTAGAACCAGTATTTTGGCTCTATTCCTGCAGAGTACATCAAAGTGTCATGGGAGATGATGCTATTGCCCCCTACCCTGCACTATGGTGCCCCGTATTTTAAATAGGGCGCACAAATGGGTGCGGTAGGGGGGTGCTAAGAGGTGCAGGGAATATGGCAATGCACTCAGCGTACCCCCACTTTCCATAAATCTGCCCCCAAGTTCTGTAGATCGATATGTAATTACTGTGATGCCATGACTATGAAGTTCAAGAGATAATATGTGGCCTGAAGAAACTTATACTTATAGAGAAAGGTTCGGAAAGCATACCTGAGGAAATTCATTGTGGATCTGTGTCATCATGATATTGTTTATTTTTACAGAATGGGACTTTCACATACAAATTCAACATACTCATCACTTCCCACTAAGGGATGTTAAATCACATAAGGCCGCCAGAAGCACAGGAAATCTACAAGTTTTACAGTGATGCCAATTTATATTTGGCAATTTTCTTCTATATCTATAGTTTTTTTTAAAGGGCACATCATAACACCCTACTTGATCTGCATTTTACCATAGCACAGTCAAAAGGACTTGCAGACTAAGGTAGATGTCTACCCGTCTGCTTAACTTATGTGCTCAAGTTTAAGATAGTGAAAGATAAAAGGACATATATCTGAACATCAGAAATTAAGTAAAAATGCTTGGTTTCTGGGAAGCATTTGGAGAAACAGAGCACAATAATTGATAACATTTGTGAGATGAATGATAAGCAGGGACTATGTTATTGGAAGGCCAGCGATGTAAGGTGACTATAACTGATCTTTCAATAGTAATCTCGAATGTCAAAGGAATGAATGGGTTAAAAAAAATGGTGACTCAATAGTGCAATTGGGGCTACTATGAATTGTATTTAGGAGACCCCTGAAACCATGAAACGTTGTAAATGAATTCATTAATTGATGTTATGGTCTCTGTGCTACAGAACGCTTAACTTCTGTGCCCATATTAACAAAACTGGCATTTGACAGCCACTCTCAGAGATCTCAAAGGGCAAAAATTTGATAAATGTTGTCTGTTTCAAATAGTGATGTACAGAAATGTTTGATTTTCTGAGCACAATGTTGGTTTTATGGAAGTGGCATATTATAGTATGAGGAGATTACATCCGCCCAAGCAATCTGAAATGGACTGTTACTAAACAGAGAGAAACAAGAAGCATAAGGTAACTCAGAACATCTATTTGATATCTCTTACTTATACATGATCTAGTTGATTGCTGGCAGTTCTTTAAAGACAATGAAGTGGGTAATACATTTTATTTTCATCCACAATCTCAGTGCTTCAGTATCAATATGATTTTATATCCAAATGAAAACGTTGGAAAAGGAGATATTGGCATATTTCAAATTTAATATTTTATGAATTTACAAGACAGGCTTTAGCTTGGTAATTTGGGTAGAAGTTGATGGACATCTGATTGCTAATTTCTGCTGACTATAGGGATAAGATCACCCTATGATCTAATAGACGTTGTGGCATGGAGTGTTGTAGCATAGAATGTAGTGGCATAGATTGGAGTGGTGTAGCGTGGGGTGGAATGTCATAGAGTAGAGTAGAGCATGATAGAATGGAGTGGCATGCCATAGAGTGGTGTGTCGTAGAATGTCTTGGAGTAGAGAGGCCTAAAATGTAGTGTGGCAGAGTGGAGTGGCCTGCTGTAAAGTGGAGTGAACTGGCATGTCATGGAGTGGAGCTTCCTACTGTAGAGTGGCATGTTGTTGAGTGGAGTAGCATGTCATAGAGTATAGAGGTGGGTCACAGAGAGGAGTGATGTGTTATACAGTGGAGTGCTATTCAGTGGAGTAGCATGTCAAAGACTGGTGTGGTGTGTCGTAGAGTGGAGTGATATATTGAACAATTGAATAAAGGAGAGGGGCATAGAGTGGAGGGAAATATAATGTCATGGTGTAGAGTGTTTTTGCATACAGTGGCCTGGCATATAGTAGAGAGGCATAGAGTACAGTGGTGTAGAGTGGGACGGTGTCCTACTGTAGAGTGGTAAAAAGTATAGTGGCATGTGGTACAGTAGAACAGTGTGGTGTTTAATAGAGTGGCATTTCATAGAGTGGCATGTTGTAGAGTGGAGTGAAGTGCCCTACAGTGGAGTGGCATGTTGTAGAGTGGAGTGGTGTTTCATTGAGTAAAGTGGTGTGTCATACAAGGTAGTCATAGTAGAATGGAGAGTCATAAAGTGGACTGGCATACACTGACATGTACAATATTGTGTCATAGATTGTTGTGACATAGGGTGCTACGGCATAGAGTGTTATGGCATGCAGGCCCTCATTACAACCCTGGAGGTTGGTGATAAAATAGCGGTAATGCCACCAACAGGCTGGCACTAAATACCACCAAATTATGACCATGGAGGAAACAGCTCAGATAGGCAGCCACTTTACCACACCGACTGCCAGGGCGGAAACAACAGCCACCACAGCGGTAGCTACCTACAGCCAGGCAGAAGACAATGTTCCGCCCACCGTATAATGACAATCCAATCCGCCACCTTTTCCGGGGCGGAACCAACGACATCAAAAGCCCGGCGGAAACACTGCACAGAAAGGAAACTACTCATCTTTGGAGACACAGGGAACAACCATGCTGCCATGGAGCCCGAGGTGCAGATCTTTCCAATTATCTTCTACGTCCTGCTCCACCACGAACACCAACGACAGCGAAGATGACCACGGTGAGTACAGCTGCCTAGCACACAGGGGAGGGGGAGAGGAAAAAGAGAGTGACACACACATTCACAGCATCCACCCACCCCCAGCACCATACACACAATCAGATGCAGTAAGAAAACATATATAACCCATACCCCTTAGGAGTAATGCAAGGACAACACAAATAGATGAACATGAGTGTAATAATATAAATACATCAAAAATACATACATCCAATCTAAAAGTATATACATATGCACAAATCAAGAGACACTGCCAAGTCCTCAATGTGCGTGGGCCACAGGGCCACATTACAAAGTCCAAGGCCCCACTTGTCTCCTGCAACAACACAAAGAGAGCACTGCAGGGGCAGCAGTTTGAAAATAGGCAGGCACCTCAGGGGGACGGGGAATGGGGGGCACCTCATCTGGCAGATGGAACAACACCACTGGTCCTGGATGGGGCAACATACCCTGTGCTTGGTCTTGGGGAGTTCAAGGCCACAGTCTGTCAAGCAGGTGACTTTCCCACTGGTTCTGGAGGCGACATTGTGCCATGTGATCTTCATCCTGGGGAGGATGGGGTGAGTGGGTGGCTTCCCCACTGGTTCTGGTGAGGGCATTGTGCCCTGTGATCTTTATCCTGGGGAGGATGGGGTCAGTGGGTGTCATACCCACTGGTTCTGGAGGGGGCAACGTGCCCTGTGCTTCTGATCCTGGGGAGTGCAAGGTCACAGTCTCTCAGCTGGGTGTCATACCCACAGGATTTTCAGGGGGCAGGCTGCACAACAGCCCATGGAGGCAGGTCTACAGAATGTCTGCCGGCAGTGGTGGCTGTTCAGTGGTGGCAGTGGTGCTGCTGCTGGTGCTAGTGGTGGTTGTGGGGGGAAGCTCCAGCCCATCCCCTGCAGCCTCGGACAGCTGTCCACTGCTGGTGGCGGTGCTGCTGGTTGTGGTGGTGGTGGGAAGCTCCTACCCATCCTCGGCAGCTTTGGACGGCTGCCCACTGCTGGTGGTGGTGGTGGGGGTAGCTCCAGGCCATCCTCTGCAGCCTCGGGCGCTGCCCACTGCTGGTGGCAGTGCTGCTGGTGGTGGTGGTGGGGGGAAGCTTCTGCCCATCCAGTGCAGCCTCAGACAGCTACACAACCATGGTTGGTGGTGGGGGCTCTAACTGAGTCCCTGAACCAGGCCTCTTGTCCTTCCTGCCTGCTGGTACAGGCCCCTTGCCCTTCCTGGCTACAGCTGGGATGGCTCCTTGCTCTGCAGGGCAACAGCTGGTGCAGGCCCTTGCCCTTCCTGGTAGCAGCTGGGGATGGCTCCTTGACCTTCCGGGCAGCACTTGGGGCAGGCACCCTTTCCGTGAGGCTGCCTGGTGCCCTGGATCCTTTACCACCACGAGTTGCTGTGGACACTACTGGGCCCATGGACTGGGTGGCTAAGGTGCTCACCTGGGTTTTACCCACTATGACCAGATGTGAAGGACGGGCAGGAGGGGTAGGGAAGAGGTCAGTTGTGGAGAAGAATAACTTCTTGTGACATTGGGGTGGGAAGAGGGAGAATGTTTGGGAGTGGAGGAAGAGGGAGTGGTTGTAGGAGCTGTCTGTTGTGTTTGGGTGCAGGTGCATGGGCTGGATGCTGCTGTGAGGTGGATGGCTGTTGGGTGTCTGAGTGCTTGCGTTTGTTTACCTTGGGAAGGGGGGCACAGACAAAGTGGGAGAGGACACAGGGGACGTGTGCATGGCTGTTGGGGTGGTGTCTGCCAGTGTGATGTGTGTTCTGATAGGTGTGCTGGTGATGGCGGTAGTGGATAAGGATGTGGTACATGCAGGTGTGAGTGTAGACGCAACTGGGAGGGAGGTGGAGAAGGAGGAAGAGGGGGACACAGTGGAGGCAGTGGATGTTGGTATGTCTGCATCTGGATGGTGTTTGCCTGAACCACTATTGTGTGTTGTCTTGTGTGCATGCTGGTCTGCCTGTGTGCATGGGATAGGTTGGGGTTGAGGGGGATGGGATTTGGTAGAAGAAGTTTGAGGGGAGAGGGTGGAAACAGGGACAATGGCTGCCATCAGAGAGGAGGCCAGAGCCTGGATTGATCTGTGTTGGGCCGCCGAACCAGTGTGAATGCTCTCCAGAAATGCATTGGTTCGTTGAATTTGGGCTGTAAGGCCCTGGATGGCATTCACAATGGTTGACTGCCCAACAGGGATGGATCTCAGGAGGTCACTAGCATATTCACTCAAGGCAGCAGGGGCTAACTGGGGCAGGGCCTGAGGTGCCTGGGGCGAAGGAGATTCCCACCCTCTTGGGTGAGCGGGCACGTGCAACTCCATGAGGGGCTACTAGGAGGGCAGTGCTGGTACGGGGGTGGCGGCTGTACCTGTAGCTGGTGTGGGCACAGAGGTGTCTGCCACCACCAGGGAGCTTACATCGGAGGAGGTATCTGTGTCTGAACTGTCCCCTCCAGTCTCCGCCATGGTGCTCCCTTTGCCCTCCATCCCACTGGTGCCCTCACCATCAGTGAACTCTACCTCCTGGGTCCTGTGGGATGCAGCTCCCTCCTTTCCCGGTGCCTCTGCTCCTCTGCCAGATAATGCTAATCCACATAAGGACAGTATGACAAAACAAAAAGGGGGGGAGACAAAGGAAACACTTGGTCAATGTCTGCATCAACACCCCCATTGGCGTACACAGCACCCTCACACACAGTTAACAGCTCTATGCAGTGCACTACCAGTAACAATGCTAATCACCAGGCCATGGGGACACATACCGCCAACTGCACCATACCGGAGACCCACACAGCCCTGCCCAGTAGTGGATGCCTACGAGCTTGATAGGAGGAATATCACATCAGAACCCTGGCTAACATGGGACCTACTCTGCGATGTCAGGCCTGACCTAGGGGCACCCACAGACACACATCCCCCACCCGGATACCACCCTACCATGCATAAGTTGTAATGATGGAAACTGGACTCACCCCCTTGTGGCTGCTGTGATGCCCTCAAGCGCCCATCAAGCTCCGGATAAGCATGTGCCAGTATGCAGGCCATCAGGGGGGTCAGGGTTCGACGGGCACCCCTTCATTGTTGGGAGGCCAACCCCAGCTGGGCCTCCACGGTCTTCAGTGCCCAGCGTCTCAGGTCTTCCCACTGTTTCCGACAGTGGGTGCTCTGCCTGCCTTACACCACCAGGGTCCGCACGTCCTTGGCGATGGCACTCCATATACCCTTCTTTTGATGGGTGCTGACTGGCAGGAAAATACACAGAGGCAAAGTTATTAGTCAGAACATCCTGTCTGTTACACTCATGGCCCACCATACCCATTCCCATCCCCATTTGCACAGACATGGCCCAGCACACAAGCTGCACGTTACCTACAGGACATCCACCAACCCCCCCTCTACAGGAGGCCTTCACACACACCACTCAATGCATTCATGCGCCATGCATCGTGCTCATAGTGTACTCACCTGTTGATCTAAAGGCCCATACAGCAGTCCGTACTGGGGGTATAGGACCCTATCTACCAGTCGCTCCAACTCTGCCGAGGTGAAGGAAGGGGCCCTTTCCCCAGTCACACAAGCCAAGGTAGGTTTCAGACACAGGTCACAGCAGCACATGCAGTGTAGGTCCTCTCCTGTTGAAGGTCAGGTAGCAAGTGAGTGAACAGATAGAAAATGGCAGTGATGTCCCGGGCGGTGCATACGTCACCGCCGGCGTACACCACTATTGGCCACTGTACCCTATAGGGCCCAATATTATCCAATGAAGGTTGCACAGTAGGTCCCAACTGCCTACCCAACGGCGCCCAACGTCAGTGGAATTACCTCACTTCCACCTGTCCCTCTACACAGGACAGGTGGATGCCATTTCAAGGGGGGGCAGGCCCTGCGTCACATAACTGCGTCACAGATCACAATTGTACATACGAGACAAATGCCACTTGTACATTTCAAAATAACATCATGCATTGTACTGTTATGGCTACAATGTACCACTTATGACCAGCTCCTCAATCCTTTGCCCCATAGATTGCAACCCCTGCGGATGAATAGGCGATGGAGACATACCCCAGTGTACAGACCCCTGGTAGAGTTGGCAACAATGGAGCACAGACACATTATCCTCACCTACAGACTTGACAGGGCCACAATCACGGAGCTGTGTGCCCAACTGGAGCCTGACAGTGGGCTTGGCAGCAGGAATGTCATAGCCAATGTTCTCAATAGTGCTGAGCAGAGTGTTGTCTGCCCTGATTAAACACATGTGCAGCTACATTGTTTTCCCCCAGGTGGAAGATCTGGCCACAATGAAGGCTGACTTCTATGCAATGGGACATATCCCTAACATAGTTGGGGCAATTCATGGAACACATATTGCATTTGTCCCCCACTGTCAAAATGAACAGGTCTTCAGAAATAGAAAGAGTTTTCATTCCATGAATGTCCAGATGGTGTGCCTGGTGGACCAGTACATCTCCCACGTCAATGTGAAGTATCCTGCGTTTGTGCATGATGCTTTTGTCCTGAAGAATAGCAGCATCCCAAATGTGATGGGCCAACTACAGAGGCACAGGGTGTGGCTAATAGGTGAGCCCTGGTTCCCACCCAGTAGATGTTGGTGTATTGGTATGGTGTGGGCCATATAGGATATTGTGTAGCTAAATGTTGTCCCTCAATATTTGCAGGTGACTCTGGTTACCCCAACCTATCATGGCTACTGACCCCTGTGAGGAATCCCAGGACAAGGGCAGAAGAATGTTACAATGAGGCACATGAGAAAACAAGAAGGATCATTGAACGTACCTTTGGCCTCCTGAAGGCCAGGTTTCAGTGCCCCCATCTAACAGCTGGATCCCTATGCTACTCACCCAAGAAGGTCTGCCAGATAATTGTGGCCTACTGCATGTTGCATAACCTTGCCTTGAGACACCATGAGCCTTTTCTGCAGGAGGAGGAGGCTGGAGATGGCCGAGTGGCAGCAGTGGACCCTGTGGACAGTAAAGATGAGGAGGCAGGGGATGAGGATGAGGACAACAGAACTGCAGTGATTCCACAATATTTCCAATAATACACAGGTAAGACAGTGGTACTTCACATCTCATTGTCATTTTTTTGTTTAACATTGCCACTGGCAGGCTGTTATTTCCCACTTATATGCCCACTCACTGTACCCTTTGGAAACTCTTTTTGCAGATGTTGGTGATCCACTAGGGCTCCTGGTGTGTTCACTGCAGGCAACTACAGGTCTCTCCTATGTGCATGTTACTGTACAGTTGATTTGCAATGTTTGAACCTTGTTAAACGAATACATACTCAAATCATTTGACATGCTCCATACTTGTATTTTTTCAAAGTGTGTTTATTGCAGTGCTAAGAAGAAAAGGGGGAAGTGCAATGGGCTTGGGTGATGAGGGAGGAAAGTCCAGGGTATTGTTCCAGTCTATTTGTAGCACAGGTCCATTGTCCAAGGGGGCATAGGAAGGGGAGCAATGGCAGTTCAAGGTAGACAGGGTGACAGAGTGGGACAAAAGGGTGACAATCAGGAGAGTCTTATTGCCTAGTGGGGGTCCTGGCAACAGTCTCTGGCTTCTGCCTGGATCACAGGGACCATTTGCGGGATGTTTCTCCTTCTGTAGGGGGAGGAGTGCTGGTGGCCTGCTGGTCCTGTGGTGGGGCCTCCTGTCCACTAGCGGCAGTGGCGGTGGAAGGTTGTTCAGATGTCTGGCTAGTGGAAAGGGCCCGCTGTTGTAATACTGCCTCCCTCTTAATGTTGTCCATGTCTGCCAGCACCTTTGCAATGGAGACCAGGGTGGTGTTCATGGCCTTCAAGTCCTCCCTAATGCCCTGGTACTGTCCATCCTGCAGCCACCTGTTCTCCTGCACGTTGTCCAGGATCTGGCCCAGCGTATCCTGGGAATGTTGGTATGCTCCCAGGATCTCAGTGAGTGCCTCCTGGAGAGTCGGTTCCCTGGGCCTGTCCTCCCCCTGACGCACAGCAGTCCTCCCAGCTTCCCTGTTGTCCTGTGCCTCTGTCCCCTGAACCGTGTGCCCACTGCCACTAACCCCAGGTCCCTGATTGTCTTGGGGGCAAGGTGTGCCCTGGGGACCCTGTGTGGTGAACACACTGCTGATTGATGTGTCCTGGGGATAGAGGTATGGGTATGCTGGGTGGGTGCTGTGGTGGTGTTTCCAAATAGGGGAGGCTCTGTGGTGGTGTGTGACTGTGCCTGGGTAACCGACTATCTGGAGGTCCCTGATGGGCCAGGTTGATCATTCACATCCAGGCAAGCAGACTCACTGTCATCACTGTGGGCCTCTTCCGTGGGGGCACTGGCTAGTGCTGGCACCTCTTCTCCGGTGACACTGGCTGGGATACCTGTGGGGATGTAAATGCAGTGTTATTGTTTCTGTGTGTGACATTTTGTGCATGGGTGGGTTGCCCTCTTTGGTTATATTTGCCCTGGCAGCTTTAACTTGTGTGAGTTTGTATGGTGTTTGGCTAGCTGATTGTCTCCAGTGTGCATGCTTTAGTGATAGGTGTCCATGCAGGGCTGTGAGTGGTGTCCATGCATTTGGTGGTGCATGCAGGGCTTGGCATTGGGATGAGTGATTTGTGATGGTGGGGTGTGTGGGATGGAGTGGAGTGATGGGAGTTAAGGTAGGGGTATGTGATGGCATGCAGGTAGGGGGTGATAGTAGTAAAGAGTTGACTTACCAGAGTCCAGTCCTCCTGCTACTCCTGCCAGGCCCACAGAATGCATGATTGCCAAGACTTAATCCTCCCATGTTGTTAGTTGTGGGGGAGGAGGTAGGGGATAAACCACCAGTCCTCTGTACAGCTAGTTGGTGTCTTGCTGCAATGGAATGCACCTTCCCCCGTAGGTCGTTCCACCTCTTCCTGATGTCATCCTTGTTCTGGGGTGCTGTCCCACGGCGTTGACCCTGTCCAAGATCCTCCACCATAGCTCCATCTTCCTAGCAATGGATATCTGTTGCACCTGTGCTCCAAATGGCTGCGGCTCTACCCGGGTGATTTCCTCCACCATGACCCTTAGCTCCTCCTCAGAGAATCTGGGATGTTGTTGTGGTGCCATGGGTGTTGTGTAAGTAGTGTGGGTAAGTGGGATGATGTGTTGGGGTGAGTGTTGTGAGGTGCGTGGGTGGTATATAGGTGATGGTGGTGTGTCACTCTAGTCTTGTCCATGGTCGTGGTGTCTGTCTCGTGCCAATAGTTTGTAAAGATAAAGCGTTGTGGGTAATGTGAGTGTGTGTTTTATAGTGGTGTGGGTGTGGTGTGTATATGGGTGTCAGGTGTGTGTAGTTTGAACTGTCCAATGTGGTATTGTTTTGTTTGAGTGTATGTATTTTGAGTGCGGCGGTATGTACCGCCAATGGTTTACCGCCATTGAATGTCCGCCGTGGTGATTCGTTGGTCATAATGTGGTGGGCATTGTTCTGTTGGCATAACGGTGTGGATTTTGATACTACCAGTTTATCACTACCTTTGGTGTGGGGGACTTGTGTCTGTGGCTGTATAGTGACGGATTGGTGTGTGTGTGTCATAATATGGTGAACGGATATCCGCCGCGGCAGCAGTATGTTGGCGGCAGTCAGCATGGAGGTAAGTGGGTTTTACCACCAATGTCATAATGAGGGCCACAGTATCCTGGTATAGAGTGTGATGCGGCAGAGTGTCACGTGATAGAGAGAAGAGGAATAAAGTGGAGTGGTGTTACATCTGGCATCCTTGGTGTGGACTTCCCTGTCTTTTTTGCCTCTGCTTTCCATGTTTTGACTGTGTACTGGGCTCTGTTTTTGCTGGTTTTGTTACTCCGGACACTTTACCACTGCTGACCAGTGCTAAAGTGAAGTGCTCCCTATGTAAAGTGCATGTGTAATTGGCTTTTCCATGATTGGCATATTTGATTTACTAGTAAGTCCCTAGTAAAGTGCACTAGATGTGCCCAGGGCCTGGAAATCAATTACTACTATTTCACCTGCAGTACTGATTGTGCCACCCACATCAGTAACCCTGTAAACAGGGCTCAGACCTGCCACTGCGATGTCTGTATGTGCAGTTTTAAACTGCCAATTAAACCTGGCAAGTGTAACCACTTGCCAGGCCCAAACCATCCCTTTTTATACATGTAAGGCACCCCTAAGGTAAGCCCTAGGTAGCCCCATGGGCAGGGTACAGTGTATGCTAAAGCTGGAAAATGTACTAATGTGTTTTATATGTCTTAACAGTGAAATACTGCCAAATTCGTCTTTCACTGTTGCAAGACCTATGTCTTTTATCGGTTAACATGGGGGCTGCCTTTAAGTAACTTTTAAATGTAGTTTCCCTTTGGGAGAAGATAGAAATATGGAGTTTGGGGTCCCTGAACTCGAAATTTAAAAATACATCTTTTGGTAAAATTTGTTTTTAAATTGTCTGTTTGAAAATGCTTTTTTATAAAGTGGTTATTCTCTTGCTGAAACCATTCTGGGATTCTGGGCCTGATTACAACTTTGGAGGAGGTGTTAATCCGCCCCAAAAGTGACGGTAAAGTGACGGATATACCAGCAGCCATATTACGAGTCCATTATATCCTATGGAACTCGTAATACGGCTGCTGGTATATCCGTCACATTTGGGATGGATTAACACCTCCTCCAAAGTTGTAATCAGGCCCTCTGTCTGCTTGTGTACTCACTGTCTGGGTCAGACTGACAGATTTGCTGTTTGTGAATCTCCACCAGGCAGTGACAAAAAGGGAGTTAGAGTACAGCCTACATATCCTGATGGGCCATCTAACCTAGAGTGGAGGGAGGAGTGGTCACTTATACCTGAATGGGCTGTGCCTGCCCTCACACAATGCATTCTCCAGCCCCCTGGTATGAGTCTGGAGCCAGGCCTGGGTAAGGCACGATCTTGTGAACAGCGTAGATTTTTCTTTGAAGTTTGCCTACCTCAAAGGCAGAAAGGGGTATAAGTAGTGGACCCAAACCCCCAGATTTTCAGATTACTTCCGGAACCAAGAGGAACCTCTGCCAAGGAGAAGAGCTGAAGAGCTACAGAAGGAGTAGTGCCTCTCTGCCTGCAACTGTGTTTTTCTGGGTTGGCCTTCAGTTGCCGCTTCTACCTGAAAGAGGTCAAAGACAGGAGTTTTTGATATATTCCTACTTGTAAAGAATCTCCAAGGGCTTGGACTAAACTTGCCTCCTGTTTAAAAGTCTCAGAGCCATCAAAGACTTCCTCTACCAGTACTTGAACTCTCTGCTGAAACTCCTGCCCTGCCAAGTGCTACCTTATCCAGTCCCTGGGCCCTTGGAAGATGAAGCTGGTAGAACAAGCACTGAAATGGTTGTACAGGAGCCATGCAGGGAAAGTTTTGATGCACCACCTGCAACGCAGCTGTAAAAATGACCCCCAACCTGTCTCACAGCTGAAATCGGTGAACCACCTTCATTGCAGCTAGGAAATGAGTGCATCACCTGTATCGCGGCTAGAGAAATGAAACAACACCCGCTTGCGCCTGCTGAAAATGACGCAAAACCCATGCATCGCGGTTTTCCCTCACCATGCATACGGATTTCACACGTATCCTCGCTGGGCGTCAAAATCATTGTGAAAGTGCACAGATCTGAGGTGTCCAGTCCAGAAATTGACGCATCACCGTCCTGTGGGGGAGAAAAGCAACGCATCTCCTACCTGACCGAAGAAGAGACAACGCACGCCCTCACTTATGAATAAGGAATCGACACATCGCTGACTTTTGTGATGCAAGCTGACTTTTGTGACGCATGCTCACCCATGCAGCTTTATTTTTTCCGCAAACCAGGTACTTTGTGTAACATCAATTTTTCCATTGTTTTCTATGGAGTAAGACTATTTTTATTTAAAAAATTAATATCTTGA
Organism: Pleurodeles waltl; assembly: GCF_031143425.1. Lineage (NCBI taxonomy): Eukaryota > Metazoa > Chordata > Amphibia > Caudata > Salamandridae > Pleurodeles > Pleurodeles waltl. The sequence goes on along the minus strand of NC_090444.1, from coordinate 334,875,665 downwards.
CTTGTATGTTGAATTGTTGTTCGTTTGGTCTTGTTTGATATAGATAAATATTAGCTGTTTTTCTAAACTGGTGTGGTGTCCATTTTGTTTTGTTTCACTTTATTACTCTGTGTGTTGCTACAAATACTTTACATGTTGCCTTTGAGATAAGCCTGACTGCTTTTGCCAAGCTGCTCAGGGGGTCAGCGGGGGTTATCTTCAGTGTGTATCTCCATTGCCCTGACTAGAGTGAGGGTCCCTTCTTGGACAGAGTAAAACTGACTACCAACCAGAGACCCCATTTCTAACAAGTGGCATAGAGTTCAGTCGCATAAAGTGGAGAGTGTCATAAAATAGAGTGGAGTAGCATAGAGTGTAGTGACATGTCAGAGAGTGGTGTGTCATGGAGTGTCTTTGAGTTGAGAAGGGTAAAGTGGAGTGCCATAGAGTGTAGTAGATTGTGATAGAGTGGAAGTGTCGTAGGGTGGACTGCAGTGCCATTTAGTGCAAGGACATATCATTGAATGTAGTGGCTTGTCACACAACGGAGTACAGTGGAGTGGCATAGAGTGGAGTGGCTCTGAGTGGACTGTCATACAGTGTTGTGGTATAGAGTGCCATGACATACAGTGCACTGGTATAGAGTAGAGTGGCATAGAGTGGAGAGGTATGTTGTAGAATGTCTTAAAGTGGAAGGCGAGAAGTTGACTGGCATAGAGTGGAGTGGTGTATCATAGAGCTGAGAGGTTTGTCGTACAGTGGAGTGACATTGCAAGGAGTGGAGTGGCATGTGGAATTTTAGAGTGGAGAGGAATGATGCAGAGTGGAGTGGCATGTCAAAGAGTGGAGTGGAGTGGAGTGTTGTAAGTTGAGTGGGTTGCTGTAGAGTGGAGTGGCATGTTATAGAGCAGAGTGGCATGTCTTAGAGTGAAGTGGCATGTAGAGTGGAGTAGAGTGGCATAGTGTGTAGCGGTATTGAGTAGAGTACAGTGTTGTAGAGCACAGTGGCATAGTGTGGCTTGGTAAACTGTAGAATACATTTGAGTGGAGAGTCATAGAGTGGTGTGTTATAGAGTGTGTCAGAGTAGAGTGACATAGAGTGGAGTGTCATACAGTGGACTGGCATAGAGTGCAGTGACAGAGTGGAGTGACATGCCATAGAGTGGAGTGGCATGTGATAGAATGGAGTGGCATATTGTAGAGTGGAGTAAAGTGTCATATCATAGAGTGGAGTAGAGTGCCGTACATTGGCAGGCATAGAGTGGAGGACAGTGTTGTAGAGTGGAGTTATGTAGAAAGGAATTAAGTAGAATGGAGTGGCATAGAGTGGAATGGCACAGTGGAGTGACATAGAGTGGGGTAGCGTAAATTGGGGTGTCATGCCACAGAGTAGAGTAGAGTAGCATCAAGTGTAGTTTCATGTCATGAGTGTCATAGAGTGGCATGTCGTAGTGTATCCTACAATGGAGGGGCTTGAAGTGAAGTGCTGTAGAGTGGAGCGACATGCTGTAGAGTGGAGTAGAATGCTATAAAGTGAAGTAGTGTGTCATTTTGTGGAGTGGTATGTCATAGAGTGAACTGACATGGAGTGTCAAGGAGTGAAGTTTCAGACAGTGGAGTGGCTCTTCATTGATTAGATTGGCACATTATATAATGCAGCAGAGAGGAGGGGCATAGAGTGGAGTGGTGTAAATTGGAGTGTTGTACAGTGTTGTCGGCAAAGAGTGGAGAAGAGTGTTGTGGAGTAGATTGTCACGGCATAGAATGTTGTGGTGTAGAGTGGAAAGGCATTGAGTGGAGAGGCATAGTTTGGAGAGGCATAATGTGGAGTGTGATGAAGTGGTGTGGCAGAGAGTGGGGATGTGTCATAAAGTAGAGTGGAGTGGCATAGAGTGTAGTGGTGTGTGGTAGAATGGAATGCCATTCCATAGAGTAGCATGTAATGGAGTGGAGTGGCATGTTGTACAACGGAATACTGTTGAGTGACATAGCGTGGAGTGTCATAGAGTGGTGTGCGTGCAGTGTTGTGGTGTAAAGTGTCATTGCATAGAGTGTCATGGAGTAGAGTTTTATAGGGTAGAGTGGAGTGGTGTGTCGTACAGTGAAGTGGCATGTCATAGAGAAGAATGGTGTTTCCAGCAGTGGAGTTGCATGGACTGTCTTAGTATGGAGTGCAGTGTTGTAAAGTGGACTGCTGTGTTGTATAGTGGAGTGAACTGTCATAGAATGGAGTGGCATATCCTAGAGTGACCTAGCATGTTGAAGAGTGTTGTAGAGTAGAATAGAGTGGAGGGATATAGAGTAAAAAAGACTGTGGTAGAGTGGACTGGCATGAAGTGGAGTGGCGTGCCTTAGAGTTGAGTGGAGTGGCATGTTATAGAGGGGCATGTGGCCGCATGTCTTACAGTGGAGGGGTGTAAAATGGAATGCCGTAGAGTAGAGTGGCATGTTGTAGAATAGACTGGCATAAAGTGGAGCAGCAAAAAGTGGAGTGACTTGTCATAGAATAGAGTGGAATTTCATAAAGTGGAGTGGCATGTTGTATAGTTGAGTAGAATGACGAAGCATAGAGAGGAGCGGCATACAGTGTTGTGCTGTACAGTGCTGTGAAATAGAGTGTTGTGGCATAGAGTGTTGTGTCATACAGTTATGTGGCATGGAGTATCATGACGTAGAAAGCAGTGGTGGCCCCTCCGCTATGGTGGGGATCGTTGCCCCTCACCAGCAGCAAGCGCTGCAAATCCTTTAACTTATCTTATACTGCACAAGAATCACCCTGGTAAGGGTGTCTTAGTGCTGTTTGCCATAAAGACCACAAGCTGCAAAACTGAAAAGTAAAATTATACAGTTTTCAAAAATGTCCTAAAATTTATGTAATCCGAGCACTGGCAAATACGTAGAGGAACAGCATTCCAGTGCAAAGGGGATAGGTAAAAGAAAGACCTGTCCCCTGATCAAGACTTTTTGATTCGGAGAATAGTAAGCAACATTTTATCACTGGAGAGTAAGGCTTTTACTGGATGATAGAGATTGAGGTTAGATGATAGAAAACAAGGCCTTTTGCCGATAAGTGACTTGTGTGTAAGACAATACATTTAATAAAATAATTCTCTTCCTGATAGGCAACCAGTGAAGAGAGCGTAAAAGGGACTAGGATGCTATCCTCACAAGAAGATTGCAAATGAGGCACGCAGCAGTATTCTGCACAACTTGTAATTTAGATAATAAAATATCATTATGGAAGTGGTAATGCATTTCCATAATTCAAAAAGCTTATAACCAGCGGTTGAACTAGTGCTTTCCACTGACTGTGAAAAGAGCAGAAAAACCCTTCTCAACAATCACAACATGTGAAAACAGATCCCTATGGTACCAATAATTTGCTCTTTCATTGTGAGGGACTGATCCAGGAGAACACCTAGGTTCTGAACAATCTGTTTGGGGCTTGGAGCAGTACCAAGCTCAGAAGGCTACTAGGTGGGACCCCATAGCCATTGGTAACATAATCTCAGTTTTGCCAGCATTCAACTGGAGACAGTTATCGTTCATCCAAGCAGTAATGACTCTCAATTCAAATCTTTAACATTACTCAAATTCTCCTCAAAGGAGATTAGTAACTAAGGCCCTCATTACAACATTGGTGGTAAAAGCCGCTTACCGCCGTGCAGAAGACCGCCAACACACCGGTGCGGCAGCGTGTAGGAAAGTACCATCTTGCCTGGCATGTTACCCCCATATTTCACTGTATATATGTTGTTTTAGTGTATGTGTCACTGGGACCCTGCCAGCCAGGGCCCCAGTGCTCATAAGTGTGCCCTGCATGTGTTCCCTTTGTGATGACTAACTGTCTCACTGAGGCTCTGCTAATCAGAACCTCAGTGGTTATGCTCTCTCTGCTTTCCAAATTGTCACTAACAGGCTAGTGACCAATTTCACCAATTCACATTGGCATACTGGAACACCCTTATAATTCCCTAGTATATGGTACTGAGGTACCCAGGGTATTGGGGTTCCAGGAGATCCCTATAGGCTGCAGCATTTCTTTTGCCACCCATGGGGAAATCTGACTATTCTTACACAGGCCTGCCAGTGCAGCTGAGTGAAATAACGTCCACTTTATTTCACAGCCATTTACCACTGCACTTAAGTAACTTATAAGTCACCTATATGTCTAACCTTCACCTGGTGAAGGTTGGGTGTAAAGTTACTTAGTGTGTGGGCACCCTGGCACTAGCCAAGGTGCCCCCACATTGTTCAGGGTAAATTCCCCGGACTTTGTGAGTGCGGGGACACCATTTCATGCGTGCAGTATACATAGGTCACTACCTATGTATAGCGTTACAATGGTAACTCCGAACATGGCCATGTAACATGTCTAAGATCATGGAATTGTCACCCCAATGCCATTCTGGCATTGGGGAGACAATTCCATGATCCCCCCGGGTCTCTAGCACAGAACCCGGGTACTGCCAAACTGCCTTTCCGGGGTGTCCACTGCAGCTGCTGCTGCTGCCAACCCCTCAGACAGGTTTCTGCCCTCCTGGGGTCCAGGCAGCCCTGGCCCAGGAAGGCAGAATAAAGGATTACCTCTGAGAGAGGGTGTAACACCCTCTCCCTTTGGAAATAGGTGTGAAGGCTGGGGAGGAGTAGCCTTCCCCAGTCTCTGGAAATGCTTTGATGGGCACAGATGCTGCCCATCTCTGCATAAGCCAGTCTACACTGGTTTAAGGATCCCCCCAGCCCTGCTCTGGCGCAAAACTGGACAAAGGAAAGGGGAGTGACCACTCCCCTGACCTGCACCTCCCAGGGGAGGTGCCCAGAGGTCCTCCAGTGTGCCCAAGACCTCTGCCATCTTGGAAACAGAGGTGTTGCTGGCACACTGGACTGCTCTGAGTGGCCAGTGCCATCAGGTGACGTCAGAGACTCCTTCTGATAGGCTCCTACCTTTCTTACTAGCCTATCCTCCTTCCTAGGTAGCCAAACCTCCTTTTCTGGCTATTTAGGGTCTCTGCTTTGGGAAATTCTTCAGATACCGAATGCAAGAGCTCACCAGAGTTCCTCTGCATCTCCCTCTTCACCTTCTGCCAAAGGATCGACTGCTGACTGCTCAGGACGCCTGCAAAACCGCAACAAAGTAGCAAAGACGACTACTGCAACCTTGTATCACTTCATCCTGCCGGCTTTCTCGACTGTTTCCTGGTGGTGCATGCTCTGGGGGTAGCCTGCCTCCTTTCTGCACCAGGAGCTCTGAAGAAATCTCCAGTGGGTCGACTGAATCTTCCCCTTGCAACCGCAGGCAACAAAAGACTGCATCACCGGTCCTCTGGGTCCCCTCTCAGCAGGACGAGCGTGGTCCCTGGAACTCAGAAACTCTGTCCAAGTGACTCCCACAGTCCAGTGACTCTTCAGTCCAAGTTTGGTGGAGGTAAGTCCTTGCTTCCCCACGCTAGACTGCATTGCTGGGTACCGCATGATTTGCAGCTGCTCCGGCTCCTGTGCACTCTTCCAGGATTTCGTTCATGCACAGCCAAGCCTGGGTCCCCAACACTCTAACCTGCAGTGCACAACCTTCTGAGTTGTCCACCGACATCGTGGGACTCCCTTTTCTGACTTCGGGTGGACTCCGGTTCACTCCTCTTCTAAGTGCCTGATCTGGTACTTCTGCGGGTGCTGCCTGCCTCTGTGAGGGCTCCCTGACTTGTTGGGCGTCCCCTCTGTCTCCTCATCCAAGTGGCGACATTCTGGTCCCTCCTGGGCCACAGCAGCATCCAAAAACCCAAACTGCAACCCTTCCAGCTAGCAAGGCTTGCTTGCGGTCTTTCTGCGTTTGAACACCTCTGCAAGCTTCTTCACGACGTGGGACATCCATCCTCCAAAGGGGAAGTTCCTAGTCCTCTTCATTCTTGCAAAACACCCAGCTTCTCCCATCCGGTGGCAGCTTCCTTGCACCCTCAGCTGGCATTTCCTGGGCATCTGCCAACTCTCGACACTGTCGTGACTCTTGGACTTGGTCCCCTTCTCTTACAGGTACTCAGGTCCGGAAATCCACTGTTGTGGCTTTGCTGGTGTTGGTTTTCCTTGCAGAATCCCCCTATCACGACTTCTGTGCTCTCTGGGGGTTGTAGGGGCACTTTACACCTACCTATCAGGGTCTTGGGGTGGGCTATTTTTCTAACCCTCACTGTTTTCTTACAGTCCCAGCGACCCTCTACAAGCTCACATAAGTTTGGGGTCCATTCGTTGTTCGCATTCCACTTTTGGAGTATATGGTTTGTGTTGCCCCTATAAACTATGTGCTCCTATTGCAATCTACTGTAACTTTACATTGCTTGCATTACTTCCTTTTGAAATTACTGCATATTTTTGGTATTGTGTACATATATCTTGTGTGTATTTGGCATCCTCATACTGAGGGTACTCACTGAGATACTTTTGGCATATTGTCACAAAAATAAAGTACCTTTATTTTTAGTATATCTGTGTATTGTGTTTTCTTATGATATTGTGCATATGACACCAGTGGTATAGTAGGAGCTTTGCATGTCTCCTAGTTCAGCCTAAGCTGCTATGCTATAGCTACCTTCTATCAGCCTAAGCTGCTAGAAACACCTCTTCTACACTAATAAGGGATAACTGGACCTGGTACAGAGTGTAAGTACCCCTTGGAACCCACTACAAGCCAGGCCAGCCTCCTACACAGCGGAATTCCGCCACGGTCATTATGACCCACTGCTCGGAATCTGCTAAAATTCAGACACCCACTTAAGTCTCCCAAATCGAAGCTCAGTGATAAACTGGTGAAAACAAAACCTCCACCGTCACGCCAACAGAAATACACCCACACTATCACGACACACAAATCCACGCGGCGGTCTTTCAACCGCATTATTCCATTGGGGGTACACACTGCTGCGCTTAAAATACACACACATCTACAAAACACAGCCACATTGGACAATTCGAAATACACACACCTGATACACATACACATACCACTCCCACACACCCATTACAATATAAAACTCACAACCACATCACCCACAAACCCCTACGACAAAATTACCGAGAGAAGGCCAGAGAGAGACACTACGAACAACTACCAAGCATCCACAGGCACACAATACCATCACCCACATAACTTCCACGCACCTCACACAACACACCACTAAATATCACCCCACTTATCACTACACACACCACCCCACACATCACCCACACCACCCCATGGCACGGCAAAGACACCCCAGGGTCTCTGAGGAGGAGCTCAGGGTCATGGTGGAGGAAATTGTCCGGGTAGAGCCACAGCTATTCGGATCACAGGTGCAGCACACCTCCATTGCTAGGAAGATGGAGCTATGGCGAAGAATAGTGGACAGGGTCAACGCAGTGTGACAGCACCCAAGAAATAGGGATGGCATCAGGAAGAGGTGGAATGACCTACGGGGGAAGGTGCGTTCTGTGGTCTCAAGACACCACCTTGCGGTTCAGCGGACTGGCGGCGGACACCCACCTCCTCCCCCACAACTAACAACATAGGAGGAGCAGGTCTTGGCAATTCTGCATCCTGAGGGCCTCGCAGGAGTAGATGGAGGAATGGACTCAACTCCGTTAAGTCAAATTTCCCACCGTACTTGCAGGCTATGACATAACCCCACCCTCACCCCATCACTCCAACTCCTCACAAATGTCCCAATATCACAAACCACAAATCCCAAACCCAAGCCCTGCATACAACATCAAAGCATGGACACCCATCACCAAAGCATGGCCACTGCACATACCCATACACCCCCCTAAACCACCATCACACAAGAACCAACACAGGAATGCAAATACTGGGATACACGGTCACCCACCCATTGCACACCATGCCACACACAGATGTAATAAACATCCTTTTATACCCCTGCAGGACCCCTACCCAACGTCACCGGACAGGAGGATCCACACATGTCCACACCACCAACAGAAGAGGCCCACAGTGATGACAGCACCTCTGTCCAACTTAATCTAGATGACCAGCCCGGCCCATCGGGGACCTCTGGACAGTTGGTTCCCCTGACACAGTCACAGGCCACCACAGAGCTTCCCCCCTCTGGAAACACCAGCACAGCACCCACCCATACCTCTGTCCCCAGGACACGTCAATCAGCAGTGTGTCCACCACTACAGGGAACCCAGGCTAACCCACCACCCCAACAACAACAGGGACCTGGGGGCAGTGGCAATGGGCACACAGTCCAGGGGACGAAGGCCCAGGAACACAGGGGAACTGGGAGGGCTGCAGTGCGACAGGGGGGGACAGGCCAAGGGAACCCACTCTCCACGAGGCTCTCTTCAACATCATGGGAGCCTACCACCATTCCCAGGAGACGATGGCAACGGTACTGGCCAAGTTTCATGAGACCCAGCGCCTGCAGGAGGAACAGTATTTGGGCTTCAGGGAGGAACTAAGATCCATCAATTCCACCCTGGGCTCCATCGTAGGGGTGCTGAAGGAAGTCCTCAACACCAGGAGGGACACTGTGGCACTACAAGCGGCTCCTGACACTAGCCTGGACGATGAACTGCCCACCACCTCCGCCGGTGCTAGTGGACAGGAGGCACCGCCACAGGACCACCACACCAGCACCCCACCCCCTGCAGAGGGTGAACCACCCCTCAAACAGTCCCTGAGATCCAGGACAAAGACAGAGAACGATGCCAAGACCCCGCCAAGAAATGGGACCACCCTGAATGTCATCCTTCTGTCTCACTTTGTCACCCTGTCCATCCTCAAACTGCCCCAGCTCCACTTCCTATGCCCATTTGGGCAATGCACCTGTGAGATTAATAGACTGGACTCTGCCATGGACATTCCTCCACCATCACCCCTCACCATTTTACAACCCCCTCCAATATTGAGCACTTAAATAAACACCCTTGAAGCACAAAACAATATGGAGTCAGTCTGTGATTTCGAAATAGTGTATTAGCAATTACAGTGTCAAAATGCTCTTTCAAATGTAATTTCAACATACCCATGTCACACAGCTCTAGTCCATGAGGAAGCAAAGCAGATGTCACACAGTGGACCCACATCTGTGAAATCGTAAGGGAAAGTGACAACTCAGTGACCATACACTGGGTGAAAACGACAGACAGTTGAGAGGTAGTAGTGTTAAATTACATGTAGTAAGCGAGTTTGTATTCTTACCAGTGTCTCACTGTAAATATTGCAAGATCACTGAGTTCCTGTTGTCGATGTCCTTTCTTCTGCTTCCTCGTCTTCACTGTCCACAGGCTCCACAGCTGCAACAACATCGCCATCTGGATCATCCTCCTGCAGAAAAGGCACCTGTTGTCGCAAAGCTAAGTTGTGAAGCATACAGCAGGCCAAAATTATATGGCACACCTGCTTTGGTGAGTAGAATAGGGATCCACCTGTCATATATAGGCACCTGAACCAAGCCTGTAGGTGATGATCACATGTCTTTCCTCCATTGTCGACAGGTCCACCAGCGGTCTGTACACCGGAGGATGCCGCCATCTCCTCACATGTCCCAGCAGACGGTGCCTATGAAGGACAACAGCAAGCACAGAGTCAACCAACTCAGAAGTACGTACCTACAGCTTACACAGAACACAAATCATAATCTGAAATTTGGCCTGTATGAGTGTTGAGGCAAGGCCTAGGTATGTGTGACACAGTTAAAAATTAAGCCATGTGGGCCCCTGAAATAGCGGCTGCCTGACCTGTAAAGTGGGACAATGGGATGTGCGGTAACTGCGCTGGCGTTGTACACCATGCGGTAGGCGGTCGTAGACCGCAGCGCTATTCTGCATTGGTTAACATTGGACCCTATAGGTCCCAGGAGCCAATGACGATGTACGCCGGCGGTGACGGTTCGCACCGCCGCATACGTGACCGCCATTTTCTTTCTGTTCAATCACTCGATACCTGATTTTCGACAGGAGAGGACCTACACTGCAAGTGCTGCTGTGACCTCGTTGATGGGGTCCTCCCCATGTACACGCTACTCTACGGTCCTCCAGACAAACAGGTAAGTACACTGTTACCATGCTGTATGGGCAATGCCTGTGTGGAGTGGGGTGGATGAAAGATGGGGGTGGAGATTGAGGCGTGCATAAAACAACTCTGAGTGCATGTGCCACATGGCAAGGGTAGGGATGGGGGACAATGACTGTGACGGTGCAGTTGGTAATAACTTATCTTTTCCCCTGTACAATTCCTGTAGGTCAGCACCCACCAGGAAAAGGATATTTGGTGTACCATCGCCAAGGATGTCTGGACCCTGGGGGTCTAGCACAGACGGAGCACCCACTGCCGTAAGAGATGGGAGGACATTCGCCCCTGGAGCAAGAAGATGGCGGAGGCCCAGCTGGGGATGGCCTCCCAACGTGGGAGGGGTGCCCGTCGCACCATGAACCCCCTGATGTTCAGGATCCTGGCGGTGGCGTACCCAAGTTGGATGGGCGCTTGAGGGCCTCACACCAGCCACAAGGGGGTGAGTACACTCTCATTCTGCTGATTTTGAGTGCAGTGGAGGTGTCTGGGTGGGGGAGGTAGGCTGTGGGTTTCCCTAGGCCAGGGTGAGTGTGCTAGTTATGTCCCCATGATCTGGCAGACCCTGTCGCACCCCACCCCATCATTATACAGTGCCAAGTACACATAGTCAGGCTCCTGTGTCATCCTTGTGTGCAGATGTCAGCCATAGCCTTGTAGGCCATGTCCCAGGGATTGAACAGTGGAGCCCAAGTGCACGGCGTAGTGCAGGGGCTTCTGTGTCTGTTGTGTCCGCCAACGAGAGCGGTAATGCATGCACCTAACATGTCTTACTTCTGTCGTCCCCCCCTTTTTGTGGTCTCCCTGTTCTTGTGTGCATTAGCATCATCAAGCGGAGGAGCAGTGTCACCGGAGCAGGAGGGAGCTGCATCCCACATGGCCCTGGAGGGCAACACTACAGACTCGGAGTTCACCAGTGGGACGGAGAGCGAGGGGAGCTCCATGGCGGGGACAGGACCTGAGACCAGTGATACGGACTCGTCCTCTGATGGCAGCTCCCTTGTGGTGGCAGCAACATCTGTGCCCCCCGCATCTACAGGTAGAGCCGCCACCCCCTCTAACAGCACCGCTCTCCCAGCAGCCCCTCAGCCTTTGCCCCGTGCCCGCTCACCCAGGAGGGTGGGCATCACCTTCGCCCCAGGCACCTCAACCCCTGCCTCCGTCACCACTGATGCCTTCAGTGAGGAGGCCATTGACCTACTCAGGTCCCTCACTGTTGGGCAGTCTACCATTTTGAATGCCATCCAGGGTGTAGAAAGGCAGTTGCAACAAACAAATACATTCCTGGAGGGCATTCATTCTGGTCAGGCAGCCCTTCAGCAAGCTTTTCAGACTCTGGCCTTAGCACTGATGGCAGCCATTGTTCCTGTCTCTAGCCTCCCCTCTCCAACTTCCTCCACCCAGACCCATTCCCCTCTACCTCAGCCTATCCCAAGCACACCTTCAGACCAGCATGCATACGTCAACACACAAGGGAAGCTCTGGCAAACATAAGCACCACACATCCCACAGGCACTCATGCAAGCATCACACACATGCAGACACACCAACATCCACTGCCTCCACTGTGTCCTCCTCGTCTCCTTCCTCCCTCCCAGTCTCGTCTACACTCACACCTGCATCCACTACATCTACAGCCACTACTTCCATCACAAGTACACACACCATCATAACCTGCTCACGTGCAGCCACCAACCCCACTGCCATTCACACGTCCCGTGTCCTCTCCCAGTGTGTCTGTGATGCCACCTCCCAAGATACACAAATGCAGACACACACCCACCCAACAGCCATCCACCTCACGACAGCCTACAGGGCATGCACCTTCACCCAAAGTCACCAAACTAACACCTCGTACAACCACAACCTCTCCCTCCACTCCCAAACCCCCTACAGCTACCCGTCCCAGTGTTCCCAAAAAGCTTTTCCTGTCCAACCTTGACCTCTTTTCCTCACCTCCCCCACCCCGTCAGTCTCCTAGGGCCCGACTCTCCAGGTCCCAACCTAGCACCTCAGCCACAACATCTCCGGGACCAGTGGTGCCTGTAGTCACCGGAATCTGGAGTGCTCTGGCCGCCAGGGCAGCCAGTGTGGCACGGAGCCACAGCACGGACAGTACCCCACCTGTCAAGCATCAAAAGTTGGCCAGTGCCCGGCAGGAGAGTGGGATGACTCCAGCCACCAAAGCCGCTCCCAGGGGTACAGGTGGGAGTGTGGAGTCAGCTGCGACACCTTCCAAGGTGGGGAAGGGCCACAAGAAAGTCAGCAATTCTGTGAAGAACAGCACGGCGGAGAAGACCGCCATCATCCCCGCTACCCAGGAGGCCACTGCCATCATCCCCGCTGCCAAGGAGGCCACCGCCAGCACCAGCCCTGCTGCCCAGGAGGCCACCACCAGCACCAGCCCAGCTGCCCAGGAGGCCAGCACCAGCCCAGTTGCCCAAGAGGACACCGCGAGCACCAGCCCAGCTGCCCAGGACAGGACCTCCAGCAGCAGCCCCGCTGCCCAGGACCGCCAGCAGCAGTCCCGCTAGGCCAGACAGGGCCGCCAGCACCAGTCCCGCTGGGCCATGAAGGATCGCCAGCACCAGCCCTGCTGGGCCAGACAGGACCGCCAGCACCAGTCCCGCTGGGCCAGACAGGACCGCCAGAACCAGCCCCGCTGGGCCATTAAGGACCGCCAGCACCAGCCCCGCTGGGCCAGACAGGACCGTCAGCAGCTGAGTCCCTGCCAAGGACCCCGCCGCCACAAGCACCGCTGAACAGGACACCGCCGCCACAAGCACCGCTGCCAAGGACACCACCGCAACAAGCACCGCTGCCAAGGACACCGCCGCCACAAGCACCGCTGAACAGGGCATCGCCGCCACAAGCACAGCTGGACAGGACACCGCCGCCACAAGCACCGCTGCCAAGGACACCGCCGCAACAAGCACCGCTGAACAGGGCACCGCCGCCACAAGCACCGCTGAACAGGACACCGTCACCACAAGCACCGTTGCCAAGGACAACACCGCAACAAGAACCGCTGAACAGGACAACGCCGCAACAAGCACCGCTGGCCCATGAGCGCCAAACGCACTGACGCTACTGTGTCCTTCACAAGCACGATGAAGCACTCTGGGCATAAGGCCCCCTCCAGAACCAGTGGAGAGATACATCCACTACCTCTGTCCTTGGCAGGATGAAGCACTCTGGGCACAAGGCCCCCCACAGAACCAGTGGAGAGATACATCCACTACCTCTGTTCTTGGCAGGAAGAAGCACTCTGGGCACAAGACCCAGTGGAGAAAGGCATCCACCTGAGAGACCGTGGCTTTGCACTCCCCAGGATGAAGCAGTGGGCAACCCAACCACTGCAGAGACTTGAGAGACTGTGGCTTTGCAGTCTCAGGGATAATGCTGTGGGCAACCTACCCACTGGAGAGACTTGAGAGACTGTGGCTTTGCACTCCCCAGGATGGACAGTGGGCAACCCACCCACTGTAGAGACTTGAGAGACTGTGGCTTTCCACTCCCCAGGATGGAACAGTGGGCAACCCACCCACTGTAGAGACTTGAGAGACTGTGGCTTTGCACTCCCCAGGATGGAACAGTGGGCAACACACCCACTGTAGAGACTTGAGAGACTGTGGCTTTGCACTCCCCAGGATTGAACAGGGGGCATGTGGCCCCCTCGTGGATTTGGCGTTGTGCATTCAACCGGCTGAGGTGCCCCCCTTTCCCTTACCCCTGAGGTGCCTGTTTTATTGCTATCTGATGCCCCGGCAGTGTTCTCTCCGTCAGGTTCGGGGATTGAGTGTGGGCCTCGCCCATGCTGTGTGAGCCCAGTGTTCCACAGACTTCAATAGAGCACTACCTGGACTACTATTCTTGGTGTATATATTTGTTTATAATGTATATATATTTTTGCGTCCTGGATTTTAATAGATTACAATGGTTACACTCATTTGCTTTTGTCTTTGCATTCTTCTGAAGGGTTTGGGTGGTGTAACTGTGATGTATCATGCTGTATTAGTGTGTGTGCCTGTTCCCCCCCCCCCGGTGTCGTAGGTGCAGTACTCACCGTTGTCTTCGCCGACGGCGTTCGTGCTCCTGGTAGAGGAGCAAGAAGATGAGGGCTGGCAGGATCTGGAGCTCGGGTTCCATGGCGTCCGGATTCCTCGTGGGGTGTGTAGAAGTGAGCATTTTCCCTTTGAAGTCCTGTTTCCGCCGTGTTTTTGTCCACGGTGAATCCGCCCCGGAAAAGGTGGCAGATTGGTAGGTTGTGATACTGTGGGTGGTACATTGTCCTCCGCCTGTCTGTTTGCGGTGACCGCCAAGCTGTTTGTTTGTACTGCCGTGGCGGTCGGAGTGTTAACGTGGCTGTCTTTGTTGGTGGTTTCCGCCACGGTCATAATTGCACATTTTTGCCACCGGCCTGTTGACGGTCTTCCCACCGCTTTAACACCGACCGCCAGGGTTGTATTGACCACCTATGTGTAATCCACATAGGATTGTAATTCGAAACCAAATGCTTTAAAAATCTTGGCAAGGGGTGCCACATACATGTGAAACAGTGTAGGGCTGAGACATTTACCTAGAGGCACCCCTTTGTCAAGTGGCAGGGGGTGGGATATAAAAGAACCTATGGTGATGCTCTATGTTGTATTGGTGAGAAAATCCTCAGACCATTGTAAGGCTGTACCATGGATTCCAGTCTTCCTCAACCTTTGTAGAAGTCTGGAATGTGACACAGTGTCAAATGCAGCAGACAGGTCTAGCATCATGATCAAAACTAGACTGCTGGCATCAAGGCAGTGTCTTATATACTCTGTGACAGCTTTCTGGGCTGTCTCTGTGCTATCAAATGGCTGGAATCCTGATTGTGATGCGTCCAAAAGCTTATTCAGTTCTAAGTAGTCCATAAATTGCTTAGTTATCAGGCCTTCCAACAGCTTACCCAATAAGTGGAGCAAAGATGTAGGTCAATAGTTGGAAAAATTGGTCGCCACCAAATTAGCTTTCTTTTAGATTGGTATGACTTGCGCTGCTTTCCAAGTAGGCAGAATATTCCCATATTTAATGGATAAATTGAACAGGGATCAACAGCAAGCGAGAGCTGGTTAGATTGAGATGCCAAAATCGTAAAAGGGCAGGTGTCAAAGGGAGATCTAGATTTAGCTAGGGTGAGCACAGTCTGGATGAGATCAGAATTAAAAGTAGCAAAACTATACAAACTAGCAGTACGGTTGACACAGTGCATTAAAATTATACTCAATGTTCACTGCAGTCTCTGGGTTCAAAAAGTCGAAATAAGTTAAGGAATCACATAGTGCTTGAGATGTCTGCATGCTTTGTGTACTTGCCTGAGGATTAATGAAAGAGTTTAGGATTTTAAATATCTCTTTTAAAGAGTTGCGGCTAGACTGATTTGATTGGAACTGTAGAGCTTTCTTTCTCTTTTGATATTGCAATGGAGTAGGGTGCAGTGGAGTGTCTTAGAGCAGAGTGGAGTGGCATGTCATAGAGGTGTGTGTCTTAGAGTGTCTTAGAGTGGTGGGGCATAAAGTGGAGTGCTATAGAGTGGAGTGACACAACGTACAGTGCTGTGGTGTGTTGTAGAATGGACTGGTGTGTCATACAGTGGAGTGGCGCTTGAACAGTGTAGAGCGAAATGTCATACAGTGGCATAGAGTGTCATGGTCTAAAATATTGTAGCATAGAGTGGCAAGGCATAGAGTATAGTGGCAAAGAGGGGTGTGGCATAGCTTCGAGTGGTGAAGAGTGGGGGCACATTGAAGAGTAGAGTTGAGTGGCTGTCCTAGAGCGGCATGTCATAGAGTGTTTTAGAGTACAAGGGCATGGAGAGGAGTAGCATAGAGCGGAGTGGCACAGTATTTAGTGGAGTGGAGTGGTGTGTTGTAGAGTAGATGGGCATGTTATAGAGTGGGCTGTTTTGCGATAGATTAGAGAGGCATGCCACAGACTGCATTGGAATGGTGTGTTGTAGAGTCAACTGGAATGGATTAGAGTGGCATTGAGTGGAGTGTTGTACAGTAAAGCTGCTTAGAGTAGAGTGGCATACCATAGAGTGGAGTGCAGTGGTGTGCCAGAGTGGAGTGTCATAGATTGTGTTAGATAGACTGGCATAGAGTGGACTGGCATAGAGTGGAGTGGTGTAGAGTGGAGTGGATTGTTGCACAGTGGAGTGCCATCTCATAGAGTGGAGTGGCATGTCATAGAGTGGAGTGAAGTGACATGTCGTAGAGTGTTGGAGAGTGGAATAAAATGGAGGAGCATAGTGTAGGAGGCTGGACTGGCTTGTAGTGAGTACCAAGGGGTACTTACACCTTGCACCAGGCCCAGGTATCCCTTATTAGTGTAGAGGGGTGTCTAGCAGCTTAGGCTGATAGAAAAGGTAGCTTAGCAGAGCAGCTTAGGCTGAACTAGGAGACGAGTGAAGCTCCTACAGTACCACTAGTGTCATATGCACAATATCATAAGAAAACACAATACACAGTTATACTAAAAATAAAGGTACTTTATTTTTATGACAATATGCCAAAGTATCTCAGTGAGTACCCTCAGTATGAGGATAGCAAATATACACAAGATATATGTACACAATACCAAAATATGCAGTAATAGCAATAGAAAAGAGTGCAAACAATGTATAGTCACAATAGAATGCAATGAGGGCACATAGGGATACGGGCAACACAAACCATACACTCTAGAAGTGGAATGCGAACCACGAATGGACCCCAAACCTATGTGACCTTGTAGAGGGTCGCTGGGACTGTAAGAAAACAGTGAAGGTTAGAAAAATAGCCCACCCCAAGACCCCGAAAAGTGGGTGCAAAGTGCACCTAAGTTCCCCAAAGAGCACAGAAGTCGTGATAGGGGAATTCTGCAAGGAAGACCAACACCAGCAATGCAAAAACGATGGATTTCCTGACGAGAGTACCTTTGGAACAAGGGGACCAAGTCGGGAGTGGGCAGATGCCCAGGAAATGCCAGCTGTGGGTGCAAAGAAGCTGCCAGTGGATGGTAGAAGCTGTGGATTCTGCAAGAACGACAAGGGATAGAAACTTCCCCTTTAGAGGATGGATGTCCCACGTCGTGAAGAGTTGTGCAGAGGTGATTCCATGCAGAAAGACCGCAAACAAGCCTTGCTAGCTGCAAGGGTCGCGGTTAGGGTTTTTGGATGCTGCTGTGGCCCAGGAGGGACCAGGATGTCGCCAATTGCGTGAGGAGACAGAGGGGGCGTCCAGCAAGACAAAGAGCCCACTCAGAAGCAAGCAGCACCCGCAGAAGTGCCAGAATAGGCACTACGAAGTGGAGTGAACCGGAGCTCACCCGAAGTCACGAAAGAGGGTCCCACGACACCGGAGGACAACTCAGGAGGTTGTGCACTGCAAGTTAGAGTGCCGGGGACCCAGACTTGGCTGTGCACAAAGGAAATCCTGGAAGAGTGCACAGGAGCCAGAGTAGCTGCAAAACAAGGGTTCCCAACAATGCATTCTAGCGTTGGGCGGCAAGGACTTACCTCCACCAAACTTGGACTGAAGAGTCACTGGACTGTGGGAGTCACTTGGACAGAGTTGCTGAGTTCAAGGGACCTCGCTCGTTGTGCTGAGAGGAGACCCAGAGGACTGGTGATGCAGTTCTTTGGTGCCTGCGGTTGCAGGGGGAAGGTTCCGTCGACCCACGGGAGATTTCTTCGGAGCTTCTAGTGCAGAGAGGAGGCAGACTACCCCCACAGCATGCACCACCAGGAAAACAGTCGAGAAGGCGGCCGGATCAGCGTTACAAGGTCGCAGTAGTCGTCTTTGCTACTTTGTTGCAGTTTTGCAGACTTCCAGCGTGGTCAGCAGTCGATTCCTTGGCAGAAGGTGAAGAGACAGATGCAGAGGAACTCTGATGAGCTCTTGCATTCGTTATCTAAAGAATTCCTCAAAGCAGAGACCCTAAATAGCCAGAAAAGGAGGTTTGGCTACTTAGGAGAGAGGATAGGCTAGTAACACCTGAAGGAGCCTATCAGAAGGAGTCTCTGACGTCACCTGCTGGCACTGGCCACTCAGAGCAGTCCAGTGTGCCAGCAGCACCTCTGTTTCCAAGATGGCAGAGGTCTGGAGCACACTGGAGGAGCTCTGGGCACCTCCCAGGGGAGGTGCAGGTCAGGGGAGTGGTCACTCCCCTTTCCTTTGTCCAGTTTCACGCCAGAGCAGAGCTGAGGGATCCCTGAACCGGTGCAGACTGGCTTATGCAGAGATGGGCACCATCTGTGCCCATCAAAGCATTTCCAGAGGCTGGGGGAGGCTACTCATCCCCAGCCCTGACACCTTTTTCCAAAGAGAGAGGGTGTAACACCCTCTCTCTGAGGAAGTCCTTTGTTCTGCCTTCCTAGGCCAAGCCTGGCTGGACCCCAGGGGGGCAGAAACCTGTCTGAGGGGTTGGCAGCAGCTGCAGTGAAACCCCGGGAAAGGTAGTTTGGCAGTACCCGGGTCTGTGCTAGAGACTCGGGGGATCATGGAATTGTCTCCCCAATGCCAGAATGGCATTGGGGTGACAATTCCATGATCTTAGACATGTTACATGGCCATGTTCGGAGTTACCATTGTGACGCTATACATATGTCGTGACATATGTATAGTGCACGCGTGAATGGGGTCCCCGCACTCACAAAGTCCGGGGAATTTGCCATGAACAATATGCGAGCACCTTGGCTAGTGCCAGGGTGCCCAAACACCGAGTAACTTAGCACCCAACCTTTACCAGGTAAAGGTTAGACATATAGGTGACTTATAAGTTACTTAAGTGCAGTGGTAATTGGCTGTGAAATAACATGTACGTTATTTCACTCAGGCTGCAGTAGCAGGCCTGTGTAAGAATTGTCAGAGCTCCCTATGGGTGGCACAAGAAATGCTGCAGCCCATAGGGATCTCCTGGAACCCCAATACCCTGGGTACCTCAGTACCATATACTAGGGAATTATAAGGGTGTTCCAGTATGCCAATGTAAATGGGTGAAATTGGTCACTAGCCTGTTAGTGACAATTTGTACAGAGAGAGCATAACCACTGAGGTTCTGGTTAGCAGAGCCTCAGTGAGACAGTTAGGCATCACACAGGGAACACATACATATAGGTCACAAACTTATGAGCACTGGGGTCCTGACTAGCAGGGTCCCAATGACACATAACAAACATACTGAAAACATAGGGTTTTCACTATGTGCACTGGGCGCTGGCTAGCAGGATCCCAGTGAGACAGTGAAAACACCCTGACATACACTCACAAACAGGCCAAAAGTGGGGGTACCAAGGCTAGAAAGAGGCTACTTTCTCACACATAGAATGGAAGAGAGTGTTGTAGAGTGGAGTGGCATGGAGTGGAGTTGCATGCTGTAGAGCAGTTTGGAGTGGTGTGGTATGTCTGAGAGTGGCATGTCCCAGAGTGTGCTAGAGTGTGGGGGCATTGAATAGAAAGGCATAGATTGGACTGGTATAGAGTCGAGTAGCATGGAGTAGAGTTGCATATCATAGAGAGGAGTGGCATGTCATAGAGTAGAGTGATGTATCATAAAGTGAAGTGAACTGGTGTGTCATAAAATGTTGTAGAATAGAGTTCCGCGTGACCTGGCCCCTGTGCCTTGGGCCCGTTTTCTAGAGGTTAGTGGGGCTGCGGTGCCCCTTTGGTGCAATCATTGTGCGAACTGCTGGTGTGACGGTGCTGGGTGTGCGACCTTGAGGACCGGAGCCGGAAGGAGCTGAGTGGCAGAAGCCTGGTGGAATTTGCGTGAGTGAACTGTATATCTGGCTCCCTTTCTTGAACTTACACAGAGGTTGGCGATATATATTTGGCGACGACCTACTGATTGAGTGATGGGGAAGGCGGAGCAGAGGCAAGCTAAGCTCTCATTTGAGGGGGGCCGACGGAGGGGGGGTGCACCTGCTGCTCAGTCAGAGGAGTCTGTGACGGATGGGGAGCCATCAGATGGATCGGTCAAGGCTATGTTTCTGGACTTAAAAACCAGACTGGCTGGCATAGATGGGAAGCTAGAACACGTGACAGAGCAACTTGATCGCATTAAGACTCGGATGGACGAGCATGACTCCCGCCTTGACCAGTTGGAGGCACGTACTTCTGGGCTGGAGGACCCGCAGCGAGGTGAGAGTGAGCAGTTGCTGCACATGGAGAGGGTGCTGGAGCTCCTCCGGGCTAAAAATGAAGATTTGGAAGCCTGGTCGCGCCGGAATAACCTCAGGCTGATAGGACTTCCCGAATCCACAGACATGGGCAGAATAGAGGATTTTGTTGAGGGAATGCTGTCCGATCTTTTCCCAGGTCAACTGTCCCGCTTGCTGGTAGTGGAGAGAGCACACAGATCGCTGGGGCCGCGGCCCCCGCCTGGGACTCCCCCGCGCCGTATTATCATCAGACTCCTAAATTATCGGGATCGAGACACGATTCTGCGACTGGCCAGGGAGCGCCGCCCGGTGGTCTATAAAAACACTGAACTGAACTTCTTTCTGGACTACACCCCTGGTATGCAGGCGGTACGCAGGGCGTTTTTGTCAGTAAAGCGCTCTCAGGCCCAAACGGCTGCTAGGTTTTCACTAATATACCCAGTGAAGCTAAAGGTGCAACATGGCGGGTCTCTTAAATTCTTTATGGATCCGAAGCTGGCGGTGAGATATGCTAAGTCTCTTCCTCGGAGGTCTGAGGCGGCGCCTGCGGAAGATCGTGCTGCTGAGCGGGATATGCTGAGTGATGATGACTGATCGATACAGACGCCTTCTAGCAGAGAATGTGCCGCTGCATTTGGCTGTGAGATAATTTTGTGCCGTTCGTCCTGAAGACACTCCTTTTGCGTTGGTCCCCCTGCCTGCCCTCCCTGCCGTTATTAGGTGGGTTGGGTGGTTAGCTTCCACCCTCTGGATGAGTCCCCACTATTTACATATTTGGGTAACGGTGGTTTTTTGGGGGGAGGACTATGCATTCGACCCGTTTGGGGGGTATGTGTGGGTAGGGGGTGGTGGGGATCTTGGGATTGTTGCAATACGTGTTTTTCTGTTTTTCTTTCTGTGCTCTGTGGATGAGGGAGTCTGGCCGGGATGGAGGAGCGATAGAATTCTGCTGTATGTCTGCTGGAGAGCGGGGATGACACCGATGAGAGCGTCTTTGATTCATTGTTTAACATGGAACGTGCGTGGCTTGAATGACAGACGGAAGGTGCGCCTTACGTCGGCCTATGTTAAGAGGCAGAATATAGATATATGCATGCTACAGGAGACACACCTACTGGAGAATACTTTGCATTACTTAAAGGCGGGATGGATTGGGGAATGCCACGGCTCTGTGTACTCGCATTATGCTAGAGGCTTGGCGATCTTGATATGAAAAGGGTTACAGTGGCGTACTCGTAAGGTGATTGTTGACCCACTGGGGCGATATGTTCTGCTTAGTGGGGTGTTGATGGATAAGCCGTCCCACCTCACGTCGGTGTATGGACCTAATTCGGATGATCCTGAGTTCTTTAGTGAGGTCTGGCGATTGATTGAGTCTCTTTGGGGAGGAGCTGTGATATGGGGAGGAGACTTCAATGTGACCCTTGGTCCTATTCTTGATAGAGAAAGTGCGGCTCGGGTGCAGCGTACTGCTGCTGCTCGCGTCCTGTCTGCAGTTAGGGAGGATGCGTCGTTGGTGGACCTGTGGCAGATGAGACATCCTGCGGTCCGGGAGGGCACTTGTGTCAATTATGTGCATAATAGTTGGTTGCGCCTTGATCGCTGGATAGGCTTGCGTGATGTGGCTTTATGGACCCGCTCGGTTGACCATTTGGCACGTACGCTGTCTGACCACTCCCTGGTGCGGGTAGAGCTGGAGATACCTGGTGGGCCTGCTCAGACCTATGTTTGGACGCTGCCGCTCGGGGCACTTAGAGATGAGGTGTCCCGTGATGAGTTGCGCCGTGACATCAACCTTTATTTCGAACAGAATGCGGGCTCGGTGGAGTCTGCTGGCATGCTGTGGGAAGCCTTTAAGGTGGTTGTACGCAGGATATGCATTTCAAAGAAACACGGTGTATTACACACACTGCGTTGCGAGCTGGCTGACTTGGAGGTCCAGATTGCGGATCTGGAGACCCGGCTGGTGTCGGACTGGTCGGGAGATACATTGGCGGCCTTGCGGGCTGCGGTCTCCGCGTATGAAGAGGCGTCTCTGAAAGAATTACATTTCTTAGGGAAATTTGCATGGCCAGACGCTATGGAGAGGGTGACAGAGCTGGGCGCACCTTGGCAAGTTTACTCCGCAGGCCATGGGCTAGCAGTTACGTGACCGAGATGGATGATCCAAGTGGGGAGCGAGTGACTGGTACGTCTGAGGTTTTGAAGGTCTTCACTGCATTTTTTCAGGATCTTTATTCTGCCCCCTCTACGATTCCCGTGGAGGTGATTCAGAGATATTTCGCGGACGTTAGTCTCCTCTGGTTTGGCAGGGCGCAAAGGGAATATTTGGATGTTCCCTTCACTACAGAAGAGGTAAAGGCTGCAATTCGGAGCCTTCCGGGAGACAAGGCCCCTGGGTTGGATGGGTTGACTCCGGCGTTTTACAAAGAATATGCTGAGATCTTGGCACCCTATCTACTAGAGATGTATGATGAGGCCCTGCGGAGGGGAGTCCTCCCGGCCTCTCTGGGCGAGGCGCTTATTGTTACGATTCTCAAGCCTGGTAAGGCTGCAGCTAGCTGTGACTCGTATCGACCTCTATCGATGATTAACATTGACAACAAGATATTGGCTAAAATGATAGCGGCTCGGCTGCAGCCTCTTATGACGAGACTGGTGCTGCCGGATCAGTCAGGGTTTATCCCAGGGCGGTCCACCGCACATAACCTGCGTACGTTTTTTGCCATTGCTGGTTCAGTTTCCGTCGATGATGTGGCTGTGGCAGTGTTCCTAGTTGCTACTAAGGTGTTCGACTCATTGCTGTGGCAATATCTGTTGCCCCCTGTCGCCATTGCTTTTTGCAATCGCAATGGAGCCTCTGGCGGCCTTTTTGAGACAGCACCACAGTGTGCGAGGGCTGCCGTTCCATCAGAGAGCGATTCTGATCTCCATGTATGCCGACGACGTGGCACTGTATGTGAGCGACCCTGCACGCAACTTAGACGTGTTGTTGGATGAGATTGTCAGGTTTGGAGGTATCTCTAGAGTGGTGATAAATTGGGCTAAGTCGGTTGTGTTACCTCTGTCGTCTGGAACTGCAGAATGCCGGTTCCGTTACCCTATTGTGTGGGCGGATGGGCCTGTAAAATATTTAGGCCTTTGGCTGAGCTGTGAAGTGGAGACGCTCTGGCTGGCCAATTATGGTAAAGCCATGGCTTGGCTAGAAGACAGAATTACAGCATGGCGTTCATTACCATTGTCCCTGACTGGGCGGATTGCGGTGGCTAAGATGATTGTACTGCCTAAATTTTTGTATTTGTTCATCAACCTCCCGCTGGTGCTTACGGTCAGTTTTTTGCAGCGCCTTCGTTCCGCGCTGATCCGACTGGTATGGGCGGGGGGTCAACCTCGCATAGCCTGGAAAACACTAGTGCTGCCATTGAGATGGGAGGACTCGCAGCCCCTGATTTGGAGCTATATTATCACTGCGCGCAGGCCCTGTTTGCTTATTATTGGATCCGGCCGATCCATTATTTGCCACACCTAGCTCCTAAAAGTGACGCGGTGTGGCCTGACGGACATGAACGAGTGTTGGGCAATGTGGACAGGGATCGGCCGAGAAGGCATAGATACGGTGGCTTCCACGGTCCGGGCCTGGTCGAACCTACTGAAGCGTTCTGGAACGCATGTGCCGTCTATGCATGTGGTGGCTGCGGGGGATGAGGTGATGTTTGGGGACTCGCAGCTCCGGAATTTTCTTCAGGCCTTTGATTTGACAACCCTGGATGATTGGTTTGTTGATGGCAGACTGATGTCCCCCGAGGAGGTCCTGGGCGATAGACCTGCCACTGCACTTTACCGCTTCTACGTATTGCAGATATGCGCCATGCTGCGCGCTCGCTACTCCGGCTCACCTGCGGCCCCGGCGTCCTGCCGCACGCTGGAAGTGCTGTGGAGTGCGCGGTCACCTAAGAGGCTTATCACAAAGCTGTATGGTTGTGCAGGGGGAGGAGACGGGCTGTCAGTAAGGGTGAAGTGGGCGGAGGATGTGGGGGAAAACATTGCATAGGATGTCTGGAGGGCGTGTTGTGTGCATGTGAAGGAGCTGTCACCCAATTACAGGCTACGCCTTATACACTTTAAGTTTTTACACCGTCTGTATTATACCCCTCGAAGTCTGTGTGCTATGGGGCTGCGGGCGGATGACACCTGTGCGAGATGCCGGGCCCCTGCTGCTGATTTTCTGCACTTGGCGTGGACCTGTCCGGAAGTGTATGCCTACTGGAGGATGTTTTTTTGTGCACTTTCTGAGATGATTGGACGGGAGATTCCTCCGTCTCCCTTGATGGCGCTGTTGGGTGAGATGAGTGGAGTGCAGACTGCGGTGCGACGCCTGGTTGGCATGATGTTGCTGCTGGCTAAGCGCAGGGTGGCATTTTGCTGGGGCCGGGCTCGGTCTCCTCAGGTCTCGGATTGGCTGAGAGATGCTGGGATCTGCCAGGAGCAATTAACAAATTACTGGGAGCTGATGCCAGTTGGCTCTAGGCCACTGGATATCTGGGCACCTCTGCGATCATACCTTGAATCTGTGTCTGTCTGAAGAGTCTGTTACGGATGGGTATCTTGATATATCGAGTGCTGTTCCCGCTTCTATAGGTTGCAGTCATGTGGAACGGCTGTTGAGAGAATTGCTTGCTCCTCCCGGCTCTTTCTTCTCTTCTACTCTTTTGGGATTTTTGTTTCTCCCTCTCTGCCTTATATGTTTAGAGACCGGCCCTTGTGCTTGACGGCCTGCTGAGTTCACTTGGCAGGAGACTGCTGGCATACAAACATTGGACACCTCTTTCCGGGCTCACTCAGCTTGAACGTTAAGAACTCTTGAGACTCGCAATATGGAGAATGCTTGCAGTGCAGAGGATCCACTATTACTTAACTGCTTCGAGTTACAACTGTAAGGGCAGAAGAGGGAACTTTATATTCCTGTTATATGTTGTTTATATAAATCTATAAATAAATATTTTTAAAAAATCCTTCTGTGCCTTACAATCCACATCTGGCTGAGTTCAGTTAACAGCACCCTTGTGCATTCAATCAGACACACCCCAAGCAAGGGATACTCAGCCTCACTTGCATACATCTGCATTTTGAATGGGTCTTCCTGGGCTGGGAGGGTGGAGGGCCTGACACTTACATGTCAAAGGACAGTAGCCTGCCCTCACACAAAGCACTGCCACACCTCCTAGTGGGACCCTGGCAGACAGATTCTAATGGAAAGGGGACCCTGTGCACTTCTAAGCCACTCTTTGAAGTATCCCCCACTTCAAAGGCACATTTGGGTAGTTAAACAGGGCCTCTGCCCCTATCAACTCAGACACTGCCTGGAGAAGGGAACCTGAACCAGAACTTGCAACCTGGCAAGAAGAATTGCCTAGCTGCCCAAAGGACTCATCTGTGTGCTTTATGTGGAGGACTGCTGCCTTGTTGTTTCCCTGCTGCCTTGCTGCTCTCTGTCTGTGGTGAAGAAGTGCTCTCCAGGGGCTTGGATAGAGCTTGCCTCCTGTTCATCCGCAGCAGTAGGAATCTAAGGGAGAAAAGAGTGAGGAACCGGTCACAAACTGAACAATGGAGCTACAACAGTAGTTTGCATCCTGTAAACATGTAATGGGTCAGTGTGATTTGTCCAGTATGTGCTTATATCTCTTGTGACACAGCATTATTCCAGGGCCTGTGCCCCCCCCTGAAATGGCATCCACCTTTCCTGTGTGGAGGGACAGGTGGAAGTGAGGTAATTCTGCTGACATTGTGCGCCATTGCGGGAGGTGGTCGGGAACTGCCATGCGACTGGGCCCTATGGGGTACAGTGGCTAATGGTGATCTACGCCGGTGGTGACAGTATGCACCGCTACAGACATGACCGCCATTTTCTATCTGATTCCTCACTTGCTACCTGACCTTCCATATGAGAGGACCTGACGTACACTGCATGTGCTGCTGTGACCTGTGCCTGGAACCTACCATGGCCCGTGTGACTGGGGAAAGGGCCCAAGCCTTCACGTCAGAGAAGTTGGAGGGACTGGTGGATGGGGTCCTACCCCAGTACAGACTTCTGTATGGGCCTCCAGATCAACAGGTGAGTACACTGTGGGCACTATGCATGTGGCATGAATGCATGGAGTTGTGTGTGTGAAGACCTCGTGTAAGGGAGTGGGTGGATTTCCTCTTGGGGCGTACAGGTTGTGTGCTAGGCCATGTGTGTGGCAATGGTGTTGGGAACAGGAATGCTGGACCATATGTGTAACAGACAGGACTGTTTGTCTAATGGTATTTTCCTGTGTGTTTTGCCTCTGCAAGTCAGCGCCCATCAAAAGAAGGGTATATGGCATGCCATCGTTAAGGAGGTGCGGGCCCGGGGGGTCTATTACAGACGGGGCACCCACTGTCGCAAATGGTGGAAGGACCTGAGATGCTGGACACGGAAGACCGCAGAGGCCCAGCTGGGGATGGCCTCCGAACCAGGAAGGGGTGCCCATTGAATCCTGACATTGCAGCCTAGGTCCCCTGGTGGCTAGGGTTCTGAAGGGGTAATCCTGCTACCTAGCTTGTAGGCATTCACTACTGGTCAGGGCTGCGTGGGTCCCAGGTGTGCTGCATTTGGTGATGTGTGCCCCTCCCCATGCCTTGGTGGCAAGCTATTTCTCTGCTAGTGCAATGCATAGTGCGTAGGGCTGTTCCATGTGTGTGAGTGTGCTGTGTACGCCAACAGTGGTGTTGGTTCAGACATTAAACCAGTGTATCCTTTGTCTCTTCCCCCCTTTCTTTTTTTGTCATCCTGTCCTTATGTACATTAGCATCATCTGGCAGAGGAGCAGAGGCACAGGTGATGGAGGGAGCTGCATCCCACAGGACCCAGGTCTCAGAGTTCACCAAGGGGGATGGCACCAGTGAGACAGAGGGTGAGGGGCGCACCACACCTTCTCCGATGGAGGCTCCCTGGTGGTGGCAGACACTTCTGTGACCACCCCAGCTACAGGTACAGCTGCCACCCCCGTACCAGCACAGCCCTCCCAGCAGCCCCTCATCGAGTTGCCCGTGCCCACTCACCCAGGAGGGTGGGCATCTCCTTCACCCCAGGCCCTGCCCCATTGAGCTCTGCTGCTCTGAGTGAGGAGGCTATTGACCTCCTGTTGTAGTTTAGCAGTGATTAGATTAAGCATTAGCAGAAGACATCTGTATTTGTAACTATTGTGAACATTTCACGGAATCCATTTTGAATTCATGGCAGCCATTTTCTCGGTCACATGCTGCTCACCATATGCTCTGTCCTACCTTTCTGTTAACTACTCTTGAAATCTGCCTAGTGACAAGTTATATTTAGCATCTCCCACTTTCGCACATGCTCAGTAAGGTCTGCAGCTGTTAGTCCTTGAAAACTGTCAGCCCCTCCTACCTGTCGACTGTGCATTTCCACATGACCTTACATGTATGCAAGTCTTGCTTCTATAATTGTACCACTTCCTTTTAGCCCCTGCATGAGTATAAAAGGACCATGCTCTCTCAGTTCAGTGTGCTACTTCAGACATTACCTAAGGGTGCTGTTTGAACTGTAGTAACTCCTCATGAGGTTAATAAACTTTGTCTTTTATTTCAGTTCCTGTGCCAACTTCTTCCTACATGGTCTAAGGACTTTGTGCAGAGAAAGGTGAACCCCTTGCACTAGTAGGCCTTGCTGAGGCTTACTTCAACATTCCTGAGATCAATATCTGTAGGGCCATTAACCATTGTGAATGCCATCCAGGGGCTGGCAGCCCAGATGAAACAATCTAATGCATTCCTGGTGGGCATTCACACTGGGTTCACGGCCCAACAGAGATCGATTCAGGCTCTGGCCTCCTCTCTGATGGCAGCCATTGTCCCTGATTCTACCGTCCCCCCTCCAACTTCCACTGCCCAGTCCCATTCCCTTAACCCCAACCTATCCCAGGCACACATACACATGAGCATGCACACAAGACAACACCCAATAGTGTCACAGGCAAACACAAGCACCACACTTCATCACACAGGCACTCACACAAACACCATCCTTTTGCAGACACAACAACATCCACTATTTCCTCTGTCTCCAGCCAGAAGGGCAAGGAGCATGCACCTGCCACTTGAAAGGCCAATGAGCATGCACCCTCCACCCGAAAGGCTAAGGAGCCTGCACCTGCCACCCAAAAGGCCAATGAGCATGCACCAGCAGGCAGGAAGGGCAAGGAGTCTGCACCAGCAGGGAGGAAGGCCAAGGAGCCTGCACCAGGAGGCAGGAAGGACAAGGAGCCTGGACCATCAGCAGTGATGGAGCCCCTATCACCAACCATGGTTGTGCATCCATACGAGGATGCAGGGGACGTGCAGGAACCTTCCCCACCAGCAGCACCACCACTGTGCATCTGTCCAAGGGTGCAGGGGATATGCAGGAGCCTCCCCCCACCAGCAGCACCACCACTGTGCATCTGTCCGAGGGTGCAGAGGATGTGTATGATCCTCCCCCCACAAGCAGCACCACCACAGTGCCGCCGTCTCTGCCGGCGGATGCAATGGAATCCTGCCTCCACTCCCCAGGACCAAAAGTACAAGGCATCTTGCCCCTCCAGAACCAGTGGGCAAGACACCCACTCGAGAGACTGTGGCCCATGACTCCCCATGACCAAGAGCACAGGGCATGCTGCCCCCTCCATAACCAGCAGTCTTGTTTTATCTCCCGGCTAAGATGCCCCCTCCCCCATCCCCCTGAGGTGCCTGCCTATTTACCAACTGATGCCCCTGCAGTGTTCTCTTCATCTTGAAGCAGGTGACAAGTGAAGCCATGGACTTTGGCTTGTGGCCATGTGGCCAATGCAAATGGAGGACTGGGCTGTGTCCCTTTTTCTGTAAATTTGTATATATCTGTTATATTACCTAACTTATTATTTCTACTGTGTTGATCTTATTACAAACCTTTGGCGAAATATTTTTGTTCTTGCATTTTTCTGGCGATTTAGGGGGTAACTTTTTTTCTTGTGCATCTGGTTGTGTGAATGGGTTTCCTCCCCTTCGCCATTGTGTGCTAGGTGGCTGTACTCACCGTCGTCGTCTTCACCGGCGTTGGTGTTTGTGGTGGAGCAGAACACAGAATATCATCGGAAAAACATGCAGTTCTCGTTCCATGGTGACGTGGTTCTTCCCTGTGTCTCCAATGGTGAGTCCTTTCACTTCTGTACAGTGTTTCCGCCAGGCTTTTCATGTCATTGGTACCACCCCGGCAAAGGTGGACGATTGTCTGGTCATAATATGGTGCGCGGAACATTGACTTCCCCCTGGCTGTAGGCGGCTACCGCTGTGGTGGCTGTTGTTTCCACCCTGGCATGGTACATTGACTGTCTTTCGTAGATCTTTCTGCCATGGTCATAGCCTGTTGGCAGTATTACCGCTACTTTGTTACTGACGGCCTGGGTTGTGTTGAGGGCCACAGTCTGTTTTACAACCATCACACTTTGGTGAAATGAAAAATCCCACTAGAACGTCTTTGCTGGGTAATGCTAATCCTCTGCAATGTCACTGTAACTACTCCTACTCTAGTGCCTCTGGCCCCGTCAGAAAGGTTTTTTGGTAGATTGTGATAGGTTTGATACCTTTTAGAGCCAATGTCAGTTACTAATATTATTGATACCAAGAACCTTCTCTTCCAACACAGATAGGATAGCCTTTATAACTCCTAAATGAAAATAATGCTCCCGCATTGCATGATTTTTGAAAATTCAAAGAGAGGATGCACCATCTCTTTGCTAAACACACCTTTGTTCAGGGTAGTGGTAACAAGTTGTTGAATTTACGTCAGTAAGGATTTGACTTACATTAAAACCTTCTGTAGGCTGGTTACAGAAACCCAATGGCCAGAAAAGAAGCAACCTTCCCTCTTTTATAGAAGTTTGAGAGATGACTTGGAAGACTCTTTTGCACGCATTCTAAATCTCCTAATGGACTGTTCCGAGATTATTGAATTAGTTGTTCTGTTGGATTATAGGTTGAGAAAATGTGAGGGAGAATCCTCTTGAGGGGAACCTAGGCTTTTAGTGGTACTTCCAGAGCGCAGATAGATAGAAAACTAAGAATCCGGATAACTCTGAACCTATGCAAATAGTGGGAGGCGGTGTCTCCTTAACTACAGGAGAAAAAGATCAACGAGGAAAGCTTAATCTGGGTTTGTATTGTGTTCGCCCATGATTGTACTGTCAAACCTAAAAGGATTACAAATTATGTTGCTGTCATGTTCATTTCAATGCCGGAAACTAGAGAGCCCATTTGATGTAGAGGTCAACCAGTTTGGTAGGGTCTTAGTGCAGACCACCCACATTTGGCAAACCCATCAAATAAAGTTCCACTACATTTTTCTATTTTTGTCACCTTAATACTTTCAAATCAGTAGCAGAAGGTATTACCTATACTTTTACATTCTGGAGCTACAGGAAACTTTTTTGATCTAGTGTTAGCCAGGGCTTTACATATTCTTCATGCCAAGAAGAAAGAACCAGAAACAGTTAGGGCTGTAGATGGTACTGACCTCCCTTCTAAAATTATTACATATGGAACCATTCCTATTACTCTTGAGAGAATGGGCATACTAAGTCCTTGACCTTTGTCCTCATAGACACACTGAACTTTGGCATTAATTTAGGGACCCCTTGGCTGCAGCTTCACAATCCATTCATTGGTTGGTCCTATGACCTTGTCACCATGGATTCCCATTTTTGTCAAAACCATTGATTTAAGGAACTGCAGGAAGCCGTGTCTCCTTTGAAGTGTGGAGCATTAACTCAAGAATGCACATCTCAGATTCCTGTAGAATACCAGGATTTTCATGATGTTTTTGATGAATGAAAATCCACACAATTACCTCCCCACAGAGAATATATTGGTTGCATAGATTTTAATTCTGGGGGCAATGCTTCTGTGCAGTCATGTCTATGCTCTTTCGGAACCAGAGACTAAATACATACAAAAATATGTGGATGAATTACTAGCCCTGGGATTCATCCGTCATTCTACCTCTCCACATTCTTCTCATTCTTTTTTGCACTAATGATGAATGGTGAGTTAGGGGTGTGCATAGACTGTAGGACCCTAAATAAGGTTACCTTTAAGAACAGACATCAGGCTTTTTCAAAAAAACTATCTTTTGTCTGGTCCTTAGAGGCCAGTAATGCATTCAAACTATTCAAAGAGAAATTCACTATGGCTCCAGTGCCCAGACATATAGATCCCAACTTATTGTACTTTCGAAAGGCAGATGTCTCTCAGGTTGCCATGGGGGTATTCTATCACAACACAACTACACCACTGGACAAATGCTTCCCGTAGCGTTCTTTTAAAAAAATGTTGCAAGCTGAACATATCTACACAGTAACAGAATGAGAACAGTTGTCAAAAAAGTTGTGCTTCTCAGAATGGCAGAAGTATGTATTAGGGCGCAACATAACTGTGACGGGCTGAGTGAGGTCCGCCTGCACGGGAACCGGACTTGTGCTGTCACTGCCATCGCTGCTCCAGACCTCCCCAGCTTCCCTTCCCGTGATTGGCTGTCTACATCTCCGACGCCGGAAGCCCGGAGGTCAAAAGAGTCGGCGTTAGCACCTGAGACAGACGTGAGAAGAAGACGACTGGAAAGAAGCTGAGGAGAGCCCGAGAACCGAGAAGAGCCTGAGGACTGGAGAGCGGATTCCTCACGAACGACGAGAACCAAACACCACGGATGGAGTCCTGAGCACTGCGGGAACCAGGGGAGATGGAACGCTGCATCCCGCTACGCATCTAGAGAAGCGTGGTAGTTCCAGGTGCGTGTGGGCACTGCCCTGAGCAGCGGGAGGGCGGAGAGACAAAGGAAGGGGGGGTGGGTGGGGTATACAAAGGAACACGATTGTATGAAGCAGCACCAAGGCACTGAGCACAAAATAAACACTATTGTGTGAATCAGCACCAAGGCACTGCGCACAGAAAGGCACAGAGACTAGAAAACAAGAAGCTCCCGACCGGCTGCTGGAGAAGGAACGCAACAAGGGCAAGAGGATAG
Organism: Pleurodeles waltl; assembly: GCF_031143425.1. Lineage (NCBI taxonomy): Eukaryota > Metazoa > Chordata > Amphibia > Caudata > Salamandridae > Pleurodeles > Pleurodeles waltl. The sequence continues at coordinate 334,843,373 of NC_090444.1, read as the reverse complement.
AAATAGGAGATACCCCACACTAAGGAGACAGATCAGAGAAGTAGGAAGGAGAGTAGAGGAAGGTATAACAGACCAAAGCAGGCACAGTGGCAGTGAAGGGGGGTGAAGAAGTAAGACAAAACAGTTCAGGAGGAACAAAGGAAAGAAAAGACCCCAGGAAAACAAGAGTGAAACAGAAAATAAGGAAAGGCAGGAAAGAGATAGAAGAGAGGAAGATACAAAAAGAGTGCAGTAGAAATCTCTTACCGTTATCTCTCTCTGTCTCTCCGCATGCGCTTCCCAGGGAACCTGTGAGACGAGGGGAACCAAAGAGAAGAGTGAGAAGTGCGATCCTGGAGAACAGCATCCCACAAAGCTAGAAGAAAGAAGAAGAGAAAACAAGAACTACAAAAGCCCAAAACCTTATTAACATCAAATAAATATTACGTACATATATCTGACAACAGATTCCTGTGTACTTACTACCTGCCAATATCGCTACAATACCATTACAGTATATACTGATCATAAGATTCTTCAATTCTTGTGATTGTTAAAAGCCTTGATACCTAGATAAGTAAGGTGTTGTTGTTTTCAGTGAACACAATTTCATCAATACCTATCATCTAGGCACACAACATACTGAGGGTGACCTATTATCCAGGTGGGATTATTCAAACCAGATTGAGTAATAGATACCACAGAACAGCATATGTCTGACCACATTCTCGGCGTTTATAAAGAATAATTGTTTTTGAGCAGAATTAGACAAACCATGAGACAGGAAGAGCTAGGTCCTGATTTAGATCTTTGCAGTCATTTTCCTGCTGTCAATTTTCCATCATATTCCCCGTCCGCTGCCTTGCCGGTCCACCCATTCAAATGGGATGTTGGCAGTCCCATAGACTAAAGACCTTTGATGAACCACTGTCCCCACAATGAATCTTCAACCAAGGCAAAGGCACCATAGGCAAAAGCAGCTGGCAGTGGGACTCCAGCCACTTTTACTACTGAACCAATTGTCATGTGACTTCCTGCCGACATAACGGTGGCTGCCAATCCTCCACACTTGACTTTTTTTGGTTGGGAGGGATAAAAGCAGAAAACATACCTTTTGTCATGTTTGCTTATTTCCTTCTGCCATGAACCCAATCATACACGTCCTGCCATTGCTGCTGCTCCTGGACCAAGATGAAAATCAACCCCTTAGTGGCCGGATCAAACATAAGTCACTGTATTACCTGTCATCCTTAGAATTGTTGGTGTATTTTAGCACTAGACCGGTGCAAATTTAAAAAATATTTGCAAGCAATAGTACAATGATGTACAATGGATATGTGTGTAATGTTGTTGTTTGATAAAAATAAAAAAACTCACCTCGATATGCTAATAACACCCACCAATCTGGTACTAACTTCCTTCATGGCAATGGACATCTACAAAAAAGTCACTTCAATCCTAAATCGAAATGTGTCCATAGAGGTGTGTGCAATATTTGACCCAAAAATAATTTCACCTTTACATAAACAGTACACCTAATTTGAACAACATAAACCCAATTTAAACTGATGGTGGGTGGAGCTCGCCAAATTCTACTCTGCGGAATTCTGAGGAGTTATCTAAAAACACAGTAGAAATCTGCAGAGTTCCACATGCAGTGTAATGCCACCCAGTCCTAGAGGCTGTTTTATGCTTTTTTTGTATTACACATTTGAAACATGTCTAATTTGGAGCCCCTTCATGTTTCTGGGATAGTTTTGAAAAGCCTCGAACAACAAAAAAGAAAAATGATTTCCAACCCCGACTTTCAATTTCAGCCAAATGTTAACTTGTGCTGTTGGAGCCCTGCTCAAAATGTTTGGCATAAATCGTTCTTGCGCCAACTTTTACCCCATCAAACCCATAGACAAATATTAAGCTAGTGATGTCTCCTTCTAAAACTTTCTAAAAGCCTGTCAAGTTTCCTCTTCAGAATAACACTCCCTCCATCAACAAATGAAAGACTTTCCTTTAATATTTCATGCACGCATGACTCACACATTGGTCTCCTCCCTCAACACATGTAGAGCTTAAGTTGATAAACAGAGAGGAGGATACTCATGGATGCACATGTGCTTTTTGGTTGGGACATTCCAGTCCGACGTGTATGTAGGTATGCAGTGCCATATAATGTTGAGGTTCTGGTGCTCCACCCTTCACATGATTGCTTCTCTGAGGTGAGAAGTGCAGGGTGTCAGAGCATGCCTGGCCTGCAGCATACATCCTTCTCTCAGAAACTGGCCAGAAGGCATTAGCTTGGTGACTCACAGCACTACTTCTCAGCACTGGGGAGAGAGGCCACCTCTTGTGAACGCTGTAGCCACCAAGGCATAAGGTCCTTGAGCAAAATGTGTCACCTACTCCTCACATATAGTCCTTAGCAGCCCCGGAGCTCGTCTGCCAGGAGCAAAACTCCTCCTCCCTAGTGCTAAGGTTCACACATAACTATAGGGAATGCCATCTATTTTGCATGCAGCAACCTTTACTTTCCAAGTTGGGCAGGAAATAACAGACCAGTCAGCTTGGTATGTGGAAGTGCTGGTATTGTTGCTCTGTGTCACTGGGTCCACAGCTGTACTATACTTGTCGACCTTGCCAGAATTTTTAATTTCAGTCTGAGGTCCGGTGGAGGAGTTAGTGAGAATAATCTTTAACTTGTGAAATATGGTGCTGTGTGAAGCTTTGGGAGGAGCATACTTTCTGTTTTAGCTGAGGGGGTGGGCCCTGCCATGTGAGATTCTACCATCAGCTCCTGTGTTGCTGTTCTTTCAATGCACAGAAAAAATCAAGAACTAGCAGCACATCCTCTGGGTTCTGACCTACTGGACCTTGATTTGAATTGGGGGAGGGTTTGGATTTGGAAGTGGTGGGTTGCAGTTTGAAATGGTGGGTTGGGGTGCTGGAGGGGTAGGTTGGGAGTGGGAGGAGTGGGTTTACATTTGGGAGAGGTGGTTTGACATCTGGCAAATAAAAGGTCTTCCAAGGGAAAATGGGTAGAATGGTTGGCAGGGAGTTTGGGGTTAGGAAATAGAAGGAGTTGTAGAGGGTAATGTACATGCGTCTGCAATGGTGCAGTGTCCAGTAGGTCAGGAGTATGTGGTATACTTTTGGGTTTGTGATTCTTCTTGGGTTGTTTAGGTGAGTGGGGGCTTTTGAGTACAATGTGTGTAATGTGTGTAATATGTGTGTGTGTGTGTGTGTGTTTGTGTGTGTGTGTGTGTGTGTGGGCACGGGCAACTGGGGAGAGGCAGAGAGGAGTTGCAGATGGAATTATGGGTGGTTGACAATGCAGGTGGTAATGTTGCAGTAAAATCTGCCATCACTAGGGAGTGGTCTTCTGTGGAGGCCTCCAAAGATGATGACATATTATTGGTGGCCTCCGTGCCAGACCCCTAAACCTCTGTGGTATTGGGTCCCTCAGTGTCAGTGGTATCTGCACTGTAACCACAGTGCCCAGCTTCTTACCCACCAATGTGGCCCATGTCACCCTTGTCTTGCCCAGATGATGCTAAAAATAGATACAACAGTGTGAGTGTATCTGTGTAAATAGTATGGAACATGAACTTTGCTCACAAACATTTGCTAAGTCTACATATTTAACTAGCTTTAAGGCTTCAAAACTTGGCTTCTTTACTATCAGTATCTCATGCATGTAGGGTAGAATTTGCACAGTCTAGAAATTCCACATTCTAACTCCTATATCTTGTATGCCCTTGTATCTTATCCACTTTTGTTTCTCTGCAGCAACTGTTTAACATCTCTGATTGCCAGGGTTTTGTTGTTTAGGTTGCCTAACATATGTCCCTAAAACTCATAGTAACCAGTAATACATCTGTACAGTGTGTTTACCAGGTCAAATATCTGCATGATGTACACCAAAAGTTACCAATGTGCGTCCACAAATACTGCAATGTTGTACCAAACTGTCTGTGAACTGGAATCCTGTGTCCTTTGTGTGAACATTTCACAATGGTAACACGTACTCCAAGTAACTAAATTATATTTCAACTGTACCACATATAATATGGAATCAGTACTTAACTAGCTTAGCAATGCATTATGCACTATTTACATACCAATGCTGTTAAGGATATTTACTAAACAATTTTTGTGGTGGATTGACAAATGGTTTCAACAGCATGAGTAAATAAATACATAGGACTTCATACGTTCATTACTAAACCACTTCAGTACAGAGCAAAAACATATTCACATTTCCAAAAGGAGTCATGTTTAGTGCCTGATATTGCCTTTACACAAAGGGATACTCTTGCATCTATGTGATGTAAACTTCCATCTGCAAATGTCCCTTTAGGTATCACATTTCTCACTATCATTGAGTTTTCATCTGAACAACTAAGAACACTTAAATGTTGTTTGGAGTATGTGTCACTATGTCACCAATATGGACACATCACTGTCTGCTTCAAGCAATACAGTTTGGCTAATTCATATTGGTTGATACTGATTGGCTTACATGCACATTTCTGAAGGACTCAGGCTTCATGCCAACCTGCTACTGTCTACATGAACTCACTTGAATCTTGCTGTGAAAACATATTTCTAACATGTTTCAGATAAGGAATAATTCCGTTTTGCACATGTTTCCAGCCCTTTAGGGCCAGATGCTCATCATCAAATTGTCATTGTATTAACTTACCAATGTAAAGTCTGAAATATCAACTGTTTCATAAGTGCTTAGTATGCAATGTCGCCACTAATGGGGCCTACATCACCTACTTACATTTGTGACAGAGCATCACACCTCAACCAATCCTCAAATGGGGCATGTTTGGTACAACTGTCCCTAAAACTCATGTACGTCTTTTTTCTTATGCAGCCATGTGTCTGCTCAAAACAGTGCTTGGCTTCTGATGAGGACTCTAGCGGCAACCTTAAGCACACATCAATACACCAAACACAGCATCAGACACCATCTGATAAATGTATACCTCCAGAAATCCTCATGTACATTGACTGTGAGTCAACTGTCATGTTGATGCCATACAAAATTGCTGTAAATAAAAATGGTTAAACATCAAGAATAGATCCATACAATGCCTTACCCCTTAATGCTATTGTTGTGCCCTCAACTGCCTATTAAGGTCCGGATGGGTCACTGCAAGGATGTAGGCCATATGGGGAGGTCAGGGTGCAGCACACATGCTTGCCTCGATGGGCAGACTGGCTGAGCTGGATTTCAGCTGACTTTCTGGTCCAACATCAAAGGTCCTCCCATCTCTTCTTGCAATGCAGGCTGTACCACCTATGGACCCCCTAGACAATAGCCTTCCTGATGTTGCACTTTTGATGGTGTTGACCTACATGGATAAGAGAAAATAGCAACAAAAATGGTTTTGAGTGATTTTGTTTGTCTGTAATGGAGTGTTACAATTTTGTTGCATCGCTCACAGGCATTCCAAAAAATAATTAGTACATAGTATTTTCAAACATTTCTAAGTTCCTACTAAAAACTAATTTGCAGTGATCTGTTGAGTACCCTCAATACTTTATATTTCCTTATTTTACCAACTCAGACCATAAAACATCTAGGCCAGGGCTATGAAACCTTTCCTGTAGTGAGAGCCCCTCCTGATTAGTCCAAATCATTGTGAGCTAATAATGGCCAAATAACCTGGACATTATTTGCACATAACCCCATGCACTGCTACATTGGCTCCATGACCACATATACAGCCTAATTTATGGGTTTTTGTCACAGGGCAGTGCAGCAAGTCACTTTGCTGTGCTGCCCTGCATTAAAAGGAAAGGGCAGGAATGTGTTGTATTAATAACATACAGCACATTCCTGTCCCTTCTGCTTGTGCACAAATTTGTGCCTAGCTCCAACACATGCACCCTTGCACCATGGTGGTAGGATGTCTGCATTGTTGGCATGATTCATTTTGTTCAGTAATGGACACCTTCCTGCACATAACCAATCAATGGAGGAGTTTTCCTCTTTCTATGTGTGCTGCACAATGCAGGACACGTTGAAAGAGGAAAAACAAGGAGAAATAAAGTTATTTCTCCTTGTTACCCTATCCCTAGGAAGGCCTAAAGTTCTGACGCATTCAAAGGTTTGCAGATCATTTTAAATCTGGGAATGTGTCAAACCCCATGGGTGTTGCACGGAAAAACCCATATCAGCAGCCAGGGAATGCCTTCTTGTGCTGCCTTGTCTTACTCCATACCATGCGCCATGCAAATACATCAAAGTGGCTTTGCCTGACCTCCTAGAAATGATTGAGAGCTTCATAAAAAGTGATGCTTCAGTGTCAAAAGTCTCTTGTAAATGAGGCCCACAGTGACTAAGGGCAGTAAGGAAGAGCTCCCATGTGTCAGTTAGAGCATGATTTTGGGGGATATGTGTGCAAGTGTGTGTAGTAATGGGACATACTTGTGTGGATAATTGAGAGTCTGTTCCATTTATAAGTGCAGCACAGGAAATACCTTTCCGCATATGTGGCACAATAACATGTTTGAAACACAGATGCTATTATTTCAAAATATGGAAGGTAATTTCACTTGACAGAACAGTATTAGACAACTCCATAACTTATCTTGCACTTTACATTTCACTCATTTTGACATGGGCTTTAAGTTTTCACTAATATTAGTGGCACAGTGTCACTAGCCACTGGAGGTAAGGGGCCTGCAGTTTATCTAATGAAATCTGGAATTGTGAGTAACATGAATTGAAAATTCAGCACATTTTTTCAGGTTACTTTTCATTGCATTGTACAGATATGTCTCACATTGTCAAACAACATTATGTACCTAACTCAATCATTCCATTCACTACACTCCAATAACAACACTTCACTCATGAACAAAAAGGGACAAATTAGGCTGTGTACAAAGGAGGAGCAAGTTACTTTGACGAACATTTACAACTCAAACATGTACCTGTTCCTCTGGGTTTCAATAAAGCTAGCAGTGCAGGGACAGAAGTGCCTAGGTGAGAAGTTCCAATTCCCCAGGGGAGAAGGCAGGGGCAATGTCACCAGCTCTGCCCTGCATCCTGGCTCCCAGAAGTCTGTTACTGCAGCAAAGGTCGAGGAGGTGTTTTTGCAAGTCTTAGTGCAGACACTGTTAGGGGGCAAGTGAACTTTTTTCCAGATGCCGCGCACTAGTACACAGTGTACGTGCTTCGTGACAAAGATGGACACAGCTATTGGCTGTCACACAAGTTAGCCTATGGAATTGTCCGTCATAGAGTGTTACAACCACTACACAGTCAACTTCTACTGATAGCTAATGTCCAGATGGCAATGTGAGGTACCCACCACTGTAGGACATGAAGCTGTGTATTTTTAAATTGTTTGTGAGTCACCACACTCAAAATAGTGGCTACGTTGCAAACCAATGTCAGTTATGTATGACATTTTTTTTGCTAAAAAATAACACATTAAAAAATGAATGGTTTCTGTGTTTGACATTGATAGTGCTATAGTGTATGATGAACTTCTGTTGACAATAATTGTAAACAAAACAAAAGCAATTAATACATTTCAAATTAATTATTTACACATTATTTGTAAAAATAAAATGGCAGACACAAAAAAATTTGATTTGAAGTTGCAAAATTGTTTTAAAATTATGTGTACATATATGACTCAATAAGATCTCTAATATAACCAAGACATAAGATGTGTGTTGATTGTGCAAGTATTGTGTGACCATTTGAAGTGATAGTTTGTTTTCCTTACATGCAGAAAAATGAACCTAGGACGGGTAGAAGAAAATGTCCTCAAGTCTTCAGACCGTTTCCAGACCTTGTCACTATGGAGGAAAGTGGCATAATAAAGAAATCCAGATTAATTAGGCAAACTATACTAGATTTATGTCACTAGCTGGAGCCTGATCTCCTGCCTCACAATAGGAATATAACAACAATAAAACCAATAGTGAAACTCATGGCAGAACTTCATTTTGTGGCCGTGTATCATTTCAAAACACTGTGGCAGTATCTGGAGGCATATCACAGTCAACTTTGAATGATGTGCTACAAGAAGCCCTTGTTTCAGTGATGAAACACATCAACAGCTTCATCCAGTTTCCAAGACATCAGGATTTGTCCAATAAGAGGGGAGACTTTTTTGATTTGGGTGGCCTACCACATGTGGTTGTGTCAATTGAAGACACACATTTTACCTTGGTGCCGCTACATACCAGGGAACAAGTCTACCACAAACGGAAGAACTTCTATTCCATGAATGTACAAGTTGTCTGCTTACCAGATTTGTACATCTCAAGTGTGTGTGCCCGCTTTCCAAGGTCAACATATGATTACTTTGTACTATGGAACAGCACCATACCCCTGCAAATGTCACAACTTGGACCTTAGAGGGCCTGGGTTGCTTCTAAGTACAATATGATTTGATGACCATTTGCTTTAATCCTAGTTTAGGAATGTAAAAAGGCTTGATATAATGTTATTCCATCAATTTATTTATTCCATGTAGGAGACTCAGCATATCCTAACCAACAATGGTTGTTGGCACTGCTGAGGAATGCCACAAACACCAGGGAAAGTCTGCTTCAATGAGGCCCGCAGATGAACGGCTTTTGAGCTCCTGAAGTTCAGATTTTGGTGTCTGGACAAGATCGGTGAAGCCTTCATCTACTCACCTTATAAGGTGTGTCAAATCACAGCTGCTGCATGCTGCACAATATCGCCCTGTGACGGACCATCCCAATTGTTGCAATAGATGGAGGCATTGAAGAGCCACCAGGTAAGGATCTTGAAATACCCAATGAAGTTGACAGTAGTGAAGAGGAAGAAATGTTATTGACCACTTCTTCACCTGAGTGTGTGTACCCTTACATACTGTAACATCAAATGTCAAAATAGTCTATGATGGAAATTATGTATGAATAGTTAGCTCAGGAATGTCTAAGGCAAAGATGTTTGCAGATGCAAGTTTCTCCACTTTGACTGCAGTGTTTATTGACATCGATTATCTTTGCTTGTGCTATGAATATGTGGCCTCCTAACCTATCACTTGAGTTAAATGTCATACATGAAATCATTAATTTAACCGTATTGTTCTGTTTTAGGATCCTCAACCATTTCATCTTCATTTGGACTCTTCAAAGATGTGACATTTGAAGTGATATGTTGCTGCTGGGAAGTACAATGGGAACATGGGCTGATCCGAGGACAGACACCCACTTTGGATGGACAGATCTTGTCCAGAGACAACTTGCATTGTGATTGAATGGATGTAGGAGGCTAGCCTGGTTTGTAGTGGATACTTACACCTTATACCAGGTCCAGTTGCCCCTTATTAGTGAAATGTAGTAGTGTTCTAGCAGCTTAGGCTGATAGAGGTAGCTATAGCAGAACAGCTTAGGATGAACTAGGAGCCAGGAGACATGCAAAGCTCATGCAATACCACTTATAGTTACACAGTACTAATACACAAGTAAAGACAATACTCAGTGTTACCAAAAATAAAGGTATTATTTTGGGTGACACAGTACTAAAAATATCTTACAGACAATACTCCTTCTGGAGGTAAGTGTTATACACAATATATACACTAGACACCAAAATTACACAAGTAAATAGTCTTAGTCATAGTCTTAGTCATAGAACAATGCAAACAGTAGGAAATCCTATAGAATGCAATGGGAGAAAATAGGTCTAGGGGCAACACAAACCATATACTAAAAAAGTGGAATGTGAATCACAAATTCTCCCCTAGACAAGTGTAGTGTGTGCAGAATCGCTGGGAGAGTAAGAATACAGTAAAGGTAAGTAAATTACCCCACCCCAGAGCCCAGAAAAGCAGGAGTAAAGTACTGCAAGTTTCCTTAGGACACACTACACCTCGTTTTGGGGATTTTACAGCAGCCAACCAAGGGGGTCATTACGACCCTGGCGGAAGGCGGAGAACCGGCGGTAAGACCGCCAACAGGCTGGCGGTCTTACCTTGTGGATTTATGACCATGGTCATCCGCCGGTTCTCCGTTCCGCCCGCCAGGGCGGAGACGACCACCGGGCTGGAGACCTGGGTCTCCAGCCCGGCGGCCGTTACTATACCGCCGGCAGTATTTGGACCCGGCTTACCGCCGTGGATTTAAAGCGGTTTGAACTGCCATGAAATCCATGGCGGTAAGCACTATCAGTGCCAGGGAATTCCTTCCCTGGCACTGATAGGGGTCTCCCCTACCCCTCACCCCACCACGACTCCCTCCCTTACCCCCCCACCACCCCTGCCACCCCCCAAAGGTGGCAGAGCCCCCCTCCCCACCCCGACCTCCAACATCACATAACACACACACACCCGACACGTATGCAGGCACCACCAACACACACACGCACACACCCCGACATACATGCCAACATCCACACACACAGTCAGACACGCACACCCACATTCAAACATACACGCACACATCCATACAGACATACGCACAGACATACACGCACTCATTCCCAAACACGCATCACCCCCACGCACTCACACACCCCCTCTACATACTCAGACGCACGCACACAACACACAACACCCCCCCACCCCCTCCCCTAACAGACGATCGACTTACTTGGTCCGTCGATCCTCCGGGAGGGGACGGGAGCCATGGGGGCAGCTCCGCCGACACCACACCGCCAACAGAACACCGCCACGGCGAATCACAGGACGTGATTCGCTGGGCGGTGTTCTGTTGGCGTGGCGGTGGAGGTGGAGCAACCTCCACTTCCCCACCGCCCCCAAATTGGCTGTTGGCGGCTCTCCATCCGTAAAGGGACCGAGAGCTGCCAGCGGTCATAATAGGCCGAGCGGCAAACCGCCTGCATTGGCGGTCTTCCGCACGGCGGTCCCTCGGCGGTCTTTAAAAAAGACCGCTGAGGTCAAAATGACCCCCCAAGTCTGCAAAGAACAACTGCTGGATTATTGGACCTGAAGACCTGCAAAGGTAGGGGACCAAGTCCAGAAGTCAGTAGAGGTTCCAGGAAGGACAGGAGCCCCTGCCAACCCAGAAGAGGGTGCAAAAGAAGAGTCCCCAGTTAGTCGAAGACTGCAGAAATGCACCCTAGGAAGATGCCAGCAGGCTCCTGCATGACTCAAAAGATGTCCCACTGTGTGAAGATTGTTGCAGATGAGATTTTGTGTTGGAAGGCACCAACAAGTCTAGATACAAAAAAAGTGTGTTTTTCATCAAAATTTCACTGGATGGACCTGGGATGGACCTGGGAGCCTCAACTCTGTGTGAGGAGGAAGAGGGGTCGCTCAGCACTTTAGAGAGCTCTCAGGATGCCGGCCAGCACCCCAGAAGCCAGAAACCTGGTTTCAAAGGAGGTGCAAAATGCAGTTGATGCAGCACAACAAAATAAGGTCCCACTCTGCCAGAGAACAAATCAGTGAGTTGAGTGTCACAGGATGGAGTGCTGGGGACCTGGGCCAGGATGTTCATGAAGGAATTATGCAAAGAGTGCACAGAGGCCTCATGAGGCAAAGAAGACACAGTACACAGGGTTACATTCATTCTCGGGGAAAGCAAGGTTTTACCTCCTCCAAATTGCATCAGAAGGACCTCAGAACAGTCTATGTCGATGATGCCCACCGTCTGTGTCCTTAGGAGCATGCTTGCCACCGTGAGAGGAGTCCGAGGGTACTGGTCATCGCCTTGGAAGGTACCTCTTTGGAGCAGGGGAGTGACTCTGTCACTCCAGGGGAGATTTCTTTGGTCCTTCTGGTGCAGGATGAAGACAGGGAGTCCCCAGAGCATGCACACCGTGGAAACTGTTGCAGTTGCTGACTTTGAGCTGAGGTTGCTGAAGAAAAGTGTCTCTTGTAGACACTTTGTTGCAGTTACAGCGTTTCTTGGAGCAGGCTGCAGTTGATCTAAGGTCAGGAGAGTCTGAAGTTGTTGCAGAGGATCCTGAAGGAAACTTGCAAGCAGAATCTGAAGAGAACCTACAGGAGAGACCCTAAATAACCCTGAGAGGGGGATTGGCTACCTTATCAGGTATGGACCTATCAGGAGGGGTCTCTGACATCACCTGCTGGTACTGGCCACTCAGAGCCCTCCTGAGTGTCCCCACACCTGCAAAGAAAGATGGCTGAAGTCTGGGGCACAGTGGAGTAGCTCTGGGCACCACCCCTGGGGTGGTGATGGACAGGGGAGTGGTCACTCCCCTTTCCTTTGTCCATTTTCCCATCAGAGCAGGGGAGAAGGGGTCCCTGAACTGGTGTAGACTGGTTTATGCAAGGAGGGCACCATCTGTGCCCTTCAAAGCATTCCCAGAGGAGTGGGGAGGCTACATACAATAGCTAAGTGTACATTACCTACCCATAGTTGAAGGTCAACTTTATTTTTTATCTTTTCCTACAATTTTATTCTCTGCCTGATTGTTAACTAAATCCTCATTCAACATGTCTCTGGCTTGGTCCCAGGCAGGAGATAACGATTTTGACCTAGCCAAGCTGGAGACATACACTGTCAAACAGCTGAAGGGGTTCTGCAAGGGGTTGGGAGTACCCACTCAGGGTGCCTCCAAGAAGGAGAAGTACCAAAAAGCGCTGAGGGCCTGGGCAGAAGCCCATTCAGAGGAGGATGTTGAGGAAGAGGAGCAAGAGGATGGCCTCTCAGAGGATTTCTTGCCAGTAGTGGGGGATGTTACAGCTGGAATTGTGCCCACTAGTAAACCAGGAAGCAGTGTCTCTAGCCATGGTCTGACCGCAGAGGAAAGGAGGGAAGAGAGAGAGTTTCAACTACAAATGGCAAAGTTAAAAATTGAAGCTCAACAGAAGGAGAGGAGAGCAGAAAGGGAAGCCAAACAGGCTGAAGCTGAGGGAGCAGCCAAACATGCTGAAGCTGAGAAAACAGCCAGACAGGCTGAAGCTGAGGCTGAAAGGGCTTTGGCTGAAAATAAACTTTTGTTAGCTCATGAACTGAGTCTCAAGGAGGTGGGTATCACAGCTATGCAGTCTGAGACCAGAAGTGATGGTGGCAGCACACGTTAAGGACCTGCAGGAAAAGGGAAGGTTTGTATACCCAAAAATGTAGTGCCTAGTTATGTGGTGAGAGGTGACATTGACAAGTGGTTGGCTGCTTATAAAGTTGCACTAAGGGCTCATGGGGTCTCTAAAGTGCCTTGGGGGGTGGCCTTTTGGTGGTATGTACCAGTAGTGGGGAGGGACATACTCGCATTTGATCCTAAGAATCAAAACAGATACACACCCATGAAAACTGCTTTGCTTGCCAAGTTTGGTCTGACACTTGAGAAGTACCGTCAGAGGTTCAGGAACAGCACCAAACTCTCCACACAGACTTGAGTAGAATTTTTTGATTTCTCCGGTAAGACACTGAATGGATGGGTCCGGGCAATAAAGTAAATGACTATTTGGGGTCACATAATTTGATCCTGAAAGAGCATATGTTCAGTGCTTGCTTCACAGAGTTGAGCCAGAACCTAGTTGACAGTAAGCTGGCTGATCCTAGAAAGCTTGCTGAGGAGGCAGACCTTTGGGTTAGCACCAGAGTGTCCAAAAAGATACCTGGGGGGGACAGTTCTCAAAAGGCCCCCAAAGCTATTCCCAGGGGCGTGGTGGTACTCAGTCCCAACCTGAGTCTGAGAAGAGGCTAGGATACTTTGACAAAATGCAAGGGAGATTTGTCCCCAAATACTTAGAGTGCTTCAAGCATGGATACTCTAAGGGTGACTCCCAGTTTCCCAAGAGGGCATGGCCCACCTCCTGAAGGGCAGACACCTGGGCTGGCTAGTGTAACGCTCGGGAAGGAGATAGTCTCAGTTAGCTTTGGGGAGTAATTAGAGGTGTCACTAGTATCCCTGGGAGATAAGGACATGGTGCCAAAAGCCCACATGCTTGCCAATACTTCCAAGTATAGGCAGCTGGGTCACCATTGATGGGCAAAGGGTGGAGGTTCTGCGTGATGCAGGAGCCAGTATGACTACTGTCAGGGTTCAGATGGTGTCAGCAGAGCAAGTCATCTCTAATACATTCTACCAGGTCATAGTTGCTGATAATTGCGAGAGCCACTTACCGGTGCCTCTTGTTCCCTTTAAATGGGGGTGGGGGTGGGTCTAAAGGCAGCAGTGAGTCCTGCCATGCCTGTAGATTGTCGGTTAGGCAATGATCTTGATCACACTGCCTGGAAGGAGGTAGAGCTCAGATACTACCTGGAGAAGTTAGGTTTTTTACCTGAGTGGGTCTACATGACCAAAAGGTACATGGCTACTGAGGAAGGGAGTCAAGGGCATCTGGAGCCTGGAAAAATGGCCCAGACAGCTGCACAGAGGAAGGGCAAGGGGTGCGGGAAACCAGCCCCATATATTCTCACGATGGTTGATGAGATCCCAGAGGAGGAGGCCCCTGAGCCAACGGGGGAGGAAATTGCCGACCTGGGTAACCTACCTGAGCTTGCTGGCTGGCATGTGGAGGGTGAGCCAACCAGGGAGGAATGATCTCCTCTACGGTGAGCCGAAGGTATCGGCCACTGGGGCAGCACATGTGCTGGTGGTCCCCCAGTGTTACTGGGCCTTCCTACTGGGCCTGGCTCACGACATCCCCCTGGCAAGACATTTGAACAAGACAAGACCTTTGCCAGGCTTGTCACCGACTTCCATTGGCCTAGAATGCGGGTAGCCTCGGATGTTTTCTGTGGGGCCTGCCCAACCTGCCAGGCTAGTGGGAAGACAAGGAAAAGGCTTAAGGCCCCCCTGATCCCACTCACTGTCGTTGGCACCCCCGTGGAAGGGTGGATATCGACCTCATTGGTCCCTTGGACCCCAAGACCACCCTAGGCAGCAGGTTTATCCTGGTTTTGGTGGACCATGCAACCTTTACCCAGAGGCAATCCCTCTGAGGACAGTGACTGCACCAGTGGTGACCAGAGCTCTGATGGGGATATTTACCCATGTAGGGGTCCCAAAGGAGGTTGTGTCTGACAGAGGCACAAACTTCATGTCAGCATACATGAAGTCCATGTGGGATGAGTGTGGGGTAACCTACCGGTTTACCACCCCTTACCATCCTCAAACCAATGGGCTTGTTGAAAGATTCAACAAGACCCTAAAAGGCATGATCACTGGCCTGCCTGAGGCCCTGAGGCGTAAGTGGGACATCCTCTTGCCATGCCTTCCCTTTGCTTATAGGGAGGTGCCCCAGAAAGGGGTGGGGTTCAGCTCCTTTGAACTTCTCTATGGTCACCCTGTCCAGGGCCCACTAAGCATAGTAAAGGAGGGGTGGGAGAAAGCTCCCAAGAAATCTCCCCCAGGATGTGGTCAGTTACATGCTGGCCCTTCGCAACCAGACACAGGGGGCCATTCTGACCTTGGCGGTAAAAGTCGCTTACCGCCGGCCAGAAGGCCGCCATAACACCGCCGCGGCCGCGGTAAACCGCCACAGTCATTCTGACCCGCAACTGGCAAACCGCCAAAAACCCGACATCCACAATATTCCGCCACACCAAAGGTCAGCGGGAAACTGGCGATGACCAAACCTCCACCGTCACGCCAACAGAAATACGCCTATGCCATTCCGACCCACAAATCCCTGCAGCGGTCTTTCAACCGCTGTATTCCATTGGCGGTACACACCGCCGCGCTCAAAATACGCACACCTTTACAAAACACATCCACATTGGATAATTCAAAATACACACACCTGAGACACATACACACACCACTCCCACACACCCATGCCAGTATAAAACACACACCCACATCACCCACAAACCCCTACGACCACAATTGCGAGTGAAGGACAGAGAGAGAGAGCACAGCATAGAGTACACCATCACACAGAGGCAAATCACAACATCACCCACACACTTTCCACGCACAAAACACCATACACCACCACACTCACCACACTCTACAACACATACACCACCCCTCACCTCATCCACACCACCCCATGGTACCCCAAAGACACCCCAGGTTCTCTGACGCAGAACTCAGGGTCATGGTGGAGGAAATAGTACGTGTAGAGCCCCAGCTCTTCGGGGCACAGGTGCAGCACACCACCATTGCCAGGAAGATGGAGCTATGGAGCAGAATAGTGGAGGATCAACGCTGTGGGACAGCATCCACGCAATCGGGACGACATCAGGAAGCGGTGGAACGACCTACGGGGGAAGGTGCGTTCCATGGTATCAAGGCACAACATTGCGGTGCAGAAGACTGGCGGCGGACCCCCACCTACTCCCCCAGAATTCACAGCATGGGAGGAGGAAGACTTGCACATCCTGCATCCTGAGGGCCTCGCAGGAGTAGGCGGAGGAATGGACTCTGGTAAGGCAAATCTCCACTACTTCATTCCCCCCACCCCACCTGCATGCCAAATCATACCCCCACCCTCAGCCCCACCCCCATCACACCAACTCCTTGCTAATGGCTCACCATCACAATCCACCCATCCCAAAACCCAGCCCTGCATACCTCCCCAAAGCATGGACACCCATCCCCAAAGCATGCCCACTGCACACACCCATCACCCCCACAAGCCACCTTCACAAAAGCCCCCACAAGGGAATGCCAGCACTGGGGGACACGGCCACCCACCCATTACACGAAATGCCACACACAGAAGCAATAACCATACTCTTATACCCCTGCAGGACCCAAACGCCACCACACCGCCACGGAGGGTCCAGAGATGTCCATCCCACCCCCAGAAGAGGACCCCAGTGATGACAGCAGCTCTGTCTCCCTGGACCCTGATGACCAGCCCGGCCCATCGGGGACCTCAGGACAGTCGGTTCCCCACAGACAGCCACAGGCTACACCAGACCTAACCCCCTCTGGGAACACCAGCACAGCTCCCACCCAGCGGGCCCATGCCTCTGTCTCCAGGACACGTCAATCAGCGGTGTGTCCACCACTACAGGGCACCCAGGTTGACCCACCACCCCAACAACAACAGGGACCTGGGGGCAGTGGTAGTGGGCACACCGCCCAGGGGACAGAGGCCCAGGGAAACAGGGGAACTGGGAGGGCTGCTGTGCGACAGGGGGGGGACAGGCCCAGGGAACCAACTCTACAAGAGGCCCTCTCCTCCATCATGGGAGCATACCACCGCTCCCAGGAGACGATGGCTACGGTACTGGCCAGGTTCCAGGAGATCCAGGTCATGCAGGAGCAACAGTACATGGGGTTCAGAGAGGAACTGAGGAACATTAGTTCCGCAATGGGGACCATCGTCGTGGCCCTAACCCAGTTAGTCCCCACATTGCGGGACCATGTGGCACCACAAAGGGCCCCTGTCACTAGCCTGGACCAGGAACAGCCTACCTCCTCCGCCGGCGCTAGTGGACAGGAGGCCCCCACACAACGACGGGCCACCAGAACCCCACCTCCTGCAGAAGAAGAACCACCCCGCAAGCGGAACCTGAGATCTCACAAGAAGACAGAGTAGGATTGCAAGAACCCCCACAAGCAAATGATACCCCCTGATGTCATCCCAGTGTCCCACATTGTCACCCTGTCCAACCTTGAACTGCCCCTGCTCCGTCCTTCCACAGGCATATGGACAATGCACCTGTGCGACTGAGAACTGGACTCTGCCATGGACATTACTCCACCATCACCCATCCCTGTTTTACAATCATGTTCCATAAATTTAGCACTTGAATTAAATCACTTTTTGCACTAAATAAATCTGGAGTCTGCTTGTAATTTGAACAAATGTATTAGACATAACGGTGCCAAAATGTTCCGTTACATTGTGATGACAACATACCACTGTCACACAGCTGTAGTACATGGGCAAACAAAGCAGAGGTCACGCAGTGGGGCCCACAGCTCTGAAAACGGAAGGGAAAGTCACAACTCAGTTAACAGGAACTGGGGGGGAACTCAGACAGTAGAGAGGCAGGAGACTTTAAGTAAATGTAAAATGGCGTGGTTGATTCGTACCTGTGTGCTACTGCAAATACTATTGTATCACTGTGTCCCTGTTGTCTGTGTCGTCCCCGTCGTCCTCCTCCTCTTCACTCTCCACAGGCTCCACAGCTGCTACAACACCACCATCTGGACCATCCTCCTGCAGGAAAGGCACCTGGCGTCGCAAAGCCAGGTTGTGAAGCATACAGCAGGTCACGATGATATGGCACACCTTATTTGGTGAGTACATTAGGGATCCCCCTGTCATATGCAGGCACCTAAACCTGGCCTTCAGGAGGCCGAAGGTTCTTTCTATAATCCTCCTAGTTCACCCATGGGCCTCATTGTAGCGTTCCTCTGCCCTTGTCCTGGGATTCCTCACTGGGGTAAGTAGCCACGACAGGTTGGGGTAACCAGAGTCACCTATTAGCCACACACAGTGTCTCTGTAGCTGTTCCATTACATAAGGGATGCTGCTATTTCGCATGATGTACGCGTCATGCACTGACCCAGGGAACTTGGCATTTACATGGGAGATGTACTGGTCAGCCAAACAGACCACCTGGACATTCATAGAATGATAACTTTTTCTGTTCCTGTACACCTGCTCACTGCCACTGGGGGGAACCAAGGCCACATGTGTCCCATCAGTGGCCCCAATGATGTTGGGGATATGTCCGAGGGCATAGAAATCACCCTTCACTGTAGCCAAATCGGCCACCTCAGGGAAAACAATGTAGCTCCCCATGTGTTTCATCAGGGCAGACAACACTCTGGACAAAACCTTAGAAAACATAGGCTGAGACATCCCTGATGATATGGCCACTGTTGTTTGGAATGATCCACTTGCCAAAAAATGGAGTACTGACAGAACCTGCACCAGAGGGGGAATCCCTGTGGGTTGGCGAATGGGGGACATCAGGTCTGGCTCCAGCTGGGCACACAGTTCATGTATAGTGGCTGGGTCAAGTCTGTATGTCAGTATGACATGTCGTTCTTCCATTGTCGACAGGTCCACCAGCGGTCTGTACATGGGAGGATTCCTCCATCTCCTCGCAAGTCCCAGCGGACGGTGCCTAGGAAGGACAACATGGAGCACAGAGTCAAGCAACCCACAGGTACGTAACTACAGCTTGCACAGTACACGATTCGCTATGCATTGAATGGCTTGTATGAGTGGCAATGCAAGGCCTAGGCCTGTGTGAAGCCGTAGATATTCAGCCATGTGGGCCCTTGAAATGGCGGCTGCCTGACCTGTGAAGTGTGACAATGGGATGTGAGGTCAATGCGCGGACGTGGCACACCGTGGCGGTCGAAGACCGCGGCGCAAAGCAGCATTGGTTAACATAGAACCCTATGGGTCTCAGGAGCCAATGACGATGTGCGCCGGCGGTCGCGGTACGCACCGCCGCGGGCGTGACCGCCATTTTCTAACTGCTTAATCACTCGAGACCTGATCATCCACAGGAGAGGACCTATACTGCAAGTGCTGCTGTGAACTCAGTCTGGAAGAGACAATGGCTGCTGCGACTGTGGAAAGGGCCCCTGCCTTCACATCTGAGGAATTGGAAAAACTCGTTGATGGGGTCCTCCCCCAGTATGCGCTACTCTACGGTCCTCCAGACCAACAGGTAAGTACACTGGGAGCACGTAGTATGGGCTATGCCTGTGTTGAGTGGGGTGGATGTAAGATGGTGGGGAGGGGAGCGTATGAGGATAGCAACGCACGACAGATGAGAGCATGTGCCACATGGCAAGGTTGGGGAGGGGGGCCACTCACATCGACCATGCAGAAAAGTGATGATATTTCTTTTTTCACCCTGTCCATGTCACATAGGTCAGCGCCCATCAGAAGATCGACATTTGGTGTGCCATCGCCAAGGACGTCCGGGCCCTGGGGGTCCACAACAGACGGGCACCCACTGCCGCAAGAGGTGGGAGGACAGCCGCCGCGGGAGCAGAAAGACTGCCGAGGCTCTGCTGGGGATGGCCTCCCAACGTAGGAGGGGTGCCAGTCGTCAATTGACCCCCCTGATGTCCCGGATCCTGGCAGTGGCCTACCCCGATTTGGATGGGCGCGTGAGGACATCACAGCAGACACAAGGGGGTGATTATCAGCACATTCTGCTATATTAGCGCACAGTGGAGGTGTCTGGGTGGGGGAGGAGGGCTGTGGCTATCTCTAGGCCAGGGCGTTTTCTGTAGGCTAGGCCCCTCCGTTAGACATGGCCCTGTGCCCCCGCCCCCCACCTCTGTAGGGTGCTAAGTATAGCTATCCATGGCCCGGGCTCACCTATGTGTGCATTTGTCGTCCATAGACTTGTAGGCCAAGTCACAATAATTGAGTAGTGTATCCGGGTGCGCGGCGTAGTGCAGGGGGCTTCTGTGTCTGTCCTCTCCGCCAACGGTGCCGCCAATGCATGCACTCAACATGTCTTTCTTTCTTCTCTCCCCCCCTTATTTTTTGGTTTTCCTGCTCATGTGTGCATTAGCATCATCAGGCGGAGGAGAAGTGGCATCGGTGCACGAGGGAGCTGCATCTCACATGGGCCCGGAGGGCCCTGCAACCGACTCGGACTTAACCAGTGAGACGGAGGGCGAGGGGGGCTCCACAACGGGGACCCGTGGAGACGTCAGCAACACCGACACGTCCTCGGAAGGGAGCTCCCTTGTGGTGGCGGCACCATCCGTGCCCACCGCAAAAACAGGTACAGCCGCCACCCAGCGCACCAGCTCCGCCCTCCCAGCAGCCCCTCAGCTTTCGCCCCGTGCCCGCTCAGCCAGGAAGCCGGCCATCTCCTTCGCCCCTGGCACCTCAGGTCCTGCCCCAGTTACCCCGCTGCCCTCAGTGAGGAGGTCATTGACCTCCTCCGGACGCTCATTGTTGGGCAGTCTACCCTTTTGAATGCCATCCAGGGGGTGGAAAGGGAGGTCCATCGGAGCAATGCATACCTGGAGGGCATTCATTCGGGTCAGGCTGCCCATCAGCGATCGTTCAACGCTCTGGCCTCAGCACTGACGGCAGCAATTGTCCCTGTGTCTAGCCTCCCCCCTCCAACTTCCTCAACCCAGTCCCACTCCCCTGTTCCTCTGCCTATCCCAGACACACCTACAGACCAGCCTGCACACACATCAACACCCAAGGGCAGCTCATCCAGACATAAGCACCACAGATCACACAAGCATTCACCCAAGCAACATCCACATGCAGACACAGCAACACCCACTGCCTCCACTGTGTCCCCCTCCTACTCGTCTCCCTCCTCCCTCCCTGTGACGTCTCCACTCACACCTGCATGCACACACCATCAGCCAGTACATCCATCACCACCACACCCACCAGAACAGTCCGCACACGTGCAGTCACCACCCCCACTACCATTTACACGTCCCCTGTGTCCTCTCCCAGTGTGTCTGTCACCCCCTCTTCCAAACCACACAAACGCAGGCAGCCACCCACCCAACAGTCATCCACCTCACGACAGCCTCCGTCACAAGCACCTGCACCCAAAGACAGCACACTTGACTCTCCTACAACCACATCCTCTTCCTCCACTCCCATACCCACTACAACTACCCGTCCCTGTCTTTCGAAATTGATTTTCCTTTCCAATCTTGACCTCTTTCCAACAACTGACCCACCCCCTCCATCTCGTAAGAGTCCAACCAGCACCTCAGCCACCACAAGCCCTTTACCTACTAGGACCATCGTTCAGGGCTATTGGAGTCCACCAGCTCCTAGGGCAGGAACATCGTCCAGCAGCAAGGGGACAGCCAGCCCACCCCCTGGGAAAAGAAGCAAAAAAGTGAAGGTCCGGTGCCACAGGCCTGAGACGGCTGCCCCCAAGGACACCAGCCTTGCACCGTCACCTGGCCCATCCACCAAGGGAGGCAAGGGCCCCAGAGATTCTTGCAAGGAGGGCAAGGGCCCCAGAGATACTTCCAAGGGAGGCAAGGGCCCCAGAGATTCGTCCAAGGAGGGCAAGGGCCCCAGAGATACTTCCAAGGGAGACAAGGGCCCCAGAGATTCGTCCAAGGAGGGCAAGGGCAGCAGGGCGAAGAAGTTCGGCAGCAGGCGAGCTGCCCAGGAGGGCCCCACCAGCCCCATTTGGGGTGTGACGGAGGACACCCACGTGCCCAGGAGTTCAAACACAGGAGGGCCCCGCAAGCGATAGGTCGGATGGCGACTGAGCGGGAATGATTGCCCAGATCTGGTTCCCTAGGAACACAAGACAAGCACCGCTGAACAGGGCCCCGCCGTGAGAAGCACCACTCCGCTGGGCCCCGCCGTGAGAAGAACCGCTGAACAGGGCCCCGCCGTGAGAGGCACCGCTCCGCTGGGCCCTGCCGTGAGAAGAACCGCTGAACAGGGCCCCGCCGTGAGAAGAACCGCTGAACAGGGCCCCGCCGTGAGAGGCACCGCTCCGCTGGGCCCCGCCGTGAGAAGAACCGCTGAACAGGGCCCCGCCGTGAGAAGCCCCGCTCCGCTGGGCCCCGCCGTGAGAAGAACCGCTGAACAGGGCCCTGCCGTGAGAAGCCCCGCTCCTCTGGGCCCCGCCGTGAGAAGAACCGCTGAACAGGGCCCCGCCGTGAGAAGCACCGCTCCGCTGGGCCCCGCCGTCTCGTGTCAGGCACCGCTCCGCTGGGCCCTTCCTGTCAAGCACCGCTCCGCTGGGCCCTTCCTGTCAAGAAACGCTCCGCTGGGGCCCGCCGTCTCCTGTCAGGCACCGCTCGGCTGGGCCCTTCCTGTCAAGCACCGCTCCGCTGGGCCCTTCATCTCAAGCACCGCTCCGCTGGGTCCTTCCTGTCAAGCACCGCTCCGCTGGGCCCTTCATCTCAAGCACCGCTCCGCTGGGCCCTTCCTGTCAAGCACCGCTCCGCTGGGGCCTTCCTCTCAAGCACCGCTCTGCTGGGGCCTTCCTCTCAAGCATCGCTCCGCTGGGCCCTGCCGTCTCCTGTCAGGCACCGCTCCGCTGGGCCCTTCCTGTCAAGCACCGCTCCGCTGGGCCCTTCATCTCAAGCACGGCTCCGCTGGGCCCTTCCTGTCAAGCACCGCTCTGCTGGGCCCTTCATCTCAAGCACCGCTCCGCTGGGCCCTTCCTGTCAAGCACTGCTCCGCTGGGGCCTTCCTCTCAAGCACCGCTCCGCTGGGCCCCGCCGTCTCTGCACCGCTCCGCTGGGCCCTTCCTGTCAAGCACCACTCCGCTGGGCCCTTCCTGTCAAGCACCGCTCCGCTGGGCCCTTCATCTCAAGCTCCGCTCCGCTGGGCCCTTCCTGTCAAGCACCGCTCCGCTGGGGCCTTCCTCTCAAGCACCGCTCCGCTGGGCCCCGCCGTCTCTGCACCGCTCCGCTGGGCCCTTCCTGTCAAGCACCGCTCCACTGGGCCCTTCATCTCAAGCACCGCTCCGCTGGGCCCCGCCGTCTCCTGTCAGGCACCGCTCTGCTGGGCCCTTCCTGTCAAGCACCGCTCCGCTGGGCCCTTCATCTCAAGCACCGCTCCGCTGGGCCCTTCCTGTCAAGCACCGCTCCGCTGGGGCCTTCCTCTCAAGCACCGCTCTGCTGGGCCCCGCCATCTCTGCACCGCTCCGCTGGGCCCTTCCTGTCAAGCACCGCTCCGCTGGGGCCTTCCTCTCAAGCACCGCTCCGCTGGGCCCTGTCGTCTCTGCACCGCTCCGCTGGGCCCTTCCTGTCAAGCACCGCTCCGCTGGGCCCTTCCTGTCAAGCACCGCTCCGCTGGGCCCTTCATCTCAAGCACTGCTCCGCTGGCCCCTTCCTGTCAAGCACCGCTCCACTGAGGCCTTCCTCTCAAGCACCGCTCCGCTGGGCCCCGCCGTCTCTGCACCGCTCCGCTGGGCCCTTCCTGTCAAGCACCGCTCCGCTGGGCCCTTCATCTCAAGCACCGCTCTGCTGGGCCCCGCCGTCTCCTGTCAGGCACCGCTCCGCTGGGCCCTTCCTGTCAAGCACCGCTCCGCTGGGCCCTTCATCTCAAGCACCGCTCTGCTGGGCCCTTCCTGTCAAGCACCGCTCCGCTGGGGCCTTCCTCTCAAGCACCGCTCCGCTGTGCCCCGCCGTCTCTGCACCGCTCCGCTGGCCCCTTCCTGTCAAGCACCGCTCTGCTGGGCCCTTCCTGTCAAGCACCGCTCCGCTGGGGCCTTCCTCTCAAGCACCGCTCCGCTGGGCCCCGCCGTCTCCTGTCAGGCACCGCTCCGCTGGGCCCTTCCTGTCAAGCACCGCTCCGCTGGGCCCTTCATCTCAAGCACCGCTCCGCTGGGCCCTTCCTCTCAGGCACCGCTCCGCTGGGCCCTTCCTCTCAAGCACCGCTCCGCTGTGCCCCGCCGTCTCTGCACCGCTCCGCTGGGCCCTTCCTGTCAAGCACCGCTCCGCTGGGCCCTTCCTCTCAAGCACCGCTCCGCTGGGGCCTTCATCTCAAGCACCGCTGGCCCATTGGCAGGGCCGGATCTGTGTCGGGCAGGGCTTCACGAAGAACTCTGGGCACCATGCCTCCTCCATAACCAGTGGAGTCTGTAATCCACCAGATGGACTGTGGCTTTGCACTCCCCAGCATGGTACAGTGGGCAATCCACCCACTGAAAAGACTTGTGAGACTGTGGCTTTGCACTCCCCAGGATGGTACAGTGGACAATCCACCCACTGTAGAGACTTGTGAGACTGTGGCTTTGCACTCCCCAGGATGGTACAGTGGGCAATCCACCCACTGTAGAGACTTGTGAGACTGTGGCTTTGCAGTCCCCAGGATGGTACAGTGGGCATGAAGGCCCCTCGTGGATCTGGCGTCGTGGACTCATGTGGCTGAGGTGCCCCCCCTTCCCTTCCCCCTGAGGTGCCTGTGGTTTTATTATCTGATGCCCCTGCAGTGTTCTCTCCAATTTAATCGGGTTTCGTGTGTGGGCTTTGCCCATGTGTTTATGCACATTGGCCCACGGACAATGGCATGTAGCCAATATGTGCCGGACTTTTGGACTATGTTCATATTCTTCATGTTGTGATTTATTTGTTTTAATAATCTAATATTTCACTTAAGTTCAAATATGCTTTAATATACTTCTATTTTAATTATCATTTTATTTTGAATTATTCCGGGGGATTTGGGGGGTGTAAATCGGACTTGTTGCTCTGCATTGGTGTGTGGGGATTTGGGGGGGGGGTGTCGCGTATGTGTGTGCCCGTAATCTTTTCTCCTCCCCCCTCCCCTGTGTCGTAGGTGCAGTACTCACTGTTGTCTCCTGCGGCGGCGTTCGTGCTCTTGGTAGAGGAGCAGGTAGACAATCACTGGTAGGATGTTTAATTCGGGTTCCATGCTGTCCAGATTCCTCGTGGAGTGTATAGAGGTGAGCGTTTTCCCGTTCGTGATCTGTTTCCGCCGTGTTTTTATCGGCGGGGCTCCCGCCCCGGAAAAGGTGGCGGATTGGTGGGTCGTGATAGGGTGGGCGGTACATTGTCTGCCGCCTGTCTGTTGGCGGTGACCGCCGCGCTGTTTGTTTGCCCCGCCGTGGCGGTCAGATTGTTAAAGTGGCGGGCTGTGTTGGCGGTTCCCGCCAGGGTCTGAATTCCATTTTTTTGACCGCCTGCCTGTTGGCGGGTTGGCCGCCGCTTTAACACCGACCGCCAGGGTCGGAATAACCCCCACAGTGTTTCTGGAAACAGGCCAAGAGCAACCTTGAGGCCAGCCAAGAGGTGATGAAGGAGTGGTATCACCAGAAGGTCACTCTTGTAAAATTCTCACCTGGAGGCAAAGTATGGGTGATGGAGCCAGTAGAGCCCAGAGCTCTCCATGACCACTGGACTGGTCCATTTGAAGTCAAGGAGTGAAAGGGATGGCCACTTACCTAGTAGACCTCAAGACCCCCAGACACTCCCTAAGGGTTCTTCACCACAACAGACTGAAGCTTCATTTTGAGAGGTCTGAGGTCTAAGGTCAGCATGCTTTTGGAAGAGGAGAGTGAGCCTCTCCCTGACCTCCTCTCTGCCAAGGAAGGTGATGGTTCAGTGGAGGTTGTTAATCTCTCTGACTCCCTGACTCTAAATCAGAGGGGAGACTGCTATGAGTTGTTGGAGCAGTTCTCTTCCCTGTTCTCCCTCACTCCTGGGCTCACACACTTGTGTGTCCATGACATTGACACAGGAGACAGTCCCCCTGTTAAGAACAAACTTTACAGTTTGTCAGACAAGGTGAAGGCCAGCATCAAGGAGGAAGTAGCCAAGATGTGGCCCTAGGGGTTATTGAGAAGTCCAGTAGTCCCTGAGACAGCCCTGTGGTACTGGTACTCAAGGCTGCTGCACCCAGTGCCAAGCCGGACCATGGCTCTGCGTGGACTACCGCGGTCTCAACTCAATCACACGGACTGACGCTCACCCCATGCCCCAAGCTGATGTGCTCGAAGACATACTAGGCAATGTCAAGTTCCTTAGTACTTTTGATCTCATATCAGGGTACTGGCAGATCTCCTTGACTGAAGGGGCAAAAGGGAGATCTGCATTTTCCCCGCCTGAGGGCCATTATCAACTCCGGGTGATGTGCTTTGGGTTGAAGAATGCCCCCGCTACCTTCCAGCGGTTGGTTAACGGGGTCCTAGCTGGCAAGGATGCCTTCTTTGCAGCCTACCTAGACGACATTGCCGTCTATAGCTCCAGCTGGGAGGAATACCTGCTCCACAGCAACAAGCAGGCCTGACCAACAAGGCCAGTAAGTGCCAGATTGGGCAGGGTTCCGTGGTGTACTTGTGCCACCTAGTAGGTGGTAGCAAGGTGCAGCCCCTCCAGGCCAAGATTGAAACTATGAAGGCCTGGCAACCACTTAGGACCCAAACCGAGGTGAGGGCCTCCTTTGGCCTCACTGGTTGTTACCGTAGGTTCATCAAGGGCTATGTAACCATTGTGTCACCCTTGACAGAACTCAAATCCAAAAAGCAACCTAGGTTGGTGAATTGGACAGAGGCTTGTCAGAAAGCCTTTGACTTCCTGTAGGAAGCCATGTGCATGGCCCCCCCGCTTAAGGCACCTGACTGCTCCCAGGAATTTATTATGCAGACAGATGCTTCAGAGCATGGCATAGGTGCAGTTCTAGCACAGATAAATGAGGAGGGCCTAGACCAACCAGTAGTCGTTATTAGTAGAAGGCTATTGCCACAGGAACAGAGGTCGAGTATTATTGAGAGAGAAGCATTTGCTGTGGTCTGAGCACTGAAGAAGATGAGACCCTACCTGTTTGGGACTCACCTCCGGGTTCACACAGAACACAGGCCCCTAAGATGGCTCATGCAGATGAGGGGCGAGAATCCTAAACTCTTAAAGGGGTCCATTTCCCTACAGGGGATAGACTTTGGGGTGGAGCATCGCTCGGGGATTGACTATTCCAACACTAAATGGTCTCTTCAGATATTTCTGCCTTAATAATGAGAGCTCCCAGGAGGTTGGGTACCTCTCCCCACTTTCAGCTGGGGGGACACATGTTAGACCTGACAAACTTAGAGTGGTCACCCCTAACTTTTTGCCTACCTCCCTCCACTTTTTGGACACTGTTTTTGCTGGTTTTAGGACTCTGCGCACTTTACCACTGCTAACCAGTGCTGAAGTGTATATGCTCTCTCCCTTAAAACATGGTGGCATTGGTTCATTCCCAACTGGCTTATTTAATCCACTTATAAGACCCCAGTAAAGTGCACTGCATGTGCCCTGGGCCTATAGATTAAGTGTTACTAGTGGGCCTGCAGCACTGATTGTGCCACCCACATAAGTAGCCTCGTAACCATGCCTCACGCCTGCCATTGCAAGGCCTGTGTGTGACGTTTCACTGCCACTTAGACTTAGCATTTAAAAGTACTTGTCAAGCCTTAAACTCCCCTTTTTCTACATATAAGTCACCCCTAAGGTAGGACCTAGGTAACCCATAGGGCAGGATGCTATGTAGGTAAAAGGCAGGACATGTACCTGTGCAGTATATATGTCCTGGTAGTGTAAAACTCCTAAATTTGTTTTTACACTGCTGTGAGGCCGGCTCCCTTCATAGGCTAACATTAGGGCTACCCTCATATACTGTTTGAGTGGTAGATTCTGATCTGAAAGGAGTAACATTCCACAACAAGTAACATTGTACATTTCACTCAGACAACCCCAAACACAGGATGCTCAGTCACACTTGCAGACATCTGTATATTGAATGGGTCTTCCTGGGCTGGAAGGGTGGAGGGACTGACACTTACATATCAAAGGACACTAGCCTGCCCTCACACAAAGGACTGCCACACCCCCTACTGGGACTCTGGCAAACAGGATGGAACTGAAAGGGGACCTTGTGCTCTTCTAAGCCACTCTTCGAAGTCTCCCCCACTTCAAAGGCACATTTAAGTATTTAAGTAGGGTCTCTGACCCTACCAACTCAGACACTTCTGGACAAGATACCACTGGAGAAGAATCCCTGAACCAGAATCTGCAACCTGCCAAGTGGAACTGTCTGGCTGCCCAGAGGACTCACCTGACTGCTTTTTTGCAAAAGATCTGCTGCCCTGCTGTTGCCCTGCTGCCTTGATGGCCACTGGGTCTGCTGATAAGTGCTCTACAAGCGCTTGGATAGAGCTTTCCTCCTGTTCCTTGAAGTCTCAGGACCAAATATACTTCATCCTGCAAAAGAACTTCTTGTGCAGCAAACTTTTGACACACAGCCTGCAAAGAAACAATGCATAGCCTGCATCATGGTGAGAAAATCACCCCACGCTGAACCGGAACAATGTGGCCCGGCTCCCCGAAGCACCAGCGTTTCGACCGGAACTTTGACGCACGGCCCACAGAATCAATGCAAAGCCAAGCCGGAACGATGCAGCCTGACTTCCTGAGAGGAATTGACGCAAGCACCAGCCATACAGCAGAAATTTCCATGCATTGCCCACCGGGTCGATGCTGCTCCTGTCAACGCATCGTCCCCGAGACGTCTAAAAACCCTGCAACCCAAAGAGGATCCAGGTCAGCACGTGAAAACTCAAAGACGAATTATCTGTGTGCACCGGAAAAATTGACGCACACATCCCCATTTTCCACGCATCTCCTTCTCTGCGGTCCCTTGCGGAGAATTTGTATGCAAACATGGTACTTGGTCTTGCAAGAGACATTTTTTGCTTTTTAAAAACTAAAGACTTCTTTTATCATTTCGTACTGTGATAACTCAAAATTCATTGTTTTGACCTCCATTTAACCAGAAAAATATTCAGTATTTTTTTAAACAGTGTGTGGTGTATTTTTGTGGTATTATACTGTCTTATTGCATGATTTACTGCACAAATACTTTACAACTTGCCTTCTAATTTAAGCCTGACTGCTCAGTGCCAAGCTACCAGAGGGTGGGCACAGGATAATTTGGATTGTGTGTGACTTACCCTGACAAGAGAGAGGGTCCTTGCTTGGATAGGGGGGTCCTGACTGCCAACTAAAGACCCCATTTCTACCACCTTGAAAAAACAGAAAACAAGAGAATTTTGGCAAAGCAGGAGCGGTTTGTTTAATTAAACATTATGGCTGGTAGAACACTTACAGAAAGGGGGTCTGAGGACTGTCTCAAAGTACAGTTGTTCTGAGTGGTGTTTTATACATTTCTATGGGTGTCATAGCAAAATTGCAGCATTCTTTTTTGGGTAAAAAATGTGAACAGTTACTTTGGAGTCATAAATAAGGTCCTGATAACAAATGCAGGTGGGCCTCAACCTTGTTTGGACACAATGAGGGCCAGTGGGTAACACGTCCAGATGTCCAGTCAGAGGGGATCGTTCTCATAGCGTGTTGCTGTGTTCTGATTGGCTAAGTGATCCTAACTTCATGTGGAATCTGACTTTATGGTGTTTTGAGATGGCGTGCATGCCTCCAGCCGTGTGTGTTTTATTGGGGCCAATTTCCTCAGACCATTGTGGTGTTGCTGTGCTTAGTTCCAGGATTGATCTATGAATTGTGTTTACATGTTTGTCTGACAGCTACAAGCCACCCCAACTTTGACCTGTCAATCAGTAACCTCAGGCTTAGGTCGCAGAACCTGTCTGACCACATACCGTTGTGTCGAGGTTGATGGAGAGTTCATGACTGGTGAATTCTTTAATGATGATGCAATTTTGTTCTTATATATAAATGTATTATTGTGAGTTTCAGTACTGATTTTTCTCATATTAATATTACCCACTCTAGCTGAATTTTAATCTACACCATCTAACCCACACTTCATGAAGTCACATTATTGGAGGCTTATTGTTTTTTATCTATTACTACTTCCCTAGTTACTTACATTCTACTCGATTCGGGGATTGCATTTTTACAGCAGGAATCTTCCACTTGCAGGAAACCACACAAAAACAATAACAATATTACAACGGGCAACAGTGACATACACATACTGGTCAGACTTCCGGCAGCCAGAAGAACCAGTTAGTGAACCACTCCTGTTCAGGGGAACCTCTCTCTTCATGCATGTCTCTTTGTAAATGGTGCAATGCTCGGATAGCAGGAGTTAGAGTCCCATTGTTAATGTCATTGCATGGTATAACCATGCAGCAGGATTCACCAATCATGGTGCACACCCCAGCTTCCATTGTGTTCATTAAGTCCAAAATATATCGATGTTGTATCACCATGAGGAAGATGGCTGTCAGTTTTTCCTTGATTGCATTAAGGTTGAGGGCAGTGCTGTACATCTTTTTGAGCATTTTCCAGTGGGTTTTTGCAACCAGGTGAATTCTCTTTTGTCTGCAAGGTGAAGAAGGCCATGGACCCTCCTGCTGATACTTTGACATCAGTGAACCATCTGAATTCCTCTGGAATGGCCATATACTGAGCCCAGCCAAAATGGCAGTTCTTTTCTCTCAAACCTGATGCAACAGTGTTGTTTTCTTCCTTAGCAGGTTTTGGCACAGTTCAGATTGGCCTTTTCTGGGGATCACAAGGGTTGGGGTGTGTATGGTGATGAGGGAGCTTAAGCCATGCCATCGAGGGACACGGTGAGTGTAGGCAAACTTGCTGCATTGCCAATAGGAGTCCATCAGCGTAGATGTGCCCCATTGCATGTCCAGAATGTGCAGGATGGTGCCACATTTTTCAATTGTAGCCTGCAAAACTGTTCCTTTGCTTCTGACACACAAGGAAAACGGTATGAGTTTCTGTGTAAATACGAGTTGCTCCTTCTATTGACATATACCTATCTATCCCAGTATCCAAGATTTCCTGACATGGGGTATCTGTGCTGTTATCCAACCCTGCCTAACAAGACTCTTTTGCCTTTGTGATAAAGGTAGATGGCCCTACACTGAAACTCCGTGACTGGGGTCCACTTGTTAATGAAGACAGCCCCAGATACGCTAAGTGTAGGAAAGTACCATCTTGCCTGGCATGTTACCCCCATTTTTACTGTATGTATGTTTGTTTTTGCCTGTGTGTCACTGGGATCCTGCTAGCCAGGACACAAGTGCTCATAAAGTATGCCCTGTATGTGTTCCCTGTGTGGTGCCTAACTGTATCGCTGAGGCTCTGCTAACCGGAACCTCAGTGTTTATGCTCTCTCTGCTTTTAAAATTGTCACTGCAGGCTAGTGACTAATTTTCCCAATTCTGATTGGCACACTGGGACACCCTTATAATTCCCTAGTATATGGTACCTAGGTACCCAGGGTATTGGGGTTCCAGGAGATCCCTATGGGCTGCAGCGTTTCTTTTCTCATAGGGAGCTCAGACAATTCTTACACAGGACTGCCACTACAGCCTGAGTGAAATAACGTCCACGTTATTTCACATCCATTTTACACTGCACTTAAGTAACTTATATGTCACCTATATCTCTGACCCTCACTTAGTGAAGGTTAGGTGCAAAGTTACTTAGTGTGTGGGAACCCTGGCACTAGCCAAGGTGCCCCCACATTGTTCAGGGCAAATTCTCCAGAATTTGTGAGTGTGGGCACCATTACACACGTGCACTACATATAGGTCAATACCTATATGTAGCGTCACAATGGTAACTCCGAACATGGCCATGTAACATGCCTAGTATCATGGAAAAGTCACCCCAATACCATTCTGGTATTGGGAGGACAATTCCATGCATCCCCAGGTCTCCAGCATAGAGCCTGGGTACTGCAAAACTAACTTCTCAGAGTTTTCTCTGCAGCTACCTCTGCTGCCAACACTCAGACAGGTTTCTGCCCTCACCCGGGGCCTGGGCAGCCCAGTCCCAGGAAGGCAGAACAATGGATTTCCTCTGAGAGAGGGTGTTACACCCTCTCCCTTTGGAAATAGGTGTGAAGGGCCTGGGAGGAGTAGCCTCTCCTGGCCTCTGGAAATGCTTTGAAGGGCACAGATGGTGCCCTCCTTGCATAAACCAGTCTGCACCAGTTCAGGGATCCCCCCAGCCCTACTCTGGCGCAAAACTGGACAAAGGAAAGGGGAGTGACCACTCCCCTGACCAGCACCTCCCAGGGGAGGTGCCCAGAGCTCCTCCAGTGTGTCCCAGACCTCTGCCATCTTGGATGCAGAGGTGTGAGGGCACAATGGACAGCTCTGAGTGGCCAGTGCCAGCAGGTGACATCAGAGACCTCTCCTTATAGGTGCTTACCTTTCTATGTAGCTAATCCTCCTCTGAGGGTCTCTCCTGTGGGTATCTCACCAGATAGCTAAGGCAAGAGCTCACCAGAGTTCCTCTGCACTTCCCTCTTCGACTTCTGCCAATGTTCGACTGCTCCAGGACGCCTGCAAAAACTGCAACAAAGTAGCAAGAAGACTACCAGCAACATTGTAGCGCCTCATCCTGCCGGCTTTCTCAACTGTTTCCTGGAGGTGCATGCTCTGAGGGCTGTCTGCCTGCACCCTGCACTGGAAGCCAAGAAGAAATCTCCTGTGGGTCGACGGAATCTTCCCCCTGCCAACATAGGCACAAAATGTTTGCATCACCGTTCCTCTGGGTCCCCTCTCATCTTGATGAGCATGGTCCCTGGAATACAGGAGCTGAATCCAAGTGTCCCCAACAGTCAGTGGCCCTTCTGTCCAAATTTGGTGGAGGTAAGTCCTTGCCTCCCCATGCCAGACAGTAATCCTGTGTACTGCATGAACTACAGCTGCTCAACTTTTGTGCACTTTTGCAAGATTTCCTTTGTGCTCAGCCTAGCCCAGGTCCCCAGCACTCCGTCCTGCATTGCCCAACTCGCTGAGTTGGACTCTGACATTGTGGGACCCTCTTTTGTTGTTCTGAGTTGACC
This sequence comes from Pleurodeles waltl, assembly GCF_031143425.1. Taxonomy (NCBI): domain Eukaryota; kingdom Metazoa; phylum Chordata; class Amphibia; order Caudata; family Salamandridae; genus Pleurodeles; species Pleurodeles waltl. The sequence goes on along the minus strand of NC_090444.1, from coordinate 334,810,260 downwards.
GTCATCCTCAGATCTTCTGAACACCAGTTCAGGTGCTTCTGCGGGTGCTGCCTGCTTTTGCTTGGGCTCTCTGTGTTGCTGGTCGCCCTCTCTGTCTCCTCCTCCAAGGGGCGACCTACTGGTCCTTCCTGGGCCCTGGCAGCACCCAAAATCTTCAACTGTGACTCTTGCAGCTAGCAAGGCTTGTTTGAAGTCCTTCTGTGTAGAAACAACTCTGCATCCTCCAGCACGCCGTGGGACATCTTCTGACCAAAGTAGAGGTTCCTAGCACCTTCCGTTGTTGCAGAATCTTTGGCTTCTTCCACCCAGAGGCAGCCCTTTTGCACCTTCATCCGGGGTTTAGTGGGATCCTGCCCCCCTGGACACTTGCGTGACTCTTGGACTTGGGCCCCTTCCTTTGCAGGTCCTCAGGTCCAGGAATCCGTCTTCAGTGTTTTGCAGTCAGTTGTTGTCCTTGCAGAATCCCCTATCTCAGCTTTACTGTCTTTCTGGGGTAGTAGGGTAACTTTACTCCTACTTTTCAGGGTCTTGGGTAGGGGTATCTTGGACACCCTTAGTGTTTTCTTACACTCCCAGTGACCCTCTACACACTACACTAGGCCTGGGGTCCATTCGTGGTTCGCATTCCACTTTTGGAGTATACGGTTTGTGTTGCCCCTAGGCCTATTTCTCTCTATTGCTTCTATTGTGTTCTACAGTGTTTGCACTACTTTTCTAACTGTTACTTACCTGATTTTGGTTTATGTGTGTATATTTTGTGTATCTTGCCGACCTCCTAAGGAAGTATATCCTCCGAGATACTTTTGGTATATTGTCACTAAAATAAAGTACGTTTATTTTTAGTAACTCTGAGTATTGTGTTTTCTTATGATATAGTGCTAAGTGATATAAGTGGTATAGTAGGAGCTTTGCATGTCTCCTAGTTCAGCCTAAGCTGCTCTGCAATAGCTACCTCTATCAGCCTAAGCGCCTAGAACACCTCTAATCTACTAATGAGGGATAACTGGACCTGGCACAAGGTGTAAGTACCACACGTTACCCATTATAAGCCAGGCCAGCCTCCTACACTAAGGGCCACCCTGGGACCACAGATGGAAGCAGACATGTTTGTGCAATGATTTGGTGATTTTGCTTCCTCCGACAATCTCTTTTCTAGAAAGTCTTGGGCCGAACAGTATCCTCCCCTTTGATGCCCTCCCTGCACATCCTATTTGGCTCAGTTTGAATATCTCTAGGCTTGGTGAAAAGACACAGTACTGTAGGATTGGTCTCATATCGGGCCAGATTTACTAATACTCTCTGGGGTTCTACTCTGTTGGGTTGTACTTTGGACCTAATAATACATAAGTATAGGTGGAGAATGTATTTTGCTTTTTCAGGGGCCACTTCTGGAGACAGGTAAAGCCTGTTTGTGGCTACTGCATATGGCATCAGCAAACGAACATAACATGACCTGGCTGATTTCTTGGAACCAACGGTGGACATGTGATGATACTATATGTTGTGTAAAAGGTCGTTGTGTAGTGCGTACGAAATACTGGTAGTGTGTTTTGTGTAATTATAAGTGACAATGGAGAGGTCTCTACACAAGCACTGTAACTTTTTCTGCATGGCCTCCATTAAACTAGGCAGTTCCCCAGTAATGAATGGATGCAGCAACACCCACAATAAACAGATGATACACACATGCAAAGATACATAACTTTTTGAACATTGCAGGACTTGGGATGAATTGAGAGGGAATGTCTTTAGTCCTCTGGTGATGGGGGTTCTTGGAGTTAACAGTTCAAAAAAGTTTGTGGTACATTTTGTAGTTCTTGATCCTGTTGGAGTATTGCTGTGGTACAGTTTGAGACAGAAAGTTCACAATGCAGTTCACAGTAAGGTGATCGTGTGGGGATTATTGATGTGGTAGCTGAAAAGGTGATGGTCCACTGTAAAGGTGGTGTACTTGGAGGCTCGATTGCAGACCTGTTGGATAAGAGCAAGGTTTGGTTTGTTATTTTAAAAAACATTGCACTTATGCATGTGTTGTCTCCAGTTATCTGTTAGGGATTCCTGTACTTTTTGCAATTTTGGTGAGGCACCTGAAGGTAGCCGCACTCAGGATACTTAATTTGATTTATTGTTCATGAACGTATTAATGTTATGCGTTGTTGGGCCTCCCCCCTCTTCGTGCCTGACTAGGTGTATAGTGGTAAAGCATTTGTTAAGGGATGACCTTGTGAGTATGTGGGTAATTTTAATTATTACCTTGCGCTCAGTGGATGTCGCCAGTCCTTCAGTATTCTAGGGTGCATGGGGGTGTTTTTTTCAACTTAAGCATGCGCTGGACAATGTATAAAGAAGAGGCGTGTCACAGCTAAACATTGTTTGGTAATTGAAATGTGTCCTGAGGTCACATGTGTACCCCTTTAGTCCCAGCATGTGGCATGCAACATGACCCTCCCTATTTTCATGCAGAGCATCTTGACTACGCCCTTTTTCTAGAGGCTTCATTGGGTGAGATTTGGGCTTCTTTTTATTCGTCTTTATGCAGTTCCCTAAATCTTCACATGATCTGTTATGTTCAACTGTTGTGAACCAGAGGGTGTTAGAGAGTAGTTCTGTGGCCCTCATGTGCCTCTCATATTGCAGTGTCCATCATTGGAACTATTGCTTCCTCCAGGTGGTGTGTGCAAGGTCTTGTGTGTTGGCTGATTACTAGATTTGATATGAGGATGAATGTATTTCTGCAATCTATTCTCCTCGGAGCAGTAATGTATCATTTCAGACTCCTTTATCCCCGCAACACCCCTCTCTCTCGGGCCACATCTTTAAAACTTTGAGAGACAGGAGAAAGCAAAATATTGCTGCATGGAGAGCCCACCCCAAGGCCAAGAACTCATTGAAGTTTGCCCAAATGATGGTGATTGTTAGAAATGTGGTCTCTAGTCAGGGAAAGGGAGATACTCACTTATGTTAACCCCTGCTCATCCCCTTGGTAGCGTGGATAAGCAGTCAGGCTTATCTCAAAAGCAATGTGTAAAGCATTTGTACCAACACACACAGAAATAGAGTGAAAACACTACAAAATGGGCACCACACCAGTTTAAAAAAATAGCTCATACTTATTTAAATGAAACAAGACCAAAATTAAAAAAATTCAACCTACACAAGTAAATTTATGAGTTTTAAATTAAAAAGACTCTTGCTATATAGATAACAATGGATGCGTTGATGGTACACAAAGTACCTGGTTGCATCAAAAATAAGCCACACAGGCTAGTGTGTGTCAGAAAGGTCAGTAATGTGTTCATTCCTTACTCGTAAGTGAGGCTGTGCATCGTTTCTTTTCCGGTCGTGTAGGAGATGCGTCATTTTTCTCTCCCTCAAGAGAGCAATGTGTTTCCAGATGGGCACCTCAGATCTAGACAGGTTCACGTTGGTTTTGATGCCCAGTGAGAATGCGCATGAAATCCATTGATTTCAGCAGCCGCAAGCGGGTGTTGCATCGTTTCTCCAGCCCAGATGTAGGTGATGCATCGATTTCCAAGCCACGATGCAGGTGGTGCGTCAATTTCTCAGCTACAAAGCAGATGGTGCGTCATAGTTACAGCCGCATTGCAGGTGGCGCGTCGAATCTTTCCCCACAAGGCTCCTGTGTGTACAAGCCCTTGGAGACACTTCACATTATACCACAAACTCCATTCTTTGTCCTCTTTCAGGCAGAAGCAGCAACTGCAGGCCAACACAGAAAACACAGTCACAGGCAAAGGGGTAGAACTCCTCCTCTGGTTCTTCAGCTCTTCTCCTTGGCAGAGGTTCCTTTTGAGTCCAGAAGTAATCTAAATAAATCTGGAGTTTGGGGTCCACTACTTATACCCATTTCTGCATTTGAAGCTGGCAAACTTCAAAGGAAAATCTCTCTTGTTCACAAGATCCTGCCTTGCCCAAGCCTGGCTCCAGACTCACACCAGGGGGATGGAGACTGCATTGTGTGAGGGCAGGCACAGATCATTCAGGTGTAAGTGTCAGCTCCTCCCTTCACTTTCACCCAGATAGCCCATCAGGATATGCAGGCTACACCCTAGCTCCCTTTGTGTCACTGTCAAGTGGAGATTCAAAAACAGCCCAAATGTTAGTCTGAACCAGATGGGGAATAAACAAGTGGGTAGTCACCAGATGGTTTAAGCAAGAAAATGCCCACTTTCTAAAAGTTGCATTTTCAAACTGACAATTTAAAAACCAACTTTACCAAAAGATGTATTTTTAAATAGTGAGTTCAGAGACCCCAAACTCCAAATCTCTCTCTGCTTCCAAAGGGAAATTGTGCTCAAAAGTTATTTAAAGGCAGCCCCCATGTTAACCTATGAGAGAGATAGGCCTTGCAACAGTGAAAACTGAATTTGGGCATATTTCACTATTAAGACATGTAAAAGCACACCAGTACATGTCCTACATTTAACATACAATGCACCCTACCCACGGGGCTACCAAGGGCCTACCTTAGGGTGACTTACATGTAGTAAAACGGAAGGTTTGGGACTGGAAAGTGGGTACACTAGACTGCACACACAGACACTGCAGTGGCAGGTCTGAGCCATGTTTACATGGCTACTCATGTGGGTGGCACAATCAGTGCTGCAGGCCAACTCATAGCATTTGATTTACAGACCCTGGGCACCTCTAGTGCACCTTACTTGGGACTTACTAGTAAATCAGATATGCCAATCATGGAAAAGCCAATTATGCATACAATTTACACAGGGAGCACTTACACTTTAGCACTGGTCAGCAGTAGTAAAGTGCTTAGAGTACCAAAATCAACAAAAACATAGGAAGCAAAGGCAAAAAAGACAGGGGAGACCATGCCAAGGATGCCAGGTCTAACAGTAATAGACTGAAATGTCCGGTTACTCTGGTGAGCCCCCTTTACTGACTTGGCTTTGCAATCTGCTGGAACTTTTGCATGTGCTTTTTGCATGCGTTGTGGAGGTTCTGGGTGTTCACTATCCCAAATGTATAGGAAGCCTGGCTACGGACGCCAGAGGACAGCTTTCTTCGAGAACGAAAGGGGCCTCCATTTGGCTGAAAGCTGCCAGCTTTCTGTGGGCACTATTGATGTTAGGGTTACGTACCATATAGGAACTTCAATCCCGACTGGGTACCGGAGAATGGGGACCTTTTGACCTGGTGATTAGAACTCATCCGATTTGACTTGTGGATGTGGGAACCTGGGTGTCTGCTTTTAGGCACTGGTCAACGAGCCCCCCTGTGGCCCTTGTCAGTCTGCTCCCCCCCGGGCATTGACAGCGAACCCCACCCTTGGAGATAAGCAGCATCCAGACTACACCCTGCATGGTGGGCTCTAGTTAGTATACCCAATTTACAGAACACATACAGCAGCCCTGTATTTTCTGAACACAAGTAAAGGCCCAAATCACAAATTTTTTCTCACTTTGTCCTTCTTTTGAGTTTTGGTACAGTAAATGTTGAGTTGTGAGTAAAATGGATGATTCGCATATGGGGTTTTAACTTACTGCACATTTGAGTTCTGCGTTTGTGTGAAGGCATTACGTCCCCAAAATAATGACCCCTCCCTGTGTGGTTGCTGTTGCCATGTTTATGTCCAACTACCTGACCCCTATTGCAGTGGTGCAGCAGTTGACAGACTTCCCTTGGTCCGAGTGTAAGGTCCATTCAGGTTTCCCTGAGCTTGGTTTTGTGGATGGAAAGGTTGCAGGGCCTAGCCCTAGCTCATTGACCTCTGTTTATGATATGCCTTTAGCCAGCATCCATTGGCCACGTGACCCATTCTGTGACAATAGTAACATTGTATAGGGTCTGGCTGCTTCCATCCTCCCTGGTTTCTGTTGTTGTAGCTAAGTTGAAACCCTCTGAGGTTTTGTTGTGGAGATCCCTTCAGAACTGGTGCCATTTGAATGCTAGCAGCCAACACAGCCTCATCAAGAGTGATCTTTTTCAATTTGTGTTGGACTAACTAAGCAGTGTTTCTCTGGGCTTCCTTCTGTATTTCTCTGTCCTTTTCTTGTTTCTTTTTTTCAATAGTAAAATACGCGAGCTCCTGCCAGGGTTTGGTGTCTAGCCCTCTCTATGCTGTCCAGTCCACTTTATATTTTGGTGGGCAGACCCTTTTTGAGGATATTGCGAAAGAATGTGACTTGGGGGACCGTATTGGTCCATGTCTGTCCTCTCTCTTGTCCCCGTCATTCCCTCATCCTATACAGAAAATCGGTCCTGGTCCCCCCAGGTTTAATCGTTTCTGCCATTAGCACTCCTACATCTGGGCAATCAGGGAACATTTCCATCAGGGCCTTCCATATTTGGTGCCTGTACAAATTGAATGAAGTCCTGTTATGTTTGGTGTTTGTCAGCATGATTGCTGGGATGCAAGCTCAAGCAAACACCATGTTAATCTATTCTTCGATAAGACTACTTAGCAGACTTTTGACATTGCCTATTCCTAGGTTTATGCCTGAGGTGTTCCTCTGAAAGCATGAGACCCACTTCCCCACAACACCCAACAAGGTGGCAATTTGGTTCTTAGCCCTTCTTTATCCATCTGAGCCCATGGCACATAGATGGTCCCTGATGTGCCCTTCTGCAGTAGTTGGCATATGTAGGCTGAGGGTGGTTCTACTTGTTTCTCCCTAATGTTCGAATCTTCTTAGACAATCCAGCTTGTAGGGGAAGTTCCACTTGGGGTCTCTCCCTCTCCGTGCCAAATGCAGTCTTCTGCAACAGCTAAGTCCTCTGTTTTGAAGGATTCCTCTGCCAGCCAGAGTGTATCAAGCTGGTCACTTTCCTTGGTCCAGCAGGATAACAGGTGACAAAATCATCAAGCAAAAATCTCGCCTTCCTCTCGGGCCAATATCTTTTTGGGGTTAGTTTGTCTTTCCTATCTGTTCAGGAGGAGTAGCAGACATCTTCATCGCTGCTCTACTTGCGCACACACAAAGGTGCCATCTTGGTTATCATGCATCTAAGATGAGTTTTTACCAGGCTACCGTGTTCTCTTATTTCCTGATGAGCCCATCCCCTATGTTGACAGTCTTGCCTCACCCGCCCTGGTTATATCACTGTCCAGAACCACTATGAATCTCCCTGTCACCTTGGTGTGTTAACTAGAACCAGTGGAGTGCATGTTCTCCTTGCTGCTGAGGTTCGATGGGCTGAATGTGATTGATGGGGGTCAAACTTAGGGGTGCTTTAGCGCTGGATTACAGTGGTTTTAGGAGTGCCTGGGCCTTTTGGCCTGTTAGTCTGTCATGCCTAGACCTAACAGTTCATTGTTCTGTAGGGGATCCTCTAGCTCCCTCGACTGGCGGGTTGGTGTAACCTAATATGGGAATAGCAGGCCTCAGGGAGAGCACCTACATTCCTGCATATGGGGGAGGAGGTATAGACACCTTTCTTGCTGATTGTGGGATAGGATTATGAGTCTGGGCCTCCTCGCAGATGGCCCACAGTTCTAACAGTGCTTCTCTCTTGACCTTCTTTTGCCCTATGTTTTTGGTCCGTATGTGTATCCTCATGTGTTTGATTATGTTAGTGTCAAAGGTTTCCTTTTTGAGCCAAGGAAGCATGTGTGCCTTAGTGTGTGTGTATATAATTTGTAGCAACAAGTTTTATGTTTTTTATCCTGTGTGGGGAACCTGGTTTGGATGTGCTTTAGTGGCAATTCCATGATCAGTTTGGGCAGTTTTTTAGAAGATAGGTACATTTCTACCTTTTTTGGTTTTATGAAGTCTTCAGTTGTATATGTCTAGCTTTTCTGGTATTAAGGAATCTTAAGTTCTACTCCAGTTTTGGGGAAATATATATGCTGGGCATTGCGAGTTCTAACTTGAACATTTCACAAAAACAAATAAAGCATTTGAAGGGGCACAATCTAAAAGAAAATGCAATTGCTAAGTCAAACTTAATGAAATTGAACATAAAAATAGCAAACTTACTTTGGTATCAAGTAGCAATTTTTGAGAATTAGCAATGCCTTCATATAGCACATTGAGTCATCGACAAAACACAATGCTTGAGACATGACACAGTTGAATTTGTTTACCAGCCACTACATCAAAGAGATATAATTGAGTCACGACAAAGCACAATACGTGAGACAAAACACAGTTGCATTAGTTTACCAGTGCCACAACATCAAAGAGACATAACAAAACAAATTGACAAAGCACAAAAAAATAATGACTCCTAGTGCATACTATCCTGTGAGCAGGGGAAGTTCTGTGCGGTAAACAGAACTAAGTAAGCCCAATGGTTAGTCAAAATCAGCTCTGGAGCAAAGATAACAACAATTTATTCAGAGAAAAAGGGATAACTCAACAAACATAGGCTCTTTTTGGCCAAACACAAGCTATGCCTAATCTCCTAGATCCAAATGCTTTTCTTCCCTATCATCTGAATCACACTCTATGGGGGTCATTCTAAGTCTGGCGGGCGGCGGATGCCGCCCGCCAGACTTCCCCCTCCAAAATACCGCTCCGCGGTCGAAAGACCGCTGAGGGTATTTTGGGATTTGCCCTGGGCTGGCGGGCGACCGCCAAAAGGCCGCCCGCCAGCCCAGGGCAAATCATCCTTCCCACGAGGACGCCGGCTCAGAATTGAGCCGGCGGAGTGGGAAGGTGCGACGGGTGCAGTGGCACCCGTCGCGTATTTCAGTGTCTGCAAAGCAGACACTGAAATACAAAGTGGGGCCCTCTTACGGGGGCCCCTGCAGTGCCCATGCCATTGGCATGGGCACTGCAGGGGCCCCCAGGGGCCCCGCGGCACCCCATACCGCCATCCTGTTCCTGGCGGGAGACCCGCCAGGAACAGGATGGCGGTATGGGGTGTCAGAATCCCCATGGCGGTGGAGCGCGCTCCGCCGCCATGGAGGATTCACATGGGCAGCGGAAAACCGGCGGGAGACCGGCGGGAGACCGCCGGTTTTCCGCATCTGACCGCGGCCGAACTGCCGCGGTCAGAATGCCCTGCGGGGCACCGCCGGGCTATATCACAAACAGGGGTCATGCATACCATCTGTGTCACTCCCAGTGGTACAAGTGAACAACACCTCTTGCTTCTTTCAGATGTCAACAGTTATTAGAAACCAGCAGCACTGAGAAACCCTTTAGGCTAGAAAATAAGACTGAGGTACAGGGTCTCCATAACACTCATGGCTTATGCGTACCATCTGTGACACAGCCAGTGGTCCAAGCGATCAACCCTGTGTCACACCTAGGTAACAAGCGTACCATCTGTGTCATGCCCAGTGGTCCAAGAAACAAACAATGTTCACCTTTCCTAGCTCACTATCGAAAAAAGTGATTTATGTGGGTTGCACTCCTTCTTAGTTTGCCATATGCCAAACGCTGGGACTAAGGCCCTGATGTAGTCTCTTACCCTTCTGATGGTGGCTTCAGGATGGACCTCTGCCCCATGGATCCAGCAGATCTTTGAGTCAATTACAAGGTCTGCTCACCTTTCCTTGTTGCACAAATGTGAATCTGTCCAGGTGGGGTCTCCTTTCTTTGGTCAAAGTGAAGTCAGAGGAACCAATCAGCACCTGGCTGGCTCACCAAAATGCTGCTTGAATGTGAATTAATTTGACAAAAAAAAGACAAGAGGTGTTTGGCAAAGGCAGAACAGTTTGTTTAATTAGACATTACATTGGGGAGAACAGTGAAAGAAATGGGGTCTGAGGACTGTCTCAAAGTACAATTGCTCTGAGCGGTGTTATACATATCGCTGGGTACCATAAAACAATCACAATGTTCCTTTTTGGGTAAAGAATGTGAGCAGTTGTCTTGGAGTTATACATAATGTCCTGGGAGTTATACATAATGTCCTGATAACAAATGCAAGTGGGCCTCAACCTTGTGTGGAGAAATTGAAAGCCAGTGAGAAACGTGTCCAGATGTCCAGCCTGAGTGGTGCATGATTGTTGTATCTAGCTGTGTGTGCTGTGTTCTTATTGGCTAAGTGTTCCTAACTTCATGTGGCATCTGACTTTATGGAGTTTTGGGAATGCGTGCACCTCTTCAGCCATGTGTGTTTTACTAGGGCTAATATCCTCAGACCACTGTGGTGTTACTGTCCCTATCAGCGGGATTGATCTAAGATTCTTGTTCGTTCGTTCTTCTGTTGGCTGCACGACACCCTACGTCACCTGTGACCTGTCAATCAATAACCTCAGGCCTAGGTCGTAAAGGCTGCTTGACAACGTACTTCTGTGTTGGGGTTGATGGAGAGTTAATGACGGGTGAATACAATAATGGTGATGCGATTTCGTTCTTATATATGAATGCATCATTGTGTGCATTTGCATTGAAGTTTTCAATATTACCACCATAATAAGTACAAAGTCTTTGACTTTGTTTTATATGCAATTATTTTGGAAAAAAATGAGTGCAATGTCTTTGATACCAGAATGAATAAAGGTAAAAAAGTAAAGTTCATCATGGTGGATGAAACTATATTTATTGAGCACAAATTGTTTGGAGTGCAATATACAAAATCCATCTTTGATCAAAATAGATAAATGTCTCCATGAAATAGTGCAGAGTAAACATACACTGGAGGAAATGAGGGTTTGTGTCTCTTGGAGGTGAAGTTCTTGGCATACAATCCTGGTGGTCGGGATAAATGTCCCCTCCTGGGAGGGGGGTGAAGGGACTGGGGTTGGTGGAGCATTTTCCAGCTCTCCAGCCCTGGATCTCTATTAAGACCTGGCCCATCACATCTTGGGACTGTTGTAGTGCTCCCAAGAATCGGTCAATGGTAGTCTGGGTGACAATGATACCTCACTTTGCTGGCCCACTGATTCCCTCCATCCCTCCATCCCTCCATTGACCCCTACCCCTTCTAACCTGTGCCCTTAAGCCAGTGTGGCCCATCCCACTGGGTCCTGGCACCACCAGAGGTGGTGGTTGCTCAACAATAGCCAGGACTAGGGGGCACAATATCGGAGTTGTGTTCCTCTGGGCAGATGAAGTAGAGGTATCCATAGGCTAAGTTGTTTTAGTATATATATATATATATATATATATACATATATATATATATATATTTATATGTAATATAAAATGAATGGGATGTTTAGGCCTTTGCTTTAGTGTGAGTTTTAACTTTTCACTCATGCAAGGTAATGTACACAGATAGAAACGTCAGTAACAATGATGGATAGATGTCCTCAAATGTAAAATGTTATTTAGAAAGTGTACATTTATTGTACCACACATACAACTCAAAGCAGTAGAGAGGACATTTAAGAGCTGAGCCATTTCAAGGACTAGTAGCCTCAAAAACAAACAATGGTGAAATTTATGGGATTAAATTGCATTGGTCATCATATGAACACGACAACATGAATTGTGTATCAATACTACTTGACATCAGCATTCCACAGAGCGTGATTGGAAATATTTGAATCCACAAATGATGACTTATGTAAGCAAGTAGAGCAATTAATTTTACTGACAAGAAGGTGACAACATATTGGATCAACATGGCAGATAACATTTTAATACATACCATAAAGTGGTGAATGGCAACTACAAAAAGCTTTGACTTTTGTGCATATGTGAAAGGAAAGAGAGGTTGAGCAACATCACACTGCACTATTGTTTTGCAGCGACAAAAGCAGGGCATCATGGTAGTTGTAGTTATTTGTAAACACTATTCACAATACGTGTGAAAAAGGGAGTAACACATTCCTACATAAATTACTATAGTGAAAATGAGCACATATTTATGATACGTACACACACATGTGTATAATGTGAATGTGAGGTGAAGTAAGAGACGAGGCAAACGCAAGGGGTTATAGATGGATAACAACACTTAATCTGACAATATGTATTGTTCATTGTTAAATATGGAAAAACAACCATGATCCTACTGATTTGGATAACACAAGATATTTTTGAAACTAAAGTTTAAATATATATGTTTTGACAGGTGTTGAGAAACATTATGAACAGCTACATTAAGGGCATGGACCCCAGGTGTGATTAGTGAGACATGCATAGGTATAACTTACCATCCTCCTCTCCAACAGGCATTCCTGTCAAGCGTTCAAGATGCAGGATATGCAAGACCTTTTCCTCCCAGAAAAAGAATTGTAATGTGGGAGGGGGTTTGGAGAACCACCACTAGTCCTCGGAATGCAGGTGATGCTTGGGGGCCTGGGAATAGACTCTCCCCTGCAGGTCATTCCACCTCTTCCTAATTTCCTCCTCTGTGCGCAGATTGTTAGATAGATTCACTCTATTGACAATTCTGTCCCACATTTGCCTTTCATGAGATAAGTTAGTATTTTGTACTTGTGCTCCAAACAATTGTGGCTCTACTCTAATACTTTTATCCACCATGACTGCCAGTTCTCCCTCTGTAAAATGTGGATTCCTCCTACCTACCATAGTGATCAAAACATAAATATAGTAGTGACTTTAAAGTGGTTTGCAAAATAATCAAAAAATTAAAATAGTGAAAAAAACAGAGGTAGAAATGAAACAAGAAAGTAACCTGGCTGTTCAGTGGTAAGGGTGTCCTCAGATCGGTAGTCAGCAGTAGAATGACAAAGGATCATGGTTTAAGTAGAATGTGTTCTATAGTGTGTTTTGCAGGTGTTCACAATAGCCCAATATATTTCAGATGAGGGCTGCTGGCATCCATCCAATAGCCACAACCATAGCACAATGCTAAAAGGGTCCAGTGACAGGCTCCCACCATCATGGGACCGCCGCTGGTACACCATCAGCACAACTGTGTTATCTAAATATGATCGGCGCAATGGGGCCATCGTAACGGTGACGGAGTAATCCTCACCAGCACTGGAGTCCTTGGGACTGGCTGTGATCAACATGAATGGTGGTTGCACATCAATTGATGTAAATACGGCAGTCGGAACACTGTCAGCTTTACGGAGCACTTGGGACCACCACCATGGCAGGACGGCAGTATTACTGCCAATATCTAAACCAGGCCCTTTTATTTGTGGGTAACAGATAAAGATAATCATGTCCATAACAACCTCCCATATCATGGTACCACCTTATTTGATCCCACTAAAGATTTAAGACAAGAAACACTACCTTGTTGTCATGATAGCCATTAGCTGGAGATCTTGGAGTTCACAAGACCCTAGCCAATTATCTGAGATGCTTTTAGTGGTTTACACTGGGCAAGGATGTGCATTATTATGTCCAGACTTGTCCCATCTGTTTTCAGAGCAATGCTTCCCACACTGCCCCTGTGGGTCTGTTACAAACCTTACCTCTATCCCCACATCCCGGGCATAAGATAAGTATGCATTTTATGACAGAACTACCCAACTTCAAAGGTTATAATACTATTTAGGTAGCAAATGACCTGTTTTCTAAAATGTCCCACTTTGTTGCCTTGAAACAAATACTCAACGCTGAGACTCTTTCCACTTCATTTGTACAAGGTATCCTCCAGTTACAGGGTCTACCCTCCATCAATATTTCTAATAAAAGCCGACAGTTCATTATCTAGTTTTGCTGCAGTCTTTACACATCTTTGGACATTGACATTCACCTCTCACCCACCTCTCACCTACGAACAAATGGGCAGACAAAAAGAGTAAATCAAGTACTCGAACAGATACTACAATGTCTTTCAACTTCGACTTCCAAGAAATGTGAGTGCCTGTTACATTTTGTAGAGCTTGCATACAATAATTCAGAGAATTCAGCTACTAAGGTATCTCCTTTCTATTGTGTAATAGACATCAATCAATGAATGCTATCTGAAAATATTGTTAAAACATCTGAAAATGTACCAACAATGCAAGACTTTGTAAAGCAACTTGCTGGTTCCCATTAAGAAGTGTCACAACACTTACGACTGGCTAAGGGTAACATTTAAAGACATGCTAATAAACATTGCTGACCTACACAAGAGTACAAAAGCAGAGCTAGGGTCTGGCTAGCCACAAACAACTCATAGCTGCATGGTACTCACAAGTTGCAACTTTGGTTTATTGGGCCCTTTCCAATTGAAATATTTATTGATCCTGTGATAGTCCAGCTTCAGCTGCCTGATGATTTGCCTGTTCATCTTGTGTTCCATGTTTCCCTCCGCAAACAATATCACTCTCATAGCTGACCTGCTCCTCCTCCTCCACCTCTAACACTAGATGGCCACCTAGAATTTGAAGTTCAAAGGGTACTAGATTCATGACGCACAGAGTGTTGTCTTTTTTACCTAGTTGCATGCAAACGGTATGGTCCTGAGGAGAAATCTTGGGAACCAGCTAGTAATGTTCATGCCCCTCACCTGATTCAGTTATTTTATGCCCTCTACCCTAACAAACCATTCCCTGTGGTTTGTCCTTTCCAGGGAGGGAATTGTCACAACTCCATCTTGTGCCCTGTGTGTGGAGGGTTTTAATCACCGGGTCCATGTCAAACTTCCCTTGTGGCACCTCCCTGACCTAGGTACTTGCAGTCATGCTTTCTTCCCTAGTGGAACCTCTCAGCCCAAACTCTTTCTATGGTTCCCCCCTCATGAGACAACTGAACTATTAACTCTCCTGTTTAGTTGCTATGTAAGTTTCTGCTAGTTTGCACCTGCAGATATCACATCTTTATTTATTATAGGCACATTTCCACTGTGAACCGTTTGGTTGGACCATCAGACACTTGGGATCTGATATATTTGTTATAGTGTAAATTACTGTTTGCACCTGCTACCTATTAGGCCCATTTTCTTTGTTGTATAACATGTGTTTTCCCCCAGGTTCATTGGAATTTCCTATGGTTCCACATGAGACACCTACCCTTCTCAAGCACTCTTGGCTTCATGTATAAATTGCACCTGTGAACTTGCATGAGGGTTTGGCCTCAAACCTGTTCCCAACATGTGCAAGCATCGTTCCTGCACTCACCTTCCAGCGTTCCAGTCCTGAGCAAGCCTCTTCCCTGTGATTGTCTTCCGACTCACCAGGAATTTCCAGCACTCCAGTCTTCCAAGCCTTCCTGATTATTCCTTGATTCTGGCATCAGTGAAGCTTCCAGTGTGTTCATTCAAGGGTTGTGATTCTGGCTTTGCTTGAGCTTCTTGCATCGAGTTTCATGTCGCCTTTGGATTCCTGTTCCATTATTGTTAAGGCTAAGTACTTAACTCTCAGGTTAGTGCACAATAATCCATAAACTGGCAATATTTTCAAGTATTACCTCTCTGAAGGCACTAGCCTGTTTTGGTTTTTGAACATTGTTGGAGTAATGAACCTTTCCCTTAGGCCCAACACTCTGGATTTGTTTGTTGTAGTGCTCTGAACTCTTCATCAATGAACTAAAAGTTTCTCATTGTGTTTCTTGACAAAGTTTTTTTGACTACCTTAGAATAAGTTCCCGAATGGGAAATCCTGGATGTGCCAAAGTTCTGGAAAATCACCATTGATTACTACCCTCTTTTGTTCCCAACTTATGATGATTCCTGTAAGTGTACCAGAAACTCAAAACTTTAACTTAGTGGTAATAGGTTGGAAAAAATTTAAAACCTAATTCTGACCTATATCTAAAGGAGTAAGGCAGAGCACAGCCAAAGTGTACTTACAACAAACAGCTGCCTTTATCTTTTGTAAAGATAGTCATTGGGCAATCATACAATGCGTTATCATCACAATGTCCTGTGGTAATATCACAAAATACCACACAATTTTGTGAAACTGCTGCAACAACAGACATCACTGAGTTAAAATGTTCTGAAACTTAAAGTATACTTTTCCTACTTACCTGTAGTACCCAAAAGGGTCAGCAACACACCATAATATATAACCATGCCAACTTTTATGGAAATCCGTTCAGCCATTTTCGCACTGCTTCCGATGCAAAAGTCTATGGAAAATGCATTGGTATACAAAGGCATTTTGGAACCCCTTTTTTATTTTTGCAGCCCCTTGACCAATCATTGTGAAACTTACTATCCCTTTCCAATGTACAAAATGCCACAGGTCTGGAAAGTTTTAGGGAGATTTGTCAAAATTTGGCAAAGTCATTAACTAATCGCCACTGGTTAGTTACAGTTAGGTTAGCATTTCCATTGAACATTTTTTTGTATTGCTAAAACCTTTGGAATAGTTTGATGAGTTTCCACAAAACTTCACAAAAATGCTCTTTTTCACGATTCGTCAAGCGTGGGCCAGCAAAAAAGGTGGGTCCTAAAATGCAAAATCCCTATGTAATTTCCAAATGCTTCTTTAGACAGGGCTACAGCAAAAACTGCTAAACTGAATTACACCAAATTAAGAAGTAAGTTAGATCTTGCTGCATAGATTGTGCTTCTTGTGATTTGCTGTAAATCCATTGAGTAGTTTTTGAGAAATTAAGGGTCAACAATATTTGCACTTTGCAATAGTGTTTATTCGTCCCTTCTCATAGTCATTTTGATCGCTAATGAAATTTCGGGCTTTCTTTGTACTATGGTCTCTTCCAATGACTTTAGTCTCTCTGTCATATTCCTTTTGAATGTTTTAACAATATCTTCCTCAGCTTCCTTTTCAATTGCTTTAGTCAAATCTTGTATCTGAATAAGTGCTTCCTCTCTTTCTATGTTGGTATATTTTATCAGAATATTCATCATGCCCAATGAGCTCATAGCGTTGTGTTCAGCCAGTTCTTTTAGCATGGCGGGCTGCAGGTTCTCATAAACTGGTATTATTAGAATATGCAAACCTCATGGAACCCTTCCCACTTCCAAATATTTTTTTAAAGAGACAGTCTCCCACCACTTCATAAATTCAGTTCTCTTTAACTTCTCCAGTTTTTGTAATTTGATATGTAGGCTCTCTGCCTTGTTACTAGTAGAAGTGGCAGTCTCCATGTCCCTATGCCCAGTTGCTGAAGTGTCTTTGAATAGATTGTCGGCTACAAGATGTCTTGCTTTATATTCTACTTCAGACATAATTACCTGCAGTGACTCCAATGAAGACAACAACTGTGAGTACAGCCGCCTAGGACCCTAGGGAGGGAGGGGAGAGTGACACACCCATATGCACAACACACACAATACACACATACCACACACATGGAGAACAATCCACTGAAAAATACAACAATTACGGAAGCCAGAAGAAAAGAAAGCCAGGACAAATACCTGTGATTCAACCACTGTATTCCATTGGGAATAGTGCTCAGAATAAAACTGGAACTATATACAAAGTGCCAATGGCCAGTCCAATTGTCCATGGCAACCCACAGGGCAACAAAATAGGCCCAGCTTGACTCCTGACATCCTAAGTGACTTGACTGGGCAGGGAGGTGGGGGGCTGGGCAGGGTTTAGTCTTGGAAGGGGGGTCTGTGATTTGGGAGGGGGTGAGCTCTGGTTCCTCTAAATCAATGAGGAATTTGTAAAGCGCACTACTCACCCGTGAGGGTCTCAAGGCGCTGAGGAGGAGAGGAGGAGGATGGGGGTGGGGTGCTGCTACTGCTTTAACAGCCAAGTCTTGACAAGTTTCCTGAAGGTAAGGAGGTCTTTGGTCTGGCGCAGGTGGGTGGGAACAGTGTTCCATGTTTTGGCAGCGAGGTGTGAGAATGATCTACCGCCGGTTGTAGTTCTGTGGATGCGTGGGACAGTTGTTAGGGCGAGGTCGGTGGAGCGGAGATTCCGGGTCAGGGGGTAGAAGGAGAGTCCTCTGTTGAGGTATTTTGGTCTGGGGGTTGTGTAGTGCTTTGTGAGCATGGGTGAGGAGTTTGAAGGTGATTCTCTTGTTAACTGGGAGCTGGTGCAGGTTTTTCAGGTGGTCTGTGATGTGGCAGTGGCGGGGGATGTCCAGGATGAGGTGTGCAGAGGCGTTCTGGATGCATTGCAGCCTCTTCTGGAGTTTGGCCGTGGTTCCTGCATAGAGAGCATTGCCGTAGTCCAGCTTGCTCCTTACAAGGGTTTGGGTGACTGTTCTTCTGGTTTCGGTGGGTATCTATTTGTAGATCTTTCGGAGCATGTGGAGGGTGTTGAAGCAGGGGGCCAAGAGGGTCTGTAGTGGGGGTGGGAATGGCTGCCTTGTGTACAGGAGTGGAAGCCTTCTTGGCGGGGGAGGGACATTGGAAACACTAGGGTAGCCATGAGAGGACTGGAAGATGGAGTGAACGGGATCTCATGTTTAGGGACAACACGGGATGGGTCAGGAGGAGGGAAGAGGTCAAGGTGAGCAGGGAAAAGTTTCTTAAATACAGTGGGACTGACTGTGGGAGCAGGTTTGGGAGTGGAGGTAGAGGGAGTGGTCATAAGACGTGTAGACATGCTGGACTGAGTTGTAGATACATGCAAAGTGTGCATGTGTGAGGTGGATGACTTTTGAGTGTTTGAGTGGGAGCGTAAATGTGTTTTGGGAGGAGGTGGGAGGAGAGGGAGGGAGAGGACAGGCAGGTCGTTGTGTATGTATGTTGGGGTGGTGTCTCCAAGTGAGTGGGATGTGCTGCATGTCATTGTGATGGTGGTGGTGGTGACTGTGCATGTGATGAATGGGATGTTAGTCTGCGTGTCCCTGTTGTGGTAACTGTGTTCAAGCCTGAACAGTTGGCAGGATCTGGGACTGAGGATGCACTGCTTGCAGGTATGAGTGCTGATGTGACTTTGGGGGAGGAGGTGGAGTGGAAGTGGCTGTTGTTGTGTGTGCATCTGTGTGTTGGCTGTGTGTATGCTTGTGGTGTAATCTGTGATGCCTGTCGTGGCGAGCCCTGTCTGTTGTCTTGGGTGCATGCTCGTCTGATTGTGTGTTTGGGATGGGTGGGGGAAAGGATTCTGGGACTGGATACAAGTAGTTGGAGACAGAAGAACTAGGGACACTGGGTGCCATCAAAGAGGAGGCCAGAGCCTGAAATGATCTCTGTAGGCCAGCCAAGCCAACGTAAATACCCTCCAGGTAGGCATTGCATTGCTGCATCTGGGATGCCAGCCCCTGGATGGCATTCACTATGGTTGACTGCCCTACAGAGATGGATCTTAGGAGGTCAATAGCCTCCTCAGTGAGGGCAACAGGGCTGACTGTGCAGGAGATGAGGTGCCTGTGGCGAAGGAGACGCCCACCCTCCTGGGTGAGAACGCACAGGCAACCGGGTGGGGGGATACTGGGAGGGAGGTGCGAGAATGGGGGGTGGCAGAAGATGATGATGCTGGGGTGATCCCAGAGGGGTCTGCCACCACCCAGGAGCTCCCATCCAAGGAGGAATCAGAGTCAGTAGCATCAGCTCCTGTTTCCCGCGTGGAACTCCCCTCGCTCTCCAACCCACTGGTCCCTCGGCGTCGGTGGCCACTGCCTCCTGGGACCGTGGAGCTGCAGTCCACGGGTCCAGGTGGCAGTGTCCCCTTGCTCCTTTGCCAGATGATGCTAATGCACACAAGGACAGGAGGGAGGGTGGGGGAGAAAGAAAGGAAGCACAGGGACAATAACAGCAATAACAGCGCATATGGCATACACATCACAAAGACTCACTGGTAACGTACACTATGAAGTGACAACCACAATACCACACCTTTCCCTGGGAACAACAGCTGCAATAAACTCTGAAGAAACTGCTATCTGCACACCTACTGAGACTCACTTATCCATGTCAGCCTGTTGACAAAGGCACAGCTTCACGTATTCCATTACAGTGACTGCACAGCGTGCAATTGCCAGGTCACACCACCTAGGCAGTGGACATCAGAGCATCACTCCAGCACTGGTGAGTCAGGATGTAGACCCTTACTGACGCAGATATACAAGCAAATGACTAATATCAATTGTACATATCACTCACCATAGCAATGCAGAACTATACAACATTACCTACAAAGACAAACTGAGGCATACACTGACTATTACCTTGCATTCAAAGACCATGCCAGGCATTAGGAAAACACAGTGAGAACTCACTCCCTTGTGGCTGCTGTGCTGCCCTCAAGTGTCCATTCAACTCTGGGATGGCCACTGCCAGTATGCGGGCCATTAGAGGGACAGGGTCCGATGAGCACCCCTCCCTCGTTGGGAGGACATCCACAGTTGGGCCTCCGTGGTCTTCCGGGCCCAGCGTTTCAGGTCCTCCCCCCTCTTTCTGCAGTGGGTGCTCCGCCAGCTATGGACCCCCAGTGTCAGCATGTCCTTGGCAATGGCATGCCATATCCTTCCTTCTGATGTGCGCTGACCTGCATAGAAAACACAGACAGGACACCATTAACTACATACTACAGTCAGTTACAGCAATGTACTACATACTACATAAATCCCACAATCATCATACACATTATTTGTACCTCTGTGTACATATTACATGCAGCAAACAACACTCCCTAAAGGACACACTGCATACACTCACATACATCAACATACAGCCATGTTGCTTCCAAAATACATAAAAGGTGCTCACCTTTTGATCTGGAGGCTGATACAACTGTCCGTACAAGGGTAGGACCCCATCTACACGCTTCTCCAGTTCTTCAAATGTTAAGGCTGGGGCCCTATCCCCTATAGCAGGGGCCATTGTGGCTTCCAGACATAGGAAACAACAGCTTACGCAGTGGAGTTCTTGACAGGGTAAAAGTCAGGAGTCAAGTGACATGGACTTCTGAAAATGGCGGTCATGTCCGCACCAGTAATCACCGTCACTGCTGGCCGTGATCATCATTGGCCCTGTGCTCCATAGACTTCAATGTTAACCAATGAGGAGTTGCACTGCGGTTCAGACCGCCCTCTGTAATGACATCAAACGCTGATGGAGTGACTTGACACCCACCTGTCCACTGCATGCAGAACATGGGGGTGCCATTTTCTGATGATTGTTATCATGGTAGTCAATTAAATGTGCATCATAGGTACTTATGGTACACACAAAGGCAATTCCTACACGTTTACATTATACATTTGGTGGGATAATCTGGCTCTTAATAAGAGATCATACCAGTGCACTGCTTGCAGAACAGTAGTTGACAAAACATGTTAAATGTGATGGTACAAATCACGTCTCATATAACTTGCTACATATGTGAAGCAGTATGACACTTTAATGAAAATGTATGGCATCAGAAGTATGTAGAGTTCACCAGAGCAGATTCCAATCATTGGTTGCCTGAAATGTATTAGGCAGCTCTATTTACTGTGATTCTGTGTGTTTCTATCCTTCCTGCTATTGCACACTTGCGATGTTTTGTCTGTTCAGATACCAACCACTGTGGAGGAGAAGGAATGCACCCATGTACAGACCATAGTTGACTTGGCCACACTGGAGGAATGCCATATAATTCACACCTATCATCTGGACAGGACCACAATCACTGAACTGTGTGAACAATTGGAGCCAGATCTCATTCCTGCTCTTCGTAGTCCTACCGCAATACCTCCTTCACTACAGGTGTTGTCAATGCACCACTTCCTGGCCAGGGGATCATTTCAGTTGACAGTGGGCTTGGTTGCAGGTATGTCACAGCCAATGTTTGCTAAAGTGCTGAGTAGAGTTTTGAGTACCTTGCTGAAACACATGAGCAGCTATATCTCATTCCAGCAAAGTGAAGATTTGCCCACTGTTAAGGCTGCTTTCAATACAATGGGACATATTTCACATGTGATTGGGGCCACTGACGGGACCAAAATTGCTTTGGTCTCTCTGAGGACAAATGAGCAGGTGTTCCGAAAAAGAAAGAGTTACCATTTTATAAATGTGCAGATGGTGTGGCTTGCTGATCAGAATATTTTCCACGTTACTGCCAAGTTTACAGGATCTGCACATGATGCCTACATAATGAAGAACAGCAGTGTCCCAGAGATGATGGCACATCTACAGAGAGAGCGAGAGAGAGAGAGAGTCTGGCTCATTGGTGAGCATGATGCTTCACACAATGTTTGTCACAGTATGTTACCTGGAGTTGTCCTCTGTGCTATTGTACACATGTAATGTGAGATTCTCACTATTTCTAGGTGACTCTGGCTATCCAAACTTATTCTGGTTGTTGACACCAGTGAGGAATCTGAGGACAGAGGCAGATAATCAATATAATGAGGCAAATGGACAGACCAGAAGAGTATTCAAAAGAACATGTGGGCTACTGAAAGTCAGGTTCAGGTACTTATATATTTCTGGTGGATCCCTACTCTACTCCTATAAAGGTCTACCAGATATTAGTGGCCTGATGCATGCTTCACAATTTGTCCCTCAGAAGGCATGTGCCTTTCCTGCAAGAGGAGGGGTGAGACAATGCACCTGTGGCTGCAGAGGAAACTGAAGACAGTGATGAAGATGGAGAGGAGGAGGATGTGGACAACAACACATAGGATAAACCAGTACTTCCAATGACAGTCAGGTAAGACTGTAGTTCTGTTCATACAACCATTCAATGAGGAGCTGTGTGGCAGCAAATATGTACCAAGCTCTAATGTATGCATGATTGTAACAGGCTGGCCTGCTTTGTAGTGGATACTTATGGTACTTACACCTTATACCAGGTTCAGTTATCCCTTATTAGTGTAGTGTAGGCAGTGTCTAGAAGCCAGGCTCTCTAGAGGTAGCTGCGGATGAGCAGCCACGGCTTATCTAGGAGACATGCAAAGCACATGCAATACCACTGTAGTCACACAGTACTCACACATATGAAAGAAAATACTCAGTGTTACAAAACTAAAGATACTCTATTTTGGTGACACAAATACCAAAAATACCATAGAGACTATACTCCCTTAGAAGGTAAGTAATACAGAAATGATGTACACTAGTATGCAGAAAGAAGTGTAAAATCAGTTAGAAAACTGTGCAGTTAGTAAAAATTACAATAGTTAGAAATGGGCCTAAGGGGAGCACAAACCTTATACTAAGAAAGAGGAATGCGAAAGTTGGTCTCCCACATAGGCATGTGTAGTGTGTAGAGGGGAGCTGGGAGTACTGGGAAACCCCAAAGATAAGTACTAGAACCCACACCAGTGCCCAGGAAAGCAGGAGTAAATCACTGTAACTTTCCCAGAAAACACACAGAAATGAGAAGAAGAATTATGCAAGACCCAGAAGAGACTGCAAAACACCAATGGTGGATTCCTGCACCTGAGGACCTGTCAAAGAAGGGTACCAAGTTTAAGAAGACCAGAAGAGTCCAGGGAGAACAGGAGCCCTCGCTAACCTGGACGAAGATGCAAAAGAAGTCAGTACTGCACCCAGGAAGATGGAGTCGGGTTCCTGGTTGGTGCAAGTGATGTCCCATGCTGGATGCAGGATTGCAGTCTGGTTTGCGTTGCTGGAGTCTGCCAACAAGCCTTGGTACATGCAAAGTTTGCAATAAGTGGAAAATGGCGGTGCCTGGCACCAGAAAGGACCAGGTAAACTCTACCGAGAAGCAGGAGTCAGAGGGGGCTCTCAGCATCTCAGAGAGCCCTTAGAAGACCAGGCAGCATGCACAAGAGTCCCACAGCATGGGGACAAAGATGTTGTAGCAGAGGCCCACACAGCACTATGACAAAGGCTCTCACGCCGCTGGGAACCACTCAGGAAGCTGTGCATCATAGGAAACAGTGCAGGGGGCCGAGGCTACAAAATGCACAAAATGCAGCTGCAAAAAATAGAGTGCATGGGTATCCTGTCTTGAGTGGGAAGGCAAGCTCTTACCTCCACTAAAGTTGAATAGTGGGAGTTGAGGACTGTCAGGACCACTTCACTCCATCACCCATGATGCAGTATCCATGCAGCTCTTCAGGAGAGGGGATCCACGCAGCCGGTCGTCGTTGCAGTTGGTGCCTGCTGAAGCAGGGGAGTGACTCCTTCATACCAAGGGAGATTCCTTTGCTCTTCTGGTACAGGGTGAAGACGAGCTGTCCTAAGAGGTTGCACGTCTGGGAAACAGTTGCAGTTGCAGGAAGGAGCTGGAGAAACAATGTTGCAGAAGGTGTCTTGCTTCTTTGTTGCAGCTTGTAGAGTTCCTGGAGGGTCCAGATGCAGTTGCTTCAGTGAGAAGTCGAAGTGGAGGATGCAGAGGATTCCTGCTGGAGAATTCAAATCCGAATCTGTAGAACCACTGAAAGGAGACACCCTGAATAGACCTGAAAGGGTGATTGGTCACCTAACCAGGTAAGCACCTATCAGGGGAGGGCTCTGAGATGTGGCTGTGGCAGGGGATGTCCAGGATGAGGCGTGTGGAGGTGTTCTCTATGCATTTGCTGTCTTTTCTGGAGCTTGGCCGTGGTTCCTGTGTAGAGGGCGTTGCCGTATTCCAGTTTGCTGCTTCGAGGTTTTGGGTGACCGTCCTTCTGGTTTCAGTGGGAATCCATTTGTAGATCTTTCGAAGCATGCAGAGAGTGTTGAAGCAGGAGGAAGAGACAGCGTTGACTTGCTGGGTCATTGATAGCGATGAGTCCAGGATGAGCCCCAGGTTGCGTGCGTAGTCTGTGGGTGTCGTAGCGGTTCCCAGTGTGGCAGGCCACCAGGAGTTGTCCCATGCGGGGGTGGCGCCAAAGATGAAGACCTCATTTTTGTCAGAATTAAGTTTAAGGCAGCTCTTCATCCATTCGGCGATGGCCTTCCTTCCTTCGTGTAGGTTGGTTTTGGAAGTGGCCGGGTCGTTGGTGAGGGAGAGAATCAGCTGGGTGTCATCTGTATATGAGACGGTGTTGAGGTTGTGAGATCGGGTGATGCTTGCAAGTGGTACCATGTGGACGTTAAAGAGGGTTGGGCTGAGGGGCGGGGTACACCGCAGATGATTTTGGTGGCTTCAGAGCAGAATGGAGGGAGGCGGACTCTCTGAGTTCTGCTGGTGAGGAAGGAGGTTATCCAGTCCAG
Source organism: Pleurodeles waltl (assembly GCF_031143425.1). NCBI lineage: Eukaryota > Metazoa > Chordata > Amphibia > Caudata > Salamandridae > Pleurodeles > Pleurodeles waltl. Next base: position 334,785,510 of record NC_090444.1, on the reverse strand, counting down.
GACTCTGTTGCGGATTCCTGGGTGTTGAGGCGTGTGTGTAGTGTGTGGTGGAAGATGGTATCAAACATGGCCGAGAGGTCCAGGAGGATGAGCACCGCGGTTTCGCAATTATCAAGTATGGTCCTGATATCATCGGTGGCAGCGATGATGACAGTTTCTGTGGAATCCAGATTGGGACGGGTCCAGAGTGTTGTTCATCTCGAGGAAATGGCCTCTCCCAAAGGAAATCCTTCGTAACACCCCTTTCCCATAGGAAATCCTTTGTTCTGCCTTCCTGGGCTCAAGCGTTTCAAGGAACAGGAGGGCAGAAACCTGTCTGTGAGGTGGCAGCAGCTGGGCCAGCCTGGAAAACCTCAGAAGGCTGCAATGGCAATAATGGGGGTCCCCTAAGGAGCCCTCAGAGTGCATGGAATCATACAGTCAATGTTGGCAAAAGCCTTGGGGTATGATTCCAACACGTTTGATACCAAACATGCCTATGTTCAGAGTTACCATTAATGTAGCTGGACATAGGTAGTGACTATGGGGGTCATTATGACCCTGGCGGAAGGCGGAGAAGCAGCGGTAAGACCGCAAACAGGCTGGTGGTCTTTTTTTTTGTATTATGACCATGGCGGTTACCGCCATGGTCATCTGCCGCTTCTCCGTTCCACCCGCCAGGGCGGAGACGACCGCTGGGCTGGAGACCGCCGGCGGTATTTGAACCCTGCTGACCGCCATGGATTTCATGCGGTTTCAAACCGCCATGAAATCCATGGCGGTGAGCACTATCAGTGCCAGGGAATTCCTTCCCTGAGACTGATAGGGGTCTCTCCCACTCCCCACCCTGACTCCCTCCCCTACCCCCCCACCACCCCTGCCACCCCCCAAAGGTGGCAGGACCACCCTCCCCACCCCGACACCCAACATAACATCATTCATACACACACAACATACATGCCAACATCCGCACACACAGTCAGACACGCACACCCACATTCAAACATACACGCACACATCCATACAGACATACCTACAGACATACATGCAATCATTCCCAAACACACAACACCCCCGCAAGCATACACGCACTCACACACCCCCTCTACATACACACACGCACACACCCATGCACGCACACAACACACAACACCCCCCCACCCCCCTCCCCTCATGGATGATCGACTTACCTGGTCCGACGATCCTCCGGGAGGGGACGGGAGCCATGGGGGCTGCTCCGCCGACACCACACCGTCAACAGAACACCGCCACGGTGAATCACAGGATGTGATTCGCTGGGCGGTGTTCTGTTGGTGTGGCGGTGGAGGTGGCGCAACCTCCACTTCCCCGCCTCCCGCCAGTATGGCTGTTGGTGGCTCTCCGTCCGTAAAAGGACGGAGAGCTGCCAACAGTCATAATAGGCCGAGTGGCAAACCGCCACCACTGGCGGTCTTCCGCATGGCGGTCCCTCGGCGGTCTTGGAAAAAGACCGCTGAGGTCAAAATGACCCCCTATGTCCAGTACACGCATAAAATGCCATCCCTGCACTCACGAAGTCCAGGAAAATGGTCCTGAAGGTCGTGGGGGCACCTATGCTAGTGCAGGGGTGCCCTCATACACAGGTACTTTGCACCCTTCCCTCAGGGCTGGATGGACTGCCATGGGGGTGATTTATAAGTGATCTGGTGCAGTGTAAATGGCAGTGAAAGGGTGCTTGCACCTTTTCACACAGGCTTTAATGGCAGCCCTGCAGAAGCATTTGCATGGACTCCCTATAGGTGGAAAAATATATGCTGCAGCCCATAGGGTTCTCCTGGAACTCCAGGGCCCTGGGTACATAGGTACAATATGCTAAAGGCTTATAAGGGGCAACAGTATGCCAATTGTGGGTGAAATACTGCGTTAACAGTAAATACCCACATTTAGAGGAGAGAGAGCAAAATCACTGGGGTCTGGGTTAGCAGGATCCCAGTGAACACACTCAAGCACACTGACATCAGGCAGAAAATGGGGGTAACCATGTCAAGAAAGAGGATACTTCCTACAATGATGAAATCTGACATTGTTCTATCAGTGGTTCGTGTTGCCAGTGGTATGATAATTCTGCCTATTCAATCTATCATGTGTTTTGCAGTTTCACATACATGCCCATCTCCAACTGTGTCCTCAGCCCATACAGCACTTAGCATTTGTTGCTGCAAATGTAGTGTGAGTTTGAATGTTCTTACAGAACCTCTCTGTGATTTCATTGTTCTTGAGAGTTCAGCCTGGACTAGGTGCTATAGAAGAGGGATTTGCTTACTGAGAACATGGCAGAGCTAAAAATGTGGCATCTTATCTAAGGCCCTGTTGGAGACTGGCATGGCTTTTAGTGGGTACCTGAGGGTACTTACACCTTGTGCCAGGTCCAGTTACCCATTATTAGTATATTAGTAGTGTTCTAGCAGCTTAGGCTGATAGAGGTAGCTACAGCAGAGCAGCTTAGGCTGAGCTAGGAGACATGCAAAGCTCCTACTATACCACTAATATCATATAGGTGCTATATCATAAGAAACAAAATACTCAGGGTTACTAAAAATAAAGGTACTTTATTTAGTGACAATGTGCCAAAAATATCTCAGAGGATATACTCCTTTAGGAGGAAAGTAAAATACCCAACATATACACACAAACCAAAATCAGGTAAGTAAAACAGTTAGAAAAGTAGTGCAAACACTGTAGAATACAATAGGATGCAATAGGCCTAGGGGCAACACAAACCATATACTAAGAAAGTGGAATGCAAACTACTTAGGGACCCCTAGGCTAGTGTAGTGTGTAGAGGGTCTCTGGGAGTGTAAGAAAACACTAGGGGTGTCCAAGATACCCCACCCCAAGAACCTGGAAGGTAGGAGTAAAGTACTACTATCTCCCCAGAAACACACTAAAGTTGTGATAAAGGATTTTGCAAAGACCACAACAGACTGCAAAGACCTGAAGACAGAATACTTGACCTGAGGAGCTGCAAAGGACGGGGACCAAGTTTAAGAGTCACAAAAGTGTCCAGTGGGGGCAGGAGCCCACTAAACCCCAGATGAAGTTGCAAAATGGCTGCCTCTGGATAGAAGAAGCTGAAGATTCTGCAACAACAAAAAGAGCTAGGAACTTATCCTTCATGCAGAAGATGTCCCACGGAGTGCTGGAGGATGTGGAGTTGTTTCCTTGGCAAAACACAACAAACAAGCCTTGCTACCTGTAAGAGTCACAGTTAGAAAAAAAGGATGCTGCCCAAGCCCAGGAAGGACCAGGATGTCGCTACTTGGGTAAGGAGACAGAGGGGGCCCTCAGCAATGCAGAGAGCCCATGCACAAGCAAGAAGCACCTGCAGAAGTCCTTGAACGTGGGTTCAAGAAGTCTGAACATGGCAGTCGTCTCAACACTGCAGAAGAGGGTCCCACAACACCGGAGATCAACTCAGAGAGCTGAGCATCACAGGACAGAGTATTGGGGAACTAGACTTGGCTGTGCATGCAGGATGTTGTGGAAATGTGCACAGAAGCCCTTGTAGCTGCAGTTCACATGGTGCACAGGATTACTGCCTAGGGAGGGGAGGCAAGGACTTACCTCCTCCAAATTTGAACAGTTGGACCACTAGACAGTATGGGTCTCTTGGGTTCACCACCTGTGTTCCAGGGGCCACGCTCGTAAGGATGAGAGGGGTCTTAGAGTACCAGTAATGCTGAAGTTTGGTTCCTGCTGAAGAAGGGGTATGATTCCGTTGACCCACTGGAGATTTCTTTGTGGATTCTAGTGCAGGATGAAGGCAGGCAGTCACCAAAGCATGTGCCACCAGGAAGCAGTCGAGAAAGCTGGCAGGATTAGGTGCTACAATGTCACTGGTAGTCTTCTTGCTACTTTGTTGGAGCTTTGCTGGTGTCCTGGAGCAGTCAGCGGTCGATCCCTGGCAGAAGTCGAAGAGAGAGGTGCAGAAGAACTCTGGTGAATTCTTGCAAGTTGTTATCTGAGGAAAAGCCCACTGGAGAGACCCTAAATAGCCCTCAGAGAAGGATTGGCCACCTAGCCAGGTAAGCACCTATCAAGAGGGGCCTCTGCCATCACCTGTTGGCACTGGCCACTCAGAGGCCTCCAAAGTGCCCTCACACCTCTGGAAACAAGATGACAGAGATCTGGGACACACTGGAGGAGCTCTGGACACCACCCCTGGGGTGGTAATGGACAGGGGAGTGGTCACTCCCATTTCCTTTGTCCAGTTTTGCACCAGAGCAGGGACTGGGGGTTCCCTAAACTGGTGTAGACTGGCTTATGCAAGGAGGGCACCATCTGTGCCCTTCAAAGCATTTCCAGAGGCTGGGAGAGGCTACCCCTCCACAGCCTTTAACACCTATTTTCAAAGGGAGAGGGTGTAACACCCTCTCTCAGAGGAAATCCTTTGTTCTGGTTTCTGGGACTGGGCTGCCCAGACCCCAGGATGGCAGAACCCTGTCTGTGGAATGGCAGCAGTGGTAGCCTGAGAGAAAACCCCAGAGAGCTGGTTTGGCAGTAGCTGGGGTCCATAGTGGAGCCCCGAATGCATGGAATTGGCTCCCCAATACCAGATTTGGCATCACATACATTCCATGATCTTAGACATGTAACATGGCCATATTCAGAGTTACCATTGTGAAGCTACATATAGGTAATGACCTACATGTAGTGTACGTGTGGAATGGTGTCCCCGCACTCACAATGTACCCTGGGCATTAGGGTTCCAGGTGATCCTTATGGGCAGAAGCATTTCTTTTGCCTCCCTTAATGAGCTCATACAAACCTTTCATCAGAACTGCAACTGCAGCTGGAGTGAAATACTGCACACACTATTTCACAGTCATGTTCACTGCACTAAGGTAACTTAGAAGTTTGTAAGTGCGGGGATAGCATTATGAGCGTGAACTACATATATGTGAATACATATATATAGGAGGCTGGCCTGGCTTATAGTGGGTACCTTGTGGTACTTACACCCTGTGCCAGGTCCACTTATCCCTTATTAGCAGAATAGAGGTGTTTCTAGCAGGTTAGGCTGATAGAAGGTAGCTATAGCAAAGCAGCTTAGGCTGAACTAGGAGACATGCAAAGCTCCTACTATACTACTAATATCATATGGCACAATATCATAAGAAAACACAATACTCAGGGTTACATGGCCATGTTCGGAGTTACTATTGTGATGCTATACATAGGTAGTGACCTATGTATAGTTGTAGGAGGCTGGACTGGCTTGTAGTGGGTACCAAGGGGTACTTACACCTTGCACCAGGCCCAGGTATCCCTTATTAGTGTAGAGGGGTGTCTAGCAGCTTAGGCTGATAGAAAAGGTAGCTTAGCAGAGCAGCTTAGGCTGAACTAGGAGACGAGTGAAGCTCCTACAGTACCACTAGTGTCATATGCACAATATCATAAGAAAACACAATACACAGTTATACTAAAAATAAAGGTACTTTATTTTTATGACAATATGCCAAAGTATCTCAGTGAGTACCCTCAGTATGAGGATAGCAAATATACACAAGATATATGTACACAATACCAAAATATGCAGTAATAGCAATAGAAAACAGTGCAAACAATGTATAGTCACAATAGTCTGCAATGGGGGCACATAGGGATAGAGGCAACACAAACCATATACTCTAGAACTGGAATGCGAACCATGAATGGACCCCAAACCTATGTGACCTTGTAGAGGGTCGCTGGGACTGTAAGAAAACAGGGAGGGTTAGAAAAATAGCCCCCCCCCAAGACCCTGAAAAGTGGGTGCAAAGTGCACCTAAGTTCCCCAAAGAGCACAGAAGTCGTGATAGGGGAATTCTGCAAGGAAGACCAACACCAGCAATGCAACAACAATGGATTTCCTGACGAGAGTACCTGTGGAACAAGGGGACCAAGTCCAAGAGTCACGATCTAGTTGGGAGTGGGCAGATGCCCAGGAAATGCCAGCTGTGGGTGCAAAGAAGCTGCCGCTGGATGGTAGTAGCTGTGGATTCTGTAAGAACGACAAGGGCTAGAAACTTCCCCTTTGGAGGATGGATGTCCCACGTCATGAAGAGTCGTGCAGAGGTGTTTCCATGCAGAAAGACCGCAAACAAGCCTTGCTAGCTGCAAGGGTCGCGTTTAAAGTTTTTGGATGCTGCTGTGGCCCAGGAGGGACCAGGATGTCACCAATTGCGTGAGGAGACAGAAGGGGCATCCAGCAAGACAAAGAGCCCACTCAGAAGCAAGCACCAACCGCAGAAGTGCTGGAACAGGCACTACAAAGTGGAGTGAACCGGAACTCACCCGAAGTCACGAATGAGGGTCCCACGACACCGGAGGATAACTCAGGAGGTCGTGCACTGCAGGTTAGAGTGACGGGGACCCAGGCTTGGCTGTGCACAAAGGAAATCCTGGAAGAGTGCACAAGAGCCGGAGTAGCTGCAAAACACGCGGTCCCCAGCAATGCAGTCTAGCGTGGGGAGGCAAGGACTTACCTCCACCAAACTTGGACTGAAGAGTCACTGGACTGTGGGAGTCACTTGGACAGAGTTGCTGAGTTCAAGGGTCCTCGCTCGTCATGCTGAGAGGAGACCCAGAGGACAGGTGATGCAGTTCTTTGGTGCCTGCGGTTGCAAGGGGGAAGATTCCGTCGACCCACGGGAGATTTCTTTGGAGCTTCTAGTGCAGAGAGGAGTCAGACTACCCCCACAGCATGCACCACCAGGAAAACAGTCGAGAAGGCGGCAGGATCAGAGTTACAAGGTCGCAGTAGTAGTCTTTGCTACTTTGTTGAAATTTTGCAGGTTTCCAGTGCGGTCAGCAGTCGATTCCTTGGCAGAAGGTGAAGAGAGAGATGCAGAGGAACTCTGATGAGCTCTTGCATTCGTTATCTAAAGAATTCCCCAAAGCAGAGACCCTAAATAGCCAGAAAAGGAGGTTTGGCTACCTAGGAGAGAGGATAGGCTAGCAACACCTGAAGGAGCCTATCAGAAGGAGTCTCTGACGTCCAAAGAAGGAAAACCACGGCACATCCCAAGAAGTGATAATGTTCCAGATTATTCCTCGTAATGTCTTTAGATGAAACAATGGCCTGTGGCCCAAGCTGACATCTTGGAGCCAGAATCAACAGATGACAACAGAAATCCTTTTCAAATTAACAGCAGCCCAAATAGACAACAGCCGACATGTGTTTCGTCTGGGTAGACTTTATCAAGGCTATAGTTAAGATATTTAGCTCAATGTTCCGAAGTGCCAGAGACAAATTGATGTCTTATGATTTGAGAAGGCGGTCAAGTAAGGAAGAGCATGAGGACCATGGTAAGACTCAAATATCTCCAAGCGTTTCCCTCTGCGTTGTGTTGACGGCGCTGCGAATAATGATTGAGTCTCTGACGTCACCTGCTGGCACTGGCCACTCAGAGCAGTCCAGTGTGCCAGCAGCACCTCTGTTTCCAAGATGGCAGAGGTCTGGAGCACACTGGAGGAGCTCTGGGCACCTCCCAGGGGAGGTGCAGGTCAGGGGAGTGGTCACTCCCCTTTCCTTTGTCCAGTTTCACGCCAGAGCAGGGCTGGGGGATCCCTGAACTGGTGTAGACTGGCTTATGCAGAGATGGGCACCATCTGTGCCCATCAAAGCATTTCCAGAGGCTGGGGGAGGCTACTCCTCCCCAGCCCTGACACCTTTTTCAAAAGGGAGAGGGTGTAACACCCTCTCTCTGAGGAAGTCGTTTGTTCTGCCTTCCTGGGCCAAGCCTGGCTGAACCCCAGGAGGGAAGAAACCTGTCTGAGGGGTTGGCAGCAGCAGCAGCTGCAGTGAAACCCCGGGAAAGGTAGTTTGGCAGTACCCGGCTCTGAGCTAGAGACTCGGGGGATCATGGAATTGTCTCCCCAATGCCAGAATGGCATTGGGGTGACAATTCCATGATCGTAGACATGTTACATGGCCATGTTCAGAGTTACCATTGTGACGCTATACATATGTCGTGTCATATGTATAGTGCACGCGTGTAATGGTGTCCCCGCACTCACAAAGTCCGGGGAATTTTCCCTGAACAATGTGGGAGCACCTTGGCTAGTGCCAGGGTGCCCACACACTAAGTAACTTAGCACCCAACCTTTACCAGGTAAAGGTTAGACATCTAGGTGACTTATAAGTTACTTAAGTGCAGTGGTAAATGGCTGTGAAATAACGTGGACGTTATTTCACTCAGGCTGCACTGGCAGGCCTGTGTAAGAATAGTCAGATCTCCCTAAGGGTGGCAAAAGAAATGCTGCAGCCCATAGGGATCTCCTGGAACCCCAATACCCTGGGTACCTCAGTACCATATACTAGGGAATTATAAGGGTGTTCCAGTATGCCAATGTAAATTGGTGAAATTGGTCACTAGCCTGTTAGTGACAACTTGGAAAGAAATGAGAGAGCATAACCACTGAGGTTCTGGATAGCAGAGCCTCAGTGAGACAGTTAGTCATAACACAGGGAACACATACAGGGCACACTTATGAGCACTGGGGCCCTGGCTGGCAGGGTCCCAGTGACACATACAACTAAAACAACATATATACAGTGAAATATGGGGGTAACATGCCAGGCAAGATGGTACTTTCCTACAATAGGGCACACGTGTAATGGTGTCCCGCACTCACAAAGATCAGGGAATTTGCCCTGAACAATGTGGGGGCACCTTGGCTAATGCCAGGGTGCCCACATACTAAGTAACTTGGCACCCAACCTTCACCAAGTGAGGGTTAGACATATAGGTGACTTATAAGTTACTTATGTGCAGTAATAAATGGCTGTGAAATAACGTGGATGTTATTTCACTCAGGCTGCAGTGGCAGGCCTGTGTAAGAATTGTCTGCGCTCCCTATGGGTGGCAAAAGAAATGCTGCAGCCCATAGTGATATCCTGGAATCCCAATACCCTGGGTACCTAAGTACCATATACAAGGGAATTATATGGGTGTACCAGTGTGCCAATGAGAATCAGTAAATGTAGTCACTAGCCTGCACTGACAAATTTAGAAAGCAGAGAAAGCATAAACACTGAGGTGCTGGTTAGCAGAGCCTCAGTGATACAGTTAGGCAGCACACAGGGAACACATACAGGGCACATTCTATGAGCACTGGGGTCCTGCCTAGCAGAATCCCACTGACACAAGGGCTAAAACAAACATACATACAGTAAAAAATGGGGGTAACATGCCAGGCAAGATGGTACTTTCCAACTCAATCCCCCCCCCAAACGAAGGACAATAAGACTAGCCTTGTCCAGATGAGTCTTCATTTTCTAAGCGGAAATATCTGGAGATTCCATCTGCATCGGAATGGGTACTCCCAGGTCTATGTTCCACTGTATAGTGCATTCCTTGTAGAGATATGGACCACCTCAACAATTTAGGGTTTTCACCTTTCATTTGTTTTAGCCAAAGTAGAGGTTTGTGGTCTGTCTGAACAATAAAGTGTATACCAAACAGGTATGGTCTCAACTTTTTCAGTGCCCAGACCACACCAAAGGCCTCTCTCTCCATGGCAAACCAACGCTTTTCTCTAGAGGTCAACCTTCTGCTGATAAAAGCAACTGGTTGATCCTGGCCCTCAGAATTCAGTTGTGATAGTACTGCCCCTACCCCTAATTCAGATGCATCAGTTTGAACAATGAATTTCTTGGAGTAGCATGGGCTTTTTAGGACAGGTGCAGAGCACATGGCCTGTTTGAGCTCCTCAAAAGCTTTCTGACAGCTGGCTGTCCATAACACCTGCTTAGGCATTTTCTTGCTACTGAGATCATTAAGAGGGGCTGCTATGGAGCCATAATTCTTGATGAACTCCTATAGTACCCTGCGAGGCATAAAAAGGCTCTCACCTGGGTCTGAGTTGTAGGGGGCACCCAATCTATAATAGTTTGGATTTCCCCCTGTAGTGGTGCAATCTGTTCTCCACCAACCAGGTGGCCCAGATAAACCACTTTCCCCTGCCATATCTGGCACTTTGAGGCCTTGATAGTGAGGCCTGCCTTTGCAGGGCCTCCAAAACTTTCTATAGGTGGACCAGGTGATCATCCCAGGTTGAGCTAAAGACAGCAATATCATCTAGATATGCTGCATTGAAAGCCTCCAACCCTTGCAGGACTGTATTCAACAACATCTGAAAAGTAAGCAAAAACAGATCACAGCACACAGTGCACAATAGTAAAACAGAAAAGTTATAACATTTGGTAATGTTAGGTTAAGTAAAGTAGATGAAGAAACCAGGCACATCGGTATTCGAATCTTGTCTTAAGAAGTGAGTTCCTTTATTATGGGCGAAGTTGTGTTCAATAAGCAAAGAGCATCATTCCAAACACAGCCAACACATGTTTGGTCACACTGGTGACTTTTTCAAGGCTGTAGAAAAACATATATGTATATACTTGATGGATCAATGGAAAAGTTACAAAAATAAAAACAAGTATGTATGACAAAAGGATGCCATCATGTGCAATGGTTAGTGCGCGTGGTAACAAGATCACAAGGTCAGGCAAGGAAATATATGCACCATGGACATGGCTAAGAAATTCCAGAAATAACACCTGTGTGTACCTAAAACACCCAAGTCTACAAAAGGTGAAAATGACGGCAGAAATCTTGCAAGTTTCCCTGAGTTGAGTAGCATGGGAAACTCTAGTGACCAAGTGTAGTGACATGGAAGAGAGCTCAGTTAAGGTGACTAAAAGCCGAGTGATAAAAACAAGGAATGTAGCAAAAAAGGTTTAGACACAAGTGAGAACCAAAAGTCAGGTTCAAAGAAAATCAAGGAGACTAATGGTCTCAGAACATTCCTAATCTGGCGTACTGGTAACAACAAAGTAAGTCTAAAAAATCTCAGGAGTAATAGTACAGTCCAAACATCTGAATCGTCTAAAGAAATGGGGGGAAACAAAGTAAACTAGAATAAATAATGTTAAACATGAACAACCGTTCCAAAAATACAAGTTATGGGATCCATAAATATCCAAATGTGAGAAATACCTGTAACTAATTAATGCTGGTATTATTGTGCCACACTGGAAAAGGCGTCCAATTTAAGTGAGGGATAGCCAATCAAAAGGACCATGTTAAGTCCATGTGCCAAATTCTAAGAAAGAATATAAGAGACCATAGTTACACGAGAGTAAAGGAAGAAAAATCCCTAGGGGCAAGTCAACCCCATGACTGTGATTCCAAAAAATCCCAGGAAGGAATTATAGCTAAAATTGCAACTAAAAAGTAAGTGAATCCAAAGCCAAATGTCGCCCCTAACATAGGTTATGGAATATGGGGTTGCACGAGTAAAGTGACTAGTACCGCCAGTAAAATAACAAGTGACAATGATTGTAAAGGTAGAAAAAATTATACAGCTAAGATTGTACAATCTCGTGCTCCAATACGACTAGTACCGCCAGTAAGGTAACAAGTGACATTGCTTGTAAAGTTAGAAAAGAGTACAGTTAACATTGGCTTCAGTACGGGCGTCCATTCAGCCCACGAAAATGGTAGAAGCACAGCCAGTCCTTAAACCAAAGAAGCCCAGGAGCTCAAGCTCCGACTCGCCGTGAAAGCGACTAATGCCAGAAGTCCATGAGACTAAACAATTCTCAAGAAGTGTAAAACGGAACCCAAGTTCCGACTCACCGCGTAACAGTCTAAAGCCGTCAGCCCATGAATTGTAGCGTTTCCATCGGTTCCCGGTAGAACGCTGAGAACGCGTCTAATTAGTCAACGTGAAACATGTTACTACGAACGGGCACAAAGATAAAGGTAGGACTATCGAAAACATGAAAGGCGACGAGAGCTACATAAACCGGTGAAAAGGGGAGCCATATTAAGTGTAAGAGTTATGTAAAACGAAAACCAAAGTGCTATGTGAACATCGAGTAGCTAGGAGATGATAAGCATGCAAAGGGAAGCTCGGAGACAAAGAAAAAATTAAAAATGGCATGTAGTAAACAAGAAACAGAAGGTAAAGAAAAGCCCTGGTCCCAGTCCTGCCACCGTCTTAAAAGGTGCAACAAAATTAGACATCAATGGTAAAACAAAGAACAATGTATATAATGTAACGTACAAAATTGGCGTGAAGCCATGAGACCATATATATAGTTATACAAAGATATCAAGAAACAAATGTAATACAAAATAGAAAATGAAAGAGATTAAACAGTAATAATTCATAGAGAGTGAAAACCATCAATTCCATGATGGTCATAGTCATATGAACCAAAATACATGTGAACAACATGTCCAATATGAAAAGTACAGTAACAGGATTTTTCTCAGAGTAGCCAACCACATTGACACACAAAGGAGTATACCTAGTACAAACAGGGAGACTCCTAAATGGATATAGTCCTTTTAGCGAGACCAAGAACAGTATAGACAAAATATAATAGTTACATCAAAACAGAAAGGGCACCCCAATGAGAGGAACAGTAATGCATAAAGTAGCTACATATTCAGTGAGGACAGGGCTAGTTAAGAAAAACATGTAATTCCCTGTCCAAGTTGAGGCCCATATCAACAGCCCTGATTTTCAATATCTATCTGGCCTCACATTTACGCAAGTCCTTAGTCCTATTGCCAAATCTAGGTGCAGTGTTAACATGGGCAATACCAAGGAATCTGATATTGAGAATGTCACTCTCTCCATGCAGTAGGTTGAAATGTGTAGCAAGAGGATACGTTTGATTATGGTTCCTGATAGCCCTAATATGCTCTTGTATTCGTTCTTTCAAAGGTCGAATTGTGCTACCCACGTATATCAGACAACATACACAAATTATGCAGTACACAGTATATTTAGTGTTACAGTTGATTAATTGTCTAATGTGGTGGGTGACCCCAGTATTGTAAGAGAAAGTCGTTGTTTTATTGAGAGCCATAGAACATGAGACACAGCAACCACATTTGTAAAAGCCAATAGGTGAGTTGGGGAGCCAAGTAAGCTGGGATGTTTTGGCAGGTGGAGCCAGAAAACTGGGACATAGGATATTTCTCAAGGTTTTCCCCCTGTTGTGTATGATTAATGGCAGGTGGAGCCAGAAAACTGGGACATAGGAGATTTCTCAAGGTTTTCCCCCTGTTGTGTATGATTAATGGAGGTAAGAAGAAGGCTATTCCATTTATTACTAAATTTAGCCCTGCCAGTATGTCAATCTACCGGATTTTGAAAAAACACTGGCACCTTTTACTATTGGATGGTAATTTGGCTACTGTGATCAACAAAACTCCATCAATCCTACACAGCAGGGGGAAAACCTTGAGAAATCTCCTATGTCCCAGTTTTCTGGCTCCACCTGCCAAAACATCCCAGCTTACTTGGCTCCCCAACTCACCTATTGGCTTTTACAAATGTGGTTGCTGTGTCTCATGTTCTATGGCTCTCAATAAAACAACGACTTTCTCTTACAATACTGGGGTCACCCACCACATCAGACAATTCATCAACTGTAACACTAAATATACTGTGTACTGCATAATTTGTGTATGTGGTCTGATATACGTGGGTAGCACAATTCGACCTTTGAAAGAACGAATACAAGAGCATATTAGGGCTATCAGGAACCATAATCAAACTTATCCTCTTGCTACACATTTCAACCTACTGCATGGAGAGAGTGACATTCTCAATATCAGATTCCTTGGTATTGCCCATGTTAACACTGCACCTAGATTTGGCAATAGGACTAAGGACTTGCGTAAATGTGAGGCCAGATGGATATTGAAACTCAGGGCTGTTGATATGGGCCTCAACTTGGACAGGGAATTACATGTTTTTCTTAACTAGCCCGGTCTTCACTGAATATGTAGCTACTTAATGCATTACTGTTCCTCTCATTTGGGTGCCCTTTCTGTTTTGATGTAACTATTATATTTTGCCTATACTGTTGTTGGTCTCGCTAAAAGAAGGACTAAATCCCATATAGGAGTCTCCCTGTTTGTACTAGGTATACTCCTTTGTGCGTCTATGTGGTTGGCTACTCTGAGAAAAATCCTGTTACTGTACTTTTCATATTAGACATGTTGTTCACATGTATGTTGGTTCAAATGACTATGACCATCATGGACTTGATGGTTTTCACTCTCTATGAATTATTACTGTGTAATCTCTTTCATTTTCTATTTTGTATTACATTTGTTTCTTGATATCTTTGTATAACTTTATATATATGGTCTCATGGCTGCACGCCAATTTTGTACGTTACATTATGTACATTGTTCTTAGTTTTACCATTGATGTCTAATTTTGTTGCACCTTTTAGGACCGTGGCAGGACTGGGACCGGGACTTTTCTTTACCTTCTGTTTCGTGTTTACTACATGGCATTTTTCATTTTTTCTTTGTCTCCGAGCTTCCCTTTGCATGCTAATCATCTCCTAGCTACTCGATGTTCACATAGCACTTTGGTTTTCGTTTTACATAACTCTTACACTTAATATGGCTCCCCATTTCACCGGTTTATGTACCTCTCGTCGCCTTTCATGTTTTCGATAGTCCTAACTTTATCTTTGTGCCCGTTCGTAGTCACATGTTTCACGTTGACTAATTAGACGCGTTCTCAGCGTTCTGCCGGGAACCGATAGAAACGCTACAATTCATGGGCTGATGGCTTTAGACTGTTACGCGGTGAGTCGGAACTTGGGTTCCGTTTTACACTTATTGAGAATTGTTTAGTCTCATGGACTTCTGGCATTAGTCGCTTTCACGGCGAGTCAGAGCTTGAGCTCCTGGGCTTCTTTGGTTTAAGGACTGGCTGTGTTTCTACCATTTTCGTGGGCTGAATGGACACCCGTACTGGAGCCAATGTTAACTGTACTCTTTTCTAACTTTACAAGCAATGTCACTTGTTACCTTACTGGCGGTACTAGTCGTATTGGAGCACAAGATTGTACAATCCTAGCTGTATAATTTTTTCTGACTTTACAATCATTGTTACTAATTATTTTACTGGTGGTACTAGTCACTTTACTCGTGCAACCCCATATTCCATAACCTATGTTAGGGGCGGCATTTGGCTTTGTTTTCACTTACTTTTTAGTTGCAATTTTAGCTATAATTCCCTCCTGGGATTTTTTGGGGTCACAGTCATGGGGTTGACTTGCCCCTAGGGATTTTTCTTCCTTTACTCTCGTGTAACTAAGGTCTCTTATATTCTTTCTAAGAATTTGGCACATGGACTTAACATGGTCCTTTTGATTGGCTATCCCTCACTTAAATTGGACGCCTTTTCCAGTGTGGCACAATAATACCAGCATTAATTAGTTACAGGTATTTCTCACATTTGGATATTTATGGATCCCATAACTTGTATTTTTGAAACGGTTGTTCGTGTTAAACATTATTTATTCTAGTTTACTTTGTTTCCCCCCATTTCTTTAGACGATTCAGATGTTTGGACTGTACTATTACTCCTGAGATTTTTTAGACTTACTTTGTTGTTACCAGTACGCCAGATTAGGTATGTTCTGAGACCATTAGTCTCCTTGATTTTCTTTGAACCTGACTTTTGGTTCTCACTTGTGTCTAAACCTTTTTTGCTACCTTCCTTGTTTTTATCACTCGGCTTTTAGTCACCTTAACGGAGCTCTCTTCCATGTCACTACACTTGGTCACTAGAGTTTCCCATGCTACTCAACTCAGGGAAACTTGCAAGATTTCTGCCGTCATTTTCACCTTTTGTAGACTTGGGTGTTTTAGGTACACACAGGTGTTATTTCTGGAATTTCTTAGCCATGTCCATGGTGCATATATTTGCTTGCCTGACCTTGTGATTTTGTTCCCACGCGCACTAACCATTGCACATGATGGCATCCTTTTGTCATATATACTTGTTTTTATTTTTGTAACTTTTCTATTGATACATCGAGTAGATACATATATGTTTTTCTACAGCCTTGAAAAAGTCACCAGTGTGACGAAACACGTGCTGGCTGTGTTTGGAATGATGCTCTTTGCTTATTGAATACAACTTCACCCACAATAAAGGAAGTCACTTCTAAAGACAAGATTCGAATACCGATGTGCCTGGTTTCTTCATCTACTTTACTTAACCTAACATTACGGAATGTTATGACTTTTCTGTTTTACTATTGCGCATTGTGTGCTGTGATCTGTTTTTGCTTACTATTTCTTGTGTAAAGTTTTACACAGTGTCTGTGTCCATGGGTAGTAGGGCACTCTGATCACCTGCACCATACTCTGTTCCCCAAATATTCTACATTACTGTACATTCCCCTTTGAGTGCGGCTAATTTTCACCCTTACTACCTGTTA
This sequence comes from Pleurodeles waltl, assembly GCF_031143425.1. Classification (NCBI taxonomy): domain Eukaryota; kingdom Metazoa; phylum Chordata; class Amphibia; order Caudata; family Salamandridae; genus Pleurodeles; species Pleurodeles waltl. The sequence goes on along the minus strand of NC_090444.1, from coordinate 334,769,234 downwards.
TAACCTCTGAAAAGTGGCAGGTGCATTTTTCAAAACAAAGGGGATTACTGTGAATTGGTAGTGCCCTCCAATGGTAGAAAATGCAGTCTTGGGTTTAGCATCTTCTGCCAATCTAATCTGCCAATACCCTGGAGTTAGATCAAAAGTGCTAAGATAGTTGGCAGAAGCCAGTGTATCAATTAGCTCATCTTCCCTGGGTATAGGGTGAGCATCAGTTTTGGTTACCTGATTGAGCCCTCTGTAATCTACACAAAACCTCATCTCTCTCTTTCCATCTTTGGTGTGAGGTTTTGGTACAAGCACAACTGGGCTAGCCCAGGGGCTTTCAGAAGGTTCAATCACCCCTAAATCCAACATTTTCTTCACCTCTTGTTTAATGCAGTCTCTGACATGGTCAGGCTGCCTATAAATTTTACTTTTGACAGGCAGGCTGTCTCCAGTGTCAGTTGTATGTTCACACCAGGACGTTGTACCTGGTACAAGTGAAAGGAGGTCTGAAAATTGGTTTAGGAGATTGATGCAGTTGACTTTCTGTTCTGCAGTCAGACAATCTGCTAAAACTACTCACTCCACTAAGGCATCTGCTTCAGTGGTGGAGAAGAGATCAGAGAGAGGGTCACTCTCTTCTTCCTGTCCCTCGTCTGTTGCCATGAGCAGGGTGAGATCAGCCCTGTCATAGTAGGGTTTTCGGAGGTTGACATGAATCACCCTAGGGGGACTCCAGGCAGTACCCAGGTCTACCAAATAGGTAACCTCACCCTTCTTTTCAACTATGAGATGGGGTCCACTCCATTTGTCTTGGAGTGCTCTTGGGGCCACAGGCTCCATTACCCACACCTTCTGTCCTGGTTGGTACAGGGTCAGGACAGCCTTCTGGTCATGCCATTGCTTTTGTAGCTCCTGGCTGGCCTGAAGGTTTTTACTGGCCTTTTTCATATACTCAGACATTCTGAATCTTAGGCCAAGTACATAGGCGGTCATAACAACATTGGCGGTAAAAGCCGTTTACCGCCGTGCAGAAGACCGGCAACACACCGCTGCGGAATTCCGCCACAGCTATTATGACCCACAGCTCACAATCCTCCAAAATACAGACACCCACACAAGTCCGCCACACCAAAGGTCAGTGATAAACTGGCGAAAACAAAACCTCCACCATCATGCCAACAGAAATACGCCCACACTATCACTACTCACGAATCCACACGGCGGTCTTTCAACTGCGGTATTCAATTGGCGGTACACACCGCCGCGCTCAAAATACACACACATTTACAAAACACAGCCACATTGGACAATTTGAAATACACACACCTGATACACATACACACACCACTCCCACACTCTCAATACAATATAAAACACACACTCACATCACCCACAAACCCTTACGACAACAATTACTGAGAGAAGGCCAGAGAGAGACACCACCATCAACAACACTAGCATCCACAGGCGCACAACACCATCACCCACATAACTTCCACGCACCGCACACAACACACCACTACATATCAGCAAACTTATCACCCCACACACCACCGTACACATCACTTACACCACCCCTTGGCACGGCAAAGACACCCCAGATTCTCGGAGGAGGAGCTCAGGGTCATGGTGGAGGAAATCGTCCGGGTAGAGCCACAACAATTCGGAGCACAGGTGCAGCACACCTCAATTGCAAGGAAGATGGAGCTATGGCGAAGAATAGTGGACAGGGTCAACGCAGTGGGACAGCACCCAAGAAATCGGGAGGACATCAGGAAGAGGTGGAACAACCTATGGGGGAAGGTGCGTTCCATGGTCTCAAGACACCACCTGGCTGTTCAGCAGACAGACGGCAGACCCCCACCTCCTCCCCCACAACTAACAACATGGGAGGAGCAGGTCTTGGCGATTCTGCATCCTGAGGGCCTTGCAGGAGTAGGTGGAGGAATGGACTCTGATGAGTCAAATCTTAACTATTACATCCCCCACCCTACCTGCATGCCAGCACATACCCCCACCCTCACCCCCATCACTCTAACTCCTCACAAATGTCCCAACATCACAAACCACATATCCTAACACCATGCCCTGCATGCAACAACAAAGCATGGACACCCATCACCAAAGCATGCCCACTGCACATACCCATACATCCCCCTATACAATCATCACACAAGGTCCCACACAGGAATGCAAACACTGGGGTACACGGTCAACCACCCAGTGCACACCATGACACACACAGATGTAATAAACATTCTTTTATACCCCTGCAGGATCCCTACCCAACGTCACCGGACAGGAGGGTCCACACATGTCCACACCACCAACAGTAGAGGCCCACAGTGATGACATCAACTCTGTCCAATTGGGTCTAGATGACCAGCCTGGCCCATCGGGACCTCAGGACAGTCGGTTCCCCACACCCAGTCACAGGCCACCACAGAGCTTCCCCCCCTCTGGAAACACAAGCACAGCACCCACCCAGCGGGCCCATACCTCCATCCCCAGGACACGTCAAGCAGCTGTGTGTCCACCACTACAGGGAACCCAGGCTAACCCACCACCCCAACAACAACAGGGACTTAGGGGCAGTGGTAGTGGGCACACGGTCCAGGGGATGGAGGCCCAGAAACACAGGGGAACTGGGAGGGCTGCTGTGCGACAGGGGGCGGACAGGCCCAGGGAACCCACTCTCCACAAGGCCCTCACCTCCATCATGGGAGCCTACCACCACTCCCAGGAGACAATGGCAACAGTACTGGCCAAGTTTCAGGAGACCCAGCGCCTGCAGGAGGAACAGTATATGGGCTTCAGGGAGGAACTCAGAACCATCAATTCCACCCTGGGCACCATCGTAGGGGTGCTGAAGGAAGTACTCAACACCAGGAGGTACACTGTGGCACTACAGGGGCCCCTGACACTGGCCTGGACGATGAACTGCCCACCACCTCCGCCTGCGCTAGTGGACAGGAGGCACCGCCACAGGACCACCACATCAGCACCCCACCCCCTGCAGAGGGAGAACCACCTCGCAAACAGGCCCTGAGATCCAGGACAAAGACAGAGAATGATGCCAAGACCCCCGCCAAGAAATGAGACCACCCTGATTGTCATCCTACTGTCCCACTTTGTCACCCTGTCCATCCTCAAACTGCCCCAGCTCCACTTCCTATGCCCATATGGGCAATGCACTTGTGAGACTAATAGACTGGACTCTGCCATGGACATTCCTCCGCCATCACCCCTCACCATTTTACAAGCCCCTCCAATATTGAGCACTTAAATAAACACCCTTAAAGCACAAAACAATCTGGAGTCTGTCTGTGATTTCGGAATACTGTAGTAGCAATAACTGTGGCAAAAAGCTTTTTCATTGGTAATGTCAACATACCTATGTCCCACAGCTCTAGTCCATGGGAATCAAAGCAGATGTCACACAGTGGGACCCACATCTGTGAAATCGTAAGGGAAAGTGACAACTCAGTGACCATAAACTGGGTGAAAACGACAGACAGTAGAGAGGCAGTAGTGTTAAAGTACATGTAGTAGGCAGGTCTATATTCTTACCTGTGTCTCACTGGAAATATTGATGGATCACTGAGTCCCTGATGTCCATGTCTTCTTCCTCTGCTTCCTCGTCTTCACTGTCCACAGGCTCCACAGCTGCCACAACATCGCCATCTGGACCATCCTCCTGCAGAAAAGGCACCTCTCATTGCAAAGCCAAGTTGTGAAGCATACAGCAGGCCACGATGATCTGACACACCTTCTTTGGTGAGTAGAATAGGGATCCACCTGTCATATGGAGGCACCTGAACCTGGCCTTCAGGAGGCCGAAGGTCCGCTCGATCACCCTCCTAGTTCGCCCATGGGCCTCATTGTAGCATTCCTCTGCCCTTGTCCTCGGATTCCTCACTGGGGTCAGTAGCCATGACAGGTTGGGGTAACCAGAGTCACCTGCAAATGGCGAGGGACAACTGTTAGACACACACTAACCTGGAGGGATATCCCCAGACCCAACCAACCATTCCCACTGACTAGCTTCCAGGTGCTCACCTAATCGCCACACGCAGTGCCTCTGGAGTTGACCCATCACATAAGGGATGCTGCTATTCCGCAGGATGTAGGCGTCATGCACTGAGCCAGGGAACTTGGCATTCACATGGGAGATGTACTGGTCTGCCAAACATACCATCTGTACATTCATGGAATGATAACTCTTCCTGTTTCTGTACACCTGTTCACTCCTGCGGGGGGGTACCAAAGCCACATGTGTCCCATCAATAGCACCTATGATGTTGGGGATATGTCCCAGGGCATAGAAATCACCTTTCACTGTAGGCAAATCCTCCACCTGAGGGAAAACGATGTAGCTCTGCATGTGTTTCAGCAGGGCAGACAACACTCTGGGCAACACATTGGAAAACATAGGCTGGGACATCCCCGATGCTATGGCCACTGTTGTTTGAAATGACCCACTTGCAAGGAAATGGAGCACTGACAGCACCTGCACTTGAGGGGGGATTCCTGTGGGATGGCGGATAGCTGACATCAGGCCTTGCTCCAGCTGGGTACACAGTTCCTGGATTGTGGCACGGTCAAGCCTGTATGTGATTATCCCATGTCTTTCCTCCATTGTCGACAGGTCCACCAACGGTCGGTACACCGGAGGATGCCGCCATCTCCTCACATGTCCCAGCGGACAGTGCCTATGAAGGACAACAGCGAGCACAGAGTCAAACAACTCAGAGGTACATACCCACAGCTTACACAGAACACCATTCATAATCTAAAAAGTGGCCTGTATGTGTGTTGAGTCTAGGCCTAGGTATGTGTGATGCAGTTGAAATTGTAGGCATATGGGACCCTAAAATGACGGCTGCCTGACCTGTAAAGTGAGACAATAGGATCTGAGGTAACTGCGCTGGCGGTGTACAACGTCGCGGTAGGCGGTCGAAGACCGCTGCGCAATGCTACATTGGTTAACAGTGGACCCTATGGGTCCCAGGAGCCAATGACGATGTACGCCGGCGGTGACGTGACCGCCATTTTCTATCTGTTCAATCACTCGATACCTGATCTTCGACAGGAGAGGACATACACTGCAACTGCTGCTGTGACCTCGGTCTGGAAGAGACAATGGCTCGAGTGTCTGGGGAAAGTGCCCCTGCCTTCACATCGGAGGAGTTGGAGAAACTCGTGGGTGGGGTCCTCCCCCAGGACACGCTACTCTACGGTCCTCCAGACAAACAGGTATGTACACTGGGAGCATGCTGTATGCGCTATGCCTATGTGGAGAGGGGTGGATGTAAGAAGGAAGGGGGGAGAGTGCGGCGTGCATGAAACGACGGTGAGTGCATGTGCCACATGGCAAGGGTAGGGATGGGGGCCAATCACTTTGACGGTGCAGTTGGTAATAACTTTCTCTTCCCCCTGTACAAATCATGTAGGTCAGCGCCCACCAGAAAAATCATATTTGGCGTGCCATCGCCAAGGACGTCTGGACCCTGGGGGTCCACCACAGACGGAACACCCATGTTGATGGGAGGACATTCGCAGCTGGAGCAAAAAGATGGTGGAGGCTCGGCTGGGGATGGCCTCCCAACGTGGGAGGGGTGCCCGTCGCACCATGACCCCCATGATGTTCAGGATCCTGGCGGTGGCGTACCCGGAGTTGGATGGGCGCTTGAGGTCATCACAGCAGCCACAAGGGGGTGAGTACACTCGCATTCTGCTGATTTTGCGCGCAGTGGAGGTGTCTGGGTGGGGGAGGTGGGCTGTGGGTTTCCCTAGGCCAGGTCGAGTTCCGTAGGCAAGGTCCCTCCGTAAGGCAGGCCATGTGGCTCCCCACCGCACCTCTGTAGAGTGACAACTACACCTAGTCATGCCCCTGTGTCAGCCATGTGTGCAGATGTCGTCCATAGCCTAGTAGGCCATTTCCCAGGAATTGAACAGTGGAGCCCAAGTACGCAGCGTAGTGCAGGGGACTTCTGTGTCTATCTTGTCTGCCAACTGTAGCGGTAATGCATTCACTCAACATGTCTTTCTTCTGTCGTCCCCCCCTTTTTGTGGTCTCCCTATTCTTGTGTGCATTAGCATCATCAGGCGGAGGAGCAGTGGCACCGGAGCACGAGGGGGCTGCATCGCACATGGCCATGGAGGGCTGCACTACGGACGCGGACTTCACCAGTGGGACGGAGGGCGAGGGGAGCTCCACGGCGGGGACAGGAGCTGAGACAGTGACACGGACTCGTCCTCTGATGGAAGCTCCCTTGTGGTGACGGCAACATCTGTGCCCCCCCATCTACAGGTACAGCCGCCACCCCCCCTTCCAGCACTGCCCAACCAGCAGCCCCTCAGCCTTCGCCCCGTGCCCGCTCACTCGGGAGGGTGGGCATCTCCTTCGCCGCAGGCACCTCAGGCCCTGCCCCAGTCACCCCTGCTGCCCTCAGTGAGGAGGCCATTGACCTCCTCAGGTCCCTCACTGTTGGGTAGTCTACCATTTTGAATGCCATCCAGGGTGTAGAAAGGCAGCTGCAACAAACAAATGCATTCCTGGAGGGCATTCATTCTGGTCAGGCGGCCCTTCAGTGAGCTTTTCAGACTCTTGCCTCAGCACTGATGGCAGCCATTGTCCCTGTGTCTAGCATCCCCCCTCCAACTTCCTCCACTCAGACTCAATCCCCTGTACCTCAGCCTATCCCAAGCACACCATCAGACCAGCATGCACACATGTCAACACACAAGGGAAGTTCAGGCAAACATAAGCACCACACATCCCACAGGCACTCACGCAAGCATCACACACATGCAAACACACCAACATCCACTGCCTCCACTGTGTCCCCCTCCTTCTCGTCTCCCTCCTCCCTCCCTGTCTCGTCTACACTCACACCTGCATGCACTACCTCTACAGCCACTACTACCATCACCAGCACACCCACCACCACACCCTGCTCACGTGCAGTCACCACCCCCACTACCATTCACATGTCCCCTGAGTTTTCTCCCAGTGTGTCAGTGACGCCCCCTCCCAAGATACACAAACGCAGGCACACACCTACCCAACAGCCATCCACCTCACGACAGCCTCCAGCGCATGCACCTTCACCCAAAGTCAGCAAACGAACACCTCCTACAACCACAACCTCTTCCTCCACTCCCAAACCCCCTCCAGCTACCCGTCCCAGTGTCTCCCAAAAACTTTTCCTGTTCAAACTTGACCTCTTTCCCACACCTCCCCCACCCCGTACGTCTCCTAGGTCCCAAACTAGCACCTCAACCACAACATCTCCGGGACCAGTGGTGCCTGTAGTCACCAGAATCTGGAGTGCACCGGCCACCAGGGCAGCCAGGGTGGCATGGAGCCACAGCACAGACAGTCCCCCACCTGTCAAGCATCAGAAGTTAGCCAGTGCCCGGCAGGAGAGGGGGAAGACTCCAGCCACCAAAGCCGCTCCCAGGGCTACAGGTGGGAGTGTGGAGTCAGCTGCGACACCTTCCAAGGTGGGGAAGGGGCACAAGACAGTCAGCAAGTCTGGAAAGAGCAGCACGGCGGAGAAGACCGCCATCATCCCAGCTGCCCAGGAGGCCACTGCCAGCACCAGCCCAGCTGCCGAAGAGGCCACCGCCAGCACCAGCCCAGCTACCCAGGAGGCCACCGCCAGCACAAGCCCAGCTGCCCAGGAGGCCACCGCCAGCACCAGCCCAGCTGCCCAGGAGGCCACCATTAGCACAAGCCCAGCTGGCCAGGACCAGCCCAGCTGCCCAGGAGGCCACCTCCAGCACAAGCCCAGCTGCCCAGGAGGCCACCGCCAGCACCAGCCCCGCTGGGCCATGAAGGACCACCAGCAAAAGCCCCGCTGGGCCATGAAGGACCGCCAGCAACAGCCCGCTGGGCCATGAAGGACCGCCAGCATCTGAGTCACTGCAATGGAGGCTGCCACCTCAAGAACCGCTGAACAGGGCACCGCCGCCTCAAGAACCGCTGAACAGGGAACCGCCATCCCAAGAACCGCTGAACAGGGCACCGCCGCGTCAAGAACCACTGAACAGGGCACGTCCGCCTCAAGAACCGCTGAACAGGGCACCGCCGTCTCAAGAAACGCTGAACAGGGCACCGCCGCCTCAAGAACTGCTGAACAGGGCACCGCTGCCTCAAGAAACGCTGGCACATGAGCACGAAGGGCACTGACGCTACTGTGTCCATCACAGGCAGAATGAAGCACTCTGGGCACCATGCCCCCCCCAGAACCAGTGGATAGATCCATCCACTACCTCTGTCCTTAGCAGGATGAAGCACTCTGGGCACCATGCCCCCTCCAGAACCAGTGGAGATTGTCATCCACCACCTCTGTCCTTAGCAGGATGAAGCACTCTGGGCACCATGCCCCCTCCAGAACCAGTGGAGACTGTCATCCACTACCTCTGTCCTTAGCAGGATGAAGCACTCTGGGCACCATGCCCCCTCCAGAACCAGTGGAGAGATCCATCCACTACCTGTTACCTTAGCAGGATGAAGCACTCTGGGCAACATGCCCCCTCCAGAACCAGTGGAGACTGTTATCCACTCGAGAGACTGTGGCTTTGCACTCCCCAGGATGGAACAGTGGGCAACCCACCCACTGTAGAGACATTAGAGACTGTGGCTTTGCACTCCCCAGGATGGAACAGTGGGCAACCCACCCACTGTAGAGACTTGAGAGACTGTGGCTTTGCACTCCCCAGGATTGAACAGTGGGCAAACCACCCACTGTAGAGACTTGAGAGACTGTGGCTTTGCACTCCCCAGGATGGAACAGTGGGCAACCCACCCACTAGAGAGACTTGAGAGACTGTGGCTTTGCACTCCCCAGGATTGAACAGTGGGCATGTGGCCCCCTCGTGGATTTGCCGTCGTGCACTCAACCGGCTGAGGTGCCCCCCCTTTCCCTCCCCCTGAGGTACCTGTTTTCTTGCTCTCTGATGCCCCTGCTGTGTTCTCTCCGTCATGGTCAGGGATCTTGTGTGGGCCTCGCCCATACCGTGTGGGCCCAGTGTTCCACGGACTTAATTGGAGCACTACCTGGACTACTATGCTTGGTATATATTTTGTACATGGTGTATATGTATATCTTTGCCTACTTGATTTTAATATATTACAAAGGTTACACTCATTTTCTATTGTCTTTGCATTCTTCTGGGGGGCATGGGGGGTGTAACTGTGATGTATCAATATGCATTAGTTTGTGTGTTGTAGTGGGTGAGGGTTGGGGTGGGGATGTTGCGTGTGTGTCCCTGTTTTTCCCTCCCCCTCCTCTGTGTCGTAGGTGCAGTACTCACCGTGGTCTTCGCCGCCGGCATTCATGCTCCTGGTAGAGGAGCAGGAAGACTATCGCAGGGAGAATTTGGAGTTCCGGGTCCATGGTGTCCTCGTTCCTCGTTGGGTGTGTAGAGGTGAGCGTTTTCCCTTTGGAATCCTGTTTCCGCCGTGCTTTTATCCGCGGTGAATCTGCCCCAGAAAAGGTGGCGGATTGGTGGGTTGTTATAGTGTGGGCGGTACATTGTCTCCCGCCTGTCTGTTGACGGTGACTGCTGCGCTGTTTGTTTGTACTGCCGTGGCGGTTGGAGTGTTATTGTGGCTGTCTTAGTTGGCGGTTTCCGCCACGGTCGTAATTGCTAAATTTTAACCGCCGGCCTGTTGGCGGTCTTACCGCCGCTTTAACACCATCCGCCAGGGTTGTAATGACCACCATAGTCTACTGTGTCCTGTTTAGGAGCTTTTAAAGATTATTCCCAACCCTCCTTCACAAGAGCAAGTGGACCTCTTAAAGGGTGCCAAAAGAGGAGTTCAAAGGGGCTGAAGCCCACTCCTTTTTGGGGTACCTCCCTGTAAGCAAAAAGGAGGCAAGGTAACAGGACATCCCATCTCCTCCTGAGTTTTTCAGTGAGTCCTATTATCATACCTTTGAGAGTTTTATTAAACCTCTCAACCAGACCATTTGTTTGTGAATGGTAAGGGGTGGTGAACTTGTAGGTAACACCACACTCCTTCCCCATTGCTTTTAGGTATGCAGACATAAAGTTGCTACATCTGTCTGACACCACCTCTTTAGGAAAACCCAGCCTGGAAAAGATTCCTAGGAGGGCCTTTGCCAATGCAGGAGCTGTAGTGGTCCTTAAAGGTATGGCTTCAGGATATCTTGTGGCATGGTCCACTACCACCAAGATAAATCTATTGCCTGAAGCGGTTGGAGGGTCAAGGGGGCCAACTATGTCAATCCCTACCCTTTCAAAGGGCACCCTAACCACTGGAAGTGGAATTAGAGGGGCCTTTGGAGTGCAACCAGTCTTGCCACTGGCTTGGCAGGTCACACAAGATTTACAAAAGTCGTTTGTGTCCTCTGACATATGAGGCCAGTGAAACAAGGGGACACGTCTTTCCCAAGTTTTGGTCTGGTCCAAATACCCAGCCAAAGGAATGTCATGTGCTAGGGTGAGAAGAAACTCTCTGTACTGCAGGGGAATGACCAATCTCCTGGCAGCTCCAGCTTTTGGGTCCCTTGACTCTGTGTACCAGAGGTTGTCTTCCCAGTACACCATATGGCTGTCACTGACATACCCATTCTGCTGTTTGACAGCTTGCTGTCTGAGACCCTCTAATGTGGGACAGGTTTGCTGTGCCACACTCAGTTCTTCCCCGGCAGGCCCCCCTGCACCCAAAAGCTCAGCAGTGTCTGCTGCCAGCTCCTCTGGTGTAGGTTCTGCACAGGGAGAGGATTCCTCTTCCTCAAAAGGGGAATCATCTGTAGAGGGAGGGATAATGGGTAGGGATTTACCCTTCCTACCCCTAGCTTTAGGGAGCACTTGGTCCAAGTTACCCTGTCCTTTTTGCTTCTTGGCCTGAGCCCTTGTCAAAGCAGAAATATGCCCAGGAATGCCCAGCATTGCTGCATGGGCCTCCAACTCCACTTCTGCCCAAGCTGATGTCTCCAGAACGTTCCTTAGTAGACAATCTACAGGTAAATCAGTGGCTACCACAACTTTCTTTGGACCAGTAACCTCCCCCCCAGTTGAGATTCACATCAGCCATGGGGTAGCTAAGAGTGTTGTTATGAGCGTCTGCCACTTGGTACTGCTGACCAAGTAGGTGTTGATCAGGGTGGACCCGTTTTTCTATCACCATAGTTACACTGGCTCCTGTGTCCCTGTAGGCCTCAACCTCAACACCATTGATTAGGGGAAGTTGCTTGTACTTACCCATATTAAGGGGACAAGCAACCAAGGTGGCAAAATCAATGCCACCATCAGAGACTAAAACAGCCTCTGTGGTCTCCCTTACAAGACCAACCCCAACTACATTGCCAATAGTGAGCCCAGCTACACCCTTGGATTGGCTATCAGTAGTAGATTTCCCACCACCACTGCTATTACTAGGGGCACTAGAATTTGCAGCAGGGGTTGTGGTGGTGGGAGGTTTGGTGTTTTTCTTTGGACAAGTGGAATCACTTGCCCAACGGCCTTTGACTTTACACAAATAACACCAAGGCTTTTTCAGATTATTGTTAGAAGAGGATTTGGACCCACCACCCCAGAGGATTTTTGTGGGCCTGATGAAGGCTCAGAATGCTTACTTTTGTCCCCACCCTTCTCAGAAGACTTACCATCCTTCTTCTTGCCTTCCTTGTCACCCCCTGTATAAACTTTTGTGTTCAACCTTGTTCTGACTCATTTGTCTGCCTTCTTTCCAAGTTCTTGGGGACAGGTCAGATCAGAGTCCACTAGGTATTGGTGCAACAAGTCAGACACACAATTGTTAAGAATATGCTCTCTCAGAAAAAGCTTATACAGGCTTTCATAGTCAGAAACTTTACTGCCATGCAACCACCCTTCCAAGACCTTCACTGATCAGTCCACAAAATCTGTCCAGTCTTGAGAAGACTCTTTTCTGGTGTCTCTGAACATAATCCTGTATTGTTCAGTGGTTAAGCCAAATCCATCCAAGAGTGCATCTTTCAAAACTTTGTAATTATTGGCATCACGTTCTCTGACAGTAAGGAGCCTATCCCTACCCTTTCTAGTGAAAGATAGCCACAAAATAGCAGCCCACTGCCTTTGAGGGATCAACTGTACCATACAAGCCCTCTCAAGTGCAGCAAACCACTTATTAATGTCACCCCCTCCTTGTAAGGGGGGCTATCTTGTGCAGATTCCTGGAATCTTGCTCTTTAACAAGATTGCTATCAGAAATACTGCTGCTGCCACCATGGGGAACTAACCCCAACCTCTGTCTTTCCTTCTCTATGTCTAGGAATTCCCTATCAAAGGCCAGCTGTTGCTGTCTAAGCTTCAATCTGGTCTCTTCAAACCTCAAGTTTTTGAGTTCCCTTTCTAACAATTTATCCTCAGGGTGGGTGGGTTAGGAAGGTTTAGACACAGAGGAAATGTGGGAAGTTTCAGAGGGAGACCTGTCCCTAACTGTCTGGACCCTAGTAACCTGGCCTCTAGGGGTGAAAGATGCCCTACTGATGTGGGACCCTCTAACACTACCAGTGTCACTAGGTGCCCTGCTAGAGGGCATGACTTTGTAGGAACCCTCCCCAGCTTCCTCATGGAACTCCTCTGAGTCAGACAGGGAAGCTTCCCCATTTTCTAACCTCTCCTGAGATGGGCCAGACTGGTTCTGGTAATCTACAATGAGCATGTTAAAGAGAAACTCTTTTGTACGATTCTTACCTATACTCAAACCTCTATCCAGGCAGAGACCCTAAAACTTTTACAGTTTAAACTCTCATATGTTGCATTAACAGTTTTGAGAGTGGGCTCTACAACAGACATGATAGTATAAGTTTAAGGATAGTGAGAGAAAAAGTTTTAGAACTTTTAGAAAGTACAGAAAGAAAACTTTTTCAAACTTTGGGAAAACATTTAGAAGTTTTCAAAAACATTTCAGAACTTTGTTAAAAGTTTTAGAATAGAAAAGTAAACTTTTTTGGTTAAGTGTACATACACTGATCTATTTGATATATGATTCTCTTATGAAAAGCACCAAATGACAAAGTGGTAAAGCAGTTGCAAGTACTTATCCCACCGCTGCACCACCAATGTAGGAGGCTGGCCTGGCTTATAGTGGGTACCTTGTGGTACTTACACCCTGTGCCAGGTCCAGTTATCCCTTATTAGTAGAATAGAGGTGTTTCTAACAGCTTAGGCTGATAGAAGGTAGCAATGGCAAAGCAGCTTAGGCTGAACTAGGAGACATGCAAAGCTCCTACTATACCACTTATATCATATAGCACAATATCATAAGAAAACACAATTCTCAGGGTTACTAAAAATAAAGGTACTTTATTTTTATGACAATATGCCAAACGTATCTCAGAGAATACCCTCACTTAGAAGGTAAGTAATATACACAAGTTATATGTACACAAACCCAAAACAGGTAAGTAACAGTAAGAAAAGTAGTTCAAACAATGTAGAATCACAGTAGGATGCAATAGGTGAACATAGGTCTAGAGGCAACACAAACCACATACTCCAAAAGTGGAATGCGAATCACAAATGGACCCCAGACCTATGGGAACCTGTAGAAGGTCGCTGGGACTGTAAGAAATCACTCAGGGTGTCCAAAATACCCCACCTCAAGACCCTGAAAAGTAGGAGTAAAGTTACCCTACTACCCCAGAAAGACACAATAGTTGTGGTAGGGGGATTCTGCAAGAACCACAAGCACCAGCAAAACACTGAAGACGGATTCCTGGACATGAGGACCTGCAAGGCAAGGGGACCAAGTACAAGAGTAGCGATAGTGTCTAGGGGGGGCAGGAGCACAGGAAGCCCCGGATAAAGGTGCAAAGAGGCTGCCTCCGGGTGGATGAAGCCAAGGATTCTGCAACAACGAAAAGAGCTAGGAAATTCTCCTTTGGATGGAAGATGTTCCATGGCGTGCTGGATGTTGCAGAAGTATTTCAATGCAGAAATACTGCAAACAAGCCTTGCTAGCTGCAAGGGTCTCGGTAAAGGTTTTTGGGTGCTGCTGGAGACAAGGAAGGACCAGGATGTTGCCCCTTGGAGGAGGAGACAGAGGGGGCACTCAGCAACTCAGACAACCCCCACAGAAGCAGGCAGCATCCGCAGAAGTACCAGAGCAGGCACTTGGAAGATTTGTGAACCGGAGTCAACTCAGAGTCACAAAGGAGGGTCCCACAATGTCGGAGTCCAACTTAGAGGGTTGAGCACTGCAGGACGGAGAGTGCACAGAGGAATCCTTGGAGAAGTGCACAGAAGCTGGAGCAGCTGCAAATCATGCAGTACACAGGTTTGCAGTCTAGCATGGGGAGGCAAGGACTTACCTCCACCAAACTTGGACTGAAGGATCACTGGACTGTGGAGGTCACTTGGATACAGCTCCTGTGTTCCAGGGTCCATGCTCATCAAGATGAGAGGGGACCCAGAGGACTAGTGATGCAGAAGTTTGGTGCCTGCGGTAGCAGGGAGAAGACTCCATCAACCCACAGGAGATTTCTTCAGGATTTCCAGTGCAGGGTGAAGGCAGACAACCCTCAGAGCATGCACCACCAGGAAGCAGTCGATAAAGCCAGCAGGTTTAGGCGCTACAATGTTGCTGGTAGTCGTCTTGCTACTTTGTTGCAGTTTTGCAGGCGTCCTGGAGCAATCAGCGGCTGATCCTTTGCAGAAGTCAAAGAGGGAAGTGCAGAGGAACTCTGGTGAGCTCTTGCATTCGTTATCTGAAGAATACCCCAGAGGAGAGACCCTGCATAGCCAGAAAAGGAGGTTTTGCTACCAAGAAAGGAGGATTGGCTACCAAGAGAGGTAAGAGCCTATCAGAGGGGATCTCTGACATCACCTGCTGGCACTGGCCACTCAGAGCAGTCCAGTGTGCCCCCAACACCTCTGAATCCAAGATGGTAGAGGTCTGGGACACACTGGAGGAGCTCTGGGCACCTCCCCTGGGATGTACTGGTCAGAGGAGTGGTCACTCCCCTTCCCTTTGTCCAGTTTCATACCAGAGAAGGGCTGGGGGATCCCCGAAAATGTGTAGACTGGTTATGCAGAGACGGGCACCATCTGTGCCCATCAAAGCATTTCCAGAGGCTGGGGAGGCTACTCCTCCCCAGCCCTTCACACCTATTTCCAAAGGGAGAGGGTGTAACACCCTCCCTCAGAGGAAATTCTTTGTTATCCCTTCCTGGGACCAGGCTGCCCAGGCCCCAGGGGGGTAGAATCCTGTCTGAGGGGTTGGCAGCAGCAGTAGCTGCATTGGAGACCCCGGAAAGCAAGTTTGGCAGTACCCGGGTTCTGTTCTAGAGACCCGGGGGATCATGGAATTGTCGCCCCCAAAACCAGAATGGTATTGGTGTGACAATTCCATGATCTTAGACATGTTACATGGCCATGTTCGAAGTTAACATTGTGACGCTATACATAGGTAGTGACCTATGTATAGTGCACATGTGTAATGGTGTCCCCGCACTCACAACGTCCAGGGAATTTGCCCTGAATGATGTGGGGGCAACTTGGCTAGTGCCAGGGTGCCCGCACACTAAGCAACTTGGCACCCAACCTTCACCAAGTGAGGGTTAGACATGTAGGTGACTTATAAGTTACTTTTGTGCAGTGAAAAATGGCTGTGAAATAACGTGGACGTTATTTCACTCAGGCTGCAGTGGCAGGCCTGTGTAAGAATTGTCTGAGCTCCCTATGGGTGGCAAAAGAAATGCTGCAGCCCATAGGGATCTCCTGGAACCCCAATACCCTGGGTACCTAAGTACCATATACAAGGGAATTATATGGGTGTACCAGTGTGCCAATGAGAATTGGTAAATGTAGTCACTAGCCTGCAGTGACAAATTTAGAAAGCAGAGAGAGCATAAACACTGAGGTTCTGGTTAGCAGAGCCTCAGTGATAGAGTTAGGCACCATACAGGGAACACATACAGGGCACATACTATGAGCACTGGGGTCCTGCTTAGCAGGATCCCAGTGACACAAGGGCTAAAACAAACTTACATACAGTGAAAAATGGGGGTAACATGCCAGGCAAGATGGTACTTTCCTACAATAAAAGTTACTTGACAGTGGTAACTCTGAATATGGCCATGTGAGGTGTCTAATATTATGGAATTGTCCCTCCAATCCAAATCTGGTATTGGGGGGCCAATCCAATGCACCCTGGGGGCTCCACCATGGACCCCCAGTACTGCCAAACCAGCTCCCTGAGGTTTTCACTGCGGCCCAAGCTGCTGCCACCTCACTGACAGGTTTCTGCCCTCCTAGGGGCTGAGCAGCTCGATCCCAGGAAGGAAGAACAATGCATTTCCTTTGAGAGGTGAGTGTTACACCATCTCCCTTTGGAAATAAGTGTTACAGGTGTGGGAGGGGTAGCCTCCCAGAGCCTCTGGAAATGCTTCGAAGGGCACAAATGGTGGCCTCTTTGTATAATCCAGTCTACACCGGTTCAGGAACCCCCAGTCCATGCTCTTGCTTGAAACTAGAAAGGAATGGAGAGTGACCACTCCCCTGTCCATCATTACCCCAGAGGTGGTGCCCAGAGCTCCTCCAGAGTGTCCCTGGTGTTAGCCGTCTTGGTTTCCAAGGTGTGGGGACCCTCAGGTGATCTCTGAGTGGCCAGTGCCAGCAGGTGATGTCAGAGACCCCTCCTGATAGGTGCATATGCAGGTAGGTACCCAATCACCCTCTCAGGGCTATTTAGGGTCTCTCCTCTGAGTATTTCCTCAGATTCAGTTTGTAAGATTCCTCCAGGACTCCTCTACATCCTCTGCTTCAGCGTTTGACCGTCGAATCAACCACAGACTGCTCCAGGGACCGCTGTAACTGCAACAAAGTATCCAGGATGACTCCTGTGATCTGCAACTTCAGCTCGAGCCAGCTTTTGCAACAGTTTCCAAGGTGTGCGTGAATATGCGGAGCACCTCCTGCCTGGTATTCTTTCCTCCAAAAGAAATCTGTGATTTCACCAAGAGGAGGGATTGTTTTGTTCCATATAAAACCATGCATTGCTTGAAACTTGTGATTGAAATAGAGACATACATTAGCAGGGTCTAAAGAGCAAAGTTCCCTTGCTGTCTTCAAATGGATGTCTTTTACATTACAGTTTGCTTATCTTTGAAATTCTAGTACCTCATCCCAAGCATACAACTAAGCGTTACAAACCACGTAGGAGGACCTAAGTTCAGGAGCATGCATTTAAGCTGTTCATGATGACTGTACTAGTATTCATTAGTCCCACATTGACATGCCATCAAAATAATTAAGTTGTACTCCAGATTATAATCATTACCTTGTATTTTATTAACAAACTCCCTTGCAGATAGATTTTGAAGATTGACTCGTTTTAAGCATATGGTTCACAGCATAAGAGAGTCCTGACAAGTTATTCTCAGATAAGTTATGGACAATGTATGGAATATTGCTGAAACCCAGGGGTCTTCAGAATATGGGGGGTTATTCCAACTTTGGAGGAGGTGGTAATCCGTCCCAAATGTGACGGATTTACCACCAGCCGTATTACGAGTTCCATAGGATATAATGGACTTGTAATACGGCTGGTGGTATATTCGTCACTTTACCGTCACTTTTGGGACGGATTACCACTTCCTCCAAAGTTGGAATAACCCCCATAGTCTTGTTGACCTGTATTCAGCTACTGGAATTTGCACAAGTTTGTCATCATAGAGGGAAAGAGCTGTGGGAAACAATGAGCCTCTCAACTTTTTTCCCACACACTCATTGGAGCTCCTCCTGCTTTTTTCATTTAAAAGAGATCAATAGCATGCCCAACAACTTCTTTAGTTTTTCATATATTTCTTCTGACTTAACCTTATCTACATTTTCTTTTTGTCCACTTGATTGTAGTAGCTCACCATCAATACAAGTTACATTTCCAATCATGTTAGCAGTCTTGAAAAAAGTATGATTTTGTTTTAGGTATGATGTGTTTTTTTGCTTTATTCACATCAACTAACTGTTGCCAGATTTTCTTACTTTTGGTAGGAACTCCATTTACTAGAATAATCAAGGGTTCCTCTACATCTCAACATTTATTTGAAATCTAATGGCAAATATACAACTCTTCCTTTAAGTCCTTTCTGAAATTCTGTTGGTGAGACCTTACCTGTCCTTGGCTTCATGCGAATAATCGCTTGAAATGGATGAACAATGTGTACTAGAATCGATTTATACACATTTTACTGCTCAGGTTCTTCTCCAATTGGTATCAATTCTAATCCATTATGAATTGCTCTAGCTGACATTTTATTATCTTCTAGTTTGTCATAACAATACTTACATATAGATATGCACCAAATTTCTGCCACTTATCATTGGTATCTTCTTCAGTTTTAGAAAATACAACTACATTATAGGTCTGAAATTTATAGTAAGTGTGGTGACAACTAACACACATACTATGGTTTCTGAGAACAGTGCATTAAACTTGTCTCTTTCTTTTTCACGTTTTTCAACACTAATCTCTGTGTCCAGTTCCACTACACCTCCAATCACTATCTCCTTATTACCCCTACTTTCTTCTTCAGGGCCATAGAAACAGAACTGAATGTCTTCACAAACCTTTTCAACCTCTAACACAGTACCATGTAAGAGAGTTCTATTTGAATCTGACAAACATAAAGCTAGACTTTTTACAAAATAAAGTTTCCTTACTAAATTTAGCATTTCTGAATGATGCACAGCTAACCTTCTAAAGTGATAAAAAGTGCTTTTACACACTTTTTTTTAAAGACATACCAATAAATGGCCTTTTAAATTTGTGTATTTTTTACTTTGCATGGATCTAATTCTTGAATGTGAGAAAACTGGGCTGATTGCATGATCCACCTAACTTTTTGCCCTCATTCTTCAATGTTTGCTGATGTTTTCCTGACTCTGATGCTTCCCTTGGTATTGCTAACCAGCCCCAGGGTCTGAGCTCTGTGTAAAATGAGTATGCAAATTATGCCAATTATAATTGGCTATGTCAACCTACCTATAAGTCTCTAGTCTATGGTAGGGCATGTAGGTTTAGGGACCCCAGCATAGGTGGTGCACCTGTAGGTGCACTGATGAGGTGCCCTGTGTCATTTTAAAGGCAGGCCTGCATTGCTAGTTGCTTTTAAAATAAAGTTATATTCAAATTCAACTTTGGAATTAAAAGTACTTCCAAAGTCTTAAATGTCTTTATTTTTCCATATAAGTTCCCTAAGGTGTGCCCTAAGTGCCCATAGGGTTGGGTGCTATGTAACTATAAGCAGATACCTCATACATATTATTTCATAAGCTCTGGCGAGGTAAAATATCCAAATTTGTTTTTCCCTCACTGTAGTGAATGGACTCCATAGGCCAAAATGGGGAGAATGTATTTTAATTATAGAGTCCCAATAGGGGCCAGATATTTCGAGTTTGGTTTCAAACTGATTCTCACAATAAATCCCACAATTTGGCATTATTGGATTTAATATAACTAGTCCAGGGAAAAAGGTTTAGAACTATACCTGAAAGTAGCAAACTCTAGCTCTGGAGTATCCTTCTGTGATTGGCCAGGCTGCCTTGATGAGCTGTGAAGTGGTCTGAACTGAACACAATGGAAGGGCCTGGGGGAGGAGATCTGTATGGGCAGATGATGAAACAGGATGGAGGGAGAGCAGCCAAACTGGTCTTCAACAAGGTAAAGACTTTGCCTTGCCTCTGCAACTCCAGGAGTGGAATCCCTGTAAGCTTAAGGTTCAAAGGAGCTTCCCCGAGTCCCCTGCATCAAGTCCTGCAAGAAGAACACTGCTGACTAGCTTCCACTGGCCATTTGAGGATTCTGACCAGGTGCATTCTGGGAATTGTAGTCCCAACTCCCAAACAGCAACTCAGAGCTTCTGGAACCTTGGATCAAGTTGTCGACACTTCAAGGAACCAGAATTGATTTTTGGAAGAAGATCCAGAAGTTTGGAAACATTTGGAGCCAATGTTGTAAAGAGCTCCATAAGTTGAAGAGCTGCATTATGGGAGTTGGAGTCCCATACCCCAAGAGACAAACAAGAGCCTCTGAACTCTTCGCTCGTGCTGTGGAGCACTTTCCAGAATAAAGAAACACTTCTGAAAGTAAAGTGTTACATCCTGGGTGGCCTGAACTCTGGACTTTGTCCCTATCCAGTGTAACCTTTTTTAACCCTTTGAGCGCTATTTGATTCTAAGTGCTAGAATTACGTTTAACATTTAAACATTCACATCTCTGGTTCCCTACATTGGATTTCTGTGATTTTAGTATCATTTTAAAGATACAAATATAGGTGGTCATTACAACCCTGGCGGACGGTGTTAAAGGTGCGGTAATACCGCAAACAGGCCGGCGGGCAAAAAAATGTAATTACGACCCTGGCGGAAACCGCCAACAAAGACAGCCACTTTAGCACACCTCCCGCCACGGCGGTACAGACAAGCAGCTCGGCGGTTACCGCCAACAGACAGGCGGGAGACAATGTACCGCCCACACTATTACAACCCGCCAATCCGCCACCTTTTCCGGGGTCGATTCACCGTGGATAAAAACACAGCGGAAACAGTTTCTGCAATGGGAAAATGCTCACCTGAACACATCCCACGAGGAACGAGGACACCATGGAGACGGAACTACAAATACTCCCTGACCTTGTCTTTCTGCTCCTTTACGACAAACAGCTACGTAGGGGCAGAAGATACCAGTGAGTACTGCATCTACGACACGGGGAGGGGCAGGCAAAAGTCAGGGGGACACCCACCAAACACCCCCACCCCCACCCTCGCATTATACAACATTCACACCAATGCAGTCACAAAAATCACATTAACAACCCACAATCCCCCCGGAAGAATGCAAAGACAATGCGAAATTCAGGCAAACATTGTAATGTGCCAATATACATGTCATAGAAAAATATAGAGATATATATCTCTAAATCACTCTTATTTACACATACAATCCGAGAAGTAGTGCAGATATGTACACAACAATGTCCGTGCACCAACAGTCCAAAAATGCATGGGCGAGGCCCACAATAGATACCTGACCAAAATTGGAGAGAACACTGCCGGGGCATCAGATGGAAACACTACAGGCACCTCAGGGGGAAGGGAAGGGGGGGCACCTCAGCCACATGAATGCGAAGCCAGATCCACGACGGGGCTCCATGCCCATTGATGTATCCTGGGGAGTGCAAAGCCACAGTCTCTCAAGTCTCTACAGTGGGTGGGTTGCCCACTGTTCCATCCTGGGGAGTGCAAAGCCACAGTCTCTCAAGTCTCTACAGTGGGTGGTTTGCCCACTGTGCCATCCTGGGGAGTGCAAAGCCACAGTCTCTCAAGTCTCTACAGTGGGTGGTTTGCCCACTGTGCCATCCTGGGGAGTGCAAAGCCACAGTCTCTCAAGTCTCTACAGTGGGTGGTTTGCCCACTGTGCCATCCTGGGGAGTGCAAAGCCACAGTCTCTCAAGTCTCTACAGTGGGTGGTTTGCCCACTGTGCCATCCTGGGGAGTGCAAAGCCACAGTCTCTCAAGTCTCTACAGTGGGTGGTTTGCCCACTGTGCCATCCTGGGGAGTGCAAAGCCACAGTCTCTCAAGCCTCTACACTGGGTGGTTTGCCCACTGTGCCATCCTGGGGAGTGCAAAGCCACAGTCTCTCAAGTCTCTACACTGGGTGGTTTGCCCACTGTGCCATCCTGGGGAGTGCAAAGCCACAGTCTCTCAAGTAGATGCAGGTCTCCACTGGTTCTGGAGAGGGACTGGTGGCCAGACTGGATGAGTCTCCCCGTGAAAGTTCCTGTCCTGTGACTGTCCCAGCTGCACATGGGATAAGGATGCCTGATGTGGCGGTCCATTCATTCCTACACGGTGCATGCCCTATTCAGCGGTGCTTTGACATGGCGGTCTTTGCCCTGTTCAGCGGTGCTTTGACATGGCGGTCTTTGCCCTGTTCAGCGGTGCTTTGACATGGCGGTCTTTGCCCTGTTCAGCGGTGCTTTGCCATGGCAGTCTTTGCCCTGTTCAGCGGTGCTTTGCCATGGCGGGTCTGGACTGTTCAGCGGTGCTTTGACATGGCGGTCTTTGCCCTGTTCAGCGGTGCTTTGACATGGCGGTCTTTGCCCTGTTTAGCGGTGCTTTGACATGGTGGTCTTTGCCCTGTTCAGCGGTGCTTTGACATGGCGGTCTTTGCCCTGTTCAGCAGTGCTTTGCCATGGCGGGTCTGGACTGTTCAGCGGTGCTTTGACATGGCCGTCTTTGCCCTGTTCAGCGGTGCTTTGACATGCCGGGTCTGGACTGTTCAACGGTGCTTTGACATGGCAGTCTTTGCCCTGTTCAGCGGTGCTTTGACATGGCGGGTCTGGACTGTTCAGCGGTGATTTGACATGGCGGTCTTTGCCCTGTTCAGCGGTGCTTTGACATGGCGGTCTTTGCCCTGTTCAGCTGTGCTTTGCCATGGCAGGTCTGGGCTGTTCAGCGGTGCTTTGACATGGCGGTCTTTGCCCTGTTCAGCGGTGCTTTGACATGGCGTTCTTTGCCCTGTTCAGCGGTGCTTTGACATGGCGGTCTTTGCCCTGTTCAGCGGTGCTTTGACATGGCGGTCTTTGCCCTGTTCAGCGGTGCTTTGCCATGGCGGGTCTGGACTGTTCAGCGGTGCTTTGACATGGTGGTCTTTGCCCTGTTCAGCGGTGCTTTGACATGGCGGTCCTTGCCCTGTTCAGCGGTGCTTTGACATGGCGGTCTTTGCCCTGTTCAGCGGTGCTTTGACAGAGCGGTCTTTGTCCTGTTCAGCGGTGCTTTGCCATGGCGGGTCTGGACTGTTTAGTGGTGCTTTGACATGGCGGTCTTTGCCCTGTTCAGCGGTGCTTTGACATGGCGGGTCTGGACTGTTCAGCGGTGCTTTGACATGCCGGTCTTTGCCCTGTTCAGCAGTGCTTTGACATGGCGGTCTTTGCCCTGTTCAGCGGTGCTTTGACATGGCGGGTCTGGACTTTTCAGCGGTGGTTTGACATGGCGGTCTTTGCCCTGTTCAGCGGGGCTTTGACATGGCGGGTCTGGACTGTTCAGCGGTGCTTTGACATGGCGGTCTTTGCCCTGTTCAGCGGTGCTTTGCCATGGCGATTCTGATACGGACATTGGTGTGTGGCATGACGATCTCCACACTGGACATTGGTGTGTGGCATGACGATCTCCACACTGGACATTGGTGTGTGGCATAACGATCTCTACACTGGACATTGGTGTGTGGCATGACGATCTCCAACTGGACATTGGTGTGTGGCATGACGATCTCCACACTGGACATTGGTGTGTGGCATGACGTTACATCATTGCCCAGCGGGGCTGTGGCATCCTGGCCCCTCCTGGGCTGTGACTCCGGCGGTGGTTTCTGGACCAGTAACGATACTCGTGCCCTCCTGAGCTGTGACTCCGGCGGTGGTCTCCTGACCAGTGACGATACTTGTGCCCTCCTGGGCTGTGACTCCGGCGGTGGTTTCTGGACCAGTAACGATACTTGTGCCCTCCTGGGCTGTGACTCCGGCGGTGGTCTCCTGACCAGTGACGATACTTGTGCCGTCCTGGGCTGTGACTCCGGCGGTGGTTTCTGGACCAGTAACAATACTTGTGCCCTCTTGGGCTGTGACTCCGGCGGTGGTCTCCTGACCAGTGACGATACTTGTGCCCTCCTGGGCTGTGACTCCGGTGGTGGTTTCTGGACCAGTGACGATACTTGTGCCCTCCTGTGCTGTGACTCCGGCAGTGGTTTCTGGACCAGTAACGATACTTGTGCCCTCAAGGGCTGTGACTCCAGCGGTGGTTTCTGGACCAGTGACGATACTTGGGCCCTCCTGGGCTGTGACTCTGGCGGTGGTCTCTGGACCAGTGACGACGGTGCTGGCGGTTGTGTCTGGACCGCCGGAAATGATGGCGCATTTCTCCGCCGTGACACTCACAACAGGCTGGGCAGACTTCCTCTGGACCTTCCCCACCTTTTTTGGAGTTACTGCTGACTCACCAATCGCCTTCGATCCCATGTCACTTGTCCCACCAGGAGTCTTAACACGGTCCCGTTGACCACTCTCCAATTTCAGAGCCTTTACTGGGGGTCGGCTGCCAGTGCCTTGGCTCTGGGTCCTACTGCCTGCCCTGGTGGCCGGTGCACTCCATAAACCTGGAACACGCACCACTGGTACTGGAGGCTTTTTGGCTGAGGCGCTACGACGGGACTGATGAATTGGAGGTGGGGTGGGGGCAAAAAGGTCAATTTGACATAGGGACAGTTTCTGACGGACACTGGGATGGGTAGCTGGAGGGGGTCTGGGAGTGGATTAAGAGGAGGTGGTTGTCGGAGGTGTCGCTTTAGGTGTTTTGGGTGCAGGTGCAGGTACTGTAGGCTGTCGTGAGATGGATGGATGTTGGGTGAGTGATTGCCGGCGTTTGTGTACTTTGGGAGGGGGCGTCACAGACACACTGGGAGAGGACACAGGGGACGTGTAAATGGCAGTGAAGGTGGTGAGTGCAGGTGAACGGCTAGTGGTGCTGGGTGTCCTGGTGCGAGTCCTAGTGCCGTTAGATGTGGTGCATGCAGGTGTGTGTGTAGACAAGACTGGGAGGGAGGAGGGAGAAGAGGAGGAGGGGGACACAGTGGAGACAATGGATGTTGCTGTGTCTGTATGTGGGTGAGGCTTGCGTGAGTGCCTGTGTTGTGTGTGGTGCCTATGTTTGCTTGAGCTACTTGTGTGTGTTGACTTGTGTGCATGCTGGTCTGTAGGTGTTCTTGGGATAGGCTGGGGAACAGGGGATTGGGTCTGGGTGGAGGAAGTTGGAGGGGGGAGGCTGGACACAGGGACAATGGCTGCCATCAGTGCTGAGGCCAGAGATTGCAGGGTTCGCTGAAGGGCAGCCTGACCAGAATGATTGCCCTCCAGGAATGCATTACAGTGTTGCAACTCTCGTTCTACACCCTGGATGGCATTCACAATGGTAGACTGCCCAACAGTGAGTAACCTGAGGAGGTCAATGGCCTCCTCACTGAGGGCAGCATGGGTGACAGGGACTGGGCCTGAGGTGCCTGGGGCGAAGGTGATGCCCACCCTCCTGGGTGAGCGGGCACGGGGCGAACGCTGAGGGGCTGCTGGGAGGGCGGTGCTGGTAGGAGAGGTGGCGGCTGTACCTGTAGAAGTGGGGCGCACAGCTGGTGCCGCCACCACAAGGGAGCTCCCATCGGCGGAAGAGTCCGTGTCACTGGTTGGTGATCCAGTGGCCGACGTGAAGCTCCCCTCGCCGTCCGTCCCACTGGTGCATTCAGAGTCTGTGGTGTGGCCCTCCATGGCCATGTGGGATGCAGCTCCCTCGTGCTCCAGTGCCACTGTACCTCCCCCTGATGATGCTGATGTACAAAAGGACAGGGAGAGCAGGAAAAGGGGGAGAGACAGAACAAAGAGAGTTTTAGTGCATGGCATACCGCTACCGTTGGCGGACAAGACAGACGCAGCAGCCCCATGCATTACGCCGTGCTGCTGACCTCTGCACATGCAATTTCTGGGATATGGCCTACATGGCAATGGTGGAAATCTGCGCACATGGATGCCACAGGGGCAACTATACCTCAACTTGGCACTCTGCTGAGGTGGGGTTGAGGGCCACATGGACTACATAACGGAGGGGCCTTGCCTACCTAACTCGCCATGGCCTAGGGACACCCACAGCCCACCACCCCCACCCAGACCCCTCCACTGCACGCAAAGTCCGCAGAATGAGGTTGTACTCACCCCCTTGTGTCTGCTGTGATGTCCTCAAGCGCCCATCCAACTCCGGGTAGGCCACCGCCAGGATCCGGAACATCAGGGTGGTCATGGTGCAGCGGGCACCCCTCCCACGTTCGGAGGCCATCCCCAGCTGAGCCTCCGCCGTCTTCTTGCTGCAGCGGCGAATGTCCTCCCATCTCTTCTGGCAGTGGGTGCCCCGTCTCTGGTGGGCCCCCAGGGTCCGGACCTCCTTGGCGATGGCACGTCAAATGTCCCACTTCTGGTGGGCGCTGACCTACATGACATGCACAAGGGAAGAGGAACAGTCATTACCAACTGCACCGTCAATGTGAGTGGCCCCCTCCCTACTCTGACCATGTGGCCCATTCATTCCCATTAATGTACTATGAACTCTGGCCCGTTCCCTCTTCCACCCAGCCCTCTCCACCCAGGCCTAGCCCATACAACGTGCTCCCTCTGTACTAACCTGTTGGTCTGGAGGACCGTAGAGTAGCATGTACTGGGGGAGGACCCCATCCACAAGTTTCTCCAACTCCTGTGCAGTGAAGGCAGGGGCCCTTTCCCCAGACGCAGCAGCCATCGTCGCTTCCAGACCGAGGCCACAGCAGCACTAGCAGTGTAGGTCCTCTCCTGTCGAAGGTCAGGTATCTAGTGATTGAACAGATAGAAAATGGCGGTGACGTCCGCGGCGGTGACGTCCGCGGCGGGGCACATCATCACCGCCGGCGCACCTGTTCATTGGCTCCTGGGACCTATAGGGTCCAATGTTAACCAATGCAGCAGTGCGCCGCGGTCTACGACCGCCTACCGCGACGGTGTGCAACGCCAGCGCAGTTACCCCACAATCCCATTGTCCCAGTTTAGAGGTCAGACAGCCGCCATTTCAGGGGCCCACATGACTTCATTTACTACTGCGTCACACATAGCTAGGCCTATAGTCAACACACATACAGGAAGGGTTTATTGTCTGGTGTAGTCTTGTGTGTAACTGTGGGTACATACCTGGAGGAATAGTGACTGGTTCTTCGCTGTTGTCCTTCTTAGGCACCGTCAGCTGGGACATATGAGAAGATGGCGGAATCCTCCGGTGTACCAACCACTGGTGGACCTGTTGACAATGGAAGAAAGACATGTCATCGTCACCTACAAGTTTGACCGTGCCACAATCCAGGAACTATGTACCCAGTTGGATCCAGACCTGATTTCACCAATCCGCCATCCGACTGGAATCCCCCCTGACGTGCAGGTGCTGTCAGTGCTCCATTTCCTTGCAAGTGGGTCTTTTCAGACAACTGTGGCCATGGCATCAGGGATGTCCCAGCCTATGTTTTCCAACGTCTTGTCCAGAGTGTTGGCTGCCCTGCTGAAACACGTAAGGAGATACATCATATTCCCTCAGGTGGAGGATTTGCCTACAGTGAAAAGTGACTTCTATGCCCTTGGACATATCCCCAACATCATAGGTGCCATTGATGGGACCCATGTAGCTCTGGTCCCCTCCCCAAGGAGTAAAGAGGTGTACAGGAACAGGAAGAGTTATCATTCGATGAATGTCCAGATGGTCTGTTTGGCAGACCAGTACATCTCGCAGGTAAATGCTATGTTCCCTGGCTCTGTGCATGACAGCTACATCCTGCGGAATAGCAGCATCCCTGATATGATGGGTCAACTCCAGAGGCACTGTGTATGGCTATTGGGGGACTCCAGTTACCCCAACCTTTCCTGGCTATTGACCCCAGTGAGGAATCCCAGGACCAGGGCAGAGGAACGGTACAATGAGGCCCATGGGCAGACTAGGAGGGTAATCGAACGCATCTTCTGCCTTCTTAAGGCCAGGTTCAGGTGCCTCCATATGACAGGTGGATCCCTATTCTACTCACCGAAGAAGGTGTGCAACATCATCTTCGCCTGCTCCATGCTCCATAATTTGGCATTGCGACGCCAGGTGCCTTTTCTGCAGGAGGATGATCCAAATGACGGTGTTGTGGCAGCTGTGGAGCCTGTGGAGCCTGTGGACAGTGATGAGGATGAAGCTGAGGAAAAAGAAAACGACAACAGGGATTCAGTCATACAGCAATATTTCCAGTGACACACAGGTGAGAACATTTTCTGGTTTAACATTACATTAACTTTCACACGTCTACCTCTATACTGCACCTACATTTCACTCACTATTTGTTAATTGAGTTGTACCCTTCCATTTCAGTTTCACAAGTGTGGTAACCTACGTGTCAACTGCTTGCATCCTTGAAGGGCTTGTGATGTGTGGCATTGGTATGTTGGCCTTACAATGGGTAACCCATTATGACACTGTAATTGATAATACAAAGTTCCAAATCATAGACTGACTCCAGATTTTTTTGTGTTTCAAGGGTGTTTATTTAAGTGCTCAAAAAATGAAGGGGGGTTGTAAACTGGTGATGGGGAATGGTGGAGGAATGTCCATGGCAGACTCCAGTCTATTAGTCTCACAGGTGCACTGGCCATCTGGGCATTGGAAGTGGAGCTGGGGCAGTTCAAGTATGGACAGGGTGACAAAGTGGGACAGTGGGAGGACAATCAGGGTGGTCTCATTTCCTGGCGGGGGTCTTGCCATCTTGCTCTGTCCTGTTCCTGGATCTCAGAGACTGCTTGCGTGGTGGTTGTCCGTCTGCAGGGGATGGGGTGCTGGTGTGGTGGTCCTGTGGCGGGGCGTCCTGTCCACTAGCGCCGGCAGAGGTGGTGGGCAGGTCATCATCGTGGCTAGTGTCAGGGGCCACTTGGAATGCCACAGTGTCCCTCAAGGTCTTTTGAATGTCCGTCAGCACCCCTACGATGGTGCCCAGGGCGGAGCCGATGGTCCTGAGCTCCTCCCTGAACCCCAAATACTGCTCCTCCTGCAGACGCAGGGTCTCCTGCAACTTGTCCAGGACCGTTGCCATCGTCTCCTGGGAGTGGTGGTATGCTCTCATGATGGAGGATATGGCATCGTGGAGAGTGGGTTCCCTTGGCCTGTCCTCCCTCTGTCGCACAGCAGCCCTCCCAGTTCCCCTATGTTCCTGGGCCTCCGTCCCCTGGACCGTGTGACCACTACCACTGCCCCGAGGTCCCTGTTGTTGTTGCGGTGGTGGCTTACCCTGGGTGCCCTGTAGTGGTGGTCACACCGCTGATTGACCTGTCCTGGGTTGGGAGGTTTGGGCCCGCTGGGTGGGTGCTGTGCTGGTGTTACCAGAGGGTGGAAGCTCGGTGTTGGGCTGTGGCTGGGCAATGGGAACCGACTGTCCGGAGGCCCACGATGGTCCGGGCTGGTCATCAAGATCCAGTGGGGCAGTGCTGCTGTGGTCACTGTGGGCCTCTTCTGTGGGTGGAGTGGTGTTGTCTGGACCCTCTGGTGTGGTGACGTTCCTTCGGGTTCCTGCAGGGGTATAAAAACATGATTATTGCATGTGTGTGTTTAATGGTGTGCAATGGGTGGGTGTGGGTGTGCGTGAACCCCAGTGCAGGCATTCCTGTGTGGGGGCTTGTGTGATGATGGTTGGGGGGGGGGTGTTTTGGGTATGTGCAGTGAGCATGCTTTGGTGAGGGGTGAGCATGCTTAGTTGTGTCATGCAGGGCTTGGTGTTGGGATGGGTGGTTGGTGTCATGGGTAGAT
This sequence comes from Pleurodeles waltl, assembly GCF_031143425.1. Lineage (NCBI taxonomy): Eukaryota > Metazoa > Chordata > Amphibia > Caudata > Salamandridae > Pleurodeles > Pleurodeles waltl. The sequence continues at coordinate 334,739,839 of NC_090444.1, read as the reverse complement.
TAGTGAGGATTTGGGGTGATAGGGGAGGGTGTGAGGGTGGGGGTGTGTGATAGCATGCAGGTAGGGTGGGGGATGTGATAGTTAAGATTTGACTTACCAGTGTCCCATCCTCCACCGACTCCTCCGAGGCCTTCAGGATGGATGATGGTCAAGACTTGCTCCTCCGATGTTGTTAGTTGTGGGGGAGGAGGTGGGGGTCCGCCGCCAGTCCGCTATACCGCAATGTTGTGCCTGGAGACCGTGGAACGCACCTTCCCCCGTAGGTCGTTCCACCTCTTCCTGATGTCCTCCCTATTCTTGGGTGCTGTCCCACGGCGTTCACCCTGTCCACTATTCTTCGCCATAGCTCCATCTTCCTGGCTATTGATGTGTGCTGTACCTGTCAGCCAAATAGCTGTGGCTCTACCCGTAGGATTTCCTCCACCATGATCCTGAGCTCCTCCTCGGAGAAGCGGGGGTGTCTTTGACGTGACATGGGGTGGTGTGTGTGATGTGTGGGGTGGTGTATGTGTTGATGAGTGTGGTGAATGTAGTGGTATGTGGTGTTTTGTGCGTGGATGTTGTGTGGGTGATGGTGTTTTGTGCCTCGGTGTGATGGGGTTGTCAATAGCTGTGCTCTATCTCTCGCCTTCTCTCAGAATTTTTGGTTGTAGGGGTTTGTGGGTGATGTGGGTGTGTATTTTATATTGTGTTGGGTGTGTGGGAGTGGTGTGTATATGTGTCTCAGGTGTGTGTATTTGGAATTGTCCAATGTGGCTGTGTTTTGGAGCTGTGTGTGTATTTTGAGCGCGGCAGTGTGTACCGCCAATGGAATACCACGGTTGAAAGACCGCCGCGTGGATTCGTGGGTCGTAATAGCATGGGCGTGTTTCTGTTGGCGTGGAGGTGGAGGATTTGTTTCCGCATGTTTATCGCTGACCTTTGGTGTGGCGGTGTTGTGTGGGTGTCTGCATTTCGGCGGATTCCGAGATGTGTGTCATAATAGCTGTGGTGGTCTACCGTGGCCGCGGCGGTGTATTGGCGGTCTTCTGCACGGCGGTAAGCGCCTTATACCGCCAATGTTGTAATGACCCCCATAATCTATTTTTGATGATTTGGAGTTGGCTTTTTATTGTGTTTTGGGTTTTACTTATCAACTGTTTTGTGATTTTGAAATGTTTTACACATCTGACTCCTAAATTAAGCCTTGTCATTATCATTAAGGATGAGAGGGGATTAATTTATTGAGACCTAGCTGGACCTAGTGGGGGTTAGTGGCCTTTTGCTAAGTGTAGGTATTTACCTGCCCTTACCAATAATCCACTTTCCAACATTGAAGCATTCTAATTTTCTGTTTCAGACTTCTCCATGAAAAATCTATTTAAAAAAAACAATTTATCAATAGATTCCTGTTGGATACATCAAATGCTACTACACTTCTACCTCAACAGAGGAGCCTGTTTATACCTTCCTTCTACTTCCTCAACTATCAATTCTTCTACCATACCAGGAACTCTCTCTTCTTCTTCTGTGGGAGTTCCACCTCTTACTTCATAACAACGACCAGTTGTGTCAACTGCATGCACTAATGTACTTTTTTGTAAATAACTCTCTTAATTAGACAAATGCTTTTTCAGTTAGATTCTCAATATGATGCTTTTGTTTTAGAACAGTAGTTCTTCTCCTTCTTCCATAAATTTTGAACTATTCTGTTTTGAAACATTTTTATTCTTAATTCCTTTAGACTGTTTTTGTCTAAATGCTTCTGTTTTTTTCTTAGATTTCCTAATTTTGTTCCTCTTTCTCATTATGTTTCAATCTTCTTTTGAATGATGTCTTTGCCTCATTTTGTATTTTATGGCATATTTGTTTTTTAGAAAATCCTTAGTACTGTTACTAGTGAGTGTTTTCTTTCTCATGCATTTTGTGCCTTATCTTCTTTTGTATTGTCAGTTTTAACCAGGTAGTATTGTTGTTTCTGTTTTTTTCTTCGTTCTGTTTTGTTAGGCATTTTGAATCTTCTTATATACATGGAAATATATATCTAAAAAACAAAGAAAAAATACGTTTAGCTTTATAGAAAAAAACTTAAGCAGAATATTTTCTTATACAAAATGCAATTTATACTAAATATACACTCATACACTGCATCAGTATGTGCCTGGGTATGTCACTCTATGCATCAATATGTGTCTAACTGTATCAGAGTATCCATCACCTTGTCCTGGGTGTATGACTATATATATGAATGTCTGTCTGCATATGCCAGTATATGCATGAGCGTGTACCTCTATGTGTCAATGTATGCATCAGTGTTCTCTGAGTGTGATAATGTATACATCAGTGTCCCCAAACTGGTCCACTGTATGCACCTGCGTGTGCCTCGATATCTCACTCATCAGTATGCATGTGGGTATATTACAGTATGCGTTTGTCTGTAATTGGGTATGCCAGTGTGTGCATCAGTGTGTGCCTGGATGTCTCATTATGTGCATCTGTGTGTCCATGGGCGTATCAGTATATGCATCGGTAAGAGTCTATCAGGCCCTCATTATGAACACAGTGGTAAACACCGTCGACCGCCGTAGCTACGGCGAACAGAAGACCGCCATTGGTGGTGAACAGAAACCCTCCAAATAATGATGAAAAAATCAGAATCTGACAAAAATCTCTCTGCCACCAGTCACCACAGGGCCTTGTCGACGGAAATGCTGGACCTCCCACCCCGCCAACGCTGAGCACACAAACACCCCACCCTCTAAGTAATGAAGCACAAATCACCCCAACGGTCAGTGGAAGCCAAATGACCATTGGCAGTACAGACCGCCACGGGCAGCAAGTGGACCCAAAAGCAAGGAATGCATACATTAGCAAGTTTGAAACCCACACACCTGACACACATCCACAACACTATAAAACACTCACAGACACACCCCACAATCCTTAGCAATGAAATTAGGCCAGCTAATGCAGAGAACCTCAAAAGCAGACACCAAACACCACAATACACGATACATACACCCAACCACACAAGAGTACCCTCACCTAGATCCACACAAGACACCATTCACAACACTCACCATGGCACCCTCCAAACACCCACGCTTCACAGAGAGGGAGCTAAGGACCATGGCAGACGAGATCCTGAAGGTGGAGCCACAATTATTTGGGGCACAGGTCCAGCACACACCCATCGTCATGGCATCCAGGCACCACATTGCAGTCTTGAAGACTGAGGGAGGGCCTCCACCAACACCACCCGACTACACTAACTGGGAGGAAATGGTACTGGCCATCCTGCAACCTGAGGGACTCACTGGACTCACTGGAAGAATGGACTTGGGAAAGTCATCTGCAATTACCCTATATCCATCACACCTGGAATGCATGCACCACCTCACCCCTCCAACTACCACCAGGACCACAATCCCACCCAGGCAACAATCACTACATCCAGTCCCCCTCTGTGCCCGCAAACCCACTAACAGGCCCACATCCCTCCCCACAGCTACCCACCCCTGCAAGGAATCAAAGTGGCCTACAGCACCCACAATGCACTTCCACATCCTAAGCAAAAACCAATGCTAACCTCACGAAAGCATCCTGCATGGCCCCAAAGTGTGAAAACCTGCACAAAACCGCCCAGTCATGTGCACCCCATCCGATCATGCAACTGTAACAGACATGTCCATTCCCCCCAACAGGCACCACCACCCATGCCACCCTGATGGACAGGACAAGGAGTGGCAGTGCCCCACAGGGAGACAGAGGCACCTCCAAGGACACTGGGGGTGGAACCCTGGTCATTGACAAACACCATGGCCCCTCACACAGTCCAGGACTGTCACCATCCAGCAGCACCACCCAGGATACCACTGACACCCCTTCCACCCAGCCAACAACATCAGCCCAGGGCAACCATCCCCACACCTGTGTATCCAGGCCATAGACTGGTGGGACACATGGACAGAGGCCACAATCACCCCCTACCAACAGGCAAGAAGACGATGGCCCCAGTACAAGTGGTACCGCCAGACCTGTGCAGGTGACACAGAGGGCTAAGCCCAGTCAGAGGACATCAGTGGCCCAGGTGGGAGGCCACAGGATGGATGCTGCAGCCCAGGATGTGATCTCTGAGGTCCTGGGTTCATATCACCATACCCAGGACAGATTGGCCCAGATAGTATCCACCCTGGAGCAGAGTCAAAGGATACAGCTAGTACACCACCAAGAGACCATGGAGCAGTGGAAACTGCACAATGCCACAATGGCCAGCATAGCAGGTGCACTGCTGCACCTTGTCCCAACACAGCCTGAGGCCCACACAGACCAGGAAGCCCCTACTACAGGCCAGGATACAGACCAGACAACAACAGCATCAGCAGCAACTGCACATGTATCACCCTCTCAGGACACACAAGGGACATCCATCTCAACCCGTACAGGCCAACACCAGGCACCCAAATGGACCCTCAGGCCCAGATATGGCATAGGAACACCCGCAAAGACCAAGGCCCCCTCAAAGAAGTGACTCTGGCAAGAACTGTCCCCCAAGTGTCCCACTGAATCAACAACCAAACCGTGTGAAAACTACAACAAACTCCTGTAAACATTGATGGACCTACCACTACTGCCAACAGTGCTGCGACCATGTTGCCATATTGTACATTCACCAGTAGCCCACTCCCATCACTGTAATCTGCACAATTTACCCCTTCACCAAATAAAACACAAGTTCACCTGTTATAATGTCCCCTGTCATTAAGTTGAAACAAAGTGAATTATGGATGCAACTGTATGATAACTCATTTATTATTATCTGAGTAGCAGGAAATGCACCACATGCATTACATGTTGGTGTGCCTACAGATGTGTTGAACTATTATACTATATTGTATCCTTTCCTATGCAGACCTGGTCACAGTGGCAATGAGTATTGCCCCAACAACCCACTAGATGACAAGGCACACCGACAGTATGCTGCACAGGCAGCAAGCTCATCCAATTGTCCCACAGAGTTACTGGAAGTAGAGATGTATCAGTTTGCTCCTGGTATTTACATCTTCCCCCTCCTCATCATCACCATCACTCTCATCCCCTCTCTGTGGAAGCTGGTCTGGATATACAGCACCCTCTGCAGCATGCAGCAGGCCACCACTATTCTACATACCTTTTCAGGCCCATAGGCCAGGGAACCGCCAGAGATATGTAGGCAACTGAATCTAGCCTTCAGGAGACCTATTGTGCGCTCTATCACCCTTCTAGTATGTCCATGGGCCTCATTGTAATTCCTCTCTGCATCTGTTCCAGGATTCCTCAATGGTGTCAGGAGCCAACACAAGTTTGGATAGCCAGAATCACCTAGAAAATGGTGCAAAACAGGACTGTCATTGACAACCCTCAGAGACAGACAGCCTGGCTGTCTGCTATGTGGCAACACGTGTTAGAAACAACTACCTATGATCCACCCTCTGTCCTCTTGTAGTTGTTCCATCTTGTGTGGCACACTACTGTCCCTCAGCACAAAGGAAGCATGGACTAATCCAGGGAACATGGTATTCACATGTGAGATATACTGGTCTGCAGTACACACCAATTGAATGTTCATGGAATGAAAGTTCTTCCTGTTTCTGTACACCTGTTCACTGACTCTTGGGAGGATGATAGCTATGTGTTTGCCATCAATGGCACCTATCACATGGGGTATGTTGGCAACGGCATAGAAGTCTGACTTAATGTCAGGGAGGTCAGCACTTTGGGGAAACCTCACATAGGACTGCAGGCATTGTTCAAATGCATTCAGGAATCTGGACAGTATAATGCTAAACATTGGCTGTGAAAAACCTGCACCCATGCCCACTGTCACTTGAAATAAGCCCGTGGCCAGGAAATGGAGTACAAAGAGCACCTGCACTTCAGTAGGGATGGCATGCTGATTATGATTAACTGGTCTTAGTGCTGGATCCAGTAATGCACAAAGTTAATCAATGCTCCACCATGGTCTGCAAATCAACAAGTGGTCTGTACACCGATGGGGCCCTCCCTTGCCACAAGGGACTGTACGTAGGAGGAGTTGAAAACACGTCTGAGGAACACACATACATCTACACACATTGTTTCTCATTCAGCAATGCTGGCATGATTGTCGACAACACAAATGCTTAGTGTGTGTGACACTACAGCAACATGACCACAATGATATATCAGGACTGGTCAGGTGAGGTAATGTACATTGTTACATGTCTATGGGTGTTTAGGGGACAATAGGGCCTGCATTGTGCTGATGAGGGTTTTACAACTGCGTAGTTAAGGCCAAAATGTCCGCCCCCTGTTATCCACAAGTGTTGTGGTGGAAGTGAACTTATACTGCTAGCGGTTAAAGTAATGGCATAAGGCGGTGTTTACCGCCGTGCGCAAATTCATTGGTTAACATGGTTGTCAATGGGCATTCTTAGCATATCATGATCGCCGCCGGCGGTGACGGTGCACACCGCCGGGGTGCGTACGTAAACTCATCACCCCAACTTCACTTGACTCTCTGATCTCGTGCATGCAGGTACTCAACTGAGTGTACTGCTGTGTCCTGCCTCTGGTCATGGAAATGGCACGTGTTGCAGGGGAAAAGGCCCCGGCCTTCACTAATGAGGAATTAAAGAAGCTTGTGGATGGGGTCCTGCCCCTGTACGCCAAGCTCTATGGTTGGGCAGAGGTATAGGTGAGTTGGGGTGCATGGATGTGTACAATGGTGGGTGTTGGCTGCATACATGTGTGCACTTGTGACACTGTATGGTCCAGGGTTCCAGACATGCTGCGTGTGTGTGTGCTGTTAGTCTGTTTGAAATGTCTTTCCCATAGTTGACGTATAGCCAGCTGTATATGATTGGCCAGTGTCTGACCTCAGTGTTACTTTTCTGTGTGTCTCTTATAGGTAAGTGCCCACCAGAAGAGGGGACTTTGGCATGCTATCGCCAAGGAGGTGCAGTCCCTGGCGGTCTACAACCGGCAGAGCACCCACTGCAGGAAGAGATGGGAGGACCTGTGGCACTGGGCGAGGAGGATCTGTGAGGCCTAGCTGGGGAAGTCCTCCCAACGAGGAAGGGGTGCCCGTCGGGCACAGACCCCCCTTATGCAACGCATCCTGGCGGTGGCATTCTCCGGACCTGGATGGGAGCTTGAAGGCTGCACATCAGTCACAAGGGGGTGAGTACATATAGCATATTTTGGCTCCTTGATGGATGTGTGTATATGTGTGCGTTCGTATTTATGTTGTCTGTGACTGATGTCCATCTAAATAATGGCCCCTGTCGGGAGTAGGGGTGTTTGGGTCAAGTCTGCAGTACATAAGGTCCTTAAGTTCTGTGGGGAATAGCTGTAACGCAGGGTTCTGGCCACTAGTCAGGGGCATAGCCATGTGTATAGCGGTAGGTGCTGCCTGGTGGTATAATTTCTGGGTGGGTGTATGTGTGGACCACTAATGTACCTCCATTCAGTTATTTACAAGTGTCTCTCCTGTTTTGTCTCCCCATCCCTGTTCTCTTGTTTTGTCTGTGTACATCAGTATCATCTGGCGAGGGAGATGAGGCACCAGCGAGTGGGGAGGCAGCGGCCCACGGATCCTCAGAGGCATCCGACGCCAAGGGTACCAGTGGGTTGGAGGGTGAGGGGAGTACCACGGGGAGGCAACGACCACTCGAGGTAGTGACTCTGATAGCTCCTCCGATAGGAGCTTCCTGGCAGTGGCGGACCATAGTTGGCCCACCCCTACTGTGTCATCTTCCGCCACCCCCCATACCATCACTGCCCTCCCAAGTTGCTCCCCACCGAGTTGCCCGTGCCCACTCACCCAGAAGGGTGGGAGTCTCCTTCGTCGCTCCTTCCCTGCCTCAGTCAGTCCTGCTGCCCTCACAGAGGAGGCTATTGACCTCCTGAGAACCATCTCTGTAGGGCAGACAACCATTGTCAATGGTATCTAGGGACTTGCATCTGAGATGCAGCAGACCAATGCCTTTCTGGATGGCATTCACAGTGCCGTGTCTGGCCTACAGAGATCTTTTCAGGCTCTGGCCTCCTCTTGGGCGGCAGCCAGTGTCCCTGGTCATTCCGTCCCCCATCCAACCACCTCCACCCCTTCTACCATCCCAGTCCCTTAACCCGTCCAAAGCACACATTCTGACATGCAGGCACACACCTCAACACACAAGAAGCACACTTCAAAACACGTACACCACACCTCCCACCACAAGCACGCACACAGTCAACATACACATGCACACACACCAACATCCACTTCCCCCAGTGTGTCCGCATCTTCCGCCTCCCTGTCTGTCCCCTCTACATGCACACCCACAGGCACTGCACCCTCATTCAATGTTGCTGACTCTATTCCTGCAGTCACCACAATAGCACCCATCTATTCATGCACCCCAGACACCACACCTGCACGCACCACAACAACTTTAGTTGACACATGCTTGTCACTCACCAGACTTGCAGACACCCAGACAACATCCATTTACACTGGCAGCCTGTCTTGTCCCACTGTGTCTACCCCCCTCCTCCCAAGACATTCAAACGCACCAAAACACCCACCCCTCACACATCCACAGCACCTCAGCATACTGTCCAGTCACCTGTACCCACATCACACACACCTACACCTATCACGACCACTCCCTCTACCTCCACTCCCATGCCTTCCTCCAGGTCTTCCCCAATTGCACCTAAGAAACCTTTCCTATCTCGTGTTGACCTATTTCAACCCACTGGCTCACCCCGTCTCGTCCCTAAACGTGCTCACTTCCTTGCCCTGTCCACTCCTCCCATGTAACAGCCCACCCCTGTCCACCCTTACCATTCCTGTGCTACTTCCCCTGTGAGGAAGAGATCCCGTGCTAGCCCAGGAACATCTGCCGCACCCGAGGCCAAGTCCGCTCCACCAGCTGCTGTGACAAAACCTAAGCCCCCTCCACCTTCCAAACAGAAATCTAAGCCCCCCCAGTCGTAAGTCCCCACCCCCACCACCCCCCCTGCCCCTGTTCCCTGAGGTGCCTGGATGCCCCATTGCTGCCCCTCTGAGGTGGAGTGCCGTTGCACTTATGGAAGTCAAGTTGGGGCCATTGTGGCCCATCTGACTTCTTGGACTATGGACTGGCCATTGGCCTTCTATGCACTTCTAAAGGTTAATCAGTGGCCTGTGTTGTTTGAGGCACACTCTGGATCCGTGGTCTCTCGTTTCATTGTTTGGGGGTATTGGGCACATGTATGTACTTTGGGCAGGTTGGCTTTGCCTTGTGTCAGATAAGTACCTCTTACTGTGTGGTGTATGGCTTGTGCTGCTGTGGAGGGTTGTGGGAGCGTTGCAGGGTGGGTGGAGTGGGTGGGTATGTAACTGTGCCCTTTCTTCCCTTGTTTATTAGGTTGCGGTACTTACCGTTGTCGTCGGCGGTCTCGGTCATGGAAGTATATGGCAAGAAGCAGGGCTGGCATGATCTGCAACTCTCTATCCATGTTTGCTTTAGCGTGTTGTGTGAGCCTCCAGTGAGTGTTTCCTTATATTTGGTTTGTTTCTGCCTGGCTTTACGTGGCGGTGGTTCCCGACCTGGAATTGATGGCAGTCTAGTGCTTCATTATGTGATGGGCGGGTTGCGTGTGTTTCAGTTGGTTCATTATTTGGTGGTTTGGAACGCACGTCTGTTGGCGTTTGTTACCGCCAACGCCAGCAGTGTAGTATTTACCGCCATTTTCATAATGAGGGCCTTAGTGTCTACAGCAAAGTGTGCCAAGATGTAACAGTATATATGTCAGTGTATGCTTGGGTGTGTCAATGAATGTGGCTGTGTATACCTGGGTATGTAACTGTATATGCATCAGTCTGGGCTGGATGTGTTATTGCATCAATGAGAATCTCCCTGGATGCGCCACCTAATGCATCATTGTGTCCCTAGGTGCCTCAGTATATGCATCAGTGTGTGAATAGGCATGTCAATGTATGCAACAGTGTCTATCTGGCTGTCCCAATCTATGTATTAGTGTCTGCCTGGGTCTGTCAGTGTATGCCTTAGTGTCTGCCTATGTGTATATAGCTGTGCTTCAGTGTGTCCTTGGGTGTATCAGTGTATGTATGAGTGTGTGCCTGGTTGCGGTAGTGTATGCATCAATGTGCCCCTATATGGGTTTCCGTATCTATACATCTTAGCCAGCATGTCTCATTCTATACATTAGTGTGCACCTGAGTGTCTCAGACTATGCATTAGTACGTGCCTGGATGTGTCAGTGTGTGCATAAGTGTGTGCCTGGGTGTTACAGTGTATGCATTAGTTTCTACCTAACTATCTTACTCTGCACATTAATACTAGCCTGGGTCTGTTATTGTATACCTCAGTGTTGGCGTAGATGTGTCAGTGTATCCATCAATTGGCTGGTAGTGTTACTACCTCCATTCTCTAATTAACTACATAAGTACAGTATCTTTACTATAGTGTATATTTACCTGGGCATCGGAGTGTGGAAGCTAATATCTGACATAAACTCTGAAAAATTGTGTCATGTTCTAATAAGAAAGCATTAACTCTTGCCAGCTATTTCCATCTGACTTAAAGGTGCAGTTGTTTGTACTAAATGAGGTATACAAAGCTTCTTAAACACATCATGTAGTACCAAGTCTACTTAACCATACAACTATGTATCTATACTCATCATTACACAGAGAACATTTAACAACTTCCTAAGCAGCTTTATTAATGCTAACTGAAAATAACAGTAAATATTCAAGGTTACACTCATAAGTAGTATGGTTCACTTATGTCGCTCTCTAACTGCTAGTAAAACTATCTCTGTAATTTCTAAATATATATGTAAATCTCTTTGAGTTCTCCACTGGTTTTATAAATATCTATGTCAGTATAGGCATGAACACTTCACTTTTTAATACTAAGTGCAGCATTTGTCATGTTTTAATAAGAAATCACTGCATTCTGTATAGTAGCTTCAACATAGCTCAGTGGTCAGTTAAGTATACTGGAACAACATAAGAATGTCCATAAAGCACCTTTCTAAGTGTTAATAAATACTTTTAGTCATTTATTGGGTGGCTTGTATAATTTCTTTATTTCAGTCACAGACCTACTATGTATATTTGTGAGGATGTTTTGGTAGCAAACTATTGAGTTGCATTCTCCTAGTATTAATTCATTCCTTTACTTAGACTTTCTAACATAAAGTCTATTTTACTCCACACACCTTTGATTGTTGCAGTGTGTGTTTGCCTCGCAGTATCACTTACAAATTCTTCTCAATGAAAAATATACAGAAAACTAACTACAAGAATGGGAATTCACTCTAACAGCAGACAACAATGAATTGGCCACCTTTGCACCTTTGCTTTCAAGGATATCAGAAAACCCATTACAATCTCCCTTTCATCTGAAACATAGGTACTACTACTAATGACTGGCTTCTATACTTAACCCTTTCCAATACTCCTCAAAGATAGCCCGATTTATTAGGAGTTTTTGCCAGATCTGCGGATCCATTGTGTAAATCCGCAAATGGATCTGCAGATTGGGGGATGGGGGGATCTGAGAAAGATTTTTTTAATGTATTAAGTTTTTTGTTTTTTTTACACAAAGCAAATCTGAACCAAAAATAATTATTGCAATTCATTATTGCTTCGACATTTGCAACAATGAAGTCACTGTCTAGTCTTTTTTTGTATACCCTTCCCCCTCATGCTCCTGTAGCTGTGTTACCATGGTTACACAGTCTGCATTATTCTGCTGCAGCAGATCACAAGATCATAACAGTTTCTGTCTGGAGCATACTTACTTTTAAGACAGTAATACTGTTTTTCAATTTTTGTAAAGCCAATCCAACATTTACTAACAATCCACAATACCTCAATTCTATTTCCACCAAGAGACATATCTTCAAGAGCCAATTAAATCTGTTCTTTCAGGTTCTACCATATACCCTACATTTTAACTGCATCCTCTATCATCAGTAGCAGCCCCCTACACATCATAAACAGAAAAGTTCTTCTCAGAGCCAAAACATAAATAAATATTGTCTTTTAAATACTTATTTTTTTAAATGTCCTATGGATGCGTGGATCACAAAACCAAAAAAAAAAAAAAACGATTTCTAACACCCTGTACACATTATTTTCCACTGCCCCATATTAATTTAAATTTATTTAGAAATAGATCTCGTGCACTAGCTCATTTATATGCATCAGTGCCTGCATAGTGGCACCAGGACCCTTTTTACAGCATCTCTCTATTTGTGAGAAGGCTGTGACAGTGTCTGTCCTGTTGTGAGAGTGAATGTGATAGTGTATGTCTCCATGTAACGGTGAGTGTCAGAATGTGTCTCTGTGTGAGACTATGGGCCTCATTACGAGTCTGGCTGTTACTAGACTGCCAGACTCACAGATGGCGGTAGGACCACTGCCAATGTGATGGTCCGACCACCATAATACAACCCTGGCGGCTAGGCCACCAGGGAACCGCCAGCCCCACCAGGCTTAGAGATCCCAGTGGTCTGGAGGTGGTGGACGTCCTAATCCACCAGGGCAGCACTGACAACCCCCTTCTCCATCAGCGGTTTCATGGTGGTACCACCACCATGAAAATGCTGGGGGAGAATAGGTGCAGGGGGCCTCCCAGGGATTCCCTGCACTGCCTATGCTCTTGGCATGGGCAGTGCAGGGCCCCCTCTGGCTAGCAACATTGCCATGTTCACTGTCTGCTTTGCAGACAGTGAGCATTGCGAGGGTGCTGGTGCACCCTCACTCCACAGGAATTGCAGCCAGCTCAATTACGAGCTGGAGAAAATGCTGTAGTCTGTTTCCCGCTAGGCCAGCTGGCAGAAACTCAAGTTTCTGCCCACTGACCTAGCAGGAAATTCCTAATGAGGCTGGCAGGGAGGTAGCCTGTATGGGGGCATGTTCCCATCGGAAGTTTGGCGAATGATGTAAACCATTAGGCAAACTTATAATCAGCCCCTATGTCTCAAAGTGTCTATATTAGTTTGAGGCTGAATATGAGACTGTCTGGGTATGAAAGCGAGTGTGATAGTGACTCCCTGGTTGTGAGAGTAGGTGCAACAGTGTCTTTCTAAGTGTGAGAGTGAGTATGAGAGTATCTGTGTTGGTGTGACAGTGAGTGTTAGAGTCTGTCTCTAAGTGTGAGACTATGTGTGAGAGTGGCAGTCTGTAAGAGATTAAGGGCCTGATTACAACTTTGGAGGACGGTGTTAATCTGTCCCAAATGTGACGGATATACCACCTACCGTATTACGAGTTCCATAGGATATAATGGACTAGTAATACGGTAGGTGGTATATCCGTCACATTTGGGACGGATTAACACTGTCCTCCAAAGTTGTAATCAGGCCCTAAGTGTGACTGTCTCAGTCTTGGTGTGAGAGGGAGTGTGACCGTGTCTACCTAATTGTGACAGTAGGTGTGATAGTATCTCTCTCTGAATGTCAGAGTGAGTGTGAGAGTGTCTGCATGGGTGGGAGAGAGAGTGTGAGAGTGTCTGTCTGGGTGTAAGAGTAAGTGTGAGAGTTTCAGCCTTGGTGTGAGAGGACGTGTGACAGTGTCTACCTCAATGTGAGAGTGGGTATGAGAATATCTCTCTCTGAGTGTGAGGCTGAGTGTGAGAGTGTCTGCATGGGTGTGAGAGTGGGTGTGACAGTGGCTATCTTGCTGTGAGAATGATTCTAACAGTCTCTTTATGGGTGTCGGACTGAGTGTAAAAGTGCATTTTTGGGTATGAGACAAAGCATAAGAACATCCCTCTGGGTGTGAGAGTGAGTGTGAGAGAACCTGGGTGTGAGAGTAGGTGTAGCAGTCTGAGTCTGGATTTGAGGATAGGTATCAGAGTGTCTCTCTGAGTGTAAGAGTGAGTGTGAGAGTGTCTTTCTGGGTGTGAGAGTAAGTGTGAGAGTCTCAGTCTTGGTGTGAGAAGGAGTCTGATAGTGTCTGCCTCAAAGTGAGCATGGATGTAAGAATATCGCTCTCTGAGTGTGAGAGTACGCATGAGAATGTCTGCATGGGTATAAGAGTGTCTGTCTGGGTGTGGGTGGAAAACTGCCTCTCTAAGTGTGAGAGTGGATGTGATAGTGAATATCTTACTGCAAGAGTGGGTCTGAGAATCTCTGTATGCGTATCAAACTGAGTGTCAAAGTGTCGCTGTAGGTGTGAGAAAAAGCACATGAACATCTCTTTGGAGTAAGAGTGACTGAGAGAACCTGGGTGTGGAATAGGTGCAACAGTCTGAGTCTGCATTTGAGAATGGATGTGAGAGTGTCTCTCTGAGTGTAAGTGAGTGTGAGAGTGTATTTCTAGGTGTGAGAGTAAGTGTGAGAGTCTCAGTCTTGGTGTAAGAAGTAGTCTGATAGTGTCTGCCTCAAAGTGAACATGGATGTAAGACTATCTCTCTGAGTGTGAGAGTACACATGAGAATGTCTGCATGGGTATAAGAGTGTCCGTCTGGGTGTGGGTGGAAAACTGCCTCTCTAAGTGTGAGAGTGGATGTGACAGTGAATATCTTGCTGCAAGAGTGGGTCTGAGAATCTCTGTATGGGTATCAAACTGAGTGTCAAAGTGTAGCCGTAGGTGTGAGAAAAAGCATAAGAACATCTCTTTGGGAGTAAGAGGGACTGAGAGAGCCTGGGTGTGGGAATAGGTGCAACAGTGTGAGTCTGGATTCGAGAATCGATGTGAGATTGTCTCCCTGAGTGTAAGAGTGAGTGTGAAAGTGTCTGCATGGCTTTGAGAGTAGGTGTGAAAGTCTCAGTCTGGGTGTGAGAGGGAGTGTGACAGTGCCTGCCTGGATGTGAGAGTAGGTGTAAGACTGTCTCCAGAAGTATGAGAGGGAGCATAAGAGTGTCTGTATGGGTGTGAGGGTGAGAGTGAGAGAGTGTCTCTGGATGTGAGACTACGTGTGACAGTGTCTGACTGGGTGTGAGAGTGAGTGTGAGGGTCTGTCTGGGTGCAAGAGGGAGTGTGACAGTGTCTGCCTCAATATGAGAGTGGGTGCAAGAGTATCTTTCTCTGAGTCTCAGTGTGACAGTGTCTGCATAGTTGTGAGAGTGGGTGTGAAATTGTCTGTGTGGGTGTGAGAGTAGATGTGACAGTGTCTCTCTGAGAGTGAGAGTGGATGTTAGGGTGTTTGCATCGGTGTTTGAATAGATGCATGTATTTATAGCTATTTTCTTTTTACGTTCTGCAAAATCCGTAGATCCACCCGGAGATTTACACCAGCAGGCTGAGCTAAGTCCAGCGGATGGATATACAGATTTTGAAAACTGTCAAAAAAATATGCTTTAAGGCATTTGAAGACCATTTTGTTTCTTATTCATCACAAATATATGTCACACATGGTGTCAGCGAACCTCCACCCTGACACCATCATCTTCATTCAGCCAAGATTTCAGCCCTCTGAGCAATTTTCCAATGAAATAAAATGCCGGCTGCAACATTCCTGTCAGGTTGCAGTCAGCCAATCAGATCCTCCATGTGACACATTGATCTGAGGGTCGATCTGCAAGGACCCGCGGAGAATTCACAGGGCTAGATATCTATATTTTCTGGCCTTAAATTACTCCAAAAATACTGAATAGAATTACAAGCCACACAAAGTGTAATCTGTGAAACAGAATCTAGCTTTGTGCCAAATTTGGTGTAATTCCGTTTAGAGGTTCAGGCTGTTGTAGTGGCTAAAGAATGCAAAATCCCCATAGAAACAGAAAGGAGAAAAAGTGTTTTGGGACCCCCCTTTATTTCGGCCCGCTTCATGGATAACCCCAAAACTTTCAAGGCAGCCGCTGAACTGAATAAAGTATAAGATTTGAAAATTTCATGAAGATTTATCGCGCGTCACCAAAGTTATTGGCAAAACCAAAAACGCTCCATCTATGGAAAAAATGGTCCTGACTATAACTACCTAGTGGCGGCCGACAGTAGGAAATATATATATATATATATATATATATATATGTATATATATTTCCTACTGTCGGCCGCCACTAGGTAGTTATAGTTAGGACCTAGAGCCAGATGTATAAAGATTCCAGTTACGATTCTCAAATAGCGATTTTTAATAAATCGCTATTTAAGAAATGCAAAAAGCGATGTATCAAATTCGAAAATCGCTAATAGCGATTTCTTCAAATTCACAAATGCAATTTGCGTGATGCAAATATCGATTCACAAAAAAAAATGCGATTCAGTAACTGAAAATCGCAAATAGCGAAAATGGCAAACCGGAACAGCCTGATGAAATCACAAGGAAGTGAGTCAGACCATGCTGTTTCCAGGAGCCACAGCCTCAGGAGCAGGGAGAGAGACACAGCCCAGAACCAGGGAGCCAGCATTGTGAGCAAACCAGGACCAAACAGCAACATGGTCAATGCTGGAAATGGGAAGGAGAAGGAAGACATGAAGAGGAAGCTCAAATTCAGTGAGCAAGAATTGGAGGTGCTCACTGAGGAAGTTGTTAGGAACCATGACAGAATATTTGGCAAGAACTCACTCCAAGTACCTGAGAGTGAGAAGCAGAAACTCTGGTCTGACATCCAGACAAAAATATGCGCAGTGGGTGTTGCGCAGTGCTCTGTGGAGGAGATACGCAAGCGATGGTATGACTTGCATTCCTGTGCCAAAGAGAGGGTGGCCAGCAGGCTAAAGGAGGCAAGGAGCACCGGAGGCGGACCACCCACCCAGACACCGTCCACCCCCATGGAAGACCTGGTGGAGTCCACACTGCTTCCAGAAGCTGTCAGTGGCGTTACTGACATTGACACCTCATGGACACCCAGCACCAGCAAAGGTAAGGCCAGTAATTATGTGTATCCCCATATGTGCATGTACAAATGCCCCTTAGGAAATATGTATTAGCTTGATGCACAGTGAAAAGTAGTCCATGTCACATCTTACATACAACACAACTATGCCTTATGGGAGTGGTAGTACACAACCCTAAGGTGAATCCACAACATAAATAGCAAGATAGTGGTCAGACACATAGAGAAACACCACAAATGACTTATAGTGACACGATTTAATTGTACATTTAAAGCAACACTGTGAAATTCAGTGAAAAATGCAAAAACTGACATGCTGCACATTGTCCTTGCAGATGCCCCGGTCCCGGCTGCTGCAGGATCTGAAAAAGTGGGGGAACCAGAAACACAGCCACAGTCTGATTCAAATACCAGTGAGTCCCATAGTATTGCTCCTACTAGACGCAGGGCAAGGGTGTTACCACTCACAGAGTATAACCTGGACTCAGATGAGATGCCAGAAGATGAACCCACACCATCACCAGAGGCTAGTCCCACAGGAAGACAGCAGTCCCTGCACCAGCAACAGCTACAGTCAACTCCCCTCAGGAGGCACCACGATGCAGGCAGACAGTGCACAGATGAAGGAGAGGGCCCATCAATCTTTGGCGGTCTTGAAGCTTCCATGCTGAAGGTTCAGCGCCTGCAATGCAAACACATGAGGTCTCTGCACAGACAGTTTGTGTCTCACAATTACAATATGTGATTACTACACAAGCAGTTGGAGACTGATTGAGGGACAGCAAACAGCAGCTGAAAACACCAAGGAGTTGACACACGCCATTGGGGAACTCTGCAGTGAGATACGGCAAGAGCGCGTCAGTCAGCGCAGGAGCCATCACCAATTCTTGGAAAGTTTGATAGCTTCTGTAGATCCGTCAATCGTCTCGCAAGTTCAACAGCCTTGAAATTACAACATGCCGTGGCCACACAGGTAGAGATGGCACATTGCAGTTGGGACATTGCACAGGGGTTGGTGCAAATAACCAACATACTGGATGCAATGCAAACAGCACGCAGTGCAACAACCAGTGAACTGGGTGTTGGGGATAGTGAGGAATCCTCTAGCCTCAGCAGTCTGACAGTCCCTGTGATTGATCCGAGGTGTTGCAGTGCCAGACACAGTACTGCATGTGAACCTGCTACAAGAAGTGCCAGCGAGGGCATTGAGCACTCAAATGGAGTGCGTGGACGTAGAAGTGATGTTGAGGGCTACAGGGAACTACCTAAACATGTAGCAATACAGTCATACTATGATGCTAATGGTGTGACACTGTTAATCGGTCATGTCTGTCTATTGTGCATAGCTATGTCCTATTGACACATATGTTACCTGAAATCAAGGTAATAAAGATGCTAACTACAGAAATACACATTATTGAAGTTGAGTTGTCATTACTTATATCAAAACTGGTTTTGCATGATGTCAGCACATCTTTGTCTGCCCTCTGCTGCACTGCTCCTGTCTGCTGGTTGAAGGGGTGGTAAGGGATCATCATTCTCATCTGAGTCTGGCTCCGTGAGTTCTGCTGGTATGCCCCTGGTGGTTGCTATGTTGTGGAAGATAGCACATGTGGCCACAATTTTGCATGTCATCTCTGGGCTGTACTGTAGTGCACCTCCACTCTTATGGATGCACCTGAAACAGCTCTTCAGCAGCCCAAATGTGCGCTCCACCACATTGCGGGTTTCCCTATGTGCAGCATTTTACCTCCTCTCTGCTGGAGTTGCAGGGCTCAAGTGGGGTGTCAGTCTATAGGTGCGCACAGAGTAGGCACTGTCTCCTGAATGCACAGAGAGTAAAATGAGTACTTGTGATATCTGACGTCACACTTACTTCAATGCAACATTGTAAAATATCAAATTGCCTAGTAGATATCCTTCACCAAACTCCCCAGCTAGCAATCTTGTGCGAATCCCGCTGTGGCGAAAGATGTGCGAGTCATGTGTGCTCCCTGGGTATCTGGCCACGATATTGTAATGATGTAGGAGGCATTGCATATCACCCCCTTATGTTCATAGAATGATTTTTATTTACAGTTGCGATACACATACTCGCTGGCCGATGGTAGACAGATTGCTACATGTGTCCCGTCAATGGCACCTAGGACATGTGGGAACTGTGCTATCTGGTAGAAATTTATTTTAGTTTGTTGTAATGCCTGTGGGGTGTTGAGGAATCTTATGTGCAGTTGTATTCTGCTCAGCATGACATTGAGGAATGCATTGAAAAATCAAGAGAGGGCACTCTGTGATACCCCTCCAGCTGCTGCTATGACCTCTTGAAAGCTCCCTGAGGCTAGTAGGTGCAGGGAGCATGAGACCTGCACATGGGTAGGTATGCTATTGGTCCTGTGTGTTGTGCGCTGCAGCACGGGTTGTAGCTCAGCTATCAAGTCAAGTATCATGGCTGAGCTTAACCTGTACTTCTCATTCCTTTCCTCCTCAGTCTGGTCAAAAAGGGTAATGCGCACTCTGAAAATGCGCTCCTGTCTCCTCCTCCCTCTCCTCAAACCTGCCAAGATCCTCATTCTCCTCGCCATGACGTAGAGTGCTGCCATTGTGGAAGAGCAGCTGAGGCATTCTAGGCCTCTTTATATAGGTTGCACCTGGTTGCCACCTGATTTCAATTTGTGGTAAATTACATGTGCAAAAGGTAATTCTGTGAATAATCGCAATTTGCGATTTTTTGATGCATCGCATTGCGAATTGGTATTGCGTGTCGCAATCAGCGTATCGCAAATAGCGTCCCGATTTAGCAGACCGCTATCTGCAATTCACTAATCGGTGCCGCAATTTGCATATCACAGTTAGCGATTCAGTAATTCATAGCGCTATTTGCGATACGCTGTTTGTGACACACAAATTCATGTCTCATTCGCAAAAAGTCGCTATTTCAGTGATTCCTTATTATTGCACTGCAAATGCCTTTCATACACGCAAAAGGCATTTTTACATTTGCAAACGGACAATTTTTGCGATTCGCACCGTTTGGGAATGAAAAATCGCTTTATACATCTGGCCCCTAGTTTCTATGGAAAAAGCAGTTTTTTGCTTACCTAACTCTTTGGCACCGCTTTACAAATCTTTACAAAATTTTCCAAACAAATTTGTCATTCACATAAACTTCTGTCTGGCAAATTTCAGGGTGATCCATAAAGCCGTGGCTGAGATAAAGGGAGGGTGAAGTTAAGAGCTCTCCCAATGTTTATTTGCATCGGAAAAAATTGAACAGCGATAGTGCAAAAAACCCTAGATAAAATTACACCAAATTTGGCAGATAGGTAGCTCTTGGTCCAGAAAGATCTCTTTTTGTTTTTGAGAAATTTAGGAAACTCCAAATTTGTATATATAGAGACCCAAACGATTTGAGACCCACTCCAGATCTCGTGCAGAGATCTGATTGGCTGACAACACTTCAACAACTGAAGTGTTGTCAGTCATCTTGGGAATTGGCTGAAGCAAGTCCCAGAAAAACTCACTCAGGGCTAAAAAGCATTTTTTTATTTATTTTGTGGTCAGATCTGTGGCGGGACTGCAGAGCCATAGTAAAATAACATTTAAAAAAACAAAACGATCTCCTGTGCTTCATTATTATAATGCCACAGGGCGGGCCAAGTCCCGGGTGAATTTTTTTAGAAATGTAGGGGGGCCTCCTGGCCCCCTCCTGCTGCCCCGGGACCCCCACCTCCCCAGGGCTTATACTGTTTGTGCAGGAGGGTCGCGTGACCCCTGCTGCTCTTTGGACTATCTCCTCCCCCAGGGCATTTCCACAATGATATGCAGGGGTCCTGTGGCCCCCCAAGACTCAGGGACCACCACCCCCAGGGCTTCTACATAGAAATATGCAGGGGACACCCACCCCTGCGGCAAACAAAAAACAATGTCTGTTTCAGACCCCCATTAGCCCCACAAACTACCATCCTCCGGGGCTATCTTCATGTTGGAGGCGGGTCACCCCCCTCGTGGAGCCACTGATGGCTCCGGGGACTGCCACCCCTCAGGGCTGGCTCCTGCTATGCTCCAGAGGCGCTAAGCCACAGCAAACACTTCGGGTTTTGACAGCGGCACCTTCAAAGCTAGTCCCGCTTTCAATATCCAAAGCTATCATCTCTGTCCCTTGCACACATGCAGAGGGCAGAGATGATATGCTTCAGCAAGCACGGAGCTGCTGCTTAAAACAGCTCCATCCTTGCTGGAGCAATGGCACTGCGAGGGAAGCCTTAAGGCTTTGCCCGCAGTGCCAGGTAGCACGTAAAAGCTTTTTATTAAAAAAATACTTAATAAATAAAAAGGGGAAAGGGCTCCCAAGGTCTCAGATAGCCCATAAAGGGCTTGTTTTGAAATAAAAAAATAATAATAAAAAAAATATATAGGGACCCCTTGAGGGATCCACCCACGGTCCCAGGTTGCCCTTAGAGGGTGGAAAAAAGAGGACTGAAAAAATAAAGATAGCTCAGCGTGAAAGTCAAGGGCTCCAGAGACCCGGACTTCCAAGATTTCACCGGGGATCCTGGAAAGGCAATCCGATGATGTTGACTAAAAATTGGCTTGCTGTGGGTGGTCGTCTGATATTGGAGAAAAAATGCTTTAAAAAAGTGACAACATTTGAATGTATAAAGTTGACCGGGACTTTCCGTTCAGCGTATCGGAGGAGGGCTCCAGGGACAACAGATCAAAATTCAACTTCGGCCCGGATGAAGATTTCCGTCCTGAAGAATCACCTAACTTTGAAGGTAGAATTCTTCACCAAGGCCTACTCAAACAAGTATCCAAAGAGAGCTCCAGGGAGGTTGAATAGGATTAATGACTTTGTATCACTGAAGAAAATCTTCAAGAAAAAGACTAAGGCCCTCATTATGAACTCAGTGGGAAATCTCGCTGAGTTCGGTGCTGGCGGTCGGAACATCGACTGCCAGGACATTGAGGATCCCGCCCGCCCAATAAAGAACATTCCGCTGGGCCAGCGGAATGCTGGGCCTGTACATTGCCGATGGCTCCACATGGAGCCATCGTCAATCTAGCAGTGCGGTGAGTGCAGCAGCACCAGTCTTGCATATCACTGTCAGTAAATTGGGCAGAGACATGCGCGACAGGGCTGTGCACGGGGGCCCCTGCGCCCATCCCGCCAGACTTTCCCTCGTGGGGGAAACCGCCAGGGAAAGACTGGGGAAAAAAAGGTTCTTTATCCGGCGGGCAGCGCTACTTACAGTGCTGCCCTGTCGGATAAGGAACTCCGCCATCGTCAGGCTGCATGGTGGCGGTTGCTGGCGGTGGCAGAGTTCTGCCTGTGGCGGTCTCCCTGTATTCAGAATATGGCGGTCCAGATCGACATGAGGGCCTAAGTCAGAAGGTAAATGTTTGCATTTTGGTGTCATTTTAATGATAAAAATAAAGTCTATTTTTATAAATTAGTATTGGATTTATATTGTGTTTTATTTCGTTTTACTTATTTTCTATTTTCTGATTGTTAAATGCTTTACACACTTGTCTCCTAAGTTACGCCTTGTTGCTCATTGCCAAGCCACCAAGGGTTGAGCTAGAATTAACTTATTGATAACTAACTGGACTTAGTGGGGGTTAGTGGCCTATTGCTAAGTGTAGGTACTTACCCGTCCTTACCAATAATGCACTTTCCAACATTGTACCACACAGGAAGTAACAGAACAACTTACCTGTGGATAAAGCCACTTATAAAGGCATTCAATCATCCATGTTCTCAATAACAGAGAGAGTTACACTGTAACACAGTTGCTGAATTAACACGCCGTACTCTCTACAAACACTCACTCACCCATTCTCTCAGCTAAACAGCTACCCCGATATCCAGTCACTGTACTAATACAGACTATCACACAGCCACTTATAATTGTAATTACAGCCATTCATAGATTCAGTGACTTAACTAGACAGTAACTGATCCACCAGCTCGCTCACAAATAGAATGACAACTATTGCTTTACACATAAAACCACTCTCACAATCACTCACTCACTCAAACATCCACTGACACAACCATTCATTCAAATACAGCCAGTCACACAGTCATTTCATCATCCATACAGATACTCATGCATCCATACACTGTCCCATACACCTAATAATTGAACCAGTCCTTCACCCATTGAGCCACTCATACACCCACTTACACATTCATACAATCAGTTACAGTCACTGGATAATGTAATCAGTGATGCCATTTGAAATGTCATCAATGACTTCATTAGTGATGTCACTGACCATGTAATGAGTTATGTAATCTGTGGGGCCAAAAGCAGTGCATTAGGGGGGTGCAAGTTAAAGTTAGCTAAGGTAACTATAACTGCTGAATTTCTCTGGTTTTGTATGTAGAAAAGGTTACATTAACTATAACATCCCAATAACCTTAGTTTTTTTTCAGAGAATTTTTATGTTTTTTTATTCTATTTCCTGACTATAATGTCCTTGTAACCTTTGTTTTTTTTTCTGTGAATTTCTATGTTTTTTTAATGTACAGTCATTTTCATTACTATACGTTAATTCAACCATCTCTGCACACAGCCTTTGGTTCATGCATGGCAGGGGTTGGCCCTGAGACCAACCCCCTACAAGTACCCTAACTTGCACCTTGCAAGGCCTGTCTGGGTGTGAGAGTGCGTACATCAGTGTTTTAGTGGGTACATAAGTGCATGAGTGGGTCCGTGAGTGGGTGCATAAGGGTGTGAGTGAGTCTGTGAAAGGGTGTGTGAGTGTCTGAGTGGGTCTGTGAGTGGGTGTGTGAGTGCCTGAGTAGGTATGTGAGTGTCTGGGGCTGTGAGTTGGTGCAAGAGAGTATCAGTGGGTCTGTGAGTGAGTGCCTGAATGTCCAAATAGGTGAAATAGTAGGTGCATAAGTGTCTCATTGGCTGCATGAGTGGCAGAAACAGATTGAAAGAGAGAGAAAGAGAGAGAGAAAGAGAGTGAGCGGGAGACAGATAGAGGCTTTTTTAGACTGTGATATATGATATACTTAAAATGACATATTTTTTTTTAATTTAACAGTGAAATTTTTATTTGAAAGGAATAAAATCACCTTTAATATTTTACTTAAACAGTTGTAATTAAAAAAAAAAAGAGTAAAACAAGTCCAGCTGTACTCAAAATCTGCAAGTCAGGCCACATCGCAGTTGAGGTAAGACGACTTGGCTCATGACATCGGATCAGTCCCTTCATTGATCTTTTTTCAAAAAATTCGCCAAACTTCTCCAAAATTGTGGATATCATTCCACAGTTCTTTGATGGTTCTTCAGGAGTTCACAGCTCACCCCAAGGTTCCAGGGACTCTGAGTTGCCCCCTGAGGGTTAGGACTGCAACTCCCAGAATGCACTCAGCTCCAACACAGACATAAACACTGGGTAGTGGTCAGAGGGTCAGTTTCATCCTGATTTGATGCAGAGGACTCTGATTAGCTATTTTCCCACTGTAGCAAACAGGGAGTCCCTTCCTGAACCAGTTGAAGCTAGGCAAAGTCATTTTAGTGGTGAAGCTCAAGTGTGCAGCTGGTGCAGTCCTTTAGAGTGCAGTGTCCAGGTACAGGTCAGGGCTCAAGCAGGGCAGCCCTTCTTCTTCTGTCATTATTCCATGTAGGGATCTGAGATGTGCGTGAAACTCTACCATATTTATCCTTGCTTCTGGGGGAAGGGGGGGCAACTGTCCAAAGACAGGCAGGACGCCACCCTCTTGAATGACCACTTCCTGGGAAATGTGGCAAAAATCAATCCCAGGGAGCAACATTCTTTAAAAATGTCAGAATCTGAATTTTGGATATTAGATTGCTGAGTCTACCCACTGGCGTGGCTAAGTTACCTTAACACACCTTTCTCCAGCCCTCTCCTAATCTAATCATGGGGGTACCTGGCTATCTGGATTTGTGGGAAATGAGGGTGGTCCTGAGCTGCTCTAAATGTCTTTCCCTCCTTTGAAGACCAGTTTGGCTGTTCTCCTCCATCCTGTTTCACCATCTGCTGAGGCAGATCTCCTCCCCTGGGCACTTCTTTTGTGTTTAGCCCAGGCCACTTCACACCTCATCAAGGCAGCCTGGCCAGGCTGCCAGAGGCTGGCCAATCACAGAAGGGCACTACAGAACTGAAGTTAGCAACAATCTCAAGTCGTTGGATTTATTATACCAATACATTTGATACTAAACTTGAGATATCCAGATCTTTTTGAGACTTTATTAATTAAAATAAAATCTCTCAGTGTTTGCCTATGGAGCCCATTCACTACTGAGAGGGAAAACAAATTTGGCTATTTTTCCTCACCAGGGCTTATAAAACATCTTTTAGAAGGTCTCTGCTTATAGTTACACTGCTCTCAAGCCTTGGGGCACCTAGGGCACACCTTATGGGTAACTTATATGTGAAAATAAGGTAGTTTAAGACTGTGGAAGTAATTGAATTCCAAAGTCAAATTTGAAGGTAACTTTAGTTTAAAAGCAGCCAGCAAGGCAGGCTTGCCTTTCAAATGACACAGGCACCTTACCAGTGCACCTATTGGTGCGCTACCTATTATGGGGTCCCTAAATCTGCATGTCCTACCATATACTAGGGACTTATAGGTAGATTGGCATAGCCAATTATGATTAGCCTAATTTGCATACTCATTTTATAATCAGAGCACAGGCCCTGGGACTGTTTAGCAGTACCCAGTGCACCCTCAGAGTCAGAAAAGGGCCAACAAAAGGAGAAAATTGGGGCAAAAAGTTTGGGGACTTCTGCAATCAGCCCAGCTTCCAGACCCAGGCCCACCCCAGCCAACACGCCCAGGAGACTCAGCCGAATGCAGGGAGAATCTTCCTGCATTGTCAGGCAAGGAAGACAGTGAGGAAAACTGTCTGTCCTATTTCAGGGCCCACTCTGCCTTACATTCTGCTGTCATGGTCACTCCCTCTGGGTAGTGATCCCATCCCAAGAGCAAAAAGGCCAATTTTAAACTGCAACTTCCCTCTAGGGGGTTCTTCCTCCTCTCTCGCCGTCAACTTGTGTGGTAAGATGTCCACCTCCCCTATCCCTAACTTTGCTAGGGCAACACCTAGCTTCCCCACAGAGGTCACCCAACACTTGAACAACCGCAGTATGACCAATAGGGTCAGGGTGCCCACTTTGCATTTGGCTCTGGGTCTGCTTACCAGGCCAAGTGCAGTGCTGCCATGAAGGTCAGCACCCAGCAACGGCCCCTGACAGCTGTCAGAACCCAGAACCACACCCTAAGCTCTCCACTGACAGATGGATAAGCTACTTTGGGGGCAACTGTGGGGTCCTGGCACCCCTCTTGCTGTTTAAAGTGTGGGGTTACCACATCCTGTGGTAGACACCTTTCTTCCACTGTCCCTTCTGTCATTGCAGGGGCAATACCATGGGGCTGGATAGCTGTCTGACTTTTCAGGACTTCCTTGGGGTCAGTGAGGCCTCACCAGTGCCAACTCTGGGCTCCCCCCTACTGAGGTAGAAGAGCCTGGGCTCACTGGAACTCTCTTTAAGAGTGGCCTACCCTTCCTTCTCTATTTCCCTTCTCTTGGGGACCCCTGTCTCCAAACTGGAGGGACTGGCTACATAGGACTTTGGGTTGGGGGCACCCTGGGAAACCATCCCATCTGGGATCAGACTCACCTCTGGGAGGTCATTGCTCAGTATATGATCTAGGGGGAGTTCAGCACTGACCACCACCCTAAACCAGTCAAGCATACCCTCCCTCTCTAGGGGCACTATGACTACAGGTTTGGTGGACTCTCCTTGTCTCCCGGGACATTCAGGTCTGGAGTCACCAGCAGGTCACTCACTATAATGTAACCAGCACATCTGTCTCTCAGGCCAGTGGTAGGGATCCCATTCAACTGATTGGGGTGAATGTGCCTACTCCCACCCTCAGGGATCATCAGCTTATCATATGGACATGTCTCCCAGCCCATGCTATGAGAAGCCCATCATCTGAGGAGTCCTCCTCAGATGAGGACAGCCCAGTAACTAACCACCTTTCTTGGACAGGCTCCATCTCCCCTAAAATGACCTGTCTGCTGACAGTCAAAGTAGGCCTTGTTGTGCAACAGTTTCTTTAACCCTGAGCCTCCCTCTCTCTGCCTATCAGAGGGGGAGTGGGATTTACTCCCCTCCTTCATAGGGTTCTGGGGTACAGAGGGAGCCTCTTCTGTGGGCTTGCCACCTCCCTCTTTAGGGTTTTGGGGACCTGACCCCCCTCTCTTTGACTTGACAACCAGGGTAGTTTTCAACCACTCATCAGCTGCCTCCCCAAGCTCTCTGGGGTTGGTCAGTTTAGAGTCCACTAGATGCAAGCTTAACCTTTCTTTTGGTCAATTGGTCAAGATGTGCTCCCTCATGATCAAATTGTCTAACCCCTCATAAGTATTTACTTTGTTACCTTGTACTCAGCTCACTAGTGCCTTAACTGAGGTGTCTACAAAGTCAACTTGAGACCGGGTATTGACCTTCTGGTTGTCCTTGAACTTCATTCTGTACTGTTCTGGGGTCAGACCAAACTTCTTGCTTAAACACACCTTCATACTGGGATAAGAATCTGCTCTCCCTCGCAGGACTAGGAACCTATCCCTCCCAGATATTGGGACCAAATTCCATAGGAGTGAACCGCAATATTGGGGCTTAACCCTTCTCATCTGGACAGCCCACTCAAAGGCCTCCAACCATTTGTCTATGTCACCCATGTCTACATAAGCAGGGACAACCTACTTGAGTAGTTAGGGGCAGAACCCACCACCCTTGGACACCTAAACGTCTCTGTCACTGCCACCATCTCTTTGTTCACTCTATTGTCCACTTCTTCTTTTCTAGGGCCAACTTCTCTGCCTCCAAACCCAGGAAGGCTACATGGTCCTCAAATTCCCTTTCCCTGAGGTTCAGTTCTTCTTCCTCTTGGTCTGATGCCACAGACCCTGCCCTCCCATTAGCTCTGGATGGACCCTAGTTGCTGAAAACATAGTTTGTCACTCAACTTCCTCCTCCTGGAGGTTGGGGAGGACATCTTCCATCTCCCTTCCCATCTCAGAAGCTTTCTCTGCCTCCATTTGTGCTACCCAGGCTTCAAGGGACTTGATCATCACAGTCGTCCTAATGTTGTTACCAGCAGGCAATACACTCTTTCTGCACATCACCATAAGCTAAGCTGAGTGTGGGCAGGCTAGTCAGATCAAGCTCCATGGTCTCCCTTTAAGTTTTGTTTCACTTAAAAAAAAAAAGCATTAATTGATCAGAACAATTTAGAAAAATAAAACAATGAAGCAATAATAAAAATTTGTCCAAATTTGAAAACTCTAAAATACTTTGGCTCTAGGTCAATTTAGGGGATTTTTAACTTATTTCACTTAAAACTGTAGTGTGATATTAAACATAAGTACTGGATCCCACCACTGTGCACCAAAAATCGTGGAAAGTCTATTATTGGTATGGGCAGGTAAGTACCTACATTTAGCAACATGCCACTGACACCTACTAGGTCCAATTAGGTCTCAATAAATTAATCCCAGCTAAACCCCTGGTAGCTAGGCAATAAGCAACAAGGTTTAACTTAGGAGACAGGTGTGTAAAACACTTAAAAATCACAAAACAGTAAATAAGTAAAACACAAAACAAAATAAAATTCCAACACCAATTTATAAAAATAGACTACAGCCCTCTTTATGACATTGTTGGTAAAACCCACTTACTGCCATGCTGACTGCCGCTAACATACCGCCGCCATGGCAGATACCCATTCATCATATTATGACACACACACACCAATCAGTCACTACAAACACACAAATTAGCCACACCAAAGGTCAGTGATAAACTGGGGGTATCCAAACCCACTGTTACACCAACAGAAGAACGCCCATCACATTATGACCCACGAATCACCACAGTGGGCATTCAGTGGCGGTAAACCATTGGCGATACATCCCGCAGCGCTCAAAATATACATGCACATACAAAACAGCATTTCATTGGTCAATATGAACAACACACACCTGACACCCATACACACACCACACCCATACACCCACACCACTATTAAACACACACCCATATTACCCACAACCTTTTACGAACACGAAAAAAAGCAAAGAGACAGACACCACGACTACAGACAAAACCAGAGACACACACCACCTACACCTAAACACCACCCACGCACCCCACATAACACACCCCAACACATCACCCTATACACCCTTACCTACACACCTCACACAACAACCATGGCAACACAATGACACCCCCGATTCTCAGAGGAGGAGCTAAGGTTCATGGTCGAGGAAATCATCAGGGTAGAGCCACAGCTGTTTGGAGCACAGGTGCAGCAGATATCCATTGCTAGGAAGATGGAGCTATGGCGGAGGATCGTGGACAGGGTCAAAGCCATGGGACAGCATCCACGAACAAGGGACGACATCAGGAAGAGGTGGTACGACCTACGGAGGAAGGTGGACCCTACCTCCTCCCCCACAACTAACAACAAGTCTTGGCAATCATGCATCCTGAGGGCCCGTCTGGAGTAGCAGGAGGACTGGATTCTGGTAAGTCAACTTCATACTACTACTACCTGCCTACCTGCATGCCATCACATACCCTTACCCTCACTCCCATCACTCCACCACCTCCCATATACCCCACCATCACCTCCCACCCATCCCAATGCCAAGCCCACATGCACCACCAATGCATGGACATCACTCACAGCCCTCCATTGACACCTATCACCAAAGCATGCACACTAGAGAGTATCAGCTAGCCTACCATATTCCAACTTACACAAGTTAAAGCTGCCAGGGCAAATACAACTTAAGAGGGCAACCCACTGATGCACAATATGTCACACACAGAAACAATAACACAGCATTTACATCCCCACAGGTATCCCAGCCAATGTCAGCATAGAAGAGGTGCCAGCACTATCCTGTCCCCCAACTGAAGAGGCCCACAGTGATGACAGCAACTCTGGTTGCCTGGAACTGGATGACCAACCTGGCCCATCAGGGACCTCTGGACAGTCGGTTACCCAACCACAGTCGCATACCACCACAGAGCCCCCCCTTCTGGAAACACTACCACAGCACCCACCCAGCATACCCATACCTCTGTCCCCAGGACACGTCAATCAGCAGTGTGTCCTCTACTACTCAGCAGTGTGTCCTCTACTGCAGGGACCCCAGGGCACACCTAAAACCCAAGACAATCAGGGACCTGGGGCCAGTGGCAGAGGGCACACAGTTCAGGGGACAGAGGCACAGGCCACCAGGGAAACTGGGAGGAGTGCTGTGCACCACAGGGAGGACAGGACCAGGGAACTGACTCTTCAGGAGGCACTGATAGAGATCCTGGGCACCTACCAACATTCCCAGGATATGCTGGGCCAGATCATGGACAACATTCAGGAGAGCAGGCAGCTGCAGGAGGGACAGTACCAGGGGATCAGGAAGGACTTGAAGCCCATCAACAACACCCTGATATCCATAGCAGGGGTGCTGGCAGACATAGCCAACATTATGAGGGAGGCAGTCTCACACCAGCGGGCCCCTGCCACTAGCCAGACATCTGAACTGCCTTCCACCTCCGCTGCCACGAGTGGACTCACAGGCCACCAGCACCCCTCCCCCTGCAGAAGGAGAACCACCAAGTAAACGTTCCCTGCGATCGAGGCAAAAGCCAGAGGCTCCCGCCAGTAAATGAGACTCCACTGATTGTCACCCTTGTGTCCCACTCAGTCACCCTGTCCACCTTGAACTGCTGTTGCTCCCCTTCCTATGTCCCCTTAGACAATACACCTGTGCTACAAACAGACTGGAGCAATATCCTGGACTTTCCTCCATCATGACCGCATCTTAGCACCTCAATAAACACCTCTTTAAAAAATACAAATATGGAGTATGTACGAGTTTTTAAAGTATGTATTCGTTTAACCAGGTTCAATTATTCATGTACAAATAGGAAAGACCTGTAGTGTCCCGCAGTGATCACGCCAGGGGCGACAGTGGGGCACCAACATCTGCAAAATGAATTGCCAAAGGGAACAGTGAGTGGGCATAGAAGTGGGAAATAACAGCATGCCAGTGCCAAAGATAATCTAAATAATCACAATTAAATCAGAAGTAACACAGTTTTCCCTGTGTGTCATTGGAAATTTTGACGTATTACTGCTGTTCTGTTGTCCTCATCCTCATCCTCTGCCTCCTCATCATCACTATCCACTGGGTCCACTGCTGCCACATACGACCATCTCCAGCCTCCTCCTCCTGCAACAAAGGCACATGGCGTCTCAAGTCAAGGTTGTGCAACATGCTGCATGCCACGATTATCTGGCAGGCCTTCTAGGGTGGGTAGTACAGGGATCCACCAGTTAGATGGAGGGACCAAAACCTGGCCTTCAGGAGGCAGAAGGTACATTCAATTATCCTTCTTGTTCTCCCATGTGCCTCATTGTAACGTTCTTCTGCCTTTACCCTTGTATTCCTTACAGGGGTCTATAGCCATGATAGGTTGGAATAACCTGAGTCACTTGCAAATATTGAGGGACAACATTTAGCAACACACTATCCTATATGGCCCACACCATATCCATACACCAACACATGCTGGGTGGGAACCAGGCCTCACCTTTTAGCTACACCCGGTGCGTTTGTAGTTGGCCCATCACATTTGAGATGCTGCTATTCCTCAGGATAAAGGCATCATGCACAGACCCAGGATACTTAGCATTGACATGGGAGATCTACTGGTTTGCCAAGCACACCATCTGTACATTCATTGAATAAAAACTCTTCCAATTTCTGTACACTTGTTCATTTTGGCGGGGGAGTACAAATGCAATATGAGTACCACCAATCGTCCTAATTATGTTGGGGATATGTCTCATTGCATAGAAGTCAGCTTTCACTGTGGCCAAATCCTCCACTTGGGGGAAAACAATGTAGCTGCACATGTGTTTAATAAGGGCAGCAGAAAAACCTCAGGTCAGCATTATTGAGAACATTGGCTGTGACATTCCTGCTGCCAAGCCCACAGTCACTTGGAAAGAACCTGTTGCCAAGAAATGGAGCACAGATAGAACTTGCAAAAGAGGGGGGAATCCCAGTCAGATGACGGATAGATGGGATCAGGTCAGGCTCCAGTTGGGCACACAGCTCTGTGATTGTGACCCTGTCAAGTCTATAGGTGAGGATAATGTGCATGTCCTCCATTGTTGCCAAGTCCACCAGGGGTCTGCAAATGGGGGTATGTCTCCATCTCCTATTCATCTGCAGCTGTTGCAGTCTAAGGGACAAAAGAGTGAGGAGCCTGCCACACACTGTACATTGGAGACACAACAGTACAATTTATGATGTTAACAAGTAATGGGTAAGTGAGATTTGTCCTGTATGTCCAATTTTCGACAGTGAAGCTGTTATTATCCAGGGCCTGCCCCGCCCCCCCTTAAATGGTGTCTGCCTGTCCTGTGTGGAGGGACAGGTGGAAGTGTGGTAATTCTGCTGACGTGCGCATTTGCCGGAGGCGGTCGTGAACCGCCGCACAACTTCTCATTGGCTAACACTGGGCCCTATGGGGAACAGTTGACATTGGTGATGTACACCGGCGGTGATGGTATGCACCACCGTGGACGTGACTGCCATTTTCTATCATATTTCTTACATGCTACCTGACCTTCAACAGGAGAGGACCTACACTGCATGTGCTGCTGTGACCTGTGTCTGAAACCTACTCTGGCCCATGTGACTGGGGAAAGGGCCCCTGCCTTCACCTCAGCAGAGTTGGAGAGGCTGGTGGATGGGGTCCTACCCCAGTACGGACTGCTGTATGGTCGTCTAGACCAACAGGTGAGTACACTGTGGGTACGATGCATGTGGCATAAATGCAGGGAGTGGTGTGTGTGAAGGCCTTGTGTAGGGGGATTGGGTGGATATCCCCTGGGCATTGTACAGCTTGTGTGTTGGGCCATGTGTATGTAAATGGTGAGGGAAATGGGTATGGTGGAGCATAAGTGTAACAGGCCAGATGGAAAGACTGATACCATTTCATGCATATATTTCATTTGCAGGTCAGCGCCCATCAAAAGAAGGGTATATGGCGTGCCATCGCCTAGGAGGTGCGGACCCTGGGGGTCTACGGCAGGCGGAGCACCCACTGTCGGAACCAGTTGGAGGACCTGAGACGTTGGGCATGGAAGATGGTGGAGGCCCAGCTGGGAGGAAGGGGTGCCTGTTGAAACCTAACCCCCCTGATTGCCCGCATACTGGCAGTGGCCTATCCGGAGCTGGATGGGCATTTGGGGGCATCACAGTAGCCACAAGGGGGTGAGTACAGTGCCCATCATCACAACTTACGCATAGTAGGGTGGTATCAGGGTGGTAGATGTATGTCAGTGGGTGCCCCTAGCCCAGGCCTGACATTGCAGAGTAGGTACCATTTTGGCAAGGATTCTGAAGTGATAATTCTGCTACCTAGCTCGTGGGTATCCACAACTGGTCAGGGCAGCCTGGGTCTCAGGTATGCTGCATTTGGCGCTGTGTGTCCCTCCCCATGCCTTGTTGACTAGCATTATAACTGGTAGTGTAATGCATAGTGTGTAGGGCTGTTCCCTGTGTGTGAGTGTGCTGTGTACGCCAACGGTGGTGTTGGTGCAGCCATTGACCCAGTGTATCCTTTGTCTCTTCCCCCCTTTTTGTTTTGTCACCCTGTCCTTATGTGTATTAGCATCATCTGGCGGAGGAGCAGAGGCACCGGTGATGGAGGGAGCTGCATCCCACCGGACCAAGAAGGCAGAGTCCACCGACGGTAAGGGCACCAGTGGGACAGAGGACGAGGGGAGCACCACAGGGAGACTGGAGGGGACAGTTCGGACACAGACACCTCCTCTGACGGAAGCTCCCTGGTGGTGGTGGACACCTCTGTGACCACCCCAGCTAGAGGTACAGCCGCCACCCCCATTCTAGCACTGCCCTCCCAGCAGCCCCTCATTGAGTTACCTGTGCCCGTTCACACAGAAGGGTGGGCATCTCCTTCGTCCCAGGCACCTCAGGCTCTGCCCCAGTTAGCCCTGCTGCTGCGATCCATCTGTGTTGGGCAGTCAACCATTGTGAATGCCATCCAGGTGCTGGCAGCCCAGATGCAAGAGACTAATTTATTCCTGGAGGGCATTCACACTGGATTGGCGTCCCAAAAGAGATCAATTCAGGTTCTGGCCTCCTCTCTGATGGCAACCATTGTCCTTGTTTCCACCCTCCCCCCTCCAACTTCCTCTTCCCAAACCCATTCCCTTCAACCCCAACCTATCCCAAGCACACAGGTAGACAAGCATGCACACAAGACAACACACAAGAGTGGCACAGGTAAACACAACCATGACACATCATCCCACATGCACTCATACAAACACCATCCAGTTGCAGACATAACAACATCCACTTTTTCCATTGTCTCCCCCTCCTCCACCTCCCTCCCAGTTGTGTATACACTCACACCTGCATGCACTGCATCCTCATCCACTACCAGCATCACCAACACACCTAGCAGAACACACACCTCACTGGCAGACAACTCTACAACAGCCATGCACACATCCCCTCTGTCCTCTCCCACTGTGTCTGTCCCACCCCCTCCTAAAGTACACAAATGCAAGTACTCAGACACCCAACAGCCACCCATCTCACAACAGCATCCAGCCCATGCACCTGCACCCGAGCACAGCAGACAGACACCACCGACAACCACTCCCTCTTCCTCCACTCCCGAACCTTCTCCCTCTTCCTGCCCAAATGTCCCTTAGAAGCTTTTCCTCTCCACCATTGACCTCTTCCCTGCCCCTCCCCCCCATCCTTCACATCTGGCCAGGGTGGCAAAAGCCCAGGCAAGCCCCTCAGTCCATGGGCCAGTAGCCTCAATACCCACTAGTGGTGGGAAAGGATCCAAGGCACCTGTGCAGAGGTTGAAGGAGCCAGACCTAGCTGTTGCCTCATCTGCCATGAGAGACAAAGGGCCTGGTGCAAGGACTCAGAGGAACACCCCCCCCCACCAACCATGGCTGAGCAGCCGTCTGAGGCTGCAGAGGATGGACTGGAGCCTCCCCACACCTCCAGCAGCAGAAGCACCACCACCACCAGTGGGCAGCCATCTGAGGCTGCAGGGGATGGGCTGGAGCCTCCCCCCACTATCCTGCAGCAGCAGCACCACCACCAGTGGGCAGATATTTGAGGCTGCAGGGGATGGGCTGGAGCCTCCCTCCACCACCAGCAGCAGCACCACCACCACCAGTGGGCAGCCATCTGAGGTGCAGCCATCTGAGGTGCCGGGGGATGGGCTGGAGCCTCCCCCCACAACCATCAGCAGCAGCAGCACCACCACCACCACCACCAGTGAGCAGCCATCACCATCTGCAGACGGTATGTAGTCCTGCATCCATGGCCTCCCACCTGCAAATCCAGTGGGTCTGACACCCACCTGTGAGACTGTGACCTTGCACTCCCCAGGATGATGAGCAATGGGCACAATGCCCCCCCCCAGAACCAGTGGGTCAGATACCCACCAACCTCAGCCTCCCCAGGATGAAGAGTAAAGGGCACGATGCCCCCTCCAGAACCAGTGGGTCAGACACCCATTTGAGAGACTGTGGCCTTGACCTCCCCAGGACCAAGCAGTGGGCATGTCATCCACTTCAGAGACTGTGGCATTGCACTCCCCAGGACCAAGCAGTGGGCAAGTTACCCTCTTGAGAGACCGTGGCCTTGCACTCACCAGGATCAAGCACGGGGTATGTTGCCTCCTCCAGAACCAGTGGTGTTGTTCCATCTGCCCGATGAAGTGACCCCGGAGTTCCCCGTCCCCCGTCCCCCTGAGGTGCCTGCCTAGTTTCCAAAGTATGCCCCTGCAGTGTTCTCTCCCTGTTGTTGCAGGTAACAAGTGGGGCCTTGGACTTTGGTCTGTGGCCATGTGGCCCAAGCACAATTAGGACTGGGCAGTGCCCCTTGAATTGTACATATGTATACATCAATTGCATAACATTTTTGTTTTTCTACTGTGTTGATCTTATTACACTTCCTTAATCACATTCCTGTAGTCCTTGCATTTTTCCTCAGAGGTACGGGGTAAATATGTATTATTACTGCAGCTGATTGTGTGTATGGTGTTGGGGTGGGTATGTGTGATGAGCAGGTGTGTGTCACTCTCTTTTTCCTCCCCTCTACCCTGTGTGCTAGGCTTCTGTACTCACCGTGGTCATCTTCGCCGTGGAGCAGGACGTAGAAGATCATTGGAAAGTCTGCAGCTCGGCACCAGCGCGGCATGGTTCTTCCCTGTGTCTCCAATGGTGAGTGCTTTTACTTATGTGCAGTGTTTCTGCCAGGCTTTTGATGTCATTGGTACCGCCCCGGAAAAGGTGGCGGATTGTGTTGTTGTAATATGGTAGGCGGAACATTGACATTGTCATTGTCAATGTTCCGCCTGACTGTAGGCGCCTACCGCCGTGGTGGCTGTTGTTTCCGCCCTGGCGGTCAGTGTGGTAAAGTGGCTGTCTATCTGAGTTCTCACCGCCATGGTCATATTTTGGCGGTAATTACCGCCAGCCTGTTGGGTGTATTACTGCCACTTTATCACCGACCACCAGGGTTGTAATGAGGGCCTCATTTTGTATCTTTAAAATGACACCAGAAGGAATAAAATTGGACGAGGGGAACCAGAGATGTGCATTTTAAAAAAATTAATGTTTTCTAGCGCATAGAAACTAAAAGCTCCAATTTGGTCATTTGATCGCACTTCACCTGGGCAAAGTCAAAATTTTAGTCCAACCGCGATGGAGCCCTGCTCACCTACAGCAAGTTGGAGGCCTCCGTCAAAAGTTTACCTTCTGACTTAGTCCTTTTCTTGAAGATTTTCTTCAGCTGATGAAGTTACCAATCTGATTGAACCTCCATGGAGCCAGCTTAACTCACAAGATCAGGTCGGTCCCTTTATGGAGGTTTTTTCTCCAAACTTCTCCAAATTTCTGGATCTTCTTTCAGAAGGCCTTAGAAGGTTCTTCATGAGTCCACAGCTCACCCAAAGGTTCTAGAAGCTCTGAATTGCTCCTTGAGGGTTAGGACTCCAACTCCCAGAAAGCACCTGGCTCACACTCAAAAATGACCACTGGACAGTGGTCAGCTGGTCAGTTTCTTCAGGATGTTTTATACAGGGGCCCATGGTTAGCTATTTTTAACCTGTGGCAAATAGGTTGTCCCTTCTTGAACCTGCAAAAACCAGGCAAAGTCCTTTTAGTGGTGGAGCCCAAGTATGCAGCTGGTGTAGTCCTTCAGAGTGCAGTGTCCAAGTGCTGGTCATGGGTTCAGCAGGGCAGTCCTTCTTCTTCTGTAATTGTGACTTGAAGGGATCTGAGGTGTGGGTGCAGCTCTGCCATATGTATCCTTGCTCATGGGGTGGAAAACAAGGGGGCAACTGTCCAATCACAAGCAGGCCACCACCCTCTGGATGGCCACTTCCTGGGGAGTGCAGCAAAAATCTATCTCATGGAATATCACTAAGTCCAAAATGACAGAATCTGAACTTTGGAGGTTAAGTCCGGCTGAGTCCACCCAGTGGTGTGGCTAAGTTCCCTCACCATCCTCCTTGTCAGCCCTCTCCTAATCTAATCAGGGGGGACCTGGCTGTTTGGGTTTGCAGGAAATAAGGAGGGATGTCCTGAATTGCTCCAAATGTCCATCCCTCCTTTGAAGACAAGTTTGGCTGCTCTCCCATCCTGTTTGACCAGCTGCTGAGGCAGATCTATTCCCCTGCGTACTTCCTTTGTTTTCATCCCAGGCCATTTCACACCTCATCAAGGCAGCTTGGCCAGGCTGCGAGAGGCTGGCCAATCACAGAAGGGCACTACGGAGTTGAAGTTGGCAACTTTCAGGTAGAGTTCTAAAACTCTTCCCTGAACTAGTTATCTTAAATTCAACAATGGCAACTTGTTGGATTTATTATAACAATAGATTTGATACCAAACTTGAGATATATAGCTCCTTTGAGACTTTATTAATTGAAAAATAAAGTCTCCCTATTTTAGCCTCTGGAGCCCATTCGCTACAGTAAGGGAAAAATGATTGTGGCTATTTTTCCTCACCAGAGCTTATAAAACATATTTTATAAGGTCCCTCCTTATAGTTACACTGCACCCAACCCTGGGAGCACCTAGGGCACACCCAGGGGTGACATGTGTAAAAATAAGGTTGTTTAAGTCTTTGGAAGAACTGTTAATTCCAAAGTCAAATTTGAAGTTAACTTTAATTTGAAACCAGCCAGCAAGGCATGAGTCCTTTCAAATAACACTGGGCACCTCAGCAGTGCACCTATGGGTGCACTACCTATGCCAGGGACCCTAAACCTATATACCCTACCACATACTAGGGACTTATATGTAGGTTGGTATAGCCAATTATAATTAGCCTTATTTGCATACTCATTTTAATCAGAGTACAAGTTCTGTGAGTGTTTAGCAGTGCCCATGGCACACTCAGTGTAAAAAAAACCACCAGTAAAAAGTAAAATATGGGGCAAAAAGTTAGGGGGCTTCTGCAAGAGGCCCGGTTTTCTCACATACAACAAGTGTATGTGTGAGAAGGTGTACACATAAGAAAGAAGATCTGTTAGTAGCTGTATGGGTACTTATGTATGTGTGTGAGAGGTTTAATTGGGAACTGAGTAGCTGTAATATTATATTTATTAGTCAGTTAGTGAGTGATTTATTGAGTTTATCAGAGCTGATTTTACCTTTGCATTGCTGTTCCCATAAGTTAGTGCTGTATCAGTGAGTCATTGTGAAAGTGAGTGGATGTGTGAGTAAATCTATTCTTCAAAAAGTGGGAGTATGAGTGGCTGAATGGGTGAGTATGTGGGAAAGTGAGTACCTGAATGTATTGGTGACTGGGAGTAGGAGTTGTATGGATGATTGGGTGTGTAAGTCTTTGTCTTGGCGGGTAAATGGTTACGTAACTGTCTATATGAGTGTTTTAATGGGTGTGTTTTTGTTGTATGTGTGAGTGAGTGAGTGGAGGTGTCTGTGTTAATATGTATTTTATAGTAGATTTGCGAGTCAGCGGTGTTTTGGCTGTGAGTGAGTGTTCTGAAAGGTTGTATGAGTGTGGTGATAGCATAGTTAGTTATGTATGCATGGGTGAGTGGGTATGTTAGTATTGTGTGAGTGAGTGAGTAAGTAGGTGTGTGGCAGTAGTTGTACTGCTCTGTTAATCAGGGTTGTAGTATTTGTATGTGTGGTGATCTATGTGAGTTTGGGTAAGAGTATGATTGGCTATAGAGCATGGGGCTATAAGTGATCTGTGAGTGGGTGCATCAGTGTGTGAGTCGGCCTGTGAGTGGGTGCATGAATGTCTCAATGGGTCTGTGAGTGAGTACATGAGGGTCTGGTTGGATTTGTGCGTGAGTGCATGAGGGTCTATATGGGTCTGTGAGTGGGTGTAAGAGTGTCAGAGTGGGTTTGTAGGTGCATGTGTCAGTGCCTGTGTGGGTTTGTGGCTGGGTACAGGACAATCTGAGTGGGTTTGTGGGTGGGTGCATGAGGGTTTTAATGGGTCTGTGAGTAGGTGCATGAGGGACTGTGTTGGCCTATGAGGTGGTGTGTCAGTGTCTGAGTGGGTCTGTGAGTAGGAGAGTGAGTGTCTGAGTAGGTCTGTGACTGTGTGTGTGTGTGAAGGTCGAAGAGGGTCTGTGAGTGGGTGTGTGTGGGTCTAAGTGGGGTGGTGGGTGGGTGTTTCAGTGTCTGACTGGGTTTGTGATTGGGTGCAAGAGGCTCTGAGTGATCTGTGAGTGGGTGCATCAGTGTGTGAGTGGGCCTGTGCGTGGGTGCATGAATGTCTCATTGGGTCTGTGAGTTGGTGCATGAGGGTCTGAGTGGATTTGCTAGTGGGTGTGTGAGGGTCTGAATGGATCTGTGAGTGGGTGCATCAGGTCTGAGTGGGTCCATGAGTGCATGTGTCAGTGTCTGTGTGGGTCTGTGAATGGGTATGTGAGGGTCTAAGTGGGTCTGTGAGTGCCCTGTCGGATAATGATGCCGTCCACCGCCAGGCTGCCTGTCGGAGGCAGCTCACCCTGGCTTCATTATGTGGACGTGTGGGCCGCCATACCAGATGGAGGGATTGCCCACACCGCCAAGTTCATAATGAGGGCCTTAATCTACTAAACATCAATACTATTAAACACCCCAAAGCAGATGATGGCGACATAAGTAAATCATCAAACTACAATTTAACAATCAATTTCAGGGCTAGGCCATCCCTATTTCTAACAATAGGTTTGACTTGCATGTGTGGGAACAGGCTAACACATGCGGGGAAAAGCAAAGGATGAGACAAAAATGATTTTGATAAATCATCTAACTAGGGTTAATCCCTAAAAAAATATGCTGGTTTAATTATCAAAGCTACAAATTTAAACCAAGAAACCACACTTAGTGATACCTTTCCTCATAGGGCAGTAGACAGAAATACTTTATCACCTAGAACGGTCACTTTCTCTGGACGCCAGTTGAGAGCAGCATCAGGACAATGCAGGACACGGGCTGTACACTGGACAAGTCAGCAGTTCAGAATTAGTTGGAGTATTAGTACTGAACAGAATAAACAAGTCGAGCAATTAGGAGGTATGACTTTATTCTTCAGATGATAGCTAAGGGGTAGAGGAAGTCAGAAGAAGCAGAGAGCAGCTGTGAATCATCAGTGCATCTAGACTGGTTCAAACTAATTACAAGTTTCCAAAGTTCCTCACTAATTCGAAATATTCATGTACCTTTCGACTGGTCCTTCATGTGGGTACATCCTTACGCACAAGATTCAGCATCCAATGGCTGCCCTTGGCACCATCAAGTTTACAACTATTCTGGATTTGTTCAGCACAAGTGCATTGTCATTGCAATGATTTCACACAGTTCTCACAAGATATTACATTTTCTAGTTGTTTGCAACATCAGGATCCTCTCTCACTGTACACAAAATAAACTAATCAATTTTCTAATGTGAACTACAAGTTTTTTGTCTTGTTCAACAGCTAGAACAAATATTGTTACATAATTAATAATGAAACATGTCTTTTGCCTTTAATACAAAAGGACATTCAATATTGTGTCAGTAACCTAGGAAAAGAATTAAGGTCAGAGGGAACAAAATAAGCAAGTCATTTTCCTCTACTGCTGCAAAAATTAATCTTTCAGGGCTAATCAAGTTGAGGTTAAGAAGCCTTAAAACACATTAGTACAATTAATACATTAATTAAACTTATTGTGCACCTTACAATTTCAATCAAATATGCAAATCAAATTATCTGATTTGCAAACATGATTTATGTCATGTTAGAACAGTTTAATCATGCATTTTATTTCTGCACACATGTAACTCACATCAGTAAAATTCATTTAAATCAATATAAGTGTGATTAATTCATGTTCATCTGATACTTCAATTCTAGTATTTATCTAATTAAGAACACTCTAAGTGGTAATTCCTATCAGAACTTCTTTTATTATAAATGCAAAAATATCTTTCATGTTAAAACATGATGTCAAATACGAATAGTGGCCACATGATCCATACAATTCAAATGTGCCCATTTTAATTTCTGTGTTAAGTTTTCTGTTATGCCTTTTAAATGAAGGTTAATTAATCACCATATGCTAAATTCTATGCCACTAATATATTAATAAAATTTGATCTATCTCAATAGCCTAATCCAATTTATTGAATAAGGCCTGAAGACTTGACACGTTTCGACCAGGATGGGTCTTTTCACAATATAAGTAAAGAGATGATAATAGCTGCTGCTCATAACAAAACATAAACAGTATAAGTTCCATACTACAATCTTCCAAGAACCTAAATGAACTGAATGACATAAGAGAAGACACATGCCTACATGTTTTTAAATAGATCGAAGTCACCACATATTTCCCCCAATACTAAAATATAATACATTGACGTCACTACCAGGTTATTATTCCTTGAGGTGGGTGACTGTCTAACCCAAATAATAATCCACTTTCTTACAGTGCGCAACGTATCCACTTAGATTGGTTTCCTCTGCACTGTGAGGTTAGTCTTCTGACTTGACTCATAAAATCCAGAAGTGGGTGTCAAGCAATTTTAAGCTGCATGCCACAAATCGAATCCGCAATCATATTGCCTGATGCACAGTAACTGTGACTGAAACAAATAAAAATCACTCCCCTAAAGTGAAATCCTTGGGAGTCCTATTTCACCATGATTTATAGCTTTTTGCAAAAATAAATGTTTTTTCCCACTCCTTCCATCTGTTCATACGTTTAAGAAAGGCCATTTATTTTTACTTACTGATCTACATGTTGCAGTAGTCTCAGCCTGCATTCTCCCCAGGTTCGACTAATGTAACGTAATTAGTTCTACCAGACATGCCCCTGTCTAAACATCAAATAATTCACAACTTTGTGGTACATGTAGCCTCTAAAGTGAAAAAAGGTGACAACGTTTTTCAAGTCCGAATTAAACTAGAATAATTCCCACTAAAGGAGAGTTGTTTTTGAAACAATGTGTTTTATGCCTAAAATCTTTTATCACACTGAAATATCTTGGTAAGCACAGGGCCTAACTCTTAAACTTCCAGCAAAACCGTTGTGTCCTGAATCTCAACCACTAATGGTCCTTCCTCTCTAGTAGTTCTCTTGCATGGAATGGCGTTCTTAAAAAATTTTCAGTCCACAAATCTGAAATAATCTACTTCTGCATTTAAAGTCAATGTCCTCTTTACTAATTCAGGAAATCTATAAAAGCTTTTCTGTTTTGTAGTTTAGCTTCTCGCTCCTTCCCCTTTTTCCCTAAGTTCCCACGGCAAGATGCCTTGTGTTAAATGCATACTTTATTCATTTTAACACCAGTCAATCAATAACAAGTAAGTACCATAGTTTTGAGTAGGTGCTCACTTGGCGCAAAGTAATACTAAGCTTTGCATCTATATACTTGTCATTATAAAGTCACCTGGGTGCAGCGTAGAATTGTGCAACGACTTAAAAGCATCCGCAAAAGCCTTAGGGGTATATTTACAAACCCATTGCACTGCCTTAGTGCCACCATAGTTTTATTTATTTTTTTATGTTAAGGTGG
This sequence comes from Pleurodeles waltl, assembly GCF_031143425.1. NCBI lineage: Eukaryota > Metazoa > Chordata > Amphibia > Caudata > Salamandridae > Pleurodeles > Pleurodeles waltl. The sequence goes on along the minus strand of NC_090444.1, from coordinate 334,696,883 downwards.
CTTTTCTGTCATGCCACAAGCATTGTGCCACTTTGCAACCCTGTGCACAACATTATGCCTGCATCAGTCATAATGTATGCAAGGGGTGCTTCCCAGCACAGGGAGGCCCGAAAAAATGGTAAAGTGAAATTTAAAATTTTTCACTGCACCATTTTTTCGATCATTTTTAACGCCTTCTTAGAGCAGGCATTAAAATGATGGACCCATTATATTCAATGTGCCTCCCTGTGCTTTTTGTCAACATTTTTGATGCTACTGTAACAAAGCGCCACAGTAGCATTGTGCTGACAACAACCATGGGGTGCCGTATTGTAAACAGGACGCTACCATGGTGTCATTAGGTGCCGATAGGTGGGGGGTGCAAGAAAAGTGTCTCATCATCTATGATGCACCACTTTCTTGTAAATATACCCCTTAGTATATTCAGAAACAGATTTACTAAGATCTTTTCTTTTCAACATGCATCTTCAAACTAAACTTTCTAGTACTGCGGTTTGAGGTTAAGAGACTCAGGGGGTCATTCTGACCCTGGCGGTCATTGACCGCCAGGGCCATCGACCACGGAAGCACCGCCAACAGGCTGGCGGTGCTTCCTGGGCAATTCTGACCGCGGCAGTAAAGCCGCGGTCAGAAAAGGGAAACCGGCGGTTTCCCGCCGGTTTTCCCCTGGCCAAAGGAATCCTCCATGGCGGCGCTTCCGACCCACTTCCTGCCAGCCTGTTCCTGGCGGTTTACACCGCCAGGAAGAGGCTGGCGGGAACGGGTGTTGTGGGGCCCCCTAACAGGGCCCCAGCAAGATTTTCAGTGTCTGCTTGGCAGACACTGAAAATCGCGATGGGTGCCACTGCACCCGTCGCACCTCAGCAAATCCGCCGGCTCCATTCGGAGCCGGCTTCATCTTTGCTGGGGCTTTCCCGCTGGGCCGGCGGGCGATCTTTTGCAGATCGCCCGCCGGCCCAGCGGGAAAGTCGGAATGCCCCCTGCGGTCATCTGACCGCGGGGCGGTGTTTGGGCGGTTTCCGCCCGCCGGGGTCGGAATGACCCCCTCAAAGTCATTTATTCGTAGTTGCTCCAATAAGGAGAGGCCCAGTTGATTATTTATTATTTCAAAAGTCCTTTTTGTTGGTCTCACTGGCACGTTTTTTAAATCAGTTGGTACAATACTGGGAGGCATAGAGAAGAATACATTGGATCATCGTTGATCTGAATTGAAGATCGATTGGAGGCAGATTTGGCACACACTTCTCTGTTTCGGTGTCATGTACTTTATCTACGTTTTAGCTCTACATTAGTATTCTTTTCTCGATCGTTGATGCTGGTAAAATGCAATAGGATCTGCTCTGTTTTCTTCAAGTAAAGATTTGTCTTCAAGACAAGTTAAGAAAAACAAAATACTTCCAACCTCCACTTGCACCTTCTCGCCCCCACATTGATGTTGTTTTCATTCCCCCTCACAATTTTAAACTGTATTATCAAATGTTCGTTTCCCCTGTTATGTTATTGATTAATGATCGCCTTTATGCTGTGCCTCCTTTCTTATTTCATCCACCTCTTTCAAAATGACGTACCTCCCTGCAAGGGTTGGCTGAAATAGTAAATTGTTTATATTTGCATTGCTAGTGAGACCCATGCCAGTGATAACCTTTATTAGCAACGACCACCATAGGTGCAAAATTATAATATTAACAATAACAATATTATTATTGTTGTTATTATTATTATGATGATGATGATTATTATCATTATTATTATTCGCATTGTTCGCATTATTAGCACTGTTATTATTATATCTCACGACATTGTGAAATTCAAAGCTGACAAATGACCACATTTCACAGATGTAGAACTGCACAAAAGGTTATATCGATTTCTGACAGCTCTAAGAAACATTGATATATTGTATGTAGATTTTCATGATAAGAACTGTTGCAATTCAAATACCTTATTTGATGCAATTACTACCCCATTCTGGAAAGAATGGGCTGCCAGCACATGCTGCGCGTGGCCATTGTTGAGTGCTATTAAGTATGAGTGGGAAATTAGATTACTGCTTCAGTACAAGGACAGCAGTGCAGCCCAGCATTTATAAAGGTGGTGGCCCTAGGGCTTTCTTTCCCTAGAACTGATGACAGCACTCGTAATTATAGTTGGACTCAAATAAATCTCTAACTTTTCGTGCAATTGCAAAGGGACTAAACGCATAATTATTTTGATTAAAATTCATTATACAATCAAGAGTTTTGTTTTTCTACTTTTCTAGAGTATTCCCAATGCACATCTCTGTTTACCACAGCATACCATATTTGCTCATTAGAGTGAAAACACATTGTGAATTCATGGACATTTCATGCAAGGTAAATCAGAAAATCGAAAACCCTATGTACACTGCACAGTATTTATATTTCCAACAATTTAAATATTTTTAGCTGAACCACAAGTACAAACATTTGCATAGTTTCAATGTGGGAATAACCACAATGTTTCCATAATAGTAACATAATTTATTTGAAAAGAACGCAGCTTTTTAATATCTCCAGCTATGTTTAAGGGTAAACGTACTGGGGATATACAGCAAGTAGTGGGAGAAATATAACCAGGGTACATGTAACTTGATTTATTTTTGTAGAACTAGTGTTATTAGTCAGTTTATTACAGAGTTGCTTCGAGTTTTGTTTTATGGGGTTCTTCACATACGGGTGGTCGGTATCGTATTAAAGGTCTTTTGTTACACTAAGCAAAATTACAGTAATGTCTAACTTGACTGTAAACCTTGTACTTCTCTAGTTGTAACAGAAACTCATGCCTTATAGCTATTGTGTAATTGCATTTATATTCCACTTTCAGCACCTGAGAAGGCTAGAACTGCTTTGGGGTGAGTAGTGAGCAACTCTTGAATTCAGGGTTAGTGGTTAATTCAGTGCTTATTATGTATTGTTGATTATTGTTGGTTAGTCTTGTGCTCTCAAGGAAACAATTCCATGCATTAATTGCGGTTTCTTTGTGGTAGATCAAATTCATGAGTTTGGTGTGATCACTAGAGGGTGTATGTGAGTTCATGAAAATGGTTGGTGATATAAATAGATAGGTTAGAAGAGTTAGACAGAATAAGGTAAACAGTCATGAAACATAGAGTAGGCTATATTATGAGAAATAAGGAATGGAGAGGGTGGTAAGGTAAGGTTTATTTTAAAGAAAGAAAGGAGAGAATGAATTGACTCTTTTAAATCAAGGTACATTTTCATGGACCGTATTATGACTGTAGGAAGTTGGCTCTGTATGTACTATTTCAAAGTAAGAAATAGCATGCACAGAGTCCAAGGGTTCCCCTTACAGGTAAGATAGTGTCAAAAAGAGATAATTCTAATGCTCTATTTTGTGGTAGTGTGGTCGAGCAGTTGGCTTATGAGAGGGTAGTGTTAAGCATTTGTTGTACACACACAGGCAATAAATGACAATTCCAGGCCAATAGGTTTTTGTATACAACAATATATTTTCTTAGTTTATTTTAAGAACCACAGGTTCAAGATTTACAATCAATACACTAAATGAAAGGTATTTCACTCAGGTATCCTAGGAACTTTGAATCAGCAAAATAGCATGGACAGTTTTGGCAAAAATGGCAATAAGCTCTTTTAAAACTAAACAGTGCAAATTTCAACAGTTCCTGTGGGAGGTAAGTATTTGTTAGTTTTGCAGGTAAGTAAACCACCTACAGGGCTAAAAGTTGGGTCCAAGGTAGCCCACCATTGGGGGTTCAAGGCAACCCCAAAGTTACCACACCAGCAGCTAAGGGCCGGTCAGGTGCAGAGTTCAAAGTGGTGCCCAAAACACATAGGCTTCAATGGAGAAGGGGGTGCCCCGGTTCCAGTCTGCCAGCAGGTAAGTACCCGTGACTTCGGAGGGCAGACCAGGGGGGTTTTGTAGGGCACCGGGGGGACACAAGTCAGCACAGAAAGTACACCCTCAGCGGCACTGGTGCGGCCGGGTGCAGAGTGCAAACAGGCATCGGGTTTGCAATAGGTTTCAATGGGAGACCCAAGGGTCTCTTCAGCAAAGCAGGCAGGCAAGGGGGGGGGAGCTCCTCGGGGTAGCCACCACCTGGGCAAGGGAGAGGACCACCTGGGGGTCGCTTCTGCACTGGAGATCGGATCCTTCCGGTCCTGGGGGCTTCGGATGCAGTGTCTTTACCAGGCGTCGGGTTCTTTGAAGCTGGCAGTCGCGGTCAGGGGGAGCCTCTGGATTCCCTCTGCAGGCGTCGCTGGGGGGGCCCAGCGGGGTCAACTCTGGCTACTCACAGGGTCGCAGTCGCCGGGGAGTCCTCCCTGTAGTGTTGGTTCTCCGGAGGTTGAGCCGGGGCGTCGGGAGCAGAGTGGAAAGTCTCACACTTTCGGCGGGAAACGTGTGGTCTTAAATAGTTGCTTCTTTGTAGCAAAGTTGCAGTCTTTGTGGAACAGGGCCGCTGTCCTCAGGAGTTCTTGGTCCTTTTAGATGCAGGGTAGTCCTCTGAGGCTTCAGAGGTCGCTGGACCCTGGGGGACGTGTCGCTGTTGCAGTTTTTCTGGAAGTGGGGAGACAGGCAGGTAGGGCTGGGGCCAAAGCAGTTGGTGTCTCCGTCTTCTCTGCAGGGCTTCAGGTCAGCAGTTCTTCTTCGTCTTCAGGTTGCAGGAATCTATTTTCCTAGCTTCTGGGGGCCCCTAAATACTCAATTTAGGGGGGTGTTTAGGTCTGGGAGGTTAGTAGCCAATGGCTACTAGCCCGGAGGGTGGCTACACCCTCTTTGTGCCTCCTCCCTGAGGGGAGGGGGGCACATCCCTAATCCTATTGGGGGAATCCTCCATCTGCAAGATGGAGGATTTGACACCTTAAGGGTTGTCCTGACTGGCCAGTAACTCCTCCTTGTTTTTCTCATCATCTCCTCCGGCCTTGCCACCAAAAATGGGGCCCTGGCCAGAGGGGAAGGCATCTCCACTAGATGGAATGCCCTGTGGCGCTGTAACAAAGGGGGTGAGCCTTTGAGGCTCACCGCTAGGTGTTACAGTTCCTGCAGGGGGAGATGAGAAGCACCTCCACCCAGTACAGCCTTTGTTCCTGGCCACAGAGTGACAAAGGCACTCTCCCCATGTGGCCAGCAACCTGTCTGGTGTGTGGCAGGCTGGTAAAACTAGTCAGCCCACACTGAAAGTCGGGTATGTTTTCAGGGGGCATCTCTAAGCTGCCCTCTGGGGTGTATTTCACAATAAAATGTACACTGGCATCAGTGTGCATTTATTGTGCTGAGAAGTTTGATACCAACCTTCCCAGTTTTCAGTGTAGCCGTTATGGTGCTGTGGAGTCCATGTATGACAGACTCCCAGACCATATACTCTAATGGCTACCCTGCACTTACAATGTCTAAGGTTTTGCTTAGACAATGTAGGGGCATAGTGCTAATGCACCTATGCCCTCACCTATGGTATAGTGCACCCTGCCTTAGGGCTGTAAGGCCTGCTAGAGGGGTGACTTATCTATGCCATAGGCAGTGTGAGGTTGGCATGGCACCCTGAGGGGAGTGCCATGTCGACTTCGTCATTTACTCCCCACCAGCACACACAAGCTGGCAAGCAGTGTGTCTGTGCTGAGTGAGGGGTCCCCAGGGTGGCATAAGACATGCTGCAGCCCTTAGAGACCTTCCCTGGCATCAGGGCCCTTAGTACCAGAGATACCAGTTACAAGGGACTTACCTGGATGCCAGGGTGTACCAATTGTGGAGACAAAGGTACAGTTTTAGGGAAAGAACACTGGGGCTGGGGCCTGGTTAGCAGGCCTCAGCACACTTTCAAATCATAACTTGGCATCAGCAAAGGCAACTTGTATAGCATTTACTAGCCCTGTATAGGTCCCAAAACACTTACTCATAGAATCAGCATCGTTTGTCATGAGGGTGTGAGTATCAAGCAAAAGTTTCCAATCATGTACTATGACCAATGAACTGGGTTTATTTGTTATGGGATGAGACGTTTGGCTGAGCAACGGATAAGGAAGTGTGAGAGACAGACATACCTTTTTTAAATAGTTTATCGTTTGCTAACTTCACTGATAAAGCTCACAGTTCCTTTCATTGTGTTTGTAATTTTTATGTTCTCAATCCCATTTCCTATGCTGGCTGTGGTAAGTTATCCACTTTGTGATCTTATGGAGATGTGAGAGGTAACAGGTGTGGAGAAGGAGTGAGAGGGATTCAAATATGCCCAGACAGACTGTTTTAGTCTTACTTTATATGATTGCCACTATGGAATCTGATCTAAGGAAATTTGGAAAGACTCACTGATATATAAACATTATTTTTTCAAAGAAGACGTTGGTCTTCAGGGTATGCCACTATTTTGGACCTGTAGGGTTGACTATGTTATAATCATTCAGTGCCTAGTAATTCATGGAAGATTTGCCCAGTCTTCACAGGCATGTCTAGTCAGATGTAGTGGGTATTGAAATGGAATTGTATAACCTACAGCTGTGCCCTCCAGTTGCCAGCATAGTTCTAAAGAGTCTTTTGTAGCAATTTGCTTTTTTTTGCATGCTCATCATTATTTTTACTTTGGACTGATGTTACTGTTTGATTGACTGTCACTTTAGTGACAAAGCAAAACAAGTCTGCAGACATGGCACCAGTAACCTGACTGTGCAGGTTTAAACTGCAAATTCAATATATCAAAATAGCCCCTTTTTATGGAGAACAGACATAAACCTTCATTTTAAATATTAATGTTTCACACCCTAAATAGACATTAAATAACTATAAAGCAGGGTGCATGATATTTAAAATTAGGACATGTAAAAATGTAATGTTAAGCATGCCCTTATTGTTGTAATGTCCTAAAAGCTATTTTCACTATAGAAGGGTGAGTTATTCCACCGGAAAGCACTGGCTTATCTTAATTAAGTTAATGTAATTCCCACCTAAGAACGAAATGAAAAGTTCATTTTTAGACTTTTCTAAATATTTATCAGAAATCCTTTTCATTGGTAAAGTCAAATTTGAAACACATATTTTACAAAAGGTAATCTAAAAAAGTCCCTTTATTCTGCCTAGTGCCTCTAGAAGCCCATTTTCCAGAGTTTCCAATTGTCATTGAAGAGTTGAATAGCTCCTAGATGAGACGGGAATCAACTTCCAGAGCAAAAATAAAGGCCTTGGGTTTTGAGAGGTATTTTGTTCCTCTGAAGGGATGACCATTCGAACTGTGCTTTAATAACTTAATTAACTTCAAAGGATGCCTACCTTGTCACTGGCTGATGTACCTCACACCTGGGCCTCGCTCTATTTTGTCTTTCTAGCCAGCCAGGCTCCAACCCCAATGGAGCATTTCTGAGTGACTACAGAGAATGGGCTGCTTATTTCCCTGGCCACACCACTAAGGTGGGCACAGGTGCTGTGAATTGGAGAGGAAAGGCATGTTGTAGTAGAGTACACAGGAACTTCTACTAGGTGATCTGTCTAAGGTGCATCACCAGTATATATATATATATATATATTCACTTAAAAAAACAGATGTTACAGGGACGTTATAGTTAAGCTCACATTTCAAATGTACAAAACCGTTGAACCTCACCAGTTATACTTATAGTTATTTCAAGTAACTATAACGTGTGCCCTAAGGTAACTATAACTTGCACCCCTGTTCCCTAGGGCTGCAGGGGGGCCAAGAGGTCCCTAACATTTAAAAAATAGATTGCCTTTGGGATTTGGCCCACCAGGGGCATAATAAACAGAAGCGCGGGAGCCATATTTAAAATATGTCTCAACACATCGCAGGGTTGGTGGCAATAGGATTCGATTTTCTGATGCTATTGATGTACTGTTCAGGGTTAGTGCCAACATTTTGGTGCTAGCTCTGAATAGTACGTAGGGGCCCTTTGTAAAAAATGGTGTTCTCCCTTTTAACGCTTGCTCTGAACAGGCGTTAAAAGTGCTGAAACTAATGATGCAGAGAAATATCTTTTATTGTACCATTTTTCCACCCCTCCCTAATGGAAGAATGCCCTATTTACTTGCATTGTGCCTGGCGCAGGCATAATGTAGCACAAAAGGTCACAAAGTGGCGCAATGCATACACCACGCCACTTTGTGAAAATGAGGCGGGGAAAAGGTCACTTTAATGGTGCCTTAGCATAAAAAAAGGTGGCTCCAAAGTGGTGCTAGGCCCTCTTAAATCAGAGCCTAGTTACTAACTATAACTACCTATTGGCAACTTTGGCAACTGCCACTAGGTAATATATCTATACAGGCTATATACAGATAGATATATATGTATATGTATGTATATATATATATATATATATATATATATATATATATATACATAGATAGATCTATATATATATATATATATATATGAATGAATGTATGTATGTATGTATATATATATATGTATGTATATACAGGCTCCCCCCATGGTCCCCAATGTCATGGCTGGGCCCTGGGGAATGGGGTCCATGGGACTGAGATCGGCCTGTAGATTCCCCCTGAAGGTTTTTATTTAAATTAGGCTGTGCCCTGGGAGAAGGGGTCCCTGGGGCCAAGATTGGCCCTGTGGAGGGGGGCATGTGGCCCCCTCTCTCTCCCAAAATATAAAAAAAGGCCATGTCTCAGGGGATGGGGTCCCCTGGCCCGAGATCGGACTTCTGGAGGGGGGCCATGTAGCCCCCTCTCAAAAAAAAAAAAACAATTAGGCTGCACCCTGGTGGATGGGGTTCCTGGTGCTGCGATTGGCCATGTAGATAGGGATCATGTGGACCCTCCCCAACAAAAAAATATATTAATCAGGCCGTGCCCCGGGGAATGGGGTCCCCGGGACCTGGATAGGACTGGAGAGGAGAGCCATGTTGCTTCCCTCTGCCCAAAAAAACTATAAAATATTTGGCCCTGCCCTGGGGGATGGGGTCCTCAGGGCTATGTGGTCCCCCTCCCTCAAAAGCCCTGTGGCACTCCTCCACACAAAAAATAAATAAATAATTAGGGCCTGGCCCCGGGATGGGGTCCTCGGGCTGAGATCAGCTTGGGGAGGGGGTCCGTGTAGTCCCCGTCTAGTAAGAAAATTACATATTTAGGCTGTGCCCAGGTGTAAGAGGTCCACCAGGGCCATAATTAGCCTGGGGAGAGGAGGCTGTGCAGGGTTGAGTTGTTATAGGGGTTGACTGCAGGAGCTGGCCACAGGCCAGGCTCTGTGGCCACCCGCCGCAGTGCACGGGCAAAGGCCACATGGGTGGTGGTTGCTTTAATGAATAGTAATGAAAATTACTTTAAGTTTAAAAAAAATAGAAATTCACTAAAACAAAATAAAGTTACAGGGTCATTATAGTTAGGAAATAACATTTAAAAAACATTTAGTTAGGATCAGAATTTACTCGTACAAAACCATAGAAATTCACAGTTAGAGTTAGAGTTATTTCAAGTAACTATAACTCGAGCCCCAAGGTAACTGTAACTCACATTCTCCCCATGCACTGCTAATTACCCCATATATTTGGACACTCATGGCAACTTCTATAACATCATTAAAAACATAAATGAATAGATGTTTTTGTTTGGCTTGTTGGGCCACTTTTATTTTGAGAGCCAGAGAGCATGCAAAGAAAACTTAGGTAAATTAAGATGTATTATATTTGTTGTGTGTTTGTTTATTGGTTTCCAGTAGGATGTGGCTATAAATGGGCCTTTCAGTTCTTTATGTAGTAAACCTGAAACTTCACATTGGCAGTCAAGTTTTTTTTTTAGGCTTCCTTGCTACCTTTAGTAGTAATGTGCTACAGGATATTTTAAGAATTACTTACTCTACTTACGTGCAGTACCCTAAAGAATTGTCTGCACACCCTAATATCTAATACTCTCAAATTTCTGCAAAATACGAATGGCAGTTTCATGCTACGAAAAATGCAAACAAAAGTCTTTGTAAAGTGCATTGGATTTCAAGCCTGTATGGTGACCCCTCTTCGTTTCTTTACACTCCCTTGACCAAACACCACAGAACTTTCAGCACTCAGACAACAAAACTGAGTCATCATCACTCATCATGTCAGCATTACCAGCCACTGGTCCAGCTGCCTCACCCTCATCAGCTAGCAATAGTATCCCTAAGTCTCAGGGCTAGATTGTGGCACATGCAGCAGGCTACTATTATCTGGCATACCTTGTGGGACGAATAGAGGAGGGCACCTCCAGATAGGTCCTGAAGGGGTCCTGCCTCTGTTCTTTTGATTACATGCCTCGTCTTCCCATGGGGCTAATTGAAACGGAGTGCCCCACCCGTGGAAGGGTACCTCTCTGTTGTCAACAGCCAGGAAAGGTTAGGATATCCAGAGTCACCTGTGTGAAAAAATGTCGGACCAGTGAAAATTACAGGTTCAGCAACAGGGAGGAATGTGATGACAGGTGAGATAACGGCTTCATATGCCTACATACCAAGGAGCCAGGCCCTCTTTGTGTGTAGATGCACCCTCATGTGTGGGACATTGCTGTTCCTCAAAGTGAAGGAGTCATGCACCGATCCAGGAAACTTGGCTATGACCTGTGAGATGTACTGGTCTGCCAGATACACCACCTGAACAGTTATGTAGTGGTAGGTCTTCCTCTACACTTGTTCATTGGCACTGGGAGAGACCTGGGCTATATGGGTGCCATACATGGTCCCTATCACATGAGGGATGTGCCCCAAGTCATAAAAGTCTGCCTTCAAATAGGCCAGATCTACACGTTGAGGGAACCTGAGAAAGCTGTCCAAGTGTTTCAACTATGCACACAGTACATCCTTCAACACAAGACTGAAAATCCCTGCTGTCAAGGCCACTGTATTCTGAAAGGAGCCTTTGTAAGAAAGTGTAGCACTGACAGGACTTGTACTGTGAGAGGGATGCAATAGGGATTGCGTATGGCTGGTAAGTGTTCAAGCTCCAACTGTGTGCATAGATCCATGATGGTCTGACGATTCAGACAATAGGTCTGGATGATATGCCTGTCCTCCATGGTTGCAAGTTCAACTAGTGGACGGTACATTGGTGGTTGTCTCAATCTCCTCATGTCAAGATATCTAGGTAGAGAGGAGAGAAAATGTACATTGAAAAATGCACTTAACACATGTAAGCAGAACACCTCAAAACAGCACACACCTAATACTGTAGGACATGCTTAGCGCTGCTGAAATATACTGTTATGGGCATGCTGAAGCTCTTTGGACACCAGTCAAAATGGAGAGCACCCTGTCTTCCATTCCATTTGTGACCCCAAGGCATCATGGTAAATGCAGTCATTAGCACGAATTTGAATAGAGTTTTGAAAGCTTTTCACCATAAGTTGGTGCGCCGAGTGCCGTATCTTCGGACAAGTGTTTCTGGTTATTTGGCCGTCATCAGCGAAGAGCAACGTGTATCTGGCGGGGTTGCTTGAAATGCCGCCTTGAAAGTATTCACAGGTTTAAGTACCACTCAAGAAGGCGCACAGGTGCTTCACCCGAGCTCGTCAGCTCAGAGGCTCACGGGAGCCTTAATTGCAACAGTCAAAATGAGAGCACCCTGTCTTCCATTCCAGCATTTGTGACACCAAGGCATCATGGTAGACTTTGATTACTTTTGCTAATGTGAAACACCATCCTTGCAGCACAATGCAGAACCTGTAAGTTGTAAAGGACACATATCACATGTGTAATGTACCATACGTGACAGAATAGTAATGGGATATACCAATATCATGCTACCACCTATGTGCCTCCGAGTATTCAACCATGGCCATCAACGGATATACTGCCACATAACATCACTGTGTCATGCATACCAGATGTCTTTGCACTACCATGATGGCACATGTAGGCTTACTATGCCAGTTGGCCATTTGTGGGTACTGCACACTTATTTTAGCACAACAATGCATGATCTGGGCACAAAATGGCAGCCGCCTGTCCCGCTGCACTGGACAGTTGGAAGTGACCTCAGTCTGCTGGCGTATCTCATCATGTCGGTAGGCGGTCGCAACCGCTGTGCAACTTGTCATTGGTTAATGTTGCTACCTATGGCGAACTCGGGCAAATGGCGAAGACCACCGGCGTTAATGGTCCTGTACATGGCATCCTGAGACTTGCTAGCAAGACCTCCACAACCTGAGCTGCTGTGTACTGTCTCTGGGAGCCATCATTCCACGTCATGCAGGTGATAGGGCCCCAGCCTTCACCCTAGAAGAGCTGAAGAAGCTTTTGGAAGGGGTCCTACCTCTGAATGGAGAGCTATATGGGGCGCCAGAAGAGCAGGTGAGCCCAATGCCATAGCCATGTATGATAAGGGTACGTGTGACGGTGAATGTGGTAAGTGTATCGGTGTCTATATGCATGCAAGGGCACAAAGTGAAGGCGTGTGGGCAGAGAGGATAGGTATGTGTGGGCACATGGTGAGTGAGATGTGTATAGGCCACTCCTGTTGGCATGGTGCCAGTGCACATGACTTTCTCCTTTTGTCTGTGTGACCCATGCAGGTGAACACCCATCAGAAGAAAAGGATCTGGCATGCCATTGGCAAGCAAGTTTGCCGTCAGTGGATGTACATCTCCCATATCAAGACATCTCCATATCTTCATTGTGGAGATGGTCTAATGACATTGGCACATGTGTGACTCCATCCTTCCTTTATTATGGCTGTGAGCTTGTGTATCACCCTACCCATTGAGTATGACCTGCTCCATCCATCTGTTTTTGAACATTTGTGGCTCTAAGGTGTCAGTCGACTACCATCTGTGTAGCACACCTGTATAAGCAACTGTATCACAGGGACTACATACATTAAGTACTGGTAATGGTATTGACTCTATGTGAGGCAGCCATTACATTTCCACCACAGATATGTCCTGTATAGGACTTAACTAATGGCTTGATAATTGTATCCCCATATATTGGTCATCTGCTATCTATAGGGTATGTGAATGATGCTAAAGTAGGAACATTTGAAATGTATCTTTGATTTAGTTTGATTGCAATCAGCATGAATGGACTTCTAAGTGCTTGTGGGGATAGTACTATAGGTGGTAAGTGCCTAGGCAGACCTCATCATTGTCAATCTGTAATTTAAATGCCATGTATACCAATGCCCTAGCAGTTAAAGTGCAAAATAACTTAGTTGCTGCCTACATCATGTCTTAATGATTAACTGGAGACACATCAGATGGAGTGGGGCAATGTCTGCTACCCTTGGCCTATATGAAGTGGGTGATGAGGACAGGATTAGGAATTGTATGAGATGTTGAAGTGAAATCAGTGTTGTATTTTCTCTCCTGAGGCTACCCTATGTAGTTGTGGGATGTGTTGTCAGTGCAAAGGTGGTGGTGTTTGTCTATGCGTGAATAGTGCTTACATGTATTTACCATCTGAGATGTGTGTTGTCTGGACTTAGGTACAGGTATTCACAATTCTGGAATGGTATTAGTGAGGGTGGTGTTAGCATGTTGTGATACCCCACTGGTAAATCTGCATGTGTGGTGGTCTTGTAAGTGGACCATGATGTCACATGTGTGTTCCTAAAGTGCATCTGTTGTGACACTGCACTCAGTGATTGAGTATGGATGTGTAATATGTGAAATATTGGTCATTGCAGATGCACTTAGATGTATGATTAGTTGTGAAATATATGTATTTGGTGTCTGCAGATATTCCTCTGTGGTTGGGTCAGACTAATCAAATGCTGATATCCCACACTGTATTTTACACATCAGATGTCACTTGTGTGGGTGTCTAATTTGAAGTGGCTAAATAAGTTATTAGATTTATATTGACATTCCTGTACAGAGTGTTAGGTCAGCCATGTAATGTGAGAGGCAGATGCTGTGTGGTGTGTGAGTGGAGTAGTCTTCACTGTCATGGATGCTTAACAAAGGACATGGACTGATCAGCTGTTGTAACTGTACAGGCTTGATGTGTTTAGTTCAATCAGTTGCACTTTCAATGGGTGACAGGAGTATGGAGAAGTATGATATGAAATCAGGGAGTCATTTGTACTTCATCCAGGGCATGATGTGCATGCAAAAATGGCTTTGGTAGTGAACATGTGGGTGACTCCAGTTGTGCTGACCTACTTGGATTTAGATGTAGGTGTGAGGGTTGGTTTATAGGGGTGAGTACTAGTGACATGTTGTGACATGATGTAGGAAATGTGTATTGGCACATTCGCTCTATCTCTCTCTCTCCCTCCCTCTCTCTCTCTATTTGGGTGCATCAGCAAGTGAAGGAGAAGGGGCACAGGTTAGTGGGGATGCTGTAGGCCACGGGACCCAGAGTGCTGCTACCAGCAACAGTGAGGGACCCAGTGGCACGCAGGGCAAGGGGAGTGCCACGGGGAGACCAGATATGTCATGTCATCTTCTAACTCCTCCTCCAGTGGACACTCCCTGGCAGTGGTGGACCTTTCTGGGATCAACCCAGCACCATCTCTGTAAACCACCCCTCCTACTACCACCACCCTCCCTGTAGCTCCCCACCCAGTTGCCCGTGCCTGCTCAACCAAGAGGGTGGGCATCTCCTTCGCCACAGGCACCACTGTCCCTGCCCCCGTCACCCGTGTTGTCCTCAGTGAGGAAGCTATGGACCTCCAGAGGTCGATGTCTTTGGGTCAGTCTACCATTGTGAATGCCATCCAGGGACTGGCAGCTCAAGTCCAGCAGAGTAATGTGTTCCTGGAGGGCATTCACAATGCACTGGCTGGCCTACAGAAATCCTTTGAGGGTCTCGCCTGCACACTGATGGCAGCCAATCACCCTTTGTCTACTGTCTCCCTCTACCAACCTCTTCCCAATCCCAGACCACTCTTCCCAAACCCAGCATGCACCCACCTCAATATCCAAGGGTAGCTCTGACAAACACAAGCACCACAAGAACCATCACTGGCATGCACACAAACAATACCCACCTGTAGACACACCAATACTCACTAACTGCACAGTCTTCCCCATTACCCCCACCTTCACAGACACTACACCGGACACACCTGCAGCCACCACACCAACGTTCACTGATCAACCCACAACTCCTATCTTACCCACAGCCAGCACAATAGCAGACTCTCAGACATCCACCCTAGTCAACATAACTGCGGATATTACAACCACTGACACACCCACATGCAGCACATCTTCCATACCTTTAGACACCACTCCAACGGTCACACATCAAGCATGTCATCTCTCAGCACCTCCTCCCCCCTTGCCTCCCAAGACACATAAATGACTGCACTCACACCCAGCACCAATAAGCATTTCTCACATGCACCCAAACCTCCCCTCTGCCCCCTCTAATCCCTGAGGTGCCTGCCTGCCCACTTGATGCCCCTACCCTGTGGAGATCATCTAGCAGTCAGGAGTCATGTAGGGGCACACAGAAGTGCCACTTGTACCTCGTGTACATTGGACTAGCCAATGACCTTCTCTTTGTACATAGTTATTTATTTATTGCCATATATTTATATATCTATTTATTATATCTGAGCCAACCAGTGCGTGGTTGGATGGTAACATACTTGTCCTGCCTTTCTTTACACATGTCTGTTTTGGTCTTGCCTGCTTTAGTTTGTGTGAGTGGCATGAGTGTGTTGGTTGTGTTAGTTGTTCTGTCAGGGATGCATGTGTGGGTGTGGCCCTGCCATGGGTCTGCTGTGATGGCTGTGTGTTGTGTGTAGGATATGTTTGTGTTTGGAACATGCATTTATATTGATAATTTGTGTATTGTTTGTGATGACATGTGTAATGGTGCCATTGTGTGACCGTGTGTGGTTTTTGTGGTTGTGTGCATGTGTGTGGTGATGTCAGAAGCATTGTGTGTTTTTGTTAGTGTGGTATGACGTATACCTCATTGTATGGCTGTGTGATTGTGCATATTGGTTGTCAGGTGTTGTTACATGTTGTTGTCTGATGTAGTATCATGTGGTGGTGTGTAATGTGCTGGCTTGCTGAAGCGATTGTGTTGTTACAGTAGTGATGTAGTTGTGTGATTCGGTGGCATTGTGTATTGTTGTGTTTGACTGTGCTGGTGCTGTGCATCTGCGGGTTGGTGTGTGTATTGTACGTGTGTGTTGGCTGTGATGTGTGTAGTATGGGTATGTGTGTGTATGTGGGTGTGTCTGTGCATATGGGTGTGTGGCTACATGTGTGTGTCGCTGTTGTCTGCCATCCTGGATGTGTATGTTGTGTGCGCTTGTGTGCTTTGGGTTTTTCCTACAGTGTCAGGTAGGTGTGTCTACTCATGGTTGTTGTCATTGTTGCTGGTTTTGGAGTTGTTGTGAGAGCAGGAGCAGTGGGAAGACATGTAGTTCAGGTTCCATGGTGGCTCCAGGAAAAAGACTATCGAGGGTCCCTGGTATGATAAGTAGCCCATCCAGGGAATAATACTTGTATACAAGCAAAGACAAATGAGCTACAAATAATGTTCACTTTTATCCAACATAGGAAAAAACAATTTAACTGCAACAAAATTTAAAGACAAAAACTATTTATTACAAATGTATGTCAAACAAAAACACATCTCAATATGCAAATATACAATTATATAGAGGTAAAGCTGGGAAAACACAAGAAATATTTCTATACATATTTAAACCTATAAACAAATAAATAGACAAAGACGAACCATCACATCAGACAAGACAGTAAAACTGATCCAACCATAACAAAACACAGATATATACAAAACAATGATTATTACCAACAGGATAACCCACCAATAAATAAATATTGTGAAAACACGAAATACCAGATACCAAAACCAAAAAATAAATTTTGAAAAAATAATAAAAATAATACAAAAAAATAAAGAATAACATAAAAAATATAAAAAGTAATCTAATAAAGAGTAAAAAGTGAAGAAATCTCCCATAGAAGTGAAATAAGTAAGAAATTCCACACAACACCGTCTCCCTTGTGTATAAAGTCACTAATAACCACATTCTTAGAATACTAAATAGATAAATAAGTAATTAAATAAATACCCGGCGATGTTGTTGCAGAGTTTCCTCGATTATAATACAAACAGGGTTCAGTTTTGTAATTCCTACTTCCATTCGTAAGTGAAACCTTGTAAAGGCACATAGCCATATAGACAAAATTACCTCACTTGGTTTGCCAAAAACCCACCAATTCACTACAAAAGGTGAAATACCTCAAGTCTCAACCACAAGACCAAGAGCAGATTCCTCTACCTACCCGAATGGTCGTTTAAAGTAGAAGACTTCTCTGGGGGTTCATCAAAATGATCTACACACCTCCTCTAGCTGCATAGAGCAACAAAGACACAAAATAGAGACATTTGTCAACAATAGCTAATCCCTCCTAATCTTTCACGAGGTAATCTGTCTTTCCACGTTTATTTCAGTAAAAAAATCCGCTCACCCAGAATCCGACCATAACAGAACCTTGTGTTCTCACTATTGGTATGAGACACTACGCATATGCAGCAATCGGAATCACTTTACAGATTTTTACAAAAAAATAAAAAGATAGCGCTACACCTAGATACGGGCTAGTATTCATATTAGCAAACATACCTGAACTCTCGCTAATTCCTTTAAACGGCGCCGATCTCTAGCGTCCGAAGAACATATTGTCCAATGGTGCTGACTCCATTATAAAGTCAGGCACAAAAAACCTTGTTCTCACTTCAAAAAAAACGCGAGACTCCTCGCGTGAGTGTTAAATTGCCGATTCACACAGGAAACAGTGTCGGCCATCTTGTAATGGCTTTGGGTACAGATATCACTAGGTTCTGATAGTACCAGAGCAGGAATGCACTCCAATACGTACACCAGTAGCCCCAATACTAATGATTCATTTATACGGTGATGAGCTTCCTCGGGAACATCAAAACAAAACTTATATGTCTTTGGGTACAAATATCCCTTAGTTCTAATAGTACCAAAGCAAGGATGCACTCCAAATACGATCACCAATAGCCCCAGAATTAATAATTCATTCTTATAATAATGGACTTCCTCGGGGACATCAAACCCAAACAGGTCACATACTTGCCTCGCATTGACAATCATTAGGCCACCACCACTTATATTCGGTCTACTCACTTACAATCTAAAAATGACCACACGAACTAACAGATATATTATAGTGGCCATCAAGGATCAATCAGCTCTTAAAAAACCAGAGGGGAAAGCTTGAAAATAGAACAGAAGAGTATTGATCATAGACAGAATGATTATATTCTCACAGAACTAAATGAAAAACTTCTAAATTTAGATCAACAAAATACTAAATACCTAAAGGGATTCAAACTAAAGCATTTTCCCAAGGCATACATTCATTAAGCCCATTACCATGTGTATCCAAGATAAAGATCCAAAAAACCTTCCGCTTTTTTCTAATGTTCTCCTTTTCTTTCCCTGGTATGTCCTTAATTTTTTCCAGAATCGTCCAAGACAATTCATCCAGACAGTGTTTTTCTTTCAACCAGTGTTGTACCAAGGGAGCTCCCTCCCTCTTATTACGAATATTGGATAGATGTTCCGAAATTCTAACTCTCATTTCACGTCCAGTCTCTCCCACATACCCAGCCGGGCAGGGACAGGTAATCAAATAAATACAATTTGATGTTTTACAATTAGTCATATCATTCAACTTATACTTCCTTTGATTCCATACTAGTAAGTCACCCACCACAGCTTTAGGACATGCTCTACAAGTTCCACACTTGTGGTTTCCCCTAACCGGAGCTAGTCCAGTTATGGACTTTTGACTGAATTCACTGTCTCTCGGTAGGGCTGTCTTAACCAGTTTATTGCGGATGTTCTGGTTTTTCTTAAACGCCAAAATAGGTCTATCTAGAGGAGTAATGGTTTGATCACTATTCAGGATTTGCCAATTACTGTTGATAATTTTCCTGATTCTGTCATTCATGTTGGAATGTTGAATAACACAAACAAGTTGTGCTTTCACTTCTTTTGTACGTTACTGAAACATACTCTCTCTATTAAAATATTTTGCACGTTTATATGATTCCCTGATCAATCTCTTGGGATAACCCCTCAGCAACAATTTTTTCTGGAGAACATCCGCATGTATGTTGTATTCGCTAAGTTCTGTACAATTTCTGCGGATCGGGAGAAATTGACTGAATGGAACACCCTGTTTCTGGCATCTTGGATGATAGCTATCAAAATGTAGAATGATGTTCTTTGCTGTAGATTTGGTGTATAATGAAACTTCTAGGTGAGAGTTATGATTTTTTATCCAAATATCAAGGAACTCAATTTGATCCCTACTTCTGTGAATGGAAAATATAAGGTTAGAATCACATAGATTGATCCATTCACAGAATTCATTCAATTGTTCTTCATATCCTGACCAGATGAAAAACACATTGTCTATATATCTAGACCACAATCTGATGTTCTCATAGAAAGGGGCCATTTCATTATAAATGTGGGTCTGTTCAAATAGACCTACATAGATATTCGCAACACTCGGGGCAAATGCTGCCCCCATACTTACTCCCTTCTTCTGCTGGTACACTTTCCCATCAAATTCAAAAATGTTCCCTTCCAGAACGATCTTTAAACAGTCAAGAACAAAGAGCAGATGATCAGTCATCCCCTCCTTAAAAAATAGTTGACGCACTGCCTGCAAGGCTTCATATTGAGGGATATTCGTATACAAAGCCTCAATGTCCATAGTCACCAAGAATTCAAAGTCTGGATTAAAAATGACCCCTTCCAATTTTGAGATAATATGGCCGGTATCTTTAATATATGCAGGGAGTTGTACTACTCTTGCTTTCAGGAATTTTTCCACAAATTTGGACAGTGGTTCAGTGATGGACCCGACAGTGGAAACTATAGGCCGAAAAGGAGGGTCTATCTCATTCTTATGTATTTTAGGTAGACCATACAGAATGGGAACTCTGGTGGTTGTGGGATTCAGAAATGCATATTCCTTGTCGCAAATCAGTCCTTCATTGTATGCTTTTAGACTCATTTCCTGAATTACTTTTTTTAGCTCCCTTTGCCAACTATTGTTGGCTGTGCTATAGTATTCTGATACTCCTAGCATGAGATTAACCTTCTGCTTATATTGATCTATTTCAAGCAACACAATCCCTCCCCCTTTATCACAGGGTTTGATAACAATGTTCTTATTTTGCTGTAGTTTCAACAGAGCTTGTTGTTCATTTCTAGTAAGGTTCGGGTTAGGCTTTGGAGTAAATTTACACAATTTTTTGACTTTCTCAAGCACCAAATTCTCAAATATTCTTATTTCAGGCCCCACTATGTCAAGACTGGGAGTAAAAGTGGAAATGGGTTTCAACCCAGACAGATTATTCTCTACAATGTTATTCCTATTCTCAAAAAATATCCTGAGTCTAATCCGTCTAAAGAAGGCATGTAAATCGGTAAAGAGTCCAAAATAGTTAATAGAAACACTGGGGACAAAGGATAAGCCATGGTGGCTCCAGACAGGTATGTGTATTCATTTTGGTGTGACCGCAGCATAAACCTTGGCGGTATGCAGCCTTATGTGTGCCGGGAACATGGTGTCTGCCAGCCTGAAGGTAGCTACCGCTATCTGTGGTGGCATGAGCGCAATGGCGGTACAGGCGGTGGTTTAGATGTCTTCTTTTGGGAAGACAGCCATGGTGACAATTTGATGGTCTTCTCCACCAGCCCATCGACGGTGTGACTCCTGCCACCAACATGACGGTCCTGGTACCGCCAAACTAGTAATTACCTCCTCTATGTACACAAACAATAAAATATGACATTTTCCACCAATAAAAGTGAAATAAACAAGTCTTGCTGTTGAGTAGCTATAGACCTTCCTCTGTCTCCACGTAGTCCAAAACAGCAACTAACCAAAAATGCTAAAAATATTATTAAAAAAGCACCATAAAATGAAAAAGTAAAGTTAACCCAAAGCAATCCAAAGTATCTAGTAACAATAAAAAATCCAAAAATGGTCTAAAAAAGCAGAAATTCTCCATGAATCCTGAAAAAGGAAATCACATTAAAATCCATTGGTTTGCTATAAATCAAAAATGATTTTCTTTGAAAAAAATGAAAATTCTCAATGCCCATAGGATACGTTCATAGACAAAAAACTGTTTCAATCAGTCAATCAGTTAATCAATCAAGTTTATTTCGTTTCATAGAATCATAAATGTACATGAAATAAAACCAGTTAAAATATTCACCATTAAATGTGATAGTACAAAATACAGATATATAATAAATATAAATACAATATAAAAAAATTCTTTATAAATAGACCAAATTCTTAAGATACGTAAAATAAAATTAAACACTGCCAAGATCACATCTTCATTTCACAGCCCCTGTAAAAAATAAATAAAAATCTGTAAACTAAATAAGAAGACCCAGCAGAAAAAACACAGCACGTTTGCAATAGTATGTATACATCACACTAATCATCAAAATATAAGGAACAAAACACAATTCAACACAAAATAATGATACATTGCTGAAGTGGTGATTTAAAACTCCAAACTACAACTAGTGTAAACCACCACATCTAAATATACAATAAGCCCACAAAAAGCACTATAACTAACCTGTAGACCTCCCCTCAAATCCCCCATGTTCAAAAGCCTTAAAAAATCCTTAAAAATGAATTACCTGTCGTGATGAACTGCAGCACCTTACCACAATCCGGTTCTGGGAAAATAAACTATAAATAACACAAATAGATTACAATATTGAAGGTAGCAGTAATAAAAACTGGCTGCTAAAGTGAAATTAACAAATGGCTATCTCCCCATAAAAATGAGAGGTCATTAATGTAGAAATGGTTAAGAAATGTATGAACAAATATAAACAAATATTAACCTTGTAAAAAGTGTGTAATAAATGCTAAAAAAGTGTGAATAAAATGTGAGTATAAAATATATACAATTATTTAATATATACTTAAAAAACATGTTAAAACAATGCTGAAAATATGTATATAAAACAATTTAAGAAATGTTGATAAAGGTGCTAGACAATGTAAAAAGGTGGAAAATGTATATTTAAACTATTTTTAAGTTGAAATATATATGTTTAAAAAAATATAAAAACATGCTTTAAAGGGACTTTCAAAACATTAAAAGAATAATAAAAAAGAGTTGCATGTTTATTTTATAAACAATGTCATTATGCTTACAAACATACAACTATTTTTAATCAATTAATCACACTAATACATAAACCATTCTTAAGAAAGTCTTGGGCACTACAAGGGTGATATTTTCAAATCCCAAGCCAATCTAAACCAATCTGGGGGCATTGTTGAACATTGAAAGGTGACATTTACTCTTCCCACTTTAACCTAACCAAATTGGGGAACGTATTGGACACTAAAGGAGTGATATTTACCTAATTACGAGCATGGTGGTCACTAATCCACCAGATTTGCGGATGGCGGTCGGACCGCTGTCAATGCGTTGGTCCTGCTGCCACATTACAACCCTGGCAATTAGGCCGGCAGGGAACCACCAGCTCAGCCAAGATCGGAGATCCAGGTGCTATTGAGGTGGCAGAGTCCCTAATCTGCCAGGGCAGTGATGAAGACCCCCTTCTCCATCAGCGGTTTCATGGCGGTACCACCACCATGAGCATGCTGGGGGAGAATGGGTGCAGGACCACAGGGCACTTGCCTTGGCATGGGCAGTGCAGGACCCCACCTGGCCAGCACCCTCACAATGTTCACTGTGTGCTTTGCAGATAGTGAACATTGCAAGGGTGCTGGTGTACCCTGCACTCTATAGCATTGCCATCAATTCGACCTAGCTGGAAACTCTTAATGGGCCAGCTGGGAGGTAGTCAGTATTGTGGCAACCTCCCCGTTGGAAGTTCAGTGAACAGTGTAAACCGTCCGCCAAAATCATAATCAGCCCCTTAATATCAACACTCTAATCTAACCATATTTTGGTAAGTGCTGGACACTAATATGTTAACATTGATTATTTCTACTCCAATTTAAACCAATTTGGAGATACTGTTGTACACTATAAGGTTATCATTTACTAATCCTTTTCCAACCTAAACCAATTTGGGGAAGGAGTTGGACACTTTACTGATTTAGATCTTGGTGCAGGGAAATATTTTGGGCCTCATTAAGAATTTGGCAGTCTCACTTGGGGACCACCAAACTCGCAGGGAGGATACCACCAGCATGGCAGTGATGTCTCTTCCTGCCCTATTACAATGTTGCCACTGGTCTGACCGGCAGGAACATTGAAATAGAGCATTCCCGCCGGTCAGACCGGCCGGAACAGTACTATGAGATAACACTCAGCTCTCAAAAAGGAGACAAATGCTATCTCATAGCACAGTGGGGGCTGACCAGCGCACTCAGAATCTGCACTGTCTGCAAAGCAGAAAGTGCACTTTCAAATGGTGGTGGGGGGGTAGCCCTGCACTGCCCATGCTATGGGCATGGGTATTGCAGTGTCCCCCAGTGGCCTCCGGCACATTAATCTCACTGCCAGCCTTTCCATGCCGGTCACACTGCTATGGAAAGGCTGGCGTTGAGGGGAGTTGTAATCAGCCAGGCGGCACTGAGTACAACTGTACCCCCCGTCATGCAGTGGGGCACCATTTTCATGATGGAGACGGCGGTCCCCTGGCAGGTCGGCCCAACAGCATTTTAATTGGGTGGTTGGACCACCTTGGATGCTGTGGTCGGACCATCAATGTGAGTGAGGTGGTCCTCAGACCTCCACACTCGTAATCAGGCCCTCCATCACAAACATGACAGATATCCTGTCTACCGTATTTTGATTATATCCTATGGGGATCGTAGTACAGCAGAAGAGATATCCACTGAGATTTAAGTCAGGTACTAAAAGCACAACATTTACTATTCCCTCTCCAATCTATGCCAATTTAAAAAAGGTGTTGAACATTAAAGTGGTGAAAAATATAATTCCTACTCCAATCTAAACTAATTTAAGGATAATGTTGGGCTCTAGCAGGGTGACATTTACTGCCCCACTCATTCTAACCATATTGAGGGAATTTGTTAGACAACTAAGGGTCATATTTATACTCTGTTTACAACGGACTTGCGTAATTTGTTTTACACAAATCCGGCACAAACTTAACTCCATATTTATATTTTGATGCTAGACCCGTCTAGTGTCAAAATATTGGAGTTAATGTCATTTTTTTACAGTGAACACCTACCTTGCATCAATGGAATGCAAGGTAGACGTTCCCAGCTAAAAAATGACTCTAAGACCTTAGCGCCTTATTTATCCTCCTGTGCAAAAATCATGCACGGGAGGAGGAGGGCCTTAAACAATGGTGCTAAGTTTGCTTCGCGTCATTATTTAACGACTGGGTCAGGGCATTGATTAGGGGACATGTGGGCTCATTTCTATGGATGCAGCCCACAGGTGCCCTTCCCTGCCTCCAGGGACTCCACCAGCCACCCCTACCCACCCCTGGAGGACATCTAAGGATGGGGGGACCCATCCTAGGTAAGTCCAGGTAAGTTATTTTAAGTGCAACTTGAGCCCCCCTACATAACACTGTGCCCAATGGCCATGCCCGGGGGACGTAAGTCCCCTTGGAATGGTCATTGGGCCGGGGGGCATGACTCCTGTCTTTAATAAGACAGGAGTCATGTCCATGGGAGTTGTGCATCCAAAAATGATGCTAGTCAGGTTAGCCTCATATTTTTTACTCTAACCTGACTAGCGCCATTCTTTGATGCACGACCTCCTGTTTCCCCTACGTCTCCCCTACCCGATTAGCGTCATATATTTTGATGCTAACTGGGCCTTACCGCCGGCTAGCGTCATTCCTTAAATATGACCCCTGCCTGGCGTCCAGGAATTGTGCTTGCCGGCGGTAAACGTTTTGACGCAAACCTGCGCTAGCGCAAGCTTGCGTCAAAAGTATAAATCAGGGCCTTAAAGGGTGAAATCAGCTACTCCCTTTCCAATCTAACCATTTTGGGGGAAGGTGCTGAGCACTAAATGGGTGACATTTACTGTTCCAACTCCAATCTAACCATGATGGGGAAGGTGCTGGACACTGAAGGAATGCCATTTACTATTCCCACTCCAAACTAAGGCTATTTGATTGAAGTTGTTGGACGCTAAAGAGATGAACTGTACTTTTTTCACTTCAATCTAAAACATTTTATACAAGTAATACAAATAAAATATTTTATAAACTCACTCAATACTTCATATTCACACCCAATTTTTGTAACTATAAAATAAACTAAAATGTAATCTAAAAAGATACTAAACAAAACTACAAACCTATCTATTCATATTCAAACATGAATATCAAAAATATTTTTAGTACACTAAATCATTAATATATTATTACATATTTACTTCCATTCTAAAATTCTAAACCATACAAAAGTCCAAAATTAACAATCATAAAAAACAAATAAAAACAATTTTCTAATTAAAAAATACAAATATATTTTTAATATATAATTATAAATTTAAAATAAAAGATAATTCATTTGAATTATTAAACATTATTTTTATTTTTCAGAAAAATATACCACTAAACATATAAAAAAGACCTAATAATTTTACTTTATTAAATATATATTTTGAATTAAAAAATATTTGTATAATTTGAATTTTAAAAATATTTTTAAACTAATATGATTAATATATATTTGATCAAATTAGTAATCTAACAAAATACATTAAAAATTTTGAAAATATTAGTTTGCCTATCATTTAAATAGCTAACATAATCTTTACTTTCAAATATAAACTTTTTAAAAATCTCCCCAACATTATCCCCTAAAATCCCAATATCCCACTATAAAAATAAATGATAAAACCACAATTTATAAACACAAATACAATTAAATATGCATTTCAACATTTCATAACTGATGCATTATCTTACTAAAATACAAAAATAATACACATAGTATCAAACACACTCCAATAAATCACATATGAATTGACACATGCAAATGTTAGTATATACAATATTTTCTAAACAATATTACAAACAACACTTAAAATTAAAAATTTTACTTTGATATTCATGTCACAAATATTTTTGACATCCTAGTATTCTTCACATGATATTTTTGTATATTTTTTCCTGATATTTTGTTCAAACACCCTCAAAAGCTTGTCCAACTTCAGGTGAAGGGTAGAGCATCAAGCTCAATTATTTTTAGAGGAAATGATAATATTACACAGAACCACCTAATCACCAATTAGGAAGAGGGAACAATAGGCCAAAAGGAAGATATGTAATAAAACCATGGGAAAAAAGAGAGGAATAACTCAAAATAGGCAAATGGACAGGCAAAAGTAGAATAAATATTAGTGAGGAGAAAAATGTATTGTAACTAATATATCATCATTTGAAATTACACAAGTACATTTATTAGCTAAAGGACTCAGATTCTGTCCTCAAATGAAACCCAATGTTATCACTTTAAGAATCAAGGCCTCATTAAGAGTTTGGTGGTCACGTGACAGCCATGGTGGTGGTGGCGGTCCGACCGTCAACAGGCTGGCAGAGCAGACCGCCAAAATATGAGTCTGGCATTGGTGCACATAGAAGACTGCAAGTGGTCTGGCGGCACCGCAAGCCAGCACAGACTGTAGGGGTCATCTGGAGGCACAAACAGTATGGAGGAGACCATGTTTCCGCTAGACATATTGGAAGATAGCACACCACCAATGTGATCGCTGCGGTCTGACCACCACGGAGCACAGGTGGAAACAAACAGTTTCCTGCTCGCCA
Organism: Pleurodeles waltl; assembly: GCF_031143425.1. Classification (NCBI taxonomy): domain Eukaryota; kingdom Metazoa; phylum Chordata; class Amphibia; order Caudata; family Salamandridae; genus Pleurodeles; species Pleurodeles waltl. The sequence goes on along the minus strand of NC_090444.1, from coordinate 334,670,142 downwards.
AAAGACAACAGAATCATCGCCGATGAGAACGACAACAACCGTAAGTACACATTCTCACCTGTTATATTTGTAAAATAAATACATTTGCTCAGTTACATAGCATACCATAGAAAGGGGGGTGCAAAATGCTACACTCACAAATAACAGCATAGTGACACACCCACATACTGCATCAAGGACACCCACATATACACATCATGCACACTTCAGCCATCACACACACACATACATACACACTACACGTCAGCACCATATATTTATGCATAGCAACACAGCACAGCCAAGGCTCACAGATTTCCATACAACATACTAATTTGTAACAACACAACAACTACAAATACAATAATATGTCACAAACTCACACCCAACACTGTCCAGGGACTGGACCCACATACAATACACATGCACTTGTATGTACAATGGAACACACACAACAACACCAACATACAATCCAGCAAACAACACACACATCACATCAAACCTATTATGCCATGCACAATACATGCGGACACAAACATCCAAAACCACACAAATCGACACATCACAACAACATCAGCACAGTAGCGATGGGAGTAGCAAAACCATACATGGGAGAAGGCCATACTGGGATGCATTTCATGTTGAACAAGGCCCACAAAAACATGCCAACATCAACAGGCCCCACTCAGATCTCATGGATAGCGAATAGCAACAACAAATGTAATGCACAGGCACACATTAGGGTGAAGGGCAGGGCTGCAAAGCATACACTATTCCAAACACCATAGAAGATACCAGCCAGGTCTGAGGGACACACACCGAAATAGTCACATGTGCACAAAAGCCAAGTATACTTACGGAACTCAACCCACTCCACGTGTGCATTGAAGTCCATAACAACCACATGTACACAATAGCCACATCAGGGGGCAAGACATATGCCATATAGGACCATGTTGTACATCATTTCAACAAACACATATAACTACAAACACAGCACAATACCATGACACCAAAATGCCAGCTACATACACATACCCATCACACAACGCACACACTACCCCTAAGGAACAACAACACTGCACACAACCTCACATGCTGCTAAAAAAATACAGGAAGCAGCAAGCAGCACACACAACAAAATACTGGCACACAACCAATGTCAGCCAGGAACAACTGAAATGTAGGAAAGGAAATGCAGGACAAAGATGTAGCCAAAAAAATGACTGGTTGGCTTTAAAGAATAGCTTGAGAAAAACATATGAAAGTTCAAGGTCATTAGCCAGTCAATAATTATAACATTAGTGTTGCATAGGAACTAAGTGGTCCCCAATTTCAATCCTGTTTGCCATGTAACCGCCACAGGTAGGGGCATCAAGAGTGCAGGCAGGCACATCAGGGAGTATTAGGGCTGGCAGGGGATTGGGGGTTTGGACTTAGGCTTGGGAGGTGTGGGTTTTGGCTTTGGTTTGGGTGGGACCTTCTTAGGAGGTCTGGACCTCTTCTTGGCAGGGGGAGGGTCGAGGGTGCTGGCAAGGGGGCTAGGGGCGGCCTTGGAGCTGCAAGGGTTGGCCTTAGGGAGAGAAGCAGATCTTTTGGGGATATCATGGGGCAAGTAGGGAAAAGGTCAAGGATAGTAAGAAAACGTTGTTGGATACACAGGGATGATCATCAGAAGGGGGTTTAGGTATGGAAGGTGAAGTAGTGGTTGTCTGAAGTTTAGGTATGGATATCTTGGGTGCATGTTTGTGGGAGGTGTGCTTGTGTGGGATGGGTGTCTGTTGAGTGGGTGAGTGAGGACGTTTATGTATCTTGGACTGAAGGGGGTAGAGGTGCTGGGGGATGCCATGGTGGGTGGGTGGGTGGCTGTCTGTTGGGTTGGTGACTGCAGGTACGGTGGATGTGCTGCATGTAGGCGTGTGTAATGATATTTGTGTTTTGACCACTGACCCCATGTCACACCACTTTGCACTTGGCTTAGCTGCCCACTGTCACTTTAGTGGCCACAAGTTACAGATTCCATTTTGTATTCAGCTTTGCCTTAGCTTTACCGCCTTGTTAAAGTTGCAAGTATTTTTCTATGCACAACATGCTATGATACGTGTTTTCTTGTTCATGTTTTTATTCTGCGTGTCTGCGTGTTCTTTTTCATCAAGGGTTAGGACATAACGTGGAGGAGTCAGTCAGCAAGATAAGGATGTTCTATGATGATGTTTATGGTATGGCAGGGAATGGTTTAGTTTTGGGAGGGACACCTTAAGAATCTGGACAGTTCCAATGCGTTTCTTTCAATGCTGACCTGAAGTAGCTCTGAATAACAGGGAGTGAGAGGGTTTTCTAGAAATCTCCTCTCTGGATTGTTTAAGGTATATAAGAGACCCAGGATTGACAGTGGGGAGATTCAGAGACTTAGTTTAGGATTGAGATGTCAAATGCCGGACATCCCATGAGGGTAGATCTCTTTTTCTCCTAACAGCTGATCTTGGAGTCTGCGGCTTGAAGCTGCTGAGAGAAAGATGAAGAAGTAGCTGTGCCCCATGACGATTAATTTGTATAAATTATTTGCTTTACATTGTGTATGAATATATGTATAGAAATATAGGTATCTGTATCGTTGCATGTATATATTTGCTGTTTATAGACTGAGGATTCTTTGCACATGATTTCAGTTTATTGTTGCTCACATTTCAAATGTGCACTTTTGGTTGTACTGACCTTCCTTTACCAGCCTTGCAGAGTGATTTAATAATGTCTTCTTTAGTCTAAGAGGTGCATTCCAGAGATTTTTTTCAGTGTGTGTATTTCAGATCAATCAGCAGTAAAGTAAAACAGCCTGTCAGTGATTGTGGTGTCTGCAGGTGTGGTGACTGGGGCGGGTGTCTCAGAGTCTGCTGGGGTGGTGTCTGTGGGTAGGATAGGTGTGGTGGCTGGATCAGTGAATGTTGGTGTGGTGTCTGCATGTGTGCCAAGTGTTGTGTCTATGATACTGGGGTGGTGGAGGTGTCATGGCAAGTCATGACTATTGCTGTGTCTGCGGTGCATGTTTGTATGCGTGCCAGTGGTGTGTCTTGTGGTGCTTATGTTTGTCTGCACTTCCCTTGGATGTTGAGGTGGATGCATGCCAGTCTATGTGCTTTGGCCGCGTTGAGGAAGGGGAGATTTGGGCCAGGAAGAGGAAGGTGGAGGGGGGCTGTAGACAAGGGGTGACTGTGTGGAGGCCAGTACCTGAAATTATCTCCGTTGGCCGGAGATTGCAAAGTGAATGCCCTCTAGGAACTCATTGCTGTATTGGATCTGGCTTGCTAAACTCTGGATGGCATACATGATGGCCATCTGACCCACAGAGATAGACCTCAGGTGGTCAATAGCATCCTCCCTGAGGGCAGTAGGGGGTACAGGGGATGGGGCAGTGTACCTACAGCAAAGGAGACACTCAAACTTTGGGATGAGCAGGCATGGCCAACTGGGTGGAGAGCTGGAGAGCTACAGGGAGGGCAGTGACAGAACTTGGGATGGCGGATAGAGATGATACAGGAGTGTTTCCCGATGGGTCCGCCACCACTAGGGAGTGGCCACTAGATGAGAACTCAGATGAAGATGTTGCAGATACAGTCTCCCCTGTGGCACTCCCCTCACCCTCTGGGCCACCGGGTCCCCTGTTGTCTGTGGTGTTGTTACTGGAAGTCCAATGGTCAGAAGCTTTCCCACTCTGCTGTGCCCTGTCTCCTTCGCCTGCCGGTACTGATGCTGAAAATAGATAGTGAAGTAGGGTCATAACATACACACAATAACATTTCTACCACAAATCGGTAAGAAATCACATACCATCATGTCAAGTGACCTCCCCTCCCCGCAGGAAGTGCCAGCAAAATGCCAACATCACGTAACAACACTAAGCAATGCACATTCCTCAATTCTACAAGTTTAACACACCAGCAAAGCAAACTAACTGAAAACGATAATACCAGTAATGAAATTCACCTATCACACTGACCATACTATGACTAGCTGACAATCAGACAAACTACAGGTACCATAATCTGAACAACATAGTCAAACAGTAGACTAGGAATGGATTCCCATTGAAGGGTAGTTAGCCAATTACACAGACCCAGTCCTTACCACACAAATATCTTACCCTGATGTCATGTACCAGGCAATAACATATGTTGCCAAGTAAAGGAAGGCAACCCTGGTATAAACAAGCCATACCTTCAGCAAGTGACATAGATCCAACCTTACTACTAAGAGCACATACCATCATATGACAAATCAATATGTCACACCTGCCAAATGTTATTCAAAGAGGTAGTCCACATCTCACACACACATGCACCAATTGTGATGTAGCAAGGACTGTCAATAGACTCAGGTCCAAAATATCTAGGATAAAAGGCTCCTGTAAATTTCTCAATTACCAAGGGGAATTACCTTGCAACAGGTGTGAAGATGTTAGCTATGTATGTCATGTGACATGGCTGATGGACACCACTGCATCACTTAATGCTGTGACACATCAGAAACCAACAGACACCGGAGATGAACTTCCCCTGCCTGACTTAAAATCACATATAGATATACCCCTGATACAAAACAGAGGGTGGGGCAAGAACCAACCCACCTTTCTACTCTGACATTAATGAGGGGTGATCTGTTGGTGGGAACTAGCAGCCACCAAGGTAGAGAAAGCAGATTACTGGAACATAAAACAAAGGGGGTCATTCTGACCCTGGTGGTAATTACCGCCATGGCGGAGGTCGGTGGTAGCACCGCCAACAGGCTTGCGGTGCACCGCTGGGCATTCTGACCGCGGAGGTTCAGCCGCGGCCAGAAACGGAAAGTCGGCGGTGTACCGCCGACTTCCCGCTGCCCTTGAGAATCCTCCATGGCGGCGGAGCGCGCTCCGCCGCCATGGGGATTCTGACACCCCCTACCGCCATCCGGTTCCTGGCGGTTCTCCCGCCAGGAACAGGATGGCGGTAGGGGGTGCCGCGGGGCCAATGCCAATGGCATGGGCACTGCAGGGGCCCCCGTAAGAGGGCCCCACGAAGAATTTCAGTGTCTGCTTTGCAGACACTGAAATTCGCGACAGGTGTAACTGCACCCGTCGCACCTTCCCACTCCGCCGGCTCCATTCTGAGCCGGCTTCCTCATGGGAAGGGTGTTTCCCGCTGGGCTGGCGGGCGGACTTTCGGCGGTCGCCCGCCAGCCCAGTGGGAAAGCCAGAATGACCGCCGCGGTCTTTTGACCGCGGAGCGGTCTTTCGGCGGAAACCGCTTGGCGGGCGGCGACCGCCGTCCGCCGCGGTCAGAATCACCCCCAAAGTCATATGTGCTCAATTCTGACCTATAGGACTGTGGGATCCCCATAGTTGAGTACCATGTCCCCAACAAACATGAATGTGCATACCTGTTGCCAATACATGACCCGTGTGCACTAATATGAGATCAGAAAATCTCTGACACATGACAGCTCCCACATTGCCAGAGCTAGCATTCTGTCCCTGTAGGAAAGTACCATCTTGCCTGGCATGTTACCCCCATATTTCACTGTATATATGTTGTTTTAGTATATTTGTCACTGGGACCCTGCCAGCCAGGGCCCCAGTGCTCATAGGTGTGCCCTGTATGTGTTCCCTGTGTGATGACTAACTGTCTCACTGAGGCTCTGCTAACCAGAACCTCAGTGGTTATGCTCGCTCTGCTTTCTAAATTGTCACTAACAGGCTAGTGACCAATTTCACGAATTCACATTGGCATACTGGAACACCCTTATGATTCCCTAGTATATGGTACTGAAGTACCCAGGGTATTGGGGTTCCAGGAGATCCCTATGGGCTGCAGCATTTCTTTTGCCACCCATAGGGAGCTCTGACAATTCTTACACAGGCCTGCCACTGCAGCCTGAGTGAAATAACGTCCATGTTATTTCACAGCCATTTACCACTGCACTTAAGTAACTTATAAGTCACCTATATGTCTAACCTTTACCTGGTGAAGGTTGGGTGCAAAGTAACGTAGTTTGTGGGCACCCTAGCACTAGCCAAGGTGCCCCCACATTGTTAAGGGCAAATTCCCCGGACTTTGTGAGTGCGGGGACACCATTTCACACGTGCACTATACATAGGTCACTACCTATGTATAGCGTCAAAATGGTAACTCCGAACATGGCCATGTAACATGTCTAAGATCATGGAATTGTCACCCCAAAGCCATTCTGGCATTGGGGAGACAATTCCATGATCCCCTGAGTCTCTAGCACAGACCCGGGTACTGCCAAACTTCCTTTCTCGGGGTTTCACTTCAGTTGCTGCTGCTGCCAACCTCTCAGACAGGTTTCTGTCCTCCTGGGGGCCAGCCAGGCCTGGCCCAGGAAGGCAGAACAAAGGACTTCCTCAAGAGAGGGTGTTACACCCTCTCCCTTTCGAAAAAGGTGTCAGGGCTGGGGAGGAGTAGCCTCCCCCAGCCTCTGGAAATGCTTTGATGGGCACAGATGGTGCCCATCTCTGCATAAGCCAGTCTACACCGGTTCAGGGATCCCCAGCACTGCTCTGGCACGAAACTGGACAAAGGAAAGGGGAGTGACCACTCCCCTGACCTGTACCTCCCAGGGGAGGTGCCCAGAGCTCCTCCAGCATGCCCCAGTCCTCTGCCATCTTGGATTCAGAGGTGTGCTGGCTCACTGGACTGGTCAGAGACTCTTTCTGATAGGTTCTTACCTGTGTTACTAGCCTATCCTCCTTCCTAGGTAGCCAAACCTCCTTTTCTGGCTATTTAGGGTCTCTGCTTTGGGGAATTCTTGAGATACCAAATGCAAGAGCTCACCAGGGTTCCTCTGCATCTCTCTCTTCACCTTCTGCCAAAGGATCGACCGCTGACTGCTCAGGACGCCTGCAAAACCGCAACAAAGTAGCAAAGATGACTATTGCAACCTTGTATCGCTTATCCTGCCGCCTTCTCGACTGTTTCCTGGTGGTGCATGCTCTGGGGGTAGCCTGCCTCCTTTCTGCACCAGGAGCTCTGAAGAAATCTCCCGTGGGATGACAGAATCTTCCCCCTGCAACCGCAGGCAACAAAAGACTGCATCACCGGTCCTCTGCGTCCCCTCTCAGCACGACGAGCGTGGTCCCTGGAACCCAGCAACTCTGTCCAAGTGACTCCCACAGTCCAGTGACTCTTCAGTCCAAGTTGGGTGGAGGTAAGTCCTTGCCTCCCCACGCTTGACTGCATTGCTTGGTACCGCGTGATTTGCAGCTGCTCCGGCTCCTGTGGACTCTGCCAGGATTTCCTTCATGCACAGCCAAGCCTGGGTCCCCAACACTCTAACCTGCAGTGCACAACCTTCTGAGTTGTCCTCCGGCGTCGTGGGACTCCCTTTTGTGACTTCGGGTGGACTCCGGTTCACTCCTCTTCCAAGTGCCTGTTCCGGTGCTTCTGCGGGTGTTTCCTGCTTCTATGAGGGCTCCCTGACTTGCTGGGCGCCCCCTCTGTCTCCTCATCCAAGTGGCGACATCCTGGTCCCTCCTGGGCCACGGCAGCATCCAAAAACCCTAACCGCGACCCTTGCAGCCAGCAAGGCTTGTTTGCGGTCTTTCTGCATGGGAATACCTCTGCAAGCTTCTTCACGACGTAGGACATCCATCCTCCAAAGGGGAAGTTTCTAGCCCTCTTCGTTCTTGCAGAATCCACAGCTTCTACCATCTGGTGGCAGCTTCTTTGCACCCTCAGCTGGCATTGACTGGGCATCTGCCCACTCTCGACATTGTTGCGACTCTTGGACTTGGTCCCCTTGTTCCACAGGTACTCAGGTCAGGAAATCCACTTTGGTTGCTTTGCTGGTGTTGGTCTTCCTTGCAGAAACCCCCTATCACGACTTCTGTGCTCTCTGGGGGTTATAGGTGCACTTTACACCTATGTTTCAGGGTCTTGGGGTGGGCTATTTTTCTAACCCTCACTGTTTTCTTACAGTCCCAGCAACCCTCTACAAGCTCACATAGGTTTGGGGTCCATTCGTGGATCACATTCTACTTTTGGAGTATATGGTTTGTATTGCCCCTATACCTATGTGCTCCTATTGCAATCTATTGTAACTTTACACTGCTTGCATTACTTCCTTTTGCTATTACTGCATATTTTTGGTATTGTGTACATATAGCTTGTGTATATTTGGCATCCTCATACTGAGGGTACTCACTGAAATACTTTTGGCATATTGTCATAAAAATAAAGTACCTTTATTTTTAGTATATCTGTGTATTGTGTTTTCTTATAATATTGTGCATATGACACCAGTGGTATAGTAGGAGCTTTGTATGTCTCCTAGTTCAGCCTAAGCTGCTCTGCTATAGCTACCTTCTATCAGCCTAAGCTGCTAGAAACACCTCTTCTACACTAAAAAGGAATAACTGGACCTGGTACAGAGTGTAAGTACCCCTTGGTACCCACTACAAGCCAGGACAGCCTCCTACAGTCCCTCATTCAATCACCTGGTAAAAGGGAAAACATGAATTAGGTCTTTACTTACCCCCTTGTGGCTGCTGTGTTGCCTTCAAATGCTCCTCCAACTCAGTCTAGGCCACCACCAAAATGTAGACCGTTAGGGGGCTCATGGTCCGATGGGTACCCCGTCCTCGTTGGGAGGACAGCCTCAACTGGGCCTCTGCAATATTCCAGGCCCAGCGTCTCAGGTCCGACAATGGGTTCTCCGCCGGGGTCCGCACCTTCCTGGCAATGGCATGCCAAATCCCCTTCTTCTGATGGGCGTTGATCTGCATGGATGCCAAAGACAAGACAGAAAATCATGCCTACAAGTCCCACACAAGAACAGGCAGAGTTAACTACAAGTCAGTTCAACAAGCCAATAACAACCTATCTTGACCATCCTGTCCACCTATGGTGCATAGAAAACATTGGATAGGGGGACATTACTGATAATACTCCCCACAAGGTGATCCATCACAACCACCAGTTCACCAGCTCAGCCCCTGCAGTGACCAGTGAGTAGAGCAGTATATTTTGTGTCACATAATCAAACCATGTTACATTGACTAGGGACACAATATAACATATCACACAAAATGGCAAGTGACAGCTACACCAAAAGGCAAACATTACACACATACATCCATGATCCCTGCTGATTAAAAGCTGCATATGCATATGGTCTCCACAGGTCACAGCCAGGCTACATACATGCCCATATTGCCAGGACAACATGCAAGTTTAGTAGTGTGGCATGATCTTTCGTGCGTCATATGCTATTTATGTATACAGGACGTAGTTTTGTGTCAAAATCCTTGGTGCCTGCTAACACCATTCCATAGAGCCAGCCGGGTGCCAGATTTATGGAATGGCGCATACTGGCACTAATGACAGGCCAGGGTCTAAGAAAAAGATGCTAGCCAGGGGGGATGGCGGTAGGGGAGAAAGCGCTAGTGGCTCAGAAATTATGCTAGGCTGGTTAGTCGCAATAAATGTGCCCCTAACCAGCCTAGCCTAATTTACATACTCACTAGCACTCACAAATGACTCCTGCTGAAGTAAAGACAGGAGTCATGCCCACCACCCCAACGGCCAGCCCAGGGGACCAGTGTCCCCTGGGCAAGGCCATAATACCCAGTGCCAGGCAGGGGGCCCCATGTAAGGGGCTCCCAATGGCACAGAAAAAATAAAAACGTATACTTCCTGTACTTACCCAGCATGGTGTGGGTGTTGCTGCGGGTTAGGGTGGGCTTCTGTGGGCCCATTCCATGGTGTTTAGCCATTGAAATAGGCCCACAGGTCCCCTAATGCCAGGTCAGACCCAGGTGTTTAATAATGGCGCTTAGCAGGTTCAGCTCTATTTTTGGGGTCTGCTTACTCTGTGTGGGTTGTTTTTTCACCGAAGTATAAATAAGGCATTAGGGGATTAGTGTCATATTGTGGATGGGAATGCCTACCTTGCACCTAATTATCGCAAGGTAGTTTGCCACATCCATAATATAATGCTAACTCCTATATTTTGATGCTAGACAGTTTTTTTCATCACCACCATGTCACCCCAGAAACATCCTCATTTCACAGATGACAACTTAAGATTCATGGTGGATGGAATATTCAGAGTAGAGCCACAACTATTTGGAGTCCAAGTCCAGCAAACTACTATCACTTGGAAAATGGAACTGTGACAACAGAGTGAATTCTGTAGGCAGCTTCCCATGCACAAGGGATGACATCAGGAAAAGGTGAGCAGTAGTGGAAGAGGTGGGTGACCACCACCAGTCTTCCGGAACACATGCTGGTGCCTGGATGCCACCATGAAACAGACCTTGCCCCTGAGATCACCTCAGGGGCAAGGTCTGTTTCATGGTGGCATCCAGGCACCAGCATGTGTTCCGGAAGACTGGTGGTGGTCACCCACCTCTTCCACTACTGCTCACATCATGGGAGAAGGTCTTGGCTGTCCTGAATCCTGAGGGCTTGACAGGAATACTTGGGGGAGTGAAGCTGAGTAAATCACAACTCTAAAAATAGCACCAAAATGTATTGGTATGCATGGCCACTGATCACCATTGGCAGCCTTCATTGTCAACCCACCCACCAGCTCAGTCACTACCTGTCCAAAGACCACTGTCTGTACCTCACATGGCAACTAGACCCACCTGGGGGAACCACGTCTCCGTATACTGGGTGTAGCACAGAGACATGACTGCACCACAATTCCCAGAATGCACTGTATTACCATTAGTCAGACCAGAATTATGTACCACACTTGTGATTACCATGTCCTGCATTAGCTAATGAATGCTACTCACCTGAGAGAAGAACAACTCTACAGTGTCTGGGAGTAGGGCAGGCACTGACAGGAATGCCAAGGCAATGGGGCAAATGTAGTGTTACCCACCCTAGCCAATACAGAGCACCCCCATACAAAACACCCTTCCCCCTTATCCACCCATTGAACTGTACTCAACTGAAAGGAGGGCAACGCAACAGTGTGTGGGATACAAGGAGTGAAATGATTAGTACTCATAAGAGGATCGTTTACTCACATGCCAAGCAACAGTTGTCAGAGGCTGGCCCTCTATGTAGTGTGCAAAACGTGACACACTATGCAGGGGTCCAGGAAACCACACATTGGTTTCCAGAGATAAAAATTAGACCACCTAATGCTCCAATTCTTAAGGTAGCTGGTCACGCAGTTAGGCTAATCCAGGAGATGTGCTAAGTATTTGCTGTACTCACAAATCCACTCATGCAACACACACACTCAATTCATACCCCGAGACCATATTTTATAAAAATACTTCAGACTTTTATATAAGTTTTAAGACCAAGATCTTTAGAATACGTTAAGTACTTTTTGAGTTATGTCTTTTCAAAGTTTTGGCAAAGTTAGTCTTTCTATGCGTAATTATGCACCACTGAAATCAATGCACAGTCACCTTTAAAAATGCATAAAAATTTTTACAGTTTAGTTACCAGTCTCTTCTTTTGTAGGAAGGTTGCAGCAGTTGGTGGGCACCTTGTGCTAGCTGGAGAGCCTCGGGCACAGGGGCACCTGGACGAGGCACTTGGAAAAGGAGCTGGTTTACAGTTTTAAAGATGGTGCCTGGGGGTCCCCTTGGGCTGTCAAAGTCACAAGGAATTGAGAACCTGTGGAGCACAGCTGGGTCCTCATTGCAGGGCACAGGCCGGCCGGATTCAGGGCAAGATGGAGTTGCAGGACCTGTGCGCAATGAAGTCCTTTAGAGCTGGAGGTGAGACTCTTTCAGGGTTGCCTACAGGACAAGGGGGAACTCTGCTCAGAGGTCTGGGGTGTTCCTGATGTCCCTTGACTGGGGCTTCCTCTTGATGCTTTTTAAGCTCTGAAGGGGCTGGTTTTCTGGTTGTCCGATGTCAGCTGACCAGTACACAGGGTATTGGTTAACTCGGACACTGGAGAGTGCAGTGCCACCAACCTTGGAACATGTATAGGTCATATCTGGGCAATTGCTGGTGTGTCATGGGATCTGGCTGCAACTTCTGGTTGTGGAGATACTGGCTGGTCAGTAAAGTGACCCTCACTGGCATGCTGGTTCTTGCTTGGTTCTTGAGTGGTGCCTCTACTCAGAAGGGGGGTCTGTGGTGATTCCTGAAGCCTGGAGGTTCCCTGGGTTTCTTGGGGGTTGGTCCAGTGTCCAGCTACTCCACAAAGGCAATTTTCAGGTCCTCGGTGCAGCAGACAGGGGTTGGCACCTTTTCTTGTGCAGCAGATCCACAGCTCTCTTGCTTTGGATCTTCATTGGTGCTGGTCTTCTTTGCCTTTTCCAATCTGATTTCTTGGTCTAGGGGAGCCCACTAAATACTGAATTTAGTGGGTGTTTTAGCGGGAATCTGGTAGTGTCCAATGAGGCACTTACCCTTGGGTGGCTACACCCACTACAGTGACCACTTCCTGTGGTAAGGATCACTTTCTGAAACCTTATTGGCTATTTTTCTTCCATCCAACATGTAGGAAAATGAAATGGAGGGTCCACTTTGCTTGAAAGCCCCTAGGGGTGGTGCTTGCTGAGTGATGCCACTCCTCCTACCCTTTGTGTGGTTTCCTGCCTTGTTTTACAAACCAGAGAGAGCCAGGGCTCTCCCCCAGGTTAGTATATTGGCTGTCTGTATATGGCAGGCTTGCTGGAACCAGTCAGCAACCATGCCAGGATGGTTTGTTTTTGCAGGGGGCACCTCTATGGTGACCCCTGGGTACATTTTATAATAAATCCACTACCGGTACCAGTTTGGATTTATCATTCGGAGTTCTTTGATACCAAACAACCTAGGGTTCAGAGTAGCCATTATGTAGCTGGAAAACTCATGGTGACTAGTGTCCAGCACATATGTTAAAATGGCTGCTCTGTTCACTCACTACGTCCAAGGTTTGGCAAGGACACAGTAGGGGCATATTGCTCATGCAGCTATGCCACCATCACATGTAATATGGATCACCCTACTTTAGGGCTGTAAGGCCTGCTTGAGGGGTGTATTACCCATAGTAAATGCAGTGTGTGGTGGACAGGGCACACAGGTAGTGTGCCAAGTCGAGTTTGTGTGTTTGGTTTGCACCAGAACACTCAGCCGGTAATGGCACTGCTGAGTGCATCTGGATGCATGGCCCTAAAGGGTGCCACAATCAGTGCTGCTGTCCTCAGGGCTTACCCATAGCACCCCATGCCCTGGGTACCTAAGTACCTTTTACTAGGGACTTATGTGGTAGCTAAAGGTGTGTCCAATTACTTTTACAATGTTTTCGGGAAAGGACACTGGCACTGGGAACCTGGTTAGCAGGATCCCAGTGAACTCCAGTCCAAGTTGCATTCAGAAACCATACAAAAAGTGGGGGGTACTGCAACAAGGTGCCAGTTTCCCAAAACAATACACTGTACACCTGCCAAAATGCCTTTACCTGGGAACACATACATGACATGCACACCACCAACATTGGATCAATCCATGCCCACTTCACATGTCAGAGCAGCTCCAGCCACCTGCCAATGACACAACTCTGAAATGCCCACATGTGGATGGCATGGTGAAGGCATCTGGAAGGAAAAAGTAACATACAAGGAGTTTAGGCAGGTAAGGGTATACATAAGACACAAACCCAATTTCAAACTTCATTTGCTTCACAGACAGTGCAAAGTGACTGCCCCAAACAAAGGAGATTATCATGAGAGTCACATCATCAAACCTTGACTGTATGATGCATAGCATGAGATTCCCTGTGTTATGGTGACAGAGATACCCTTCTCAACAAATCCTGACCCCAGCAGTACCCCATGCAGTCACAGTAATCACAGAACATCACATACACTCAAGTGAAGTAGTGATTGATGAGATCTGCCCGCATGTCTACACCTTCATCCTAATCACTGTCATCCTCACTTGTCATTTCAGGAGGCTCACTTGGTGGTACTGCTAGCTCCCCCTCATCAGAGATGTATGGGATGTTTCTCTTCAGGGAAAGGTTGTAGGTCATGTAGCAGGTCACAATGATCTTACACACTTTTCCAGGTGAATAGAGGAGGGCTCCACCAGTCTTGTCAATGCTATGAATCTTGCTTTCAGGAGCCCAAAACCCCACTCCACGACATGCCATGTCCTTCCATGTGCCTTATTGAAGCAGACTTCTCCTGGCGTAGTTGGGTTCTTCACTGGTGTCAACTACCATGGATGGTTTGGTGTCCCCTTTAAGGGAAAGCAACATGTGTGCAACCATGAGTCCCATGCATTACCTCACTAGTAGCAGATATAGCATACAAGCACACATTACATTTGTTGCTTACCAACCAGCCAGTCTCTCTCTGGGTACAGTTGTGTCATCAGCTGTGAAATAGCACATACTGAGGAAACCGGATGTAGCTGTCCAGGGGTTTCAACATTGCTGAGAGAACATCCTTTAAGACCAGACTGAACAAAGACTGACTGAACATAGGCTGGGGCATCCCAGCAGTTAGGGTTACTGTATTTTGGAAGAATACCCTGTGGCCAGGAAATGCAACACTGCCATGACTTGTGCACTGGGTTGTATGCTATTTGGATGAGTGATGGCTGGTATCAGAGCTGGCTCCAACTGACTATAAAGATCCATGATTGTCTGCCTATCCAGGCAGTATATCTGGATGATAAGTTCGCCCCCCATGGCCTGCAGATCTGCCATTGGACGGTACAGAGGGGGTTGTCTGATCCTTCTCCTCCCAGGGTAACTGTGTTGGACAAAAGGAGAATATGTCATCATTGTGCCCCTCGCAATTTACATACCACATTTCACATATGAACTGTGACGTCATATGATTCACTGAGGACATGATATACAGCACACCTACCAATAGATCACTACCAATAACACAGTTGCAACATGTTACCCACTTGCTTTTCCACATATGTGTACACATCATCTATCTGGCTATCAACAATATGTGCATGTAACTTGCCACTTGGACTGTGATTAAATGCCCCAAATCCTGGATTGCTTGTGGGAGAGGTTGTGGTAGCTGTTCCCCCAATTATATTGTCAGATGTGCTGGATCACATAAAAATATGTTTATTAAAACAATTGACCTACATGACAGGAGAAGGCCAGCACTCAAGAATCGACAGGACAACATTTTCCAAATTGTGACACATTAAAAATTGCATTCAATTGCATTGTATGCCTCTAAAATGAGTCTGCCTGACCTACTCCACTAGACTTTAGGAAACTCCTGTGACCACCAGCGGAAGTTGTCACAGTGGTAAGGGGATGCTACCACTGCGGACACTGCCATAGGATAACATTGCTTCCTTTGGAGGTCTTGGGACAATGATAGTGTCCGCCGGTGGTGACGGTTGCGTACCTGGTGGACGTAACCACCATCTTCTGCTGAATACCTCACTTGATTCCTGACATTGCTACCAGTAAGACCTCCACTGCTTGAGCTGCTGTGTACTGGCTCTGAGAACAATCAGGACATGTCCTATGGGTGATAGGCCCCCTGCATTCTCGCCGGAAGAGCTGGAGAAGCTGGTGGGTGAGGTCCTACGGCTGTATGGACAGCTCTATGATACACCAGATGAGCAGGAAACTGACCCATGTGCACACTTTTCCCAGTATTTCTAGTTATCTCAGCTTTACTTAGCCTAGGTTTAGGCCCAGTTTGTCAGATTGGGGAGTCAACACCCTGTAGATGTTGTCAGTGTGCATAACTGGGTGAGTCAATGGGCATGTTTCTATGTCAAGTGACAGGTTTGGAGTCCTGAGACAATGTGGCAAGTGTGTATTGAATGTTTCAATGTTATTAATCGGTGGTCACTTATGATTGCATGGCAACAGGAGGAGTGAATACATGTTGTGTGTGTAGGTTGGTCGCTATTTGAGCTCTATCTATTTTGGCACAGTAATCTCAGGCCACATCTGGCCTTGTTGGATTGTTGTTCGGAAGCCACGTAATGACTCACTATGCCCCTCAGCTCTGCACATAGACCCCGAATGGCAATTGGCTGTACGCTACATAATGTACTATGATGCATGTGATTGTCGAATACGGTGTTTTATGTATGTCTGTCTGCTTAGCCTGCAGAGACTGGGGCCTGTCTAACATTACCCACAGTATCAGTCAAAATCTGGGCTGGTATCTATTCCCTTTTTGCAGTGCAAGTGTGACACTGTGTCCACACCCTGTATCTCTGCTCAGCATGTGATTGTGCTGAATGATGTGCTGAATCATGCCTCAGTGCCAATATGCAGCTTCTTGAGCCTCTCTCCACTGATTAGTATGGGAGTTGAATTGGGGGCAGGGTTGCGATCTGTGACTGTTTTGCTCTTATTATCTTTGACAGTGTGTGTTACATAACCTTGACAGGTCCCTTGATCCCACAGCCCTGTTGTCTCTTTCATCCAGCTCTAATGTGTCCTGCACAGAGTCCTTGTATTTTGGTTATTGCACTTCTGCAAACTCTGTTGTATCAGAATATAGCAGGTCATGTATGGCGAGGTGCTAAGGGGTGCAAGGAAATTAGCGCAGCACTGGGTGTAGCACCACTTTCCTTAAGTCTGCCCCTTGATGTCCTAACCTTTCTCATGATATGCTAAAGTCATCCTACTGCCCTTATGTCGTGCACACACAAAGGAGGATGTTGATATGTTACTGCTTTAGTTACCAAAATGTCTACCAACCCGAACCACTAGGTGACCCAGAAGATTCCCTTCCCTGGCAATGAGGTCTGGCCACCAGTGCTTGATCTGGTGGTCTGTGTGCTCCACCCTAAAGATCCTGTGCAGCTGGCCCAGCACCTTTCCCCAGCACAGCGTTTGGGCCCCGTAGCGTAGCCCATGACTACACAGCCATTTTCACCATATTGGGGTGGTAGTGGCACACTAACCAAATGATTCCCCCCAGTTCATCTGGACTCATGCGCTATGCCCTTCCCTTGCCAGCCATCCTACTGTTTCCCTCAACATCAACCAATAACCCACAAAACGAAATGTATATGATAACCCCACCTAACCCCAACTACCACAAAAAACAACACTACCTCAAGACAAACACCTGACAAAGAAATACAATGATAGGAAAATAACACTACACAAAACTTAAAACTACAACAAATTTGACTGAACAGCAACAGGACACAGCAACAAACTCCAGAAACCACCACTCCTCAAACAGCACCGGCTCCACACAACCTTTCTCAACCACAGACCAAAAGACTCTAAAGTAAAAGTGAAAGTAAATTCACTTTACCTTCCTGGGCATATGCATCATATTTCTGTTATGTGTCTTTTTATTTTACACATGACAGCCATGCGTGGATTTTTACCATGAAGGCTGACAAGGCCTGTCAACTTGCAACTGATGTGCAGGGGCCAGGCGTCATTTTTGGGATGTGTGATGTTTGTAGGACAATACTATGCATCAAAATTGTTGGCGCATGCAAGTCATGCGTGAAATTTGAAGGGAAGGCTGAGACAACTAGACAGTTCAGATGTTCCTGGTTCCAGGCGTCATTGTAGTGATTTGTGATGTATGGAGATGTACCATATGCATCAGATTTTTTTTACGTATAACAGCCATGCGTGGATTTTGGTGGAAAGGCCGACAGTGCACCCAAAGTCACATTTTTTGTTACAGGGGCTATGCATCTATGTAGTTTGTATGATATGGCTACATGTTTGTGCATGTGCATTCAATTGTGAACCAGTAACAGGAATGTGTAACCATATGTATGTATATATGTGCGTGTGATGCATGTGAGGACTAATACTGTTTGCAAATGTGCCTGTGTATGAAGGCTCTCTGCCACATATATGTTTCCACATGTGTAGTGAATGTAAAATATGTGATGCTACTCATGTTATGGGTCTACAACATGACAGTATTCCAACTGCACATTACTATACGCAACGTAAGATGGAATGGGCCATATGCAATACATGTTCAGGTATATCATACCCTTAACAAATGTTTAGCAAAGGATGCTGTTGACTAAGGCCGGTATTAGATCTTGTTAGCCATTTCAATGTGAGTGCATGAATGTGCACACTCTGATGTGTTGTAAGGAGCGGACTTAATGATGCAGAGTAGCGTATAGTTCCCCATGCATGCAAAATGTTGGAGGAGTGCTGACGTGTCAGTGTAGATAAATATGTGACATGTTTTTGTGTGAAAATATGTGTCATGTCTGATAAGTGCTGCATGATCCAGTGGTGTGTTTGGGTATTGGACACATACCAAATCTCTATTCCAGCTATTTTATATGTAGGCCATTGTTCCAAAGCTGTGTATTTATATCTGTGTTAAACATGTTTCACAATGGGGACATTTGCACTGGTAATGATACATTGTAAGTTAGCATGTAACACATACACATTTATGATGTAAATTGTACTCATTTGTCCAACCGCAAATTGACAGCACCAAGATTGCTCCACCTAGCTCGGACATGAGTGGATACATTTAAGTGTTATGTGTTAACAACATGCATCTTCAATGGTCATTTACGTAAACCTATATGTTATTGGCAGAATGATGAAACTGAATACAACCTGTATGGCAGGGGTGCTCTCATGCAGTGATGCACCATAGTCATCAGTGCTCTTGTGGCAATTTGAGCCATTGTTGCATGTATGAACACCAGTTGACAGTGGTCATCTCAGCTCAGTTCACTGCGTGCAATCAGCAGGCCCCTGACTGTGTCACGGGTCAATGTAGCCTATTCAGGGGTTTGAGGAGGCTTTGGCTGGTGATCTGCCATCCTCATGATGGATTATCAGCACTGCGATGCACAGACGCCTGCAGACATGTACCTGCACATTTGTGATCCCATGGCCAAGTATGTGTTGTTATCTTTGAGGTACTTGATGCCAGGCTTGACCTCTTGTATACTGTGGGTGGCAACTTGTTTGTGTAGGACATGTCTCATCAATTCCCATGGTTTCACATGATTTGCCATGAATCGGTGTGGTTATTCCTAGGATGCTTGGTTAGGTCATTGATAGTTAGTGGAACCAGGTCTTGTCTGTAGACCCAGGGTACAGATATTGTCCTCCCTGGTCGATCCTTTTTTGTGGATGAGAGCTATGGAAGTCTAGCACTTGTCTAACGGGAGTACTCACCCCTCTGGCTCTTCTCATACATCTCCTTCAGATGTGAGGCAAGCTAAGTGGCTGCCAACTTCTAGGGTACCATTGTTACACCATTGTGCCCTGATGCTTTGCCAGGCTTCACATCCCTGATGGCTATTACAAATTCCTCCAGGGAAAGTGCATCTTCTAAGGCTTCCCATGTCTTCTCTAGTGAGGTGGGTGGGGGATGTCATCCAGGAGCTCACCGGCTTCCCTTTTGTGGCGAAATGCCTTGCATAATTGAATTTCCCATAGTAGTGGGCAAACATTTCTTTGTTCGGTAATAGCATGGTCTCCTGACACCTTCTGGATCCCAGGAACCCATCTATCTGCTGCCTCATTGTAGGAAAGTACCATCTTTCTTGGCATGTTACCCCCAATTTTACCTGTATCTAAGTATGTTTTTGCCTGTCTCACCGGGATCCTGCTGGTCAGGACCCCGGTGCTCATAGTTTATGGCCTAATGTGTGAGTCTGTATAGTGCTTACTGTGTCCTGAGACTTTGTCAATCAGAACCTCAGTGCTTATGCTCTCTCTGCTTTTAAATTTGTCAAGCTAGTGACTTCATTTCCCAATTTAAATTGGCACACTGGACCCCCCTTATAGGTCCCTAGTATGTGGTACCTTGGTACACAGGGCATTGGCATTCCAGGGGATCCTTATGGGCTGCAGCATTTCTTTTGCCACCCGTAAGGAGCTCAGACAAACCCTTTCATAGGACTGCTGTTGCAGACTGCGTGAAATCACGCACACGTTATTTCACAGCCATTTTCACTGCACTTAAGTAACATATAAGTCACCTATATGTCTAACCTTCACTTGCTGAAGGTTAGGTACAAAGTTACTAAGTGTGAGGGCACCCTTGCATTAGCAAAGGTACCCCCACATAGTTCAGGCCCATTTCCCTGGACTTTGTGAGTGCGGGACCACCATTACACACGTGCACTACATGTAGGTCAATACCGATATGTAGCTCAACAATGATAACTCAGAATGTTGCCATGTAAGGTGTCTAAGATCATGGAATTGTCCGCCCATTCCAAATTTGGATTTAGGGAGCCAATTCCATGCATCCTGGGGGCTACACTATGGACCCCCAGTACTGCCAAACCAGCTCTCTGAGGCTTGCACTTCAGCTACAGCTGCTGCCACCTCACGGACAGGGTTCTGCCCTCCTGGGGTCTGAGCAGCTCAGTCCCAGGAAGGCAGAACACAGCATTTACTTTGGGAGCAGGGCATTACACCCTCTCCCTTTGGAAATAGGTGTTACAAGCTGGGGAGGGGTAGCCTTTCCCAGCCTCTGTAAATGCTTTGAAGGGCACAGGTGGTGCCTTCCTTGCATACACCAGTCTACACTGGTTCAGGGACCCCTTGTCCCCTGCTCTGGTGCGAAACTGGACAAAGGAAAGGGGAGTTACCGCTCCCCTGTCCATCACCACCCCAGGGGTGGTGCCCAGAGCTCCTCAAGTATGTCCCAGACTTCAGCCATCTTGCTTTGCAAGGTGTGGGGGCACTCTGGAGGACTCTGAGTGGCAAAGGCCAGCAGGTGACATCAGAGACCCCTCCTGAAAGGTCCTTACCTGATAAGGTAGCCAATCCTCCTCTCCGGGCTATTTAGGGTCTCTCCTGTGGGTTCTCTTCAGATTCTACTTGCAAGTTTCCAGCAGGAATCCTCTGCAACTACTACTTCATCCTCTGACCTCGGATCAACCTCAGCCTGCTCCAGGAACCGCTGTTACATCAACAAAGTATCCACAAGGGATACTTTTCCTGTGCAACTTCAGCTAGCAACTGCAACAGTTTCCATGGTGTGCATGCTCTGAGGACTCCCTGCCTTCACTCTGCACCTGAAGGACTGAAGAAATCTCCTGTGGGGTGACAGAGTTACTCCCCTGCTCATGCAGGTACCTTCTAAGTCAACGACCGGTTCTCTTGGACTCCTCTCACAGCAACGAGCATTCTCCTTGGAACACAGAGGGTGGGCCCCATTGAAACAGACTGTCCTGAGGTCCTGCTGTTGCAATTTGGAGGAGGTAAGACCTTACCTTACCCAGAACGACAGTACCCCTGTGCACCGCGTCTTCTTCACATCCTGAGACCTCTGTGCACTATTTGCTATATTCCTTCATGCACAGCCTGGCCCAGGTCCCCAGCACTCTATTCTGCGATGCTCAACTCGCTGAGTTGATCACTGGAGGCGTGGGACCTTCTTTTGTAGTGCTGCACCAACTGCATTTTGCACCTCCTTTGTCCCTGTGCCCTGGGGCACCCGTGAGTGCTGTCTGATGCTCAGAGGGCTCTCTGAAATGCTGAGAGTCCCCTCTTCCTCCTCACACAGAGTTGAGGCACCCAGGTCCCTCCTGAGTCCATAGAGTGCCTAGTTGAAACATAACGCAACTTTGCCGGAACCAAGGCACTCGCTTGCATCCAACTTCACGACATGGGACATCCTTTGCATCAGGCAGGAACCCGCTGGCATCTTCCTAGGGTACATTTCTGAGGTCTTCATCCAACCATGCACTCTTCTTTTGCAACCTCTTCTGGGTTGGCAGGGGCTCCTGTCCTTCCTGGAACTTCTTTCGACTTCTGAACTTCTTTCTACTCCTTTGCAGGGCTTCAGGTCCAGGAATTCACTGTTTGTTGTTTGCAGACTTGGTTGGTTCTTGCAATAATTCCAATCATGAGGTGTAGTGTGTCCTAAGGAAACTTGCAGTACTTTACTCCTGCTTTTCTGGGCTCTGCGGTGGGGTAATTTACTTAACTTTACTTTATTCTTACAGTTGTTTATGACTTTTGTGGTGCAGTCATGCTCTCTGAGATATTGGCAAGTTACAATTGGCATGCAATGGTGTGAAAGAGTACGCCATGCACATTCACAGTTTACGTGGTTTTGTTGAATTATTTATATGGTGATTCTTAGAGTACAGTTCTAGTGAAAAGGTTTTGCTCATTGGTGGCATCTACTTGTTCATCCCAGGGGATGTGTGCATAGACAAATGCTGTGCAATATAGCACAAACAAGGATACCTTTGCAGATAAGGGGTGGTGCATATATTTGTCTTCCTCCTGGAAGATGTAGGCACCCGAACCTTGATTTAAGGAGACCAAATGTCCGCTCCATGACATTTCTGGTCCTTATGAGGGCTTCGTTGTAGGCCTGCTGTGCATCCATTGTGGGATTTCCAAAAGGTGTCATGACCGATGGCTGGATGCTGTAACCTTGGTCAGCTGCAATAGAATTTGATAACATGTGTCATTGATGCACATTAGTTAATTGCTAGGTGCCATGGCACATATTTGTTTTGAGTGGAGTGGGGTACCAAACTTACATCTGGAATTGTGTGTGTTCCTATTTGGACGTATGGTTGCATTGGTCTGTGGTGGTGCACTTTCAGATCATGGGTTGTGGCTTAGGTACATGGTGATTGTAATTGGAATTTTTGTCTGACAGTTCATCCATGCCAAATGTGTGTGGTGTTCTCTTTATTTGAGCCAGGGGCCCAAATTTACAAGACCCTAGCACCTTCTTGCACCACATTAGCCTACTTTTTGTAGACACTATTGTGGACCAACTTGGCAAATAATCACAGCACCTTGTTTACAAAGTGCCACTACTCATGCAGCGCAACAGATAGTGAACCTTGGCGACACATTATGCCTGTGCGAACCATCGTGTATGCACAGGGTGTGTTCCCCCATTAGTCAAAAGCTTAAATGGTGCAGAGGAATATAAGAGGTTCCAAAGCGTAATTTTAATTTGGTACTTTTGGCGCCTGCACAGGGCAGGCATTAGTATTGGGCATACCATTGCTTTAAATGTGGCCCTGTATACTGTGTAGGATTTGTACCATACATTTAGCATTTATCTTACACAACCCATTGATGGCATTCATCATATTGACGCTATTGCACCTACTCTGCGCCAAGGTGCGCCATATATTGACTACAACATACAGGTGTAGGGGGGCGCCAAGGTGCTCAAGTGAAGAAGCACTGCTTTAGATGCTTCCCACCTTTTCTGACTTGTGGCCCTTAGTGCCTTCACTATAGACCTGCAGAAGAGTGATGTAGTGAACATGTGTACATATTTTTTGTGTTGTGTGACATGTAACAAGTGTAGGGCCCTCTGTGTTGCATGTCAATCCCATCCCTTTTTTTGCTAGAAATACCTCCCTTGCACAAAGTCTTGTTTTGGCAATTGCTGGCTGGCATACATGTTTTTCAGCACTGCCCTGCTACGTTCCATATGTCCTCATTTATACAAATTTCTTGACTCTCCCTGTACATTGTTGGTAGTAGATCTGCTGCAGTCCATTATTGGTACTTGTAGCAGGGCGTACACCGCCGCCACAGCTCGACATGACGCATCGGAGCAGGCCGATGCGTCATGTCCGCGTCTCCCCGTTGTCGGGGCAACGCGCTCCGACCGAGGCAGGGGGCAGGCCGTTGCCCGGGAAACCGGATGGATTTCCCGGCGCGGCGAATTTAAAAGGGAGGACGGCACCGACAGAGGGAGAGAGAGGAGGAGAGCGGAGACGAAGGAGTACAACGCCGAGGAGGAGAGGAGAGACCAGGAGGAGCAGGAGCAGGAGAGGAGAGACCAGGAGGAGCAGGAGCAGGAGAGGAGAGACCAGGAGGAGCAGGAGAGCCCAGGAGAAGGAGAGGAGAGCCCAGGAGAAGGAGAGGAGAGCCCAGGAGAAGGAGAGGAGAGACCAGGAGAAGGAGACCCCGCAAGAGACGGAAGGAGAAGAGACCCCATCAGAGGAACGCTACAACGCCAGCCACGACCCAGGAGGGTCGTGGCTTACCAAGGTACGGTCCTTGTGGACCAAAACCAAGTCCACTGTAGACTAAGGGAGGGAATATCACAACGTAAAGGGAAGGGATAAAAGGGCACGGTAACAAGCACATTCGGGCACACCACAAAATCTATCATAAGAAGAGTGAGAGCACCTATAACCCTTAGTTTTCTTCCTCACAGACACCCTCCTTACCGTTCCTACCCACACCCAGACAGGAATACAGAGAACGTATGAAATAATCCGTTTGGTAAAACCCCCTTATTTACCCGGGTGTTGTGTCCTTTTCTTTTCTTATGTTTTCCGGTACTGAGATTCCACCTGAGGGAACCGCCAGACGTCTCCCAGGAAAAGAACCATTGCAACTATATCAACTAGATCGACACTACAGGAACTGTACCGCAACCCCTAAAGAAAACCCGGACACTTGATTACTTAGCTTTAGTATTTTCTTTATTCCACCTTAACCTTAGAATAAACTTCAACGCAAACTAAAACGCATATCTCGTCATCATTGGTATAGTGTTCGATCTGTCACAGTGGTGTCAGAAGTGGGATCAAACTCTGGATCCTCCTCGACAATCGAACGGTATACACAATGAGTGACAACCCCACGCTGGAAGACATGATAAAACAGTTGGCCGAAGGCCAACGCCACCTACAGTTGGTGTGGGAGGCCCACCAGAGGGAGGCTAAGGAGGACCGTGAGGCCTTACAGTCGGCTTTGAAAAGTCAGGCAACCATACTGGCCAATAATCAACTAGTCCATGAGACGGCCATGAAAAAGCTAACCGAGACAATCGCTACCACTAAGGTACATCCCAATGTCCCAAGCTCCGTCCTACAAAAATATCAAGAAGGGGATGATCCCGATTCCTTTTTCACTAATTTTGAAAGGGTGGCCTCAACCGCACAATGGCCAGAAGATAGATGGGGCCAGTATATCGCCCCATTACTTACAGGAATCCTACAAGCCGCCTACCAAGCTGCGAATCCCGGGGGAACAACCCCATATTCCGAAATAAAAACTAGTATATTAGAGCGGGTGGGACATGACACGGAATATTATAGGATCAAATTCAGGAAAATCAAGTGGGGACCGAATGAGGATCCCCGAACCTTTTACTATCGGGTAAACGATTTAGCTTTAAAATGGTTGGGTCCGTCAGGGAATAGCCGGGAAGAAGTAATCCAAACCATTGTTCTCGAACAATATTTAGATGCCTTGCCTACGGCCACAAAACACTGGATCCGTCAACATCCCAAAGTGAATACGGAGACAGCCATTGACTTAGCCTGTGCATACCACCGTTCGGCGGATGTACGAAATATGCCCACCCGCCCCATCATAAAGTCAGGCCTCCTCAACCCCAAAAGCACTCCCAGAGTCCTTCCCGAAGAAACTGTCCCTCGCAGAACCTACGAGCATCCACCAGTACCGGGTCCCCAGTGTTATAACTGTGGAGAATGGGGACACATTGCCCGTATGTGTCCCCGGAAACAAGACACTAGTGAACCCATGGAGATTGGAGTTACCCGACGACGGGTGCTGTGTACAGGTCAGGGCAACCCCAAGTTTAAACATTCCTTAAATGTCAATGGTCGTATGGTTTACGCCCTTATAGATTCCGGATGCAGTCAATCCGTGATAAGGAGGGATTTCCTAGCCCTAGCAGACCAAGAAGTCGAACATTGGGTAACTATTTGCTGCATCCATGGGGATAAGGAGAGATACCCCTTACAGGCCCTGACCGTAGAGTGGAGGAACTACAGGGATAGCCTTCCGATGGGTATAATCTCCGACCTGATAGAGGAATGTATTATTGGGACAGATTATGAACATTTTCAGGAGATCCTGGATCACGTTCGACAACCAATCCTGACCCAGGATTGGTGGAAGGGTGCCCCCTTTTCGGACAGCGACATAGAGCCCCCCCCTAACCGAAGGAAACTATCACGTAGAGAGAAACGTGTTGGAAAAGCAACCCACCGAGAGAACGAGGCACATAGCACCCCCTCAGGTCTGATTGCCGAGACACATGAAGTACCTGTCGGGTTTCCCCAAAGACAAAGAGAAGATCCTTCTCTCGCTCAAGCTTGGAAGTCAGCCAAAGCAGAAGAAACCGAAGAGGTGGGTCCCTACTTCTTAATTAAAAAGAACCTCTTATACCGCATAACCACTACTCGCTCCGGGGACCGTAAGCAACAGTTGTTAGTCCCCGAGCACTATAGAGAACATGTTTTAACCCTAGCCCACTGTCAACCCGGAGGAGGTCATTTCGGGAGGGAAAAAACAGAAGAGTATCTCCTCCGGCGGTTCTATTGGCCGGGGGTTTTTGCCCACATCCGAAAATTTTGCTCTCAATGTTCCAGGTGCCAACTTACCGAACCCGGTAGACCTAGAAAAGCACCTCTTATACCATTACCCATAATAGACGTTCCATTTAGTAGAATGGGGATGGACTTGATAGGTCCCATAGTACCTTCCACGAAAGGACACACCTATATCCTAGTCATGGTGGATTATGCCACCCGATATCCAGAGGCCATTCCCTTGAAAAGTATGACAACCAAAACAGTAGCCCAAGCAATGATTAATGTATTTTCTCGAGTAGGATTTCCTCATGAAATACTCACTGATCAGGGAACCCCTTTCATGTCTACCCTCATGAAACAAGTGTGCAAAACGTTAGGCATTTCCCAAATTCGCACCTCAGTGTACCATCCACAGACCGATGGCCTGGTAGAACGGTACAACCGTACCATAAAGACTCTGCTGAGAAAAGTAGTAGAGGAGTCAGGAAGAAACTGGGATCAAAAATTGCCCTTGGTATTGTATGCCATACGTTCCCATGAACAGGCGTCTACTGGACACAGTCCTTTCGAACTCGTGTTCGGGAGACAGCCCCGTTCCCTACTAGACATGGCTATAGAAACTTGGGAAGAAGAGGCAGAAGAAGGGGGGAAACCCTTGTTAGAATATGCCCACGACTTACGATCTCAGTTACAAGGGTTATGGGATACAGTTCGAGTAAATATGGAACAGGCCCAACAGAACCAAAAACAATATTACGATCGAGGGAGTAAATTAAGAGTTCTACTGCCAGGGGACCAGGTACTTATAATGCGCCCCACGTCTGAACGCAAATTGGTGGCAAAATGGCAGGGTCCACATAAAGTATTACGAGCCGTTACCCCAGTCACTTACCTAATTGAAATCTCGACCACTCCACAGAAAACCCAGATTTATCACATAAATCTATTAAAAAAATGGGAAGAACCCGAGGGCCCTAACTCGACCGTAGCCGTGGGCCGGTTCCTATGTCCCAATGGGAGGGTTCAAATTGAATTTTGCCCGACCGAGGCCACTATTGGGGAGAATCTACCCACAGTGAACTCCTCATTAACAAAATTAGAGAGGGAACAGGTATTCAGCCTACTAGAACACTTCAGATCATTTTTCTCCATAGTGCCAGGCAAAACCTCATTGATCACCCATGAAATACGGACTGCCCCAGGTACAATTGTCCGGTTACGACCATACCGTATACCAGAGGCCAGGAAACAGATTATGGAGGATGAGGTCCAAAAGATGCTAGAGTTAGGAGTAATAGAGCCTTCTACTAGTCCCTGGTGCTCCCCAGTTGTCCTGGTACCAAAACCTGATGGTACTATCAGGTTCTGCATCGATTTCAGGAAACTCAACGAACATTCCATGTTCGATACTTATCCGATTCCCAGGGTGGATGATGTATTAGAAAAACTAGGAAAAGCAAAATTCATGTCCACCCTAGATTTAACTAAAGGATATTGGCAGATTCCACTAGCCCCAGAAGATAAAGAGAAAACAGCCTTTGCCACGCAGTCAGGCTTGTATCATTTCACAGTGTTGCCATTCGGACTACATGGAGCCCCGGCCACATTTCAACGGCTAATGGATAGCCTCCTAAAACCCTTTCGACACTTTTCGGCTGCTTATTTAGATGACGTAGTTATTTTCAGTGAAACATGGAATGATCATCTACTACATTTGCAACAGATATTCCACACTCTGAGACAGGCAGGGTTAACTGCCAATCCAAAAAAATGTGTTATCGGCCAGCCTGACATATTGTACTTAGGATACAAAATCGGTCAAGGGAACCTCCAGCCACAATCTAAAAAGGTAGAGGCTATTCTTAATGCACCTAACCCTGCAACAAAGAAAGATTTGCGTTCCTTCCTAGGATTGGTCGGCTACTATCGAAGATTCATTCCCAATTATTCCACCCTAGCCGCCCCCCTTACAGATCTTCTGGCTAAATCTCGTCCTAATCAATTAGCCCCTTTCTCGGTTCAACAGGAGACTAGTTTCGAACAGTTAAAAATCTTTCTGACTAGAGAGCCCATCCTACGATGTCCCGATTTCTCGATGCCATTCCATCTCTATACAGACGCCTCTGATGTCGGACTAGGAGGGGTACTAACCCAGCCCGATGGGGAGGGGAGGGATCATCCGATAGTATACATTAGTAGGAAACTGTTTCCTCGGGAACGCCATTACCCCACGATTGAAAAAGAATGCTTGGCCATAAAATGGGCGGTAGACACCTTACAGTATTACCTGTTGGGTCGCCCTTTTATCCTCTATACGGATCATGCTCCCCTCACTTGGCTGTCGGCTCATAAAGATACGAATTCACGGATCTTGAGGTGGTTCCTTGAACTCCAACCCTTTTCATTTCAGGTCCGTCACATCCCTGGTCCCCAACAGATCCCGGCTGATTACCTCTCCAGGTACCCGAACTCTACCTCGGTCCTCGATCAGGACCGTTCTTGGGAAGGGGTGTGTAGCAGGGCGTACACCGCCGCCACAGCTCGACATGACGCATCGGAGCAGGCCGATGCGTCATGTCCGCGTCTCCCCGTTGTCGGGGCAACGCGCTCCGACCGAGGCAGGGGGCAGGCCGTTGCCCGGGAAACCGGATGGATTTCCCGGCGCGGCGAATTTAAAAGGGAGGACGGCACCGACAGAGGGAGAGAGAGGAGGAGAGCGGAGACGAAGGAGTACAACGCCGAGGAGGAGAGGAGAGACCAGGAGGAGCAGGAGCAGGAGAGGAGAGACCAGGAGGAGCAGGAGCAGGAGAGGAGAGACCAGGAGGAGCAGGAGCAGGAGAGGAGAGCCCAGGAGAAGGAGAGGAGAGCCCAGGAGAAGGAGAGGAGAGCCCAGGAGAAGGAGAGGAGAGACCAGGAGAAGGAGACCCCGCAAGAGACGGAAGGAGAAGAGACCCCATCAGAGGAACGCTACAACGCCAGCCACGACCCAGGAGGGTCGTGGCTTACCAAGGTACGGTACTTGTGGACCAAAACCAAGTCCACTGTAGACTGAGGGAGGGAATATCACAACGTAAAGGGAAGGGATAAAAGGGCACGGTAACAAGCACATTCGGGCACACCACAAAATCTATCATAAGAAGAGTCAGAGCACCTATAACCCTTAGTTTTCTTCCTCACAGACACCCTCCTTACCGTTCCTACCCACACCCAGACAGGAATACAGAGAACGTATGAAATAATCCGTTTGGTAAAACCCCCTTATTTACCCGGGTGTTGTGTCCTTTTCTTTTCTTATGTTTTCCGGTACTGAGATTCCACCTGAGGGAACCGCCAGACGTCTCCCAGGAAAAGAACCATTGCAACTATATCAACTAGATCGACACTACAGGAACTGTACCGCAACCCCTAAAGAAAACCCGGACACTTGATTACTTAGCTTTAGTATTTTCTTTATTCCACCTTAACCTTAGAATAAACTTCAACGCAAACTAAAACGCATATCTCGTCATCATTGGTATAGTGTTCGATCTGTCACAGTACTCTTATATCATGGTATGGAGATGTGGGATTTACAGGTATGATTGTTGGTGTGATGTGAGATGTCCATTCCTGCACATGATGTTTCATTGATGGTGATGTTGTTATTCAATGTTTGCTGCACTATGCACCACACAAGGGAAAGATGTACATAATGAGAAGATCTATTATATTTTGCTGATATGTAGATGGGGATGAGACCACTCGAGTGGCAATAGATATCAGTGCTGCCTGAGACTTTTACAGCATAGTAAATGTGGGGGAGTGCCAATATGTGAATTGTTTGATATTCGAATGGCCGATGCAATTCACATAGCAGAGCGATTCCTTGGTAACTGTTATGTGTGAAGGATCTGTGTTTTGTTGCGAAAACATGGACACATGTAGTTGTTTGAGTCCAGCTTTTAAATTCACAGGGGACATTGCTCCACCTGTCCGTCTAGTGAGGAATTCAGTCAGGTGGTGCCAGGGACTCGTAGATATGGGCGTATGTGAGGGTGATGTGCACTGCATGTAGTGTAGTGTGGCATGTGGTATTTGTGTTGTGGTCTATACATCTGTGATTTCCTGTCCATGTATGCTTGATGTTGTGTTTGTTTTGTTTGTACTACAAGTTTAGTGTGTTGTGTGTGCTCAGATCTGTATGGTATCTTACCTACAAGTTTGACATTGCCGTATTGTCCATCCTGAAATTGTGGGTTTATAGTGGAGTGCTTCTGGGCTATTTTGCAAGGATGTTTGTGATAATTCCACAAAGGTCCACGATGGTCTGCACATTGATGGAGTGGGTATGTTTATGGTTCCTGTAGAGGTGTTTGGTTGCTGCAGGAGGGACAAGTTGGACATGGGTGCAGTCCATTGCACTCAGAACATTTGGGAAGCCAGCAATTTGGTAGAAAACTTGCTTCGTCTCCTGCTGCAGTTCCTGGGTGTTGGGAAACTGGATGTGGTGCAGTGTGAGTCTGATGATAGAGTCCAGGACCTTCGTAAGGAAGGTAGAGATGGATAGTTGGTAGTGTGAGGTTAAGGATGAGTCCCGCTTCAGCATTCTTGATGGTTTGGAGTCATTATAGGAGAGGGTTGGAAATGTGATGGAATGGAGTGTCTGGTGCTCAGAAGTAGCCATTTGAAGTAGAGCATGCTGAGAATGGTAAAGCAGGAGGAGATAACTGCATTGACCTGTGCTGCCATATTAAGCATCTTATATAGGATGTTTCACAAGTTTCTGGTGTGGTCACTAGGTATGTGTCCAAGCTCTGCTGGCCACCAGGTGGAGTTCCATGGAGAGTTCCTGACCTCAAAGATCAGCACTTCTGTTTTGTTGGAGTTGAGTTTCAGGCAGTTAAACCTTATCCAGTCTGCTACGCTGACACTGCTGTTGGAGAAATTAATTATGTTGGTGGTGGACTGGTTGATTAGAGAAAATATGAGTTGGGTAACACAGGTGTAGATGTAATGGGGATGCCTTGGTATCTGATCTGAGCAGACTCTGTCTGTTTTTGAACAGTGTCTAAAAGATGTTGAACAGTGTTAGGCAGGCTGATGAACCCTAGGGGGCTCCACAGATCAGATCCTTGGATTCAGTTGTGTAGGATGGTAGTTTGACTCACTGTGCTTTTCCTGCAGTTAAGAAGTTTACCCAGTTGAAGTCTGGACCTTGGATGTCTATGTCATGTAGGCTTCTGATGAGGTTGTGGGGAGGTTGAGAAGAATGAGGGCTGAGGTTTCCTCACACTCATTCTTCCAGGCTTCTAGAATGATGGAGGTTTTGATGGAAGTGCTGATTATTTGAGTGTTGCTGATGAGTTGTTCTCCAATGTTAAAGGTATGGTTTGGCATGGATCCGTTGGGGACCTGGAGTGTACAATTTTCATGTATGCTGGTGTGTCTTCTTTGGTGAGTGTTTTCCATTCAGTCAGATGTCCATTGCTGTGGGTGGATGTCAGGTTGGTTATGGGATCTTTGGGTCTGACTGTTGATTGAAGTTGATGTAGATCTTTTCCTTTCTTCTGTTTAAGAAGTTAGATAAATTGTTGCAGAGTTCCTGTGATAGGTGAAGAAGGTATTGGCTACAGTCTCATAGGTGGTGAATTCTTTGAATATTGAGAAGATCTTCTTGCAGCTATTGGAGCACGCTCCTATGTGTTTAGTTAGTGATTTTGCTTTGGTGTCTTGTAGAAGTTTGTGGTATTGTATGATGGCAGCCCTGTAAATGTTTCTGGCATAGAAAATGTGGCTGGATCTCCATTTTTTATCGGGCTGGGTGCAGTAGCATTTGCATTCCTGGACGTCACACATATACCAGTTGGCATGTTTGTTGATTCTTCTTTATCTTTTGTTTTTGATGGGAGTGAGAGAGTCTGTGCATATCCTTGTTCAGGTTGTTGGTGTTATTTGGTTGATGGTATTGAGCCATTCTACTTTTTGTAACTTTCTTCCAGTTCTAGTGCTGGTGGGTGTGTTGGTGTGTTGACTTGTGTTGTGCGTGAAGTAGAAGTGTATGATGGAGTAGTCGGTCAATGGGAGTGGGAGGTAGAGTTGTATGTGATCCAGTCACTGGTCATATAAATTGATTCCAGTGTATTCCCTGTGAAGTGTGCTAGGTCAGTGATGAGCTGAGTGAATCCAGTGCTGTCCAGGCTTTTGAATAGTGCTGTGGAGCAGGTATTCTTTGTGTCCTGGAGGTGGAAGTCGAGGTAGCACAGTAGCACAAAGTTTTTGGAGTTGATGGTAAAGAGAGCAATTAAGTCTCTGATATGGTTGCTGACGTTGATTTGTGGTCGTAGTTGTTGGTATGCAAGGGCATCTTTCAGGGGAAGCTATTGTCCATTTGTAGTCTGAAGTGCATATATTCCAAGAAGGGTGTGTTGATGTCCATGGATGTGGTACATTTGATGGTGTCCTTGTGGATGATTGTGAGTACTCCTCCTGGGTTGTGAAGGCAGCTCTGTGATCTTGTTGCTAAAGGGATAGCTGCAGTGATGATGGGTGCCAATGCAGAGTTTAGCCAGGTTTCAGTGAGGCAGTAGAGGTCTGGCATGTTGTTGCTGGGCAGACCCTGATTCTCTGGGGTATGTATGTTAAGTGAACAGGTTTTGAGAAGCATGCAAGCAAATAGTTGTGTTGCTGATTTGGTGCTTTGCTTGGCATTTGCTGTGATGGTCAGAGGTGTTGTTAAAGCATAGGAAATGTATACAGGTATATTGCTATAGGTGAGTCGGAAGTGGGTGCAAGCAGGATCCTACGGTGGTGTGGGGTGCAGCCCAACAGCAGGGTGTGGATCAGTGGCCCAGGATGAAGGAGCAAAGGAATGGCGTGGTGTTTCAACAGGGACTGATCAAACTAGGGTTTGTAGTGCTTGGTGAGGTCCAGGCATGGACTGGAATAGACTTTTTTGCCCAGTGGCCACCATTAGGTAGGTCCTGTGAGGGAAAGGAACATGGGAGTGGTGATCAAAGATAGAATACACAAGGGAGAAATAAGCACAAAAGACAAGGGCACAAAAAGGATTGAGAAAATGAGAAAGGCACAAAAGCAAAAAGGTATGAAAATGGAGAGAAAGTGGCAAACAGATGGAGAGCGAAAGAGCATATGGGTGACTGAGAGAGGAGAGTATCAGCTGGGGTGAGAGCAGAGGAAGTGAGGCGGGAGCCTTGAGTTGAGGTGTCAGGGCCAATGGACCTAGGACTGGCCAGAAGACCTGCCACAAGTAAGTGGGTGGGAGGGCACAACCTAGGTACCTGTTTTAAGAAGCTAAGAATGAAGTGAGGTGATTTCAATCAAGACAATACCCCAGGTCATTAGTAGAGCAAGCCCTAACCAGAGTGCAACACGAGAAAAAGAGTTACTCATTTTGACCATTAGAAGTAAAGCAGAACAAGAAGCTACAGAACTAAATGCAGGGAGATTCATCAAGGAATATAAAACCAAATATTCATGTATCAAGAATATTAAAAAGAAAACATGTAATATACTACAATCTTATGGAGACCTGAAGCAACTGTTGGGGCCACATCCAAGAATCATGGACAAAGGTCACAATCACTTGACAGTATTCTCACTCGAAGTTATTTGAAACCAACAGAGATCAACACCACAAAATCTTAGGTAATAGAGAATTGAAAATGCTTCAGAAAGTGTGATGTATAAAAGGCTTGCAACCATGGAAAGAACATGAAAGAAGTCCCAACATTGAAGGACAATAACGAACAATAAATCAATGGATCACATGCAGCACTGACCATGTAATCTGGGTGCTGGAATGCACTTGCAACAAAAAAAATTATAAGCATAGCCAAAAAGTGAATATCAAACTTCTACAGCACATAAAGGCAAGCAAGAATAAGACAACTGGCATCCTATGGCCAATCAGTATTTGAAACAACATGATGGACATATGAAAGACTGAGGGGCATATTTATACTCTGTTTGCGCCGGAATTGCGTCGTTTTTTTTTACGCAAAACTAACTCCATATTTATACTTTGGCGTTAGACGCGTCTAGCGCCAAAGTCCATGGAGTTTGCGTCATTTTTTAGCGTGGACACCTACTTTGCGTTAATGATATGCAAGGTAGGCATTCCCGTCTAAAAAATTTACTCCGAGGCATGTGCACCGTATTTACACTCCCGGGCAAAATTCACGCCCGGGAGTGGGCGGGTCCAAAAAAATTACATAGGGCCGCTTTTGCGCCGTTTTTTAGCGCCTGGACAAGGCAGGCTTTAAGGGACCTGTGGGCTCGGAAGGAGCCCAGCGGTGCCCTCCCATGCCCCCAGGGACACCCCCTGTCACCCTTGCCCACCCCAGGAGGACACCCAAGGCTGGAGGGACCCATCCCAGGGACATTAAGGGGGTCATTCTAACTGAAGTTCCCCCACCAAAATACCGCTCCGCGGTCGAAAGACCGCTGATGGTATTTTGGGATTTGCCCTGGGCTGGCGGGCGGCCGCCAAAAGGCCGCCCGCCAGCCCAGGGCAAATCTACCTTCCCACGAGGACGCTGGCTCAGAATTGAGCCGGCGTAGTGGGAAGGTGCGACGGGTGCAGTGGCACCCGTCGCGTATTTCAGTGTCTGAATAGCAGACACTGAAATACTTTGTGGGGCCCACTTACAGGGGCCCCTGCAGTGCCCATGCCATGGCCCCGCGGCACCCCCTTCCGCCAGGAACAGGATGGCGGTAGGGGGTGTCAGAATCCCCATGGAGGCGGAGCGCGCTCTGCCGCCATGGAGGATTCTGCAGGGCAGTGGGAAACCGGCGGGAGACCGCCGGTTTCCCGCATCTGACCGCGGCTGAACCGCCGCGGTCAGAATGCCCAGCGGGGCACCGCCGGTCTGTCGGCGGTACTCCCGCCGACCCTGGCCCCGGCGGTCTCAGACCGCCGGGGTCAGAATGACCCCCTAAGGTAAGTTCCGGTAAGTATTTTATTTTTATTTTTTGTGGCATAGGGGGGCCTGATTTGTGCCCCCCTACATGCCACTATGCCCAATGACAGAAGTCCCCTGGGCATGGCCATTGGGCAAGGGGGCATGACTCCTGTCTTTGCTAAGACAGGAGTCATTTCTATGGGGGTTGGGAGTCGAAAAAAATGGCGCAAATCGGGTTGAGGCGAAAAATTTGCCTGAGCCTGACTTGCCCCATTTTTTGGCGCCCAAGCTCCATATCCCCCTACGCCGGCGCTGCCTGGTGTACGTCGTTTTTTTCCACGCACACCAGGCAGCGCCGGCGGCTAGCGCCGGCTAACGTCATTGATTAAATACGGCGCCCGCATGGCGCTTCAGAATGGCGTTAGCCGGCGCTAATTTTTTTGAGGCAAAACTGCGTTAGCGCAGTTTTGCGTCAAAATGTATAAATATGGCCCTGAATGTATTATGGGATCAAGCATATCCAATTCCACCAAAGGGGAGGCAATTGAGAGTTACACCTCAGGAGAGAGGAATCAGATTAATATTGCTAAAGGGCACTAAGGTGCCATGGCAACATAACCTTGATGCTGAACAGCATGTCCACACATAGTAAAGTAAAACCAACATAAAAGCTGTGGATTAATGCAAGGTGAAATATAGACACTACAGAAATAATAAAATAAAAAAAATAGCTCTCACTCCTAAGAAAAAGAAAACTCCCAGAGATCTGCCACATAAACCTCAACATCAATGCATAACCAATAGAGCATGCCTGGAAATCATGTCCACACACCAGTGCACACAAAGGCTTTAAATAGGAAATAATAAACTAAAGAAAGGCATCCCAGAGGGGATTTGTTAATCCCGACTGAATTACCATTAGGAAAACCAATAGTACGAGACATGGACAATGTGGAAAAAAGTGCTGATCTTAGTCAAAATGAAGAGCATGTGATCAATTAACTCCTGAATGGAACATGTAGATGAATTTTAAATAATGGGATGAGAGACATAAATCAAGCTATAAACAGCTTGTTTAACAACCAACAAAATATATTAGATCATGATGATGCATAGTAGAACAATCTTGAGGTCAAGATTTCACTGAGGATAAGAAGGGCATGCATGTTATAACTATAGAAACAATGGCCAATAAAAGAATAATGGGCATGCACCACACAACATGAAGGATGCAGGAAACAGGTCAATGGACAGAAAAAGGAATGATTAAACACATACACAACAGGCTGATGGATTATAAATTACTTCATGTAAACTTCAGGTAATCATGCAGAAGTGGAGAAATAATACACATTTGGAACCCAATGTGGGGATGAAATGCAAATAAGATTGAGTGTAATCACCAGTCTAGTTATTTTTGACAATGCACCAACACTTTAAAAAAAGGGAAAATACTTGTATCACTTTTGCACAGGGCAAAATGAATTCGGGTTTCCCCTGTGCAGGAAAATCAATTGTGTAATTTCAAAAATTATATTCATATACTTTATGCCATTTTCTCATATTTCTCTAGCTTAGCTCAGAATCAGAGCCCGGTCTTCTATCACCCTGCTGCGCCAGGTCATTTAAATTTCTCTCCAGCATCAGGAGCAAAGGCTCCCACACCCAAAGAGAGCAATTAACAGGCATTTCACCCAACTACTGAGGATCAAAGGGGTGGGGCAGAATGATCTGCATCAATCAATCAGCTGTCACACTGTACCAGTGATTGGCATGCCCAATCCCACTAAACAAAGGAGGAAGCAGAGACGATTGGAGCCAACCCAGTAAAGGGCTCTCTTTGAACATTTGGTGTGCAAGACCCTGACAGTTGCGTTAGCAAGGGGCGGAGCTGAGCCCCCAGGAGCAGATATGACCAGTGACTCCTGGATGTCACAATTTTGAACTGTCCCAGCATGATGTGCAGGAGGGTTGGGGCAGAGGTGGAGGGGTGACGTGGCACCCTAAGATTGGCCAGGGGTGACTGACTTCTGGAACTTTTCTCTCCCCTTTAATAACTCTTACACAAGGGGGAGATGTTATCTTGCCTGGATATTTTTTCTGAGCTTCACTGCTTGATCCTGGGACCGCCATGGAGAACTGGAAGGAGGAACCCCCTGATGCTGAGAAAGGACTTAGGTCTCTACCCAGTTGACCCCAGAACCAGTGGGCCTCCCCAAGGCCAGTGAGGTTGGCCCCCTTACTCTCCCTGAGAACCAGCAGGGGAAAAGCCCTGGACTTTTGCACCGGGCAAGCAAGACTAGGATGGAAGACAGGTGCAGGGAGACAGGAGATCCAGCTCTCTGAGGATTGCACCACTTTGGAGGCAAGGTGGTCTGTTGCAACTGTCTTGGTGGATGGAGCACACATCCAGGAGTAAAATGAGACCAAAGATCATCAAACTTGATGTAGGAGGCTGGACTGGCTTGTAGTGGGTACCAAGGGGTACTTACACTTTGCACCAGGCCCAGTTATCCCTTATTAGTGTAGAGGGGTGTCTAGCAGCTTAGGCTGATAGAAAAGGTAGCTTAGCAGAGCAGCTTAGGCTGAAC
The DNA here is from genome assembly GCF_031143425.1 of Pleurodeles waltl. Classification (NCBI taxonomy): domain Eukaryota; kingdom Metazoa; phylum Chordata; class Amphibia; order Caudata; family Salamandridae; genus Pleurodeles; species Pleurodeles waltl. The sequence goes on along the minus strand of NC_090444.1, from coordinate 334,632,447 downwards.
TAGGAGACGAGTGAAGCTCCTACAGTACCAATAGTGTCATATGCACAATATCATAAGAAAACACAATACACAGATATACTAAAAATAAAGGTACTTTATTTTTATGACAATATGCCAAAGTATCTCAGTGAGTACCCTCAGTATGAGGATAGCAAATATACACAAGATATATGTACACAATACCAAAATATGCAGTAATAGCAATAGAAAACAGTGCAAACAATGTATAGTCACAATAGAATGCAATGGGGGCACATAGGGATAGGGGCAACACAAACCATGTACTCTGGAAGTGGAATGCGAACTACGAATGGACCCCAAACCTATGTGACCTTGTAGAGGGTCGCTGGGACTGTAAGGAAACAGTGAGGGTTAGAAAAATAGCCCACCCCAAGACCCTGAAAAGTGGGTGCAAAGTGCACCTAAGTTCCCCAGAGAGCACAGAAGTCGTGATAGGGGAATTCTGCAAGGAAGACCAACACCAACAATGCAACAACGATGGATTTCCTGACGAGAGTACCTGTGGAACAAGGGGACCAAGTCCAAGAGTCACGATCAAGTCGGGAGTGGGCAGATGCCCAGGAAATGCCAGCTGTGGGTGCAAAGAAGCTGTCACTGGATGGTAGAAGCTGTGAATTCTGCAAGAACGACAAGGGCTAGAAACTTCCCCTTTGGAGGATAGATGTCCCACGTCATGAAGAGTTGTGCAGAGGTGTTTCCATGCAGAAAGACTACAAACAAGCCTTGCTAGCTGCAAGGGTTGCGATTAGGGTTTTTGGATGCTGCTGTGGCCCAGGAGGGACCAGTATGTCGCCAATTGCGTGAGGAGACAGAAGGAGCGTCCAGCAAGACAAAGAGCCCACTCAGAAGCAAGCAGCACCCACAGAAGTGCCAGAACAGGCACTACGAAGTAGAGTGAACTGGAGCTCACCCGAAGTCACAAAAGAAGGTCCCACGATGCCGGAGGACAACTCAGGAGGTAGTGCACTGCAGGTTCGAGTGCCGGGGACCCAGGCTTGGCTGTGCACAAAGGAAATCCTGGAAGAGTGTACAAGAGCCAGAGTAGCTGCAAAACACGCAGTTCCCAGCAATGCAGTTTAGCATGGGGAGGCAAGGACTTACCTCCACCAAACTTGGACTGAAGAGTCACTGGACTGTGGGAGTCACTTGGACAGAGTTGCTGAGTTCAAGGGACCTCGCTCGTCGGGCTGAGAGGAGACCCAGAGGACCGGTGATGCAGTTCTTTGGTGCCTGCGGTTGCAGGGGGAAGATTCCGTCGACCCACGGGAGATTTCTTCGGAGCTTCTAGTGCAGAGAGGAGGCAGACTACCCCCACAGCATGCACCACCAGGAAAACAGTCGAGAAGGGGGCCGGATCAGCGTTACAAGGTCGCAGTAGTCGTCTTTGCTACTTTGTTGCAGTTTTGCAGGCTTCCAGAGCAGTCAGCGGTCAATTCCTTGTCAGAATGGGAAGAATGAGATGCAGAGGAACTCTGATGAGCTCTTGCATTCGTTATCTAAAGAATTCCCCAAAGCAGAGACCCTAAATAGCCAGAAAAGGAGGTTTGGCTACTTAGGAGAGAGGATAGGCTAGCAACACCTGAAGGAGCCTATCAAAAGTAGCCTCTGACGTCACCTGCTGGCACTGGCCACTCAGAGCAGTCCAGTGTGCCAGCAGCACCTCTGTTTCCAAGATGGCAGAGGTCTGGAGCACACTGGAGGAGCTCTGGGCACCTCCCAGGGGAGGTGCAGGTCAGGGGAGTGGCCACTCCCCTTTCCTTTGTCCAGTTTCGCGCCAGAGCAGGGCTGGGGGATCCCTGAACCGGTGTAGACTGGCTTATGCAGAAATGGGCACCATCTGTGCCCATGAAAGCATTTCCAGAGGCTGGGGGAGGCTACTCCTCCCCAGCCCTAACACCTTTTTTCAAAGGGAGAGGGTGTAACACCCTCTCTCTGAGGAAGTCCTTTGTTCTGCCTTCCTGGGCCAAGCCTGGCTGGACCCCAGGAGGGCAGAAACCTGTCTGAGGGGTTGGCAGCAGCAGCAGCTGCAGTGTAACCCCGGGGAAAGGTAATTTGGCAGTACCCTGGTCTGTGCTAGAGACTCGGGAGATCATGGATTTGTCTCCCCAATGCCAAAATGGCATTGGGGTGACAATTCCATGATCTTAGACATGTTACATGGCCATGTTCGGAGTTACCATTGTGACGCTATACATATGTCGTGACATATGTATAGTGCACGCATGTAATGGTGTCCCCGCACTCACAAAGTCCGGGGAATTTGCCCTGAACAATGTGGGAGCACCTTGGCTAGTGCCAGGGTGCCCACACACTAAGTAACTTAGCACCCAACCTTTACCAGGTAAAGGTTAGACATATAGGTGACTTATAAGTTACTTAAGTGCAGTGGTGAATGGCTGTGAAATAACGTGGACGTTATTTCACTCAGGCTGCAGTGGCAGGCCTGTGTAAGAATTGTCAGAGCTCCCTATGGGTGGCAAAAGAAATGCTGCAGCCCATAGGGATATCCTGGAACCCCAATACCCTGGGTACCTCAGTACCATATACTAGGGAATTATAAAGGTGTTCCAGTATGCCAATATGAATTGGTGAAATTGGTCACTAGCCTGTTAGTGACAATTTGTACAGAGAGAGCATAACCACTGAGGTTCTGGTTAGCAGAGCCTCAGTGAGACAGTTAGGCATCACACAGGGAACACATACATATAGGTCACAAACTTATGAGCACTGGGGTCCTGGCTAGCAGGGTCCCAGTGACACATAACAAACATACTGAAAACATAGGGTTTTCACTATGAGTACTGGGCCCTGGCTGGCAGGATCCCAGTGACACAGTGAAAACACCCTGACATACACTCACAAACAGGCCAAAAGTGTGTGTAACAAGGCTAGAAAGAGGCTACTTTCTCACACTTGGTCCAATGGGGTCTGAGTTATGGCATTTTAAAGTTTGGAGACCTCTGACCTTTCTCTGACAATGTAGCGCATTGGGCTCTGCTGCCTCTTCGAATAATATCCCTGGGGTCAGTGCAGGATTCAACAATTTATTCCCCACAGGAAGGAGGTGTGGAGCCCCTCCCCATTGCCCATTTTTGCCTCCGGGGGCCCCATCTCACCAGGGGTTGCATAGAGGACAGGGAAGAGCTGCTGTGCTCCTCTCAGTGGTGGTGGGCCAATCAACCACTCCCCGTATCCTTGTCGAGGCAAAGCTGGGTGGCCATCAGAAGGACAACACCCTTCCTGCATAGAGCAGGCAGGGGAGAGCAAAGCCTTTCTGCTCCTGTGGCAGCAGGAGGAGAGGCTGCCACATAGGTACTAGCAAAGCACCCAGGATTGGGCCCCCCAAGTTGGCCCCAAAGATGGGTATATATGGAGCTCTGATGCTCTCCCATTACAATGGGAGAACCAGTACTATAATATTCACTGCTACAGCAGGAGTACCCCATAATGCCTTACGGGGATTTCTTATAAGTGCATTTTTTCCCCTTATGATGTCCTCAGGATAGCAAGGGCACCACCAGCAAATTACAGCCAGGATCGGGGGGGCTGCAGGAGCATAGCAGCTCCCCCTAAACAATGTTTTACTGTACTGACACTATGTTTGCAGGAATCAGAAATCCAGGACCTTGCAAGGATTATGCTAATATTTTCAAGTACTCCCAAAACCAGAGATTTCCCTGTATAGTGGGGAGTGCTGAACCCTTCAGGGGTTGTGTTTATGGTTGCAGTTATTATGGGCGGAAAGTTGTTAAAGGAGATACATGTCTTGAAGCACCCTCTCAGAGCCAAGTCTATGGTTATAATGCAATGTAATTAAAATGTGATGCCCTCTTATAATTTCATATTTATGGAGGAAAAGGGTATAAAAAATACACAAACATGTTTTGGTCACTTTAAATGCTTTACCAATGTAATAATATTGTCAACGGTTACTGATCATAGTGAAAATACTTTTAACATAATAAGTGCATTTTCACAGGATTATTATTTTTGATGATTGTCTATAAGTACAAATTATGATTTTAACAGGTGTATTTTTGCTCTTGAACCTTAACCCCTTCGCAGCCAGGCCTTTTCCCCTCCTGTACTGAGCCTTTTTTGGCCTATTTAGAGCAGTTCACGCTTAGGCCCTCATAACCTTTTCTCCTCATAAGCTACCCATGTCAAATTTGCATCCTTTTTTCCAACATTCTAGGGATTCTAGAGGTACCCAGACTTTGTGGGTTCCCCTGAAGGAGACCAAGAAATTAGCCAAAATACAGCAAAAAAATTGTTTTTTAATAATAATGGGAAAAGGGCTGCAGAAGAAGGCTTGTGGTTTTTTCCCTGAAAATAGCATCAACAAAGAGTTTGCGGTGCTAAAATCACCATCTTCCCAGCTTTAATGAACAGGCAGACTTGAATCACAAAACCCTATTTTTCAACACCATTTTGGCATTTTACTGCAACATACCCCATTTTTACAATGTTTTTGTTTTCAGCCTCGTTCCAGTTAGTGACAGAAATGTGTGTGAAACCAATGCTGGATCCCAGAAAGCTAAACATTTCTGAAAAGTCGACAACATTCTAAATTCAGCAAGGGGTCATTTGTGTAGATCCTTCTACGTTTTCCTCCAGAAAGTAACAGCTAAAATAAAAATATATTAAAATTGAGGTTAAAAAAACAGCCATTTTTCTCCACATTTTACTCTGTAACTTTTTCCTGCAATGTCAGATTTTCAAAAGCAATATACCGTTACATTTGATGGATTCTTCTGGTTGTGCGGATATATAGGGCTTGTAGGTTCATCTAGAACTCTAGCTACCCAGAGCCAATAAAGGAGCTCACTTTCAACAGGTTTTCATTGTATACCGGGCACACAGCAATTAATTTGGTGAAATATAAGAAGTGAGAAATAGGTATCAAGAAAACCTTTGTATTTCTAAAATGGGCGCAAAATAAGGTGTTGAGAAGCAGTGGTTATTTGCACAACTCTGAATTCCGGGGTGCCCATACTAGCATGTGAATTACAGGGCATTTCTCACATAGATGTCTTTTTTACACACTGTCTTACATTTGGAATGAAACAATGTGGAGAAAGACAAGGGGCAATAACATTTGTTTTCATATTCTGTGTTCCCCTATATCTACCGATAAAAATGGTACCTCACTTGCGTGGGTAGGCCTAATGATCGTGACAGGAAACGCAACATGGACACATCACATTTTTACACTGAAATCTGATGCTTTTCTTGCAAAGTGACTAGCTGTAGATTTTGGCCTCTAGCTCAGCCGGCACCTAGGTAAACCTACCAAACCTGCGCACTTTTGAAAACAAGACATCTAGGGGAATCCAAGATGGGGTGACTTGTGGGGCTCTCTGCAGGTTCTGTTACCCAGAATCCTTTGCAAACCTCAACATTTGGCTAAAAAAACACTTTTTCATCACATTTCGGTGACAGAAAGTTCTGGAATCTGAGAGGAGCCCCAAATTTCCTTCCACCTAGCGTTCCCCCAAGTCTCCTGATAAAAATGGTACCTCACTTGTGTGGGTAGGCCTAGCGCCCCTGACAGGATATGCCCCAAAACACAATGTAGACACATCACATTTTCCCAAAGAAAACAGACCTGTTTTTTGCAAAGTGCTCAGCTGCGTATTTTGGCCTCTAGCTCAGCCGGCACCTAGGAAAACCTACCAAACTTGTGCATTTTTGAAAAGTAGACACCTAGGGGAATCCAAGATGGGGTGACTTGTGGGGCTCTCCCCAGGTTCTGTTACCCAGAATCCTTTGCAAACCTCAACCTTTGGCTAAAAATACACTTTCTCCTCACAATTCAGTGACAGAAAGTTCTGGAATGTGAGAGGAGCCACAAATGTCCTTCCACCCAGCATTCCCCCAAGTCTCCTGATAAAAATGGTAACTCACTTGTGTGGTAGGCCTCGCGTCAGTGACCGGATATGTCCCAAAACACAACGTGGACACATCACATTTTCCCAAAGAAAACAGACCTGTTTTTTGCAAAGTGCTTAGCTGTGGATTTTGGCTTCTAGCTCAGCCTACACCTAGGAAAACCTACCAAACCTGTGCATTTTTTAAAACAAGACACCTAGGGGAATCTAAGATGGGGTGACTTGTGGGGCTCTCTCCAGGTTCTGTTACCAAGAATCCTTTGCAAACCACAAAATTTGGTCAAACAAGCACTTTTTCCACACATTTCGGCGACAGAAAGTTTTGGAATCTGAGAGGAGCCACAAATTTCCTTCCACCCAGCGTTCCCCCAAGTCTCCCGATAAAAATGGTACCTCACTTGTGTAGGTGGGCCAAGTGCTTGTGACAGGGAAGAGCCAAAAACATGTCAAAATTGAGGGGAAACCAAAGCAGGTCCAAAAGGGCAGTTTGAAAAAAAAACATTTTTAGGCTGACGATCCCGCTCCTAAAATGCCCTGAGAGGCTTCAAAGGGAAGGAAATTAATTTCCTTCCTTTTGAAGCCTCTCAGGCCCCCATCACATGATCGGAAGAGAAATGCAAAATCATTTCTCTTCAGCTTCCAGTGCAATGGGAGGCTGCATCTGTGAGGTCAGCGCGCGGTTGCACACTGACGTCACAGGGTGGGTGAGAGGGTCTGGGGTGGAAGGGGAAGGGCTTCCCCTTCCATCCCTGCCTGGGGGGGGGTGGGAGGGAAGCTCACAGAGGGAGCACTAGCGCTCCTTCTGAGCTCAGTGGCGAGGACGTAATGGTTATGTCCTCGGCACACGAGCACTGTGCCGCTGGACGTAACCTTTACGTCCGCAGCACAGAACTGGTTAACCAAGCCAATAGACTTACTTGATATGTTTATATGACCCCTTCTATTTGTCATTGTATATATTTGTAAATTAGTGAGTAGTATTTAGTAGTGTGTAATAAGTGTACTTCTCTTTTTCTAAAGAAAAATTACTGAATGGACAACCATTTATTGACTGTTATTATTGTGTGCCAGTGAGCCACCTGCCCTGAGTAGGCCTTGGACTGCTCTGCCTCACTACCCAGAGAGAGTCAAGCTCTACAATGGGGTGCTTGGTTCCCAGTACAAGTAATTGTGGACCTATTACAAGTTATAACCTAATTTCTTACAATAACCATTCTGGCAGAAGCCATTTTTATTCCCCCCCTTTTCCATCATATTCATAATTATTAAAAATTTCCCACTGTGTCATTTCTTAGCAGGTGTTTAATATTCTTAAATAATCATTTAGCAGGATGCAGAATTATATGTAATTGTTTCTGTTCTTTAGAGCAGTTAATTCATTTGAATTTCTCTTTATTATACATGGGATCTTGGAACATGGGGAAATGATAAAAAGAATAGTTAATAAGTTGCTATTTCATGCATGGACATTGCAGGCTTCATTACGACTTTGGCAGTCTTTTCGCAAGACTGCTGCGGTGTCGGCCACCAAAAGACTGCCATGTTGGTGGTATTCCTACCACCATAATATTAGTCACACACTGAAGACAGCCAAAAGCCAGCCACAAATCTGACACTGCTGTGACACTGGAGGGTTGGAAACAGGCAGTTCCACCACCAGCACCGCCAGCCTGTAGGTGTGAGCACACAATTATTGGCTAGGAGGCCAATGGAAATCGGAGAGGAACATGCTTGAAATATGAAATCTTTGGATGTTTTGTTGGAATGAACTTTGATGGTGCTTATGTGATGAGAGTACGGAATATGAACACCGGACAAAGATATTAAAATCCCATGAAAAGTTGCATTGAATCATAAGACTGTAACACGCCTCCTCTGTGTTGGATTTATTCCTAACGTACTCGTAGGATGGAACACTGTATCTATGAAATTTATTTTTTTGAGTTATTTACTAATGCTTGTAACTAGCACGCAGGCATCTCATATGTGTGTAGTAATACCACATGAATGGCCTTCATGGGACAGGAGTATTGGCCTGATAGCTCACTAGGCATATGTAGGAGATCTGCTGACTGTAGGGTATGTGTAGATAGCCAAGCTGGGCTACTGATACACGTAGAATGTATGAGGTCTGATTACACAGATAATGAATTCCTAGGAGCTATACTTATGGGAATGTGGCCTTTAGACCTATGGGATGGTACTAGAGGTGGTAAGTGCCCTGAGAGATCCCTAATTTGTCACCACTGTGTGTATATACTGTGTATGACAAAGGCCTCTCAATTCCTATGCTGCAATGCTGAGTAACTGCCTACATCATGTTATAATGGATTTGGGTGCACATCTGATGGCTTTTGACTATTACAGTTGGACTTGGGTCATAGGTAGTGGCAGATTAGGAGTGGTTTTGGTATAACATGGCACATAGCGTGTTGATGTGATTCACATTTTCTAAACAATATCCTCAGGCTACCGTATGTGGTAGTGGGAAGTGTAATTGGAGTACTGCCAGTGCTGTTTGTCCACGTGTGCCTCATGAATGCATATATTTCCCCTCTGAGATATGTCTTGTCTGGCCTCAGTGACAGGTATTGCCATTGTGGAATGGTGTGTGTAAGGTTGGAGTTGTTATGATGTGTAGTCCAACTGGTGTACCTGCATGTGTGGAGGCACTGGAAGTGGTCCATGGTGTGATATGTGTGTCCCAGAAGTACATATGTTGTGACACTGTACTCAGTGGGTGTGTGATGTGGGGTACATGGCTCATTGTAAATGCAGTTAGCAGTATGCTGAGTACTGATATATGTGTTAGGTATCAGCTGCTCTTTCTCTGTCATAAGGTCTAACTGATCACATGGCTATACTACAGATTCACATAGTACACATCAGATGTGAACTGTTTGGGTGTCCGACTTGTATTGGCTAAATCAGAGTTGTTCTCCGTAATTGCATCACTGTACTGAGTAGCCAGCCATGTAATATGGCAGGAAGGGGCTGTGTCTTCACTGTAATTTACATATACAGAGGACATGGACTAATCAGGCATTGTTACTGTAGAGGCCTGAAGTGTTGTGTACAGTTTGCTGCACATTCAATGGGAGAAAGGGGTATGAAGAGGTAAGTTGTGTATTCAGGCATACTATTGATACAGCATCCAGGGCATGCTGTGGCAGCTGAAATGGCTTTGGTTGGCATCATGGGGATGACTCTAGTAGTGAAGTCCTACTTAGGTATTGATGTAGGTTTGAGGGTTGGCCTACAGGTGTGGGTAGTAGTGACATGTAATGACATGCTGTCAACCCGACCCTGCGTGGATACGAGGTGCTCGTCCCGAAATCGACGCATTGCACTCTTGCGAGGGTGAAAAAGACACATCGCTGACCCGACAGGAGAAGAAACAACGCACGACCTTCCTTGCGAGGAATAAATTGACACATTGCTGCCTTTTCCAATGCACGCTCGCCTGTGTGGCTTTATTTTTGAAGATAACCAGGTACTTTGTGAAATATCATCATTTCCATTGTTTTCTTTGGAGTAAGACTCTTATTTTTTTTAAATTCATACCTTGACTTGTGTATGTTGGATTTTTTTCATTTTGGTCTTGTTTGATTTATATAAATATTGCCTATTTTTCCACTCTGGTGTGGTGTCCATTTTGCAGTGTTTTCATTGTATTACTGTGTGTTTTGATATGAATACTTTACACAATGACAACTCCATCTGACAAGCTTCACCTGGATTTTACTTGGATTGACCAGGTGCATTGTGGGAGTAGCAGTCTCAGACCACAAGAGGGAAACCATAGCTTCTAAACCATTAGCTGGTGCTGTGGACCACTTTCATACATCAGGAAACACTTCTGGAAGTAAGTGTAAAAGTATTGCATTGGAGGCTGCCGGAACTTTTGACTTTGTTCTGGTCCAGCGTGGTATATTTTAACCTTTTGAATGCTATTTGCTTCAAAGCACTAGCTTTACTTGTAAGATCACACCTCCAGTTTGCTACTATTAGGTTGGGTCATTTTGGTGTAATTTTAATCATAAAAATGTTTCCTATTTGGATAAATTGTTGCTAGTTTTTTATTATGTGTTGTGCCCTACTTATTTATTGTATTGTTGCTTTTAAATGATTAACACACCTGTCTCCTAAGTTGAGCCTGTCTGTTCACTGCTAAACTACCAAGGGTTGAGCAAAGATTGAGTTATTAAGAACTTGACTGGACCTAATTTGTGATTGAGGTGTTATTACTAGCTGTCCGTACTTATCTGCACCTATTAATAAACCACTTTCCAACACATTCATTGATGAATTATGAGGATTTTAAATTACATTTTGAAGGATGTGCTCTGGGCTATCTTTTCAACATGATGCACACACATAGAATTCTATGGGATGCTGCATTATAATAATTGCTTAAGTAAATATTATTTGTTACTGAGGAAAAGGTCCCATTTTAGATAGATGAATTTTTAACACAATAATACAATTGTATAATTGAGTACATGATGAGGAGCAATCACTGCACTTTTTTGCTCAATGTTACTAAATAGTCTGTCTTTTTTGTTCTTTCACTTGTGTTTTGTTTGCACTATTTATTCCCAATGGAGGATTAAGCCCCGCTACACACAGCTTTCTCGTCAATACTTTTAGTGCAAATGTTGTAGTGACATTATCAATGATGTCACAGAAGATGCCATGACTGACATAATATGTGGGGTAATTAGCACTGCATGGTGAGGTCACAAGGTATAATTAGCTTAGAGCATGAGTTCTAGTTACTTGAGATAACCCCATTATAACTGCTGAATTTCTTATGTTTTTTGTGTGTATTTTAACCTAACTATAATGACCCTGTTACCTTTGGGTTTTTAGAGAATTTCTAAGATTTTTCTTAATTCTATTTCTTAACTATAACGTCCCTGTAACCTTTGTTCTTTCTGTGAATTTCTATGTTTTTTAAATGTAAAGTAATATTTCATTACCATCCATTAAGTCAACCGTTGCTACACACAGCCTTCGACTGTGCTCTGGGGGGAGTAGGCCACAGTGTTTGGCCCGCAGCCAACCCCATGTGCAGCCAACCCCACAACATGCACAGACTCTTCAGCTGCAACCCCTTGCATGCAGCTAACACCACACCACATACTGTTTTTGGTGAGGGGTTGACCACACAGCCCCCTTTCTGTGCTAATTTCAGGCCGATGACCCCATCCCCTGAGGCCTGACACATTGTATGGAGGAAAGGGGCAAGTGTTCCCCTCCCTGGGCTGCTTTTCTGACCCAGGGACCCTCTCTTTTGGTACCCACCCCTGGATTTATAGGGGAGGGGAACACACAGCTCCCCTTCATCTCTTGGGACCAGGTCATACTGTAAAGAGGGAGGAGGCATGCAGCTCCCCTCTCCGGGTCAATATGGCCCAAGGGATCCCACCCCTGTGGCCCTCCACCTTATTAAATGGGCTGGGGGACACACAGCCTCCCCTCTCTAGGCCAATATCAGCCCTTGGGACCCCATACCCGAGGGCCTGGCCAATTACTAAAGGGGGAGAGGGCAATGCGGCCCCCTCCCTGGGCTGATTTTGGCCAGGGGGACCCCATCCCTTTGGATCCTGGCCAATAAAGACTCAGGTAGTCATTCCGAGTTTGGCGGTCATTACCAAAGACTGCCGTGCAAGCAGCCACTAAAAGACTGCCAATGATAGCGGAGTGAAGACCGCCCACACAACACTGCCCAAAATACACCCCAAAAAACAACACCATCGGCCGACTGCCACGCCGAGAATCTCCTGCATATCAAATAACAATTCACAAATCAGCACCGCAGTCCAGCACAGTGGCAATCCATTGGCAGTCCGAACCACTGTGGGAAAAAAAGACACCACCACCACAACACTGCACCACATTGGACAATACCATTACCCAATGCCTGAGAAACATACACACACCTGTCCACAGCACTACAAACCACCCCGCTCAGATACAAGGAACCCTTTGCAACCAGAAACTCTGACAGAGTGAGGCAAGAACTCAATGAAAGGAGGCACTGCACCTAGATACCACAAGCACCATCTCACTGAACACACATCACACAACACACCACTGCACACAAACACCACAGAGCACACACACATAACACTACACAAACTCACATAATCAAACAGGATACCCAGAATCCCTGCACAATATACACCCCCACTCACAACACAACCACCATGGCACCACCAAAAAACCCACGATTCACAGAAGAGGAGCTGAGGGTAATGGTTAACAAAATCGTCAGAGTGGAGCCACAACTGTTTGGAGCACAGGTCCAGTAGACATCCATAGCTCGGAAAAACTACTTATGGTAGAGGACAGTCATCAGGGTGAATGCAGTGGGGAATCATCCACACACAAGAGAGGATATTAGGAAGAGGTGGAATGACCTATGGGAGAAAGTATGGGCCATAGCTTCCAGACACCAAATTGTCATTATTAGGACTGGTGGTGGGCCCCCACAAGCTCACCCAGAAATTTCACTGTGGGAGGAGAAGGTCCTGGCCATTCTACATCCTTAAGGGCTGATGGGAATACCTAGTGGACTGGACACTGGTAAGTCTACTGTACTCTCCGGCCAACATGTCCCTGTGCACAGCATGCAAACCCACCATCCTCTCACCCCCTCACACCACTATAATGTGCACAAACCAAGCAGGGGCCCAATACCCACCCTTGCAGGCCACAGCACCCTGCTGACACCATTCCATCACAGGCCCTCCTAGTGCATGGATACCTCACACTGAAGCAAGTATCACATCTACCACAATGCAACACTCCCTAACCTTTCATGACTGCTATATCCACATCACATCTCTGCAATTGCACATCAAACCATGTCACTCGCTATCACCAATAAGTATAAGGAATGCACATCAGTACATTGCAATGGCAGTAGCAAGACAAACATTAACTATCCTCCATAATAGGCCCATTGCAACATTCCACTGATGGTAACACAAGCAGTGGACTGGTAACTGTCAATGCCATTACTGCCCTGCAAATGCAGTTGATGATGGCATACAACCATGTGTGTCTCTCCTACAATACCATCGTCTGACACACTACCTCTCATTCTACAGGTTTCCCAAGTACTGCCACACAGCAGAGGAACCCAGTGACAGAAAGCCCAGGCCAGGGAAGCAGGTCCAATAGAGGAGGACTCCCCTCAAAGTCTGGATATAAACAATGAACCTAGCCCTTCAGGCATGAGTGGTTAGTCCACCACCAGCCTCACCCTGCCCACAACTGTAATCACCTCCCCTGTGGCAGCAAATGCACAGCCGAGCCAAATTCCCATACCTGTGTCCAATGTCACATCAAAAATCAGTGTGCCCCACAGGGCAGGGGCAGGAGTCAATGGTGCAAACCGAAGACAGTGGTGATCCTGGTGTCAATGGGAGGGGGCACACTACACCAGGGGCACAGGCACAGGTGGCAAGGGCCAGTGGGAGAGCAATCGTGGGCCAAGGGACAAGGCAGGTACATGACACTACTGGCCAGGAGACCGTCTCAAGAGTAATGGGAGCCTACCAGCAAACCCATGACAAGATGGGCAAGATACGCACCACCTTGCAGGACATGCAAATGCTGCAGGAGGAATACCATCAGGAGACAATGTAGCAGTGGCAGTCACTCAATGCCACCGTGGTCTCCATATTAGGGGAGTTCAAGGAATTGAACAATATCCTGCGGACCAAACCAACAGCAGGCCCCATCCAGTAGTCAGGCAATACCACTGCCAACAACATCAGCACCTGCTACCGGAATTGAGGCACAGCAGGAGGACCCACAGGCCACCAGCACCACTACCCCTGCTGCTGAGGGACTACCTGCAAAAGAGGCTTCCCATCCAGACATCCTGCAGGACCTGAGGCCAAGACCAATCCCCCCACCAGGAAGTGATCCCTCTTCTGAACTGTCACCCTCTTGTGCCACTGTTACTCCCTGTTGGCTGTCCAATACCAAGCACACAGCATACCGGGCAAATGAATACAGGACCTGTGAGGCAAGCAGCTGTACTACCCACTCTGATCAACACCCACACTATGATCTTGCAGACTTTTCCTGGTCAGTACTGTAGGGCACCACCAGACCCATGAAGGCAACAAAATCTAGATTTCAAGAGACCAAAGGTCCGCTCAGTCACTCACCTTGCCGGCCATGTGCCTCATTGTACCTGTTCTCACCTCCTGTAGTTGGATGTCTCAAAGATGTCAGGAGCCACGGCAGGTTTGGGTATCCGGAGTCACCTGTGTGGAAAAGGTAACATGACCATAGGTAACAAAGCTAGGCAGAGTGCTGACTGTGTTATGAGGGGTACAAATGTCTGACATGGAGAGCAGTACACACACCTATGAGCCAGGCCCTTACTCCCTGTAGCTGTGACATCATTGCAGGGACACTGCTGTTCCTCAGGATGCAGGAATCATGCACTGATCCTGGGAATTTTGCATTCACATGTGTTATGTACTTGTCTGCAAGACACACCACTTGTACATTGAGCAAATATGTATTCTTCCTGTTTCTGTAGACCTGTTCATTGGTCCTCGGAGGTACCAAGGCAATATGAGTCCCATCAATGGCCCCAATTACATGTGGGACATTCGATATGTTGTAGAAGGCTGCTTTTACAGTGGGTAATTCTGGACGTTGTGGGAACCTAATGTACCTGTGCACATACTTGAGTAGGGCATCCAGCACATCCTGCAACACCTTACTGAACTGGGTCTGTAAAAACCCTGCAGCAAGTCTCACTATAACCTGAAAAGAGCCACTTGCCAGAAAATGCACGACTGATAACACCTGTACTGTTGGAGAAATAGCATGGAGAGTTCTCAAACCTAGCCGGAGGACTGGCTTCAACTGGGCGACCAGTTCCCTGATGCACAAAGATCTACGAGTGGCCGGTAAACTGATGCATTCCTCTTCACTCCATTGAGGCGATATCTGTGCAGAGACACAAACAACAGTCTGAGAACCCCTCACAATGCAGGGCACCAAGTATGACATACAACAGTCACAAAGTTTTATTCATGCAAGTTGACTGTCATGTTGTGGAAAGACGCAATACTCCACACTCCATTCCTAACCAGACGATAGCACATGATACCTGTGGCAATGGATGTATACAGGACATGTACACATACACCTTCCATGTGTTCCACTATAATTATCATATATGCTGACAACTGTAGTGCCAAGTGTGGTGATGTCACCAGACCAGACACTCATTACATGTGTCATTATCCACAATGTGTGACCTGGTGTATCTATTTGTGACAACATGCAGGTAATTACGCAGTGTGAGCCCAGGACAGTCATGTTACAGACTAATATGGCATCCGTCTGTCCGGCATGCATTGGACAGCTGGAAATGACCTTGTTCCTCGGAAAGAAGTCATCATAGCAGAAGGCAGTCTGAACTGTTGTGCAACTCTCCATTGGTTAACATTGACATCTATGGGAGACTGGGACCAATGACGATCACAGCCGGCAGTGACGGTCATGACCGTTAGATCGTAACTGCCATTTTGTATGGGCCAGCTCACTTGACTCCTGGCATTCGGGCAAGACAGTCTTCCACTTTGTGTGCTGCTGTGTCCTGTATTTTGGAGCAACGATGGCACACACTACTGGGGGATAGGGCCCTAGCCTTCACTATAGAGGAACTAGAGAAAGTGGTGGAAGGGATTCTACATCTGTATGGGCGATTGTACGGTGCTCCAGGGCAACATGTCAGTACAACGACATTTGTCCCACATGTTGGGTGATGTATGTGTCTGTACATTGGCATGTCATGACTGATCAGGTGCTTAGCATGCACCTGATATGTCTGGGATATTGGCAGTGTGCATGATCCGTGTTTGTTGTGTGTCGCCAAAGGTTACAGCTGTATTGTTATGATTAACATCATGTCCCTCATTTTTGGAATGTTTCCCATGAGGTCAGCGCCCACCAGAAAAAAGGGCTATGGAGAGCCATCGCCAAGGAAATGTGGACCCTGGTGGTCCATAGCCGGCAGAGCACCCACTGTAGGAAGCAATGTGAGGACCTGAGACGCTGGGCACGGAAGACCCGAGAGGCC
Source organism: Pleurodeles waltl (assembly GCF_031143425.1). NCBI lineage: Eukaryota > Metazoa > Chordata > Amphibia > Caudata > Salamandridae > Pleurodeles > Pleurodeles waltl. The sequence continues at coordinate 334,616,412 of NC_090444.1, read as the reverse complement.
AAGCCGGGGACTATAGGAAGGTAACCTCTTTCTAGACTTGTTACCCCCACTTTTGGCCTGTTTGTGAGTATATGTCAGGGTGTTTTTACTGTCTCACTGGGATTCTACTAGCCAGGGCCCAGTGCTCACAGTGAAGACCCTATGTTGCCAGTGTGTTTGATATGTGTCACCGGGATCCTGGTAGCCAGGACCCCAGTGCTCATAAGTTTGTGGCCTATACGTGTTCCCTGTGTGGTGCCTAACTGTATCACTGAGGCTCTGCTAACCAGAACCTCAGTGTTTATGCTCTCTCTGCTTTTAAAATTGTCACTGCAAACTAATGACAAATTTTACAAATTCTGATTGGCACACTGGAACACCCTTATAATTTCCTGGTATATGGTACCTAGGTGCCCAGGGTATTAGGGTTCCAGGAGATCCCTATGGGCTGCAGCATTTCTTTTGCCACCCATAGGGAGCCCAGACAATTCTTACACAGGACTGCCACTGCAGCCTGAGTGAAATAACGTCCACGTTATTTCACAGCCATTTTACACTGCACTTAAGTAACTTATAAGTCACCTATATGTCTAACCCTCACTTAGTGAAGGTTAGGTGCAAAGTTACTTAGTGTGAGGGCACACTGGCACTAGCCAAGGTGCCCCCACATTGTTCAGGGCAATTTCCATGGACTTTGTGAGTGCGGGGACACCATTACACGCGTGCACTACATCTAGGACAATACCTATATGTAGCGTCACAATGGTAACTCCGAACATGGCCATGTAACATGTCTAGGATCATGGAATTGTCACCCCAATACCATTCTGGTATTGGGGGGACACTTCCATGCATTCCCGGGGCTCCAGCATAGACTCTCCGTGGTTGTCTCTCCAGCTACAGCTGCTGCCAACCCTCAGATAGGTTTCTGTCCCCCTGGGGCCTGGGCAGCCCAGTCCCAGGAAGGCAGAACAAAGGATTTCCTCTGAGAGAGGGTGTTACACCCTCTCCCTTTGGAAATAGGTGTTAAGGGCGTGAGAGGAATATCCTCTCCTGGCCTCATGGAAATGCTTTGAAGGGCACAGATATTGCCCTCCTTGCATAAGCCAGTGTACACCGGTTCAGGGATCCCCCAGCCCTGCTCTGGTGCGAAACTGGACAAAGGAAAGGGGAGTGACCACTCTCCTGACCAGCATCTCCCAAGGGGAGGTGCCCAGAGCCCCTCTAGTGTGTTCCAGACCTCTGCCATCTTGGATGCAGAGGTGTGAGGGCACAATGGACACCTCTGAGTGGTTAGTGCCAGCAGGTGATGTCAGAGACCCCTCCTGATAGGTGCTTACCTTTCTCTGTAGCCAATCTTCCTCTGAGGGCTATTTAGGGTCCCTCCTGTGGGTTTCTCACCAGATAACGAGTGCAAGAGCTCACTAGAGTGCCTCTGCACTTCCCTCTTTGACTTCTGCCAGGGATCGACCGCTGACTGCTCCAGGACACCAACAAAACTGCAACAAAGTAGCAAGAAGACTACCAGCAACATTTCTCAACTGTTTTCTGGGGGTACATGCTCTGAGGGATGTCTGCCTTCACCCTGCACTGGAAGCTAAGAAGAAATCTCCTGTGGGCCAAAGCAGGCACCTAACTTCTGCATCACTGGTCCTCTGAGTCCCCTCTCATCTCGACGAGCGTGGTTCCTGGAACACAGGAGCTCGATCCAAGTGTCCCTGACAGTCCAGTGGCCCTTCTGTCCAAATTTGGTGAATGTAATTCCATGCTTTCCCACGCCAGAAAGTAATCCTGTGTACTGCGTGAACTGCAGCTGGTAGGGCTTCTGTGCACTTTTGCAAGACTTCCTTCATGCACAGCATAGCCCAGGTCCCCAGCACTCCATTCTGCATTGCCCAACTCGGTGAGTTGGACTCTGACTTCGTGGGACTCTCTTTTGTTGTGCTGAGACGACCGCTGTGCTCAGATTTTCTGAATGCCTGTTCAGGTGCTTCTGTGGGTGCTCCCTGCTTCTGCATGTGCTCTCTATGTTGCTAAGTGCCCCCTCTGTCTCCTCCTCCAAGGGGCGACCTCCTGGTCCTTCCTGGGCCCTGGCAGCACCCAAAATCCTCAACTGTGACTCTTGCTGCTAGCAAGGATGGTTTGCGGTCTTTCTGCTTGAAAACAACTCTGCATCCTGCAGCACACTGTGGGACATCTTCTTACTAAAGGAGAAGTTCCTTCCAACTTCCGTTGTTGCAGAATCTTCAGCTTCTTCCACCCGGAGGCAGCTCTTTTGCACCTTCATCCAGGGTTTAGTGGGTTCCTGCCCCTCCTGGACACTTGCGTGACTCTTGGACTTGATCTCCTTTTTTTGCAGGTCCTCAGGTCCAGGAATCCGTCTTCCGTGCTTTGCAGTCAGTTGCTGTCTTTGCAGAATCCCCTATCTCGACTTTACTGTCTTTCTGGGTAGTAGGGTAACTTTACTCCTACTATTCAGGGTCTTAAGGGTGGGTATCTTGGACACCCTTAGTGTTTTCTTACACTCCCAGTGGCCCTCTACACACTACACTAGGCCTGGGGTCCATTCGTGGTTCGCATTCCACTTTTGGAGCATATGGTTTGTGTTGCCCCTAGGCCTATTTCTCCTATTGCATTCTATTGTGCTCTACAGTGTTTGAACTACTTTCCTAACTGTTTACTTACCTGATTTTGGTTTGTGTGTATATTTTGTGTATATTACTTACCTCCTAAGGGAGTATATCCTCTGAGATACTTTTGGCATATTGTCACTAAAATAAAGTACCTTTATTTTTAGTAACTCTGAGTATTGTGTTTTCTTGTGATATAGTGCTTTATGATATAAGTGGTATAGTAGGAGCTTTGCATGTATCCTAGTTCAGCCTAAGCTGCTCTGCTATAGCTACCTCTATCAGCCTAAGCTGCTAGAACACTTCTAACCCACTAATAAGGGATCACTGGACTTGGCACCAGGTGTAAGTACCACTAGGTACCCACTGTAAGCCAGGCCAGCCTCCTACAGGGACGAGCTCCCAATGTGGGAGGGGAGCCCGTCAGACCCTGACCCCCCCAATGGCCCACATACTGGCAGTGGCCTACCCAGAGTTGGATGGGTGCTTCAAGGCAGTACAAGCAGCCACAAGGGGGTAAGTGTTGACTGTCAGATGACTACTGCATGGTTGTGTCCTGTGACCCTCACTGGACTTGGAATTTACGTGGTCAGATGTGATTTAGGGAATGTACAGTCCTGGCTGTCACACCCATTATGTAGGAGGGTGTCACTTTAGCTATGTTGAGCCATGGAGGAAAAGAAGTGGTGGTACTGTGACACATGTTCACCTGTATGTAGGGCTCCCTCAGGTATGCTATCATGTCACTGGCTGCATCCTCCATCTCTGCTTGCACTGTAGTGGTACCAGATGGTCATGTTGCCACTATATATGGGTAATGACAGGCATGTTACATGTACATTGCAATTGCTTAACTTGCTACATCAATGGACCTCTGTACCACACGTACTCCACACATTCCTATCAGTTAGCTAGTGTTCTCAGTCCCTCTGTGCTCAGATTTGATCATCCCGTAATGGATGACATGTGGATGGGTATCCTCCTGGGTTAGATTGTTGGATAAGTAATTTAGGCAGGTGATAGGCATTTAGTGGTCTTCTTTCAGGTGTTTAGGTTACATCGTTGAGGTGAGTTTGGGTATCGCTTGCATGACTCAATTGTAAATGATTGCTAAATGGTCTCTTGTTTCCCTGTCAGGGGCTGTAATCTGTATTGTTTATATATGTGAAGTGGATGTGTGGGTTATCATCATTTCCTCCCTTTCTGTTTCTCCCACCCTCCTTCTCTCTCTCCACCTCTGTCTATGTGTGCATCAGCATCATCTGGCGAAGGAGGAAGGGCATCAGCAAGTGGGGATGCAGCAGCCCACAGGACCCAGGAGGCTGAAACAAGTGAAGCCGAGGGGATCAGTTAGGTGGAAGGCGAGTGGAGCACCACGGGGGAGACTGGAGCTACCAACACATTTGATAAAAATTCCTCCTCTGATGGCAGCTTCCTGGTGGTGGCCAACCCATCCGAGACCACCCCAGCACCATCCTTGTCCACCACCCCCCTTACCAGCATTGCCCTCCCTGTAGCACCCCACCCAGTTACCCGTGCCCGCTCACCCAGGAGGGTGGGCAATTCCTTTGCCACAGGCACCTCTGACTCTGCCCCAGTCAGCCCTGCTGCCCTAAGTGAGGATGCTATTGGCCATCTTTGTGGGGCAGACAACCATCGTGAATGGTCCATCCAGGGACTGGCATCCCAGATGCAGCAGTCCAATGCGTTCCTGGAAGGCATTCATGGTACCGTGTTTGGCCTACAGAGATTATTTCAGGCTCTGACCTCCTCGTTGATGGCAAGCAGTGTACATTCATCGTCCGTTCCCCCCAGCTATCTGTTCCCAATCCACAACCCCTCTCTCTACACCCATCCAAAGCACACCTACATACCAGCATACAGCCACTACAACAGACAAGGTGTGCAAAAACAGTCATAGACATTACAAACACGCACACATGCATGCACACACACAACCCACATCTGCAGGCACAACAACAGACACTTCCCCACCACCTCCTCCCTTGCAGTCATATCTCCACTCACACCAGCAAGCCCTGCATCATTACATACTGGTCCTGCTATCATTCCTGTCACACCCTCAATCACCACATTAGCAAACTCACAGACATACACCCCACACACCACATCCTCACTTACAACAACTACCATCTCTGCCACAGGCAGCACATCCACCTCACTTGCACACACCACTGCAACATTCACTCACACATCTCCCATTCTCTCTCCGTGTATCTCTGTCCCCCTTCCTCACAATGAATGCACACGAACCCACTGACCCACGCAACATTCAGCCACCACACACATGCACACATTGCACACACCAGCATCCATGTACAGCACACCCACACGTCAGATGAGCACACCCTCTACCTCTACCCCAATCCCCAATAACGTGACTGCCCCGTGTACCTAAGAAAGATTTCCTTGCCACCCTTGACTTCTTCCCTACTCCTCTCCCACCCCGTGTTCCCCGTGCCCTTCTAAGGCCCCTCTCAGGCCCTTCCACCTACGATTTCTCAGGTGCCCCCTCTGGTGTTCCCCCTACTCCCCCACCCAACAAGATATCCACCCCTCACAGTGCCAAAGTCACCCCTCCCAAACCCAAACTGAAACATGCCCCTTCCACATCCAGAGCTCCCCCACCACCCTCGCACCCTGAGGTACCTGCCTTTCCTATTGATGCCCATATGACGAGGAGGCCTATTTGCTGTCAGGAGTCAAGTTGGGCTCATGAGTTATGGACAATGTGTCCTGCATTTCTGGACATTGGACTGTCCATTGGCACATATTGTAGACAGTTCATTTGTATTATTTGTTGAAGAATACAACTGCCCACATTGCTGTGGTTGGCAAGTTGCGATGCTTGTCCTGGTTTCCTTGTACATGGTGGTGTGACATCTGTGTGCAATGGTGTGTGAGGAATGTGTATGGGTTGTGTCTGTGTTGTTGTATGCGCTGGGTAGATGTGCTGTGCCATAGTCATGTTGTAATGTGTCTGACTGCTTGCTTTTGGGATTGAATGGGTTGTTGTGTGCGTCCATGTGTATGGTGCTGTATGTGTGGATTTCCATTATTGTTGGCTGTTCGTGTTGTGTTACCTGTGTCATTGTTTGGATGTGTGTTCACTGCTATTGATTGTGTGTCATTGCTACATACAGTTCATTGTGTGTGTATGTGTGGTGTCACACAACGTGCCTGTCTATGCCTGCATTGAGGTATTTGTGGTCTGGTTGTCATTGTGTGGTTATGGGGTGTATTGGTGGTGCTGGTGTGTGTTGTGCTGTGTGTTTGGCATGTATCTGTTTGACATTGTTTGTGTATTGGGTACTTGGCATTGACGTATATTATGTGTGCCTGTGTGTGACCTTCACTGTCTGTGGAGGAATGTGTGTTATGTATGGGAGTGTATCACTGTCATTTCCTCCCCTCTGTGCTATGTGTAGTTACGGTTGTCATCTTCATCGTTGTCAGTGGCCTTGAAGGTGTTGTCGCGTAGGTTCTCATTATGATAATTAGACTACTGGATTCGGACGTCAGATTGGGAAACATCCTGAACAACTAGGTCCTAAACAACTACTTGCCTGAACCACCACGGCTATACAACAAAAAAGTCTCTACAACGAAGTACTGAACAACTACTGTCTAAACAATGATTTTGCCTGAATAACGATTGCCTGAACAACTAATTTTAAGGTATCTTAGATAATAACGCATGTACTGCATTAACTAGGATGATGAAGCATGAAAGGATTAAAATTGTGACAAGGAAAGTAAAACACAAAAATAAAGCTACCATGTTGTCGCTACGGTTTTTAAGAATAGTTCCTATCTAGGCTATGTTAGAACACAGCATATTAAGATCTAATTCTGTTGTTCAGGTTCCCCTGGCAAGACATCATCCCTCATACCTGAGCTAGAGGCCTGTAGTCTACATAAGCAGCTGCAGTGATGCAATCAGCATACAGTCGTGGTCATCTGGCTGGAATCTCCCTCTAATGTTCATAGGTTAAAGTGGTGTTTGTATAATAAAACAGCTGATGTTCCAGGAAAGGATCCCCACGTAAGAGTGTGCATGTTTCTGTGAACATTGGAAACAAAGCGTGCCACTTTTGCCGGCAACCTATCTCACTACAGCCTTGAGAAAAGCACAGAGTGAAATGTCCTGTTTAAGAACATAGTGCTGACCTAGGTGAAGAACAGCTAGATAGAAAAAATAAAACAAGACCGTGAATGTGGCTATTGTGAGAATAATAAAAACAAAGCTGAATAAAATATATCCAGGTTAAAGTGCACAGTGACAGGCCTAGTATGCTTAGATATTGTCTATAAAACTATAGCTAAAATGGCTACACAACAGTGTACGTCAACATACAATGCTAGGAAGACTAGCAGTTAGTTTGACAAGGCAGCCGCAGAGGCATCTCTGTGCCTGGAGGTGGGTATCTCCTTTAGTACTTTCTGTTTCCGCCAGGTTTTTCATAGCAGCCAGCCCGCCCCGGATATCCTGGTAGCATGGTGACTCAGAATATGGTACGTGGGACATTGACTTCCGCCTGCATGAAGTTGGCTTCAGCCCCCTGATGATGCCCATCGGCAGTGGGGGTGCTGGCGGTGAGTTGTCTGTGTTGCATTGGGTTTACCGCCTTACTCGTTATATGGCAGTCTGCACGTCCACTCTGGCGGTGGTCATTACACTGCCACTGGCATGGTGGTCAGGTTACCGCCACAATCAGAATGACCCACCTGAGTGTTCTGGAGCCAACCTAGAAAACCACAATATTTTTGTTGGGGGCCCCAAGGCCCCCATAGCCCAGCGGGCTCCCAAACTCTAGCTGGAGCCAGAATTGCTCCAGATGCTGCTCCCTGTAGGCAGGAACAATCTTTGCATCCCTTTCCCTGCCACCTTCAATGTGGGCAGAGAAACAGGTGAAAAGTCTGCTCCCAGTGTATTGGAAACTTTTTCATGCTTAAGATCAAACTTAGGTCCTCATTTAGTACAAACTGGCACATTGCTCATGATGCTCCAGTTTGCTTGCACCAACCGTGCCCTCCCTAATGACACCATGCAAGCGCTATACTTACAATACAGCACACCATGGCTCTCGTTAGCACAGCTGCCTCACAATTTCCACTGCAGTTGTGGTGCTTTGCTGGACTAGAATCAAAAATGTTTACACTAGTCCAGCAAAGTGCAGGGAGGCCCATAGAACAAAGCACAGCATCACTTTAATGCCTGCCCTGAGCAGGTGTCAAAAAAATTACACTAGAATGATGCAGTGAAATCTTTTAGATTTCACTGCACCATTTCTAAGGGCCTTCTTGTGGGGGAATGCATACCTTGCATACATTATATCTGCTGCAGGTTTAATCTGGTGTAAGGGTTTACAAACTGGTGCAGTGGTACCATTGTGCTAGTTTTTAAATACGGTGGGTTGGGGGACCATTCTGCGCCACCGTAGCATCAGAAAAAATTACACTACTGCAGCGCAGGGGGCTTATAAATGAGCCTCACTTGGCAGAAGCTTTGAAATAGCTCCTGCCAAGTGAGAGAAAACACAGGTTTCCCGGCCCCTGTCACTGCAGGCATGGAAGCTGCTTTTTCCTTGGGTTAGGACCTTGGGACTCAGTAGGAGCCGGCCCAGGGGATGGGGTCTCAAGGGCCATTGATAGCTCCAGGAGGGGGTGCCAGGTAGCCTACCACCATTTAATGCATGGCAGGGAGGATGGGGTCCTCAAGGCCAAATTTAGCTCAGGAGGTGGGCCACATGCACACCCCCCCCATAATAATAATAATAATAATAATAGGAATTATTCTTGGGGCCTGGCCCACCAGAAGGGGTAAAAATACCAGGAGTGCGTAACCATGCTTACTTTAAAAAAAAATATTTGCAGGTCTGTGACAACATTATTAATAAATATTTTTGGCCTCAGCAGGTATCCTGGCACCCCCCCACCAGGCCTAAAGGGAGTCAGTGTAGTCCTTTCGTGTCGCCACAAACCTCCATGTTCCTTGATATACATGAATTATTTTTCTTTAATAACTCCAAAACTACTGAACAGATTTACACCAAATTGCAAAGAATTCTTTCTGGGCCAAGATCTACCTGTCTGCCAAATTTAGTGTTATTCAGTTCAGAGGTTTGAGCTGTAGTATTTTGTTAGAAATTGGGTCTCTAGTTGGCAGAGGCATGCACCCTGTCCAAGTAGGGACAACAATCCTAGACATGATAACTCCGATACACACCCTAAATTAACCTGTGCTCATCATCTGGTAGCTTGGCACAGAACAGTCAGGCTTAACTTAAGAGGCAATGTGTAAAGTACTTGTGCAACACTTATTAACAGTTACACAGTGAAAGACAGCACAAAAAAGATTCAACATCAGATTAGAAAAATAGATAATATTTATCTTACTAAAACAAGACCTATATTACAAAAATCCAATAAGTAGAAGTTGAAATATGAATTAAAGTATTAAAGATTAAGGTCCTCATTACAACATTGGCGGTAAATGCCCCCTACCACTGTGCTTACGGCCGCCAACATACAGTGACTGCGGCGGTGTACCGCTATGGGTATTATGACCCACACGGGCAAATCCGCCACTATACAGACACCCACACAAGTCCGCCAGCCCAAAGGTCAGTGATAAACTGGCAGTACCAAAACTCACACCGCTACACCAACAGAAATACGCCCTCAGTCTTTCAACCATTGTAAATCATTGGTGGTACACACCGCCATGCGAATAATGTACACACACATACATAACTGCACCACATTGGACAATTGAAACTACACACACCTGACACACAAACACACACCACACACACACACTCACGCCACTATAAAACACACACCCACATTACCCACAACCCTTTCAATGAAAAAAAGATTGCCAACAGAGAGAGAGAGGCAAGCCAGGAGCACTCACTCAATCTGAGCCACAGAACACCATCACCCATACACCATCCACGCACCTCACAGAACACACCACAAAACCTCACTCCCACATCCTCACACATACCACTCACACCACCTCCATGGTACCCCAAAGACACCCCAGGTTTTCAGAGGAGGAGCTAAGGGTCTTGGTGGAGGAAATCATCCAGGTAGAGCCACAGCTATTTGGATCACAGGTGCAGCAGACGTCCATTGCAAGGAAGAAGGAGCTATGGCGGAGAGTCGTGGACAGGGTCAACGCTGTGGGACATCACAGGGATGACATCAGGAAGAGGTGGAACGACCTACGGGGGAAGGTGCGTTCCGTGGTTACAAGACACCAGGTAACCGTACATAGGACTGGCGGTGGACCCCCGCCTCATCCCCCACAACTAACAACATGGGAGGAGCAAGTCTTGGCAATAATGCATTCTGAGGGCCTCGCAGGAGTAGCAGGAGGACTGGAGTCTGGTAAGTCAAATCTTTTCTACTAAATCCCCCACCCTACCTGCATGACATCTCAAACTCCTACCCCTACCCTCACCCCATCACTCAATCACCTCACAAATACCCCACTATCACAACCCACCCATCCAAATACCAAGCCCTGCATGCAACACCTATGCATGGACACCCATCACTAAAGCATGCCCATTAGAGAGAATCACCTAGCCCACAAAATTACCACACACACAAGGCAAAGCTGACAGGGCAATCACAACCATACAGGGAAACACACCCATGCACAAGATGGCACACGTAGATACAATAACACTGCATTTACATCCCCACAGGACCCCCACTCAAAGTCACAAGAGAGGAGTTGCCACCAACATCCTGTCCCCCCCCAGAGGAGGTCCACGGTGATGACAACAGCTTTGCACGCCTAAATCAGGATGACCAACATGGCCTATCAGGGACCTCTGGACAGTCGGTTAACCTGCCACAATCCCAACCCACCACAGAGCCTCCCCCTCAGGAAACACCAGCACAGCACCCACCCAGCTGGCCCATGCTACTGTCCCCAGGACATATCAATCAGCAGTGTGTCCACCACTACAGGCACCCCAGGCAACCCCACAAACATAGGATGATCAGGGACCTGGGGTCAGTGGCAGTGGGCACACGGTTCATGGGGCAGAGGCACAGGACAACAGGGAAGCTGGGAGGACTGCTGTGCGACAGGGGTAGAACAGGCCCAGGGAACCCACTCTCCACGAGGCACTTGCAGGGATCCTGGGAGCATACAACCATTCCCAGGAGACCTTGGGCCAGATACTGGCCAAGTTGCAGGAGACCCAGCGGCTGCAGGAGGGACAGTACCTGGGGGTCAGGGAGGACCTCAAACACATCCACACCATCCTGGTCACCACTGCAGGTGGCCAACACCATGAGTGAGGCAGTGGCACACCAAGGGGCCCCTGACACTAGCCATACAGAAAAACAGTCCTCCACCTCCACCGGCGCAAGTGGACAGGAGGCCCCACCACTGGAACAACAGGCCACCAGCACCCCACCCCCTGCAGAAGGAGAACCACTCCGCAAACGGTCCCTGTGATCCAGGCAGAAGCCATAAAACATTGCCAAGACCCCCCACCCCACGAAATAAGACTCTCCTGATCGTCACCCTTGTGTCCCACTCTGTTACCCTGTCCACCTTGAACTGCCATTGCTCCCCTTCCAATGCCCCATTGGATAATGCACCTGTGATACAAAGAGACTGGACTCTAACTGGACATTCCTCCACCATCACCCAAGCCAATTGCACATCCCCTTAACCTTTTAGCACTTAAATAAACACCCTTGGAACAAATACAAGTCTGGAGTCTGTCAATTGATTGGAAAATGTATTAATTCAACAATCTTTAAACATTGCCATTCATATGTACAGTTATATATACATTGTTATGATCTGTAGTGGGCAGCAGTAAACACACCAGGAGCCAGAGTGGGGCACAGAGATCTGAAAACAGAGATGCCAAAGGGTACAGTAAGTGGCCATAGACATAGGGAAGTCATGCAGCCATGTTCAATGTCCAACGCCCAACACAAAACTGCAATGTAAAGTGAAGTTACAGTGTCTTACCTGTGTGTCACTGGAAGTACTGCTGTATGAGAGAACGTCTGTTGTCCACATCTTCATCCTCACTGTACACAGGCTCCACAGCTGCCACAAGACCATCTCCAGGCTCATCCTCCTGCAGAAAAGGCACCTGGGGTCTCAAGGCCAGGTTGTGAAACATTCAACATGTAACGATGATCTGGCACACCTTCTTGGGTGAGTAGTACAGGGATCCACCAGTCAGATGGAGGCACCTGAACCTGGACTTCAGGAGGCCGAAGGTGCTTTCAATTATCCGCCTTGTTCGTCCATGTGCCTCATTGTAACGTTCCTCTGCCCTTGTCCTGTTATTCCTCACTGGGTCAGTAGCCATGAGAGGTTGGGCTAACCAGAGTCATCTGCAAATATTCGAGGGATACCTGTTAGACGGACAACCCCATACCCATACACCAATATATACTGGGTGGGGACCTTGGGCTCACCTATTAGCCACACCCGGTGCCTCTGGAGTTGAGCCATCACATATGGAATGCTGCTATTCCTCAAGATAAAGGCGTCATGCACAGAGCCAGGATACTTCGCATTCTCATGAGAGATGTACTGGGCCGCCAAACACACCATCGGCACATTCAGAGAGTGGTAGCTTTTTCTATTCCTGAACACTTGATCAATTCTCCGGGGATGGACAAATGCTACATGGGTACCATCAATGTCACCAATGATGTTGGGGATATGTCCCAGGGAATAAATGCCAGCATTCACTGTGGGGGAATACGATGTCGCTGCACATGTGTTTAAGCAGGGCAGACAGCAATCTGGTCAACAAGTTGGAGAACATTGGCTTAGACATCCCTGATGACATGGCCACTGTTGCTTGGAAGAAACCACACACCAGGAAATGGAGCACTGACAGGACCTGCACTAGAGGGGATACCTGTAGGCTGGCAGATAGCTGAAATCAGGTCTGGCTCCAGTGGGGCACACAGTTCTTGGATTGTGGCCCGATCAAGTCTGTAGGTTAGGATAATGTGTCTGTCCTCCATTGTCGCCAGGTCCACCAGGGGTCTATACACTGGAGAATTTCTCCATCTCATATTCATCCTCAGCGGTTGAGGTCTAGGGTTGAAAATGGTGAGCAGAGGGTCATATTCACACATCTATTGTAATAATGATGCATATCTTTATTTACAGAACCAGTATGTGAATCCAAGAGTCAGTTGATGTGCCAATGTCTGCTGTGACACAGTTAGGTGCCATGGCCTGTGCCCCCCTGAGATGGCGGCTACCTGATCTCTGAGGAGGGGCAAGAGGAAATGAGGTAATTCCAGTGGCATGCGCCACTGCGGTCGGAGGTCAATGACAGCCGCGCTACTTCGCACTGGTTAACATTATGCCCTATGTGTTCCATGGGCCAATGGCGATGTACGCCGGCGGTGACAGTACGCATTGTTGCGGATATGACCGTCATTTTCTATCTTTTCACTCACTTGCTACCTGACCTTCAACAGGAGAGGACCTACACCGCAAGTGCTGCTGTGACCTGTGTCTGGAAGCGACAATGGCTCACGTGTCAGGGAAAAAAGGCCCCTGCCTTCACTTTGGAGGAGTTGGAGAGACTGGTGAGGGGGGTCCTACCCCAGTACACTTTACTCTATGGTCCTCCAGACAAACAGGTGAGTGTACTGTGAGCATGATGAGTGGGCCATTAATGCATGGAGTGCTGTGTGTGTGAGCCACATGTATGGTGGGGCTAAGGTTTCCTGGGCAGAGTGCTGCATGTATGGTGGTCAATGTATGTACGTAAGGGGATGGGAGGGATATGGTGGGCCATGAGTATGACAGTCCAGACTGTATGACTAATCCCTTTTCTGCTGTATTTTTCCTGCAGGTAAGTGCCCATCAGAAAAAGGGTATTTGGCCTGCCATCGCCAAGGAGGTGCAGAGCCATGGGGTCTTTGACAGGCAGAGCACCCACTGCCGCAAATGGTGGGAGGACCTGCGCCGCTGGGCAAGGAAGATGGTGGAGGCCCAGCTAAGGCTGGCATCCCAACGAGGAAGGGGTGCCCGTCGTACCCTGCCCCCCATGATGTTCCGCATCCTGGCGGTGGCCTATCCGGAGTTGGATGGGCGCTTGAGGGCATCACAGCAGCCACAAGGGGGTGAGTACAAATTCAGAATCATGACTTTGCACGAGTTAAGGTTTTACCTGGGTGGGGATGTTGACTGTGGGTGCCCCTAGGCCAGGACGAACATGGCAGGATCTGAAGCACTCTAACCCCAATGGTGTTAGTGGGCATCTCCTACTAGTCAGGGCCCTGTTTGTTTCAGGTGTGTAGCTGATGGCGCTATGCTAGGTACCCCATGGGCTGCTGACTATCTTTGTAACTGGTAGTGCATGGCCTAGTGCATAGGGCTGCTCCCTGTGTTTTGTGTACGCCAACAGTAGTGTTGTTGCTGGCATTGACCAAGTGTATCCTCTGTCTCTCCCCCCCTTTTTGTTTTGTCACCCTGTCCTTGTGTGCATTTGCATCATGTGGAGGAGGAGCAAAGTCACTGGCGACGGCGGGAGCTGCATCCCACGTAGGCCTGGATGCCGAATCCACCGAGAGTGAGGGCACCAGTGGGACAGAGGGTGAGGGGATCTCCACGACGGAGACAGGAGGGGACACTAAAGACAGTGACTCGTCCTCCGATGGAAGCTCCATGGCGGAGGCGGATACCTCTGTGCCCACCCCAACAACAGGTATATCTGCCACCCCCCTACAAGCACCGCCCTCCCAGCAGCCCCTCAGCGTGTATCCCATGCCCGCTCACCCAGGAGGGTGGGCATCTGCTTCGTCCCAGGCACCTAAGTCCCTGCCCCAGTCAGCCCTGCTGCCCTCAGTGAGGAGGCTTTTGACCTCCTGAGATCCCTCACTGTTGGGCAGTCAACCATACTGAATGGCATCCAGCCATTTGCAACAAACAGATGCATACCTGAAGGGCATTCACTCTGGCGTGGCAGCCCAACAGAGAGCATTTCAGGCTCTGGCCTCCGCACTGATGGTAGCCATTGTCCCTGTATCCAGCCTCCCCCCTCCAACTTCCTCTACCCATTCCCAATCCCTTCAACCCCAGCCTATCCCAAGCACACCTTCAGACCAGCATTCACCCAAATCAACACACAGAAGTGGCGCAGGCAAACACAAGTACCACACTTCATTTCACAGGCACTCACACAAGCACCATCCCCATGCAGACACACCAACATCCACTGCCTCCACTGTGTCCCCTTCTTCCTCGTCATCCACCTCTCTCCCAGTTGCATCTCCACTGACACCTGCATGCACTACATCCTCATCCATCACTACACACTCCTCACTGGCAGTCACCACCCCCACATCCATGCACACGTCCCCTGTGTCCTCTCCAACTGTGTCTGCGACCCCTCCTCCCAAAGTACACAAACACCAGCACACACCCACCCAACAGCCCTCCACCTCCCAAAAGCATCCAGCTCCTGCACCCAAACACAGCAGACACCTCCTACAACCACTCCCTCTTGCTCCACTCCCAAACCTTTAGCCTCTTCCCGCCCCAATGTCCCTAAGAAGCTCTTCCTAGCAAACACTGACCTCTTCCATACCCCTCTCCCGCGTCCTTAACCTCGGGCCAAGGTAGCCAAAACCCAGCACAGCACCTCAGCCACCAAATCCATGTCCACTGTGGTGTCAGAGGCTCAAAGGGGGCACCCGTCAGCCCAGCCAGTGTGCTACCAATCCCTGCCAAAGGCAAGAATATTCCACCACCTGGGAAGGTGAAGAAGGGGACGGCATCCAGCAAGGGGAAGGAGCCACAACCACCCAGCAAGGCCACCTCAAAGACTCCAGCTGCCAGACCCAAGGTGACGCCACCACCTGTCAAGGGCTGGAAGGGGCACAAAACACCAGCCAAGACACATCAGCTGTCCTAGCCTGCAGGTGAAGGCCTGGTGGGTACCAGCACAACCGCCAGCACCACCACCCACACCACGGACAGCACCGCCACAAGCACTGCTGTCAGCAGCCCCAGTGGGTAGCCATCTGAGGCTGCAGGAGAAGGGCTAGAGGCTTTCCCCACCACAGGCAGCACTGGCACCTGCACCGCGGCCAGCACCGCCACCTGCACTTCTCCAAGCACTGCCACCTGCACCGCTGCTGACAGTAGCACTGTTGCCAGCAGCAGCAGCCCTAGCCTCCCCCACCACTGGCAGCACCATCACCTGCACCGCCGCAAGCACCGCCACCTGCACCACTGACAGTAGCACCGCTGCCAGCAGCAGCAGCCCCAGTGGGCAGCTGTCCGAGGCTGCAGGAGAAGGGCTGGAGCCTCCCCCAACCAGTGGCAGCACCACCACCAGCACCGGCACTATCAACACTGTGCAGCCGTAGCCGCCGGCAGATGGACTGTAGCCCTCCCTCCATGGACTATCATGCATCCTGGCCACTGCAAATCTCGTGGCTTTGACACCCAGGTGAGGGACTATGACCTGGCACCCCCCATGTGCTGCATCACTGGGCACCAAGCCCCCTCCACATACAAGTGGAGAAAGGCATCCACTCACCCTATCCTTGGCATGATGAACCACACTTGGCACCAAGCCCCCTCCAGAACTAGTAGAGAAAGGCATCCACTCACCCTATCCTGAGCAGGATGAAGCACACTGGGCACAAAGCCCCCTCCAGCACCAGTGGAACATGTGAACCACTTGAGAAACTGTGGCTTTGCACTCCCCAAGGCCAAGCAGTGGGCAAACCACCCACTTGAGAGACTTGAGAGACTGTGGCTTTGCACTCCCCAGTACCAATCAGTGGGCACACCACTCACTTGAGACACATGAGAGACTGTGGCTTTGCACTCCACAGGCCAGCAGTAAAACAAAATGGGATTTTGACCATGGCGGTTACCGCAATCCAAGACCACCACTTGAACACACTGACTGCCAGGGTGGTAACGGCTGTTGGGCTGGAGACTTCGCTCTCCAGCCCGGCAGCTGTCACAATCCCTCCCTCGGGATTACGACCCGGCCTACAACCATGGTTTTCGTGCCAAACTTACCGTCACGAAAACCATGGTGGTAGGCACTATCAGTGCCATGGAATCCCTTCCCTGGCACTGAAAGGGCTCTCCCCTGTCCCACTCCCCCTCCTCAGAGTTCTCCCCCACCCACCCCCTTCCTCTGTTGCCCCCCCGCACAACCACCCAGCAAGGCCACCTTAAAGACTCCAGCTGCCAGACCCAAGGTGATACCACCATCTGCCAAGGGCAGGAAAGGGCACAAGACACCAGTCAAACCACGTCAGCCATCCGAGCCTGCAGGTGAAGGCCTGGTGGCTACCAGCACAACTGCCAGCACCACCACCTGCACCGTGGCCAGCACCACCACAAGCACCGCCGAAAGCACCACTACTGTCAGCAGCAGCAGCCCCAGTGGGTAGCTTTCCGAGGCTGCAGGAGAAGGGCTGGAGCCTCCCCCCACCACTGGTAGCACCGGCACCTGCACCGCGGGCAGCACTGCCACCTGCACCATCGCAAGCACCGCCACCTGCACCGCTGACAGTAGCACAGCTGCCAGCAGCAGCAGCCCCAGTGGGCAACCGTACGAGGCTGCAGGAGAAGGGCTGGAGCCTCCCCCCACCACTGGCAGCATCACCACCAGCACTGGCATTACCAACATTGTGCAGCTGTAGCCACCAGCGGATGGACTGTTACCCTCCCTCCATGGACTATCACACATACTGGCCACTGCAAATCTTGTGGCTCTGACACCCAGGAGAAGGACTGTGACCTGGCACCCCCCATGTGCTGCATCACTGGGCACCAAGCCCCCTCCACATACAAGTGGAGAAAGGCATCCACTCACCCTATCCTTTGCAGGATGAAGCACACTGGGCACCAAGCCCCCTCCAGAACTGTTGCACTTGAGGCAATGCTTTCCTTTTTGAACTCTTTAGTTGCAGAACCCAATTCTGAGGCCAAGGACTGGAGGGGCACCTCAGCCAAGGGTTGGGCTCTCAGATGGCAGAATCCAACATCACCAGGAATGTTGCAAGCAGTGTTTGATGTCCCTGAGAGCAGATTATTACTAAGGGCAGGTAGGTACCTACACTTAGTAATAGCACACAATCTCATATACAGTCCAGTCAAGGTCTCAATAAATTAATCCATCCTCAGCCCCTGGTAGCTTGGCCCATGAGCAGTTAGGCTTAACTTAAGAGACAAGTGTGTAAAGCATTTAATATTTTTAAAAAAGTAAATAAGTAACACACAACACACAATAAAACTCTGACACCCATTTATTTAAAAAAAACAATGTAGGGAACTGGAGATATACATTTTTAAATATTAAGACCCTCATTCCAACCCTGGCGGTCGGTGCTAAAGCGGCGGTAATACCACCAACAGGCCAGCTGTAAAACAAATGGGATTTTGACCATGGCGGTTACCACCATCCAAAGCCACCACTTGAACACACCGACCGCCAGGGCGGTAATGGCTGCTGGGCTGGAGACTTCGGTCTCCATCCCGGCTGCCGTCCCAATCCCTCCCTTGGGATTATGACCCGGCCTACCGCCATGGTTTTCGTGCCAAACTTAACCATGGCGGTAGGCACTATCATCTCTTCCCTGGCACTGATAGGGGTCTCCCCCTCCCTCCTCCTCCTCCCCAGAGTCCTCCCTCCCTCTTCTGCCCCCGCACATATACACACCCACACGCGCACCCATACACACACATGCACACACGTATACCCACCACCACCCACGCATGCACACATGCATACCCACACACTGCAACACACACCAACGTACCTTGTCACACACATGCATTCACAACACACAACACTCATTCATGTATACATCCTACGCGACACACACCCGCCCGCACGCATACTAAAACATACACACACCCTCCCCCACACACACACAACACCCCCCACCGCCCTCTCCGGTCAGAGAACCCGACTTACCTGCTTGCAAGGGGTCCTCCGGCTGGAGACGGTCCGCAGCGCTGCTGTCAGAAGCAGCGTCTGCCAGCAAAACATCGCCAGGCTGTATCATTGCTCATGATACGGTCGGCGGTGTTTTGCTTGCATGGCGGTGCTGCTGTCAGCAGCGCTGCCTTACCGCCGTCCGCCGCCATGATGGTGTTCTGGCGGAATACCATCGGCAGTCATGATACGTGTGGATGGCTGGTAGCCACGGCAACAGTATGTTGGCGGCCGTGGCAGTAGGCAGTCAATACCGCCAATGTTGTAATGAGGGCCTAAATGTTAAAATGTGCTTTCTAGCCCCTAAAAGCAAAAAGCTTCAACCGCAGACATCTGGTCACCCTTGTCCGGGGCAAAGTCAAAGTTTAAGGCCGACCACAATTGACCTTAAGTCAGATATATTGAGCTGTAGGCCTCGGTCAAAATTTTACCTTCAGTCTTCGGGGCTAAGTTAGGCTTTGGCACAGGGAGTTACTCTGTCACAAATGTGACAGATATTGTGTCCACGATATTATTAGCCCATTATTGCCTATGGAGATTGAAATACAGCACATGGTGTCTCATTTGTGACGGAGTAACCCATCCACCAAACTCTAAATAACACCCTTAGGGGGTGATTCCGAGACTGGCGGGCGGCGGAGGCCGCCCGCCAGTCAACCCCCGACAAAATACCGCTCCGCGGTCGCAAGACCGCAGAGGGTATTTTGAGATTTGCCCTGGGCTGGCGGGCGGCCGCCAAAAGGCCGCCCGCCAGCCCAGGGCAAATCTACCTTCCCACGAGGACGCCGGCTCCGAATGGAGCCGGCGTAGTGGGAAGGTGCGACGGGTGCTGTTGCACCCGTCGCGTATTTCAGTGTCTGCTTTGCAGACACTGAAATACTTTGTGGGGCCCTCTTACGGGGGCCCCTGCAGTGCCCATGCCATTGGCATGGGCACTGCAGGGGCCCCCAGGGGCCCCGCGGCACCCCCTACCGCCATCCTGTTCCTGGCGGGAGACCCGCCAGGAACAGGATGGCGGTAGGGGGTGTCAGAATCCCCATGGCTGCGGAGCGCGCTCCGCAGCCATGGAGGATTCTCCCGAGCAGCGGAAAGTCGGCGGCAGACCGCCGACTTTCCGTTTCTGACCGCGGCTGAACCGCCGCGGTCAGAATGCTCAACGGGGCACCGCCAGCCTGTTGGCGGTGCCCCCGTGGTCGGTGACCCTGGCGGTCACTGGCCGCCAGGGTCAGAATGACCCCCTTAGTCTTTTTCTGGAGCTTGTTCTTTCATTGTCTATCCAGGCCCCTCATCAGGCTGGCTTGCAATATAACATCATCGAGTTGGCTCAGCGTGTGATCCTGATGAAGTCATGAAACTCTTGTCAGCGGGAAAAAGCTCTGTTGCTTCCGCATGATGAACGTAAAAATTAGGCCAGCTCGCAGTTTGATGCCACTGGCTGGATTTTTGTCAACTTGTCAGTTACCTTACAGAGCTTTTGTACAAAGTTGCTCCAAACTTCTTCAAACTTGTGGATCTTCTTCCTGAAGTTTCTTTTGGGGTCTTGCAGTGTCCACAAACGTGGTCTAAGTTTCCACAAGCTCTGAGTTACTCCTTGGGAGTTGGAAGAGGATGCGTGTGGGTGCTGCAGCACCCCTAAAATTACTATGATGGAGTTGAGAAGGTAAATGAGCAAAAAAGATGCATTTAAATGTACGTTTTATCTTGACACATTTGTGGTGTGTTCAAACACAGAGGTCAAATGCCTAGCTATGTCTTCTGACAATTTGCCTCCTTTACTTTCCCTAACTGCAAACTTAGAGCATTTTGTAAGGTGAACTATCTGACAATCTTGCTGGACTACAAAGAGTGTGAAACGATATGTTATAGGATGTAATTTTTTTCTAATATAACAAAAAGTGTAAGTACCTGTAAAAAAGAACTGGAGAACTATCTCAAAGTACATCAGCATTTAAGAAAGCACAAATGAAGCACATTTTTGCTATTTCTGAAGTGTGATGAAAACAGACTTTAATAGGATCAAAACAAATCAAGGTACTTTGCTTGGTGATATGGAAACAATAAGTATTATCTCAAACCTGATTTTCACACGTTATCATTTGTGTTGTGATTTTATCTGTCACACTGAATGTCAGTAAAAGTTTTATGGCCATTTCAATGGAAAATGTGCTGTCTATAAAAATAATAATATATTTGAAACAGTGTGCTTCACAACGTTAATGATCTCTGGCTGGCGTTAACGATCTGTGGCTGGATGAGTGCGTTTCATTTCTTACGCTTATTCTTTGTGTGACACTTCCAATTTTCACAATCCTTATGACTTCAGTGATATAGCATTGATGGCAGCACACACACTCAGAAAATTGTTCAAGTGCCACTGAATAGGGGGCAGTGCAAGTCTTCAATTTTAATTTTAGGTAAGAATAACAGTTCTGTCATGCTAGGGTTGAGCTTTGCATAATTTGCATGCATCCACGGTTTTATGATTGCAAGACTGTAAGTCACAGTTTACTTGCTTTAGTTGAAGATTAATTAGGTAATAGATCAATAATTAACTGTGTATCAAAATGTAGTGCCCAGTTGATTGAGAAGCGCCAGTGAGCACATATACATGTTGAAAACAAGTGGATACAGAAGGGGACTCTGAGAGATTCCATACTTTGACTCTTTGGGTATCAGCAATGGGTGCCAGAGAGGCCATTTTCAGTCTGTTGTTCCAAATGATTTTATCCAAGCAAGGGTAATTTCTTTGATACATATTTTGGTTAATCAAGCTATTAGTATGTTTTGATCTATTGTATGAAAAACAGCCTTGAAGTTAGAGATAAAAAGGCTCCTGGACCACTGGCATCCATCATCCTTTGTAACCTTTCCAAAACTAAGGGGGTTATTCTAACTTTGGAGGAGTGTTAATCCGTCCCAAAAGTGGCGGTAAAGTGACGGATATACCACCAGCCGTATTACGAGTTCCATAGGATATAATGGACTCGTAATACGGCTGGTGGTAAATCCGTCACTTTTCCGTCACTTTTGGGACGGATTAACACCTCCTCCAAAGTTAGAATAACCCCCTAAGTCTACGACTAATTCTGTATTCTGACATGGTCAAAGCCCTGCCTGCTATAAGTCTAGGAGATTGTTATGATATGAAATGATTAAGTTGGGAGAAATTTTTGTGTTTTCTAGCCACTTATATAAACAAGGAAGAAGGGTAACTTGATTAACGATTTTATTTGTGCGGTCTATTGTGGATTTTTTTAGCAAACGTTTAACAATTGCTTTTATCCACGAATCCGAAACGATGGCATAATCAAGTGGCAAGTGAACTGTGGAAGAAAAGACAAATGTCTTTGATCAAACCAGAGCTAGTTCCTGAATTAATTTGGCAGGACAAAAGTCCAAACAGGAACTTAAAGGATGTCTCTGTTTTGTGATGTCTCTTAAACAAAAGTTTTATAAATAGGCTGAAATTGCTCGAAGCTTATATTGGAGAGGGTAGCGATGTTATATATCTGGGGTGATCAGTAGTTTTGGCTTCGCTCTTCAGTCTTATTACTCCTAACTTCTCAGAAAAAAATTAGAGTTTCATTGTGGATAGAATTTTATATTGCCAACATCAAGGGGCTTGTAATTCTTTAACAAGTTTAAGTAATTCTTTATGAAGGTTTGAGGCATTTACTAGGTGATGGGAGAAATAGGTTTATTTGGCTTGTGTAATTGCCCTATATTGTACTTTGGATCTGGTAGAAAATATAAGCCTTTGGTCTGTGTTAGACCTGGCACCCTTAATTTCCCCCTGTCTTTTTGCCTCTGCCTCATGTATTTTTGAATGTGTGCTGGATTTAATTTTTGCTGGTTTTGGTACTCTGGGCACTTTACCACTGCTGATCAGCGCTAAAGTGCAAGTGCTCCCTGTGTAAATTGTGATTATGATGGGTTATCCATGACTGGTATATTTGATTTACTAGCAAGTCCCTAGTGTAGTGTGTGTCTGGGACCTGTAACTCAGCACTGATCGTGCCACCCAAATGAGTAGCACTGTAAATATGTCTCAAATCTGCCAGTACAGTATCTGTGTGTGCAGTTTTAAATTGTAAACTGCCATGTCTACCTGGCAAGTGCACTCTCTTGCAAGGTCCAAACCTTCCCTTTTAGTAAGGCACCCCTAAAGTGGGCCCAAGGTAGCCCCATGAACAGGGTGCAGTGTAATGAAAAGGTAGGACATGTACTGGTGTAGTTTACATGTCCTGATAGTGAAATAATGCAGAATTCTGTGTTCACTATTGCATGGCCTTTCCCTCCCATAGGTTAACATGGGTATTGCTTTGAAATATCTCTTAAATGCAATTTCTCATTGGGAGCACATAGAGATAAGTAGTATAGGGTCTCTGAACTCACAATTTAAAAATACATCTTTCAGTGAAGGTGTTTGTTAAATGGCGTTGTTTGAAAATGTTTAAAAAGTGGGCATTTTCTTGCTTAACCATTCTGTGTCTTTACCTGGCTGTGGAATACACTTCTGGGTCAGGATGACAGTTGGGTTGGTTGTGAATTTACTCTACACATTCACACAAAGGGAGGTGAGGTGTGACCTGCATATCCTGATGGGTCTTCCTGGGTTAGAGTGGTGGGAGGAGCTGATGCTTGCACCTGAATAGGACTGTACCTGTTCTTACACAATGCAGTGTCTAACCCCCTAGAGTGTGTCTGGGACCAGGGCAGGAAAGGCAGAGTCATGTTCTCCATAAAGACTTTCCTTTGAAGTTTGCCTACTTCAAAGGTAGAAATTATTGGACTCAAAAGCCTAGACTTTTAGAACACTTCTGGATCAAGAAGAGACTCTGCCAAAGAGGAGAGCTGAAGAGCTGTTTGGAGGATGCTGCCCCTTTGCTGTGTGTGCTTTCCTGGGTTGGCCTGCAGTTGCTACTTCTGCTTTGGAGACAACAATGACTGGACTTTGCTGTGTATCCTACTTGTAAAGTTTCTCCAAGGGCTTGGACTGAGCTTGACTCCTGTTAAGAAGTCTCAGAGACATCAAGAACTTCATCAGCCAGCCCCTGGGTTCTCTTCCTGAGGACCCTGACTTGCCAAGAGTTGCCTACTGCAGTTCCTCGGCCCTTGCAAGTGAAACTTGGAATAAAACAAGTAGAACCAGGCACCATGACTTTGGACAACTCCAGAACTGGTGCCGCTGCCCAACTCCACACAGGCTGCCCGCCCCCGAAAGCCATGGTCCCCGCTGAAGTGTAACGACAGGGACTGAGACCGCAGGCCTGACGCCACTGCTGCACCTCTGAAGTCCCGCAAAACTGTGAGTCCCGAGTGCCATGTCACTTACTCCTGTGACACTCGACTGTGCTGTGGCGCCTGTGGCCCTGTGTAGTGACTGCAAATCTGGGAGGTCACCCCATCTTGTCTTGACCCGCTGGACTCATTGACCCCGCCGGATCATAAGGAACCGATGCTTCATCGCTGACTGCGCCTCACCTCTACCGCCTCCATAAGGAACCAACACCTCACCTCCCCTGCATAGTAGTAAGGAACCAATGCCCCACCTCCTGTGTAGCTGTACGTAACTGACCCCGCATTGGCTCTAGTAATGCCTCACCTCTCTGATTCCGTGCACCGTCTTCGACTCTGCCTCTGTTCTAATATACTCCACCTGGGGCCCGTGAGACTCTGTGACCGACACCACACTCCCTCGTGAGTGGCATCAGACTGTTGGGAATGACTCCTTCATGACGCCATGATAGCAGCAGTTGGAACTACGGTGTTTTTAAGTGCTTTATTGAGATTTAGAGGGTCATTCTGACCCTGGCGGCCGGTGGCCGCCAGGGCCACCGACCACGGGAGCACCGCCAACAGGCTGGCGGTGCTCCAACGAGCATTCTGACCGCGGCGGTTCAGCCGCGGTCAGAAGCGGAAAGTCAGCGTCTCCCGCTGACTTTCCGCTGCTCGTTTGAATCCTCCATGGCTGCGGAGCGCGCTCCGCAGCCATGAGGATTCTGACCCCCCCTACCGCCATCCTGTTCATGGCGGGAAAGCCGCCATGAACAGGATGGCGGTAGGGGGGGTCGCGGGGCCCCCGTAAGAGGGCCCCGCAAAGTATTTCAGTGTCTGCCTTGCAGACACTGAAATACGCGACGGGTGCCACTGCACCCGTCGCACCTTCCCACTCCGCCGGCTCGATTACGAGCCGGCATCCTCGTGGGAAGGTCGTTTTCCCCTGGGCTGGCGGGCGGTTTTTCAGCAACCGCCCGCCAGCCCAGGGGAAAACTCGTAATACCCGCCGCGGTCTTTTGACCGCGGCGCGGCATTTTGGAGGGCGGCATCCTGGCGGGCGGCCTCCGCCGCCCGCCAGGGTCATAATGAGGCCCTTAATCTTTTAAAATTCATATCTTTCCTTGTGTATTTTGAATTTTTTTTGTATTTGTTGTGTGTTTCTTAGATAAATATTGGCTATTTTTTAAAACTGCTGTAGTGTCCTTTTGTAGTGTTTTCACTGTGTTACTGTGTGTGGGTACAAATACTTGACACATTGCCTCTGAGATAAGGCTGACTGCTGATGCCAAGCTACCAAAGGGGGTTATCTAAGGATTGTGACCCCCTTACTCGAGTGATGTCCCTACTTGGACATGGTGTAAACTGACTGCCAACTACAGGCCCCATTTCTAACAGTCTGAGTCATCTGACTTATGAAACTGGTGTTCAGTCTAGAGCAAGTCTATTTCACGGAATATAAATTTACTTGAAAACCACAGGCTGTTTTTTTCTCAGAAATCCTAGACTTGGCTTGCAAGGGAAGCACTTAATAAAAACCTTGTCCAGTAGAATTACAAAATTTAAAAAGTTAGGGTTATTATCCAAAGAGTTACGTTGAATGTTCTCATTTAATTGTGTACTTTTGTGTCCCAATTCAGGGGCTGAGATGTGTTTCCATCTTCTACAATGTCATTAGAAGAAGATAGATTGTTTCCCACAGAAATGTTAGATGTAAATAGAAAAGCCAATGGATCAAACCAAATTGTGAATACTGGTTTGACAATCCGAATGCCCTTGATATTTGAAAAAAAGGGGTCTAGTAGATGGCCAACTCTATGTATAGAATTGCTAGTTTCCAATTTTAGCTTATACAAATTAAGGGGGTCACTAAAAGTTTGGCAGACGGAAAAGGCCGCTCCGCCAAACTCCCCGGGTAAGGTTGCAGCACGTGCTACTGCCTTCCCGTGGGCCCCATTACGACTTCCCCGCTGGGTCTGTGGGCAGAAACTGTGTTTCTACCTGTTGGCCCAGCAGGGAATAGCCCACAACATTGACACTGGCTCATAATTGAGCTGGCAGCAATTTTGTGGTGTGTAGGGTGCAACAGCACCCGTTGCGTCTTTCACTGTCTGAAATAAAGTGAAAAGCACAACAGGGCTATACATGCGGGCCCCTGAACTGCCCATGCCAAGCATGTGGACAGTGCAGGGGCCCCCAAGAGGCCCTCTGCAAAATAAAAAAAACAAAAAATCATAATTAATCATAATTAAATCCTCATCATGATACAGCCTAAGGTTTCTATCACTGAGCGCCCTAACTCCCTTGTCCTAGTTGCCTATAAAGAACAATGCATTGCATATGGCATTTGTTATATTTTCAACAATACATTTTAAAACATGTTATTTCACTCCAGTTTCTTTCATTGCCTTGCCTAGGTTTCACCTAAAACTTTGTTCTCCTAGGTCTACTGAGTGTGGGGATTCCAGACATGCATGTGTTTTCAATATGCTTGGGGTGCCAAAAGACAGTAGGCTGGGATTCAGTGCATTCAGGAAGTTTCAAATGCAACTGAAAGTGAAATACTGATTTGGGGCACTTGTCTTTGTTTGCAGATATTGCTTGCATACCTTCTGAAAAAACATTGCAGCCATATCTTAACAATATATGCACAACCTAGATTCCTATAGTTGGGTGCCGCACCACCCTCACTCCGATTTCCTTTGCCGGAAGAACATGGTGAACATGATATCTGACAGATTTTCAGTGACTGATAAGTTCATTTTTAGATATTTCCGACACCTGAACTAAATGAGTGGAATCAGGTCAGTCTACACTTAGGTGTAAATCTACATTCGGAAATGGTGAATTGCAAAAAAGGGTAAATATACTAATATGCACACATATTTTTACCTTTGCCACTAGCCCCTGAATTTAAAAGTGTAAATGTACTACTAGTACTTTTTCACCAATAGGGGATGATCTCCACCACAGTGGTGGAGTTCTCCATGTACGAAAAGGAGGGAAAATAATAATGTTTATTATTTGAAAAACAAATATTAAAAATTGTTTCAAGTAAACTATAAATGCAAAATGATTTAAAATATGTATTTGTAATCAAGAACTAACAAAAACACATGGAATCGTCAAAATGAATATATTTATGAAATAAGCGAATAATTTAAATATGATTTATTTTATTAATATTGTTTTAACCAAAATGAAAAACGCACATTCATCTGGATTTTCTATATTTTATTTATATGTAGTACATTTTATTTAAAACGTTTTTATATAATACAATATATATTTCTTAAATTTTGATAACTCATTACAAATATAATGTAAATGGTTTGATTAATTATTATATTTTAACAATGTAATTGATTATTAATTGTATATGCTTTTTACACTATCTTTGGCGCCGCTCCAGCTGACAGGCACTCGCCTGGCAAGGGTAAAACTCATTAAGGACTACACATTTTGTGATTCTCCAGTGAGACAGGAGGAATGCACCTGTGATATTTAGTGAAGCATAACCCCTATGTTCATAGACATTTTGCTTGGCAGGCTCCGAATGGACTTGGCATGCACTGCAATTGGCAGCCACTCATTTGCAAATAAGGAGCAGTCCTTACCCTACTGCTAACTACGGCAAATATATACTTCAAAGGGGTGTCACAGAAACACCCTTTCAAAAAACAGGTATATGTAATAGGTACAACAAAAGGTGCAGCCATTGACATTTCCAGATGTCGTTCCATCCCATCTGTTGTTCCAGTGAAATGGAACCGAGTTTCATTAAATCAGGTATTCCCCTTCTCTAAATGGACATTTTAAGCTTGCACACAATCAAAAAAGAATCTATGATGTATTTCTGCTGTAACTGACCTATATCTTCAAGGTTCAATATTAAACCTTTTGATCTTGGAACCCCCATAACTGTAATGCACTGTGTGTCATTCACAGATTAAGAGCTGCAACTTTGCTAAGCACCTCAAAATTGGCCCCAGCCTAAAAAACACTTAAGCACGATTCGAAAAAAACAGTAAATTAAATGAACCAAACACCACTGTACTCTTTTCGAGGTGCCGAGTACACTACAAGGGTATCAATACCTACATCTCCATCCCACTCTAACCGTATTAAAAAATGCCTTACCCCAGAATGGACGAAAATAATTAACTCCTTGATTTCCCAGTTTCCCAGTTTCTTTTAATATCTTGCAGTTCCACCCACCTTTGCCACAACAGTGTTAAAGGTGGTAGCTTTGTCTTTTCTTTGATGTGCATCCTCTTGAAAAATTCCAGCATCCCGCACAAAGGGCCTCATTTATGAGGCCCTAGAGGGTCGCTGCACCACCAGAGCATCATATTTTTTTACGCTCCGCTAGCGCCGTGTGTCGCCCATATTTACAAGGCCGCGCAAAGCCACCTTGCACGGCTTTTCATGGCCTTGTAAATATGGACCCCTTTCAGGCATAGACCTGTGTGAAGGGGGCATTCCATGAGTGTTGCTTAGGGTGTTCCCATCCAACACCCATGGAACCCGAAGGAATCTGGCACATTCCCAGATTTACAATTCTGGGAATGGTCAGCTTCCTACACCACCTCAGGGGTGGTGTAAAATTGACACAACACAGAGAAATAACTTTATTTCTGCCAACTTTTTCCTTTTTCTTTTTCTGCAGCACACATAGAAAGAGGAAAACACCTCTTGTGATTGTTTTGTGACAAAACAATCATCCTCAAAACGCAGGCAACCAGCACTTTTTAATTATCAAACTTTGACCAAGAGAAAGATAAGGGCACCATGACATGACAATAAATACAATAGCAAAGAGCCAAAACCATAAATAAGGGATAAGAAAGAATCTGCAAGTGTGAAATAAAAAGATAGGAAGTGGAGACCATTAAAAGAAAGATGCATGAGTTAGAATCAAATTTAGGCACTCTTGGTATTCAGCAAACTAGGCCTTTGCAGCACTGGCAACAGGCTCATAAGAAAAACTTTGGTCCCTTTACTTACTTTTTTTAAAATTAAGCACTATGTTTGCATCAGAAACTGGAGCGTCAGGTATGTGCTGTCCTAGGATGTAACGCACGCATAGCATGCACCTGAAACATGATAGTAGATTAATGAGGCACATTCTCTAGAAGGATCGCTACCTCCTCAGTTCAACATTTTTATGGAAAGGTTGCCCATCTTTACAGGTAACTCAAGAAGATCAACAGGAAAGACTTAAAGATTTATTTTCAAAAATGCTGTCAATAAAAATAGAGCCATGCCCTACTTTATAATCTAAGGCTTTCAATATTAAGGGCATATTTAGGAGCCCCTAGTGCCACCTTAGCGCTGCCATAGTGTCATTAATTGTCACCAAGGGGGTGCTAAAGTGGCTTTTCTGCTGTGCCATATTTACAAACTGGCACAATGCATGCATTGCGCCATTTTGTAACCCTTTGGGCCACATTATGCCTGCGCCAGACATATTGTATGCAAGGGGAAGTTCCAGCACTAGGAGGCCCACAAAAATGGTGTGGTAAAATTTTAAAGATTTCACTGCCCCATTTTTGGCATCATTTTAACACGTGGCCAGAGCAGGTGTTAAAATGAAGCTCCGATTGTAACATATGGGCCTCTTTGCACTTTGCTGTACAAGATTCAAAAGTTTTGATGCTAGTGTGGCAAAGTGCCACAATAGCATCCAAAATGTTAACACTATTGTGCTAATGGCTGTCATGGTGCTCAGTTTAAAAAAAATTGGTGCAACAATGGTATCGTTATGTGCCGTGGGGGGGCTTGGGGGGAGTTGGGAGGGGTGCAAGAAAAGTGGTGCATCATAGCTACTGCTACTTTAGCTACAATATGGGCCTTAGTTTCCCGGAGGAGACCACGGTATTTAGCAGACCCTGTGAAATTCAATTCACATAGTTCAAGTTCGGAATTTACTGGGTACCATAAAGTGCACCTCTTCCAGGTTCTTCCCAAAACATGAGGTGCAACATACATATTTTTCTGCTTTGCTTTGTCCAACTGAATCAACGTGTCCCGACATGTATTCCGGGCCATTTTATTCTTGTTTATTTTTGGCAGGTGGTGCAGAGTTTAGTGCAGCCGGGCATTACGGGCCAGAGTAATCATAGACCCACTTGTAATCGTTATTTGTGGAGGAATTGTAAAATACAGGGGTTCTCAAACAGTGGCGGCCGGCAGCTTTAGGAGGGAGGGGGCGGGCAGGAAGCACAAACACACTCATTATCTCAAACACACACGTACGCAAGCACATCCATTAACAACACTCATAACATTCAAACATGCATGCACGCACCAAACATTAATTTTAAAAGATCACACACACACTCATTCTTTCAAACACACACGTACGCATGCATGCATATCCATTAACAACACTCAAAACATTCAAACATGCATGCACGCACTAAACATTAATTTTAAAAGATCACACACACACTCATTCTTTTACACATACACGCACGCACATCCATTAACAACACTCATAACATTCAAACATGCATGCATGCACCAAACATTCATTTTTAAAAGATATCACACACACACACACGCACACACTTACCTTCAGCCTCGGAGGTCACAGGAGGCTTAGGGCTGCTGCCTTCCTAGGGTCAGCCAATGAGGGAAGGCAGCAGTCCCAACCTCATCACAGAGTGGGATGGGGTCAGTGAAACTGCTGACCCCACCCCACTCTGTGGCAAAGTGTCACTGATTTACACTAGTCCTGGGTGCTTCAGGGCTTAAACCTGAAGCACCCAGGTCATAGTCAATTGGTGACACTTTCCTCATCACCCAGGGGAGGGCCTCGAGGCAATTTTGCTGAGCCGAGGAGGTCACGCCCATAGGAGCTGTGACCTCCTCAGCCCAGCAAAGTTCAGCTCTGGCAGCCAGGAGTCTGCGAAAATCGCGCATGTCTGCTCCTGGCTGCCTGACCTGAACATGAAGAGTGTCTGTTAGGTTGACCTTTGTTCAGCCTGACAGACACTCTTCATGATGGGCAAAAGGTGGGGGTGTGTGGCCCCTCCGCCCTAAAGGACGGGCCACTCCTGTTCTTAAAATCAAGGCCTAAATTCCTACTACAGTGGACAGCTTCTGTCAACATCATGAATGCGCTAAGTCATACTTTCGATAACGGCAATTTTCCATAATTGTCAATCCGTTTAATATAATCCAAACATTCCTTTGAAGAATTGCAAGTCAGTCTTACTATTTTGTTACCACAAT
Organism: Pleurodeles waltl; assembly: GCF_031143425.1. Taxonomy (NCBI): domain Eukaryota; kingdom Metazoa; phylum Chordata; class Amphibia; order Caudata; family Salamandridae; genus Pleurodeles; species Pleurodeles waltl. Next base: position 334,585,271 of record NC_090444.1, on the reverse strand, counting down.
ACATTTTGTGTCTATATTGTTATGGTTTAAAGGGAGAAATGTTGCAATTACACTAGCGAAAAATGAAATAACTTTGAAAAATAAGACTGAGGGGGTACAAATCCTGCCTGTTCTTGATTTCAGCATGAACGGTCAGAGATTTTAAGCAGTATATTAAAAAGGTTTGGTTTTGAAAGGTTGTTTTTGCCTAATTGACAAATCAACACCTTGAGATTTATCTAATTACTGATTGAGAAGACTTGCTGAACAGTATTTGTGCCTAACCATGTCCCACAATTAGAGGCAGTGACAGAAATCTTCCATGAACGAAATGAGACTGTCATTTGGCTGTGACAAGCTGGAGTTTCCTTTGCATTTCCTCTCAGAAGTAAGATAAGGGATTTATTTGATCAAGTTGACAGTACCAGGGAGCTATGACATTATCTGCATCATATCTCTGCAAAGTTGAGGATGAGGTTGCATGAAATAGTGTGACTTGAGAATGCCCACAAGCAGGCCTTGAGGAATATCCTTCTAACTCTTTTGGCTTTAGATGACTGTGTCATTTTTCTGTCAAATGGAATGACAGAATGCAAAAATGCTTTAATATTTATGTGGGCACTTTGATTATGCGGAGGTATTGTATATTGATGTTATATAATAATGGCTGACGATGCTATACAGCACTTAAATTCCAAACTTTTTCTATTTCTTCTTTGTGTGCCCTATTTCACTCCAAGCCTACACTGAAGGGGAGAATTAAGTACATTTAGGCATACATGATATACTATAAAATCGATACACTTCATGCAGAAGGTTTCATGTGGTATACTTCAGTAAAGAGTAGCTGGTCTTTCTTTAGTATATCATTAGAACCAGGGGACTTAGGTTCTTTGCCTTGGTTGTACTTTTGTCTGACTAATTTCTCCTAGAAAGGCTGTGTCTGGTGGACATTTAGGTGCTTGAGGAGATGGTGACATTGGCATTGTCTACAGCGATAATCCCGTTGGCACTCACGTCCAGATGGAAAGAGGTGAAGGTGGGTCCTTAGAGTTTCATGAGGACTCCCACAGTCCATTTGAAGTGTAAAGAGGGACCACACAAGGCAAGTAACAGAAAGGAAGAATGTACAGGAGGGAGGAAGGTTGGGCTCAAAGAGGGCAGCATTTCTAAAACAGGATGGTGCTTAGACTTATGTAAGTATACATCTATTGATCAAATATTATGATAAATAAAATTTGAATAAAGAGAAGAAGAAAAGAAACAACTACTGTCTAGAGACAGTACTAAGAAGAACAAAAGAAGGAAAGCAGGCTAAAAATTACACCATACAAAAGAACAGGGGGCAAATAAAAGAGGGAGGGGAAGAGATGAAAAGAACACTTAACTATATCAAATAATTGAACAAATTTGTTTTCATATGTGTTGTCCTGAGGCACAGTCCTGGAATGGAAGAGGGAAGAGAGGTTAACAAAGCTGACCAAATTACCACCAAGCACCTTCCGATGAAAATAAAAGACGAGAAAGACTAATGACGTGTTAATACATCTGGGAAAGAAACACTTAAAGACAATGGTGGCATGCAGAATATTGAACATTTAGTGCTCTTTTCCTTGTAGAAGATAAATTAAACAAAAATATTTTAAAAAGTAAAAATACCCTTATGCCCTCATTACGAAGATGGTGGGTTGGCCGGACATGCCGGCATTGGCTCCTGAAACCGCCGCCGGCATGGCTGGCCAACCTGCCATATTCTGAACAGGGTGGCGGCCCTCACTCACCGCCAGGCTTCTGCCGTCAGGCAGCCTGGCGGTGAGTGGAAACACTATCCGCCAGGGTAGCTGCACTACCCTGTGGATAAAGTTCCCATTTCCACTAGCCTTTTCCTGGCACCTGCCGCACAGAGGCATAGACGGCGGCTCCATGTGGAGTCGCCGTCAATGTCCAGCCTGGGCCTTTCTGTGAGCCAGGGGGCGGAAACAATGTTTCCGTCCGCCAGCCTACAGAAATGTTCATAATTTGGCTGGTGCGGTTCCGAGGTCGCTGGCGGTCAGTGTTTTGACCACCAACATGATCACGGTGGTTGTTACCGCCGTGTTCATAATGACCACCTTAATCTCTAATCGTCACGAAGTTGTCTTTTATAGACTCACATTTGGTGGTCAAAAGTGGGATTGGAGTACATTATTATGGATGCTAAAATTTAGCAGTTAACAGAGGGTCAGACACACCTTCAACTAGTGTTTAAACAATACTTGAAGAATGTGCATTAGGCCTGAGGTGCTTTACATCATGCTCTGGTATGACAAACATGTAAGCTCACTCAGAACACTGCAGCACAACATAGCTCTATTTTACAGCTGGACAATCTCATGGTGAATACTCAGGCACACACCCAGGGATATCTTAAGGATTTCGGGGGGCCTCGGCAAAACTTAAATTGGGACCCCTGTTCGGAACAGCATTGTATGCATGATCTATTTTCAGCTCCTTCATGCCCTTTGACCAGGTCACTAACAGTGTACGGACACAATGGTCCAAATTCTAAATGTATTCACATCAAATATTTATGTATAGTGATATGTGTTTTCTCTATTATAATACAGCAGCAGTTCACTAATATTTTCGCAAATAATGTTTGTGACCCCCTTCCATTTCTCATATGCGAAGTCATGCTGTTTTCATGTAAAAGAAACTTTGTTCATGGGTGTTGCATAGTGCGGAAAGACAAACATTTCTCAGCAATATGTCTGTAATTGTCTTCCATATATCGCCAACATTAAACTAAACTAAAGGTCAACGGTATTTAAAACAACTCTCTGTTCAAGAGTATTTTAGAGTCATTAGGGCAAAGCTCCCTGCAGAACAGAGCTGGCTCTATGTGTGTGTGTGTGGGGAGGGGGAGGCTGAAAGTGTGAGACCCTGGACCAATGCCCACTTTGCCCATGCCTTAAAACGTCTCTGGGCACACCCCAATTTGTCAGTAGCTGTACTGCTGATGTGCTGAGGGGCGAACCCTAATTTGTTTGTCTTTGATAGGGTAGCCCAAAATGCAGCTTGGTTGGCCGAACAATGGGAACAATGTATTGCTCCTGTGTTAACAGGTGTGCTATAAAACAGCACACCAGTCCATAAATCGCATGAGATTAGTTATTTGTGGGGGCACATAACGGCTACTCTATAAAGGAAACATCTGGACACTGAGAGCTTTTGATTAACATTTCAGACAGATGAATGGAAACCAAGAAAAGGTCCTTTAGCTCCAGTTTACTAGACAAAACACCGAGGGCCATATATTTATGTTCTGTTTGCGCTGAATTTACCGTCATTTTTTTGGATGCAAATTTGGCGTAAACTTAACTCCATATTTATATTTTGATGCTAGACCCGCCTAGCGTAAAAATATAGAAGTTAACGTCATTTTTTGGATGCGTGAAACCACCTTGCGTCAATGAGATGCAAGGTAGGCGTTCCCATCCAAAAATAACTCAAAGCCCCTCGTGCCTTATTTATCCTCCCATGCAAAAAAGGTTCACAGGTGGGAGGAGAAGCCTACCTAGCGCCATTGTTTGACACTTGGGTCAGAGCAGTTAGGGGACCTTTGGACCGATTTCCATGGTCAAACACCATGGAATGGGCCCACAGGTGCCCACCACAAGCCCCAGGACCACCCCCATTCACACCAGAGGGACACCAGTGGATGGGGGACCCCATCTCAGGTAAGTAGGGTAAGTATAGGTAAGTATTTTTATTAAAATGTTTTAAGTGCCTTTGAGGGCTTTGAAATGGGCCGACCTGCAGGGTTCTATGGCCATGCACTGGGGACACTGGTCCCCTGTGCTGGCCATTGGTGTGGTGGGCATGACTCCTGTCTTTTATAAGAAAGGAGTCATGTGGTATGGATGATTTTGTGTGAGGAAATGACACTAGGCTGGTTAACCACATTTTTTGCCCTAACCAGCCTAGCGTCATTTTTTAAGGCGAATCCCCCTTCACCCATACTGCCATACCCACCCAGTTGACGTAATTTTCCTGACGCTAGCCCAACCTTAGCGCCGGCTTGCAGGATTCCATCAATTTGGCGCCCGGCTGGTGCTTTGGAATGTCGCAACCCGGCTGTTAGAAATGGGGTATTTGTTTGTCAGTCAGGATACCCACTGCCCAAGCAAAGACCCACACTCTAGTCAGGGTAAGTCACACACAATCTAAATTATCCTGTTCCCACCCCCTGGTTGCTTGGCACTGACCAGACAGGCTTAACTTAGAAGACAATGTGTAAAGTATATGTGTAATAAATCATGCAATAACACATTATAAAAACCACAAAAATACACCACACAGGTTTAGAAAAATAGAGAATATGTATCTGAGTTGATTATGGTCAAAATGATCAAGATTTGATCAAGTTGAGATATCACTTTTGTAATGATAGAGTCTTTAGTTCTTAAAAAGCAATGTGTCTCTTGCAAGCACAAAGTACCTGGTTTGTGTCTAAATTATCCGCCCAGGACTGCAGAGGAGGAGATGCTCGGAAAACGGGGAGGTGTGCGTTGGTTTCTCCAGGGGCACACTGATGATGCGTCAGTGCTTTTCCACGCAGCAAGGGCTTTGCGTCGATTTCCAGATTTCCAGATTTGGATCCTCTTTGGGTTGCAGGGTATTTGGATGCCCCAGGGACGATGCAGAATAACCCTGGTATGCAGGACAAAGTCACAGGAGCTGCGTCAATCCGGTGGGCGATGCAGAGAAATTTCTATTGCACGGCAGGCGCAGCTTCGATTCCTCTTGCAGGAAGTCAGGCTGTGTCATTCCGGCTCTGTTATGCGTTGATCCAGGGAGCCATGCATTGACGTTCCGGTCACAATGCTGGTGCTGCGTCGATCTCCACTCACGGAGCCAGGCTGCATTATTCAGGTTTGCCATAGTGGTGATTTTCTCACCATAGGGCAGGCTGTGCATCGATTCCGGCAGGCTGTGAGTCGATTTTCACCGCACATGGAGTTCTTTACAGAGGTGAAGGCTTTTTGGGCCTGAGATTTCAGGAAACAGGTGGCAAGCTCAATCCAACCCCTTGGAGAGCACTTCTCAGCAGAGCTAGAGAGCAGCAAGGCAGCAGGACAACAGCAAGGCAGCAGTCCTTTACAGCAAAGCAGTCAGGTGAGTCCTTCTGGCTGCCAGGCAGCTTCTATTAGCAGGTTGCAGGTTCTAGTTCACAGTTCCTTTCCCATTAGGTATCTTGTCAAGAAGTGTCTTCAGAAGTGTCTGAGTAGGTAGGGTCAGAGACCCGGTTTAAATACCCAAATGTGCCTTTGAACTGGGGGAGACTTCAAAGAGTGGTTTAGAAGTGTACAAGGTCCCCTTTCAATTCCATCCTGTCTGCCAGGGTCCCTTGTAGGGGGTTTGGAAGTCCATTGTGTGAGGGCAGGCCACTGTCCTTTGACATGTAAGTGTCAGGCCATCCACCCTCCCAGCCTAGGAAGACCCATTCAGTATGCAGATATGTGCAGGTGTGACTGAGCATCCTGTGTTTGGGGTTGTCTGAGTGAAATGCATAAGGTAGCTGGCAACTAACCCAGCCAGACATGGATTGGAAGGCACAGAAGGATTTAAGTGTAAATAAATGCTAATTTTCTAAAAGTAGCATTTCTAGAATAGTAATATTAAATTCAACTTCACCAATACGAGGTTTTCTATAACCATTCTGGCCATACTAATTATGACCTGGATACTCCTTTCAGATCAAAATCTACCACTCAAACAGTACATGAGGGTAGCCCTAATGCTATCCTATGAAAGGAGCAGGCCTCACAGCAGTGTAAAATGAATTTAGGAGTTTTACACTACCAGGATATATAGAACACACATGTTCATGTCCTGCTTTTACCTACATAGCACCCTGCCCTATGTGCTACCTAGGGCCTACCTTAGGGTTGACATATGTAGAAAAAGGGGATTTTAAGGCTTGGAAATTACTTTTAAATGCCAAGTCGGAGTGGCAGTGAAGCTTGACACACAGGCCTTGCAGTGACAGGTCTGAGACATGGTTAAGGGCTACTTATGTGGGTGGCACAACCAGTTCTGCAGGTCCACTAGTAGTATTTAATTTACAGGCCCTAGAGGCATATAGTGCACTTTGCTAAGGACTTACAAGTTAATTAAATATGCCAATTGGGTATGCACCAATGTCTCCATGTTTTAGGGAGAGAGCATATGCACTTTAGCCCTGATTAGCAGTGGTAAAGTGTGCAGAGTCCAAAAGCCAGGAAACATTATGTCAGAAAAAGAGAAGGAGGAAGGCAAAAAGATTGGGGGTGACCCTGCAGAAAGGCCATTTCCAACACCGGTGCTATACTGTTTGCCGCACAACTGCGTTTGATAATTTTTGCATCAAAAGGTATGAATATTGGCCCTAGGGCATAAGTGGTTAAGACCTGTATTGCGACTTAAGAAGATATTTTGAATAAAGCCTACTAACAACCATTTCTCAATTACTGATCTCTTTTCACCCAAAAATGAGTGAAACATCATAAAGTGGAGTGACATGAGCCCATAAAGATTGTGTGTGCATATCAGTGGCCCCAGGATTTAACAAAGGGGCAAAGAACCAGTTGTCCTAATTAAATACAAAACTATAGAATGAGCAGTTTAAAAAAAAGATTTGAAGCCAGTTACATCAGGTAACATGACAAATTAGATTAGTTAAGTTATGGTGACACCCCCATTTTAGCTTCTCCCAGTATTTTGATTGTGTAGTATGGTGACATATTGTGTGAAACTGTCCTAAGAAAACAATAGATGAGCCAATGGAGATAGTATGTGTAGCTGACCATGTTCTATAAACAGGATAGAAAGGTAGAAGTGCTGAATATTTAAATATGTAGATATAGCTGATGGAAAAACAATCAAGCTTCATTTGATACTGAATGGTGCAACCAGTCTGTTGTAAGAAGACCATTTGTGGGAGAAGACAAGTAAGTAAAATGTGAGGTGTGTGCATTCCATGCTCTTGTGGTGAGTTGAGCATCAAAAATAAGCTAAACTGCTGAGTTGCTCCAAGGTATTGAGCCAAAATGGAGAGTTAGGAGCTGCTAAATCGTGCTACATAGATTGGTGAAAGGAAACTGTTTTAAAGACTCAAGTGGATTAAAAGTAAGCGGTGGGCATACCTGATATCTTTTTCCCTAGTGTAATTATTTGCAATTAACACATAATGACACAAACATATGCATAATTGTGTGAAAAGCATATTCCAGCAATTAGCACTATATTCCTAGTGAAAAATGCACCTGCACATTCCAAATGGGCCTGAGGATGCATTTTGCTCTAGGAAAATTACAGTAAATAATACAGGACTCGAACAGCAGTAGCCAGCCGCTGCTCACTCTCTCTTAGTTTGTTGTTCCTGTGGTCCTGCCCCAAACTACTATTAATTACTCAAGCCGGTGCAATCATGTAACTTTGGTAATTTTGCATCCAAGTAGTAATGTGTAATTACTCAAATTCCTTCAATTGCTCTGGTGTAAAACAATTTCTCCTAGGCCTAATTAAAAGAATATAGAAGACTCACTTTTGCCATCAAAGACATTTGCTCCACTGGCCAACTTTCATCCAACAATGTTGTATTTCTATCCAATGTGCAGTGTTCCTTTGAAGGCTTACACTGTATCAGGGCAAAATGTCACCTATGCAGACAAAGCTCTGCATATGCTTACATTTCTGGATAAACCATGGCATATTTCAGAGTTGCATAGCAGTGAAGACCATATATAATCTTAAAGACAAAGGCCTTCATTGAGACATTGGCTGTAACTGCCATCTACCACCACAGCGACTGCTGCCAACATACGGTCACCGCGGCTACCAGCCGCCCACCTGCACTATGACCCTCGATGGAATTCCACCAGAAGGCTGGCGGAATACCGCCGATCGTCATGGCGGCAGACGGCAGTAAGGTGGCGCTGCTGCTGCCATGCCAGCAAAACACCACCTACCGTATCATGAGCAATGATACGTCCTGGTGGTGTTTAGCTGATGGACGCTGCTGCTAATAGCAGTGCTGTGTCCAGTCTCCAGCCGGAGAACTCTCTGCACTCAGGTAAGTCGGGTGCTCCATCAGTAGGGGGGGTGAGGGGTGTTGTGTGTATGTGGGGGTGTTGTGTGTAGGGGGTGTCTGTTTATGATTGCATGCATGCGGGTGTGAGTCGGATTGAATGTATTCGTGAATGCCTGAATGTGAGTGTACATGTATTTTGTATGTGTTGTGAATGCATATGTGCGTCAGAGTATGTTGGTGTGTGTTGCGGTGTGTGGGCATGTATGTGTGCGTGCGTGGGTGGATGTGGGTATGCGTGTGTATGTGTGTGTGTGTGTGAAAATGTGCGGGAGGAGAGGGAGGGGGAGTAAGAGAGACCCTTATCAGTGCCAGGGAAGGAATTCCCTGGCACTGATAGTGTCTACTGCCGTAGTTTTTGTGGCGGTACGCTTGCCACAAAAACCATGGTGATAGGCGGGGTCATGATCACGAGGGTGGGATTGTGACGGCCACCTGGCTGAAGATCGAAGTCTTCAGCCCAGCGCCCGTTACCACCCTGGCTGCCGGAGTGGTACACTGGCGGTTTGGCTTAAGCCAATGTCTTAATTTGGGAAAAGGTACCGCCAGCCTGTTGGCATTACCTTTACCCAAATTACTGCCGACCTCCAGGGTCGTAATGAGGGCCAAAGACTTATTAATGCAAAGACAAAATTCTTTCCTTGTACTCAATCAAGAAATGCAGAAATGTGCATTGCCTTCTGGAGCTGAGGTGAATGGCATTGGATTTAAACCAGTTTTGTCTTAGACTGCACAAAGTACATATTAAAAAGCTTAAAGGTATTTTTTTACTGTGATCAAAAATCAGATTTCACCATTAAATCAGATTAAAAAAATTAAAGGAAATACAACTTGTTGCTAGCATTTTGTCAAGCTGAAATGCAAAATAATGTTAAGTGTATCTAGACCTGGAAAAGCAGTACACCTACTTAATGAAACCACTTTATGGCTTTCAGTCACTCTGAGGGCACCTATTCCAGATATATAGTATGTCACCTTTGTACATATTAGGCAGCCTGCTGTGTGTGCTTTCAAGGTGCACTTTTGAGGTGTCAGAAACAAATAAATGTGCTTACATGGCAGAGGAATGTTTCTCTTCTATGTGTTCCAAGTGCCATTGCAGGGGTTTTAAACCCTTGCCCGTACAGCACTGTGATGTTTCTGGCAGACATATATATTTTGTCATCTGAATCTTCTCTACAGTCCATATACAACATTTATATTCCATGCCAGTGGTCATGTTCTGAACCATTTACTATTGCCTTATAGGAAAGTTAAGTGCAAATCAGTTCTGCGAATGCCATTTTAGGGCTAGAACACAAGCACTGTGATACTGAGTATCAGTGTTACAGTGTACAGAGTTCTGACATCAGCCAAACATAGGGTCCTAAAAAAGGTGAACAATCAGGGGTAGCTGCATAGAGATGAAACATTTTGTCTACATTACTTCAACCCCACATTTGTGGACTCTTTATGTGGGAAACAATCACTCATTCAGTCTAGTTTGCTTTTTGAAGACAGTCCTGATTGAAAACTGTCCATTCTGTCTCAGTTGTTACCAAGGCAGTTGAAAGTTACTAAATCCAAAATTCATAACTGGATGCTTTTTATTTCTGGGGTCCTGAGGCTTCCATACAGTAGACCCTCACCTTCAGGATCCTTTTAGAACTTGATTCTCAGGATAGCTGAGCAGAACATTCCTTGGAGGTGCTGGGAGATGCTCTGGACAATATGCTCAGAACAGAAAAACACACAACAATAACACTCAATAAATCAATTTCCAGCCAGTAGAAAATACTTTAATGCATGCATAGCTAACTGCTATGTACAGAACGCCAAATATATACAGACTTTGAATGGGTACAACAGTCTTTAATCCATCCTGATGGTCCTCACAGTAATTACCCAGATGTAAATCACCTTCCCTACAAAATTATCAGTAGCATACCTAACCCTGCAGTTTATATTTTCATTATATAAGATATTCCATATGACGCTTTATATGCCTGAAGACTTTAACATGGTTAAATGCAAAACCTGAAAAGCATACTGCCTTTATTCACTGCATGATAGCTGCTTTCCTTTGATGCAGCCAGGCATGGCTGCATGGCATATGTAGTAAGTGACAGGGGTGACATTGATTATAGGCTACAACTGGGAGGGTTTACTGCAGAAAGCATATCCTCTAGAGCATCCCCGCCTTATGAAAGCCCTGTGGTCTTTCCCGAACATGTGAGGAGTTAAGAAGTATTGGTGTCCTGGGAGACAAGTCAGCACTTTGCCCATGCTGGTGAAAAAGAAAGGTAAAAAAAGAACATGCAACTGTGCTGTTGATTGTTTTGTAGAAACCCACTTCAAGGGACTCAACATTACATATAATAAATAGAAGTTGTGATTTTATGAGGCTTATGGGGTTTTGCAGAGCCCACCTTCTTAATAAAGCCACACTTGAGCAGAAATTGTGAAGTGCAATATTGTGATTTACAATGAACCCATTCCACTTATGCTTGAAACATTTTTTCTCCGTGTTGCCACCATTAGAGCGAACATACCTATTGATGGAGCATTTTCTGTAAGCTCTAATTTTAGATCAACAAATCTTGGTGTCCTGGAAGGGGTTAAGCATCAATTAAAGATGATATCAATCAACAATTAATTTACGGTATGACTAATTTGGCCACATAATAAAAACCCAAGTCGTAAATAAAGTTAAAGGGTTTTATTACAAGATAACACTCAGGTTAATATAGACAATTCTCAAGAAAATACAGTGACTGTACAAAATCACTACTGGAAAAACAAATTAGTGGAAAATCTGGACTCTAAGCTGCATAATGCATAGTAAACATTTGGTTATAGCTAAGCAGAATATCAATAGAAGAATTGGGTGTTCCTAAGACAACCACTGATCCTTTCTCTTCTATATTAGTTCAAGTCAAAACCATTTAAATAACTTAGCTAAGGGCAAGGCAAATCCTCCCTAAACACTTTGTCACTATTTGATATATATGCAACTACAAAACATGGGGACACAAGGTAAAAAGCAAATAAAGGACAAAAGTAACAATGAAAAAGGACATCTGGAGCAAAAAGAAGCTAACTAAAGAAGGAAAAATATGAGTAAAAAAGGGAAGGTGTCAGCATTTCAGAAGCTGGGTCAAGAGTTTTCTAATCGGGTCATGCAAATGTTAAAGTTGCTCCCAGAAAACACTGGGTAAATGCGGACCAAGGGAAGAGAACTCTGTACCTCAACTAGTCCATGCATTTTGGCATACTATTGATTAGTGAAAGCCCTAAATAATATGGTGATTAGTCCATTTGGCAATGCCCAAAAAACAGGCTATCATGTGGTTCAGTCTCCTTACATCGTGCATCAAACTGTTCCAAAGTCCTTGGTCTCCTGTACATATTTGTAACATCATGAATAGAAGCAGCCTCCACATTCTCGGTCTCTCCATGTACCTTTGCCAAGGTTGTTTTCTTAGGCTCTCCGTGAGTAAGACAATAATACATCTATCCCCAAACTAACATTTCATGTGAAACACGTACAATGAAATGACACATTAGCAGAAATGGAAAACAATTTCTCATAATATGGACGTTCTAGTCAGTCTACCACAGAGTTAGAATTGCATATTTATTTCTTTTTACTTTAAACATGTAATCGTTGCATTATAAAATGCCAATTACATTCGCATTTAGTACTTCATGATACAGTTAATATAAAATGAAATAAAACTTTTAATACATGTAGATGAATTTGATGGAGAATTGCATTTCTCAAGATTAGACAAAAACATTAATAGCACATGTTATGAACATCATTATTGTTTTAAAGGTAATCATTTTCTAGCAACGTAATGATGGTTATAAGATCAAATTCAATGGTTAGATATAAATTATTATGACCGTAAAACACAATAAATGTCTTCTAACACAACAATGAGCACACTTCATTATTGATTTCTAATGTACTACTTCACATTCGTTTATTATTAATTCTCACATTATATTGTCATCATGGTCACATATAAATCAACATGGTGATTTCAAAAGTAGAAGCCGACTCTTCGCTACACCAGTCCCTCTCTTATGGCAAACTAAGCCATCACATCAATCTATAATGTCTCAATCAATGAGACAGAACAAAATCCAGAGGTCAATCCAGTCAAGATCTTCTAGCCCCTTAATGTCACTGTAATAGATGTTTCGTCCATTCTCCAGTTCTATTTCCTCCTGCCTTCTCCCCTTATCTGCTTTCTTCTTCTGTAAACTCCTGTATATTTTGAAAGATCCTAACACAAATAAGGCACATTAGGCAATGATCAGCAAAGGTCTCATGATACTCACAATTATACCACTCTCTAAGTTTCTAAAGCTGAAAATCCACTAACTATAGCCTCCCATGCACCAGTCGCTTCTAGCTCCTTCAAATTCTCATTCGTAATGTTCTTAAAGTACTTCTTCATCTCTTTGCTATTATCAGGAATGAAAGTGCAACACTGTTGAACTTTCAATATCTTGCAGACTCCGCCCTCCTTCATGAAAAGGATGTCTAATACAAGTCTGTTTTTTAAAACCATGGATCTTATGGCAACTACATCAGTATCAACTAACAATAATGCACCTGTTGTGGTAGTAGACAACTTATCTACACTAATTGGCAATTTTCTTATATTCAGATCATTCAGGATCAATCCTATGAATGGAATCATTGCACCAAAAATGTCTGTTACATCAGCAGTACTAGCCCCTCTCCTATTTCACGTGTTTTCATTTGTAACTCACAAAAGATCATCAAAATGGTTTACATGATAAATCTTTGGAAAGACTATTCCTAGGTAACATATACCATACCATTGTTTGGGAAGTCTAAAGTATGCATGATTCCCACAATTAAAATATATTCTGGGCATTGCAGGATCTTGTCCAGCTAACATAAATGTCTAACTGCTTTTGAACTGAAAAACATGTCTACAGTCATTCTTGCGTACACATTTAGTGCCAGTCATTGATCTACTTCTGTCCTCAACTTGCCCCAAAAACTCCTTTTCAACTGGTGTCAAAACATATGTCAAATCGTTTCTGTGGGCATAATCTGTGCCAAATGTCGAGGTGGGTTCAACCCCTTCTCCTACTGTCCCCATGTTCTTTCCTTTGGAGATTTTGTTCAAGTGTCTCAGGATGGGAACTTCTGAAAAAACTAAGGGCCTGATTTAGATCTTGGCAGAGGAGAATACTCTGTCACAAATGTGATAGATATCCCGTCCATGTATAACGATCCCATTACATGTTATGGTGATCATAATATGGCAGACAGGATATCCCTCACATTTGTTACAGAGTATCCCTTCTGCCAAGATCTAAATCAGGCCCTTAATCATAACTGGAATAATAATACTGGAAATGTTCTTGTTCATACAAACTGCAAGTGATAACATAAGTCAAGGTGTTGTGCATCCATTTTAGCAATAGATTTATACACATTATTTTAGCAAACTAGGCCTGTCGTTATGCACTTTAACCTAGATATGTTTTATTCTAGCTTGGTTATAATATTTTAACAATAGCCACATTTGCAGTCTTGTTTTATTTTGCTCTATCTAATTGTTCTTAGCCTAGGTCAGCACTGTGTTCTTAAACAATACCTTTCTTTCACTCTGTGCTTTTCTCAGGGCTGCAGTAATATAGGTTACTGGTAAAAGTGGTATGCTTTGTCTCCAATGTTCACAGAAATATACACACTCTTACATAATGATCCTTTCTTGGAACATCAGCTGTTTTATTATAAAAAACACTACTTTGACCCATGTGCGTTAGGGAGGTTCCAGCCACATGACCACAACTGTATGCTGATTGCTTCTCTGCAGCTGCTTATGTAGACTACAGGTCTCTTCTCAGGTATGAGTGATGATGTCTTTCCAGGTGGGACCATGAAGAGCGGAATTAGAGCTTAACATGCTGTTTTCTAATATAGCCTAGGTAGGAGCTATCCTTCACAATCTTAGGCCCTGATTTATACTTTTTTTGCGCCACTTTTGTGTCAAAAAATGATGCAAATGTGGTGCAAAAAAAGTATAAATCAGGGCCTTAGTGACACAATGGCAGCATTATTTTTGTGTTTTACTCTCCTTGTTAATCTGTTGGAAATGGCCTTTTTGCAGGGTCCCCCTAAACTTTTTGCCTTCCTCTTTCTCTTTTTCTGACCTCATTTTTGCAGGCTTTAGGACTCTGCACATATTTTTCTAAACACTGTGTGGTGTATTTTGTGGTTTTCTATTGCGTTATTGCATGATTTATTGCACAAATACTTTACAGATTGCCTTCTAAGTTAAGCCTGACTGCTCAGTGCCAAGCTACCAGAGGGTGGGCACAGGATAGTTTGGATTGTGTGTCACTTACCCTGACTCGAGTGAGGGTCTTTGCTTGGACAAGGGGTAAGCTGACTGCCAACCAAAGACCCCATTTCTAACAGCTTTGTCATCAGATTTGGGTCTGAAATGCGTGTATTGATTATCTGTCTCAGGACTGAAGGAAGGCTCCTTATTGCTGAATTCCCTTAACTGTCATTGCTTTGGGCATTCTTTGGTAGAAAATCAGTGGACACAGCCAATCTATGTGCATTATTTCCTCTCATACTAGAACCATATAAAGGAACAACAGGACCTATAGTGACAGGCATGGTTAGCGCATATGGAGTAGTCAAATTATTTGAAATCTATGGAATTTTCATCTTTAAGCTGTGTTCTGTATGATTAGAATTTTGTTCTACCAGTGCAGTAGGTATGCCAAAAGTCAGTCTAATCTTTCAGTGTCTCATTTGCCTCTCATGTCTGGGCAGTGCTGTATGACTGTAGATGATTTAACAGCGGCTCATTTATATAATCATTGTCCAAATCACTTTCATAAATTTAAACCCTATTCTCTGTGTCTGCTGTCTCTTCTCTTCTTTTCTTTTCTTTCCTTTTTATTTAGTGTTTCCCTCTTCTTCACCAGTTAAGGCAACATTTAATCTAGTCCCTTCAATTATGTCTGCTCTCCAAGCTCTCCAAGCTTTCCAAGCTTTCTGTTGATCATTACCTTTCTGACTCTTCCCTGATATTTTGCTTTCTGTCTCTGATGGGCTATGTGTTCCCAAGTATTAAGGCCCATATTTATACTTTTTGACGCTAAACTGCGCTAACGCAGTTTAGCGTCAAAAAATTTAGCGACGGCTAACGCCATTCTGAAGCGCCATGCGGGCGCCGTATTTATTGAATGGCGTTAGCCGGCGCAAGCAGACCGCCGCTGCCTGGTGTGCGTGGAAAAAAACCACGTACACCAGGCAGCGCCGGCGTAGGGAAAAATGGCGTTAGGGCGTCTTAAAAATGGCGCAAGTCAGGTTGATGCAAAAATAACGTCTTAACCCGATTTCCGCCATTTTAAACGACGCCCAGACTCCATTTACATGACTCCTGTCTTAGTAAAGACAGGAGTCATGCCCCCTTGCCCAATGGCCATGCCCAGGGGACTTCTGTCCCCTGGGCATGGTCATTGGACATTGTGGCATGTAGGGGGGCACAAATCAGGCCCCCCTATGCCAAAAAAAAATAAAACAAAATTAAAAATGTATACTTACCTGAACTTACCTGAATGTCCCTGGGATGGGTCCCTCCATCCTTGGTTGTCCTCCTGGGGTGGGCAAGGGTGGCAGGGGGGGTCCCTGGGGGCATGGGAGGGCAGCTGTGGGCTCATTTTGAGCCCACAGGTCCCTTAACGCCTGCCCTGACCCAGGCGTTAAAAAGTGGCGCACAGCTAAGGGAAAGGGAAATCCTTCCGTTAAGCTTAAGGTCTCATTACATTTTTGGCAGTCTGACCGTGGGACCACTGAATGGTGGCGGGGAGACACTCACCAAGCTGGCAGCCTCCCCAACACAGTATTATGATGTTTCTGCCATGCTGGTTGGTGGAAACAATGCAGCAGCATAGGCTTTGGCTTTCAGAGAGAACCAAAGCCAATGCTGTCGCACAGATGGTGCCCCCTGCATCCTCGGAATGCGGACTGTCTGCCAAGGCGGACAGTCTGCATTCCGAGGGCGATGACAGGGGGTCTCTGCACTGCCCGTGCTATGTACATGCACCCCTGTAGCCCAGTCCCTGCCTCTCCACCAGCCCTTTCATGGTGGGGTCCCCACCATAGATAGGCTGGTGGAAAGACAAGTCGTAATCAGCACGGAGGTGCCAAACTCAGCACTACTGTGGCTGTCCACGGCTTGCACCACTGCAATCCCATCAGGATCCCATCAGGATCTCTGATCATGGCAGTGGTGGCGGTGTGCTACAGTCTGAGGCCCAAGGTTGCAGTGGTCCTAACGCCACCGTGGGTACAGCTGTCCGTGGACCACCATACTCCTAATGAGGCCCTTAGTCACTAGTTGACATATGTGAAACTACAAAACACTGGGACTAAAGGTAAAAAGAGAAACTAACTAAAGAAGGCAAAAAGTAAGTAAAATGGGACGGTGTCAACATTTCAGAAGCTCAGTCAAAAGTTTTCTCATGGGCCCATATGAAAGTTTAAGTTGATCTCAGCAAGCACTGGGGAAATATGGGGCAAGGTAAAATAGCTCTATACCTCTCCAGTTCCATGGAATCTGCCATACTATTGATTATTAAAAGTCCTAATTAATATGGTGATTAGTCCATTTGGTGACGCCTAAAATCAGGCTATCACATGGTTAAGTCTCCTTACATCGCACAACAAACTTTGCAACACTGCTGCATGTTTCCAAGACAATCCTGGTAAGGGAACTGTCCTTGGTCTCCTGTACATCTTTGTAAAAACATCATACCCTTGACCCAAGGGTAGATCGCTCCCCCTGCCGCTGCAGCTCCTCCAGGTTCCTGAGACCTACCTTGCAGTAAGTACCCCCCACCTCCCAGCCCCTCGCCCTGCCCCGCGCTACTCACCCTCTCTCCTGCTCCTGCTTCTTTTCTTCCTCTCTGTTCTTCCTCCTCTCTCCTCTTCTGTAATCTTCTTCTGTACTCTTCTTTTCCCCGTCTTCTCTCTTCATCTGTGTGCTTCTCAGCCTCTCCTGTCACCTCTCTTCTTCTTCATCTTCTTCTGTGGTGTTCTGCCTTCTGTTCTTCGTCTTCTGTATCTTCTTCTGTGATCTTCTGTCTTCTGCTTCTTCGTCCTCTGTCTTCTGTTCTTCTGTTCTTCTGTTCTTCTGTTCTTCTGTTCTTCTGCTTTCTTCGTCCTCCGTCTTCTGTTCTTCTGTTCTTCTGTCTTCTGTTCTTCTGCTTTCTTCGTCCTCCGTCTTCTGTTCTTCTCGCGCCTGCCCTCCTGCTCCTGTCTCATCTCCCTCCCTCACTCGCCTCCCCCTCTCTATCACCCCTATCTACCCCGTTCGCTATCTGCCTCCCTCACTCCTCCTATCTACCTATCTCTCTATCTCACTATCTATCTCCCTCACTCACCACCTCCTCCTATCTACCTATTTCTCTATCTCTCCACCTATTTCTCTATCTCTCCCCCCTTCCCGCCACCCCCTCTGTTACCTATCTTCCTATCCTCTCACTCTACCTCTCACCCTCACCCACCTCTACAACCCCCCCTCCCCTATCTTCCCAACCCTACTCCTATCTCTCTCCCTAATCTCCTAAACTTCCTAACACTCACCCCCCTCCACCCTTAAATCCTCCTCCCCCAGCTCTTCTCACTCTACCTGTCCCCCCTCCCTCCCGCTTTCCCGCCGCGACCTCCTGCACGCCCCCGCCCCCCGCTCCCATTCACCCCCAGCTGACCCCTCCCCCCTCCTCCCTCTTATGGCGCCCGCTGCGCGACATTGGTAGCGACCCTTGACCCAAGGATAGGTCGCACCCCTTGCCGCTGCAGCTCCTCCAGCTCCTCCAGGTTCCTGAGACCTACCTCGCAGTAAGTACCCCCCACCTCCCAGCCCCTCGCCCTGCCCGCGCTACTCACCCTCTCTCCTGCTCCTGCTTCTTTTCTTCCTCTCTGTTCTTCCTCCTCGCTCCTCTTCTGTAATCTTCTTCTGTACTCTTCTTTTCCCCGTCTTCTCTCTTCATCTGTGTGCTTCTCAGCCTCTCCTGTCGCCTCTTTTCTTCTTCCTCTTCTTCTGTGGTCTTCTGCCTTCTGTTCTTCGTCTTCTGTATCTTCTTCTGTGATCTTCTGTCTTCTGCTTCTTCGTCCTCTGTCTTCTGTTCTTTTGTTCTTCTGTTCTTCTGTTCTTCTGTCTTCTGTTCTTCTGCTTTCTTCGTCCTCCGTCTTCTGTTCTTCCCGCGCCTGCCCTCCTGCTCCTGTCTCATCTCCCTCCCTCACTCGCCTCCCCCTCTCTATCACCCCTATCTACCCCGTTCGCTATCTGCCTCCCTCACTCCTCCTATCTACCTATCTCTCTATCTCACTATCTATCTCCCTCACTCACCACCTCCTCCTATCTATCTATTTCTCTATCTCTCCACCTATTTCTCTATCTCTCCCCCCTTCCCGCCACCCCCTCTGTTACCTATCTTCCTATCCTATCACTCTACCTCTCACCCTCACCCACCTCTACAACCTCCCCTCCCCTATCTTCCCAACCCTACTCCTATCTCTCTCGCTAATCTCCTAAACTTCCTAACACTCACCCCCCTCCACCCTTAAATGCCCTTCCCCCAGCTCTTCTCACTCTACCTGTCCCCCCCTCCCTCCCGCTTTCCCGCCGCGACCTCCTGCACGCCCCCGCCCCCCAGCTCCCATTCGCCCCCAGCTGACCCCTCCCCCCCTCCTCCCTCTTATGGCGGCCGCTCCGCGACAGTGGTAGCGACCCTTGACCCAAGGGTAGGTCGCTCCCCCTGCCGCTGCAGCTCCTCCAGCTCCTCCAGGTTCCTGAGACCTACCTCGCAGTAAGTACCCCCACCTCCCAGCCCCTCACCCTGCCCCGCGCTACTCACCCTCTCTCCTGCTCCTGCTTCTTTTCTTCCTCTCTGTTCTTCCTCCTCGCTCCTCTTCTGTAATCTTCTTCTGTACTCTTCTTTTCCCCGTCTTCTCTCTTCATCTGTGTGCTTCTCAGCCTCTCCTGTCGCCTCTCTTCTTCTTCATCTTCTTCTGTGGTCTTCTGCCTTCTGTTCTTCGTCTTCTGAATCTTCTCCTGTGATATTCTGTCTTCTGCTTCTTCGTCCTCTGTCTTCTGTTCTTCTGTTCTTCTGTTCTTCTGTCTTCTGTTCTTCTGCTTTCTTCGTCCTCCGTCTTCTGTTCTTCCCGCGCCTGCCCTCCTGCTCCTGTCTCATCTCCCTCCCTCACTCGCCTCCCCCTCTCTATCACCCCTATCTATCCTGTTCGCTATCTGCCTCCCTCACTCCTCCTATCTACCTATCTCTCTATCTCACTATCTATCTCCCTCACTCGTCACCTCCTCCTATCTACCTATTTCTCTATCTCTCCACCTATTTCTCTATCTCTCCCCCCCTTCCCGCCACCCCCTCTGTTACCTATCTTCCTATACTCTCACTCTACCTCTCACCCTCACCCACCTCTACAACCCCCCCTCCCCTATCTTCCCAACCCTACTCCTATCTCTCTCCCTAATCTCCTAAACTTCCTAACACTCACCCCCTCCACCCTTAAACCCCCCTCCCCCAGCTCTTCTCACTCTACCTGTCCCCCCCTCCTTCCCGCTTTCCTGCCGCGGCCTCCTGCACGCCCCGCCCCCCAGCTCCCATTCGCCCCCAGCTGACCCCCCCCTCCTCCCTCTTATGGCGGCCGCTGCGCGACAGTGGTAGCAACCCTTACCCAAGGGTAGGTCGCTCCCCCTGCCGATGCCGCTCCTCCAGCTCCTCCAGGTTCCTGAGAACTACCTCGCAGTAAGTACCCCCCCACCTCCAAGCCCCTCTACCTGCCCTGCGCTACTCACCCTCTCTCCTGCTCCTACTTCTTTTCTTCCTCTCTGTTCTTCCTCCTCGCCCCTCTTCTGTAATCTTCTTCTGTACTCTTCTTTTCCCCGTCTTCTCTCTTCATCTGTGTGCTTCTCAGCCTCTCCTGTCGCCTCTCTTCTTCTTCATCTTCTTCTGTGGTCTTCTGCCTTCTGTTCTTCGTCTTCTGTATCTTCTTCTGTGATCTTCTGTCTTTTGCTTCTTCGTCCTCTGTCTTCTGTTCTTCTGTTCTTCTGCTTTCTTCGTCCTCCGTCTTCTGTTCTTCCCGCGCCTGTCCTCCTGCTCCTGTCTCATCTCCCTCCCTCACTCGCCTCCCCCTCTCTATCACCCCTATCTACCCCGTTCGCTATCTGCCTCACTCACTCCTCCTATCTACCTATCTCTCTATTTCACTTTCTATCTCCCTCACTCACCACCTCCTCCTATCTACCTATTTCTCTATCTCTCCACCTATTTCTCTATCTCTCCCCCCTTCCCGCCACCCCCTCTGTTACCTATCTTCCTATCCTCTCACTCTACCTCTCACCCTCACCCACCTCTACAACCCCCCCTCCCCTATCTTCCCAACCCTACTCCTATCTCTCTCCCTAATCTCCTAAACTTCCTAACACTCACCCCCCTCCACCCTTAAACCCCCCGCCCCCAGCTCTTCTCAATCAACCTGTCCCCCCTCCCTCCCGCTTTCCCGCCGCGACCTCCTGCACGCCCCCGCCCCCCAGCTCCCATTCGCCCACAGCTGACCCCTCCCCCCTCCTCCCTCTTATGGCGGCCGCTGCGCGACTGCGCCGCTGGCGCGCTGGAGGCAAGCCCATCTGCGCCTGGCCCGCGCCTGGCCCGCGCCTGGCCCGCGCCTGGCCCACGCCCAGCGCCACGACCCCTGGTCCCCAGCCCTCGCCTCACAGGACTACATCCTCCTAGGCGACCTCAACTTCCATCTGGAACAAAACAACGACCCCTACACCACCGCCCTGCTCGACAACCTCGCCAACCTCGGCCTCAAGCAACTGGTGAACACCGCCACCCACATCGCCGGACACACGCTTGACCCTATCTTCTCCGCCAGCAAACACGTCTTATTCAGCCACACCTCCGCTCTACACTAGACCGACCACAGCTGTGTACATTTCACATTCCGACGCGAGACCCGCTACCTCCCACTCAACCCATCCCTCGTCGACAGAGGAACAAAATCCCCGAAGAGCAACTCTTCTCTGCACTCGCCGTCAACCAACCTACCCTCACCACCGACCCCAACGTCGCAGCCCTCAGCCTCTCGAACTGGATCTCCAACTGCGCAGACAACCTTGCTCCCCTCAGATGAACGCATCAACAGGCCACCACCAAAAAACCTCTCTGGTTCTCTGACACCCTCAAAAAATCGAAGAAAACATGTCGCGCCCTCGAGAAGGCCTGGCGCAAGGACCACACCGCCGACAACATGACCGCCCTCAAAAACGCAACCCGCGAACACCACCACCTGATCCGCGCAGCCAAAAGGAACTTTTTCACCGACAGACTGGACAAAAACAGCCACAACAGCAGAGAACTTTTCAGCATCGTCAAAGAGTTCTCCAACGCCGTCACGCCCTCACAAGACTTGTGCAACTCCCTCGCCACCTTCTTCTATTGCAAGATCAGCGACCTCCACTACAGCTTCGGACACCAGACCCAACCAAGCATCACCGAACCCACACCCCCGGCCATCACCCTCAACGACTAGACCCACATCAACACTGAAGAAACCAAAACCACCATGAACTCTATCCACTCCGGTGCCCAATCGGACCCCTGCCCTCACTTCATCTTCAATAAAGCCGACGACATCATCGCCCCGCACCTCCAGGCAGTCATCAACTCTTCTTTTTCTTCTGCTACCTTCCCCGAAAGCTGGAAACACGCCGAAGTCAATGCCCTACTAAAGAAACCTACGGCTGACCCTAGCGACCTGAAAAACTTCCGCTCCATCTCGCTCCTCCCCTTCCCTGCCAAGGTAATAGAGAAGACCGTCAACAAACAGCTTACCACATTCCTGGAAGACCACAACCTGCTCGACCCTTCACAAACCGGATTCCGAACCAACCACAGCACTGAAACCGCCCTCATCTCAGTCACAGACAACATCAGAACCCTGATGGACAACGGTGAAACAGTCGCCCTCATTCTCCTCGACCTCTCGGCTGCCTTCGACACCGTCTGTCACCGCACCCTAATAACCCGCCTCCGCTCCACCGGGATCCAAGGCCAGGCCCTGGACTAGATTGCCTCCTTCCTCTCAAACCAATCTCAAAGAGTTTACCTCCCACCGTTTCGCTCAGACCCCACCGAGATCATCTGCGGCGTACCTCAAGGCTCATCGCTCAGCCCGACACTCTTCAATGTCTACATGAGCCCCCTCGCCGACATCGTACACAAGCACGACATCATCACCTTCTACGCCGACGACACCCAACTTATACTCTCCCTCACCAAGGACCCCACCAGCGCCAAGACCAACCTACAAGAGGGCATGAAGGACGTCGCAGATTGGATGAGGCTCAGCCGCCTAAAGCTGAACTCGGACAAAACAGAAGTCCTCATCCTCGGCAACACCCCGTCCGCCTGGGAAGACTCCTGGTGGCCCACGGCCCTCGGCACCACACCGACCCCCTCAGACCACGCCCGCAACCTCGGCTTCAAATTGGACCCTCTTCTCACCGTGACCAAGCAAGTCAACGCCGTGTCCTCCGCCTGCTTCCTCACCCTCCGCATGCTCCGCAAGATCTTCCGCTGGATCCCCGCCGACACTAGAAAAACCGTGACCCACGCCCTCGTCATGAGCCGCCTGGACTACGGCAACACCCTCTATGCTGGGACCACCGCTAAACTTCAAAAACGCCTGCAACGTATTCAAAACGCCTCGGCCCACCTCATCCTCGACCTACCCCGCAACAGCCACATCTCTGCACACCTGAGACACCTGCATTGGCTCCCAGTCAGCAAAAGGATCACCTTCCGACTTCTCACCCACGCACACAAAGCCCTCCACAACAAGGGACCTGAATACCTCAACCGTCGCCTCAGCTTCTACGCCCCCACCCGTCTCCTCCGTTCCTCTGGCCTCGCGCTCGCTGCCGTCCCTCGCATCCGCCGCTCCACGGCGGGTGGGAGGTCCTTCTCCTTCCTGGCAGCCAAGACCTGGAACACCCTCCCCACCAGCCTCAGGACCACCCAGGACCACTCCGCATTCCGGAGACTCCTCAAAACCTGGCTTTTCGAGCAGCAGTAACCCCCCCTTCCCCTAGCGCCTTGAGACCCGCACGAGTGAGTAGCGCGCTTTATAAATGTTAATGATTTGATTTGATTTGATAAATGGGGGCAGCCTTCACATTCTGAGTCTCTCTCTATGTACCATCTCTATGTTTGTTTTCTCAGGCTCTCTATGAGTAACACAATAGTGCATCTATCCTCAAACTAACATTTCATGTGAAACTCCTGCAGTGAAATGACATATGAGCAGAAATAGAAAACAATTTCTCATATTATGAAATCTAGGCCTACAACAGTCAGCCTAACACCGAGTTAGAATTGCGGGGCATATTTATACTCCGTTTGCGCCGAATTTGCGTCGTTTTTTTCGACGCAAATTCGACGCAAAACTAACTCCATATTTATACTTTGGCGTTAGACGCGTCTAGCGTCAAAGTTCATGGAGTTAGCATCATTTTTTTGCGTGAACACCTTCCTTGCGTTAATGATATGCAAGGTAGGCGTTCCCGTCTTAAAAAATGACTCCGATGCATATGTGTCGTATTTATACTCCCGGGAAAAAATGACGCACTGGAGTGGGCGGGTCTAAAAAACCTGCATTAGCGCCGGATTTTAGCGCCTGGGTAAGGGCAGGCGTTAAGGGACCTGTGGGCTCAGAATGAGCCCAGAGGTGCCCTCTCCTGCCCCCAGGGACACCCCCTGCCACCCTTGCCCACCCCAGGAGGACACCCAAGGATGTAGGGACCCACCCCAGGGACATTAAGGTAAGTTCAGGTAAGTATTTTTTTTTTTTTTTTGTGGCATAGGGGGACCTGATTTGTGCCCCCCTACATGCCACTATGCCCAATGACCATGCCCAGGGGACACAAGTCCCCTGGGCATGGCCATTGGGCAAGGGGGCATGACTCTTGTCTTTGCTAAGACAGGAGTCATTTCAATGGGGGTTGGGCGTCGTAAAAAAATGGCGCAAATCGGGTTGAGGCGATTTTTTTGCCTCAGCCTGACTTGCACCATTTGTGGACGCCTGTTAGAAATGGGGTTTTTGGTTGGCAGTCAGGTTACTTCCTGTCCAAGCAAAAGCCCTCACTCTAGTCAGGGTAAGTCACACACTATCCAAGATTATCCTGTGCCCACCCTCTGGTAGCTTGGCACGAGCAGTCAGGCTTAACTTAGAAGGCAATGTGTAAAGTATTTGTGCAATAAATCATACAATACCACCATATAGCACCACAAAAATACACCACACAGTGTTTAGAAAAATATATAATATTTATCAGGATAATTGTAGGTCAAAAAGAATAAAGTTGCAATGGAAAGTTGTAGAAATATCACAGGGAAGTGATATAGAGTGTCTTAAGTCTTTAGAATGCAATACAGTGTCTTTCAAGCACAAAGTACCTGGTTTCTGGTGGAAAATCTCCTTAGAGGGCCACAGGAGAAGAGATGCGTGGAAAAAGGGGTGTGTGCGTCGATTTCTCCTCAGCACACACAGACTTGCGTCGGTCTTTTCCACGCGGGGAAGTCGGGCGTCGTTTTCCGGCGCGCAGACAGTCTCTTTTTTGTGGATCGCGGGGATTACCAGATGTCCCGGGTCTGAGCGTGGATTCTCCTGCTTGTTCTCCGGCTGCGCGTCGTTCTGCGGGGCTGCGCGTCGAAGTTTCGATCTCACGGTAAGCGTCGCGTCGATTTCACCTTGGAAGTCGGGCGGCGTTGTCCTTGCGAGGCCGTGCGTCGAAAGTTTGGTCTCACGGCAGGCGTCGCATCGATTTCTCCTTGGAAGTCGGGCGGCGTTGTCCTTGCGAGGCCGTGCGTCAAAGTTTCGCACTCACGGTGGGTGTCGCGTCGATTTCTCCTGGAAAGTCGAGCGGCTTTGTCCTTGCGAGGTTGTGCGTCGAAGTCTCGATCGCCCCGAGGGCGTCGCGTCGATCAGCGTCGGTGTGCGGCGTTTTTCTCGCCGCGAAACAAGCTGTGCGTCGAAAGTTTCGGCGCACGGAGCGTCCAAGTGAAAGGAAGAAGTCTTTTTGGTCCTGAGACTTCAAGGAACAGGAGGCAAGCTCTATCCAAGCCCTTGGAGAGCACTTTCACAGCCAGACAAGAGTTCAGCAAGGCAGCAGGGCAACAGCAAGACAGCAGTCCTTTGTAGAAAGCAGACAGGTGAGTCCTTTGAGCAGCCAGGCAGTTCTTCTTGGCAGGATGTAGTTTCTGGTTCCGGTTTCTTCTCCAGCAAGTGTCTGATGAGGTAGGGCAGAGGCCCTGTTTTATACCCAAATGTGCCTTTGAAGTGGGGGAGACTTCAAAGAGTGGCTAAGAAGTGCACCAGGTCCCCTTTCAGTTCAATCCTGTCTGCCAGGGTCCCAGTAGGGGGTGTGGCAGTCCTTTGTGTGAGGGCAGGCCCTCCACCCTCCCAGCCCAGGAAGACCCATTCAAAATGCAGATGTATGCAAGTGAGGCTGAGTACCCTGTGTTTGGGGTGTGTCTGAGTGAATGCACAAGGAGCTGTCAACTAAACCTAGCCAGACGTGAATTGTAAGGCACAGAAGGATTTAAGTGCAAAGAAATGCTCACTTTCTAAAAGTGGCATTTCTAGAATAGTAATATTAAATCCGACTTCACCAGTCAGTAGGATTTTGTATTACCATTCTGGCCATACTAAATATGACCTCCCTGCTCCTTTCAGATCAGCAGCTGCCACTTCAACAGTGTATGAGGGCAGCCCCAATGTTAGCCTATGAAGGGAGCAGGTCTCCCAGTAGTGCAAAAACGAATTTAGGAGTTTTACACTACCAGGACATATAACTACACAGGTACATGTCCTGTCTTTTACCTACACAGCACCCTGCTCTAGGGGATACCCAGGGCACACATTAAGGGTGACTTATATGCAGAAAAAGGGGAGTTCTAGGCTTGGCAAGTACTTTTAAATGCCAAGTCGAGGTGGCAGTGAAACTGCACACACAGGCCTAGCAATGGTAGGCCTGGGACAAGGAAAAGGAGCTACTTAAGTGGGTGGCACAATCCGTGCTGCGGGTCCACTAGTAGCATTTAATCTATATGCCCTAGGCACCTGGAGTGCACATGACTGGGGACTTATAAGTAGATTAAATAGTTCAATCAGGTATGATCCAAAGTTACCATGTTTACAGAGAGAGAGCATATACACTTTATCACTGGTTAGCAGTGGTAAAGTGCGCAGAGTCTAAAAACCAGCAAAAACAGTATCCAAAAATGAGGAGGGAGGCAGGCAAAAAGTTAGGGGTGACTACCCTAAGGCTGTCAGGTCTAACATGTGTCCCCCCCAGCTGAAAGTGGGGAGAGCTACCCGACCTCCTGGGAGCTCTCATCGCTAAGGCGGAAGTACCTGGAGAGACCATCAGCATTGGCGTGGTCAACCCCTGGGCGATGTTCCACCGTAAAGTCCATCCCCTGTAGGGAAATGGACCACCTCAGAAGTTTTGGATTCTCACCCCTCATCTGCATGAGCCATCTGAGGGGCCTGTGGTCTGTCTGAACTAGGAAGTGAGTCCCAAACAGGTAGGGCCTCAGCTTCTTCAGTGCCCAGACCACAGCAAAAGCTTCTCTTTCAATAGCACTCCACCTCTGTTCCCGTGGTAATAGCCTTCTGCTAATAAAGACTACCGGTTGATCTTGGCCCTCCTCATTTAGCTGTGCTAGGACTGCCCCTATGCCATGCTCTGAAGCGTCTGTCTGCACGATAAATTCCTGGGAGTAGTTAGGGGCCTTGAGCACGGGGGCCGTGCACATGGCTTCCTTTAGGGCGTCAAAGGCTTTCTGACAAGCCTCTGTCCAATTCACCAACCTAGGTTGCTTCTTGGACGTGAGTTGGGTCAAGGGGGACACAATGGTACCATAGCCCTTGACAAACCTGCGGTAGTAGCCGGTGAGGCCTAAGAAGGCCCTCACCTCAGTCTGGGTTCGAGGTGGTTGCCAGGCCTTGATAGTTTCGATCTTGGCCTGGAGTGGCTGCACCTTGCCACCACCTACTAGGTGTCCCAAGTACACCACGGAACCCTGCCCAATCTGGCACTTACTAGCCTTGATGGTCAGGCCTGCCTGTTGCAGGGCCTGAAGCACCTCCTTGAGGTGGAGCAGGTGTTCCTCCCAGCTGGAACTGTAGACAGCTATGTCATCCAGGTAGGCTGCACAGAAGGCATCCTTGCCAGCCAGGACCCCGTTAACCAACCGTTGGAAGGTAGCGGGGGCATTTTTCAATCCAAACGGCATCACCCGGAACTGGTAATGGCCGTCAGGGGTGGAAAAGGCGGACCTTTCCTTAGCCCCCTCAGTCAGGGCGATCTGCCAGTACCCTGAAGTAAGATCAAACGTACTCAGGAACTGGGCAGCGCCTAGCCTGTCCACGAGCTCATCAGCTCGGGGGATGGGGTGAGCATCAGTCCGTGTGACTGAGTTGAGACCCCGGTAGTCCACGCAGAACCGGAGTTCTGGCTTCGCGCCTGGGGCAGTAGCCTTGGGGACCAACACCACTGGGCTGGCCCAGGGACTACTGGACTTCTCAATAACCCCTAGCGTCAACATCTTGGAGACCTCCTCCTTGATGCTGGCCTTCACCTTATCTGACAACCTGTAAATTTTGTTTTTCACAGGGAGACTGTCACCGGTGTCAATATCATGAACACAGAGGTGGGTCAGTCCCGGAGTAAGGGAGAAGAGGGGGGAGAACTGCTCCAACAGCTCATAGCAGTCTCCTTTCTGGTTTAGAGTCAGGGAGTCAGACAGAATGACCCCGCTTACGGACCCATCACCTTCTTGGGCAGAGAGGAGGTCAGGGAGAGGTTCACTCTCCTCTTCCATTCCTTCATCTGTGACCAGAAGCATGTTGATCTCCGACCTCTCAAAATGAGCTTTTAGTCGGTTCACGTGGAGCACCCTTAGGGGGTTCCTAGGGGTTTGGAGGTCCACTAGGTAAGTGGCCTCCCCTTTCCGCTCCTTTATTTCAAATGGGCCAGACCAGCGGTCTTGGAGAGCTCTGGGCTCTACTGGCTCCATTACCCACACTTTGTCTCCAGGTTGAAACTCTACCAGAGTGGCCTTCTGGTCATACCATTGTTTCATCACCTCTTGACTGGCCTCCAGGTTACTTTGGGCCTCTTTCCAGAAGCGGGTCATCTGATTGCGGAGGGCCAACATGTAGCTGACCACGTCCTGAGGGGGTGTCTTTGGAGCGTTCTCCAATCCCTCCTTGACAATGCTTAAGGGTCCCCTGACGGGGTACCCATAGAGAAGCTCAAAGGGACTGAACCCTACCCCCCTCTGGGGGACCTCTCTGTAAGCAAAGAGAAGGCATGGTAAGAGGACGTCCCATTTACGCCTCATGGCCTCAGGGAGGCCACCAATCATGCCTTTCAGGGTCTTGTTGAATCTCTCCACAAGCCCATTAGACTGGGGGTGATAGGGTGTGGTGAACTTGTAGGTTACACCACACGCATCCCACAGATGCTTCATGTACGCGGACATGAAGTTAGTGCCTCTGTCAGACACTATCTCCTTGGGGAACCCCACACGGGTAAATATCCCCATCAGGGTTCTGGCTACCACCGATGCAGTTACGGTCCTCAGAGGGATTGCCTCTGGGTACCGGGTGGCATGGTCCACCAAAACCAGGATAAACCTGTTGCCTAAGGCAGTTTTGGGGTCCAAGGGGCCAACAATGTCGACGCCCACCCTTTCAAAGGGGGTGCCAACGACAGGAAGTGGAATCAGGGGGATTTTAACCCTCTTTCCTGCTTTACCACTAGCCTGGCAGGTAGGACAAGCCCTGCAGAATTTGTCTGAGTGTGTCCTCATTTTGGGCCAGTGAAAGTGGTTGACAAGCCTGTTGAAGGTCTTGTCTTGTCCGAAATGTCCTGCCAGGGGAATGTCGTGAGCCAGACCCAGTAGGAAGGCTCGGTAACATTGGGGGACCACCAGCACACGTGCTGCCCCAAAGACCGGAACCCTAGGCTCACTGTAGAGGAGATCATTCTCCCAATATAGGTGGTGATTGCCAGAGGCGTCACCTGCTGCCTGGTTTAAGGCTTGTTTCCTCAACCCTTCTAGAGTGGGACACTCTTTCTGCGCCTGGCAGAATTCCTCCCTGGTGGGTCCACCCTCAACTTGCCAGCCAGCAAGCTCCGGTAAGTCACCTAGGGTGGCAATGTCTTCCCCAGTTGGCTCGGGAGTCTCCTCCTCAGGAGCCCCGTCAGCCACTGTGGGAACTTCTGGGGCCGGTTTCCCGCGCCCCTCGTCCCTCCTCTTGGCAGCTCCCTGGGCCATCGTTCCAGGCTCCAGGGGCCCTTGACTTCCCTCTCGGTCAGCCATGGACCGGGTGGTCATGCAGACCCACTCAGGTAACCCTAACATTTCCAGGTGAGATCTGAGCTCTACTTCTTTCCAAGCAGTATGCTCTAGATCATTGCCTAACAGACAATCTACAGGCATGGCAGGACTCACAGCTACTTTCAGAGTACCAGAGACCCCCCCCCACTCAAAGGGAACCCGAGCCACCGGTAGGTGACTCTCGCGGTTGTCAGCGACTATGACCTGGTGGAATGTATTCGGGATTATCTGCTCTGTGGACACCAGCTGACTCTTGATAGTAGTCATACTGGCTCCTGTGTCACGCAGAGCCTCCACCTTCTGCCCATCAATGAGGACCCACTGCCGGTACTTGGAAGTATTTTTAGGCATGTGGACCTTGGACATCATTTCTCCTTCCCCCAGGGACACTAGGGAAATCTCTACCTGCTCCCCAAAGCTAGTGGGGTCCATCTCCCCCCGAGTGCTACACTAGTCAACCCAGGCGCCTGTCCGGTAGTGGACGGTGCCCTCTTGGGGCACTGTGGGTCGCCTTTGTAGTGACCATATTGGTAACACTCCATGCATTTGGGGCTAGATTTTCCTGACCTGTCAAATGTCCCTGGTTTCTTCCCAAATTTGGAAAAGGAAGGGTTGCCACCCCCTCCCTGGGAATTCTTTTGGGGGCCTTTAGAGAGTTCCTTATCTGTAAGTTTATCTCCCCCCTCTTTCTTCTGTTGGGAACCCTGACCACCTTTGTGGGAGTCCCCCCCAGGTACCTTTTTGGACACTCTGGTGCTAACCCAGAGGTCCGCCTCCTCAGCAAGCTTCCTGGGATCAGTCAGCTTACTATCCACTAGGTGCTGGCGCAAATCGGTATAAGTAACATTAAGCATATGCTCTCTCAGGATCAAGTCATATAAACCTTTATAATCTGCTACTTTGTTGCCCCGCACCCATCCATTCAGTGCCTTACTAGAGAAATCAAAGAAATCTACCCATGTTTGTGTGGATTGTTTGGTGCTGTCCCTGAACCTCTGACGGTATCCCTCAGGGGTCAGCCCAAACTTGGCAATTAAAGTGGCTTTCTGGAGTGGGTATGTGTTTTGATCCGGTGGATCCAATGTGAGAAGTGTGTCCCTCCCCAATGGCGGCACATAACCCCACATAGCTACCCCCCATTGCCCTTCAGGAACCTCATGAGCCCTTAGTGCAACTTCATAAGCAGCTAACCATTTATCTATGTCATCTCCCACCACAAAACTGGGCACCACATTTTTGGGTATACGAACCTTCTTTTCTCCAGCAGGTCCTGTCTGTATGCTGCCACCATTATTGCTGGATTCAGACTGTCTTGCCTTGATCTCCAGCTTCTTGAGACTCAGTTCATGAGCCAACAATAGTTTCTTTTCAGCCAACGCTCTTTCAGCTTCCACTTGTTTGGCTGTTCTTTCAGCTTCAATCTGTTTGGCTGCTCTTTCAGCCTCAGCTTGTTTGGCTTCTCTTTCTGCCCTTTTCTCCTCCTGTTGTGCCTCAATTTTCAGTTTCGCCATTTGCAATTGGAACTCCCTTTCTTCTCTCCTTTCCTCTGCGGTCAGGCTTTGCATGGAGACACTGCTCCCTGGTCTGGAAGGGTGCACAATTGCAGTGGTACCACCATCCATAGATAGTGGAAATCCTTCTGAGGGGCCATTTTCTGGCTCCTCTTCCTCATCATCCTCTAAATGGGCTTCTGCCCAGGCCCTCAGCGCCACTTGAAAGTCCTCCTTTCTGGAGGCCCCTTGGGTGGGTACCCTTAATGCCCTGCAGAATCCTCTTAGTTGTTTGACCGTGTATGTATCCAACTGGACTAGGTCAAAGTCCCCTGTCTGAGACCCAGTCAGAGACATGTTGAGTGAGGATTTAGTTTTTGAAAATTGTCAGGAAAAAACGGATTTTCAAAAAGAGATAAACACCAAGTTGACCTTCAACTGTGGGTATGTAGTGAAATACTTAGCTACTGTATGTCACTGCACAAATACAAGTCCTATCCTCACCGCTGATCACCAATGTTAGAAATGGGGTTTTTGGTTGGCAGTCAGGTTACTTCCTGTCCAAGCAAAAGCCCTCACTCTAGTCAGGGTAAGTCACACACTATCCAAGATTATCCTGTGCCCACCCTCTGGTAGCTTGGCATGAGCAGTCAGGCTTAACTTAGAAGGCAATGTGTAAAGTATTTGTGCAATAAATCATACAATACCACCATATAGCACCACAAAAATACACCACACAGTGTTTAGAAAAATATATAATATTTATCAGGATAATTGTAGGTCAAAAAGAATAAAGTTGCAATGGAAAGTTGTAGAAATATCACAGGGAAGTGATATAGAGTGTCTTAAGTCTTTAGAATGCAATACAGTGTCTTTCAAGCACAAAGTACCTGGTTTCTGGTGGAAAATCTCCTTAGAGGGCCACAGGAGAAGAGATGCGTGGAAAAAGGGGTGTGTGCGTCGATTTCTCCTCAGCACACACAGACTTGCGTCGGTCTTTTCCACGCGGGGAAGTCGGGCGTCGTTTTCCGGCGCGCAGACAGTCTCTTTTTTGTGGATCGCGGGGATTACCAGATGTCCCGGGTCTGAGCGTGGATTCTCCTGCTTGTTCTCCGGCTGCGCGTCGTTCTGCGGGGCTGCGCGTCGAAGTTTCGATCTCACGGTAAGCGTCGCGTCGATTTCACCTTGGAAGTCGGGCGGCGTTGTCCTTGCGAGGCCGTGCGTCGAAAGTTTGGTCTCACGGCAGGCGTCGCGTCGATTTCTCCTTGGAAGTCGGGCGGCGTTGTCCTTGCGAGGCCGTGCGTCAAAGTTTCGCACTCACGGTGGGTGTCGCGTCGATTTCTCCTGGAAAGTCGAGCGGCTTTGTCCTTGCGAGGTTGTGCGTCGAAGTCTCGATCGCCCCGAGGGCGTCGCGTCGATCAGCGTCGGTGTGCGGCGTTTTTCTCGCCGCGAAACAAGCTGTGCGTCGAAAGTTTCGGCGCACGGAGCGTCCAAGTGAAAGGAAGAAGTCTTTTTGGTCCTGAGACTTCAAGGAACAGGAGGCAAGCTCTATCCAAGCCCTTGGAGAGCACTTTCACAGCCAGACAAGAGTTCAGCAAGGCAGCAGGGCAACAGCAAGACAGCAGTCCTTTGTAGAAAGCAGACAGGTGAGTCCTTTGAGCAGCCAGGCAGTTCTTCTTGGCAGGATGTAGTTTCTGGTTCCGGTTTCTTCTCCAGCAAGTGTCTGATGAGGTAGGGCAGAGGCCCTGTTTTATACCCAAATGTGCCTTTGAAGTGGGGGAGACTTCAAAGAGTGGCTAAGAAGTGCACCAGGTCCCCTTTCAGTTCAATCCTGTCTGCCAGGGTCCCAGTAGGGGGTGTGGCAGTCCTTTGTGTGAGGGCAGGCCCTCCACCCTCCCAGCCCAGGAAGACCCATTCAAAATGCAGATGTATGCAAGTGAGGCTGAGTACCCTGTGTTTGGGGTGTGTCTGAGTGAATGCACAAGGAGCTGTCAACTAAACCTAGCCAGACGTGGATTGTAAGGCACAGAAGGATTTAAGTGCAAAGAAATGCTCACTTTCTAAAAGTGGCATTTCTAGAATAGTAATATTAAATCCGACTTCACCAGTCAATAGGATTTTGTATTACCATTCTGGCCATACTAAATATGACCTCCCTGCTCCTTTCAGATCAGCAGCTGCCACTTCAACAGTGTATGAGGGCAGCCCCAATGTTAGCCTATGAAGGGAGCAGGTCTCCCAGTAGTGCAAAAACGAATTTAGGAGTTTTACACTACCAGGACATATAACTACACAGGTACATGTCCTGTCTTTTACCTACACAGCACCCTGCTCTAGGGGATACCCAGGGCACACATTAAGGGTGACTTATATGCAGAAAAAGGGGAGTTCTAGGCTTGGCAAGTACTTTTAAATGCCAAGTCGAGGTGGCAGTGAAACTGCACACACAGGCCTAGCAATGGTAGGCCTGGGACAAGGAAAAGGAGCTACTTAAGTGGGTGGCACAATCCGTGCTGCGGGTCCACTAGTAGCATTTAATCTATATGCCCTAGGCACCTGGAGTGCACATGACTGGGGACTTATAAGTAGATTAAATAGTTCAATCAGGTATGATCCAAAGTTACCATGTTTACAGAGAGAGAGCATATACACTTTATCACTGGTTAGCAGTGGTAAAGTGCGCAGAGTCTAAAAACCAGCAAAAACAGTATCCAAAAATGAGGAGGGAGGCAGGCAAAAAGTTAGGGGTGACTACCCTAAGGCTGTCAGGTCTAACAACGCCCATACGCCATTTTCCCCCTATGCCGGCGCTGCCTGGTGTACGTCGTTTTTTTTAACGCACACCAGACAGCGCCGGCGGCTAACGCCGGCTAACGTCATTGAATAAATACGGCGCCCGCATGGTGCTTCAGAATGGCGTTAGCCGGCGCTAATTTTTTTGGCGCAAAACTGCATTAGCGCAGTTTTTGGCTCAAAAAGTATAAATATGGCCCTGCATATTTAATTAATTTTACTTTACACATGTTGACTTTGCAATATAAAATGCCAATTACATTCTCATTTAGTATTTCATGATACAGTTAATATAAAAAAAAAAAAACGTTTAATGCATGTAAATGAATATGATGGAGAACTACATTTCTAAGCATTAGCCAACAACCTTTATAGACACATGTTATGAAGACCATTATCATTTTAAAGGTTAATATTCTCTAACAACATTGGGATGGTTACTGTTAGATAGAAATGTGGTCTTTGGTTGGCAGTCAGGTTACCCCCTGTTGAAGCAAGGACCCTCACTCTAGTCAGGATAAAAGAGAATTACCCTCAGCTAACCCCTACGTGCCCCCTTGTTAGCTTGGCACGAGCAGTAGGCTAAACTTCAGTGTGCTAGGTGTAAAGTATTTGTACCAACACACACAGTCACTTAATGAAAACACCACAAAACGACACAACACAGGTTTAGAAAAATAGGAAATATTTATCTAAACAAAACATGACCAAAATGACAAAAAATCACAATACACAAGTCAAGTTATCACTGCATATGCAAAAAGAGTCTTTATGCAATTTTAAACACACATCAACACTATTAGCGTGAAAATGTACCTTGGGTCAGTCAAAAATAACCCTGCACTGGCGATGTGTCGATTTCATTCACGAGCGAGACCTTGCGTCGTTTCTCCTGTCGTCAGGTCAGGGAGCGTCATTTCTTCTCTCTGCAGGAAAGCGTTGCATTGATCCGGTCTGCACTCTCGGGTCCGGGCAGGCCTTGCATTGTTTTTACACACCTAGGGATGTTTGCTACGGAAATACATCCACACGATGATCCGAAAACCACGCAGCGCGGGTTGTGATCTCACCAGCCTCCGTCAGCGATGCTGCACGTTGTTTCTCCAGCCCCAGGCGTTGATCTTCAGGTCGCGTTGTAGGCGAGCGCCGATTTTCAGCTGCGAAGCTGGTGGCGTGTCAATTTTTTTGCCTCAGATCGGAGTTGCGTCGATCTTTTCCCCGCATGGCGTTCTGTGCATGGATTTCTCCCTCTTAGGCTGCCAGATTCTCCTTTCAGGGTCACAGGAACTGGATGGGCACCACAGGGCAGAGTAGGAGTCTCGCCAGAGACTCCAGGTGCTGGCAGAGAGAAGTCTTTGCTTTCCTTGAGACTTCAAACAATAAGAGGCAAGCTCTAAATCAAGCCCTTGGAGATCTTCACAAGATGGAAGGCACACAAAGTACAGTCTTTGCCCTCTTACTCTGGCAGAAGCAGCAACTGCTGGATAGCTCCACAAAGCACAGTCACAGGTAGGGCAGCTCTTCAGCTCATCTCCAGGCAGAGGTTCCTCTTGGTTTCCAGAAGTGTTCTAAAGTCTGTGGTTTTGGGTGCCCTTCTCATACCCATGTTCTCCTTTGAAATAGGCCTACTTCAAAGCAAAGCCTCTTTTGATTGTGAAATCCTGCCTTCCCCAGGCCTGGCCCCAGACACTCACCAGGGGGTTGGAGACTGCATTGTGTGAG
Source organism: Pleurodeles waltl (assembly GCF_031143425.1). Taxonomy (NCBI): domain Eukaryota; kingdom Metazoa; phylum Chordata; class Amphibia; order Caudata; family Salamandridae; genus Pleurodeles; species Pleurodeles waltl. The sequence continues at coordinate 334,549,685 of NC_090444.1, read as the reverse complement.
GGCAGGCACAGCCCTTTCAGGTGTGAATGACCACTCCTCCCCTCCTTCTAGCACAGATGGCTCATCAGAAAATGCAGACTACACCCCAGCTCCATTTGTGTCACTGTCTAGTGTGAGGTGCAACCAGCCCAACTGTCAAACTGACCCAGACAGGGAATCCACAAACAGGTAGAGTCACAGAATGGTTTAAGCAAGAAAATGCTCACTTTCTAAAAGTGGCCTTTTCAAACACACAATCTCAAAATTAACTTTACTAAAATATGTATTTTTAAATTGTGAGCTCAGAGACCCCAAACTCCACATGTCTATCCACTCACAAAGGGAATCTACATTTTAATCATATTTAAAGTTAGCCCCCGTGTTAACCTATGAGAGGGACAGGCCTTGCAACGGTGAAAAACAAATGTAGCAATAGTTCACTGTCAGGACATATAAAACACATTACTATGTGTCCTACCTTAACCATGCACTGCACCCTGCCCTTGGGGTTACCTAGGACCTTCCTTTTGGGTGCCCTAAATGTAAGAAAAGGGAAGGGTTTTAGGCCTGGCAAGTGGGTACACTTACCAAGTAGAATTTACAGTTAAAAACTTCACACACATACACTGCAGTGGCAGGTCTCAGACATGATTACAGAGCTACTTATGTGGGTGGCACAACCAGTGCTACAGGCCCACTAGTAGCATTTGATTTACAGGCTCTGGCACCTCTAGTGCACTTTACGAGGGACCTACTAGTAAATCAAATATGCCAATCATGGATAAACCAATTACTTACAATTTACACAGAGAGCATATGTACTTTAGTACTGGTTAGTAGTGGTAAAGTGCTTAGAGTTCAAAAGCCAACAGCAACAGGTCAGAAAAAATAGGAGGCAGGAGGCAAAAAGATTGGGGATGACCCTGCAAAAGGGCAAAAGTCTAACAGTTATAATATCAAATTCAATGGCTACATTTCAATGTGAATGGCTAGCCCACACAAAACATTTCTTCTAAAACTAGAGTGAGCTCACTTCATGATTGACTTAGAGTGTACCACTTCACATTAGTTCATTAATTCACACATTATATTGTCATCATGCTCAAATATAAATCAACATTGTGATGTCAAAGGTAGCAGCTAATTCTCCGCTGCACCACTATCCTAGGGTAGCCATTGCTCCTATCCCACTACCTATCAGCCCATCACAGCCTCAGCACCACTGATTCTTTCTTTTGGCAACAGAATCTTCCATCTGTAGACTCTGGCCCTTGCCACCCCTGGTGCTATTATGATCACATGATCTAAGGCATTTCAGTTTGTCAGCTACATCCCAAACGTCCTCCACAGAAAACCACACTTGGCACTCTGTAGCCACTCACACTTTCAGCCTGTTACGCGGTAGTGGTGGACAACAGTCAGAGTCCATAGTGTCCACTACTCGAGGCAAGATGGATATCATTAGTGACATATATTTCTACATTAAAGAATTAAGCTATGATAAAAGAATGGGTCAATCAAACGTTATAATTTTATGCACTGTAAGCATCAGTTGTGCAAATTTTAAAAAAGACCACAGAGAATACACTTTATCCCCCCAAAAATGTGCATTCCTTTTCAGTACACCAAACAAATTTTAGAACCACTTACACCAAGTCTTTGTGCACTGATTTCAGGCTGAGTCAGACAACAATCTTCCTCACTCAGCCTACATGTGTGCATATGTATTTATGAGTGTATCGCATAGCCTGATCAAAGCCAATTACGCAGGTGACCTTTGTATTAAAAGGTGGGCACTGGAGACTGCAGCTCATATTCAAATTTCGTAGAGCATTACAATGAGTGAGACTCCATTTGAGAGCCACACCCCCACAGCTGTTGTCAAATGTCAGAACATCACACTTTAGATGCAGTGGATTTTCACAGGTAGGACACATTTAGCTATGCATCCCTGCACTAAAAAAACCACACTGAAATGATATGAACGAGCCGACTGCCAAATTTGCGGGGATGAGTTGGTGTGAACCCAGCAGTCTTACCCACGCCGTATTATGATGTCCCCTTTACACTGTGTATCCATCAGTCTTTTCATGGTTGGGTACCTACCATGAAAAGGCTGGCAGAAACTGGACTCATGATCAGCGCGGCCGTGCTGAACTCACCGCCGCCGTGGGTGACCAGGACTCTGACTGTTGTCAGCCTGTCAGAAACCATGTTCCTGTTGGGCATAGCGGTCCCCTAGTGGTCCTACCTCCAGGGTTGTAATGTGGCAGTTGGACAACTGCCACTGCCGCATTGGTAGTTCTCGGACTTCCAATGTCATAATTAGGACCTATATTTTCATTGTAATACTCCTATATCTTTTCTGTTATAGCCTGCATTTAAACAGCGCTTGCCACATTTGTTGTAAGTGTGAGACTACCTAGAGTTCAAATGTTGAAAAGCATTTCCAAATTGGCTTTCACACTTTTGTTGATGGAGAGAGTATTGAAGTGGGGCCACTTGCATGGTTGATGGGGCAGAAATTTCGATGCAGAGCTGCTGGTCTGACTGCAAGCACATGCAATTAAATTGACTGTTGGCTCCCCATGATTTACAAGAGTGGTGCCTGCATCACTGCTGTCACCATCCTTTATAGATCTTAAGAAGGAGAGTGTATCCCCATTTCTTTGCCCTTGATGATGAACCATTCGGTTTCATCCACAGAATCTAACTTCGCAATGACCCAGTCACTTCAGAATACACAACTTTCCATAACTGGCTTCAGTTAATTTATAACTTGTCTTTCAGACGTATCCTAGAGCTGACTAGTTCTGCTTCAGTTTAGGCCACCGGACTCCATATCTTCCAACTTGAGCGGAAAATCATCTGTGTAAGTAGCGGGAATAACTTTGGGGGGCAAGACTTTATACCCAGAACTACCCGAGAGGGCCTTCTGCCTTGTCCCTTGTTCCCATTGACCTCCTCCTACCACCACAAAAAATTAAAACACTTATATGCTGAGGCTGCTGCTGATCTTCTGGGGTGTTTTCAAACTCCTTATTGGACATTACCTGCTTTCAGCGTGAAAGACGAGCTGGAAATGCACTCTGCTGTGATTTCCAGCTCGCCTTGCCTGCCACCATGTGATTTTGGCTCTTAACCGGGTGACTGGATGAAGGCAGACAAAATCGTGTGCCACGTGGTGGCACGGTGTGAGTTGGCAGGTCTGTGACTCATCTCCTTTGGCGGCCTGTGGCTAAGCAGGCTCTTTTCATGTCTCTTTGCATCCGCCACAAAACCGTCTTTTAAAATGTTCTCCTTTTTTCCATGGGTCTTGGTGACCATTACTAAGCATTCAAATATTGAACTCAAGGCTGGTCGTGTAACCCACACGCTAGAGTGAAATTTCATTGACCAAGGGACTGAATTCCGTCACTTTTTCTGCAGCAGCCAAACAACTGTCTAGAACCCTTGTTATGGTGTCCCACTGCACAATGTCTACCCTGTTAATTAAAAAAAAAAAAACATGAAAAAAGGTTGCTTCTTGAGCTCGGCTTCGGTTCCGACAGGACTTGTACATTTCTAAGGTCCCAATGATTATTCTACCACTTTGGCAATACTGGAGGCTAGGGGCTGCTTTTTCTAAAAGGGGCATGACCGAGGTATGACCCATAGACCCATTCTTGTCACGGCTCCCTGCAGTGTGATGTTGTTTCTGACTAATATGGTCAAGGCAGACTTTACTTTTAGGCCCGGTCCTGCTGGATATTGCATGGTCTTGTATATATTGCGGAAGATGCCATATAAATTGTGAATGTTTTGGGGCTGCACTAATTGAAGATTCCGTAAATGCAACATTCCTTCCCTCTGACTTCAGTTGTGTTTACATTGTGTAACCTCTTCAAGGCATTTAACTCAAGTCATCGTGGGAATGAAATATTAGGATGGCATTTGGAGTTTGTTAACTAACGGGACGCACCTGTAATGTAATGATTGGTTTACGTTCATTCACTCTGTTCACATTTTGTCTATGGCCTCATCTTCACTTTGAAACACATCGTCTAAAGAAAGCTGCAATACCCTACGCTGTTTTCCGGTTGATACTCTCTGTACCAGATGGTGGATGCTTCTAACACTTACTTTCATCGAGTGATTCAGAGGCTCATTTTGAAACGGAGCAGTAGATTATAATGCATGACTCCACCAAGCTGTTCCGTGCTTTTTCTGTTTCTTGTATCCTACCCTGCCAGAGTTATCACTCTTTATTAATATTCTTTTCTCAAGCCAACCATCTGGACTTCCAGCTGCAAATGAGTCCATTTTTAGATTCACCTCCTTCAGATCTAGTGTTGCGTTAAAATATCTAATTCTCTTAAATGCATTACTAAGATTCAACCAACATTTGTTGTTGTTTTATAATTTACATGCATACCTCAGATACGGAAACGCTCTCACAGCAGAAGTTAAATAGGCTCTCCTGAGTTCCGGTGCATCACCTCGGAAGATTTAATTTGTTTTTCGCCTTCAACAGACTTCAGTGCGCTCTCAATTTGAACCCCATTTTAAAGCATTTTATTCCCTGTCCAAACCATACTTTACATTTTACAATTCAGATGTTGCGTTGTTCGATGCACTCACACGCGTTGACAGTTACAGGAGTGGTTCTGGAGGAAGAATTCGCCCATCTCCACGGCATTAGCCATGCACGGCATGTTGATGCGAGGAAGGAGGGTTTCCCTGATATTACCACAAACATTGCGTGCAGCAGGCACTCATGCATACTATCTATATTCACTACCCTTGAACAGTGCCAACTATGATCCCCCCCATTGCGCTTTTCCGCATCACCGTGTGACCACATTAAAATTGCCAATTCAGTATTAGCCATTGACCACATTACATTTTGACAAGATTAAACTTCGAAGCGTGACAGTACCAAATCATTACTGGCATTAGAGTGCTCAGGGTTCACAGCATGCAAAAGTGTAGAAGTTCAATATCATCTTCCCTATATCTATGGAGTAGGTATCACATCTATCATTCCTGGAAGTTGAAGTCTTCAAGAGCCCTTTCGAGATACTGATTTTAATAGTAGTGTCAGGATGCCATATATCCAGTGACATTGATTTCCTGGTCTGGGAAAGAATTAACATTGTTAGAGGTGGCAAAATGTCACAATTACTAAAGCATATGCCATATTGAATTAAGAAAGTGAGTTCTACCTGTGACCCAACAACCCAGTGGGTCCTCAGTCCTTCATTATCTGCAACTACCAGATCATTTAGTTATATACCTCTTAAGAGGAGGGCTCCGGGGGTGCTAACCCCTGTAGTGTATCTGACTGAAATTGTGGCCAATATCATCATGGGGTATGCAGCAAAATGTTGAGGGCTTCCTTAAGCTTCCTAGCAGAGCTGGGCTCAGCCATGTGAAGAGATGATGGGCAAACATAGTGGTGAGGTGGCCAATCTGAATTGTTGTGCCAGTGGCCTAGTGGCAGTAGAGCTCTGTAGGGGCTGAGGTGTGCCTGCAGGGAGCCTGTGACTGTCTTTGTGGGCCTCACCACCCAGCTCTTTCATGGGCCATGAATGTACCCACAGTGGATTACAGCGCTCAGGCTGGCCTTGCCCTGGTATTAAGGGGACCAACTCCTGCGCACCTGTGTAGGCTCATCTGAAGTGCCTGGGGGATGCAGTCATACTCACGCCCCTTGAGACAATGGGGGGGGCAGCGTTTGTTCATCCCCCAGCCCAAATATAATTGGGCCGCAGATCACCACAGTGCTGGCTCTGAGAGCTCCTCTCATCAACTGTGCCTCAGTCTCTCCACATGCTGCTTGAGCTCTGGGTCCAGTAAGCAAATTCATCCTCTGCCCACTATTGCAGGGACAAGTGCCTGGCATCGATGGACCAGCAGACCTACTCATACCCTCTGTGGTGTACCACTGGGGAGTGGCCTCACAAGCACTCTGCACCACTACGTCTGCTCAGTGCTGCAGACCCTGAGGGCACTAGATGCCCTGCCATGACCGTTCTGATCCACATCAGCAAATGGTGAGCTCCATCATTCCTATTACTGCAGTGCTATCCCCTATTGGCCTACTTTCTATTGGGCTTTTCTGGGGGGGACGCTTCCACACTAACATGTTCTTCATCAGCACCAGCCCCTGTTCCTCACTGAGGGCAAGCATGACTCAGGCCAATCTAAATTGGCGTTTGAGGAGAAGTGCAGCCCTCCCTTGGGCCATCATGGTGGGCCACCACTGCAACTGATTATACACACATTAAAACGCTCCTCCTGATGATGCAAAAGCCTCCTTTCATTTGACAGAAAATTGCACTCCTTCATGGATAGCATATGTGAGAAGCATTACACTCTAGGACAGCAGGAAAACCATCTGTGTATTGCTGAGACTTGATTATCAGCAGTGGAGGATGATGGACAACATCCAACAAACAAATTGCTCAGCATTGGGAAGGATCTTAATACAATCCAGGTCAAGAATGAGGATCTTGAGGCCGGGTCACATTTTAAAAATGTATACATACTAAGCATACCTGAATCACCAATATCAGAGATATGACTGTTTATGTGGAAACCCTTCTAACCACTTCGTTCGGCACAGATACGTTTTCTAATCATTTTGAAGTGAAGAACGAACAACCCTCTCTGGTTCCCCGGCTGCCCCTGGTGTACATCCATGCCCCATTATTGCATGCCTGCTCAATTTTAAAGACCATGATGGGGTCCTGAAATGGCACATGAGAAACAGAAACTATCACATGAAAGATGTGCTCTCTCCACCTAACCTGACTTCATGGTCCTGCCCCCATCTACTCCTACCAGGAGGAGATATTCTGGCACCTATCACTGATGCTTGACACACAACTAGAGCTGTCACTGTTGATGGCTCTTCTGAGCTACACTCCTCCCTACAGGGAACCCACAATGACCTCTGGGGCTTCTATGGCTAAAAGGTGGGCTGCATGTGTATGGGGCAGAAATTGTTCACTAACAGCCATATCCTGGCTACAGGACTTGATATATTGAAACAAACTGTTGGACCTTCGCTATTCGGCCTTCACCCTGACCAATAGCCAAAAAGACATATGGGCCCCACTTACACACCTTTTTGACTGTCACAATCGTACTACGTGATGGCTCCCAGGTGCCCGCCCTGAGGTTCAGTAGCTCGTGGCATGCCAGAATGGGATGGATGAGAAGGGCTCTGTGGAATTGCATAAGAGCAATCATTGCATCTCAAGTTGTTAATGGAACTGCTATGCTGGGGTGCCCGCTCATTGACTGTTGGTGGAGGGACACCTCTTCATAATTTCTTATTGCTACTCGTAGATTTCTACTTGTCATTGATGCAAGGTTATATTTTGTTTCTTCTACTTTTTCTTTTTCTTTCCTTTAGCTCCTATGTCAAGACACAATATATGTCTTTTGAAAATTCAATAAATAAATAAAAACAAGCAGGGCAACTAGTGTGGACAACTGGGGCAAGGGATTCAGAAATTTTCATGATTTAATTAGATATCAACTGCACAATTCCTCCCAATAAAGTGCTTCATGTAGCATGGTCTCACTGCACATTTTATGTAAATTGTGTTCAAAATGGGATTGTATGGAATATGACACAAGGATCAGAGTAGCTGCCTTGAATATAAATTATTTGGCCTGGAATGTAAATAAGAAGTTAATGTTGTCATACCCGAATTTCATAACAGGCTGGCATATTTCTCTGAGTCAACCCTTCAAGAGTTTTTCATTGTTTGAGCTGCCTGGCTGTATGAATGAATTTCTTTGCTGCACAAACTGGCAAATCAAACACCCCAAGAAGCAAAATTATCATTCAGGGTGATTACGCGTGACAAGGGTGGCATTGGTATAATTACAGTCATCATTATGCATTTACTTGCTGATCCAGGGAAGGAATAACCTTGCCTTTTAATAGAAGGAGGGCACTTTGAAGTGATTGGTTGAGAACAGGTATATCAGGTGGATGGAAATCAGCAATACATAAGGTATCTTATAACCTCTTGGTGACCTCACTGACAGGTTATCAGCATGTGAGCAAAAAGAGATGGGAAAATCACACCAGCACCTATTTATGCTGTTTATGTTGCTTAAGCATTAGCTATGGGGCAAGTTGAAGCCCACCCACTGAATCTTTCTTCACATCACCATGCAATAAGTCAGGAAAGTTTCAATATTGTTTGTGAACCTCTTTTGCCATAGGCATGATGTTCACTGTACGCTCACACAGCCTCTTTGGAGGTATGGCTTAATCAGTTTCACATTGGAACGCCCGCCTTGGTTCTTTTGTTGTTCTGTCTCAGTAGTTAACCAGAAATCCCTCACACCACTTGTACCTGAGACCCTAGGAACTCCTGAGGCCAATGGCATCAACCACAAGCTCCTATTGAGGTGACTCAGAACACCCTTACCTCCATTCAAATGAGTAGGCCTCACACTGGGTGTCCAAAAAAAAGCTCAAAGGGACTAAGGCCCTCATTACAACCCTGGAGGTCGGTGATAAAGTGGCGATAATACCGCTAAGAGGCCGGCGGTAACCAAAATAGAATTATGATCATGGCGGAAACTGCTCAGACAGACAGCCACTTTAAGACACCGACCGCCACTGCGGAATCAACAAGCACCACGACAGTAACCGCCAACAGCCAGGCGGAAGACAATGTACTGCCCACACTATTACGACCGGCCTATCCGCCACCTTTTCCGAGGCAGTACCAACGACATGAAAAGCATGGCGGAAACACTGCACAGAAGTCAAAGGACTCATCTGTGGAGACTTGGGAAACAACCACGACGCCATGAAGCCTGAGCTGCACATATTTCTGATGCTCGTCTACCTTCTGCTGCATTATGAACATCAACATCGGCGAAGATGACCACGGTGAGTACTGCCGCCTCACACAAGGGAGGGGGGAGGAAAAAGAAAGTGACACAGACACGCAACACACACAGACCCGCCCCCGCCCCCAACACCATACACTCAACCAGATGCACAAACATTACATATTCACCCCATACCCCTCAGAAATAATGCGAGGACTAAATGATTTGAAGAAAGTGAGTGTAATACAACAAAATAACATGAATAAGTGCATCAAAATACAAACGTATATACATATTTACAAATGTAGGGACACTGCCCAGTCCTCAATATCTGTGGGCCACAGGACCACAACACATAGGCCAAGGCCAGCCTCACTCCTGCAACAACACAGAGAGAACACTGCAGGGGCATCAGGTCGAAAATACTTAGGCACTTTAGGCGGACAGGGAATGGGAGGGGCACCTCTGCCGGAAGATGGTACAGCACCACTGGTCCTGAAGGGGGCAACATGCCCTGTGCGCTGTCCTGGGGAGTTCAAGGCTTCAGTCTCTCAAGTGGGTGATTTGCCCACTTGCTCTGGAGGGGGCAACATACTCTGTGCGCTGTCCTGGGGAGTGCAAGGCCACAGTCCCTCAAGTGGGTGGTTTGCACACTGCTTGGTCCTGGGGAGTGCTAGGCCAAAGTCTCTCAAGTGGGTGGTTTGTCCACTGCTTGGTCCTGGGGAGTGCAAGACCACATACTCTCTAGTGGATGGTTTCTCCACTGGTTCTGGAGGGGGTATTGTGCCCAGTGTGCTTCATCCTGGGAAGGATGGGGTGAGTGGATGGCTTCTCCACTGGTTCTGGAGGAGGCATTGTGCCCAGTGTGCTTCATCCCGGGAAGGATGTGGTGAGTGGATGGCTTCTACACTGGTTCTGGAGGAGGCATTGTGCCCAGTGTGCTTCATCCCGGGAAGGATGTGGTGAGTGGATGGCTTCTTCCACTGGTTCTGGATGGGGCATTGTGCCTAGTGTGCTTCATCCTGGGAAGGATGGGGTGAGTGGATGGCTTCTTCCACGGGTTCTGGAGGGGGCATTGTGCCCAGTGTGCTTAATCCTGGGAAGGATGGGTTGAGTGGATGGCTTCTCCACTGGTTCTGGAGGGTGCATTGTGCCCAGTGTGCTTCATCCTGGGAAGGATGGGGCAAGTGGATGGCTTCTTCAACTGGTTCTGGAAGGGCATTGTGCCCTGTGATGCAGATCTTGGGGAGTGCAAGGTCACAGTCTCTCAACTGGGTGTCAGACCCACAGGATTTGCAGAGAACAGGATGCACAACAGCCCATAGAGGCAGGACTACACACTGTCTGCGGTCACGACTGCTCAGTGGTGGCAGTGGTGGTGCTGGTGTTGGGGCAGGCAGTGGTGGGAGGCTCCAGCCCATCCCCTGCAGCCTTGGACAGCTGCTCACTGGGGCTGCTGTGTGGGCAGAGGTGCTGATGGCGGTGGTGGCAGTGGTGCTGGTGGCGGTGCTGACAGTGGTAGGGGGAGGCTCAAGCCCATCCCCTGCAGCCTCGGACAGCTGCCCACCATGGTTGGTGGTGGGGGCCCCAAATGAGTCCCAGCACCAGGTCTCTTTTCCTTCCTGCCTGCTGGCGCAGGCCCCTTGCCCTTCCTGTCAGCAGCCGAGGATTGCCCCTTACCCTTCCCTCCTGTAGCTTGTGGTGCCTCCTTGCCCTTCCATGTTGCAGCTGGTTGTGCCTCCTTGCCCTTCCTAGATGCTGCTAGTGGTGACTCCTTGCCCTTCCTGCCCCAGCTGGTGGTGCCTCCTTGCCCTTCCTTGTTTCAGCTGGTGACGGGTCCTTGCCCTTCCTTGAAGCTCCTGGTGCAGGTACCCTTTCAGCGTTGCTGCCTGGTGCCAAGGATCCTCTCCCACCTGCAGTAGCTGTAGACACTACTGTGGCCGTGGACTGGGTGGCTGAGATGCTCGCCTGGGTTCTGACCACCCTGGCCTGACGTGAAGGACAGGGGGAGTGGTAGGGAAGACGTCAACGGTGGAGCGGAAAAGCTTCTTAGGAATATTGGGGTGGGAAGAGGGTGAAAGTTTGGGAGTGGAGGAAGAAGAAGAGGAAGTGGTTGTAGGCGATGTCTGTCTGCTGTCTTTTGGTGCAGGTGCATTGGCTGGATACTGTTGTGAGGTGGATGGCTCTTGGGTGTCTGAGTGCTTGCGTTTGTGTACTTTTGGAGGAGGGAGCACAGACACAGTGGGAGAGGACACAGGAGATGTGTGTATGGATGTGGGGGTGGTGACTGCCAGTGAGGGGCGTGTAGTGATAGGCGTGATGGTGGTAATGGATGAGGATGTAGTGCATGAAGGTGCGAGTGTAGATGCAACTGGGAGGGAGGTGGACGAGGAGGGGGAGGGGGACACAGTGGAGGCTGTGGATGTTGGTATGTCTGCATCTGGATGGTGTTTGTGTGAGTGCCTGTTGGATGATGTATGGTGCTTGTGTTTGCCTGAACCACTCTTGTGTGTTGTCTTGTATGCATGCTGGTCTGCCTCTGGGCTTGGGATAGGTTGGGGTTGAAGGGAATGAGATTGGGTAGAGGAAGTTGGAGGGGGGAGGCTAGAAACAGGGACAATGGCTGACATCAGGGAGGAGGCCAAATCCTGGATTGATCTCTGTTGGGCCGCCATGCCAGAGTGAATGCCCTCCAGGAATCACTTGTTTGTTGCAAATGGGCTTCCAGCCCCTGGATGGCATTCACAATGGTTGACTGCCCAACAGAAATGGATGGCAGGATGTCAATAGCCTCCTCACTCAGGGCAGCAGGGCTAACTGGTGCCGAGCCTGAGGTGCCTGGGGCGAAGGAGATGCCCACCCTCCTGGGTGGGCAGGTACGGGAAACATGCTGAGGGGCTGCTGGGAGGGTGGTGCTGGTACAGGGGTGGCGGTTGTACCTGTAGTTGGGGTGGGCACAAAAGTGTCCGCCACCACCAGGGGGCTTCTATCGGAGGAGGTATCACTGACAGAACTGTCCCCTCCTGTCTCCGTCGTGGTGCTCCCCTCTCCCTCCTTCCCACTGGTGTCCTCACCGTCGGTTGATTCGGCCTCCTGGGGCTTGTGGGATGCATCTCTCCCTGTCACCGGTGCCTCTGCTCCTCTCCCAGATGATGCTAATGCACGTAAGGACAGGTTGACAAAACAAAAAGGGGGGGAGAGACCAAGAATACCCTTGGTCAATGGCGGCAACAACACCACTATTGGCGCACATGACACACACACACAGGGAACAGCACTACGCACTTGGAAATGCACTAACAGTCACAATGCTAGTCACCAGCCCATGGACAGGGATACCTAACGCCAACTTCAGCATACCTGAGACCCACAGACCCCTGCCCAGTAGTTCATGCCTACTACCTTTGTTGGAGGAGGTTTACATCAGACCCTGCCCAACATGGGACCTACCTTGCAATGTCTGACCTGGTCTAGGGGCACCCACAGGCACACATCCCCCACCCAGATGCCACCCCACCACGCGCAAGTAGTGTATTGGGGCACTGTACTCACCCCCTTGTGGCTGCTGTGATGCCCCCAAGCACCCATCCAGTTCCGGATAGGCCACCACCAGTATGCGAGCCATCAGGGGGATCAGGGTTCGATGGGCACCCCTTCATTGTTGGGAGGCCATCCCCAGTTGGACCTCAGACGTCTTCCATGCCCAGCATCTGAGGTCCTCCCACTGTTTCCGACAGTGGGTGCTCCGACTGCCGTAGACCCCCAGGGTCCACACGTCCTTGGCGATGGCATGCCATAAATCCTGCCTGTTACACTTATGGCCCACCATAGTCCTCACATCCCCTTACGCACAGACATTGCCAACCATACCTGCAGCACGCTGCCCAGGGCCCTTCCCTCACACACAGCACTCCATGCATTCATGCCCCATGCATTGTGCTCACAGTGTACTCACCTGTTGGTCTGGAGGCCCATACAGCATTCGGTACTTGGGTAGGACCCCATCCACCAGTCTCTCCAACTCATCAGCAGTAAAGGCAGGGGCCCTTTCACCAGTGACAGGAGCTATGATCAGTTCCAGACACAGGTCACAGCAGAACTTGCAGTGTAGGTCCTCTCCTGTTGAAGGTCAGGTAGCAAGTGAGTGAACAGATTGAAAGTGGCAGTCTCATCCACAGCGATGCGTACCGTCACTGCCGGCATACATCACCATTGGCCACTGTAACCCTTAGGGCCCAATGGTATCCAATGAGGAGTTGCACTGTGGTTCTCGACCACCTCCTGCAACAGCGCACAACGTCAACGGAATTACCTAATTTCCACATGTCCCTTCATACAGGACAGGTGGATGCCATTTGAGGGGGAGCAGGCCATGGCATCTAACTGTGTCACAGTACACATGAGCACCATCTGGACCTATCCAACAATATACTGTTACAGTCACAACATACAATGCAGTGTAGTGTTTGTAAATATGGAATACTCACCAGCTGCTCACCATTTTTGCCCCTAGATTGCAACCGCTGCGGATGAATAAGAGATGGAGACATCCCCCTTTACAGGCCCCTGGTAGACTTGGCAACAATGGAGGACAGGCACATTATCCTCACCTACAGACTGGACAGAGCCACAATCACAGAGCTGTGTGCCCAGCTGGAGCCTGACCTGATATCTGCTATCCGTCAGCCCACTGGGATCCCCCCTCTTGTGCAAGTCCTAAATGTGCTCCATTTCCTGGCAACTTGCTCCTTCCAAGTGACAGTGGGCTTGGCAGCAGCCAATGTTGTCAATAGTGCTGACCAGAGTGTTGTCTGCCCTGATTAAACACATGCGCATCTAAGTCATTTTCCCCCAGGTGGAGGATTTGGCTGAATTGCTGATTTCTATGCAATTGGACATATCCCCAACATTATTGGACTTTTGATGGTACACATATTGCATTTGCCCCCTCCCACCTCCCCGGAGAACTGAACAGGTGTTCAGAAATCGAAAGAGCTTTCACTTCATGAATGTGTAGAAAGTTTGCCTGGTGGACCAGTACATCTCGCGTGTCAATGCAAAGTACCCTGGGTCTGTGCATGATGCCATTATCCTGAGGAATATCAGCATACCATATGTGATGGCTCAACCCCAAAGGCACCAGGTGTGGCTAATAGGTGAGCCCTGGTTCCCACCCAGTATGTGTTGGTGTATGGGTATGGTGTGGGCCCTAAGGGTTAGTCTGTATCTAACAATTGTCCCTCGCTATTTGCAGGTGACTCTGGTTACTCCAACCTCTCATGGCTACTGACCCCTGTGAGGAATGCCAGGACAAGGGCAGAGAAATGTTACAATGAGGCACATGGGCAAACAGGAAGAATCATAGAGAGGACATTCAGCCTCCTGAAGGCCAGGTTTTGTTGCTTCCATCTAACAGGTGGCTCCCTGTACTACTCACCCAAGAAGGTCTGCCAGATCATTGTGGCATGCTGTATGTTGCAGAACCTTGCCTTACAACACCAGGTGCCTTTTGTGCAGGAGGATGAGGCTGGAGATGGCCGTTTGGCAGCAGTGGACCCTGTGGACAGTGAAGATGAGGAGGCAGAGGATGAGGATGAGGACAAAAGAAGTGCAATAAAATGACAATACTTCTAATGACACACAGGTAACACACTGTAACTTCACTTTTCATTGACAGTTTTGTGTTTGTCATTGTCACTGGCAGGCATTTTCCCACTTCTATGGCCACTTACTGTACCCCTTGGCATCTCTATTTTCAGATATTTGTGCCCCACTATTGCTCCTGGGGTGTTGACTGCAGCCAACTACAGGTCATTCCTATGTATGCATTACTGAACAGTTGTATTGCATTGTTTAAAGCATGTTAAACAAATACATAGTTCAATCATTTGACAGACTCCATACTTGTATGTATTCAAATGGTGTTTATTTAAGTACCAATAAGTAGAGGGTGATATGCAATGGGCTGGGGTGATGGTGGAGGAATGTCCAGGATAGAGTCCAGTCTATGTGGATCACAGGTACATTGTCCAAGGGGGCATAGGAAGTGGAACAATGGCATTTCAAGGTCGACAGGGTGACAGGGTGGGACACAAGTGTGACAGACAGGAGAGTCTTATTTCCTGGCGGGGGTCTTGGCAATAGTCTCTGGCTTCTGCCTAGATAGCAGGGACCATTTGTGGGGGGTTCTCCTTCTGCAGGGGGAGGGGTGCTGGTGGCCTGTTGGTCCTGTGGCGGGGCCTCCTTTCCAGTAGCGACAGAGGAGGTGGAAGGCTGTTCCTCAGTTTGGCTGGTGTGCCACTGCCTCCCTCATGGTGTTGGCCATGTCTGCTAGCACCCCTGTAATGGTGTCCAGGGTGGCGTTGATGTCCTTCAAGTCCTCCCTGATTCCCCAAGTACTGTCCCTCCTACAGCCACTGGGTCTCCTGCAACTTGTCCAGTATCTGGCCCATCGTCTCCTGGGAATGGTGGTATGCTCCCAGGATCTTGGTGAGTGCCTCCTGGAGAGTCGGTTCCCTGGGCCTGTCCTCCTAGCTTCCCTGTTGTCCTGTGCCTCTGTCCCCTGAACCGTGTGCCCACTGCCACTGACCCCAGGTCCCTGATTGTCCTATGTTTGTAAGGTGGCCTGCGGTCCCTCTAGTGGTGGACACACT
This sequence comes from Pleurodeles waltl, assembly GCF_031143425.1. Lineage (NCBI taxonomy): Eukaryota > Metazoa > Chordata > Amphibia > Caudata > Salamandridae > Pleurodeles > Pleurodeles waltl. The sequence continues at coordinate 334,534,206 of NC_090444.1, read as the reverse complement.
GCTGATTGACATGTCCTGGGGACAGAGGTATGGGCGTGCTGGGTGGGTACCGTGCTGGTGTTTCCTGAGGGGGGAGACTCTGTGGTGGTATGGGACTGTCCGGAGGTCCCTGATGGGCCAGGTTGGTCATCCAGATCCAGGCGTCCAGAGCTGCTGTCATCACTGTGGGCCTCTTCTGGGGGGGACTGGATGTTGCTTGCACCTCCTCTCTAGTGACGTTGGGTGGGGGACCTGTGGGGATGTAAATGCAGAGTTATTGTTTCTGCGTGTGACATCTTATGCATGGGTATGTTGCCCTCTATGGTTGTTATTTCCCTGCCAGCTTTGCCTTATGTGAGTACTTATTTGGTGGGCTAGGTGATTCTTTCTAGTGTACATGCTTTAGTGATGGGTGTCCATGCAGGTCTGTGATGAGGGTCCGTGCATTGGTGTTACATGCAGGGCTTGGTATTGGGAGGGGTGGGTTGTGATGGTGGGGTGTGTGTGAGGTGATGGAGTGATGGGAGTGAGGGTAAGGGTGGGGGTTTGTAATGGCATGCAAGTAGGGGGGGTGATAGTAATAGATATTTGACTTACCAGAGTCCAGTCCTCTTCCTACTCCTGCCAGGCCATCGGGATGCATGATTGCCAAGACTTTCTCCTCCCATGTTGTTAGTTGTGGGGGAGGAGGTGGGGGTCCACCACCAGTCCTCTGTACAGCTAGTTGGTGTCTTGCTGCTGTGGAATGCACCTTCCCCCAATGTCATTCCTTGTTCTGGGATGCTGTCCCACGGTGTTGACCCTGTCCACGATTCTCCACCATAGCTCCATTTTCCTGGCAATGGATGTCTGCTGCACCTGTGATCCGAATAGCTGTGGCTCTACCTGGATGATTTCCTCCACCATGACCCTTAGCTCCTCCTCTGAGAACCTGGGGTGTCGTTTTGGTGCCATGGGTGTAGTGTGAGTGGTGTGGGTGAGGGTGTGTGGGGTGATGTGTTGGGATATGGGATGTAAGGTACGTGGATGGTGTATAGGTGATGGTGGTGTGTGCCTGTGGTCTTATCTGTGGTCTTGCTATCTCTCTTGTGGCAATTGTTTTTAGTCGTAAAGCGTTATGGGTAATATGGGTGCGTGTTTTATAGTGGTGTGGGTGTGGTGTGTATATGGGTGTCAGGTGTGTGTTATACAAACTGTCCAATGTAGTGTTGTTTTGTATGTGTGTGTGTATTTTGAGCGCAGCGGCATGTACCGCCAATGGTTCAGAGCCATTGAATGTCTGCCGCGGTGAATACCTCCCAAATAGGTCCCCAGGAAGATAACAACCACTGCAGCTCTTACAGTGACTCCGTCTTAAGGACTCGACCTGTCTCACGTTTCTCATCCTCCTATCCCCTGTAGTTCTGGTGATGGACTCCGCAGATTATATTTTCTCAAAGTTTGTCTTGATCCACTCACTACCTTGTTCTTGAATACAGATTGTGCAAAAAATAAATTTTAAACATCACCTTTTAAGACTTCAAAGAGACATACCCTGTCATAGGCAGATGTAACTAACACCTGGGCCTGCCCATTCTTTGTCCCTAGTCAGGCATGCACCAATCCCTGTATGAGAGGAGCTGTGCAGAAATCGCATTTTGAGTGACTGGAGAGAATGGATTGCTCATTTCCCTGAATGCACCTTTAATGTGGGCACAGGAGCTCTGCACAGGGAACACAAAGATACAGTCATGTTGAATTTATGTACAGAGGGGCAGTGTGTAATTGTTTGCATTAGGACACACAGGAACTGCTGTAAAAGTAGGTAGCATTAACCATGGGTATTTTTTCCCTATTAGATAGGGAGGGTCCAGGAGTCTTGCCCACTCACAGGCTAGTGTCAAGCATAAATGAGGCGCCCCTGAGTACCCTCTTCAAAAAACTGTTGGATTATTCCGGCTTTTCAGGCCTGTGAGGAGACCTGAATCACTAGACATGCTCCCAAATAAATTTACTTCAATGGACAGTTGGCTGACCTCCTGTTCAGCAAAAGGCACAACAGGCTGTTAGAAGCCCTTTCTCCTTAAGGGCCCAGCTGATCAGTTCCAACTGGACCTTCCCTGGACCTTACTGGAGGCTACTGCTGGAGTGAGTCTTGACTCCTAAGTGCTGTTCCATAGGTCTAGTGACCTTTGGCTGTTTCAAGGTGGACTCATCCTAACACCCTGGGCAACCTGGAACATAGAAATGTTTTGGCTCTAAAGACCTCTGGAAGACCGGAGCAAATATACCAAGTCAATCTGACGAAGGTGAGTTGCCGCTTGCAGCTTTTCCACTCTAGCAAATCCATTTCAGCTGGCCATCACAGAGAATGTATTTTGGCCTCTTGGAACCATGTTCAGCTGCAGCTTGCAGCCCTGTGTTACTGGAGGAATATAAGTAGCAAAAAGGTGAATACATTTGAATGTGGAAATTGTTATCTGGGCAAAGGCAGGATGATGAGGGATCTTCCTTGAATACGAATTTTAAATGTCTTCCTATTGGAGCTTTTCCACTAAAACCCAACAACATCATTGGGTCTTTGTACAGTGGCTAACTGACCTCTTGGAACCCATCTGCTTATAGCCTGCTGCCTTGCCCTGCTGAAGATTTTTCACTTCTATTTTGCCCTTGTAGTCGATTGCCGAGCTGTGTTGTGCAGCTGTGTGTAAGGTGAGCCGAGTGGAGCCAAGTGGAACCCGCACCCACAGTTGTAGCCATGTGAGAACTGAGCCGAGTGGCCGTGCCGAGCTGGGTGGTGGTGGTGAGTAGCAGTGAAGCGTGGAAGAGTAGTGCCACATGGGAGTTTGGTGCCACATGAAGAATGGTGCTGCAGAGGAGTGGCAGGACAAAAACACTCCAACATGAGGTGAGAGTCCTGAACCACCAGGCTCTCCCTGTCCAGGCTCCAGGGGGCTTCTATCAGCTTGCGTCCCGCATCCTGACATCCAGCAGTGAACCCAGGAGCACTCAGGAGCATATCTTTGAATACTGCTCTTCACACACGGGGAGAGCCCTAAAACATTGATTTGTAGCCTTCAAGAAGCCTGTAATAGCATACCCTGGACCCCCCGAGCTGGAGAGGACCACGGAGGGGTCAGTGCCAGCAGTGGTAGCGTCATGCGTGGGTGGTGATTGTCAGGTGAGCTTCGGGCAAGGCTCAGGTGCAATGAGCAGGAGTAAGGCACAGGAGCAAGGAGCCCAATGTAGCATCCACACCCACCTTGACATCCAGCTTGATATCTAGCTTGATACCCAGTGCCAACAATAAATTCCACAGTACGTGAAGCTAGGAAAGTGACTTCAATCGCCAAGCTGCATGGAAGTTGGGGGGACAGGTTAGTTCCTCCTCAATTGGTCGAGACCCCCGGTTGCAGAGGTGGCTCAATTAGGTTGAGTGTGGCTAATGATCAGGGTGTGCTCTCTCCCCCGGGCTACCCTTGGAAGGCACACAGGCATACAGGCGCTTTGTGTTGGTCTACAGGGAGGTGTTAAGGAAATTCCACATCCCTGCTCTAGACTTGAGCATCAGCCTAAGATCAGCTCAACTTCAGGCAACAGCATAATCAGCGTAATCATCAGTCTTTTCATCAGCATTAGTACCAGGGGAAGAAATTGATTGCACCTTATAATCTATGAAAATTTACTAGTTGGCTAACTGTTCATTTACCTGGGTTGAGTATTCACTGCACCAGCAATTATTTTTCTTTTCAGCCACCGGCACCAAGCTTTCCTGGAAATCCACTATTTTCATCTGAAAATACTGGTCTGACTTGTATTGTGAATTTTAAAGCACCTAACTTTTTTGCGTAACTCCATCTAGAACTTCTTTTGTGACTCCATTTAGAACGGCACTGCTCTGCATTATCTAGTAGTTATTCCAACTAGTCTAATTTAACTTAATTCCCATCCCTCTAATATGCCTTCTGGCAAGACCAGGGCTACCCCCATGGTGTGTCAGAAAAAGAAAATAGTCTGGACCAAAAGAGTTGAGGCAGCAGAAGAACCTGGCAACATCATTGGCCCAATACTGTCCTCACTGGACAATGTCCCAGTCCCAGCAATACAGGTCAAGGCTGATTTAGCAGTCACAAGGCCTGTCCAAGAGGTACTTTCAACAAACAAACGTCAATCCAAAATCAACGGCAAGTTATTTTTCCTCAAGGACCCGCTGTCAGCCATTTACGCAGCTAATTCAAGTATTGCAGATTTACTATCTCCAATGGAGCTCACCATGATTAACCAAATAGCTGGCTTTGGACAAGCCCAAAATGCATTGTCGCACCTTAAGGCAAAATGATTTACATTGAATCCTCAGGCAACCCTTGGATCAGCGATATCTGCCTTCTTAGCAACTGATAATACGCAGTCTGATAGGCTTATCAACTGTGCCAGAGATGATGAGTATGCTTTACAAGTCCTGCAACAATGAAATCTCACAAAGGCTTGGAACTGCACTCCTGCACATCCTCCTGGGCATCCTCCTATGCCACCAGCTAACTGCTATGGAGGCAGCTACTGTTCTCCTACTGTTTCATTTACCACTGCACAAATTTGTTCAAATGCTCATGCAACAACTGTGTCACTTATGGCCCTTGAGAGCAGATCTAGCGATCTAGTGGACAATCTTGTCATACCAATGTAAACCATTCATTACCGAACTTTGTTTTCACCTCCCAGGCAGGTGACACAGCTGAGAAGCCCTCACTCAGCCCATTCCTTGACATGTTCATCAAATCACTCTTTACCATCAGGAGCTAGATCCAACGGTGACCACTTCTGTCTAAGACAAACCAGCCCAGAGCCTTGTCAACTTTCCTTGCAGGTCCCTGCAACCCAGCTATGTCAAGATAGATCTCTCCTCGACAGTCCAATTCCCCAGGAAATCCATGCAAGTAGAGCACAGCTGAACCCCTCCTCATTCACCTCCTTGGAGTAAGAAGCAATGATAGCAACATATGGTAACAGGAACGGTGTACAGAACTATACCAGCTCCACCCTGTCCTCACCCAAAGCATCTTCCATAGATTCCAAGAAGGGAACTGGTAAGCATTCTAACATTGCAACAGAGTCAAAAGTAGCGGCGGTCCTGGGAGCCCCCTCCAGCTGACTGTTGAAGCCCTCAATTACTAGTCCGCAAAGATGGATACTCAAATTAAACTACTAAACACACTGAAAGTCTTTACATCAGGGATCAACTCAAAAATTGCATATCTTAACAATTTGATAATCAAAGTCCAGACATCAGCAGATACTTGAGCACCGCTATGGCCTTGCTTCAGTTCCCCTATTTTAGATAAGTTAGTTACTCATCCAGAAATATTAAGCAATGGTATTGAGGATTTGAAGCATGACTTGATGCAGCATGCTGCGGCCAATTCCAAGACCAGCTACAAGGAGTGCTCACTTCTTGTCATCCCTAACAGAGCCTTCCCCTTCCCTGACCCCTTCTCAAGAAGTGTGTCAGGAACTTTCCAAGATGGCATCTACTGTGGAACAGCGGCCAGCGGTTATTGTGCAACCAACAGAGCCCACTGAAGAAGTGTCACAATTATACAGTCTTCAGGGTAGACAGCGCTCACATTCAGATGCCGACCCTAATGGAAATTTTTTGGTCCTAAGAGATACTTTAGCTGCAATCCAACCATCGACAGAACCCTAGAAGAAAAAGCAGAAGAAAGGGCGGAAGCAAAGAGTGAAGGCCACTTGGGGTAGATCGATCTACTCCTTTTTTTAGTAGTCAAACAGGTAGGTCCAAATCCCTACTCTGACTTAACTCAGGTCAACCGGGGGGATGTCTAGAGGGGCAGAATAACATCTGACTGAGCCCTCTTCGGACTCAAGCAAGTAACAGCCCTACTGAACGCTGGGGTGTTACCTCACCGAGTCCTCATTAACAGGTGACAATAGCTCTCCAAATGGAGTCATCTGATGTTGCAAGGCCGGCTACTGAGTCAAGTCCAGCCTCCTTAACAAATCACTCATTTCAGCAATAGAGCACTTTCTACTGGTTCTACTAAAGCTGGTGCTCTAATTATTGTAACCACCAACTTTGCAAGAAAAACACGCCTAGTCAAAGTGCCCCAAGATCTGCTCCATCAGAGAGCCGTCAGCTTGGGCCCTCAGGCCCTTAGCAGCCACCAATGAGTAGTATATGTAGCTCAAGAGTCCACTCACTCTCAACCAGCATCTGATGGCACAACGCCTTAAGCTTTGGATGTCCCTGTATTGCAATCACCAGCAGGCAGTACAAGCACCAGAGCAACTTTAATGTATCCTGAGTATAAGTCAAGGGGTGCATATGATGTGCTCAAATTGGGCAATATTCTTTGATTGCTGAGCCAGATACCTACATTGCGAACTTAACTACCGCTGAAATGAAACTACTAAATTGAGTTTGACCTCAAGTGACCTCAAGTGAAGTCACCAACCAGAAATTGGGATATTCAAGTTTCCCTTGCAATAAAACCAGCATATCCTTACCTACTTCTGTTGAGGCTGGGCAATGTGGGAATTGAGCTTGTGCAATTAGTTTCTGGTGGTATCTTAAAGAGATCACATAGCAAGTTGCCATTGCCTTCCGCTCCACAAAGTGCCCAACTAACTTTGCAACCCCTGAAGGCTCCCCCTCATGGTGAAGATTGGAACTGGCTCCCAAAAACTCTGAATTCAAAGCAGGTATGAAAATGCAGATTGGTTCTTGGGCACTCAGAGTCTAAAGTGGAGCCTAATATATGCTCCTGAAACATCAGTGATTTACGTGATAAGCTAGAGGACAGAGACATATTGAACTACTTAAGATTCTTTCACATGATCATGTTGCAAAAGACCGAAATAGCTCCTGTGATCCCAGGATATGTGAATCATTCTTCGCCAGCAACAAAAAGAGCCTGCTATGGTCATCTAAGCGGAGGTTTAATCATCTATATCCACTCTGCTGTACAGGGGAGCTATCATATGCGTCCAATCACCTGCAGAAATGTACAAACTGTTCTACTTTCTAAGGCTGTCTAAAAATTAATTCATCTCTTACAACATCAATTTCCCTCCCAAAAAGTTTGCAAATTGGAGGCCATAGCACATCTGTTCAGAGAAATAGTGGGATTGCGGGAAAGCGCACTAGGCTTGGAAATTGTCCTGTCAGGGGAATTTTATATATTGGGCACAAAATGCTTTGAGTAGGCTATCATGGCTCAGAAAGACTTCTGGCAGGTTTCCAATCAAATCACATGCGGAGCCCTCAAGGTTGACAAACTAGGGTAATCGCTAATAAACGACCTGGAAGCTATGGACCTACGAGCTGCCAAAGGATGCTTCAACACAGATAAGCCACCTTCTTTTACTTTCTATAAAGAGAAGACACATACGTTTATCGATTTGACAATACTTTCGTCCTCCCTGTTCTATCCAGTTTAAAAGTTCCAGATTGCAACTAGAGGCAAAAATGACCATTTACCACAAGAACTGTTCTTCACTAATATAATAGATCATCATTATCCAACAGAAGCATCTCAGAGTATCACATGTACAGACAATGGCAAAAAACGTAATTGGTCATTAGACACCATCTCTGAGCTATCAGAAAAAGTCAAACGAAAGTGGACTAAATAATCAGGCTACGCAGCCTCCTCACGAATAGCCTGGGATGAGAATGCTAATAAGTTTGTGGCTTCCTTCCTGCATCAATCGAGAGCACCAAGATATAACAACCTAAAGGAGCCAACATCAAATCAGGGAATCAGGACACTTAAGTGCTATTTAAACATGGCTTTACATTTATTTCAAAGAAATCCTGGAAATTTAGCCCTGAAGACGCTTGTGTCCAAATCTAGGTCTGCCTACAGGAAACATCAAAGGGATGCGGCATCCAGTCTAGTGACTGCGCTTTTGCAGGCACATAAGACAAATAGGCATGCACAATTCTGGAAGCGTGAGAATAGCTTGAACAGTATGATGCAGCTTAATTCTACAATAAATATTTCTGAATCCACCTGGCATCAATACCACTCCCAGCTCTTTGGACCTCCAAATCAAGAGTCAACTCAGGGTCAGGATACAGTTAGTCTGGTATCCAAGACCACTCAATGGGTAGTACAAAACCATAGTAGCCCACACGCCCACCCAAAAGCAGTTAAGTGGTGAATAATTAAAAGCCAGAGGGAGGGAGACCCAGGTCCCAGTAGTATCCCTGACACGCTTTTTAAGGAAGATCATATCTTCTGGGCAACACATTTGTCACCACTTTGTAACAGTACAATTGTGACTAATACCATCCAGCATTCATGGATCTCCCCAATCACCAAAGGGGCTCAGCTTACAATCCAGCGAACTACCGGCTAATATCACTTTTCGACGTTGAGTCCAAGTTCTTTGCATGGTGTCTTTTGGAAGAACTAAAAGCCTGGGCTGCTGACACACACTCAATTCTGTTTAATCAAACAGGATTCTCTAAAGGGGTAGGCACAGCTGTTAAACTTATGGGTGTATCACTATTTGATCAAAGCAGGCAAGCCAAATTACCCCTTTACCTTTCATTTTTAGATTACAAGGTTGCCTTCGATCAGGTGGAGAAAGGCCAATAGTAGGCGAGGCACGCAAAGTGAACATTCCGGACCATCTGCTAAGAGTGATAATACTTCTCCATACTAACACCTGAGTAAGAATCAATTTGGGGGATTGTGCTCACCTCTCCAGAGAAATACTAACTTCTCAGGGCTTGTGACAGGGGTGGTTGCTTGTTCTTCTTCTTTGTCATTTCTTTTTGGCCAATTTACCAACTAGCCTAGACAAAGTCAATTTTCATCCCCCTAAACTGGGGAAAACTGCCCTGGAGAGCTTGATGTATGCTGTTGATATTATTATTTTTAGTCTTATTAGAATTGGGTTACAGAGACTTTTGAATCCCATAGCTGTGTACTCCAAAGAGAACGCTCTTGTCATTAACTTGAGTAAATCTAAAACAATGTCCTTCAGACCATCTTCTCGACACCCGCACTAGTGGCATCTGGGTGACAGCAAATGAAGGCAGTGCTGGAATATTAATATTTGGTTATTCTCCTAGATAGCAACAAATCCTTTAAACCTCACATGGAGGCAATAAGGCAGAAATCCCTTTCTCTCATGTATTTTATTCAAACGCATTAAAACAGCTATAGGCAGTTTGACTTATCTACCTCTGCTAAAAGTTATCCAGGCAAAACTAGTTCCCACTATAACATATTGCAGCAAAGCACTGAGAGGAAGAGATTGGGCCCTCCTGGATAAAATCGTCACCAGACTCTTCAGGGCTATATTTTGTTTGCCAAATTACACTTCGCCCGGCCAGGTGTGCCTTGTGTTTGGCCTGGTGAGGCAGTCACTAGCGAGAAATGGGGTATACATGAAGCTGTGTTGTAAACTCAAAGTGGCAATTGCTACCACACTAAGGGCCAGATGTAAGAAGCCAAAAAATTGTGAGTCGGAAATTGCGAGTCATTGCGACTCGCAATTTCCGACTCGCAAAATGGGATCCAACAAAAAAAAAGCAACTTCATTTTCCGACTCGCAAATGAAGTCGCACCACAGATTGCGAGTCTGCTGTTAGCGAGGTCGCTTTTTGCGACCTCGCTAAAAACGAACTCGCAAATTGCGAGTGGGTATCGCAAATTGCGACTATTCCGTAAATTGCATGCAGGTGCAGCAAAACAGTTTGAAAAACACTTCCTGGCTCTTGCTGATGACATCAAAGCCAGGAAGACATCAAATACACCTGGGAGGAGGGAGGACCACGCCCTTTTCTAACTGCTGAGCAACCACCTGGAGGAACAGCAGCAACAATGGAAGACTCAGGCAGTGCAGGCAGGAAGAGAAAATTGAAATTCTCTGAAAAGGAACTTGAGGTGCTGATAGAGGAATGCTGCCAGCACCATGACCAGCTGTTTGGAAAGGCTGCCCTGAGTGTCCCAGACACTGAAAAGAGGAGAATCTGGCAAGACATCCAGGAGAGGGTCAACACCATAGGGGTGAGCCGCGGAAGCATAGAGGAAATCAAAAAACGGTGGTATGAGCTGCGCTCCAGGACAAAGGAGAGGGTGGCAGAGCGCCTCAGGGATATGAGGGGCACAGGAGGAGGCCCATCCACCATCCCACCACCCACAGCCATGGAGGAACTGGTTGAACAGACCCTGGAGCCTGAGGCAGTGTCAGGAATGGGAGTACTGGACACGTCAGCGCCAGGGACATCAAAAAGTGAGATGCATGAAACATGCATGTACACCTGTAAATGCTATACCCCCACCCACCCAGTACACAGCAGCATGCACAACTAAACTAGCTCCATTCCAGACTAGCAACTACCAGAATGGTGCATTATCGGCAATGTAGTACAGTAGTCAGCTTATAGGCAACTGTTTATTAGGAGGCATACAACAGATGTTAGATACTGACAGTGTGTTCCCTATGTCCCACAGGTCTCCGACACGACACCCCCACCAGCCACACCATCCAGGGTGAAGAAAGCAGCCCACAGGCAGGAGGCTGCAGCAGCCACTACAGGGCCCAACACCACACCACCACAGTTCCCTCCAGCTGAAGAAGTGGACATGGTGGAAAGAGACACAGCACCTGGTCCCAGCCACAGTGTTAGACAGCAGGACCCCGAAGCACCACTGCGTCGCAGACGCAGACTCCATGTCCAAGCAGTGTCCCAGGAGGATATTGGTGACGCATCCATATCTGCAGCTGAGGCATCCCTCATATCTGGTCAGCGCCTGCAAACAAGGCAGTTGAGAATCATTTCTGGGGCAATGCAACGGATGGAGCACAATTTCACAAATGGCCTGGCAGAAGTGAACAGAGTTCACACGTTTGAACGACAATGTCAGTGACCTTGCACTATTCATATGGCAACTGGTGACGGAACTGGTGTCAAAGAGACAGAGTGCAAGGCGCTGACCCACCTAGCACAAGCCATGCTGGGCGTCCCAGGAGGAGGTGTTAGGCCCAAGCACTGCAGGACAAATGAGGCACATGGAGTGAATGTGTCCTCATTGAGGGTGGACATTTACAGCTCCTTAACAAAAGTTCAGTTATTTAGTTATTAGGTTCACTTATTGAAAAGTATTGTTTGATCCACCTCACAACTGGGCTCTTTGTGAATGACATTAGTGTGTGTGGTGACAGTTACCACGTACCTTCCAAAGTATTGGTTTGCAATTTGGTCCCATCTCTGTATGCCTTGATTTGCAATGCTTCTATCCCCAGGCTGGCGATGTGGTAGCTCTTGCTCGTCATCCTCCGAATCTGGGTCTTCAGGGGTGAGATGTAGCCCACGTCTGTCGGCAATGTTGTGCAGGATAGCGGATGCGCCTACTATCTTGAAAGCTGTGTTTGGGGCATACTGGAGCGCACCTCCGCTTCTCTGGAGGCATCGGAATCTTGCCTTTAACAGTCCAAAGGTCCTCTCTATGACATTTATGGTCCTCCTATGTGCACTGTTATATCGCCTCTCATTCTCATTGCTGGGTGTTAGGTACGGGGTAAGTATCTATGGTCGTAGCGCATATACACTGTCACCTGTGTGGCAAAAATGTACAATGTTAGCAGGGCATGGATGGCTTCTACAGTGACCTGTGTGTATGGCTTCAGGGTGTCTGCAGCAATACCTAATAGATATCTGTCTCCAAACTCCCCACGTTCTAGGCGTTGGTGTATCCCACTGTGCCTGAAAATGTAAGAGTCATGTGTACTCCCTGGAACTTTGGCTACCATGTCAGTGATCACATAATGGGCCTCACATACCACCTGGATGTTCAGTGAGTGGGTACACTTCCGGTTGCGGAACAGATATCCCAGATTTGCAGGAGGGCAGATTTGTATATCGGTCCCGTCCACACACCCTATTACATGTGGGAAGTTGGCAATTCTGTAGAATTCAAACTTGGTGCTGTTGATTTCTGCCTCATTCCTGGGTAAGTATATGTATCTGGACATGTGTGTGAGTATGGCATCTAGGAAACATCTGAAGAACCGTGAGAGTGCACTTTGGGATACCGCACCTGCCACTCAATCACCCCCTGATAGCTAACCGAGGCCAAGAGGTGCAGTGAGCATAGCACTTGCACATGTGTGGGGATGACGCTGCCGCGCAAGGTCTGTCGTTGAAGCTGCTGATTGAGTAGATCAATTAATTCTAATATTGCTGCACTGCTGAGTCTGTATTTATCATAAATCTCCTCCTCAGTTTGCTGGTAAAGTGTCTGCCTGGTTCTGTATATCCTCTCCTGTCTCTGGCTCCTCCTCCTCCTCTGCTGTGCGGCGTGGACTCTCCTCCTCCTTGCTATCACATATATTTCAGCCATTTTGAGTAACCCAGATGCCTTCTGGGTCTCTTTTTATACTTTGGTTATGGTTACCACCGGCTCTGAGTTAGTGGTAATTTGGGTGTGCAAAATGGGCTTTTACGACTAGTGGCAATTTGCGAGTGGCTTTTTCATATTGTTTGCGACTTGCAAATTGATTCTCCCTATTTGCGGGTCGCACAATGGGGTCGCAAAATTTGCGAGTCGGTAATGGCTCACGTTGCAATTTCCGATTCGGGAATGAGATTTTTGCATCCCATTTCCGATTATGAGGGGTCGCAAATTGCGATTCGGGCCATTTGCGACTCGCAAATTTTTGCTACATCTGGCCCTAAGCTCCTTCTTCTGGGTGGAAATTAACAAGCAGCCCATCTCTCTTGCCCAGTTTTACCTGCAGTCCTCTCTGGCTTCTCTAGGGCTAATTGACCAATGGGAACATCTTAGCTTGTACCATCAAACCAAGCAGCTAATTAACAAAAGTTTTAAGATCTATTCACTGCTAGTGGATAAAGAGGTCCTGTCCAAGAGGAAACATGCTTGGCTCATTCTCATTGGTGTCACATATAAGACTTGCCCCACAGCTGTACTTTGGAATAACTGTCAATCTATGTACAAAAGCAGCCTTCATGAAATAGTGGATGGGATATTTTTCAGCATATACACACCTCCCTCAGTGGAAACAAAAAGATATGACAGGGCTTTCCCGGCTTTGGGATCTAGCTCCTGAAAGGTTGATCCAGTAGATATACATCTGCAACAGCAGTATGGATGATTGGAGAGCTATCCTTCAGCTAGACCGGCTTCAAAGAGGGCTGTGTGGTGTAGTCCTGCTATTGTGGCTGGGTTTAATGGGGAGGATATACAACTTAGCTGCAGGTTGATGAAGTATTTAGACACGCTTGGAGGTAAACTCCTAAACCTCTAAGGATATAAATCATTGAGCTGGTCTCTAGATAACTTTATTAAGTAACACTACTGCACCTTCTAGTTAAGGCCTATGCTCTTTTATTTTGCGTTTTGAACTTTGTATTGAACAATGGTTTGTAAGATGAGTAAATGATGTACGTTTTTGCATTTTAATATTGCTTTTATGCTCTCTTACAAATAGTATTCAATAATTATGCATTTTTTTGGAATACCCTAACCACTTATGGGTTTCTGAAGAACGAATAGAGATAGAAATAATGCTAGGAATATGTTTTCATTGTAGTAGAAAAGATCATGAGAAAGTAATTTTCATGAGTATTAGATATTTTAGGACTTTTTTACTGTCATAGTTTTCCCAGTGGTGACAGGCAGTAATAACTGACCTCTATGTTTGCCCATCTAAATTAGGTGGGTTGACATAGAGGTCAGTCTCCAACAGCCCTTACTTGGTCCGGGCATTTATAGGAAAGTACTATCTTGCCTGGCATGTTACCCCCATATTTCACTGTATATATGTTGTTTTCTTTATGTGTCACTGGAACCCTGCCAGGCAGGGCCCCAGTGCTCATAAGTATGTGCCCTGTATGTGTTCCCTGTGTGATGCCTAACTGTCTCACTGAGGCTCTGCTAACCAGAACCTCAGTGGTTATGCTCTCTCTGCTTTCCAAATTTGTCACTAACAGGCTAGTGACTAAATTTACCAATTCACATTGGCATACTGGTACACCCATATAATTCCCTAGTATATGGTACTGAGGTACCCAGGGTATTGGGGTTCCAGGAGATCCCTATTGGCTGCAGCATTCCTTTTGCCACCCATAGGGAGCTCTGACAATTCTTACACAGGCCTGCCAGTGCAGCCTGAGTGAAATAACGTATACGTTATTTCACAGCCATTTACCACTGCACTTAAGGAACTTATAAGTCACCTATATGTCTAACCTTCACCTGGTGAAGGTTGGGTGCAAAGTTACTTAGTGTGAGGGTACCCTGGCACTAGCCAAGGTGCCCCCACATCGTTCAGGGCAAATTCCCCGGACTTTGTGAGTGCAGGGACATCATTACACCCGTGCACTGTACATAGGTCACTACCTATGTACAGGGTCACAATGGTAACTCCGAACATGGCTATGTAACATGTCTAAGATCATGGAATTGTCACCCCAATGCCATTCTGGCATTGGGGGGACAATTCCATGGTCCCCCGGGTCTCTAGCACAGAACCCGGGTACTGCCAAACTGCCTTTCCGGGGTCTCCACTGCAGCGGCTGCTGCTGCCAACCCCTCAGACAGGTTTCTGCCCGCCTGGGGTCCAGGCATCCCTGGCCCGGGAATGCAGAACAAAGGACTTCCTCTGAGAGAGGGTGTAACACCCTCTCCCTTTGGAAATAGGTGTGAAGGCTGGGGTGGAGTAGCCTCCCCCACCCTCTGTAAATGTTTTGATGGGCACAGATGGTGCCCATTTTTGCATAAGCCAGTCTACACCAGTTCAGGGATCCCTCAGCCCTGCTCTGGCGCAAAACTGGACAAAGGAAAGGGGAGTGACCACTCCCCTGACCTGCACCTCCCAGGGGAGGTGCCCATAGCTCCTCCAGTGTGTCCCAGACCTCTGCCATCTTGGAAACAGAGGTGTTTGTCACACACTGGACTGCTCTGAGTGGCCAGTGCCAGCAGGTGACGTCAGAGGCTCTTTCTGATAGGCTCTTACCTCTCTTGGTAGCCAATCCTACTTCCTAGGTAGCCAAACCTCCTTTTCTGGCTATTTAGGGTCTCTGCTTTGGGGATCTCACCAGATAACGAATGCAAGAACTCACCAGAGTTCCTCTGCATCTCCCTCTTCACCTTCTGCCAAAGGATCGACCGCTGACTGCTCAGGACGCCTGCAAAACCGCAACAAAGTAGCAAGACGACTACTAGCAACCTTGTATCGCTTCATCCTGCCGGCTTTCTCAACTGTTTCCTGGTGGTGCGTGCTCTGGGGGTAGCCTGCCTCCTTTCTGCACCAGGAGCTCTGAAGAAATCTCCCGTGGGTCGACGGAATCTTCCCCCTGCAACCGCAGGCAACAAAAGAATGCATCACCGGTCCTTTGTGTCTCCTCTCAGCATGACAAGCGTGGTCCCTGGAACTCAGCAACTCTGTCCAAGTGACTCCCACAGTCCAGTCACTCATCAGTCCAAGTTTGGTGGAGGTAAGTCCTTGCCTCCCCATGCTAGACTGTATTGCTGGGTACCGCGTGATTTGCAGCTGCTCCGGCTCCTGTGCATTCTTCCAGGATTTCCTTCATGCACATCCAAGCCTGGGTCCCTGACACTCTAACCTGCAGTGCACAACCTTCTGAGTTGTCCTCCGGCATTGTGGGACTCCCTTTTGTGACTTCGGGTGGACTCTGGTTCACTTTTCTTCTAAGTGCCTGTTCAGGTACTTCTGCGGGTGCTGCCTGCTTCTGTGAGGGCTTCCTGACTTGCTGGGCGCCCCCTCTGTCTCCTCATCCAAGTGGCGATATCCTGGTCCCTCCTGGGTCACAGCAGCATTCAAAAAACCCTAACCACGACCCTTGCAGCTAGCAAGGCTTGTTTGTGGTCTTTCTGCATG
The DNA here is from genome assembly GCF_031143425.1 of Pleurodeles waltl. Classification (NCBI taxonomy): domain Eukaryota; kingdom Metazoa; phylum Chordata; class Amphibia; order Caudata; family Salamandridae; genus Pleurodeles; species Pleurodeles waltl. The sequence goes on along the minus strand of NC_090444.1, from coordinate 334,518,351 downwards.
GGAACACCCCTGCAAGCTTCTTCACAAAGTGGGACATCCATACTCCTAAGAGGAAGTTCCTAGTCCTCTTCGTTCTTGCAGAACACCAAGCTTCTTCCAACAGGTGGCAGCTTCCTTGCACCCTCAGCTGGCATTTCTTGGGCTCCTGCCCACTCTCGACACTGTCGCGACTCATGGACTTGGTCCCATTGTCTTACAGGTACTCAGGTCTGGAAATCCACTGTTGTTGCATTGCTGGTGTTTGTTCTCCTTGCAGAATCCCCCTATCACGACTTCTGTGCTCTCTGGGGGTTGTAGGTGCACTTTACACCTACCTTTCAGGGTCTTGGGGTGGGCTATTTTTGTAACCCTCACTGTTTTCTTGCAGTCCCAGCAACCCTCTACAAGCTCACATAGGTTTGGGGTCCATTTGTGGTTCGCATTCCACTTTTGGAGTATATGGTTTGTGTTGCCCCTATACCTATGTGCTCCTATTACAATATACTGTAACTTTACATTGCTTGCATTACTTCCTTTTGCTATTATCTGCATAATTTTGGTTTGTGTATATATATTGTGTATATTTCTTATCCTCATACTGAGGGTACTCACTGAGATACTTTTGGCATATTGTCATAAAAATAAAGTACCTTTATTTTTACTATATCTGTGTATTGTGTTTTCTTATGATATTGTGCATATGACACCTGTGGTATAGTAGGAGCTTTACATGTCTCCTAGTTCAGCCTCAGCTGCTTTGCCATAGCTACCTTCTATCAGCCTAAGCTGCTAGAAACACCTCTTCTACACTAATAAGGGATAACTGGACCTGGCACAAGGTGTAAGTACCTCTGGTACCCACTACAAGCCAGGCCAGCCTCCTACAGCATTTGAGGGTTTTAACTGTGGGAGAGACAGAGGAGTATCTAAGTGCAGCAGGTGATCCATCATCTTGGTGGTAAGGATACTCTGTTGCCTTTGTAATGGAGTATCCATATGACCAAATATTAAATCAGCCCCTAAGTTAGACGATAAAATGTTCAACCTTGCATAACCTGGTTTTTGTATCCAACCTGTGCTGCACCACAGTCAGCCTTAATTCGCTCCTAGGTTCTTGTCAAGTGCAGCCAATTGACCAAGGTTGTGCCTTAATGCTTTTTTTGCGCTATTTTCTTTTAAAACTTAAAACATGTGTATCTTGGGTTCTCCCAATTGTATTTTTTTTGGTGTCATTTAGTTGATTAATTGTTCTCTATTTTTAGAAAATGGTGTTTTTACTCTTCCATCTATTTTGGTACTTTTTGGCAGGCCGGTCAGTTTGTGCCATAGCTACCTGGGGTTGAGCTCAGTTTTAAATTACTCAAACCTTTTCTGGATCTAACAAGAAGACTGACATACTATTTTTGGTGGACTACCATCCACTGTAACTAATAACCCACGATCTCACAATAGGAGAGGCCCAAGTCCTCACATAGACAGGGCCTGGCCTAGGCTTGTGCATACACATTTGGATAAGTGTGACACTGGTGCTAAAATGAAAGTCAAGATATGAGATATGCATGCAGTTGAACACTAGGAACAGGGCAGCCCACCTGTACAGCACATAGTGGTCTTCCTAAAAGAGCCACTTGAGGACACAGTAGAGTGAACCCCTCCCACCATGGCAGAGGATACACAGATGGCTTGTCATGAAAAGATTGTCTCACAAATTTGGTAATCATTACTCCCAGATAATAAAACTAAAACCATCATGAGTAATGTCAATGAATAGAAGTCATAATCAACTTTAAAAACAAGCCAGAACAAAAGTGTCCTTCGTGGAGCCTTCAGAACAGAATATCCATGTACAAAAGCAGCATCAATAAGACTTATAGGGGCATATCTATGCAAATGCAACGCAAACTTAACTCCATATTTATATTTTGATGCTTGACCCGTCTAGCATCAAAATATTGGAGTTTGCACCATTTTTTGGATGTGTGAACCCACTTTGTGTCAATGCAAGGTAGGGGTTCCCATCCAAAAAACAATGCTATCTCCATAGCGCCATATTTATCTCCCTTGCTAAAATGACACACGGGTTCGAGGTGGACCCAAATAATGGCACTAAGCTTGCTTAGCACCATTATTTAATGCCTAGGTCTGAACAGGCATTAGGGGACGTGTGGACCCATTTCCATGGCCAAACACCATGGAATGGGCCCACAGGTGCCCACCCCAAGCCCCAGGAACACCCACACCCACACCAGAGGGATGTCAGGGGATGAGGGACCCTATCCTAGCTAAGTAGGGTAAATATGGGTAAGTATTATAGTAGTTTATTTAAACATGCTATTGGGGGCCTAACATGGGGTCCCCTGCTTGGAACTGGGTGCAATGGCCATGCCCAGGGGACACTGATCCCCAATGATGGCCATTAGGGTGGTGGGCATGACTCTTGTCTTTGCTAAGACAGGAGTCATGTTTTTGGATGGTTGTGCATCTGGAAATGACGCAAGGCTGGTTTGTGGCATTGTGTTTGCCTCTAACCAGTTTAGCTTGATTTTTAGATGCAAAACCCCCTTCACCTCTATCGCCACCCGCACCCGGCTAGTGTCTTTTTTTAGATGATAGCCCAAGCTTAGCACTGGTTTGTACCATTCTGTAAATATAGAGCCCGGCTGGCATTGTAAAATGACGCATGCCAGCACTAAACTTTTTGCCGCAAAACTGCATTAGCGCAGTTTTGCAGCAAAAAGTATTAATGTGGACCACAGTATCTTAACCCTCTGAGTGCCCTGGATGAGCTGGTCTCGCCCTCGGCCACAGTCAGCGTATGCCGGGGTCGAGACCAGCTCGTCCTGCACCCGGCGCACGGGAGGAGCGCTAGCGCTCTCCTCATGAGCCTGCCACCCACCAGCAGGGCAGGAATGAGAGGGGAATCACTTCCTCTTCCACCCCGACCACCCCACCACTCCAGTGACGTCTGATGATGTCAGCACGCAAATCTTGTGCTGACCTCATCAGAGGTCACCTCCGATCTTGCTGGAAGCTGTGGTTCCAGTACGATCCCAGAAGAGAAATGAAAAAGCATTTCTCTTCTGAGCGGAAGGTGGGGCGGGAGAGGAAATTCCTTTCCTTTGAGGTCTCTCTTACCATTTCTGCTGCCCGATCGCAAAGTGATCGGGCAGCGGAAATGCCTACTAAACACCAGGAATTTTATTTTTTTGTATATATTTGAATAAGGGGAGCAGCCCCTTGAGCTAGGGTCACTCCCTACGGGGGCAATGTTTATTTTGGCCTTTTCTGTCCCCCCAGGGGGCAGATCGGCCTACTGTTATTAGGCGGATCTGCCCCTGATGGGACAGAAACCTGTAGACTCCAGTGATTGTTTATTTTTATTTGTTTTCCAGGAGGAGAGCAACCCCTTAGGCAAGTGTCGCTCCCCTGGGGGGCAAATTATATTTAGGCCATTTCGGCTCCCCTTCCAAACGTAAGACAGTTTGTAAAAAAGACGTCTATTTGAGAAATGCCCTGTAATTCACATGCTAGTATGGGCACCCCGGAATTCAGAGATGTGCAAATAACCACTTCTTCTCAACACCCTATCTTGTGCCCATTTTGGAAATACAAAGGCTTCCTTGATATCTATTTTTCACTCTTTAAATTTCACCAAATTATTTGCTGCATAGTAGGTATACAAGGAAAACTCATTGCAAGGGGCAGCTCATTTATTGGTTCTGGCAACCTAGGGTTCTTGATGAACCTACAAGCCCAATAAATCCTCCTAACCAGAAGAGTCCAGTACATGTACCGGTATATTACTTTTGAAAATCTGACATCGCAAGAAAAAGTTACAGAGTAAAACGTGGAGAAAAATGGCTTTTTTAACCTAAATTTCAATTTCTTTTATTTCATCTGTTATTTTCTGTAGGAAAACCTTGTAGGATCTACAAAAATGACCCCTTGTTAAATTCAGAATTTTGTCTACTTGTCAGAAATGTTTAGCTTTAGTTTCGCACCCATTTCTGCCACTAACTAGAAGGAGGCTAAAAGCACATAAAATAGTAAAAATGGCGTATGTCCCAGTAAAATGCCAAAATTGTGTCGAAAAATGTTGTTTTCTGATTCAAGTCTTCCTGTTCCTGAAAGCTGGGAAGATGGTGATTTTAACACTGCAAATGCTTTGTTGATACCATTTTCATGGAAAAAGAGACAAGCCTTCTTATGCAGCCCTTTTTTCCCATTTAAAACAAAAAGAGATTTTGCTGTATTTTGGCTAATTCCTTAGTCTCCTCCAGGGGAACCCTCAAACTCTGGGTACCTCTAGCATCTCTAGGATGTTAAAATAAAAGGACACAAATTTGGTGTGGGTAGCCTATGTGGACAAATAGTTATGAGGGCCTAAGAGCATACTGAGCCAAATAGCCCAAAAAAGGCCTGGTTCTGATGGGGAAAAGGCCTGGCAGGGAAGGGGTTAAGAATTGTGTACCTTCCGAGACAAATTCCAATTCAGCTTCAGTGGTGTAACTAAACTGGAGGGCCCTCATGCAAAGAACATGGAGGGAGCCCCTCTCCAGACTTACTGAGGCCAGGTGCTGTGTTTAGGGGGCCCCCTGGAGGTCAGGCCCCCTGCTCTGTCGGGAGTTGGGGGCATTTGTTGTGCTACTGGACTAGTTATGCATGAATAGAAATGCACAAGCAACTGGCTAATCCCAATCGACAATACAGCTAAGTGCATGCTGGTGGAGATACTAGCATGAGAAACCGAAATGAAAACAACTAAACAACTGAGTTAATATTAGAAAAGAGCAGATCACACCAATTCAAAATGATCACACTATAAAGAGTTTGTTAGAAATGGGGTCTCTAGTTGGCAGAGGTATACCCCCCTGCCCAAGTAGGGACCACAATCCTCATCAGGGTAAATCACAACACAATCCAAATTATCCTGTACCCACACTCTGGTAGCTTGGCACTGAGCAGTTAGGCTTATCTTAGAAGGCAATGTGTAAAGTATTTGTGCAATAAAGCATACAGTAACACAGTTGAGACACCACAAAAATAAACCACAGAGGTTTGGAAAAATAGATATTATTTATCTGAATAAAATAACGTCAAAACAACAGAAATCCAATAAGCACAAGCTGACATATCACTTTTAAAAGGTTTGAAAGAGTCTCAATCCTTAGAAATTTGCAGGTGTTTCTTTGTTACACACAGTACATGGGATGCCTCAAAAATAATGATGCACAGAGACTGCAGAGGAGGATATGCGTGGAAAAATAAGGTGTTGCTTTGGATTTTCCAGTGCTGCACAGACGATACGTTGTTTCTTTCCACGCTTCAAGGGTTTGCGTCATTTTTAGGTGCACAGTCTTGTTTCCTCACTGCGATGTGGGGGTATTTTGATGCTCAGGGATGATGTGTGGAAAATCCTTGATGCACTGGAAGAAGAAGCAGGCACTGCGTCAATCCAGTAGGCGTTACATCAAATTTTCCATGGAAAGACAGGCACAAGGAGTTTCTTGAAGAGGTGAAGTTCTTGTTGGCCCTGAGACCTCAGAAACGGGAGGCAAGCTCAATACAAACCCTTGGAGAGCACCTTTGGGGAAGGCAGAGACCTTCCAGCAAAGTCGGAAGTCAGCAGGTCAGCAGGGCAACAGCCCGCCAGCAGTGCTTCTCGGCAAAGTAGTCCATATGAGATCTTTGAGCAGCCAGGCAGCTCCTCTGACAGAGTTCAGGTGTAGATCCAGAAGTGTCTGTGTTGGTGGGGTCAGAGACCCTGTATATATATACAAAATGCCTTTGAAGTGTGGAAGACTTCAAAGAGTGGTTTTGAAGTGCACAACTTCCCCTTTCAGCCCAGTCCTGTCTGCCAGAGTATCTGTGTGGGGTTATCAGTTCTTTGTGTGAGGGCAGGCCACTGGACTTTGAAATGTAAGTGTGAGGCCCTCCACCCTTCCTCCCTAGGAAGACCCATTCAGTATGAGGGTGAATGCAGATTTGACTGAGTGTCCCGTGTTTGTGGTTGTCTGGGTGAAATGTAAAAGGGAGCTGTCAACCAGCACAGACCAAACGTGGATAGGAGACAGGCTGTAAGGCGCAGATGGTATTAAGAGCAGAGACATGCCCACTTTCTAAAAGTGGCATTTCTAAAATAGTAATATGAAATCCAAAATCACCAATAAGCAGGATTTTCTATTACCATTCTGGCCATAATCAATATGACCTGGTTACTCCTTCCAGATCAGAATCTCCCACTCAAAAATAAATGAAGTCAGTCCAAAGGCCAGTCTATGAAAGGAGCAAGCCTCACCGTAGTGGAAAACAAATGTTTGGGTTTTTCACTACCAGGACATATAAAACACATAAGTGTAAGTCCTGCCTTTTACCTACATAGCACCCTACCCTTTGGGTTACCTAGGGCATACCTTAGGAGTGATTGATATGTAGTGAAAGGGGAGTTTAAGGCTTGGCAAGCCATTTTAAATGCTAATTTGAAAGTGGCAGAGAAACTGCACACACAGGGCTTGCACTGGCACGTCTGAGACATGGTTAAGGGGCTACTTATGTGAGTGGCACAATCAGTGCTGCAGACCCACTAGTAGCATTTAATTTACAGGCCCTGGGCATATATAGGGGCATATTTATACTCCGTTTGCGCCGATTGTGCGTCAAAAAATTGACGCACAATCAGCGCAAACGTTGCCCCATATTTAAACTCTGACGCCCGAGCCCGGGGACGACAAAAATCCACTGTGTGCGTCATTTCTTGGATGCGGCAACCCGCCCTTCGTTAATGAAATGCAGAGTAGGCGTTCCCGCCCAAAAAACGACGCAAACGGGCGTGTGTCGTATTTATGCTTCCGGGCAAAAATGACTCTCGGCCGGGAGGCGGAGCAAAAAAATTACGCAAAGCCCGATTTGCGTCAAAATTTAACGCCTGGGTCAGGGCAGGCGTTAAAATGGGGCAAACACACCTGTATTTAATCAGAACACACAGAACAAACAGCAGAGCAGCAGAGCAGCAGAGCAGCAGAGCAGCAACAGGGAGACATGGAGGTGATCTTTATCCAGCGTGCACATAGACGCAGAGCCCAGCAGCAACAACAGCAGCTACAACAACACCAGCAGGGACCCCAAAGGCAGCGCAGAAGGCAGGAGAGGATATTCCGCCCAAGAACAACCCTGCATGGCCTCAGGGAACACGACATCATGCAGAGGTACCGGTTGAACTGGCAGGCCATTCAGGAGCTGCTGCAAAACGTTGAACCGCAGTTGGCCCCCCCTTTAGTGACACCCCGCACTATCCCAACAGAAACAAAGCTGCTTGCCGTACTTCACCTGCTGGCAAGTGGCTCGTTTCAAACAACTGGTGCCCTGGTTGGCGGAATATCACAACAATCATTCTCTGCATTTCTGCCAAAATTACTGGATGCCATCATTCGACTGACACCCCTCCACAGCTGCTTCCCTAACACACTGCAGAAGCAGCAGGAAACAAAACAGGGGTTCTACGCCATCAGTGGCTTCCCACACGTCCTTGGTGCAATCGACTGCACACATGTACGCCTTGTGCCACCTGCTGCAACAGAACACCTCTACCGCAACAGGAAGCACACACATTCAATCAACGTGCAGGCCATAGTCGATCACCAGGGATTGATCAGCAACATCGTGGCTAAATATCCTGGGAGTGTACATGACTCATTCATCTTCCGTCACTGCACCATCAACCAACACTTCCAGGATGGATGGTATGGCAATGGACTACTTGTTGGTAAGTACAGAAACCTACTTATATACACACTGCACAGCAACCCTCTAGGACACACAACACATACACCACAACAGCAACATGTCAACAGGAACACACTGAGGTCATGACATCACTAGCCATGTTTCTTATGTCACCATTGAACCTATCACACATTGAAATTTACTGTACAGCCTAATGTGAAGACATTAATGAGTGTGGTTGCCTAAATGTCACCTTGCAAATTGTAGGTGTCACAATGACCTTTACATTAATACATTGCATAAGTTTCAAGGGATGGGATGTACAGGGTACTTTGATCTGAACGTGTTAACAACACTTCCAAATTTAAATGTGCATGGAACTATCATCTCACCCTCAGTGAAGACACACGGACACCTGTATCACAAGTCACAATGCTAGGGAGGGCACACTGTACTGCAAATCCCAAAACATATTGATGACAAACGGTTAGCAGACAAACACTTGCTCAGCCAAGGAAACAACACAATGCAGATGGTATAGCCTACAAGTATAGGATGTCACATTAGTACACAAAAGAGTCACAGACAACACAAGACAACTACTGCCATGAAAGGTCTTTTCAATAGTGCCAGCTACATCTACATGATCCCATTCTGTGTTTTTCTTTCAGCTGATCAGGGGTATGGCATCCAGCCATGGCTAATGACACCATTTGGGAACCCGACTACTGCTGCAGAGCGGGCATACAACGACGCCCATAAGAGGACATGCAGCATTGTCCAGCGCACCTTTGGGATCCTAAAGTCAAGGTTCCGCTGCCTTGACATCACTGGCGGTAGCGTACTATATTCCCCAGAGATGGTCTGTAGGATCATACTCACATGTGCAATATTGCACAACATTTGTGTAAAAAGGAACATTCCCCTCCTTGAACCAGACCCATACATGCCCGAAGACGACAAAGAGGAGGATGCTGGCCTGCAACAGGAGGGGGATTAACCAAACACGGCTGCTGGAATGCATAGGCACCAACACATTGTAAATAATTTCTTTTCATAATTATCAGCATCACCACTTAATGCACTATTGTAAATAAACACTGATAACAAACACCACATCATGGTTTGGCCTATTCATTTCTGCCCACCTTTAGCTTGAAATATCTGAAGAAGAATGTCGTCTCATTGAGCAATAATGATATAACAATCATGACACAAAAAAATACACCACAAATGTAATGGCCACCATACAATGGTCAAATACGCACACCATGTAAATGACAGACATCCTCTACAGTTCACCTTTGAAGGGCAATAGCTGAGGACCACACATATGACTCACATACATTTAGTAAACATGGATCATCGCAGCAGATGGCACACAACTAAAACACCATCACTCAACTAGGGGAAAACAGGCCTCATACATCAGGCAGTTCACATGCTAATGCTTCAGGAACAGGAATGTAGTACTAGACTCTTGCCACCAGTAATTCCAACTACTTACTATCATTGCAATGACTATCTGTCACTAGAGTTACACATAAGCAGAACATACACAGCACAAGTGCTACACCTATGACAAGCATCCAGCACATCACATCCCATCTACATGTCAGCCCTTTTCTAAAAACAATACACACACTTGCAGCTGCTCACACCCCACCTGTCTGAAGAGGTCCCTGGAATGCCGATTTGTGGACACTGAGATTCCCTCATCTACACACACACACTCACAAGAGTCATCCAGTGTGCCACACCCTTTACTATGCCTACCATTGTCATACTACCATCTCACTGCATGGAACTCAGCTCATATAATACACTGCCTTGGAGTTTATAAGGCCTGGTATCACCTGTAGATTGATTCCTCTGTGAAAGGTACTGTAGGCTATTTATCAGCAAATTCCATCTGACAGGACTAGTGAGACACAGATGGAGGCCACACCTGTGATCCCCTCCATGCACACCACCCAAATGTACATGCCCCGTCCCTGCAAATGCCTCCTACTGCATACATGTTTGAATTTGAGCTATTACATAATTAAGCTTTGACACAAATGTTGGCGTTGAAAACTTGATCAGGGTTCATGTGTCACCTTCAAAACAACACAGGACATACACAGTGTGACATCTCAACTGTCTAATGCTCTCTCTGACCAGTCCTAGTCAGAACACGTGATCATGTAATTACTGAAAGAACTTGCTCCTGATTGACCCAGCATCCTGTCAGCCTGACTGGCACCTGTCCGTGGGTCACTCTACAGATACCTGGGGTCCACCTATGGACCATACGTGCTGTCCAAAACCTTTTGTACCTCAGACACTAATTTGTCATTAGCCTCATCAATGTATACTCAAATACATAGTAGTGCATCATCTGACTGTCATTTGCATCCGATTTGTGACAGTGCCCTTGAATAGCCAAATCTTGGCCCTTCCGTTGTCTGGCCCTCATTAATGCCTAAACTACAAAGTGTGACAGTGGACCTGGACCATAGTGTATGATGGTGTAAATGGCCTCCATCAAAGCCAGCAACCTCAGATAATGTCCATGAAAAGGTAACACATATGAGGACCCTGACTGTTCAAACGCTGAGTAACACTTTTTCAAATGATAAAGATGAGTCGTGTGTTGAATTCCAGCCATTTACTTCTGCACAGAGGCTATGATGTTTCATGATACATTACCATCCACAGAGGCCAACTGGAGTAGAAATGTTGCAATTACACATGCCAGATCCAGACCACCAAGGTTGCCCATTCGAAAGTCTCATTACACGTGTTCAGTGACAGGGTGGGACCATCCATGTGTAGGTGACCATGTCCTAAATGGCTTCTCTCCATTTTTGCTACAAACAATACCCAATTGAAACAAGATTAGCTGCCACTAACTCATGAGGAGACCTGGAAGTTACAGTGACAACATACACCCTGACAGTTGATAGTGGATCAATATTGGACCACACACATAAACATGTACCATCCAATCAATAAAATATTTGCAAGCAGCCGATCACAGTAGTGGCCCAGTTGTAACCTAGCATGAAGAATGAAACATGCCACTAAACCAGGTAATGCATAAAGGGACACATACATCAACAACCTATTTTTCATCAGGACATGAGGAACGTTGAGATTTAGCTAAAAATATCAATGCTAAATGGTATGTCAGATTTCTCCAAAGAATCAATAGGGCAAACGTCAAATGGGCAAATGGGATTACAGAATGGCAAACAGTGAATCATACCCTATTTGCTTCCATGAGCCTGCTGCTGCAGGTTTAGCATTACTGAATTTGGGAAACCCTTGGATAAATTTGCAAGTCTGGAAGAGCAAACCCTAGGGTGCTGGGGGCCTAAGTCCACCTCTACCGCCCGCCAAATAGACATTATATATGCACATGTGAAGCACACACATGCATAAGGCGCATGTGTGGCCTACATGTCAAAAGTAAAACACATTTAAGATACATAAACTCGTAATTAGGACATGGTTACCCCCTAAAAAAGTGTAGGCGACAATTGCACTACCTATTTGGCCTTTATATAATTTTGATTACCTTGATAAATGTGGACATATTTTTGCTAAGGAATACATCCTGGTATCCCATTCATATTTTGAAAATAGCCATCAGCAATTACCTACATATGTGTACAATTATGAGTAATATCCATTCTGACCAATCATTACCATTGCACTGTGAATACCTTCTATACATCCTATAAGGGACATTTGCCATAGCTAAACCCAAATGTGTATCACTTAGCACCGTTTGGTCATGACAAAATTCATTTCTCAATTTGATAAAGGAAAGACATATTTGTCATAATGCGTCATATTTCCACGCATACAGCTTGTGCGTCATAATTTTTTACGCATAGGAGTGCACATAATGCTGAGTCAAAAAAATAAACTAAAAAATAATATATTACTATCCAGCATTACATGGCCACCATTTTTTTCTATAATGCGTCATATTTCCACGCATACAGCTTGTGCGTCATAATTTTTGACGCACAGGAGTGCAGATAATGCAGAGTCAAAATTAATTTTCATATTTAGATATCATATTTGCCAGCGGCTTAATTTTCAACTCTAGAACTGTCCAATGAGCCTCAAACAAATATAATGGACCAATGATGACATTTTTTTGGACTCTGCATTATGTGCACTCCTCTACGTCAAAAAATATGACGCACAATCAGTATGCGTGAAAAAATTACGCATAGCGAAAAAAAACGGCGGCCATTTTATGCAGGATGTGATGTAATAGGATATCCTGTTTACAGAATCTATACAGTGGGTGTACTTTCACTTTCACTTTGCAGTCTCAGATTATTCTAGACTGTGTGGCTGTGTGGAAAGTGTTGCCCTGTGTTTTAGTGCTTTTGTGTCCAGTGTACCTTCTCAATTGTGCTTTTGTCATCATTGTCTTGTTGTTGAATACTGTCTGAGTCTGTGTTGTATTATTTTGTCAAGTCCAGTGTTTCTTTTATTGTCTGTGGGAGTCTGTTGTGGGTAGTGTAATTTAGGGGTTAGTTGGGCTCTTCTTCTTAAGTGTTCTTTGTTTTTCACTACTCTACCTTTCCCCATTTCCCCCTTTTCCTTTTTCTCCAACTTTTTCCCCTTTGTCAGTGCTGACATGTCTGGTAGGCCACGGCTTGCCAGGATGGGTGAGGAGGAATTGGGGGGATTTTTATGGCTTGTTTGCCATTTCTTCCCACTCATGCTGGAGGCTGGGGGTGTAGGGTGATACAGGGGTATCACACGGAGGCCCGTAAAGTCCGGTGGGGGAATGTGCCCCATCACTTGGTCTGTGTCTATGGTAGCCTGAGGAATGAACATCAACTTAAGCACCGCTGGGCTGATCTGATATCCAGGGAGCAAGATCTGCTGGACCACCTGGGAATCAGGATTGGTGGCCATGTTGGTGAGTACACATCAATTACATGTGCACAATTTAAAGCTGTGTGGCGACATGTGATGATTGTTACCCAATCTGCCGGATAAGTAGCTGACTGTGTGTAATGCTAGGGAAACCTACTGGGTAATTGATGCACAATGTGAAGGAAGACAAATGCTAGCAGTCAGGTAGCTCATGTTTTCTACACATACCGGTTGCCTGTAGCAGTATGTAATGTAGTGCTGCCTTTGTGTCAGACAAGCAACACGTTAATGACTCAATTTGAACTCTACAGGTCACAATAGCCAGTGAAAAATGGATGTTGAAACATCATACCTACATATGTAGACGCCATAGCTAGACTGACATTTGTAAACCCAATATGATGCCATAAATGAGTGCTGCCTTCACGTCAATTGAGGTTAGCAATGTTGTCCACACATATGTCACATGTGTGTCTGGTTGGTGTGTGGAGAAAATGACCACATAGGCTGTTTGAGTTTGAGAGGTCATGCAGTCCTCAAGTAACCAGCTTTTGGATGTCTCTCTTGGATGCACATGATGAGATGAATGCACCCCTATATTGTTGGGGCATACTAATGGAGGTGCATCTTTGACACCACATGACTGTCCAGGCCACTGCATGTGTGTAGTAGGGTGTGTATCTGTAGCAGGAGACTCATCCAATGTAAATGTTGCTCAAGATTTATTCCATGCAGTATGAGCATGTTTGAAAGTGTTTCATTACGCATGTCATATTCTCACATTGTCTTTGTAATTGCACTTGTTTGTCAGTGCACGGATTCTGAGTATATTCTTCCTTCCATGCTTTACAGGTGGGACTGCACCGTACACTGTGGGAGAGGTGGCTCATTTTGCGGACCCAGACACCTACAGTGAGTGTTGCATGTGTGCTATTTTTAATGTTTGCTGGTGATGCATGATGGACTATTGTGTGTTCAACAGAATTCAAGGTTTGATGCGCTGCCCATTCATTAGTATTGTTCCATTAGTGGGATTTCTAATATCACTTAAGTTTGAGTAGACCTATGCTTATCCATTTCTCAGATTTTGGGTCTGTAGGCCATTCCAGTAGGGCCCGCTATGGGGAATGGGGTGAGTCATGTGGAATACACTGGTTAATGTAAGAGTTGCTCTGGGACTTTTCTCGGACTGAGTCTGCATTTCAGACTGACATTCTCCCAGATAGCTTCTGCAAAAGGTTTGTCTGAAATGTGCTGCTTCCCTAGTTAACGATGGACTGAGTACACTGTAGGTTGGATCTTCCGGGGGCATGTACTTCCACAAGTTGAACTAGAAGTGTGTGGGACTAGAGTGCAATGGCCTAGGTGTACATTCTACTCATGATCATGGGTGTTCTTGCTCCTCTGTGTGTGTGGTAAAATATGCCTCACTGGTAGTATGTGAATTTGGCCTAAGTCAGTACATTTTGACATGTGTGGACCTTGGATAGGACAAGGTTTAGCTGACTCCAATTTGTTGCTAGGCCTTCACTGGTGTTGTGTGTGTGGAGGCAAAAACTTGTTGACCTTTCTAGACACTCCTGGGTGTGCATTGAATATGGGATTGTTGGTTGTTCTTCCCACCCCACCCTCAAAGACTGCCATGTGTTTGGAAATAGGGTACCTAGGACTGTAGCAACCAGTATGTTTACATATACTTGTGACCATTTGCAACTTTGTTTTGAACCTAGTGTATGGCACATGAGTTCTATACTAGCAAAAACAATTACAAATGGCAGATATTGAGGGTTGTGATTGTTCTCACATAGACTGACATATGTAGTGAAGGCAGTAGGCGGAGGAGGTGCAGCCATAATGTCAGCTGCATTACCAATTAATTGGATGAGAAATTTAGGCTGATGTCACCCACCATGTAGAGACATGGATATGCTAGGTGTGAGATGCCCTTTTGTATGCAGGCTGCCCATGTACTTCCTCTGAGACTTTCAATGATCTATGTGGTGAAATTAGCTGTTACAACTACAGTAAAAGTAATGTCCAATTGAGCCATTGTGCTATTCCACCCAATGCATTTCCTATGGTAAATAGTTGCGCTTTCTCTTCACAGCTGCTAACATGAGTGCCGCATAGAGGCATGATTTTGAAAGGCGGGCAATGAGATACCGGCAAATCCTGCAGGTGCAGTCGGGGTTCCGACGGATGGCCCGAAAATACCAGGCGGATCGGGCCTCGAAGCATGGTGGGCCTCACCACAGGCTGGCCCAACGTTGCCCACTACAGCCACCACCACCACATCCACCAGTTCTCCCCAAGTGGCCCCAGCAACGGCGGGTACAGTTGTCCCTGCCTCTGCAGCACGACCTGGACCCAGCAATTTCAGAGCTGCAGGACAGTCCAGTGGGCTACCAACAGCTCCCACACCGAGCACCTCTGCCAACACACAGGCAGCAGCAGCCCCTCCTATTGACCCTGCGGCATTCCAGGCTTTAGACAGGAAAATGGACAAGTTCATTCGTAAGGTGGACAAGCTGAGCCAGGATGTGGCGTACATTAAGAAGCGGGTTAGGTCCATCAGGCGGACCCTACGGAGGGCCAACCTCTAGGACTTATTTGATTCATTTAAATTTATCCCTCCCCTCTCTCCTCTTTCCTTTTTATCATGATAGGTGGGTTTTGGGGATTAGTGTTAGGTTAGTATAGGTTGTTAGCTTAGTTAGTGTTAGGGAGGAGGGTGGGGGGTCCTTTTTCTTTCTATTTTTCATTTTTGAGTGTGTGGGTGGGTGGGTGGGGGTCAATGTTGGGATTCCTGTCTGTTTAGATTAAAAAAAAAAACAATTATAAAAATTATTTTTAAAAAAAGACAAAAAAATATATGATTGTTTAGGATAGTACAGTATGTGTGTAGGTTAGTATGTGTTGTCCTGCATGTGTCCTGTCTCATAATGGTGGGTGGGGGGTTGATGTTTAGATCTATTCGTTATATGTGTAGAGTAAGTTTAGATTAGGTTAGTTAGGGACAGTTGTGGGTTAGGAGTAGTCAGGTTAGATTAGTGTAGTATGACTTTTCCCTTAGTTGCCTCTGGTGTGAATACATATGAATAAATATATAGTTAACCCTTTGCATTATGTGTTAACTGCTACTTGATCATGGCCTTGACATCAGTGTAGGTGATTGTTTTTCTATGACATTTGGGTCCTATGCTACACACCGAAGAAAATAGAGGTTTAAAATGGCAGCTACCCCTGTGCTAACTTGGTAAGTATCCAGCATTTGATAGAACCACCATTAGTAGTTTACATGGATCACCAAGGATTTGTGTTGATAAGTATGTATTCTACATCACAAAGTGTGCTTCCAGACTTGGTATTGTGGGTAATTTATTAGGTCGGACTGCAGTGTGATGTTCAGGGACATCTTTGTAGATGAGGTGTTGTTAACACTCTTGTCTTGTGGTCTTCATTGCTGACATAGATCATGTGTGCAAACATTCAGCATGACTTCCTTTCATGGAAGTATACTCAGAAAGGGTGATTGATGCTGTGTTTAGTTGTGTTTGCTTAGATTATACTGCATAATTTCATGTTGTAGTATTGCAATTGCATGGTGCCTACATTTATCAGCCACCATTAGTTGACTTGGTTTGCTATAGATAGAGCATTATTCTGTCCAACACACCATGATTGTGTGTGGTTTGACCCTTCATCAGTTATTCTCCTCAGGATGGTCAGGCTATGATGCAATCCTGGACACTGCACAGATGTATCACACTACATGATGTCAGGACAGTTGTATTGACAAGCTACATGGTTGTCACACAGGCACTTTAGAGTTATCTACTGCACAGTTGATGTGTCAAATAACACAGAGACATATTAGGTGTGCAAGTGCTATTTATTGATAGGTGCTGTAGTGCAAAATGTGCATTGTCCATGTTTGCTGAGTCCGTTCTGGTGCATTCTTACATGGTGATCCTACAGAAGGGGTGTGGATGATGCTCCTGACATGCTGGGGTGATGTAACAGACAGTGCAGAGGGACAGGATTTGCCGATTAGTAGGAGAGAGACATTCACTGGCAATGCTGACAAGTCATACAGTGGTTAGCAGAACAGTCATTGAGTATAGTTGCAGTGAGACTGGCAATTGACAAAACGTAGGGCCTTGGTCAAAGTAGGCCATGGTGCATGGACTAGTGCTTCCGGGTACTCTTCCGTGTGAATGTGATCTGTTCCATGTCTTCTTCTTCTGATGTGTGTGTTGCCTGCTTTGTCCTTGTTGTTGTTGGTTGTGAAGGGGCAACACACACCTCAGTGTTAGAAGACGTGGAGTCAGACATCCCGGTGGCTGCTCCTTGTGAAGTTCTTAAGGGCAGTACTGCAGCAAGGAGGGCCTGCTGGTTTTTGAGAATAGCAGCTACATCACGATGGTAGGCAGCCAGGTCAGCCCTGAGGGAGTCATGATTGCATTCGTGCATGCAGTGGAAAGTTTGAGGTGCGAGGTGTTGTGGCAACTCCCTTACTGCAGTGGTGAATTCCTTTATAGTTTCCTGTAGTCCATGCAGTATGGATGTTAGGGCTTGCATAGCTGCTGCCTGATCTGCAGATGACATCATGCACGAGCGCACCCCCTCAAGGCTGGCTGCCATATTTTGCATCCCCACCCGCACCTCCTTGGCCAGCTCCTGCTGTACTCCGACTACAGTTCTTTCAAAGCTGGTGCCAGTGTCGTCAGAGTCCTCAGCTGTGTAGGAGCTGGCAGGTCTTGCAATTGGGGTGGTGGGTGGTTCTTCTGTGATGGCTGCTTGTTCTGTGCTCCTCCTTGTGACTGAAGGTGGGGTCTGGAGGGTTTCAAGGACCTTTTGGATGGTCTCCTGGGGAATGTTTATGGGCTCGTCATCCATGTCGTCAGGGAAATCAGGGACAGGCATATCGGTAGGAGATCCATGTTCCTCTGCAATGAAACAGGGTACAATTAGTGTGTCTGTGTTGTGACAATTTTGCCGTAACATGTAAGCCTTTTGATTAATTTACTTTGTGATCTTGTTTGGTATTGGTATCTGCTGTCTTTCATATGAGCATTGTTATAGGCCTATGGCCCACCTGTGTGTCACATGTATGATATAGAGTTATCAGACTTGTCTGCCTAATCGCCTCTAGGTGTTGCTTTGTACCAATTAGGGAATAGCCATCTTTTTGTCCTACTTGACCCTCCGTGTATATCTAGTCTCATGGTGAGACCTTTCACTGGCTGTGGGTGTTGTGATTGCCCTGGCAGCACACTTGCCTCTCAGGACCTGCCCCAATCCCTGATTGTTCACATTGACTTAATTGTAATTGACATGTGGCATATCCTATGCATGGCAATGTTATGATGTGATATGGATGTAGACATTGTTAATGTGCCCAGCTGATGTTGGGTAATGTGTGTTTAATTGGATTGCCCTGTTTATCGTATCAATGTCCTATTTGGTCCTCTGACTGTGCAGGTGTATTTCAGTGACCAGTTGCATGTGTCCCCTCCTCTGTGCTGTTGTCTGAGCAGTATGACATTTGTGATGTTGCCTTGTTAGCCAGGCACATGAAGGACCCTGACATATGCAGCATGTGTGTGTCCTTAGTGCTGTGTGGCTCCTATTGCTGTTTTATTCAGCTGATGTATGTGACAACTATGGGCATTGACATATGAGTGTACTGGGGCCTTTGTCTTGTTTCAGGAGATTGTTGCAGATGTCATCCTCACCCCCTAATTTAGGTATGTATGTTCCATGGGGAGGTTACTGCCATTTGCTACTTGTGCTGCACAGAGATCAGAGGTGGTAGTGTCAACTGTTGTTGCAGTTACATTGCAGTTGTTGTTTTGGCTACTGGATTACTGATAGGGACCTAGTTGATTTAGGAGATATTTTGGCTGACGAGTGCCAGGATGTAAGTTTGACGTAGTGGCCTTCCCACCTGTCGAGGCTTTCCCTTAGCTCCATTGTTGTCATGACAGGATGCCCCCATGGGACTGTTGTTGGTGTTGTGTAATGTCGTGCCCCAGCTTCTGTCTGTGCAGGGCATGCCTCCCTGCCGTGCCCCTTTACCCATGCCACTCCATGTATATGCTGACTTACATGCAATGTGTAGTGGTATTTCCCCCCTGCTTACAGTCCACATTATTGCATTATAATTCCCCATGCGACTTACCATGCATGTGCGTTGTCTCGTGGTAGTCTGCGCTGTCCAGTCCTTGAATCCCTGTGACGATCTCCTCAGGGATGACGGCTGCGACCATCTCCTCCATGTGGTCCAGGGCCTCCTGGTGTGCAGGACTCCCCACTCCAGTCTGCAGTGCTGCCTTCCTGTTCCTGGCCATTTTTTCCTTTGTCCTACGTTTGCAGTCATGCCAGCATTTCTTACACTCGGTGACTGTTCTGCATACTTCAGCCACACTGTTGATCTTGTCAACAATTTGTTGCCATATGGCCTCTCTCCTGCTGATTGGCAACTTAGAGGTGATGAACAGTTGGTGCTGGTGTTCCGTCACCTCTTTAACCAGGATTTCCTGCTCCTCTGCACTGAAGCGACACTTTCTTTTTTTTCTATATATGTCCTGGTTCCTGTATGGATCATCCTGGCTGGTTCCTGGTCTGCTGTCATCTTCCTGGGGTCTGTAGTGGCATCTGGGATCCATTTTGGCTCTCCTCTGCTGAAAGGGCAGTGTTCACAGGTATTTTTGATGCTATTGCGTAAAAAAAACTGCGCTTTCCGGGTTGCGCTGTCGTAAATCGACCCTCAGTCATTTACGACGCGTTAACGTCTTTTCCTTTACGACTTGACGCTGCGATGTGCGTAAAAAAAAATGACTCCCACCTGTTGGTTGCGCCGCTGTGCGTCAAAGTATAAATTTGACGCCCGCACGGCGCATCGAAATGGCGTTAGCCGGCGGTAAAATGTTTGACGCAAAACTGCGCCGGCGCAGCTTTGCGTCAAAAAGTATAAATATGGCCCATAGTGCTCTCTTCTAGGGACTTACAAGTAAAGCAAATATGCCAATTAGGTATGAACCAATGTTACCATGTTAAAGGGAGAGAGCATATGCACTTTAGCAATGGTTAGACGTGGTAAAGTGCACAAGGTCCTAAAACCAGCAAAAACAGTGTAAAAAAAGTGTAGGGGGTGGAAAAAACATTGGGGAATTACCACCCTAAGGCTGTCAGGTCTAACAGAGTTTATCACTAACTGCAGAATTACAGAAAGATATACAGAAATTCAAACATGAAACACCATACCAGCATTTATTTGCTCTTCCCACTGGCAAGACCAAAAAGAAGGTGATGCAGACAAGTAGCAACACCAGCAAATTGGTCCTTCATCTCCGATGAGAGGGATAGCAAAGGGGAGATTGGCTATCCATTCCCACATTCAGCATTCCTCCCCTGGTGGATAGGCCTTCTTAAGCCATGAGGCCCCTTCCAGGACAAAGGGATTTTTTTAGAACCAAGCAGGAACAGGAAAAAAGGGACAACAAATACAACCACAGGTTAATTGGGATCTCTATGCTCCCAAAATACCAAGAAGTAGAGGGAGAGCACATTGAGAACAATGATGAACAATTAGTGGTAAACCTCAGTGAACAACAAGTAACTGACATACACATGAAAGTCTTCAACAACAAATTAGATTTTGTACCAGCCTAGGCTCAATATACGTTCCAAGCTCTCAACGAATTCTTCAGGAAGATGCAACTAAAAGTTTTCTTTGGTAGTCTAGAGCTAGACATCAGCACCAAACACAACACAGGGTTGAGGGAGGTGAGTTAAACTTTATCCCACCTCTTCTGGATCACAAAGAATGAGGCAGAATTACTGATTGTCAAGCAGGCCTGAATCCTTTAATTCTACATACTACATAACATCTCTAAAGCTAGAAGGCATGACCAATTGTGTCAGTGAGTGGCTCCCTTCTATAACCACTCTCACAATATGTGGACTATTTCCGTAGACCTGAATTAACTAAAGTGGACTATTTCATCAACAACAAAGATATACTGTACTTATTAAAGAAAACCTCCACAGACCACTCCCATGAGTACATCCTAACACATTAAATCACTCTATACAAGTATAAATCAAGAAGCCACCCAAAGTAGTAGCAAGGAATAAGAACATGACACCAATCCACTTTATTTTGACTTAGCGTATCTAGTACTAAAAGTGAAGTTTGTTAAATTTGAAAAGGATATCTGTCATGAATGTATAAATTGCAACCTCACATCGTAGGCCTAAATGCTGAAAAACTGAGGCATCAAATCTGATTTGACCAGTCCAGGTACAACCCATTGTGCATGTGTCCTTGATACCCCAAAGAATCAATGGCCAATATGTAGCCAGTCAGCAACAGATGTCAAAATCAACGCACACACAACATGCATCTGTATTCCTACATTGAACAAATATAAGGAAAAAAACTTGATTTGAAATAAACTATCCTGGACTGAAAATCTTCCTACTACAAACCAACTATAGTTAAGAAAGAACAGTGACTAATACTACCACATAAAAAGAAAATACTACAGATTGACAGAGAGTGGAATGGTTACGATAAATGCAAAAGAGATTCACCCCATGACCTCAAGCAGTTAGAAATTATCACAACCAATATTTTGCAATCATGTAATTAATAGCAATGCCCTATGTACACTGCTAATATGTCAACAATTATAAAAGAGTAAGGGCATAAGTCAGTACTGTACAACATCCATTGGGATAACCTGGAATATAAATGTTCTCACACATTAAACTCTCTCAAGATTGTACCTAAGCTGAATTGTTTCTTGAAAGTCATTGACTGACATGAGAATGTTGTAGCAACCTGTGTGAGTTTCCCTCATAGAGAACACCCAGCACTTAAATGGTCTACTGTAACCACTGGCTGGAGAATGCAAGCACAACAGTGGCATGTGGGCCCTAACCGGCCTTGTGAAATAAAACAAAAACTGGTATATATACCTTACCCATACAAAAAGGTGGAGAACTGACTAAACAAGGAAATATGAAAGACTAGTGAAGAATGATGATAATTAGCACTCTGGTCACAGTACCAACTATAATAGGCTTCTGGTCTGATTCTGTTTCATTAATGTAGCACCACAGCAAATTGATTAATTTGGGTACCAGGCCCACCTCTGGGGTATCCAAGCTAGGGAATCGTGGATAAGGGACCATAAACACTCATGATATAAACATCCACTGCTAACCACAAAGTGTATGCTGTGCCCACTGTGTGAAAGGGTATTGTTTATGTGGCTAGAACCAGGGATGGCACAAAGCCCTGTGTTGCCTTCTAGACACATTTTTCTAGCCTGAGTTAAGTTGCATAATTGAAAAGAAGTATTAGAATGATAACTGACAAAATGTACTTGTTCCTCTCATTTTTAGATAAACTCCAAGATTCAGTGTGAATAATGTTGAATGAAACAGTGGTATGTACTATATTACTGTGAATGTCTGCATGTTATATGATTAGCACTTTTACTATAGTAATCCAAACACCTACATAGTGAATAGTTGGTAAGGGTGTACTTGGAAGTTACTTTGTCCTGATGAATTACCTTTTGCTAGAAAACAGGTCTCTAGTTGGCAGAGGTATGCATCCTGTCCAAGTAGGGACCACAATCCTAGCCAGGGTAAGTCACAACACAACCTTAATTATCCTGTGCTCACCCTCCGGTAGCTTGGCACAGAGCAGGCTTAACTTAAAAGGCAATGTGTAAAGTATTTGTGCAATAACTCATACAGTAAACACAGTGCAAACATCACAAAAGGTATTCCACACCAGTTAAGGAAAATAGATAATATCTATCCGAATAAAATAAGGCCAAAACGACAAAAAATCAGACATGCACGAGTCACAATGCGTGATGCATTGACTTTTCCAGAGCGTCAAAGGTGAAGCATAATTTCTTTCCAGGCATCAAGAAGACAAATTGTTTCTTTCCACGCTGCAAGGCAATGCGTCGGTTTCCAGGAGGGCTGCCTTGGTTCCTCACTGGGATTTGGGGATAATTTGACCCACAGGGACATTGCGTAGAAAACCCAGAACACATTGAGCAGAAGTTACAGGCACTGTATTGATCCAGCAGGTGATGCAGTCATTTTCAGCAGTGAGGCAGGTGCTGCTTCGATCTGGCATGCGTTGCATCAAATGTTGCTGGCCTTGCATCAATTTTCTGGTGCACTAGATTTTCTCTTTTCTTTGTAAAGTCTTGGATAGCCCTGAGACCTCAGAACAGGAAGCAAGCTCAATCCAAGCCCTCTGAGAGCACTTGAAGAGGAAGCCAGAGTCCTTCCAGCAGAGTCAGGGGTGAGCAGGGCAACAAGCAGACGGGCAGTCCTTCCAGCAAAGCAGCCCAGATGAGTCCTTTGGGCAGCCAGGCAGTCACACTGACAGAGTCCAATTGTAGGCCCAGAAGTGTCTGATTTGGTGGGGTCACAGACCCAGTATATAAATATGAAAGTGCCTTTGAAGTAGAGGAAGCTTCAAAGAGTGTTTTTTAAGTGCACAAGTTCTCATTTCAACCCAATTCTGTCTGCCAGGAGGCATGTGGGGGATTATCAGTCCTTTGCATGAGGGCAGGCAACTGGTCTTTGAAGTGTAAGAGAGAGCCCCTCCACTCTTCCTGCCCAGGGAAACCCATCCGTCTGCCGATGAATGAAGATGCAGCTGAGTGTCCTGTGTTTATGACTGTCTGGATGGAATTCACAAGGAGAGCAGTCAACCAGCACAGACCAGACATGGATTGGAGATAGGATATAAGGCACAGATGGCAGTAAATGCAGGGAAATACCTACTTTGTAAAACTGACATTTCTGAAATAGTAATGTGAAATCCAACTTCACCAGTAAGTAGAATTACTCACTACCATTCTAGTCATACCATATATGACAAGTCTATTCCTTTCAGATCATAAATTACAACGTAAAAGCATATAAGGCAATACTTAATGCTGGCCTATGAGAGGAGCATGCTTCATAGTAGTGAAAAATAACTTTGGGAGAGTTTCACTACCATGACATGTAAAGTGTAAAGTACGTGTTCTGCCTTTTACTAACATATCACTCTGCCCTAAGCTTACCTAGGGTCTACCTTAGGGGTGATGTGTATAGAAGGAAAGGAGAATTTATGACTTGGCAAGTAGTTTTAAATGCCAAGTAGAAGTCGCAGTGAAACCGCGTACACAGTTCTAGCAATGGCAGACCTGAAAAATGTTTAAAAGGCTACTTATGTGGATGGTACAATCAGTGCTGCAGGCCCACTTGTAGCATTTAATTTACAGGCTCTGGGCACATCTAGTGCACTTTACTAGGGAATTACAGGCTACTGTAGCAAAAATGCTGCCCCATATTTACAAAGTGGCACAATGCACGCATTGCACAACTTTGTGAGCTCTTGCGTCACATTATGCATGTACCAGACATAATGTATGCAGGGGGGCATTCCTCCGTTAGGGGGCCCGCAAAAATGGTGCAGTGGAATCTATTAGATTCCACGACCCCATTTTTAGCACCATTTTTAACGCACTGCATTTTTTTGAATGGGCCTCTATGTTCTTAGCAGGATTAGCTCCAACATTTTTTGCGCTAGTTTTGCAGAGTACAACCATAGAGTCAAAAAGTATGATGCTATTTTCCCTAACATGCGCCATGGTGTGCCGTATATGAAATATGGTGCACACATGGTGGCGTTAGGAGAGCACAATGGGTTTCAAGAAAAGTGGTATTTCATGACATGAAGCACCACTTTTCTTAAATCTGGGCCTAAGTATCATAAACAATCTTTGTGACACCAATGAAGAGGTTGATAGTATATCTTTAGGAAGTTGTATTCCAGTAAATTCCACTAAAGAGTAAAGTGCATACCACAAATGTAGATGAGGGATTTGTGACTTTTTAACAAAATAATCCAGTTGAACAAATCAGTAGGGCCAAATGGGTGATTAGCTCTTCATATGTAACGTAGACATGTCTCACCTCACTGTTTAAGTGTATCTTTCCTCTGCCTTAGCACTGATTATTGGTCATATAGGAAGTTGTGTGATTCAGCATATTCATGAATCTTGAACATTACCTACTTCTCCAGGATTTGTCTCTAGAAATGGATGTGAGATTGGCCAGTCCTCACCAGCTTGCACGAACCAGTTGAAGATTTCTTCAGCAGCATAGCAATTATCTTGTAACCAAGGACCTGGCGATTGTGCCCTGTAGGACTAAAGTATTTCAGTTAATGTGCTGTCAGTCCGAGGTGAGCAGAAGCGATTTTTATCAAGGCTGATAAACAAGCCTCAAAAGGTAGTTGGACCATTTTGACTATTTCTGCTTTTCCGCACGCGAGATTAAGACTCATCAGTGTAAGGCGGAGAATACTTTTTGCGTGTTAAGAGGATATTATAACATCTGCTTGGATAGTACTCCCGATATTTAAAATCTCATCGAAAAACCTGTGCTGCATGAAGATACTTCAGTGGCATGAGAAAAACAAGTGTTTGCTGAAGTAATCCACAAATAGTTGTAGAACAGTTTAACTTAATGAAGATGGTAAAGCAGCCATTAAATGCTGCTAGCTTTTCTGTTTGTAAGCCAAAAGGAATGAAATACAAACGTTTAAATTGTTTTAAAGACATCCGTTTTACGGCTACATCTGAAGAGAAACAGTGTAATGTTTGTGTATCCGCAATTTGTCATAATAAAAATGCTGTACAAGTTAATGCCTAAAATGAACATGACATTAATACTAGATCATCTTTGAAAAGCAACATTGAAAAAAATGACAGGAACAGGTTGCTAGGTAATATAAGCTAGTTAGTAAAATGTAAAGCTAGTCATAAAACATACCACTTTATTTGCAGTATGGGTTTATTTTGCCTCATTCTCAGTTCACCCTAAAGAAAGAACACGTATTTTACTTTTTAGACATCTCCATCGTGCGTGAAAAAATATGTTCTGAATATTTTTTTAGTAATTAGACCAGCTGTCAACCTAATTTAGTACCATGGCTAGGTACAAGAAATTGCTCATTGTAAACTAATTAAGTTTGAAGTCTCCAGGTGTTTATTTTATAGGCAGTGTAAATTTTAGATTACGCTAGGAAAATTATGTATGTATGGAAGCATCCTAATCTTTCCATCATAATCAACATTTTTATACCTTTCTTACATTATCTGGTGACATTAAAATTAAATAATATTTTATTTTAACCTCCATATCCCCTTTGATCTCTGACTGAAATATTTGGACTTCACCTAATCTATTTAAAATATGTTTTGCTAATGTTAAATTCCACGGGATTCAAATATTTTCAGTGAACATTTAGTATTGGGAATGTAGCAAGCCGAACTTCCAGCAGCCCTGTTCAAATATTACAATGTGCTGGGTTAATATTCCCAGAACATTATCTCAATTTACCATTTTGATGTAACTAGCACTTATTTTTGAAAAGGCATAACCTGAAAATGCCTCAAAATGTGTAATAACCCAACATGAAGCTGGACGCTATTGGCCAATGGAAAGGATAATTAAAGCAACGCCCCTGAAATAGTGTGCAAATACCCCCTTGTGTGGTGTGGTTGTACAATATCGCTTGCAATGGGTCATTCACATAGACCAAAATCCAACACTTGTTGAAGACCCCATGCTGACCTAGTGACTAGAGGCACAAAATAAAGTTGTGGCATCATCTTCCATAAGAGCAATATATTTGATTGTTATGTTACAGCGGTACAATAGGAACGAATGTTTTATTAAACCATTATCTGCTATACTGTGGTGCAACAGCTATATATGCCCATGTGAAAAACAGAACAAATGACAACACGTAATGTACAAATGATGAATTATGCACCTGCATTCCATAGGATAGCACTTCATTTAAGTTAATGTTTCTCTTCCCATATATTCCCATATATTGTGCAGAAATGCAGCTGCTGCTGTGTGTGTGTGTGTGTACATATATATATATATATATATATATATATATATATATATATATATATATATATATATATATGTTCACCTCAAAAAACCCAAAGGTTACAGGGACTTTATAGTTAGGCTCACATTGCAGAAACTATAGAAAGTAACCTGTTATAGTTACCTCAAGTAACTATAACTCATACCCTAAAATAACTATAACTCGTGCCTCCGCCATGCACAGGTATGTGATCAATGTGATCAATAATTTTACTGCAGATGCTACAGTGACTTTATCAATGATGTTATCAAATATGCCATGAGTGATGTAATTTCTGGGGTAATTAGCAGTGCATGGTGAGAGCATGAGTTATAGTTACCTTAGGGCACAAGTTATAGTTACTTGAGGTAACTCTAACTAGAACTGGTGAATTTCTATCATTTTATATGTTTACAAAGTTAGTAATGTGAGATCTAACTGGTTCTGTAAGTCGGTGCAAGGGTCTGAGTGGGTCTGTGAGTGGGTGTGAGTGGGTGCATAAGTGTCTGAGAGGATGTGTGAGTGGGAGAAATTGATTGAAAGAGAGTCAGATAGAGAGAGGGAAAGAAAGTGAGATGGACCTCACTTTTCTTAGGGCATGAATTATTGATACTTGAAGTAACTCTAAGTATAACTTTTGAATTTTTATGGTTTTGTACTTTTAAACTGTGTTTTTTAAGTGACTATGGCCCTCATTATAACATTGGTGGTAAAAACCGCCTATCGCTACAGCGACTGCTGCCAAAATACCATTGCTGCGGCTACCAGCTGTCCATCAAATTATGACCGTAGCCGGAATTCCGCCAGAAGGATGGTGGAATTCCAGCTGCGGCCATGGCGGTGGATGGCGGTATAGGTGGCACTGCTGCCAGCAGCAGCGCCATGCCAGTAGACTGCTGCAGACTGTATCATGACACATGATACAGCCTGGCAGTGTTCTGCTAGCGGACGCTGCTGCTGGCAGCAGGGCCTCATCCAGTCTCCTGCTGGAGAGCCCCCTGAAATCAGGTAAGACGGGTGCTCCGACAGGGGAGAGGGGTGAGGGGTGTTGTGTGTGTGTGTGGGGGTGGGTGTATGTTTGTGTGTGCGTGGATGCGAGTGTGCATATATAGACATGTGGGTGAGTGTATGATGTGTTGTGTGAATGCATGTGTGTTTGTATGTACGTAAGTGTGTGTGGATGTGTGTGTGAATGGATGTTTGTATGCGTGAATGAATGCGGGTATGAGTGTGTATATGCGTGTGTTTGATGGTGTGTGAAGGTGCATGTATGTCGTGGGAGCGTCTGGAGAGAGGGGGTGGGGGAAAACCTGGGGAGGGGGAGGAGGAGGGAAGACCCCTATCAGTGACAGTGAAGTGATTCCCTGTCACTGATAGTGCCTACCACCACGGTTTTCGTGGCGGTAAGGAATCCACAAAACCCATGGCCGTAGGTGGGGTTATAATCCAGCGGGCGGACTAGTGACGGCCGCCTGGCTGGAGACTGAAGTCTCCAGCCCAGAGGCTCTTACTGCCGTGCCAGACGGAGTGGTACATTGGCGGTTAGGCTTGAGCCAAACCACCAATGTCGTAATATGGGAAAAAGTACCGCCAGCCTGTTGGCAGTACTTTTCTCCATTTTAACCCCATCCTCCAGGGTTGTAATGAGGGCCTATCCCTCTCTCTCTCTCTCTCTCTCTATATATATATATATATATATATATATATATATATATATATATATATATATATATAGATATAGATATATACACATATATATATATATATATATATATATATATATATATATATATATATAGATATATATATATATATATATATATATATATCTTTTTGTTTTTGACTTGTCTATATCTTTGGCATTGTTTGTCAAAGGAACATTAAAAACAAAAAAAAAGTGTGCCGGTGATTCTTGTTGCACACGCAAGGTTTCGGGGTGTTCCGTTAAGTGGGGGCTGAGAAAAAGATGGGGTCAAAAAATGTGTGTTTCCCGTGTTAATTCCAGTATGAGTTTTGAACACGACTACAGCCCAAACCACTAGACCGAATTACACCAAATTTGGCAGGAAGGTAGTTTTGAGTATCAGATTGAGCTTTGTGGTATTTGGTGTAAATTTGTTCAGTAGTTGTTGAGAAATTAAAAGTAATCCAAATTTGTATACCTGAGTTCACAATGAATTTGTGAAAAAAATACAAGAGTGGAAAAAAGACCCTGGTCTGGCCAGGTCCCAGGGACATGTTGAGATAAAGGAGGGGGGCAAATTGGGCCTTTCTCCAATGGCATTTGTATGCCCCAGGGACCATCAGTTCCTTGGGGCTTAAATTATAAAGTTTAAGGGGGCACATGGGAACCTGGGGACTGCCTCACCCCTGGGGGTTTAATCAAATAGAATACGTGGGACCATGGGGCCCCCCTTGCATCCCTAGGGACCATCACCTACCCGAGGTTTAATGAAATAGAATGCTGGAGGCCTTGCACCCCCCCGCAGTCTCAGGAACTGCCACTTCCCTGGGGCAAACATAAATGGTGTGTGGGGGGCCCTGCAGCCCCACTACTGCCCTGGGGACCACCTCATTCCTGGGTCAAATGGAGCATGGGAGGGGGGCAATGCGGCTCCCCTCTTGGAGCCATAGATGGCCCTGGGGACCACCACCCCCAAAGGCTGGCTCCTGCTACCTTCCAGGGTGCCCACCCTTTGGAGTTAGCTGTTTGCTTTTGCTTGGTGGGAGGTGACAGCTCCCACCAAGCAAAAGCAAGCATAACTCTGCTTTCAGCAAGCAGGAGCTGACAAACAGCTCCCGCTTGCTGAAAGTGACATGCAAATCTGCATGCATGGAAAGACATCAAAACATTACTCTTGCAGGAAGGGAGCTGCTATTTAAAGCAGTTCCCTGCTTGTGGGAGCAATACTGTCTCCTGCAGGCCTCGGGGATCCGGCTGGGACTGTGGGGCTTTCAGGGTCCCCCGCGGTCCTGTCAGAAAATATCTTGCTTATGTGCCACTTTGAAGTCATTCCCTGGAGAGACCAGCAGAATAACAATAGCAATGGTCTTGCCATAGAATAAAGTCAAAGCAGCACACAAGCAAAATGTTTGCTACGGATGTTATTATTAGATTTTGATGCACAGCTGAATAGACTCATGTTTAGCCTATGGGTAAAGCTCTTGGACTGTCAGTCAGTCGGTTGAAGGTTCACCTACTGGTATCTCATTGCAGTGTGTCTGGTTGTTCACTCATGCTTAGAATGGTGAACATTCATAGTGATCGTTACTTGAAATAACTAACTAAAACAGCTTAATTGCTATGGTTTTGCGCGTGTAAATTCTGAACCTAACTATAACACTCCTGTAGCCTTTGTTTTAGTGAATTTCTAAGATTTTTAAATTATATTTCCTAACTATAATGTTCCTGCAACCTTTGTTTTTTTCTGTGAGTATATAAAGATATATATAGAGATCTACCTGGTTTAACAAACTATGGTGGTCATTACAACATTGGCACACCGTGCGGCCGCCAATGCGCCCGCACTCCAGCGGTGCCCATAATGACATCCCCGCTGGGCTGCAACATGGGAGCTGGCTCCAAATGGAGCTGGTGGTGTTGCGGCCGTGCGACGGGTGCAGTTGCTATGCAGACAGTGAAAAGCTGCACGGGGCCCTGTCAGGGGGCCCCTGCACTGCCCATGCCAGTGGCATGGACAGTGCAGGGGCCCCCTGGGGCCTGTGACTCCCCGAACCGTCAGCCTTTTCCTGGCTGGCGGTAGGGGGACTCGTAATCCCCTGGGCAGTGCTGCAAGCAGCGCTGCCCTGGCGGATTATCACCGCCGGGACAAATGTGGTGGGAAACCGCCGGCCCCGGCAATGCGACTGCGGCGCTACCGCTGCGGTCGTAATCCCGTCTGAAGCACCCCCAGCCTGTTGGCGGTGCTTCAGCCACAACAGCCCTGGCGGTCTTGGACCGCCAGGGTTGTAATGAGGGCCATAATCCTCCAAATGTTTTCAGCATGCAGAGTTTGGGAGATTTTGAGAGTTAAATATCAGTTTTTATAGGGACTCACCATAGCAACAAGGACACACTCTCTATCTTACCCAGGCTCCTGTTCCTGATCATCTTTTAGAAGTTATTGAGCATATATTAATGCACCACCAGTAGAGTAATCTGCCAAACACATGTACCCAAGTGCAAACAACATGGAAGTGCAAATTTCACTGGTTATCCATCTTGTTAAATAAATACACCTTCCATCATTATGTGGTTGTATGATGGACTGACCAAAAAATGGTGGAGGAGAAGAACAAGAGGGCCCAGAATTTCACACAAAAGAAAGTTGAGATCATTTTATATCACACTTCCTAAGAAAAAGTCTCAAAAACAATATTACTCTATATCGCAAAATTAGGCAGTATTCCCCATAAAAATTTACTGAGAACATGGGCCTCGCAGTAAAAAACGTAATGTAAATGCTTTGGAACAACAGAACGTGTGCGGCTATTGTTTGAGGTTTGTGGTCTGTTTATTTTTTTAGTGTGGCATGCTAAAACATACTGATAAATGAAGTACTTGCATTTTGCTTATTTAGAATAACTGTTTCCAAATGTGCATATTATGCATAAGCAAGTAACATAAATTTTGCATACATCACTGCCTGACCAAACTGAGCCTGAAAACACATTTGGTGATCTGGCAGTCTGTCCCCACAAAGTATGCAGCAATGACAGTTGTCACCTGAAGATCTATGGCAATCTGTGAGAGCCTAAGTGCTGGTAGGATCTTAGACCATGATCATTCATCAATGCCTAGGACATTTTGGGGAGGGTCTCTGAGGATAGAACTACTCATCCCACCCAGCTCACTCAGCTGCAGATGAGAGTCCAAGGAATGGCTTGGTCTAACTTCCTGGCAAGGCTGGAGGTGTGAGAGCATCAGCAAGGAGTGTTGTACATTTATTTTTATTGACATGTATACTAATGTACATATTACACATGGTGATATAATTCCTTCGTCTATGGGTATGTTATTCCTTTATTGTTACATCTTTAACATAATTCTGTTAGATAGGCATACTTTACTTGTAAATGCTAATCATTTCTACCCATATAGAATTGAAACAATATGTTACTGTCACAATGCCTGTGTAAGTGAAGCCAACTTGAATTTGATTATGCAAACTTTTAATAAGGTGTGAGATAATTAAATGTATAGTAATATACAACTATCTAATGAAAGATAATCAGAGCTACTTTATCATTTTTTATCATGTTATGGCATCCAGAAATGGACTATTTTCTCTCATTTTTCTCTCTCCCTCTTTATCTGTCTCTCTTTCTTTCTCCTGTTCCCCATAGAAGTTAGCAAAAAAGAAGACAAGGTAGAGTAAAGCAAGGACAGGAAGTAAGATGCTCAGCTGCAGGGAGAGCACCCATCACTACCATGAAGTAGGAGGAGGAATAGGACCTATCTTCTTACACTGAAGAACATTGTGGGTCTGATTCACAAACTGCTCTTTGTAGTATGTTTTGTAGTACTACAGAACATGCTACAAAATGTAAGTTTTACCTCCAAATCCTGCTTCAACACCCTATCATTGTAAAACGGTGGCACCCTGCATGTGGTCATCTGGAGGAAATCATTCACTACTTAGGCTGAACTTAAGGACAAGGCGCGACACAGGAAAGAATTATGGGGCCTTCAAAAAGATCCCCTGTCACAACAATGGTATGAACTCCTTATTACTTTTCAATCCCTGCCTAACGATGACAGTTTGATACCCTGATTGCTGATTCCCCACCAAATAACCCTAACATAGTGCCCTAGTCCTGTACTTCACATCCTTTCTATTATTAGTTGCCTCCTAGGCTCAGGCTGTCGCTGCCCAATCCCCTTTATTTTTTAGTGTTCCACATGTATTTATATTGTGACTCACACTGATATCCCTTTGTGGCTCATTTAATTATACTATAACTGTACGCCGCTATGAATAGTAAATTGCATAGATATGTATAAACTGATCAATATAATCCTTGAACTATTTTTCCATAGTACAAGTTGGTTAACCTATCAATGTAAAGATCACATATTATGGATTAATCCAGGATTGTTGTTTCTCCACGTATACACAGAAAAAAAAACCAATAAAGTTATTTATAAAACAAATTATAATGATGGCTCTACTTTTATGTGTTGAGTTCTCTACTCTGAATGTGGAGTCTCTGCAAATGTAAATATAGATTTTATTTGTAAATGTGGGAGAGACTCAGGTGAGTGGTTGGTAAAATGGACAAACTTACTATCAATTGGGTTGGTGTTAGGAAGTAGTAAGATTGTTTTAGGGAAGGTGGGATTGAGGTTTAGAATGGGATGTCCCAAGCCAAACACGAGTCTGTGAATACTGAAAGAAATAAACTTAATACAAAGTGTAAGCTTATTCAGAAGTTTAACTTAGGATGAATGCCTAAAAACATTTGCAACATTTTTTTGGAGTAACAATTAGGACCAGGATTTTTTCACCATACAGCTGTAGAAACATGGGCCCTCATTACAACCCTGGTGGTATACCGGCAGTAAAACCGCCAATAGGCCGGCGGTAAAAAAAATGGAATCATCACCATGGCAGAAACCGCCAACATAGACAGCCACTTTAGCACTCCGACCGCCACGGTGGTACAAACAAGCAGCATGGCGGTCACCGGCAACAGACAGGCGGAAGACAATGTACCGCCCACACTATTATGACAGGCCAATCCGCCACCTTTTCCGGGGCGGATTCAACGCGAACAAAAATACGGCAGAAACAGGACTTTGAAGGGAAAACACTCACCTCTACATACCCTACGAGGAACCAGGACGCCATGGAGCCCGAACTCCAAATCCTCCCAGCAATAGTCTTCCTTCTCCTCTACCAGGAGCACGAACGACGGCGACGACGACCATGGTGAGTACTGCAGCTACAACACAGGGGAGGGGGGAGGGAAAAGAGAGTGACACACACACGCAACACCCCCACCCCCACCCTCACCCACAGCAACATACACACTAATAAATGCTACAACATTACATTTACACCCCCCAACCGCCCCTGGAAGAACGCAATGACAAAAGGAATTGATTGTAACCATTGTAATCAAGAATAATCCATTAGTCAAAAATGTATATACACTATAAACAATTATGTACACCAAGAACTCAAGTCCCGGAACTGCACCTATATAGTCCATGGACCACTGGGCCCAAAATGCATGGGCGTGGCCCACACTCGATACCCGATCGAAATGGAGAAAACACTGCAGGGGCATCAGATCGAAATAAAACAGGCACCTCAGGGGGGGGGCACCTCAGCCGGATGAGTGCATAACGCTAGCTCCACGAGGGGGCTCCATGCCCATTGATGTATCCTGGGGAGTGCAAAGCCACAGTTTCTCAAGTCTCTCCAGTGGGTGGTTTGCCCACTGCTTTATCCTGGGGAGTGCAAAGCCACAGTTTCTCAAGTCTCTCCAGTGGGTGGTTTGCCCACTGCTTTATCCTGGGGAGTGCAAAGCCACAGTCTCTCAAGTTACTCCAGTGGGTGGTTTGTCCACTGCTTTATCCTGGGGAGTGCAAAGCCACAGTCTCTCCAGTCTTTCGAGTGGGTGGTTTGCCCACTGCTTTATCCTGGGGAGTGCAAAGCCACAGTCTCTCAAGTCTATCCAGTGGGTGGTTTGCCCACTGCTTTATCCTGGGAAGTACAAAGCCACAG
Source organism: Pleurodeles waltl (assembly GCF_031143425.1). NCBI lineage: Eukaryota > Metazoa > Chordata > Amphibia > Caudata > Salamandridae > Pleurodeles > Pleurodeles waltl. Next base: position 334,484,043 of record NC_090444.1, on the reverse strand, counting down.
TCTCTCAAGTGGATAACAGTCTCCACTGGTTCTGGAGGGGTCTTTGTGCCCAGAGTGCTTCATCCTGCTAAATACAGAGGTAGTGGATGTCTTTCTCCATTGGTTCTGGAGTGGGCTTTGTGCCCAGAGTGCTTCATCCTGCCAAGGACAGAGGTAGCGGATGTGACACTCCACCGACGGTGGTGCAACATGCAAGCTGGCCAGGCCCCTGGAACTGACCACCTGCCCCGTAAGAATGACCATTGGGGATGGCAGCCATGTCTGCGGTGGGGCCACTGGCTCAGGATGTCGCGGGGCCGCTGGCAGTGCTTGCGGCAGTCATTGTGGCGGCGGTGCTTGTGGCGGTCATTGTGACGGCGGTGCTTGCGGTGGTCATTGTGGTGGCGGTGCTGGGGCCGGCTTCACTGACTGCGGTGCAGGTGGCTGGCTCACTGACTGCCATGCTGGTGGCTGGCTCACTGACTGCTGTGCTGGCGGCAGTGTCAGTAGCGGCGGTGCTGGTGGCGGGCTCACTGACTGCAGTGCTGGCAGCGGTGTCAGTAGCAGCGGTGCTGGTGGCGTGCTCACTGACTGCAGTGCTGCTGAAGGGCACAGTGTCTGCGGTGCTGGTGAAGGGCTCAGTATCTAGGGTGCTGGCGGCGGTGTCCGTGGCAGTGGTGCATGTGGCGATACCGGTGACAGTCTTGTTCCCCGTTCAGGTTGGCGCAACCTTGACCTGCCTTTCATTTTCAGTCCCTTCCCCACCTTGGATGCTGGCGCAGCTGTCTTGCCACTTCCAACAATTGTCTTGCCTGAGCCCTTGGTGGCAGGGGTTTTGGCCTTCTCCCTCCGAGATGTGGGCAACTTTTTCAGTGTTGGAGGTGGGGGAATGTCCTTAGCTTCGCTCCTGGGGACACTGGCAGGCCTGTTGCTTGGCGCACTCCAAAATCCGGCTATTGCTGGCACCACTGTGCCCAGTGGTGTGCTGACTGAGGTGCTGGGTTGGGACCTGGAAAGGTGGGCCCTAGGGGACGGACGGGGTGGGGGAGGTGTAGGGAAGAGGTCAACATTTGATAGGAAAAGCTTTTTAGACACAGTGGGAAGGGTAGATGGAGGGGGTTTGGGAGTGGAGAAAGAGGTAGTGGTTGTAGGAGGTGTACATTTGCTGACTTTGGGTGACGGTGCATGGGCTGGAGGCTGTCGTGAGGTGGATGGCTTTTGGGTGGGTGTGTGACTGCGTTTGTGTACTTTGGGAGGAGGGCTCACAGGCACACTGGGAGAGGACACAGGGGATGTGTGAATGGTAGTGGGGGTGGTGTGTGCACGTGAGCGGTGTGTGGTGATGGGCGTGCTGGTGATGGAGGTAGTGACTGAAAATATAGTGCATGCAGGTGTGAGTGGAGACGTGACAGGGAGGGAGGAGGGAGACGTGGAGGAGGGGGACACAGTGGAGGCGAGTGGATGTTGATATGTCTGCATGGGTATGATGCTTGTGTGAGTGCCTGCGGGATGTGTGGTGCTTATGTTTGCCAGAGCCACCCTTGTGTATTGTGGTGTGTGCATGCTGGTCTGATGGTGTGCTTGGGATAGGCTGAGGTACTGGGGATTGGGTCTGGGTGGAGGAAGTTGGAGGGGGGAGGTTGGACACAGGGACAATGGCTGCCATCAGTGCAGAGGCAAGAGCCTGAAATGCTCTCTGTTGGGCTGCCTGGCCAGAATGAATGCCCTCCAGGTATGCATTTGTCTGTTGTAACTGCCTCTCTACACCCTGGATGGCATTCAGAATGGTAGACTGCCCAGCAGTGAGTGATCTCAGGAGGTCAATGGCCTCCTCACTGAGGGCAGCAGGGCTGACTGGGGCAGGGCCTGAGGTGCCTGGGGCGAAGGAGATGCCCACCCTCCTGGGTGAGCGGGCACGGGACACATGCTGAGGGGCTGCTGGGAGGGCGGTGCTGGTAGGGGGGTGGCGGCTGTACCTGTAGATGCGGTGGGCACAGGGGGCCCGCCACCGCAAGGGAGCTCCCATCAGAGGAGGAGCCGGTGTCGCTGGTCTCTGCTCCTGTCCCTGCCGTGGAGCTCCCCTCTCCCTCCATCCCACTGGTGACTTCAGACTCCGTTGTCTTGCCCTCCAGGGCCAAGTGGGATGCAGCTCCCTCCTGCTCCGGTGGCACAGCTCCTCCGCCTGATGATGCTAATGCACACAAGAACAGGGAGACCACAAAAAGGGGGGGAGGGGAAGAAAGAAGAAAGACATGTTCAGTTTATGCAATACCGCTACCATTGTCGGACAGACACAGCAGCCATCTGCACTACGCCATGCACTTAGAGTTCCCTAATTAATCACAGGGACATGGGGTGCATGGCCTATGGCCGATTGCTGCACACATGGAAGTCACAGGAGCCTGACTAGGGCCCTCATTCTGACCTTGGCGGGCGGCGGAGGCCGCCCGCCAAAGTCCCGCCGTCAGGTTACCGTTCGGCGGTCGAAAGACCGCGGCGGTAATTCTGACATTCCCGCTGGGCTGGCGGGCGGCCGCCTTCAGGCCACCCGCCAGCCCAGCGGGAAAGAGGCTTCCACGATGAAGCCGGCTCGGAATCGAGCCGGCGGAGTGAAAGCTGTGCGACGGGTGCAGTTGCACCCGTCGCGTATTTCACTGTCTGCGCAGCAGACAGTGAAATACATTTAGGGGCCCTCTTACGGGGGCCCCGCGACCCCCCCTACCGCCATCCTTGGAGGATTCCAATGGGCGGCGGTACACTGGCGGGAGACCGCCAGTGTTGCCGGTCCGACCGCGGCTTTACCGCCGTGGCCGGAATGCCCATTGGAGCACCGCCGGCCTGTCGGCGGTGCTCCCGCGGTCCTCCACCCTGGCGGTTTGAAACCGCCAGGGTCAGAATGAGGGCCTAGGTGTAGATGGCTCTTACCACTGGTGGGGTTGAGGTGCCACTGAGCCTGCCTCACAAAGGGTCCCTGCCTACAAAGCTCGCCCTAGCCTAGGGGAACCCACTGCCCACCTCCCCCACTCAGACACCACCAATGCGTGCAGAGTCAGATGGATATGACGGTACTCACCCCCTTGTGGCTGCTGTGATTCCCTCAAGCACCCATCCAACTCCGGATACGCCACCGCCAGGATCCGGAACATCAGGAGGGTCATGGTGCGACGGGCACTCCTCACACGTTGGGAGGCCATCCCCAGCTGGGCCTCCGCCGTCTTCTTGCTCCAGCAACGAATGTCCTCCCATCTTTTATGGCAGTGGGTGCTCTGTCTGTGGTGGACCCCCAGGGTCCAGACGTCCTTGGCGATGGCACGCCAAATATCCTTCTTCTGGTGGGTGCTGACCTACAGTCATTGTCCCACGTTCCCACCCTTGCCCTGACGCACATACACTCACCGACCGATCATGCAGGCCTCATCCGCCCCGTATCTTCCATCCACACCACTCCCGACAGGCATTGTCCATACAGCATGCTCTTAGTGTACTCACCTGTTTGTCTGGAAGACCGTAGAGTAGCGTGTACTGGGGGAGGACCCCATCCACTAGTTTATCCAACTCCTCCGATGTGAAGGCAGGGGTCCTTTCCTTAGACACATGAGCCATCGTCGCTTCCAGACTGAGGTCACAGCAGCACTTGCAGTGTAGGTCCTCTCCTGTCGAATATCAGGTATCAAGTGAGTGAACAGAGAGAAAATGGCAGTCACGTCCGCAGCGGTGCGCACCGTCACCACCGGTGTACATCATCATTGGCACCTGTGACCCATAGGGCCCAATGTTAACCAATGCAGAATTGCGCCGCGGTTTTCAATCGCCTACCTTTGACGGTGTACAACGCCAGTGCAGTTACCTCATAACCCCTTGTCCCACATTACAGGTCAGGCAGCCGCCATTTCAGGGGGCCACATGGCATTACTTTTAAATGCGTCACACATATCTAGGCCTTGCATACACACAAAGACAGGCACATAGCAGATTGACAAATATTATGTTATGTTACGCAATTTGTAAAGCTCATGGCTGCCAGGAGGCTTCCCAGTGCTAAAAGGACCGAAACAGGAGATCAAGATTAACATGACAGACAATCGCTTCTAAAACAGCCAAGTAAGCCGGAGCCTGAGGGGAAGGGAGTTCCACAATTTGGCCCACAAATAGGACATTGTGGCCCCACCCCATCTAACTTTTTTTATTCTAGGTAGAAAGGCCAAGGCTAAAGAAGTTGATCTGACCGTCTTATTCGGCCTATAAAAAGATGCGAGAGATCTTATAATCGGTGGCCCACAATTGTGAAGGGGCCTGTGAATGCAGCATAAAGCTTTAAATTTGATCCTCTCTTCCATTGGCAACCAATGCAGGTAGACTAATGCTGGTTTTGCCGATACATGTCTAGGGATATCTAACAGAAGGCGTGCTGCTGCATTTTGTACACGCTGCAGCTTCTTTGTCACATAAAGAGGTGAGCCAAGAAGTATGCCATTACAATAGTCGAGTCTCGAAAGAATGGTGGTTTGGATGATCAGTCGTTTTGCCAGAAAGGGAAGGATAGTAAACACCTTCCTCAAAAGTCTCAGTATGCCAAAACAAGAAGCCGATAAACGCCTGGCATGCTGATCCAACGTAAACCAGGGATCCAGCCATATCCCTAAGGTCTTAATGCATTTCTTTGAGGGTGGGAAGTCAACTAAAGCCCTAGGGCACATGAGTGACTTATCCAGGCCTGGGTCATATCCCAGGATCATCAGTTCTGTTTTGTCCCCATTAAGTTGGAGTCTACGGTCCATCATCCAACCTGTAACTGCCTTTAAACAAGAAGTCAGACAGGAACCCTCCCTATTGGTGTCATCAGCGAAGGACCCCACCAATTGGGTGTCATCCGCATAGGACATCATAGATAGGCCAAAAGATTCAATTAAGTCCGCCAGGGGAGCCATATTTATATTGAAGAGCGTAGGTCTAAGTGACGAACCCTGGGGGACCCCGCAACTGGAAATTAACTTATGTGAATAATAAGTTCGATGGAGGACCTGGAAAGTTCTCCCCTCCAGACAGGAGGTCAGCCATGCATGAGCTTGCCCTTCTATTCCCGTGTTCCTCATCCTCATCCTCAACACTTGGTGGTCTACGGTGTCGAAGGCTGCACTCCAATCCAATGTGTGCAATAAAATTGTTTTTTTACTACCTCAGTGTTGGCTGACTCTGTGCTCGCTGTTCTCATCCATAGGGCACGTCTTCTGGGGCAGGTGAGGAGATGGTGGCATCCTCCGGTGTACAGACTGCTGGAGGACCTGTCGACAATGGAAGAGAGACATGTAATAGTCACCTACAGACTTGATCGTGCCACAATCCGGGGACTGAGTGCCCAGTTGGAGCCAGACCTGATGTCAGCTATCCGCCATCCCACAGAAATCCCCCCTCTAGTGCAGGTCCTGTCAGTACTCCATTTCCTGGCAAGTGGGTCTTTTCAACAACAGTAGGCAAAGCATCAGGAATATCCCAGCCTATGTTCTCAAACGTGTTGTCCAGAGTTTTGCCGCCCTGCTGAAACACATGTGCAGCTACATCGTGTTCCCTCAGGGGGAGGATTTGCCTACAATGAAAGGTGACTTCTATGCCCTGGAGGATATCCCCAACACCATAGGTGCCATTGATGAGACACATGTGGCCTTGGTCCCCCCCGCAGGAGTGAACAGGTGTACAGAAACCGGAAGAGCTACCATTCTATGAATGTGTAGATGGTGTGTTTGGCCGACCAGTACATCTCCCATGTGAACGCCAAGTTTCCTGGCTCAGTGCATGATGCTTACATTCTGAGGAATAGCAGCATCCCTTATGTGATGGGTCAAGTCCAGAGGCACCGTGTTTGACTAATAGGTGAGGACAAGGACCCTATACCCTGTGAATAGTTGTTTGGGTCCGGGTTGTCCCTAAGGGTTAGTGTGTGTCTGACATTTGTCCCTCGACATTTGCAGGTGACTCTGGTTACCCAAACCTGTCATGGCTACTGACCCCAGTGAGAAATCCAAGGACAAGGGCACAGGAACGCTACAACGAGGCACATGGGAGTACTAGGAGAGTGATAGAAAGGACCTTCGGCTTCCTGAAGGCCAGGTTCCGGTGCCTCCATATGACAGGTGGTTCTCTGTACCACTCACCAAAGAAGGTGTGCCAGATCATCGTGGCCTGCTGTATGCTGCACAACTTGGCTTTGCGACGACATGGGCCTTTTCTGCAGGAGGATGGTCCAGAAGGAGGTCTTGTGGCAGCTGTGAAGCCTGTGGACAGTGAAAAAGAGGAGGCAGAAGAAGAGGATATCGACAACAGAAACAACGTGATCCAGCAATACTTCCAGTGAGACACAGGTAAGAAGACATCAATGCCTCCTACATCTGATAAAATTGTTAGACTCATCTATCTGTCATTTTCACCCAGTGTATGGACACTGAGTTGTCACTTTCCCTTTCGATTTCACAGATGTGGGTCCCACTGTGTGAGCTCTGCTTTGCTTCCGCATGGACTAGAGCTGTGACATTACATTGGATATAGCATTTTTCCACAGTTATTGCAAATACACATTTTCGAAAGCACAGACTGACTCCAGCTTGTTTTCTGATTCAATGGTGTTTATTTAAGTGCAAAGTAGTGGAGGGGGGTTGTAAAATGTTCAGGGGTAATGGTGGAGGAATGTCCATGGCAGAGTCCAGTTAATAGTCTCACAGGTGCATTGTCCAAAGGGGCATATGAAGTGGAGCTAGGGCAGTTTAAGGATGGACAGGGTGACAAAGTGGGAAAGAAGGAAGACATTCTGGGTGGTCTAATTTCTTGGCGGGGGTCTTGGCATTGTTCTCTGTCTTTGTCCTGGATCTCAGGGACCGTTTGCGGGGTGGTTCTCCATCTTCAAGGGGTGGGGTGCTGGTGTCGTGGTCCTGTGGCGGTGCCTCCTGTCCACTAGTGCCGGAGGAGATGGTGGGCAGTTCATCGTCCAGGCTAGTGTCAGGGGTCCCTTGTTGTGCCACAGTGTCCCTCCTGGTGTCCACAAGGTCCTTTAGCACCCCTACAATGGTGACCAGGGTGGTGTTGATGGACTTGATTTCCTCCCTGAATCCCAAATACTGTTCCGCCTGCAGCCGCTGGGTCTCCTGAAACTTGGCCAGTACCGTTGCCATCGTCTCCTGGGAACGATGGTACGCTCCCATGATGTTGAAGAGGGCCTCGTGGAGAGTGGGTTCCCTGGGCCTGTCCACCCCCTGTTGCACAGCAGACCTCCCAGTTCTCCTGTTTTCCTATGCCTCTGTCCCCTGAACCGTGTGCCCACTTCCACTGTCCCCAGGTCCCTGCTGTTCTTGGGTTGGTGGGTTTGCCTGGGTTCCCTGTAGTGGTGGACACACTTCTGCTTGACGTGTCCTGGGGACAGAGGTATGGGTGCTGTGCTGGTGTTTCCTGAGGTGGGAGGCTCTGTGGTGGCTTGTGACTATGTCAGGGGAACCGACTGTCCTGAGGTCCCAGTTGGGCTGGGTTGGTCTTCTAGATCCAGTTGGACAGAGCTGCTGTCATCAATGTGGGCCTCTTTTGTGGGGGGGGGTGGACATGTCTGGAACCTCCTGTCCGGTGACTTTGGTTAGGGGTCCTGCAGGGGTGTAAAGGCATGATTATTGCATCTGTGTTTGCCATTGTGTGCAATGGGTGAGTGACCTTGTACCCCAGTTCTTACTTTTTTGTCTATGACCTTGTGTGATAAATGTTTTGCGGTCTGTGTGGGTATGTGTAGTGGACATGCTTTGGTGATGGGTGTCCATGCTTTGGTGTTGCATGCAGGGCTTGGTGTTGGAATGGGTGGTTTGTGATAGTGGGACATATGTGAGGTGTTGGAGTGATGGGGTGAGGGTGGGGGTATGTGATAGCATGCAGGTAGGGTGGGGGATATGGTAGTTAAGATTTGACTTACCAGAGTCCATTCCTCCACCTACTCCTACGAGGCCCTCAGGATGCAGTATAGCCAAGACCTGCTCCTCCCATGATGTTAGTTGTGGAGGTGGGGGTCCACCGCCAGTCCTCTGAACTACAATCTGGTGTCTTGAGATCACAGAACGCACCTTCCCCCGTATGTCGTTCCACCTCTTCCTGATGTCATCCCGTGTTCTTGGATGCTGTCCCACTGCGTTGACCCTGTACACGATTCTGCACCATAGTTCCATCTTCCTAGCTATGGAGGTGTGCTGCACCTGTGATCCGAATAGCTGTGGCTCTACCCAGATGATTTGCTCCACCATGATCCTGAGCTCATCCTTAGAAAACCTGGGGTGTCTTTGTGGTGCCATGGGGTGGTGTGGGTGATGTGTGAGGTGGTGTGTGTTGTGATGTGTGAGGGGATGTGTTTGTGTGTGTTGTGTGAGGTGCGTGGATGTTGTGTGAGTGATGGTGTTGAGTGCCTGTGAATGCTAGTTTGTTGATGGTGGTGTCTCTCTCCGGCCTTCTGTCGCAATTCTGGTCGTAAGGGTTTGTGGGGGATGTGGGTGTGTAATTTATATTGTATTGGGTGTGTGGGAGTGGTCTGTGTATTTGGAATTGCGCAATGTGGTTGTGTTTTGTGGGTCGTGATAGTGTGGGCGTATTCCTGTTAGCGTGACAGTGTCGGTTTTGTTATTGCCAGTTTATCACTGACCTTTGGTGTGGCGGACTTGTGTGGGTGTCTGGATTTTGGCGGATTCCGGCCTGTGGGTCGTAATAGCTGGAGTGGAATTCAGCGGCAGCAGCGGTGTGTTGGCGGTCTTCTGCACGGTGGTATGCGGCATTTACTGCCAATGTTGTAATGAGGGCCCTGGTCTTTTTCACATAAATTTTTCAAATGGTATGTCAGTTAATCCATCCCACGTATGAACTTTTATTTTCCCATATTACCATACAATCATACAAATATTTGTCACTGGATTCTGAATCTTTCTGAAATGTTCTTTTCTTCAAAGCTCAATGTCACACATTCCCTTTATTCCATAATGATCTAAAGTGTTACAAACTTAATAAGAAAATTAAAGGCTTTTTCTACAGTTCTCCTTTCTATAAATATTCTGCCTTGCTATTGGAAAGATGATGTTGCTGAATATTTTCAAAGATATACCGTTTTCACTAGTTTTGAATGCTAATCCTAGCATTACGTTAAAGTCTAACATCTTGTCCCATTAATTCTTAAGGAGCTTCTAAATACATGCTGGCTTCTGATGTTGATCTGGAAGAGCTGAAGTGAGGCTTCTGACATCTCCTGTCGTCCACATGAATCACAATTAAAGGTTAAGTTAAAAAGGGGACTGTTGCACTGAGAGGCAACAAACATGATCTACTGGGTGTAAAGGCTCAAAGGCTTTGGGGCAGTTTAAATGCTAATATGTCCAAGATGGTCAGCAAGTCTCATGTGAGACATGCAAGGCCTTGACTCCTCACCTATCAAGTGGTGTACACATTTCTGTGTCTCAAACAGGGTCTCTGGAGAGAACCCCATGGCATAAAAAGAGAGCGCTTGGGTCATGAGCTTTATCTGAAAGGCTGAACAAGGAGCTTCCTTTTCAGGAATGAACCAGAAAGGCTCTCTGGGCACCTGCTGACTCATGCAGTGTGTTGAGCTTGATGGATTTATCATCTGAGAGGGCTCACTATAGAATGGACAGCACAAACAGTTGGTAGTTTTGGTAACCACTATATTCAAAGAGAGCAATGAGAAATGTAGTCCTATTGGCCAGGTAGATCATATACTGTCCAGTAAACAGGCTACTTTAAACTCCCAGGTAGACCCTACCTCACCCATTTTTACCACTCATACCCAGTGCCTGGCCACCTGTTATACACCTGCTAAAGACTGATTCTGGCAGAGACAGCTCTAAGCCCTCCTGTGGCTTTCCCTCACCCCACACATCATCTCCCTGTAGTCCATCCATGAGCTATCGAGATAGGTGGTACTTTAACAGAATGCTATGATTCGGGTCCTGCAGTAGGGCTTTGCAGCAAAAGACAAGAGAATGAGAACCCTGCACAGGGAGATAACCTTTCTCCTGTTCTCTGTGGATCCTTTCATGACATGTTGCAGACCACTTTGCCTCCTCATATGTGGCTTTTATCATCTTGTGCCATGTTTGAGTTGGTGGAGTGACCTTATCCTTTGTATTAAGTTATTTTTCTTTACATCCTTGAATTTTGTGTTTGACTTTGGACTTTGTTTTATGTCTTTCGTACTTTCGTTTGTGGTCAATGTGTTCATTTGTAGGAGGGAGTGTTGACCTAATGTCCAAGGCCTGACTTAGTGGTATGGATGTGGTACCAGTATACTGCCACTAGAATATCACCTCACATAAAAAAAAATCCAAACTATTGTTTTAAAAATATTGTCTCATTGAAGTTAAAAATAGAAAATGAATACTCAATGGGCACTATTTTTTGGAAAAGTTATTAAAGATGTGATATGTATGTCATAAGATATTCCTATACTTTCTACACTGATAAAAAACAACTGGGGACATCTTTATACAACTTAGAGTACTTCTCATTACTGTTTGGGGCTGTGTTTAGTGCAATTCCATTTTATCCTGCTGGAGCAAATTTGGGGGCTTCTTCAGATGCTTAGGTCACATAGGTGATTATTCAGATAGGCCACTTTAGAGCTCATGACCCCCACCATGTTGGAAATACCGCACAAAAAATGGCTAACACAAGTGACTAATTACCAAACATTCTCAAAACATTTCTTTACAATCAATCTCAGAGAACTGCAGTGGATTTGGTTCTCAAACAAAGGGGAAGATAAATGATAATTATTGATATGTTCCCTTTTCCCCTAACCACTAAAACCTTACTGCCATGTTAAGCAGAGGCAACATCATCTTCTGGAATATTCTTTACACACTATTTAAAAAAAATGAGAGAAGCCTTTTCATCAAAGAACCCCATCATTCACCAGCTGAAACGTTTTGTCTGCACGGATTGGACATCTCTGGTTATTCCTGCACATTTTACTACAGCATTATCACTCTAAAATCCCCTATTCTTCTCCAAGTATTAGCGCATTTATTGCCATGGCTATGTTTATTTTACCCCATCTGTTTCTCTTAATAATCAGACTACTACTTTACTCCCCAAACTAAGCTGAATCTATGCCATCACGTTGTCTAAGATTTGAACTTTGGCTTTCAACTTAAGCATGCTCTCCAAGACTCAAAGTTTGAATGCTCTTAGGCCCGTATTTATACTCCGTTTGCGCCGAATTTGCGTCGTTTTTTTCGACGCAAATTCGGCGCAAAACTAACGCCATATTTATACTTTGGCGTTAGACGCGTCTAGCGCCAAAGTATTGGCAAATTGCGTCATTTTTTTGCGTGAACGCCTTCCTTGCGTTAATGAGATGCAAGGAAGGCGTTCCCGTCTAAAAACAGACGCACATAGCGGTGCGTGGTATTTATGCTCCAGGGCAAAAATCACTCCCGCGCGGCAGGCGGCGCAAAAAAATGGCGCAAAGCATGAATAGCGTGACATTTTAACGCCTGGGTCAGGGCAGGCGTTAAAATGGGGCAAACACACCTGTACTTAATCAGAACACACAGAACAAACAACAGAGCAGCAGAGCAGCAACAGGGAGACATGGAGGTGCTTTTTCTTCAACGTGCACGTAGACGCAGAGCCCTGCAGCAACAACAGCAGCCACAACAACAACAGCAGGGACCCCAAAGACAGCGCAGAAGGCAGGAGAGGATATTCCGCCCAAGAACAACCCTGCATGGCCTCAGGGAACGAGACATCATCCAGAGGTACCGGTTGAACTGGCAGGCCATTCAGCAGCTGCTGACAAATATTGAACAGCAATTGGCCTCCACTTTAGTGACTCCACGCACTATCCCAACAGAAACAAAGCTGCTTGCCGTACTTCACATGCTGGCAAGTGGCTCCTTTCAGACAACTGGTGCCCTGGTTGGTGGAATCTCACAACCATCTTTCTCCGCATTCCTGCCTAAAGTACTGGATGCCATCATTGGACTGACACCCCGCCACATCTGCTTCCCTAACACACTGCAGAAGCAGCAGGAAACAAAACAGGTGTTCTACGCCATCAGTGGCTTTCCGCACGTCCTTGGTGCAATCGACTGCACACACGTACGCCTTGTGTCACCTGCTGCGAGTGAACACCTCTACCGCAACAGGAAGCACACACATTCCATCAACGTGCAGGCCATAGTCGATCACCAAGGACTGATCAGCAACATCGTGGCTAAATATCCTGGGAGTGTACATGATGCATTCATCTTCCGTCACTGCACCATCAACCAACACTTCCAGGATGGACGGTATGGCAATGGACTACTTGTTGGTAAGGACAAAAATCTACTTATATACTCACTGCACAGAAACCCTCTAGGATAAACAACACATACACCACAATAGCAACACCTAGACAGGAACACACTGAGGTACTCACATCACTAGCCATGTGTCACAAGTCACCATTGAACCTCTCACACATTTGAATTTACTCCACAGCTTAGTGTGAAGACATTCATGACTGTGGTTGCCTAAATGTCACCTTGCAAATTGGAAGTCTCACAATAACCTGTACACTAATACAATGCATAACTTTTAAGGGATGGGATGGCCTGGCTATGTTCATATGGACGTTTCTAATACCCTTTCATGTTTCAACTCTGCATGGAACTATCATCACACCCCCAGTGAGGACACACGGACACCTGTGTCACAAGTCACAATGCAAGGGAGGGCACACTGTACTTGAGAAACCAATACATCCTGCTGACAAACAGTTAGACAACAAACACTTGCTCAGCCAAGGAAAATAAACAATGCCAAAGTTTCCACCAACAACCATAGGTTGTCACATTAGTACACAAAATAGTCACAGACAACACAACACAACTACTGCCATCAAAGATACGTACAACAGTGCCTCCTACATCTAATTGATACCATTCTGTGTTTCTCTTTCAGCTGATCAGGGGTATGGCATCCAGCCTTGGATAATGACACCATATGGGAACCCAAATACTGCTGCTGAGCGGGCATACAATGACGCCCACAAGAGGACACGCAGCATTGTGGAGAGGAACTTTGGGATCCTAAAGTCAAGGTTCCGCTGCCTTGACATCACTGGCGGAAGCCTACTATACTCCCCAGAGATGGTATGCAAAATTATACTCACTTGTGCCATATTACACAATATTTGTGTACAAAGGAACATTCCCCTCCTTGAACCAGACCCAGACATGCCTGAGGATGATGATGAGGAGGATGCTGGCCTGCAACAGGAGGGGGAACAACCTAACACCGCAGCAGGAGTGCGTAGGCGCCAACAGCTTGTGAACAATTTTTTTACTTAAGTCATTATCATCACTTGTATTCCACACTTGTAAATAAACACAGATCACAAACACCACATTATGCTTTGGCCTATTCATTTCTGACCACCTTTAGTTTGAAATAGCTGAAGATGAATGTCGTCTCATTGATCAAGAATGCCATTAAAAATCATCACACCAAAAATAAACATCACAACTGTATGCACAGAGGGTAGGATGTGACATGTTACATTACCATACACAGAGCCCAACAAGAGTACAAATGTGACAATTAGACATGCCGGATCCAAACAACTGAAACAGTCTCTCATCCAGCCCAAAATTGGAGATCATTTGAAAGTCACATCACACGGGTTCAGAGACAGGGTGGGACCATCCATGTGTACGTGAACATGTCATCAATGGCTTCTCTCAAGTGTATGATGTGAGCAATACACAATTGCAACAACATCAGCTGCCATTAACTCAGGAGGAGACCTTGAAGTTACAGTGACAACATACACACAGACAGGTCATACTGGATCCACATTCCCACACACATGTACACATATGTCATACAACCAACCTAATATTTGAAAGTAGACCATCACAGTTGTGTCCCAGTTTGAACCTAGCAGGAAGATTGTAACATGACACTAAACCAGTTTATGCAGAAAGGGACACAGACAAGCAAAACAATCTTCGCATTATCACATCGTGAAGGCTGAGAGTCTTGCTAACTTAGGGGGTCATTCGGACCCTGGTGGTAATTATCGCCCTGGCGGAGGTCGGCGGTAGCACCGCCAACAGGCTGGCGGTGCACCGATGGGCATTCTGACCGCGGCGGTTCAGCCGCGGCCAGAAACGGACTTCCCGCTGCCCTTGAGAATCCACCATGGCGGCGGAGCGCGCTCCGCCGCCATGGGGATTCTGACACCCCCTACCGCCATCCTGTTCCTGGCTGGTCTTCCGCCAGGAACAGGATGGCGGTAGGGGGTGCCGCGGGGCCCCTGGGGGCCCCTGCAGTGCCCATGCCAATGGCATGGGCACTGCAGGGGCCCCCGTAAGAGGGACCCACAAAGAATTTCAGTGTCTGCTTTGCAGACACAGAAATTCGCCACGGGTGCAACTGCACCCGTCGCACCTTCCCACTCGGCTGGCTCCATTCTGAGGCGGCGTCCTCGTGGGAAGGGTGTTTCCCGCTGGGCTGGCGGGCGGACTTTTGGCGGTTGCCCGCCAGCCCAGTGGGAAAGCCAGAATGACCGCCGCGGTCTTTCGGCGGGAACCGCTTTGCGGGCGGCGCCCGCCGCCCGCCGCGGTCAGAATGACCCCCTTAGTCATATGAAAATGGTATGCAACTTAGCTCCAAATCATCAATACTGCAAACGTCAAATGGGCTAATGAGATGAATGAATGGTCAACAGTCATTCATACCATATGGCCTTACATTCGCCCGCTGCTGCAGGTTTGCCAGGATATGATAAAAATACTCCATGGATACAGTAGCTATTCTGGATGGTCAAATCCTAGGGTGCTGGGGGACTAACTCCACCTCTACCACCCCCAAAACATACAGGAATCATGTACTTGTGAACTAAACACATGCATAAGGCACATATGTGGCCTCAATGTCACAAGTCCTACACAAATATGAAACACAAAATCATAATGGGACATGGTCAGCCCCCTAAAAACTGAAAGTGACTCTCCCACTCCCTGTTAGGACTACAGATAAAAGCATCCCCATCATAAAGGTGGGGACATTTTGGAGACGGAATACATAATGGTATCAAAAATCTCATTTCAAAATAGCCATCAGCAATTACACCAAATATGTTGTCAAATATGGTCAATACATTAGTTAACGTATCCCAAACATCACAGTGTGAAGGCCGTCTATACATAAAAGTACGGACATTTGTCAGATACAAACACAAATGTGTCTCACATCGCACCGTTTTACCATGACAAATCACCTTTCCAAAGCTAAACACATGAAGACATTTGGATCAATTTGCTCCATATTCTACGCATACAGCATGGCCGTCATAATTTGTTCATGTACATGAGTGCACACAATGCAGAGTCAGATACAAATGTATCCAAAAGTGTCTTGATATTTCACCTTCAAATTATGATTTACATCCACAATATTTTTGACTCTGCATCATGTGCACTACTGTACGTGTAATAAAAACCACGCACATGATGTATGCGTGGTCAAAATGACGCTATATGCACAATATGTTGGTCATCTCATGTACATTATCAATATTAATATTCATATCATATTTTTTTACTCCGCATCATGTGCACCACTGTACGTGTAATAAAAACCACGCACATGATGTATGCGTGGTCAAAATGACGCTATATGCACAATATGTTGGTCATCTCATGTACATTATCAATATTAATATTCATATCATATTTTTTGACTCCGCATCATGTGCACCACTGTACGTGTAATAAAAACCACGCACATGATGTATGCGTGGTCAAAATGACGCTATATGCACAATATGTTGGTCATCTCATGTACATTATCAATATTAATATTCATATCATATTTTTTGACTCCGCATCATGTGCACCACTGTACGTGTAATAAAAACCACGCACATGATGTATGCGTGGTCAAAATGACGCTATATGCACAATATGTTGGTCATCTCATGTACATTATCAATTATTAATATTCATATCATATTTTTTCACTCCGCATCATGTGCACCACTGTACGTGTAATAAAAACCACGCACATGATGTATGCGTGGTCAAAATGACGCTATATGCACAATATGTTGGTCATCTCATGTACATTATCAATATTAATATTCATATCATATTTTTTGACTCCGCATCATGTGCACCACTGTACGTGTAATAAAAACCACGCACATGATGTATGCGTGGTCAAAATGACGCTATATGCACAATATGTTGGTCATCTCATGTACATTATCAATTATTAATATTCATATCATATTTTTTCACTCCGCATCATGTGCACCACTGTACGTGTAATAAAAACCACGCACATGATGTATGCGTGGTCAAAATGACGCTATATGCACAATATGTTGGTCATCTCATGTACATTATCAATTATTAATATTCATATCATACTTTTTTGACTCCGCATCATGTGCACCACTGTACGTGTAATAAAAACCACGCACATGATGTATGCGTGGTCAAAATGACGCTACATGGTCAATATGTTGGTCATCTCATGTACATTATCAATTATTAATATTCATATCATATTTTTTGACTCCGCATCATGTGCACCACTGTACGTGTAAAAAAAACGACGCCCATGATGTATGCGTGGTCAAAATGACGCTACATGGTCAATATGTTGGTCATCTCGTACATTATCAATTATTAATATTCATATCATATTTTTTGACTCCGCATCATGTGCACCACTGTACGTGTAAAAAAAACGACGCCCATGATGTATGCGTGGTGTAATTGACGCTACATGCACAATATGTTGGTCATCTCATGTACAATTGGAAATATTAATATTCATAGCATATTTTTACACTCCGCATCATGTACACTGTAATGCGTCAAAAAAATATGACGCACATCTGTGTATGCGTGAAAATATGACGCATTACGCGAAAATAAAAACGGCGGCCATTTTATGCAGGAAGTGATGTAATAGGATATCCTGTTTACCAAATCTGTACTGGGAGTTGACTTTCACTTTCACTTTGCAGTCTCAGAGTTATCTAGACTGTGTGGTTTTGTGAAAGGTGTTGTCCTGTGTTTTACTGCTTTAGTGTCCTGTGTGCCTTGTATTTTGTCTTTGTGTCAATCTTTTATTGTTGTCAAACATTGTCTCAGTCTGTTTAGTGTTGTTTGGTCTATACCTGTGATAGTTTGTATTGTCTGTGGGAGTCTGTTGTGGGTAGCATAGTTTGGGGTGTTAGTTGGGCTATTTTTCTCCTTCTTCTTTTTCTTTCACACCTCTACCTTTCCCCATTTCCCACTTTTTCTTTCATTTTTCTTTGTTACTTTTTTCAACCTCGCATCATGTCAGGTAGGCCTCGCCTGTCCAGGATGGGTGAGGACGAATTGGGGGGCTTCATATGGCTCGTAAGCCATTTCCTCCCACTGATGCTGGAGGCTGGGGGCCGTGTGATACAGGGGTATCACACGGAGGCGAGGAAAATACGTTGGGAGAAGGTGCGCCATCACCTGGTCCGGGTCTTCGGGAGTATGAGGAATGTCCATCAACTCAAGCACCGCTGGGCAGATCTGATCACCAGGGAACAGGACCTGCTGGACCACCTGGGACTCCGGATTGGTGGCTATGTTGGTGAGTAATAATCAATTACATGGGAATAATAGGAATGTGTGCGTGAACATGTGATGATTGGTAGCCAATCTGCAAAATAAGTAGCTGACTGCGTGTTATACTAGGGAAACCTAGGCCCATGGGCATACACATAAATCCCCATTTTTGCTACACATGTACACCCAATAACAGCAGTAAAATGCAACATCTATTAGTATTTTGCTAAGTAGCCCCCTCTCTGCGTCACAAAATGATGCAAATGCTGCGCTACAAAGGTATACATATGTGTCCAAATGTGTATTTGTTGCCGGGTGTGTATGAAGACCTATGCTACCAGGCCGATGCCTTATCTTTGCAACACATACCAGATGGCTGTAGCTGCATGGAATGTAGTGTTGCATTTGTGTCTGAAAAGCAACACGTGAACTGCTCAATTTGTACTCTACTGGTCATAATGGCCAGTGAGTACGTCATGTAGAAACAACATACCTACATATGTAGACGCCCTAGCTAGACCGAAAATTGCAAACACATGATGATGCAACACCTGTGTGTTGCCTTCACGTCACATGAAGTTAGTCATGTTGTCCACACATATGTCACATGTGTGTCTGGTTGCTGTGTGTTGAACCTGTCCCCATAGCCTGTTTGATGGTGAGTGGTCATGCAGTCCTCATGGAACCAGTTGTGAAATGTTTCTCTCTGGGATGGACATGCTGAGATGTATGGATCACATGATTGTTCGGGCCTACTAATGGAGGAGTAACTTGGACGACACATGACTGTCCTGGCCACTGCATGAGTGTAGTAGGGTGTGTCACTGGAGCAGGAGACTCATCCAATGATAATCTAGAATACAAAGTCAGCCAGGCAGGATGAGCATGTGTGAAAGTGTATCATTACCATGTAATATTCACACACTGTCATTGTAACAGAAATTATTTGTCTGTTCACCCAGTCTGAGTATAATCTTCCTTTCATGCTTTACAGGTGGACCAGCCCCGTACACCGTTGGTGAGGTAGCCCATTTTGACGACCCCGATACCTACAGTGAGTGTTGCCTAAGTGCTATTTACATTGTTTGGAAATGAAGCATGATGGATTACTGTGTGTTCACGACAATTCATGATATGATGTGCTGGCCGTTCATTGGCTTTGTTGTTTTGGTGTGATATCAAATTGGAATAATGTTTCGGTAAAGCAATCCCTAGTCATCTCTCAGATTGAGGGGCAGTAGGTCATTCAATTAGTGCGACTATTGGGAATAGCATGACTCATTTTGAACACACTGGTCAATGTTAGACTTGGTCAGGAACTTGCCATTAACTGAGTCAGCATATCAGACTGACAGTCTCCCAGATAGCTTAGGCACATGGCTTCGATGACAAGTGCTTCTTCCTAGTTGAGGATGGACTGTGTACACTGTAGGTCGGATCTTCCGGGGGCATGTACTTCCACAAGGTGACCTCGAAGTGTGTGTGACTTGAGTGCAATGGCCTAGGTGTTCTGTTGAATCATGTGAATGGGTGTTCTACCTCCTCTGTGTGTGTTGTAAAACATGCCTCACTAATAGTATGTTATGTTTGGCTAAGTCATATCATTTTGACATGTGTGGACCTGGGATGTGACAAGGTTGGGCTGACTCCAACGTGTTGCTAGCCCTTCATAGGTGTTGTGTGTGAAGGCACATGCTTGTTGCACTTTCTGTACACTCCTGGTTGTGCATTGATCATGGGATTGTTGTTTGTTCTTCCCACACCACCCACAAAGACTGGGATGTTACTGTGAAACAGGGTACCTAGGACTGTAGCAACCAGTATGTTACACGTACTTAACACCTTTTGTGACTTGAGTTTGTACCTAGGTCCAGATGTAGCAAAATGTCTCCACATTGCAAATAGCATAATTTGATGTTAGTGAGTTGCAAACGTCTGTTTCCTAATCCGAAATGTTATTGGTGGTCATGTACATATTCGCAAAATGGTTTTCTAAAGTAAAAAAATAAAGGAGTTTACCAGCCCTACTTGCAAATCACAGTGTTAGGCAATCCCATTTGCTAACGAGTACGTGGTTGCAAAGTGAGTAGCTGTTATCATCCACTT
This sequence comes from Pleurodeles waltl, assembly GCF_031143425.1. Classification (NCBI taxonomy): domain Eukaryota; kingdom Metazoa; phylum Chordata; class Amphibia; order Caudata; family Salamandridae; genus Pleurodeles; species Pleurodeles waltl. Next base: position 334,464,331 of record NC_090444.1, on the reverse strand, counting down.
GAAGTGGCTGCTAACCAACTTGCTGACTGGAAGGGGTCCTCATTGTGAACCTTCACCTTTGTGAGTGGACCAAAATACTCCTGCACAAAACAGCCAGTGGTCTAGGGGAGCAATAATTATTGTGTAAATTACGAACAATCAATTGTTGTGAATTTAAACAAATTGCAGCTCATTTTCCTTTCAGATAAAGGGCCTACACTTGGTGAAAAATAACTTGCTTCATTTAAAAGCAGTCACGTCTATGGAGTTCTGCTGTTCCCAGCAGGCCTCCATCCCCGTGAGTGCCCATAGTTGCTAAGGTGGTGCAAGTTGGAAACCACATCATTGATGTTCATGAGGTGGGATTTAGGGACCCAATAGTGACTCGCAGACGGTGTCAGAGACACCGTTCAGCTTTGCAATTTGCTAGTTGATTTCCCATCAATTCCTACATCTGGCCCATAGTGTCGACATATGATTCATGGCCAGGGGTTCAATCTTAGCACACAACTATTTCGAAATGCCATTGAGTGAGGAGTGTGATTCTTATCACATAGAATGACATATGTAGTGAAGTCAGTATGCGGATGAGCTGGTGCCATAATGTATAATGGCTTAGGTATGAATTGTAGGAGTAGTTTAGGGTGATGTCATCCATCATGTAGAGACATGGATCTGCTATATGGGATATGCCCTTCAGTATGCATGATTCACATGTACTTCCTCTGAGCCTTCCCGTGACATATGTTGTAACAATTGCTGCAACCAATACATTGCTAGTAATGGTCAAATTACCCATTGTGGTATTCAACCCACTGTAAATTCTATGCTCAATATTTGCCTTTTCCCTTCACAGCTGCAAACCTGAGTGCCGCAGCTCGAAACCAGTTTGAGCGCCGTGCAATGAGGTACAGGCACATCCTGCAGGTGCAGTGTGGGTATCGGAGGATGGCCCGCAGATACAATTCGGAACGGGCCTCCGGGGCGTGGTATGCCACACCACAGGCTCCACCAACGGTGCCACCTACAACCACCAGGTCTGCCCAAGGGGACCCAGCGACGGACCAGCCATCTTCCTCCAGACCTGGACCCAGCCGTGTGTTGGGAGCAGGGCTGTCCCGTGGCCACTCCACTCCAGCAACAATCTCCACCTCCACCGGCACGCAGACCAGCAGTGACCCTCCAATTGACCCTGCAGCCTTCAACGCATTGTCTAGGAAACTGGACAGGTTAATTCAAAAGGTTGACAACCTGACGGAGGACATGGCGGAGGTCAAAAAGAAGGTGCGCTCCATCCGGCGCACACTTCAGAGGGCAAATCCTTAGTTATTTTGCCCTCCTGAACTTTTACCCCTCCCCTCTCCCCTCTCTCCTCTTTTCATACTGTTAGTTGGGTTTGGGGGGTTAGTTGTAGGATAAGTATAGGTAATTAGCTTAGTTAGTGTTAGGTAAGAGGGTGGGGGGTCCTTATACTTTCTATCTAATATTTTTGTGTGGGTGGGTGGGTGGGGGGCAATGTTGGGATTCCTGTTTGATAAACATTTTTTTTTTTTTTAAAATATAAAAAAAAAAAAATACAAAAAAATATATGTTTGATTATGATAGTATAGTATGTGTGTAGGTTAGTAAGTGTTGTCCTGCATGTGTCTTGTCTCATAATGGTGGGTGGGGGGTTGATGTTTAGATCGTTTCGTTACATGTGTAGAGTAAGTTTAGCTTAGGTTAGTTAGGGACAGTTGTGGGTTAGTAGTAGTCAGGTTAGATTAGTGTAGGTTTATCTTTCCCTTAGTTGCCTCTTTTCTTACTTATTGGAAATAAAAAATTTGTTAACCCTTTACCAGATGCGTTAGGTGCTACCTTTTCATGGCCTTGACATCAGTGTAGCAGAAAGTTTTAGTATGACATTTGTGTCCTATGCTCGCTATCCCCAGGCTATTGAGGTTTAACATGCCAGCTACCCGTGTGCTAACTTGGTAAGTATCCACCGTGTGGGAGAGCCACCATTGGTAGTCTGCATAGATCATCAAGATTTGGGGTTGGTATGTATCCTACTTCACAAAGAGTGCTTCCAGAGTTGATTTTGTAGGTAAATAGATAGGTCGGACAGCATTGTGAAGTTCAGGGAGAGCTTTGTAGATGAGTATTTGTTCACACTCTTGTCTTGTTGCTGTCATTGCTGACCTACATCATGTGAGTACTGCTTGAGCATGACTTTCCTTCATGGTAGTATACGCTGTAAGGGTGATTGATGCAGTGTAATTTGGTTAACATTCCTTTCATTTTACAGCATAATGTATTGTGTTAGTATCGCAAGGTGCCTACATTTCTCATCCACCATTAGTTGTCTAGAATAGCTATGGATGGGGCCTCATTCTGTCCAACACAGCATGATTGTGTGTGCTTAGTCCCTACATCAGTTATTTTCCTCAGTCTAGTAAAGCTATGATGCAATCCTGGAAACTGCACAGATGTTTCAGTAGACATGAAATCAGGACAGTAGTCTAGAGAATCAACATGGTTGCCACACAGCCACTTTGGAGTTATGTACTGCACAGTTGAAGTGTGAAATGACACAGAGACACAATTGGTGTGCAAGTGATATTTATTTTTAGGTGGAGTAGTGCAAAAAGTCCATTAACAATGTTAGGTGAGTCCGTTCTGGTGCATTCTTAAATGGTGATCCTATTTACAGGGTGTGGATGATGCTCCTGACATGCTGGGGTGATGTCACAGACGGTGCAGAGGAACAGGAATTGCCAAATGGTAGGAGAGAAACATTTACAGCCAATGTGGACAAGTTAAACAGTAGATTGCCGAACAGTCATTGAGGGTAGTTGGAGTGAGGCTGGCATGTGTCAAAACGTAGGACCTTGGTCAGAGTGGGGCATGGTGCAGGGACTAGGGCTTCCGGGTACTCTTGCGTGTGAATGTTATCTGTTCCATGTCTTCTTCTTCTGATGTGTGTGTTGCCTGGTGTGTCCTTGTTGTTGTTGGTTTTGAAGGGGCAACACACACCTCAGTGTCAGAAGACATGGAGGCAGACATCCCGGGGGCTGATCCCTGTCCAGTTATGAAGGGCAGTACTGCAGCAAGGAGAGCGTGCTGGTTTTTCAGAATGGCAGCCACATCCCGATGGTAGGCAGCCAGGTCTGCCCTGAGGGGTTCGATGTTGCATTTGTGCACACGCTGACTGGCTTGCTGTTGGAGTTGTTTGGTCAACTGGATGACAGCTGTGCAGATTGCCTTCTGTGTTACTAAAAGTTCCTCCAACAGCGATGTTCTGGCTTGCATTGCAGCTGCCTGATCAGCAGTTGACAGCATGCACGAACGCACCCCCTCAAGGCTGGCTGCCATAGTTTGCATCCCCACCCGCACCTCCTTGGCCAGCTCCCGCTGGACCCCAACGACTGTTCTTTCGAAGCTGGTGCCAGTGTCGTCAGAGTCCTCAGCTGTGTTGGAGCTGGCAGGTCTTACAATTGGGGTGGCGGGTGGTTCTACTGTGGTGGCTGCTTCATCTTGGCTCCTCCTTGTTACTGAAGGGGGGGTTTGGAGGCTTTCGAGGACCATGTCAATGGTCTCTTGTGTGAGGTTGATGTTCTCGTCATCCATGTCATCAGGGAACTCATGGACAGGCATATCGGCAGGAGATCCGTGTTCCTCTGCAAAGAAACAGGGTACAATTAGTGTGTCTGTGTTGAGATCATTTAGCACTAAGATACAAGCCTTTGGATGCCTTTACTTTGTACTCTGATTTTGTCTTGGTATCTGCTGTCTGTCATAGGGCATTGTTGTAGGCCTATGGCCCACCTGTGTGTCACATATATGATATGGAGCTATCAGACATGCCTGCCAGGACATCTCTAGGTGTTGATTTGTAATTATTTTTGAATATGCATTTTTTTGTCCTACTCCTCTCTCGGTGTTTCACTATTGTTATGGAGGGACATTTGTTTGGGTGGGCTCTCATTATCCTACATGTGATTCTTGGCTTTCTAGGCAGCAGGATAGCTAATGGTGTGGGGGACTAAGTTTGACCCACTTGTAAATAACTCTGTCACCCAGATATTGTATTTAGCTCAGACAGACTAGCAGTGCCTCTGGTCTCCCACAACAGAGGAATGTTTAGAAGTCCAAGCCCATGACATCTTTGGGACTTCTCAGGGAAGTGGTGGTCACTCAGGTCCTACACATTTCTATCTTTTCCGGTATGTTCCCATACACAAATGACACAGACAGTATTTGTTGGATATGAAGTTTCAGTGTACAACTGACTTGTAGGAATTTCGGTGTGAGCCCCAATAACCTAAACAATACACACAGTTAGAACTGAAATAGTCCGCAGGAAAGTAATACATTGGTACATAGCTATCATGGTGCCTAACAGTTTCTACTCTCCCTCTGCTTGTTCTATATATAGCACTGCATGTTAAGTTTGGAGCTTGTCTGTCTGAATCACAGGGGAGACATCATCCCTCATATCAGAGGAATGGGCTGGGATCTGGTTGTGCATCAGCAGCAAGGCAGGCAGCATCTAGATGTGATTTTCGGTTTGTAAACTCCCCCATGCGTGTCTTGGGACGAGGAAGTGAATTTAAAAGACATATGTCATGGTGATGACAAAGTTTCCCTACGCAGGAATGGCAAACCTTAACCCCTACCACATCTATCATCAATGAACCAGACGGTATCCTTGACTGGGGCACAGAGTGAATATGTTCTGGCAAACTCCAGTGCAGAAGTAGGCAAAACAGGGTGATTTGACTAATTGCCAACACCTCAGGACTGACTATTTGCTACATTAACTGATAGGAAGGGCAATGAGATTCATTTAGTGCAAAGTGCTCTGAGGCACTTAGATGTGAGCAAATGAGTATAAGTACATTCAGGGTAAGATGCACAAAGGCCTCCAGCCTGAGGCTATTGCGCAAAGTATACGTTTCACTTGCCACGCTACACTTTGACTGACTGTGGGTGTTGTGACTGCCCTGCCAGCACACTTGCCTCACAGGCCCTGCACCATACACTTTTTATTCACATTGCATGATCTGTACATGTTAGGTGGCATGACCTATGTATGTCAATGTTAGGATGTGGTATGGATGTAAACATTGTTGATGTTTGTATCTGATGGGGTCTCGTGTGTCTTACTGGATTGGCTTGTTTATCGTATGGATGTCCTATTTTTTGGTTAGACTGTGCAGATGTGTTTCATTGACCAGTTGCCTGTGTCCCCTCGTCAATGTTGTTGTCTGAGCAGTATGACATTTGTGATGTAGCATTGTTAGGCAGGCACGTGAGGGACCCTGATGTATGCAGCATGTGTGTGTCGTTAGTGCTGTGTGGCTCCTATTGCTGTTTACTTAGGCTTATGTATGTGTCAGTTATGGACATTCGGCATTTAAGTGTACTGGTAGCTTTGTCTTATTTCTAGGAGTAGTTGCAGATGTCATCCTCACCCCCTAATTTAGGAATGTATGTTCCAGGGTGGGGTTCCTGCCATTTGGTACTATAGCTGCCCAGAGATGAGAGGTGTTATTGTCAACTGTGGTGGCAGTTAAGTTGCAGTTGTTGTATTTGCTACTGCATTACAGGTAGGGACCTAGTTGATGGGGAATAGTTTGTGCAAAACAAGTGCCTGGATGTGGATTCAGGGTAGTGTCCTTCCCACCTGTCACTGGTTTCCCTTGGCTCTCTTGTTGTAATTACAGGATGTCCCCATGGGACTGTAGTGGTGGCAGTATTTTGTCGTGGCCCGGCTATGGTCAGTACTGGGCATTCCCCCCTGCCATGCCCCTTTCCCCATGCCACTTCATATATGTGCTAAGTTACATGCATTGTGTAGTAGGTATCCCCCCCCTGCTTACAGTCCCCATTATTGCATTGTAATTCCCCATGCGACTTACCCTGCATGTGCGTAGTGTTGTGGTAGTCTGCGCTGTCCAGTCCTTGTATCCCTGTGACAATCTCCTCTGGGATGACGGCTGCGACCATCTCCTCCATGTGGTCCAGAGCCTCCTGTTGTGCTGGACTCCCCCCTCCAGTCTGCATTGCTGCCTTCCTGTTCCTGGCCATTTTCTCTTTGGTCCTACGTTTACAGTCATGCCAGCGTTTCTTACACTCGGTGACTGTCCGGCGTTCTTCAGCCACACTGTTTATCTTGTCCACAATTTCTTTCCAGATGGCCTCTCTCCTACTGAGTGGCAATTTTGAGGATATGAAAAGTTGGTGCTGGTGTTCCGTCACCTCTTTCACCAGGATTTCCTGCTCCTCTGCACTGAAGCGACACTTTCTTTTTTTCTTTAACATGTCCTGGTTCCTGTGTGCTTCCTCCTGGCTGGGTCCTGGTCTGCTCTCATCCTCCTGGGGTCTGTTGGGGCATCTGGGATCCATTTTGGGTCTCCTCTCCTGTCAGTGCAGTTTTCGCGCAAAAATGTCACGCAATAGCGTGAAAAAAAACGGCGTATTCACGATAGCGCTGTCGTAAATCGACCCACAGTGATTTGCGTCACTTTTACGTGGGTTTGCCTTACGACAGACCGACGCTGTTTGCGTCACGAAATAATGACTCCCACCTGTTGGTTGCGCCGCCGTACGTCAAAGTATAAATTTGACGCCCGAATGGCGCATCCAAATGGCGTTAGACGGCGCAAATTTTTTTGACGCAAAACTGCGATGGCGCAGTTTTGCGTCAAAAAGTATAAATATGGGCCTTAGTTTTTTGACAGACAAGTCAGCTACAGTTTTAACTCATGCCTCAAGGTAGGCCTAATCTGCCTAAATCGTTTTGTAGATGACTTGAAAGATCCTCTAAAGCTATTTAAGTGATTTTTGGAATATGCAAAACATGTAAGCATTGTGTGAAAAATATTTTTGAAATGGTTTAGTTTTGAAGCTGCATAGAGGTATAACCAAATAAGTAATGGGACTGCACCTAAAATGAATTATCTAGGTCATTCAGAGGAGTAAATAATGCTATTGATAGTTATGCTACATTATCATGTAGAACACCATTATTAGAAAATGGATGCAGTTTCTAGTGTTCTGGTCAACCTTTTGATCCAATCAGTGTCTCATTGCAAAGCCATTTCTCCCTCTTTTTGTGGAGTATCAAGTGAATGAGGTGCATCTAATAGCGATATACAACTTTCAATAGAAAGCATGCATTGTTATTGAGGTTTCCATGATATAGTCAAAGTATTATTTTCAAGGACCATTGTAAGTGTCACTGGCTGGGGATGTGATAACGTTAATTCTATGAACCATTGTTTAAGAAATGCTTCATTTATGTGGTACATCTCTGGAATGCAGTTGCTGGGGAAGCAAGAAGACTTGTTTTACCTCAAGAAATGGGTCTGTGCTCAATGATTATGTAGGTTCTAATTATTATATTGCTGTTCCTGATTTGCCAAACGTGACCCTAACTATGATCATACCATGGTGAGTTTGCATAATCTATTAATAGCTTATGTGATTTTCCTATAAAAACTCTGAGTTAGGTGACCTGTTATTCTGTCATTCCTCTTCATGAGCCTGACTCTTAAGATTTCTGCCTAGATTATGCCTAACTAGGGTTTTATAATTTTGCTTGTATTCTGTATCACATTTATTTGGGCCTTCATGGCAATTTATGCATTCTCTTTCCCTGCATAGCATGTTTATTTTCCTATCATAAACACCCTTGTTGCTTTCTTTTTGATCTAGAACTCAAGGGCATATTTAAGAGCCCCTAACACCAACTTAGCATCACCATAGCATCATTTTTTACGCTAAGGTGGCCCTAAAATTGTATTTTCCATGCCTCTTAGTTACACAGTGGTGCAATGCATGCATTGTGCCACTTTGTAAACCATTGCACCACATTATACCTGCGCCAGGCATGGTGTATGCGGGTGGCATTACCCATTAGGGGGGGTGGGAAAAAGAATGATGAAAGGAAATCCAAGAGATTTTTTTGCGCCATTTATTTTGCCACTTTTCACGCCTTCGTACAGCAGATGTGCAAAGTGGGCATACCATTATTTAGAATGGGCCCCTATGTACTCTGCAGGATTAGGTCCAACATTTTGGCGTTACTCCTGCAGAGTACATCAATAGCATCAAAAAATGATACTATTGCCCCCTACCTTGCGCCATGGTGCACCGTAATATAAATGCAGCACACACATGGTGGCGGTAAGGGGGTTCTAAGAGGCATAAGGAAAGTGGTGCTCCACGGAGTGCCATGCCACTTTCCTTAAATCTGCCCCTCAGTAGTTTATGCACACCATATTATATTGTGTTTACCTCTGCTAAATTGTGGTTTAGCCAATTTATCCAATAGATAACCAATAGATCAACTGGAGATTCTGTAGTTGAATTATATTTTTTTAAGTTTCAGACCAGTTATTGGGGTTCGGGTGATTATTGGGGTTTGGCTCCCACAAAGTTTCAACCATCAGTTGAACAGATAACTGTAAAAAATATGGCTCAGTGATAAGAAAATATTTTCTTTCACACTTCCTTCTTTTTAATGCCCAGTGGTGGAGAGAAGTCTCTATCACCTCTGTTTTCACTGCCTGACATGGTAATGCTCATTCAATATTTCAGTCTTTATTTATTTATTTATATACACTATGCTGTGTACTAATGTTTTCCCTGTGTGTAAAAACAATTTTTGTCTATGTAGACTGTAATATATTAGCTTCACCTATACCTAAAGCAGATTGTAATTATTATGCCTTACTTGTTAATATGGCCCCACAAGTATGGGTCACACTTTGCGAAATAATGCATCTTTTTCTACACATCTAAGTAGCTATATTTTCTGGTATATATCTCCTTTAATGAAACTGACTCAGTGACAGCACAGGTAGCACTCAGAGACTCAGGAGTCCAGATTCCTAAACCCATGCCCTTTTCTATGATAATCAATAGGTTAGATGCAATGTAGGAAAAAATATTTAACCAAGTGGAATACAAGTCCTTTCCCTCCTTCCATCATCTCTCTGAGAATGATCAATTTGCCATGAGAACATGTGTGCCACTCACTTAAAGATGCCCCCACGCTATAGAAACAATATTTTGTGCTCTACCCAGTATCAGTCCTCAAATCCTTCCAAAACATCACCAAATACAAAAACAATCAAAATAAAGTAATATAGATGAAGTACGTCTCGTCACAGCTTTCCCACTCCCCTATTTCATGTCACCAAATAAAGTGTAAGATTCTAAACAGAATCTAGGCCCCTCTCTCTGAAACAGTCCCCTCACCCCTATGCTTCCTGTTGATTCCTGTGGAATAAATATTGAGTGCTAACTCACTGCCTTCCACTTAAATCAGTCTTATGTCAGCAAATTAACATAACGACTACTAGAATTGTCCAAGTAAGGACCACAGTCCTAGACCAGGAAAGACAGATACACACCACAAATTAACTTGTGCTCACCCTCTGGTATCTTGGCCCAGGGCAGTTAGGCTTAACTTAAGAGGCAATGTTTAAAGCATTAGAGCAACACTTGAAACAGTAACACAGTGAAAACACCACAAAAGACTCCACACCAAGTTAGAAAAGAGATGGTATTTTGAGGAAAAAAAACAAGACCAAAATGACAAAAATCCAATAAGTAGAAGTTGAGATATGAAGTTTTGAAAATAAACTTAATTGCATAGCTTAGAAGCATAGAGGGGGTCATTCCAACATTGGCAGTAAAAGCCGCTTACCGCCGTGCAGAAGACCGCCAACACACCGGAATTGCGCCACAGCTATTATGACCCACAGCTCGGAATCCGCAAAAATCTAGACACCCACACAGGTCCACCACACCAAAGGTCAGTGACAAACTGGCGATAACAAAACCTCCACCATCACGCCAACAGGAATTCGCCCACACTATCACGACCCATGAATCCTAACGGCGGTCTTTCAACCGAGGTATTACATTGGCGGTACACACCGCTGTACTCAAAATACACACACATTTACAAAACACTACCACATTGGACAATTCGAAATACACACACCTGATACACATACACACACCACTCCCACACACCCAATACAATATAAAACACACACCCACATGACCCACAAACCCCTACGACAACAATTGCGGCAGAAGGCCCTCTGACTGTAAGGAAATGCCTCCTTGGCATGATTACCCCCTGACTTTTAGCCTTTGCTGATGCCAAGTTATGATTTGAAAGTGTGCTGGGACCCTGCTAACAAGGCCTCAGCACCAGTATTCTTTCCCTAAACTGTACCTTTGACTCAACAGTTGGCACAACCCTCGCACTCAGGTAAGTCCCTTGTATCTGGTACCCCTGGTGCCAAGGGCCCTGATGCCAAGGAAGGTCTCTAAGGGCTGCAGCATGTCTTAAACCACCCTGGGGACCCCTCACTCAGCACATACACACTGCTTGCCAGCTTGTGTTTGCTGGTGGGGAGAAAATGACTAAGTCGACATGGCACTCCCCTCAGAGTGCCATGCCAACCTCACACTGCCTGTGGCATAGGTAAGTCACCCCTCTAGCAGGCCTTACAGCCCTAAGGCAGGGTGCACGATACCACAGGTGAGGGCATATGTGCATGAGCACTATGCCCCTACAGTGCCTAAGCAAAACCTTAGGCATTGTAAGTGCAGGGTAACCATAAGAGTATATGGTCTGAGAGTCTGTCAAACACGAACTCCACAGCACCATAATGGCTACACTCAAAACTGGGAAGTTTGGTATCAAACTTCTCAGCACAATAAATGCACACTGATGCCAGTGTGCATTTTATTGCAACAATACACCCAGAGGGCATCTTAGAGATGCCCCCTGAAAATATACCCGACTTCCAGTGTGGGCTGACTAGTTTTGCCAGCCTGCCACACAGCAGGCATGTTGCTGGCCACATGGGGAGAGTGCCTTTGTCACTCTGTGGCCAGGAACAAAGCCTGTACTGGGTGGAGGTGCTTCTCACCTCCCCCTGCAGGAACTGTAACACCTGGCAGTGAGCCTCAAAGGCTCACCCCCTTTGTTACAGCGCCACAGGGCATCCCAGCTAGTGGAGATGCCCGCCCCTCCGGCCACTGCCCCCACTTTTGGCAGCAAGCCTGGAGGAGATAATGAGAAGAACAAGGAGGAGTCACCCCCCAGTCAGGACAGCCCCTAAGGTGTCCTGAGCTGAGGTGACTCTTACTTTTAGAAATCCTCCATCTTGTAGAAGGAGGATTCCCCCAATAGGATTAGGGATGTGCCCCACTCCCCACAGGGAGGAGGCACAAAGAGGGTGTAGCCACCCTCAGGGCCAGTAGCCATTGGCTACTGCCCTCCCAGACCTAAACACACCCCTAAATTGAGTATTTAGGGGCTCCCAGAACCGAGGAAGATAGATTCCTGCAACCTAAAGAAGAAGAAGGACTGCTGACCTGAAGCCCTGCAGTGAAGACTGAGACGACAACTGTTTTGGCCCCAGCCCCACCGGCTTGTCTCCCTACTTCGAAGAAAACTGCAACAGCGACACATCCAACAGGGTCCAGAAACCTCTGAAGCCTCACAGGACTACCCTGCATCTAAAGGACCAAGAAGCTCCTGAGGACAGTGGCCCTGTTCAAGAAACGACAACTTTTTGAAACAAAGAAGGAACTTTTAAAGACCACACGTTTCCTGCCGGAAGCGTGAGACTTTCCACTCTGCACCCGATGCCCCCGGCTCGACCTGCGGAAAACGAACACTACAGGGAGGACTCCCCACCGACTGCGAGGCCTTGAGTATCCAGAGTTGACCCCCCTGAGCCCCTACAGTGACACCTGCAGAGGAAATCCAGAGGCTCCCCCTGACCGCGACTGCCTGCTTCAAGGAACCCCGATGCCTGGAAACCACACTGCACCCGCAGCCCCCAGGACATGAAGGAACCGAACCCCAGTGCAGGAGCGACCCCCAGGCAACCTTCTGCCTAGCCCAGGTGGTGGCTACCCTGAGGAGCCCCTCCTGTGCGTGCCTGCATCATTGAAGAGACCCCCGGGTCTCCCCGTTGATTCCTATTAGAAACCCGACACCTGTTTGCACTCTGCACCCAGCCGCCCCTGTGCAGCTGAGGGTGTACTTTCTGTGCCTGCTAGTGTCCCCCCCAGTGCCCTACAAAACCCCCCTGGTCTGCCCCCCAAAGACGCGGCTACTTATCTGCTGGCAGACTGGAACCAGGGCACCCCTATTTCGCTTAAAGCCTAAGTATTTTGGGCACCACTTTGTCCTCTGCACCTGACCGACCCTGAGCTGCTGGTGTGGTAACTTTGGGGTTGCCTTGAACCCACAACGGTGGGCTACCTTGGACCCAACTTTGAACCCTGTAAGTGTTTTACTTACCTGTGAACTTAACATTTACTTACCTCCCCCAGGAACTGTTGATTTTTGCAGTGTCCACTTTTAAAATAGCTTATTGCCATTTTTGTCAAAACTGTACATGCTATTGTGATTATTCAAAGTTCCTAGAATACCTGAGTGAAATACCTTTCAATTAAAGTATTGTTTCTAAATCTTGAAACTGTGGTTCTTAAAATAAACTAACAAAATATATTTTTCTATATAAAAACGCATTGGCCTGGAATTTGTCTTTGAGTGTGTGTTCCCCATTTATTGCCTGTGTGTGTACAACAAATGCTTAACACTACCCTCTGGTAAGCCTAGTGCTCAACCACACTACCACCAAATAGAGCATTAGAATTATCTCTTTTTGCCACTATCTTACCTCTAAGGGGAACCCTTGGACTCTTTGCAGACTGTTTCTTACTTTGAAATAGTATATACAGAGCCAACTTTCTACAGAGACACCACCAGAAACAACACTAGCATCCACAGGCACTCAACACCATCACTCACAATATCCACGCATCTCACACAACCCACCTCTAAATATCACCCCACACATCACAACACACACTACCCCACACATCACACTCACCACCACATGGCACTGCAAGGACACCCCAGGTTTTCTGAGGGGGAGCTCAGGGCCATGGTGGAGGAAATCATCCGGATAGAGCCACAGTTATTCGGATCACAGGTGCAGCACACCATCATAGCTAGGAAGATGGAGCTATGGTGCAGAATCGTGGACAGGGTCAACGCAGTGGGACAGCACCCAAGAACACAGGATGACATCAGGAAGAGAACGACCTATGGGGAAAGGTGCGTTCCGTGGTCTCAAGACACCAGATTGCGGTTCAGAGGACTGGCGGCGGACCCCCACCTCCTACCCCAGAACTAACAACATGGGAGGAGCAGATCTTGGCTATACTGCATCCTGAGGGCCTTGCAGGAGTAGCTAGAGGAATGGACTCTGGTAAGTCAAACCTTTAACTACCATATCCCGCACCCTACCTGCATGATATCACATACCCCCACCCTCGCACTCACCCCCATCACTCCATCTCCTCACACATGTCCAACTATCACAAACCACACATCCCAAACCCAAGCCCTGCATGCAACACCAAAGCATGGACACCCATTACCAAAGCATGTCCACTGCACATACCCATACACCCTCCTAAGCCTTTATCACAGAAGGTCCCACACAAGAATGGAAGCACTGGGGTACAGAGAGACCCACCCATTGCACACCATGACACACAGAGATGCAATAATCATGCCTTTACACCCCTGCAGGACCCCGACCCAACGTCACCGGACAGGAGGGTCCAGACATGTCCACTCCACCCACAGAAGAGGCCCACAGTGATGACAGCAGCTTTGTCCAACTGGATCAAGATGACCAGCCCGGCCCATCTGGGACCTCGGGACAGTCGATTCCCCTCACACTGGCACAGGCAACTACAGAGCTTCCCCCTCTGGAAACACCAGCACAGCACCCACCAAGCGGGCCCATCCCTCTGTACCCAGAACACGTCAAGCAGCAGTGTGTCCACCACTACAGGGAACCCAAGCTAACCCACCACTCCAACAACACCAGGGACCTGGGGGCAGTGGTAGTGGGCATACGGTTCAGGGGACAGAGGCCCAGGAACACAGGGGAACTGGGAGGGCTGCTGTGCGACAGGGGAAGACAGGCCCAGAGAACCCAATCTCCACGAGGCCCTCTCCAACACCATGGGAGCCTACCACTATTCCAAGGAGACGATGGCAACGGTACTGGCCAAGTTTCAGGAGACCCAGCGGCTGCAGGAGGAACAGTATTTGGGGTTCAGAGAGGAACTCAAATCCATCAATTCCACCCTGGGCACCATTGTAGGGGTGCTGAAGGAACTCGTGAACACCAGGAGGGACACTGTGGCACAACAAGGAGCCCCTGACACTAGCCTGGACGATGAACTGCCCACCACCTCTGCTGGTGCTAGTGGACAGGAGGCACCGCCACAGGACCACGACACCAGCACCCCACCCCCTGCAGATGGAGAACCACCCTGCAAACGGTCCCTGGGATCCAGGACAAAGACAAAGAACAATGCCAAGACCTGCGACAAGTAATGAGACCACCCTGATTGTTATCCTTCTGTCCCACTTTGTCACCCTGTCCATACTTAAACTGCCCTATCTCCACTTCCTATGCCCCTTTGGACAATGCACCTGTGAGACTAATAGACTGGACTCTGCCATGGACATTCCTCCACCATCACCCCTGACCATTTTACAACCCCCTCCGCTATTTAGCACTTAAATAAACACCCTTAAATCACAAAACAATCTGGAGTCAGTCTGTGCTTTCGAAAATGTGTATTTGCAATAACTGTGGAAAAATGCTATATCCAATGTAATGTCAACATACCTATGTCACACAGCTCTAGTCAATGCGGAAGCTAAGCAGAGCTCACACAGTGGGACCCACATCTGTGAAATCGAAAGGGAAAGTGACAACTCAGTGTCCATACACTGGGTGAAAATTACAGACAGATGAGAGGTAGAATAATTAAATCAGATGTAGCAGGCAGTGTTGTCTTCTTACCTGTGTCTCACTGGAAGTATTGCTGGATCACCGTGTTCCTGTTGTCTATGTCCTCTTCTTCTGCTTCCTCGTCTTCACTGTCCACAGGCTCCACACCTGCCACAACACCTCCGTCTGGACCATCCTCTTGCAGAAAAGGCACCTGTCATCGCAAAACCAAGTTGTGAAGCATACAGCAGGCTACGATGATCTGGCACACCTTCTTTGGTGAGTAGAATAGGGAACCACCTGTCATATGGAGTCACCTTCAGGAGGCCGAAGGTCCTCTCTATAATCCTCGTAGTTCATCCATGGGCCTCATTGTAGTGTTCCTCTGCCCTTGTCCTGGGATTCCTCACTGGGGTCAGTAGCCATGACAGGTTGGGGTAACCAGAATCACCTGCAAATGGCGAGGGACAACTGTTAGACACACACTAACTCTTAGGGACATCCCCAGACACCTAGTCACACTGTATTGGGTCCATGTCCTTACCTAATAGCCACACACGGTGCCTCTGGAGTTGCCCCCTCACATAAGGGATGCTGCTATTCCACAAAATGTAAGCGTCATGCACTGAGCCAGGAAACTTGGCATTTACATGGGAGATGTACCGGTCGGCCAAACCCACCATCTGCACATTCATAGAATGTTAAGTCTTCCGGTTTCTGTACAACTGTTCACTCCTGCGGGGAGGGACCAAGGCACATGTGTCCCATCAATGGCACCTATGATGTTGGGGATATGTCCCAGGGCATAGAAGTCACCTTTCACTGTAGGAAAATCCTCCACTTGAGGGAAAACGATGTAGCTGCGCATGTGTTTCAGCAGGGCAGACAACTCTCTGGATAACACGTTGGAGAACATAGGCTGGGACATCCCTGATGCAATGGCCACTGTTGTTTGAAAAGACCCACTTGGTAGGAAATGGAGTACTGACAGGACCTGCACTAGAGGGGGGATTCCTGTGGGCTGGCGGATAGCTGACATCAGGTCTGGCTCCAACGAGGCACACAGTTCCAGGATTGTGGTACAATCAAGTCTGTATGTGACAATTACATGTCGCTCCTCCATTGTCGACAGGCCCACCAGCGGTCTGTACACTGGAGGATGCCGCCATCTCCTCACCTGCCCCAGTGGACGTGCTCTATGGAGGAGAACAGCGAGCAGAGAGTCAACCAACACTGAGGTATGTAAACACAACTTTATAGCAAAATGTTTGAAAATCTATATATGGCTCTATTAGTGTTTAAGCAAGGCCTAGACATGTGTGATGCAGTCAAAATTAATGCCATGTGGCCCCCTGAAATGGCGGCTGAATGACCTGTAATGTGAGACAAGGGGATATAAGGTAACTGCGCTGGCATGGTACAGCATCGCGGTCGAAGACCGCAGCACAATCCTGCATTGGTTAACATTGGACCCTATGGGTCCCAGGAGCCAATGACGATCTACGCCGGTGGTGACGGTACGCACCGCCACGGACATCACTGCCATTTTCTCTCTGTTCAATCACTTGATACCCGATCTTCAACAGGAGAGGACCTCCACTGCAAGTGCTGTGACCTCAGTCTGGAAGAGACAATGGCTCATGTGTCTGGGGAAAGGGCCCCTGCCTTCAGCACGGAGGAGTTGGAGAAACTAGTGTATGGGGTCCTCCCCCAGTACACGCTACTCTACGGTCCTCCAGACAAACAGGTAAGTACACTGTGAGCATGCAGAATGGGCAATGCCTGTGTGGAGTGGTGTTGATGAAAGATAGGGTGGGGGAGAATGAGGCGTGCATGATACGACGGTGAGTGCATGTGCGACATGGCAAGGGTAGGGATGCGGGCCAATGACTGTGACGGTGCAGACGGTTATATTTTCTCAGTTTCCCCTGTACTATTCCTGTAGGTCAGCGCCCACCAGAAGAAGGATATTTGGCGTGCCATCGCCAAGGAAGTCCGGACCCTGGGGGTCCAGCACAGAGGGAGCACCCACTACTGTAAAAGATGGGAGGACATTCGCCGCTGGAGCAAGAAGACGGCGGAGGCCCAGCTGGGGATGGCCTCCCAACGTGGGAGGGGTGCCAGTCGCACCGTGAGCCCCCCTGATGTTCCGGATCCTGGCAGTGGCGTATCCGGACTTGGATGGGCACTTGAGGGCATCACAGCAGCCACAAGGGGGTGAGTACACTCTCATTCTGCTGATTCAGCATGCATTGTAGGTGTCTGGGTGGGGGAGGTGGGCTGTGGGTTCCCCTAGGCCAGGGCGAGTTTAGTAAGCAAGGTTCCTTCTTAAGGCAGGCCCTGTGGCACCCCACCCCACCTGTGTTCAGAGCCAACTACACCTAGTCAGGCTCCTGTGACTTCCATGTGTGCAGCAATCGGGCATAGGCCTTGTAACCCATGTCCCTGTGATTAAATAGGGAACTCTAAGTGCACGGCGTAGTGCAGGGGGCTTCTGTGTCTGTAGTGTCCGGCAATGGTAGCGGTACTGCATGCAATCAACATGTCTTTCTTCAGCCCCCCTGTTGGAAAATGGGTTATTGGTAGGGCAGGTAGGTACCTACACCTAGCAACAAGCCACTAACCTCCACATAGGTACAGTTAGGTCTCAGTAAATTAATCCCAGCTCAACCCTTGGTAGCTTGGCAACGAGCGTCAAGGCTTAACTTAGGAGACAAAGTGTAAAGCATTCAAATATCACAAAACAGTAATTAAATAAAACACAGGAAACAGTTTAAAAATCCAAAACCAATTTATAAAAATAGTTTATATTTTTATCTTTAAAATGACACACAAACGATTAAAATCGGTTCAGGGGAACCGGAGATATGAATTTTTAAAGAATTATTACTTTTCTAGCGCTTAGAAACAAAAAGCGCCAATCGGGTCATCTGGTTGCACCTCGACCGGGGCAAAGTCAAACTTTCAGGCCGACCGCGATGGAGCCCTGCTCGGCTACAGGTCGCGGGAGGCCTCGGTTAAAAAGTTACCTTCTGACTTAGTCTTTATTTTGACGTTTTTCTTCACCGGGACGAACCTGCCAGTTGAATCCGACCTCCTGGAGCCCTTGTCCGGATACGCGATGTGGGTTTCCACGGTGGAGACTTTTACCTTCGGACTTAGTCGTTTTTTCGAGATGAAAATCCTTCGACCAGGGTAAACCTGGATCTTGATCCGACGTCCATGGAGCCCTTCTCGGATACGATGGCTGGGAGGTCCCGGTCAACTTTTTACGTTCGGACTTAGTCTCTTTTTTGGATGTTTTTCTTTACCGGGACGAACCACGAAGTCAGACCGGGTCGCGGTTGAGGCAAGCCGGATAGAATTTCCGCGGCGGGTCGGTCCCTCTCTGGAGCTTTTTTCCAAAAATTCTCAAATCTTTTCCAAACTTCTGGGGCTTCACCCAGATGTTCTTTTAAGGTTCTTTTGGGGTCCACAGCTCACTCCAAGGGTCCAGAAGTTCTGTGATGGTCCTTGGGGGGTGCGGACTTCAACTCCCAGAATGCACCTGGCGCAAACTCCTTTTTGGCCACTGGACAGTGGTCAGCTGGTCGCTTTCTTCAGGAGTTGGTGCAGGGGACTCTGGTTTAGCAATGTTTCACCTGTAGCAAACAGGGAGTCCCTCCTTGAACCAGTTGAAGCCAGGCAAAGTCCTTCTTGTGGTGAAGCCCAAGTGTGCAGCTGGTGCAGTCCTTCTGAGTGCAGGGTCCAGGTGCAGGCCAGGGGTCCAGCAGGGCAGTCCTTCTTCTTCTTTAGTTCCTTTCTTGTTGAATTCTGGAGGGGATCTGAGGCGTGGGTGCAGGTCTGCCAGTTTTATCCTTGCTCCTGGGTGAAAAGCAGGGGGGCCCTGGTTCTCCAATCAGGGACAGGGTCGTCCCCCTGTGATGACCACTTCCTGGGAAGTGTGGCAAAAATCCATCCCAGAAGGCAACAGTCTCTAAAAATCCAACATGGATGAATCTGATTTTTGGAGGTTACATCTGGCTGAGCCCACCCACTGGTGTGGCTAAAAATCATAAACACACCCCTCTACTGCCCTCTCCTAATCTAATCAAGGGGGCACCTAATTGTCTGGGGTTGCAGGATGTGGGGGTGTTGCTGGGTGCTCCAAATGTCCTTCTCTGCCTTTGAAGACCAGTTTGGCAGCCCTCCCCCTTCCTGCCTCACCATCGGCTGAGGGGAGATTCTCTCCCCCAAGCACATTCCTTTGTGTGAAGCTTGGCCACTTCACACCTCATCAAGGCAGCCTGGCAGAAGCTGCTGCAGGCTGGCCAATCAGAGCACAGCAGCAAAAACAATGCAGAGCTGAAATTGGCAACTTTTTAGGTAAAGTCTAAACTTTTTACCTGAACAAGTTATATTAAATCCCACAACTGGAAGTTGTGGGATTTATTACAACAATTAATTTGACACCAAATTCTTGGTATGTAACATTTAAGGAGACTTTACAATTTAAAATAAAGTCTGCCCATTCTAGCCTATGAAGGCCATTTACTTCAATGAGGGAAAAACAAATTTGGCTGTTTTTACCTCACCAGGGCTTATAAATCTATTTTTATAAAGTCCCTGCTTATAGTTACATGGCACCCAGCCCTAGGGGCACATAGGGCACACCTTAGGGGTGACTTATATGTAAAAATAAGGTAGTTTAAGACTTTGGAAGTACCTTTAATTCCAAAGTCGAATTTGCATATAACTTTAATTTAAAAGCAGCCAGCAAAGCAGGCCTGCCTTTAAAATGACACTGGGCACCTCAGCAGTGCACCTAGGTGTGCACCACCTATGCTGTGGTCCCTAAACCTACATGCCCTACCATATACTAGGGACTTATAGGTAGGTTAACTTAGCCAATTATAATTAGCCTAATTTGCATATCCATTTTACACAGAGCACAGGCCCTGGGACTGGTTAGCAGTACCCAGGGCACCATCAAAGTCAGGAAAACACCAGCAAAAAGAGGAAAATGGGGGCAAAAAGTTATGGGGCCTCTGCAATCAGCCCTGTTTTCTCACACAACCCCCCCCAGCCCACACGCCCAGGAGACTCAGCCCAACCCTGGGAGAGTCTTCCTGGCTTGTTAGGCGAGGAAGACAGTGAAGAAAACTGGCTGTCCCTTTGCAGGGCCTACTCTGCCTTATATCCTCCTGTCAGGGTCACTCCCTATGGGTAGTGAAGCCATCCCAACAGTAAAAGGACCCAACTCAAACTGAAACTTTCCTCTAGGGGGGTCTTCCTCCTTTCTCTCTGCCAACTTGGGTAGTGAGGTGCCCACCTCCCCTACTCCAAACTTTGCTAGGGCAACACCTAGCTTACCCAAAGAGGTCACCCAACACTTGAGCAACCCCACCATGACCAATAGGGTCAGGGGGCCTACTTTGCTATTGGCCCTGGGGTCTGCCTCCCAGGCCAAGTACAGTGCTGCCAGGAAGGCTAGCACCCAGCAGAGGCTACTGACAGCTGTCAGTACCCAGAACCACACCCTAAGCTCTCCACTGACAGGTGGCTGAGCTGCTTTAGGGGCATCTTTGGGGTCATGGCACCCCTCTTGCTGTCTAGAGTGGGGGGCTACCACCTCCTGTGGCAGACACCCTCCTTCCACTCTCCCTTCTGTCAGTGCAGGGGCAACACCTTGCATCTGGACAGCTGCCTGACTA
This sequence comes from Pleurodeles waltl, assembly GCF_031143425.1. Classification (NCBI taxonomy): domain Eukaryota; kingdom Metazoa; phylum Chordata; class Amphibia; order Caudata; family Salamandridae; genus Pleurodeles; species Pleurodeles waltl. Next base: position 334,443,807 of record NC_090444.1, on the reverse strand, counting down.
CTCAGGACTTCCTTGGGGTCAGGTGAGGCCTCACCAGTGCCAACTCTGGGCTCCCCCCCTACTGGGGCAGAAGGCCCTTGGCTCCCTGGAACTCTCTTTAAGAGTGGCCTACCCTTCCTTTTCTTCTTTCCTTTTCTTGGGGACCCCTGTCTCCTAACTGTAGGGACTGACTCCCCAGGACTTTGGGTTGGGGGGGCGCCCTGGGCGACCACCCCATCTGTGACCAGACTCACCTCTGGGAGGTCATTGCCCAGGATACAATCTAGGGGAAGGTCAGCACTGACCACCACCCTGATCCAGTCAAGGATACCCTCCCTCTCTAGGGGCACTATGGCTACAGGTTTGGAGGTGACCTCCCCTGTGGCTATCCTGACTTTCTTTGTCTTTCCTGGGACATACATGTCTGGGGTCACTAACCGGTCACTCACTATAGTGTGACTGGCACAGGTGTCTCTCAGGCCAGTGGTAGGGATCCCATTCACTTGAATGTGGTGGAAGTGCCTACTCCCACCCTCAGGGATCACCAGCTTACCATCTGGTCCTGTCTCCCAGCACAATGCTAGGAGGACTTCATCATCTGAGGAATCCTCCTCTATGGCTACACTGGACAGCCCAGTGCTAACCACCTTCTTTGGACAGGCTGCATCTCCTCTGAAGTGACCTGTCTGCTGACAGTCAAAGCAAGCCCTACTGTCCAAGAGCTTTTTTAACCCTGGGTCTAACTGTCTCTGCTGGTCAGAGTGGGAGTGGGATTTACTCTCCTCCTTCTTAGGGTTCTGGGGTACAGAGGGAGTCTCTGTGGTGGGCTTACCACCTTCCTCCTTAGGTTTTTGGGGACCTGTCCCTCCCTTCTTGGAGTCTCCCCCCTGGGACTTGACAACCACCCTGGTCCTCAACCACTCATCAGCTGCCTCCCCTAGTTCTCTAGGGTTGGTCAGCTTAGAGTCCACTAGATGCTGGCATAACCTTTCTTGGGTACAATTGGTCAAGATGTGCTCTCTCATGATCAGATTGTATAACCCCTCATAAGTATCGACTTTGTTACCAATAATCCAGCCCTCTAGTGCCTTTAGTGAAATGTCCACAAAGTCAACCCAAGACTGGGTACTGACCTTCTGGGTGTCCCTGAGCTTCATTCTATATTGCTCTGGGGTCAGACCAAACTTCTTGGCTAAGCACCTCTTCATACTAGGGTATGAATCTGCCTCCTCCCCCCTTAAGGTCAGAAGCCTATCCCTCCCTGAGTTGGGGACCAACTCCCACAAAAGGGAACCCCAGTATTGAGGCCTAACCGTTCTCATTTGGAGTGCCCTCTCAAAGGCCCCCAGCCACTTATCTATGTCATCCCCCTCTACATAAGCAGGAACTACCCCCTTGGGTAATCTGGGGCAAACTCCCCCACCCATGGACACCTCAGCTTCTTTATCGCTGCTTCCATCTCTTTTCTCTTTGTATGCCCACTTTTTCTTTTCTAGGGCCAGCTTCTCTGCTTCCAAAGCTATGTATGATAGCTGGGCCTCCAGCTCTCTTTCTCTGATGGATGGGTTCTCTCCTCCTGAAAGGACCCCCTTCCCACCACTAGCTTTGGATCTGCCCCTAGTGACTGTATTTACTGAGGACCGTTCTTCCTCATCCTCACTTGGGCTCAGATGCCTTCCCTCCCCTGAGTGGTTAGAGCTTGCATCCTCCCTTCTTTCTCCCTCCTCTGGAGCTTCTTCTGACTCTACCTCTTGGGCCTCAGCCCATGCTGTCAGGGATGTGATCAGGATTTGCTTCCTGAGATCAGTGGTTGCAGGCAACCCTCTTTCAATACACAACCCCCTAAGCTGGACTACTGTCAGTGTGGGTAGGCTAGCCAGATCAAGCTCCATGGTTCCCTAGTTTTGTGTCAACAAAAACTTTTTGCAAAAATTGGAAACAAGAATTTAGAAAAATTACAAAAATTCAATAATTGAAATTAATCCAAATTAAAAATTAAAAACAATTTTTGCACTAGGACAATTTAAAGGATTTTTAATTTGTTTTACCTAAAACTGTAACGTGATATTGAACACAAGTACAGGATCCCGTCGCTGCTTCCAATTATGTTGGAAAATGGGTTATTGGTAGGGCAGGTAGGTACCTACACCTAGCAACAAGCCACTAACCTCCACATAGGTACAGTTAGGTCTCAGTAAATTAATCCCAGCTCAACCCTTGGTAGCTTGGCAACGAGCGTCAAGGCTTAATTTAGGAGACAAAGGGGGTCATTCTGATCCTGGCGGTCGGTGATAAAGGGGCGGCCAACCCGCCAACAGGCCGGCGGTCAAAAAAATGCAATTCTGACCCTGGCGGGAACCGCCAACACAGCCCGCCGCATTAACACTCCGACCGCCACGGCGGAACAAACAAACAGCGCGGCGGTCACCGCCAACAGCCAGGCGGCAGACAATGTACCGCCCACCCTATCACGACCCACCAATCCGCCACCTTTTCCGGGGCGGGAGCCACGCCGATAAAAACACGGCGGAAACAGACATTTTCAATGGAAAACGCTCACCTCGACACACTCCACGCGGAATCCGGACAGCATGGAACCCGAATTGAACATCATACCTGCTCTCGTCTACCTGCTCATCTACCACGAGTACGAACTCCGGCGCAGACGTCAACGGTGAGTACTGCACCTACGACACACGGGAGGGGGGAGGAAGAAAGGTTATGGGCATACACATATGCGACCCCCCCACCCCCCCAATATGTACACACCAATGCAGAGCAGGAAGTCACAGTGACACCACACAAAGCCCATTTAAAAATACAATGACACAACCAAATTTGGAATACATTTTCAAGTACAAAAAAAGCACCTGGAAATAATTGAGCAACCGTGAAAAATATTTACAAGAACCAAAAAGATATACACATCAGTGTATCACTGAAGTAACAAGTCCTGCACATCCTACGAATCTAACATGTCCGTGGGCCAAGGTTCTGCGAAACAAGGGCAAAGCCCACACACGAGACCTGAGTCCTTTGGAGAGAACACTGCAGGGGCATCCGATGTCAAAACTACAGGCACCTCAGGGGGAAGGGAAGGGGGGGCCACCACAGCCACATGAGTCCACGACGCCAGATCCACGAGGAGCCACCATGCCCACTGTACCATCCTGGGGAGTGCAAAGCCACAGTCTCTCAAGTCTCTACAGTGGGTGGATTGCCCACTGTGCCATCCTGGGGAGTGCAAAGCCACAGTCTCTCAAGTCTCTGCAGTGGGTGGGTTGCCCACTGTGCCATCCTGGGGAGTGCAAAGCCACAGTCTCTCAAGTCTCTGCAGTGGGTGGGTTGCCCACTGTGCCATCCTGGGGAGTGCAAAGCCACAGTCTCTCAAGTCTCTGCAGTGGGTGGGTTGCCCACTGGACCATCCTGGGGAGTGCAAAGCCACAGTCTCTCAAGTCTCTACAGTGGGTGGATTGCCCACTGGACCATCCTGGGGAGTGCAAAGCCACAGTCTCTCAGGTGGATTACAGAGTCCAGTGGTCAAGGAGGAGGCATGGTGGGCACAGTGAACCATAAACAGTGGCTGAGATGGCGGGACCCAGCGCAGCAGTGCATGACATGGCGATGTCCAGCGGAGCGGTGCTTGAGACGGCGGGGCCCAGCGGAGCGGTGCTTGAGACGGCGGGGCCCAGCGGAGCGGTGCTTGACAGGAAGGGCCCAGCGGAGCGGTGCTTGACAGGAAGGGCCCAGCGGAGCGGTGCTTGAGACGGCGGGGCCCAGCGGAGCGGTGCTTGACAGAAAGGGCCCAGCGGAGCGGTGCTTGAGACGGCGGGGCCCAGCGGAGCGGTGCTTGACAGGAAGGGCCCAGCGGAGCGGTGCTTGACAGGAAGGGCCCAGCGGAGCGGTGCTTGAGACGGCGGGGCCCTGTTCAGCGGTACCTGTCTTCACGGAGGGGCCCTGTTCAGCGGTACCTGTCTTCACGGCGGGGCCCTGTTCAGCGGTACCTGTCTTCACGGCGGGGCCCTGTTCAGCGGTACCTGTCTTCACGGCGGGGCCCTGTTCAGCGGTGCTCTTCTGCACGGCGGGGCCCTGTTCAGCGGTACCTGTCTTCACGGCGGGGCCCTGTTCAGCGGTGCTCTTCTGCACGGCGGCGCCCTGTTCAGCGGTGCTCTTCTGCACAGCGGGGCCCTGTTCAGCGGTGCTCTTCTGCACGGCGGGGCCCTGTTCAGCGGTACCTGTCTTCACGGCGGGGCCCTGTTCAGCGGTACCTGTCTTCACGGCGGGCCCTGTTCAGCGGTACCTGTCTTCACGGCGGGGCCCTGTTCAGCGGTGCTCTTCTGCACGTCGGGGCCCTGTTCAGCGGTACCTGTCTTCACGGCGGGGCCCTGTTCAGCGGTACCTGTCTTCACGGCGGGGCCCTGTTCAGCGGTGCTCTTCTGCACGGCGGGGCCCTGTTCAGCGGTACCTGTCTTCACGGCGGGGCCCTGTTCAGCGGTGCTCTTCTGCACGGCGGGGCCCTGTTCAGCGGTGCTCTTCTGCACGGCGGGGCCCTGTTCAGCGGTGCTCTTCTGCACGGCGGGGCCCTGTTCAGCGGTACCTGTCTTCACGGCGGGGCCCTGTTCAGCGGTACCTGTCTTCACGGCGGGGCCCTGTTCAGCGGTGCTCTTCTGCACGGCGGGGCCCTGTTCAGCGGTACCTGTCTTCACGGCGGGGCCCTGTTCAGCGGTACCTGTCTTCACGGCGGGGCCCTGTTCAGCGGTGCTCTTCTGCACGCCGGGGCCCTGTTCAGCGGTGCTCTTCTGCACGGCGGGGCCCTGTTCAGCGGTGCTCTTCTGCACGGCGGGGCCCTGTTCAGCGGTACCTGTCTTCACGGCGGGGCCCTGTTCAGCGGTACCTGTCTTCACGGCGGGGCCCTGTTCAGCGGAACCTGTCTTCACAGCGGGGCCCTGTTCAGCGGTACCTGTCTTCACGGCGGGGCCCTGTTCAGCGGTGCTCTTCTGCACGGCGGGGCCCTGTTCAGCGGTGCTCTTCTCCACGGCGGGGCCCTGTTCAGCTGTACCTGTCTTCACGGCGGGGCCCTGTTCAGCGGTACCTGTCTTCACGGCGGGGCCCTGTTCAGCGGTACCTGTCTTCACGGCGGGGCCCTGTTCAGCGGTGCTCTTCTGCACGTCGGGGCCCTGTTCAGCGGTACCTGTCTTCACGGCGGGGCCCTGTTCAGCGGAACCTGTCTTCACGGCGGGGCCCTGTTCAGCGGTGCTCTTCTGCACGGCGGGGCCCTGTTCAGCGGTACCTGTCTTCACGGCGGGGCCCTGTTCAGCGGTGCTCTTCTGCACGCCGGGGCCCTGTTCAGCGGTGCTCTTCTGCACGGCGGGGCCCTGTTCAGCGGTGCTCTTCTGCACGGCGGGGCCCTGTTCAGCGGTACCTGTCTTCACGGCGGGGCCCTGTTCAGCGGTACCTGTCTTCACGGCGGGGCCCTGTTCAGCGGTACCTGTCTTCACAGCGGGGCCCTGTTCAGCGGTACCTGTCTTCACGGCGGGGCCCTGTTCAGCGGTGCTCTTCTGCACGGCGGGGCCCTGTTCAGCGGTGCTCTTCTCCACGGCGGGGCCCTGTTCAGCTGTACCTGTCTTCACGGCGGGGCCCTGTTCAGCGGTACCTGTCTTCACGGCGGGGCCCTGTTCAGCGGTACCTGTCTTCACGGCGGGGCCCTGTTCAGCGGTGCTCTTCTGCATGTCGGGGCCCTGTTCAGCGGTACCTGTCTTCACGGCGGGGCCCTGTTCAGCGGTACCTGTCTTCACGGCGGGGCCCTGTTCAGCGGTGCTCTTCTGCACGGCGGGGCCCTGTTCAGCGGTACCTGTCTTCACGGCGGGGCCCTGTTCAGCGGTGCTCTTCTGCACGGCGGGGCCCTGTTCAGCGGTGCTCTTCTGCACGGCGGGGCCCTGTTCAGCGGTGCTCTTCTGCACGGCGGGGCCCTGTTCAGCGGTACCTGTCTTCACGGCGGAGCCCTGTTCAGCGGTACCTGTCTTCACGGCGGGGCCCTGTTCAGCGGTGCTCTTCTGCACGGCGGGGCCCTGTTCAGCGGTACCTGTCTTCACGGCGGGGCCCTGTTCAGCGGTACCTGTCTTCACAGCGGGGCCCTGTTCAGCGGTGCTCTTCTGCACGGCGGGGCCCTGTTCAGCGGTGCTCTTCTGCACGGCGGGGCCCTGTTCAGCGGTGCTCTTCTGCACGGCGGGGCCCTGTTCAGCGGTACCTGTCTTCACGGCGGGGCCCTGTTCAGCGGTACCTGTCTTCACGGCGGGGCCCTGTTCAGCGGTACCTGTCTTCACGGCGGGGCCCTGTTCAGCGGTGCTCTTCTGCACGGCGGGGCCCTGTTCAGCGGTACCTGTCTTCACAGCGGGGCCCTGTTCAGCGGTACCTGTCTTCACGGCGGGGCCCTGTTCAGCGGTGCTCTTCTGCACGGCGGGGCCCTGTTCAGCGGTACCTGTCTTCACGGCGGGGCCCTGTTCAGCGGTACCTGTCTTCACGGCGGGGCCCTGATCAGCGGTACTCTTCTGCACGGCGGGGCCCTGTTCAGCGGTGCTCTTCTGCACGGCGGGTACCTGTCTTCACGGCGGGGCCCTGTTCAGCGGTGCTCTTCTGCACGGCGGGGCCCTGTTCAGCGGTACCTGTCTTCACGACTGGGCCCTGTTCAGCGGTGCTCTTCTGCACGGCGGGGCCCTGTTCAGCGGTGCTCTTCTGCACGGCGGGGCCCTGTTCAACAGTGCTCTTCTGCACGGCGGGGCCCTGTTCAGCGGTACCTGTCTTCACGCCGGGGCCCTGTTCAGCGGTGCTCTTCTGCACGGCGGGGCCCTGTTCAGCGGTACCTGTCTTCACGGCGGGGCCCTGTTCAGCGGTGCTCTTCTGCACGGCGGGGCCCTGTTCAGCAGTGCTCTTCTGCACGGCGGGGCCCTGTTCAGCGGTACCTGTCTTCACGGCGGGGCCCTGTTCAGCGGTACCTGTCTTCACGGCGGGGCCCTGTTCAGCGGTACTCTTCTGCACGGCGGGGCCCTGTTCAGCGGTGCTCTTCTGCACGGCCGGGCCCTGTTCAGCGGTACCTGTCTTCACGGCGGGGCCCTGTTCAGCGGTGCTCTTCTGCACGGCGGGGCCCTGTTCAGCGGTACCTGTCTTCACGACTGGGCCCTGTTCAGCGGTGCTCTTCTGCACGGCGGGGCACTGTTCAGCGGTGCTCTTCTGCACGGCGGGGCCCTGTTCAGCAGTGCTCTTCTGCACGGCAGGGCCCTGTTCAGCGGTACCTGTCTTCACGCCGGGGCCCTGTTCAGCGGTGCTCTTCTGCACGGCGGGGCCCTGTTCAGCGGTACCTGTCTTCACGGCGGGGCCCTGTTCAGCGGTGCTCTTCTGCACGGCGGGGCCCTGTTCAGCGGTGCTCTTCTGCACGGCGGGGCCCTGTTCAGCGGTACCTGTCTTCACGGCGGGGCCCTGTTCAGCGGTACCTGTCTTCACGGCGGGGCCCTGTTCAGCGGTACCTGTCTTCACGGCAGGGCCCTGTTCAGCGGTGCTCTTGCAGTATGTCAAGGGAGTCATACCTGGCCTGGACACCCTGCTCAGTCGCCCTCCGACCGTGCTGTGTCAGGCCCCTTCGGGGAGTGAGTCCTGGGCCCTTTGGTGTCGTCCCTTGCAGCCGGGATGGGGCTTGTGGGGCCCTCCTGCTCCGCGCTCCTGGTGGTTGTCCTCTACGCCCTGCTGTCCTTCCGCTCCTTAGATGGTGCTCTCGGGCCCTTGCCTCCCCTGGCTGCTGTGGCCGGTGAAGTGGCCGGAGTCACCTCCTTGGGGGCAGCCGTCTCTGTCCGCTCACGGCGGCCCTTCAATTTCCGGGTCCTCTTGCCTGGGGGGGGGCTGGCTGTCCCCTTGCTGCTCACCGAAGTGTTACTGCCGCCAAAGGGTGGACTCCACATGCCATGCACCACTTGCACTGTAGTAGTTGGGCTGGTGGTGGCTGAGGTGCCCTTGGGACTTTTCCCAGTTGGAGGGGGTGGGTCGGGGGAGGGAAAGAGGTCAAAACTGGAGAGGTAATTTTTCTTGGGACCAAGGTAAGGGGTAGGAGTAGTGGTGAGAGAAGTGGAGGAAGAGGATGTGGTTGTATGAGAGCCAGGTGTGCTGTCCTTGGGTGCAGGTGACTGGGACGTAGGCTGTGGTGAGGTGGTTGGCTGTTGTTTGGGTGTCTGCCTGCGTTTATGTGTCTTGGAAGAGGGGGTGACAGACACAGTGGGAGAGGACACAGGGGACGTGTAAATGCCAGTGGGGGTGGTGACTGCAGGTGTGCGGACGGTAGTGGAGGGTTTGCTGGTGGTGGAATAACTGGCTGATGTTGGGGTGCATGCAGGTGTGAGTGTAGACGTCACAGGGAGGGAGGAGGGAGACGAGGAGGACGGGGACACAGAGGTGGTAGTGACTGTTGATATGTCTGCATCTGTGTGTTGTTGGGTGAATGCTTGTGTTTTCTGAGGTGCTTATGTTTGGATGAGCTGGCCTTGGGTGTTGAGGTGTGTGCAGGCTGGTCTGATGGTGTGGATGGGATAGGTTGAGGTACAGGAGACAGAGAAAGGGTGGAGGCAGATAGAAGAGGGAGACTGGAGACAGGGACAATGGCTGCTGTCAGTGCTGAGGCCAGAGCAGTGAACGCTCGTTGATGGGCAGCCTGACCCGAATGAATGCCCTCCAGGTAGGCATTGCTCCGATGCACCTCCCTTTCCACCCCCTGGATGGCATTCAGAAGGGTAGTCTGCCCAACAATGAGCGTCCTCACCAGGTCAATGAGCTCCGCACTGAGGGCAGCAGGGGTAACAGAGGCAGGGGCTGAGGTGCCTGGGGCGAAGGAGACGCGCGCCTTCCTGGCCGCGCGGCCACGGAGCGAAGACTGAGGGGCTGCTGGGAGGGCGGTGCTGGTGCGCTGGGTGGCGGCTGTACCTGTTGTTGCGGGGGGCACAGATGGTGCCGCCCCCGCTAGGGAGCTCCCAAACGAGGACGTGTCCGTGTCGCTGGTGTCTCCACCGGCCCCCGTTGTGGTGCTCCCCTCGCCCTCCGGATCACTGGTGCCCTCGGTGTCTGTGTCAGTGCCCACCGGGGCCTGGTGACCTGCAGCTCCCTCCTGCTCCGACGCCAAATCTCCTCCGCCTGATGATGCTAAAACACAAGAAGACAAAGATTTAGGGTGGGGGGAGAAATTGAAACAAAGTTGAGTGCATGCTTTAGCAATACCCTTTGCGGAGAGGACAGACACAGGTGCCTCGTGCACTAAGTCGCGAACTTGGGGTACACTACTCAGTACTTCTGACTAGGCAAACAGGTCTAGGGACAACACACGCGCACATGTGTGATGCTGGAGCATGGGTAGCTGCACTTGGCACCCTACAGAGGTGGGGGGCGGGGGCACAGGGCCATGCCTAAGGGAGCGGACTACACTACAGAGAGCGCCCGGGCCTAATGTCACCCACAGCCCTCCTCCCCCACCCAGACGACTCCAATGCGCATACAGATAGGAGAATGTGCGGATACTCACCCCCTTGTGTCTGCTGTGCTGTCCTCAAGCGCCCATCCAAATTAGGGTAGGCCACCGCCAGGATCCGGGACATCAGGGGGGTCATGGTGCGACTGGCACCCCTCCTAGGTCGGGAGGCCATCCCCAGCAGTGTTTCTGCGGTCTTCCTCGTTCCGCGGCGGATGTCCTCCCACCTCTTGCGGCAGTGGGTGCCCCATCTGTTGTGGACCCCCAAGTTCCAGACTTCCTCGGCGATGGCACGCCAAATATCGATTTTCTGGTGGGCGCTCACCTGTTTGACATGTACAGGGTGGGAAAGAGACACCGTCACATATCTGCATGTTTGGAGTACATGCCCCCCCCTCCCCAACCTTGTCATGGTTCCCATTCTCTCATCTGTCGTGTGTTGCACTCCCCATTCCCTCCACACCCCACCAACTTACATCCCCCCCCCTCCACACAGGCATAACCCATTCAATGTGCACTGAGTGTACTCACCTGTTGGTCTGGAGGACCGTAGAGTTGCGCATACTGGGGGAGGACCCCGTCCTCTAGCTTCTCCAACTCTTCTGAACTGAAGGCGGGGGCCCTTTCACCAGTAGCAGCAGCCATTGTCACTTCCAGACCCAGTTCACAGCAGCACTTGCAGTATAGGTCCTCTCCTGTGGATGATCAGGTCTCGAATGATTGAGCAGAGAGAAAATGGCGGTCACGCCCGCGGCGGTGCATACCGCGGCGGTGCGTCCCGCGACTGCCGGCGCACATCGTCATTGGCTCCTGAAACCCATAGGCTTCAATGTTAACCAATGCGTCTTCGCACAGCGGTCTTCGACCGCCTACCGCCACGGTGTGCCCCGCCAGCGCAGTGACCTCACATCCCATTGTCCCACTTCACAGGTCAGGCATCGGCCATTTCAAGGGCCCACATGGCTTAATTTCTAATGCGTCACACAGGCCTAGGCCTTGCAATGGCACACATACAAACATATCAAACCATACATTTACCTGTACTGTGCAAGCTGTGTTGTACGTACCTGTGAGTGGATTGACTCTGTACTCCATATTCTCCTTCCTAGGCACCGTCCGCTGGGACTAGCGATGAGAAGGAGGAATCCTCGCGTGTACCGGCCGCTGGTGGACCTGTCCACAATGGAAGAACGCAACATAATACTACGATACCGACTTGACCGAGCCTCCATCCATGAACTGTGTGCCCAGCTGGAGCCAGCCCTGATGTCCCCCATCCGCCAACCCACAGGAATTCCCCCTCTAGTGCAGGTTCTGTCTGTCCTCCATTTCTTTGCAACTGGCTCATTCCAGACAACAGTGGCCATGTCATCTGGGATGTCTCAGCCTATGTTTTCCAAGATCTTATCCAGAGTGTTGTCTGCCCTGATGAAACTCATGCGGAGCTACATCATTTTCCCAGAGGAGGGTGATTTGCCTACAGTGAAAGCTGATTTCTATGCCCTTGGACACATCCCCAACATCATTGGTGCAATTGATGGGACCCATGTGGCTTTAGTCCCCCCAAATGACGATGAACAGGTGTACAGGAACAGGAAGAATTACCATTCAATGAATATCCAGGTGGTCTGTTTGGCTGACCAGTACATCTCCCATGTAAATGCCAAGTTCCCTGGGTCAGTGCATGACGCGTATGTTATGCGAAATAGCAGCATTCCCTATGTGATGGAACAGCTACAGAGACAGCGTGTGTGGCTAATAGGTGACTCCGGTTACCCCAACCTGCCGTGGCTATTGACCCCAGTGAGGAATCCCAGGACCAGGGCAGAGGAACGGTACAATGAGGCCCATGGGCGTACTAGGAGGGTGATTGAGCGAACCTTTGGGCTCCTGAAGGCCAGGTTTAGGTGCCTGCATATGACAGGTGGATCCCTAATGTACTCACCAAAGAAGGTGTGCCAGATCATCGTGGCGTGCTGTATGCTCCACAACCTGGCTTTGCGACGCCAGGTGCCTTTCCTGCAGGAGGATGGTCCAGATGGTGGTGTTGTAGAAGCCGTGGAGCCTGTGGAGAGTGAAGAGGAGGAAGACTCTGAGGACGACACAGACAATAGGGACAGAGTGATACAACAGTATTTCCAGTAACACACAGGTAAGAATCACCCACGCCATTTCACAATTGCTTATAGCCTCCTGCATCTGTACTTTCTGTAGTTCCCCACAGATGTTTTTCATTAATTTTTGCCTTTCCCTTCCCTTCTCAGTGCTGTCTGACTCAGTACCTGACTTCTGCTTGGTTCGCCCATGAACTACAGCGTATTGACATTGGTATGTTGTCATGACTAATTGACAGAACAGAAATCGAACAGTAATATGTAATACATTTGTTAATAATACAGCATGACTCAAAACAGATTTGTGTGCAAAATGTGATTTATTTACAGTGCTAGATATCGGTACATGTGATTCTAAGGGTGATGGGTGGGGGTGGAGGAATATCCATGGCAGAGTCCAGTTCATTGTCCTTTTGCCTGTGGAAGGATGGAGCATAGGCAGTTCATGGTTGGACAGGGTGGCAATGTGGGACAGTGGGAAGACTTGAGGGGGTATGTCCTGCTGGCGGGGGTCTTGACATCCTACTCTGTCTTTTTTTTTGGTCTCAGGCTCCTCTTACGGGGTGGTTGTTCTTCAGCAGGAGGTGGGGTTCTGGGGGGCTGTCGAGGTGTTGGGACCTCCTGTCCACTAGCGCCGGCGGAGGTGGTAGGCTGTTCCTGGTCCGGGCTAGTGACAGGGGCCCTGTGTGGTGCACCATGGTCCCGCAACGCGTCCTCTATCCTGTGGAGGGCCAGGACGATGGTCCCCATTGCGGTCCCGATGATTCTCAGCTCCTCCCTGAACCCCATGTAGCGTTCCTCCTGCTGTGCCTGGAACTCAGTGAACCTGGCCAGTACCGTCGCCATCGTTTCTTGGGAGTGGTGGTATGCCCCCATGATGGTGGTCAGGGCCTCTTGGAGAGTGGGTTCCCTGGGCCTCTCCTCCCCCCCCTGTCGCACAGCAGCCCTCCGAGCTGCCCGGTTTCCCCCGGCCTCTGTCCCCTGGACGGTGTGCCCGCTACCACTGCCCCCAGGTCCCTGTTGTTGTTGGGGTGTTGGGTTAGCCTGGGTGCCCTGTAGTGGCAGACACACCGCTGATTGAGCTGTCCTAGAGACAGAGGCATGGGCCCGCTGGGTGGGAGCTGTGCTGGTGTTGGCAGAGGGGGTCGGGTCTGGTGTGGCCTGTGGCTGCCTGAGGGGAACCGACTGCCCAGAGGTCCCCGATGGTCCGGGATGGTCATCAGGTTCACTGTCGACAGAGCTGCTATCCTCAGTGTGGGCCTGTTCCGGTGGTGGGATGGACACTTCTGGACCCTCCTGGCTGGTGTGTTGTCGTTCGGGTCCTGCATGGGGTAAGAGAGTTTGGTTATTGTTTCTGTGTGTACAATAGCGTGCGTGTTATGGGTGCCCTTGTCCCCCAGTGCAGGCATTCCCTTGAGGGAGGTGTTGTGAGGGTAGTTAGTGGGGGGGGGGGGTTAGTGCAGTGGTCATGCTTAGGTGATGGGTGCCCATGATTTGTGTTGGCATGCAGGAGTTGGTGTTGGGATGGGTGGGTTGTGCTGGTGAGACATTGTCAGGGAGGATGTGTGCTGGGGGGTTGGGGGTGAGGGTGGGGGTGTGGGTTGGCATGCTGGTGGGGTGGGGGGGATATAGTAGTTGAGATTGGACTTACCAGAGTCCATTCCTCCGGCTACTCCTGCGAGGCCCTGAGGATGCAGGATGTTCAAGACGTCTTGCTCCCACGATGTGAATTCGGGAGGGGTGGGTGGGGGTCCGCCGCCAGTCTTCTGGACCGCGATGTTGTGCCTGGAGACCATCGATCGGACCTTCCCCCGTAGGTCGTTCCATCTTTTGCGTATGTCCTCCCTATTCCTGGGATGCTGTCCCACCGCGTTGACCCTGTCCACAATCCGCTGCCATAGCTCCGCCTTCCTAGCTATACTGGTGTGCTGCACCTGCGAGCCGAAGAGCTGGGGTTCCACTCTTAGGATTTCCTCCACCATGACCCGGAGTTCTTGGTCCGAAAAGCGTGGGTGTCTTTGGGGTGCCATGGGGTGGTGTGGGTGAGGTGTGGGGTGGTGTATGTGATGATGAGTATGTTGGTGAGTGGTGCTTTGTGCTACTATGTGGTGTGTGTGATGGTGTAGTGTGCCTCAGTGTGTCTTGGTTTGGATTGTCTGCTGTGTCTCTCTCTCCTTCTCTCAGTAATTATGGTCGCAGGGGTTTGTGGGTGATGTGGGTGTGTGTTTTATAGTTGGTTGATTGTGTGGGAGTGGTGTGTGTATGTGTATCAGGTGTGTGTATTTCAAATTGTCCAATGTGGCTGTGTTTTGGTGATGTGTGTGTATTCTGACCGCCGCAGTGTGTACCGCCAATGGAATACCGCGTTTGAATGACCGCCGTGTGGATTCGTGGGTCGTAATGGCATGGGCGTATTTCTGTTGGCGTGACGGTGGAGGTTTGGTCATCTCCAGTTTCTCGCTGCCCGCTGATGTGGCGGGCTGCAGTGGAGGACGGAATTTTGGAGGTTTGGCCGTTGTGGGTCAGAATGACCGTGGCGGTTAACCGCGGCCGCGGCGGTGTTATGGCGGTCTTCTGACCGGCGGTAAGGGCCTTTTACCGCCGAGGTCAGAATGACCCCCAAAGTGTAAAGCATTCAAATATCACAAAACAGTAATTAAATAAAACACAGGAAACAGTTTAAAAATCCAAAACCAATTTATAAAAATAGTTTATATTTTTATCTTTAAAATGACACACAAACGATTAAAATCGGTTCAGGGGAACCGGAGATATGAATTTTTAAAGAATTATTACTTTTCTAGCGCTTAGAAACAAAAAGCGCCAATCGGGTCATCTGGTTGCACCTCGACCGGGGCAAAGTCAAACTGCTCGGCTACAGGTCGCGGGAGGCCTCGGTTAAAAAGTTACCTTCTGACTTAGTCTTTATTTTGACGTTTTTCTTCACCGGGACGAACCTGCCAGTTGAATCCGACCTCCTGGAGCCCTTGTCCGGATACGCAATGTGGGTTTCCTCGGTGGAGACTTTTACCTTCGGACTTAGTCGTTTTTTCGAGATGAAAATCCTTCGACCGGGGTAAGCCTGGATCTTGATCCGACGTCCATGGAGCCCTTCTCGGATACGATGGCTGGGAGGTCCCGGTCAACTTTTTACGGTCGGACTTAGTCTCTTTTTTGGATGTTTTTCTTTACCGGGACGAACCACGAAGTCAGGCCGGGTCGCGGTTGAGGCAAGCCGGCTAGAATTTCCGCGGCGGGTCGGTCCCTCTCTGGAGCTTTTTTCCAAAAATTCTCAAATCTTTTCCAAACTTCTTGGGCTTCACCCAGATGTTCTTTTAAGGTTCTTTTGGGGTCCACAGCTCACCCCAAGGGTCCAGAAGTTCTGTGATGGTCCTTGGGGGGTGCGGACTTCAACTCCCAGAATGCACCTGGCACAAACTCCTTTTTGGCCACTGGACAGTGGTCAGCTGGTCGCTTTCTTCAGGAGTTGGTGCAGGGGACTCTGGTTTAGCAATTTTTCACCTGTAGCAAACAGGGAGTCCCTCCTTGAACCAGTTGAAGCCAGGCAAAGTCCCCTTGAGCCACGGCTGACGAGCCTTGGGAGGCACCTGTGCGTCATGAGAGGTACATAAACCTGAGAAAACATTTGGCGGCATTTCAAGCAAGCCCCTATACCATGCTGCTCCCTGCTGATGATGGGCTAAACCCAGAAACACGTGTACAGGGATAAACAGCACTTGCTGCGCCTACAGAGGTGAAAGACTTTATTACTTTCGGAATGGACTACGAATTCGACTGCATTTACCATGATGCATTGGGGTTGGAATTTGTTGCTGGAGTGTAGGCAGTGTGCTCCCTTTCTTTGTAATTTTGTCTTTGGACGGCTCCCTTGAGCCACGGCTGACGAGCCTTGGGAGGCACCTGTGCGTCATGAGAGGTACATAAACCTGAGAAAACATTTGGCGGCATTTCAAGCAAGCCCTATACCATGCTGCTCCCTGCTGATGATGGGCTAAACCCAGAAACACGTGTACAGGGATAAACAGCACTTGCTGCGCCTACAGAGGTGAAAGACTTTATTACTTTCGGAATGGACTACGAATTCGACTGCATTTACCATGATGCATTGGGGTTGGAATTTGTTGCTGGAGTGTAGGCAGTGTGCTCCCTTTCTTTGTAATTTTGTCTTTGGACGGCTCCCTTGAGCCACGGCTGACGAGCCTTGGGAGGCACCTGTGCGTCATGAGAGGTACATAAACCTGAGAAAACATTTGGCGGCATTTCAAGCAAGCCCCTATACCATGCTGCTCCCTGCTGATGATGGGCTAAACCCAGAAACACGTGTACAGGGATAAACAGCACTTGCTGCGCCTACAGAGGTGAAAGACTTTATTACTTTCGGAATGGACTACGAATTCGACTGCATTTACCATGATGCATTGGGGTTGGAATTTGTTGCTGGAGTGTAGGCAGTGTGCTCCCTTTCTTTGTAATTTTGTCTTTGGACGGCTCCCTTGAGCCACGGCTGACGAGCCTTGGGAGGCACCTGTGCGTCATGAGAGGTACATAAACCTGAGAAAACATTTGGCGGCATTTCAAGCAAGCCCCTATACCATGCTGCTCCCTGCTGATGATGGGCTAAACCCAGAAACACGTGTACAGGGATAAACAGCACTTGCTGCGCCTACAGAGGTGAAAGACTTTATTACTTTCGGAATGGACTACGAATTCGACTGCATTTACCATGATGCATTGGGGTTGGAATTTGTTGCTGGAGTGTAGGCAGTGTGCTCCCTTTCTTTGTAATTTTGTCTTTGGACGGCTCCCTTGAGCCACGGCTGACGAGCCTTGGGAGGCACCTGTGCGTCATGAGAGGTACATAAACCTGAGAAAACATTTGGCGGCATTTCAAGCAAGCCCCTATACCATGCTGCTCCCTGCTGATGATGGGCTAAACCCAGAAACACGTGTACAGGGATAAACAGCACTTGCTGCGCCTACAGAGGTGAAAGACTTTATTACTTTCGGAATGGACTACGAATTCGACTGCATTTACCATGATGCATTGGGGTTGGAATTTGTTGCTGGAGTGTAGGCAGTGTGCTCCCTTTCTTTGTAAAAAAGTCCTTCTTGTGGTGAAGCCCAAGTGTGCAGCTGGTGCAGTCCTTCTGAGTGCAGGGTCCAGGTGCAGGCCAGGGGTCCAGCAGGGCAGTCCTTCTTCTTCTTTAGTTCCTTTCTTGTTGAATTCTGGAGGGGATCTGAGGCGTGGGTGCAGGTCTGCCAGTTTTATCCTTGCTCCTGGGTGAAAAGCAGGGGGGCCCTGGTTCTCCAATCAGGGACAGGGTCGTCCCCCTGTGATGACCACTTCCTGGGAAGTGTGGCAAAAATCCATCCCAGAAGGCAACAGTCTCTAAAAATCCAACATGGATGAATCTGATTTTTGGAGGTTACATCTGGCTGAGCCCACCCACTGGTGTGGCTAAAAATCATAAACACACCCCTCTCCTGCCCTCTCCTAATCTAATCAAGGGGGCACCTAATTGTCTGGGGTTGCAGGATGTGGGGGTGTTGCTGGGTGCTCCAAATGTCCTTCTCTGCCTTTGAAGACCAGTTTGGCAGCCCTCCCCCTTCCTGCCTCACCATCTGCTGAGGGGAGATTCTCTCCCCCAAGCACATTCCTTTGTGTGAAGCTTGGCCACTTCACACCTCATCAAGGCAGCCTGGCAGAAGCTGCTGCAGGCTGGCCAATCAGAGCACAGCAGCAAAAACAATGCAGAGCTGAAATTGGCAACTTTTTAGGTAAAGTCTAAACTTTTTACCTGAACAAGTTATATTAAATCCAACAACTGGAAGTTGTGGGATTTATTACAACAATTAATTTGACACCAAATTCTTGGTATGTAACATTTAAGGAGACTTTAAAATTTAAAATAAAGTCTGCCCATTCTAGCCTATGAAGGCCATTTACTTCAATGAGGGAAAAACGAATTTGGCTGTTTTTACCTCACCAGGGCTTATAAATCTATTTTTATAAAGTCCCTGCTTATAGTTACATGGCACCCAGCCCTAGGGGCACATAGGGCACACCTTAGGGGTGACTTATATGTAAAAATAAGGTAGTTTAAGACTTTGGAAGTACCTTTAATTCCAAAGTCGAATTTGCATATAACTTTAATTTAAAAGCAGCCAGCAAAGCAGGCCTGCCTTTAAAATGACACTGGGCACCTCTGCAGTGCACCTAGGTGTGCACCATCTATGCTGTGGTCCCTAAACCTACATGCCCTACCATATACTAGGGACTTATAGGTAGGTTAACTTAGCCAATTATAATTAGCCTAATTTGCATATCCATTTTACACAGAGCACAGGCCCTGGGACTGGTTAGCAGTACCCAGGGCACCATCAAAGTCAGGAAAACACCAGCAAAAAGAGGAAAATGGGGGCAAAAAGTTATGGGGCCTCTGCAATCAGCCCTGTTTTCTCACCCCCCCCCCATTTTTGTGGTCTCCCTGTTCTTGTGTGCATTAGCATCATCAGGCGGAGGAGCAGTGCCACTGGAGCAGGAGGGAGCTGCATCCCACATGGCCCTGGAGGGCAACACAAGGGAGTCAGAAGCCACCAGTGGGACGGAGGGCAAGAGGAGCTCCACGGCGGGACAGGAGCTGAGACCAGTGACACAGACTCCTCCTCTGATGGGAGCTCCCTTGCGGTGGCGGGTCCCTCTGTGCCCACCGCATCTACAGGTACAGCCGCCACCCCCCTACCAGCACCGCCTTCCCAGCAGCCCCTCAGCGTGTGCCCCGTGGCCGCTCGCCCCAGGCACCTCAGGCCCTGCCCCAGTCAGCCCTGTTGCCCTCATTGAGGAGGCCATTGACCTCCTCAGGTTCCTCACTGTTGGGCAGTCTACCAATTTGAATGCCATCCAGGGAGAAGAGGGGCAGTTGCAGCAGACCAATGCATAACTGGAGGGCATTCACTCTGGTCAGGCATCCCAACAGCGAGCTTTTCAGACTCTGGCCTCAGCACTGATGGCAGCCATTGTCCCTGTCTCTAGCCTCCCCCCTCCAACTTCCTCCACCCAGACTCAAACCCCTGTACCTCAGCCTATCCCAAGCACACCATCAGACCAGCATGCACACACCTCAACACACAAGGGAAGCTCAGGCAAACATAAGCACCACACATCCCACAGGCACTCACGCAAGCATCATACACATGCAGACATACCAACATCCACTGCCTCCACTGTGTCCCCCTCCTCCTCGTATCCCTCCTCCCTCCCAGTCTCGTCTCCACTCATACCTGCATGCACTACATCTTCAGCCACTACCTCCATCCCCAGCACACCCACCACCACACCCCGCTCATGAACAGTCACCACCCCCACTACCATTCACACATCCCCTGTGTCGTCTCCCAGTGTGTCTGTGAGCCCACCTCCCAAGGTACACAAACGCAGCCACACACCCACCCAACAGCCATCCACCTCACAACAGCTTCCAGCCCATGCACCTTCACCCAAAGTCAACAAACGTACACCTCCTACAACCACTACCTCTACCTCCACTCCCAAACCCCCTCCATCTACCCGTCCCAGTGTGTCCAAAAAACTTTTCCTGCCCAACCTTGACCTCTTTCCCTCACCTCCCCCATCCCTTCAGTCTCCTAGGGCCCGCCTTTCCAGGTCCCAGCACCTCAGCCACAGCATCTGCGGAACCAGTGGTGCCGGTAGTAACCGGCTTCTGGAGTGCGCCAAACAGCAGGGCAGCCAGTGTGCCAAGGAGCCAGACCACGGACAGTCCCCCACCTCAAAATTACAAAAAGTTGGCAAGTGCCCGGCGGGAGAGAGGCAAAACATCTACCACCAAAGCCTCTCCCAGGGGTACAGTTGGGAGTGGGAAGACAGGGGCACAGAGAAAGAGGCAAGTCTGCAAAACCTGCATGGCGGACAAGACCGCCATCAGCACCGCTGCCCAGGACACCTCCGCCACCAGCACCGCTGAGCAGGACACCGCCGCCACCAGCACCGCTGCCAAGGATACCGCCACCACCAGCACCGCTGCCAAGGACGCCGCCGCCACCAGCCCGGCTGCCAAGGACACCGCTGCCACAAGCACCGCTGAACACCGCTGCCAAGGACACCACCAGCACCGCTGAACAGGACACCACCGCCACCAGCACCGCAGGCCAATGAGTGCAAAAGCTTCCGACGCTATTGAGGCCGCCACGAGCAGCATAAATCATTCTGGGCACAAGGCCCCCTCCAGAACCAGTGGAGATTTACATCCACTACCTCTGTCCTTGGCAGGATGAAGCACTCGGGCACAAAGCCCCCTCCAGAACCAGTGGAGTAAGGCATCCACTACCTCAGTCCTTGGCAGGATGAAGCACTCTGGGCACAAAGCCCCCTCCAGAACCAGTGGAGTATCACATCCACTACCTCTGTCGTTGGCAGGATGAAGCACTCTGGGCACAGAGCCCCCTCCAGAACCAGTGGAGTATCACATCCACTACCTCTGTCCTTGGCAGGATGAAGCACTCTGGGCACAAAGCCCCCTCCAGAACCAGTGGAGTAAGGCATCCACTTGAGAGACTGTGGCTTGGCACTCCCCAGGATGCAGCAGTGGGCAACCCACCCACTGTAAAGACTTGTGAGACTGTGGCTTTGCACTCCCCAGGATAAAGCAGTGGGCAACCCACCCACTGTAAAGACTTGTGGGACTGTGACTTTGCACTCCCCAGGATGCAGCAGTGGGCAACCCACCCACTGTAAAGACTTCTGAGACTGTGGCTTTGCACTCCCCAGGATGCAGCAGTGGGCAACCCACCCACTGTAAAGACTTGTGAGACTGTGGCTTTGCACTCCCCAGGATACAGCACTGATCATGGAGCCCCCTCGGGGATCTGGCGTCTGCACTCATCCGGCTGAGGTGCCTCTCCTTCCCTTCGTCCTGAGGTGCCTGTTGTATTTCTATCTGATGCCCCAGCAGTGTCCTCTCCGTTTTGATCGGGTATTGAGTGTGGGCCTCGCCCATGCATTTTGGCCCCAGTGGTCCACAGACTATGATGGTGGAATACCTTGGACTTGTATTCTTGGTGTATATATATATATATAATATATATATATATATATATATATATATATCATATATATATATATATATATACATTATTTTTTATTACTGTATTTAAATAGATTACAAACGTTCGACTCATTTCCTTTTGTCCTTGCATTCTTCCAGGGGGTGTTGGGGGTTGTAAATGTAATGTATCTACATGTACTTGTGCGTGTGTTGTAGTGGGTGAGGGTGGGGGTGGGAGTGTTGTGTATTGCGTGTGTGTGTCACTCTTTTTTCCCTCCTCTGTGTCGTATGTGCAGTACTCTCAGTGGTCTTCGCCGCCGTCTTTGTTGTTCCTGGTAGAGGAGCAGGAAGATAAAGGCTGGGAGTATCTGGAGCTCGGGTTCCATGGCGTCCTGGTTCCTCGTGGGGTGTGTAGAGGTGAGCGTTTTCCCTTCCAATTCCTGTTTCTGCCGTGTTTTTGTTTGCGGTGAATCCGCCCCGGAAAAGGTGGCAGATTGGTGCCTTGTAATACAGTGGGCGGAACCTTGTCTGCAGCCTGTCTGTTGGCGGTTACCACCGAGGTGTTTGTTTGTACCGCCGTGGCGGTCAGAGTGTTAAAGTGGCTGTCTATGTTGGCGGTTTCCGCCACAGTCTTGATTCAATTTTTTTTACTGCCGGCCTGTTGGTGGTTTTACCGCCGCTTTAACACCGACCGCCAGGGTTGTAATGGCCCCCAGAGTGCCTATCTGGGCTATCTGGTAGCACTAGACCGGGTGAAATCTAAAAAGTCAAGCTGACTATGGAGGATCACAAATCCGATCTGGTGACCAGCCTTGGCCCACTGAAAGGAGCAAGGAAGGAGATGCATCGACAAAAAAAACAAAAATGTAGGTGATGCTTCGGCTCCATATAGCACAAAGTCAGAGATGCGTTGAGAATGGAGACAATGCATGAAAAAGAAGGCAATGTAATGTTCCTGATCCTTACAGCAGTGGTGAAGTGAGGGCAGCGATGCAAAGTCCTCGATCCTCACAGCAGCAGTGATACATCAGTGTGGATTAAGGTGCACTAGTTCCGATCAGTGCATCAGCATCAATGCACAGATTATGACAGTTGCAGCACTTTGTACCCACTTCCAAGGGTCCAGGACAGGATTGGCACCACTTGGCAGGGTAAGGCTTGTAGCAAGTGTAGCAAGCAATGTCCCAGTGCTGTTGATGATTAGTGGGAAGTCTTTTGTGTCCCTGACACTTCAATAGAACAGGAGGCAAGCTGGCAAGCCCTTGGAGTCACTCTGGGTTCAAGTGAAATGGCTCCAGTCCTTCCTCAGTGGGGCAGAGGGCAGCAGGTAGCAGGAAGGCCCAGAGGAAAATCACTTCTTCCAGAGCAGCAGTCCAGAGTGGTAGTCCTTGAGCAGCACAATAGTCCTTCCTCCTGGTAGAGATCTTCACAGTTCCAGTAGTGCACTGATTTGGTAAGGTCAGAGGTTCAATTCCTATACCCAGTTGTGTCTTTGAGGTGGGGGTGACTTCGTAGAATGTTATTTGAAGTGCACAGACATGTTTCCTTGCTACTCTTGCTCCAGATTCACTACAGGGGGTTATGCAGCCCTTTGTGTTAAAGCAGACACTGCCTATTCAAGTGTAAGTGTTCGCTCCTCCCACCCATTCTGCCCAGGGTGGGCCGTCAGGATTTTGATATTCCATCAGTCACAACAAAGTTATTTTTGAGTGTGGCTGTTTAGATGGAGTGCACAAGGTCCAGCTGTCACCCACCCAGATGTGCATTGGAGACAATCTGAAGGCAAACTGAGCTAGAAGCAGGAAAATACCAACTTTCTAAAAGTAGCATTTTCAAAATTGTAACAATAAATCTTCGTTGACCAGTAATAATGATTTAATACTACGATTCCATGGACACTACGCATGACATATCTACTCCTTCTCAATTAAGAATTACATCTTACTAAATGTAATAAGGAAAAACCAATGTTAACCTATGAGCAGGGTAGGCCTCACAATGGTGAAAAACGAATTTGATACTTTTTTACTACAAGAACACGTAAAATTAAAAGCATAGGTCCTTCTTTGCCCGTCAGCGAAAGAGAGAGTATCTGCCCTCCGACTTCCGCTAGCAGCCATCCATTGCTGGAGCCGCCATCCCAGTCCAGCAGAGTTGGTTTATATAATTTGTGGAAGTAACCGTTTCACATATCACTCTATAATCTTATTTTCCAAAATACACACAAGCGCCTTCTGTTATATTTCAGGGGTAGCACTCAAACTAAGCAAATTTCAAAGGAAATTAAATTCACAGTCAGTGCTTTAAAAGTACTATGGAAATGCTTCTGCAGATAGAAAAAACTTCAGCAAACTATACAAATGTGCGACAATAATAAACGAGAATTTAATATTTATCAGGAACATTGTTTGTTGAGTTTCAACCTGCTAAAATAGGGATTCAACACATATCGACACAGGCCCCTGTTATTGACTGGATAAACAGAATGTAAGCAACAGACAGTTTTTAATTTGTAAAAGAATAAGTGGTGAAGTCAAAAGCTTTGCTTTTCTCAGACGCTTGTGGACAGTGCTATTTAATGCCGGGTGTGCGGAATACCAATGTTCATAGTCTAGTCTAGATTCCACCTAATGATTCTTTCATTCATAAACAGGCACTCCATGCCCCTTTTCCTCAATCTTTCAGGTTTTTTTTTATCCCTGTTTTCCTTCTCTGTCACTTTTTTCTGCTTTTTTTCCCACCTTTATTTCCTCTTTTGTATTTGTATCTCTCTTGCTCGGGGGCAAAGTCTAAAGAGGAAAAAAAGTATCAGTCCCTGAAAAAGAGTCTGCTGGGCCCAACCAGCAACCACTGACTCAAATAAAGCACTGAGAATAGCCTTTAAAAGAGCTTTTGACGCTGAGGTTTGTTTACAATGCAGGTCAAATTTAGGAGAGTCAAAACATCTCTGGCACAAGAAAGGCAGATTAGAGTACTGAGGAAAGCAATATATGATTGATGAAAGTGCTTTAATTGATCTTATGTAAAGAAAATTACTCAGTGTATTATTACTTTTCATTGTTTAATTTGCTTACTATGACTTTGCATAGAGACTTAATCCATGTTAAAATTAATCAAGCATGCACCTCTAAAGGGAAAGTCTGGTCTAAATAGAAAAAAAAATCAGCTCTGATTAAAGATCAATAAAATGATGTCACCGCTATATTGCATGTGTTCAATCCAGTGCTTTGAGTTGGATGGAAAAGGTGGGTGGTGTGGGCAAAGAATCTTAACCAAAAATCCTATCGAAGAGGTGTGCCCTACGCAATTAAGGGTGTGGGTTGGAGCATGACTCCTAAAATTGTGTGCTTCACACAGTGCAACACCTGACCATTATTTGAGTCCCTCACTGTGAGTTTTCTGTTATTGCGTCTAGACACATCACGCAACACCCATCATGTGCCTAAAACAAATCTGTCCTATTGGCTTTGCCAATGCTTGTTCAACATATGAGAGAAATGAATAACAACAATAATTTTATTTTGAATAATTGAAACTGAAAATGTTTCAATTTTGAAAATAAGAGTTTGTGAATTAAACATTCTAAGGGCTATGGAAGGGTTAGAGGCCTTGGAATGTCTCAGATACCCCATTCCTTCCATCAAACCACTTTCTTCTGCAGTATCCCACTCAGTTTTGCACTAAATTCGTTTTCTCTCAACATCTTTCTGATATCTTCCAGCTGCACACCTGACACTTTCACACAATAACAACTGACACATATGCGACCATCATCACTGTGCCTGTTGTAGAGAGACCATTGCCAATGTGTATGTAGTTTGCATACCTTTATGATCTCTCAGTTGTGCGCTGTCATGAACACTCATCTACAAACTGAAAGCATTAGACTCCTAGAGGTGACTCAGTTCAAAGTAAGAACTATTTACGAGGCATTTGCTTCATGGGAAAAAACTACATAAATACATCGTGAAAAAAGCAAATATTTTAGTGGTATGCAAGATGAAGTTAAAAATGTAAATAGAGATTGCTGCAATGCTTGCATTTAATACCTGAATGTTTTTTACAGTCCTAGCTTATAATTCATCAGTGCTCTTGACAGTAAAGTTAAGGACATGAATATAGATTACAGAGGGGGCCGTTCAAAGTCAGGTTTTATTTATGTTTTGTCTGAAGCCTGGTAGGATGTACCCGCCTTAAATCCTTAGTTCTATTATAGGACCAAAAATGTATATTTCACTATAGACTATTGCTACATTGCGAGGTAAACCGAGGTAAGTAAATTTGGGAGCTAAGAAAAGTAATGCTATACTTTCCTCGACTATGTAAAGGTAGGCGATGACTGGATGAGAGATACTGAGCATCGAAATAATTGTCCTCGGTATTGCCATAAAACCAATAAAATTCAGCATTTCTCAAAACTCGGCTCCAATCACAAAATGTAACGTGCGTTGATTGTCGCTGTCTTAAAGTCTAATAATTCATAACCGGTCTTCACTATGTTATACTATTTGAAAGAAGGATGCCGAAAGAAGGCGGAAATCACTTTGGTTTTGTTAGGTTTGTTAAGTAGTGCAGCCACGCAAAAACGAAAGACCTCTATACAGATTCGTCATTCAGCCTTATGAAGAGATAGATGCATGAACCAGTGTAAGTGCTCTGCACGAGCACTGTTGAATAAATAGCTGTCTTCCTATTTACAGTAATTTTTCTTTGAGTCTAAAAGATATTGCTGGAAACTTTTACTCGACAAAAGAAGCATTTCTTGTTTGTCACTTAATTCTGCCAAGGATGAATGAAAAGCGAGCTTTCCAAAATGAAAGGCTTTTGATGTTAGCTGTATCTGATGCATTTGACAATGTTGATGATATTTGTGCAAAACAGAATCGTCTTGTCGAGGATCTACAGTTGTGAAGTTTTGCTTTTCTGCCATTGTGCTCCTTTTAAATCAAGCACCCAAATAAAGGGACACAATGACATCTCCAACACTGTACTCCCTGCAAGTTTCATTCATTTAGATCGTACAAATGTCCAAACCGACTGAAACACATTTTATGTTAAAAAGAGATAAGATAAATAGAGTGGATCCATCTATCCACAAACACGCTGTTTAACTAATCTCCCTCTCATATTGAATGTAAATAAGCATGTGTGGCCATGAATCAAACAATGGCAAAGTCCATCGCCTGCAAATGATCGGATCAACCCCACGAAGTCCATAGTGGTCCACTTCTCCAAATGCCCTTCCCAGTCCATACAATTTTGGGGCTTGCAGAGTCAAAAGATACTGAATGGTCAAACATTCCTGGAGTGTACACGATGTGCCATCCTGCTACACATTTCACCATCTTGCTGAACCCCATATGATTTTCTGCGTTGTGTGTCGGATTTTCATACACAGATCTATCGTATTGCATAACTATTATGTCCTAAATATTTACAAAAAAGGATAACTCATTGGGTGCAGATTGTCCATGTTTAACTCCTATACTTAGTAAAGGATATTTATGAGACAGTCCTTACACAAGATGACTTTCAGACAATATTACGACACCAGCCATATGTTTAATGTAGAGGTCTTATGGCCTGAGTGCCATACTTGATGATCTGTGTCATTTACATGTTTCTTACCAAAAGGCTTCTAAACTCTCTTTGACACTAGAGCTCCAAGAAACGTAGTGTTCCTTTTATTGTGGATGACTACCATTCACTCCATCACAAGGCCATGACATCACCAATTGTCGGTGCAGGCTATTTATATTCCTATGATATATATATATATATATATATATATATATATATATATATATATATATATATATCATTATACATGCACCCAACGCTGCCCAGGGGCTCCCCTGTAAATTCAAGATGTCAGTCAACAATGGGCCCTCTAAATTCCTTCCTGTATGTAAGACGTATGCATGTATGGTGGTGCCTGAATGTATGAGAGGTACAGTACCTCACTTTGTTGGTTTGTCTAAAAGTATAGAACCACAAATCTGAAGGGTGCATCATATGATTAGTGGTAGTCAGAAATCTACTGTCTTCAGTTCACTGTGTTTCTTACAGTGTTGCTTTACTATTTATCACACTGCTGCATTTATTATAAACTCGACCTGGCTAATTCCAGCACATTAACCTATGGCATCAGATATCTGAGCAAATGAATGTTGCTGAAGACATGGCCAACGCAACTGCAGCGTCACAACAAAAAAAGAATACCACGTCATTCCACACGTCCTTTATCCAGACCTGCACAAGTAACAGAGGCTCAGCAACAGTCTATGGTGGTTAGAAGTCACCTGTTTAAAATAATATACCTTACATAGTGCCTGCAACCCAAGGAAGCCAATGTAACAGTGCACCTTCAGAAACCTATTTTCCATGGCGCATTCGAACAGTTCAGGAAGATACACAGGGGGTCATTCCTACCCTGGCGGTCCGAGACCGCCAGGGTAGGGGACGGAGGAAGCACCGCCAACAGGCTGGCGGTGCTTCTGGGGCTATTCTGACCGCGGCGGTAAAGCCGCGGTCAGAAAAGGGAAGCCAGCGGTTTCCCGCCGGCTTCCCGCTGCCCCTGTGAATCCTCCACGGCGGCGCTGCAAGCAGCGCCGCCATGGGGATTCTGACCCCCTTCCCGCCAGACTGGTTCTGGCTGTTTTCACCGCCAGAACCTGGCTGGCGGGAACGGGTGTCGTGGGGCCCCTGGGGGCCCCTGCAGTGCCCATGCCACTGGCATGGGCACTGCAGGGGCCCCCTAACAGGGCCCCACATTGATTTTCAGTGTCTGCTTGGCAGACACTGAAAATCGCGACGGGTGCAACTGCACCCGTCGCACACCAGCAACTCCGCCTGCTCCATTCGGAGCCGGCTTCCTCGTTGCTGGTGCTTTCCCGCTGGGCGGGCGGCCTTTTGGCGGTCGCCAGCCAGCCCAGCGGGAAAGTAGGAATGACCGCCACAGTGTTATAATTACTTTTTCCCCAATATTTGAGGTCACATTTCAACTTGACTGATGTATGTGGTAGCTCAACTGTCACTTTGAGGCCCCGTGAGACGGATATCAAGATTCATATTTCTATTTCATTAATTATTTTTAATTCATGTTTGTATTTATCTGTGCATTATTTACTTAATTGCTGAGCTGTTTTATGATGCAATGCCGTTTGACAGGTAACCACTTTCTAAAACATATGACTACAGTGAGTTAACCAGCACTTTTTTTCAAGGAGAAAACCACATTTTAGATGGATCAGATATTTAGAGGAGTTAAGTATTCAATGCCATACTTTAACAAAGGTTAAACTGCACTCTGAGTAGCCCTGGCTCCTTTTGAAATATCGTAGTTCCAGTAGTATTGACATAGGGAAATCTGCTTAAATAGTTTTACTAAGATACAGTGATTGTATGAGCAGTTGTGAGTTGGGTGTCGAAATCCGGTTCAGAAAGTCCCAGGACAATCATCAGTTACTAGACACTAATCGTGTCAATAGGGGTCTTTCTCCTTTAATGTCCTGGGTCCTCAGTTCTGCTGACTTTAAACTGGGGACCAAGTACCTCTTTAGCACTTGAATTTCAGGATACTGAGGCTGACGGTCAGGGAGGTACTGTTTGCTAGACACTCTGAACTTGGCAATGATAAAAATAATACTCAAGTACTTTTTCTTTGAAAGGGCAGAGTATTTTAATACACAAAAATAAATACTACCCACACAGTTACAAATGTTTAGAGGTTGTCATGTGAAATTTCAAGGTAAACTATCGGTGAGTGTATTTCTCATTATTCTGTGTACCATAATCATGCAGAATTACTCAAGAAGAGTAATTCTGCATTCACAGCTATTTCCTTAGTGCACAAACACCCCCTCTCATCCAAAATGGTCATGAGGATGCATTTTGTGATAATAATAGTGCTAAATGCAACCGAGTATCAATAGGCATCTACAGAAAGTTAAATATCTTTATACCCTCAGTTTCAGCCGTAGGGTGTAAAGACATTTAACTCTCTATAGACACCTAAACTATGCCAATTGTTAGCCATACCAAAGGCGCTTAAATGTGGGATACCATGGAGACCTTTAATTATTTTCAGCTACGCTCCACTAGACCCCATTGAGACCAATAGCTAGAGTGTTCCCTGGAAAACAGTCAAGCCCATCCTGGTTTATAGGGACCGGAATGAGACCCAGTGATGAAGCATGACACCAATAGGGTGTGTGAAGGTCCAACAAAAAATAACACAGGCAGATTGGTATGAAGAATAAACTGTGTCATAACAGTGACAGAGGGGAGATATCCTGACCGATAATGGAGGTGGGGCAGGGGCCTTATTATTGCTGAATTACGACTATATGGAGGGGTCCACAGCAACACCTGTTACAACCACTTTGGTTTTGGGTTTTCAGTTGTGTCCTTGGGCCACAGATGATTCAGGGATGGAAGTATAGGGGGGGGGGGGCAGTTGGGGAGGTTAGGGAAGTAATTGCAGCAAGTTTTAATGACATGTTACGGTTGTGTTTCATATGGATTAACACTTTTCGTTCAGATGGTCACATCATATCCCTAGATCTACATCACACACAGGACCCTCCTAGAGGGGCTTCCTACCCACTGACCTCTACCCTTGACACACTTGACACACACAAAGTCCTAAATACAGTCAAACACTGTTCCCCCACACACTTTGGGGGTCCTTAAAATGGTCCTTTCTGGGAATGCCAATGAACTCCTAGACAAAATTAAGCACTCCGCCGTTTGCCGCTTTGCCCCGTTTCTATTGTTGCTCCAAGAAATACACTTACTGGGCACTTATTACCCTATGTTTTCCTGAGGTGGCTTTGACAGGGTATACTACACAGGCTTCTCCAGAGGCTCTAGGGAGTTGCAATCCTATTGGACCGTGCGTTACCCATAGTGATCACCACAACTAAGCTAGACCCGCATGGCCAATATGTCACTGTGTTTGGCACACTAAGCGGACTGCTGGTTAATCTCCTGAGTGTGTATGCCCCCCCTGGTGCACTCAAACAGTTCATGGAAACTCTCCAGGAGGTTGTAGCACAACTCACCCTGGGCTTGACACGCCTAGGAGGTGACTTTAATGCCGTCATGAACCCGGAGGCTGATGCCACCAGTATGCCATCATTGAGTTGAAACGCCTGAGCCAAGCGGCTATACCGCTGAGCTGATGGGCTGGGTCTTTGTGACGTGTCAGGTTTGGCACCCCAGAATGTGGCAGAACAGACACACATTGACGGCGCATCACATGCACATGAGAATAGACTTCCTTTTAATGCCAGCTCCAGATGTCCTCCAGGTCACAAGCGCAGAAATGCTCCCATACAGGATCTCTGATCATGAACAACTTCTTGTGCACATAGATGACCCTGGGAACGCCCCATGCCCCCTGTGGTGGCTGAACGCTTGGTACC
This sequence comes from Pleurodeles waltl, assembly GCF_031143425.1. Lineage (NCBI taxonomy): Eukaryota > Metazoa > Chordata > Amphibia > Caudata > Salamandridae > Pleurodeles > Pleurodeles waltl. Next base: position 334,413,704 of record NC_090444.1, on the reverse strand, counting down.
TCCAGGACAGTGCCTATATCCAAGCCCTGAGAGAGGGACTCACCCACTACTTCACGCACAATATTGGTTCTGTGCAATGATTGGAATGCCAAGCATCTTCTCCGGGTGTTAGAGCATGTCAGGAACCAGAAAGTAATGAGCCTCAAGACCCAGGCACTACGTCTGGAAATACAACTCTTCCCCACCAACCATGCATCCGCTACCAGGCAATTGGGGTTACATAGGGAAGAGATCCATCATCTTGCCCTTGAATCTGCAAAGCACATGTGGCACGCCTCAACAGCTCAAGTATATGGGTGGGGTGACAAAAATGGTAAGCTACTGCACTGGTTGGTGTCCCGACCCTTAGCTGGTAGAATTGTCCCTGAAATCATGAACGACTCGGGCAGCTCTTGCAAGACGCCCCAGTCTATCGCCCAGGGCTTTGCCACTTACTACGCATGGCTTTATACTGTGCGTCCAAGACCCCAATCGGAACAAGAGGCCCCACTGTTGTATGACGTGTCCCTCCCCAGAATCTTGACCACAGGAAAGAAAGACCTTGATGAACCCATAGCGCCGGAGGAAATTAGAGAGGCTATCTCAGCAATGAAGTGATCTTTTAGGCCCACACTTATTGAACCTTCATGCGGAAGCCAAGCAGACAGGAAATTTACCCCGAACCTCGACCAAGCCACTATTGTTATGATTCCAAAGTCCCATCCACCCTCAACACACTGCTCAGCCTACCACCCAATTTCACTCCTCAATACCGAAATAAAAATTCTCTCCATGATACTGGCTACTCGGTTGAGGAGGGTGCTACCCTCCCTAATCCACCCTGATCAATATGGATTCATGCCGACCAGAAGCACCCAGCACTGCCCTGATGACTTCATACAGCAATGGCCAACCGTTGTTCTTTGTCCCCACACCTGCCGCTGCTCCTCATTGACTTTGAAAAAACATTTGATTAGGTTGACTGGTCGTATCTCGTCCAGGTGCTCATCAAAGCAGGGATTGTCTCTAGATATTGGAGACTGGTGCGCCTCTTTTATTCCAACTCAACTGCCCGCATACAGGTGAACGAAGTACTTTCGTTCTCCCTCCATATCTGCCGGGGGACCGGCCAGGGATGCCCATCATCTTGCTTCTTTTTGTCCTAGCGATCAAACTGCTGGTGTGAATCATAAGGGATGACCCGATAGTCAGTGGATGGGCTTGGCCCACCAGATGTGAGGACTGCATCGCCTTGTATGCCAACGATGTACTCCTTTATTTGACCAACCCAGCCAGTAGTGGACCCTGGTGTCTGAAACTACTGAAACTATTCTCTGAGGCCTCTGGCCTGACGCTTAACCCCAGCAAGTCAATACTAATCCTGTTACATCCTGCAAGGGACTGCTATGATTGGCAGGACAACATCCCTACTCAACGCACCATCTTCTGATATCTGGGTATCATTGTGGCACTTTAGCCTAAGTTAGCATGGTCACTGAACATCACACCACTCACCTAAAAGATTAGAGATGAGCTTAAGAGATGGCAGACCCTACCCCTTAATGTCCTGAGAAGAATTGGGTTGTATAAGATTATGATCCTACACTATTTCCTTTATCTTCTCAAGAACTTTCGGTATCAGTTCCCCAAGCAATGGTTTAAAGAAGTGGATGCAGTAGTGCTGTAATTTATGTGGCATAACTCTTCCCACGACTCACTCTTCACATCTGTCAGTGCCACATACATGAAGGGGGACTGGTAATGTCCAACCTATATCTCTATTATCTAGCTACACAACTGCTGGTATTTAATGATTGACTGGGAGGCGGGTGGTCAGACCCAGCATATCAGCTTGAACTCCTGACAATGGGCTTCCCTAAGCTACTTGAGCTATTATATGGTGTCCCCTCCCAAGAGAGATTCCTGAAGTGATGAGAATGTTACTTACAGGGTGGAGGGCAGCTCAACAGGAAACTGGGTGGTGGTGGCTCCATTAAGTTTTTGTCTTGGAGGGATTCCATAAATGGGATAACATAGGCATTTCACTTCTAGGAGACGTCTGGGTGGGTTCCCATATGCTGTTCTTTCAGGAACTCGAACAGCAGACCTCACTCTCCAAGACCCAGTTTCATAAATACTTGCAGCTCTGACATGCACTAGGTGCCCACATCCAGGTTGGTACAGTCCTCCCTGATTTTAGTCCGGCAGAGGTAAAAATCCTAATGGGTGACTTGGGCATGGGCAGGGTGTCCCAGATATACTGTACCTTGATCACTAATGAGGCGAAGCTGCTCACAAGTCTCAGGGAGTTATGGGAGGGCTGGCTGGGACAGTGGAAAGAGGAGGACTGGTGGGACACCTTAATGGCCCCAAGGGGCCTGACCATAGCTACCCTCCTACGATTGGCTGTAGGAGGCTGGCCTGGTTTGAAGTGGGTACATATGGTACTTACACCTTATACCAGGTTCAGTTATCCTTTTTTAGTGAAATGTTGGCAGTGTATAGAAGCCAGGCTCTCTAGGGGTAGCTGTTGCTGAGCAGCCAACGCTTATCTAGGAGACATGCAAAGCTCATGCAATACCAATGTAGTCACACGTACTTGCAGACATGGAAGAAAATACTCAGTGTTACAAAAATAAAGGTACTTTATTTTGGTGACAGAAATGCCAAAAACACCATAGAGACTATACTCCCTTTGGAGGTAAGTAATACACAAATTATATACACTAGTATGCAGAAATAGGCATAAAAACAGTTAGAAAACAGTGCAATTAGTGAAAATCACAATAGTTAGAAATGGGCCTAGGGGGAACACAAACCATATACTAAGAAAGTGGAATGCAAATGTAAGTTTCCCACCTAGGCAAGTGGAGTGTGAAGAGGGGCGCTGGAAGTATTAGAAAACACCAAAGGTAAGTAGTAGAACCTACCCCAGAGCCCACAAAAGCGGGAGTAAAACACAGTAACGTTCCTATAACACCCAGAAACACAAGAAATAAGTTTATGCCAGAACCAGAAAGACTACAAGACACCAACAGTGGATTCCTGGACTTGAAGACCTTTCGAAGAAGGGGACCAAGTCCAAGAAGCACAGAAAGGTCCAGGGAGAACAGGAGCCCCTGCTAACCTGACTAAAGGTGCAAAAGAAGAACCACCAGTGAAGAAGAACAGTCAGTACTGCATCCAAGAAGACAGATTTTGGTTCCTGGTTGGTCCAGATGATGTCCCATGTTGAATGGAAGATTGCAGTCTGGTCTGAGTCGTTGGAGTCTGCCAACAAGCCTTGGCACATGCAAAGCTTGCGGTTAGCAGAAAATGGTGTTGCCTGGGACCAGGAAGGACCAGGTGGACTCTACCCAGGAGGGGGATTCAGAGGGTCTCTCAGCAACTAAGAGAGCCCACAGAAGACCAGGCAGCCGCATAGGAGTCCCACAGCACAGGAACAAAGAAGGTGCAAAAGGAAGCCCATGCAGCACTACAACAAAGGATCCAACGCTTCCGGAGAACCACTCAGGAAGCTGTGCATCGCAGTATAGAGTGCTGGTGGACAGAGCTGCACAATACATGAAGACCTTTGTGGAAGGATGCCAACAATACTTGGCAACTGCAAAACACGTGGTGCACAGGGGTACTATCTTGTGTGGGGAGACAAGCTCTTACCTTCACCAAAGTTGGACAGTGGGACGCTAGGAGCATCAGGACCACTTTAGTCTACCAACCCATGATGCAGGATCCACACAACTTGTCAGGAGAGGGGACTCACGTAGCCAGTCATCATTTCAGAGAGGTGCCTGCTGAAGGGAGCGTTCTTCTGATCCAGGCTGAAGACAGACTGTCCTCTGAGGATGCACGACTGGGAAACAGTTGCAGTTGCTGGCAGGAGCTGAAGATACAATGTTGCAGAAGTAGTCTTTGCTTCTTTGTTGTAGTTTGTAGAGTTCCTGGAGGGTCCAGATGCAGTTGCAATCTGAATCTGAAGGACCACCCAATGGAGAGACCTTAAATAGCCCTGAAAGGGGGGTTGGTCAGCTAAACAGGTAAGCACCTATTAGGGGAGGGCTCTGAAATCACCTGCTGGCACTGGCCCCTCAGATGCTCCCAGAGTTCTCTGACAACTTAGAATCAAAGATGGCAAAACCCAAGGGCCATCTGGAGTAGGTGGCGATGGACAGGGGAGGGGTCACTCCCCTTTTCTTTGTCAAGTTTCATGTCAGAGCAGGGACTGGAGGTCCCTGAACCAGTGTACATTAGAGTATGCAAGGAGGGCACCAAATGTGCTATTCAAAGAATTTCCAGTGGCTTGGGGAGGCTACCCCTCCCAAGTCTGTAACACCTATTTCCAAAGGGAGAGTGTTAGACTTGTCATCCTTGGCATGGTCTCCCTTAACTTTTTGCCTCTGTTCCCCAGGCTGTTGATGTGTGCTGTACTCTGATTTTGCTGTTTTTGTCACTCTGGGCACTTTACCATTGCTAACCAGTGCTAAAGTGCAAGTGCTCCTTCACAAAATGTACATGTAATTGGCTTATCCATTATTGGCATATTTAATTTACTAGTAAGTCCCTAGTAAAGTGCACTAGAGGTGACAGGGCCTGTAAATCAAATGCTACTAGTGGGCCTGCAGCACTGGTTGTGCCACCCACATAAGTAGCTCTGTAATCATGTCTCAGACCTGCCAATGCAGTGTCTGTGTGTGTGTGGTTTATCCTTCCCTTTACTTACATGTAAGGTAGGCCCTAGGTAGCCCCAAGGGCAGGGTGCAGTGTATGGTTAAGGTAGGGCATATAGTATGGTGTTTTATATGTCTTGACAGTGAAATATTGCTAAATTCGTTTTTTTACTGTTGCAAGGCCTTTCCCTCTCATAGGGTAGCATGGGGGCTACCTTTAAATTGGATTAAAGTGTAGACTCCCTTTGGGAGCGGATGGACATGTGGAGTTTGGGGTCTCTGAGCTCACAATTTAAAAATACATCTTTTAGTAAAGTTTATTTTAAGATTGTGTGTTTGAAAAGGCCACTTTTAGAAAGTGGGCATTTTCTTGCTTATACCATGTTTGTGACTCTGCCTGTTTGTGGATTCCCTGTCTGGGTCAGTTTGGCAGTTGGGCTGGTTGCACCTCTCACTATACAGTGACACAAAGGGAGCTGGGGTGTAGCCTGCATATCCTGATGAGCCATCTGTGCTAGGAGGGAGGGGAGTCGTGGTCACTCACACCTGAAAGGGCTGTGCCTGCCCTCTCACAAAGCGGTCTCCAACCCCCTGGTGAGTGTCTGGGGCCTGGCCTGGGCAAGACAGGATTTTACATTCAAAAGAGACTTACTTTGAAGTAGGCCTACTTTAAAGGAGAAATTGGTTATAAGAAGGGCACCCAAAACCACAGACTTTAGAACACTTCTGGAAACCAGGAGGAACCTCTGCCTGGAGATGAGCTGTAGAACTGAGGAAGAAGAGCTGCTCTGCCTGTGACTGTGCTTTGTGGAGCTATCCTGTAGTTGCTGCTTCTGCCAGAGTAAGAGGGCAAAGCCTGAACTTTTTGTGCCTTCCATCTTGTGAAGATCTCCAAGGGCTTGATTTAGACCTTGCCTCCTGTTGTTTCAAGTCCCAGGGACAGCAAAGACTTCTCTCTGCCAGCACCTGGAGTCTCTGGAGAGACTCCTACTCTGCCCTGTGGTGCCAATCCAGTTCCTGGGACCCTGAAAGGAGAAGCTGGCCACCTAAAAGGAAGAAATCCATGCACAGAACGCCGTGCGGGGAAAAGATAGATATGACTCCAATCTGTGGCTGAAGAAGCAATGCGTCACCGGCTCCGCGGCTGAAAATCGATGCTCGCCGGAAACACGTCCAAAGAATCAACGCACGGAGCAGGAGAAACGAAGTGCAGCATCGCATGGTTTCTAGATCATCGTGCGGCTGGATTTCTGACGCAAACACCGCTGGGCGTGTAAAAACAATGCAAGGCCTGCCCGATCTGAGAGTGCTGACCGGATTGACGGATCGCTCTCCTGCGAAGAGAAGAAACGACACGCCCCAAACCGATGAAAGGAGAAATGACGCAAGGTCTTGTTCATGAGTAAAATCGACACAAGCCCTTTTTGACACACACTTGCCTGTGCGGGTTATTTTTGATGCACCCAAGGTACATTTTCACGCTAACAGTGTTAGTGTGTGTTTTAAACTACATAAAGACTCTTTTCGCTTTTTAATTGATAACTTGACTTGTGTATTGTGGATTTTTGTTGCTTTGGTCTTGTTTTGTTTAGATAAATATTTCCTATTTGTCTAAACCTGTGTTGTGTCATTTTGAAGTGTTTTCATTAATTTACTGTGTGTTGGCACAAATACTTGACACCTACCACTCTGAAGTTAAGCCTACTGCTCTGCCAGGCTACCAAGGGGGTAAGCAGGGGTTAGCTGAGGGTGATTCTCTTTTACCCTGACTAGAGTGAGGGTCCTTGCTTGAACAGAGGGTAACCTGACTGTCAATCAAGGACCCCATTTCTAACAGAGAGGGTGTAACAACCCTTTCCCAAAGGAAAACTTTTGTTCTGCATTCCTGGGCTTAAGCTGCTCCAGCAACAGGAGGGAAGAAACCTGTCTGAGAGGTGGCACTAGCTGGGGCTGCCTGGAAAACCTCAGAAGGCTGGAATGGCAATATTGGGGGTCCTCTAAGGAGCCCTCAGAGTCCATACAACCAATGCTTGCAAAGGCCTTGGGGTATGATTTTGACATGTTTGATGCCAAACAGGTTTATGTTCGGAGTTACCATTATGTAGCTGGACATAGATCCTATGTCCAGTACACGTGTAAAATGGCATCCTCGCACTCACAAAGTCCAGGAAAATGGTCCTGGAGGTAGAGGTGCCCTCACACACAGGTACTTTGTACACCGTCCTCAGGGCTGGAGGGCCTGCTATAGGGGTGACTTATAAGTGACCTTGTGCATTGAAAATTGCAGTGAAACGGTGCATGCACCTATTCACGCAGGCTGCTATGGCAGTCCTGCAGAAGCCTTTGCATGGGCTCCCTGTGGGTGGCAAAAGATATGTTGCAGCCCATAGGGACCCCCTGGAACCCCAATGCCCTGGGTACCTAAGTACCACATACTCGGGACTTATAAGGGGGCACCAGTATGCCAATTGTTGGTGAAATACTGGGTTACCATTATGCAACAACCATAATTTTAGGGAGAGAGCATAACTACTGGGGTCCTGATTAGCAGGATCCCAGTAGACACAGTCAAACACACTGACAGACAGGCCAAAAGTTGGGGTAACCAAGCTAAAAACAGGCTACTTTCCTACACCTACACACTGCATACCATACCCCCAACAGAATGCAAAGAGCAGGTCTCTGACCCCATGCTGACTGACCCCATTGCTCAAGTCCCAATGCAGACTTTTACCACAAGGTGTGGATTGTCCACGTATAGCAGCCTACTGGCGAACGGTGGCCACTGAACTCTCCAGAGTACTGGTGGTAGAGGTAGAGATGGCCTCATTGCCAATCCTTTCGGATGTCCTTGAGGGAACGAGGAACAGCAGGGTGGACCGAACATTCCTGGGGATAGCATGCCGGGTGGGCAAGGTTGATATAGCTGCCAGCTGGAACTCAGAGGCAGTGCCAACACTTGCTTGGTGGAGGCGAGGAATGGACTGGTGTGCTCAGCAGGAAAAGGTAGTATACGAGACGAAAGGGTGCCCAGCTAAATATAACAAAGTGTGGGGGAAATGTAAAGGGTTTTGTAATGTCTGATAATGAGAAGTCTTTTAAACATGGCAATAACAGACACATGTGTCCTTGGACAACCTAATGAATAGAGGGTTTGTTCTGTTGAAGCCCAGCCTGGAATTGTGCATTGGAATTTATCAGTGGTGTATATGTGACCTGTTGTTACTCTGTTGTTGCAGCAATAAATCTTGCTCTGTGGCTTTCCAGACTCAACATTTGCCACCCTTACCGGTGCTCTACACCCAGTGTCACACCAGAACAAAAAATACATATGCCCAACCATCCAAATGACATAAGCCCAACCCATCTATTGGCTATCGATGCCAGCACACACAGTCTACAAAGCCATATGCATCAACTGCTAAGCATTCCTGACCAGTACCACAGTCTGCCAGGCTAACAAGCTCACACATTCTGGTGGCAGCCACAGCTCCATCAATATGGAGGCAAGGAAGTATATAAAAGAAAAAAAGGCAACAGACGTTCCCTATTTATTTAATCTCTGGAATGGGATCCTTGCAGGATCATCTGGTCCAATTCAGGAAAGAGCTGAAGACACACCTCCTTAAATATTACTCTATCACTACAAATGAACGGTCCACATCCTCACTCAGAAGCCAGCTTGTCTTTCAATGACTTACTGACTGTATCTTTCTCTTCTACCCTGTACAGATCTCGGCTGTTTTTTGGCTATGTTTGTGCTATATAAATACACCACATACATAAACACATAATAAATACAGTAATGACAGCTATCTACTGTTGGTGTTCAATATTCTAGTGCTGCAGGAGAAAACCCAGTGGCAGGTTTTGTCTTTCAAGCATTCCCTGCTTTCTAGTCTTTCAATACTGTTGCAGCATATCCTTTAATTGCCAGGATTCTTATTGTTTTTAATCGTATTCTGTAGAGAACCACTGTTAAGTGATGCAGCCATGCTGGAAGAAGGTGTGAACAGAGACAGGCAGTTGAGATCTAACTCTTTAGATGTGTTCTGGGATGCCAGTAATTAGAGAGCGACCCCCTTTGAGAAGTGGTAAGACCCGCGCTTAAACGGCTGCAAGAAATATTTCACTCTGCAAAGAAGGGAGATTAGTGCTTTGTGCTCCTGTTTTTTGTGTTACAGTTTTGAGTTTGATGTGCAAGCTAATGGACCTGATGTTACTAATGACTTTTGAAAGTAAGTTGTTCTGAATATTTGAAGACAAACTCTGACTAGGTCAGATGGAGTTTTGGGTGTGACTTTGGCATGCAGGACTGAATTAGTGTTGGGTACCAAACTGAGTCAATGTGTATCCATATTAACATGCCTCAGTTGCACCAGTGACAGTTCACGTTCTGTTCAGGGCTGTTTTCATGTCACAACAGACCTTTTGAGCCTCCACGGGAGGCCCTCAATCTTGTTAAGCTCCAATGAGGGCACAAAGATTGGGCAATTGATCAGCATAAATGTGCTGTGCGTTTTCAAAAAGTTATATCTTAGAGCAGCCTTTGGCATTTTTCAATATTTAATTATATCAAGGTAAAAGTGATTAATGATTCTGATCAGATCACAATGTTTCACAGCACTCCTACGAGAAATCTTTCACACACTGAGCAAAATGGAAAATGTTCTAAGTGCATTTCACTCACCTTCGGTAATACCTGAATCTCTTTGTATGTTGCAATGGTCCTACTTGGAAAGACTATGGGATCCTGGGCTAAATGAGACCACACACTTTTTTATTGCTAAAATCATAGGCAATATGTAAGTGGTGTACGATGTCACTTAAGATGTACACACTTGTGAAACATTTAACAACCGAAAATTGTGATGTAAATGTACAATTTCAACTGTAGATTTTAGCAGACACTGGCCAATTACAGAGGTCACAGTGTTATCTGTATCCACCTCAGAAACCTTCTTTTCTCGATCATTACTGAAATCAGTTGTCCTTGTCGCTCGGGATACCTGAACAGCTTTTTACTCCTTTCGGTGAGTAAAAGATGTACAAACAAGACGTTCTTCTCAAAGTTGAAAGCCTTGTCCTATTGTCTCTGTGACAGCTGACGTAACTGGCAGTTTTACCTGGTGCTGAGTAGTCCTAGCCTCCTTGAAAGGTTCTCTAATTTGTAAAATCGCCAATCCCAATTATCAGCTTTATTTAATTATTTGAAAATATTCTATGTAGCAAAGACAGAAGTACACACTACATCGTCACCATTAATTAGTGTGATGATTTTTGGTACATTGTCATTTTGCAACCAAGATTCAGTTTTTTCCTTAATCCCATAATTAAATGACAGTTGCCTATTGCATTCTGGTATGGAATTTCCTTTTCAAGTTCAATATGTTCACATTATTATAGAATATTATTTCCTTTTCACCACCACCTCTTTATTAAGAGTATCCATTCCTGTTGGACAATGGGTTGGTGGTTCTTATCTGTTAATTTTGATTACCGACAAGAGATAAAAAAAATGGCGGTGCTGTTGTGTGAAACTCTTTACAAGTGCCCTATGTGTTTTCATTTTCTATGACAATATCCATTATTTCGTTTCTCTTCAAGGGTAGTGGGGCTGTTGTGCGTTGGAAAATATATCTATTTTCAGAAACTAGGCCTCTCGCCTGTGATAAATGCCTTCTGAGCTTCTAACCCCTGGCTCCTTAACTATGTTCACCCTTTACCTGGTTGACGTTTGTTCTCCTTAGTTTCATATTCTTGTAATCTTTTCAGATAATCATTTTTACTTGAAACTCAAATTGGAACACCTGATTGCGATCCAAGTTCAAAGTGACAGCTTCTGTTTAGCTGTTGTCCTCATTTTCAAATAACACCTAAATATCCCGAATCGTGGGATCTAATTTTCCTTAGTTGTTCACTGGATGCGTGAGTCTTTCTGTATTGATGTGTTTTTGAATTGTTTTGTGCAGTGCAAACCTAACAAGGAAACAACATTGCGCTGACTCCACTCTTCCACAGGACGCCTAGACAGACTTGCATGATAGGAAATCTTGTATTTTGTTTTTAAACACTTTCATAAACATCCATAGAGATCTCTGCATCAGTCAACAAGGAAGTTCCATTGTGTGGACTTCCCAAACGTAGAGAGGGATCCACTTGATGTGAAGTCCTACAGGCCACAATCTCTATTGAATAAATAGAATACAAATATTGGGGAAGGATGCTATCCATTAGCCTACCACAGGTGGTTGGGGGCCAGAACGGATACATACTCAACTTAATTTACGTAGCTTCTTCTGTGTCAATGAGCTGGTCCAGCAAGTGAACAGAATGGCATTTGAGGCCTCACTTGGCATACAGAATGTGTATTGTAGCCCTTCCTCTTTGCTATTCTGAAGAGGATGTGATTTGGGAAAGAGATGCTCAGACCAATACAATTGTTTTACGCTGGACGAATCAGAAGGGTGTTCATCTCAGAACAATAGCCTACCAACAGAGGAACCAGGCAAGGATGTCCCTTGCCCGTCCTGGCGGGGCTGCTGTTCAGTTAGGCTCATGATGTAGCTGAAATACTATGAAGTAGACTGCATATCATCTCTTTATATGTAAATGATGCGCTTTTATTTCTGAGGGACCTCACAGATAGCCCACTCCGAGTAATGCAGTTGCTGTCAGACTTCAAAAGCATCTCAGGGTTAAAAATGAATTGGAAAAAGTCATGCTCATTCCCTTTGAAAAAGAGTGATACATGATTTTAGTATCAATAACTGATCATTCCACTTGATTGGAAGGCTAACATAACTGGGGGTGCACATTTAATGTGAGGATGAAAAGCTGATGGCAAGAAATCTTGAGGGCGATTAAGCAATGGCTCACCTTTTGGAGTTATATGCCACTGTTACCCAAGGGTAGAATTGCCGTGGTGAAGATGTTAGTTCTCCTAAGCCCTCCCAATAAATATTACAAGAACTTTTTTTCAGGGACCTAAATGCATTCCTGTCTGGTTTTGTCTGGTGCATTCCTGTCTGGTTTGGTCTGGTGCAAATACAGAAGGTGACTGATGGAGGAATGAGAGCAAATAGCGATGAAAGTCACTGTCAGGAGGCCCACTCAAGTGTGATGGCCAGGATTCCAAAAATGTTCTAGGGATGAAAACTTGGGGCTGTTATTAGGGCAGAAGGAAGTCCTTCTGGGTGGCCTTGAATTTGCGACATCCTACCCCTGGCATATGGCACAATGATGCGGGCAATGATACGTAAAGTCTATGGGCATGGTGGCGGCCTAGTTGGTGGAGATGCCCTTGTGGAGCTTGCCCTGTTTTTTTGAGGTGATGAACACACAAGACTCGCAGCTTTGGGCAGTGCAGGAGGTTGAAACAGTAGGAGGTTTATACTCACAAGGGAGGTGGCACACTAAAATTTCAATTCGAGTGACACACGGCCTTGGGGCATGACTCTTTTTGACATATGGGGCTCAGAAAGGTTCATCCAGGCTTTGGCTGCTTGAGGATGACAGGAAACACCCATCTGTTGCACTTACTATCGTGTTAACACAAAAATTGGGAAGGCGTGTACTTCCTGCTCTGAATACATTTTTGGCTCCGATCCTTAATTCTGACAAAACAGGAGTAAAGATGTAATCGGAAGAAAAAATCACTAGGGAGCTTACAGAGAACAAAATAGGGACAGGCACTGGGGCATCTGAAAAAAGGTTCATGGAAATCAGAGGTTTAAACGGACACAACTTAATAGGTACTCCGGATTTATTTGACTCCCAAAAGAATTGCTAGAATGTATCCCATGGCCTCTGATGGGTGTCGCAGGTGCCAAAGAACCTGAGCGGACTTCTTCCACACGTTAAGGGAGTGCACCATAATTTAACAATTCTGGTCACAAGTGTTGACTCATGTTACTGGAACTATGGCTGGGTATCTGCTGCTAGGCAGGATACAGAACACAAACACAACTAAATAAGCTGGCAAATTTGCAGACTCAGAGCCTCATATATTGATTTTCTAAATAAGAAATCGAAAATTGTAAATAATAATAAATCACAATTTGTGATTTCCTATATGGAATGTACTAAAATGTTTTCAGTAGAAGGGCTAACAATTTGTTCACCGACTTCTACTGGATGAATTGGGGATTTGTAAACCAAACCTATGTATTAAAAGTTTGGTTCATAAAATACTGAATTGTAGTAGGTCGAAATTTGCATGAGGTAGGTCAGAAATTACAACAAAGTCTGATTGCCTAGAATCACTGACATGGTGGCATGCTGATGTTGGGGACCACCATGTCTGGTCTGTGATTGCTTTTACATAAAGCAATCCTTTTTTCTAAATTCAGGCAGTTTTCCTTAAAGAAAAATGGGATCTGTTTCAAAACAAATGAACATTTTGACTACCTTTTTGTTAGAGTAGGCATAGACCTCAGGAGCCACTGTCTACTCCCAAAAATAATTTGTCCACATTGACAAAGGGGAAGGGGTTCTCTGAAGACCCCATCTGAATTGCACATGGTTACCACCTCCTTTGACTTTGTGGTAATTGGATTTGGGTCACAAAACATTATTGCATAACTTAAGGAATCAGTATTTGGAAAGGAAGCCCTTTACACGCCTCTTCCAAATACTTATTTGGTATTTACTAGGAAACCCAAATTGCGATTGAGTAACGTTTTACTAAACACAATTTGGGTTTTGAACATTTAAAAACTCCCTTTTGCATTTACAAAGACTTACATTTGACTTTTGCGACCAAAATAAATTGCTATGTAACTGAGGCCCTTAGCTCTGATTTTGGTCTAGAGAAGATTATCCTTGTCCTGGAATTCGGCCTTGTCCCTCCAAGTGCAGTCATAAGTGCTGAATGAGTGTAAATGAGCCAGGGCTGATACAACGATGATGCTAGGAAAGAACTTTACGACATGAGGAATGGGATATGATCATGATGGCAGTGAAGGTTAGGACAAGTGAAAGACCTCCTTAATGATAATGTAATCAGAAATGCATGACTTGGTGGATTACATATTTGGCAGAGACTGGTTTGTAAAGTCCCCTAGACCTGAATATTACGCAGAAAGTGTGAAGGATTAATTGGATATATAAATGTATCACTGAATGTATTAACATTCTGTTTGAATCCTCAGGTTCCTGAGTTTTTTTCTTTTTTTGCGTTTTTTCTCAGTTAAAAATGCTTACTGTGTTCTAATTGCTCACTAATGTGAATGGAAATTGCAATGATCGTAAGGGTCATGTTGAGTATTCACAAGTGATGAAAAACATATACTACGAGCAGTATGATGCACAAAATGAAGAAAGAACAAGTACAAAAAAAAAAAAAAAAGACATCTATAAACAATCGCCAATCGTCTGCATTAGCATTTTCCGTCCTAAATTATTTTTCTTCAGCTCTAAAACCGTTGTTTTGGATAGCAGTGGGAATTCTGGAATAAACTTTTTATGTGAAATAGTTTGTAGCACAGGGAACTCATTTTGTAGGGACGTGAATGACCCTCTCCTCTCGTGATACCAAAGATAGTTTTGGGACAGCGAACAAGCTGTGTGTTGTTCCTTCGACCACTATAGCTGCTGTTCTGATTTAACTCATAAGGAAAAAACAGTTAAACGCTTCTATTCGGTTGTTATCCCGATGTCTTGGAATAATATTATTTTTTGGGGCCTGCTGTTTGGTAACGCATATTGGCCCTTCTTATTCAAGACATTTGTTTTTGCTTTACCGAAAAAAAACTCCCCACTTTCTGTTTTACTTCGGAAAAGCAACAAGCCTGAATCAACATCGCAGTCAGCTCCGCATTCAGCTGTAACAAAAAATACACCTGCCACACTAGCAGAAGCATTTTTATGACAGATATTTCCATGGATATAGAGCTGAGGGACTATGTCTACCAAGCTGGCAGTGGGACCCACAGAACCCTTTAGTGCTTGAACCATCAGAATTGTGATAAGTACACAGGAGTGCTCTAAAAACTCTAGGTGAATATTTATACTTTCTTTGTACCCAATTAACGTCATTTGTTATGCTAATTCAACGCAAACTTAACTCATATTTATATTTTGACGCTAGACCAGTTTAGCGTCAAAATATTGGAGTTAAATCATTTTTTAGATGCGTGAAACCACCTTGCATCAATGAGATGCAAGGTAGGGGTTCCTGTTAAAAAAATTACAAACTCCCTAGTGCCTTATTTATCCGCCCCTACAAAAATGGTGTACGGGTGGCGAGGCGGGCCTAAATAATGGCGCTAAGCCTGCTTAGCGCCATGATTTACTGCTTGGGACAGGGCAGGCATTAGGGGACCTGTGGACCAATTTTCCATGGTCAAACATCATGAATGCCACACCTCAAGCCTCAGGAACACCCCCACCCACACCTGAGGGACACCAGTGGATGGGGTACCGCATCCCAAGTAAGTAGGGTAAGTAGAGGTAAGTATTTTTTTTAAAATGTCTAAGTAGTGAAATGGGGCACCCTGCATGGCAATGGGTTTATTGGCCATGCCTAGTGGACCCTTGTCCCCTGTGCTGGCCATTGGGGTGGTGGGCATGACTCCTGTCTTTTATAAGACAGGAGTCATGTGGTATGGATGTTTTTGCATCAGGAAATGACACTAGGCTGGTTAAAGGCATTTCTTTCCCTCTAACCAGCCTAGTGACATTTTTGGGTGCAAAACCCCCTTCCCTCATACCGATACCCCCACCCGGCTAACATCATTTTCCCAGATGTTATCCCACCCTTTGCCAGTGCTATACTTTTTTACACAAAACTGCGTTTACACAGTTTTACATCAAAAAGTATAAATATGGGCCCTAGTTCACTAAAACTAAACTCATATGGCACTACTGAACTGAGAACTAATGCGCACTTAACAGCATTCTCAATCAATTAATGATGCTGAATGCTTTGGTTATACATATTGAACAACTCATTCTGTGAGTCGATAAGCATCAGTTCTTGAGTAACATTATTCAACTTTCCACATGGCACCTTTTTTCAGTCAAAAGTAAATAGTGGCCGCCCTGCAAATGTTCAGGAGGAGGGCGCAGGGAGGGTAAATTGGGGGGGACAATAAACAATTAAAAAAAATCACCTACCGTTCTGCTGTCGCCTCCTGACACCTCATTCCTCTGGTCCTGATGTTGTCCCAGCATTCACTAGGACAACAGCACAGGCTCCCCAGAAATCACAGCATTGCTCTCATGCTAAACCTAGCATGAAAGGAGCATCAGGATTGGTCTGAGTGGCTTGGACTGCCACTTAGACACTTCCCTGGTCTAAATAGTTTCTCCAACCTGGCTGTGTAACACAGCAGGGTTGGAGAAACCTAAGTGCACATGTGTGTTTGGCCGGCCGAAGTTGGCTGGCCAAACATGCATGTGCACTTAGTGCACTTCACTCCTCCTCTCGTGGCCCAGCTCCGCCCCTCCCTGCACTGCTGGCTGAGACAGCAAATGAAAAATAAAACAACAGTAAACTATTGTTTTATTTTTGATCTGCTGGCTTTTAGCCCCCGGCACTCCGTCGCCATTGAGGAGGAGCTGCCCCTGACTCTTATGATCGTGATATGACAATATCTAGTCCATCAAAGACTAGTTATCTATTTGCAACAGTCCAATGAAGGAATGATCAAAACTAAATACATTATTTCGCATAGAAGTTAGCAAAACTCAGTTAAGAATTGTTGAGTTGCATTCTATCAAACAAACGCTGTAATTCACAATCCAACCTGAAGAAATTGATAACTCTTAGATTTGTTCAATCCACTGTTCATCATTTTAATTCTAGATGCATTTAGAGTGAGCATGATATTCAAATGTGGACGACAATGCTTGAAATTAGATTTCCATTTTACTTAATTAAATTAGCACATGACTTGCATAATAATAAACTGTTATGCTAGAGCCTTTGGAAATTAATAAACCAAATTGGAATTATAAATGAGCTTTCTACCAGAAGACTTTCATGCGTTTTGACTATATTAGCCTGCATGCTAGCCAAGAACTGAAGACACACACTAATTATTAATATTTCAAAGAATATCTGAAGACGGTGTCATGTTACAACATTAAGATAAGTATGAGATTAATTATAGGAACTACAACAATAACTCATACAGCTAAAGGAACTCTAGCAATGAGTAACATACAATAACCAATGTCTATTCTATCTGAAAAAAAATCACACATTGTTTTTTATTCTAGAATAAAGAATATCCCTTCATTATAGATGGGCTAGTTTTGCAAAGCACTATTATAATCACGGTTTGAATATTTAAAATTGTGATTTGAATGAGTCAAACTGCTATTAAAGGGGCAATCAGGATTACAAATCCCTGTTTTAACTCTCAGTTGGTTCAAAATAGCTTGAGCTAACTCAATCGAGAATATTGGACACAATATACAAAGTACCCTAGGGGTGCTGTAGGTGTATGCGCCTGTTGTTTGTGCTCCTGTGTCACCTTGGTATCACAGAAGAGGTTACAGAAGCATGTTCAGACTCTTTTGTAATATGGATCATGTCAGTGCAAGATGTGCACCACTGCAATACCAAGTTGGTGCCTTCTTTTTTAAATGGTAATGAAGTTCCACAAAAAATGAGGGAATGCTGTGCAATTGGACCCACACTATATTAAATACACAGGCTTACAGACGAAGAATCTGCCAGGGAGCGTACTGTGCACCACGTTAGAGGTGGTACACAATGGTACTCGTAGGGAGCAGCTGTGACCTCCCAAACATTCCCTAGAGGCAGCTCCAGTGGCAGACTGCACTGACATGCAAGTGGACACCTCCCCCTCTTCAAATTGAGGCCTGTCCACATCTAGTGAAAGGCAGAGCTGTGATTCGCTCTGATTTTGATGTAATTTACTGTCCTCGGCACAGGCACACATTTTCTAAGTTCACATCTGCACTATCTCACACTTCTTAGAGAAATTTGGCACACTGCTTGAGTCTGTGCCGCGTGCATATAGTTAGGTATGGCTTGGCACAAACAGAATCAGTGTGCCCGATGAACATTTTTGGTCCATACTGGAAAGGATCTACTCACATCACTTATAAAAAACGGATACCTAATGATTCATATCACTTTGTACAATTTCGATTCACGTGGACGACCCTTAATGATATGATTTATGTTCCATACAATTGTACTTGTTCTTTTATAACTGTGTAAGGGAAATAGCAAAGGTGAGGCAGAAAAAGAGAGAGCTAGACAGAGCAATAACACAGGATCAGAAAAGATGCATTTTGCAGAGACCAAGGGAGGCAAGAGACAGAGCGAAAAAAAGAGAGAGATGGAGGCATAGCCAGAGTGATGAAAAGAGAAAGAATGAGTGACAGGGATGGAAAGCGAGAGAGAGCAACAGTGACGTGGCTCAATTCGGAAATGTCTATCCTTGCCCCCTTACATGGGTGCAAATTCTGACTGTAGGAATTCACAACATTTTTGGAGGTCATCCTTGTAGTCACAGCTTCCAGGCATGATTCTGAAAATGTTTTATGAATTCCCTTTTTGTAAGTAACCAAATACGTTTGTATTTTTTAACATTTGGAAAAAATGATGAAGTGGAAAGACACTTGCTAAAATTTTAGTTCTTTCATTACTGAACAGATATTTTATTCCGTAAAAAGCCCCCTTTTCCAGCACCTCCCACCAGTTATAGCGGGCGCTCAATACGTTTCCCATTGGTTAAAGGGATGTACTCTTCTCCTTTAAAAGAGAAACTCTCCAATCAATTTCACCAGAAGAAGGTGTCATAATAGGGATTATACAGTCACACTTTAAGGGTATTTCCCACTTAAAGACCCATGCCACACATATGTAATTTATATCAAAAAGTAGTTTTGCACTCATAATAAAGGCCTATTGTATTTTTCGGACCAGTGCTTAATTTGTAAATAAACATGCCAGTGCCCAAAGCGCTCCTCCTAAACATGCGGCTGCTGCAATTAAATATGTGAAAGCAGAATACTGAGACAGCATAATCCTGAAGACATCTCGGGCCTCTTCAATCCATTTAAAACCACTCTCTGCCCACTCAGCTCTTGCAGCTTTCTGCTTTCTCCCATTGAGACATTATTACGTTTTTCTCTTTCTCCGTTTTTCCCATATGTGTCTTTTGCTCACAGTAAATGCTTGAGGCAGAAAAATAAGTGCCAGCCCTAAAAAATAAGTGACAGTGCTCCGCATCGGAAGCAACAAACACAAATTAAGCACTGGTTTGGACTTAGATTATCAAATAGCTTTATGAAGTAAACCATTAGGTATCTAGAATGGGAGACTATGAGGATTTTCATATGAATAATATATTATGGATATAAGAAGGAGAAACATTTTAATGTTTCATGTGTATAACATTTTCTGGTAGTGTGCCTGGGGCCAGGCATGGGCAAGACAGGATCCTGTAAACAACAGAGACTTTCCTTTGAAGTTTTCCTACTTCAAAGGCAGAAAGGGGTATAAGTAGTGGACCCAAAACCTCAGATGTTTGATTTCTTCAAGATCACTTCTTGATTCAAGAGGAATCTCTGCCAAGGAGAAGAGCTGAAGAGCTAAGGAGAAGTGCTGCCCCTGCCTGTGACTGTGCTTTGTTGGGCTATCCTGCAGTTGTTTCTTCTGCCTGTGAAAGTGGACAAAGACTGGACTTTATTGTGCATTCCTGCTTGAGAAGAGTCTCCAAGAGCTTGAACTGAGCTTGCCTCCTGTTTTGAAGTCTCAGGGCCATCCAAGACTTCCTCTGCCAGCACCTGGACTCTCTGCTCAGACTCCTGCCCTGCCAAGTGGTGTCCTATCCACTCCCTGCGCCCTTGAAAGGTGAAGTTGGCAGAACAAGAGCTGAAAATCCATGCACAGAACGGCGTGCGGGGAAATTTTCGATGCACCATCTGCAACGCGGCTG
The DNA here is from genome assembly GCF_031143425.1 of Pleurodeles waltl. Lineage (NCBI taxonomy): Eukaryota > Metazoa > Chordata > Amphibia > Caudata > Salamandridae > Pleurodeles > Pleurodeles waltl. The sequence continues at coordinate 334,394,134 of NC_090444.1, read as the reverse complement.
ATCAATGACGCACCAGAGGCTTTGAGGCTGAAATCGATGCTCCACCTGCAACGGGGCTGGGAGATCAGTGCATCGCAGCTGGAGAAATAACTTGCAACACCCACTTGCGGCTGCTTATAACGATGCAAACCCCATGCAGTGTGGTTTTCTAACACCATGTGACTAGATTTTCCACGCATCGTCCCTGGGCATCAAAGTCATCCAGTTTGTGCACGGATCCAAGGTGCTGAGCCTGAAACTCATCGCATCACTCTCTTGCAAGGGAGAAAAATGACACATCGCCAACCCGACTGAAGAAGAAATGACACACGGCCTCCCTTGCAAGGAAGGAATCGGTTCATCACTAACTTTTCCATCACACGCTCCTCCGTGCAGCTTTATTTTTCACACAAACCAGGTACTTTATGCAAAATCATCATTTTCAATGTTTCCTAGGAAGTAAGACTCTTATTATTTTGAAAATCCATATCTTGTGTATGTTGCAGTTTTGTTGTTTTGGTCTTCTTTGATTTAGATAAATATTGCCTATTTTCTCTAAACTGGTGTGGTGTCCATTTTGTAGTGTTTTCACTGTATTACTGTGTCTGTTGGTACAAATACTTTGCACATTACTTCTGAGTTAAGCCTGCCTGTTCGTGCCAAGCTACAAGGGGGTTAGTGGGGGTTAACCAGGTGTGTTTCTCCTTTGCCCTGACTAGAGTGAGGGTCCTTGCCTGGACAGGGGGTAACCTGACTGCCAACCAAAGATCCCATTTCTAACAGGGAATATCTCTTCTTTTCTGTTTTAGATCCGGTCCGGTTAATCTTTTGTTGCGGTTCTCTTTAGAATACTATAACAATTCTCAGAGGGGCGCTTGTCCTTGCAGTGGCATCACTGGGAAAACTCCGCCCCATGTTGTCTTTTTTTGTAAACCTTATCAGTTACTTTCCAATCGTATTTTACTACCTTATCTTCTTAAAAATCACTTTGGTCAAAGTAGAATTGCCTTGATACACGTACAATTATAATGCAATGATGAGATTTGCTATTGAGTAGGAATATTTCTGAAGTTAGCTGCTTATTCTTGAAAAAGTATGTTTTGATGTAGTAATGAATTGTATCTAATGAATTGTAATGAATTACTGTAAACACCATATTTAACAACACATGTAGAGCTTTCCTCAGATGTGACTTGTTTATGTAGGGGTCCTTCTTTGAAGACTGTTTTTAATTCACTGGAACAGTACGTTACACTGTCATAATGAATGATAACAGTTTGCATTTTATTGAATTTTTTAAAGTAGTTTACTGAAACCTTTAAAAAAATTGTTGTATGTAATATTTATGTACTTTTACGTGTACAACCAGTATGCAAATAAGTTTGATGATGAGGGATACAAACAAAACTCACATGGGAAATTAAACACATGAGACAATAGTGTGATAAAACATGGAAATAACTTTGTTCACACCCTCAGAGCACCACTGTGTGAGAATATGTTGATGCCACTGTGGTTGCACTTGTCCACCTTCCTATGCCTCCAACTAGAGACCCCTTGTCCTGCAGTTCTCTATTCTATGAAGGAACTAGAGGAGTACTAGCTTGACTACATTTTCACAAGTAGAAGACAGTAGATAAAGAAATGTCTTCACAGAAAGCCCATCTCTAACAGCTCATAACCTAACCAAAGTACCAATACTAATGTGAATGTTTACCCAAGAAACAGCACCCCAATTCAACAATCACTCAGCAGCAACAGTACTGTACTCCAAGGCGCCAATTAATAATGCTATGACCATGCACCTGTAGGTCAACATTCAGTACCAACAACATACAGATCACAATTAGCAATCTATAATAACACCACATCTGTAACATATCAAAATGGGAACCACATTCTCTGGAAACTGAGAGCATATCTGGATATCTAGACACTGCCTAGCAGAGACTGCAGTTATTGAGGTTTTGCTTCAGTTGTGTCAAGTTTATAGTTTGCTCAGTTAGGATAACTGTCCAAAAGATGGCACTGTTACTAAAATTGATTGACTGTCAAATAGTGAAAGACCCTGGTGTGGTGAATGGGGAACAGAGACTGAACACTAGTTCCCCATTCTAACAAACTTGAATAAAACAGGAGAGCTAGCCATTTGAAAGAGATTGTATCACACCCCCAGCCCTCACAGTTTGTAATATATTTACAAATTTCCAGAATATGACAGCTGAAGATTTCTGGAAATATGTTTTCTAAAGGAGCCAGGTGATGTGCCTTCTTATTGACGTCTGATGCACTACATTCCACCAATTCGCACTTTAGAGTACTGTGCATGTAGTATTATGTTTTGTTACGTATGAACAGAGCCTTAATCTCATTTTTATGGCACAATAGCACTTTCAATGGTATTTGCTTACTATCTGTTAAAGTACATTTTATTTACAGTTTCAAAACAAACACAAGCTCCACATAAATGTAGATATAGTAAACATCAAGCTTAAATCAAAATTATACAAGATGTACAATGTATCATTCCATTACATAGCTAGACTAGTGTATGCAGCAGTTACAAGCAAAGACTACTGTATAGACTACATAACATACATTCTTTTTTATAGAAATCTATTATGAACGTATGCCAAAAGTGGGTAGAAGATGAATGTAGGTACTCACACTACAAAAAAAGGGAAAGATGAAAAAGGGGGTGACTGATTAGGAGACTATCTCAGAAAGCATTGTGTAATGTTTGTATAATGTGCAGTTCATAATATACAGTGTTCAAGGAACTGTTTCTCTTTATTCTCATTCTTATTAGGAAGCTTGCTCCTCCTCCATACTCTCACATGATTGTAATTGTAAATTTTTTCAATAGGAAATGCTTCTTATGTGTTCTTGATTAAATCTATTTGATCACCATAACTGAGCGTGATCAATGTTTTAGGGATTTACATGAACTCCCAGACCTAATGAGAGCCTGTTTAAGATCACAGTCCACAAATATTTTAATCTTTGTGTGTCTATACCACATATATTTTACACAATGGCACAATGTAACCTTTACCTGTCATTATCTGACAGTTCCGATCAGAAATGAATCACTGGTATCCACTATTTTCTGAGTAGGATTTTTGCTGCATAAAAATGATTTCAAGATCGGCTGGGATACTAAAGTTGGTATTCAGCATTTTAGGCCAAATGGATCTATTATTTTTTCTTCAAGAGGCAATTCTTAGGCCCTTTCTAAAGTTATCAATGGCTTATTCTAACCAGAGGCTTTCAGATGTTTGTGAATCGTTGACACCAACAATTCTCTTTTTTAGTACCTGAAAAATTAAGTGTGGGGAGCCAAGTACTTGTCTGTCAGTAATTGTGAGAAAATACTATTTTTGAGTGGCCATCACTTTTTTTGCTAAATTTTATTACTTGTTTTTAGACTTTGTACAGAGTGGAACTGCTGTCTAGTTATCAATGTATGTGTTTTGATCCCCATAAAAGGTAAAGATTGGCTAATGATTGGTGCACTTGACTCTCCTCCATAGCAAGTTAAATTTCACCTCTGAACTTCCTACTTTATTATGCCCTTGAGTAGTGTGATGAGGAAAACACATCTTCAGGCCTACCATTTTAGCTTGACTTCTTAAGCTTCAGCCCGTAGTGTGACCTGTTACAATAGCCCTTTTGACAGATGAAAACCAACATTTTAAATATTAGTAAATCACCCCTAAGTAGGACTTGTAGCCCACAATGTAAGGTGAGTGGTATATAAAAGTGGAATATGTTGAAATTAAATGATACTATGTGCTTACAGTGAAAAGGCATCCTAAATTGCCTTTTCACTCTGGCAGGCCTATGTGTCCTATGTAGAAAATCAGTGTACGGATTTAAAAACTAATAGTTTTTCCTGCAAATGCCACCAGCTAGAAACCATTATTTTTAAATGTTATAAAAAATCCAATTTAAGGGTGAAGTCATATTTTTAATAAAAATTCACGAAATTTAACTTTTACAAAGTTACCTTTTACCTACCAGAAGTTCAAGGGAACTAATTAGCATTAGCCTTTACTAACTCCAAGGCTGTCGTCAGCCTTGAATAAGGTATGAACGAGGTGTGAAATTTTCCAAGAAGTTAATCAGGATGTTGACCTTAGCGCCTTTTAAAATATTAAATATTTTTATTCAGAAAGTTACAGATTGTACTTGAATGTAAATGGTCAAAATTCAACAGAGGTCTATTATTCTAACTTAATTATTCAAACAAAGATCAAAAAGAAGTAAAAGATAATACAGATGTTATGTTTAAAGGCTGGTTATTTACAGATTGTAGATTCCTTATGAAGAAAGACATCATGCTTTAATTTCTTCATTGCTTGTTTATAAAGTATAATACTTTCCACAGTAGATTTGGTTTATTTGACTGACTTCAGTGTGTATCAAAATTGAATTTAAAATGTCATCACTGCTAAATGGTTGTAAGGTACTAGGTCCTAGTTCCAACCAATCACAAAAAATTTATTTCCTGCTGTAGCGTAATTCAGACAACTGCCTCAAAGTGGAGGAAAGCTTATAGTCATATAATCAGGTGAAAAAATAATGTTTTTAGGTGTGTAACCATAGTTTGCTTCAACCATGTCTTTCTCCACTTGCTAACACATGCGTCAGAAATGCTTATCTCTAAAGTTTTTAGATGTTCTCTCGCATTTAGGCTGCCAAGATGAGAAAGTGTTGATTAGCTTGCTCAGCTGAAAATGTTTACAATATTATTACACCTGAAGGCTGTCTTGTTCCTTTTTTATGTTCACAGTTTCTGGACACCTACATGCCTCCTTTGATTAACTGTATAAAAGTATATTTAATACTATAAATGTGTGTCTCACCATTATGCATTGAGCATGTTAAGTTCCCACCTTTCAAGGGAACCTTCTGGCTAGCTAAGAATGTGATTCACAGTTTATTCATTTTCTACTGATAATAACCCCTATCAGCTTTCAATTGGCATATGAGAAGATGTCTGTGATGGAGGATATCCCTTTTAGTATTTCCCATGAAAATGTTGTCTTTTTTCCTGAACTCAAAGGTGCTTACCAAGCAACCTATAAGGAGTGGAAGATTTTGCAGAGAACATAGGTCATTATGTTCACCTTATTTTTCACTAAATTGATTTGTAGTACAATAGTAAGGTCAGCCTCAAAGAGAATTTCAGGTCCCTTACTTTTGTGAAGTGCATGGGGATGTACTCCAGGCTGACATGACACTTAAAATGTAGTGATTTGTGAATAGATATTTTAAGACTAAGATCTCTGTCTTACAACCATTCATGCAAAGGGAGCACTATTTCACCAAATGGAATTCAAGGTCTAACATAAGGTGGTGTTGATTATGTTTTGCCAGCTTTTTCAGAAGCCTGAATAAAGATTATCCAGATATGTCAATTGAGTAACTAACCTTATTTGATCTGGTCCAGTGGGAGTGATTCCAGTCCTCCTTTGCACATCTGTTATAATCCAGCTAATTTGCACCACGAAGAAGAAAGTGAAATGAGATCAGAGACACAGTGAAGTTGGCATCTGGCCTTGACTGACAAATCTGCTGAGTACTCCTTGGATTTTTATTAATCGGGTGCACCAACTAGTGTACATATTGAGAAGGCATTCAACATTTTAAATTAAAGATCACTATGAGTCATATACATTTTCAGCTAACATTTGGCTTTTGTCATAAACTGATGAACAATACATTTATCTGCTATTTGTTCCATTTAGTATCAGTGCGTAAATATAAATCCACTGCTAGGATGTTCAATTCTCTATATTATTTGAACTAAACAAATATACCTATGCACAGTGTTTAAACAGACCAATCTCGTCATTTCTGTAGCTTTCTGAATATGGTCCTAGTTCCTTTCACCAAACCCCTGGAACAAGAATCACTATCTTAACAAAGCACATCTCTGTATCTTTACACTATTGTTTGATCACAATGGTGCATTTAATGCTCTGAAATAACATAAGTGAGCCATTAAGTTTTTAGTCTTTTGATTCTAGCTTTAAACTGAATAGAGTGCATGCATTTGATTAGTGTTATGTGTTAAGTCAGTTGTATACTTTCTTTATTCTTTTACAAGTCTTTCTCATGCTTTCTCCATTGAAGGTTTGAAGTCAAGAAACCTCCCTCCTGTGACATGTGATGCTTCTAGATACTGAAAATTAAATTTGAAGCAAGACCACTGCCTGCTTAAGCCATCATCTGGCTCCAGTGCAAGTGCTAAGAGGAACTAACTGGCACAACAAGGCGGAAGAGGAGAGGAAGCTTCAAACAAGGGTTAAAGAGGAACATGAACTAAAGGTTGAGAGTAAAAGGAGCTACTGTCAGAGGGAGGAAAGTGGGGAATGGAGACAGAGACTGCTGAGTAAATGGAGCTAGAGTCACGGAAGAAGAGTAGAGGACAAAGATTTAGAAAAAATATGAAGTGTGCACGGCAGATGTAGGAGGGAGTAGTGGTGGGGAAAATAGAGACGAAGGGTAGAGGATGATTGGTCTTTGAGAAGAAAGGGAGTTTATTATCTGTGTGATAGGTGGAGTGGGAGAAAAAGACAGACATTATTTATGTATTTAATGTAAACAATTATTCAGTAAAAGGGGAGGAGAGGTTTCAGAACCTGACAGGGGTTTGAAAGTATGGGCCTAGCAGTGAATATGGAGGGTAACATAGTTTATTGATAGAAACCAATTTAAAGTAGACAGCTTGAGGCATAGTATTGTTGCATCAATGTGTTGCTTTATTGGTCATTTGTACATTCAAATATGTTGTGGTAGTGAAGAGAAAACACCCTTTTTTTACTTAAAGGGTAAGCATTCCAAAGACCATAGTATTAGCTGCTGGAGAGTTTGGTCTGCAATGATTTCAATATCATATTTGTGTTAACATGTGGTGGAACGATTACATTGTAGTGATTATTACAGGAAATATGTAGAGGACACAGGTCATATTCATCAAAGCTTTGCATCACTCTTGCACCACACAAGGTAACACAAGGACAATGTAAAACCTAGATGAGATTCATCAAGCCATGCCAGGCCAGCATGCTTGGTCCCACAGTGCTTGGTAAACCTGGAGTAACTCTAGGAAGCGTACGTCCCTGCCTTACACTACTCTACCCTGAGAAGACTTTCCATGGGTGAAGTGTGCATGTTCCCATGCACCCACCAATTGATTTTGACCCCTTCAGAGGCTTACCATGAGTGGTAGACGAGGGAATGCATAAAATGCTATGCCTACCCAGCGGAGGTGTAACAAGAAGAAATTGTTTTATTTCTCTTCATGTTTTCCAGCTTCTATGCATGCTGCATTCTGAAACACACGTAGAACGAGTAAAGAGTCACTAAGGATTGTTCTTTCTGCAATAAGTTGCTCCTTCCTACAAAAAACAATCCTGCTGCAATACACAATGAGCTAGCACAAGCAGACGACAGGAATGTGTCATATAACAATAAATATGGTGCATATCTGCACTCTCCCTGTCAACACAATGTGGTGCTGCATTGGTTGACATGTGTGACATTTTTGATAAATATATCCCTCTAAATTATGGAATGAATGGGGTTTCAAAGAGGACAATGCTTTGGTAAAAAGGATTTGGCAAATCTTGGGTGAAAATAAGTGATCACTATATAGAATAATCTATGCAAGGCCTGTCTTACCCAGGAAACTCTACTTTATGTGAAGATATTTTGGCTAGAAATATTCCACCAGCTCTTTTAAAAAATATTCCCCATTTATCTGTCTACTCTTGTTTAACCCCTTAAATGTGGGCTTCGACAAATCACAAACAAACACATTCCCTATCCAGTGCCTCTGTCAGTCATTGACCGACCACAACAGGAACAGATCAAACCAGTGCCGAAGGGAGTCGAAAAGTGAAATTTCAATGGAGCTTGGTTTGATCCATTCCTGTCGCAGGCACTAGGCCCAGAGTTTTAACTAGGATAAGAGGGGGAAGACTGGGTGATAAGACATTTTTGGATTCCTCCTGATCCTAGAAGTTTGCATCACAGAAAGTTAATAGTTAATGAGCTGTGTGACTTTAGCCAGCCAAAGGTTTTAGGGCATTGTGTGTAAGAAAACCTTGTGGGAATCATGCAAGGTACACTTATGGAATTGCCTGGGTTTCTAGTTTTAATAAATGTCTAAGGTTGGTTGGTTCCATAGGGGGTAGTCTAGCACAGCTCCAAATATTGCAGCTACCTCTACCGCTGATGTCTCCAGGCAGAGCTTTAGGGCCTTTTGTGTGATAGTTTCTTGACCCATCCAGACAGGAGTGGCACTGTTATGTTCAGGAGACCTGTGGGAGCTCTGGGTTGTACAAAAGTTGTAGATCCCCACAGATTCTGAAACTTTCTGAACAGATATGTGAGTAAAATGTGTGTTTTTAGCCAACATTTGAGGTTTGCATGTGCTTCTGGGTAAGAAAACCTTATTGAGAGCCACAGAAGTAGCATCACCCTGGATTGCCTTATGTTCCTGGATATAAAAAATTGTGCAGGATTGCCAGGTTTACCTTGATGCCCACTGAGCTAGGGCCTGAAATCCACAACTGTCATCTGTGGAAATAAATGGCAGTTTTCAATGGAAAAATATGGTCCATTCCGGTCACAGTTACTAGGCCAATTGATAAAAGAGAGGTACCATTTTTATAGGGACGCATGGGGCAATGTTGGGTGGTAGGAAATGTGTGAATCTCCACAGATTAAAGAACGTTTTGCCACAGAAATGTGAGGAAATGTGTGTTTTTTGCAAAAGTCTGAGACATGCAAGGGCTTCTGGGTAACATTACATAGTGAGAGACATGCAAGACTCCCCACCCTAGATTCCCCTAGGTGTGGTTATTAATAATGTGCAGGTTTGCTAGGTTTCCCTATGTGCCCGCTGAGCCAGGGCCCACAATTCACAGCTCCCCACATTGCAAAAAAGTGTCAGTTTTCAGTGGAAATATGTGATGTGCCCAGGTTGCAGTTTGGGCCCTTTCCAGTTGCGAAACTGGCATACCATTTTTGTCAGGAGACTTTGGGGAATGCTGGGTGGTAGGAAATGTGTGGCTTTCCACAAATTGCAGAACTTTCTATTACAGAAATGTGAGGAAATTGTGCGGCATACTTTAAAGCCCCTAGCGCCATTCTAATGCCACATTCATGTCAAATTTTTTATCATGCTAATGTGGCGTTAGAAGGCCAAAAATGGCACGCCATATTTACATAGTGGTGTAATGCATGCATTGCCCCACTTTGTATCCCTTTATGCTACATTGTGCCTAGCCAGTGTAGGAGGCTGGCCCTTTATGTAGTGTACAAAACTAGGTACAATGTGTAGGGGGTCCAGGCAACCACACACTGGCAAAAATCAGATCACATAATGCTCCAATTTGTAGGGTAGCTGGTCGAGCAGCTAGGCTAATCCAGTAGATGTGCTAAGCATTTGTTGTACTCACTGTATCACTCATGCACCACACACACTCAATGAACAACATGAGACCAGAATTTATAAAAAATACTTCAGGTTTTTATATACTTTGTAAGACAAAGATGGTTAAGATATGTTAAGTACTTTTCGAGTTATGATTTTGTCAAAGTTTTAATAAAATTTCTGTGCGTAATTGAGCACCAAAGGAAATCAATGGAAGCCCACATATAAAAATGCATAAAAAAATCTCACAGGTGGGTTACCGGTCTCTTCTTTTGCAGGATGGTTGACGAGGATTGTGGGCACCCTGTGCCAGCTGAAGAGTTAGGTTTAAAAGTGGTGCCTTAGGTTCCCCTTGGGCTCAGAACGGCTGGTTGCAGGGTGAATTGGAGGTCTTGGTGGCTGTGGGCACTGGAGCCCTTTGGAGCTGGAGGTAAGTCTTCTTCCGGGGGCCTTGCAGGATGATGAGGGTGCTCTGGTGGGAGGGTTTTCCTGAAGTCCGTCAAATGGGGCTTCCTCCTGGTCCAGTTGCAGCTTTTGTGAGAGCTGTTTTTGCTGTTGTCTGATATGCACTGACCAGTACCTGGGGTATTGGCGCAACTCAGTCACAAGAGAGCACAGTGCCACTAAAGTTGGCACACTTGTAGGTCTCATCAGGGCTGTTGTTGGTTGTGTCATTAGGTCTGTCTGCAACTTCCGGTTGAGGAGATATCGGCCAGTCGTTAAAGTGCCCTCACCAGTTTTCTGGTTCTTTGCAGGTTTCTTTTGGTTCTTGAGTGGTGCCTCCACTTAGGAGGGAGTTCTTGGGCTATTTGCAAAGCCTGGAGGACCTCTGGGATTTTTTAGGTCAGTGCAGTAGTCAACTCCTCCGCAGCGGCATTTCTCGGGACTCTGGTGCAGCAAGCAGGGGTCTTGGAGCCTCTCCTGGTGCAGCAGCTCCTCTGTTCTTGTGCTGTTGAGTTCTTTGAAGCTGTCTTCTTTTCTTCCTGATGAATTTGATTTCCTAGTCTTGGTGAGCCTACCAAATACTGAAATTAGTGGCAGTTTTAGGGGGAACCTGGTAGTGTCCAATGGGACAATTAGCCTTGTGTGGCTACACCCACTACAGTGACCACTTCCTGTTGGAAGGGTCACTACCCCAAACCTCATTGGCTATTTTCCTGCCATCCAACATGGAGGAAAATTAAATGGAGGGTCCACTTCACCTGCAAGCCTCTAGGGTGGTGCTTGCTCAGTGAGACCCCCTCCTTCTACCCTTTGTGTGGTTTCCCACCTTTGCTCCCACTAAAAGTGGGGGTTGGCAAAGGGGGAAGCCATATGCTGCTATCAGCAGGCCTGAGGGCTTGAGTGTCAAGGGCAGTAGCCATTTGAAGCTCACCACCAGGGGAATGTACATTCCTGAGGAAGGGGGTGTTAGCTCCTCCACCCATGAAGAGCATTGTCTCACAAACCAGGGAGACGGGGCTCTCCCCCAGGGTTTATGTATTGGCAGTCTGGAGGTGGCATGCTGGATGGAACCATGCCAGTTAGGTTATCTTTTGCAAGGGGCACCTCTAAGGTGACCCTTGGGTACATTTAGGGATAAATCCAATGCTGGTACCAGTTTGGATTTATCATCCTGAGTTGTGTGATACCAAACAACACAGTGTGCAGAGTATTTGACCAGTGTCCAGTACATGTACTTAAAATGGCTGCTCAGTTCTATCACTATGTCCTATGTTTGGCAAGGACACAGTGGGGCATACTGATCATGCAGCTATGCCCTCACATATAGTATGGTGCACCCTGGCTTAGGGATGGAAGGCCAGCTACAGGGGTGACTTACACATAACATATGTAGTGTAGGGTGGACAGGGCACATACTATGTCGAATTTGACTTTTTAGGTTTGCCCCAGAACACTCAGCCTGCATTGGCAGTGCTGGATGCATCTGGGTGCAGTGGGGGGCTAACTATGCAAAAAGAGGCCTTCTCTGACAGCCAGGCATAATGTATGCAAAGGGGGCGTTCCCCCATTAGGGGGGCCGAAAATGGCACAAAGAAATCTAAGATATTTCTTAGCATTAATTTTTTCGGGCACTTTTAATGCCTGCTCAGATCAGGCGTTAAAAGGAGGCTTTCATTTGTAACAATGGGCCTCTGAGTTCTTTGCAGAATTAGCATCAACATTTTTGATGCAAACCATGCAAAGCGCCAGACTATCATAAAAAATACTGACGCTAGTCCCCTAACTACCGCGATGGTGCACCCTATTTTGAATATGGCACACGCATGGTGACACTAGGGGGACACTAAGGGGTGCAAGAAAAGTGGCATTGCACTTTTCTTATGTTCCTGTGAGGTTTATGCCAAAGTTGAGGTTTGCAAGGGCTTCTTGGTAAAATCATCTAATGAGAGCCACGCAAGTCAAACCACCCTGGATTACCATAGAAGTCTAGCTGTCACAAATGAGTGGGTTTGCTTGGTTTCTTTCGGTGCCAGCTGAGCTAGGGCCTAAGATCCATAGATTTTAAATGGCAAAATGTGATGGTTTTCATGTTGAGTCGTTATCATGCTGGGTTTTTGGCCCTTTGTTTATGTGACCCCTAGGCCTACCCCCAGAAGTGAGGTACCATTTCTATTGGCAAATGTGGGGGAATGCTTGGTAGTAACAGGTTTGTACCCCACCCCCAACAGATTCCAAAATTTCAACGTATAGAAATGGGAATGTAGAGTTTAAGGTTTATGGGTAAGGAAACCTCATGGGAGCCACACATGTCACCCCACCATAAATTCCCCTAGCTGTCTAATTATAAAAAATTTACAGACTTGCTAGGTTTCCCCAGGTGCTGGCTGAACTAGGACCCAAACCCCACAAGTACCCAAATTGCAAAAAAAAAGGTCAGTTTTCTGTGGAATATTGTGATGTGTCTATAGTGCATTTTGGGATGTATAGTGTTGCAGGTACTTGTCTACCCACAAAAGTGAGGTACCATTTTTATAGAGAGAGATGAGAGAATGCTAGGTGGTAAGAAATATGTGGCTCCACATAGATTCTAGAACCTTCCATCACAGAAATGTTTGTGGCTAAGTTCTGAGGTTTACAATGGCTTCTAAGTAAGAATCGGTGGTGAGAGACATGCAAGTCATTGCACCATGGATTCCCTGTGTCTAGTTGTAAGAAATGTCAGGTTTGCTAGATTTCCCTAGATGTCAGCTGAGCTAGAACCAAAGATCCAGAGCTACCAATATTGCTAAAACGGGCAATTTATAGTGGAAAAATGTGGTAAGTCCACATTGCATTTTGGGCCCTTTCCTGTTATGGGCACTAGGCCTATCCAGATTAGTAAGGTACCTTTTTTATTGGAAAATGTGAGGGGACAGTGGATGGAAGGAAATTTGTGGATCTCAGTAGATTCAAGAGGCTTTCCTCACAGAAATATGAGGACAATTGGAGTGTTTAGTCAATGTTTTAGGGTTGCAACAGCTTCTGAGTAAGGAATGATGGTGAGAGCCATTGTAGTCACCTCACCTAGGATTACCCATGGTTTTCAAACATGTCAGGTTTTTCAGGTTTCCGTAGGTACCACCTCAAAGTCACCTACACAAGTGAGGTGCCATTTTTTTTGGAAGACATGGGGACACAGAATAGTTCAACATTTGTTATTACCAATTTGATTTTGCTGCATTTGTTCCTTCCAAATGTAAGCCAATGTATATGAAAGACATTTTGAAAAATGCCCTCTGAATCAGATGCTAGTATCAATACCCACAAATTCAGAGAAGCACAAATAACCACCACTTTTAAACTCCATATCTGATCGACATTTCAGAAAAACATAGGTTTCCATAATACCCATTTTTCACTTTACATATTTCAACATATATGTGTACTCTGTATGAAGAATGAAAAAACAATGTTAAGTTGCAGCTCACTTCTTGGCAATGGATACCTCAGGTTCTTTGACTGCCTACAAACCCTATATATCCAGGCAACCAGAAGGGTCCAGTGGACCCACTTGCATCCTGCTTTTGTAAACTGGCCAGTATGAAAAATGGTTTAGATGAAAATGTCCTAAATGGCCATTTTTCTTACACATGTTTAATATTTCCTTATTCCAAAAGTTAGTTTAGTTGAGAAATGAAAGCTTTGGGGATCTACACACATTACCCCTTGCTAAATTCACAATTTTGTCTTTAGCTTTCCTGGATCACACATGAGCTTCACATTGGTTTCCACCACAAACCTGAAGTAGGGTGAAAACACAAAAAATAGAACAAATTAGCTACCTATTTGAAAAATGCCAAAACATTTTAAAAAACAGTTTTTTGATTCAGCTCTGCATGTTCCTGAAAGTTGAGAAGATGATGAATTTAGCATAGATATCCTTTCATGTATGCCTTTTTTGGCTTAAAACTAGACAGTGTTTTGCTTAGCATTTTTTTTCTGTATTTCCCTAAAATCTCAAATATTAGCTATATTTTACCTATTTTCTTGGTCCCTTCCATAAGACTCCACAAACCCTGCAAGGATACGAATTTCGCTTGGATATCTTATGTGGGATAAATGTTATGTTGAACAAAGAGCAAACTACCCCAAATCGCCAAAAAAGTGTTCACCGCTAGGGGCTGGGAGGAGGTAAAGTCTCAGCAGTTAAAACGTTAGAGACGTGGAAGTTCCACAGAGCTTGGAGGAAGCTCACACTAATGCACTATGATGATGGTCTACAATTTTGTTAATTTTATTGTATTGGTTTAGCGATCATCTCTCCAATACTAGGTATGGAGTTCATGAAAAATGTATAGCTAGTTGAGCGCTTCTCTTGTTCTCCCTGTTGTCATCTGGCTGTACACATTTGCTACCTTGGGAAGATTTCTGCAAACATCCCCTCTCCATATCAATAATGTAATTGCTAAAAAAAATACAAAAGCACTTCCAAGATAGTTGCACTGGCCCCAAAAGAAACACTAGATCACTGTTCTCATATGTGAAAGGATGCAGGCTTCTCGCATGTGTCTCACAAAAAAAGTTCACAAGTACAAATGCTAATTCCATTAACTGGATACTCCTGAAAAACTGTGCAGCTGTGAAACTTGAATTTACTGTTTAATTTACAATTTTGATCAGGTATATTTTGAAAACGCTAATTTTGGCAAGGGAAGGAAAGCTAAAAAGGTATGGCTGACATCTGACCTAAACAAAAGCCAATCTTGCCATACATTATCAATGACTAGGACACACTTTTGAGGACAACATAAGCGGCAGGAAGTAGTACTTAAAGGGAAAATTTGCATTCATGGGACCTCATTTACAAGGCCCTAGCGGCACACTGCGCAACCGGAGTGGCATTATTTTGATGCTATGGTGGTACAGAGTGCCAGCATATATTTACAAGGCCACGCAAATCCATCTTGCGTAGTTTTCATGGTCTTGTAAATATGGTCCCCTTTCATGCATAACTCTGCATGAAAGGGACATTCCGTGTGTTTTGTGGGTGTCTCCATGCAACAAACATCAAACCTAACAGAATCTGATGCATTCCCAGATTTACAAGGCTGGGAATGTGCCTTTTTACAATGCCACCTCAGGGTTGGCGTTAAAGTGGTGCAACGTGAAGAAATATCATTATTTCTTCATGTTTTTTCCTATTTCTATGTGTGCTGCATATGGAAAGAGGAAAATGCCATTAATGATTGTTTATGCACTGGAAGGTGTCCCTTCCTGCATATAAACAATCATCCCTGCAAAGCATTCACCCTTGCATCATGGTGCAAAGGTGCCTGCATTGGCGCTAAGCAGCAGTTTGTTCTCCAGTGCGGAGAAAAGTACAGGGATGTCTGGTATTTCTGTAAATACAACGCATCCCTGCACTTTCAAAATTACGCAGCGTGGCACAGCAAGCTGGTTTGCATCACCACACTGAATCATTTCCTAATAAATGAGGCCCATCGTTTGGTTTGATTGCTTCTAATTGTCAACATTGGTCTAAAGATGGATGTACCACATCTGGCTGGATTCTGATGCAACAACCTCTTACATTAGTTAATAGTATATGGCCAGTGGAAACTATGGATCCCCTCAAACCTAATTTTATGTTTCAGATAAATTTCAATGCTTATACTTCTTCTTGAGTTCTTAGAGTCTACATGCATCCTATGGCCCCTGTTGTAAGCAAGCCTTTAAATTCCGATGTCTGTGGTAACTACAAGTACTGCACATATCGAAAATTGAGGTATTGGGGTCATCACTGCACCACGTTCAGTTTTTACCAGATCCAGGTCAGAAGGCCAAACCTATAAAACTGTACTGGAGTAAAATGCCCCATGAATACCGATACAAGCGGAATTTGGTGTGGTAAGCACGAAATTCCGTATGTTACAACTAATTACCTGATGAAATTCGGATAATGAAGTATTTACTACACCTGAATAATCGTCAAACCCTGGGCCAAAATACTCCAGCACCTTCCACATTACTAGAATCAGGCCTCTGAAAAAAACACTTAAACTTCTTTTTCACATTGTATTTGAAAACGTTGGAGGTCAGTTAGCGTGTCCTGTGTCCTGTATAAATAAACAGACTTGCTCACCCATTACTTATCGTGAAGCCTAGAATGATATTTCTGCTACTTGCTTGTAGATACTGAAATGATTTACGTTCTAAACAGCAGATGTAAATTGTGTGCATTTGGAACTTTTACTATGATGACGCAGATTTACGTTCTTTTATATTTTACTGCAGTACATTTTAAAGATATCATATGTGCAGAGAGCAGAAAGGGCGACAAAGAAACCTAAAGCATGAAATGAATGATGCTGCTGGCAAATTCGATCAGATAATCATACAAAGCAGAGCACTTTGAGTCTTTATAAAAAGACCAATATATTGCAATAGAAATGCAGTCTGTCAGTGTGCTGAGGTGATAAGGATTCCGGGGCAGCTGAGTCAATTGAACTGAAGTATTAATCTTTAGTTTCCGAGTGATATAGATGTTTTCGTCTTTCTACTTCAAAATTTCAATTTGGAAATCAGGAGAGCAACCTACAAATAATATGAACCTCAATAAAAGTACTGCTAGTTGAATAGAAAATGTCATGCATTTACACATATTCAAAGTCCCATATTTCACAATGTATAAAAAATATTTTGTGTAAATCAGTTAATTTACCCAGTCGTACTCTGTGCTATAGCCCTTCAATTTTACTGCTACCATGTTCAATTTCTTTTTACACTTCCCTTATGCTTTCTTTAGTATGGAGATGAACTGGGAAAAGGGCCTGTGCGAAGAGAGATTCTTTTTCCATTCCCACACAGGAGCGGGTGCAGTGTGAGGCCACCGTTTTTAAACAAAATTTAGCAGAGAACCCTGCTCATTACATATTCACTGCCTGGGACCAGAGAAGCACCTCATAATTCTCTGTGAGGAGGTTAAAAATTTACATAGTTTCCGTGTGGTGGCCCATGAAGGAGAGGGGCACCACATTTTCTTTATTTTATTTCACGATTCGGAACTCCAAAGAGATCCACATGTACAATAATCATCAACTACAATACATAGAGTGGGGATAAAATCTGTGAAAAATATGTAAACAGGGTAATCTATAAAATTCAGTACAGCCAGATCGCTGCCCAACAATCTTAACATAGAATGCTGTTCAATACCATAATGAATAAATCAACAATCATAAAAGAAAACTTCTGTAAAATGACTTTGATTCTTGACCCCTCAAGCCAAATTCACAGTGGTGATCCCATACAAAAAGTTCTAATATATAAAAGGATAAATCAATTAAAGATATGATTGCATTAAATCCCCCAATTAATAATCAGACCAACAAATATTTAAATATCTTCAAATCTAAAAATCCTAAATCTGAGTAAATCCTTTTATGGCCTATACAAAGAGTTCAAAACCTCTAATACTAAGTAAATATTTAGATGGATAAACCGTAAAATTCACTGCATCCGGATTATTGCCCAGCATATTTATGATAAAATAACAATACCATACCAATCTGCTGTATAAAAAGTGCATTAGACCTAAGATGATGGCTACTGAAAAATGCCTATGCATCTCCGCCTCACTGGCTTATTTCACAGTTTATACTCTTATAGAGTGTTGTATGCTAAAGGATAATTCATTCGGAGAACACATTCTTATTACAACCACCAGTAGGTGATAAAATCAATAAAGATTTAAAAAAGACTTAAAAAACGTAAACGTCCTAAAGCAGAATAATTCATTCGGTGGCTTGTACATAAACTCGAACGCCTCTCCCACTGAGTGAATATTAAAATTGAAATAAAGCTGTTTCAGCACTTTTTTCCTTAATAAAGCTAAAGAGGGACACACAAACAGCACATGTTTAAAGTTCTGCACCCCAGAGTGACAAGGATCACAAATGTTCGAAAATCCATCCCACTTGGAGGTTAATTCTTTGAGGGACAATCTATCTAGTCTCAACATAATAAAAAAGCGCTGTACCTCATGTGGTAAATTCAATAATAAATATGGTTGTGGATATTTAAAAATCACTGAATAGGTTAAAGGCAAAAGCCTCCACTTTTGGCGACAGGACTCAATATCCAACAGGAAAATTTTACCCCTTATAGCCTCTTTTGGGCACTTTTTAAATTAAAGGGGCGGTAGAGATAAGATAAGAATCAAACTCAAGCAGCTGCACAGCGAGGTTATAATTTCTTTAAAAAACTGAGATTTTTCTCTTAGTGTACCAAAGATTTCTTTGTATGCTAAATGATTCTGCACTGTGTACTAGACAAAAGGCCGTCTGGACTACCACCGCTAGGCCCTGTGCATAGGCACTTTTAATATCGCATTCAAGCCTTAAGGCTGCCACAGATGCTGAGTTGGTACAGAAGACCAGACATCTTAAGATCCGCCCTTCTATCTTATTTAAAAACTCCCATTTAGAAATGTCAGTACCTTCTATGGCATACAAAATGGTGGCCGGAATCTTAGCTTGACATCAGTCAATAAATTAGTAAAATGCCTCCGGCCAACCGCGTTGTAAAAGACCAACAGACAATGTGCCTCAGAAAGAGCCTTACTGACATTATTACATATATGGTCTCGGTCACTGAGTGAACAGGATAAGGTTTTTCCCAGGAATCAATTGGATTTTACCCGCTCCAGCCTCTGATGTCCCATGGACCAGGAGGAATTAATTTTTTTATGAGATTTATTCCCTAAAATGCAAACCACTTGATACTTTAGTGCATTCATTTTTATTTAAATTAATACTTTTGTGAAGGCGTAATACTCTTTAACTGACCTCTCTGAATGATATTTCCCATGGATACAGAAAAGCAGTTTTGTGCATCTTCATTCCAGTCATTAATATGTCTCACGGTCATTTCAAGCATTTCTTTCACAGATAACATTTTCAAAGGGGACCAGGGGATTCTACCTGTTTTCCCATTGAAGTTAATATCCTGCCCCTTGAAATTCCATGTCTCGATTGAGGACAGATGGAGTCTTAGCATAAGACTATGGATCTTATGGTCACTAAACGGGGTATCGACATTTATCATATTGTCTACTAGTTGGGCTATGGTAAAAGTGGCCAAAAAGTAATTGATAATGGAGCTGCTTTGATGAGATTTGTGGGTAAAGGCTGCTGGGGAATCCGAGTGAAATCGACCATTTAAAATTATGCAACTAAGTTCCCTCAAGCCTTTTAATAAAATGTACCCCCTTTAATCCGTCCTAATTCTTGGGGGAAATGAAACAGGAGGAATATTGAGAACAGATTCCCTCTCTATGTCACAAAAAATGGAAAGAGATTTTGCAATTTAAGTCCCTTGATAATAGTATTTCATGTATACTTTCTTGGGAGTTTGAACAAATGGGGGAAAAACAGGGAAACATGTGTATTAACATCTTATTGCGCTCCTTATCAGGGGGAATATAAGCATTTACTATTAACATAGGTGTTCTCCTACCATCCTCCATTCTTGGGAGTGTCTCTAATTATCTGGTAGGATTTCAGTGGGATGAAAACATTACATACTCCCATTTATACCTATTACTTAAAAGCATCGCAGTTCCCCCTTTTGCATGCCCTTATTTGGACAGCTGTGTCTTTCGACAGAAGACTACGTACCCCGGATAAGAGAAATCAGTTACACTCCAGGTTTCTTGAATGTAGATTAGATCAGCCTGAAGGGAGCAGATGTAATCTAATTTTCTGAAATGATTCTCTATTCCCGCAGCATTCCAAGAGACCAATGAAATTTACGGTTAAAGACATGGTTGTGGTAACTTAGGGCCCTTGCCAACCAACTCCAACTGTCCTGCTTAGGACCCAACAGTTGAAAAGGAACATCTTCCACAAGCATAACCACTATTTCTCAATGGGAGACAGAGACTTTAACATTTTCCAGGGAGGAAGAGCTAGGATCTCGTCCGTGGAGAAAATTATTCAGGTCAGGAATGCATTAGAGGGGGACTGCTGTCTAAACAAATGTGAGGCTTTACCCCAACCTGGAACCACTTCTATGCCTTTACATTACAGTTGCTCAGAGTTAGCTAGAATCAATTTTACAATTGTTTTAGAATAAAACCAGACTTTTGTCTTTGTTGTTCCTAGGCCTTGCTCTAGGTACACACGGGAGATATCACTACTTTCAATTAATTTTAACTCATCCATATATCTCTGAAGCAGGAAATTAAAAGAGAGCAGTTCAGAATTAAGTTCAAATCTAATAAAGCAGAAACCTCAAGGCATACAGGCGTCTCAGTAGACTGAGAGATATCCTTCACCTTACAGATGGCATCCCCACCACTTATAGTGTCAGATTTTACGTTCGGAGCCACTGAGTTTGATTTCACATTGCAAAATTAATCAGCACATGGATTTAAGGGAGATGAAACCCTCTTTGCGATAGGTGGGTTTATCTGATTGCCCGGTGAAGGACCCCACAGGGGGGGACAGGTCGAATTCTTACCAAGGTGGGGAGGATCCTACATCATCCAAGTCCGTAGACTTGTCCTTACTTGGGTCCTGTTCATGATCTTCCTTGTGGGAGGAAGTTCCTGCAAGTCCCGAGTCATGAAACTTGACGTTTCTTGTTTTTTGGGGGAAATTCGCCGTTTGCCCTTCCCGTCTTTTTCCCTTTTTATGTCTTTCCCATTTTCCTCTCTTTATCTGCTTGGTTGGTGGTTGCTGTCCCATTGTGGTCAGCAATCGAAGTATTCAAGCGTATTTTAGAAGGTGGACCAAAGATAGGGTCAGGGGCCACTGGGTAAGGCAACTCTTTTTCGGAGTTTACAGGAACCAAAGTATGTGGAAGAAGGAGGGGACTTTAAAATAGTTTTTCCAGAGAGTAGTCAACACTATCTTGATGGAGGGTTTCCTTGGAGTTCAACAATTTAAAGAACGCTTAGGGTTTACCTGCCTGGGTTCCCTTGTTTGAATAATCAGGGTATTTAGGTGAGTTCACGTTCGAACAGGTGTCCAAGACGCACAATGGTATACTGGAGCTGCAACGCCCCAATTTTTTGTGAACTTCCTTTGTGGCCACCAAGAGCTTCTCATCCAGAATTGGCCCATCCTTCTTTTGGTCCATCAGAGCTTTCAATATAACCATCAGAATCTCTTGAGTATAATTGAAACTGTTTTTTGATTTTTCCAAAAGTTCTAGAATGGACAATAATATTCTCTCTAAGCATTTAATGGACTCCAAGATTACTGTGTGTTGATCCAAAGGATCATTTGGAGAATTTTCAGGGATCATAAAATCAGGGGTCAATGAAGAAAGTAATGGGGACAGAGTTAGATCGGAAGGGGTACTACTAAAGAGCCTCAGACCAGATTCATCCCTACCATCCAGTGATGGGGTCACAGAGCAGGAGTGGGAAAGGCTCCTTACTCCTTGCGTACCATTCACCTCAAATTAGGCAGGGTGTAGTCTCCTACTCCAGGAGTGGATCCCATGTTGATAGAGGGCAGATTATTATTCTCCGAGTTCCCCCCAGTAGGGGACGGCTTACTGCCCAGGGGTTTTGAGTCCCTATCCTTTCCAGAGGTATCCAGAATTCTGATTATTGAGTCAAATTCCTCCTTAGATGCTGGTTCGTCAGTAATCTCTTTTTGAAAAAAAGGGAGAATGGTGCATGAGCTTTTTCCAACAGAGAAATTCCCTTGTTTCTGAAGGGATTCGTCTTTTTACATGCCCAAATTAGAAAAGCTCTACCAATTTAAAGATGTTTGGCCGTCATAGTCAAGGATGGGACTGCTGGAAGGAATTAGCCAACAAATTGATATAATTGATGTAGATGTGGATGTGGTGAAAAGAGCAATCTTTACTCTTTTCCTTTTCCAATAAAAACGAGCATTCCAAAACACGGGGTCAGTTAACACAGAAAGGAGACTAAGTAGGGAGCCCCCAAGAAGTACAGGCTGCACTGGCCTTATGCCAGTCGCTTCGGCTCCACCTCAGGGGTCCTCAACTCTAAGCTTTTACTTTCTCACCCCCTAGTTCATCCCTTGTTTCAAATTCAAAGTTCAAATTCAAAGTTCAATTCAGTTCAGTTTCAAAATCTCAGCACCCTGCTTTGCTTTACGGCCGCCGTCACTGCCGGCCCCCTTCTAACCCCAACAGGGATCGTACAGGAATCATACCACAGAATCTCTGCCGGCAGCTTGGGCGGGCAAGGCAATGCTGGAGGCTGCTGCGGGTCCTCCTCCGGTTTTCGGCAGAGACTACTCCTCCTTCTCCTCCCACGCTATGCCTTTGCAGTTGCGCAGGGGGGGGGCGAGCACTGTGGGGAAAGTTCTTGGCACACGCTCCGAGTTCCGAGCCGAGTTCCGAGCCGTGAACCCTACGGTGTCCTTCAATGTCAGTGTGGCTCTGCATCTCTTGTATCTCTGCCTGGTCCGGATATCATAGATATGTAAATCCAGCACTTCCGGGTCGCATCAATCATGCAAGCATCACTGAGTCCCAGAGGAAAACACTAAAATGTCAAAGCAGGTGTTTGTGTGTTCGGACATCCTTTCTTTAAAAAAGACCTGCGTTCATTGAGGTTACCTTAGGCCCTTGTCCCCTACTTATCATCAGTGAAATCAGTACAGTCAAGCCATTATACGAATAGAAATGGATTTGTGATAATATAATCTGAAGCAGAGAAAGCGGTATTTGCTGGTGCCTCAGCACCAAGTAGAAATGTGATATGTAAAATCTCGGAGGAATGTTCTTCACTTTACCTGCCCATTTTCCTACTCATGACAGTTGAAACACATTTCATTATATTCAACATGGTCTGCTAAGGAAATTTTCTTTGCTGAATGTCATAAGCCACTTGTTCCATACACTATTGTTGCATTTATTCCAAATAGTGAACCTATATGAGAAAAAATGATTGTTCAAGCTGAGGATACTAACTCAAACAATTTAGGGCCTCATTACGAGCCTGACATACCAAGGACTACCAGCCTTGGGATGATGGTCAGACCTCTGCAACTGTGGTGGTCTGACCACCTGTGAGAAAGTAGCCTCTTTCTAGCATGGGTACCCCCATTTTTGACCTCTTTGTCAGTGTTTGTCAGTGTGCTTTTACTATCTCACTGAGATCCTGCTAGTTAGGACCCAGTGCTCATGGTTTGTGGCCTACATGTCAGAATGGTTTACTGTTTTGTCAGTATGCTTGACTGTATCACTGGAGTCCTGCCAACTAGAACTCCAGTGTTTATGCTCTCTCTGATTCCAAATTTGCACTTATATACTGGTAACTCAGTATTCCACTCCAAATTGGCATACTGGACCCGTCTTAGAAGTCCCTAGTATATGGTACCCAGGTATCCAGGGCATTGGGGTTCCAGGAGATTCTTATGGGCTGCAGCATTTCTTTTACCAACCATAAGGAACTCATACAAACACTTCTTCAGGACTGCCATTGCAGCCTGAGTGGAATAGTGTAAGCACTATTTCACAGACATTTTCACTGCACCTAGTCACCTATATATTTAACCTTCAGACCCTGAAGGCTAGGTGCATAATACCTGTGTGTGAGGGAACACCATTATAAGTGTGCACTACAAATAGATCAACACTTATATGTAGCTTCACAATGGTAACTCCGAATATGGTCATGTGAGGTGTCTAGGACTGAGAAATTGTACCCCCAATCAGATTCTGGTATTGGGGGGGCAATTCCATGCACCCCTGGGGGCTCCACCAGTACTGCCAAACCAGCTCTCTGAGGTTTCCACTGCAGCCCCAGCTGCTACCACCTCACAGACAGGTTTCTGTCCTCCTTGGGCTTGAGCAGCTCAATCCCAGGAAGGCAGAACAATGCATTTCCTTTAGGAGAGGGGTGGTACACCCTCTCCCTTTGGAAATAGGATTTACAGGCATGGGACGGGTATCCTCCCAGAGCCTCTGGAAATGCTTTGAAGGGCACAGAAGGTGCCCTCATTGCATAATCCAGTCTACACCGGTTGAGGGACCCCCCCAGACCCTGCTCTGGAGCAAAACTGGACAAAGGAAAGGAGAGTGACCACTCCCCTGTCCATCACCACCCCAGGGCTGGTGCCCAGAGATCCTCCACAGTGTCCCTGGGATCTGCCATTTAATTTTCAGGATGTTCAGGGAAATCTAGGAGCATCTGAGTGGCCAGTGCCAGCAGGTGACATCAGAGACGCCTCCTGATAGGTGCTTACCTGGTTAGGTGACCAATCCCCATCTCAGGGCTATTTAGGGTCTCTCCTCTGGGTGTTTTCTCAGATTCGGATTTCAAGACTCCAACAGGACTCCTCTGCATCCTCTGCTTCATCTTCTACTGTCGGATCAACCGCAGAACTGCTCCAGGAACTCTACAACTTGCAACAAAGTATCAAAGGTGGCTACTGCAACTCTGTAACCTTAGCTCCTGCCAGCATTTGCAACAGTTTCCAAGGTGTGCATGCTCTGAGTACTCCCTGTCTTCACCCTGCACCAGAAGAACTGAAGGAATCTTCAGTAGAGTAACGGAGTCACTTCCCTGCTCCTGCAGGCACCTTCTGAGATGACGACCGATTGTCTGGAACTCCTCTCCTGACGACGAGCATGCTCCCTGGAACATAGGTGGACGACCAACATGACCGAGACTATCCTAAGGTCCAGCTGTCCAAATTTGGAGGAGGTAAGAGCTTGTCTTCCCGGTTTGCAACAGTACACCTGTGCACCGTGTCATCTCTAGCTCCTTGGGCTTCTGTGCACTTCTTCCAAGAATCCTTCATGCACAGTGTAGCCTACATCCCCGGCACTCTATCCTGCAATGCACAACTCACTGAGTTGTTCTCCAGTGGCTTGGGACTTTCCTTTGTTGTGCTGCACCAACTGCAATTTGCACCTTCTTTGTCCCCATGTCCTGGGACACCCGTGGGTGCTGCCTGGTCATCTGTGGGCTCTTTCCAGTGTTGGGAGCCCACTCTGCATCCTCAGTCCACTTCCCTGTCCATCACCACCCCAGGGGTGGTGCCCAGAGCTCCTCCAGAGTATCCCTGGCATTAGCCATCTTAGATTCAAAGGTGTGGGGACCCCCTGGAGACCTCTGAGTGGCCAGTGCCAGCAGGTGATGTCAGAGACCCCTCCTTTTAGGTGCATACCTGGGTGGGTAACTAGTCCCCCTCTTAGGGCTATTTAGGGTCTCTCCTCTGGGTGTTTCCTCAGATTCAGTTTGCAAGATTCCTCCAGGACTCCTCTGCATCCTCTGCTTCAGCTTCTGACTGTCGGATGAACCCCCGGCTGCTCCAGGAACCGCTGTAACTGCAACAAAGTATCCAGGATGACTCCTGTGACCTGCAACTTCAGCTCCAGCCAGCATTTGCAACGTTTTCCAAGGTGTGCAAGCTCTAATGACCGCCTGTCTTCACCCTGCACCAGAAGAACCAAAGGAATCTCCCGTGGAGTGATGGAGTCAAGTCCCTGCTTCAGGAGGCACCCTTCTACGATGACAACCAGTACTCTGGGACTCCCCTCCTGATGACGGGCTTGCTCCCTGGAACAAAGGTGGTGGATGAAAGTTACCCAGACTGTCCAAAGGTCCAGCTGTCCAAATTTGGTGGAAGTCAAATTTTGCCTCCCTGGGCTGCGACAATACCCCTGCGCACCGCGGTTTCTGCATGTCCTTGGGCTTCTGTGCACTTCTTCCAATAATCCTTCATGCACAGTGTAGCCCAGGTCCCCAGCACTCCATCATGTGACCCACAGCTCTCTTAGTTGTTGTCTAGTGGCGTGGGACCTTCCTGTGTAGTGCTGCATTGACCACACATCACATCTCCTTTGTTCCTGCTTTCTGGGACTCCCGTGGGTGCTGACTGGTCTTCTGGGGGCTCTCTGGAGTGCTGAGAGCCCCCTCTGTATCCTCAGTCTGAGTTGAGACCCCCAGGTCCCTCCTGGGCCCAGGTAGCACCATTTTGACGCAAACGAAGACCTTGCTTGAACCAATGCTTGTTGGCTGAATCCAGCGACGCAAAGAGCATCCAACTTCTTGACGTGGGACATCTCCTGCACCATGCAGGAACCCAAAGCCATCTTCTTTGGTGCTCTTCTGCAAACTTCTTCTAACCGGAGAATCCTCTTTTGCACCATCTTCTAGGTTGGCAGGAGCTCCTGTCCTTCCTAGAACCTTCTGAAACTTCTGCACTTTATCTCCTCTCTTCACAGGCCTTCAGGTCCAGGCATCCACCATTTGTTTCTTGCAGTCTTGCTTGGTTCTTTCAATAACTCTTATCACGACTTGTAGTGTGTCCTGAGGAAACATTACTCCTACGTTCCTGGGCTCTGGGGTGGGATGGGGTATTCTACTTACCTTTGCTGTTCCCTTACACTCCCAGCACCCCTCCAACCACTACCCTGGCTTAAATTTGTGATTTGCATTCCACTTTCTTAGTATATGGTTTGTGTTGCCCCTAGGCCTATTGCATTCTATTGTATTTCTACTGTTTGCACTTTTCTGTGACTATTCACTTACCTGATGTTGTTCTCTAGTGTATATATTGTGTATAATACTTACTTCCAGAAGGAGTGTTGCCTCTAAGATAATTTTGGCCTTGTGTCACTAAAATAAAGTACCTTTGGTATTGCAGGAGCTGTGCATGTTTCCTAGTTCAGCCTAAGCTGTTCTGCTACAGCTACTTCTAGACAGCCTAAGCTGCTAGAACACTGCCTATATTTCCCTAATAAGGGATAACTGGACCTGGTATAATGTGTAAGTACCTTAGGTACCCACTACAAACCAGGCCAGCATCCTACACAAGCCCCCCTTGCAAATTTTCTCACATCACATACCAGACCCTTCAAACTTTCTTCTTCCAGGCAAATCCATTTACACATCCCGACTTCACAAACTCGCTGTCACCTGCTAATTTAAATCCTTTCCGATTGCACACCAACGTCACCCCAGAAAAATCCCTGTTTCACTGACGATGAGCTTAGAGTCATGGTGGATGAAATCATAAGAGTAGAGACACATTTATTTGGAGCACAAGCCAGCACACTATGATTGCCAGAAAAATGGAAATGTGGCAAAGGATAGTCAACAGAGTGAATTCTGTAGGCCCCACCCCGTGCACAAGGGACGACATTAGGACAAAGTGGAACCACACCAGGGGGAAGGTATGTTCCATAGCATCAAGGCACCAGGTGCATGTCCAGAAGACTGGTGGTGGTCCCCTACCTCCTCCCTTACAACCGAAATCCTGGGAGGAGATGGTCGTGGCCACCATGCATCCTAAGGGCTTGACAGGAATACCTGGGAGAGTGGAGTCGGGTAAGTCACACCACTAAAATATCTCACAAAAATGTATTGTCATGCATGCTCACTGCTCTCCTTTGGCCATCTTCACTGTCAGCCCACTCACCAGCCCAATGTCCACCTGTCCATAGACCACTGAACTGGATTCACCTGGGGGAACAATAGCTGTGTACATTGTGTAGAACAGGGATTGACAGCACTACAATTCCCAGCAGGCACTATTCTACATTTACAAAAAACAGAAGTGTATCATACTCAAAAGTACCTTGTTTGGTAAATCTCTAGTGAAGTATACTCACCTGAGAGGATTACATATGTACAGTGTGTGGGTAGTACAGGCACTGACAGGATTGCTAAGGCCAGGAGGCACTGCTACTATCACTCCACTCAGCAACAACGACCTCTGCTAAAATGACCCTTGTGCCTGAACTCACCATTGATGTGTACTCACCTACAAGCTCTGACAGGACTGCTAAGGCAAGGGGGCATTCCTGTTGTCATTACAAACACCTGAACAGTGTTCCCTGCCCTGAAGATAACAGTATTTCGAAGCTCATATGTTGTGTACTCACTGGGGTAGCTGGCAGTTGACAGGTATTGGGAAGCAGGAAGAGTGACAGGACTGCAACTCACACCAGACACTGCTTTCCCACACCAAGAAACCAAAACTGTGCCCTACCCCAAAATACCCTTCTGTACCAAATCATCACTTAAGTGTACTCAGCTGGGAGGAAACCTTCAATATTGTTTGTGTAATACAGGGAGTCACATTACTGCAACTTACAAGAAGCTTCCTTACTGTCACTCTAAACACCAGTCCAGTGTATACTTGTCACAATACCCTTCTTTGGGAATCTACTCATGAAGTGCACTCATCTGGAGGGATGATATATAAAAACTGCATGAAATGCACAGAGTGACATGACTGCTAAGGCCAGGAGGCTCTGTCTTACACATTCCAAAGGAAAGCCAAGTTTAAGTCTGTGCCAATATCCTTGTTTATGAACTCACAATAGTAGTATGCACACCTAGGAGGATAACTTATGTATACTGTGTAGTACTTGGAGTAACATGACTGTAAATTCCAGGAGGCTCAGTCCCTGTAACTCCAATCACCAGGGCACTGCACATATATCACAATACATCTGTCTGTGAACCCACAAACAAACTTTACTCACCTGGGAGGGACCCCAGGACAGATCATGGTAAACTTGTTGATGTGACTGATCCATGTTGAGCAGCTAAGCCAAGATGAAATTATTGTGGACAGGAAGAACAGTGCAACCTATCCGCAACAAAAAAACATGAGCCAAAGGCCTCAAGATCCATCATTTGAATGGTATTGGCAGCTGACACATTCACAATGCACTGAGCACATGATGACTACAATCACATATACAACAATGTCCAGGGTATGCCTGCCTAACAGTCAACTTGGACGTAAAAGGATTAACTCCACATCCTGCCCAGCCTCTGTTTTGCCTGCACTTCTGGCAGGATGGAAGTCAATGCCAATCCTTCCAAGTGTTAGTGAACTCATAGATTCTGCAGCAGGTTGACTGAAATGTAATTGTTATATCTCAAAAAGGTCAGGTCGATACAATTGATAACATGTGTACCAGTCACATAAGGAAATCCTGCCAATCCAACGTGTACATGGCCTTAGCTAAATGTCACTGTAAACTATTGGAGGCAGATGTCACAATACAACCTGTAACATTCTATTGCTAGCATCAACAAGTCGAGCTGCCACTGGGAACAACAAGACCACTGAAGAGACTGCCACAACCCCCATGGATGAAGCCCTCCATGACAGCATCACTCATGGACGTCCAGATTCTGGCACATCAGGGCAACTTGGTAAGACAAAAACAGGGAGCCTTACTGTGACCATATCGACTTCTCCTAGCCCGGTTGCATTTACATCTCAGGCAGCCATTTGCCCCCAACCCGTGTCCTGAGGACAGTGACTATCTACTTGTACTCCCCAGTCCAGGATCCTGAGTTACAGCAACACACCTCTCACAATGATGGTCCTGGAACCAGTGGTAGGGGGCAAGCTGTGCAAAGGGTGCAGGCACATAGGGGTAGGGTGCGTAAGAGCGATGTTGTGAGCCAGTGGCATGAGGCCACTGCTGATGGTCCTGGCAAGGACACCATCAGCCACATCTTGGGAGCCTATCAAAAATCCCAAGGCGTGCTGGGCCAGGTACTTACCGAACTCAGAGAAATCAAGCAGCTGCAGAGAGAGTTCCATCAAGAGTCATTGGAAAAGTAGAATGCAAGAAACACCATACTGGCTTCCTTATCAGGGATGTTCAGAGAGATTAGCAGTACCCTGATCAGGGACCTTGAGCAACACCACAACTCTTCCTTTGCCCCAGCATAACCAGGCCTTTCAACATTGATGACAGCCACTGAAAGGGAGGCCCTGTCAGGGGAAGCATCTACCTCAGACACCCCTGCCTCTGTAGCTGCAGAACCCCCCTGCAAGCAGGGACGTCCACCCAAGTGTCCAGGAGCTGCAGATGGCAAGACACAAACCTCTGCCAGCAAGTGACGTCTTCCTGATCACTCCTTTGTGTGCAAATTATTCACTATGTTGACTGCTCTCCATTCACGATTCATCTTCCATGGTAGTAGGACACTGGACTTTCGGACTCTAAATGTTGTGGTAACTACTAATATGATTTCATCCACAATGACTGATCCCTTCACTTTCATCTTCTGTAGCATCAGTTTTTCACTTTTTTAGTTCCTGCACCTATGTAAATAATCTCACCACTCGGAAAAACATTGCCTGTTTGCTTCTGTTCCACATGTTAAAATGTTGAGATGCATGCCCTTGTGATGCACATGAGGAAGACAAAAGATGGAAATGGAAGGAGGGATATGTCACAGGTAGTGTCATACTGAGGATTAATAGCAACACACTGATACAAGTGTCTGGTCACACTAAACATTTTATTACACTGAACAGAACATAGGCTGTTGAAATGCCTGGACTGGATAGTCATGAATGTCTGAACCATATTGAATCAGGCTAGATATGCCAAAGTACCATCCCCCAGACCACAGACAAAAGGGCTTTGTCAGGCTTGTAGTGTAGAATAGGCTAACAGATTAGTGGATGTTGTCACCAGCTTATGCCTTATCACATACCAAAACATGGTCTGCCAACATAACATAAGCCATGGGACAGACAGAGAGATATAAAAGGTCCCCTGATCATGTGTCCATCCCATTACAATGACAAAGCATCTGTGGGTATAATACAACCTATGTCAGTGTTGTGGTACAGGCACTCTGGCCTGCAATGAGGAAACACATCCACAGCTACAAATAGGTCATACAGAGTCATTGTCAATAAAATGTGAATAGAGAATGCATGGATTTCACTTGATTAGAACATGTCACAAGGCCATATGATTGCACACATGTGACAACTGGACCAACACACTACATCAAACCAGTGTATCCTGCACTTCAGATTTCAATTCACATAGGGACCTATCTGCCTTGGCACATGACTCATGCACCCTAAATCTGTGATCAACATTACCTGGATCAATCCATGCCCTCTTCAGATACAAGCCTATGTCACAACTCTGAAATGCACACATGCCCACGTGAGGATGGCATGGTGAAGGCACTTACATTGCAATGAGACTGATACAAACCCTGCAGATAATTAAGGTCATGAAATGTTTAAGTCAGGCTTAGCAAGCAAAGCTTGGGTGTATACTGCAAAGCATAGTCCACAATCCACACATCCTTACAATTACAGTTCCTCATACAGTCACAGTGATAACATAACAATACTTTCTTACACTAATGTAAAGTAGTGCTTGATGAGATCTGCCTACAGGTCTTCACCTTCCTCCTCATATTGTCATCCTCACTTGCCATTTTAAGATTCTCACCTGGTGGCACTGCTGGCTCCCCTCATCTGGGATATTCCTCTGCAGGGCAATGTTATGGAGCATGCTGCAGCCCACAATGATCTTACACACCTATTGGGTGAGTAGAGGAGGGCTCCATCTGTCTTGTCCAGACACCTAAATCTGGCCCTCAGGAGCCCAAAAGCCCACTCCATGACTTGTCGTGTTCTTCCCCTGGCATAGTAGGGTTCCTCACCGGCGTCAACAACCATGGATAGTTTGGGTATGCAGAGTCCCCTGTTATGGAATGGAACAGTTGTGCAACTATAAGTCCTCCTCATTGGATTTGTTGCAGCAGACATTGCACACACACACAAACAGGACAAATTTGACTTACCAACCACCCAGGGCCTCCCTGCGTACATTTGTGACATCAGTTGGGGAAAGGCACTGTTCCAAATAATGAAGGCATTATGAACTGAACCTGGAAAACAGACACAGGCTTGGGTAGAGATCCCTCAAACAAACCACTTGGAATGGTAGCTTTTCTGTTGCAGTACACTTGTTCATTGCCATGCGGTGGGGTAAAGGCAGCACGTGTACCATCAATGTCTCCCATCACGTGTGGGATGTCTGCCTAATCATAGAAGTCAGCCTTCACATGGGTCAAATCTGCACGATGAGGAAAACAGATATATTTGCCCTGCTGTTTCAACATTGCTGAGAGTACATCCTTCAAAACCAGACTGAACATAGGCTGGGGTATCCCAGCAGATAGGGCCACTACATTTTGGAAGGACCCTGTGGCCAGGAAGTGCAAAATTGTCATAACTTGTGTGAAGGGTGGTATGCTATATGGATGACTAATGGCAGGCATCAGATCTGGCTCCAACTGATGACATAGGTCCTCAATTGTTAGCCAATTCAAATGGTAGATCTGGATGATGTGGTGCTCTTCCATGGTCTGAAGGTCTGATCATAGACAATAGACAGGAGGTTGTCTGATCCTTCCCCTCCCTTTGTATCTAGGTCTGACAAGAAATGAGTATTGCCATTATTCAATGTGTCGCTTGCAACATACACAATGCATTTCACTGTTAAAATGTGACAAGGCATGTATTGAGGTTTGGACATGATACACAGTACCTATCACAACTGATAATCACACAGCAGTCACATGTCACCCCCATGCTTTGCCAGACATGTGTACAGATGATGTAATTTGTCATCACCAATTGTGCAACAAAACATGCCTCTCAGACTATGACTTGATGTCCCTAGCATTAAAATAACATTTGTCGGAGGGAGAAGGGATTGTGCCCTAATGCAAATCATCATATATGCCTAGCAATGTACAACAATGTACAACAATGGTATGTCAGTAATAGGAGCTACATGACAGGAAAAGAAAAGCAGTTAATGATGCAAAACACAACTATTTCAGAGGTGTGACACATTTGTCAGAGCCATATAACACATTTCAGGCCTCTAAAATGGTGAATGCCTGACCCACTCCACAGGACATTAGAAACCGCCTCTGACTGCTGGGGGAAGTCATCATGGCAGTAGGCGTTGTAACATCGGCTGACACAGCCATAGGCTAATGTTGATGCCAGTGGTGGTTGTAGGCCAATGGCTGTGTCTGCTGGTGGTGACTGCCACATATGTGGCAGATGTGACCACCATGTTCTGCAAAATCCCTCACTCCTGACACTGCTGCTAGCAAGATCTCCACTACCTGAGCTGCTGTGTACCGCCTGTAGGAGCAATCATGCCATATCCAGCAGGTGATAGGGCCCCAGTCTTCTCACCAGAGGGGTTGGATAAGCTGGTCCTACCGCTGTATGGACAGCTCTATGGTGCACCAGAGGAGCAGGTAAATGTCTCATGTGCACAGTTTTCTCTGTACTTTGACATATATTCCCTCCTCACAGGCTAGAGTATGACCATGTGTGGCAGAATGTAAACTCAAAGCCCTGTAGGTGAAGTCAGTGTGCATCAATGGGATAGTCAATATGCATGTATTTGTGTTCAGTGCCAGGTGCTGGTTTCATTGTGTTGTGTATGTGTATTGAGTGTTCCCTAATCCACCTTGTGTTGGATGCCCATAACTAGGTGAGGTGACATAACAGCCATCCGCAGGCATCACTTACCTCATGGATGTAAGAGCACATGTATTTGCATGGCAGCATGAGCTGTGTATGCATGTTGTATGTGGCAGTTGTGTGAAATGTGAGCTATGTGTACGGTGCCACAGACATTTCAAACCACATCTTCCTTTGCTAAACTGTTGTTTCGAAGGCATATTCTGACTTACTCGGCCCCTCAGGTTGGCACAAAAACACAACATGCCAAGTGGCTGTTTGCTACATGATGTACTGTCATGCATGGAAGTGTTGGGAATAAAGTTTCATGTATGTCTGTCTGCTCAGCCTGCAGAGACCGGGGACTGCCCAATGTCTCTCACTGTGTTTGTCCATGTCATGGCCAGCGCCAAATCATTTTTGTTATGCAACTGTGTCCACTCACTGTATCCCAGCATATCATGTTAAGAGGTCAAATCTTGCCTTAGTGCTGATATGCAGCATAATGAGGCTCTATCCTATGATAAGAATGTATATGGTATTAGGGGAGAGCTGATGATTAGTGACTGATGTGCACTTAACATCCTTGTCAATGTGTGTTTCAGAGCCTTGACAGGTCCCTTGATCCCACAGCACTGTTGTCGTCACCTTCACACAGGTCTCATATGTCCTGTGCAGGCTCATTTTATTTCTGATATTGCATAAGTGCAAACTGTGTGTTGTTTACAGATAACCCTGAAATGTGACTCAGTTGTCTGGTCACATTGCAGAAAATGTACGATGCATGCCTATGTTATTCTGAAGGAAATCTATTTATTATGGACACATATATCAAAAAGTGTTTTTTGTTTTGATGATGAGACACACAGACCCCCAGTCCCTAAAGTGGCATGAGTATGCACCTGTATTTGCACATGTCCGCACATGGACAGGTTAGACTCTTTCTGTGCCCATCAGGCCAATCCCTTCATTGTTACCCATGTGTGATGTTAGAGTTTGTACCCTGGCAGTTGCATGTAGGGACTGTATGCAGAGGATCATTCTCACAGATTGTGTTTTGATGCATTAATTGCTGAGGAATTCACTTTCCAGAAGCCACATAGGTATGAGGTGTCTCATTGTGTTTTTCATCTCTGTCAGCTTGCTAGATCATGTCCCATAAGACACTACTTGACCTACCTAGTCAGCGCAGGGCCTGAGCTGGGTGGTGGGTTGGTTTGCATATTTGGAAGTGTTTGTAGTCATCTCCCTGTATTCAATGATTGCTATGTGCCACGCTTGGGCATGTGACTCAGCTGCTTTGGATGGGACTTGTTGACATAATTTATTTCGTCTTGCCTTTTGCTTTCAACTCCAACGATCACATATAAACTTTACAAGGATAACTGATGATCAGCTCACCACCGCCCTCGCCATTGCTGTCCCCACCATCGCACACAATGACAACCCAAACACCGCAGCACGCACCTTCCACATATGGATCATTGACTGTGCCAACACCATAGCCCCCCTCAAAAGAACAACAGCACCCAAGCCAAGAAAGCCTGCTGGTTCACCCTCGAACTCTGAGTATCTAGACGCACTTGTCGCCGCCTCGTGAAAATCTGGAGAAACACCAAATCCACAGAAGCCCATTGTAACTTTAGAGCCGCCACCACCACACACCACCAACTCATCAGAAACACCAGAAAGAAAGCTGTACAAGACAGAGGTGGTCATTCTGACCCTGGCGGTCTTTGACCGCCAGGGCGGAGGACCGCGGGAGCACCGCCGACAGGCCGGCGGTGCTCCAATGGGGATTCCGACCGCGGCGGTAAAGCCGCGGTCGGACCGGCACCACTGGCGGGGTCCCGCCAGGGTACCGCGGCCCCATTGAATCCTCCGCGGCGGCGCAGCTTGCTGCACCGCCGCGGGGATTCCGACCCCCCCTACCGCCATCCAGATCCCGGCGGTCGGACCGCCGAGATCCAGATGGCGGTAGGGGGGGTCGCGGGGCCCCTGGGGGCCCCTGCAGTGCCCATGCCACTGGCATGGGCATTGCAGGGGCCCCCGTAAGAGGGCCCCTACATGTATTTCACTGTCTGCTGCGCAGACAGTGAAATACGCGACGGGTGCAACTGCACCCGTCGCACAGCTTCCACTCCGCCGGCTCGATTCCGAGCCGGCTTCATCGTGGAAGCCTCTTTCCCGCTGGGCTGGCGGGCGGTCTGAAGGCGACCGCCCGCCAGCCCAGCAGGAAAGTCAGAATTACCGCCGCGGTCTTTCGACCGCGGAACGGTAACCTGACGGCGGGACTTTGGCGGGCGGCCTCCGCCGCCCGCCAAGGTCAGAATGAGGGCCAGAATCTCCTCACAAGCTCACAACAGCAAGGGACTCTTCAGCATCATCAAGGAATTTGTCTAACCCAACAGTGAAACAACGGACATCCCACCGTCATAGGACCTCTGTGACAGACTCAACACCTACTTCCACCACAAAATCAAGACCATCTATGACAGTTTCAGCAAGGACAACCTATGCCCAGAACCCCCTCTACCAAATCCCAACACCAACAAACCAACAATCACCACCTGGACCCCCCTCACCACCGAAGATACACTGAGAACAATGAAGTCCATATACTCCGGGGCCCCAACAGACCCATGCCCCCATCACATTTCCAATAGAGCCGCAGATACCATCACCCCCAAGCTCCTCTTCACCATCAACCACTCTCTGGCTACCACCACCTTCCCCGACGACTGGAAACATGCCAAGATAAATCACCTTCTCAAGAAACCCTCGGCAGACCCCACCAATCTCAAAAACTTCAGGCCCATCTCCCTACTTCCATTTCCTGTGAAAGTCATTGAAAAAGCAGTCAACAGCCAACTCGCCACATTTATAAAAGACCACATTGTCGACATACCCCAATCCGGATTCAGGAAAAACCATAGCACTGAAACAGCACTATGGTCGCAAAAAATGACATCCACCCCCTGCTGGACAAAGGAGAGATGGCGGCAGTCATCCTACAAAACCTCTCAGTGGCTTTCGCCACAGTCTCCCATCAAACCCTGTTAAGGAGACTCCACGAAGCTGGCATCAGAGAAAAGGCCCTGGACTGGATCCAATCCTTCCTCTCCGGCAGACCTCAACGAGTGAGACTCGCACCCTTCCTCGCAGATCCCAAACTCACCTCCTGCGGAGTGCCACAGGGATGCCCCCTCAGCCCCACGGTGTTTAACGTCTACAAGGCCCCGCTGGCCACTCTTGTCAAAAGCTACGGAATAAACATCATCTCCTACACCGACAATACCCAATTTCTCCTCTCTCTCTCCAATGAACCTGACAAAGCCAGACACAACTTCCACGAAGGCATAGAAGCAGTCGCCAACTGGATGAGAAACAGCGGCCTTTAACTCAAGGCAAACAAATCAGAAGTACTCATCATGGTACCTCAATCCAACTCGTAGAACTGCTCCTGGTGGCCACCCACCCCTGTAAACCCGACCGCCCCCTCCAGCCAAGCCAGCAACCTCGGAATCATCCTGGACTTCGACCTCAGCATGAACCATCAAATTAACTCAGTCCCCTCTGCCTGCTTCTGCACCCCCCGCCTCCTGCGCAAGTCCTTCAACAGGGATTTTGTTGTCTTTGGTTGAACAGGAGCAGTGGCATGAAATTTGTGAATGACTCCATGGCAGCATCGGACATGTAAGTCTGCCTGGAGAAGAGTGTCTCCCTTTTTATACTGTCTGTTTCTGGCTTCTGCTACATGGTGGTTGGACCACCATGTTCACATTGGCAGTGTGCAACCTCGTAATGAGTCTGGTAGCAACACAGGCTCCACCGGGCTGTTTGTGCTTTCACATGGCAATCTGTGCTACCTGGTGGTGCTGGCAGTCCGGTGGCAGTCTTTTGTTAGTACGACCACCATACTCATAATACGTTGGTCTGACATCCAGATTGATGTGGTCGGACGGCCGCCACCGCAATGGCAGTCCGTGGACCGCCAAACTCGTAATGGCCCCCTAAATGTTACAGATGAAGCATCCAGTACTGGATAGCTTAACTTTACCCAACTGATGCTACAACCCAAAAGGCTGCAACATTTTCCAAAAATAAAGCCCTATATGCACAATTTAAGTCCAGAATTAGAACATACCTTAAACTTATATATAAATCATTAACGATTATTTGAAAATTATGGTTACCAGTTTGGAGGTTGGAAAAACCCAACCGCCAAACTCCTGATAAGGAGACCGGCATGGTTCTGGGGGTCTCCCACTGGCCCCATTACGAGTTTTCCACTGGGCTGACTGATCAGCCCACTGAAAAACATGCAGCGGCACTTGACTCGAGCCAACTACAATGCCGTTGCTCAGGAGCCTCCCTAGCACCCTCAGAATGTGCTCTGTCTGCACAGAAGACAGTGTGCAATCTGACTGTGCTGGGCAGGGGGACCCACCATAAAAAAGTTGGCAGAGAACATGGTTGTAATCAGCACCGTGGCACTGACTTCAGTGTTGCTGTGTCTGATTACAACCACGACTGCCGTCATCCCGTTGGGATCAAAGATCCTGGGGGAGATGGCTGTCTTTTGGCTGTCTTTTGGCAGTCTTTTTACGGTCCAACCACCAGGGTCGTAATGTGGGAGTCAGACTGCCACAACCGCAGCGGTTTGACCGCCAATGTGAGTCTGGAGGCCTTGTAACTGTCAGACTTGTAATAGGGCCCTATATATCGAGAGCACAGATATCATGGTCATGAAAAAATGATACAAACCAACACTCACAGAATGACAAGCACCAGAACTATTGTAAAATCAAACTACAAGAAAGACAAAAACTAATTTTACTATAACAAAATTGAAGTGACAAAACACCCTGCATGACTGAAGTGAAGTGAGCACAAGTTCACAAGAAGTAACAGAAATTATATTTAAACTATATCACCCCAAGTTCCTGAATAAGTGACTATCCAACTCTGTGCATAGAAAACCTAAAACACCTAGGCCCGTATTTATACTTCGTTTGCGCCGAATTTGCGCCGTTTTTTTCGACGCAAATTCGGCCCAAAACTAACGCCATATTTATACTTTGGCGTTAGACGCGTCTAGCGCCAAAGTATGGGCAAATTGCATCATTTTTTGGCGTGAACGCCTTCCTTGCGTTAATGAGATGCAAGGAAGGCGTTCCCGTCTAAAAACAGACGCACATAGCGGTGCGTGGTATTTATGCTCCAGGGCAAAAATCACTCCCGCGCGGCAGGCGGCGCAAAAAAATGGCGCAAAGCACGAATAGCGTGAAATTTTAACGCCTGGGTCAGGGCAGGCGTTAAAATGGGGCAAACACACCTGTACTTAATCAGAACACACAGAACAAACAACAGAGCAGCAGAGCAGCAGAGCAGCAACAGGGAGACATGGAGGTGCTTTTTCTTCAACGTGCACGTAGACGCAGAGCCCTGCAGCAACAACAGCAGCCACAACAACAACAGCAGGGACCCCAAAGACAGCGCAGAAGGCAGGAGAGGATATTCCGCCCAAGAACAACCCTGCATGGCCTCAGGGAACGAGACATCATCCAGAGGTACCGGTTGAACTGGCAGGCCATTCAGCAGCTGCTGACAAATATTGAACAGCAATTGGCCCCCACTTTAGTGACTCCACGCACTATCCCAACAGAAACAAAGCTGCTTGCCGTACTTCACATGCTGGCAAGTGGCTCCTTTCAGACAACTGGTGCCCTGGTTGGTGGAATCTCACAACCATCTTTCTCCGCATTCCTGCCTAAAGTACTGGATGCCATCATTGGACTGACACCCCGCCACATCTGCTTCCCTAACACACTGCAGAAGCAGCAGGAAACAAAACAGGGGTTCTACGCCATCAGTGGCTTTCCGCACGTCCTTGGTGCAATCGACTGCACACACGTACGCCTTGTGCCACCTGCTGCGAGTGAACACCTCTACCGCAACAGGAAGCACACACATTCCATCAACGTGCAGGCCATAGTCGATCACCAAGGACTGATCAGCAACATTGTGGCCAAATATCCTGGGAGTGTACATGACGCATTCATCTTCCGTCACTGCACCATCAACCAACACTTCCAGGATGGACGGTATGGCAATGGACTACTTGTTGGTAAGGAGTAAAATCTACTTATATACTCACTGCACAGAAACCCTCTAGGATAAACAACACATACACCACAATAGCAACACCTAGACAGGGACACACTGAGGTACTCACATCACTAGCCATGTGTCACAAGTCACCATTGAACCTCTCACACATTTGAATTTACTCCACAGCTTAGTGTGAAGACATTCATGACTGTGGTTGCCTAAATGTCACCTTGCAAATTGGAAGTCTCACAATAACCTGTACACTAATACAATGCATAACTTTTAAGGGATGGGATGGCCTGGCTATGTTCATATGGACGTTTCTAATACCCTTTCATGTTTCAACTATGCATGGAACTATCATCACACCCCCAGTGAGGACACACGGACACCTGTGTCACAAGTCACAATGCAAGGGAGGGCACACTGTACTTGAGAAACCAATACATCCTGCTGACAAACAGTTAGACAACAAACACTTGCTCAGCCAAGGAAAAAAAACAATGCCAAAGTTTCCACCAACAACCATAGGTTGTCACATTAGTACACAAAATAGTCACAGACAACACAACACAACTACTGCCATCAAAGATACGTACAACAGTGCCTCCTACGTCTAATTGATACCATTCTGTGTTTCTCTTTCAGCTGATCAGGGGTATGGCATCCAGCCTTGGCTAATGACACCATATGGGAACCCAAATACTGCTGCTGAGCGGGCATACAATGACGCCCACAAGAGGACATGCAGCATTGTGGAGAGGACCTTTGGGATCCTTAAGTCAAGGTTCCGCTGCCTTGACATCACTGGCGGAAGCCTACTATACTCCCCAGAGATGGTATGCAAAATCATACTCACTTGTGCCATATTACACAATATTTGTGTACAAAGGAACATTCCCCTCCTTGAACCGGACCCAGACATGCCTGAGGATGATGATGAGGAGGATGCTGGCCTGCAACAGGAGGGGGAACAACCTAACACCGCAGCAGGAGTGCGTAGGCGCCAACAGCTTGTGAACAATTTTTTTACTTAAGTCATTATAATCACTTGTATTCCACACTTGTAAATAAACACAGATCACAAACACCACATCATGCTTTGGCCTATTCATTTCTGACCACCTTTAGTTTGAAATAGCTGAAGATGAATGTCGTCTCATTGATCAAGAATGCCATTAAAATTCATCACACCAAAAATAAACATCACAACTGTATGCACAGAGGGTAGGATGTGACATGTTACATTACCATACACAGAGCCCAACAAGAGTACAAATGTGACAATTAGACATGCCGGATCCAAACAACTGAAACAGTCTCTCATCCAGCCCAAAATTGGAGATCATTTGAAAGTCACATCAAACGTGTTCAGAGACAGGGTGGGACCATCCATGTGTACGTGAACATGTCATCAATGGCTTCTCTCAAGTGTATGATGTGAGCAATACACAATTGGAACAACATCAGCTGACACTAACTCAGGAGGAGACCTTGAAGTTACAGTGACAACATACACACAGACAGGTCATACTGGATCCACATTCCCACACACATGTACACATATGTCATACAACCAACCTAATATTTGAAAGTAGACCATCACAGTTGTGTCCCAGTTTGAACCGAGCAGGAAGATTGTAACATGACACTAAACCAGTTTATGCAGAAAGGGACACAGACAAGCAAAACAATCTTCGCATTATCACATCGTGAACGCTGAGAGTCTTGCAAACTTAGGGGGTCATTCTGACCCTGGCGGTAATTCCCGCCATGGCGGAGGTCGGCGGTAGCACCGCCAACAGGCTGGCGGTGCACCGATGGGCATCCTGACCGCGGCGGTTCAGCCGCGGCCAGAAACGGACTTCCCGCTGCCCTTGAGAATCCGCCATGGCGGCGGAGCGTGCTCCGCCGCCATGGGGATTCTGACACCCCCTACCGCCATCCTGTTCCTGGCGGGTCTTCCGCCAGGAACAGGATGGCGGTAGGGGGTGCCGCGGGGCCCCCGTAAGAGGGACCCACAAAGAATTTCAGTGTCTGCTTTGCAGACACATAAATTTGCGACGGGTGCAACTGCACCCGTCGCACCTTCCCACTCCGCCGGCTCCATTCTGAGCCGGCGTCCTCGTGGGAAGGGTGTTTCCCGCTGGGCTGGCGGGCGGACTTTTGGCGGTTGCCCGCCAGCCCAGTGGGAAAGCCAGAATGACCGCCGCGGTCTTTCGGCGGGAACCGCTTGGCGGGCGGCGACCGCCACCCGCCGCGGTCAGAATGACCCCCTTAGTCATATGACAATGGTATGCAACTTAGCTCCAAATCATCAATACTGCAAACGTCAAATGGGCTAATGAGATGAATGAATGGTCAACAGTCATTCATACCATATGGCCTTACATTCGCCCGCTGCTGCAGGTTTGCCAGGATATGATAAAAATACTCCATGGATACAGTAGCTATTCTGGATGGTCAAATCCTAGGGTGCTGGGGGCCTAACTCCACCTCTACCACCCCCAAAACATACAGGAATCATGTACTTGTGAACTAAACACATGCATAAGGCACATATGTGGCCTCCATGTCACAAGTCCTACACAAATATGAAACACAAAATCATAATGGGACATGGTCAGCCCCCTAAAAACTGAAAGTGACTCTCCCACTCCCTGTTAGGACTACAGATAAAAGCATCCCCATCATAAAGGTGGGGACATTTTGGAGACGGAATACATAATGGTATCAAAAACCTCATTTCAAAATAGCCATCAGCAATTACACCAAATATGTTGTCAAATATGGTCAATACATTAGTTAACGTATCCCAAACATCACAGTGTGAAGGCCGTCTATACATAAAAGTAGGGACATTTGTCATATACAAACACAAATGTGTCTCACATCGCACCGTTTTACCATGACAAATCACCTTTCCAAAGCTAAACACATGAAGACATTTGGATAAATTTGCTCCATATTCTACGCATACAGCATGGCCGTCATAATTTGTTCATGTACATGAGTGCAAACAATGCAGAGTCAGATACAAATGTATCCAAAAGTGTCTTGATATTTCACCTTCAAATTATTATTTACATCCACAATATTTTTGACTCTGCATCATGTGCACTACTGTACGTGTAATAAAAACCACGCACATGATGTATGCGTGGTCAAAATGACGCTATATGCACAATATATTCCTCATTTCATGTACAGTATTAATTATTAATATTCATACCCTTTTTTTTCACTCCGCATCATGTGCACCACTGTACGTGTAAAAAAAACGACGCCCATGATGTATGCGTGGTCAAAATGACGCTATATGCACAATATATTGCTAATTTCATGTACAGTATTAATTATTAATATTCATACCCTTTTTTTTCACTCCGCATCATGTGCACCACTGTACGTGTAAAAAAAATGACGCCCATGATGTATGCGTGGTCAAAATGACGCTACATGGACAATATGTTGGTCATCTCATGTACATTATTAATTATTAATATTCATATCATATTTTTTGACTCCGCATCATGTGCACCACTGTACGTGTAAAAAAAACGACGCCCATGATGTATGCGTGGTCAAAATGACGCTATATGCACAATATATTGCTAATTTCATGTACAGTATTAATTATTAATATTCATATCATATTTTTTGACTCCGCATCATGTGCACCACTGTACGTGTAAAAAAAACGACGCCCATGATGTATGCGTGGTCAAAATGACGCTATATGCACAATATATTGCTAATTTCATGTACAGTATTAATTATTAATATTCATATCATATTTTTTGACTCCGCATCATGTGCACCACTGTACGTGTAAAAAAAACGACGCCCATGATGTATGCGTGGTCAAAATGACGCTATATGCACAATATATTGCTAATTTCATGTACAGTATTAATTATTAATATTCATACAATTTTTTTTTACTCCGCATCATGTGCACCACTGTACGTGTAAAAAAAACGACGCCCATGATGTATGCGTGGTGAAATTGACGCTACATGCACAGTATGTTGGTCATCTCATGTACAATTTGAAATATTAATATTCATAGCATATTTTTACACTCCGCATCATGTGCACTGTAATGCGTCAAAAAAATATGACGCACATCTGTGTATGCGTGAAAATATGACGCATTACGCGAAAATAAAAACGGCGGCCATTTTATGCAGGAAGTGATGTAATAGGATATCCTGTTTACCAAATCTGTACTGGGAGTTGACTTTCACTTTCACTTTGCAGTCTCAGAGTTATCTAGACTGTGTGGTTGTGTGAAAGGTGTTGTCCTGTGTTTTACTGCTTTAGTGTCC
Source organism: Pleurodeles waltl (assembly GCF_031143425.1). Taxonomy (NCBI): domain Eukaryota; kingdom Metazoa; phylum Chordata; class Amphibia; order Caudata; family Salamandridae; genus Pleurodeles; species Pleurodeles waltl. The sequence continues at coordinate 334,350,557 of NC_090444.1, read as the reverse complement.
TGTGTGCCTTGTATTTTGTCTTTGTGTCAATCTTTTATTGTTGTCAAACATTGTCTCAGTCTGTTTAGGGTTGTTTTGTCTATACCTGTGAGAGTTTGTATTGTCTGTGGGAGTCTGTTGTGGGTAGCATAGTTTGGGGGGTTAGTTGGGCTATTTTTCTCCTTCTTCTTTTTCTTTCACACCTCTACCTTTCCCCATTTCCCACTTTTTCTTTCATTTTTCTTTGGTACTTTTTTTACACCTCGCATCATGTCAGGTAGGCCTCGCCTGTCCAGGATGGGTGAGGACGAATTGGGGGGCTTCATATGGCTCGTAAGCCATTTCCTCCCACTGATGCTGGAGGCTGGGGGCCGTGTGATACAGGGGTATCACACGGAGGCGAGGAAAATCCGTTGGGAGAAGGTGCGCCATCACCTGGTCCGGGTCTACGGGAGTCTGAGGAATATCCATCAACTCAAGCACCGCTGGGCAGATCTGATCAGCAGGGAACAAGACCTGCTGGACCACCTGGGACTCCGGATTGGTGGCTATGTTGGTGAGTAATAATCAATTACATGGGAATAATAGGAATGTGTGCGTGAACATGTGATGATTGGTAGCCAATCTGCAAAATAAGTAGCTGACTGCGTGTTATACTAGGGAAACCTAGGCCCATGGGCATACACATAAATCCCCATTTTTGCTACACATGTACACCCAATACCAGCAGTAAAATGCAACATCTATTTGTATTTTGCTAAGTAGCCCCCTCGCTGCGTCACAAAATGATGCAAATGCTGCGCTACAAAGGTATACATATGTGTCCAAATGTGTATTTGTTGCCGGGTGTGTATGAAGACCTATGCTACCAGGCCGATGCCTCATTTTTGCAACACATACCAGATGGCTGTAGCTGCATGGAATGTAGTGTTGCATTTGTGTCTGAAAAGCAACACGTGAACTGCTCTATTTGTACTCTACTGGTCATAATGGCCAGTGAGTACGTCATGTAGAAACAACATACCTACATATGTAGACGCCATAGCTAGACCGAAAATTGCAAACACATGATGATGCAACCCCTGTGTGTTGCCTTCACGTCACATGAAGTTAGTCATGTTGTCCACACATATGTCACATGTGTGTCTGGTTGCTGTGTGTTGAACCTGTCCACAGCCTGTTTGATTGTGAGTGGTCATGCAGTCCTCAGGGAACCAGTTGTGGAATGTTTCTCTCTGGGATGCACATGCTGAGATGTATGGATCACATGATTGTTCGGGCCTACTAATGGAGGAGTAACTTGGACGACACATGACTGTCCTGGCCACTGCATGAGTGTAGTAGGGTGTGTCACTGGAGCAGGAGACTCATCCAATGATAATCTAGAATACAAAGTCAGCCAGGCAGGATGAGCATGTGTGAAAGTGTATCATTACCATGTAATATTCACACACTGTCATTGTAACAGAAATTATTTGTCTGTTCACCCAGTCTGAGAATAATCTTCCTTTCATGCTTTACAGGTGGACCAGCCCCGTACACCGTTGGTGAGGTAGCCCATTTTGACGACCCCGATACCTACAGTGAGTGTTGCCTAAGTGCTATTTACATTGTTTGGAAATGAAGCATGATGGATTACTGTGTGTTCAGGACAATTCATGATATGATGTGCTTGCCGTTCATTGGCTTTGTTGTTTTGGTGTGATATCAAATTGGAATAATGTTTCGGTAAAGCAATACCTAGTCATCTCTCAGATTGAGGGGCAGTAGGTCATTCAATTAGTGCGACAATTGGGAATAGCATGACTCATTTTGAATACACTGGTCAATGTTAGACTTGGTCAGGAACTTGCCATTAACTGAGTCAGCATATCAGACTGACAGTCTCCCAGATAGCTTAGGCACATGGCATCGATGACAAGTGCTTCTTCCTAGTTGAGGATGGACTGTGTACACTGTAGGTCGGATCTTCCGGGGGCATGTACTTCCACAAGGTGACCTCGAAGTGTGTGTGACTTGAGTGCAATGGCCTAGGTGTTCTGTTGAATCATGTGAATGGGTATTCTACCTCCTCTGTGTGTGTTGTAAAACATGCCTCACTAATAGTATGTTATGTTGGGCTAAGGCATATCATTTTGACATGTGTGGACCTGGGATGTGACAAGGTTGGGCTGACTCCAACGTGTTGCTAGCCCTTCATAGGTGTTGTGTGTGAAGGCACATGCTTGTTGAACTTTCTGTACACTCCTGGTTGTGCATTGATCATGGGATTGTTGTTTGTTCTTCCCACACCACCCACAAAGACTGGGATGTTACTGTGAAACAGGGTACCTAGGACTGTAGCAAACAGTATGTTACACGTACTTAACACCTTTTGTGACTTGAGTTTGTACCTAGGTCCAGATGTAGCAAAATGTCTCCACATTGCAAATAGCATAATTTTATGTTAGTGAGTTGCAAACGTCTGTTTCCTAATCCAAAATGTTTTTGGTGGTCATGTACATATTCGCAAAATGCTTTTCTAAAGTAAAAAAATAAAGGAGTTTACCAGCCCTACTTGCAAATCACAGTGTTAGGCAATCCCATTTGCTAACGAGTACGTGGTTGCAAAGTGAGTAGCTGTTATCATCCACTTGAAGTGGCTGCTAACCAACTTGCTGACTGGAAGGGGTCCTCATTGTGAACCTTCACCTTTGTGAGTGGACCAAAATACTCCTGCACAAAACAGCCAGTGGTCTAGGGGAGCAATAATTATTGTGTAAATTACGAACAATCAATTGTTGTGAATTTAAACAAATCGCAGCTCATTTTCCTTTCAGATAAAGGGCCTACACTTGGTGAAAAATAACTTGCTTCATTTAAAAGCAGTCACGTCTATGGAGTTCTGCTGTTCCCAGCAGGCCTCCATCCCCGTGAGTGCCCATAGTTGCTAAGGTGGTGCAAGTTGGAACCCACATCATTGATGTTCATGAGGTGGGATTTAGGGACCCCATAGTGACTCGCAGACGGTGTCAGAGACACCGTTCAGCTTTGCAATTTGCTAGTTGATTTCCCATCAATTCCTACATCTGGCCCATAGTGTCGACATATGATTCATGGCCAGGGGTTCAATCTTAGCACACAACTCTTTCGAAATGCCATTGAGTGAGGAGTGTGATTCTTATCACATAGAATGACATATGTAGTGAAGTCAGTATGCAGACGAGCTGGTGCCATAATGTCTAATGGCTTAGGTATGAATTGTAGGAGTAGTTTAGGGTGATGTCATCCATCATGTAGAGACATGGATATGCTATATGTGATATGCCCTTCAGTATGCATGATTCACATGTACTTCCTCTGAGCCTTCCCGTGAACTATGTTGTAACAATTGCTGCAACCAATACATTGCTAGTAATGGACAAATTACCTATTGTGGTATTCAACCCACTGTAAATTCTATGCTCAATATTTGCCTTTTCCCTTCACAGCTGCAAACCTGAGTGCCGCAGCTCGCAACCAGTTTGAGCGCCGGGCAATGAGGTACAGACACATCCTGCAGGTGCAGTGTGGGTATCGGAGGATGGCCCGCAGGTACAATTCGGAACGGGCCTCCGGGGCGTGGTATGCCACACCACAGGCTCCCCCAACGGTGCCCCCAACAACCCCCGCCACTACATCCACCAGGTCTGGCCAAGTGGACCCAGCAACGGACCAGGCATCCTCTTCCAGACCTGGACCCAGCCGTGTGGTGGGAGCAGGGCAGTCCCGTGCCCACACCACTCCACCAACACAATCCACCTCCACCGGCACCCAGACCTGCACTGACCCTCCGATCAACCCAGCGGACTTCCACGCATTGTCAAGGAAATTGGACAGGTTGATTGCAAAAGTTGACACCCTGACGGAGGACATGGCTGAGGTGAAAAAGAAGGTGCGCTCCATCCGGCGAACAGTACGGAGGCAAAATCCGTAGACATTTTGCCCTCCAGAACTTTTACCCCTCCCCTCTCACCTCTTTCCTATTTCATACTGTTAGTTGGGTTTGGGGGGTTAGTTATAGGATAAGTGTAGGTAATTAGCTTAGTTAGTGTTAGGTAAGAGGGTAGGGGGTCCTTCTTCTTTATATCTTATCTTTTTGTGTGGGTGGGTGGGTGGGGGGCAATGTTGTGATTCCTGTTTAAAAAAAAAAATATATATATATATATAAAAACAAAAAAAATACAAACAAATATATGTTTGTTTAGGATAGTGTAGTATGTGTGTAGGTTAGTAAGTGTTGTCCTGCATGTGTCTTGTCTCATAATGGTGGGTGGGGGGTTGATGTTTAGATCGTTTCGTTACATGTGTAGAGTAAGTTTAGCTTAGGTTAGTTAGGGACAGTTGTGGGTTAGTAGTAGTCAGGTTAGATTAGTGTAGGTTTATCTTTCCCTTAGTTGCCTCTTTTCTTACTTATTGTAAATAAAAAATTTGTTAACCCTTTACCTGATGCGTTAGGTGCTACCTTTTCATGGCCTTGACATCAGTGTAGCAGAAAGTTTTAGTATGACATTTGTGTCCTATGCTCGCTATCCCCAGGCTATTGAGGTTTAACATGCCAGCTACCCGTGTGCTAACTTGGTAAGTATCCACCGTGTGGGAGAGCCACCATTGGTAGTGTGCATAGATCATCAAGATTTGGGGTTGGTATGTATCCTACTTCACGAAGAGTGCTTCCAGAGTTGATTTTGAAGGTAAATAGATAGGTCGGACAGCATTGTGAAGTTCAGGGAGAGCTTTGTAGATGAGTATTTGTTCACACTCTTGTCTTGTTGCTGTCATTGCTGACCTACATCATGTGTGTACTGCTTGAGCATGACTTTCCTTCATGGTAGTATACGCTGTAAGGGTGATTGATGCAGTGTAATTTGGTTATCATTCCTTTCATTTTACAGCATAATGTATTGTTTTAGTATCGCAAGGTGCCTACATTTCTCATCCACCATTAGTTGTCTCGAATGGCTATGGATGGGGCCTCATTCTGTCCAACACAGCATGATTGTGTGTGCTTAGTCCCTACATCAGTTATTTTCCTCAGCCTAGTAAAGCTATGATGCAATCCTGGCCACTGCAAAGATGTTTCAGTATACATGAAATCAGGACAGTAGTATAGAGAATCAACATGGTAGCCACACAGCCACTTTGGAGTTATGTACTGCACAGTTGAAGTGTGAAATGACACAGAGACACAATAGGTGTGCAAGTGATATTTATTTTTAGGTGGAGTAGTGCAAAAAGTCCATTGACAATGTTAGGTGAGTCCGTTCTGGTGCATTCTTAAATGGTGATCCTATTTACAGGGTGTGGATGATGCTCCTGACATGCTGGGGTGATGTCACAGACGGTGCAGAGGAACAGGAATTGCCAAATGGTAGGAGAGAAACATTTACAGCCAATGTGGACAAGTTAAACAGTAGATTGCCGAACAGTCATTGAGGGTAGTTGGAGTGAGGCTGGCATGTGTCAAAACGTAGGACCTTGGTCAGAGTGGGGCATGGTGCAGGGACTAGGGCTTCCGGGTACTCTTGCGAGTGAATGTTATCTGTTCCATGTCTTCTTCTTCTGATGTGTGTGTTGCCTGGTGTGTCCTTGTTGTTGTTGGTTTTGAAGGGGCAACACACACCTCAGTGTCAGAAGACATGGAGGCAGACATCCCGGGGGCTGATCCCTGTCCAGTTATGAAGGGCAGTACTGCAGCAAGGAGAGCGTGCTGGTTTTTCAGAATGGCAGCCACATCCCGATGGTAGGCAGCCAGGTCTGCCCTGAGGGGTTCGATGTTGCATTCGTGCACACGCTGACTGGCTTGCTGTTGGAGTTGTTTGGTCAACTGGATGACAGCTGTGCAGATTGCCTTCTGTGTTACTAAAAGTTCCTCCAACAGCGATGTTCTGGCTTGCATTGCAGCTGCCTGATCAGCAGTTGACAGCATGCACGAACGCACCCCCTCAAGGCTGGCTGCCATAGTTTGCATCCCCACCCGCACCTCCTTGGCCAGCTCCCGCTGGACCCCAACGACTGTTCTTTCGAAGCTGGTGCCAGTGTCGTCAGAGTCCTCAGCTGTGTTGGAGCTGGCAGGTCTTACAATTGGGGTGGCGGGTGGTTCTACTGTGGTGGCTGCTTCTTCTTGGCTCCTCCTTGTTACTGAAGGGGGGGTTTGGAGGCTTTCGAAGACCATGTCAATGGTCTCTTGTGTGAGGTTGATGTTCTCGTCATCCATGTCATCAGGGAACTCATGGACAGGCATATCGGCAGGAGATACGTGTTCCTCTGCAAAGAAACAGGGTACAATTAGTGTGTCTGTGTTGAGATCATTTAGCACTAAGATAAAAGACTTTGGATGCCTTAACTTTGTACTCTGATTTTGTCTTGGTATCTGCTGTCTGTCATAGGGCATTGTTGTAGGCCTATGGCCCACCTGTGTGTCACATAAATGATATGGAGCTATCAGACATGCCTGCCAGGTCATCTCTAGGTGTTGATTTGTAATTATTTCGGAATATGCATTTTTTTGTCCTACTCCTCCCTCGGTGTTTCACTATTGTTAGGGAGGGACATTTGTTTGGGTGGGCTCTCATTATCCTACATGTGATTCTTGGCTTTCTAGGCAGCAGGATAGCTAATGGTGTGGGGGACTAAGTTTGACCCACTTGTAAATAACTCTGTCACCCAGATATTCTATTTAGCTCAGACAGACTAGCAGTGCCTCTGGTCTCCCACAACAGAGGAATGTTTAGAAGTCCAAGCCCATGACATCTTTGGAACTTCTCAGGGAAGTGGTGGTCACTCAGGTCCTACACATTTCTATCTTTTCCGGTATGTTCCCATACACAAATGACACAGACAGTATTTGTTTGATATGAGGTTTCATTGTACAACTGACTTGTAGGAATTTAGGTGTGAGCCCCAATAACCAAAACAATACACACAGTTAGAACTGAAATAGTCCGCAGGAGAGTAATACATTGGTACACAGCTATCATGGTGCCTAACAGTTTCTACTCTCCCTCTGCTTGTTCTATATATAGCACAGCATGTTAAGTTTGGAGCTTGGCTGTCTGAATCACAGGGGAGACATCATCCCTCATATCAGAGGAATGGGCTGGGATCTGGTTGTGCATCAGCAGCAAGGCAGGCAGCATCTAGATGTGATTTTCTGTTTGTAAACTCCCCCATGCGTGTCTTGGGACGAGAAGTGAATTTAAAAGACATATGTCATTGTGATGACAAAGTTTCCCTACGCAGGAATGGCAAACCTTAACCCCTACCACATCTATCATCAACGAACCAGACGGTATCCTTGACGGGGCACAGAGTGAATATGTTCTGGCAAACTCCAGTGCAGAAGTAGGCAAAACAGGGTGATTTGACTAATTGCCAACACCTTAGGACTGACTATTTGCTACATTAACTGATAGGAAGGGCAATGAGATTCATTTAGTGCAAAGTGCTCTGAGGCACTTAGATGTGAGCAAATGAGTATAAGTACATTCAGGGTAAGATGCACAAAGGCCTCCAGCCTGAGGCTATTGCGCAAAGTATACGTTTCACTTGCCACGCTACACTTTGACTGACTGTGGGTGTTGTGACTGCCCTGCCAGCACACTTGCCTCACAGGCCCTGCACCATACACTTTTTATTCACATTGCATGATCTGTACATGTTAGGGGGCATGACCTATGTATGTCAATGTTAGGATGTGGTATGGATGTAAACATTGTTGATGTTTGTATCTGATGGGGTCTCATGTGTGTCTTACTGGATTGGCCTGTTTATCGTATGAATGTCCTATTTTTTGGTTAGACTGTGCAGATGTGTTTCATTGACCAGTTGCCTGTGTCCCCTCGTCAAAGTTGTTGTCTGAGCAGTATGACATTTGTGATGTAGCATTGTTAGGCAGGCACGTGAGGGACCCTGACGTATGCAGCATGTGTGTGTCGTTAGTGCTGTGTGGCTCCTATTGCTGTTTACTTAGGCTTATGTATGTGTCAGTTATGGACATTCGGCATTTAAGTGTACTGGTACCTTTGTCTTATTTCTAGGAGTAGTTGCAGATGTCATCCTCACCCCCTAATTTAGGAATGTATGTTCCAGGGTGGGGTTCCTGCCATTTGGTACTATAGCTGCCCAGAGATGAGAGGTGTTATTGTCAACTGTGGTGGCAGTTAAGTTGCAGTTGTTGTATTTGCTACTGCATTACAGGTAGGGACCTAGTTGATGGGGAATAGTTTGTGCAAAACAAGTGCCTGGTTGTGGATTCAGGGTAGTGTCCTTCCCACCTGTCACTGGTTTCCCTTGGCTCTCTTGTTGTAATTACAGGATGTCCCCATGGGACTGTAGTGGTGGCAGTATTTTGTCGTGCCCCGGCTATGGTCAGTACTGGGCATTCCCCCCTGCCGTGCCCCTTTCCCCATGCCACTTCATATATGTGCTAAGTTACATGCATTGTGTAGTAGGTATCCCCCCCCTGCTTACAGTCCCCATTATTGCATTGTAATTCCCCATGCGACTTACCCTGCATGTGCGTTGTGTCGTGGTAGTCTGCGCTGTCCAGTCCTTGTATCCCTGTGACGATCTCCTCCGGGATGACGGCTGCGACCATCTCCTCCATGTGGTCCAGAGCCTCCTGTTGTGCTGGACTCCCCCCTCCAGTCTGCATTGCTGCCTTCCTGTTCCTGGCCATTTTCTCTTTGGTCCTACGTTTACAGTCATGCCAGCGTTTCTTACACTCGGTGACTGTCCGGCGTTCTTCAGCCAGACTGTTTATCTTGTCCACAATTTCTTTCCAGATGGCCTCTCTCCTACTGAGTGGCAATTTGGAGGATATGAAAAGTTGGTGCTGGTGTTCCGTCACCTCTTTCACCAGGATTTCCTGCTCCTCTGCACTGAAGCGACACTTTCTTTTTTTCTTTAACATGTCCTGGTTCCTGTATGCTTCCTCCTGGCTGGGTCCTGGTCTGCTCTCATCCTCCTGGGGTCTGTTGCGGCATCTGGGATCCATTTTGGGTCTCCTCTCCTGCAAGTGCAGTTTTCGCTCTAAAATGTCACGCAATAGCGTGAAAAAAAACGGCGTTTTCACGATTGCGCTGTCGTAAATCGACCCACAGTGATTTGCGTCCCTTTTACGTGGGTTTCCCTTACGACAGACTGACGCTGTTTGCGTCACAAAATAATGACTCCCACCTGTTGGTTGCGCCGCCGTACGTCAAAGTATAAATTTGACGCCCGAATGGCGCATCCAAATGGCGTTAGACGGCGCAAATTTTTTTGACGCAAAACTGCGATAGCGCAGTTTTGCGTCAAAAAGTATAAATATGGGCCCTAATATCCCAAAAAAGAGAATAACTAGGGAAACACCAAGGACACCCAAAAGATACAACAAAATAGCAATCCCCAAACATATACGAATAATACATACTAATGAGGATTTCTTACTTCATGACAATGAAATTAAGGAAAAAAATATTTATGGAACTAAAATTAATCTACTAATCCTGGACTAGCACAACACATGGATTATGACAAACTCAATTAGTTCATGCCCACCACCAGTTACAAAAATATATACTACCCATAGGCAATGCCTCAAGTCAAATGTGCCTCTAATATATGTACTGCTGCCAAGCAAGCAAAGTGCAACCTGTAACAAACTATTAGAATTAATGAAACAAAACAAAAATAATTTTAACACCCTTCATAAAACAATATTGATGTTGAACACGATATGATTATCCTGAATGTTTACTCATACACAGGAGCACAACAGTGATGCTACTGAGAGAGCGTAGATTATATAATCTATATTAACATGAAATGTTTATGAATCAATGTGTGATAATGCTGCATAGAAATTATAATGATAGTAATTTTGCTTAAATGTGCACTTGAATTGTGACCACGGGGACTAGCCACCAATGTATATGTGGACTAATAATGATGACCAAGATGTTTATATTACGTTTAAATAAGTTTATACCAATAGTTGCGTTATTGAATCTGTGCTGAAATCCTCATAGGCCTTAAGTTAGCATGATCCGAAGCTTAGCTGCCTGGCTCTCATATTAAATGCATTTTTCTATTTTTCAGTGTGCTGACTCATTAAGGGACACAACCATGCGTGTTCTTTTTTTCTTCAAATTAGAAGACAAATGTAACCATGTTAGATCCGTTCTCACAGTTTTCTCTCATTTGCAGAATAAATGTTAAAAGTAAATTGAAACAGTGTAGATTAATGTTATGTACAAGGTCATTCAAACCAGTGAAGACTATGGAACTGCTGACCAAAAGATGTGCAAAGAATTACAGAAAGATGAAATCATACCGGAAGTGCCACCTCTGAAGACGTCAATTACGAAGACCAATCAAAGACTTGTAAAACATTATGGGGTGAAGAGTTGGGTTACCTAATGTGTTTTCTGATAGGTTAAAGATAGTGGGGTATAGTAAATGTCCAATAGAAATTTGGGGGAATGTATAATGAAAAGGGATAAAAACCCATGTCACAGCAAGTCATTTAGAATTAGGTAGGGAATGCTATCAATTTTATCCAGAAACTTTGTCACTCTGTTTGGTGACTTGGTGGGTTACTTAAAACCATCCTCGCCCTTAGATTTGTCCATGTTACACTTTACCTCCTTATGAGGAAAGTGCCCTTTTTTTTTTTGCTCCGGAGCTGAGTTCTGACTGATGACGATTTGACTGATGTCCTGAAGACAAAGACTGAACCTGTGCGTTGACCTAAACCTTGGAGGGTAATTATGACAATGCGATTGTGATTTGTCTGTTTTCTTTTCCTTTCTAGGTACCAACTGCTTACTTTTGACAGAGACCATAGTTAGATGTTTTCCAAATTGGTGTTTTGCATGAAGCCCAACATGCTAATGCTAATCAGTGGTTTGGACAGGTGCTCACTAAACTGACGCAAATAGAAAAGGACCGAGACTATGCTTTTTTGAACTGACGCGTTATTGACACTCTGCTAATCCTGATCTATGTTCACGCTGTGTTATGTTCTGATGTTTATGATTCTCTCTTTAATGAAATCTTATCAAAGTTGCCATATTGTGACTATGCTATTATGTTTCTTGGTTTTGAGATTGACGTATCTGATATTAGAATTGTAAACAACAGGGAATAAAACTCATAAAATTCTACTAAACAAGGTGTGGTTATTCATGGCTGAAAGGTCATGGTAGTGTCTTTGAATTGATTAATGACTTTGACTAAAGTGAAATGCATTGTCGTGATAAATATTGATGACATTATTGATGTATTGATTGACATATTGATTAGCTATCTTGTCCTAAGGTGTCTCTCAACTGGGTCAAAAGATTCAGTGGCCTAAAACGAGTTCTGATGTGTAATAAATTATCATAAAGGGACGCGTTAACAGTTCTGGTAGCAGAGTGACGGTTTGGCCCTTTGGGGCCCTAGGACGGAGAATCATTGTTTAAATTGTTTTTCTGAGATAATGCAAATTGGAGGTATGATGTGTTTCTAAATTCACCATGACTTTCCCGGGATCTCGGAGCCTGCCTAAGTGAGTTGGGAATGTTTTCGTCATCATAATATGTGTGGTATAGGGTTGGCGCTTGCTCAGCTTATGCACTTTTGCAGGTGATTTGTGAAGTTTGTGTGTATTTAGGCCAGGTAAATGTTGTTTTAGTAGGAGTGGCCGTACTCCGCAGTATGAGAGTAGGGAAGTCGGTGTACTTCATATGAGTGTGGAGCTTTGTGCTCAAAATTATCCATGTGGTTGGTTGTTCATGTACGGACCTGTCGTGGTCTAAGACTCCGGAGTATATTGACAAGTGTAAGAGACACTTGGGTTTATGTTGTCATTTGTGCGGTTTAATAGGTCAATCGGGCATGGTTGGCAAGTCGAGTTTGAGTCAAATTGTATGTGTGAAACCTTCAATGGATATTTGGCAAGTTCTAAAGTGCACTGGGAGGAACCATTGACAAGTCGAGAGTAGGATTTGCGGGTCGAATTCTGCTTGCGGGTGCGGGAACTGAGAAGGAGAGGGTAGCGGCCGAGGCTTCAAGTGAAATCTCTGTACAGATCTGAAGCGAATGTGTTACCCTTCCTGTAGTAAACCGGCAAATTTGTGTTGTTGTTAAAGGTGCTCGCAGTAATTTTGCATTAGTTTGGTGTGAATCCAGTGAGGGGCGGACGAGCCGCAAGACTTTGTCAGCTGCAGTGTGTGAGTGTGACGTCAGTGGTGCCGCGCTGAGATAGGTCAGTTGTCGAGAGGGGTCACGCACGGATTGGCTGCCGTCCGTCAGAGGCAATAGGTTGAGAAAGGTGGGTGAAGAGTGTCCTGGGAATTAAAGTCACTTTTTGATTAAATACAACAAAAGGAAAAGACGCAAAGATGAATTTTGTTTAAGCTCTTAAGAGTGCTCTGAAAGGAGATGCATACATTATGGCGAGTGAAGGGGAGCCTACACCGCCTGAGGGAACTCCAGCTTACATAGTTATGGAGGAAAAAGGTGTGGCGCCTTGCTTATGGAAGAAACAGTGGTGCAAATTGACAGAAAAAGAGGGATGTTTGGCGTTCCCAGAACACGGGACGTTCAATACGAGAGTTCTAGAAAATTTAAGGTGGATGTTAAGTGTACAGAAACCACCTCCGAGGCCAGCTCAGTATGAGGCTTTAGCGATTTGGGATTTAATGGCTCTTAAACAGAGACAAGAAAAATTCCAAAGAAGTATAAAAAGGGCAGAAAACACATATGCGTAAGCTAGGTAGGATAATGAGAGCAAAATGTGAAGACGGGGAATAGTTGATGGATTAAATTTGTTCCCAGTAATAACACAGGGAAAAGAGACGCAGGGAAAGAAAGCCACATGTAAAACAGACAAAGACTCTAGTAAACCTAAAGAAACTAAGAGATCTTGGGAAGAAGAAGATGATTCAGACGATGAAGAATTTATGGATCGGATATTACATGATCGCCCGCCACCTTATGCGGTAAGCGACAATGTCCCGAGCACTAGCGCGGGTCCTGGGAACCAGACGCAGGAGAAGGGAGTTACTGATACAGTACAGACTAGTGATACGGGTTCGAAACAGAATGGTGTCAGTGTACCCACTGCGCCAGACATGTAGATACAGTTGCAACCTCCACCGCAGATACAGAGGGGCATATTTATACTCTGTTTGCACTGGAATTGCGTCGTTTTTTTTTACGCAAATCCGACGCAAAGCTAACTCCATATTTATACTTTGGCGTTAGACCCGTCTAGTGCCAAAGATCTTGGAGTTTGCGTCATTTTTTAGCGTGGGCACCTACCTTGCGTTAATGATATGCAAGGTAGGCGTTCCCGTCTAAAAAATTACTCCAAAGCATATGCGCCTTATTTAAACTCCCGTGCAAAAATGACGCACGGGAGTGGGCGGGTCAAAAAAAATGACATCCAGCCGCTTTTGTGTCATTTTTTAACGCCTGGTCAGGGCAGGCGTTAAGGGACCTGTGCCACCCTTGCCCACCCCAGGAGGACGCCCAAGGATGGAGGGACCCATCCCAGGGAACTTAAGGTAAATTCAGGTAAGTATTATTATTATTTTTTTTTTTGTGGCATAGGGGGGCCTGATTTGTGGCCCCCTACATTCCACTATGCCCAATGACCATGCCCAGGGGACGTAAGTACCCTGGGCATGGCCATTGGGCAAGGGGGCATGACTCCTGTCTGTGCTAAGACTGGAGTCATTTCAATGGGGGTTGGGAGTAAAAAAAAATGGCGCAAATCGGGTTGAGGCCAATATTTTGCCTCAGACCTGAGTTGCCCCATTTTTTGACGCCCAAGCTCCATTTTCCCCTACGCCGGCGCTGCCTGGTGTGGGTCATTTTTTTTTATGCACACCGGTCAGCTGCGCCGGCTAACGTCATTCCATAAATAAGGCGCCCGCATGGCGCTTTGGAATGGCGTTAGCCGGCGTTAACATTTTTGACGCACAACTGCGTTGGTGCAGTTGTGCGCCAAAAAGTATAAATATGGCCCAGAGAATCTACCCAGACGTCCCGGTACTAGAGACTACTACAAACCTATTAGGGCCGCCAGACCCGATATATACAAAATCGACGTTAGTGCAGATTGAGTCAACTCCACAATGGCTGCCCCAGCCGCAGCCACAACTGATACTGGGGTATAATCCAGCAGCAGGTCCTCCATTAATACCTGCCCCGGCTTCAGAAAATCAGACCTTTGGCGTTGCTGCTCCACGAGATTTGGGACCAGGTCGGACACCAGCTGCAATATCATTGCCAATTACTGTTGGTCCACTGGTGCCATTGTATGCACAAGGTAAGCCTGGTGTATGTGATCAGGGAGTAATGACCCAAGATGTAATAAGAGGAGGGTCCATAGGAACGCCCCAGTTAATGGCCCCGGGAGAGCAAGCGGTTGAAAACCCAAGGTCTTTGATAGACCTTAGCCCAGTTGAAGCACCATTGGAAGCAATGAGAAAGGCAGGGCTAGGAGTGTTAACCCCACAAACAATAAGTACGAATGCTTCACAGTCGCCGATGATGCATGCAGGGAACATTTCATTGTAAGGTTTTACGGTACAACAGTTAAATGAGTGGTTAGAGAAGACCTTTACTACGCAAAAGACTACAGTAACTGCAGTGGAACCGATAGGTCAGAGAAAGATGATTACTTGAACTTTGTGAGACTGGGTGCGGAAGCTGCTGAATTAGTGGATGGAACAATGGGGGTAAACAGATTAAAGTCATACACCGAAGCAGAATTGAGATATCTGTGCCCTAAGATCACTAAGGAAGTAGGCAAGGTACATCAGAAATTAGCGAACCTGGCATACAAATACAATATCGACATTGAGAATACTAAACATTTGAAAAGAAGTTACAGATTAGACTTTGATTCAAAAGACTACGAGCACATGAGGTCTGCCGGAATGAAAGCGCATTTAAAAGAAATATCACAAAGTGCGCAAATCTGGGGAGCATTAGAAAAGTGGGAAGGCAGATGGGCTAAAAAAAGAGACAAGGAGAAAGGTGACAGCCTAGGATCAAGTAAAGCTAAAACTACACCAGATACGGAATCAGTAAAAATGCTACCAATGAGAGAGACAGCTGGTGGGGTTTTAATTAATGTACCGTGGTCTAGAGGAGACATCCTATCTTTTACAAATGATTATCCCAGGTTGAGGGAGAAACCGATCGAGTGGTACCAACAAACAGATAGGTTTGTGAAGCTTGCGAAGTGTCTCTGGGAAGACTTGAATACCTTGTTTGAGATCATTGTTCTGCCCGACTTATGGCTTGAGTGCAAGAGAGGAGTAGACTGGCCGACGCAGGAGCCGGCAAGGGATAAGGTGACCGGAGCACCCTCTGAGGAGGTGATGAAGTACTATCATAAAGTGATCGAGTTTTTGAAGCAGAAAATGTCGCCGAAAGTGACTGATTGGCAGAAAATCTACCGGACCTCACAGGAGGTTAAGGAATCAATACATGCTTACTATGAGAGGTTGTTGAAGGCATTCAAACATTACAGTGGTACTGAGACAATTGAGCCGAAAGACATGAACGATCTTGTGTTCAGATTTGTCGAAGGGTTGAGACCAGAGGTTAGCCAGATGATTAAGAATCATTTGATCTGTTGGCAAGCAAAGCCGATTGATGAGGTGTTGCAGTATGTGAAATACTGTAGTGATGAGATTGAGCTGAAGCAGAAAAAGTTGAAGGAGAAAGTGATGGTGATGCAGATAAGGACTGCACAGGCAGGAATGCAGGGAAATGGGATTCAGCAGATGATACAGCAGCAACCGCAAGGGAATGGTGTGTTTCAGACACAGCCGAGAGGCCGAGGTCGAGGTTTTGTGAATCGAGGTCCAGACTTGAATACTGTTGCAGTCCAAAATGATGTACAAGGGATTAAAAAGATGTCACCATGTCACGCGTGCGGGGGCATGGGGCATTGGAAGCGGGAATGCCCAAATGTGGTGCAAGATAGTGTCGTTCAACAAAGCACTAATGTCAGTACATTATTACAAAATCTGAGAGGTCCAAAATTGAGAAATCAAAACCAGAATTTTCAAAATAACATGGTTCAGATGCAAGGGTTACAGCCCATGCAGCAAATGCAAATGCTGCGGGTTCAACCAGCGCAAATACAGTGTGAGAAAACAGGACTGATTGTAGAGGCCCCCTAACTTTCTGCCCCCATTTTTCACTTTTTACTGGTGTTTTCCTGACTCTGATGGTGCCCTGGGTACTGCTAACCAGTCCCAGGGCCTGTGCTCTGTGTAAAATGGATATGCAAATTAGGCTAATTATAATTAACTAAGTTAACCTACCTATAAGTCTCTAGTATATGGTAGGGCATGTAGGTTTAGGGACCACAGCATAGGTAAGTCACCCATATGTGCACTGCTGAGGTGCCCAGTGTCATTTTAAAGGCAGGCCTGCCTTTCTGGGTGCTTTTAAATTAAAGTTGTATGCAAATTCGACTTTGGAATTAAAAGTAGTTCCAAAGTCTTAAACTACCTTATTTTTACATATAAGTAACCCCTAAGGTGTGCCCTATGTGCCCCTAGGGCCGGGTGCCATGTAACTATAAGTAGGGACCTTCTAAAAATAGTTTTATAAGCCCTGGTGAGGTAAAAACAGCCAAATTCATTTTTCCCTCATTGTAGTGAATGGCCTCCATAGGCTAGAATGGGGAGACTTTATTTTAATTTTTAAAGTCCCCTTAAATGATGGATATCAAGAGTTTGCTATCAAATTAATTGTTATAATAAATCCCACAACTTCCAGTTGTTGGATTTAATATAACTTGTTCAGGTAAAGAGCTTTAAACTTTACCTGAAAAGTTGCCACTTTCAGCCCTGCATTGTTTTTGCTGCTGTGCCCTGATTGGCCAGCCTCTAGCAGCCTGGCCAGGCTGCCTTGATGAGGTGTGAAGTGGGCTGACTTCACACAAAGGAATGTGCCTGTGGGAGGGAATCTCCACTCAGCATATGGTGAGGCAGGAAGGGGGAGGGCTGCTAAACTGGTCTTCAAAGGCAGAGAAGGACATTTTGAGCAACCAGCAACACCCCCACATCCTGCAACCCCAGACAACTAGGTGCCCCTTTGATTAGATTAGGAGAGGGAAGGAGAGGGGTGTGTTTATGATTTTCAGCCACACCAGTGGGTGGGCTCAGCCAGATGTAACCTCCAAAAATCTGATTCATCCATGATGGATTTTTGGAGAATGTTGCCTCCTGGGATTGATTTTTGCCACACTTCCCAGGAAGTGGTCATCACAGGGGGAAGGACTCTGCATCTGATTGGAGAACCAGGACCCCCTGATTTCACCCAGGAGCAAGGATAAAACTGGCAGACCTGCACCCACACCTCAGTTCCCTACCACATCCAACAAGGAAGAACAACAGAAGAAGAAGGACTGCCCTGCTGGACTCCTGGCCTGCACCTGGAACCTGCACTCAGAAGGACTGCACCAGCTGCACACCTGGGCTTCACCACAAGAAGGACTTTGCCTGGCTTCAA
Source organism: Pleurodeles waltl (assembly GCF_031143425.1). Taxonomy (NCBI): domain Eukaryota; kingdom Metazoa; phylum Chordata; class Amphibia; order Caudata; family Salamandridae; genus Pleurodeles; species Pleurodeles waltl. The sequence continues at coordinate 334,333,046 of NC_090444.1, read as the reverse complement.
CTGGTTCAAGGAGGGACTCCCTGTTTGCTACAGGTGAAAAATGGCTAACCAGAGTCCCCTGCACCAACTCCTGAAAAAAGCGACCAGCTGACCACTGTCCAGTGGCCAAAAAGGAGTTTGCGCCAGGTGCATTCTGGGAGTGGTAGTCCGCACCCCCTAGGACCATCTCAGAACTTCTGGACCCTTGGGGTGAGCTGTGGACCTCAAAAGAACCTTAAAAGGACATCTGGGAGAAGCCCCAGAAGTTTGGAGAAGTTTGGAGAACTTTTGTAAAAAAGCTCCATAGAGGGACCGACCCGCATCAGCAACTCTAGCCGGCTTGCCTCAACCGTGACCTGGCCTGATTTGCTGGTTCGTTCCGGTAAAGAAAATCTCCGAAAAAGAGACTAAGGAGGTCATTACAACCCTGGCGGACGGTGTTAAAGCGACGGTAAGACCGCCAACAGGCCGGCGGTTAAAAAATTTGTATTATGACCGTGGCGGAAACCGCCAACAAAGACAGCCACTTTAACACTCCGACCGCCATGGCGGTACTGACAAACAGCTTGGCGGTCACTGCCAACAGACAGGCGGGAGACAATGTACCACCCACAGTATCACAACCTACCAATCGGCCACCTTTTCTGAGATGGATTCACCGCGGATAAAAACACGGCGGAAACAGCCATTTCAAAGGGAAAACGCTCACCTCTACACACTCCACGAGGAAGTAGGACACCATGGAGCCGGAACTCCAAATTCTCCCTGCGATAGTCTTCCTGCTCCTATACGACGATCATAACGCCGGCGGCAAAGACAACGGTGAGTACTGCACCTACGACATAGGGGAGGGGGAGGCAAAAGACAGGGACACACACACGCAACACCCCCACCCCCACCCGGACCCTCACCCACTACAACACACACACCAATGCATATCCAAACATAACAGTAACAACCCCCAAAGCCCCCCGGAAGAATGCAAAGACAAAAGGAAATGAGTTCAACCATTGTAATATATCAAAATACAGTAACCAAATATATACAGATAAATATACACATTCAACAAAATATATATCACGATTAGTAGTGCAGTTAATGCACCATTCATTGTCCGTGGACCACTTGGGCCCAAAATGCATGGGCGTGGCCCACACAAGATACCTGATCAAAACGGAGAGAACACTGCCGGGGCATCAGATAGAAATACAACAGGCACCTCAGGGGGAAGTGAAGGGGGGCCACCTCAGCCGGATGAGTGCACCACGCCAGATCCACAAGGGGGATCCATGCCCATTGATGTATCCTGGGGAGTGCAAAGCCACAGTCTCTCAAGTCTCTACAGTGGTTGGTTGCCCACTGTACCATCCTGGGGAGTGCAAAGCCACAGTTTCTCAAGTCTCTACAGTGGGTCGTTTGCCCGCTGTACCATCCTGGGGAGTGCAGAGCCACAGTCTCTCAAGTCTCTACAGTGGGTGGTTTGCCCGCTGTACCATCCTAGGGAGTGCAAAGCCACAGTCTCTCAAGTCTCTACAGTGGGTGGGTTGCCCACTGTACCATCCTGGGGAGTGCAAAGCCACAGTCTCTCAAGTGTATAACAGTCTCCACTGTTTCTGGAGGGAGACTGGTGCCCAGAGTGCTTCATCCTGTGAATGACAGATGGAGTGGATGCATGTCTCCACTGGTTCTGGAGGGGGACTGGTGCCCAGAGTGCTCCATCCTGTGAAGGACATATGGAGTGGATGCATGTCTCCACTGGTTCTGGAGGGGGACTGGTGCCCAGAGTGATTCATCCTGTGAAGGACAATTATGGAGTGGATGCATGTCTCCACTGGTTCTGGAGGGGGACTGGTGCCCAGAGTGCATCACTCACCCCGTGACCGTCCCAGTTGTGTCACTGCCCCTGGCGCCCATGGGCTAGCGGTGCTTGCATTGGCGGTCTTTGCCCTGTTCAGCGGTGCTTGCCCTGTTCAGCGCTGCTTGCCATGGCAGTCTTTGCCCTGTTCAGCGGTGCTTGCCCTGTTCAGCGGTGCTTGCCATGGTGGTCTTTGCCCTGTTCAGCGGTGCTTGAGTTTGCAGTTTCTGACCTGTTCAGTGGTGCTTACCCTGTTCAGCGGTGCTTGCCATGGCGGTCTTTGCCCTGTTCAGCGGTGCTTGCCCTGTTCAGCGGTGCTTGCCATGGCGGTCCTTCAGTGCCCAGCTGGACTGGGGCTGGCGGTCCTTCATTGGGCAGCTGGGATGTGGCTGCTAGGGCCCTCCTGGGCAGCTGGGCTGTGGCTGGCGGTGGCCTCCTGGGCACAGACTCTGGCGGTGGCCTCCTGGCCAGTGACGATTGGCCTGCCCTCCTGGGCACTGACTCTGGCGGTGGCCTCCTGGCCAGTGACGATTGGGCTGGAGGTGGCCTCCTGGGCAGCGGGGATGATGGCGGTCTTCTCCGTCGTGCTGCTCCTCCCAGACTTTGGAGATTTCTTCTGCCCCTTCCCGACCTTGGGAGGAGTCACAGCTGAGTCGACACTCCCCTGGGACCCTTGTGAGCGGCTTTGCTGGCTGGAGTCTTCACCCTCTCCCGCCAGGCACTGTCCAACTTCTGGTGCTTCACAGGGGGGGGGGGACTGGCTGTGCTGTGGCTCCATGTCACATTTCCTGGCCTGGTGGCCGGTGCACTCCACATACCTGTAACAACAGGCACCACTGGTCCCGGAGATTTTTTGGCTGAGGTGCTAGTACGGGACCTATGATTTGGAGGGGGGGGTGGGTAAGAGGTCAATCTTGGTCAGGAAAAGTTTCTTAGGAACACTGGGACGGGTAGGTGGAGGGGGTTTGGGAGTGGAGGAAGAGGTAGTGGTTGTAGCAGGTGTACGTTTGGTGACTTTGGATGAAGGTGCATGCACTGGAGGCTGTCGTGAGGTGGATGGCTGTTGGGTGGGTGTGTGCCTGCGTTTGTGTATCTTGGGAGGGGGCGTTACAGACACACTGGGAGAGGACACAGGGGATGTGTAAATGGGAGTGGGGGTGGTGAGTGCACGTGAGCGGGGTGTGGTGGTGGGTGTGCTGATGCGGGACGTAGTGGCTGTAGTGGTAGTGCATGCAGGTGAGAGTGTAGACGAGACTGGGAGGGAGGAGGGAGACGAGGAGGAGGGGGACACAGTGGAGGCAGTGGATGTTGGAGTGTCTGCATGTGTGTGATGCTTGTGTGAGTGCCTGTGGGATGTGTGGTGCTTATGTTTGCCTGAGCTTCCCTTGTGTGTTGACGTGTGTGCATGCTGGTCTGATGGTGTGCTTGGGATAGGCTGGGGTACAGGGGATTGGGCCTGGGTGGAGGAAGTTGGAGGGGGGAGGCTAGAGATAGGGACAATGGCTGCCATCAGTGCTGAGGCCAGAGTTTGCAGGGTTCGATGAAGGGCAGCCTCACCAAAATGAATGCCCTCCAGGAATGCATTTGTGTGTTGCAATTCCCTTTCTACACCCTGGATGGCATTCAAAATGGTAGACTGTCCAACAGTGAGTGACCTGAGGAGGTCAATGACCTCCTCACTGAGGGCAGCAGAGGTGACAGGGGCAGGGGCTGAGGTGCCTGGGGCGAAGGTGATGCCCACCCTCCTGGGTGAGCGGGCACGGGGCGAAGGCTGAGGGGCTGATGGGATGGCGGTGCTGGTAGGGGGGGTGGTGGCTGTACCTGTAGAAGTGGGGGGCACAGATTTTGCCGCCACCACAAGGGAGCTCCCATCGGAGGACGAGTCCGTGTCGCTGGTTGCAGATCCTGTGACCGCCGTGAAGCTCCCCTTGCCCTCCGTCCCACTGGTGTGTTCCGAGTCCGTGGTGTGGCCCTCCATGGCCATGTGGGATGCAGCTCCCTCGTGCTCCGGTGCCACTGTACCTCTGCCTGATGATGCTGATGCACACAAGAACAGGGAGACCACAAAAAGGGGGGGACGACAGAAGAAAGACAGGTTGAGTGCATGGCTTACCGCTACCGTTGGCGGACAATAAAGACACAGAAGCCCCCTACACTACGCCGCGCTGTTGAGCTCTACAGATGCAATTCCTGGGATATATCCCAAATGGCTATAGTCGACATCTGCACACATAGATGACACAGGGGCATGTATACCTGTACTTGGCACTCTACAGAGGTGGGGTGGGGTGCCACATGGCCTGCATTACAGAGGGGCCTAGCCTACGTAACTCGCCCTGGCCTAGGGAAACCCACAGCCATCCTGCTTCTCCAACTCCTCTGCAGTGAAGGCAGGGGCCCTTTCCCCAGACGCACGAGCCATTGGGCCTGATTCTAACTTTGGAGGACGGTGTTAAACCGTCCCAAAAGTGGCGGATATACCACCTACCGTATTACGACCCCATTATATCCTATGGAACTCGTAATACGGTAGGTGGTATATCCGCCACTTTTGGGACGGTTTAACACCGTCCTCCAAAGTTAGAATCAGGCCCATTGTCTCTTCCAGACCGAGGTCACAGCAGCACTTGCAGTGTAGGTCCTCTCCTGTTGAAGATCAGGTATCGACTGATTGAAGTGATAGAAAATGGCGGTCACGTCCGCGGCGGTCACGTCCGCGGCGGTGGTTACCATCACCGCCGGCATACATCATCATTGGCTCCTGGGACCCATAGGGTCCAATGTTAACCAATGCAGCATTGTGCCGCGGTCTACGACCGCCTACCGCGACGGTGTAGAATGCCAGCGCAGTTACTTCACATACCTTTGTCCCACTTTAGAGGTCAGGCAGCCGCCATTTCAGGGGCCCACATGGCCTGATTCACAACTGCGTCACACAGACCTAGGCCTTGTCGCACAACACAAATACAGGGCAGATTCTGTGTATGAATGGTGTTCTATGTAGACTGTGGGTACATACCTCTGAGTTGTTTGACTCTGTGGTCGCTGTTGTCCTTCCTAGGCACCGTCCGCTGGGACATGTGAGGAGATGGCGGAATCCTTCGGTGTACCGACCACTGGTAGACCTGTTGACAATGGAGGAGCGACATTTGATCATCACCTACAGGTTTGACTGTGCCACAATCCAGGAACTGTGTACCCAGTTGGAGCCAGACCTGATGTCAGCAATCCGCCATCCCACAGGGATCCCCCCTCAAGTGCAGGTGCTATCAGTGCTCCATTTTCTTGCAAATGGGTCATTTCAAACAACAGTGGCCATGGCATCAGGGATGTCCCAGCCTATGTTTTCCACGTGTTGTCCAGAGTGTTGTCTGCCCTTCTGAAACACATGCGGAGCTACATCGTTTTCCTTCAGGTCGAGAATTTGGCTACAGTTAAAGGTGACTTCTATGCCCTTGGACAGATCCCCAACATCATAGGTGCCATTGATGGGACCCATGTAGCTCTGGTTCCCCCCCACAGGAGTGAACAGGAACTGGAAGAGTTATCATTCGATGAATGTACAGATGGTATGTTTGACAGACCAGTACATCTCCCAGGTAAATGCTATGTTCCCTGGCTCTGTGCATGACGCCTACATCCTGCGGAATAGCAGCATCCCTTATGTGATGGGTCAACTCCAGAGGCACCGGGTGTGGCTATTAGGGGACTCTGGTTACCCCAACCTGTCATGGCTACTGACCCCAGTGAGGAATCCCAGGACCAGAGCAGAGGAATGCTACAATGAGGCCCATGGGCGGACTAGGAGGGTGATCGAACGCACCTTCGGCCTCCTGAAGGCCAGGTTCAGGTGCCTCCATATGACAGGTGGATCCCTATTCTACTCACCAAGGAAGGTGTGCCAGATCATCGTGGCCTGCTGTATGCTTCACAATCTGGCTTTGCGACGACAGGTGCCTTTTCTGCAGGAGGATGGTCCAGATGATGGTGTTGTGGCAGCTGTGGAGCCTGTGGACAGTGATGAGGAGGAAGCAGAGGAAGAAGACATTGACAACAGTGACTCAGTTATCCAGCAATATTTCCAGTGACACACAGGTGAGAACACATTCCTGCCTACTACAAGTACTTTCACACTTCTACCTCTATCCTGTCTGTCGATTTAAACCAGTATATAGTAACTGAGTTGTACATTTCCATTACGGTTTCACAGGTGTGGTTACCAACATGTGTCATCTGCTTAGATTCCTCATGGACTTGAGATGTGTGACATAGGTATGTTGCCATTCCATTTGAAACAGCATTTTATCACTGTCACTGCTAATACACATTTTCAATATCACAGACTGACTCCAGATTGTTTTGTGCTTCAAGGGTGTTTATTGAAGTGCTAAATATTGGAGGGGAGGGCTAAATTGGTGAGGGTTGATGGTGGAGGAATGTCCATGGCAGAGTCCAGTCTATTAGTCTCACAGGTGCACTGCCCATATGGACATAGGAAGTGGAGCTGGGGCAGTTCCAATGTGGACAGGGTTACAAAGTGGGACAGTGGGATGACAATCAGGGTGGTCTCATTTCTTGGCGGGGGTCTTGGCATCATGCTCTGTCCTGTTCCTGGATCTCAGGGACCGCTTGCAGGGTGTTTCTCCGTCTGCAGGGGGTGGGGTGCTGGTGTGGTGGTCCTGTAGTGGTGTCTCCTGTCCACTAGCGGCGGCAGAGGTGGTGGGCAGATCATCGTCCATGCTAGTGTCAGGGGCCCCTTGGAGTGCCACAGTGTCCCTCCTGGTGTTAAGTATCTCCTTCAGCACCCCTACATTGGTGCCCAGGGCAGTGCTGATGGTTCCGAGTTCCTCCCTGAACCGCAAATACTACTCCTCCTGCAGCCGCTGGGTCTCCTGAAACTTGGCCAGGACCGTTGCAATCGTCTCCTGGGACTGGTGGTATGCTCCCATGATGGAGGAGAGGGCATCGTGGAGAGTGGGTTCCCTAGGCCTGTCCGCCCCCTGTCGCACAGCAGCCCTCCCAGTTCCCCTGTGTTCCTGGGCCTCTGTTCCCTGGACTGTGTGCCCACTGCCACTGCCCCCAGCTCTCTGTTGTTGTTGGGGTGGTGGGTTATCCTGGGTTCCCTGTAGTGGTGGACACACAGTTGATTGACGTGTCCTGGGTACGGAGGTATGGGCCCGCTGGGTAGGTGCTGTGCTGGTGTTACCAGAGGGTGGAAGGTCTGTGGTGACCTGTGACTGGGTGTGGGGAACCAGCTGTCCTGAGGCCCACGATGGTCCGGGCTGGTCATCTGGATCCAGTTGGACAGAGCTGCTGTCATTACTGTGGGCCTCTTCTGTGGGTGGGGTAGAGATGTCTGGACCCTCCTATCTGGTGACGTTGGGTAGTGGTCCTGCAGGGGTGTAAACACATGATTATTGCATCTGTGTGTGTCATGGTGTGCAATGGGTGGGTGAGCGTGTACCCCAGTGCTAGCATTCCTGTGTGTGGGCTTGTGTGATGATGGTTGAGGGGGGTTTTATGGGTATGTGCAGTGGGCATGCTTTAGTGATGGGTGTCCATGCTTTGTTGTGTCATGCAGGGCTTGGTGTTGGGATGGTTGGTTTGTGTTAGTAGTACATATGTGAGGAGTTGGAGTGATAGGGGAGGGGGCGAGGGTGGGGGTCTGTGATAACATGCAGGTAGGGTGGGGGATATGATAGTTAAGATTTGACTCACCAGAGTTCATTCCTCCACCGACTCCTGCGAGGCCCTCAGGATGCATAATAGTCAAGACCTGCTCCTCCCATGTTGTTAGTTGTGGGGGAGGAGGTGGGGGTCCGCCACCAGTCCGCTGTACCGCGATGTTGTGTCTGGAGACCACGGAACGCACCTTCCCCCGTAGGTCGTTCCACCTCTTCCTGATGTCATCCCGATTTCTTGGGTACTGTCCAACTGCATTGACCCTGTCGACTATTCTTCGCCATAGTTTCATCTTCCTAGCTATGGAGGTGTGCTGCACCTGTGATCCAAATAGCTGTGGCTCTACCTGTACGATTTCCTCCACCATGACCCTGAGCTCCTCCTCCGAGAACCTGGGGTGTCTTTGCTGTGCCATGGGGTGGTGTAGGTGATGTGTGGGGTGGTGTATGTGGTGATAAGTGTGGTGATATGTAGTGGTGTGTGGTGTTTTGTGCGTGGAAGTAGTGTGGGTGATGGTGTTGAGTGCCTCTGTATGGTGGGGTTGTCTGTGCTGTGCTGTCTCTCTGGCCTTCGTCAACATTTTTGGTCGTAGGGGTTTATGGGTGATGTGGGTGTGTGTTTTATATAGTATTGATTGTGTGGGAGTGGTGTGTGTATGTGTATCAGGTGTGTGTATTTCAAATTGTCCAATGTGGTGGTGTTTTGGAGATGTGTGTGTATTTTGAGCGCGGCGGTGTGTACCGCCAATGGAATACCGCAGTTGAAAGACCGCCGCGTGGATTCGTGGGTCATGATAGCATGGGCGTATTTCTGTTGGCGTGACAGTGGAGGTTTTGTTTTCGCCAGTTTATCACTGACCTTTGGTGTGGCGGACTTGTGTGGGCGTCAGATTTTTGGCGGATTTCGGGATGTGTGTCATAATAGCTGTGGCGGATTTCCACGGCCACGGCGGTGTGTTGGTGGTCTTCTGCACGGCGGTAAGCGGCTTTTACCGCCAATGTTGTAATGACCCCGTAAGTCAGAAGGTAAAAAGTTGACCGGGACCTTCCAGCCAGCGTATCCGAAGAGGGCTCCAGGGACATCGGATCAAGATCCAGGTTTACCCCGGTCGAAGGATTTTCACCTCGAAAAAACGGCTAAGTCCGAAGGTAAAAATCTCCACCGAGGATTCCTGCATCGCATATCCGGAGAAGGGCTCCAGGAGGTCGGATTGGACTGGCAGGTTCGTCCCACTGAAGAAAATCTTCGAAAAAGAGACTAAGGTGGTCATTCCAACCTCGGCGGTAAAAGGCGCTTACCGCCAGACAGAAGACCGCCATAACACCGCCGAGGTCGCGGTAAACCGCCACGGTCATTCTGACCCACACTAAGCAAACCGCCAAAATACCACCATCCACAAAAGTCCGCCACACCAAAGGTCAGCGATAAACTGGCGATGACCAAACCTCCACCGCCACGCCAACAGAAATACGCCCATGCCATTACGACCCACGAATCCACGCGGCGGTCTTTCAACCGCGGTATTCTATTGGCGGTACACACCGCTGCGGTCGAAATACACATACACCTACAAAACACTACCACATTGGACAATTCGAAATACACACACCTGATACACATACACACACCACTCCCACACACCCAATACAATATAAAACACACACCCACATCTCCCTCAAACCCCTACGGCCAAACATTTCGAACGCAGACCAGAGAGAGACACCACAGTCAACTACCAAGCATCCACAGGCACACAATACCAATACCCACAGAACTTCCACGCACCTCACACAACACACCACTAAATAGCACCCCACCTATCACTACACACTCCACCCCACACATCATCCACACCACCCCATGGCACCTCAAAGACACCCTAGGTTCTCAGATGCTGAACTCAGGGTCATGGTGGAGGAAATCCTACGAGTAGAGCCCCAGCTGTTCAGGACACAGGTGCAGCACACCACCATTGCCAGGAAGATGGAGCTATGGATCAGAATAGTGGACAGGGTCAACGCTGTGGGACAGCACCCAAAAAATCGGGATGACACCAGGAAGAGGTGGAACGACCTACGGGGGAAGGTGCGTTCCATGGTATCAAGGCACAACATCGCGGTACAGCGGACTGGCGGCGGACCCCCACCTCCTCCCCCAGAATTTACAACATGGGAGGAGCAAGTCTTGAACATCCTGCATCCTGAGGGCCTCGCTGGAGTATCTGGAGGAATGGACTCTGGTAAGTCTCATCTTCACTACTTCATCACCCCCACCCCACCTGCATGCCAACTCATACCCCCACCCTCACACCCTTCACAACTACCCCTTGCAAATGTCTCACCATCACAACCCACCCATCCCAAAACTTAGCCCTGCATGCGGCCCCAAAGCATGGACACCCATCACCAAAGCATGCCCAATGCACATACCCATCAACCCCCCCCCCCAAAACACCGTCACAACAGCCCCCACAAAGGAATGCCAGCACTGGAGTACACGGGCACCCATCCATTGCACGCCATTGGCACACACAGAAGCAATAACCATACTTTTATAACCCTGCAGGACCCGAACGTCAGGTCACCGTGCAGGAGGGTCCACAAATGTCCACTCCACCCCCAGAAGAGGCCCACAGTGATGACAGCAGCTCTGTCTCCCTGGATCTAGATGACCAGCCCGGTCCATCGGGGACCTCGGGACAGTCGGTTCCCCTCAGACAGGCACAGGCCACAGCAGACCTTCCCCCCTCTGGGAACACCAGCACAGCACCCACCCAGCGGGCCCATACCTCTGTCCCCAGGACACGTCAATCAGCGGTGTGTCCACCACTACAGGGAACCCAGGCCAACCCACCACCCCAACAACAACAGGGAACTGGGGACAGTGGTAGTGGGCACACGGTCCAGGGGACGGAGGCCCAAGGAAACAGGGGAACTGGGAGGGCAGCTGTGCGACGGGGGGGACAGGCCCAGGGAACCCACTCTCCACGAGGCCCTCTCCTCCATCATGGGAGCATACCACCACTCCCAGGAGACGATGGCGACGGTCCTGGCCAGGTTTCAGGAAATCCAGCTTCTGCAGGAACAACAGTATATGGGGTTCAGGGAGGAACTGAGAAACATCAGTACCGCCATGGGTACCATCGTAGTGGCCCTGAATGAGTTAATCTCCACATTGCGGACAACTGTGGCACCTCAAAGGGCCCCTGACACTAGCATGGACCAAGAACTGGCTACCACCTCCGCCGGCGCTAGTGGACAGGAGGCCCCGACAGAAGATCAACAGGCCACCAGAACCCTACCCCCTGCAGAAGGAGAACCACCCCGCAAGCGGGCCCTGAGATCCAGGAAGAAGACAGAGTAACATGTCAAGACCCCCGCCAGCAAAGGATACCGCCCTGATTGTCATCCCACTGTCCCACATTGTCACCCTGTCCAACCTTAAACTGCCCCTGCTCCAATTCCCACAGGCATTTGGACAATGCACCTGTGAACCTGATAGTCTGGACTCTGCCATGGACAATCCTCCACCATCACCCCTCACCGATTTGCAACCACCCATCCAAATTAGAGCACTTGAATAAACACACTTATTGCACATAAACAATCTGGAGTCTGTCTGTGATTTTAACAAATGTATTAGACATGACAGTGCCAAAATTGTTATTCACATTGTGATGCCAACAAACCGCTGTCACACAGCTGTAGTCCATGGGAAAACAAAGCAGATGTCACGCAGTGGGGCCCACAGCTCTGAAAACGGAAGGGAAAGTCACAACACAGTTACCATACACTGGGGGGAAAAGTCAGACAGTAGAGAGGTAGGAGTCTTTAAGTAAATGTAATATGCTGGTGTCTACTCTTACCTGTGTGTCACTGAAAGTATTGCTCTATTACTGTGTTCCTGTTGTCTATGTCGTCCACTTCGGCTTCCTCTTCTTCACTCTCCACAGGCTCCACAGCTGCTACAACACCACCATCTGGACCATCCTCCTGCAGAAAAGGCACCTTGCGGCGCAAAGCCAGGTTGTGAAGCATACAGCAGGCCACGATGATCTGGCACACCTTCTTTGGTGAGTACATTAGGGATCCACCTGTCATATGGAGGCACCTGAACCTGGCCTTCAGGAGGCCAAAGGTGCGTTCGATCACCCTCCTAGTCCGCCCATGGGCCTCATTGTAGCGTTCCTCTGACCTGGTCCTGGGATTCCTCACTGGGGTCAATAGCCAGGAAAGTTTGGGGTAACCAGAGTCCCCTAATAACCACACACGGTGCCTCTGGAGTTGACCCATCACATACGGGATGCTGCTATTGTGCAGGATGTAGGCGTCATGCACAGATCCAGGGAACTTGGCATTAACATGTGAGATGTACTGGTCTGCCAAACAGACCATCTGTACATTCATCGAATGATAACTTTTCCTGTTCCTGTACACCTGTTCACTTTTTCTGGGGGGTACCAAAGCCACATGAGTCCCATCAATGGCACCTATGATGTTGGGGATATGTCCAAGGGCATAGAAGTAACCCTTTACTGTAGGCAAATCCCCCACCTCAGGGAAAACGATATAGCTCCGCATGTGTTTGAGCAGGGCAGACAACACTCTGGACAACACCTTGGAAAACATAGGTTGAGACATCCCTGATGATATGGCCACTGTTGTTTGAAATGACCCACTTGCTAAGAAATGGAGTACTGACAGCACCTGCACTAGAGGGGTGATCCCTGTGGGTTGGCGGATGGGTGACATCAGGTATGCCTCCAGCTGGGCACACAGTTCATGTATAGTGGCTCGGTCAAGCCTGTATGTCAGAATGACATGTCGTTCCTCCATTGTCAACAGGTCCACCAGCGGTCTGTACACAGGAAGATTCCTCCATCTCCTCGCATTGCCAAGCGGACGGTGCCTAGGAAGGACAACAGCGAGCACAGAGTCAATCAACCCACAGGTACGTTCCCACAGCTTGCACACAACACGATTCACTATGCATTGAATGGTGTGTATGAGTGTTGAGGAAAGGCCTAGGTATGTATGACGCAGTAGAAATTAAGCCATGTGGGCCCTTGAAATGGCGGCTGCCTGACCTGTGAAGTGTGACAATGGGATATGAGGTCAATGCGCTGGCATGGCACACCGTGGCGGTAGGCGGTCGAAGACCGCGGCGCAAAGCAGCATTGGTTTACATTGAATCCTATGGGTTTCAGGAGCCAATGACGATGTGCGCCGGCGGTCGCGGTACGCACCGCCACGGTACGTACCGCCGTGGGCGTGACCACCATTTTCTATCAGCTTAATCACTCGATACCTGATCTTCCACAGGAGAGGACCTACACTGCAAGTGCTGCTGTGACCTCGGTCTGGAAGAGACAATGGCTGCTGCGACTGGGGAAAGGGCCCCTACCTTCACTTCTGAAGAATTGGAGAAACTCGTGGATGGGGTCCTCCCCCAGTATGCGCTACTCTACGGTCCTCCAGACCAACAGGTAAGTACACTGGGAGCATGCTTTGTGGGCAATGACTGGGTTGAGTCGGGTGGATGAAAGATGGTGGGGAGGGGAGCGATTGAGTCATGTATCAGACGACAGATGAGAGCATGTGCCACATGGCAAGGGTGGGGATGGGGGCCCACTCACATCGAGCATGCAGAAGGTGATGACAATTTTTGCTCTCCCTGTACATGTCACATAGGTCAGCGCCCACCAGAAAATCATGATTTGGCGTGCCATCGCCAAGGACGTCCGGACCCTGGGGGTCCACAACAGACGAGGCACCCACTTCCGGAAGAGGTGGGAGGACATCCGCCGCGGGAGCAGGAAGACGGCGGAGGCTCTGCTGGGGATGGCCTCCCAACGTAGGAGGGGTGCCAATCGTCAATTGACCCCCCTGATGTCCCAGATCCTGGCCGTGGCCTTCCCCGATTTGGATGGGCGCGTGAGGACATCACAGCAGACACAAGGGGGTGAGTACAGTCTCATTCTGGTGACTTTGCGCGCAGTGGAGGTGTCTGGGTGGGGGAGGAGGGCTGTGGGTCTCCCTAGGCCAGGGCGAATTCTGTAGGCTAGGCCCCTCAGTAAGGCATGGCCCTGTGCCCCTGCCCCCCACCTCTGTAGGGTGCCAAGTTCAGGTATCCATGGCCCTGTGTCATCTATGTGTGCAGTTGTCGTCGATAGGCTTGTAGGCCATGTCCTACGGATTGCGTATTGGACCCCAAGTGCGCGGCGTAGTGCAGGGGGCTTCTGTGTCTGTCTTGTCCGCCAACGGTAGCGGTAATCCATGCACTCAACATGTCTTTATTTCTCCCCCCCCTTTTTTTGTGGTCTTCCTGTTCATGTGTGCATCAGCATCATCAGGCGGAGGAGAAGTGGCATCCGAGCACGAGGGAGCTGCATCTCACATCGCCATGGCGGCCATGCAACAGACTCGGATTTCACCAGTGAGACGGAGGGCGAGGGGAGCTCCACAGCTGGGACTCGTGCTGATGTCAGTGGCAGCGACTCGTCCTCTCAAGGGAGCTCCCTTGTGGTGGCGGCAACATCCGTGCCCCCCGCAACAACAGGTACAGCCGCCACCCAGCGCACCAGCACCGCCCTCCCAGCAGCCCCTCAGCCTTAGCCCCGTGCCCGCTCACCCAGGAAGGTGGGCATCTCCTTCGCCCCAGGCACCTCAGGCCCTGCCCCAGTCACCCCTGATGCCCTCAGTGAGGAGGTCATTGACCTCCTGAGGACCATCATTGTTGGGCAGTCTACCCTTTTGAATGCTATCCAGGGTGTAGAAAGGGAGGTGCACTGGAGTAATGCATACCTGGAGGGCATTCATTCGGGTCAGGCTGCCCATCAGCGATCGTTCAACGCTCTGGCCTCAGCACTGACTGCAGCAATTGTCCCTGTCTCTAGCCTCCTCCCTCCAACTTCCTCCACCCAGACCCAATCCCCAGTACCTCTGCCTATCCCAGACACACCTACAGACCAGCCTGCACACACCTCAACACCCAAGGGAAGCTCATCCAGACATAAGCACCACACATCACACAAGCATTCACACAAGCAACATCCACATGCAGACATACCAACAGCCACTGCCTCCACTGTGTCCCCCTCCTCCTCGTCTCCCTCCTCCCTCCCTGTGACGTCTCCACTCACACTTGCATGCACAACATCTTCAGCCACTACGTCCATCACCAGCGCACCCACCAGAACACTCCGCACACGTGCAGTCACCACTCCCACTACCATTTACATGTCCCCTGTGTCCTCTCCCAGTGTGTCTGTCACCCCCTCTTCCAAACCACACAAACGCAAGCAGCCACCCACCCAACAGCCATCCACCTCACGACAGCCTCCAGCCCAAGCACCTGCAACCAAAGACACCAGACTTCACACTCCTTCAACCACATCCTCTTCCTCCACTCCCATAACCACTACACCTAACCGTCACTCTCTTTCCAAATTGCTTTTCCTTGCCAACCTTAACCTCTTTCCAACAACTCCCCCACCCCGTCCATTTCTTAAGACTGCAATAAGCACCTCAGCCACCACCGAACCAGGACCTATCAGGACTGTTGTCCAAGGACTGTGGAGTCCCCCACCCTCAAGGGCAACAACACCGGCGAGGAGCCAAGGCACGGCCAGCCCACCCCCGGAAAAGCACCCAGAAGTTAGCAGTGCCCGGCGAGAGAGGCCACGGACACCAGGGACCAAAATCCCTACCCTGGCTCCGTCTGGAAGTGGGGTGCCACCTGACACACCGCCAAAGGTGTCAAAGGGCCACAGACGACCAGGGAAGGGTGGGAAGGGCAGCACGCCTGATAAGTCCGGCAGCAGGCCAGCTGCCCAGGAGTGCCCCACCAGCCCCCTCCCAGATGTGCAGGAGGACACCCAGAGGCCCGGTACGGCAGCCCAGGAGGGCCCCGCAAGCCAACGGACAGATGGGCAGGAAGCCCCTGCCAGCCACATGCCAGGTGGCGAGTGACACCCATGCCTGGGCCGGAACCGCTGAACTGGGCCCTTTCAAACAAGCACCGCTGAACTGGGCCCTTTCAATCAAGCACCGCTGAACTGGGCACCGCCGTCTCAAGCACCACTGAACAGGGCACCGCCGTCTCAAGCACCGCTGAACTGGGCACCGCCGTCTCAAGCACCGCTGAACAGGGCACCGCCATCTCAAGCACCGCTGAACAGGGCACCGCCGTCTCAAGCACCGCTGAACTGGGCACCGCCGTCTCAAGCACCGCTGAACTGGGCACCGCCGTCTCAAGCACCGCTGAACAGGGCACCGCCGTCTCAAGCACCGCTGAACAGAGCACCGCCGTCTCAAGCACCGGTCCGCTGGGCCCTTCATCTCAAGCACCGCTGAACTGGGCCCTTCATCTCAAGCACCGCTGGCCCATTGGCAGAAGGGGCAGGCCCGCATCTGTGTCGGGCAGGGCTGCACGAAGCACTCTGGGCACTAGTCCCCCTCCAGTACCAGTGGAGACTGTTATCCACTTGAGAGACTGTGGCTTTGCACTCCCCAGGATTGAACAGTGGGCAACCCACCCACTGTAGAGACTTGAGAGACTGTGGCTTTGCACTCCCCAGGATGGCACAGTGGGCAACCCACCCACTGTAGAGACTTGAGAGAATGTGGCTTTGCACTCCCCAGGATATGGCAGTGGGCAAGCCACCCACTGTAGAGACTTGAGAGACTGTGGCTTTGCACTCCCCAGGATGGCACAGTGGGCAACCCACCCACTGTAGAGACTTGAGAAACTGTGGCTTTGCACTCCCCAGGATGGCACAGTGGGCAACCCACCCACTGTAGAGACTTGTGAGACTGTGGCTTTGCACTCCCCAGGATGAGACAGTGGCCATGGAGGCCCCTCGTGGATCTGGCGTCGTGTACTCATGTGGCTGAGGTGCCTCCCCTTCCCTTCCCCCTGAGGTGCCTGTAGTTTTTCTATCTGATGCCCCTGCAGTGTTCTCTCCGTTGGTGTCAGGTATCTTGTGTGGGCCTTGCAATTGTGATTTGGGCCCAGTGGTCCACGGACAATGACAGCTAGAATTATCAGACTTTTAATATTTATGTATATATTAGTTTTAGATGTGTGATATTTTTATAAGGCAATAATACAATATATTCGACTGTTTATGATCTATTCCTTTTGTCTTTGCATTCTTTCGGAGGGGTTTGGGGGTTGTAACAGTGATGTATTGCTATGCATTGATGTGTGTGTTGTAGTGGGTGGGGGTGGGGGTGGGTGTGTCGCGTATGTGTGTCCCCGTAATATTTTCTCCTCCCCCCTCCCCTGTGTCGTAGGTGCAGTACTCACCGTTGTCTTCTGCGCCGGCGTTCGTGCTCCTGGTAGAGGAGCAGGAATACAATAGCTGGTAGGATGTGTAATTCGGGTTCCATGCTGTCCAGATTCCTCGTGGGGTGTATGGAGGTGAGCGTTTTCGGTTTGAAATGTTTGTTTCCGCCGTGTTTTTATCGGCGGGGCTACCGCCCCGGAAAAGGTGGCAGATTGGTGGGTTGGGATAGGGTGGGCGGTACATTGACTCCCGCCTGTCTGTTGGCGGTGACCGCCGCGCTGTTTGTTTGTCCCGCCGCGGCGGTCGGAGTGTTAAAGTGGCGGTCTCTGTTGGCGGTTTCCGCCAGGGTCAGAATTCCATTTTTTTAACCGCCAGCCTGTTGGCGGGTTAGCCGCTGCTTTAATACCGACCGCCAGGGTTGGAATGACCCCCTAAGTGTGAAGGTAAACTTTTAACCGAGGCCTCCCGCGGCCTGTAGCCGAGCAGGGCTCCATCGCGGTCGACCTGAAACTTTGACTTTGCCCCGGTCGAGGTGCAACTAGATGACCCGATTGGCGCTTTTTGTTTCTAGGCGCTAAAAAACAATAATTCTTTAGAAATTCATATCTCCGGTTCCCCTTATCCGATTTTATTTGATTTTGTGTCATTTTAAAGATAAAATATAATCAATTTAAATAAATTGGTTTTGGATTTTTAAACTGTTTCCTGTGTTTTATTTAATTACTGTTTTGTGATATTTGAATGCTTTACACTCTGTCTCCTAAGTTAAGCCTTGACGCTCGTTGCCAAACTACCAAGGGTTGAGCTGGGATTAATTTACTGAGACCTAACTGGACCTTATTGGAGGTTAGTGGCCTATTGCTAAGTGTAGGTACCTACCTGCCCTTACCAATAACCCATTTTCCAACATACAGCAAGTACAACAGCAGTTCCCAATGGTACCTAGACAGCAAATGTAACTACCAATGGCTCCAATGGGACAGCAACAGGTGATGCTTCCTCAGCAGGTCACAGGTCAGGTGATGAGCCAAAATAATACAGTACAGCAATTCCCATTGCGTGGTGAAGGTGGAATGGATGAGGAATGGTCGGATGACAGTTCAGACAGTGAAGAGTACAGGCTTGCAGCGTCCCTAGAAGTAGATCAGAGGGGACCCTATGTAGAGGGGAAAGGTATGGGTCATAAGGTTTCATTCTTGGTTGATTCCGGAGCTTCACGCTCTACAGTTAGAAGTGCAGAGGTTCCAAAATTGCCACTTTCGGGGTGTACCATAAGAGTGGTTGGAGTAGCTAACCAGTACTTGAAGAATCCAATTACAGATCCAGTGCAAATTGAGATTGGCAACTTTCAGGGACTGCATAAGTTTGTAGTCTGTGAATAAAGTCCGGTATCCTTGCTGGGAAGAGACTCTGGGCCATATTTATACTTTTTGACGCAAAACTGCGCTAACGCAGTTTTGAGCCCAAAAAATTTGCGCCGGCTAACGCCATTCTGAAGCGCCATGCGGTCGCCGTATTTATTCAATGACGTTAGCCGGCGTTAGCCGCCGGCGCTGTCTGGTGTGTGTTAAAAAAAACGACGTACACCAGGCAGCGCCGGCGTAGGGGGAAAATGGCGTATGGGCGTCCACAAATGGTGCAAGTCAGGCTGAGGCAAAAAAATCGCCTCAACCGGATTTGCGCCATTTGTTTACGACGCCCAATCCCCATTGAAATGACTCCTGTCTTAGCAAAGACAGGAGTCATGCCCCCTTGCCCAATGGCCATGCCCAGGGGACTCCTGTTCCCTGGGCATGGTCATTGGGCATAGTGGCATGTAGGGGGGCACAAATCAGGCCCCCCTATGCCCCAATTTTTTTTTAAAAAAAATACTTACCTGGACTTACCTTAATGTCCCTGGGGTGGGTCCCTCCATCCTTGGGTGTCCTCCTGGGGTGGGCAAGGGTGTCAGGGGGTGTCCCTGGGGGCAGGGGAGGGCACCTCTGGGCTCATTCTGAGCCCACAGGTCCCTTAACGCCTGCCCTGACCCAGGCGCTAAAATCCGGCGCTAATGCGGGTTTTTTAGACCCGCCCACTCCCGGGCGTCATTTTTGCCCGGTAGTATAAATACGACGCATATGCATCGGAGTCATTTTTTAAAACGGGAACGCCTACCTTGCATATCATTAACGCAAGGAAGGTGTTCACGCAACAAAATGACGCTAACTCCATGAACTTTGGCGCTAGACGCGTCTAACGCCAAAGTATAAATATGGAGTTAGTTTTGCGTCTAATTTGCGTCGAAAAAACCGACGCAAATTCACGCAAACGGAGTATAAGGGCCATATTTATAATTTTTGACGCAAAACTGCGCTAACGCAGTTTTGCGCCATAAAAATTAGCGCCGGCTAACGCCATTCTGAAGCGCCATGCGGTCGCCGTATTTATTCAATGACGTTAGCCGGCGTTAGCCGGCGTTAGCCGCCGGCGCTGTCTGGTGTGCGTTAAAAAAACGACGTACACCAGGCAGTGCCGGTGTAGGGGGAAAATGGCGTATGGGCGTCCACAAATGCTGCAAGTCAGGCTGAGGCAAAAAAATCGCCTCAACCCGATTTGCGCCATTTTTTTACGACGCCCAACCCCCATTGAAATGACTCCTGTCTTAGCAAAGACAGGAGTCATGCCCCCTTGCCCAATGGCCAGGGGACTTCTGTTGGAGTATAAATATGCCCTAAATATGCCCCTTACTGTGCAAAACGAAATGCTCGATTACCTGTTCTAATGATGGAATTGAGTTGCAGACAAACAGTGATGATGAAGGGGATGATGGTCAGTTCTCAGAGTTAGACACAGAAACCGCAAATGAAGATTACCCTTTGATAACATTATTCCCGATGCTTACAGTGACTGACTTACCCGCTGAATTACAGGGAACAGTGACGGAGAAAGTGTGGGATTTGACAGGAAAAGAAGTAGGACTGATAAAAGGAGTGGAACCAGTTAAAGTACAAGTAAAGCCAAACGCAGTGTTCCCCCAGGTGCCGCAGTACCATATCGCACAAGATGTCCTTATTCAGGTGTTGCAAATAATTGCAGACTTTGTGAAACAGGGAGTCTTGAAAGAAGTATTGAGCAGCCCATGTAATTCACTGATAATGGGTTTGAAAAAGCCTTGTGGGAAGGTTCGAATTGTGCAGGACCTGAGAAAAATAAATGAGATTGTGGTGAAGTGTTGCCCCATAGTGCCCAATCCAGCAGTGATTATGTTTCAGGTCCCGTGTGATGCTAAATGGTTCACCGTTGTAGACCTGTCACAAGCTTTCTTTTTGATACCTCTTCATGAGGACAGCCAGTTTTTATTCAGTTTCAAATTCCTGGACAAGGTGTACAGTTGGTGCGGAATTCCTCAGGCGTTTTCTGAATCACCGTCCATCTTCAATCAGATATTGAAAAAGGACTTAGAATCCTTAATACTGCCTTTCAATTCGACACTAGTACAGTACATTGATGACTTGCTGATTGCGTCCAGGACAAAAGTTGACTGTAGGTATGACACAATTGCTTTACTGAACCATTTGGGAAAGAATGGGCATAAAGTGTCACCAAAGAAGCTACAGTACTGTCAAAAAGAGGTGAAGTACTTAGGACATTTGATTGAAAGGGGGTCCAGGAGAATATCAAAGGAAAGGGTAACTGCTATTTTGCAGATGAATCCCCCGACAACAAAGAGAGATGTCAGGATGTTTTTGGGACTGGTGGGTTACTGTCGCCAGTGGATACCCAACTTCTCAATTATCTCAAAACGCTTGATAAAGCTGACAGGCAAAGAGATTAAGGATGAGCCGTATACCATAGCTTTATCCAAGGAGGAGTTGAGTCATTCATGGAATTGAGAGAATGCATGTGCAGGGCACCAGCTTTGGGTATGCCTGATTACACGAAACCTTTTCTACTGTTTTGCCATGAACGTGATGCTTGTTCTTTGTCTGTCTTAACACAGGGCCATGGAGGTGCAAACCGCCCTGTAGCATATTTTTCAGCTACCTTGGCCCCCCATCGCAAAAACCTTACCGGGTTGTTTGCGTGCAGTTGCAGCAGTTGGTCAAAGCCTCACGCAGTGTGAAGGCATAGTGATGGGACATCCCTTGACAGTAATGGTTCCCCATTCAGTTGAAATTTTGTTGACTCGAACCAAAACTCAGCACATGACAAATGCCCGATATGAGACAATTATATTGGGGTCACCTAATGTTTCACTGAAGCGATGTACTGTATTAAACCCGGCAACTCTGCTTCCTGTTGAGAATACCAAGATTAATAATGAAGAGGAAGTGGAACATGATTGTCTTGAGGTAACAGAACTATGTACCAAGCCCCGACCTGATATTCAAGATACGTAGTTAAAAGAAAATGACTGCATTATGTTTGCTGATGGATCCTGTTTGAGAGACTCAGTCGGAGTGCTGAGAGACGGTTACGGTGTATGTACCATAGCTGGTATCATCGAAGCTTCCTGGCTCGAGAGAGTGTATTCCGCACAAGTGGCAGAGCTAATTGCCCTTTCTTAGGCATGCCACGCAGCTGAAAATCTGAAGGTAGGGGAGGTGGCGGCTGTACCTGTTGAAGTGGGGCGCACAGATGGTGCCGCCACCACAGGGGAGCTCCCATCGGTGGACGAGTCCATGTCGCTGCTTGGTGATCCGGTGGCCGACGTGAAGCTCCCCTTGCCCTCCGTCCCACTGGTGCATTCAGAGTCTGTGGTGTGGCCCTCCATGGCCATGTGGGATGCAGCTCCCTCATGCTCCGGTGCCACTGTACCTCCGCCTGATGATGCTGATGTACAAAAGGACAGAGAGAGCAGGAAAAGGGGGGGTGACAGAAGAAAGAGAGTTTTAGTGCATGGCATACCGCTACCGTTGGCGGACATAGCAGACGCAGCAGCCCCATGCAATACGCCGTGCTCCTGGCCTCTGCACATGCAATTTCAGGGATATGTCCTACATGGCAATGTTAGAAATCAGTGCACATGGATGGCAAAGGGGCAACTATACCTCAACTTGCCACTCTTCTGAGCTGGGGTAGAGTCCCACATGGCCTACATTACGGAGGGGCCTTGCCTACCGAACTCCCCCTGGCCTAGGGACACACACAGCCCACCTCCCCCACCCAGACACCTCCACTGCACGCAAAGTCCACAGAATGAGAGTGTACTCACCCCCTTGTGTCTGCTGTGATGTCCTTAAGCGCCCATCCAACTCCGGGTAGGCCACCGCCAGGATTCAGAACTTCAGGGGGGTCATGGTGCGACGGGCACCCCTCCCACGTTGGGAGGCCATCCCCAGCTGAGCCTCTGCCGTCTTCTTGCTGCAGCGGCGAATGTCCTCCCATCTCTTCTGGCAGTGGGTGCCCCGTCTCTGGTGGGCCCCCAGGGTCCGGACCTCCTTGGCGATGGCACGCCAGATGTCCTTCTTCTGGTGGGCGCTGACCTACATGACATGCACAAGGAAAGAGGAACAGTCATTACCTACTGGATCGTCAATGTGAGTGGCCCCCTCCCAACTCTGGCCATGTGGCCCATTCATCCCCATGCATTTCTGTTCTTAGAACTCTGCCCCCTTTCCTCTCCCACCCAGCCCTGTCCACCCAGGCCTAGCCCATCCAACGTGCACCCTGTGTACTGACCTGTTGGTCTGGAGGACCGTAGAGTAGAATGTACTGGGGGAGGACCCCATCCACAAGTTTCTCCAACTCCTGTGCAGTGAAGGCAGGGGTCCTTTCCCCAGACGCAGCAGCCATCGTCGCTTCCAGACCGAGGTCACAGCAGCACTGGCAGTATAGGTCCTCTACTGTCGAAGGTCAGGTATCTAGTGATTGAACAGATAGAAAATGGCGGTGACGTCCGCAGCGGTGCGCATCATCACCGGTGGCGCACCTGTTCATTGGCTCCTGGGACCCATAGGGTCCAATGTTAACCAATGCAGCATTGCGCCACGGTCTACGACCGCCTACCACGACGGTGTCCAACGCCAGCGCTGTTACCCCACATTCCCATTGTCCCAGTTTAGAGGTCAGGCAGCCGCCATTTCAGGGGCCCACATGGTTTCATTTGCTACTGCGTCAAACATACCGAGGCCTACACTCAAAACATATCCAGGAAGGGTTAATTGTCTGTTGTTGTCTTGTGTGTGACTGTGAGTACCTACCTGGAGGAATGGTGACTGTTTCTTCGCTGTTGTCCTTCTTAGGCACCGTCAGCAGGGACAAATGAGAAGATGGCGGAATCCGCCGGTGTGCCGACCGCTGGTGGACCTGTTGACAATGGAAGAGAGACATTTGATCGTGACCTACCGGTTTGACCGTGGCACAATCGAGCAACTATGTACCCAGTTGGAGCCAGACCTGATGTCACCAATCCGCCATCCGACTGGAATCCCCCCTGACGTGCAGGTGCTGTCAGTGATCCATTTCCTTGCAAGTGGGTCTTTTCAGACAACAGTGGCCATGGCATCAGGGATGTCCCAGCCCATGTTTTCCAACGTTTTGTCCAGAGTGTTGTCTGCCCGGCTGAAACACGTAAGGAGATAGATCATTTTCCCTGAGGTGGAGAACTTGGCTACAGTGAAAGGTGACTTCTATGCCCTTGGACATATCCCCAACGTCATAGGTGCCATTGATAGGACCCATGTAGCTCTGGTCCCCCCCGCAGGAGTGAACAGGTGTACAGGAACAGGAAGAGTTATCATTCGATGAATGTCCAGATGGTCTGTTTGGCAGACCAGTACATCTCGCAGGTAAATGCTATGTTCCCTGGCTCAGTGCATGACACCTACATCCTGCGGAATAGCAGCATCCCTGATATGATGGGTGAACTCCAGAGGCACTGTGTATGGCTATTGGGGGACTCATGTTACCCCAACCTTTCCTGGCTATTGACCCCAGTGAGGAATCCCAGGACCAGGGCAGAGGAACGGTACAATGAGGCCCATGGGCGGACTAGGAGGGTTATGGAACGCACCTTCGGCCTCCTTAAGGCCAGGTTCAGGTGCCTCCATATGACATGTGGATCCCTATTCTACTCACCGAAGAAGGTGTGCGACATCATCATCGCCTGCTCCATGCTCCATAATTTGGCATTGCGACGCCAGGTGCCTTTTCTGCAGGAGGATGATCCAGATGACGGTGTTGTAGCAGTGGTGGAGCCTGTGGACAGTGATGAGGAAGAAGCTGAGGATGAAGAAAACGACAACAGGGAGTCAGTCATACAGCAATATTTCCAGTGAGACACAGGTGAGTACATTTTCTGGTTTAACATTACATTAACTTTCACACTTCTACCTCTATCCTGTACCTACTTTCACTCACTATTTGTTAACTGAGTTGTCCCCTTCCATTTCAGTTTCACAAAACTGGTAACCTACGTGTCAACAGCTTGCACCCTTGAAGGGCTTGTGATGTGTGACATTGGTATGTTGGCCTCCCAATGGGTAACCCTTTTTGACACTGTAATTGACAATACAAAGTTCAAAATCATAGACTGACTCCAGTTTTATTTGTGTTTCAAGGGTGTTTATTTAAGTGCATAAACATGATCGGGGTTGTGAAATGGGTTATGGTGGAAGAATGTCCATGGCAGAGTCCAGTCTATTAGTCTCACAGGTAAATTGCACATCTGGCCATTGGAAGTGGAGCTGGGGCAGTTCTGAATTGGACAGGGTAACAAAGTGGGACAGTGGGGGGGACAATCAGGGTAGTCTTATTTCCTGGCGGGGGTCTTGCCATCTTGTTCTGTCCTGTTCCTGGATCTCAGGGACCGCTTGCGGGGTGGTTGTCCGTCTGCAGGGGGTGGGGTGCTGGTGTGGTGGTCCTGTGGCGGGGCGTCCTGTCCACTAGCGCCGGTGGAGGTGGTGGGCATTTCATCGTCCTGGCTAGTGTCAGGGTCCCCTTGGAGTGCCACGGTGTCCCTCAAGGTCTTTTGAATGTCCGTCAGCACCCCTACGATGGTGCCCAGGGCGGAGCTGATGGTCCTGAGCTCCTCCCTGAACCCCAAATACAGTTCGTCCTGCAGACGCAGGGTCTCCTGCAACTTGTCCAGGACCGTTGCCATCGTCTCCTGGGAGTGGTGGTATGCTCCCATGATGGAGGATAGGGCCTCGTGGAGAGTGGGTTCCCTTGGCCTGTCCTCCCTCTGTCGCACAGCAGCCCTCCCAATTCCCCTGTGTTCCTGTGCCTCCGTCCCCTGGACCGTGTGCCTACTACCACTGCCCCCAGGTCCCTGTTGTTGTTGGGGTGGTGGGTTATCCTGGGTTCCCTGTAGTGGTGGACACACCGCTGATTGACCTGTCCTGGGTAGGGAGGTATGGGCCCGGTGGGTGGGTGCTGTGCGGGTGTTCCCAGAGGGTGGCAGCTCGGAGTTGGGCTGTGGCTGGGCAAGGGGAACCGACTGTCCTGAGGCCCACGATGGTCCAGGCTGGTCATCAAGATCCAGTAGGGCAGGGCTGCTGTCATCACTGTGGGCCTCTTCTGGGGGTGGAGTTGTGGTGTCTGGACCCTCTGGTGTGGTGACGTTCCTTCAGGTTCCTGCGGGGGTATAAGTACATGATTATTGCATGTGTGTGTTTCATGGTGTGCAATGGTTGGGTGTGCGTGTTCACCAGTGCTAGCATTCATGTGTGGGGTTGTGTGCTGATGGTTGGGGGGTGTTCTGGGTCTGTGCAGTGGGCATGCTTTAGTAATGGGTATCCATGCTTAGTTGTGTCATGCAGGTCTTGGTGTTGGGATGGGTGGTTTGTGTTATGGGTAGATCAGTGAGGAGTTAGGGTGTTAGGGGAGGGTGTGAGGGTGGGGGTATGTGATAGCATGCAGGTAGGGTGGGGGATATGATAGTTAAGATTTGACTTACCAGTGTCCGTTCCTCCAACGACTCCTGCGAGGCCCTCAGGATGCAAGATGGACAAGACTTGCTCCTCCCATGTTGTTAGTTGTGGGGGAGGAGGTGGGGGTCCGTCGCCAGTCCGCTGTACCGCGATGTGGTGCCTGGATACCGTGGAACGCACCTTCCCCCGTAGGTCGTTACACCTCTTGCTGATGTCCTCCCTATTTCTTGGGTGCTGTCCCACAGCGTTGACCCTGTCAACTATTCTTTGCCATAGCTCCATCTTCCTGGCTATGGATGTGTGCTGCACCTGTGAGCCAAATAGCTGTGGCTCTACCCGTAGGATTTCCTCCACCATGACCCTGAGCTCCTCCTCAGAGAAGCGGGGGTGTCTTTGGCGTGACATGGGGTGGTGTGTGTGATGTGTGAGGTGGTGTATGTGTTGATGAGTATGGTGAGTGTAGTGATATGTGTTGTTTTGTGCGTGGATGTTGTGTGGGTGACGGTGTTGTGTGCCTTTGTGTGATGCGGGTCTCTATTCTGTGCTGTCTCTCTCTGGCCTTCTCTCTATTTTTTGGTCATAGGGGTTTGTGGGTGATGTGCATGTGTATTTTATATTGTATTGGGTGTGTTGTTTGTATGTGTGTCAGGTGTGTGTATTTGTAATTGTCCAATGTGGCGGTGTTTTGGAGCTGTGTGTGTATTTTGAACGCGGTGGTGTGTACCGCCAATGGAATACCGCGGTTGAAAGACCGCCGCGTGGATTCGTGGGTCGTAATAGCATGGGCGTGTTTCTGTTGGCGTGGAGGTGAAGGATTTCTTTCCGCATGTTTATCGCTCACCTTTGGTGTGGCGGTATTGTGTGGGTGTCTGAATTTCGTCGGATTCCGTGATGTGTGTCATAATAGCTGTGGCGGTCTCCCGCCGCCGCCGCGGTGTATTGGCGGACTTCGGCACGGCAGTAAGCGCCTTATACCGCCAATGTTGTAATGACCCCCTTTGTGTCCATGGGAAACGGTTATTCAGATCAAGTCGCAAGATTTTGTGCATTGAACTGTATATCGTTCAAGGATCAGTGGGAATTATTACCACAAACTGAAAATTACACATGTTTGAACCTTGCATTAAGGGTGGTTGATACATTAGATGAGCTAAAAACACTACAGGGTCGTGCTAGCAAAGAGGAGAAACGCTCCTGGCAGATAATGCAATGCGTACAAAGGGCTGATGACTTGTGGGTCTCAGAGGAGGGGAAATTGGTTTTGCCAAACAGTCTTCTGTCACAATTTGCGAGGCTCTACCATGGACAGGCACATCTTGGGAGAGATGCAATGATCAGATCATTCAAGATTGACTGGTTTAACCAAAAATTCAGACTTGCCGCAGAGGTTACTTGTCACAGGTGCATCATCTGTCAACAGATGAATGCCGGAAAAGGGACTGTGGTAACTTTGAGCCACATAGGGAGAGCTGGTGGTCCATTTAGCAAGATGCAAATGGATTTCATTGAGATGCCTGTTTGTGGAGGATTGAAGTACGTCTTGGTGATTGTATGTGTTTTCAGCCACTGGATTGAAGCTTACCCCACACGTAGAAACAACAGTCTCACAGTCGCAAAGCTGCTGCTCAGGGAACTAATACCCAGGTTCAGGTTCCCGGTCTCTATAGAATCAAATAGGGGCAGACACTTCGACAATGAGGTGATTAAGCTCTTGTGTGCCACATTAGGCATTGAACAGAAGCTGCATTGTAGCTACCGCCCTGAAGCATCAGGACTAGTAGAACAAATGAATGGTACCTTAAAATCGAAAATGGCGAAGATGTGCACAACTACCAATATGAAATGGCCAGATGCATTTCCCCTAGTGCTGATGTCGATGAGGAACACCCCTGATAAGAAGACAGGACTATCACCCCACAAGATCCTTATGGGTAGAACTATGAGGCTGCCCGCAGTACCTGCAAATGCTCTTGTGAATATCACGGATGATATGGTGTTGGACTACTGCAAAGGTTTGGCTGATGTGGTTCGCTCTTTTTCTCACCAGGTGGAAGCTAACACATTGCCACCGATCGGTGATCCAGGTCACACTCTGCAAGCCAATGACTGGGTGGTTGTCACGAAGCACGTGAGGAAGTCATGTTTGGAGCTGCGCTGGAAGGGGCCATATTAAGTAATATTGACAACAACCACTGCTGTGAAATGTGCAGGTGTTCCAAACTGGATACATGCCAGTCACACGAAGAAGGTAAAGTGTCCAACTGATGAGGAACTTGAAGTCTCCAACTCAACATTTCCAGAGAGGGAAGTCTCAGGGCCTGAAAATAGTCAAGAGAGAACTGAGACTGCAGGAGAGCCCACTGAGAAACAGCCTTGTCCCTCAAACAGTAAACGAGTTTGAGATAGGTGACAGTGTGCCTACCTCAGTAGAGGCAGCAGGAGAACTAAATCTAGGAGAGGTTCTCCCAGAAACAGACGGATACGGGTTAAAGCTTGAGCCTGTTACAGATCCAGAAAAAGAAGAAGAAGGGGAAATAGTAGAAAGAGACCAAAGTACACCGGCATCCCCTGAGCCAATTGCAGGTCCATCAAGAGAAAACACCATAGTACAAGAGGAGGGTGCTGTTCAGCGTCCTGAAAGGACAAGCAGGAAAAAGACGCATAAGGGAGATAACTGGCCAGAGAAGTAGGCTGCAAAAGAAAAGGCTGTACCAGGTGAAACAATAATAGAAGAAACCGATACCACAAGGACAGAAGATCTAAGTGAAGGAGAATTGCAAGACGAATGCAGATTGAAAAGTAAGAGAATCGCAAATAGGTACGCAGGTCCTGAATGGGTATATGCAACAACATCTGAATGGAAACAAGAATTCTTAGCATTCTGTTTTGATCGAGAAGTACCAGGCCAGTACTACGGTACCTGAAAGCAATCAGGGAAAGAGACTTTGTTGGAACTAAAATATTGAAATTGGAAGGTTGAGAAAGAGACTTATAAATTACCGGATGCGACACTGATAACCTGAATTGACTTTGAAAACCTGATTGTGACAAGCTGCTAACCTGATTTGACAAAAGGGTCCTGGAGTGAGTGAAACACTGTAAATACACGCAGAAAGAAAGAAACGTTTGCATCAAGAAAAAAAAGAAATCTTTATCATCCTCAAGTTGATTATTGTTCTGCTATCTGATTCTTTACAGACATGGCTTATAATAGAGGTAGCAACAAAAAGGGTAAGGTGTGTGGTTGGTTGAGTCTTATATTAGGTACTGTGTGTGCAATAATAATTGTGGGAGTGATTGTGGGAATGCCGTGGTTGGATAAGAAAGTGACTAACAGTGCTTCAAAGCCTGAGACTACAACATTAACACCGTGGGAAAAGTTTGAGCAGGATGCAAGACTCTTGCATGAGGGAACTAACTCAAAGGGGGAACTTTCTACTAATGTTTTCTGTTGCTTGCTGAATGAGTACGTTGAGACCATGAATGCGAAAAACTGTTATGTGTGCACAAAGATTCCTTCATCAGTGCAAGAAGGGGTCACCTATCAAAGCCTTCCTCTAACTTACGGGATAAGTTGTAGCTTGCTATTAACAAGATTCTATATTCAGGAGCATGTGCAATATTTTTATTCAAATTTGGATGTAATTTGGA
Source organism: Pleurodeles waltl (assembly GCF_031143425.1). NCBI lineage: Eukaryota > Metazoa > Chordata > Amphibia > Caudata > Salamandridae > Pleurodeles > Pleurodeles waltl. The sequence goes on along the minus strand of NC_090444.1, from coordinate 334,303,738 downwards.
TGTAGTGTTTACTTTTGTACCTGTGATTGAGTTTCTGAACAAGCTAGCTAAGGAGCATAGTTTAAAATTAGTAAGAGGTTTCTTTAAACCAACGCTTACATTTGAAACAGCTTATGCACACCGCAACAATCTGATTTGCTTATTGACACCTGTAGAGAAAAGCTTTTTAGATCACACTGATGATAGACACAAAGCATTGAAGGAAAGATTAGAAAAAGGGTTAGAGAAACGAACATATGCAAATGATTATGCTTACACTGCAATAAAGACGCAAGGCACATTAGCTATAGATGCTTTACATGTAGGAAGGCTTTGTATATATAGGCCGAAATCCGAGCAGGACACTTTATTTGTGGGAACGAGTGAATGCAGGCATGTGTTTTTGTTTCAGAGTAAATGGACATTCATGTTAAATGGACAGGATCCAGCGATCCCTAGGATCTATTATATCTGTGGACTTAATGCTTATTACCGTCTTCCTAAGGGATGGTATGGGACATGTTATTTGAGAATGGTCTTCCCAAAGATTTACCAGATTGATGACTTAAAACAAATACCTAAAACATCTGAATTACAACATGCTAGACAAAAACGAGAGACAGCGGCGGCTGTCGTCAGAGACATATTTGGAGCGATAATTCCTTCAGTAGGGGTTATCTTAAACTCCAAAAAGATTCAAAAGTTGTCTACTATTGTGGATAACATGCTGACAAATTTTACAGGGGCTATACTCCCGATGGATACTAAACTTGCTGCGGAAAGAGCTATGACTCTTCAAAATTGGCTTGCCTTAGACATTCTTTTAGCAAAGAGTGGTGGAGTCTGCAAGATGCTCAACGAGCGTCATTGTTGCTCATATATACCGGACAATAGTAAAAAGATTAGAGGTATGCTTACTAACCTAACTAAAGATAGTGCAGATCTTAGGGATTTGAAGGAACTTGGAGTGTGGGAAATATTAGGAAAAGGAATTGCCAGAGTAGGGAGCTGGTTTGGCAATATTTGGAATGGGGTACTTGCAAAAATATTAGGGGGTTTATTAATTGTTCTGGCATGTCTATTAGTATTATGGGGAGCATGCAAAATTAATGATAAAATTAAAAGAAATTGGACAAAGAGAAACAAGAGAAATGAGGAAAGTGAAAGGGAGAAAATGTTTAATGAAATTTGGGAGAGTTCACACAAGGGACAAGATGTTAAAATGCGCATTATGCGTAAAGTTAAAAATTAAAGTGAAAGGTCGAAGGGAAAGGTTTGTGTGATGACGAACGTCATCGGAGGAGGGACTGAGAGAGCGTAGCTTATATAATCTATATTAACATGAAATGTTTATGAATCAATGTGTGATAATGCTGCATAGAAATTATAATGATAGTAATTTTGCTTAAATGTGCACTTGAATTGTGACCACGGGGAGTGGCCACCAATGTATATGTGGACTAATAATGATGACCAAGATGTTTATATTACATTTAAATAAGGTTATACTAATAATTGTGTTATTGAATCTGTGCTGAAATCCTCATAGGCCTTAAGTTAGCATGATCCGAAGCTTAGCTGCCTGGCTCTCATATTAAATGTATTTTTCTATTTTTCAGTGTGCTGACTCATAAAGGGACACGACCCTGGATGTTCTTTTTTTCTTCAAATTAGAAGACGAATGTAACCATGTTAAATCCGTTCTCACAGTTTCCTCTCGTTTGCAGAATAAATGTTAAAAGTAAATTGAAACAGTGTAGATTAATGTTATGTACAAGGTCATTCAAACCGGTGAAGACAATGGAATTGCTGACCAAAAGATGTGCAAAGAATTACAGAAAGATTAAATCATACCGGACGTGCCACCTCTGAAGACGTCAATTATGAAGACCAATCAAAGACTTGTAAAACAATATGGGGTGAAGAGTTGGGTTACCTAATGTGTTTTCTGATAGGTTAAAGATAGTGGGGTATAGCAAATGTCCAATAGAATTTTGGGGGAATGTATAATGGAAAAGGGATAAAAACCCATGTCACGGGAAGTCATTTAGAATTAGGTAGGGAATGCTATCGATTTTATCCAGAAACTTTGTCACTCTGTTTGGTGACTTGTTGGGTTACTTAAAACCATCCTCGCCCTTAGATTTGTCCATGTTACACTTTACCTCCTTATGAGGAAAGTGCCCTTTTTTTTTGGGCCCGGAGCTGAGTTCTGACTGATGGCGATTTGACTGATGTCCTGAAGACGAAGACTGAACCTGTGCGCTGACCTAAACCTTGGAGGGTAATCATGACAATGCGATTGTGATTTGTCTGTTTGCTTTTCCTTTCTAGGTACCAACTGCTTACTTTTGACAGAGACCATAGTTAGATGTTTTCCAAATTGGTGTTCTAAATTGTTTTGCATGAAGTCCAAAATGCTAATGCTAATCAGTGGTTTGGACAGGTGCTCACTAAATTGACGCAAATAGACAAACGACTGAGACTATGCTTTGTTGAACTGCCGCGTTATTGACACTCTGCTAATCCTGATCTATGTTCACGCCGTGTTATGTTCTAATGTTTATGATTCTCTCTTTAATGAAATATTATCAAAGTTGCCATATTGTGACTATGCTATTATGTTTCTTGGTTTTGAGATTGACGTATCTGATATTAGAATTGTAAAGAAAACGGAATAAAACTCATAAAATTCTACTAAACAAGGTGTGGTTATTCATGGCTGAAAGGTCATGATAGTGTCTTTGAATTGATTAATGACTTTGACTAAAGTGAAATGCATTGTCATTATAAATATTGATGACATTATTGATGTATTGATTGACATCTTGATTAGCTATCTCGTCCTAAGGTGTCTCTCAACTGGGTCAAAAGATTAATTTGCCTAAAACGAGTCCTGATGTGCAATAAATTATCATAAAGGGACGTGTTAACACTACCACTTCAGGTAAAGTATATGGAAGTACTAAAATGCGTAATTCACCCCAAAATTTTAAAAAATATTAGCACTAGCCTACCTCTGTGTCATAGAAGTAACCATACATTATGACCTGATAATAGAATTCCCATACTATACAAGAAACTAAAGCAACCTCTCACCACTAAAGGACTATTTCGAAGACAGTTGGATTGGTTGTTTGCCCTGATCAGAACTGCAACTCTCATGATCACACTCGAACAATGCAGTGAAAAGGTGGAACAATTCTTTCCAAAGAAATATTAGAAATCACCCAACACTCGAATTTATGGAAATACTCAAAAACAACAAAATCGTACCAAAGATTAGAAGAACCTCTAACAGAAACAAAACTATCCAAACAATATAACCAAATAACCAAATGCTAGTAAGCAAAGTCCAGCTATTTACAAACAGGCAAAGCCTATCCTACAACAACAGCCAGAAGACCATTATAAGAAATAATCATTAAATAAATCACATTGAAACGTGACTTAAGTGAATTAAACAACACAACCTAAACTTGCATAAATATTAAATTATTCTGAGTAACATAAACCCAAATAAAATAATTTAGAATGATAAAAATGTGATCATAATTATAGAATCCACCTTCAAAGTTTTACTCTGCAAAATTCACTAGACTTACATAAAAATTCTGCAAGATTCAGAGGAGTTCCGCCTACACACACAGGCAAGTATCACATGATCAGCAAACACATGTATATTCAAACATAAAACATGATGAAATGGTTGTTTAACAAATATAACAATGGTTGACTTACCAAATGTAAGCACACCAAAACGTCCACCTCTTTAAAAAGGTGCCAAGGGTGGGGGAACACAGAGATTACAGTAAATCCTGGAGTGTCCAGGGATGGGTAAGAGATGGCCCAGGGTTGGCACGGTAGGGCCCCTTGCTGGGTGTAAACTGTGGTTTTCAGTGCTGGTGAGGGACGCCCTGAAATGGATGTAAACACTTGCTGGTTTTTCATTGGGTGTAAACACTGCCAAGTACTGGGCTGTTATGTGGATGATGATGAGGGCTCCTTGGATTAGCTCTCAGGACGACTCCCAGTCTCCAGGATATGCAGATGTGCGAGCACAGGTCATGAGCACACTTGGGCTAACAGCAAGTAGCCTGGCCCAACGGTGGGTCGAGTAACAGCACTGGCTGAAGGCTATCAGGTGCTTTCTGCACTTCCTCTGCCTATCACATCACAGGTCAAATGGTGACACTGCCCAGCGTTGCTGGTACCCAGACCACTGCAACATCTAGCAGCAGGGTCTTAGTAGGGTAGCAATGACATTCTTCCTTTTTCTGTGAAGAGACGCTCCAGTGACTGCCGACCCCCATTTGCCAGAGCCAAACTGATTGCTGTCCTGTTACAGTATTAATAGAGTACACTGCAGCCCATGGTAGAGAGCGTCGCGGGGGAGCAGGACAGCAGGGGCCTGGTGTTGTTGTGTGGGTGCAGCTCTGCACCCTGGCAGGACTCTTCTTTCCCCTGCTGTTACTCTGTGTCCTTTTCGAGCCTCCCCGGCAGCAGTGACCCCTTGGCAGCAGCAGATGGAGGGTCCAGGCTGCCGACTGTGTTGCAGCTTAAATTTAAATGCAATGATTTTGCAGTTCAGTGTCTTCAGTTTACTTGTGTTTGATTAGTTGCTGCAGAAAAAAGGAGACATCCATGGTGGCTTTCGGAGGGTGTTGTGAAATTATTGCAAAAGCTGTGTTATTTTATCAAGAAACAGGCTTTAATATCTGGAAGTGAAGCACTGCTTTTCTTCTTGGCACTGCTTTATAGGCATTACAAAAGGCATGCAACCAAATAAGCCATCCGTATTTCCCTTGAAACAAGAACAGTGCTGCAGAAGCTAATCTGCAGCTGTGCACGTGCTGGCGTGTAATAATCGGCAAAACCGCTGTGCCTATACCCACTGTGCTCTGCAACCATCAAAAATAATGTGCAGTTTCATTGTCCTTTGTCATTGTGAAAAAAAGTGTTTATTTCAAAACTGCTGTAAAAGGTGTCAGTGTAAATCATATTTTTACTCTAAAATGCCATCTTCACATGAAGCGGTATCTTGAATAGAGTTCCCACAGTGTGGTGGAGGGCACAGTCTAAATATGTGAACATTCATTCATTTCAACAGTGCATCATAGCGTGCAAACTGCTAGCCGATATAGACCCCGGAGCCAAAGAGAGCTTCACATTTATTCCCAGGACCATGCCATGTGTCTAATAGAGGGAAGGGGAGAGCCACCGCTTTAGCCACCAGATCAAATCTGAATGAAGTATTTTGGGGTCTGTAGTGCCGCCAGGGCCATCGCTACATGAAACTATAAAAAGTATTTGAAACCACCTGTCACCCTTAAGATCAGACTGCAGTGTTGCTGATTAATTCTGCCAGTAAAGTGAAGCAGCACCATTTATTAGTTATTCTGTGTTATAAGAGTAAGGCAGAATCACTAAATTGATCCAATTCCAAATAAATCGGAATTTAAATTTCAGCCCATCCCTACTGAAATATAATAAAATCAACCAAACATAAATGAAAAACTGTATATAACATAATAAACTTAGCCACATTTACAAAATAGCAAAATATTAGCAAACAAATACAGTTTAAAATTCCCACCCAACAAACGAATGAAAAAACAGAATTGCTCATTATTTTATAGCTGAAGTGTTTTGTAAACATTATGACATTCAAAAGAATTTACAATCATTTTTTTTTTATACATTTACCCAAAAATATCAAAATACAAGTAAAATATATAATCCATCCAATATGACCACTTAAAATCTAAGTACACCATAAAAATATGAAAAACATTAAGAAAACAAAAACCATTTCATGAAAGTTACAAAATAACTAAAATAAATAGTTGGTTAACAAATTCCCAAATGTTTTTCCTTGTAAAAACCTGTAAATCAAATTACTGAAACTCGACACTAGAAGCAAGCCTATCACCTGTAAACACTAATATGCATATTTGAATTCCTAAAAATAGTAAAAATGTAACAAACTGTGTAATATTGTAAAAACATATACATTACATCACATTTAGACCTCATGTATGCACCCAAAACAACTATGAGGGAATCCCACACCTATTATAACATAAAAAACACATAATCATACAAGAATCAACCTAAGTAACAATATAGCACCCCACCACAAACAAATTAACTCTAGAAAGTGGATTAAAATTAATTATCTATTAATCTATGAAAAGCAGTGAGGAACTACTAACCTGTACAGCTGTCGGAATCCAAAACCAGCAAGTACAGACTTCAAAATAAAGCATGTGGTAAGTACAAATCTGATGGAATAATGAAAAAGGAAAAAATACTATCATATTATGGAAATCAATTAACTAATTAAAGGAAAATAATGTTTTTGTTTTCTAAAAAATATTCAAAATGTATGTAAATAGTGGTTAACAATGAATCATAAACAAATTAATTATATATATAATTACTGTTTGAAATAGTAAGAGCCTGATTACAATCTTGGCGGATGGGATACTTCATCACAATCATGACTGATATCCCAGCCACCTTATTGCAAGTTCCAAAGGATATAATAGGGCTTATAATACAGCAGATGGGATATCTATCACCTTTGTGACGGAGCATCCCATTCACCAAGATAAGATCTTAATCAGGCTCCAAGTAATTTATTTACAGAATTCTCCTGTTAAACATATGTTGATAACAACATGTATGTAAATATCTATAAAAATGTTGCAAACATGTAAATATAAAACAAAAATGAATTTTAATGATTCCAATCTTCAGAAACGACTTAAAAATAAAACATGTCTTACCTTCACAATTGTTTTTTATTTACAGGAATGTATGAAAATAATAAACATTTAGACAAATTCAAGTAACTGTATATCTTGACAAATTGATCTATAAGTGTACTAACTCCATACTGACCAACATACCCAAACCAAACATTATTTATGTAGCTCTAAACTTAACCACATTTTGAAAAATGTTGTTCTTTGGAGTTATCAAATGTACTTTTCCCACCCCAAACCTAAACAAATGGAGAAAGTGTTGGATTTTGAGGGGTCACATTTACTATTCGCACTTTAAACTGAGGGCCTGAATGCGACTTTGGTGGAAGGGATTACCCCATCACAAACATGACGGATATCCTGTACACCATAATACAAGTTCCATTATGTACTGTGGAATTTGTAATACAGCGGACCACATAGTGGTCTTGTATGTGACAGAGTAATCCCCTCCGCCAAGGTCGTTATTAGCCACAGTGGGTAAGGTATTGGGTTTGGGGGCGGGGAGGGGGAGGGCAGATTTAGTATTCCCATTTCAAATGGAACAACAATGGGGAATGCAGTGGACTTTGGAGGGGTGGAATTATAATTCTGACTCCAAACCTACCACCTTTGAGGAAACTGTTGGGCTTTAGGGGGTCAGATTTACTATTCCCACTCCAAACCTAACCACATGGGGAAATTGTCTTTAGAGGGGCTAGATTTACTAATCCGACTCCAAATGTAACCAACTGGGGAAACGTGTTAAACTTAGGGGGTAGATTTACGATTCCCTCTCTAAACTTAACCACATTTAGGAACGTGTCTGTGGGAAAGCAGAATTAGTATTCCTACTTTAAACCTAACCACAGCGTGGAATGTGTTATGGTCTGGGGGGGCAGATTTGTTACTCCCACTGTGAGGTTAATCACATTTTTAAGCCTTTTCGACTCTGGGGAGGCAATATTCATGATTTTCACCCCAAAGTTAACCACACAGGAAAATTTTGGTATTTTATATGATCAGATTTATTCTTCCCAGTCCAAACTGATCCACACTGGGAAAGTGTTGAACTTTAGGGGAGAGCAAGATTGTATAGTCCCACTCTAAGATTAACCACATTGGTACACATTCTGAACTTAGAAGGGGCTAAAATCATAATTTTCACACCAAAAATAACAATATTTGAGACACTGTTGGTCTTTAAAAGGGATCACAATTAATATTCCTCCTCCAGATGTAACTACCCTGGGGTTGGTTATCAACCATGGAGGGGTGAGATTTACTACTAGAAATACAAATGTAACTATACTGGGGAAAGTGTTAGACTTCAGGGGACTTGATTTACTATTCCCACTTCAAACATTGGGAAAAGTGATGGGCTGGGGGTCAGATTTAGAATTTCCACTCCAAATGTAACTACATTGGAGAAAGTGTTAGACCTTGAGGGGGGAGTTTTATTACTCTCACTTCAAAATTAACCACACTGGGAAAATTATTGAGGAGTAAGGTTTCATATTCTCACTCCAAATATAACAGAATTGGGGAATGTTTTGGAGTTAAGAAGGGAGCAGATGTGCTATTACCACTCCTAATTTAACCACATTGGGGAAAGTACTTTTGGTGACTCGATTTACAATTCCAACACCAACCCTATCCACACTGGGAAAGTGTTGGATTTTGGAGTACGTGCTCAGATTTACTATTCCTTTCCAAACCTAACCACACTGGGAAAAGAGTTGGACTAGATTTAGGGCCTCATTATGAGTGCGGTGGTCCACCACACTCACGTTGATGGTTGGACCGCTGCAGTTTGAGTGGTCTGTTAGAATTCCTGTAAGCGGTCCTGCCAGGAGACTGCCGACCATGCTAGGAACATGGTTCATGACGTGGTGATGGCAGTATGAGTTGTAGTCAGCCAGGGTGGTGCTGAACCACCTGGCTGATTACAACTCCCGCAACACAAAAGGATGATGGACGGAGTGTTGAAACTTTTCAAACACTCACCCCAGTCACAGATCTGGGTTTAATTCATCATTCCTTTGCTCCATGCCACCCCAGTTTGGATCCAACCATATGCAAATCAGTCTTGACCCTGTTACCGATGGGAACAGTCCAGCCCAAACTGCCAGGCCACGTCTTTCCTGGAACGGAAGCAAGTATTCTGGGACCGGTTTCAGGGTATCAACCTTCAACAGCCAGGCTAGCTTGAATCCACTGGCACGGTGAGCAAGGAACCCACGTCTGGGCATGCCCTTCCCACTTAGGGAAACTTTAGCAACACAAAAGGATGATGGTCAGAGTGTTGAAGCTTTTCAAACACTCACCCCCATTCCCAGATCTGGGTTTAATCCATCTTGTTTTGCTCACCATGCCACCCTAGTTTGAACCCAGCTATATGCAAATCAGTCTTGACGCTGTTCTCCATGGGAACGGTCCAGCCCAAACTGCCAGCCCAGGGCCTCCCTGGACTGGAAACAAGCATCCTGGGACTAATTTCAGGGTATCACCCTTCATCAGCCTAACTGGAGTGGAATGGTGAGTAAAAGAACGAAATATTAAAGCCATGTCTGTGAATGGGGCTGGGTGGTTGAAAAGTTTCAGCACTCCGTCCATCATCCTTTTGTGTTGATTACAACTCCCCTCACTACCAGCCTTTCCATGGTGTTTTCACTGGCATGGAAAGGCTGGTGGTGAGGGTGTGCTGTGGCCAGAGGTAGGCCCTTGCATTGCCCATTCCCCCTACTGCAGTTCGATTAAGGCAAAAGTTTATCGTTGAAAATGCATGCAGAGAATGAGGAAGCATTTCAGACATGAATCAAGACTGCTGGCATGAGGGAAATGTTACCACTGATCCATAAGCACTGCCGGACCCCACTATTATCACAGTGGTGTACAGTCTCCATTTACTGGCAGCTACCGTCCCAGAGGTCTTGAATTTAAAAAAACGAGGAGAGTGAGTTTACTGCTGTGAGTGTGTGGAGCACTGATATGCAAGTGCTGCCTATCTATGTGACTACGTAAGTATCATGCCATCCATGTGAGGAGTGACGGGGTGGCCCCACAATTTGCAGAGTGATACAGGATATAACTAAGACTATGGCACATAGCTCTATCTCCGTGGATACTGACTAGAGCTGTCCCACTGGTTTTCCACAATGAACAACATGAACTGACAGCGGCCACTGTCACACTTCTGCAGTATATTATCACCAGTCAAGCCAGGAATTTTCTCATTGTGGGGTTGCAGAGTGTCAGGCTATGGGTGCCTCTTGACTACACCACTAACAAAGAATCATGCTGCCCCTGTGGAGAGAGTCAAGGGGATAACCTATGACCCATACCTCAACAGACAATAGAACAAAATCTGTTGTCAGCACACTGCTGCAACTTTTTCAGCACTTGATAATTACACAGCTACATTACTATGTAGCAGCTGCTTCTAGCCAGGTTCTCGAATTTGACCCTCCAAGGTAGTCAGCCCATTACACCCTGGGAGTTGCAAGGGTGCAAATGTGAGGTTTTCTTACATTTTCCTTTTCTCCCTCTTTTGAGTCACTTTCTCTCAGCAACTGAGGTTTCTCTATGGCAAAAGTCTTGGTGGTTGGGTTCTTCAGAAGAAAAAGGTGAGGAGGTCTCTCATATCTCTGGGTAGTTACAAGGAACTGCATATTCATGGCAAATTAGCTCTTATTGGCATTATTTTAGGGCATTTTCTCCAGTGCTGACAGCAATCAATTTTTCCTGATATATTTTCCCTATTGGTTCAATATTTGGTACTGTTGGAGTAGGGAGGAAATTGGGCAATCTCCCAAGGAGGTACACACTGAAGTCTTTCTACTGTATATTAGTTTGCTTAAAGTGCCCAAGGATGACAATGAATCATGCAGACTGCAGAAGCAAGGAAGCTAAGCTCCTATTTGCAAAAATATAAATAAAGAATGTCCAAACAATGGGACAGACAAGGATGCCAACATTAACAGTAAACTCAGACGGTTAAAGAAAGTATCCCGCACAGAAATGTTGAAATGGTGGGAGGGGACCTTTCTTCAAACATACTTGGATAATACCATGGTTCCAAGGTGACTAAGAATCTACCAGCATGTACTGATGACAGAATTGTGAAGAAGGTAATGGAATGGGAGCACTGGATTTGATTTGTCCGAAGACGTTGACACTGGACAGCATGGTGTGGTGCCACAGGAACGCCAGCAAAGCACTGGAAAAAGCAGGCCTGGAATATAAAGAGTGTGACTCTGAAAAGCTGTTATGCTATATTTTGTTATGTTATTTAATATTATCTTATGTTATGTATATATGCATGGCACACAACTCACCTGGGAAGGTATCTTGGCCCTGAAGGAGGAGCTGTGTGGGCTGAGCCAGGGTCAGGGATAGGTGAAGAGGCAGGTCTTCAGCTTCATGTGGAATCCAAGAACTGAAGAGGAGGCTCAGATGTGCAAGGACATCTCTTTTCAGGCTTTAGGACACAGGTAGGAAAAGGGACAACTGCTGGATATGTATATGTAGGGGGTGTGCATAAGTATTAGTCCAACTGGGTGGAGGTGTCTAGTAGGTTTGTGGAAGATTATGCAGTTGCTGAGGTGCATGGTGCTAATGTTGTGTATTGCTTTGTATGTATGTGTTTGTGGACTGGGAGACAAAGGAGCTCTTTGAGGTGAGGGGTCTTTTAAGTATAGTTTTGTAGGATGAGAGTGAGCCTGGCCTTTTGGTTTTATATAGTTTAGAGCCTTCTTATCAGTTGAGTGTTTATGTTAGCATTGAGGGCATTGCTGTAGTTTACTGGTGATGAGGGCTTGGGTGACATTTTTGCAAGTGTTGAAAGGAAGCCATTGGAAGATCTTCCTGAGCATCTTGAGTTTGTGTAAGCAGGAGACAGAGACTTTGCCAGGTCATGGCGAGTAGGTTGTCAATTACAATTCTGATGTTCTTTGCATGGGATGCCAGGAAGCGTGTGGTTCTGAATTTGGCAGACTATCAGGTGGAGTACAAGAGCAAAGTGTCTGTGCTGAAGATTTCAACTTCTGTCTTGTCTGTGGTGAGCCTGAGGCATTTGTTTTCATCCATCTGGTGACTTTGGTCATGTAGGAGGATAAATTAGTCTGGGAGTTTTCCATCTTGTTGGAGGAGGAGAGTATGAGTTGGATGTGGTCAGCATGGGATAGGATGTTGATTCCAAGAACATGGATGATGCTGGCATGTGGGGTCATTTAGACATTGAACAGAATGGGGCTAATTAATGATTCTTTTGGAACTCCACAAATGAGGTTGATGACATCAGAGGTGAAGTTGGCCAGGGTAACCAACTGAATGCAGCCTGTCAGGAAGGAGCACATTTCAACAAAGTGCTGGACCTTGGCTTTGTTCAGTTGTTGGATAAGGATAGGGTGGGATACATTGTTGAAGGCTGTGAAAGATACTATAGAATGAGGGCCGTGGTGTCACCTTTGTCCATGATTTTCCAATGGAATCCTTGGTCTCTGTACTTTGGTTGGGCCTAAATCCGCTTGAGTGATGTTGAGGAGGTGCTAGTCAGTGATATGGGTGGCTCAGCATTGGTGTATCATCTTTTCCATTACATTTGATAGAGTAGGAGGGAGATAGGCAGGTGTCAAGCGCCTTCAGGCCTGATGAGGGTTACTCTAGGAGGGGGAACTGTGTGGCTGTGAAGATTGAGTTATTTTGGATCAGGTTGAAGGCTGCCCTGATGGGGTCCAGTCCTTTGATGAAGACATGGTAAAGGCAGTGATCCAAGGGTGCTTTGGATTAGATGAAACAGATGGTTGTGTCGGATCCTTGATTGTGATGGTGCACCAGGTGGTTAGGGTGGTCCCTTGTTTTTGGTGCAGATAATAGGAAGGCTGCAAGAGTAGAATGGTCTGTTTGGTGCTTGAAGTTTTCATTAGATCTGGATGAAATTTCAATTACGGCAGAGTAATGGGAGTAATTTCAGTAATTTCATGTTACTCTTTGACATGGACTATCTATAATTACGTGATTACTACTCCTCACATCATATTGGGGTAAACAATAATAATTCAAGAGCACATCTAGCGAGTGGCTCCTCGTGCTCACATTTCATGGTCTACCGCACTTGCCTCTATTTCGTGGCGCAAAAATGCATCCATGTTTTTATTTTGGAATCAAAGGTGCATTTTGCACTAAGAAAATAACACTAAATGCCCGGAGTAAGTTGGGAAAATATCCTCCCCCAAGAGCACACCTATTTTTAAGTGCAAGTGGCTGCTTATGTTTTGTATTTGTTTTCAGTGCCATTTAGTACTATTTCGTAGCACACAAATGCCTCCTTGCATTAAAAATGGACGTGAAGGGGCATTTATGTGCTAAGCAATTTCACTAAACTCAGATTTACTCTTCTTACATAAATCAGCGTAATCTCACAGAATTCTTAGGGATTTCCACATGATTACGCTCTACTAAATTATGTGAGTTACCCTTTCCTAATAATTACACAATTACTCCTCCTCACATAATTTGGGGGAAAACACCCTACCGCAAGAGCACATTTAGTTGTTGCCAGCAGTGCTCATGCTCGCTATTCATGTCCTGCTGCGTTTTCTGCTATTTTGTAGTGCACTAATACATCCATGCATCCATTTTGGATGCAGGGTGCATTCTGCGCTTAAAAAATAGTGCCTAATGTGGGGAGTAAGTTTGGGAAAAATCCTACCCCAAAGACCCCATTTAGCTAGCATGAGCAGCTCCTGGTGCTTACTATTTGTGTTCTGTGACATATTGGGCCAGATGTATCAAACATTATTACGATCGCAAATGGTTTGCCATTGCAAAGATGTGTTTTTGTATGTAACAAGACCAATTTGTGATTCCGTAACTTGTTACCGAATCGCAAATTGGATTTGCGATTACATAGTGATTTGGTATTAGGAAGGGGTGTGTCAAGGGCGTTGTTAGAAATGGGGTTGTTTGGTTGGCAGTCAGGTTACCCTCTATCCAAGCAAGGATCCTCACTCTAGTCAGGGTAAAAGAGAATCACCCTCAGCTAACTCCCGCTCACCCCCTTGATAGCTTGGGACGAGCAGCCAGGCTTAACTTCAGAGTGCTAGGTGTAAAGTATTTGTACCAACACAAACAGTAACTTAATGAAAACACTACAAAATGACACAATACAGGTTTAGAAAAATAGAGAATATTTATCTAAACAAATCAAGACCAGAATGACAAAAATCCACCAAACACAAGTCAAGTTATTGATTAAAAAGCCAAATAAGTCTTCATGTCTGTTTAAACACAACGCTAACACTGTTAGCGTGAAAATGTACCTGGGTCGCGTCAAAATAACCCGCATGGGCGAGTGTGCATCGAAAAAGGCAGGTGGTGCGTCGTTTCCTCACCTGCAAGCGAGGTTGTGTTTCATTTCTCCTTCTCTGGTCTGATCGGCATGCGTTGTTTCTTTCCCCTCAGGTGAGAGATGCGTCTATCCCGACAAAGCACCTCGGGTCCGGGCAGACTTGCATTGTTTTTCTCATCCAGCAATGTTGCGTTGTCGCAACTTCTGTCAGCCAGCGGCGCGTTGTTCTTTTAGCTGCTCTCGGAGGTTTGCGTCAGACATTTTCCTGCACTGCGATCTGTGCGTGGATTTCTAACCTTGGTCCACAAGCTTCACCTGACAAGGCCCCAGGAACTGGATAGGGCACCACTTGGCAGGGCAGGAATCTCAGCAGAGGCTCCAGGTGTTGGCAGAGAGAAGTCTTTGTTGTCCCTGAGACCTCAACAACAGGAGGCAAGCTCAGTTTCAAGCCCTTGGAGAGTTCTTTACAAGCAGGAAGGCCCACAAAGTCCAGTCTTTGTCCTCTTGCACAGGCAGATGCAACAACTGCAGGATAGCTCTACAAAGCATAGTCACGGGCAGGGCAGCTCTTCTTCCTTAGCTCTTCAGCTCTTCTACAGGCAGAGGTTCCTCTTGGTTTCCAAAAGTGATCTAAAGTCTGTGGTTTTGGGTGCCCTTCTTATACCCATTTTGCCCTTTGAAGTAGGCTTACTTCAAAGAAAAGTCTCTCTTGTTTGTGAAATCCTGCCTTTCCCAGGCCAGGCCCCAGACACACACCAGGAGGTTGGAGACTGCATTGTGTGAGGGCAGGCACAGCCCTTTCAGGTGTCAGTGACCACTCGTCCCCTTCCTCCTAGCACAGATGGCTCATCATGATGTGCAGACTACACCCCAGCTCCCTTTGTGTCACTGTCTAGTGGGAAGTGCAACCAGCCCAACTGTCAAACTGACCCAGACAGGGAATCCACAAACAGGCAGAGTCACAGAAATGGTATAAGCAAGAAAATGCTCACTTTCTAATAGTGGCATTTTCAAACACTCAGGCCCTCATTCTGACCCTGGCGGTCGGTGATAAAGCGGCGGCCAAGCCGCCAACAGGCCGGCGGTCTAAAAAATGCAATTCTGACCCTGGCGGGAACCGCCAACACAGCCCGCCAACTTAACACTCCGACCGCCACAGCGGTACAAACAAACAGCGCGGCGGTTCCCGCCAACAGCCCGGCGGCAGACAAAGTACCGCCCACCCTATTACGACCCACCAATCTGCCACCTTTTCCGGGGCGGGAGCACCGCCGATAAGAACACGGCGGAAACAGACTACGAACGGGAAAACGCTCACCTCTACGCACTCCACGCGAGATTCCGGCAGTATGGAGCCAGAGTTACAGGTCATCCCCGCACTCCTATTCCTCCTCATATACCAGGAGCACGCCCGGCGGCGCGGAAGACATCGGTGAGTACTGCACCTACGACACAGGGGAGGGAAAAGATTACCGGCACACACCCACCCACCCACACCCACTACAACACACACATCAATGCATTCCCACAGATCACTGTCACAACCCACAAACCACCCCCCTCCGAAATAATGCAAAGACCAAAAGAAGAGATCATAAACGGGCAGATATATTGAAATATGGACACCAGTAATCCAAATAAATAAATAAACTATGTACAAAATATATACAGCTACTAAATGTAGTCCAACCACTGTCCGTGGATCACAGGGGTCCTGTGCAAAGGGGCAAGGCCCAGTCCCACGACAAGAACTCCACGGAGAGAACACTGCAGGGGCATCAGAAAGAAAATAGGACAGGCACCTCAGGGGGAAGGGAAGGGGGGGCACCTCAGCCACTTGAGTACACGACGCCAGATCCACGAGGGGACTCCATGACCACTGGCCCATCCTGGGGAGAGCAAAGCCACAGTCCATACAGTCCATACAGTGGGTGGCCTGCCCACTGGGCCATCCTGGGGAGAGCAAAGCCACAGTCCATACAGTCCATACAGTGGGTGGCCTGCCCACTGGGCCATCCTGGGGAGAGAAAAGCCACAGTCCATACAGTCCATACAGTGGGTGGCCTGCCCACTGGGCCATCCTGGGGAGAGCAAAGCCACAGTCCATACAGTCCATACAGTGGGTGGCCTGCCCACTGGGCCATCCTGGGGAGAGCAAAGCCACAGTCCATACAGTCCATACAGTGGGTGGCCTGCCCACTGGGCCATCCTGGGGAGAGCAAAGCCACAGTCCAAACAGTCCATACAGTGGGTGGCCTGCCCACTGGGCCATCCTGGGGAGAGCAAAGCCACAGTCCATACAGTCCATACAGTGGGTGGCCTGCCCACTGGGCCATCCTGGGGAGAGCAAAGCCACAGTCCATACAGTCCATACAGTGGGTGGCCTGCCCACTGGGCCATCCTGGGGAGAGCAAAGCCACAGTCCAAACAGTCCATACAGTGGGTGGCCTGCCCACTGGGCCATCCTGGGGAGAGCAAAGCCACAGTCCATACAGTCCATAACAGACCCCACTGCCACTGGAGGAGGCAAGTTGGCCAGAGGACATCCTGCAGCCCTGCCCGAGATAGATCCTGCCCTGCCACGTCTGCCAAAGGGCCAGCGGTTCTTGCCCTGAAGGGCCCAGTTCAGCGGTTCTTGAGACGGCGGGGCCCAGTTCAGCGGTTCTTGAGACGGAGGGGCCCAGTTCTGCGGTTCTTGCCTTGAAGGGCCCAGTTCAGCGGTTCTTGCCTTGAAGGGCCCAGTTCAGCGGTTCTTGCCTTGAAGGGCCCAGTTCAGCGGTTCTTGAGACGGCGGGGCCCAGTTCAGCGGTTCTTGCCTTGAAGGGCCCAGTTCAGCGGTTCTTGAGACGGCGGGGCCCAGTTCAGCGGTTCTTGCCTTGAAGGGCCCAGTTCAGCGGTTCTTGAGACGGCGGGGCCCAGTTCAGCGGTTCTTGAGACGGCGGGGCCCAGTTCAGCGGTTCTTGCCTTGAAGGGCCCAGTTCAGCGGTTCTTGAGACGGCGGGGCCCAGTTCAGCGGTTCTTGCCTTGAAGGGCCCAGTTCAGCGGTTCTTGCCTTGAAGGGCCCAGTTCAGCGGTTCTTGCCTTGAAGGGCCCAGTTCAGCGGTTCTTGAGACGGCGGGGCCCAGTTCAGCGGTTCTTGCCTTGAAGGGCCCAGTTCAGCGGATCTTGAGACGGCGGGGCCCAGTTCAGCGGTTCTTGCCTTGAAGGGCCCAGTTCAGCGGTTCTTGCCTTGAAGGGCCCAGTTCAGCGGTTCTTGAGACGGCGGGGCCCAGTTCAGCGGTTCTTGCCTTGAAGGGCCCAGTTCAGCGGTTCTTGAGACGGCGGGCCCAGTTCAGCGGTTCTTGCCTTGAAGGGCCCAGTTCAGCGGTTCTTGCCTTGAAGGGCCCAGTTCAGCGGTTCTTGAGACGGCGGGGCCCAGTTCAGCGGTTCTTGCCTTGAAGGGCCCAGTTCAGCGGTTCTTGCCTTGAAGGGCCCAGTTCAGCGGTTCTTGAGACGGCGGGGCCCAGTTCAGCGGTTCTTGAGACGGCGGGGCCCAGTTCAGCGGTTCTTGCCTTGAAGGGCCCAGTTCAGCGGTTCTTGAGACGGCGGACGGTCTATGGCCAACTGCTAAATGCCTGGTGGTGCCCTCCTGGGCAGCGGGGATGGTGCTCCTTCACTGCCCACCTGGGCTGTGGGTGGTGGGGCCCTCCTGGCCAGCTGGGCTGGGTCCTCCCTGGGCAGCGGCTATGGGGCTGGTGGGCTCTCCCGGGGCAGCTGTGCCGGTTCCTCCCGGGGCAGCGGCTATGGGGGTTGTGGGCTCCTCCTGGGCAGCAGGCCTGCTGCCTGACCTCTCCAACTTGCTGCCCTTGCCCTCCTTAGTCGTCGGCCTGTGGCCCTTTCCTCCCTTTGGAGCTGTGGCTGGTGACTGTCTCTGGGTGGTGTCCGGGGGGGATGTAGAAGGCGGGCTCCTGCGGCGCCCCTTCCGCCTTCTGCTCCTCTTCCCAGGGGGTGGGCTGGCTGTCCCCTTGCTGCTGGGCGAAGATCCAGACATGCGGGCTGGCGGGCTCCAATACCCCTGCACCCTTGTCAAGGGGGCTGCAGGGCTGGTGGTGGCTGAGGTGCTCTTCTTACCCCGACGAGAAGGAGGGGGGGGCTCAGGGTCAGGAAAGAAGTTAGTAGTGGCGAGGAAGAGCTTCTTGGGACAATGGAGAGTGGTAGGTACAGTGGGAATGGGAGTAGAGGGAGAGGATGTGGTTGTAGGTGAGTCACGTTTGCTGTCTTTGGGTGCAGGTGCAGGAGGGATAGGCTGTCGTGAGGTGGATGGCTGTTGGGTGGGTGGGTGTCTGCGTTTGTGTGGTGTGGAAGAGGGGGTGACAGACACAGTGGGAGAGGACACAGGGGACGTGTAAATGGCAGTGGGGGTGGTGACTGCACGTGTGCGGACTGGAGTGGAGGGTGTGCTGGTGATGGAAACACTGGCTGATGGTGAGGTGAATGGAGGTGTGAGTGTAGACGTCACAGGGAGGGAGGAGGGAGACGAGGAGGTGGGGGTCACAGAGGTGGTAGTGACTGTTGGCATGTCTGCATCGGAATGTTGCGTGTGTGAATGTCTGCGTGATCTGTGGTGCTTATGTTTGGATGAGCTTCTCTTGGGTGTTGAGGTGTGTGCAGGCTGGTCTGATGGTGTGGGTGGGACAGGCAGAGGAACAGGAGACTGGGAGGAGGGAGTTAGTAGAGGCAGGCAGGAGACAGGGACAATGGCTGCCGTCAGTGCTGAGGCCAGAGCCTGGAACGATCGCTGATGGGCAGCCTGACCCGAATGAATGCCCTCCAGGTACGCATTGCTGCGATGAACCTCCCTCTCCACCCCCTGGATGGCATTCAAAAGGGTAGTCTGCCCAACAATGAGCGTTCGGAGGAGGTCAATGACCTCCTAGCTGAGGGCAGCGGGGGTAACAGGGGCAGGGCCTGAGGTGCCTGGGGCGAAGGAGATGCCCGGCTTCATGGCAGAGCGGGCACGGGGCGAACGCTGAGGGGCTGCTGGGAGGGCGGAGATGGTGCGCTGGGTGGCGGCTGTACCTGTAATGGCGGGGGGCACGGATGGTGCCACCCCCGCAAGGGAGCCCCCTTCCGAGGACGTGTCCGTGTCGCTGCAGGCTCCAGTCGTCCCCGTCGTGGAGCTCCCCTCGCCCTCCGTCTCACTGGTCCAGTCTGACTCTGTGGCATGGCCCTCCTGGGCCATGTGAGATGCAGCTCCCTCCTGCCCCGATGCCACTTCTCCTCCGCCTGATGATGCTGATGCACACAAGCACAGAAAGACAAACAAAAAGGGGGGGGGAGAGAGAAATAAAGGGATATTGATTACATGGATCTCCGGTACAGTTAGCGGACATGACAGACACAGATGCCCCCTGCACTAAGTTGCGCACTTGGGGTCCGCTACGCATTCCGTGGAACATGCCCTACACGCCTAGAGTTGACAACTGCACCCATGGATGACACGGCCCAGGGATGGCTGTACTGACAAACTACTGAGGGTGGTGGCTGGGGACACAGGGGCTTACGGGGGTGCCCAGCCTACAGATATCGCCCTGGCCTAGGGGGACCCACAGCCCTCCTCCCCCACCCAGACACCTCCACTACGCGACAACAGAGTAGATAATGCTTGGACTCACCCCCTTGTGTATGCTGTGCTGCCCTCACGCGCCCATCCAAATCAGGGTAGGCCACCGCCAGGATCCGGAACATCAGGGGGCTCAGTTGACGGCAGGCACCCCGCCTACGTTGGGAGGCCATCCCCAGCAGAGACTCGGCGGTCTTCTTGGTCCCGCGGCGGATGTCCTCCCACCTCTTGCGGCAATGGGTGCCCCGTCGATGGTGGACCCCCAGGGCCCGGACTTCCTTGGCGATGGCACGCCAAATCCCGATCTTCTCATGGGCGCGGACCTATGTGACACGTACAGGGAGGGAGAAATACCACGTTCAAGTTACTCAGCATTTTCCTTTCCAGTGGCCCAACGCCCCCCATCCCCGCCAGGCCCCCCGCCAGGCCCAACATGCCCCCCATCCCCGCCAGGCCCCCCGCCATGCCCAACATGCCCCCCATCCCCGCCAGGCCCCCCGCCAGGCCCCCCGCCATGCCCAACATGCCCCCCATCCCCGCCAGGCCCCCCGCCATGCCCAACATGCCCCCCATCCCCGCCAGGCCCCCCGCCAGGCCCCCCGCCATGCCCAACATGCCCCCCATCCCCGCCAGGCCCCCCGCCAGGCCCAACATGCCCCCCATCCCCGCCAGGCCCCCCGCCAGGCCCAACATGCCCCCCATCCCCGCCAGGCCCCCAAGCCAGCCAGTGGCCCCAAATCCAGATTGAATTAAACTCACTTGTTGGTCTGGAGGACCGTAGAGTAGCGCATACTGGGGGAGGACCCCATCCACAAGTTTCTCCAACTCCTCTCCAGTGAAGGCAGGGGCCCTTTCCCCAGTCGCAGCAGCCATTGTCCCTTCCAGACCGAGGTCACAGCAACACTTGCAGTATAGGTCCTCTCCTGTGAAAGTTCAAGTCGCAAGTGGATAAGTAGATAGAAAATGGCGGTCACGTCCGCGGCGGTGCGTACCGCGGCGGTGCGTCCCGCCACCGCCGGCGCCCTTCGCCATTGGCTCCTGAAACCCATAGGCTTCAATGTTAACCAATGCGGCTTCGCGCCGCGGTCTTCGCCCGCCGCCCGCCGCGGTGTGCCACGCCAGCGCATTGACCTCACATCCCATTGTCACACTTCACAGGTCAGGCAGCCGCCATTTCCAGGGCCCACATGGCTCAATTTCAACTGCGTCACACAGGCCTAGGCCTTGCATAGCCACTCAGACACGCCATTCACTGCATAGAGAATCGTATACTGTGCTAGCTGTGAGTACGTACCTGTGGGTTGCCTGACTGTGTGCTCCATGTTGTCCTTCCTAGGCACCGTCCGCTGGGTTGGGCGAGGAGACGGATGAATCCTCCCGTGTACCGACCGCTGGTGGACCTGTCGACAATGGAAGAACGCCACATTATCCTGACCTACCGTCTTAACCGTGCCACTATCCATGAACTGTGAGCCCGGCTGGAGCCCGACCTGATGTCCCCCATCCGCCAACCCACAGGGATTCCCCCTCTGGTGCAGGTCATGTCAGTACTCCATTTCTTGGCAAGTGGGTCATTTCAGACAACCGTGGGAATTGCTTCCGGGATGTCTCAGCCCATGTTTTCAAAGGTGTTATCCAGAGTGTTGTCTGCCCTGATGAAATCCGTGAGGAACTACATCATTTTCCCTGAGGTGGGCGAATTGGCTACAGTGAAGGGTGATTTCTACGCCCTTGGACATATTCCCAACGTAATTGGTGCCATTGATGGGACCCATGTGGCTTTGGTTCCCCCAAGAGACAGGGAGCAGGTGTACAGGAACAGAAAAAGTTACCATTCAATGAACATCCAGGTGGTGTGTTTGGCTGACCAGTACATCTCGCATGTAAATGCCAAATTCCCAGGGTCAGTGCATGACGCCTACATCCTGAGGAATAGCAGCATCCCTTACGTGATGGAACAGCTACAGAGACACCGTGTATGGCTAGTGGGGGACTCTGGGTACCCCAACCTGTCGTGGCTACTGACCCCAGTAAGGAATCCCCGGACCAGGGCAGAGGAACGGTACAATGAGGCCCATGGGCGTACTAGGAGGGTGATCGAACGCACCTTTGGCCTCCTAAAGGCCAGGTTTCGCTGCCTGCATATGACTGGTGGATCCCTAATGTACTCACCTAAGAAGGTGTGTCACATCATCGTGGCCTGCTGCATGCTTCACAACCTGGCTTTGCGCCGCCAGGTGCCTTTCCTGCAGGAGGATGGTCGAGACGGTGGTGTTGTGGCAGCGGTGGAACCTGAGGAGAGCGACGAGGAGGAAGACGACGGGGCTGAAACAGACAACAGGGACAGAATCATTGAACAGTACTTCCAATAGGACACAGGTAACATTTCAAAGATAATTTAGTAAATGTTAACTACTCTGCAGCATCTCTGCTGCCTGTCTATTTGCCCCAGTGTATGATGACTGAGTTTTGGCTTTTCCCTCCCTATTTCAGATCTGGGGTCCCCACTACGAGTCCTGTGCTTCGTTTCCCCATGGACTACAGCTTTGTGGCAGCTGTTTGTTGACTTCACCATGTACAAGGACATATTTGCACTGTCATGTCAATTACAATCTATTGAAATCACAGCCAGACTCCTGATATTTTGGTGCAAAATAGGTGTTTATTGAAGTGCTCAAAATGGGATGGGTGGTTTCAAGTGGGTGGGGGCTATGGTGAAGGAATGTCCATGGCAGAGTCCAGAGTAACAGTCACACAGGTGCATTGTCCAGAGGCCTGTGGAGAGATGGAGCATGGGCAGTTCGAGGATGGACAGGGTGACAATGTGGGACAGTGGGATGACATCAGGTGGTATCCATTGCTGGCGGGGGTCTTGACATCCTACTCTGTCTTGCGAGATCTCAGGGCCCTCTTGCGGGGTGGTTCTTCTCCTGCAGGAGGTGGGGGTCTGGTGGGCTGCTGCTGTGCGGGGGCCTCCTGTCCACTAGCGCCGGCGGAGGTGGATGGCTGTTCTTGGTCCAGGCTAGTGGCAGGGGCCCTTGGGTGTTGTTCAGTGTCCGCCCTGCTGTTTACGAGGTCCTGCAGCAGCCCTACCATGGTAACCAGGGTGGTGTTGATGGCTCTGATGTCCTCCCTGTACCCCCGATAGTGTTCCTCCTGCAGCACCTGGATCTCCTGGAACCGGGCCAGTACCGTCGCCATCGTCTCCTGGGAGCGGTTGTATGCTCCCATGATGGTGGTGAGGACCTCGTGGAGAGTGGGTTCCCTGGGCCTCATCTCCCCCCCCTGTCGCACAACTGCCCGCCGAGTTGCCCTGTTTCCCTGGGCCTCTGCCCCCTGGCCGGTGTGCCCACTACCACTGCCCCCAGGTCCCTGTTGTTGTTGGGGTGGTGGGTTATCCTGGGTGCCCTGTAGTGGTAGACACACCGCAGATTGACGCGCCCTGGAGACAGAGGCATGGGCCCGCTGGGTGGGAGCTGTGCTGGTGTTCCCAGAGGGGTTAGGGTCTATAGTGGCCTGTGCCTGTGTGAGGGGAACCGACTGTCCAGAGGTCCCCGATGGTCCGGGCTGGTCATCGGTGTCCAGATCGACAGAGCTGCTGTCATCGCTGACGGCCTCTTGGGTGGGGGGTGTGGATAATTCTGGCCCCTCCGCCGCGGTGTGTTGACGGTCGGGTCCTGCAGGGGTATAGAGGTATGGTTATAGTTTCAATGTGTGGCATATGGGTGTATCTGTGGGTTCCCGTGTCCCCAAGTGCTGGCATTCGTGTGTGGGGGCTTTGGTGAGGGTGGCTTGTGGGGGGGATGTGTATATGCATTGGGCATGCTTTGGTGATGGGTGTCCATGCTTAGTGGACGCATGCAGGCCTAGGTTTTGGGATGTGTGGGTTGTGATGGTGAGACATTGGCGGGGAATAGGTGTGCTGGGGGTGGGGGTGAGGATGGTGGTGGGGGTGAGGATGGTGGTGGGGGTGAGGGTGGGGGTGAGGATGGGGGTGGGGGTGAGGGTGGGGTTCGAGGATGGGGGTGAGGGTTGGGGTCTGATTTGGCATGCAGGTGGGGGGGAAGCAGTATTGAAGCTTCAACTTACCAGTATCCATTCCTCCGCCGACTCCTGCGAGGCCGTCAGGATGCAGGATGTTCAAGACTTCCTCCTCCCATGATGTGAATTGTGGGGGTTGAGGTGGGGGTCCTCCGCCAGTCTTCTGCACGGCGATGTTGTGCCTGGATACCATGGAACGCACCTTCCCCCGTAGGTCGTTCCATCGCTTCCTGATGTCTTCCCGATTTCTGGGGTGCTGTCCCACTGCGTTGACCCTGTCGACAATCCTCTGCCATAGCTCCGTCCTCCGGGCAATGCTGGTGTATTGTATCTGTGTGCCGAACAGCTGGGGCTCTACACGAACGATTTCCTCCACCATAACCCTGAGTTCTTCGTCTGTGAAGCGGGGTTGTCTTTGGGGTGCCATGGGGTGGTGTGTATGATGTGTGGGGTGGAGTATGTGTATTTAAGTGAGTTGAGTGTGGTGGTGTGTGTTGTTTTGTGTGTGGATAGTGTGTGGGTGATGGTGTTGAGTGGCTGTGGCTGTTATGTTTTTGATGCTGGTGTCTCGCTCTTGTCTTCTTTACGAATTTTTAAGCGTAGGGGTTTGTGGGTGATGTGGGTGGGTGTTTTATATTGTATTGTGTGTGTGGGAGTGGTGTGTGTATGTGTATCAGGTGTGTGGGATTCAAATCGTCCAATGTGGGTGAGTTTTGTTCGTTTGTGTGTATTCTGACCGCGCCGGTGTGTCCCGCCAATGGAATACCGCGTTTGAATGACCGCCGCGTGGATTCGTGGGTCGTAATGGCATGGGCGTATTTCTGTTGGCGTGGCGGTGGAGGTTTGGTCACCTCCACCTTTCCGCCGACCGCTGGTCTGGCGGTCTGTTGTGGCGGTCGGATTTTCGGAGGTTTGCCTTCTGCGGGTCAGAATGACCGTGGCGGGTTTCCGCGACCGCGGCGGGATTATGGAGGATTTCTGACCGGCGGTAGGCGCCTTTTACCGCCGAGGTCAGAATGACCACCTCAATCTTTAAATCAACTTTACTAAAATATGTATTTTTAAATTGTGAGCTCAGAGACCCCAAACTCCACATGTCTATCCACTCTCAAGGGGAATGTACACTTTAATAATTTTTAAAGGTAGCCCCCATGTTAACCTATGTGAGGGATAGGCCTTGCAACAGTGAAAATCAAATTTAGCAGTATTTCACTGTTAGGACATATAAAACACATTAGTATATGCCCTACCTTAAACATACACTGCACCCTGCCCATAGGGCTACCTAAGGCCTACCTTAGGGGTGCCTTACATGTAGGAAAAGGGAAGGTTTAGGCCTGGCAAGTGGGTACACTTGCCAAGTCGAATTGGCAGTTTAAAACTGCACACACAAACACTGCAGTGGCAGGTCTGAGCCATGTTTACAGAGCTATTATTGTGGGTGGCACAACCAGTGCTGCAGGCCCACTAGTAGCATTTATTTACAGGCCCTGGGCACTGTACTAGGGACCTACCAGTAAATCAAATATGCCAATCATGGCTGAACCAATAACATTTACATTTTGTATAGGAGCACTTGCACTTTAACACTAGATAGCAATGGTAAAGTGCCCAGAGTAACAAAAACAGCAAAAACAGAGTTCAGCACACATCAACAACAACAACAAGATGTCACGCCAAGGGTGAAAAGTCGCACAAGCGTCCCTTCCTAATACTGAATCACAGAGGTCTGTATGATTGTTTTGTGACCATGAATGCGGTTGAAAAACAATTGCAATTACCACGCAAGTAGGTGATAACCAAATCGCCCAGCAGGCCGCCATACCTGTGATTGTAGCCATTCGCAATGGCTCGCAAATTGCGACCTACCTCATGAATATTAATGAGGCAGGTCAATTTGCAAGCCCTTGGGAATCGCAGTATGAAACGCCTGGAGTTTCAGTCATTCCAATAGCGATTACTGAATTGCGATTCGCTAAAAATCGCAAGTAGGTAATCGCTATTGTAAACAAGCATTTGCAATGCATCGGGTCTCGCGTTTGCTCATGTTAGAGCTGATAGCGTTGTAAACTCCTAACCCGAATTTTCACCTATCGGCAAAAGTGCATTTATGTACGTAACCCGAAAAAGTGCAATTAACTGTGTAAAGCGCTCGACTTCTGCCAAGTGAAATCGCGCTAGGAAAATAGAGAAAAAGTAGTCCACGAGCTGGACAGAAAACAGCAAGCCTCGCATGTTTTCTGTACTTGGTCGATGCGCTCGAGGAGGGTTAGCCACCGGAAAAGGCATGATGCATGCATGCCTTCGACTAATAAAAGCAAGCAGATTTCAATAGGCAAGCCCACGAACTAATGAAAAACACTGACGTGACGTCAATGGGGCTCCGAGCCCTTTTCTAATACCTAGAGCATCTCGCTGCGATACGCATGCGCGAGCGCATGCAACGCAGGCTCGACCCTAAAAATGATACATCTGGCCATTAGTGCTATTTGTTTATTAGAAAATGCCATCTGCATCCAAAATAGATTTATGCACTAAGAAATACCTCTAAACTCAGAATTACTCTTCTTGCACATTTCCACATAATATCACAGAATTCTAAGATAATTCCGCTACATAAAATTATAAAAGTTACCCCACTCCTATTAATCACATGATTACTCCTCCTCATGTAATTTGAGAGATAACATCCTACCGCAAGAGCACAATTAGCAGGTACATTTAGCAGTATTTTTTAGTGCAATAAAAAGCATTCATGCATCTATTTTGGACTCAATGGTAAACTTTACAGGAAGAAAATAGTGCTAAATGCCCTGAGTAAATTAGGGCAAAATTCACCACAAAGAGCAAATTTTAAAAAAATTGCAAGCAGCTGCTCATGCTTGCTATTTGTTTTCTGTGGCATTTAGCACTATTTCTTAGCACAAAAATGCTCTCTTGCATCCAAAATGGAAGCGAGGGGGCATTTGTGTGTGAAGAAATAGCCCTAGCACAGAATTACTCTTCATGTGACATTCTGCGTAAACTTGCAGAATTCTTAGGTAATTCCCAGTATATGGATTTACACAAGTTACACACACACCTAGTTTTCATAAATGCTGGTGATTGCATTGGGATAGTAGGGAGCATAGGTCCGGAGAGGGGGTTATGCTGTGGGAACTCGCTGCCAGAGAGGTGTCGTTTTTCACTATGGCAAAGATTTCCTTGGGGCTGTTTGTGCTGCTTTTGAATAGGTCAGGTAGCGCTAAGTGTTTGGTGACTGTCAGTGTTGTTCTGACCTTGTCATTGACTGCATTCAAATAGTGTAGGAGTTTGTAACACCAGGATGCTTCTGCGATATTTTTGCAGCCCCATTGTGAAGATTTGATGATGGTGTTTCTACGGTGGTGTATGATGGGTATGCTGAAGTTGATGAGGGTGTGGTCATACTAGGTTATTGGTGTGAACTTGTCTCTTATGGTTTTGCTGAAACTGCCTTCTGTTTAACAATAACGAAAGTGAACAGAGAGCTTAAGATATAGTGGGTCAGAGTTAAGAAAAGTGGATCTGAACCCAGTGTGGGATCCCTTCCATAAAAAGGCTGGTGGAAAGCTGGCGCTGGGGGTCACGGGAGCCCAGCACTGCCCATGCCCTGGTCATGGACAGTTCAGGAGCCCCCTTGCCAGCACCCTCAGAATTCGCACTGTCAACTACATTCCGAGGGTGCTGTTGTCGTATGACATTGGCCTCTACTCCCTTAAGGGAGCCAAGGCCAATGCTGTGGCACTGTGTCCACTGGTTTGGCAGGCAGAAATGTCATAATATGACATTTCCACCGGTTGTCCTGGTAGAAACATCATAATATGACTGGGGGCGAGGCCGCCAGTATTACAGCTGCCTCCTCCCCGCAGCTTTGGTGGTCGGTTTATTCCCACTGCCAAATTCACAATGAGGCCCATAGTTTTTTGTGTTGTTTTTAATTTTGTTGTAAAATATATTGATATAGTAAATATTGTTGTATGGAATATCGTTTGAAAGTTTTGATTATTATTTGATTTATTGTACTGTGTTTTATTGTGTCTTTTTTATATTTGTTGAAATTTGTATATTTAGTAGTTGTAATGTATATAAACAATTGTTTATTATTTGTTTAGCAGTGGGATATTGGATTTTTAGGGGGTAAGGGTAGTGTTTTTTTTTTCTTAATTAATGTTTTAGAATAACATGTATCTTATTAATTTTCAAGATATGCAAACTATTATTTTTGCTTCAATTGAAGAAATAATTGTTTATTATGTTATGGTTTAATGTTTAAGAATATTAGAAAATATTTCAAAAATATTTTAATTGTTAACACTTATAAACATATAGGGCCACATTATGAGTATGGCGGGCTTATGAGCGCCACACTAACAGTGGAAGTCTGGACCGCCACCTATGCAGTGGTTCAATTGTCACATTCCGACAGCCAGGTAACCAACAGCTCCACCAGGGTCTTGGATCCTGGCGTTCTGGTGGTGGCAGCGATCCTAATCCACCAGGGCAGCGCTGCATTATGACCTTGTTCTCTACCAGTCTTTTCATGGTGGTAAGACTGCCATGAAAAGGCTGGTGGAGAACAGGTGCAGGGGTCCACAGGGGGGCCCCTGAACTTCCCATGCATTTAGCATGGGCAGTGCAGGGGCCCCACTGCCCAGCACCATTGAAATGATCAATGTCTGCTTTGCAGACAATAAACACTGTGAGGGTGCTGGTGCACCCTGCTGGCTACAGCATTGCTACCGGCTCACTTACAAGCCAGAGACAATGCAGTTGCCTGTTTCCTGTTGGGCCGGCAGGGGGAAACCTAGGTTTCCACCTTCCAGCCTAGCAGGAATCTCTTAATGGGTCCGGCGGGAAGGTAGTCAGTGTGGCAGCAACCTTTCCTTTTGGATCCACACTCCTAATCAGGCCCTTTAGGCCTCATTATGAGTATGGCAGTCTTTTGGCAGGGCTGCCGCCGTGGCAGCTGCCTAAAGACCGCCATGTTGGCAGTAATGCAACCACCGTATTAAGAGTCAAACTGTGAAGTCTGCCAAAAAACAGCAACATTTCCATAACCGCCAAGACACTGGAGGACAGAAAAGAGGCGTCCCATCACCAGCACTGCCAGCCTGACAAAAATCCGCACATCAGATTACAATCCACAAGACATAACAAAGGTTCTTCCACAGTGGAAAACCATTGGCGATGTGAACCACAGCGGTCTCAACTCACATCACACTGAACACAACAACACATTGGATAGTTTGAATACTCCACACCTGACACACATCCACTCACCAGACACACCTACACACTCCACTATAAAACACCCCCCTACATAAACCACAGTCCTTTGCACCCAAAATGCCAAGCACAGCCACAGACAACCAACAGTCTAGAGAGAAACAAAAAGCAAGATTAGGCACCCATTTACATTTCACTACGCACACATCAAACACATGTACAACAGACACAATTCATATTTTATTACCACACACAATCCATCACAACCATCACCCATTCACATCACAGGACCTACACCTCAACATTTACCATTTTCTGCAGCCTTTTTCTATGAATACTACCACACCGTCTTCACCATCACTATCATGTCCCCACAAAAACACCCACATGTCATGGCTGAGGAGTTGAAGGTCATGGTGGACGAAATTGTCAAGGTAGAACCACCCCTGGTCGGAGCACAGGTCCAGCAAACATCAATTGCCAGGAAAATGAAGTTGTGGCAAAGAATAGTTGACAGAATCAATTTTGTAGGCAGCTATCCACGCACAAGGGAGGACATCAGGAAGAGGTAGAACGACCTCGGGGGGAAGGTACATTCCATGGCATCCAGGCACCAGCTGTTGGTATGCTAGTCTGACGGTGGGCCCCCACCTTCTCCCCCTACTTTCACATCTTGGGAGGAGAAGATCTTGGATATACTCCATCTTGAGCGTCTGGCAGGAATACCTGGTGGAGGGGAGTCGGGTAAGTTCCCACAAAATCCATGTCATGCAATTGTCATCTCCTGCATGCTACCACACTACCTTAACCCACCCCAATTAACATACAACCCGCTACTATACTTATGTCGAAATGTTCCAATACCCCTCTCTGGCATGCCACATGTCAACTAAACTCACCTGGAACCATAACCCTTGTTAATTGCATGTGAAGTACAGGCAACTCATGGCACTACTACTTCCAGAATGCAATATTCCATCAATGTGAAAACCTGAACAGTACACCAAATGTGAGATGCCATGCATGTGAAACTAACTACCAATTTAACCCATTTTGCATGTGCAAGTATGAAACAGTTATTGCCAATGTTAGCAATGCAATGGCCCACTCCCACTATCATCACAAGAAAAACCCAGCTATAGCTGAGTGCCCAATCTTAATGTGCTTAGATTAAAGATTCCTAAGAACGTAAGTTACTCATTTCGGCTGGAAATGTAGATGCCAAGGTGGATGCACATGCAGTACATCCAGTTACAGGTCAATTTCTATTGCTTACTCCCATATTGTGTCTGTACTGTGACAGTATTGTGCATTGTACACCTATGTTTTTTACCATCTCTCATGTCAGACACTTCACTGGGCAAAAAATATGAACACCCATTGTCAATAATCAGACAACATAAGATGGTATCAGCAGTCCAATCACTTCCAACATCAATTAACAGCTTCAAGCATGGTGTATGGTGTTGAAGTTACACAGTCACATGTTGTACTGAGTAAATTGTACAGCTGCTGTCATTGACACTTCCGGGGATCATGTTAAAGCACTGTCTGAATCTCACACAACACCAATGATACCTTAAATGTAACAGCAACTCTGTGTTCCACTTCTCCCACAGGTAACCTTGTCAATGTCACCATGGACAGGATACCAAAGACTGTCACTACCCCTTTGTATGAAGGACCCAGTGAGGACAACACCCCTGAATGTGTGGACACTGTAGATGAAGCTGGCCCATCAGGGACACCTGGTCAGTCAACAAATATCAGCCCCACCCTGCCCAGATTGACTCCTCCCAGCCCTGTTTCATCTAAATCACAGGCAACAATTCACCCCCAAACCTGTGTCCCAAGGGCTGTTTCATCCATTGTGTGCCCCACAGTACAGGTACCTGAGTATCATCTCGTCACCCCTGACAATGATGGTCCTGCCACCACTGGGACTGGGCATACTGTGCCAGGGTCAAAGGCATGTCGGTATATGGTGTGTGGGAGGGATGCTGTGGGCCAGAGGATGGGGGCTCAAAGAGACAATACTGACCAGGAAACCATCTCCCAACCTTTGGGAGCCTACCAAAATTCCCAAGTCATGATAGGCCAGGTAATCACCATAATGGTGGAAATCCACAGCTGTGGAGGGGTCACTACCAGTAAGTTATGAAGCAGTGACAGGCATAAAATGCTATCCTGGCTTCCATTGCTGGGGTGCTGAGGGACATGAATACTACCTTGAGAAGGTCTGTAGCACACCATCAGGCCTCTCCCAATATTAATGACTCTTCAGGCCCTTCAACATCTGCGGCTGCTAGTGGACTTGAGTCCCTGCCAGGAGGACATGCCTAAGACACCCCCTCCCCTCTGTACCAGAGGAACCCCCCTGCAAATATGGACATCCACCCAGACATCCAGGAGGAGCAGATGCCAAGACCAAACCCATGCCAGGAAGTGAACCTCTCCTGGCTTGGTCCCCTTGTGTGCCAATGATACATCTTGTTGACTGTTCTGAAACCAATCTCCATTTTCCCATGGTACAAGGACACTGGACTTGTGTATGCTAATGGTGTAGCAGCTAACCTCATGATTCCAGCCACCATGAATGAAGCCTTCACTGTTTATATTGTGTTTTTGTAAGTTACTAGTCACACATATTGTTTTACTATCCACAATAAACTACACTTAAGCACAAGTCCTGTGTATGTGTCATTTGCCAACCTTGTAAAACTGTTATGCATAGCAACTGTGGTATCAGTATGTCCCTCTGTATTGTACAACCTATGTTATGGACATCACATGTTGACACTATCAGCAGGAGACTCGTGACATTAAGAATCTAACATTGACAGATTCAAAAACAGTTGTATGCTACATCTACACACATTTATTGGCAGCTATGCAAACAGCACATAGAGCATATGTGATAGTAGCATCAGGATGTTTGCTAAGGTGTCAGACACTGCTAAACCACAGGGTACAGAGGTTAGTGACATGTAGGCCTTCTTACAAGCCAGGAGGCATTCAGATTGGTCCTTTGTATCAGCTGGTAAAGCCTTATCACATAACCATACCTTAGCATTCTAATGTTCATACCCCATGGTACAGACAGATATCAGTACTGATAACCCCAGTCCAGGGATCTTTTACTTACATTGGTCACATACCTGTAGGCTTGCCATTCACCTGTGTCAGTCCACAGAGACATGCACATTGGTCTGCAAAGTAGGAGCATGTTGACAACTAGGTTCAAGGTAGGTTACATACAACAAAAACATAGTGATAGTAGAGGCTATGGTTCTACATTTTCACATGTGCCAGACACACATGGACACACAAATGACACCATTAAATCAGCTCCAGTACCCTATAGGTTATCTTGATGGGAAAACACGATTCCACCGTCTGGTCATGTTAGTTACAGTCCACATACTCAATGCAATTATTACCTTGTTTCAGCCATGTCCACTTCTCATGTCTGCCTGCAATTCCCATCTGATTTTGACACTTTCTGTGACTTGCCAAGGATGAGGAGCCAAACTGGAATTCTGCAAATCTGTGATTAGCACAGATAAGAGATAGGACAGAACAAAAAACCTTCCTCAATTCAGATTAGTCACATTCACAAGAGTGATTTTGCATGTGCATTAATAAAACATGACACTCTAGACCACTCTGTTCTGTACACAATGCAAAATTACAGTATGCATGCACAACTCACAGATAGGCATTGGAGCTACCTACAACCTCATAGCTGATGGTGAAAAGGAGGTGACATGCTACCCATCAACTCTAAGTTACAAAATTAAATCACAGCATCAAGAATACATCTCATATATTGTGTTGGTTGAAGTACTGATTGATGCAATCTGCCCTGAAGTGTCACTTGGCAAATCTGCATTTCTCCCCACAGATTCTGCTGGCTCCAGCTCATCAAGTAGGAATGGCACCTGACATCTAAGGGCAAGATTGTGAAGTATGCAGCAGGTAACATTTATTTGGCATCCCTTGTTGGGTGAGCAGGGGAGGGCTCCTCCTGATCTGTCTAGGCAGCAAAATCTTGCCTTCAGAAGCCCAAGTGTCCGCTTCACGACACGCCTTGTCCTTCCTTGGGCCTCATTATAGCAGACATCCCCTGACATGGTTGGGTACCTCACTGGTGTGAACAACCAAGGATGGTTTGGATAGCAAGAGTCACCTGTGAGCAAATATGTAGAAATACACAAACATATAACAAAGACATGCACAATTGTGATAGCGGGAGATAAACTTTGCAAACACACATGTCAAATATGACTTATCAACCAGCCAGGTCCTCTCTGTGTTGAATTGTGTCATCAGCAGTGGGATATTGCTGTTCCGCATGATGAAGGAATCATGGACTGATCCTGGATACTTTGCACTGACTTGTTAAATGTACTGGTCTGCCAAACACACAACTTGAACGTTAATGGAGTGGTAGCTTTTCCTGTTCCTATAAACCTGTTCATTGGCACTGGGGGGAACGAAGGCTACATGGGTGCCATGTATGGCTTCAACTACATGTGGAATGTGGTCCCATTGCATAATAGTCTGCCTTCACATAAGTCAAATCCACACATTGTGAAAACCTAATGCAGCTGTCCATGTGTTTCAACAATGCTGACAATACATCCTTCAAAACTAAACTGAACATGGGCTTTCCTGCAGTTAGGGCCACTGTATTCTTAAAGGACCCTGTTTCCAGGAATATTAGGACAGACATTACTTGAATGATAGGAGGTATACCATAGGCAATGTGAATGGCAGCCATCAGATAAGGTTCCAATTGATCATAGAGTTCCATGATTGTATGCCTATTCAGGTAATATGTCAGGATAATATGTCTCTCCTCCATAGTGTGCAGGTCTACTAGTGGGTAACTATGAAAACGTATAAATGTTGTATGTGACAAGAAAAATGCACACATAATGAACATGTACACATGCAACTCACACATATCTGCAGTCAAGGTTGGTTACAACATCTGACATCTACAGTTCAGCATATTGCTGTGCATCCTATGACACTCTCCTCTGTGCACATTCCCTCAATTATCTAATGTACCATATATGCATTTTTATCTGTGACTGTCAGTGTTTGTTAGTCCAATCAACTTTACATGTTAAACACATTTTGTAACTCCACCGGCGGATGTCGTTATGGTGGTAGGTGGTCACAGTTGTGGTGGAATATGTTATTGGAACACATTGCTACCTTTGGAGGATTTGGGCCAATGGCACTGTCTGCCGGTGGTGAAGGTCCTATACGTGGCAGACGTGACCGCCATCTTCTGCAGTATTGCCCTCTTGACTCCTGACATTGCTGCTAGCAAGACCTCCACTACCTGAGCTGCTGTGTTATTCCTCTGGGAGCTATCATGCCACATCCTGCAGGTAGTAGGGCCCCAGCCTGCACCCCGGATGAGCAGGACAAGCTTGTGGAGGAGGTCCTACCCCTGTAGGAACAGCTATATGGTGCACTAGAGGAGCAGGTGAGTTCAATGGTATACCTATGTGTAAAAGGTGGGGTGTATGATGGTGTACCTGAAATACAAAGTTGTGAATGTGTTGATGCATGCAAATGCTAAATTGTGCCTGAGTGTGAATTCAGAGGATGGAAATGTTTGCCTACTTGCTGTCACTGAAGTGTTCTGTCCACTTGTGTTGGTATGGTATAAGTGGACATGACTTTTTGCTTTTCTCTGTGTCATCCACTTGTGTTGGTATGGTATAAGTGGACATGACTTTTGCTTTTCTCTTGTCATCCATGCTGTTCAACGCCCATCAAAAAAAGGGAATCTGGCATGCCATTCCCAAGCAAGTGCGGACACCGGGGGTCCACAGTTGGCAAAGCACCCATTGTAGAAAGCGGTGGGAGGATGTGAGACGCTGAGCCTGGAAGACCATAGAGGCCCAGCTGGGGATGTCATCCCAACGAGGGAGGGATGCCCATAGGACCTTGACCCCCCTAATGGCCCATATTTCGGCAGTGGCCTATCCTGAGGTGGATATTTGTTTGAGGGCAACACAGCAGCCACAACATGGTAAGTACTGAATAAACATGTGCACATGCCTCTGTCAATTAAGCGTATGATGTCTAAGTGTCTCAGCTGTGACAATGCAGTAAATGCTACAGGTAAAGGGTCTCCTAGGAAGATGTAGTACTACAGTTGCCACCATTGGTACACAGATGTGGACATTGTATAGTGACTCACCTATGTTAACCAAATAGTATGACAGCATGTGTGACAGTGTCATATGTATATCTCTACACTGCTTTACATATGTGTAACATCCTGGCGGTCATTCCTACGTTGGCGCCACCTACGTTGGCGCCAGAAGGCCGCCCGCCAGCCCAGCGGGAAACCCCCTTCTACGAGGATGCCGGCTCCGAATGGAGCCGGCGGAGTCGAAGGGGTGCGACGGGTGCAGTGGCACCCGTCGCGGACACTGAAAATCTTAGTGGGGCCCTGTTAGGGGGCCCCTACAGTGCCCATGCCAGTGGCATGGGCACTGCAGGGGCCCCCAGGGGCCCCACGACACCCGTTACCGCCATCCTGTTCCAACAGGGTGGCGGTAAGGGGGTCGGAATCCCCATGGCGGCGCTGCAAGCAGTGCCGCCATGGAGGATTCCCTGGGCCAGGGGTAAACCGGCGGGAAACCGCCGGTTGCCCTTTTCTGACCGCGGCTTTACCGCCGCGGTCAGAATGGCCAAGGAAGCACCGCCAGCCTGTTGGCGGTGCTTCCGTCATTTTAGCCCTGGCGGTCGCCGACCGCCAGGGTTAGAATGACCCCCTCTGTGTCATCCTTCCCACCTACTCATCCACAGTCCATTTACCCAATTGATAAGTTGTCCAGTTCTCTGGTCTCTGACCAGTCCTATTCCACTGGATCTAGCTCTATGAGCTACATTGGGTCTAACAGATGAATAACAGGGCTAAATAATCCTGTGCTCTGTAAAAGATGGACACTTCATTTGAGGCTGTCTTCCCAAACAGGAATTTGACATGGCATATTTACTACACTCCCTATGAGGTGTGAGGAGGTTTTCCCATTGTTATGTTAGAACTATACATTGGCAAAGGTGATGTTTGATCAGGGTAGACATAATACAAAGTGAAAAGCATGGTGGTAATAAAACATTAACAGTACATTTAATTGACGTGTTTTAAATCATTTTGCACTATGTATAAGGTACTGAAAAGGTAAGTGGCTAGCCTGCTGATCCCTTAAGCCATATATTTTGTCCATGCTACATATGGCAGTATCATACCTATACAGGTGCAACTTACACTGTTTTGTGCCTACATCATGTGTCAGTTGGTACTTTGTGCCTTTTGTTATATTGTGACCTCTACTTTGCCAGACCTACTTTTGCTAATCTGTGTCTGTTAAGACAGATTTTGTAATGTATCAGCTCATTTCAGCCTAGCTTAATAGTGTAGCAGGTGTTCCATTTGACATGGGCATGTTGGTGGAATGGGATATGTTGTCAATCAATTTGCTGGACTCTAGGTGTATGTGTCCATCATGGTTACATTAGAAGATAGTTATGTCAGTGTTACTTCAGTCCTAGGATGTTAAGTTACGCATGTCTGGACAGATGTTAGTGATGTAGTTTATTTGATGTAGTCAAGTAGAGGTTTCTACTCAGGAGGAGTAGTGAAACAGTATGTGCCCTTAAGCCACATGATTAGTATCCATTGCATTGGAACTGTTGGTATGCTCCCTGTGTTTGTCTGTGGCCTTATCCTGTGTGCTAAGTAGCCACATATTGCAGGACATGGCTGTATTGTCTATGTGTCAATGAATAATATAAGAGGGTCCAGAAACTCTATCTAAACATTTTAAAGGCCTTTTGATAGATGTTTTAATAACATGCTTTGTAATTTTATGAGCCTCACTATTTGGGTATGCCAAATGTAGTGAATTCTGAGGTATTTGACATTGTGAAAGTTATGGACAGAGTCACGTGTTAAGCATGTGATTTCAAAGTAACATGCTGTGTTGTAGTTGAAGTGAGAACATAAGTACTGGTGATGGACTGGGCAACTGTGGATTAGGGGTAGAAATGACATAGGGATGTCAGTTAACAGCATTTACTAAGAATGATCTGTTGATACACAGTGATGATCTGTATATGGAGAGATGTTTTGTTGCTAATTCATCTTGTGCAT
This sequence comes from Pleurodeles waltl, assembly GCF_031143425.1. Taxonomy (NCBI): domain Eukaryota; kingdom Metazoa; phylum Chordata; class Amphibia; order Caudata; family Salamandridae; genus Pleurodeles; species Pleurodeles waltl. Next base: position 334,266,581 of record NC_090444.1, on the reverse strand, counting down.
GAATAGTTTGTGTTACAGCTAAATTGATGGAATGGTGATGTAGTGGTTAGATGATTAGCTTATGTTGTGGGTGAGACTGCTGTCACATAGGAGTGTAGGAAATATGTAGTTGTGACATGATGTAGGCTCAACAAGTTTCCTACCTGGGGCTTTTTAAGACATAGATGTGATGTTACTGTTCTTTATGATATAATGTATGTATATGTTAAGAATGTGATGACCCTCTCTCTATCTGTTTCTCTGCATGAGCATCAGCAGGCAAAGGAGATGGGGCACAGCCTAGTGAGGAAGCTGTTGGCCACGGGATCCAGAGTGATGATACCACTGAGACCAAGGGACCCAGTGGCCCGGAGGGCAATGGGAGTGCCACGGGGGAGACAGGATCCAGTTCACCATCTTTGAAAATCCTCTTCCAGTGGACACTCCCTGGTGGTGGCGGACCCATCTGAGACCACCGCAGCACCATCTCAGTCCTCCACCCACCTCACTACCACCGCCCTCCCTCTAGCTCCCCACCCAGTTGGCTGTGCCAGCTCACCCAAGAGGGTGGGGTCTCCTTTGCTGCAGGCACCTCTGCCCCGTCAGTCCCGCTGCCCTCAGTGAGGAGGCTATTGACCTCCTGAGGTCAATCTCAGTGGGTCAGTCGACCATCGTGAATGCCACTCAAGTCCAACAGAGTAATGTGTTCCTGAAGGGCCTTCACGGTGCACTGACTGGCCTCTAGAGATCCTTTCAGGCTCTGTTCTCCACAGTGATGACAGCCGGTCATCCTTCCTCTCATGTCCCCCCTCTGCCTTCCTCTTCCCAATCCCAAACCCCTCTTTCCTGACCCAGCCAAACCACACAGACAGAAAGGCATGCATCCACCTTAACATCCATGGATAGCTCAGAAAAAACCCAAGCACTACAAGACACAACACCGGCATGCACACAAGCAACAACCACCTGCACACACAGCACCAGTCACAACCTGCCCTGACACCCCCACCACCCCCAACTTTACTGACAGCACACCTGACATGCCTGCAGACACCATACCAACATTCACAGATCCAGGCACTACCCCTATCCTACCCACAGACAGCACCACAGCAGACCCTCAGACATCCACCCCAGTCACCACACCTGCAGACAATCAGTGGCATGCCTACATGCTGCACATCCACTATACCTGCAGTCACCACCCCAACAGATACTCACCCACCCACCACAGCATCCCCCATCACCTCCACCCTCTCCCAAGACACATAACCACCCTCACTCACCCACCCAACAGAAACCAACTACCCACAAACCTACCTCACACAAACATGCACCCAAAGCATCCACACCAACACCTCAGACAACCACTCCCTCCACACCCAAACCCTTTTGCTATGATCATCCATGTCTGTCTAAAAAAAGCTTTCTTTTCAGAGTTTGCCCTTTTCCCTACACATTTTTCATCCCGTGATACCCCTAAATGGTCTGTGTCCCTCTCCAAGTCCAGCTCTTCCACCTCCAAGACCTCCTGTGCCCCCTGCAAGTTCACATGCCCCTCCCCCTGCCAAAAAGTCAACCCCTCCTCCTAAAAGCCAACCCTTCCCTAAACCTAAGACCAAGCTTAAACCCCTCTTCCTAGGTCAGATCCCAAAGGCCCCCCTCCACGACCTAAACCCAAACTCTCCACTCTGTCCCCCACCAGATAAGCCCTGAGGTGCCTATCTGCACTATAGATGCCCCTACCTGTGAAGGCTACATGGCAGTCGGGAGTCAAGTTCAGGGCACACATATGTGCAATGTGTGCATTGAGACCCTTACTGATGGACAGGCCTATGGCCGTTGTTTTAGAGATATTATGGTTCTCATAATGATTTGAACCAACCAGTTGTTGATTTCCTGGTTACATCTTTATCAAGCATTTCTTTCCCTAATATGGAGTTGTTCCTGGCTGCTATTAGTTGTGTGTCTGTGTGTGTTCTGCTTGGGCTAAGTGTGTTGTTTAGGCAGTATGTGAGGTTGTGTGCAGTGCTTTTGTCTGAAAGTGGTAGGGTATGTGTTATATGATGGAAATATGTGTGTCCAAGAGTTATTGTTGTGTTGGTATTATGTGTTGTGATGTGTTTGTTGGTGTGTTGTGCACCTTTGTATGCTTTGACTGTGTGCATGTTGTATGCATGTAATGTTAGATACAGTGTTCTTTGTAAGTCGATCAGAAAGTAGTATGATTGTGTATTTGTATTTATTTTTAGCCTGTTGGTGTTATGTTGTGATGTATGTGTGATGTGTAACTGGGTAGTGTCCCCTGTGAGTCCCAGCCAAGTGATTGCAGATGGTGCGGTTGTGTTCAGTTTGTGATGTGTTGTGGTGTTGTGTGGTACTGTGTGGGTATGGGCCGGTTCACTGTTTCTGTGCGTACCTCTATATGTTTGTGATGTGTGCATGTGTGTGTGTGTGTGTGTGTGTGTGTGTGTGTGTTTCGTGGCCCTGGCGTGTTTGTTGTGTATCTGCTAATGTGTGTGTAGCTGTATGTGAGTGTGCATGTTAGTGTGCATTTACTTGTGAGTGTCACCCTCGCACCCACGAATGTCAGTTATGTGAGTGTACAAAAATTGATAATATACAACAGTAACAGGTAATAGTTTATACTTATGGTTGCTGTCATCGTCACAGATTCTGAAGTCTTTGGGCAAGCATGAGCAGTGGGAAGACCTGTAGTTCTGGTTCCATGGCAGCGCCGGACGAGTATGGCTTCCTGAATGTGAGTGTCTCCTTTAATGCAGTTGGTTTCCACCTGGGTTTCTGTGGTGGTGTAACTGTGACAGAAACCTTTGCAGTGTGCAACCTCATATCTGTCTGCAGAAACATGGTCTCCGCCAACCTGCAGGTGGCAACCATCATCTGTGGTGTCCAGACTGCAGTGGGTGTGCCAGTGGTGCTTTGGCTATATTCTGTTGTGAATACAGCCATGGTCATAATTTGGCGGTCTTCTCCACCAGCCTGTTGGCAGTATGACTGCTACTGCCAACATAACAGTCCTGAAAACCACCAAACTTTTAATGTTCTCCATAGTTTTTGGGTTTGTAGCTTAGTTTATTTCCCTGGATATATTTTTAATTTACTTCATAAAAAAATGCACCTTTTTGTAGTATTAATTGTGCATTTTAGATGTTTAATATCTACTATCTTGTTTCAAATGATTTGTACTGAAGTGCCTATGGTAAAATTCACCTATTTAGGGTCCAGCTCCTTTGCAAATAGTCTTAGATTGGAGTGTTATCATTAAATATCTTATCTTTAGTTTCCAAAGTCTTCCCCAAATTGGTTTAGATTGGAGTGGGAATAGTAAATGTCACCACTTTAAAGTCCAACACCTTCCCCAAATTGGTTTAATTAGAGTGGGAATAGTAAATATCACCTCTTTAGTTCACAACACCCTTTTCAAGCTGGCTTAGATTAGAGTAGGAATAGTAACCATCACCCCTTTGTATACAACACCTTGCCCAAATGTGCTTAGATTGGAGCAGGAATAGTAAGTGTCATCCCTCTGTTGTCCACACTTTCCCCAAACTGGCATAGATTGGAGTGGGAATAGCAATTGTCACTACTTTAGTGTTCAACACCTTTTCCAAATTGGTTAAGATTGGAGTAAGAATAGAGAATGTCACCCCTTTAGTGTCCAATGCCTTCTTCAAGTTGGTTTGCATTGGAGAGAGAATAGTTGTCAGCCTTTTTAAAATCTATCACCCTCCTCAAATTGGAATAGATTAGAGTGGGAATAATAAATGTCACTACTCTAGTGCCCAATGCCTTCCTCTAATTAGTTTAGATTGGAATAGAACTAGAAATGTCACCCCTTTAGTGTCTAGCACCTTCTCCAAATTGGTTCGAAACTAAATGTCACTCCTAAATTTTCCAATGCCTTCAAAAATGTGAGTTTAGATTGGAGTTGGAATAGTAAACATCACCCCTTTTAGTGTATAAAGCCTTCCCCAAATTGGTTTAGATTTGAGTGGGAATAGTAAATTTAACCCCCTTAGTGTCGAATACCATCCCCAAATCGGAATAAATTGGAATGGGAATAGTAAGTGTCACCCCTTTAACAGCTAATGCCTTCCCCAAATCGGTTTAGATTGGAGTGAGTATAGTAAATGTCACTCCTTTAGTGTACAACACCTTCTTTAAATTGGTTTGATTTTCAGTGGGAATAGGAAATGTAACCCTTTTAGTACCCGACACATTCAACAAATTGGTATAGATTGAAGTGGAAATAGATAACGTCATCCCTTTAGTGTACAACACCTTCCTTAAATTGGTTTAGATTTGAGTGGGAATAGAATATTTAACCCCTTTAGTATCCAACACCTTCTATATTTGTATGGTAGAAATAAATTGTTATTGTATTATCATTGTGGCTGATTAGAAATATATCAAAAAAGTATTTGTTTGTATACAATATTATTGATGACATTGTTTTTACCTAATAATGATATTTCACCCCATTTTTCTTTATTTTCTTTTTTTCTAACTTTTTTAATTGTTAATTTGCTATTTTTAGTTGTATATCTTCCATGCCACAAACAAGCAGTTAGATAATTTTAAGTAAATAAAATATATTAAGAAAAACATGTTAATTATATATGTAGGAAAGTACCCTCTTTTTGGCATGTTACCCCCAAATTCTGCATGATGTCAGTGTGTTTGATTGTGTCACTGGAGTCCTGCTAACTATAACCCCAGTGTCATCTCTCCTCTCAAATTTGTCACTACACACTGGTAACCCAGTATTTCATCCCAAATTGGCATACTGATCACCCCTTATATGTCCCTACTATATGCTTCTTAGGTACCCAGGGCATTGGGGTTCCAGGGGATCCCTATGGGCTGCAAAATCTCTTTTGCCACCCATAGGGAGGCATAAGCAGCCTGTGTGAAATGGTGCATGCACCATTTCACAGCCATTTACACTGCACCAGGTCACTTCTAAGTCACCTATGTGTCAGGCCTTCCAACCCTGAAGGCTGGGTGCAAAGTACCTGTGTGTGAGGGCACCCATGCACTAGAAGAGGTGCCCCCACATCATCCAGGACCATTTTGTCAGGCTTCCTGAGTGTGGGGATGCCATTTTGCGTGTGCACTGGACATAGGTCAATACCTATGTCCAGCTTCACAATGGTAACTCTGAATATGGACATGCAAGGTGTCTAACATCTGGTAATTTTACCCCAATACTGATTCTAATATTGATTTTACAATTCCATGCACTCTGGGGACTCCACAATGGACCCCTATTACTGCCATTCCAGCCTTCTGAGGTTTTCCAGGCAGCCCCAGCTGCCGCCACCTCACAGATAGGTTTCTACCATCCTGTTGCTTAAGCAGCTCAAGCCCAGGAAGGCAGAACAAAGAATTTCCTTTGGGAGAGGGGTGTTACACCCTCTCCCTTTGGAAATAGGTGTACAGGCATGGGAGGGGTAGCATCCCAGAGTCTCTGGAAATGCTTTGAAGGACACAGATGGTGCCCTCCTTGCATAATCCAGTCTACACTGGTACAGTGACCCCAGTCCCTGCTCTTACACAAAACTGGACAAAGGAAAGGGGAGTGACCACTCCCTGGGGTGTTGCCCAGAGCTCCTCCAGAGTGTCCTTGGGTTTTGCCATCCTGGATTCCAAGGTGGTGGGGTGCTCTGGGAGTATCTGAGTGGTCAGTGCGAGCAGGTGACATCAGACTCCCCAGATGGGTGCTTACCTCTATAGCTGACCAATCCCCCTTTCAGGGCTATTTAGGGTCTCTCTCCTGGGTGTTATCTCAGATTCAGATTGCAAGACTCCTGCATGTATCCTTTGCATCTTTTACTTCATCTTCTACCGACGGAACCACAGCTGAACCCTCCGGGAACTCTACAAACTGCAACAAAGAAGCAAAGATGACTTTTGCAACATTGTGTCTTCAGCTCCTGCCAGCAACTGCAACTGTTTCCAGGTCGTGCTTCCTCCGAGGACTGGCTGTCTTCAGCCTGCACCAGAAGAACCTAAGGATTCTCCCCTGGAGTGACGGAGTCACCTCCCTGCTTCAGCAGGCACCTCTCTGCAGCGACGACCTGTGGCGTGGGTCCCCTCTTCAGATGACGAGCATGAATCCAGCAACACAGGTGGTGGACTAAAGTGATCCTGACAGTCCCAAGGTCCAGCTATCCAACGTTGGTGAAGGTAATAGCTTGCCTCCCCACGCAAGACAGTTCCCCTGTACACCACATGACTTGCAGTTGCCAAAGCTTGTGTGCAACCTTCCAAGAAGGTCTTCGTGCAGAGCACAACTTAGGCCCCCAGCACTCCATCATGCGATGCACAGATTCCTGAATAGTTCTCCAGCAGCATGGGATCCCTTTTTGCTGTGCTGCTTGGGCCTCCATTTACACCTTCTTTGTCCCATGCTGTGGGACTCCTCTGCATTCTGCCTGGTCTTCTGAGGCCTCTCTGAGTTGCTGAGAGCCCCTTCTGCCTCCCCCTCCTGGGTAGAGTCCACCAGGTCCCTCCTGGTCCCAGGGAGCTCCATTTTCCTCTAACAGCGACCTTTGCGTGAGCCAAGGCTTGTTGGCGAAATCCAGCGACACACACAGACTGCAATCATCCATCCAGTGTGGGACATCTTCTTCACCAACCAGGAACCCGCATCGGTCTTCTTGGGTGCATGTCTTCTCACCGGGGGTTCTTCTTTTGCACCTTCACCCGGGTTAGCCGGGGCTCCTGTTCTCCCTGGACTCTTCAGTGCTTATTGGACTTGATCCCCTTCTTCCACAGGTCTTCAGGTCCAGGAATCCATTGTTGGTGTCGTGTAGTCGCCACTGGTTCTTGTATAATCTTCTATTACGACATCTAGTGTGTTTCAGGAAATTTACTGTGATTTACTCCGTTTTCCAGGGCTCTGGGGTGAGTTCTATTACTTACCTTCGGTGTTTTCTTACACTCCCAGTGCCCCTCTACACACTACACTTGCCTAGGTGGGAAACTGACTTTCACATTCCATTATTTTAGTATATGGTTTGTTTTCCCCTCAGGCCCATTGCAACCTATTGTGATTTTCATTATTTGCACTGTTTTCAAATAGTGTTTACAGCTATTTCTGCATTCTAGTGTATATCCTGTGTATATTACTTACCTGCTAAGTGAGTATAGTCTCTAAGGTATTTTTGGAATTGTGTCACTAAACTTCAAGCATCTTTATTTTTGTAACACTGAGTATTTTCTTTCATGTGTGTGAGTACAGTGTGACTACAGTGGAACTGCAGGAGCTTTGCATGTCTCCTAGATAAGCATTGGCTGCTCAGCTACAGCTACCCCTAGACAGCCCGGCTTCTAGACACTGACTACATTTCAATAATATGGGATAACTGGACCTAATATAAGGTGTACAACCTTTGGTACACACCACAATCCAGGTCAATTTCCTACAATATATATATAGTATAGCATGCTGTACATATTCAACTTGTTTACTGTATTGACAGTTCTTAACTTTTTAATAGACATATTTTCAAAATCATTTGAATCTTATGTTTTTACATGTATACATTAATTTATTGTATATATGCTATACTATTTTCTAATTTATACGTTATACATTTTAAACATGTTTAATAACATTATACAATGTTTTACATGTTTATTTTATTTTAACATTTACAATACATATCATTCATTTCTAAAGAGAAATAGGGCCTCATTACAAGGGTCTGTCTGGGTGTGAGAGTACGTACATCATAGTTTTAGTGGGTGCAACACTATTTGTGGGGGTCTGTGAGTGGGTTCATGAGGGTGTCAGTGGGTCTGTGAGTGGGTGTGTGACAGTTTGAATGGGTGTTTGAGTGGGTGAGTAACTGACTGAGTCGGTCTGTGAATGGGAGCGTGAGGGTCTGACTGGGCTGTGAGTGAGTGCATGAAGGTCTGAGTGGATCTATGAGTGGGTGCATGAGTGTCTGAGTTGGTTGGTGAGTGGGTGCACGAGAGTCTGAGTGGGTCTGTGAGTGGGTGCGTAAATGTCTGAGTGGGTATGTGAGTGGGAGAATTGATTGAAAGAGAGACAGAGAGAGTGAAAGAAAGTGAGAGGGAGGGAGATGGTCTTTGAGGTCTGATATACTTAGAATGATTTTTTTTCAATTTAAATTATACATATTTATTTTTAAATACAATAATTTAAAAAAATTGAAATGAGTCCAGCTAGATTCAAAACCCCAAAGCTCAGTGTGAAGTTATGCGTCCTTCACACTTAGTTACAGGCTTTTTATTTTCTTTTTATATTTTTGATCCCTTTATGCGCTATCTGGGACTACGAGGTAGCCCTCAAGGGCTCCCCATCTCTATACATTATTTTTATTTTATTTTTTTATTTTTTTGTTTGTTTGTTTTTAAATAAAACACCCTTTATGGGTTACCTGGCACCGCAGGGGAAGCCTTAAGGCTTCCCGTGCTGTAACACTGCTCCAGCAAGCACAGAGCTGCTTTGACAGCAGCTCTGTGCTTGGTGAAGCATTTCACTTCTGAACCCTCCAAGCATGCAGGGGACAGAGATGAAAGCTCTGCTGTTTGATAGCATGACCTGCTTTAAAGGTCCCACTGTCAAACAGCAGAGCATTTGCTATGGCTTTTAAAAAAACAAAATCAGCGAATTCGCAAATACCGCAAATCTGGCAAAAAATAATTTAAGAACATGTTTTTTTGATCTGGACATGCCCCTCTGGGCCCCCACCAGTGCTTAGGGGTCAGGGTGTCTCTACCCTGGCCTCTTTTATTTTATTTTTACTTTTTTTCTGGCACTCGGCTCAGCCGAGTCCCAAGATGGCTGCCAACAATTCCTTGTTTCAAGTTTTGGCAGCCAATAAGATCTGTGCATTTCCCTGCACAAGCTCATCTTTGTTCACAAATACTTCTCAGCCAAGAATATACACATCTGAATTTCCCTACATTTCTCAAAAACTACTGAAGGGATTTACTCCAAATAAGCGAACGAGTAATCTGCGTACTGACAACTAGGTTTCTCCCCAACTTGGTGTAATTCCGTCCAGTGGTTCATCCTGTAGTCATGTCCAAAGAATCCTATGGAAGTTAACATGGAAAACAAAATATTTTTTGAGTCCTCTTCTTTCTTGGCCCCCGTTTTTGACAAATCACCCCAAAACTTTCTACGTGCAACAAGAATCACCGAAACACTTTTGTTGGGAAATTTCATGAAGATTTGTCAAGCGGTGCCAAAGATATAGGCAAGTCAAAAAACTCTTTATGGAAACATGGTCCTAAAGATAACTGCCAACTGGTGGTCTCAAGTAGGTAGTTATAGTTAGGACCTAGTTTCCATGCAAAGAGAGGTTTTTGTTTTGCCGATAAACTATGGCTCCGTTTGATGGATCTTTAATGAATTTTCAAAATCTATACTTTGATCAGTTCAACTGCTATCTTGAAAGTCTCGGGGTGATCTGTCGAGTGGGGGCTGAGACAAAAAGGGGGGCCCATAACAAATTTCCCCATTCATTTTCCCATAGGTTCTTTAGACACATGTACAGCCCAAACTGCTGAATGGAATAACACCAAATTTGGCAGAAAGCTGGATCTTGGTAGACAGATTGTGCTTTTTGTTATTTGGTGTAAATCCGTTCAGAGTTTACAAAGTATAGATATGTAGGGATATGCAGGGAAGTGGATCCTCTGCAGATGCTGACCTGCAGATCAGAGTCCGGATTCGCATATCCGTGGGAAAAGCATGGTCCAGATTGGCTGGCTGTAACCTGACAGAAAAGTTGCAGTCACCATTTTGTTTGTCTCATCAGCTGAGGTTTGGGAAATTAAGAGTGCAATAACACGTAAGGGGTCAGGTATCCTGACCCTTGTGGACACATAGAGTGGTCCCTTAAGGACCCCACGTAGGCAACAAACTGCCAAATTATTATTTTTTCATTGGATCTGTGATTCTGCAGATCAACGGGTGGATCCACGGATCCGTGGACACGCGGATCCAGTGGTGAACCCGTATCTCCAGAGAATAATTGAAAGAAAAAACATCCACTGAATCCAACATCATGCTCTTCAATAAATCGGCCAAACTAAGCTGCCGGAAGGCCTATCTCTTTTTATTACACTATGGCAAGCATGGTTGTCGTACAACTGGTGTTTTGGAGCACACCAGCTACAGTGTCCCTGGATCTTACAATAAATATATGTAAAAACACAAAGGTTAAAGTAACATTATAGTTAGATTAATTTCTCAATGGATTGAATGTTTGAAGTTAATAACACACACAAATTCAGCTGTTGTAGTAAGCAGCACTAACTAAACCTCACACCCCACCATTCGCGCATTATTACCGCACATATGACAACACTCATGACATGTTCTTTGGCATCATTTATGACATCACTGATTGTATCTCAAACCACATCATCGATGACATCACTGATGAAATCACTGATCATCTAATGAGTGTGCAAGTTTGTTTTACAGTTTACATAGTGGCAGGTACTACCATATTACCCTGCTGTACAGCTTGAGTCCAGCTAATGGGTATAAGAGTTTAGAAAACACTTGTGCACCTAATGCATCATAACTGTATGGAGTTATTGAACAAATTTTAAATGTTAGCATTGAAGACTATGGGCCTGATTTAGAATTCGGTGGAGGGGGTACTCCGTCACAAACGCGATGGATATCAAGTCCGCCATGTTACAATTCCCATATGCTGTATTATAATTGTAATAAGGCAGACATGATATCCATCAGATTTGTGATGAGTGACCCCGCTAAATTAGGCCCTAACTCTGTGTGCAGGTGATAGTTGACTTTTTTCATCATGGTCTACACAACGTTTTTGTTCTGTTATAAAAGTTTCCAACAGGAGGAAGATTCTACATAGTATATACTAACATTTCTAAGCAGGCTTGAGTTATTAGAGAGAATCATGTCAGCATGGTAATTTGTGCTTAACATAGAAGAATGTGTGTACTTACTATGTACTTACCTATGTAGACATGCTTGTATGGGCTATCTTTAAAGTTTTCACCACAGTGTGAAGGGGGCGGGTAGTATGATCTTTAGCACATTCAGATGTTGTTTTATAGCAAATGGTGTTCTTTTGACAACTGTTGCACAGAATGCACACTATTATTAGGAGATTCTTTTGATTACTCTATGCTGTATTTCCTTTGAGAATGTCACTGTTCACAATCAGTGTGGTCTAGAACGAACTCTACTGTTAAAGTAGACACTCTCTACAGTACTCAGTTCTCTATTGATATCAACTTCATTGCTTTAAGTATGTTGAGTGCATATCAGGGGTCTGATACAGATAAAAGCTGTCTGTAGTAGAGCATTTGTTCTGAAATTGCCATAGTAATTTCTACATAAATACACAGGAAACCAAAGCTTGGATGATGCCATCAGTGATGTTATCAGTGATGTCATTTGAGATGTCATCAGTGATGTCATAAATTATGCAATTGAACCTGCCATGAATTATATCATATGTAAGGTCATAATCAGTGTGTGGTGGTGGTATAAGTTATAGTTAGTGCTACTAACTTTAACTGCTGAATGTGCATGTTTTTTTAACTTCAAAATGTTATTGTTGTCATTGAGATATTCAGCTTTTTCTGTAAATTTCTAGGTTTTTTTTTAAACAAAAACAAATCGTTTTATTACACCTAACTATAACGTTACTTTAATCTTTGTTTTATTCAGTGAATTTGTATAGTTTATTTTTAAAGTAAATTAATTATTTTTTGAGTGTACGTATATTGCAAAGACCGTATAATATATCCTGTGTTTGGACATTTTTTTAAAAGGAATGCTTTTTTATTGTGACATAACAGAAAAGAATTCACACTTTGCAAACTGTTTGTAAACTTATGTGGGAATATAAAACAGAGCAATACAGCAATATTTTGGTTGAGATTGTGCTTCTCCTCAGTCCTTGTAACTCTCATATTAAGATATCTTTTCTTAAAGTGTCATAACTCTCGCAAGCCACTTGTGGGACACTCATGAGAGAGTATAGTTCTAAATTTCATTTTAATTATTGTATGGAGTTATTTTTGATTTCTTCAGTTATTTATTAATGCCAATCTATAAAATTAAAGGAATTGAAATATGTTTATAAATTTTTTTCGTGTGATGACTGATGCACAATTCCATGCATGGACTCCGAGTGGGCTGTGCTTCCTGTTTGGCCCTTGAAAACCACTCGCAAGATTGTACATTCGGAATTAAAGGAACAACAGTGTTTTTTGTAATTCTGAACAAAGTAAGACATTAGAGATATACGTATTTTTTTTACTTTAAAAGAAGATGCACACATGACACTTGTGAAGGTTACAGAAGAGGAAACACATCTCAAACAGGACTGCAATAGGTTCATATGGATGTTTTTTTGTTTTTTTTACAAAAAGAAGATTCCATCTTTTTAGTTTTATTTCCCCTACAGTTTCTTGACCACACTTTGGTGCATCTTTCATCCCCCAATAACATATGTGCATGTGGTGCTCTTCTAGCTTGGTATAATTTTCTCCAGAAGATATTCACAGCCTCACCTAGTGGTCGATTATTTTTACTGCAAATAAATTGTAGCAAGGCTTCAAATCTGTGCTTGAAGTAACTACAAACATTTGCAGGCAACATACAACACAATTCGCCCTCAGACCTGAAATCAGTCCATGGAATATTTGTATTAGCTTGCCTGACATAGTCATGAAGTTCATTCCAAGCATATACTGCACAGCTCAAAGGAACAAACTAGGCAGGTGCACCTAGATTGAGTAACATACCCTTTGCTCACCATGATGACAAAAGCAATATTGATTGGTACCCTCTTGGAAAGCCTTAACTTTCAACAGATTATTTTCTAGTGCCTCGTCTTTATCATGTACTATTTCCACAAAATCTACTGCAGTGATGTCATTAAACCATGTCCCTGTTCGTATAACATGGTCACAGCATAAGATAGGGCTGACAGATCACTCTCAAACAAAAGGGTGAATATGTATGGTATATTTTACCTAAAGAGGGATCTTTTGAATGCAATCTATTAGATCTATTTTATGGTGCAGGAATCTGTAGTGGAAGTTCATCATAATGACCACCTTCTCCTGTATTGGAAAATACCATGCTTCTAAGCTCACTAACTGGACACTTATAGGTTCTTCTTTTGCTTACTTCATTTGGTACAGTTCTAAAGCACACCCCATCATATCTCTGTAGAGGGTGAATGCTGTAATGTTCATATATTTCCTCTGCTTTACCTAAATTAACTTATTATTCAACCTGAGCAGAAGGGGCTGATGCAGAATTTTTTGTTCTAACATGGGTAACGTTCCTCTGCATTAATATCTTTGTGAGACACACTTTTTCATTTAAGGTATTGCAAAGCTTTTTTAACCCTACCAATGCTCACCAGTTCCTGCCATTTTGTTTTCTCTTGGGTAGGTACTTCATTTACTAGAACCAGTAGGGGCTCTTCTTCTTATTGATCTATCCCTATATTTGTAATATTCATGTTGCTAGTCAAAGGCAAATACACAACCTTACCTTTCAGATCCTTTCAGATTCATCAAATAGCACCAAAGGTATTGATAAAACAAAAAACAGTCTGTCTGTTAAAAATGATCCTAACTATAACTACCTAGTGCTGCTCCTCCTAGAAGCAAAGACTATGGCTACAGTCCTTGTGTAATGGTTGAATATGGGACTTCATGTTGTGTAAACACCCTCTACGGGTGAATGTTTGTAATTGCACATTTTGTCTATTTATAAATGTGATGCCTTTTGGGGGCTATGATACATAGCCTTATATGATGCTAAAGGTATATGTTGCAAATAACTCCTAGGGATAAAGCGATATCATTGCACCTGTTGTAATTATGAATGCAATGGTTTGCGTTATTCACACTAAAAGTCATGCTGAGTACATAAATCACCCAGACATGTATAGATATTGCTACTGGTTAATGCTTAGGAAAATATTGACCCTGACAACCATCCATGTTCAAAGGTATAAATGTCTTATTGACCATACTAAGAGTGTTAATTCAAAGTTTTATTCAATTACTGTATTTTCACACAGGTATATGTTATGACGTGATTTGTGGATCTTCACCTCACTTTGGGATGGGTAAAAGTGATTTTGCAAAGTCACTAAGAAGCATTTCCATCTGCTTACGTATATTTGTAAATTGCCTCATAGTATTGAGTAGTGTGTGTATAATAAATGTACTTTTTCTTTTTCAGTAGAAAAAGCACAGACTAGAGACTTGTTTATTGAGTGTTATTACTGCATACCTTTGCATGGAGGTTGCTAGTTCACACCACTTCCCTTGGTTAGGCCTTGAATTGATCCCCTACATTACCCTGTTAGCACTACAATGGGGTGTTTGGATTCCAGTGGAGGACAAATGTGGACCCATTATTTGTGCAGGCCACTAAGGCCCCAATTTTCTAACATGGTCACACCATTTTCACCTATGGGTATATACATTGTTGATGTACGTCACAACCAGTTGTTATACAATTTATGTATGTCACAAAAGAGAAGTAAGGCAGCTGCTATTTTAGGATGGACAACAATTAGCTTTTTAGAAGGCTTGCAAGAGACACATAAAATGGTGGTATATGTGTCATCAAATATTGTATATCTAAAAATAATATGTTAGATCTATATATGGGGAATTTAGGTAGAGTACATTATTACTATAGTGTACACAAACCTCAGTTGACAGATTTTCAATTTAAAACTTAAAAAAAAATGGTTTACGTATTTGCTAGATTACCCCGGTCGAAGCCAAATGCATGCTTCTTTATTGTATTCTGGGAGTTTTAGTCTTGATTATAAAATTATAAAATTAGACTACAAGTTACAGATTAAAAAATTAACCTTTAATGGGAAATAACATCACCCATGGAACAGGATAACTTTGCAATTCTGTATTGTGGAAATGTGAAATAATATAAATTGCTTTGTCTTTATGCATACCTTATAATGTGTGATAAATGACCAGAAATGTGCATATTAGGAATGCAAAACACAAGTATTTTTTTGTATGTTTATTATTTTAGACACATCCTCCAACCAACACAGATGGATCCTGGCAGAGTGTGAAGATGGCAGCCTAGAGTTTTCTGTCCATTCCCTGACCTTGTCACTAAGAAAAGGATGTCGTTAAAATAATATAGGCTGAATCATCTAACCATATTGGATTTGTGCCATCAGCTGGATCCTCAACTTCAGCCTCTAAACGAAAATCCAACACACCACTTGTAAAAACTTTGGCTGTACTCCAATGTGCCATCACTGGATCATATCAGTAAGAGACTGCAATGGCTTGTCACAAACAGCTTTCAGTGGTGTGCTATAGCAATTCATGACAGTGATGGTGACTAACAGAAACAGATTTATAGAATTACCTAGGAATGCTGAGGCAATCAACAGTGCGAAGGCTGACTTTTATGCATTGGGTAATATACCAAAAAAGGGTGGTGCATTGACGGAACACACATTACCTTGGTTCCACCACACAGCAGAGAACAAACCTATCACAACAGGAATAATTTCCATTCCATAAATGTGCAAGTCGTGTGCATTCTGGACCTGTATATTACAAGCGCATGAGATGCTTCCCTGGAGCCACTTTTCTTTGTGCTATGCAATAGCAGCACACAACCATAAATGGCACAACTTGGAAATATGAAGGTCTGGCTTGTTGTTAAGTGCTATGGTAAAATATGTGACACCATTTACTAATCTTGCTCTCAAAACATTACAATGTAAAATGTTACTCTTACACAATGCATTTTTAAAGAGATTCTGCTTATCAAAACTAACAGTGGTTGTTACCACCTCTGAGAAATCCATCAGCTCCAGAGAAAGTCCCCTTCAATGAGGCACATGGTAGACCTAGGAGGCCTGTGGAGTTGGCTTTTGGGCTCCTTAAAGCAAGATTTAATTCTCTGGATAAGCCTGGTGGAGCCCTCCTCTACTGACCTGATAAGTGTGCCACATAGTAATGTTTTTTTGTACGCTGCACAGTATTGCCCTGCACCGGAACATCCTGTTTATCCCATATGATGGCTACGATGAGGAGGCCCAGGCTGATGTTGATAAATTGCTAAATGAAGATGACAGTGGTGAGAAAGAGGGAAAGAATCTGAGACACAATGTCAGTGACAAATTCTTCTCATGAGGGTATATAGTTCTGAATGTACATGTATATTATATTGCTTAGGGTTTTAAAATGAGGAAAAGACAGTTGTTGGTAATAATTAAGTAGTGGATTTGGCTTTATGCATGCAGAAGGCGGTTATACATGGTGATGTTTTTCAGTGTGGTGGTTACATAGAAGAGTGGCATACCTTATATACGAAAGATTTTAATATTTGTAATTGTTAGATGAGAAGTTGGCCTTTGTAAATGCCAACAGTGATGTTCTGTAATTTTGATATGATAGTAGTAAGTGTGTTTACTAAAATATCCATAAGGAATAAACACATTTGGTTATAGGCCACATCACACTGTCATCTTCACTAGCACAATTGATTCGCTTGTGACTCATGGATTGGTCAAGTTGCCTAACATGTGATGTATAAGTATAGAATTTTCACTACCCATGTCTTGTTGTGGTATTTTACATTGTTTTAACTATGAAGAATGAGGTGACTGCTGGAACCGTTGCAATGTGGGTTTTCATTAAGGCTACATTTGATGTATGTGTATGTTCATATGGCATATTATGAGCAAGGCTTGTACCTGAAAAACATTAACAATGTGTTGTAAAGTATAATGAACTCAAGAATAGGTGTGTGTTACACTTAATACAGCTATGCAACAGCTCAATAACATCCAGGCTGTTATTTATTGTGCGTTAAGCACAGAAAAGGTAAAGAAGTAAACATTAGAAATGTAAAAATATGAACAATTATGGTGTATGTGCAATTACTTTATCACAATGAACGCAATTGATTTGTTTACTTACACAAATTGTTACCAACCCAGCAAATAGAAGTATAACAATTTGAAAACAAATATTGTCAAATTAGTTTTATTCCCATAAAACATATATTTAACTTAGATTTTTGAACAGACCTTTCACATTCATACAATATAAAATAATGAAAAGTGAAATTACAGACTCAGAATTGACAATTATGATGAATGAGATTCGCAAAAGCAAAGCTTTTGTAGTCCATGTCCAAAATAGATGTTTTCGAAATAAGACAAATGTGTGTGAACATTGTCAATGGTGGTGCATCACAGGAGGAATTTAGGATAGAATTCAAGATGATGACAAGTGAATCCTGGGGTTGCAGGGCTTCCCTTTCTGCGGAGATGCCTAGTGGAGTGTTGTCAGATGTTGCAGGTCCACAGAAAGGGGAAGATGACTGACTAATTGCCCTGCATGTCTTTCAACCCAACCTGTACCACCCCAGGCTGGGAGCACAAAACAGAAATCTGCCTCTCCATGAGGTAATTGTCCTCTCCCTGCAACTGCTTTATGTTCCCCATCAGCTGGTTGTTCTCTATGATGAGCTCTATAATTAGGCCTATCTGGTCTTCGTGCCAGAAGGCTGCTCCTATGATGTTCTGGCTCATAGTTTCCATAAACCTATGGACATGAGTGCCCTCACTATTCTGCATATATGCTGCCCTATCCATACTACCCTATGGCATAACACTGGGTCCGTGCTCAAATGCAGATGGTGCTGGTGTTGTTGAGACACAGGGAGTTGTGACATCTACTGGCTGTTAGGGAGGGACAGGTACTACATTGCTGGTAGGAAGGTTGTTAGGCAGAATCAGTCTCACAGCATCAGTGTGTCAAAACATACCTCATGGACCAGGGTGCCATTCATCAGAATCTGCACCAGCAGGAGTTGTGTCTCCACTGAAGGCCTGTACAAGAGTAGTACTGGTGGTTGGAGTATCTGGTGCTGTTTCTGGAAATTCCGTTCTGGCTGATGGTCCTACATTGAAAATCAAACAATTATTCTTAGGACAGCTGTGTATAAATGTGCTTCATTACATCACCATATCTAAAGTTGGGCCTTAAATAGTTAATGAAAAGTTAAATATGTTAATATTGTTATACATTCAATGCTTCTTTCTGTGTTCTTAAGGGAGATTTAAAAAAATAATGTTGTTTATAGCTTAATATTAAACTTCTTCAGTCTGATTGAGATGATGTCTGGGAAGACAAACATTACATGCATGCTATGAAGTCAGATTGTAAGTATTGACACCACATCACACTTGTAGGTCATTAAACAAAGGTATCAATGCTGTGCTTCATCATATTAAGGTTTCTAACAGACCCACCTTTCTTATTATAATTTGTGCTTTGAACAGTACATCATGTTGTTCAATTTATATGACATTAAGTATGACATGTAAAGGCTACCAACAACCTGAAAATGGATCAGATACTTTATGAACCTATCCAAGCCATGGAAACTAGAGTACACTGTTTTACAATTATAATTGTGAAACAACACCCACTAGTGCACAGCTTTGTATATGAATACTTTTTAAAGTTGCTACAAAGATGTTTAGTTATTGTATGATGAAAGTGGAAAATGACCTACATCTATCCATCCATTATGGTACATTAAGGGAGATGTAGCCATTGACCACTAACACAATTGAAATAGTAGTTGAGAGCTTTTTAGAATCACCCAATCTATAAAATAAAACTTCTTCCTAAAAACTCTACACATTAGACTATAGGATTAAAATCGAAATGCGAAATGCTCAGGTTGTTGACCAAAACCATACAAAGAATTTGACAATCTTCAGTATATATAGTATATTGTGGTTTCTACAAAACAATAAACAGACATGATGGTTACCTTCTACCAGAATATAACACTTACATGGATTACTTGTAGTGAGTACATTCTGAAAAGGAAATAAGGTTGATATGAAATGTCACAGTACATCTTGTCAATAACAGTACTTTACACAAACAACAACAAATAATTAATACATTCAAGGCCCAATATACCTTTAAGAATTACTTGATATAAAGGAGACACATTAACATATAGTAGGTCACAGTAATGAAGAGAAACATTTCCTGCATGATACACAGTGATTGTACTTACCAGTTTCAAAACCACCAGGGATTCCTTCAAAGCCTTCAATATGTACAATCCCCTACACCTTCTCCTCCTACTGCAAGAGGGAAATGGGTCTTGGAGAGCCACGACCATTTGGCTGGGCATCGAGGTAGGCTTTAGAGGACAGGGATCTTACCCTACCATGCAGACTATTCCAGTGCTTTTTAATGTAATCCTGTGAGCACCTGTTGTTAGATACTCCATCCACACTTGAGACAATTCTCTCCCACATTTGCCTTTTCTGAGTGATATTGGTACATTGGGCAAGTGCTCCAAACAAGTGTGGCTTTATCACAATGGTTTCATCCATCACAATTGTCAATTCTGTGTCTGAGAAGCTAGTGTTTCTTTTTCCAGACAAGGTGTAGGATAACAAATAAAATATATAACATGGACACAACAAGTAGGGATTCATGAAACAAAAATCATAGAAAATGTAAGAACCAAGAAACAAAAGAAAAAAAAAAGAATTATTGGTGCTTGCATTTGAGAAAGGCAAAGGATCATCAAATGGAATTTGGTGTGTTTTGTAGTGTGCTATGCAGGTGTGAATGTTTAGGTCATTCATCTCATGTGTGTGACATACATGTCAGTCTTTAAAATGGATAGATACTGCAACCAAAAACAGGTCAGCAACATATTTACTCCATTAGTAAAACACTGCACTGCCGCCAATCTCACATACATAAATAAATTTGACTGGCGGCATACTGTAATGCAGACGGAGTATTGTCCAACAGCTGATAACTGCACACTGTCAACAGAGAACTGCTGGTCAGACAGGAATATCTCCAATAAAGGTTGGCTGTGGGTATCCCGTCCAACATATAAAACAATTGGCAGAAGTCCCACAGGCTTGGGGACAGATTGAAACCTCTGTCACAGAGATTGGACGGCACAACCGTCAAGATACAAATTGGGCCCTACGCATTTTAAAAGAGTATTTCAGCAGCACTATGAGAATATTAATAAGAAAAATATTTAGGGCAGGACTACCAGCTTCATTAGAAAGATCCTTCTTTCCATAGAGCGTAGAAGGGCTATATGTTAGAAACGGGGTCCATAGTTAGCAGAGGTATGCACCCTTGTCCAAGTAGGGACCACAATCCTAGTCGGAGTAAGTCACAAAACGATCCAAATTGTCTGGTGCCTACCCTCTGGTAGCTTGGCACTGAACAGTCAGGCTTAACTTAGAAGGCAATGTGTAAAGTATTTATGCAATAAATCATACAGTAACACAGTGAAAACACCACAAAAATACACCACACAGGTTTATAAAAATAGATAATATTTATCTAAATAAATAAGGTCAAAACGACAAAGATCCAATAGGCACAAGTTGAAATATCACCTTTAAAAAGGTTTAAAAGAGTTTCAATACTTAGAAATAACCAGTTGTCTCTTTGTTACACACAGTACCTGGGATGCGTAAAAAATAACGACGCACTGAGACCGCAGAGGAGGAGATGCGTGGAAAAATCAGGTGTTGTGTCAGATTTTCTGACACGGCACAAACAATGGGTGGTTCCTTTCCACGCTGCAAGGGGTTTGTGTCATTTTTTGGAACGCAGTCTTGCTTCCTTATTGCAACGAGGGGATATTTTGACCTCCAGGGATGATGTGTTGAAAATCCTATATGTGCTGGAAGAAGGCACATGTGCTGAATCGATCCGGTAAGCGATGCCTAAAATTTTCCGTTGCAAGATAGACGTTGCGCCGAATTTCCAGTCGGAAAGTCAGAGCTGCATCGTTCTGGTCAGCTGTGTGGCAATTTCTCGATCGTAATGCAGGCTTGGTGTTCATTTCAGCAGGCATTTCATTAATTTTTGATGCACAAGGAATTTTTGGAGGAGGTGAAGGCTTTGTTGGCCCTGAGAGTTCAGAAACAGGAGGCAAGCTCAATCCAAGCCATTGGAGAGCACTTTTGGAGAAGGCAGAGTCCTTCCACCAAAGTCAGAGGCCAGCAGGACAGCAGGGCAACAGCAGGGCAGCAGTCCGCCTCAGCAAAGCAGTCCAGATGAGCCCTTTGGGCAGCCAGGCAGCTTCTCTGACAGGGTGCTGATATAGGCCCAGAAGTGTCTGAGTTGGTGGGATCAGAGACCCAGTTTGTACACCCAAAAAGGCCTTTGAATTGAGGGAGACTTCAAAGAGTGGTTTTGAAGTGCACACATTCCACTTTCAGCCCAGTCCTGTCTGCCAGGGTCCCAGTGGAGGGTTATCAGTCCTTTGTGTGAGTGCAGGCCACTGACCTTTGAAATGTAAGTATCAGGCCCTCCACCCTTCCGGCCAAAGAGGACCCATTCAGTATGCGAATGAATGCAGATGTGACTGAGTGTCCTGTGTTTGTGGTTATCTGGGTGAAATGCACAAGGGTGCTGTCAAACGGCACAGACCAGACTTGGATTGGAGACAGGCTTTAAGGCACAGATGGTTTTAAGTGCAGAGAAATGCTCACTTTCTAAAAGTGGTATTTCTAAAATTGTAATATTAAATCCAACCTCACCAATAAGCAGGATTTTCTGGCTATACTAAATATGACCTAGTTACCCCCATCAGGTCAGACTCTACCGCTTAAAAAGTATATGAGGGCACTTCTACTGCTAGTCTGTGAAAGTAGCAGGCCTCACAGTAGTGGAAAATGCATTTTGGAGTTTGTCACTACCAGGACATACAAATCACATATGTACATGTTCAGCCTTTTACCTACATAGCACCCTGCCCTATGGGTTACCTAGGGCCTACCTTAGGGGTGACTTATATGTAGAAAAAGGGGAGTTTAAGGCTTGACAAGTACTTTTAAATGCCAAGTCAAAGTGGTAGTGAAACTGCACACACAAGCCTTGCAATGACAGGACCTGAGACATGGTTAAGAGGTTACATATGTGGGTAGCACAATCATACTGCAGGTCCACTAGTTGAATTTAATTTACAGGCCCTGGGCACATCTAGTACACTTTACTAAGGACTTATAGGTAAATCAAATATACCAATTAGGGATGAACCAATGTTACCATTTTAAAGGGGGAGAGCACATGCAGTTTAACACTGGTTAGCAGTGGTAAAGTGCTCAGAGTCCTAAATCCAGCATAAACAGTGTCAGAAGAGTGGAGGGAGGAAAGCAAAAAGCTTGGTGGTGACCAACCTAATGCTCTCAGGCCTAATACTATCCGCCTATTGAATTGCTGCTCAAGATAAGTAATTGATACACTATAAATTGCCTGTAAAACTAAAGGTAAATTCTGGTTGATACAACGCTCATTTACTTGACTGAGTGCACTTCACTGGAGCAGGTAATGGAGTGGAGACATTTCTGTTCTGACAGTCAAGAAAATATTAACAATTTGCTCTAATTAATACACAGGCATGACAAGCTTTAAACTTTATGTATTCCCTTACAACTAGAGACAGATTCTCCATAGGATTGTAGATATACAGGACCATATTATCTCCATAAAGTGCTATTAGCAGTTGTCTACTTGTGAAGTTCAGCCTAGTATGGGAGTGATGCTGCCTTAGCCTACAGGTGAGAGACTCAACTGAAAGGGTAAACTGAATAGGGGATAATGGACATCCCCACCTAGTACGTCTGGATATTGATACTGTAACCAAGACCATTTCATTAATCTGAATTAGTGCAATGGGTTTGATATGTAGAAGATACACCAGCAGAGTAAAGTGGATTGGCATGCCCATCCACTAGAACACGGTAAACAGGTTTGCCCATTTCAAGAAGTCAAGCAGTTCTGCAAAGTTTAGCAGGACTGCTGCTGCTAATTAATCTGGGTGTAACTGATTTATGAGTACAAAAATGATGCACAAATTGTTTGTCATGGATTGAGCAACGACAAAGCTGGACTTGTCCAGAAGGACCAGATCTCATAGCATTGATTGAAGCCTGTTCACAAGAATTTTCACTAATACGTTGTCTGTATTAACACATTTAAATACACAGACTTTGGGTATTTATGCTTTAGAAAGACAAAGAGGTTGGTCTCTCACTCTGAAGAAAGAAGTACTTTCCTCACCCTGGCATCATTGCAGGGAGGCAGAAGATGTGGGGCTAATATTGAAGCATATGTGTTGTAGAATTCACAAGCCACACCATCAATCCCTGCTTCTTGTTACCTGGAATCTCCTGTCTCACCACAGCTACCTCTTCCACTGCATTAGGTTATGTCACTTATTACCAGTGCCCATTACTTATTCATGCTTGTGCAATAGTATGTAGAAAATTGGTCAATTAAAGAATATCTGAGTACGTTTTACAAGAGTACAGATCGGCGTAAACACTTGTGAAAGCTTAGAGTATTCATGTAGCATTGTGGACATCATTCCCATCAAGTGTGATAATTATTGGAACATTAGTAGCAGCCTGTGGCTTTCATATCATGTCATCCATTGTCTTATCTGGCCGCCTCCTCACCAAACATCCTAGATATAGTGTTTTTAAGCAAGATATTTGGTCTCCCTCATCGCTGTTTCATTATATTTAGTTACCTTGAGTTGCAAGTCTTCTAGTACATTATGATCTAGCCCAACTGCATATATAAACTCCAAGCCTCACATCTGCTACAAGCAATTCAGCTGGGCTCATAGTGTCTTTAATTTCCTTTTGTTTAGTTATACAAAGACCTCTGCTAACTTCATTAAAGGTGTCCCACAGGGTAACCTCATTATTGTTACTACTTATTTTGAAAATCAGGGCAGTGCTATTGGCCGGAGTCTATGCCCAGTTCATTTAGTGTTCTGGGCACCATGGGGCCTACTTAGCACCCAGAGAGCCCAAAGCAGCCTGCAATCTATTTTGCACACCACCAGTATGTTGCAGGTCCTCCCCTAAGCCACCTTACACATGTACCACCAGTAAAGGGAAGCAGAAGCCAGAGCAAATCATCTGTAGCCGGTGGGAATCAGGGATCTCATGCCGCTGCCTATGGGGACTGTCAGAAGTGGCCCACCTTTAGGAGCCCAACTATTGAATCAGGCTGGTTCCCTAGCCTTACAGGGTCTGCATGGCTCCAATCTGTAGCTCTGTCTGTGGGGTCTGCAGCTCAGAGGCCAGTTACCTTACATTCTATTGCAAAGAAGTCAACAACCTTCAGAGAATCCCCGAGAGGGCTTCCACCAGTGCCCCAATTGCTATACCTGCACTCCAGTCGACTCCCCACCCTTAACCACACAATGGCCATAGGTCTATAGCAACCACTGTAGAGTTATTGTTCTGAGTTTCTAACAGCCAGCACAGACGTTGCACCATATCCTGGCAGATTGATAGCTGATGAGGAAAATTAATGTGTGTCCCTGAGGATGATTAGGGATTGTTTTTTCCCACGTCTGAGCCCTGCTAGAATGCAGCTGTCTTGTTACCTGGCAGTCTGACACCCTCAAAGTGATGTTATACATAGGTAAAGCAATAGGAGTTTAGCTTATGTTAAAAAATAAAAAAAACGCCAGGTTCACTGAAACAAACAAAGTTAAAGAGATGTTATTGTTAGGCATTTAAATATAATGTGTAAAAACCTATACATTTAGGCAAAAAAGAGCAGGGAACCCTGGGAACTTCTCTCTTTTCAGGTGGGAAAAAGGTCCTTTATATAGAACACTACACAACACCACCACACTGCTGCCAAGCCAAATCTGCTCACTTCAAATATCTACTTTTCTAGCATTCTAGTATTTAAGTTTAGGATTAGCACAGTGCCATCCACATGGAGCTAGAAAGTGACAAAGGCTTTTGCCATTTTTACTATTAATAATAAGCTGCAAGACTCTCACCCTCAGCTTTTTGTTCTGGCTGCCTTTCTAGTCATCTCTTTCGCTAATCACTTGTTTCATTTTACGCATTCAATGGCACATACCAAAAATTTAGAGGCATTTTGAGGCAAATGTGGCGTTAAGGTGGCATTTCCCACGCACCATATTTACAAAGTGGTACAATGCTTGCATTGTGCCACTTTGTAAACCCTTGCTTCACATTATGCCTGCTTGGGCATAATGTATGTAAGGGGGGCGTTCCCCCAATAGGTGGGGCAGAAAAAATGGCGCAAGGAAATCTTTGTTCTATGAAAAATGGGACATTAGCCCAGGCTATGTTTATATCTGCATAGTAGTTGGTCAATGCCTCTTCAATTTCAGTTGTTGTTATGTAAAGTGTTCCATAAGGTGTATTAATTTCTAGTATGTCTCTTGATACCCATTTGGGTTGTAGAAGGTTAGCCAGTGTCCGAGTAGGTCATTCTCCCTCCCTATACTGTTGTAACTGTGCATATTTACCCAAATACTTTCCCTTATGCTCTGCTTCCTTTCGGATTCTGAGAGTGTCTTATTTATTTTTAATCTGTTCTTGCAGTGACTTGTGATAATTAGCTTCCATGGTTTTTAGCTCCCTTTTGAAGATACCCAACTTATACCTCCTTGCTTTGAGATATACAGCCACCTCATTGCTGGCTTTGAAGACTTCTCTCAGCAAAGCACCAGTGACCAACAAAGACCACATTGATCTCAAAATATTCCTGAAGTCCCTACCTAAACTCTTCTCAGAATACCAAGTCCAGTGAAGCCCTTGATGGAAAAATTCTTGAATTATAATTATCAATGTGTGTCAGAGATGTCAACAGTTGAATAATCACGTAGTGATACAAGAAAGTGAGGTCGAGAATCTCACCCATCAATATTTGAGTTAAATTCCAGCAGTAAATGTGAGACATTTCATCATGCACTGACGAGTAATATGAACCCTCCTGAATACCACAGTGTTTCAATCACCATGCATTTGCAAGGGCATTGATATCCATTAGCGAACAGAGCAAACCTGATCCTGAAGAAGGAGGCCTATTGGGATTTCTTGATCTGTCTCTATGGGCATGAAGTATTATATTAAAATCATCTACCCAGAGTATCGAACATGGGTCCAGTTTGTCATTGCTGGTGATTCATTCATGAAAAAAGCTTGGAGAATCTACAGTAGGACCATAGGAATAAAGGTGACATGTTCATTATATAACAACTCCTGGAGGATGAGATACCTACACTCATGTCTATGATCATGCAAGAATGTCAAAATCGAATCTCCCTTTTGATGAAAATCACCACACACCTGGAGTACCAATTGTATGATTAAAAGTAGTGGTGCATTCCCAATAAATTAGCAAACGTCTACAGTTAGATGGGTCTTGTTAGACTTGACAGCCTTGGGGTTGTCATCTCCAACTTTCTTCCTGCCTCCCTCTATTTTTCTGACCCTGTTTTTGCTGGTTTTAGGACTCTGCACACTTTACCACTTCTGTCCAGAGCTAAAGTGCATATGCTCTCTAACCTAAACTTGGTAACATTGGTTTCTAATCAATTGGCATGTTTAATTTACCTGTAAGTCCCTAGTAAAGTGCACTGCATGTGCCCAGGGCATGTATATTAAATGCTACTAATGGACCTGCAGCACTGATTGGGCTACCCACATAAGGAACCATTTAATCATGTCTCAGGCTGGCCATTGCAAGGCCTGTGTGTGCATTTTCACAGCTACTTCAACTTGGCATTTAATATTACTTGCCAAGCCTTAAACGTCCCATTTCCTACATATATGTCACCCGAAAGTAGGCCCTAGATAACCCATAGTGCAGAGTGCTACATGTCCCGGTAGTGAAAAACTCATAAATTTGTTTTCCACTACTATGATGCCTGTTCCTCTCCTAAACTAGCATTAGAACTGCCCTCAAAGACATTTAAGTGGTAGATTCTTTCATATGTAGTATTGCCAGAATGATAATAGAACGTCCTGCTTGCCGGTGAAGTTAGATTTAATATTACTATTTTAGAAATGCCACTTTTAGAAAGTGGACATTTCTCTGCACTTACTGACATCTGTGCCTTACAGCCTGTTTTCCAATCCATGTCTGGCCTGTGCTGGTTGACAGTTCCCCTTGTGCATTCCACCCAGACAACCACAAATACAGGACACTCAGTCACATATACATTCATCTGCATACTGAATGGGATTTCCTGGGCAGGAAGGGTGGAGGGGCTCACACTTACATTTCAAAGGCCAGTAGCCTGCCCTTACACAAAGGATTGATAGCCCCCCATATGGACCCTGGCAGACAGGACTAGGCTGAAAGGGGAACTTGTGCACTTCAAACCCACTCTGAAATTACCCCCAATTCAAAGACATTCTGGACCTACACCTGGTCTCTGTCAGAGAGACTGCCTGGCTGCCAAAGGACTCATGTGAACTGCTTTCCTGCTTGTTGCCCTGCTGCCTGGTGCTCTTGACTGTGCAGGAAGGACTCTGCCTTCCCCTTAAATTGCTCTCCAAGGGCTTGAATTGAGCTTGCCTCCTGATTCTGAAGTCTCAGGACCAACAAAGACTTCGGGCCATATTTATACTTTTTGACGCAAAGCTGCGCCGGCGCAGTTTTGCGTCAAAAAAATTACCGCCGGCTAACGCCATTTCGATGCGCCGTGCGGGCATCAAATTTATACTTTGACGCACGGCGGCGCAACCAACAGGTGGGAGTCATTATTTTGTGATGCACATAGCGGCGTCAAGTCGTAAAGGAAAACAACGTTTACGCGACGCAAATGACTGTGGGTCGATTTACGACAGTGCAACCCGGAAAGCGCAGTTTTTTTTTACGCAATAGCGTCAAATTTACCCGCGAACACTGCCCTTTCAGCAGAGGAGAGCCAAAATGGATCCCAGATGACACAACAGACCCCAGGAAGATGACAGCAGACCAGGAACCAGCCAGGATGATCCATACAGGAACCAAGACATATATATAAAAAAAAGAAAGTGTCGCTTCAGTGCAGAGGAGCAGGAAATCCTGGTTAAAGAGGTGATGGAACACCAGCACCAACTGTTCATCACCTCTAAGTTGCCAATCAGCAGGAGAGAGGCCATATGGCAACAAATTGTTCAGCCACAACAGTGTGGCTGAAGAACGCAGGACAGTCACCGAGTGTAAGAAACGCTGGCATGACTGCAAACGTAGGACAAAGGAAAAAATGGCCAGGAACAGGAAGGCAGCACTGCAGACTGGAGGTGGGAGTCCAGCACACCAGGAGGCCCTGGACCACATGGAGGAGATGGTCACAGCCGTCATCCCTGAGGAGATCGTCACAGGGATTCAAGGACAGGACAGCGCAGACTACCACGAGACAACGCGCATGCAGGGTAAGTCGCATGGGGAATTATAATGCAATAATGATAACTGCAACCGGGGTGGGGAATACCTACTACACAATGCATGTAAGTCAGCATATGTATGAAGTGGCATGGGTAAAGGGGCACGGCAGGGGGGCATGCCCAGCACAGACAGAAGCTGGGGCACGACAAAACACAGCACCAACAACAGTCCCATGGGGGCATCCTGTCATGACAACAATGGAGCTAAGGGAAAGCCGCGACAGGTGGGAAGGCCACTACGTCAAACTTACATCCAGGCACTCGTCAGTCAAAATGTATCCTACATCAACTAGGTCCCTATCAGTAATCCAGTAGCCAAAACAACAACTGCAATGTAACTGCGACAACAGTTGACACTAACACCTCTGATCTCTGTGCAGCTATAGTAGCCAATGGCAGTAACCTCCCCATGGAACATACATACCTAGATTAGGGGGTGAGGATGACATCTGCAACTATTTCCAGAAATAAGACAAAGTCACCAGTACACTCAAATGTCAATGCCCATAGTTGACACATACA
The DNA here is from genome assembly GCF_031143425.1 of Pleurodeles waltl. Lineage (NCBI taxonomy): Eukaryota > Metazoa > Chordata > Amphibia > Caudata > Salamandridae > Pleurodeles > Pleurodeles waltl. The sequence goes on along the minus strand of NC_090444.1, from coordinate 334,237,752 downwards.
TCAGCCAAAGTAAACAGCAATAGGAGCCACACAGCACTAAGGACACACACATGCTGCATACGTCAGGGTCCCTCACGTGCCTGGCTAACAAGGCAACATCACTAATGTCATACTGCTCAGACAACAACATTGAGGAGGGGACACATGCAACTGGTCACTGAAACACACCTGCACAGTCTGAGAACCAAATAGGACATTGATACAATAAACAGGGCAATCCAATTAAACACACATTACCCAACATCAGCTGGAAACATCAACAATGTCTACATCCATATCACATCATAACATTGCCATGCATAGGATATGCCACATAACAATTACAATTAGGTCAATGTGAATACAAAGATTTTGGGGCAGGTCCTGAGAGGCAAGTGTGCTGCCAGGGCAATCACAACACCCACAGCCAGTGAAAGGTCTCACCATAAGACTATATATACACGGAGGGACGAGTAGGACAAAAAGATGGCTATTCCCTAATTGGTACAAAGCAACACCTAGAGGCGATTAGGCAGACAAGTCTGATAACTCTATATCATACATGTGACACACAGGTGGGCCATAGGCCTATAACAATGCCCATATGAAGGACAGCAGATACCAATACCAAACCAGAGCACAAAGTAAAGTCAGCAAAAGGCTTGCATGTTACGGCAAAATTGTCACAACACACTAATTGTACCCTGTTTCATTGCATAGGAACATGGATCTCCTGCCGATATGCATGTCCCTGATTTCCCTGATGACATGGATGACAAGCCCATAATCATTTCCCAGGAGACCATCCAAAAGGTCCTTGAAACCCTCCAGACCCCACCTTCAGTCACAAGGAGGAGCACAGAACAAGCAGACATCACAGAAGACCCACCCACCACCCCAATTGTAAGACCTGCCAGCTCCAATACAGCTGAGGACTCTGACGACACTGGCAACAGCTTTGAAAGAACTGTAGTTGGTGTCCAGCAGGAGCTGGTTAAGGAGGTGCGGGTGGGGATGCAAAATATGGCAGCCAGCCTTGAGGGGGTGCGTTCGTGCATGACGTCATTTGCAGATCAGGCAGCTGCTATGCAAGCCCTAATATCTCTCTTGCAGGAACTTGCGAAAACACAGAAGGAAATCAGCACAGCTGTAATACAGTTGACACAACACCTACAACTGCAATCCAGTCAACGCGTGCACGAATGCAACATTGAACCCCTCAGGGCCGACCTGGCTGCCTACCATCAGGATGTGGCTGCTATTCTCAAAAACCAGCAGGCCCTCCTTGCAGCAGTACTGCCCTTAAGAACTTCACAGGGAGCAGCCCCCGGGATGTCTGACTCCACGTCTTCTAACACTGAGGTGTGTGTTGCCCCTTCACAACCAACAACAACAAGGACAAACCAGGCAACACACACATCAGAAGAAGAAGACATGGAACAGATCATATTCTCACGGAAGAGTACCCGGAAGCACTAGTCCCTGCACCATGGCCTACTTTGACCAAGGTCCTATGTTTTGTCAAATGCCAGTCTCACTACAACTACACTCAATGACTGTTCTGCTAACCACTGTATGACTTGTCACCATTGCCAGTGAATGTCTCTCTCCTACTATTCGGCAAATCCTGTCCCTCTGCACTGTCTGTGACATCACCCCAGCATGTCAGGAGCATCATCCACACCCCTTCTGTAGGATCACCATGTAAGAATGCACCAGAACGGACTCAGCAAACATGGACAATGTACATTTTGCACTACAGCACCTATCAATAAATAGCACTTGCACACCTAATATGTCTCTGTGTTATTTGACACATCGACTGTGCAGTAGATAACTGTAAAGTGCCTGTGTGACAACCATGTAGCTTGTCAATACAACTGTCCTGACATCATGTAGTCTGATACATCTGTGCAGTGGCCAGGATTGCATCATAGCCTTACCATCCTGAGGAGAATAACTGATGAAGGGACAAACCACACACAATCATGCTGTGTTGGACAGAATAATGCTCCATCTATAGCAATTCAAGTCAACTAATGGTGGCTAATAAATGTAGGCACAATGCAATACTAAAACATGAAATTATGCAGCATAATCTAAGCAAACACAAATAAACACTGGATCAATCACCCTTTCTGAGTATACTTCCATGAAGGGAAGTCATGCTGAATTTTTACACACATGATCTATGTCAGCAATGAAGGCAACAAGACAAGAGTGTTAACAACACCTCATCTACAAAGATCTCCCTGAACATCACACTGCAGTCCGACCTAATAAATTACCCACAATACCAAGTCTGGAAGCACACTTTGTGATGTAGAATACCTACTCATCAACACAAATCCTTGGTGATTGATGTAAACTACCAATGGTGGGTCTCCCAAATGGTGGATACTTACCAAGTTAGCACAGGGGTAGCTGCCATGTTAAACCTCCAATTTCTGTGGTGTGTAGCATAGGACACAAATGTCATAGAAAAACATTCACCTACACTGATGTCAAGGCCATGATAAAGTAGCAGTTAACGCATAATGCAAAGGGTTAACTATATGTTTATTCCTATGTATTCACACCAGAGGCAACTAAGGGAAAAGTCATACCTACACTAATCTAACCTGACTACTCCTAACCCACAACTGTCCCTAACTAACCTAAGCTAAACTTACTCTACACATATAACGAATCGATCTAAACATCAACCCCCCACCCACCATTATGAGACAGGACACATGCAGGCCAACACATACTAACCTACACACATACTATATTATCCTAATCAATCATATATTTTTTTTCTTTTTTTTTTCTTTATAAACAAACAGGAATCCCAACATTGACCCCCACCCACCCACACAAAAATAGAAAAATAGAAAGAATAAGGACCCCCCACCGTACTCCCTAACACTAACTAAGCTAACAACCTACACTAACCTAACACTAATCCCCAAAACCCAACTATCAGTACAAAAAGGAAAGAGGAGAGAGGGGAGGGGTAAATGTAAAACATGCAAAATGTCCTAGAGGTTGGCCCTCCGTAGGGTCCGCCTGATGGACCGAACCCTTTTCTTAATATATGCCACATCCTGGCTTAGCTTGTCCACCTTTGAAATACATTTGTCCATTTTACGGCTTAATGCCAGGAATGCCGCTGGGTCTACAGGAGGGGCTGCTGCAGTCTGTGTGCTGGCCGAGGTGGACGGTGTGGTAGTAGTTGTTTGCCCACTAGACTGTCCTGCGTGTTGGAAATGGCTGGGTCCAGGTCGTGCTGACGAGGCAGGGTCAACTGTCCCCGCCGTTGCTGGGGCCACTTGGGGAGACCTGGTGGATGTGGTGGTGGTGGCTGTTGTGGGCAATGTAGGCCCACCATGCCCCGGAGGCCCGATCGGCTTGGTATTTGCGGGTCATCCTCCTGAACCCCGACTGCACCTGCAGGATGTGCCGGTATCGCATTGCACGCCGTTCAAACTGGTGTCTCTCTGTGGCACTCATGTTTGCAGCTGTGAAGAGATATGGCAACTATTTACCATAGTAAATGCATTGGGTGGAATTGCACAATGGGTCAATTGCACATTACTTGTACTGTATTTGTTACAGCGATTGTCACAACATAGTTCATTGAAAGTCTCAGAGGAAGTACATGTGAAGCCTGCATACAAAAGGGCATCTCACACCTAGCATATCCATGTCTCTACATGATGGGTGACATCAGCCTAAACTTCTCATCCAAATAATGGCTAATGCAGCTGACATTATGGCTGAACCTCTTCCGCATACTGACTTCACTACATATGTCACTCTATGTGATAACTATCACAACCCTCACTCAATACATTTGTACATTTTTGTTTGCAAATATTGAACTCATGTGCCATAACCGAATGTGTACACTAGGTTCTAAACCAAGTTGCAAAAGGTCACAAGTATGTGTAACATACTGGTTGCTACAGTCCTAGGTACCCTATTCCCAATCACATGGCAGTCTTTGAGGGTGGGGTGGGAAGAACAACCAACAATCCCAGATTCAATGCACACCCAGGAGTGTATAGAAAGGTCAACAAGTATTTGCCTCCACACACAACACCAATGAAGGGCTAGCAACAATTTGGAGTCACCCAAACCTTGTCCTATCAAAGGTCCACACATGTCAAAATGCATTGACTTAGGCCAACATCACATACTACCAGTGAGGCATACTTTTAACACACACACAGAGGAGCAAGAACACCCATGATCATGAGTAGAATGAACACCTAGGCCATTGCACTCTAGTCCCACACACTTCTAGTTCAACTTGTGGAAGTACATGCCCCCGGAAGATCCAACCTACAGTGTACTCAGTCCATCCTCAACTAGGGAAGCTGCATATTTAAGACAAGCCTTTTGCAGAAGCTATCTGGGAGAATGTCAGTCTGAAATGCAGACTCAGTCCAAGCCAAGTCCCAGAGCAACTCTTACATTAACCAGTGTATTCCACATGACTCATCCCACTCCCCATAGCGGGACGACTGGAATGACCTACAGCCCCTAAATCTGAGAGATGGATAAGCATTGGTCTACGGAAACTGAAGTGATATTTGAAATCCCACTAATGCAACAATACCAATGAACGGGCAGCGCATCAAACTTTGAATTCTGTGGAAGACACAGTAGTTCATCATGCATCACTAGCAAACCATAAAAATAGCACTCATGCCACACTCACTGTAGGTGTCGGGGTCCTCAAAATTAGCCACCTCTCCCACGGTGTACGGTGCAGGTCCACCTGTAAGCATGGAAGGAAGAATATACTCAGACTCCGTGCACTGACAAACAATTGCAGTTACAATGACAATGTGAGAATATGACATGCGTAATGAAACACTTTGACACATGCTCATACTGCATGGAAGATTTCTTAATCAACAATTACATTGGATGAGTCTCCTGCTACAGTTACACACCCTACTACACACATGCAGTGGCCAGGACAGTCATGTGGTGTCAAAGATACACCTCCATTAGTATGCCCCAACAATATCGGGTGCATTCATCTCATCATGTGCATCCCAGAGAGACATCCAAAAGCTGGTTACTTGAGGATTGCATGACCCCTCAAACTCAAACAGGCTAGGTGGTCATTTTCAACACACACCAACCAGACACACATATGACATATGAGTGGACAACATAGCTAACTTCAATTGATGTGAAAGCACCACTCATTTATAGCATCATAATGGTTTTACAAATTTCTGTCTAGCTATGGCGTCTACATATGTAGGTATGATGTTTCAACATCCATTTTTTACTGGCAATTATGACCTGTAGAGTTCAAACAGAGGCATTAACGTGTCGCTTGTCTGACACAAAGGCAACACTACATTACATACAGCTACAGGCATCCGGTATGTGTTGAAAACATGAGCTACCTGACTGCTAGCATTTGTCTTCCTACACATTGTGCAACAATTACCCAGTAGATTTCCCTAGCATTACACACAGTCAGCTACTTATCTAGCAGATTGGGTAACAATCATCACATGTCCCCACACAGCTTTCTATTATTCACATGTAATTGATTTGTACTTACCAACATGGCCACCAATCCTGATTCCCAGGTGGTCCAGCAGGTCCTGCTCCCTGGATATCAGATCAGCCCAGCGGTGCTTGAGTTGATGGTCATTCCTCAGGCTACCGTAGACCCGGACCAAGTGATGGCGCACCTTCCCCCACCGGACTTTACGTGCCTCTGTGTGATACCCCTGTATCACACGGCCCCCAGCCTCCAGCATGAGTGGGAGGAAATGGCAAACAAGCCATATAAATCCCCCCAATTCCTCCTCACCCATCCTGGCAAGCCGTGGCCTACCTGACATCTTTAAAATTACAAAGGTGAAAAATTTGGAACAAAAAGGAAAAGGGGGAAATGGGGAAAGGTAGAGTAGTGAAGAAAAAAGAAAACTTAAGAAAAATAGCCCAACTAACCCCAAATTTAAACTACCCAGAACAGACAAAAAAAGAAACACTGGATTTGACAAAAGTATACAAAACAGACTCAGACAATATTACACAACAAGACAATGATCACAAAAGCACAATAGAGAAGGTACACTGGACACAAAAGCACTAAAACACAGGACAACACTTTTCACACAGCCACACAGTCAAGAATAATCTGAGACTGCAAAGTGAAAGTGAAAGTACACTCACAGTACAGATTCTGTAAACAGGATATCCTATTACATCACATCCTGCATAAAATGGCCGCCATTTTTATTTTTCAGTTATGCGTCATATTTTCACGCATACAGATTGTGCGTCATATGTTTTGACACATAACAGTGCACATAATGCAGAGTCAAAAATATTTTCTACATTGTTCCCTTACATTTGTGTGAGGCTGATTTTACAGTTCTAGAGTTGAAATGTAATTCGCTGGCAAATATGAGAACCAAATATGAAAATTATTTTTGACTCTGCATTCTGTGCACTCCTGTACGTCAAATAATTATGACGCCCATGCTGTATGCGTGGAAATATGACGCATCCTAGAAAATATAGTGGCCATGTAATGCAGCTTATTAATCTATTATTTTTAATATGATATTTTTTGACTCTGCATTCTGTGCACTCCTGTACGTCAAACAATTATGACGCCCATGCTGTATGCGTGGAAATATGACGCATCCTAGAAAATATGGTGGCCATGTAATGCAGCTTATTAATCTATTATTTTTAATATGATATTTTTTGACTCTGCATTCTGTGCACTCCTGTACGTCAAAAAATTATGACGCCCATGCTGTATGCGTGGAAATATGACGCATCCTAGAAAATATGGTGGCCATGTAATGCAGCTTATTAATCTATTATTTTTAATATGATATTTTTTGACTCTGCATTCTGTGCACTCCTGTACGTCAAAAAATGATGACGCCCATGCTGTATGCGTGGAAATATGACGCATCCTAAAAAATATGGTGGCCATGTAATGCATGATATTTTTTGACTCTGCATTCTGTGCACTCCTGTACGTCAAAAAATTATGACGCCCAAGCTGTATGCGTGGAAATATGACGCATTTTGACAAATATGTCTTAATTTTGTCAAATTGTGAAAGGAATTTTGTCATGACCAAACGGTGCTAAGTGATACACATTTGGGGTTAGCTATGACACATGTCCCTTATTGGATGTATAGAAGGCATTCACAGTGTAATAGTAATGATTGCTCAAAATGGTTATTACCCATATTTGTACACATATTTTGGGTAATTGCTGATGGCTAATTTCAAATGATGAATGGGATACCAGGATGTATTCCTTAGCAACAATGTGTCCACATTTATCACGGTAATCCAATTAGCTATAGTCCAAACAGGTAGTGCAATTGTCACTTATACTTTTTATGGGGCTAACCATGTCCTAATGGTGATTTTGTGTATCTTATATGTGTTTTACATTTGACATGTAGGCCACACATGCGCCTTATGCATGTGTGTACTTCACATGTACATAATTCTTGTATATTTGGGGGTCGGTAGAGGTGGACTTAGGCCCCCAGCACCCTAGGATTTGCCCTTCCAGATTTGCTCATTTATCCACGGCTTTCATTTATTCTGTTATGCTAAACCTGCAGCAGCAGGCTCATGGAAGGCCATAGGGTATGATTCACTGTTAGCCATTCAATAATCCCATTTGCCCATTTGACGTTTGCCCTATTGATTATTTGGAGCAATCTGACATACCATTTTGCATTGAAATTTTTTGCTAAATATCGGCGTTCCTCATGTGCTGATGACAAATAGGTTGTTGATGTATGTGGCCCTTTATGCATTACCTGGTTTAGTGGCATGTTTCATTCTTCCTGCTAGGTTCCAACTGGGACACTACTGTGATCGGCTGCTTGCAAATATTTGGTTGATTGGATGGCATATGTTTATATGTGTGGTCCAATGTAGATCCACTATCAACTGTCTGGGTGTATGTTGTCACTGTAACTTCAAGGTCTCCTCATGAGTTAGTGGCAGCTAATCTTGTTCCAATTGGGCATTGTTTGTAGCAAAAATAGAGAGAAGCCATTGAGGACATGGTCACCTACACATGGATGGTCCCACCCTGTCACTGAACACGTGTAATGAGACTTTCAAATGAGCTACATTTTTGTGCTGAGTGAGAGAATGTCTCAGGTGTCTGGATCAGGCATGTGTCATTGCCACATTTGTACTCCTGTTGGCCTCTGTGGATGGTAATGTATCATGAAACATCATAGCCTCTGTGCAGACATTTGTGGTGTATATTTTTTGTGTGATGAGTGTTATGTCATTATTGCTCAATGAGACAACATTCTTCTTCAGCAATTTCAAACTAAAGGTGGGCAGAAATGAATAGGCCAAACCATGATGTGGTGTTTGTTATCTGTGTTTATTTACAATTGTGCATTAAGTGGTGATATAATAAATTATGAAAAGAAATTATTTACAATCTGTTGACGCCTACGCACTCCAGCAGCCGTGTTTGGTTGTTCCCCCTCCTGTTGCAGGCCAGCATCCTCCTCTTCGTCGTCTTCAGGCATGTCTGGGTCTGGTTCGAGGAGGGGAATGTTCCTTTTTACACAAATATTGTGCAATATGGCACAAGTGAGTATGATCCTACAGACCATCTCTGGGGAATATAGTAGGCTACTGCCAGTGATGTCAAGGCAGCGGAACCTTGACTTGAGGATCCCAAAGTCCGCTCAACAATGCTGCGTGTCCTCTTATGGGCGTCGTTGTATGCCCGCTCTGCAGCAGTAGTCGGGTTCCCAAATGGTGTCATTAGCCAAGGCTGGATGCCATACCCCTGATCAGCTGAAAGAAAAACACAGAATGGGATCATGTAGATGTAGGAGGCACTCTTGTACAGACCTTTGATGGCAGTAGTTGTCTTGTGTTGTCTGTGACTCTTTTGTGTACTAATGTGACAACCTATACTTGTAGGCTAAAACTTTTGCATTGAGTTTTTTCCTTGGCTGAGCAAGTGTTTGTTAGCTAACCGTTTGTCAGCAGTATGTTTTGGAATTCGCAGTACAGTGTGCCCTCCCTAGCATTGTGACTTGTGATACAGGTGTCCGTGTGTCTTCACTGGGGGTGAGATGATAGTTCCATGCAGAGTTAAAATTGAAAGTGTAGTTAACACGTTAATATGAAAGTACCCTGGACATCCCATACCATTAGACTTATGCAATGTATTAATGTACAGGTAATTGTGACACTTACAATTTGCAAGGTGACATTTAGGCAACCACACTCATTAATGTCTTCACATTAAGCTGTACAGTAAATTCCAATGTGTGACAGGTTCAATGGTGACTTAAGAAACATGGCTAGTGATGTGAGGACCTCAGTGTGTTCCTGGCTAGGTGTTGCTGTTGTGGTGTATGTGTTGTGTGTCCTAGAGGGTTGCTATTCACTGTGTATATAAGTAGGTTTTTGTACTTACCAACAAGTAGTCCATTGCCATACCGTCCATCCTGGAAGTGTTGGTTGATGGTAGAGTGACGGAAGATGAATGCGTCATGTACACTCCCAGGATATTTAGCCACAATGTTGCTGATCAATCCTTGGTGATCGACTATGGCCTGCACGTTGATTGAATGTGTGTGCTTCCTGTTGTGGTAGAGGTGTTCTGTTGCAGCAGGTGGCACAAGGCATACGTGTTTGCAGTCGATTGCACCAAGGACGTGTGGGAAGCCACTGATGGCGTAGAACCCCGGTTTTGTTTCCTGCTGCTTCTGCAGTGTGTTAGGGAAGCAGATGTGGAGGGGTGTCAGGCTAATGATGGCATCCAGTACTTTTGGCAGAAATGCGGAGAATGATGGTTGTGATATTACGCCAACCAGGTCACCAGTTGTCTGAAATGAGCCACTTGCCAGCAGGTGAAGTACGGCAAGCAGATTTGTTTCTGTTGGGATGGTGTGGGGTGTCACTAAAGTTGGGGCCAACTGCTGTTCAATATTTCTCAGCAGCTGCTGAATGGCCTGCCAGTTCAACCGGTACCTCTGTATGATGTCGTGTTCCCTGAGGCCATGCAGGGTTGTTCTTGGGCGGAATATCCTCTCCTGCATTCTGCGCTGCCTTTGGGGTCCCTGCTGTTGTTGTTGTAGCTGCTGTTGTTGCTGCAGGGCTCTGCGTCTACGTGCACGCTGGATAAAAATCACCTCCATGTCTCCCTGTTGCTGCTCTGCTGCTGTTGTTTGTTCTGTGTGTTCTGATTAAATACAGGTGTGTTTGCCCCATTTTAATGCCTGCCCTGACCCAGGCGGTAAATTTTGACGCACATCGGCCTTTGCGTCATTTTTTTGCTCCGCCTTCCGGCCGAGAGTCATTTGCCCGGAAGCATAAATACGACGCACGGCCGTGTGCGTTGTTTTTTGGACGGGAACGCCTACCCTGCATATCATTAACGCAGGGCGGGTTGCCGCTTCCAGAAAATGACGCACACTGTGGATTTTTATCGTCCGCGGGCTCGGGCGTCAGGGTTTAAATATGGGGCAACGTTTGCACTGATTGTGCGTCAAAAATTTTGACGCACATTCGGCGCAAACGGAGTATAAATATGCCCCTTCATCTCTTCAAGAAAATCCTTGTGTGTTGAAAATCATCGCAATGACTGCAGAAATCGATGCAAAGCCTGCATCGCGGCTGAGAAATCGACTCACTGCTGACTGGAACCAAGCAGCACGACTTCCCAATGGAAATTCAGTGCAGCACCTGCCTTGTGACAGAAAATGTGATGCATCACCTACTGGATTGATGCAGCGCCTCCTCCTTCTACCAGCACATCAAGGAATTTCAGCACATTGTCCCAGGGCTTCAAAATATCCCTGCATTGCAGTGAGGAATCAAGATTTCACTCCTGAAAAATGACACACCCCCTTGTAGTGTGTAAAGAAACCATGCATCGTCTGTCCAGCGTCAGAAAATCCAAAGCAACAACTTATTTTCTACACATCTCTTCCTTTGTGGTCCCCGTGCATCATTATTTTTGACACATCCCAGGTACTGTGTGTTACAAAGAAACAATTATTGATTTCTAAGGATTGAGAGTCTTTTAAAGCTTTTAAAAATGATATTTCAACTTGTGCTTGTTGGATTTTTTTTGTTTTTATTCAGATATTCAGATAAATATTTGTTACTTTTCTCAATCTGTGTGGTGTATTTTTGTAGTGTTGTCACTGTGTTACTGTATGATTTATTGCACACACACTTTAGACATTGTCTTCTAAGTTAGGCCTGGCTGCTCAGTGCCATGCTACCAGGGGGTGGGCACAGGATAATTTGGATTGTGTAGTGACTTACCCTGATTATAATTGTGGTCCGTACTTGGACAAGGGTGTATACCTCTGCCAACTAGAGACCACATTTTTAGCAGGTCTCTTGCAAATAGGGAATATTTTTTGTGTCTGTTGAGGTACTCTATTACATGTCTAAATTTTCAAAAAATAGCAAGTTCTCCCACATTCCAGGTGATACATTTTATAGTTCTCTTGGATTACCTCTGTCGCCTTACTGAAAAGGTAGCTACAGAGATAATATGGATGGTTGCACATATGTAACCAGTTTAATCCTCTACAATCATTTGTTTTGTGTCTGTGCCGTACATGTCATTTATTAAGAATTGCATTCAGTGGACTACTTTCAACAAAGAGACAAAGATATGGCCAAGAAATCTTAGTTTTCCCTCTCTCATCCCACACTGAAAATCTTAACAGTCTGAGAATCTACCCCCTGTTATCAGTAGTGAAAGAAAAAAATGCTATAACAAGGTAGACGATCAAAGGAGCCAAGGGTCACTAGTTGCCTCTAATGCATGACAAGTGCAACTCTTGCATGAGGTGCTTAGAGACAGCAGTGGGTGGCATTCCAAAAGATTCACTCAGGGCCCAACCCTCGGAGTAATCTTATACGTCCATTACCTACTTTAAAAAATCAGCAAAGTCTAATATCCCTGGTCCTCCTATCAATTTTCAACATGTATTTTGTTATATTTTAGGAGAGCTCTAATAAAACATAATACCGACTGAACATATTTAAAACACCCCACCTCTCAGATCTTAACTTATTTTCTCTGGCTAGAAGCAAAGCCAAGTCTATGTCCCTTTAATTTAAAATACTTGCTATGATGGGTCTGGGTGGTACTCCCAAAAGTAGACACACAGCTGGGGATTATTGTGCTCTTTCAACAAAGAATAATGGTGAAAAGGTGCTATCTTTCAAGAGGGCGTTAAGCATTTTCTCCACACAGAGTTCAATTTGCCCTATATATAGAGATTCCGAAGTCCCCAAACATTTGTGATTATTATGCCCTGATCGAGCCTTCAAATGTTAATTTATTGGTGCCTGTTAGTTCAGTGGTTCAACTAATCTAGCAGGCAATCTCTGATGGATATTGATATAAATGGGTCTTTGGTTGGCCGTCAGTTTGCACTCTGTCCAAACGAGGACCCACACTCTAGTCAGGGTAAGGGAGATACACTGCTCAGATAACCCCTGTTAACCCCCTTGGTAGCTTCGCACAAACAGTCAGGCGTATCTCAGAGGCAATGTGTAAAGTATTTGTACAAACACACACAGTAACACAGTTGAAACACTAAAAAGGACTCCACACCAGTTTAGAAACAAATAGCCAATAATTATCTAAATCAAACAAGACCAAAACAGCAAAAATCCAACATACAAAAGCAAAGTTTAGAATTTTTAAAGATTAAATTCGATATAGTGCTTAGAAACACAAATGGTTTGATTTGGTGTTACAGCGTCGTCATGATGGAGTTGTTCCCAACAATCTGACGCCAATGGCACCGGTCACAGAGTCAAACGGAGCCCCAGGTACAGTACGTTTGGTAGTGAAGACACAAGCCGGTGCACGGAGTCGGGGAGGTGATGTGTCACTGGATCATGTGCAGCGTCAGATCCTTACTGTAGAGCAGAAGAAGTGATGTGGCATTGGCATGATTTGTTGGTTCCTTGCGCTCTGGCAGGGTCGATGTCTGGCAGGTCAAGACGTGGTGGGGTGACCTTGTGAACGCATCCATGCCACTGGGCTGCAGGCCCCGCTGCAGAGTCAGGTGTCACAAACATCAGTGACACAGCACTCAGGACTCACAAAGTCACGGGATGTCAGTGGGCCTGCGGCAGTGCCAGGCCTGCGATGTTTGGAAGGTTCATCGCACTACACCAGAGACCACAGCTTTGGTTCCTGGCGGCCTCGCTGGGTCAAGCAGCAGTGTTGGTCCAGGCATTGTCTGGAGTTGGGGAGTTGGTGTAACTGTTTTTTCTTGTTTTTCAACCAGCTTTCACTCCCAGGGGCCCAGATACTGGAGTAGGCACCACCAGGTGAGTTAGGTTCCACAGCAAAAGAACCCAGAGGATGGTATGTGAAGTCTTTGCTCTTCCCGAGACTTCTTAATAGGAGGCAAGCTCAGTCCAGGCCCTTGGAGACACTTTAAACGCTGGATTGCAGAAAGAAAAGTCCAGTTCTTTCCATCTTAGGCAGAAGAAGCAGCAGCAGGCCAGCACAACAAAGCAACAGGCACAGTATCAGGTCCTCCTGAAGCATCACAGTCTTCTCCTTGGCAGAGGTTCCCCTTGATCCAGAAGTAATCTAAAATTCTGGGGTTTTGGGTATACTACTTATACTCATTTCTGCCTTTAAAGTAGGCAAACTCCAAAGCAAAGTTTCCATTGTTTACAAGATTCTGCCTTGCCCAAGCTTGGCCCCAGACACACACCAGGGGCTTGGAGCTGGCATTGTGTGAGGACCAGCACAGCCTTTTCAGGTGCAAGTATCAGCACTCCCTCCCCACTCTAGCCAAGGAGACTCATCAGGATATGCAGGACTGACCACAGCTCCCTTTGTGTCACTGTCTAGGGGGAACTCACAAACACCCCAGCTGTCAGTATGATGCAGACGTGGATTCCACAGGGAGGCAGAGGCACAGAATGGTGAAGCAAGAAAATGCTCACTCTCTAACAGTTGCATTTTTAAACTGACAATCTGAAAAACAACTTTACCAAAGATGTATTTTTAAATTGTGAGTTCAGAGACCCCTAAATCCATATCTCTATCTGCCCCTCCCCCCCGGGAAAACTCCACTTAAAAGATATTTAAAGGCAGTCTCCATGTTAACCTATGGGAGAGATCGGCCTTGCAATACTGAAAAAACGAATTTGGCAGTATTCCACTATCAGGACATGTAAAACACACAAGTACATGCCCTATCTATGGTCTACCTTAGGGGTGACTTACATGTAGTAAAAGGGAGGGTTTGGGCCTGGCAAGTGGGTACACTTGCCAGGTAGAATTGGTAGTGCAAGACTGCACACACAGACACTGCAGTGACATATCTGAGACATGTTTCTAGGGCTACTCATGTGGGTGGCACAACCAGTGCTGCAGGCCCACTAGTTGCATTTCACTTACAGGCCCTAGGCACCTCTAGTGCACTTTACTAGGGACCTATTAGTAAATACAATATGGCAATCATGGATAATCCATTCACCAATACAATTTAGGCAGAAAGCATATGCACCTTAGCACTGATTAGCAGTGGTAAAGTGCTCGGATCCTAAAGTCTATGGTCTTTTTCTTTTCAGAATGACCAGTGAGTTTGTTAGGATGACATCACTCTGAAGCCTTATTTTGCAAAGTTTGATTTGGAAATACAGCCTGTGTTTTACATTCCTAAGCCCACTGCCAACTGTCTATGGAGTGGGGTTGAGGCATGTCTAGTGCTTCACATGTTTCCTGTTCTTGCTGAGCAGCATGAAGACTGAATCTGTCATGAGAGCTTCTGCTACTTCATCTGAGGGAATAATTAAAGGAGGCTCTTCCAGTTGTGCACTACTGGTGTGACCAGATCTGAAAACTACATCTGACTTCCCATTTTTTCACCTTGGCTGAAATTGGATAAGGAAATCATAGTCATTGAAAAAAAGGGATTAGTGCAGCTGTTGAGTAGATAATGTTTGTGCAGATTTCAGAAAATGTAAGCTCCCATGGTCCGTCAAGGTTTTCTTTGTGTAAAGTGCTGAAGAGGTAGTTCCTCTGCACCTCAAACGCTAGATACAGAGGAAGCAGCTTGCAGCCTGCTGCAGAATAGTTGGTTCCTGCAGGATTTAGCTTATGCAAGAAATATGCCACAGGATGTAGCTCTCTAGGGTGCATTTTTTGTTGTGACGGAACCCCTCCGACTACCTATGTGAGAGGCATCAGCTTCTTCTATGCGTGGTTGTGTTGGGTCTAGATGGCAAAATATGGGGCCTTCACTGACTTTGTCCTTCAGGTGGCAGAAGGCTTTCTCAGCATCTTCTTCCCAGAAGAATTTCACACCCTTCTGTAGTAGTTTGGCAATTGGGGAGATGACTGTGGAAAAGTGGTCAATAAAGCGTCTATAGAAACTGGCAAAGACTAAGAAGCTTTACACTTCCTTTACATGTTGCAGAGATTTCCATTTGGTTATGGCCTCTACATTTGTAGGATCCATCTGAATCTCCAAGTAACCAAGGAACTCAACGTCTTGAACATGAAAGCTGCATTTCACCAGCTTGGCATAGAGACTATATTGTTGTTGGGTATGCAAAATGGCCCTGACATGTGTAGTATGTTCTTCTTACAAGTTAGAATAAATCAGAATGTCTTCTATATAAACATCTGCACAATGGACTAAGTAATATCTTAGGGCCTCATTGATAAAATACTGGAAAGCTGCTGGCGTATTGCAGGGTTTGAAAGGAATGGCAAGGTACTCACAAAGTCCAAATTTGGTTTAGAAAGGGTGTCTTCCACTTGTCACCCTCTTGGACTCTAGCAAGATAGTAAGCATCACACAGATCTAGTTTGGTGTAGATTCATGCATTCTTAGCATGATCAATGAGTATGGAGATCCATCTGAATCTCATTGTGCATCAAGATGTAACCAAGGTGCTCAACATCTTGAACATGAAAGCTGCATTTCACCAGATTGGTATAGAGACTATGTTGTTGTTGGGTATGTAAAATGGTCCTGACTTGGGAAGTATGTTCTTCTTACAAGTTAGAATGACTCAGAATGTCTTCTACATAAACGTCTGCACAATGGTCTAAGTAATATCTTAGGGCTTCATTGATAAAATACTGGAAAGCTGTGGGCGTATTGCAGGGTTTGAAAGTAATGTCAAGGCATTCAAAAAGTCCATATTCAGTTTTGAAAGGGCGTCTTCCACTTGTCGCCCTCTTGGACTATCGCAAGATAGTAGGCATCACGCAGATCTAGTTTGATGTAGATTCATGCATTCTTAGCATGATCACTGAGTATGGAGATTAAGGGTAGAAGGTAACTGTTTTTGATAGTGATTTTATTTAGGGCCCTGTAATCTATGCAGGACCTAGATCCCCCTTCATTGGTACAAAGAACAATGGAGATTATGTTGGCGACCACAAAGGTCATATAAAACTGATAGTCAACATCTCATCAAGGTTCTGACACAAGTGAATGTTTTCCTTTTATGTTAGCATGTGAATACTGCTATAAGGTATTTGTCAGCCAGGTTCTAGATTGATTCTGCAATTGAACAGATGATACGGTTGAAGTGTGGTAGCTTTTTCTTTGTCAAAAAGGTCAGTGTCAGTTCACTGCTGTCAACTATTGATTTGTCAACAGCATAAGCTCTTGAATACCTATGCGTAGTTCCTTTAAAGCGATTGAACAAAACTGGGAATATAATGAGATCTTTTGTCTCACCCAGTTGATGTGGGAATTATGTTTCTAGAGCCATGGAATTGCTAAAATGACCTTGAATTGTGGAACATTTATCTGATCAAATTTAATTTTTTCTTAATGTGTGTCCTGAATACCATGGTTAGTTTGCAAGTAGTTTCAGGAATGAGCCCTGAAGGCAATGCAATGCCACCTATGGTTTTCAACAACTCAGGGACTTCTTTAGTAAACAATGGTATCCCTAATTCTCGTGCAATGGATATATCCAGAAAATTCCCAGTAGCTTCTAAATCAAGGAGGATTTTGGCTGTAGTGAGATTACATTCTTGGTTCCATCCTAATTGCGCAGCACATTACAAGTGTCCATACCTATTCAGAGAACTAGTTTGAACTAAGGACTGGGAGACTTCTGGATGTTCTACACCCAAACAACTAATCTCCACTGCTGTCAGGTTTCTTAGTTTCTCGCTCCTGCTCATGTCACTTCTGCCCTTATATCCTTTCTTTTAGATTTCACTGTACAGTTTTTCACAAAGTGGCATTTCTTATCACAATCTAAAAAGAGTTTCTCATCAGGTCTTCATTGTCTGACTTCTTTAGAGAGGGGGCCTTGAATACTACCAATATGCATTGCTTCTGCCTCATCCATGGTTTTAACATTGCAGTATTTCGTTTCTCGAATTACAACTACCTTGTTATTTGAATTCCCTCTGTCAGTGAAGCATTTTGATAGGCAATGACCAAACTTGATGACCAAATCAATCAGCTCCTTGCTCATGTCAAATGGTTTATTGCTTGTGTTAGGAGATCTTTCAACTTGTCCTTTAAATCTCTGTAGAATAAGGATCTACTTTTTCTTCTCACCATTCTGATTCAGCAACAAGTCTATTAACCACTTCACTGCCAGGCCTTTTCCCACTCAGGTGATGAGCCTTTTTCGGCTATTTGGGGTAGTTCGCTCTCAGGCCCTCATAACATTTTGACAACATAAGCTATCCACGCCAAATTTACATCTTTTTTTTCAAACATCCTAGGGATTCTAAAGGTTGGAGACCAAGAAATGTACTAAAACACAGCTATTTGTTTTTCAGAAAAATGTGCTGCAGAAGAAAGCATGTGTTTTTTTGCACCTGAAAATAGCATCAACAAAGGGTTTGTGGTGCTAAAATCACAATCTTCCGAGTTTTCAGGAACAGGCAGACTTGAATCAGAAAACCATATTTGGAAACACAATTGTGCCATTTTATAGGGACAGACCACATTTTTACTATTTTTTGTGCTTTCAGTCTCCTTCTAGTTAGTGACAGAAATAGGTATGAAACCAATGCTAAATCCCAGACAGCTAAACATTTCTGAAAAGTAGACATCAAGGGGTCATTTGTGTAGACCCTTTAAGGATCTACACAGCTAAAATCAAAAATATTGAAATTGAGATAAAAAAGAGCCTTTTCTGTCCACATTTTCTTCCATAACTTTTTCCAGCTATGGCATAGTTTTGAAAGCAATATACCGTTACGTCTTCTGGACTCTTCTAGTTGTGGGGATGTATGGGGCTTGTAGGTACATCAAAAACCCTAGATGCCCAGAGCCAATAAATGAGCTGCACCTTGCAATGGGTTTTCATTGTATACCGGGTATACAGCAATTAATTTGGTGAAATATAAAGAGAGAAAAATAGGTATCAAGGAAACCTTTGTATTTCCAAAATGGGCACAGGATAACGTGCTGA
This sequence comes from Pleurodeles waltl, assembly GCF_031143425.1. NCBI lineage: Eukaryota > Metazoa > Chordata > Amphibia > Caudata > Salamandridae > Pleurodeles > Pleurodeles waltl. The sequence goes on along the minus strand of NC_090444.1, from coordinate 334,219,322 downwards.
GAAGCAGTGGTTATTTGCACATCTCAGAATTCCGGGGTCCCCATACTAGCATGTGAATTACAGGGTATTTCTCGAATATGCCTCTTTTTTACACACTATCTTACATTTGGATGGAAAAAATGTAGAAAAAGACAAGGGGCAATAACCCTTGTTCTTCTATTCTGTGTTCCCCCAAGTCTCCTGATGAAAATGGTACCTCACTTGTGTGGGTAGGCCTAGTATCCCGCGGCAGGAAACGCAACATGGACACATCACATTTTTACTTTGAAATCGGACCTGTTTTTTTTTTTTTACTTCCCAGGGAAGGGGGATGGGAGGCCCACCGGGGGAGCGCTAACGCTCCCCGTGGGCTGAGTGCAGAACGTAATGTTTATGTCCTCTGCACATCAGTGCTGCAGCCGAGAATGTAACCACTATGTCCAGGGCACCTAAGGGGTTAAACACAGTAATGTGCGTTAAAAGATACTTTTTGCATTGTCGTAAGTTTAGCAATTCTGTATCCACCAATTGCATGAAAACATGTCTGTCGAACAGTTTTTTAATCTACTTTAAATGCAGATCATCTTTTCTACCAAAGGGATAGCCCAAGAAGCTGCCATGCCGGCTAAGCAACAGAGCACAAACAAAAGCTTTGATTGCTCATCTGGAGAACAGGTTGGTCAGGACAAAAACCGGAGTTTACATTGATGAAAAAAGAATAGTAATTTTGTGGGATCTCCCACAAACCACTCAAGGAGATCTAGTGGGACTGCCAACGTAATGGTTACCCAGATGATGAAGTTGTGGACAGCATCCTGTAACTGGAAATGGAGGCCGAATGGGAGAAACTAGGTGGTCTCTGAATTGACTTGGATTTAACCCTGTGAAATGACTCCCAAGTTGATGTGGGAGGTGGAGTAGGAGCTGTGGCTTGTAGGTCGTCCAGAAATTTTGTCAATGTCTGTGTTTTGCACCATAGGTTTCCTAACAAATTGGGCAAACTCATCAAGGAGATATCCCTTGACTCCATTGTGTCCAGGTGATAATATAAAAATGTGCTTGCTGTTCTGTCAAGCACTGTCTGTTTATCCCACGGAGACACAACAAAGATTCTGGCTGCTAATTTCCAGCTCCTCCTAGACGTCCAAGGTCTACCGACAAACACCAGTTAGATAGCGCAGGGATGTCCTGGGGGAAAGGGGATGAGAGAGAGAGAGAGAGAGACATAATGGTTTCACATATTCCATCTTTTGTCAGTGGCAGCAATGATTCAATGGACTGGACACACTTTGAAAGAAGAAGAATTGGTTACCTGGCTATACAGTAATGACTGCACCTATATGCATAGATGACTTGCAATGCAAGGTACCTGATATGATTCCTCTTCCTGTTTTTGTTGAGCTCTCTCAAGAACATCTTACTAATGACCTGCAATAAGGGAATAAATTAGCTTCAGTTGATGTGTATGTCTATTTCCCCCTTAAAGAGTTCACATACCTATGAGTGAGAGTTAGTATATGGGGATTCGCACTTTGGACTCAGTTAGTTTACACTAGTAGAGCTCATGTGTTCAACAGTTATTTTACAGTGCACAAAAATAGATAGCATACAGCAATAATATCCTGAGACAAACAACATATCCAGTTGTAGTGTTAATAAGCTGTAGGAGGCTGGCCTGGCTTATAGTGGGTACCAGATTTTACTTACACCTTGTGCCAGGACCAGTTATCCCTTATTAGTAGATCAGTAGTGTTCTAGCAGCTTAAGCTGATAGAGGTAGCTATAGCAGAGCAGCTTAGGCTGAACTAGGAGACATGCAAAGCTCCTACTATACCACTTATATCACTTAGCCCTACATCAAAAGAAAACACAATACTCAGAGTTACTAAAAGTAAAGGTACTTTATTTTAGTGACAATATGCCAAAAGTATCTCAGAGGATATACTCCCTTAGGAGGTAAGTGAAATACACAAAATATACACACAAACCAAAATCGGGTAAGTAAACAGTTAGAAAAGTAGTGGAAACACTGTAGAATAGAATAGAATGCAATAGGCCGGGGGCAACACAAACCATATACTAAGAAAGTGGAATGCGAACCACTTAGGTACCCCTAGCCTAGTGTAGTGTGTAGAGGGTCGCTGGGAGTGTAAGAAAACACTAAGTGTGTCCAAGATACCCCACCCCAAGATCCTGTAAAGTAGGACTAAAGTGACCCTTCTTCTCCAGAAAAAAACTAAAGTTGTGATAGGAGATTCTGCAAAGACCACAACTGACTGCAAAGCACTGAAGATGGATTCCTGGACCTGAGGACATGTAAAGGAAGGGGACCAAGTTCAAGAGTCACAAAAGTGCCCGGGGGGCAGGAGCCCCATAAACCCCGGATGAAGGTGCAAAATGGCTGCCTCCGGGTGGAAGAAGCTGAAGATTCTGCAACAACGGAAGATACCAGGAACTTCTCCTATGCACAGAAGATGTCCACGGAATGATGGAGGATGCAGAGTTGTTTCCTTTCAGAAAGACCACAAACAACCTTGGTAGATGCAAAGGTCACGGTTAAAGAAAATGGGTTGCCCAGGAACAACCAGGAACAACCAGGAGGTAGCCATTTGAAGAGGAGGCATAGGGGGCCCTCAGTTACAGAGAAAGCCCACGCAGAAGAAGGCAGCACCCACAGAAGTACTTGACCATGTGTTCAAGAAAACTGAGCACAGCCATCGTCTCCAGACTACAAAAGAGGGTCCCACGAAGCCAGTGGTCAACTCAGAGAGTTGAGCAATGCAGGACAGAGTGCTGGGGACCTGGGCTGTGCTGTGCACAAAGGATTCCTTGCAAAAGTGTACAGAAGCCCTAGCAGCTGCAGTTCACGCAGTACACAGGATTACTGTCTGGCGTGGGAAGGCAAGGACGTACCTCCACCAAATTTGGACAGATGGACCACTGGATTGTCAGAGTCACTTGGATCCAGCTCCTGTGTTCCTGGGACCACCCTCGTCACAATGAGAGGGGACCCAGAGGACCGGTGAAGCAGACATTTGTTGCCTGCGTTAGCAGGGGGAAGATTCCATTGACCCACGGGAGATTTCTTCTTGGCTTCCAGTACAGGGTGAAGGCAGACAGCCCACAAAGCATGCACCACCAGGAAACAGTCAAGAAAGCCATCAGGATTAGGCGCTACAACGTCGCTGGTAGTCTTCTTGCTACTTTGTTGCAGCTTTGCAGTCGATCCTTGGCAGAAGTCGAAGAGGGAGAGGCAGAGGAACTCTGGTGAACTCTTGCATTCGTTATCTGAAGAGAAACCCACAGGAGAGACCCTAAATATCCCTCAGAGGAGGATTGGCCACCTAGTCAGGTAAGCACCTATCAGGAGTGGTCTCTGACGTCACCTGCTAGCACTGGCCACTCAGAGGCCTCCATTGTGCCCTCACACCTCTGGATTCAAGATGGCAGAGGTCTGGGACACACTGGAGGAGCTCTGGGCACCACCCCTGAGGTGGTGATGGACAGGGGAGTGGTCACTCCCCTTTCCTTTGTCCAGTTTCACACCAGAGCAGGGGCTGGGGGATCCCTGAACTTGTGTAGACTGGTTTATGCAAGGAGGGCACCATCTGTGCCCTTCAACGCATTTCCAGAGGCCCGGAGAGGCTACTCCTCTCAGGCCCTTCACACCTATTTCCAAAGGGAGAGGGTGCCTAGACCCCAGGAGGGCAGAAGCCTGTCTGTGGGTTGGCAGTAGCGGTAGCTGCAGTGAAAACCCCAGAGAGCTGGTTTGGCAGTGCCCGGGGTCCATGCTGGAGCCCCGAGGATGCATGGGATTGGCACCCCAATACCAGATTTGGCATGGGGGGACAATTCCATGATCTTAGACATGTTACATGGCCATATTCGGAGTTACCATTGTGAAGCTACATATAGGTATTGACCTATATGTAGTGCACGCATGTAATGGTGTCCTCGCACTCACAAAGTCCGGGGAAATTGCCCTGAACTATGTGGAGGCACCTTGGCTAGTGCCACAGTGCCATCACTTAGTAACTTTGCACCTAACCTTCACCAAGTGACGGTTAGACATATAGGTGACTTATATGTTACTTAAGTGCAGTGTAAAATGGCTGTGAAATAACGTGGATGTTATTTCACTCAGGCTGCAGTGGCAGTCCTGTGTAAGAATTGTCTGAGCTCCCTATGCGTGGCAAAAGAAATGCTACAGCCCCTAGGGATCTCCTGGAACCCCAATACCCTGGGTACCTAGGTACCATAAACTAGGGAATTATAAGGGTGTTCCAATGTGCCAATTAGAATTGGTACAAATGGCCACTAGCCTGCAGCGACAATTTTAAAGGCAGAGAGAGCATACGCACTGAGGTTCTGATTAGCAGAGTCTCAGTGACACAGTTAGGCACTACACAGGGAACACACATTCAGGCCACAACTATGAGCAATGGGGTCCTGGCTTGCAGGATCCCAGTAAGACAGGCAAAAACAAACTGACACACAAGTAAAAATGGGGGAAACAGTCCAGGCAAGATGGTACTTTCCTACATAAGCACATTCAAGCCTCTGTAACAAAACATCAAGCTCAAGCAAAAGCATGCATACACAGTCCCAGGAAATAGAATAAGCACAAGCAAATGTCTGTGCAGCCCCAGGCAATTTATTATGTCCCGGTCATGGGCAATATTTCATGTGGTCACCATAAAGTCTAGATGGGAAAATTACTCATGCCCATATATGGGTCCCTATGGGTTCTGGTAACATGGGTGTCATAGGGCCACAGGCCCAACAGGAGGTTTCCCAATGCTACATTCTAACAGAAGTTGACTTTCTTTGGATATGCTGCCATGCTTCCTTTCATATTTTTACTGATGTTATCAGAATGCAATTCTAACTGTCAGCTATACCCAGTCACGTGATCCAGGGGAGGCTGCAGGCGGAAAATGGCTAAGGCAAGAAAATGCCAAAGTGGTATTTTCAATATTGTTAATCAAAATCCAACTGTACCATTAACGAAGATTTTTCATTACAGTTTCCTAGGTACCAAACATGAACTGCTTACCTGGTCCCAAACAAAAGTTACCAATTATTAAATGTAATAAAGCAACCCAATGTTATCATGAGACAGGTAGACCTCACAGACGTAAAAACACATTTAGGAGTTTTTCATTACCAGGACATGAAAAACATTAGAGAACATGTCCAACCTTTTAATTACATTGCACCGTGCTCTATGAGCTACCCAGGCCTACTGAAGGGGTGATGTGTAGTTTAGTACTCAGGATCATTAGTGAAGGCAAAGAGTTAGTTAGTTCAAATCAAAGCATCAATAAATGCTCAAAATGTAAATTCATGGAAATTAGCATATGGCTCTATTCTAGCTAAATAATGAGAACCATACATGGTATAGCTCAGAACAAAACAATGCATTAGCCATAAAAGAGACCCAAAGCATTAAGGCAAGGACAAGTCCTGTAAAATCTTCAACTATTGAATCAAAAGACAGACTAACATGGTGTCTGGTCTCTGGGGAACGTCAAAAGATTCTGTCTCACTTCTCAAAAACATAGAAAACACACAAGGTTTTAAACAAATGATACATCACACTATCTGTTAGACCTGACAGCCTTAGGGTGGTCATCCCCCAACATTTTGCCTGCCTCCCTCCACTGTTTCTGGAGGCTTTAGGACTCTGCACACTTTACCACTGTTAGCCAGTGCTAAAGTGCATATGTTCTCTCCCTTAAACATGTTAACATTGGCTAATACCCAATTGACATATTTAATTTACTTATAAGTCCCTAGTAAAGTGCACTGCCAGTGCCCAGGGTCTGTAAATTAAATGCTACTAATGGGCCTGCAACACTGATTGTGCCACACACATAAGTAGCCCCTTAACCATGTCCCAGACCTGCCATTGCAAGGTCTGTATGAGCAGTTTCACTGACACTTTGACCTGACATTTAAAAGTACTTGCCAAGCCTTAAATCACCCTTTTTCTACATATAAGTCATCCCTAGTGTAGGCCCTAGGTAACACAAAAGGCAGAGTTCTATGTAGACAAAAAGCAGGACATGTACCTGTGTGTTTTATATGACCTGGCGGTGAAAACCTCCTAAATTCATTGTCAACTACTGTGAGGTATGCTCGTTTCATAGGCTAACATTAGGGCTACCCTCATATAATGTTTGAGTGGTAGATTCTGATCAGAAAGGGGTAAACAGGTCATATTTAGTATGGCCAGAATGATAATAGAACACCCTGCTTATTGGGAAAGTTAGATTTTATATTACTATTCTAGAAATGCCACTTCTATAAAGTGAGCATTTTTCTTCACTTAAATCCATCTGTGTCTTGCAGCCTGTCTCCAATCCATGTCTGGGCTAGGCTGGTTGACAGCTCCCTTTTGCATTTCACCCAAACAACCACAAACACAGGATACTCAGTCACACCTGTACTCATCTGCATACTGAATGGGTCCTCCTGGTCTGGAAGTGTGGAGGGGCCTGACACTTACATTTCAAAGGCTAGCGGCTTGCCCTCACACAATAGACTGCCAAACCCCTATTGGGACCCTAGCAGACACAACTGTTTGGAAAGGGGAAATTTTGCACTTCAAAATCACTCTTTGAAGTCTCCCCCATTTAAAAGGCACCTTAGGTTATTTAAACTGGGTCTCTGACCCCACCAAATCAGACACTTCTGGACCTGAACCTGCAACCTGTCAAGAAGAACTGCCTGGCTGCCCAAAGGACTCATCTGGACTGGTTTTATTTGAAGGACTGCTGCCCTGCTGTTGCCCTGCTGCCCTCTGATGTTGCTGAGAAGTGCTCACCAATGGCTTGGATTGATCTTGCCTCCTGTTTTCTGAAGTCTCAGACCCAAAAAGACTTCATCTCTTCAAAGAACTCCTTGTGCGCTGAAAATCAATGCACATCCTGCCTGAAACAATGCACAGTCCGTCTTGCAACGAGAAAATTGCCGGACAGCCGAACAGGAACAACGCAGCCCGACTTTCCAAGTGAAGAATCGACGCAGCACCTGCCTTGCGGCTGGAAATTCGAAACACAGCCCTACCAGATCTATACACAGCAGAACCGGAAAGACTTCCTGAGTGACTAATCAATGCAGCGCCTGCCGTGAAACAGGAAATTTGACACATCGCCATAGCGGATCAACGCAACACCTGTGACTTCGTCCCACACGCCCAGGATTTCCATGCATCATCCCTGGGTGTCAAAAAGATCCCCACATCGCAGTGAGGAGCCAAGACTTTGCATCTGAAATTGACACAAAGCCCCTTGCAGTATGGAAAGAAACTACGCATTGTCTGTGCCGCACTGGAAAATCTAATGCACTCCCTATTTTTCCATGCATCTCCTCCTCTGCGTGCTCTGTGCATGTTATTTTTTACACAAACCAGGTACTTTGTGCTAACAGGAGACAAGTGTTTATTTCTAAGATTTATGACTCTTAAATATTGCAAAAGTGATATCTCAACTTATACTTATTGAATCTTTATCGTCTTGACCTTAATTTAACAAGATAAATATCCTATATTTTTCTAAGCCTGGTGTGGTGTTTTCACTGTGTTGTATTACTGTATGATTTATTACGCAAATACTTTACACATTGCCTTCTACGTTAAGCCTGACTGCTCAGTGCCAAGCTACCAGCAGTTGGGCACTGGATAATTTGGATTGTGTGTAACTTACCCTGACTAGGATTGTGGTCCCCACGTGGACAAGGGCGTATACCTCTGCCAACTAGAGACCCCAGTACTAACACTATCCAATACTAGAACAGAAAACCCTTCACAAGGACAATAAGAACATTATCATGAGCAGTAGCTTTTACCCTGAAAACTAGTGAATGGTCCTGTTGAACTAAACAACTGCATATTAGAAATTACTTAAACAGCCTCCGTTAGGCAGAGCAAGTGGTCTTGTATAGATACAGTAACGCTCTGCTCCTTCCTTCAGGGACATTAGAAACCCAATAGAATACAAAATACATATAGAATATAATTCAGGATAGCTTTACAGTCAGACAACAAAGCTTCTACAATTAAAGATATGGGGCCTGATTCACAAAGGTAAATTAAACTTTTAGTCTAAGTTTAGACCAAAAGTCTATGTTTACTACTTTTCAGAATTCACAAATGTAAGTTACGAGTAGTATATTTACATCCACACTCTGGGCGGAATCTCTTCACTAAAGTCTAAGTTTACCATTGTGAATCAAGCCCACAGATACTTTAGAAAATGCTGAAGGACTCATGTTAACTGGATTTGCACAGACAAAGAAACATATGTGCAACTTACAGCAAATGCAAGTGTATTTGAGGCTTCGTTGTCACTTGAAAGCCAGCTCAGTTACACTGTTGGTGACCTATTAATTAAACACACATTATTTGTTCATTCGAAATTTCTTTGAGGAAAGCTCAAATAGTGTACACCAACTAATACCCTTACCCCTTCCATGGTCATGGCAGTATAGGAATACTAGCTGAACTTGTCTGAATAAACGAGGAGGAAATAAATCATCCCTGCACTTTCAATTGGTTCATCTGCATCACCTTTTTGGTTACGATGCACGTGCAGCATGTGAGAATTGCTTTGTTGCCCTGCAAATGTGGAGCCCCTCAGTTGACATATTATGACGCCGATTCCCAGTCCCATAGAGAATTCGGACAGCATGGTTGCTGATTGTTAGCTATGCAGTGATGGGTAAATAGAATTGCTTGTTTCTCTCCACTGAATGGCCCCTTTGACCATACCTCAGTCCCATTATCATGTTGCTCAGCGAGAGAATTCAAGAAAGGGATGCTAAAGTACCATTAATTCTCTTAGGCATTGGTGGAGCTTCATAAATACAATTCTTGCTTTAAGCTTGAATGTCTTAAATAGCTATGTGTGGGTGACACAGCTATAAAGCTTTTTTATTGTGAAAGGTATTTGCAGATGAATGTTCTTTCTTTCATCACCACAAAGGTTTACAGATCACTGGCTTTTAGGTAAAAGGAATATAATTAACGACATATCATTTTCAACTGTTTAGTTATGAACTTCAAAGTCCCTTTCTCGTCATCTTGACACTTTTATCAAGGAGCTCTGCTGCTGCCAGACAGTATTGCATTAACAAAGAACGCCAAGGCGGTACTGGCTTTTTTGACAACGGCATCTTTATATTCACACGGAAAAGGGATGTGTGAAGAAGGGGTTATAAGGTCTGATCAAGAGAGGAACAAACAATGTGTCATGTTTTCCTGACATGTTATATACACTATCCAATAAATTGTTGTACATTAAGCTCATAATTCGTCTCAGATCAAAGAGTTATTTTTTCTTGCTTCCAAGGGCCAAGGCTGCTTTCTTTTATCATCTGCCACGTGTAGTTTATTTTACCTAGTCCAGGTAGCTGCAATGCCCCTAGGTTCATGGAAATACATTATTTTCACAGTTTCCAAGAGATCCTCAATCAATAAAGCAGAAACAGATGTAGCGTGCGGAAAAGAATGTATGTAGCTTCCATTGTGTGCAGTTCATTTCTAGGCATTTGTACATCTGCATATTTAGGAGTGACACTCAAGGTTCTTAACACGATGTGGTGCTGTGTTCGAAAGTGCAAGGAGAAAACGAGACAGCGTTCAGAAGTCTGCTATGTGTTGTGAAAGTAAGCACAATTATAAAACATTGTTTTACTTTTACCATTCAAAATTGGTGATATCCTCTTAAGCTCGGCTCAATTTGTCATTGATCATTTTATATGGGTACTCCATACTCGATTCTAGCTCTAATAATGCATTCGTTAAAGATGTATTCGCCTTAATCGGCATAAATCCACTGTAAAGTTAAGCCACTGCCTATTTAATATAAATCATGCCTTTTCAATTTCATATCGATAATTTTAGTGGCATCTTTTTTCAGGACTGCAACAGGATGCACTGAGAACACAAAAGTTTATGGAGGCATTCTCTACCGATATAAGCTTTTTATGGTCAAAGTATTTAGAGTGACTGGCAATGAAAGCAGAATAAAATGAAGGACAGGTTATTAGCTTTTGTCAAGGCCTGCGAGAAAACCCCAGTTGGGAAGAGCTGAGGCCGCCTAGATTCATGTTATGTTGTGTTATGTTATGTTATGTTATGTTATGTTATGTTATGTGTTGTGCAGATTTGCAAAGTATCAAATAGTTTGAAGGGCTTTCGCAGCAGTATTTCACCACTTTACACAGTGGTACTTCATCATTTGAACTTTAATGGAGTGTGATGTGTTTGAATGGGAATATAGCAGAATTTGTTGACACATCTAAATTTAACAGTGGCATAGTACAAAGCAAAATAACAATGCAACCAACACAGTCAAAATTAAATGCAACTTACAATCACAATATAAATAATGCGTTACAATATCACAACAAACAAAACTGACCACATTACTACCATAACAAACTGCAACACAACAAATATGTATTCTGATAAAACATTATCACCTCCTCAAACCTGCTTTTGTAAAATGACGGTAAAAAGGTGTTTGCACCATGTACTGCTTTCCTTACCACTAAAGACATGCATTGGAGCCAATCACAAATGTTATGAGGTCTGGCCGATTGAGCCAGATCTTTGCCTTACCAAATTGCTGCCCTTTCCCATCTGCGTTCATGTAGATACTGTCCCTCTGCTGCCCAGCTCTCCTACTTTTTCTTAATATATAGAAGCTGTTTTCAAACAGTGACAATGTCGGTTAGCTCTGAAGCTGTACAGCATCTACATCAAAGGCATTATCTGGAGGGAAACCACAAATGCTATCTCCAGAGCAGTACCTTTATTGTGGCAGCACCAACTTCTCATTAACGCCTATCTTGCATTACATTTCTATCAGAATTCTGTTTTGACATCTTTGTTCCCTCAAGAGTTGTTGCATTTTGTCCTTCAGGTATGTCATGATAGATTGAGAGCTTTGCTTTGATAACCACTTGGAGAATGGTATCATGGTGTATGCTATTGATCCTCACCTATAGTGAGGTGAAAAGCTTTGGTCATGTGTCACAATTAGGCCTTACTTAGATTTGACAGGTATTGGAAAATTCTCCGATTTGTGGAGGAAGTACAAAATGAGAAGTAGAACTCAGCAGTGTAATTCCTTCCAAACTGTGTCAGCTGTAGTAGAGAACTATAATGGTTCAATCTCCCTAAGGTCACATTATTCAAATATTTTTAAAATAGATTTGTTTCCACTACAGACCCTGGCATACTTTTAAACTCATTGCAACACAGACTTTAAGCAAGCAAAATTAGTTTTTTAACTCAAAAGTAACATTTTAGCTTTCTGAGCACATGTGAAGCCCTATGTTTAAATCACAATTAGCTTTTCTACTGATTGTATGGCTGCATTACGTATCTCTGCAGCCATTTGTAGCACTGATTATGCATCAATTTTAGTTCAAGGTCATGTTTAATTTTGCTTTGATGTATGGCCTTCATTTTGCTGTTCTTATCTGTCTGCTGTAAGATTATCAGTCAGCAGGCAGTCAGCTTTTTACTTCCTTTGCTGACCGGGACAGACATGGCTGATCCCTTACTTTATGGATAACAATAGGTTGGACATTTAATTTCAATAATATGGAAAGACAATCAATTTAAAGACCATGCAAATATAAGCCTTGAAGAAGTCCTTTTGTGTAGGACGAAACACGTTGGCTGATTGCTCATTTGTTCAAGAAAAAGCAATAATAAAAAATGAAGATGTTTAAAAGACAATGTTGTGTTACTGGACTTTACTGACTTTGCGCAGTGGTGCACTACCAATATCTTTTAGTATTCCCAGAGTTGTCTGTTCAGTGTCAGAGTTTCAGAATGCAGCAACAATCTTTAGCACAAATTAGTGTGGTAAAACAAAGAGGAGAGGCTGATAGGAAAGCTCGTGACAGATCCGACAGGCAGGTGTCAGCCATTAAAAGCAGGTAAGATAAAAACTATGGGGGTTATTCCAACTTTGGAGGAAGTGGTAATCCGTCCCAAAAGTGACGGTAAAGTGACGGATATACCACCAGCCGTATTACGAGTCCATTATATCCTATGGAACTCGTAATACGGCTGGTGGTAAATCCGTCACATTTGGGACGGATTACCACCTCCTCCAAAGTTAGAATAACCCCCTATGTCTTTGTTTCCTAGGACAAATGTAGAAATTATAGAAAGTATCTCAGGCATATGCATTGTCCTTGGTGAAAAATTGAACATTTGACATAGCAATGGGGGTGAAATTCATACTTGCCTGATTACAGGGTGAATTTCCAACATACCATCGAAAAAGTACACTGATTCACAAATCTTGTGTCATAAATATTGCTAACTAAAAAATATCACAGGACAGAATATAGAAGGCAAGAATATTGTTTTTATGTATTCTTTTTTTAAAATATCACAGGATATACTGCTGTTTTATTTAGTTGTATAAAATATTGTTTTTTAATTAATGTGATAAAAGTTTTTCATCAAATGTTATTTGTATTACAATAATATTAACATTTCATTTCTTTTAGTATAGTTTGTAATTTGTAATGGATCATTTTAACTGAATCAGAAATCTCTAGTTCAATAGCAGATCGTTGGATTTGTAGCATATTATGGTGGGAAGGTATTGGACATGTAAAATATTCTTCCAAATATATAATTCATTTTTTAAGGAATGTAATTGATGATTTGATAATTATATAAGCAAATTAATTTATTAATTGCTATTTATTACTTGTTATTTGGTTGATATTTTATATGACATTGCACTGTACACACTTTTTTCAAATTTCTTGTTCAGTTTGTAATATACAATTTGTATTTTTAGAATTTAATTTAATTTGATATATATGTATTTAATATTTTTTTTAATTTTAAATGTGCCTATGTTTTTTTATTTTTGTTTATATTTGCACGCTTTAAAAAATGTCCAACAGTATTCCTACTGTTGCTTAAATTGTAGTGGTAATAGTAAATCTAATCCCTCTAAAATCCAGTACTGACTTTACCATTTCTTAGATTAGAGAGGGAATAATAAATCTAGCCCCTGCAAACTCCAACACTTTGTGTAGTTTTGTTTAGATTGGGGTAGGAATATATACATATATAGATGTGTATAAGTCTCCTTTAAGGCAGGTCTGTGAAGCCCTAAGGCAAGGAGCTGTGTATTGTTAAGATAATCATGTATTTTCTGGCATGTCTATACAGCAAAGTGCTAAAGTGTAGGTGTTTGCTAAGGACTGTTAGGTAGCCTTATAAGGTAATTGCACTTGATGGTTGACACTCCAATGCATCTAACTTCTGACGGAGGCTACCTAACTTTGGGACTGATTTAGATCTCGGAAGAGGGGTTACTCCGTCTCAACAGTGATGATATTCCCTCTGCCAAAATCTAACTGCCATTGTTTTCATGGTGTTTAGATTTCGGCAGATGGGATATCTATCATTGTTGCGATGGAGTAACCCTGCCACTGAGATCTAAATCAGGATCTTTGTCATGTAAGGTATCAAATTAAAGGGGACATCAAACGTGACTCAATAGTGCAGTTGATATTTATGTCCAATTTAATGCTGGCCACTTTTGTGAAAGTAGCCATACTTTGACCAGATAGTCCAGTGAGTTTATAGAGTCACAGGGACTAAGACAGGTTTCTGATGTCTGAGTGACTCCCAGGATGAGAACAAAGGCTGTTGCCGCACCAGAGGTGCAATGCTTACCCACAGGATGGACTGCAAAGGGTGTTAGCCAAAAGGCAAGTATCAAAGGGTGATGCCGCCTTTGAAGGGCCACTTTGGCAACACTCCCATGCAGGAAGCCGTTTGTTTCCCCTACACAGAGTAGTGCCAGGGCCAAGGAAGGGAAAATAGGTTTCAAAACCAGTTTTCCATGGATATGCTGCCCATGGTAGCCACAACCCCAGGAGTGGGCTACCAAGGTCTTCACATTCAAGGAAGACTTCAGTCATGTTGGTTATGGGATGCAAGATGCATTCTGGGATAGGAAGATGCCACCCATCACTGGAACTGTGTCACCAGATAGGAGGGGACTACTAGCCCATTGGCAAGTGACCATGTTGTCCCCTCAGGCCACTTTCCTGAGATATAACAGACACCCCTGGCACCTGAGACTTTAGTACTTGCTGGATTTGAACCAAGGGCAAGAAAAAGGCTACTTTGGACACATTGAGAGCACAGAAAAAGAGGCTGTGATGCTGGAGCAACTGCACCTGCTTCACTTTGGACTAGCGGAGTTTTGACCTTGTTTTGTTTGCCTGGCTCAGGGAAAAGATGATTCCCAGGGCCAATCAAAGGCAGAGGCTCCAAGGCTCGGTTGGCTGCCGCCCACACCTCCTAGAATGGCACTGGGGACATTGTAGCTGGAAGAGCACAAATTGCATTCCTGGCAGCCATTGCAGCTGTTTTGCCACAGATAGATGCCGGGTACTTCGATGGACAATTTGGAACTAGCCAGAAGTTGCACCTTAGTCTGCTGGACCCATGTGTATTGGTTATGACTGGGTTTGTCCACTCTACGGCACACTAGCCCACACCAAAGGTTTGCACCTGAACAACTGTGTTGCAAGAACTAAAGGTTTGGATCGACAACCTTTTGGCTCCTGCATAGAGGACTTTCTGGAACCCCAGAATGCATGACCAGAGTCACCCCCACTCACCTGTGGACCAAAGACTCAACCAGACGTCACCTCGTGGACCACACAGCATCTGGAGTATTCATTGCGCATGTTTACGCCTGCATTCCTCAGCATCAGGACCACTCCATAGAAGTCAATGGAAATCGTTCAGTAAAATTTTGAACTCACTATAAAAATGTTCTGGAGTCCAGGCACCTGCCTCAAACTCCTATAGCCTCAATCCCGTTGGATTTGGTCGCCCAACCCGGATTGAACTCAGTGCTTCAAAGTTTTACTACGTTTTCAAGAGTTTGAAAAGTTTTGATCAGCCAATGCTTGTTTGCAATTGTTGTTGGAATCTCCATATAACTCCTACTCAGACTCAACACAGCCACAAGACTCATGCGGGACATCTCTTGCGCATCCACATCAAACTGCACCTCGTGAAGCTTCCCTGGTTCCCCATTCACAAGCACAGCCAATTAAAACTTCTCACACACACATACAAAGCCATATACAGCACAGGACCAGAATACCTGAAAAGCCGCAAATACCTTCACCAACCCACCAGATGTCAATGCTCTGTCTCACTCTCTCTTGCACACACTCCCTGCCTTCAAAAAAGCAAAGCTGGGGGTTGGTCATGTTCCTACACAGCACCCAAGACATGGAACAACCTCACTCAGAAAGAAACTGAAGACCTGGCTCTTCATATAAACATCTTCGGACCAACACACCTTGCCCAAGTGTCTGGATACCCTCTGAGGAGATTAGTGTGCTATACAAATAAACATAACATAACATGACATAACAGGCCTTTGTTACATCTGCTGGGGTGAAAGGTATTAACTTGACCCAAAAGGGTGACAAAAGGCCTGAGTTCTGATCCTGAGCTCAGTTAGACAAATGTGAAAATTCTGGGCAACCCATACATATATGATCTTAGGACCTGTGTATATCAACTGAGGGAACTTACCCCTCTCATGTCATACATCACAGGACTTCTTAGGCCTAAGGAAAGCAAAACTGCTCTTTAAGGCACATTTCCCCAATGTGTATAATAAAGTGTCACTACAGGAAAAACAGTAAACCATACTGACTTTACCTATGAGTAACTAGTTTTATAAGGTCTACCCTAGGTCAATATCTAACCTTGCAGAGCCCACTCTGCACCAAGCTACCTGTGGGCATTTACTGGGCTGTTCACAATGTGTGAGGCACATGTTCACATGTAACCAGCCAAGTGTTCCTTACCCTAGCTGCATCTCAGTGGTATTATCTTAAAAAGGCAGACACTGGCAGTTAGATATACACAGTGCAAGAGGGGAGAGCACACACTGCCTTGCATAACAACACTTAATTTGCCCAATTGTGTTGTGGTAAATGCAGTGTCTGATAGCATTCACTTTAGTTGAAAGTCTTTCCGTTGTTGATTCAGCTAGAGCTGTGTATATCTTGTCAAGGGTTTCAGGGTGTTTGTTCGTCTTCAGTAGAGAGTAGCACTTTATATGTGGGGGTGCTGGCAACTTTGCTCATAGTCTTCTCAAGTTTGTGTCCCAATCCCATAGCACTGGTGCACCCCACTGAGTTAGCTTGTCAGCCCAATAGCTCATCAAGGGAGGGAAGGAGCACATTGTGTGGCATGCCTTGATTGCAATCACTTCAGTTGAAAGTCATTAGTTTTCATCATTGTTTGTGCAGCCAGTGTTGTGTATCATTAGACACTTGTTTCAGGATGTTTTTCTTCCTTCATTAAATAGTAACACTTTATATGTGAGGGTGCTGACAATGCTGCTCACAGTCTTCTCAGGTTTTTGTCACACTCACAAAGCACAGAAGCAGCATAGAGTTCATCCGCACAATAGCTTAGCAAAGATCCAATCAAAACAAGAGGGGAGGGAGCACACAGACTAGCATACCATCCCACAATTTTCCCAAATGCTTTGTGGTAAATGCTGTGCTTTGAAAATACTCTGAGCAGCATTGCAGGCACCCCCCCCCCCCAAATTGAAGCTGGTACTCTCTTCTAAAGAAGGACAACTTCCTGAAACATGTGGCTACAGATATGCGGTTCTGGTTGCATTGGTTACACCAACAATGGTGAATACCAAAGACCTTCAACTAAGGTTACTGATATCAAGCATAGCATTTACCACAATGCATCTGGCTGAATTGTGTGCTGGCATGTCAGGAAGTGTGCTCCATCCTTCTTTTTGTGATTGGCTTATTGTTGAGATTTTGAGATGATGGGCTCTAGGATGGACCTGACCTCTGGGAGTGGCAAAGAAACCTGTGAGGACTGTGAGCGTCATTGCCACCACCCCAAATTGAAATTTCTACTCTCTACAGAATAAGTACAAATTTAATGAAACAAGCACATAGAGATACACATCACCAGTTGCACCAAGAATGGTGAATACTAAAGACTTTCAATTAAAGTCATTGATGCACTGCATTTAGCACAATGCATCTGAGTGAATTACATGCTGCTTTGTCACTCAGTGTGCTCCCTCTCACTTTTTGTGATTAGCGCTTTGTTGAGTAGTTGGGCTGACAAGCGCTGAGATGCACCTACACTCTGGGAGTGGTACAATAGCTGAGAAGACTGTGAGCAGCAAAGTCAGCAGACCCCAATTGAACTCTCTACTGAAGAAGTACAAATATCCTGAAACACGTGTCTAGAGATACACAGCACTGGCTTCACCAACAATGGCGAATATTAAAGCCATTCAGATAAAGTGAGTATTGTCATCCACTGCATTTACCACAATTAATTATTATGAGAAAGTAGCCTCTTTCTAGCATGGTTACCCCCACTTTTGGCCTGTTTGTGAGTGTGTGTCAGTGTGTTTTTATTGTGTCACTTGAGTCCTGTCAGCCAGAACCCCAGTGCTCATAATGGAAACCCTAAATGTCAGTGTGTTTTGCCTGTCTCATGGGGGTCCTGCTGGTCAGGACCCTGGTGCTCATAGTTTGTGGCCTTATGTGTGTGTCTGTACAGTGCTTATCTGTGTCTCTGCTAACAAGAACCTCAGTGCTTATGTTCCCTCTGCTTTAAAATTTGTCACCAGAGGCTAGTGACTTTGTTTACCAATTTCAATTGGCTCACTGGACCACCTCTTATATGTCCCTAGTATATGGTACCTAGGTCCCCAGAGAACTAGGGTTCCAGGAGATCCTTATGGGCTGCAGTATGTCTTTTGTCACCCATAAGGAGCTCAGAAAACCCTTTCACAGGACTGCCATTGGAGCCTGTGTGAAATAGTTTACACATTATTTCACAGCAATTTTCACTGCACTTAAGTGACTTATAAGTCACCTATATGTCTAACCTTCATTAACTGAAGGCTAGGTGCAAAGCTACTAAGTGTGATGGCACCCTTGCACTAGCAAAGGTACCCCCACATAGTGTGAGGGCACCCTTGCACTAGCAAAGGTACCCCCACATGGTCCAGGGCCAATTCCCAGGACGTTGTGAGTGCGGGGATGCCATTACACACGTGCACTCCATGTAGGTCAATACCTATATGTAGCTTCACAATGGTACCCCTGAATATGGCCACGTAAGTGTCTAAGATCATGGAATTGTCCCCTATTCCAAATCTGGTATTGGGGACACAATTCAATGCATCCTGGGGGCTCCACCATGGACCCCCAGTACTGCCAAACCAGCTGTCTGAGGCTTGCAATGCAGCTACATCTGCTGCCACCTCACAGACAGGGTTCTGCCCTCCTGGGTTCTGAGCAGCTAAGTCCCAGGAAGGCAGAACAAAGTATTTCCTTTGGGAGCAGGGTGTTACAACCTCTCCCTTTGGAAATAGGTATTACAGGCTGGGGAGGGGTAGCCTCCCTCAGCCTCTGGAAATGCTTTGAAGGGCACAGATAGTGTCCTACTTGCATAAGCCAGTCTACACCAGTTCAGGGACCCCTTGTCCCTGCTCTGGCATGGAACTGGACAAAGGAAAGGGGAGGGACCACTCCCCTTGCCATCAGGGGTGGTGCCCAGAGCTCCTCCAGTGTGTCCCAGACTTCAGCCATCTTGCTTTGCAAGGGGTGGGGACATTCTAGAGGCCTCTGAGCGGCCAGTGCCAGCAGGTGATGTCAGAGACCCCGCCTGATAGGTCCATACCTGATAAGGTAGGCAATCCCCCTCTCAGGGCTATTTAGGGTCTTTTCTGTGGGCTCCATTCAGATTCTACTTGCAAGTTTCCAGCAGGAATCCTCTGCAACTACTACTTCATCCTCTGATCTCGGATCAACTGCAGCCTGCTCCAGGAACCACTGTAACAGCAACAGAGTATCCAAAAGGGATACCTTTCCTCTGCAACTGCAGCTCCAACCAGCAACTGCAACAGTTTCCACGGTGTGCACGCTCTGAGGACTCCCTGTCTTCACCCTGACCCGGAAGGACCGAAGAAATGTTCCATGGAGTGACAGAGTCACTCCCCTGCTCAACCAAGCCAGCCTCCTACAATTATGTGCTGGGATAACAGGCATTGTTCTCCCTCTTATCTTTTGAGATATAAGCAATGCATTCCAGCCCACATGATGTAGATCTTAGTTTTTGTTGCAAAGCCCATTCTCGCTACTTTAGTAGACTGAATTTGTCATCATAAATGTATGGATGTGTGTACTGATCCACCCCATAATTTTAAGTTTATATATGCATTTAGTTACTTTTCACCATACATGTAAAGAGAAATACAAGCATCACATTAGTCAGTTGTCATCAATGGATCTCTTCATTCATTTAGTACTGAATGAAATCAAATTAAAACAATGTTAAAGGAGTGTAAAAATTAATCCCATAGTTTCCTTACAGAATAAAATTCCTTATGAAAGACTGCCTGATAGTATTACTGATTTCACCAATGTGTTATTTGGGGGTGAAACGTACCTAGAGTGCAAGGTGTCAGGAGAGCAGTTAATCAGTTTGTAAGGCTATCCATTTCATCACGGGGTTATTGAGAAGAGTGTAACACTCAAAGTGCAAAATGCCAGGAAAGCAGTTCATCGCTGGATATGAAGAAAATGTACCTGCAGGCACCCAAGTTCACTAATATCATGATTTTTCACTATGGGTTGGAGGTATTCAAAAGGTTTTCAGCAAACTGCATTTATTTCTCAAATCTTGTGGCAAGGATGGGGTACTCTGCTCTGAAGCAGGCCATTACATTGAGTTTGCAGGAGTGTATATATAATGGCTGATCTTGATTATTTAATAATACAAGCCTTTCTGACAGCTAGACTAGACAGATGCAGACTACATAGTAACATTGATTCTTTAGAGATGTAGCAGAGCTTTCAGAGTGTGTTGGTGCTTTTCCATGTAGGTATGCAGTCCAGAGTTGAATGGCCGCCTAGCGTATATTGGATGAGTTTCTGTCTGACTTGTAGTTTCACAAGTTCAAATTGGTTACAGAGCTAGTTTCTCATAGTTATTTAAAATCAGTGAAGAATGAGTGTACGGTGCTAACTTTCGGTTTTGTTCAGATTAGATTTCAGGGTAACAAATCTGGAGGTTTGATTTTTGAATGTTGAGAAAGTTCATCCCAGTACTACCTCTTAACACAAAGCAATCTAAATTGTCTTAAAACAGTATCTAAAATAAGAATAGGGAATATTTCCAGTACAAAACACCTTTTTTTACTGGAGAGTAACTAGCAAGCACCTATTTGCATAATTTAACATCACTTTGCATCACTTCGTGTATGTTCAAAACCCTAGTGTATCTTCGAGTAGGTAGGGTGATTGGGCAGCAGTCAGTGGGCTAATGTGGTCACCTCATGGGTGAAAGAAATAACTCTAAAATGCTATTGGTGATAGACTAGGGTTTTTCAGGAACCTAGGTCTCTATGTTGACAATTGTGTGCCTCAGTGTATATTAGCTGACCTTCATGTAATTTAATGGAGAACCACAGACTTGTCATTGCTCAACTCACACTGTCATTTCTCAAGAAATAATAAAATAGGCTCAAATTGACTGTGGCTTTGTCTGCAGTAATTTGGTGAACTAATGTCGGCTTTGGGTGAAGCTTCAGTACTGAAAGAGCCTGAAAACAACCAGCGATTTTGTAGTGTAAATCACACTCAAGGAGGTTGTATATTTCAGGATTTATTTTACATAAGACCGCCGTACAATCTTCAGTGTGCTCAGTCACTTGTCTTCACCGTCTTCACTGCCCAACTGCCCAAACCTCCTCACACAGATGTACCTTCCACTACAAAATTTCAAATACAACACATACTGCCCTCCGAGGAATAGAAAACATAAAAACATAAAAACTAAAAAAAACTATAGATCAAAAAGTGATAAACAGGATGAATTAAGAATTTAATTAAACCTACATTTCAGTTGAATTTGTAATGCAAACCTCACTAAAGAACTTAGCACCTTGAAAACAGGTAACCAAAATAACATTATAAAGTCAACAGTTTCTCACAGGTTTGACCCTTTGCCTACAACTTCTGTGGACATACAAATCTGGATTAAATCTATTTACATCTTTTGGATTTTTTTAATTAACAACATGTTCACTTGGAACTACATTTTTCTAAAACACAAAAGATTGATTAGAATAATTTGTTCTGCTACACTCTTCCTTGACCACCTTATCAACATTCCACCAATTTTGCATATTGACCCTGACAGCATTACCCCATATCTTGTCAATAGCCATTGGTTCAGAGAACTTTTTCTCTCCTTTCCTCTTATGAACAGATATCTTAATCTTAATTTTATCCCCAACCACCAACTATTGATAACAAACTATTTTAGATGAATCAAAATAATTATTTTACTTGAACTGCACCACCTGAACGTTTGTTCTGACCATTCCATCAATCTCACTCCAATCACTTTGTTTAATCCACTTGGAAATCCAGGCAGGACAGATTTTTGAAGATGGTTTCCTGCCACGCAACAACTTAAAAGGAGAAAATCCAGTGGATGAATGGGGAGTTGGGCGATAAAACGAAAGCATGGATCCTACTGCAGTTTGAACATTCGATTTGTTAGAAATAGCCCATTGCACACAATTCCCCAACATATGGTTCCTGCATCCACAAAACCATTAGTTTGAGGATAGTATAGTGAACTCCTAATGTGCTTGACATCTCCTTCTAGCAAAAATGTCTTAAATTCATGACTTACAAATTGCACACCATTGTCAGACACAATAGAAGATGGAAACCCTTCACGTAGAAACACATCTCTCAATAATTCAATCACATTCCTCGTTGAGGGATCACCTATAAATCTGGGGCCAGATGTAGAAAGCTGTTTGCATGGTGCAAACTGCGAAAATCGCAGTTTGCGCCATGCAAAAAGCCTTTTGCGATGCACATTCACAATTTGCGAGTCGTCGTACATCTGGCCCTTAATTTCTGGCCACTTTGAGAAATAGTCAATTGAGACTACAGCAAATTTCAATGAAACTGGTAACATGTTGAAAGGACCTATTAGGTGAATTCCCACCTTTTCCCAAGGTCTTGAGGGTAAATCAATAGGTTGTAAAGGTGGAGTTCTCACCTTGAATCCCTTTTCACAACTGTTCTATATTACACAGTCATCCACACATGCATCAACAGACTGATCCTTTGCAGGCCACCAAAATGTTTCATATAACCTACGCTTTGTAAGTGTTCTACCTAGGTGACCTCATGCGCACCAGCAACAATTCTTTCTCTCAAACTTTCCGGGGGGAAGAAACCTCTTATTAAGAAGTCACACTCAGAGAGTTGATGTGATATTCATTTAACAACAGCAGGACATCACACTGATGACTCCACTTGCTAGATCTCCTTCCACCTTCATAACTGCCTCAATCTTGAATCCCCCATCAACATTCCAATGTTACATCATAGCCCAGAATGCTCGAGCCACACAATGCTCCCAAACAGCTTCCCCCTATATTTGTAAACAACAAAACTAAGATAAGATAAAAAAGGTATACCTAGTCATAAAAATTCGACTAAAACACACTAAAATCCTACATACTTATATAAGCACTCCATAAGTTTAACATCACATTAATTCATATAATAATCATCAAACTTCTTTGGCCTACATTTGGGCTCATTGTTCTGTGTTATTTGCATTTCCATTTTTTCCATGTCCCAGAGATTTGGATATAGGAATCTTATCCTTATTTTACCATTTTCCATCATCCAGTTTTACAACACTATCTTTTACTTGCACTATTTTTCTCCTTCCAGAAGATCTAGTTTGTCCTTTGAATATAATTATTGGACATTTGACCCTTACATCATCCCCCACATCAACTTTGAATCTCTGGTCTCTCATCAAGGGATGAGACTGATCATACTTCTTTTGAGCATTTTCTCTCCTTTTTACATCTTCGATTTTCTTCCTAAAAATTTCAAACTGTCCCATCCATTCTCTTATCAATGTAGAAGTCGGGACATGTCCACGTGACAAAAAACAAAGGATATACCTGCGTGCCAGCATTGTTTGTACTATGAACAGCCCATAACAGTTTTTCTAATTCAGACTTACAATTTAACCCGCTTGCCTTGGAAAACTGTATGTTATCTTTTAAAACCTTGTTAAACCTCTCCACAAGACCATTACTTCTTGGATGATACAAAGATGCTTTAGTATGTTTTATGCCCATGAAAGCTAAGAACTTCTCAAATTGTTCTGATGTGAATTGACTACCATTGTCCGTAAGAATTTCATCAGAATACCTTCTCTTGCAAAAACATGCTCTAACCATTTAATTATATTACTTCACAAACTTAAGTTCTGGCCAATGACTGAAATAATCTATAAGAACTATACCATATTCTGGAATCCCTCCTGCAATGTTCATGGATCCAATAACATCGATTGCCAGTTTATCCCAGGCTTTCTCTGGAATTTTGACAGCCTCAGTAGGACTTGGAAAGGTTACCGGAGACTTGCTACTTATGGCACAATTCATACATTCCCTAACATAATGCTCCACACTTTTGTCCAGACCAGGTCACCAGAATATATCCCTTATCCTTCTCTTCATGGCACGCATCCCTATATGACCTTCATGGGCCAAGTTCATTTCTTTATTTCTCATAGCCTGAGGTACCACTAAGGCTTTTGGAACAGTATAAAAAATCATTCACTGTAGACAGTTCATCAAAAACATGCTTATACTTTTTACCCTGACCGTCCCTAAAATCCCATTTGTACCACCCTAGTGATACACCTTGCATAAGCTTTTTATACTCTTGATCCACTTCACATGCTTCTCTCCACTCTTGCTCTGAGATAGCACCCTCTAAATGATCCACTATAGAACACACAACTACATCACGTAATTCATTGTTGTCTTCATCACCGTCAATGGAATCATTACTTGACAGCCTTGATAAACTGTCTGCTAGTACATTTTTCCTTCCAGGAATATATTCAACCTTGAAATTATGTTCACAAAGCCTGTATTGCCATTTACAAATTCTAGGAGTTGCTTTCTCAGTACCTTTTGTTATAAACAAATGCACTGGGGGTTTATGATCTGTTCTCACAGTAAATCGTGTGCTCCATATATATTGCTTGAAATGTGTAATACCCCACCAACAGGCTAAGGCTTCCCATTAAATTATTTAATAGGTAGATTCAGCCCCTCTTAAACTCCTTGAGGCAAATGCCACAACCTCATCCTTCCCCCCCCTTTTCTGCATTAATACTGCACCTAGTCCTTTCTAACTAGCATCAGTCTTGATAATAGTATGATCCTTGGTGTCAAAAGGTTTCAAGGGAATGGCTTGAGCTATTTCTTTTTTGATACCAACCAATTCCTTATCACATAGCTCATTCCACAGAAATCTAGATTTAAAAAAAAATAAATTCCTCATGTTAAAAGCTTTATCTGAACACTTTGGTACAAATCTTGCGTAGAACTCAATTAAACCCATGAAGGATCGTAATTGATCTTTATCACCAGGACAGGCAAACTCTTCTATAGCTTTGAGTAGATTTGTTCTGGGTTTAATACCCTCTTTGGATATTTCAAAACCTAAATAGTCAATGGATGATACACCAATCCGAATGTTTTTTTTTAACTGAGGGTTATGCCTTTTTTTTAACACATCCAAAATCAAGCATGTACAGTTCCCCGTCTAGCCGTACTTTTGAATTTCAGTTCAGCATCAAATTCACCTAAAACTTCAATAGGTTTTCATCCATATCCAACAGGGTGTATTTTGGAATGGCTCAATGATATAACGCAATTCATGAATAACTCATTCCGTTTTGTTTCTCTTAATAAAGTGAATGGTGATCCCAAATCTGCCATGAACCTTACTTCAATTCCATTTATCGCAATTTGACAGAATGGTCTCTTAGCTCCTTGTACAACCATCTCATAAACTAGAAACTCTGATTCTCTGATGATTAGTACTTCCTCCCCCTCACTAGACGATGATTCACCGTGCTGGTAAATACTATTTACTTTGCTCAAATTTACTTTACCAGATGATCTGCAAACTCTAGCGAAGTGACCTTTTTTTAAACCTTTAGCACATGTTTTGTCAATGTCTGGACATACCTTGACATTGCCTAAAATGTGATGTGCTACCACACCTGTAGCATTCCAACAATTTACTACAATAGTTCCTGTCCGGTTTACCAATAGCATTCTGCTTCTGTTGAAATCCGCCCTTAAGAGACTTTTTGTTTTTACAGTTAATACACCCTGAGGTTGAGATTGCATTTTGTTCTCTGTCAGAGCAATTTGTTCCATGTAGGATGTGGTACTTTCAATTTTCGTGGCAATCTCTAAAGCCTTTTGTAAAGTTAAATTGGGTGTAGATAATAAAGATTCTTGAACTTTTTTATTGTTGGTCTTTTCTCCAAATTGATCTCTTATCATTTCTTCTTCAAAATCTTTTTATTCACAGGATACCGCTAGCATTCTTAAAGCACCTACATAACTTGATGCAGATTCACCATCAATTTGCACTCTTCTGTAAAACTTGTGTCTTTCTAAAGTGACATTTTTACATTTTTTAAATCGAGTATCTAAAGATTTCATTGCAGTTTAGTACTCATCTTCAATTCCATCACCTTCACCTTCTATTACCAATACTAGTTATTTGGGTATATATTTTAGTATTTCGCGTCCTTCTGTGCCTACACAATGTCTAAGAATAGCATATTTACTTTTATGGGTGAAATTGTCCCTTTCTAGTGCATCCAAATAAGCTTCAAATGCTTCCTTCCATTATTCCCAGTCAGAATCTGGAGAAGCTGGATTAGAGACAAAAGCAGATGGTCGTGCTATAGATTGTTGCATTGAAAGAATATGAGGAGTATGATAAAAATGGATGACTTGGAAGGTGTTGAGAATTAATAATTCATTGTTGCACGTTCATACATGAAAATAAATGCAGGTCATGGGTGTGATTTACACCATAAATGCGCTAGCAATGATATTATTCAGTTTAAAAGATGTGAGTTTAACCAATGACGCACTCCTGGAGATGCTGTTTGTAATATTGAAATATTAAGCTTGTTGGTGTGCGTATCACTGTGAATGCATACTTCTAGCTTGAAAGATGAACGTGCCACCACTCACGCACTCCTGGAAATGCAGCTGCAATGTAAAAATTGTTGGTGTGCGTATAACCGTGAATGCACCATAACCCTTGGTTAATTCTCAACTAAAGATGGTGCTGTCAGCCGTGCTTAATACGTGAGCACACCGATAATTCCCAATCAAAGATGGCGCTGTGCGTCTTAGTGATGCTGAGTCATGAGCATAGAGGACGTTGTCAGTTGCCTTGGAGATGTGCGCTCACAGCGAGTCAGTTGTTTTTAAAAGATGCGTGCGTGCGGAGTGTATGAACAATCTGCCCCCTCACTGTACCTTAAGGAAATTGAACGGAAATCGCAATGTTGTTCCACAAATACCAGGAACTGAAATGCCGTCAGCAGAATTGCAGTGACGCTCATGAGACACAGATCGGAATACCATGTAAGTAGTCAGTTCCAGTAACACGCGTGGATGATGACCTGCTGGCTCCTTCGTTGCCACTATTATGAAGTCACACTTTGGTGAATTGATGTGATATTCATTTAACAACAGCAGGCCATTGCTGCCACAACTCCACTTGCTAGATCTCCTTCCACCCTCGTAACTGCCTCAACCTCGAATCTCCCATCAACATTCCGATGTTACATCATAGCCCAGAATGCTCGAGCCACATTCTGATCAGAGTGAGATGGTACACAACCCAACACCTCTCACCCCTCATCAGAATGTCATCTTTAACTGACATTTCTTCAGATACTTTAACGAATATCTGGAACTGAATCAGAACATTTCTTTCTCTGGGCCAACCATTTTTTACAAATTTCATTACCTGTGCCAATACATCTCCTTTGCAAGTTCCTCCTTCCACTAATTTTCACTCACTGCACACATACCCTCTAAATCTATGGCTGCTATAAAATAGTTATCTACATCATCTTCATCTACATCTGCACCACTGCTAGATTCTTCATGTGTCGGGAACCTAGATAAAAAATCTCCCCTAACATTCGTGTTGCCTGGAATGTAGTGGACTTCAAAATTGTATTGCAATAACTTTGTGACCATTCTTGAAATACGAGGGGTCAATTCCTTAATCTTGTCTCCTGTCCAAATAGAAACCAGAGGGCTATGATCAGTGCATAGACCAAACTTGTTACCCCATATATACGGATGAAACTTCCTAAAAGTCCACCAACAATTCCTTTTTAATAACTGAAAAGTTAACTTCAGATCCTCTCAAAACCCTTGACGCATAACCCAAGGTATTTTCCACACCTCCTTTCACTTGAGTCAACACTGCACCCACACTAAAACAACTAGCATCCACAGTTATAATACACTGCACTTCTGGACCAAAAGCTTTTACATTTTTTGATCCTACTAAGTGGGACTCGACCCAATCAAATGCCTCTTGACAGTCTTTTTCCATCCAAATGCAACATTTTTCCTTAACAAATTTGTCAAAGACTTGGTTTTAGCAGGTTAATCATTCACGAAACGTGAATAAAATTCACACTACTCAATAAAAAATGTTAATTCAGCCTTGTCACAACATGGTAACGCATTCATAATTGCTTTGACTAACCAGGTTTAAGTTCAAGACACAACATGACCCAAATATTCAACTTTATTTTTCAAACATTTTCATTTTTTTACTTCTCAGAACAACCCCTCTATCCTACATTATCTTCAGCACTCTTCTCACAGTGAGATCATGCTCCTCCCTAGATGCTGCATGGATCAACACATCATCCTGAAAAACAGCTACTCCCTTAATGTCCTTTAACATTTAAGACATTACCCTTTGAAAAACAGCTGCTGCAGGTGCCAATTAAAAAGGCATTCTGCATTATTGAAAGGTCCCTAAAGGTGATGCAAATTGAGTAAGGTGTCTTGAAGCTGGATCTAAAACAACTTGATGGTATGCTGCCACTAGATTCAATTTGAAAACACATTTAGACTCTCCAATAGTAGCTAACATCTCTGTTATTTTGGTCAGAGGGTGTGAATCCACCCAAATATGTTTGTTCAAATAGCAAAGATCAACACAAACTCTCAAATCACAATTCTTCTTCCTGGCGACCACCACAGGAGATAACCATAGAGAGGATTCTATAGGTTCAATATTACCTTTCCCACTCAAATCCTTTAATTACTTCTCTGGCTTGACTCTCACACTGAATGGTATACTCCTTAATTTATTCTTGACAGGTATGAGACCCTCCTTGACTTTTATTTGATGACTAAAGTCTTTAATGGTGCCAAATTTCTCTGAGAAAATCAATGGAAACTCTTCCTTTAAGCTGATCCCATAATCACTTCATTCTACCACAGATACTTGTTCTTTGGTGCCTGGCCTCAAAACCATTTGAAACAATCCTTGATGAAACCAACCTTATATGTTTAACCCTTTAATTGCCACATAAACCTTACCAAAAATGTTTGTACTCTTGAATTCAAGTACATCCTCAAAATACCCTGCTAATTCAATCTTTCTCCCTTCATAAAACACTGGTGCTCTGTCAGGCGCAGTGGGAGGTCTGTCTCCCCAAACCTCCTTAAATAATTCTTGGGTAATCATTGTGATTCTAGCTCCAGAATCCCAGGAGTCATAGAGACTTCCAGGAGATGTTCTCCCCCTGATATCCCAAGGCGATGGGTAAAACGGCCCCTCCAGAATCCACTAACAATCTGTTAACTTTGTCACCCACACCAATTTCAAAGTACAGATCTACACACATTGTAGGATCACCACTCACTATTTGACCATCCGTAACAATCATTACCATGTCTCTGAATACCTCTTGGATTTTATCAAAATCATTATCAACCACTTCTGTGCTGCTGGCCACCCCAGTACTAATTGTATACCTTCCTGAATTCTGATGAGAACCTGTACTGATTGGGCCACTTTAACATACTTTGGCAAAATGCCCCACTTTGGTGCATTTTCTACATGTAACATTCCTAGCAGAACACACTCTACTGCTCTTAAAGTGGTTTGAATTACCACACCTAAAACAAATATTATTTTGTTTAAAGAATGGCTTATTAGAAACCTTAGTCAATTTTAATGTGTTTTCATCTTGAGACTTCACTAATCCTATATTCTCTGATGTCCTGCACTCCAATTCCTTCACCGATAACTCATCACATGAAGGATTGCTCACAGAAAGACGTTTTTGCTGAATGGACTTATCTGTGCACTTTGAAATAAATTGATCTCTCACTAACTGGTTGCTAAACATCTGTGAGTTTTCTGAATGTTGATATAATTGTATCCATATCTTCACCAGAATTGTGTTCTCTTTTTAAAAAGTTGTGTCTGATTACTACCAAACTGGGTTGAGTATCAAACCTCAGTTCCAATTTTTTGACTGTCTCGGTATACTCATCAACTTATTCCCCTTCATTCAACACCAAAGGTGGAAGATGTTTGAATATAGATCTCCCTTCAAACCCTAAAGAATGTAATAGTAGAAAATGTTTTTTCTCAGGACGGAAACTAGACGCACCTATTGCTCCTAAATACATCTCAAAAGCATCAAACCAATTTTTCCAGACAATTGGTGGATTCCGATGTGTCTCTAGAAAAGGTGGTAATGGGTTTACTAACTGCTTTGAAAACCTTCCTCAGCAAGTTGATCTCAGTTCTCAAAAACAAAAGCTGCTTGACGTCAAGCAAAGTAAACATCAAGCACAGTGTACATCTCTTGAGCCAATTGAAGGTAAAACCAAATTACTGTAGGCACTTTGATGTTGACTAGCCTGTATGAATACCTTCAACCATTTCTGTGAAATTTCCTTCAAGTAGTTTGTAGAACAGTTTGTAACTACTAGAAAAATGTACACAAATCCGAATCTTGCAGTACGGACGGTAAACCAAATTGCATAGCTAAGGCTTAAAAAAACACACACTTGACCTCCTTTGATCAGCGTGCTCGGAGACTGCACATGGAGATGCAGTTAAATATGAAATGCTGCTCAGCTTTCTAGCTTCTCCCTCTTGTGATAAGCGTCAGACAATTATGGGATTTTTGCCACTGCCGCACACAGACGTACCTTCCACTACAGGAAATCAGCATCCATCCGTGTGACGCTGCAGCAGACACGACAGGAAGGAGAGCATTGAGAACACACCGATTAAGCTAGTAAGTGGATCCGGGACAGAGGTCCTGACAGATCGTTGACAATTTCCTTGTAGTAAAAATCACACTCAACGAGGCTGTATATTTCAGGATTTATTTTACATAAGACCCCTGTACAATCATCAGAGCGCTCAACTGCCTAAACCTCCCAACATTCTGCTCTTGAAACCCGTGTATGACAACAGACCCCACATGAGAGCAGCACACTACAACTTTCTTGTGCAAACTAATATATCAGGCCAAGGCATTGGCACAATTTTCCCTAACTCAATGACTAGAGTCGATTGCACAGGGAGTCTTTTAATATTTGGCATTTGTTACTCAGAGAAAAGAATTAGGCAGAAACTGCAAATTAAGGGGGCACATTTATGATTATTTCATGCAGTGCAGCTAGTCGCCTATCTGCACTGCACTACGTGAAAGGCAAAGGGCAGGAACGAACCGTAGTTAACATAATAGGGTGCATTCCTGTCTTTTCTTTGCTCCGGCACCCATTTGGCTGCTGAGCACCAAAAGAGGCACTCTTGCTCTCTGGGGCAATGGTTTCCGGAGGATCTTCCTGCACAAAAACAATCCTCTGAGGCATTTTCTGCTTTCTATGTGTGCTGCAAAGTGCAGCACACATAGAAAGAGGAAAAACAAGAAAAAATTAAGATATTTCCTCGTTATGACTCGCTGGGAAGGGAACCCTCTTGTTTACACATTCCCAGCTCTACCAGTAATGGTAAATCTAGGAATGCACCAAAATGCACCAAAATCCATGGGTGGGTGCATGGGATCGCCCATGTGTTCCATTATTCTATATTTATAAATCCACTCATGACCACACAAGGTGGCCTTGCATGGCTTGATAAAACTAACTTAGTAGTTGCATCGCCCTTGTGTCCCTTAGTGTGGCAAA
This sequence comes from Pleurodeles waltl, assembly GCF_031143425.1. Lineage (NCBI taxonomy): Eukaryota > Metazoa > Chordata > Amphibia > Caudata > Salamandridae > Pleurodeles > Pleurodeles waltl. The sequence continues at coordinate 334,188,117 of NC_090444.1, read as the reverse complement.
AGGTACAACTACTTTATAAATATGCCCTCCTTCTTTTGATCTTGTAAAATTTGAAGAGTCATGAGCCCTACTTGTGTGGGACAACTGTTACCATCCAGACTGATCACAAATCCCTCAAATGTCTCACTGTGATGAAAGGGTGTGATTCCCGATGCTCTTGTGAGCCTAAATGGGAGCATTCAACCTTACCACTGAACCCAAGGTCAGAACTTCTCATAGAGTGAAATGGACATTCAAGGAAGTTGTGTTAATTGGATGAAAGACAATGAGAATTTCTGGTAAGGACTGAAATCTTGAACAAATTGAAGCTATGCCTTGCCCACTATGTTTTCATTTAGCCTTAAAAGTTGCCCTTAATTTGGACTTTTTGGCAACAGTTTGTTGGAACACTGATTCAAAGGGACGCTCAAAGTAACTGTAAATTAGAGCTCAGATGGACAGAATTTTTTGTGTACTGTGAGATGCTGTAAAATGTTCAAATTCCCATAACATGTAATGAGAGGGTATACAAGGCTTTTTTTCCAGCTTGATAGTTTGCCTCAACCAGTAACCATTTACATAAAAATGTTTCAACACAGATCGATATTATAATTGTACCACTTCATGAACAGTTTTTTCAACATTTGGAGTTCATGATGTATATACGCCTATTATTGATAAATGGGAGCACTGATACTGACTGTCTCATTAGGATTGCAGCGTATTAACGTTCGCCCAATCACAAAGGAAGAATTTAAGCACATCCATTCCCCTACAACTGCCAGCAAAACAGGGAAATGCATGACAGGAAAGTGAGGTGACATTAATGTGATGTAAGGGGCATGTGTAGGTCTAGTTATCCCTTATTAGAAGATTAGTAGTGTTCTAGCAGCTTAGGCTGATACGGGTAGCTATAGCAGATCAGCTTAGGATTAACTAGGAGAAATGCAAAACTCCTACTATACCACTTATATCACATAGGTACTGTATCATGAGAGAGACAATACTCAGAGTTACGAAAAATAAAGGTACTTTATTTTAGTGACAATGTGCCAAAAATACTGCAGAGGATATACTCCCTTAGGAGGTAAGTAACATACACAAAATATACACACAAACCAAAATCAAGTAAGAAAAACAGTCAGAAAGTAGTGCAAACACTGTAGAACACAAGAGGATGCAATAGGCCTCGGGCAACACAAACCATATACTAAGAAAGTGGAATGCGACCACTAGTGTAGTGTGAAGAGGGTTGCTGGGAGTGTAAGAAAACAATAAGGGTGTCCAAAATACCCCACCCCAAGACCCTGGAAAGTAGGAGTAAAGTACTACTCTTTCCCCAGAAACACACTAAAGTTGTGATGGAGTATTTTGCAAAGACCACAACAGACTGCAAAGCACTGAAGATGGATTCCTGGACCTGAGGGCCTGCAAAGGAGGGGACCAAGTCCAAGAGTCGCAAAAGTGTCCAGGGGGGAGCAGGAGACCACTAAACCGCGGATGAAGGTGCAAAATGGCTTCCTCAGGATGGAAGAAGCTGAAGATTCTGCAACAACGAAAGGCTCTTGGAACTTCTTCATGCAGAGGATGTCCCACGGAGGGCTGGAGGATGCAGAGTTGTTTTCTTGGCAAAATACCACAAACAAGCCTTGCTAGCTGCAAGAGTCATGGTTAAAGAAAACGGGTGCTGCCTGGGCCCAGGAAGGACCTGGATGTCGCCACTTGGGAGAGAAGACAGAGGGGGTCCTCAGCAACGTGGAGAGCCCATGCACAAGAAGGGAGCACCCACAGAAGTCCTTGAACACAGGTTCAAGAAGTCTGAACACAGCGGTCATTTCAACACTGCAAAAGAGGGTCCCAGGACACCGGAGATCAACTCAGGGAGCTGAGCATCACAGGACAGAGTGTTGGGGACATAGGCTTGGCTGTGCATGCAGGATTTTGTGGAAATGTGCGCAGAAGCCCTTGTAGCTGCAGTTCACATGGTGCACAGGATTACTGTCTCGAGAGGGGAGGCAAGGACTTACTGCCTCCAAATTTGGACAGTTGGACCACTGGACAGTCTGGGTCACTTGTATCCACCACCTGTGTTCAAGGCGCCACGCTCATCAAGATGAGAGGGGTCCCACAGTACTGGTAACGCTGAAGTTTCCGTCGACCCACAGGAGATTTCTTCATTGCTTCAAGTGCAGGATGAAGGCAGGCAGCCCCAAAGCATGCATCACTAGGAAACAGTTGAGAAAGCTAGCAGGATTAGGCGCAACAATGCCGCTGGTTATCTTCTTGCTACTTTGTTGCAGTTTTGCAGGCGTCCTGGAGCAGTCAGCGGTCGATCCTTGACAGAAGTCGAATAGAGAGGTGCAGAGGAACTCCGGTGAATTCTTGCAAGTCGTTATCTGAGAAAAAAGTCCACAGGAGAGACCCTAAATAGCCCACAGAGGAGGATTGGCCACCTAGGCAGGTAAGCACCTATCTGGAGGGGTCTCTGACGTCACCTGCTGGCACTGGCCACTCAGAGGCCTCCAGAGAGCCCTCACACCTCTTGATCCAAGATGGCAGAGGTCTGGGACACACTGGAGGAGCTCTGGGCACCACCCCTGGGTGGTGATGGACAGGGGAGTGGTCACTCTCCTTTCCTTTGTCCAGTTTCGTGCCAGAGCAGGGACTTGGGGTTCCCTGAACCAGTGTAGACTGGCTTTTGCAAGGAGGGCACCATCTGTGCCCTTCAAAGCATTTCCAGAGGCTGGGGGAGGCTACCCCTCCCCAGCTTTCCACATCTATTTCCAAAGGGAGAGGATCTAACACCCTCTATCAGAGGAAATTCTTTGTTCTGCCTTCCTGGGACTGGGCTGCCCAGACCCCAGGAGGGCAGAACCCTGTGGGGTGGCAACAGCAGTAGCTGCAGAGAAAACCCCAGAGAGCTGGTTTGGCAGTACCCGGGGTCCATAATGGAGCCCCGGGATGCATGGAATTGGCTCCCCAATACCAGATTTGGAATGGGGGGACATGATCTTAGACATGTTACATGGCCACATTTGGAGTTACCATTGTGAAGCTACATATAGGTATTTACCTATATGTAGTGCACACGTGTAATGGCGCCTCCGCCCTCACAAAGTCCAGGGAGATGGCCCTGACTATGTGGGGGCACCTTTGCTAGTTAGTAACTTTGCACCTAACCTTCAGCAAGTGAAGGTTAGACATATAGGTGACTTATAAGTTACTTTAGTGTAGTGAAAATGGCTGTGAAATAACGTGTGCGTTATTTCACTCAGGCTGCAGTGGCAGTCCTGTGTAAAAGTTTGTCTGAGCTCCCTAAGGGTGGCAAAAGAAATGCTGCAGCCCATAGGGATCTCCTGGAACCTCAATACCCTGGGTACTTAGGTACCATATACTAGGGAATTATAAAGGTGTTCCAGTGTGCCAATTGAAATTGGTAAAAGTGGTCACTAGCCTATAGTGACAAATTTAAAGGCAGAGAGAGCATAAGCACTGAGTTTCTGGTTAGCAGACCCTCAGTGACACAGTTAGCCACTACACAGGTATACACATACAGGCCACAAACTATGAGCACTGGGCTTATGCATATTTGTCTTTTTATCTTACATGCTCTGGTACATGTCTGTATAGGTATGGCTACGTAAGCCTGCATGCTTCAAATGTCCTTTATCCTACAAGCCTCTATACTGGTAGTCTAGTATAGGAGCATTAACAAACATGAATAGGGGGTTATAACCTTGTCCCGATTAAAACTGCGGCCTTTCAGTGGCCTGAAATATGTTGATACAAAGGGTGATTGGATATTTTTATGTCATTTTCCTTTTTTAACCTACCTCTGGCACACAAAAGAAGGGTATACCAGGGTAGCTGCAATATGTTTTCTCGGTTCCCATTAAAAAAAAAAAGATATCAAAGTGCTCTGTCCATGGAGGTCGACCCCCTCCAGGTTTATAGGGTACCAGGAGGAGACCTGATGATGAAACATGGCACTGATAGAGTGTTTAAATCATAAGTGTAAGTTATACTACTAGCACTCCACTTCAGGTTCACATATCTTCGAGCTTGGGATACCTTTGTGTGGTATAGGCTAGTTTGGGAGGCCGTATCCATGGATCTTTCTTTGGTCCTCTCCTACCCCTTATGTATTTGTTCATAACAAAGTCCATCATATTCGCTGACTTCTAGGCTATTAGGCACACACAGATGGAAAGAGATTGACAGTTTGGCTGCAGCACTGCCATCCTGACCGTCACAAAGTAGGTCTGTAAACATCACTGCTGTGGTGGCTCTGCTTAAGGTGCAATCACATGCAGACACAAAGATAGAGATATTTAAAAAAATAAAAAAAGATGTTTGTGGGCAGTGTAGGGCAGAGTAGAAAAACATTGTGATTATGAATGAAATCTAGCAGAGGAGACGTGCATCATGATGGCCCTCCCACCTAGTTTTCCACTGTTGGTAAATCTAAAAGTTAGCTTATGGGTGCCTGAAAGGACAGCTGTAGAACACAGGGTGGTAGTTACTATGTGGTTCTAAGCTATAAGGGTAAGGATTTATACTTTAACTTGTGGAATTACAAAGTTTTGATATGTTCTGCTAACACACGATTTTCAAAACAAACAGGTGGCTGGCTCATATCTGTGCCTGTGCTGAGTTGGAGAAAGAGATCATGACATGACCCAAGTAGTAGTGAAAGTAGTACCTGATTTGCTGCAGTAGTCATAACTGATTTATATTATTTTCATTCACCCTTGTTTGCATGCTTTGAGGGGAAGTACTGCTCAGGTTCATCTGTACTGTTTTACATGGGATAAAGTATTCCTACTGTACATTATAAGGATACTTCGAGTCACCAAGGAGTTCAGTGACCAAATAGAGGAGAGGCCAAAGGCATTTTTGTTTAGCAGGTCATGGAACTCTGAGATGACTTAAAATATCTGTTTAATGAATGGCAGAAAATATGTTATTTCTTTTAATGCATTATCACACCATCACCCTTCCCAGTAGTCACTTAAAACCTTAGGGGAATATTTTCTAATGGTTCACACACTGCATGGTAGCAAGCAAAGTTGCTGCGCTGCTTTGAGTGAACAAGAGACAGCTTAACAGTGCCATGTCTGCTAAAGTATGGTGCTGCTCAGCTCTCTGTATATCGTGTCATATTCAAGGCTACGTAGTGCCAATGCAGGCACTCTTTCACCATGATGGACAGGATTGTTTTTGTGCGGAAAGCACAAAAAACAATCCTAAGAGGCAAAATCCTCATTCATTGTGCGATGCTGACTGCATCACTGACAGAATAAAGAAGTAACAAGGAGAAATAGACATATTTCTCCTTGTTACACCATGGTAAGGGTGTTTTCAGTAAATCAAGGACTGCATGAGATACGATGGGTGGAATCACAGGAATGCTCATCGTCCATCCATGGAATGCCTACCACTACTAATTGTAACTCACACCATGGTTGGGGTGACTTCAGTAAATGTGGCATTGCATTAGATACCATGAGTGGAATCACAGAAATGCTAATGCTCCACCCATCAAATACCTACCACTAGTAAATGTAACGCAATGCAGCACATGCAGCCACATTGTATTTTACTTCTTTATATAACCATGCAATGCAGAACGAAGTAGCCCTTACATGGATTTCTAAATCTTACTTAACCCTTTCAATTGCCTTGTTTCGCCTTGCACAATAAAAGCACAATGCAAAGGCTTAGTAACTCTGAGCCACAGTAGCTTGCTTTTTAATGTTTATTGTAGAAACAATAAAAAGTAGAATCTGTATGGAGAAATTAAACACATCAAAAAGCAGTAAGATGCTTTTGATAACAATATTAGAATCAATTTAGGATAAGACCAGTTAGAAAAATGCTGTTGCTCAGATTGTGCAGAAATGTTATCTTCCTTCAGTTACCTTTACCATGGACAATATTGCCAGAAATAGCTCCTTCCTAGTGATCACTTTTTCTTTTTAGAGAAATATGTCAGACGAAGAAAAGCCTGTTTTCATTTTCCTTTTTTCAAACTGAAGCTGTCATTATTTCGTGTAACCTGCCTTTCACTCAGGCTGCTCTCTCTGGAAGGAGGAATCGTGAGATCAAAACTAACCTGTATTAACTTATTAGAGTCAACTAACAAGTCATTTTTTTAATTACTGGTGTTTTTATTACAGGTGACGTCACCAGCAATAAGGAATTTATGAGACAGGGGGCCTGATTTAAAAAAAAGTGGTGCTGCTCTTAATGCAGTGCCACTTTTCATGCTCCCCTTATCGCCCCCCAATGCCACCATACATGTGCCATATGTACGGGGCACAATGGCAGTAGTTAGAAGAACTAGTGTCAATCTTTTTTATGCTAGTTAGGAGCTTTGCAGGATTAGCATAAAAAATGTTAATGCTAACCCTGCAAAGCCCATTGAGGCCCATTGTTAACAATGGTGTGCCTCCTTTTAATGCCGGCTCTCAGCAGGCGTTAAAAGTGTAGAAAAATATGACACAAAGAAATCTCTTCAATTTCTTTGCCCCATTTTTTCGCCCTCCCCAACGGGGGGAATGCCCACTTTGCATACATTCTGCCTAGCACAGGCATAATGTAGTGCAGAGTGTTGCAAAGTGGTACAATGCATGCATTGTGCCACTTTGTAAATTTGGTGCAGCAATTTTGGCCTCTTTGGGCCACATTAGCGTAAAAGAAATGACACTAATATGGTACAAGGAGGCGCTAGCGGCTCATAAATATGCTCCAGGATTTATAGAAGCATTTGAGGGTTCATGTTTTGTACACTCCTTTCTCATTACCCATCTGCTTATAGGACAGAGCTCTAAATGGCCCTTGGAACACTGCCCAAAAACTGAAGATGAATACACATGACACTGGTCCTCATAACTCAAGTCTTCATACCTGAGAACAACATCAATTATCCTTTTCACGCACCATTTCGTGTGCCATCTGTCCCTAATGAACTGGCTCTTGATCACTTCTAATATTTTTTTTTCGTTTAAGAAGGCTGTGTATATACGAAGGATATATGCGGACGAAAATACAATTGCACAAAAATATTTTTTTTTCCATTTCAAGAGAAAAGTATTTCGAATCTAGTGTAGATGACAATTTTTTCTCATTAAGACTTTTCCTTTGACTTTTCAGAGAAACCACGAGAAAAGTGAGAAGTACAGTATTATTGAGTATTAGGTGCCATACAAGTTTTTTTCATTTCATTTTATTTGTTGAGTTATCTAGGTGGGATTACACTATATTATTTACTGGCTCGAGCTACGGAAGCTTTCACAAGATATCTTAAGGCGTTATCATCTTTAAATCCCCTATTGCAAGTAGGCTCAGCGTTGTCTCGACTGTCAGAGTGGTCTGAATTATTCCCTGCTACATCTAGAGGTCATTTGGCAATACATCCTATTCCCAGAGTGAAGCAGTCTCAGCCAAGTCTAAAAACTGTATGTGGTATTCAACATCTTCTTTAAATTTAAGTCTGAATAGTTTTCTTCATAAGAAGCTTCTGAGGCTGCAACGCTGCCTAATGGCGACACTGTATTTTCAGGTTCAAAAACATTATCGTCTGCGTAGAGAACGATCGATGTTTCATTCTTTGCAACCATTTAAGGGTGTGACCTGAGGCCCGGATAATTCACTATCATCGCGTCAACAGCCCAAACACGCCGTAACCTTTTTATTTATTCGTACATCTGTGGCTATTGTGAAAAAAATAGCGACCAATTCCCTCGAACTATGCTTTTGTCGGTGCGGAAGCAAATCATCTGCAACCTAATTATACAGGATGTTATTATTTACGGATTCGTCTTGGGTTAAAAATGTTTTTTGGATTCTAATGTCAAGCACTGCAGTTCATCCTATATTCATTGAATGTGACCTGGGTGCTTGACTATATTGTCAAACCAAACCCTCAAACATTTTAGTTCATTCTATTTTAGCCTGGTTCTGCTTCCTAATAATACAATTGAGGATGTGGACCAGGCTTCTCTAATAAGTAGATTGTGAACTACTGGTAGGTCTCCAGCTACATGTAAGTAGATTATCTATGTGTAACACTCTGAAATTGATTAGTAGCTTTTGATTAGTTCAAAAAATAGATGGGTACCAACATTACCAATCAATTGATGAGAGGAAAATTAGCGCATTTTTAGAACTCATGAGTTGACGTTTGGGGGGAAAAAAGTGTTGTATTTCCAGAATATATTTAAAACTAATATTGGAGTGATATAAACGAAACAATATTCGGGTGTCTTATGACTAATATTAACTTGGTACTTGGGGCATTGCAGCTATGGTTGTTATGTGCTACCCAGTCATTCCATCATGACAAAGTATTTTTTACATCACTGCCAGTAACCATGTGATGAACTGACTTGATCGCTGCTGGCATTCTCACAGGTGGTAGCCACTAATGTAATATTGTATTGTGTGGCTACTATTACATCTGTCGTAATATTGGTCACTTTAGGATTTTTTTGAGAACTTAAGATGCTCCAATTACAGAAAAGGTTGAAGACCCCCTGAGCTAGACTGTGGAGTACTGTAGCATTGGTTAGTCTACTCTACCTCTTGACTGGAGGGTGGGATTCACATTGAACCGGGACCTTTTTGGAGGGTCTTCCCCAGTTTTTTTACCTTCTGTTGGAACCTATTTTTGTTAATATTAGGATTTTAAGCACCTTTTCCCTGCTAACCAGTCACAAAGTGATTGTGCTCTGTCACTAAAACATGGCAGAAATGTCACTACTAATTGGTTCATTTCATTTACGCGTAAGTCCCTAGTTAATGGTACCAAATATACCCAGGGCCTTTCGATTAAATTCTACTAGTGGGCCTGCTACAGTAAACAAAAAGTGATGGATGGAGTACTTTAATTAATCTCAGCTACTTGTAATTACTTGAGGTGGCATCACAATAAATTGTTATTTTGCACACCATGCCACCTCAGTTTGGAACTAGCAACACGCAAATCAGTCCTTATTAGAAATGGGTTCTTTGGTTGGCAGTCAGGTTACCCCTGTCCAAGCAAGTCACACACAATCCAAATTATCCTGTGCCCACCCTCTGGTAGTTTGGCACTGAGCAGTCAGGCTTAACTTAGAAAGCAATTTGTAAAGTATTTGTGCAATAATTCATGCAATAACACAGTATAAACACCACAAAAATACACCACACAGGTTTAGAAAAACATAGAATATTTATCTGAGTAGACTAAGGTCCAAACGATCAAGATTTGATAAATACAAGTTGAGATATCACTTTTATAATGATAAATAGAGTACTTAGTTCTTAAAAAGCAATGTGTCTCTTGCAAGCACAAAGTACCTGATTTACGTCCAGAGGAGGAGATGCATGGAAAACAGGGAGGAGTGCGTTGCTTTCTCCAGGATACACACAGATGATGCATCAATGATTTTCCATGCAGCAAGGGCTTTGCATCAATATCCGGCACGCAGACTTGGATCCTCTTCGGGTTGCAGGGTATTTGGACACCCTGGGGACTATGTGGAGAAATCCTGGGCATGAAGCACTAAGTCACAGGAGCAGCATCGATCTGATAGGTGATGCAGGGAAGTTTCTGTTGCACGGCAGGTGCTGCGTCAGTTCCTCTTGCAGGAAGTCTGGCTGCATCGTTCTAGATCGGCTATGCATCAATCCAGTGGGTCGTGCGTCAGAGTTCCAGTCGCAACCCCGGGGCTCCATTGATCTCCAGTCAGGGAGCTTGGCTGCATCGCTCTGGTTCAGCATTGCGGTGCAGTGATTTTCTCACCGCAGGGCAGGCTGTACGTCGATTCCTGCAGGCCGTGCAGCAATTTTCCCCGCACAAGGAGTTCTTTGCAGAGATGAAGGGGGTTATTCCAACTTTGGAGGAAGTGGTAATCCGTCCCAAAAGTGACGGTAAAGTGACGGATATACCACCAGCCGTATTACGAGTCCATTCTATCCTATGGAACTCGTAATACGGATGTGGTAAATCCGGCACATTTGGGACGGATTACCACCTCCTCCAAAGTTGGAATAACCCCCGAAGTCTTTTTGGCCCTGAGACTTAAGGAAACAAGAGGCAAGCTCAATGAAAGCCCTTGGAGAGCACTTCTCAGCAGAGCCAGAGGGCAGCAAGGCAGCAGGGCAACAGTAAGGCAGCAGTCCTTTACAGCAAAGCAGTCAGGTGAGTTTTCTGGGCAGCCAGGCAGCTTCTCTTAGAAGGTTGCAGGTTCTGGTTCAGAGTTCCTTTCCCAGTAGGTATTTTGTCAAGAAGTGTCTGAGCTGGTGGGGTCAGAGACCTGGTTTAAATACCCAAATGTGCCTTTGAAGTGGGGGAGACTTCAAAGAGTGGCTTAGAAGTGCGCACTGTCCCCTTTCAGTTCCATCCTGTCTGCAGGGTTCCAGTAGGGGGGTTGGCAGTCGATTGTGTGGGGGCAGGCCACTGTCCTTTCAAATGAAAGTGTCAGGCCCTCCACCCTCCCAGCCCAGGAAAACCCATTCAGTATGCAGATGTGTGCAGGTGTGACTGAGCATCCTGTGTTTGTGGTTGTGTGAGTGAAATGCACAAGAGAGCTGTCAACTAACCTAGCCAGATGTGGATTGTAAAGCACTAAAGGATTTAAGTGCAGAGAAATGCTCACTTTCTAAAAAGTGGCATTTCTAAAATAGTAATATTAAATCCAACTTCACCAGCAAGCAGGATTTGGTATTACCATTCTGTCCATACTAAATATGAGCCTGTCACTCCTTTCAGATCAGATTCTACCACTCAAACAGTATACGAGGGTTGCCTTAATGCTATCCTATGAAAGGAGCAGGCCTCACAGCAGTGTAAAAAAATGTTAGGAGTTTTACACTACCAGGACATATAGAACACTTAGAGCCTACCTTAGGGGTGACTTCTATGTAGAAAAAAGGGAGTTTTAAGGCTTGGCAATTACCCTTAAATACCAAGTCGAAGTGGCAGTGAAACTGCACACACAGGGCTTGCAGTGGCAGGCCTGAGACATGGTTAAAGGCTACTTATTTGGGTGGCATAACCAGTGCTGCAGGCCCACTAGTAGTATTTAATTTACAGGTCCTGAGACATGTAGTGGACTTTGCTAGGGACTTACAAGTAAATTAAATATGCCAATTGGGTATGAGCTAATGTCACCATGTTTTAGGTAGACAACATATGCACTTTAGCACTGATTAGCAGTCCTAAACCCAGCTAAAATGAAGTCAGAAAAAGAGAAGGAGGAAGGTAAAAGGTTTGGGGGTGACCCTGCAGAAAGGCCATTTCCAAAAGTCCTGATCCTGTTCTAATGGTAACAGTCCAACCCGAACTGCCAAGCCAGGTAATCCCTGAAACAGAACACAAGCAACCCAGGACCAGGTACACCCTAGTTATGAGCTCATTAGCCACGTATAGCTTGGTTCCAGTAACATAGTGTGCATGCGATCCACAGATGACAGGAATTCTCAAACACATTTAACAAGTAATGGGTCAAACTGAACATAAAAGAAGGAAAAACGTAAATCTCAACAAAGAAAGAAACCCCCCCCAAAAAAATATCAATGAGATTGATCATCATACTATAATCAATGATAGGTGCTCCAAGTGACGGCGCAATGTAAGTGACAATCAGTGAGCTATATACTATAGAAAGGTTACAAACAATTTGGTATTTACAATATGTGCAATAGGCAGGTCCCCCATTGGGTGTCTGAAAGAATCAATCATTAACTCAATGATAAGAGCATTTGAGTTTAGAGGTCCTTCAATTAGATATGGATAGGCCCATGAAATGTTGATATTTTAACCCCAATTAAGACAAATTATCCGGGGTCTTCATCAATCAATCAATCAGTGCTTGTAAAGTGCAACTACTCACCCGTTAGGGACTCAAGGCGCTGGGGGGGAGAAGAGTAGAGTATACGGGTGAGGTGGTTATTAGAAAAGCCATGTCTTCAGTCTCTTTGTGAGGCTGAGGAGGGAGGTGGTTTATCTGATGTGGAGAAGAAGGGTGTTCAAGGCGGTGGCTGCGAGGTAGGAAAAGGAGCGTCCTCCTGTTCTGGTTTTCCTGATGCAGGGTACTTCTGCAAGAGAGAGAGCTGGGCTGAGCGTAGGGCCCCATGGGGTAAGTGGAGTTTGAGTTGCTGGTTCAGGTATGCTGGTCTGGTGTTGTGGAGGGCTTTGTGTGCTTGGGTGAAGATCGTGAAGCTGAGTCTTTTTTCTATGGGAAGTCAGTGCAGCGTACGTAGGTGTTGCAAGATGTGGCAGTGTCGGGGTAGGTCGAGGATCATTCTGGCTGCGGCGTTCTGAAGGTATTGTAGCTTGCAGGTGAGCTTCTTGTTGATTCCGGCATAGAGTGTGTTGCGGTAGCCCAAACTGCTAGTTATCAGGGCATGTGTGATGGTCTTTCTATGTTCAACGGGGATCCACTTGAAGGACATGCATAGGAGGCAGAGGGTACGGAAGCAGATGGAGGTGACTGAGTTGATTTGCTGGTTCATGCTGAGGTTGGAGTCCAGAATGATTCCGAGGTTGCGGGCTTGGCTGGTGGGTGTGGGCAGGTTTCCGAGGGTGGATGGCCACCAGGAGTCATTCCACGTGTTAGGTTGAGGGCCCATGATGAGTACTTCTGTCTTGTTAGTGTTGAGTTGAAGGCAGCTGTTTCTCATTCAGTTAGCGACTGCTTCCATGCCTTCGTGGAAGTTGTCTCTGGCTTTGTCAGATTAATTGGAGAGGATGAGTTGTTTGTCGTTAGTGTAGGAGATGATGTTGATTCTGTAGCTTCTGACAAGGGTGGCTAGCGTGGCCATGTAGACGTTAAATAGCATGGGGCTGAGGGAGGATCCCTGGGGGCACTCCGCAGGTGGTTGGTGTGGGGTCCCGGAGGAAGGAGGCGAGTCTTACTCATTGAGTTCTGCCAATGAGGAAGGATTGAATCCAGTTGAGGGCCTTGTCTCTGATGCCAGCTTCATGGAGTCTTCTTATTAGGGTGTAATGGGAGACTGTGTCAAAGGCCGCCGAGAGGTCTAGTAGGATGAGTGCTGCCATCTCTCCCTTGTCCAGCAGGGAGTGGATGTCGTCTGATACGGCCAAGAGGGCTATTTCGGTGCTATGGTTTTTTTCTGAATCCAGATTGGGAGATGTTGAGGATGTTGTGGCCTTCTATAAATGAGGTGAGTTGGCTTTTGACTGCTTTTTCTATGCCTTTCACAGGAAATGGAAGTAGGGAGATGGGTCTGAAGTTTTTGAGGTCGGTGGGGTCTCTTGAGGAAGGGGTTGATCTCAGTGTGTTTCCAGTCATCGAGGAAGGTGGCTGCAGCTAGTGAGCAGTTGATGGTGAGGCAGATCTTGGGGGCGATGGTGTTTGCAGCTCTGTTGAAAATGTGGGGGCATGGGTCCGTGGGGGGCCCAGGGTGCATGGATCTCATTGTTCTCAGTGTATCTTCGGTGGTAAGGGGGCTCCCAGTGGTGATTGTTGGTATGTTGGTGTCGGGTTTTGGTAGAGGTGGTTCTGTGTGTGTGCGTAGGTTGTCCTTGCTGAAACTGTTGTAGATGGTCTTGATTTTGTGATGGACATCAGGACAAGGAACTGGTGACGACCTGTAGAGTGAAAGACACAGGTAGTCAGTCTGAACTTATAAGACATCTAGGTGAGTAGGAGAGAGTGGAGAACAAAAGGATGAGTCTTAACTAAGCAGATTGATCTGAATCAACGTATAAGTAAAGAAGAATGGTTTTCACTCTCTGAACAAATGAAAGGGAGAAAGAAGGACCCATACAATTAATTAATGGGATGAATCTCCAGAGGAATGTCCAAACATGAGGCATGCTGTGGTAAGTGCCAATACAAGGCATTCCTAAGAGGTACAGTGTGGGAAACATGCACACAGAACGATGTGTGCAAAAGGTCATGTTGGGGCAGATCAAGGGGCAAGTGATTGAGTGAAAGCTCAGCCCATGTTATATTTCAAGTGAATCCTGATGACATGCAGAGCAAACCTGATGTAAATGTACCAAAGCTACACCTGTGACCCGAGATATAAAAACAGACATGTAAAAACACCCTGCATGAACCTGCCATGCTAAAAGGTGGGAGCACTAAACTATAAATCCATGCAATATAAAAAAAGGAATCCGACGGGTTTTGCCAGATTGAAGGAATATGCAATTGACTGCCAAATTAGAAGAAAAAAAATTAAAATCTGACCAGTATGGTTGTGCATGTGACAGACAAAGGGTACATGCAGGCTTTGTGTGACACACCAGGACACACTGTAGTCATAAGCACAAGTATAAAGGATCACATAATTGTCACCAAACCTGTATGGCCCAGCTACAGGAAAAATCACTGCATGTTGGAATGGGGAGAAATGTAGTAAGGCAAGTGGTACTGATACATATAACACTGCAATTTAAAAAGCAAGAGGTTCCAATGCCAAGTACGGCATATAATGCTAAATAAAAACACACATGTAAGAACAAACTAATACAATGCAGTCATTACCTTAGAAAAACACAAGTCAGCAATCCCAGAAGCGTGTGATTCCATCAGCGCAATATTCAAGAAGTAACACTCCTGAGTGAAAGAGTCTAAAAAGGGGCTGATTACATGAAGTGAAAGCTACCCACCAATCTCTGAAGCAGCGCTGCCTTCCTAATATGTAGCGGCACAAGAAAGACTCAGGCCTGCGTATCGCTTATCAACTAGACTGGTGCATTTGAAAGGGCTCAGAGGCAACCAAACGTATCTTAAAGTGAAGGGGTGTTGCGGACATGGCCAAATCTAGTATACAAATACAAACAAACCACTAACAGGTATCTGAGCCCACAATCATTTACATGGAGAGTGCCTGCACTCACACAAGTATAGCAAAATACAAATACGAGGAGGCATGGAGGCCCGTCTTGTCTATGTGGCCTGTGTGTTCAAGCAAATGAACTAGACTGATGACTGTGAGATGGTTGCTAGGCAACCCAGTATGTCTTAAGGGACATGGTGGCTTGGGAGTTTGTGCTGGACTGTTCTGATTGGAGTAGGGTCAAGACCTACTTGCATATAGCTGGGTGCAAATTAAGGTGACATGGTGTGCAAATTAACAGTGGATTGGGATGTGGCCTGAGTAATCATCATTGACTAAGATTAGTTCAAACATTCCATCTATCAGTTTTTTGTATACACTAGTGGGACTGCAGCGCTCATTGTACCACACACTAAAGTAGCACTTTATAGCATGTCTCAGTCCTGTCACTGCAGCCTGAAGTGAAACTTTAAACTGCCATTTTGACCTGGAAACCTTTCACCAAGCCTAAACTCTCTTATACAGTAGGCCCTAACAGCTTATAAGGCAGAGTGCATCATATTTAAAAAGTAGGACATGTGCTGGCAGTGAATATCTCACAAGTCATTTTTCACTATGGTAAGGCCTCTCTCTCATATTAACTACCACCCACTTACCCTATTACATTAAATAGATGCTAATTTTAGATTAAATGTTGATAGAGATATGTTGTTTACACACATTTGAATTTGAATTTTAAATTATCTTTATTGGTAAAGTCAGATTTAAGTAACTTTTCTAAAAATGGCACTTTTAAAAAGTTAGCATTTTTATGTCCCACTCACTAGTCTCTTCTGTTACTGCCCTGGGTCATTAGACTATAAATGGCTTTGCTGTTGGGATGTGTCTATTACTTCCATATAGTGTCACAAAGACGGCTTAGATGTAAATAGGATGGGCCATCATGATAGGATGGTTGAGCAGGATCAGTACCCAGAACCACTTATCCTACAGATGACTTTGCCTCCTGCACACACAAAGGAATTTGATACCTGGCCTGCTTTGTCTTTTGTCGCCTCGAGACCGTTTGGATCCTTAGGTTAGCACAGGGGGACAAATATGGAGCTATGGGTATAGCACCATTTTTTAGATGAAAACACCTACCTTGCATCTCATTGACGCAAGGTAGGTGAGAGCATCCAAAAATGGTGCAAACTCCCATATTTTGCTGTTAGAATATAAATGTGGAGTTAGGTTTGCGCCACATTTGCATTAAAAAACTGATGCAAGTTAGGCACAATTGAAGTATAAATATGGGCCTAAATATTTAACAATAATGACAGGAGTCAAAGATCCAATGTAATATGATTGAGGCATACATCACCCAGTGGTTTATCTGATATTGTTCCAGTGTTAATGTAGCAACACATTTCAACAAGGGCAATTGCCATTCCTTTGTGTTCTGTCTTCATTACAAATAACCCAAACAGCTCATTTGAGATATGCTTATTCCCTAAGCCTACAATAAACATCTTAAGGACAGTATCTGTTTTGAGAGTATAGGAATATTATCAGGGAATAGGTTCAGGGTATTTTTGTTGTCTGTAACTTCACAAAATAATCTGCCTCCCCCCTATATTGAGCTTAAATTGCAGCAGCAACCTTAGGGTTAACTTTGCTAATTTGCCACCACACAGTTTCCTGCTGCATCGATTATTTAACTTCTATGGGCCATTATGTGCTGTACTTGGACTAATTAGGGCTGATGAGCCCTAACTAGTTTGAAACTGGTATCTAACGTTTTTCATGCTTTTTACATATTAAATTCATCATTAGGCTGTACGGTGAGCATTTGACCCTCTTGTATAAATTCATATCAATTGGAATTCCCATAGCTTATTACTAGATGGAATGTTTTGTCAAGTGTAACCTGCAGAAATAGAGGAACATTCACTGTTTAGAGACAAAGTACTATCAATGCAATGCAAAAATGGGTATTACATGACACTACCCCAGCAAGAACTTGTACACATCTATTTCCCCCCTGTTGGACTTGGCCCTTTTTGCAGGGTCCTCCCCAATCTTTCTGTCTCCTGCCTCCTATTTTTTCTGACCAGTTTTTCTTGGCTTTAGGACTCTGGGCACTTTACCACTGCTAACCAGTGCTAACGTGCATATGCTCTCTGTATAAATTGTATTGTTGATTGGTTTACTCCTGATTGGCATTTTGATTTACTAGTAAGTCCCTAGTAAAGTGCATGTAGGAAAGTACCATCTTTCTTGGCATGTTACCCCCATTTTTGCCTGTATGTCAGTATGTGTTTGCCTGTCTCACTGGGATCCTGCTGGTCAGGACCAGTGCTCATAGTTTATGGCCTAATGTATGTGTCTGTATAGTGCTTAACTGTGTCACTGAGACTCTGCTAATCAGAACCTCAGTGCTTATGCTCTTTCTGCTTTACAATTTGTCACTATAGGCTAGTGATTTCATTTACCAATTTCAATTGGCACACTGGACCCACCTTATTAGTCCCTAGTATATGGCACCTAGGTACCCAGGGCATTGGGGTACCAGGAGATCCTTTTGGGCTGCAGCATTTCTTTTGCCACCCATAAGGAGCTCAGACAAACTGTTTCACAAGACTGCCACTGCAGCCTGCGTAAAATAGTGCACACATTATTTCACAGCCAAATTCACTGCACTTAAGTAACTTATAAGTCACCTATATGTCTAACCTTCATTTAATGAAGGCTAGGTGCAAAGTTACTAAGTGTGAGGGCACCCTTGCACTAGCAAAGGTGCCCCCACATAGTTCAAGACTAATTCCCGGAACGTTGTGAGTGCGGGGACACCATTACACATGTGCACTACATTGGTCAATACCTATATGTAGCTTCACAATGGTAACCCTGAATGTGGCCATGTAAGCTGTCTAAGATCATGAAATTGTCCCCCCATTCCAAATCGAGTATTGGGGAGCAAATTCCATGCATCCTGGGGGCTCCACCATGGACACCCAGTACTGCCAAATCAGCTCTTTGAGGCTTGCAATGCAGCTACAGCTGCTGCCTCCTCACAGACAGGGTTCTGCCCTCCTGGGGTCCGATGGAATATATCAACAATAAACTGTGGGGATGGTATGAACTAGGGTTACTTTCAATCGATGAATTTAAATATCTCACTGTAAAAAACCCAAATTCCCCTGTATAAACATACTTCCCAAAGTACTTAAAGGCGGTGATTTCGCCCCCGGAAGACCCATCATATCAGGCATAGATTCTCCTACAGAAAAAATGTCAGAGTTTGTGGATTCCTATTTACAGAAATTTGTTTGTAATTTACCCTTGTTCATACAGGGCAGCAAAGATATCCTTAACAAATTTGAAGATTTTACTTGGTCTGAGGATCTTATTTTTGTTATAATGGACGTGAGTAGTTTATATACATGTCTTAGTAAATCTTTTGGAATACAAGCAGTCACTTCATTCGTAAACACCAGGACTGTCAATTGTTTTGCGCACAACCAGATGCTTTTACAGATGATTGACATTATTTTGTCAAAAAAATATTTTCTACACAATAAGGAGTGATATCAACCGACACAAGGGACGGCGATGGGTTCAAAATTTGCCCCATCATATGCCTGTTTGTTCATGGGCTGGTATGAGAAAATACATGCCTGGGGCAAACATGCCTCGTCCTGGACCAACTTCATTGTTTTTTGGGGAGATATATTGATGATATTATCATCATATGGAATGGGACCATTGAACAATTGTCTATGTATCACACTTTCCTCAATCATAATCCTTACAATGTACAGCTTACTTTACACTATAGGAGAGACACTATAGACTTTCTGGACATCAGATTTTTTATAAAACAGAATAGTATACAGAGTGCTCTGTTTAGGAAATCAACAGCACGCAACAGTCTACTTCATGCCACCAGTGCCCACCCTGTTTCAGTAATTCACAATATTCCATTCGGAGAAATGGTACATGTCAGACACAATTGTAGCACTAATGATAAATTTTGTACTCAGATTCAACTTACTAAACAAAGATTTATCAACAGAGCTTTAAGGCCAAGATCGTGTCACAGGCAGCTCAACGAATTATGGATACTCCCAGAAAAGATACTTTGATTGTCAGACCCTAAAAAATTATCTGTCATTTGTGACTCGCTACACCGCTCACAGTCAGGACATCTTTAAAATACTCAAATACCATTGGCCCTTACTGACTGAAGTCCCGGGTCTCAAAGGTCATATTGCTAATACACCCAAGATTACTTATCGTAGAGGCTTAGCCCTAAGGGACCATTTGTGTCCTAGTTACATTTTTGCCCCTAGTCCCATCACGTGGCTCTCCTCCTAACCTAGGGGATTCTACACATGTCATGATTGCAACATCTGTATTTTTGGTCGTGACAAAACAAAAGATTTCTGTTACAACAATACGAAGACATTGACTATCAATCACTTCATCAATTGTAATACTAAATTTGTTGATTATGTTCTTGGATGTGTATGTAATAAAATCTATGTGGGCGTACAAAACGCTCTCTGAAAATTAGGATACAGGAACACCTTTGAGCAATCAAAAAACAGGACTTTGACTGTCCATTAACAACACATATAGCATTGGCTCATCCTAATGATTTATTGATTTGGTTTCAGTGAACTGACCACGTTCCTATTCACCCTAGAGGAGGGTACAGGGAATTGGCACTACGCCAAAGGGAGGCAGCCTGGATCTGCCGCCTGCGAGCGGTGGAATTGGGCCATAAAACTGACCATGAATTTCATTACTTTCTGTAGCTTTAGTTTCTAGGATTTCAGCAGATTGTATACATATATTGTCCTGCTTAAATTCCATGCAACCATGTTTTCCATTCTTATATGTTTGAACTGTACAATATTAGGACCAATAGTAATATTTTGATTGGACATTAACTTTACTGTTCACATGCTCCACTTGTTCTGCTTGCCAGATATCTTTGTTATTTTTGGTTACACCACCCTCTTTGGGCTAATCTGCTCTTCTCTTGACCCCTCTTTTATGTTATTCCTGCAATCATTTACAATTCTTTGGCACATCCACTTTTTACTCACTTTTCTTCTTGTTTCTCCTTTCTTTCTTTCCTTCTTTCCTCTTTTTCTAGTCCTGTTTGATTTGACTCCCCCCTTCTTTCTTGGATATCCTCTCCAACCAGTAGGTTTTTCTCCTTGCGAGAATTTCTCGCAATACACCCTTTTTTTGCTTAATAATAAAAATCAAATATCACTTATAAAAATTAAAATGTTTTGCTTATAATACTTCTGGGTTTTCTGAACACCGTTTTTGGTATTGCTATTTACTTCACCTTTCGATCGTTTTGAACTTTACTACAGCCCCAAGATGGCCGCTGCAATAGTCCTTTTTCTATTTTTGTTTTTTTTATCAGTACCCGAATTTCCGGGTTCTATGTAATTTATTTAAGACACCTGCGACAGGGGCGCCCGTCTGGTTCACTCTTCAGGACTGGCATAATAATCGTGCCAGCTCCGCATTTACTTTAACGGTCGCTCGGACTACGTTATTCCACACTCCGGACGTGAATACTTTTGGCTACTTGCCTCACTGGTAAGAAGTTTTCTCTCCCCTTTTTTCTACATTTCGTTTCACTTATCATTATGGTGGTATGTCGCTCCACACTGTGGAGCGTTTACAACTAAATGTTCTACTCGATTGATTTCAAATAGCGTTTTATCAACATACTTTCTGGTATTTGAACCCCGTTTCTTGTACACACCGGACAATGGCTTTTTGGATATTTTTTCATCTTATTCCGGATTTCATATATTTTTGTTACAATGAGATTTAGTTTTTGACTTTTCTGCCGCCCGCTTATTGTTTTTTCGTGTTACCCTTTTCTTGTTCATTGTTAATACTTGCCTCGCATATGTATTTTCGTTTCCCTGGGTCTAAGTGCGGACACTGGTCACCTTTGGAGCCCGTTTATCTGAGTAAACCTAGTGCATTTCATTTAGATTAGGGAATCATTTCTTTTTCCCTTTCCCTTTACTTTCAGTCCTTTTATATTTTACTTTACTTTGTTTTGACTCATGAGTGTTTCTCTTTCGCCAGGCACTATACGTACTGCTATCTTTTTTGTCCTTTGCAATCGACTGGACTCTGCTGTGGTATGCTTAACCATATATGTATTATCTCCTATACGTTTCTTGTTTTTGTTTTTTCAGCACAGGGTGATATCCTGTATCCACTTGTCTTTTGAAATATGGATATTTTTCTTTTTCTTTTCATATTTTTTCGCACTTGCTCACTCTTTTGATGAGTCTATCCTTTTCGCATGTTTATTCTTCACTTGGGGCTCTCATATATATACTTGGTTCAGGTTTTGGATGACACATGCCACTTTATATCCTTACTATCTTCAACATGTGCGTATCTGAATGCACTTATGATCGTTGTGCACTCTTGTTCGGCTTCACCATGCTTTCTATTGTGTTGGTACATAGTATTTCTCCTGTTTACTTTTCCATCTCAAACCTTTTTTATGTAATTGGGCTCTTGTAATTGAGAGCATATTGTACACATTGTTCTCATGTTATATTACAGCCCTGAAGAAGCCCCTGCAGTGGGCGAAACACGTTGGATGTTCATCCATTGTTTCACATGCTTTATTTACGGAACTGTGAAAAAACAAAGCATTGGACTTGCAAAGAAGCATTAAAAAGCAAGAATTATTCATCTGCAACATTGGAGCACTGGACTTTCTTTTCAATTTATACAACGTGTGTACTTGTGTGATGGTGCACCGCTTTTTTGGGCTTCCTTGAGTAGGGCTAGTTTAGCCTTTGAGGCTTCCTTTGCAGCAGGAGCCTTGGTGGAGCTGCACGCCTATGTTGATTACAAACTAGTATGCATATACTTTGTTTTTTGAATTATTAGGTACTCACAGGTATAGGTGCGTTGTCTATGAGCTTGCTGCAATTTGTCTTCTTGTTACACCCTCTCCCTTTGGAAATAGGTTGTTTCAGGTTGGGGAGGGGTAGCCTCGTCCAGACTCTGGAAATGCTTTGAAGGGCACAGATGGTGCCCTCCTTGCATAAGCCAGTCTACACCAGTTCAGGGACCCCTTGTCCCTGCTCTGGCACGAAACTGGACAAAGGAAAGGGGAGTGATCACTCCCCTGTCCATCACCACCCTAGGGTGGTGCCCAGAACTCCTCCAGTGTATCCCAGACTTCAGCCATCTTGCTTTGCAAGGTGTGGGGGCACTCTGGAGGGCTCTGAGTGGCCAGTGCCAGCAGGTGATGTCAGAGACCCCTGCTGATAGGTCCTTACCTGATAAGGTAGCCAAGCCCCATCTCAGGGCTATTTAGGGTCTCTCTTGTGGGTTCTCTTCAGATTCTGCTTGCAAGTTTCTAGCAGGAATACTCTGCAACTACTACTTCATCCTTTGATCCTGAATCAACCGCAGCCTGCTCCAGGAACCACTGTAACAGCAACAAAGTATCCACACGGGATACCTTTCCTCTGCAACTTCATCTCAGGCCAGCAACTGCAACAGTTTCCACAGTGTGCACACTCTGAACACTCCCTGTCTGCACCCTGCACCATAAGGACCAAAGAAATAATATCCCATGGGGTGATGGAGTCACTCCCCTGCTGAAGCAGGCACCTTCTAAGTTGACGACCGGTTCTCTTGGACTCCTCTCCTGATGACGAGTGTACTCTTTGGAACACAGAGGGTGGACCCCATCGACACAGACTGTCCTGAGGTTCTGCTGTCACAATTTGGAGGAGGTAAGACCTTGCAATCCCCCAGAATGACAGTACCCCTGTGCACCGCATCTTCTTCACCCCCTGAGGTTCTGTGCACTATTTGTAAACTTCCTTTATGCACAGCCTGGCCCAGGTCCCCAGCACTCTATCCTGTGATGCTCAACTTGCTGAGTTTTTCTCTGGTGGCGTGGGACCTTCCTTTGTAGTGCTGCGCCAACCGCATTTTGCACCTCCTTTGTCCTCATGTCCCGGAACTCATGTGGGTGCTATCTGGTGATCTGAGGGTTCTCTGAAGTGCTGAGAGCCCCCTCTACCTCTTCACACAGAGCTGAGGCCCCGAGGTGTCTCCTTGGCCCAGATAGCACCTACTTGACAGGAAACACGACTTTGCCACAACCAAGGCTTGTTGGAGGAATCCTTTGCCAAATCTCGCCTGCATCCATCTTCACGATGTGGGACATCCAGTGCATTGTGCAGGAACCCGCTGACATCTTCCTAGGGTGCATTTCTGCAGTCTTCATCCAACCGGGGACTCTTCTTTTGCACCCTCTTCTAGGTTGACAAGGGCTCCTGCCCTTCCTGGAACTTCTTTCGACTTCTGGACTTGGTCTCCTTCCTCTTCAGGTCTTCAGGTCCAGGAATCCACCATTTGTTGTTTGCAGTGTTGGTTGGTTCTTGCAATAACTCTAATCACGACTTGTAGTGTCCCCCAAGGAAACTTGCAGTACTTTACTTCTGCTTTTCTGGGATCTGTGGTGGGGTAATTTACTTACCTTTAGTGTATTCTTACTCTCCCAGCAATTCTGCACACACTACACTTGCTAGGGGGGAATTCGTGATTCGCATTCCACTTTCTTAGTATATGGTTTGTGTTGCCCCTAGACCTATTTTCTCCCATTGTATTCTATAGCATTTCCTATTGTTTGCACTATCCTATGTCTAATTACTTGCCTTATTTTGGTGTCTAGTATATATATTGTGTATAATACTTACCTCCAGATATTTTTGGTACTGTGTCACTCAAGTAAACTACCTTTATTTTTGGTAACACTGAGTATTGTCCTTACTTGTGTATAAGTACTGTGTGACTATAAGTGGTATTGCAGGAGCTTGTCTCCTAGTTCAGCCTAAGCTGCTCGGCTATAGCTACCTGTATCAACTTAAGCTCCTAGAACACTACTACATTTCACTAATAAGGGTTAACTGGACCTGGTGAAAGGTGTAAGTACCCAAGGTACCCACTACAAACCAGGCCAGCCTCCTACAGTGCACTAGAGGTGATCAGGGCCTGTAACTCAAATGCTAGAAGTGGGCCTGCAGTACTGGTTGTGCCACCCCTATTAGTAGCCCTATAAACATGGCTCAGACCTGCCACTGCAGTGTCTGTGTGTGTAGATTTAAAGTGCCAATTCAACTTGGTCTGTGTATCTTTTGCCAGGCCTAAACCTTCCCTTTTTATTCATGTAAGGCACCCCTAAGGTAGACCCTATGTAGCCCCATGGGCAGGGTGCAGTGTATCTTAAAGGTGGGACATGTACTTATGTGTTTTACATGTCCTGACAGTGAAATACTGCCAAATTCAGTTTTCACTCTTCCAAGGCCTATCTCTCTCATAGGTTAACATGGGGGCTGCCCTTAAGTGTGATTAAAGCACAGATTCCCTTTAGAAGCAGATAGACATGTGGAGTTTAGGGTCCCTGAACTCACAATTTAAAAATACATATTTTAGTGAAGTTGGTCTTTAGATTGTGAGTTTGAAAATGCCACTTTTAGAAAATAGGCATTTTCTTTCTTAAACCATTCTGTGACTCTGCTTGTTTGTGGATTCCCTGTCTGGGTCAGTTTGACGTTTGGGCTGCTTGCACCTCTCCTCTGGACAGTGATCCAAAGCGAGCTGGGGTGTAGCCTGCATATCCTGATGGGCCATCTGGGCTGAGGGGAGGAGTGGTCACTTATACTTGAAAGCTCTGTGTCTGCCCTCACACAATGCAGTTGCCACCCCCCTAGTGTGTGTCTTGGGCCTGGCCTGGGAAAGGCAGGATGTTGAAAACAACATAGACTTCTCTTGGAAGCAGGCCTACTTCATAGGAGGAAAGGGGTATAAGAAGAGCACCCAAACCCCTGAAAATCAAATTACTTCTGGAAGCAAGAGGAACCTTTGCCCAGGAGAAGAGCTGGAGAAGCTGGAGAAGCTGGAGAAGCTGAAGAAGCTGGAGGTGGAGTACTGCCCCTTTGCCTGTGACTGTGCTTTGCTGGGTTGTCCTGTAGTAGCTGCTTCTGCCTAAGAGAGGACAAAGACTGACTTTTGTGTGACTTCCCACCGGTGAAGAATCTCTAAGGGCTTGAACTGAGCTTGCCTCCTGTTGTTGAAGTCTCAGGGACAACAAAGACTTCTCTCTGCCAGCACTTGGGCTTTCTGCTGAGAGTCCTGCCTACCAAGTGGTGCCCTAACCTGTCTCTGGACCCTTTAAAGGTGCAGCTGTTGGAAAAGGACAGAAATCCAAGCAAAGACCGCCGTGCAGGTAAACCTTTGACCCACCACCCGACCCGTGACTAATAAATGACGTGCTGTCTGCCTGTGGCTGAAATCAATGCTACACCTGCATCGTGGCTGAGAGATCGATGCAACATGGCCGGAGAAATTACATGCAACACTCACAGCGGCTGCTGTTAACGACGCAATCCCCCACGTGGCACGGTTTCTTGAAATCGATCGACTGGATTTCAACATAACATCGGTGGGTGCGGAAAATCAACTCAAAGCCTCTTCCGCAATCAACACATTGCTCTCTTGCTGGGGAGAAGAAATGACGCTTGCCAACCCGACCAGAGGAGGAGCGACGCCCGGTCCCGCTTGCGAGTGAGAAATCAACGCATCACTGGCCTTTTCCAAACTCACACTCACACGTGCGGCTTTATTTTTACACAATAACAATGTTTTCTAAAGGATTTAAGACTCTTTTCTTTTTACCTTCATAACTTGACTTGTGTGTGTTTGGTTTTTATCATTCTTGGTCTTGTTTTCTTTAGATAAATATTACCTATTTTTCGAAAACTGTGTTGTGTGATTTTGTAGTGGGATTACTGGATTACTTTACACTTTGCCTCTGAATTTAAGCGTGCCTGCTCATGCCAAGCTACCAAGGGCGTGAGCAGAGGCTAACTGAGGGTGAGTCTCCTTTACCCTGACTACAGTGTGGGTCCTTGCTTGGACCGGGGGTAACCTGACTGCCAAACAAAGACCTCATTTCTAACATTGGTGACCAGCGGTTGGGATTGGACTTTTATTTGTACTTGACAGTAATTAAGTGTACACTACTATTTTCAGTGCAGACCAATACATTACCAAATAGAGTTTTTCCTTTGAGTCCTCTCGTGGCCTCCTGGATACATAGTTGATACTTTGACTCTGGTTTTTTGTTGCACCTGTGAAGCCTTTCAAGAATGGAAGTCAACTTTTGGCACTTGGAGATCTATTCAAAGAGGGAGTTAAAAGTTTTCTGTAAGGTGGGGAGGCTGGCTGTGAAGAGTAGGTCCCAAAGGTGGGTTCTTGAGACATCCCTATTTTTAGTATGAAGATGAAATGCTGGGAAGCAAACATACCAGATGATTTTGAGGAGGAGGACCACTCTAAGGAGGAGGGCAGTGGCCCTGAGAGGAGAACAGAAAGAGAGTAATGGTTCCTAGCTCAAGAGCAGAGGCTGAGAGAGCTAGATTAAGAGCTTGAGAGAGCTGAGGGGGAGAGAGCCTTAGCCTTGGGAAAATACATGTTTACAGCTGTGAAGAGCTGAAGCTGGAAGCCATTAGGGTTAAGTCCAGTTCAGATGATGGCTGCAGAAATCTCATTTTCAGTACTGAGGAAGAAGTGCCCATGCCCAGAGACCTAGTGCTCAACTTGAAGGAGGGAGTTGACACACACCAGGAGGTTTAGGGGTATGAGGTAGCTTCAGTGGTGCGCAGGGTCACTGAGGTGGATTGGGGAACTGGCATGGGGAATCATATTCCTAGTGATGGGAGGGACACTCTACTGGCTCTAGGGTAGAATGACAGGGAGAGGGGTTCCCCCATATAGAGGTACTGGTTATGGAATGTGGAGGCATCCCAGAAAAATGTGGGTTGAATGTCAGGGAAAATCAGGTACTGTGTCACGAGTCTCAGGAGGGTGATGTGGGGTACTTTTTCAAGGCTGAGTCACTGGATGGTTGGGTGAAGGGTAGTTTAGTTAACTAAAGTGAGGGGCTGTG
The DNA here is from genome assembly GCF_031143425.1 of Pleurodeles waltl. Classification (NCBI taxonomy): domain Eukaryota; kingdom Metazoa; phylum Chordata; class Amphibia; order Caudata; family Salamandridae; genus Pleurodeles; species Pleurodeles waltl. Next base: position 334,161,323 of record NC_090444.1, on the reverse strand, counting down.
TGATGTGACTGCATGAGAGCATATATCCAGTCCATGTTTTCCAGAGCTATGCCAACACCAGGTGGAGTGTGCTTTCTCTGGCCCCAGGGAACTTGCATGAGAGGCAGACCTGTGGGTGATTCCCCGAGAGTCTGAAAAGGCATTTGGGGGTGCCCCTAAGGGGAGTGGTCTAGGTGTTTCCCAACCAGGTGAGGTGGGAAAGGCTTGCAGTGTCCAAAGTAGGTCCCAGTGTAGTGGGATGGGTGAGCGGTCCCCTGTCCTGTCTCCGAGGAGAGGGAATTGGGGTGGGATGAGTCCCAAGGTGCCCGAGATCCAGTCCCAGGTCCTAGAGGGTTCCATGAGTAAACACCGGGAGGGGAGCTTAGCCTGTACCATAGGGTCATCTGCTGAGGGAGTCCCTATAGTGTCAGGAGAACTTGTGGGGGCAGCTGTAGCCAGCGTCCCACCAGTTCTGGTGTCTGGAAGTACCACTACTATTGAGGGGGTGCAGAAATCCATACAGAGGGTTGAGAGGGGGTTGTGGGCTCCAGCGGACAGCCTGGAGAGCCTGGAGAGTCAGGGGTTAGCTCTGAGTTCAGAGCACCACAGGAGTGACCTTGGTTATACCATTTCTGTGCTGGGGGGAACCAGGCTCTGCCAGATGGGCAGAGGTCAGGGGACCAGCGCCAGCCAGACTCTCATGTGGCTCTTAGCAAAGGTGTTTCCCTTGTAGGTGTGCTTGGCAGGAAGTCCTGGGTTGCCAGGCATTGGTACAGTCTGAGGGTACAGACCCTAGACCAGAGGGTAAGGTGCAGAGGGTAGACCTGTGTTGTGTCATTTTGTAGTGGGTTCACTGGATCACTGTGTGTGTTGGTACAAGTACTTTACACATTGCTTCTCAATCAATCAATCAATCCAAAAAAGTTTTAGAGCGCGCTACTCACCCGTGAGTGTCTCAAGGAGCTTGGGGGCTTCTGAAGTTAAGCCTGCCTGCGTATGCCAAGCTACCAAGAGGGTGAGCAGGGGTTAACTGAGGGTGAGTCTACTTACTCTGATTTGAGTGTGGGTCCTTGTTTGGAAAGGGGGTAACCTGACTGCCAACCAAAGACCCCATTTCTAACACTCCCCTTAATTCATGAGGTAGCCTCATTATGCAAAATTGATTACCAATGAAAGTGGTAAATGCAGAAACAATTAGAAATGATGGAATGACAGCTTTTGTATATATGGTTGTTTTTTAGTTCACTCCACTGTTGTGGGTCCACAATATCAATGTTTAGTGTATGCTTGGAGTAGCCTTAGTCTCTAAGACACTCAAGACAAAACATTCTGCAGAGGATCATATAAAATGTTAGATTTTTCCACTAATCCATTGGTTAGTACCTGATAATTACAAACAGTTCTTTTTAAAATGCATGTCATGCTTTTGAACTGGACCACAACCCTTTAAGAGAAAACTTTTTTCATATATAGGAGAATCATATTGAAAATATTTTTTTGTGGTTGTGAAGCCTACTTTGTGGACTACATTTTACAGTACGTCTTTTGAAGTTTAGCCCTGGCAGATTGTGACTTATCGTGGCATTGTTTTTCATTATCAAAAACTTCATCATACATCACTATGCCCCAAATCAACTATTAGGGCTATAAGCACTGTCAGTGATAAAAAGGAAAATAGCCTTGACCTTTATAATAACCAGAGGACTAAAGAGGTAGTTAAGTCATCATAAACCAACATGTAGCTTTCAGAATGGCATCCATCAATCAACTAAAATGTTGTACCTATGTGAAGTTACATAGGTGCCAGTATTTTGCACAGACATATTCACAAATGGGCAAAATGTCAGTTTGCTTTTACTGCCATCCTTCCTGTAGACTCCAATATACAGATAAATGTTTGTATATGTGAGGAAATATATGATGTGGAATACATTTTATAACTCCCAGGACAGTTTTGTATATGAGCTCTCTCTTTCAAAACAGAAAGTTGTTTCTTAGAGTCCACCTCCTAATATCACTACTTGTCTTGCTCAATGCTGCTGTGAATATGTTTCTATCACCTGTAATATGTCTCTAGGCTGCATATGGTGTAAATATCAGGCTACTGTGTTAATGGTGTTGTAATGACCTTGTGTACAACTTTGTACTAATGGTTAATGCTATGGTTGACTCTTGTCAATGCACTGATTAAATGATCAGAGAGTTGATGCACAGGGTATGTGTCTCTCTAAGTCTTCTTGAGACCTAGCATGTCCTTGTAACACTAAGGGCCACATGTATGAACATTTGGAACTGTGATTTCCTAATTGCGATTCCATGTGAATCGCAATTAGGACATCACAATTCCAAATGTATGAAATTCCATTAAGTTTTTTGGGTGATTCCTGGGGGGTCACAAATAGACCTACCTCATTAATAATAATGAGGTAGCTTTTAGAATTTGTCTAAATCAAATAATGAAAGAGAATCAACATAAGGTCTACTTGTAAAGTAAGCAAACAGTCAAAATCAAAGCATGGTTTAGCAAGAGGACTGACATAGAGTCTGCCTCCAAATAAAGAGCCAAAAAACAAGCACATTTTCCAAAATCATCATTGCTTATAGGGTTTTAGGCAGATAATCCTCACACTCGACAGGGGGTAAAATTTCATGTTACAGCTGGATTAAGAAAGATACATATGTATTGACCAACTGCTTCTCAGATACACCAGATACATCAAATAGGTTACAAGTAGGTAACATGAACTTTGCTGCATATTAATAAAACATAATATTATGTTCAGAGCACAAGTGACTCGATCATTCAGGCATGGGCAAAAGGCTTTGATTATTGCAAGACAAAGAAACATTATTTTTATCAATAAACAGACACTATGTAGAAAGCTTCTACTTGGCTTAGTTTTCTGAAATTGAAAAGCACACATAAACATGCATGTCAAGAGATTTGTTCGCGTAAAATAAAAGTGCTCATTTCTTTTCAAAATCTGACTGTCGGCTTGTTATATTGGCAGCAGCCTAATTATAACTGTAGACCATTCAGCTGTTATCACACTCCACTATCTTTAAAAAATTGGGGTATTAGTTGAAAGTGGTACCTTCCTCTAGTAATATCAACAACCCTCGCCACCCTTTGAAAGGTGAACCACTACAGTCCCTAAAGAATCCTGAGCTCAATCACCAGATAACTACGGAACACAGGAACCAGGTCTTACAAAGTGGAAATCTGTGAAATATCTATGCAGCAGAAAAACAGTAATAAGGTTGAAGCACAACAAAAGAAAATCCCAAACCAAAAAATAGAGAAGGCTTTAACCCCTTCACAGCCAAGGACGTAACTGTCACGTCCTTGACTGCAGCACTGTGCAACCGTTACGTCCTTGGACCGGCTCATGGGGGGAGTGCTAGCACTCCCCTATTGAACCTCGCCTCCATGCTCCCAGGGCAGGGATGGAAGGGGATGGAGGGATCGGACAGCAGAAATGCCCACTAGACACCAGGGAGTTTTTTGTTTTAAAAAAAAAATTACTTACACATAATGGGAGCAGCCCCATGGGCAAGGGCCATTCCCAAGGGGGGCAATTTATTCTAAGGCCATTTCTGCCCCCGAGGGCATATCAGCCTATTCTAATTAGGCCGTCTGCCCCGGGGGAGCAGAAACTGCTAGACACCAGGGATTTCGTTTTTTTGGTCAGTTCCAAGCGAGGGGAGGGACCTCTTAGGCAAGGGTTGCTCCCTTGGGAGGCAAATTTATTTTAGGACATTTCTGCCCTCCTTGGGGGCAGATGGGCCTATTGTAATTAGGCCTATGTGCCCCCAAGGTGGGCAGAAACCTCTAGGCACCAGGAATCTTGTTTTTTTTTTTTTTATGTGGGGAGCGAATCCTTAGGTAAGGGTCTCTCCCCTTGGGGAAAAAATATTTTTAGGCCATTTCTGCCTCCCTTGGGGGGCAGATCAACCAATATGTATCAGGCCAATCTGCCCCCAAGGAGGGCAGAAACCACAAGACACCAGGGATTATTTTTTTTTGCGTCAGTTTCACGTAATGGGAGTGACCCCTTAGGCAATGGTCGTTCCCCTGGGGGGCAAATTTATTTTTATTAGGCTGATCTGCCCCCAAGGGGGCAAAAACCACCAGGATCCAGGGATTTTTTTTTCTGCCTATTTCATGCAAGGGAAGTGACCTCTTAGGCAAGGGTTGCTCCCCTGGGGGGGGGATTTATTTTAGGCCATTTCTGCCTCCCTTGGGGTCAGATCAGCCTATTTCTATTAAGCTGATCTGCCCCCAAGACTACTTAGGCACCAGGGATTGGTGTGTCTATGTGTGTGTGTTTTGTTTGGGTGAGCCTCCCCTTGGACAAGGGTCTCTCCCGATGGGGGCATATTACTGTTGCAGATCAGCCTATTTTTGGGAGAAAGCACACCAGAGACCAAGGAAGACTTTTTCTTTTTAAAAAGAGGGTGGGGGTACGGCAATACCCCCAACCCAAATAAATGGGGCCAAAGTTGTTCTGGCCACCGGTGGGTAGATGAGGCAAATACCCCCGATCCACTCGCCAGGGGAGCAGAAAGCCTACTAGATTCCAGGGAATAATAAAAAAATAGTATGGTGGGTGTTATCAACCACTAAGGGCATGTTTATGCCCCCACCCCAAATGAATGGGGTAACAGTCTTTCAGCTCTTATCCGCACACAAAAACATCTTATACTATGGCAAGCAAGAGGACATTTGATTATTTTGGGTTTTGGTTTTACATTTGAGCCATGAGAGCTTGTCTAACTCTCAAAATCGTCCCACTTGGAATGGTGAGGGCTGCACTTTTTGGACTTTGGGACGCTGCCATGTAGAAAAATCCACATGACCTTGGCACATCTGAAAACTAAACATCTGGGTGAGTCAGGGTGGTATGCTTCACATGCACCCTCACCATTTTGTTACCCACAATGCCCTGCAAACCTCCAACTTTCCTGGAAATAACACAATTTTGTGATGGACCCTTCCAGAATCTGCAAGGTTTGACAACATTTCTACCATCCAGCATTGTCGCATCTATACCGATAAAAAATCTGCTCCACTTGTCAGCCTAAAAAGATTTTTTTTTAAACTGCCCTTTTGGAACCGCTTTGGTTCCCTCTCATTTTTTACATGTTTTTGGCTCTTCCCTGTCACAGGCACTTGGCCCACCTACACAAGTGAGATATCATTTTTACTGGGAGACTGAGGGGAACGTTGGTTGGTAGAAACTTTGTGCCAGTGCGGTGATCCCACACAGAAATGTGGGAACATTTTCTTTTTTTTGCTAAGTTTGAGGTTTGCTGAGGATTCTGGGAAAGAAAACACTCAGGGATCCACGCAAGTCACACCTTCTTGGATTCCCTCGGGTGTCTAGTTTTCAGAAATGTTTGGGTTTGGTAGGTTTCCTGTTAGAAATGGGGTCTTTGGTTGACAGTCAGGTTACCCCCTGTTCAAGCAAGGACCCTCACTCTAGTCAGGGTAAAAGAGAATCACCCTCAGCTAACCCCTGCTTACCCCCTTGGTAGCTTGTCAGAGCAGTAGGCTTAACTTCAGAGTGCTAGGTGTAAAGTTTTTGTACCAACACACACAGTAACTTAATGAAAACACTACAAAATGACACAACACCAGTTTAGAAAAATAGGAAATATTTATCTAAACAAAACAAGACCACAACAACAAAAATCCGACATACACAAGTCAAGTTATGAATTTTTAAAGATGAAACTAAAAAAAATAGCGCTTAGAAACACAAAATGCTTCGATTAGGTGTCAACACGGAGTCGTGACAAAGTCGTTCCCAACAAGCTGACACCAGCAGCGCCCGACAGGGAGTTGCATAGACCCCCAAGTACAGTACCTTTGGTGAAGAGTGAAAACAAGTCGATGCGCAAAGTCGGGGATCGCGGCATCTGTGCAAAACGTTGAATCCGCGCACTTCGAGCGGCGTCGGTCACGACGTGGTAGGGTGACTTCCGGGAGTCGCGGACTTCAGCGGGGCTGATGCGGCTTCGGGCCTGCGAAGGTCGTCGCGTTCCAGCAAAGATCACGCAGTCGGTTGCAGGTGGCGTCACCGGATTCAGCAGCGGCATTGGTTCGAAGTCGTCCAAAGTCGATTTCCTTGGATTTCCACCAGCTTTCCTTTCAAGGGCCCAGGGACTGGATAGGGCACCACGTGTCAGAGCAGGAGTCTCTCCAGAGACTCCAGGTGCTGGCAGAGAGAAGTCTTTGCTGCCCCTGAGACTTCACACAACAGGAGACAAGCTCTAAATCAAGCCCTTGGAGATTTCTTCACACGATGGAAGGCACACAAAGTCCAGTCTTTGCCCTCTTACTCTGGCAGAAGCAGCAACTACAGGATAGCTCCACAAAGCACGGTCACAGGCAGGGCAGCACTTCTCCCCAGCTCCTCTTGTTTCCAGAAGTATTCTAAAGTCTGTGGTTTTGGGTGCCCTTCTTATACCCAACTTCTCCTTTGAAGTAGGCCTACTTCAAAGTAGAGTCTCTTTTGAATGTGAAATCCTGCCTTTCCCAGGCCAGGCCCCAGACACTCACTAGGGGGTCGGAGATGGCATTGTGTGAGGACAGGCACAGCCCTTTCAGGTGTAAGTGACCACTCCTCCCCTCCTTCCTAGCACAGATGGCTCATCAGGAAATGCAGACTACACCCCAGCTCCCTTTGTGTCACTGTCTAGTGTGAGGTACAACCAGCCCAACTGTCAAACTGACCCAGAAAGGGAATCCACAAACATGCAGAGTCACAGAAATGGTATAGGCAAGAAAATGCTCACTTTCTAAAAGTGGCATTTTCAAACGCACAATCTTAAAATCAACTTTACTAAAAGATGTATTTTTAAATTGTGAGCTCAGAGACCCCAAACTATACATGTCCATCCGCTCCCAAAGGGAATCTATACTTTAATCAGATTTAAAGGTAGCACCCATGTTAACCTATGAGAGGGACAGGTCTTGCAACAGTGAAAAACAAATTTATCAATATTTCACTGTCAGGACATATAAAACACATTACTATGGTGGTCATTACAACCCTGGCGGACGGTGTTAAAGCTGCGGTAATACCGCAAACAATGCGGGAAAAAAAAAAATTGAATTAAGACCCTGGCGGAAACCGCCAACAAAGACAGCCACTTTAACACACCGCCCGCCACGGCGGTACAGACAAGCAGTGCGGCGGTCACCGCCAACAGACAGGCAGAAGACAATGTACTGCCCATAGTATCACAACCCGCCAATCCACCACCTTTTCCGGGGCGGATTCACCGTGGATAAAAACACAGCGGAAACAGTTGCTGCAATGGGAAAACGCTCACCTGAACACATTCCACGAGGAACGAGGACTACATGGACCTAGAACTCCAAATACTCCCTGCACTTGTCTTTCTGCTCCTCTACGACCATTATCAATGGTGGCGCCGAAGACAACGGTGAGTACTGCACCTACGACATGGGGGAGGGGGAGGCAAAAGTTAGGGGGACACCCACCAAACAGCCCCACCCCCAACCTCGCATAATACAACATACACACCAATGCATCCATAAGAATCACAGTAACAACCCACAATCCCCCCGGAAGAATGAAAAGACAAAGTGAAATCCGTTCAAACATTGTAATGTAGCAATATACATGTCTTACAAAAATATACAGATATACGAAATTCAGTCAGAAATATATACATTACGAGAAGTAGTGCAGATATGTACATAACAATGTCCGTGCACTAACAGTCCAAAAATGCATGAGCGAGGCCCACAAAAGATACCTGACCGCAATCGGAGAGAACACTGCCGGGGCATCAGATAGGAATACTACAGGCACCTCAGGGGGAAGGGAAGGGGGAACACCTCAGCCGGATTACTGCAAAGCCAGATCCACGATGGGGCTCCATGCCCACTGCCATATCCTGGGGAGTGCAAAGCCACAGTTTCTCAAGTCTCTACAGTGGGTGGGTTGCCCACTGTACCATCCTGGGGAGTGCAAAGCCACAGTCTCATAAGTCAATAACATTCTCCACTGGTTCTGGGGGGGACTGGTGCCCAGACTGGATGAGTCTTCCCGTGAAAGTTCCTGTCCTGTCACTGTCCCAGCTGCACATGGGATAAGGATGCCTGATGTGGCGGTGTATTCATTCCTACCCGGTGCATGCCCTGTTCAGCGGTCTTCACCATTGCGGTCTTTGCCCTGTTCAGCGGTGCTTTGCCATGGCGGTCTTTGCCCTGTTCAGCGGTCTTCACCATGGCGGTCTTTGCCCTGTTCAGCGGTCTTCACCATTGCGGTCTTTGCCCTGTTCAGCGGTGCTTTGCCATGGCGGTCTTTGCCCTGTTCAGCGGTCTTCACCATGGCGGTCTTTGCCCTGTTCAGCGATCTTCACCATTGCGGTCTTTGCCCTGTTCAGTGGTGCTTTGCCATGGCGGTCTTTGCCCTGTTCAGCGGTCTTCACCATGGCGGTCTTTGCCCTGTTCAGCGGTCTTCACCATTGCCGTCTTTGCCCTGTTCAGCGGTCTTCACCATTGTGGTCTTTGCCCTATTCAGCGGTGCTTTGCCATGGCGGTTCTGGTATGGACATTGGTGTGTGGCATGACGTTCCCTACACTGGGCATTGGTGTGTGGTATGACGTTCCCTACACTGCGCATTGGTGTGTGGCATGACGTTCCATCATAGCCCACCTGGGCTGTGGCAGCCGTGGCCCTCCTGGGCACTGACTCCGGTGGTGGTCTCCTGACCAGTGACGATACTTGGGCCCTCCTGGGCTGTGACTCCGGCGGTGGTCTCCTGACCAGTGACGATACTTGGGCCCTCCTGGGCTGTGACTCCGGCGGTGGTCTCCTGACCAGTGACAATACTTGGGCCCTCCTGGGCTGTGACTCTGGCGGTGGTCTCCTGACCAGTGACGACGGTGCTGGCGGTTGTGTCTCGACCGCCGGGAATGATGGCGGCCTTCTCCGCCGTGACACTCACAGCAGGCTGGGCAGACTTCCTCTGGCCCTTCCCCACCTTTGGTGGAGTCACAGCTGACTCCAATCCCCTTGGAACCCATGTGAGTTGTTTTCCCAAAAGGAATCTTCACACAGTCCTGTCGTCCAATCTCTAATTTTAGAGCCTTTATAGGGGGTGGGCTGCCAGTGCTTTGCCTCCGGGTCACACTGCCTGCCCTGGTGGCCGGTGCACTCCACAAACCTTGAATAGGCACCACTGGTATTGGAGGCTTTTTGGCTGAGGCGCTACGACCGGACTGATGAATTGGAGAGGGGGTGGGAGCAAAAAGGTCAACTTTACAGAGGGACAGTTTCTGACGTACACTGGGATGGGTAGTTTGAGGGGGTCTGGGAGTGGAGGAAGAGGAGGTGGTTGTAGGAGGTGTCACTTTAGGTGTTTTGGGTGCAGGTTCAGGTACTGGAGGCTGTCGTGAGGTGGATGGATGTTGGGTGTGTGGGTGCCCGTGTTTGTGTACTTGGGGAGGGGGCATCACAGACACACTGGGAGAGGACACAGGGGATGTGTAAATGGGAGTGGAGGTGGTGAGTGCAGGTGAGCGGCTCGTGGTACTGGGTCTCCTTGTGCGATTCATGGTGCCTGTAGATGTGGTGCATGCAGGTGTGCAGGTGTGTGTGTAGACAAGACTGGGAGGGAGGAGGGAGAAGAGGAGGAGGGGGACACAGTAGAGGCAGTGGATGTTGCTGTGTCTGTACGTGGGTGAGGCTTGCGTGAGTGCCTGTGGGTTGTGTGGTGCTTATGTTTGCTTGAGCTACTTGTGTGTGTTGACGTGTGCATGCTGGTCTGTAGGTGTGCTTGGGATGGGCTGGGGTACAGGAGATTGGGTCTGGGTGGAGGAGGTTGGAGGGTGGAGGCTGGACACAGGGACAATGGCTGCCATCAGTGATGAGGCCAGAGATTGCAGGGTTCGCTGAAGGACAGCCTGACCAGAATGAATGCCCTCCAGGAATGCATTACTGTGTTGCAACTCTCGTTCTACACCCTGGCTGGCATTCACAATGGTAGACTGCCCAACAGTGAGTGACCTGAGGAGGTCAATGGCCTCCTCACTGAGGGCAGCTGGGGTGACAGGGGCAGGGCCTGAGGTGCCTGGGGCGAAGGTGATGCCCCCCCTCCTGGGTGAGCGGGCATGGGCGAACACTGAGGGGCTTCTGGGAGGGCGGTGTTGGTAGGGGAGGTGGCAGCTGTACCTGTGGAAGTGGAGCGCACAGATGGTGCCGCCACCACAAGGGAGCCCCCATCGGCGAAAAAGTCAGTGTCGCTGCTTGGTGATCCAGTGGCCGACGTGAAGCTCCCCTCGCCCTCCGTCCCACTGGTGTATTCTGAGTCCGTGGTGTGGCCCTCCATGGCCATGTGGGATGCAGCTCCTTCGTGCATCGGTGCCACTGTACCTCAGCCTGATGATGCTGATGTACAAAAGGACAGGGAGAACAGAAGAAAGAGAGTTTAAGTGCATGGCATACCGCTACCGTTGGCGGACAAGACAGACACATCAGCCCCCTGCATCATGCCGTGCTCATGCCCTCTGCACATGCAATCTCTGGGATATGTCCTACATGGCTAAGGTGGACATCTGCACCCATGGATGCCACAGGGGCAACTATACCTCTAATTGGCACTCTGCTGAGGTGGGGTAGAGTGCCACATGGCCTGCATTACGGAGGGGCCTAGCCAAGGAAATTGACCTGGCCTAGGTACACCCACAGGCCTCCTCCCCCACCCAGACCCCTCCACTGCGCGCAAAGTCCGCAGAATGAGAGAGTACTCACCCCCTTGTGTCTGCTGTGATGCCCTCAAGTGCCCATCCAACTCCGGGTAGGCCACCGCCAGGATCCGGAACATCAGGGGGGTCATGGTGCAACGGGCACCCCTCCCACGTTGGGAGGCCATCCCCAGCTGAGCCTCCGGCGTCTTCTTGCTGCAGCTGTGAATGTCCTCCCATCTTTTCCGGCAGTGGGTGCCCCGTCTCTGGTGGGCCCCCAGGGTCCGGACCTCCTTGGCGATGGCACGCCAAATGTCCCTCTTCTGGTGGGCGCTGACCTACATGACATGCACAAGGAAAGTGGAACAATCATTACAATCATCAAGTAGGAGGAGGTATCGCCATCGTCTTCAAAGACTCCATCAGCGTCACCACCTCCACTGAAGACTCCCCTCTTGCCGCTGAACACCTGCATTTTCAGATTCGCACCGACCCGAGGCCCACCCTCAGAGGATCCCTCGTCTACCGTCCTCCCGGACCTCGCGCACCTTTCAGCGACACCATCGCCGACTTCATCTCCCCGCACGCCCTCGCCTCACCGGACTACATCCTCCTAGGCGACCTCAACTTCCATCTGGAATAAAACAACGACCCCAACACCACCACCCTGCTCGACAACCTCGCCAACCTCTGCCTCAAACAACTGGTGAACACTGCCACCCACATCGCCGGACACACACTCGACCCTATCTTCTCCGCCAGCAAACACGTCTTCTTCAGCCACGCCTCCGCCCTTCATTGGACCGACCACAGCTGCGTCCACTTCACATTCCGACGCGAGACCTGCCACCTCCGCACTCAACCCATCCCTCACCGACAGTGAAACAAGATCGCTGAAGGGCAACTCTTCGCCGCACTCGCCGCCAACCAACCCACCCTCACCACCGACCCCAACGTCGCAGCCCTCAACCTCACAAACTGGATCTCCAACTGCGCAGACAACTTTGCTCCCCTCAAACGCTCGCAGCGACAGAACAACACCAAGAAACCCCTCTGGTTCTCTGACACCCTCAAAGAATCAAAGAAAACTTGTCGCGCACTTGAGAAAGCCTGGCGCAAGGACCGCACCGCTGACAACATGACCGCCCTCAAGAACGCTACCCGCAAACACCACCACCTGATCCGCACTGCCAAAAGGAATTTTTTCACCGACAGACTGGACAAAAACAGCCACAACAGCAGAGAACTCTTCAGCATCGTCAAGGAGTTCTCCAACCCCAGCGCCAACGCCAACGCCGTCACGCCCTCACAGGATCTATGCGAATCCCTCGCCACTTTCTTCCATCGCAAGATCAGCGACCTCCACGACAGCTTCGGACACCAGACCCAACCTAACACCACCGAACCCACATCCCCGACCATCACCCTCAACAACTGGACCCACATCAGCACGGAAGAAACCAAATCCATCATGAACTCTATCTACTCCGGCGCCCCTTCGGACCCCTGCCCGCACTTCATCTTTAACAAAGCCGACAACATCATCGCCCCGCACCTCCAGACCGTCATCAACTCTTCTTTTTCTTCTGCTACCTTCCTGGATGCTGGAAACACGCCGAAGTCAACGCCCTACTAAAGAAACCTACGGCTGACCCGAGCGACCTGAAAAACTTCCGCCCCATCTCCCTTCTGCCTTTCCCAGCCAAAGTAATAGAGAAGACCGTCAACAAACAGCTGACCACCTTCCTGGAAGACAACAACCTGCTCGACCCCTCACAGACCGGATTCCGAACCAACCACAGCACTGAAACCGCCCTCATCTCAGTCACAGACGACATCAGAACCCTGATGGACAACGGTGAAACAGTCGCCCTCATTCTTCTCGACCTCTTGGCTGCCTTTGACACCGTCTGTCACCGCACCCTAATCACCCGCCTCCGCTCCACCGGGATCCAAGACCAGGCCCTGGACTGGATCGCCTCCTTCCTCGTAAACCGCTCCCAAAGAGTCTACCTCCCTCCGTTTCGCTCAGAACCCACTGAGATCATCTGCGGCGTACCTCAAGGCTCATCACTCAGCCCGACACTCTTCAATGTCTACATGAGCCCCCTCGCTAACATCGTACGCAAGCACGACATCATCATCACCTCCTACGCCGACGACACCCAACTTATACTCTCCCTCACCAAGGACCCCGCCAGCGCCAAGACCAACCTACAAGAGGGTATGAAGGATGTCGCAGATTGGATGAGGCTCAGCCGCCTAAAGCTGAACTCTGAAAAAACTGAAGTCCTCATCCTCGGCAACACCCCGTCCGCCTGGGACGACTCCTGGTGGCCCACGGCCCTCGGCACCGCACCGACCCCCCGCAGACCACGCCCGCAACCTCGGCTTCATCTTGGACCCCCTTCTCACCATGACCAAGCAAGTCAACGCCGTGTCCTCCGCCTGCTTCCTCACCCTCCGCATGCTCCGCAAGATCTTCCGCTGGATCCCCGCCGACACCAGAAAAACCGTGACCCACGCCCTCGTCACGAGCCACCTGGACTACGGCAACACCCTCTACGCTGGGACCACCGCCAAACTCCAAAATCGCCTGCAACGTATTCAAAACGCCTCAGCCCGCCTCATCCTCGACGTACCCCGCAACAGCCACATCTCCGCACACCTGAGACACCTGCATTGGCTCCCAGTCAGCAAAAGGATCACCTTCCGACTTCTCACCCACGCACACAAAGCCCTCCACGACAAGGGACCGGAATACCTCAACAGACGGCTCAACTTCTACGTCCCCACCCGCCCCCTCCGCTCCTCTGGCCTCGCACTCGCTGCCGTCCCTCGCATCCGACGCTCCACGGCGGGTGGGAGATCTTTCTTCTTCCTGGCGGCCAAGACCTGGAACTCCCTCCCCACCAGCCTCAGGACCACCCAGGACCACTCTGCTTTCCGGAGACTCCTAAAGACCTGGCTGTTCGAGCAGCGATAACCACCCCCTTTGTCCCTAGCGCCTTGAGACCCGCACGGGTGAGTAGCGCGCTTTATAAATGCTAATGATTTGATTACCAACTGCACCGTCGTTGTGAGTGGCCCCCTCCCTACTCTGGCCATGTGGCCCATTCTTTCCCATGCATTAATGTTCTATGAACTCTGCCCCCTTCCCTCATCGCTCTTCGTAGAGTAGCGTGTACAGGGGGAGGACCCCGTCTACCAGTTTCTCCAACTCCTGTGCAGTGAAGGCAGGGGCCCTTTCCCCGGACGCTGCAGCCATCGTCGCTTCTAGAACGAGGTCACAGCAGCACTTGCAGTGTAGGTCCTCTCCTGTCGAAGGTCAGGTATCTATTGATTGAACAGATAGAAAATGGCGGTGACGTCCACGGCGGTGACGTCCGCGGCAGTGCACATCATCACCGCCGGCGCACCTGTTCATTGGCTCCTGGGACCCATAGGGTCCAATGTTAACCAATGCAGCATTGCGCCGCGGTCTACGACCGCCTACCGCGACGGTGTGCAACGCCAGCGCAGTTACCCCACAATCCCATTGTCCCAGTTTAGAGGTCAGGCAGCCGCCATTTCAGGGGCCCCCATGGCTTGATTTACCTCTGCGTCACATCTAGCTAGGCCTACATTCAACACACATACAGGAACAGATTTGTGAGTGGTGTAGTCTTGTGTGTAACTGTGGGTACATACCTGGAGGAATAATGACTGATTCGTCGCTGTTGTCCTTCGTAGGCACCGTCAGCTGGGACATTTGAGAAGATGGCGGAATCCTCTGGTGTATCGACCGCTGGTGGACCTGTTGACAATGGAAGAGCGACATGTCATCGTCACCTACCGGTTTGACCGTGCCACAATCCAGGAACTATGTACCCAGTTGGAGCCAGACCTGATGTCACCAATCCGCAATCCGACTGGAATCCCCCCTGATGTGCAGGTGCTGTCAGTGCTCCATTTCCTTGCAAGTGGGTCTTTTCAGACAACAGTGGCCATGGCATCAGGGATGTCCCAGCCTATGTTTTCCAACGTGCTGTCCAGGGTGTTGTCTGCCCTGCTGAAACATGTAAGGAGATACATCATTTTCCCTGAGGTGGCAGATTTGCCTACAGTTAAAGGTGACTTCTATGCCCTTGGACATATCCCCAACATCATAGGTGCCACTGATGGGACCCATGTAGCTCTGGTCCCCCCCCACAGGAGTGAACAGGTGTACAGGAACAGGAAGAGTTATCATTCGATGAATGTTCAGATGGTCTGTTTGGCAGACCAATAAATTTCGCAGGTAAATGCTATGTTCCCTGGCTCTTTTCATGACGCCTACATCTTGCGGAATAGCAGCATCCCTGATATGATGGGTCAACTCCAGAAGCACCATGTATGGCTATTGGGGGACTCTGGTTACCCCAACCTTTCCTGGCTATTGACCCCAGTGAGGAATCCCAGGACCAGAGCAGAGGAACGGTACAATGAGGCCAATGGGCGGACTAGGAGGGTGATCGAACGCACCTTCGGCCTCCTGAAGGCCAGGTTCAGGTGCCTCCATATGACAGGTGGATCCCTATTCTACTCACCGAAGAAGGTGTGCGAGATCACCATCGCCTGCTCCATGCTTCATAATTTGGCTTTGCGACGCCAGGTGCTTTTTCTGCAGGAGGATGATCCAGATGACGGTGTTGTAGCAGCTGTGGAGCCTGTGGAGCCTGTGAACAGTGATGAGGAGGAAGCTGAGGAAGAAGACAACGACAACAGGGAGTCAGTCATAAAGCAGTATTTCCAGTGACACACAGGTGAGAACATTTTCATGTTTAACATTGCATTAACTTTCACAGGTCTACCTCTATCCTGTCTGTCGGTTTCAACCACTATTTGGTAACTGAGTTGTACCTTTCGATTACTGTTTCACAGATGTGGTTACCAACATGTCATCTGCTTGCCTCCTTCAAGGACTTGTGATGTGTGACATAGGTATGTTAGCTGTACAATAGGAAACGCATTATCACACTGTAATTGATAATACATATTTACTAAATCACAGACTGACTCCAGATTGTTTTGTGTTTCAAGGGTGTTTATTGAAGTGCTAATTATTGGAGGGGGTGGTAAAATGGTGAGGGGTGATGGTGGAGGAATGTCCATGGCAGAGTCCAGTCTATTAGTCTCACAGGTGCACTGCCCATCTGGGCATAGGAAGTGGAACTGGGGCAGTTTAAGTATGGACAGGGTAACAAGGTGCGACAGTGGGAGGACAAACAGGGTTGTCTCATTTCCTGGCAGGGGTCTTGCCATCTTGCTCTGTCCTGTTCCTGGATCTCAGGGACCGCTTGCGTGGTGGTTGTCCGTCTGCAGGGGGTGGGGTTCTGGTGTGGTGGTCCTGTGGCGGGGGGTCCTGTCCACTAGCGCCAGCGGAGGTGGTGGGCAGTTCATCGTCCTGGCTAGTGTCAGGGGCCCCTTGGAGTGCCACAGTGTCCCTCAAGGTCTGCTGTATGTCCTTCAGCACCCCTACGATGGTGCACAGGGCGGAGCTGATGGTCCTGAGCTCCTCCCTGAACCCTAAATACAGTTCCTCCTGCAGGCGCGGGGTCACCTGCAACTTCTCCAGGACCGTCGCCATCGTCTCCTGGGAGTGTTGATATGTTCCAATGATGGAGGAGAGGGCCTCGTGGAGAGTGGGTTCCCTTGGCCTGTCCGCCCCTGTCGCACAGCAGCCCTCCCAGTTCCCCTGTGTTCCGGGGCCTCCGTCCCCTGGACCGTGTTCCCACTACCACTGCCCCCAGGTCCCTGTTCTTGTTGGGGTGGTGGGTTACCCTGGGTGCCCTGTAGTGGTGGACCCACCGCTGATTGACCTGTCCTGGGTAGGGAGGTTTGGGCCCGCTGTGTGGGTGCTGTGCTGGTGTTACCAGAGGGTGGAAGGTCGGTGTTGGGCTGTGCCTGTGCAAGGGGAACCGACTGTCCCGAGGCCCACGATGGTCCGGGCTGGTCATCAGGATCCAGTCGGGCAGAGCTGCTATCGTCACTGTGGGCCTCTTCTGGGGGTGGAGTGGTGTTGTCTGGACCCTCTGGTGTGGTGACGGTCCTTCGGGTTCCTGCAGGGGCATAAGAGCATGATTATTGCATGTGTGTGTAATGGTGTGCAATGGGTGGGTGAGCATGTACCCCAGTGTAAGCATTCCTGTGTGGGAGCTTGTGTGATGGTGGTTTAGGGGGTTGTATGGGTGTGTGCAGTGAGCATGCTTTGGTGAGGGGTGACCATGCTTAGTTGTGTCATGCAGGGCTTGGTGTTGGGATGTGTGGTTTGTGTTATTAGTACATTGGTGAGGATTTGGGGTGATAGGGGAGGGGGTGAGGGTTGGGGTGTGTGATAGCATGCAGGTAGGGCGGGGGGATATGATAGTTAAGATTTTACTTACCAGTGTCCCATCCTCCACCGACTCCTCCGAGGCCCTCTGGATGCATGATGGTCAAGACTTGCTCCTCCCATGTTGTTAGTTGTGGGGGAGGAGGTTGGGGTCCGCCGCCAGTCCGTTGAACCGCGATGTTGTGCCTGGAGACTGTTGAACGCACCTTCCCCCGCAGGTCGTTCCACCTCTTCCTGATGTCCTCCCTATTTCTTGGGTGCTGTCCCACAGCGTTGACCCTGTCCACGATTCTGCGCCATAGCTCCATCTTCCTGGCTATTGATGTGTGCTGTACCTGTGAGCCAACTAGCTGTGGCTCTACCTGGATGATTTCCTCCACCATGACCCGGAGCTCCTCCTCGGAGAAGCTAGGGTGTCTTTGGGGTGACATGGGGTTGTGTGTGTGAGGTGTGAGCCTCCTTGATCGCTGTTGTTGTTTGACCTTGTGGCTGGCAGACATTTTGCTTATCCAGCCAGTGTGCCTTTGCCATAGACTTGCATATGTACTTTTTTCCCCATGCCTCCTTGCTCGTTGTTGCTGTTTGACCACGCGGCTGTCAGTTATTTTTTGCATCCAACCAGAGTGTTTTTGCCATAGTCTTGCATACGTTCTTTGTTCCCCATGCCCCCTTGCTCACTGTTGTTATTTGACCATGTGGCTGGTAGCCATTTTGTGCATCCAGCCAGTGTGCCTACGTCATAAACTTGCATGTGTTTTTTCCCCCATGCCTTTCTTGCTCACTGTTGTTGTTTTACCATGTGACTGGTAGTCATTTGTGCACCCAGCCATTGTGTTTTTGCCATAGTCTTGCATGTATTTTTTTCTCCATCCCTCTATGCTCGCTGTTGTTGTTTGACCATGTGGCTGGAGGACATTTTGTACATCCAGTCACTGTGTTGTTTCCATTGGCTTGCATGTGTTCTTTGTTCCCCATGCCTCCTTGCTCACTGTTCTTGTTTGACCATGCGGCTGGCAGCCATTTTGAACATCCTGCCAGCATGTCTTTGGCACAGGTTTACATGTGTTCTTTGTTCCCCATGCCTCCCTGCTAGCTGTTGTTTTTTGCCCATGTGCCTTGCAGCCATTCTGTGCATCCAGCCAGTATGCCTTTGGCATAGGCTTGCTTGTATTCTTTGCACCCTATGCCTCCTTGCTCACTATTGTTATTTGACCACGTGGCTGGAAGCCATTTTGTGCATGCAGCCACTGTGTTTTGCCATAGGTTTGCATGTGTTCTTTTTTCCCCATGCCTCTGTGCTTGCAGCTGTTGTTTGACCATGTGTGTGGCAGCCATTTTGAGCATCCAGCCAGTGTGTCTTTGACAAAGGTTTGCACGTGTTCTTTGTTCCCCATGCCTCCTTGCTCGCTGTTGTTATTTGACCATTTGGCTTGCAGCCATTCTATGCATCCAGCCAGTATATCTTTGCCATAGGCTTGCTTGTGTTCTTTGCTCACCATGTCTCCTTTCTCACTGTTGTTATTTGCCCATGTGGCTGGTAGACATTTTGTGCATCCAGCCACTGTGTTTTGCCATAGGCTTGCATGGGTTCTTTGCTCACCATGCTTTCTTGCTTGCTGTTGTTGCTTGACTGAGTGAATGGCAGCCATTTTGTATATTCAGCCAGTGTTTTTGCCCTAGACTTGCATGTGTTATTTTTTCCCCATGCCTCTTTGCTCACTGTTGTTGTTTGACCATGTGGCTGGCAGCTATTTTGTGCATCCAGCCACTGTGACTTTGCCATAGCCTGCATGTGTTCTTTTTTCCCCCATGCCTCCTTCCTCGTGATTGCTGTTCGACATGTGGGTGGCAGCCATTTTGTGCTTCCAGCCAGTGTATTTTTGCCATGGGCTTGCATGTGTTCTTTTTTCTCCATGCCTCCTTGATCGCTGTTGTTGTTTGACCTTGTTGCTGGCAGACATTTTGCTTATCCAGCCAGTGTGCCTTTACCATAGACTTGCATGTGTACTTTTTTCCCCAATCCTCCTTGCTCGTTGTTGCTGTTTGACCATGCGGCTGTCAGATATTTTTTGCATCCAGCCAGGGTGTTTTTGCCATAGTCTTGCATATGTTCTTTGTTCCCCATGCCTCCTTGCTCACTGTTGTTATTTGACCATGTGGCTGGTAGCCATTTTGTGCATCCAGCCATTGTGCCTACGTCATAAACTTGCATGTGTTTTTTCCCCCATGCCTTTCTTGCTCACTGTTGTTGTTTTACCATGTGACTGGTAGTCATTTGTACACCCAGCCAGGGTGTTTTTGCCATAGTCTTGCATGTGTTTTTTTCTCCATCCCTCTATGCTCGCTGTAGTTGTTTGACCATGTGGCTGGAGGACATTTTGTACATCCAGTCACTGTGTTGCTTCCATTGGCTTGCATGTGTTCTTTGTTGCCCATGCCTCCTTGCTCACTATTCTTGTTTGACTATGCGGCGGGCAGCCATTTTGAACATCCTGCCAGCATGTCTTTAGCACAGGTTTACATGTGTTCTTTGTTCCTCATGCCTCCTTGCTTGCTGTTGTTTTTTGACCATGTGGCTGGCAGCCATTTTGTGAATCCAGCCAGTATGCTTTTGCCATAGGCTTTCACGTGTTCTTTACTACCCATGCCTCCTTGCTCACTTTTGTTTTTTGACCATGTGGCTGGCAGCCATTTTTTGCACCCAGCCAGTGTGTTTTTGCCATAGGCTTACATGTGATTTTTGTTCCCCATGCCTCCGTGTTCGATGTTGTTGTTTGACCATGCGGCTGACAACCATTTTGTGCATCCAGCCAGTGTAGCTTTGCAATAAGCTTGCATATGTTCTTTTCCCCCTTGCCTCCTTGCTCCCTGTTGTTGTTTGACCATGTGTCTGGCTGCCATTTTGTGGAACCAGCCAGTTTGTTTTTGCCGTAGGCTTGCATGTGTTTTTTTTCCCCATGACCCCGTGCTCATTGTTGTTGTTTGACCATGTGGCCATTTTGTGCATCCAGCTGATGTCCCTTTGCCGTAGGCTTGCATGTGTTCTTTGTTATCCATGCTTCCTTACTCGCTGTTGGTGTTTGACCATGTGGCTGGTGACCATTTTGTGCACCTAGCCAGTGTGTTTTTGCCATAGGCTTACATGGATGTGTATCAGTTCAATAATATGCGTTCTGATAATTGTAGTATATGTTTATGGTGAATATGATTTTGATGAAGAGTGCTTACAATACATGATTTTGTTTGCATTTTTATTTTGCATCTCGTCTCACAATAGGTTTCTTCTCATACTCCCATACAATCAACAGCAGTTATTTATAATTTTTTCATTTTCATTTTTTGTAATTTTTATACTAATGTTTTGTTTTAATTTTGTTTTATTTTAAAATATTTCTTATATTTTTCAAAGCTTTTATTTTAGAACCTTTTAAACTGTTTTATTTCATTTATTCATTTTTTTTCATTTTATTTATTTGTTTGTTTGTTTTCAGTTTGCCTTGATCCATCCATCCATCCATCCACCATAGGCAACCGTGCAACAGCATTCCGTTTTTTAGGAATAATTCCATTTCATCCTGGACACCTTGCCTGTGACACGTCATCATCATTTATTTTTTTAATGATTATTCCAATTACCCCTGGACCTTCTTGCTTTCCTTAGGCGCACAATGATCTTCCTTTTTTAAAAAAGATTATTCCATTTACCTATGCACCTCACTAATTGTCACAGGTGTCTCCTTTAGAGTAGATGGACATAAAGTAAGGAACTGTATCTGTATAGTGTGTTTTCCTGATTGGAAAGTTAATGTTATGGTACAGTAGTGTGGGATGACTTTAAAGTGGTTGATTTGTTGTTACTTAAGTAACCAATTACACTAATATTGCCTTTGTCTGTACTAATTCAAACTGCAACAATGCCACATTTCACTAAAGAAGAGACATCACCCACAGAACTGCCAAACAGAAGGCCTATAGAATGACGTCAGTCCTCTAATCTCTTTCGCTTGTGCAACTTAGTGTCACTGCCAACTGAGAGCTTTAAGAAGGCCAAAGAAAGTTGCTCCAAGAAAATGGTCAGAGAGAAGAAGCAGCTTTTCACCAGTAATGTGCTGACCTCAAATTTTTTTCTGAGATGTGTGCCTGCTGCATCGGTATCCAGCGAGGAAGCTGGGAGCAGCACTCCTGCATCAACAGCACCACCTGAACCTAAACCCAAGACCATGTCTGTCAGTGAGGCAGCCACTGCAATCATGGTGATGCTGACGAGTAGAGATATTGAATTGGATTTGTCTCTCTTGCAACAATCATTTCAGGAAACAAAGGTAAGTGGACACCAGATATAGCCAGCAATAGTAGATCTTCCTGAAGTTTAAGCAGAATAGGAGATCGAGCTTTCTGCCAAGCAAGAACCTCCTCTTTTAGAATCATTGGCTCCCAGACCCCCAGCAAGGAAAAGGAATAGTACTACTCCACCATCTTTTCCAAGCATCACTTCTGATAATGATGGGGACCTGGAGTGGACCAGAGCAGAGTCATGAAGATGGCTGGAGAGACAAGGGGAAAGAAGTTCCTGAAAGCCTTAGAATTATGAAAGGTGATGAGGATGTCAGTAATGAGCCAGTCATTGTGGAAGCTGACACAGAGAAGTCTAACATTACTCCTCCTAATCAACCTGCTCTGGGGAATGTGGCACAGGTAGCATTGCGAGCTCCCATATTTGTAAGGCCCCAGCTGAGACCTGCACCAACCCCTACCTCATTAGAAGTATGTACTGCAACGAGCCAATCGAGGAGACACCTATATACCTCCAGTTCTCCTTCAGGCATTCTCAGTGGCCTACAAAGAAAGTAATCCTTCAAGTTTTTTGACATTTTTACACTTAGCAAACAGGAGGGGAACATTGCAATATGCTCCATTTGCCATGCAAGTGTCAGTCAAAGTAAGCCTGGTTCAAGTTATGATACTTTAGGCCAAACAACCCATATGTAAAGACATCAAGCAATCCGGTGGAAGGAGCATCTTCAAAAAAATTGCTGAATGTGTTTGTGGTGCTGAAGGTGACGAGAACCAAGAAACATCAGCTACATGCCCAATAACGGTAGGAGGTAATGATGAGGAAGAAGAGGGTGACATTCTGACTCATAGTATCCCAGCGCTGCCCCAGAATAACCCCCCTCAGCGACCTCACAATTGCCAAAGAAGACTGAGAGCCAGATGCAGAGACCACAGCATTTGGTCTACCACCAGCTACTTCTTGAAAGTTACCTGTGGCCCCAGAAAAAAAATCCATGTTACTTTTATGGGCATGTTTAGACAGGAGGACCCATATGACCTCAACCACACAATTGGCAAAAATGTTAGCACTGGACCTCTTCTCTTTTTCTCTATTTGAAGCAGTGGGATTCTTGGAATTTGTGGCAGCCTTAGCAAAAACTAACTACAGGTCTTGGCCCTGAAGAAAGTTTTAAGAGCATTCAGTGGCATGGAACAGTAGCCATGTTCGTCAAGGATAAATCACATACAGCTGCAAACATCTTGGATGAGTTTAACAGCAAGGTGTCTAAATGGCTGCGACCCAGAGGCCTTAGAATTGGATTTGTTGCCTTGGACAATGGCAGTAACATAGTCAAGGCAATGGCAGAAGGTGGCTATTTCAGGGTTGTGTGATTGATGCATTGCCTCAACCTGGTTGTGCCAGACTTTAAAAAAAAAGTCATAGTCAGCAACATATTGACCACCTTCAGAAGAATCTGCACTCATTATGGCCATACTTTTAAAGCTTGGAAGCAGTTGCAGATTGTTCAGCGTGCTAACAGAGTACTGATTAAAGTGCTGATACAGGAGGTGCCAACACATTGGAAGTCAACATATTATTTGTTGCAAAGTCTGTTTGAGCAGTGCAAACAGACCAATGACTATGTCATTCAAAGATGAGGGGATGCAGTTGGAAAGCACTGACCATGGATCCAGACACATGAGGCCTAGTCTAATGCCTGACACAGATGCTACTCCCTTTTGAGGTTTTCACATGGGACATTAGCAAGCAGGATAGTACAATGGGCCAAGCTATCATGTTGTTGCATCTGCTACAGGACCAGCTAAAGTAGGTGTCTGAAATGTTCGCACTCACAAGTGTGAACAAAAACCCAGAAGTGCATGCCTTGGTTGAGAGCTTAATGTTTCACTTGGCTTGTAATGCAAGGCTACAAAATGACATCATCTCATCCAAAGAGTACATCTTTGCCACTCTACGGTACAAAGAAATTCTGCCCACTTTCACTCCTTTTTCTGAAGGGGATGTTTCAAAATACAAAAAGTGGATTGTTGAGCAAGCCGGAGACCTGGAAGAAGAACAGCTGGAACTTAAAGTCCCACATCTCAGTTCTGGGGTGCAGCCTTCAACTTCCAGAGAGGGCAGTCTTGTCTCACAGCAGCTAACAAAAGAAACAAGAACACCTGCGACAAAAGAAACAGAAGAATCAGACCCAACCTCTGCATTTGCTTGTTTGCAAGTGGCAGGTCTTAAGTCCACTGCAGAGGCAAAGGCAAAAGCGGTCCAGCAAGTGGCAGCACCAATGACCAGTCAGAAGATTTTCCAGGAGTAACTCGATGGCCCAAATGAGGTCTATGTGGATCCAAACCCATTGATTCATTGGTATGGGAAGATCCGCCAATGGCCAGAGCAGGCTGGCAATAAAGAATCTGCCATTTCCTGTAGGCAGTGTGTCTGCTGAGCATGTGTTCAGTGCAGCAGGAACAGTTGTTACAGTGAGAAGGACTAGTCTCTCACCTCAAAGTGTAGAGCAATTGACCATTTTCAAAATGATCCAACATTTCAGACCATATGACTACACTGTTCCTTAAACAACACCAAAGAAGTAGGAGAATTATTGGCCAGAATCAAGGTGCAAGTTTATACTTGGCTTGTGCTGTTTTAGCGTCAAAAGTGTTGATGCTAAAATGGCGCACAGCTAACTCCATATTTATATATTTGATGCTAGACCTATCTAGGGTCAAAATATAATGGGTAGCGTCATAGTGTTGATGTGGCAAACTACCTTGTACTAGTTAGATGGAAGGAAGGTGTTCCTGTCCACAATATCATGCTGACCCCCATCACCTTATTTATACTCCGGCACAAAAAAGAGGCGCACAGAGTAGGCGGACCATAACAATGACGCTTATCCTGCATAGCCCCAGTTTTTAAGGCCTGGGTAAAGACCGGGCATTAGAGGACCTGTAAACCCATTTCTATAGCTAAACACCATGGAATGGGCCAAGATATGCCAACCCTAAGCCCCAGTAACACCCTCACCCACCTCAGAGGGACACCATCGGATGGGGACCCCAACCTGGGTAAGTATAATTTTATTTCTGTCCCATTGGGGGCACCTTACATTGGGCCCCCTGCCTGGAACTGGGTATTATAGTCTTGCCCAGGGGACACTGGTCACTTGGGCTGGCCACTGGGGTGGTGGGCATGACTCCTGTCTTTCCTAAGACAGGAGTCATGTTTGGGCAGTAGTGCATCAGAAAATGACGCTAGGCTGGTTAGTATCATATTTATTGCCGCTAACCAGCCTAGCGTGATTTCTGGCCAACTAGCGCCCTTTCCCCTCCCGCCACCCCCCAGCTAGCATGTTTTCTTTAGACATTAGCTTGTCCTTTGCACCACCGTGCACCACTCCATAAATATGGCGTTTGGCTGGTGCTATGGAATGGCGCTAGCAGGCGCTACGGATTTTTATGCAAAGCTAAACTAGCACAGTTTTGCGGCAAAACCCATAAATATGCCCCCAAATGTATTGGCTGACCAACTTCTGGGTGAACCACCAGGGTAGGAGGACCTACCCTATCTCCCTCGTTGAGTATACCAGTGCCACCATAGATCTTTCTAATTATTTCTCGTTTAACTTCTTTCTTTCCAAAAAAAGGAGCTGGTGGAACACTTTGATAGTGTCAGGTTTATGCTGCCCCATTATTTTTTAGTCACATGAATAGCTGGATTGGAGTTGGATCAGTGTGCCATGAAGAAGCCTCCAAAATTCTTTCCTGGCATTGGAGATAATACCTGCCTCCCTCACATGCTCATCAATTTTTTCATCACTTAGCAGTGCTGCCCAAGAAGATCATTGGTATACAAGAGTGCCAATACCAAATTTCAATGTGTTGCCTGTGCCAAAGATACAATTGTTTACCCACCCTACCCGTGCTTGGTTTGGAAGAGGTAACTACAACTATTGCAACAATAAGTGAGTGTTTGTGGGTGGTGACTGATGATTTATGTGGTGGCTGACAGTGAGGGAGGGTATTCCATTAACAGTAAGCTTGACTTTGATGAATTGCAACGTTTGGTGCCTGATGGGTGACCATTTTTCCCGAAGGTGATTGGCGTTTACAAATGTACTTAATGAAAACATATCCGTAGGGTCCACTACTTTTTTCTAGTTCTTCAGAGTCCAGACCAGTCACTTTAGTTAACAAACACAAATTTAATCAAAATACTGCACTTCTGTCTCTCTACTTGTTATTCAACATCAATACAATACAGGTATATATCGCTCGGATCCAGACTGGGATGGAGTGACTCGGAGTCAGGAGGAGGATGGAAGGACTCAGGGTGGGACGACCTATCCATAAATATTAATAAATAAATAATAAATTATTTGTAAAGTGCAGAGTTACTCCAGACAGAGTGTCCAAGCATTAACAGCAAAACAGAAAGTCCCCTCCATACAGGGCCAAGAAATGTTACAATTGCTTAAAAAAACATGTCTTACGTTTCTTCCAAAAAACTACTTCAGAGGTTTCCAACCTTAGATCAGCGGGCAAGGCGTTCCAGAGTTTAAAAACATGGATTCTAAAAGGGCAACCCCCCCATGCTTGCTCTTGAAATTCTAGGAATGACCACATAAAACACCCTGGAGTGTCGAAGTAAGCCTCAGCAAGGCCTACTAGTGCAAGGGGTTCGCCATTCTCTGCACAAAGTCCTCAGACCATATAGGAAGAAGTTGGCGCAGAAACTGAAATAAAAGACAAAGTTTATTAAACCTCATGAGGTGGTACTATAGTTCACACAGCACCCTTCGGTAATGTTTGAAGTAGCACACTGAACTAAGAGAGCATGGTCCTTTTATACCGACGCAGGGGCTAAAAGAAGGTGGTACAATCATAGAAGCAAGACTTACATACATAAAAGGTCATATGGAAATGCACAGTCGACAGGTAGAAGGGGCTAACAGTATTCAAGGACTAGTTGACACATTACTGTCTGTTACTGATTACTAACAGCTGAAGATCTTACTGGGCATGTGTGAAAGTGGGAGATGCTAAATATAACTTGTCACTAGACAGATTTTCAAGAGTAGTTAACAGAAAGGTAGGACAGAGCACATGGCGAGCACATGGCAGAGAAAATGGCTGCCATGAGTACAAAATGGATTCCGCCAAATGTTCACAATAGTTTCTGAATACAAGATGTCTTCTGCTAATGCTTAATCTAATCGCTACTGACTTTCAACAGACGACCCTTTCAGTATTAGCTGAAGACATTCGTCTTTCTGGGATAATCTAAATATTCATCTTGTATATTTATGCTCATCATGTCAGCTATTTCCTTATCTAACATGTGTTGTGCTTTCATTTCTGTAATATTTCTTTTGGTAGGCACACAAGCAGTAATACACATGGAACAGAACAATGGACCACACTGAATACAGATACAGCATGTGAAAAATATTGCAATCATTACACACAGGATGGTCAGTAGTTTCCAGCCCTAAGCGGAAACTAGAGCCCAAAACGATCCAGAAAAAGTCCAAGTACCAGTCTCTGTATGGATTTCTGCAGCAATTTGATGCAATTTAGATATTGCATCATATATTGAAGGTGAGTGATCTGGAATGAAAACGCAGCAACTACTACAGATGATACGACATGCACCACCTCGATCAGCTAATATCACATCTAGTACCATACGATTGTGGAGCGCTACAATCCTCACAATTTGGAGCTCCTCTGTAATATTCCCAAGTGCCAGAGCTGCCTAATTGGTAACAGCTTCCACAACCCTAGTCAATCATCTCACTTTCCTACTGTTTAACGCAGCACCCAGAAAGGAGAACATCCCTAAATTAAAATCAACATATTGTTGCAGGCTAGTGTCCGTTTGGTCTACCTCATTTGTACTTATTGTCCTTTTTTATCTATTTTTAATGATGTCATTGAACAGTTTAAAATTTCGGCGATATGATGCAGGGGCCAAAAACACAGGGGGTAATAGAAAAGATACATAACACACACCTGACCACCCAACAGGTAGTTGGTAATATCCATAGTTACCACAAACAAAATATGTGTTATGTGAAGCTGTAAAACTACTATTATTTACACCCTCAATAGTTAAAATCAAGGTACAATCGTTTATCCCCACTGGAATTCGCCCAATGCTACGTATACATAAATCTGCTTTAGTTTTTGTAACAGAAATCACAAATTGTTCTTTCTTGTCAGAATCTCTTTTATTTGTGAAGACATATGGTATTGAAACATTGTCCAGTTGATACTCTACCCATTCCCATTTAGTTCCTTTGTCTTGGGGATACCCATCTTTGTCTTGGCAGCATACTTTATTAAGGCGAAAAAGAAGTCCGCCCTCTGTATGTTTTCCAGATGCAATCAAAAGCGTATACCAAGCTTGACAAGAACCATTGTGTGAAAAAGGAAGAGGAATGAAAGGTGTTCCTCCTTTCTTTTGATGCACAGGTATCATTCCACATACCCAACAGTTAGTAGTATTTGTAGCATTATGAGTATGATGCAACATCTGAATGAAAGTATTATTGAAGTACGATTGACGGTGCTTCTGCTTCTGAAAGGGAAGCGTAAAGTAATAGTGATCCTCTGGTACTGGAGTAGTGGCAACAAAAAACTCACGAGCAGGAGCCTTCTTTTCAACAAACCAGGTGATTATTGCTATAACCACCAAAACAACAACACACCCCGTAGTACTAATGATCAGTTTGTTATTCATTTTAGCAACAGTGATAATCGACCCTTTCAGAAATTAATTAAAAACAATCGTTGGAGCTCTTATCCCTGGGCAACCGCTGATTTCTTCACCACGGGCCAAGACGGGTGTCACTACTCTAATGCATGGCTGATCCCCCCCTTGCCACTTTGGCTCTCCGTTTCACTAACCCGGGGCGGTAGCTTAACCAGTTTTCACCAGCACTACAGGGTCTTTCCTCGGTCTCAAATTATATTGCGACACTCCAGAAATCGTATGGTCCGGGAAGAACTCCACAGATTCGTCAGGTGATGTAGCACGGCCTTTCTCCGTAGTTAAGATCTCTTGATGATCGGTCAGTACAGAAGGTTCCACCAAGTTAGGTAGCACTCTCTTGCAGTGAGTACTATGGACCCAATTCTTTTGGTTCATCACTCGAACTGCTGTCCTTGTCGCAAGGAGCACCTGCTCTGGGCCTCACCACTGTGGTTCCAAGCTGCTTGATCTTTCAAAGGACTTAATCATCACCTGGTCACCAGGTCGGAGTTGATGGCCTTCACCTGCAGATCTGTCAGGAAGTGCTTCTCGAACCTGTTGATGAATAGAAACCAAATTGTCAGTTAACTGTGCCAAATAATCATTCATCAGGACACAAAGTACATCATATACAGAATTTGGCTTAGGAACTCCCCAAATGTTCATTGGCCTTCCAAATATTATTTCATGGGGGTAAGGCCTATTTGAGAGTGTGGCACTGACCTAATAGACATTAATGCCAACGGTAATGCATCCGGCCATGTTAAGGATGTGGAAGCCTGTATCTTTGCTAACTTCAGCTTCAAAGTAGCATTATACCTTTCCACCAACCCTGCTGATTGTGGGTGGAAAACCGCATGGAACTTCTGTTTGATCCCTAATCCTTTCAGGACATACTTAATAACTTCCCCAACAAAATGAGGTCCGTTATCATTCCATAAAAGTCTGCAAACACCAAACCTAGGGAAAAATTCTTTCAAAAGCACCTTCGCTGTGGTAATGGCAGTATTATCCTTTGTGGGGTATGCCTCTATCCATTTACTGAAGGCACATACCACCACCAAGACATACTTTAAATTGTTTCAGCGTTCAAGCTGAATATAATCCATTTGTAGAACTTCGAAAGGTGCAGTTAGTGTAGCAAACCCTCCCTCAGGAGTTTGTGTCCCTTTTCCAGGATTGTATTGTAAACAGATCAAACAAGACTGTACTACTCTCTTAGCTGTACTGGAAATTTCTGGATGCTCCCAAACTTGCGTAAGCAACTTCGTTATTGTTGAAGCTCCAACATGTGTCAGCCTTTGTGCCATCTGAACCATAGGTTGTACAAAAGCTATAGGCAATTTCCATTTATCCATCTGCTTATTCCGCCAACAACCCTCATCATCCAATTCTCCTTCTTCAGACCATTGCTCACGTTTTTTCACAGAAGCAGATTTCTGTATATCTAATTCGTCTTGTCTAGCATTATGCCAACGTTCAGCTTGTGACTTCACTACATACATAGAAGTAGTACTTCGCTGCATTGCAGTCTCACGTGCTACGCAGTGTGCAAGGTCATTACCTTGCCCTATCTTATCGGTCACTTTCTTGTGTGCACTACATTTCACAATAGCTAGTTTCTTTGGCTATGTCAATGCAGTCAAGGGGTTATGCACTAATTCTCCGTGCATTATCTGCATCCTGTGGGATGTGAGAAAGCCTCTCTCCTTCCAAAGCAAACCAAAATCATGAGCCACTCCAAAAGCATACCGGCTGTCTATATAAATGTTCACACATAAGTCAGTACTAAGCTCACAAGCTCGTGTCAAAGCTATTAGTTCAGCTGCTTGAGCAGACTTCTGTGGTATACGAGCTGTCTCCACTACCGTGTGTAATGTGGGGATTGCATATGCAGCTGAGGTCGTACCATCTGGCAACTTCAAACAAGACCCATCAACCTACAATTCCCTGTCTACATCTGGAAGGGGCGTATCTTGTAAATCAATATGACCCTTTGTCTGTTCTTCGGTAAGGAATATACAATCATGTGTTTCTTGTGACTGAGGCTGAGTCACCGGATATGGCAACAAAGTGGCTGGATTTAGTGTTGCAGATCTCTTCAGTGTAATGTGAGGAGCCAGCAATGTCAATTCATATCCTGTCAGGCGAGCGCTAGTTAAGTGTTGCGTCTTTGTTTCATTTAAAAGAGCATCAACCGCATGGGGTACTAACACAACAGCTTATGTGACAAAACTATCCCTTCACTCTGACGTATTGAAACAGCTGTTGCGGCAACTGAACGAAAACACCCAGGCAATGCTCGAGCGACATTATCAAGTACTGCTGGAAAATATGCACAGGGACTCTGCTTATCGCCATGTGTCTGCACTAAAACTGACAATGCACATCCATCTTTCTCATGTACGTAAAGTGCAAAAGGCTTCATGTAATCTGGAGTACCTTACACTGGTGCTGAACAAAGGGCTTGTCGTAGCTGCCGGAAAGCAGTCTCACATTCATCTGTCCATGGGAGGGACATTGGAGTATCTTTAGTCAAAAGTGCTAGCAAAGGTTTGACAATGTGTGAAAACCCTAATATCCATTGCCTACAAAAAGAAGTAAGACCAAGGAATGCATGAACATCTTTCTGAGTAGAGGGTACTGGTGTGTCTAAAATTGCTTGAATACGTTCTGATGTAAGTGCACGGCCCTCCTTAGACAAAAGGTGACCTAAATAGGTTACCTTTGGTCTACAATATTGCAATTTCTTTCGTGACACTTTATGATGGTGTGAAGCAAGAAAAGAAAGTAAGGACAAAGTGCACTTTTCACATTGCTCAGGGGTATCAGCAGCCAACAAAATATCATCAACATATTGTATGAGAGCCACACCTTCTGGCAAAACAAAAGAATCAAGTTGTCGTTTTAACGCTTGACTGTAAATACTAGGACTCTCAGTATAGCCTTGAGGAACTCTGCAAAATCCATAGGATTGTTTATTCAAAGTAAAACCAAACAAATATCCGCTGTCAGGATGAATAGGGATCGGAAAGAAAGCATTCTTCAAGTCTATCACAGAGAACATAGTTGCTGTCGGGGGAACCAAAGTAAGAAGTGTTGTGATGTCAGATACCACAGGATATTGTGGTACCACAATCTTATTGACTTTTCGTAAATCAATAATGAATCGGTAAATCCTAGTATCAGTATCCTTTTTCAGAATAGGAAGAATCGGACTGTTACAAACATTATACGGAACTTCCTCAACAACTCCAACTGCAATAAGATCATGCACAATTCGTGTGAGTGCTTCTTGGCCCTCCTATGATATTTTGTATTTAGGCAACAGTGGCAATACAGCTCCCTCCTTGACACTAATATGTACCGGTGGAATAATCATTTGTCCCACATCAGTATCTGAAGTAGCCCACAAAGTACTAGGGAGTGAAGCTAATGCAATATCCTCTTTAACAAGACAAACTCTTTCCATCACAGGATGATTATCATTCAAAATTACACACAGCTCTTCAGGAGAGCATCGTATTGTAGCCCTGAAATACTTGAGCATATCAAGACCCACAATATTGTCTGGTGTATTTGGAGAAAGCAAAAATGGACATGGAGCAGTACATTTATCAACATGGAATGCAAGTGGTTGAGACAATGGGCTAGGGGAAGGTGTTCCATCGAAACCTATCGATGTAATGGTTAAGCCAGACAGGGGAGCCCTTGGAATCAGTTGTTTAGACAAGGCACTACGAGTAGCTCCTGTATCAACCAGAAGCTGATCAGTAGAACCCAAAACATGTGCTGTAACATAGGGACCCCTCTGATCTACTGGAACTTCAACTGATTCCTTACCCCATCCTAGGCAATCCTATGCATAAGCAGAATCTTGGAAATAAGGCTGCACATAGTTAGATATATGGTATTGGTTCCGTCTATCAAAAGTGTTAAACCAATCCTCCCTTCGTACATTAGCATCAACCCTAGCATGATCATTTGTGCTTCTTCTAGGCCCTGAATATCCTGAGTGATTTCTCATTTGTCCCCGACCACGTGAACACTGCTGAATACTTAGTGCTGGACAATCGGCAGCCCAATGCCCAAATTTCTTTCAATACGCACACTGATCAACAGACAAATTCAAACGAGTGTAAGAAGAACCATAAGATCCACGTCCACATCTATCACTACCTCTAAAAGGCGGACCATAAGCTTGAGCCAACATAACCTTCGTCTTTAATTCTTTAATCTTTTTATCCTCGCTACCTTTTGCTTCTAATTCCTGACGTTCATAATACTGAGCCATAGTCAAAAGAGAAACCGGAGTAGAGGTAGTCTATGAACTTTCACTAGCTTTTAGACGACTAGCTATTCCTGGTAACAGATTTGCAACATATTTACCGACAAACAAATGTCTGCCCGTATCATCTGACAATAACTGGCTGCTAAAATCATGAAATACTTCTTCAAAGCGGGTAAAGAAATCAGAGACTGATTCATCTGCCTTTTGCTTACAAGTGTCACGACTCACGTGCTGCTTGCGCCTGGAGTTTGCAGATCTTGAGGCGTGGATCTTGAGAGTTCGACTTTGGCCCAAAAAGGGGCGACTCTTTCTGGTAGCCACGGTGCTGTAGGCGAGGAAACGCCAAGGACAGACCGTGACCGTGAGAAAGTAGCGCCAGAGGGAAAAAACCCCTTCAGAAGAAGAGGAAAAAACCTCCAAGAAGATTCGCAGGGGATTCCTGGAACAAGAACAGAGGAACAGGAATCAAAGGAAACGACGTAAACACAGAAATGGCGAAATCCAGAGCCAAAGGCTAGGAAATCAGGAGCGAGGACACAAACTGAAACAGAGAGTGTTGCAGCGCAAAGGGAAAAAGAAACACCACCCTTAAATACCATGAAACAGGAAGTGACCCACAGGAAGAAAAAGGACACCATCTTGAATAGGGAAAAGTAGATAGAATAGACTGGAGCAGAAACCATAGAGAATAGGGAAGGAGGAATGCTGGGAAGACAGAGGTAACCTGGGAAGGGGAAAAGACATAAAGGACAGAGGAAGAAACAGACCCAAAAAAGGAAGAAAGACAGAAAAAGAAGAAAAAGGAGCCCCAAACAGGTAAGAGGGGTCAGGAGACCCCAACAAGACGGAGGGAGAGAGCAGCGCGAGGCCCCAAGTAAGCCCTGGGGCCTCGCAGGGTGCAAGAAAGGCTCGGGGCGCGCCGCGTCTTAAAGACACGAAGCGCGGCCCGAGCCGAACGCGCGGCTTGTGCCGAACGCTCGGCTCGCGCCGCGCGGTGCGGCGCGACAACAAGACGCTAAAACAGTCCAATCTATCTTTTTAGGGGGAATAATCGTTTTTAACTTAACTAATATGGCTGCGGGAAGATCTAGAATCAACTGATATGGCTTTCTCGCAGGATCCCTATCCCCGTCCATCTGTTCTAATTCTTTCCATGACGCCCCAAAAACTACACAATCATCAATTTTACGAACAGTTCTCCACATATCTGGCGGTAGTATCAATTTGAAAAATAAAACAATGTCAGCCAAAGTCATAGTACAAGAATAAATTGCTCCCTCAACTTCCTCATAAAAGGCGGCTCGATTTTTCCACGGGTCAGGTAATGCTGTTTTAAGTGCCATTACATCTGCCCTATTCCAAGGAGTATACACCCAATTATAAATAAAATAACCCTTAGCAGCAACAGAAGTTTTATCATCACTTGTACCCAATCCTTTAGGAGGAACATACAAAGGTGCGGCCTCCCGCATTGGTTTCGCGTGAACTATCATAGTCTTCTCTGTTCCAAAGATGGAAGCTTGCACCCCGCTGCTCTGAGATGTCCGTGCAACTACGTCCACAGCCCTTTTCTCCTCTTGCAAACGGACTGCCACAACACATAATTTCACCAAATGCCTGATTGCATCAGCCACCTGGGAGAAAACAAAAAGACCATCACGCATTTGCTTATGATCAGCTACTACATCATCGGGCTCTAACTCATCAGAATATTTCCGATATAGTTCAATAACTTCTGTGCCAAATGCCTCAGAAAAATATAGCTGCTCCTTTTCCGTCCACCCATTCATGTTGTCTAAAAGTTCAGAAGCAGAGACAATGCTACGAATTGTTTTACGAGCAATAGATCTAAGCTCAGACGCACGGTCAGCAGGCAACATAGAGCGACTGTCTCGCATCTTCTGTTGCTCTGAACCGGAGACCTTAGCTAACTCATGAGGGGCAGAAGGAACGATATACGGAGTAATTTCTTTCTTTCTCATTTCCAATGCTTTCACATATACATTCTTCCGCTGCTCTTTCTCAAGCAAGGCTTGCTCACGCTTCACTCGTCCACGCACTTCTTTCTCCCACATTCGTACACAGTCAAACATATCTTGCCTAGACTTTCGCTTACACATACATTGTTCCACATACTCAATCTTTCGCAAATCAAATGACCCATGCATAGGCTAACGTAACTCAGGATCCGCACGAGTGTATTTATTCCATAATGTGCTGTACATTATAGAAGAAAGACCATGTTTAACATACATATCTCTATTGGGCGTCCCCTCTGGGGGTGCCGGTTGCGATTCATCCAGTCTCAAATTGGTACCATTACAAAAGCAACACATCCTACGAAGTGTGCTAAAAACAGGCATGCCAAAAATAGTGCAGAATATGCAATATTATAATCAAAGTAGCACTTAAGATGCCGTTCAAATCAAAATTAAATTGGAGAAAATTCTCCTCATTACCTGCCTATATAAATTGCAATTTATATATCAATTCAAAGGACACAAATTGGCTAGTCACCAAAAACACGAGAGCCACAGTAAGTAGTGCTAAACTTCATTACCAAACAAAGGCATCAAAACCCACAGCAAGTGCCGTAAAACGGCTCTTACCAATCACAGGGTGTCGAGGTTCCAACTGCCAAGTTCTAAAATCGACCAAATGGTCACTGCATGAGGAATGAACAAAAAGGATCTCAGTCGAGGACCGGAGCCACCTGGATGGTCAAATCAGAAAGAAGGGAAAAACTCTGTGGTTGCCAAGACTCGGGTCTCCTCAGGCATTGATCGTCCGCAGCGAGATCCCAATCCTTCGTCGCAACCAATCCGTTGGGCGTCCGAGTCGCCAATGAGTCCCTGTTCGGGCGCCAATTTGTTGAAGTGAGCCTCAGTAAGGCCTACTAGTGCAAGGGGTTCACCCTTCTCTGCACAAAGTCCTCAGACCATATAGGAAGAAGTTGGCACAGAAACTGAAATAAAAGACAAAGGGGCATATTTATACTCTGTTTGCGCCGGAATTGCGTCGTTTGTTTTTACGCAAAACTAACTCCATATTTATACTTTGGCGTTAGATGCGTCTAGCGCCAAAGTCCATGGAGTTTGCGTCATTTTTTTGCGTGGACACCTACTTTGCGTTAATGAGATGCAAGGTAGGCGTTCCCGTCTAAAAAATGGACTCCGAGGCATGTGCGCCGTATTTACACTCCCGGGCAAAATTCACGTCCGGGAGTGGGCGGGTCAAAAAAAATGACGTACGGCCGCTTTTGCGCCGTTTTTTAGCGCCTGGACAAGGCAGGCGTTAAGAGACCTGTGGGCTCGGAAGGAGCCCAGAGGTGCCCTCCCATGCCCCCAGGGACACCCCCTGTCACCCTTGCCCACCCCAGGAGGACACCCAAGGCTGGAGGGACCCATCCCAGGGACATTAAGGTAAGTTCTGGTAAGTATTTTTTTATATTTTTTTTTTGGCATAGGGGGGCCTAATTTGTGCCCCCCTACATGCCACTATGCCCAATGACCATGCCCAGGGGACAGAAGTCCCCTGGGCATGGCCATTGGGCAAGGGGGCATGACTCCTGTCTTTGCTAAGACAGGAGTCATTTCTATGGGGGTTGGGAGTCGAAAAAAATGGCGCAAATCGGGTTGAGGCGAAAAATTTGCCTCAGCCTGACTTGCCCCATTTTTTGGCACCCAAGCTCCATATCCCCCTACGCCGGCGCTGCCTGGTGTACGTTGTTTTTTTTCACGCACACCAGGCAGCACCGGCGGCTAACGCCGGCTAACGTCATTGATTAAATACGGCGCCCGCATGGCGCTTCAGAATGGCGTTAGCCGGCACTAATTTTTTTTACGCAAAACTGCGTTAGTGCAGTTTTGCGTAAAAAAGTATAAATATGGCCCAAAGTTTATTAAACCTCATGAGGTGGTACTACAGTTCAAACAGCACCCTTCGGTAATGTTTGAAGTAGCACACTGAACTAAGAGAGCATGCTCCTTTTATACCCACGCAGGGGCTAAAAGAAGGTGGTACAATTATAGAAGCAAGACTTACATACATGTAATGTCATATGGAAATGCACAGTCGACAGGTAGGAGGGGCTAACAGTTTTCAAGGACTAGTTGACACATTACAATCTGTTACTGATTACTAACAGCTGCAGATCTTAATGAGCATGTGCGAAAGTGGGAGATGCTAAATATAACTTGTCACTAGACAGATTTTCAAGAGTAGTTAACAGAAAGGTAGGACAGAGCACATGGTGAGCACATGGCAGAGAAAATGGCTGCCATGAATACAAAATGGATTCCGACAAATGTTCACAATAGTTGCTAAATACAAGATGTCTTCTGCTAATGCTTAATCTAATCGCTATTAAGTTACAACAGCCAGTACTGTTGCCATCGTCTCCTGGGAGAGGGCCTCATGGAGAGTGGGTTCCCTGGGCCTGACCTCCCCCGTCGCACAGCAGCCCTCTCAGTTCCCCGGTGTTCCTGGGCCTCTGTCCCCTGAACCGTGTGCCCACTACCACTGCCCCCAGGTCCCTGGTGTTGTTGAGGTGGTGGGTTAACCTCGGTTCCCTGTAGTGGTTGACACACTGCTGCTTGACGTGTCCTGGGACAGAGGTATGGGCCAGCTGGGTTGGTGCTGTGCTGGTGTTTCCAGAGGAGGGAGGCTCTGTGGTGGCCTATGACTCTCTGAGGGGAACCGACTGTCCCGAGGTCCCAGATGGGCCGGGCTGGTCATCTAGATCCATTTGGACAGAGCTGCTGTCATCACTGTGGCCTCTTCTGTGGGTGGAGTGGACATGTCTGGAACCTCCTATCCGGTGACGTTGGGTAGGGGTCCTGCAGGGGTGTAAAGGCATGATTATTGCATCTGTGTGTGCCATGGTGTGCAATGGGTGGGTGACCCTGTACCCCAGTGCTTGCATTCCTGTGTAGGACCTTGTGTGCTAATTGTTTAGGGGTCTGTGTGGGTATGTGTAGTGGCCATGCATTGGTGATGGGTGTCCATGCTTTGTTGTTGCATGCAGGGCTTGGTGTTGGGATGTGTGGGTTGTGATAGTGGGACATATGTGAGGAGTTGGAGTGATGGGGTGAGGGTGAGGGTGGGGGTATGGGATGGCATGCAGGTAGGGTAGGGATGTAACAGTTAAGATTTAACTTACAAGAGTCCATTCCTCCAGTTACTCCTGCGAGGCCCTTAGGATGCAGTTTAGCCAAGACCTGCTCCTCCCATGTTGTTAGTTGTGGGGGAGGAGGTGGGGGCCCGCCGCCAGTCCTCTGAACCGCGATGTGGTGTCTTGAGACCACGGAATGCATCTTCCCCGTAGGTCGGTCCACCTCTTCCTGATGTCATCCCGTGTTCTTGGGTGCTGCCCCACTGTATTGACCCTGTCCACGATTCTGCGCCATAGATCCATCTTCCTAGCTATGGTGGTGTGCTGCATCTGTAATCCGAATAGTTGTGGCTCTACCCGGATGATTTCCTCCACCATGACCCTGAGCTCCTCCTCAAAAAACCTGGGGTGTCTTTGCGGTGCCATGGGTTGGTGTGGGTGATGTGTTAGGTGGTGTGTGTTGTGATGTGTGGGGTGATGTTTAGGGGTGTGTGGTGTTTTGTGTGTGGATGTGTATGTGTGATGGTGTTGTGTGCCTCCTTATGCTGGTGTTGTATTTGCTGTGCTGTCTCTCTGGCCTTCATCTAACTTTTTGGTAGTAAGGGTTACGTGGGTGATGTGGGCTGGTGTTTTATATTGTATTGGGTGTGTGGGAGTGGTGTGTGTATGTGTATCAGGTGTGTGTATTTGGAATTGTCCAATGTGGTAGTGTTTTGTAGATGTGTGTGTATTTTGAGCGCGGCGTGGATTAGTGGGTCGTGATAGTGTGGGCGTATTCCTGTTGGCGTGGCCGTGGAGGTTTTGTTATCGCCAGTTTATCACTGAGCTTTGGTGTGGAGGACTTGTGTGGGTGACTAGATTTTGGCGGATTCCGAGCTGTGGGTCGTAATAGCTGTGGCAGAATTCCGCGGCGTTGTGTTGGCAGTCTTCTGCACGGCGGTAAGCGGCATTTACCGCCAATGTTGTAATGAGGGCCTAAGTCTTGAATTACAGACTTCCTGCACTCCAGTGGGAGAAAATCAATTAATTTACTTAGAATGTTAAGAATGCCAAAACACTTTCCTGCCAAGCAGGAAATCTGATTTTTCGAAAGATTACTTGGCATCGAACCAGACACCAAGATTCTTCACTTTCACCCGAGGTACTGGTACTGGCCCCAAAACGTTCGGCCACCAATCAGAGGACGAAATTGAAGACTGTTTCCCCACTAACAGGACCTCGTTTTGCCCTCATTCATTTTGAGGCAGCTCTGGGACATGCATTCTGCAAGGTCAGTCAGACAAGATTGAAGCCGGGCTGCAGATGTTCTTCTATCCTGGCAGAGAGTAATGACAAGGTGTGTGTCATCTACGTATGAAACAATATTACATCCATAATGCTCAATGACATCAGCAAGGGGACACATATAGAGATTAATCAAAGTAGGGCTCAGAGCTTTGTCTTGCTGTATCACCTGCTGCAGCAACACCATCTCTGCATAAAATGGTTGTTGAACCACCTGAAAGGAGTGGTTCTGGAGTATGGGGCCTAGCTACCGTAAGGCCAGCTCTCTCACACCATACTTCCACGACTGTTCCAATAATGTACTGTGGGAGATGGTGTCAAAGGCTGCTCTTTAACCAAACATGATCAGTGCCCCAGTTTTCCCCTTATCAGCCATAAATGGGCAGAAGTCCTTTCAGGACTCGTAATATGGCGGTCAGCTGTTTTAGTGCTGCCTCTGAGTATTCTTGCTGCACTCCTCATGAAGCTTACCTTCCTTCTCTCCTTCTCCTTGACTCTACAATACGGTTTCTGTTTTACAATCCACAGGCCTTCTCTCCTGCATGAACAAAAGGTGAAAGCTCACTGAACACTTCTGCATACGTACGTGACTGGTTCAGCCAGGCACCCAGGAGTAGCAGACATTCCAGAGGAGAATGCTGCTGCACGGCCCAATTTGGCAATGCAGTATAATTTTTCTTTTAAGTATCATATTTTTAGAACTGGGTGGGTTCAATTCACTCCTCCATAACTTGATTTTTTCGAAAACAGAGGACAGAATATTTAGATATCTAATAACTGTGGTCTCTGGGGAAGGAGGACTATTTTCAATGCACTTAACTGAACTGTATAAATCGAATTGCATTGCTTCCTTCAAAAACAGATTAGTAATGATGATGATGTTCTGGTCATCGCCCTGATAAATATTTTTTTTTTTGTTGTGTTTGTCTTTGTCACACCTTCCCCCAATCCCCTTTCCCATCCATAAATCAAACTCCTAACCCTCTTTCCCTGATTTTTTTGAGGTGTATCTTAATTTACACCAAACAGATTACTCACTTAGCGGGACTGATATGGTTAAATGCAACACCAACTCACTGCATGATCTTTTCTTATATGAGCCAAAGCCCACACCAGCCCCACTTACCCAGCCATGCATCAGTCAGAATGTCATTCATCAATGTCATCATCACCATTCAGGCCTTTGTTATGCCTATATAAACACCTGACCTTGTTGACCAAAGAGGCCAGACTTTGAGTACATGTTTCCTGACTTGAGGTTTTCATAACTTTGTTTTTCAAATTCCATGCTGATCATTGCTCAGAATAAGCTTAAGGTTAGTTTGTGTTATAATATGTGGTGTTATTTGATATGCCATGGTAGTAGAAGTCTGTCCACAGTCATTCTAAAGGTATAATATAAATGTATGTATATAAGATAACATATAACTCTTATTTTTTTCAGCCAATGTAGCACCTGAACCGCCAGTGCGATCCGTCCACTGACCAAGGCAGTTGACATCTTCAGGCTGGTGGAAGACAACACCACGCCCACCATATAATGACATAGCAGACTGCCAGGATTTCCGGGGGAGGACCACCTCCACTAAAAGCCTGGCGGAAAGGAATCATATAAAAAGAGACACTCTCTTCCAGAGACACAGAGGAGTCTGCGGGCACCATGGAACCCGCACTGGAAGCACTGCTGATGCTGTACCACACAATGGCAGTCCATGAGCAGCAAAGCCGATGAAGATGAGGACGGTGAGTACAGCTGACTAGCACATAAGGGAGGGATGGGAGAGTGACACACGCAAAACACACACCATACACACATATTACACACTGAGAACTATCTGCAGAGAAATCCTAAACCCACATAAGAAACATAAAGAAAGCCGGGACTCATACCTTTTGTCCAACCTCTGTAATTCGATGGACCTGCGCCCACAACTGAAGAGGCAACTATGTACAAAGGGCCATTGGCCAGTCCAACGTTAGACAAAAGCCACAGGGCAATGTCCAACTTGACTCCTGACAGACCAAGTGACTCCACTGGACAGGGGCATCATGGTGATGGTAGGCAGGCACCTCAGGGTGCAGGGGGGGTTGTGGGTTGTTGGGGGGTTTCTCCTTGGGAGGGGTGTCCTTTGAGAGGGGGTGGGTCCTTGCTCTGTTGCTTAGGCGGCGGAGGTGGTGGCTTGGGGCCGGGGGGGTGGAGTACCACTCTTGTGCCCCTTAGTGGCAGGTGTAGCTGCAGGGTGAGGCACAGGAGTGGACTGGGAGCTGGAGGTACTGGGCTGGGGGAGAGGTATCTTCTTCTTTTGGGCAGGATGGGGGGAGGATGGAAGAGGTCAAGGAGGGAAAGGAAAAGTTTCTTAGGTCCAATGGGGCAGGCAGTTTGAGGAGGTTTGGAAGTGGAGGTAGAGGGAGTGGTTGTAGGAAGAGTAGGTGTGCTGGACTTGGTTGCAGGTGCATGAACAGTGTGCATGTGGCTGTTGAGTGTTTGAGTGGGAGCGTTTATGTGTTTTTGGAGGGGTGGGCAGACAGGGAGGGAGAGGACAAATAGGACATGTGTATGTATGTTGTTGTGGTGTCTGCAAGTGAGGTGGATGTGCGGCATGAGTTTGTGATGGTGAGGTGGTGACTGTGCATGTGGTGGATGGGGTACTAGTCTGTGTGTCTGCTGTTGTGGAGACTGTGGGCAAGGCTGTACAGGTGGCATGATCTGGGACTGATGATGCAGTGCATGCAGGTGTGTGTGTTGATGTGATTGTGAGAGAGGAGGAGGAGACAGTGGAGGCAGTGGCTGATGTTGTATGTGATTCTGGACGTTGGCTGTGTGTGTGCTTGTGGAGTGAAGTGTGGTGCCTTTGCTTCTCTGTCCGAGTCCTGTCTTTTGTCTTGGGTGCATACTTGTCTGATTGTGTGCATGGGATGGGTTGGGGAGAGGGCTTTAGGACTGGGAACAGGTATTTGGAGGGGAGACAGAAGAACCAGGGACACTGGCTGCC
Source organism: Pleurodeles waltl (assembly GCF_031143425.1). Taxonomy (NCBI): domain Eukaryota; kingdom Metazoa; phylum Chordata; class Amphibia; order Caudata; family Salamandridae; genus Pleurodeles; species Pleurodeles waltl. Next base: position 334,119,541 of record NC_090444.1, on the reverse strand, counting down.
ATTGAAGAGAAGGCCAGAGCCTGAAGCGCTCTCTGTAGGGCAGCTAAGACACTATGAGTGCCCTCCAGGTAGGCATTGCATTGCTGCATCTGGGATGCCAGCTGCTGGATGCATTCACTGTGGTTGACTGCCCTACTGAGATGGATCTCAGGCGGTCAGTAGCCTCCTCAGTGAGGACAGCAGGCTAACTTGGCAGGGCCTTGTGCCTGGTGCGAAGGAGACACCCACCCTCCTGGGTGAGAGGGCACAGGCAACTGGGTTGGGGGCTACTGGGAGGGTGCTGCTGGTACAGGGGTGGTGGAAGATACAGCTGGGGTGGTCCCAGAGGGGTCCCCCACCACCAGGGAGCTTCCACCGGAGGAGCTTCAGTCTCCCCTGCGGTGCTCCAACCCACTGGTCCCTTCAGTGTGGGTGGACTCCGCCTCCCGGGTCCTGTGGGCTGCAGCTCCTCAACTTGCCAGTGCCCCTGCTCCTTCACCAGTTAATGCTAATGTACCCAAGGACAGAATGAGGAAAAGGAGAGAGGTTGGGGGAGAAAGAAGGGGAGCACAAGGTCAATCACAGTAACAACAGCACATATGGCATACACATCATAATCACTCACTGGGACTAACACTGTGAAGTATGAACCACAATGACAAACCATTACCTGGGAACAACAGCAGAAAAGAACCCAAACACTACCATCTGTACTCCTACTGGGACTCACTAAGCCATGTCTGCCATGGCATGCCAGCTACTTACCAATACCAAATATATATACCACCCTACATTGCTAAGCAGGACAGAATAGTTGAACCAATATATTGAGGCATCCACTGATTAGAACCTTGCACCCAAACCCCATGGCAGGCAACAAGATGTAAATATCACACAGTTTGTGCTCACCCCTTTGTGGCTGCTGCACTGCCATCAAGCACCCATCCAACTCAGGACTGGCCACTGCTAGTATGCAGGCCATTGGGGGGGAGTCAGGGTCTGATGGGCACCCCTCCCTTGTTGGGAGGCCATCCCCAGCTGGGCCTCCGCGGCCTTCCAGGCACAGCATCTCAGGTCCTCCCACCGTTTCCTGCAGTGGGTGCTCCACCGGCTATGGACCCCCAGGGTCCTCACGTCATTGGCAATGGCACACCACAACCCTTTCTTCTGATGGGCGCTGACCTGCAGAGGGAACACAGATGATTGGACACCATGTACTCAACACTCCATTCTGTTACAGAAATGGCTTACATACTGCATAGATCCCACATTAAGCACACACATGACCCGTCCCTCTGCATACACATTGCATGCAGCCAAAAAAAAAAACAATGAGCACAGCACACACATACATCTTCATACAGCCATGTGACATCCAGCGTACCCATGATGTACTCACCTGTTGGTCTAGAGGCCCATACAACTGCTCATACAAGGGTAGGACCCCATCCACATGCTTCTCCAAATCCTCTGAAGTGAAGGCTAGGGTCCTTTCCCCTGTTGTAAGGGCCATCACAGGTTCTAGACATAGGATACAGCAGCACACGCAGTGGAGGTGTTGATCAGTGGAGAGTCAAGAATCAAGTAAAGTGGCACAGAGAAAATGGCGGTGACGTCCACGGCAGTGAACACCGTCACCACCGGCGTTAATCATCATTTGTTCCTGTGCTCCATAGAACTCCATGTTAGCCAATGAGGAATTGCATGGCGGTGCTGACTGCATACCGCCATGAGGCCAAACACCAGCGGACTGAGGTCACTTCCACCTGTCCCTGCATACAGGCAGGCGGTTGTCAATTCCTAATGTTGGTACTCAGGTGGACAATTTAATTTGCGTCATAGGTATCGATGATACACACCAAGACAATTCCAGTCTGCTACATTCACAGATGCTCTGTGTACTGCGATATTGTGTGTCCATACTTCCTGTAGTCACACACATCTCATTTTTGATTTACTTAGTTACCTACCACTGCAGAGGAAGAGACAAGCACCTGCGTACAGGCCCTAGTAGATTTGGCTACACTGGACAGGACTACAATTACTGAGCTGTGTCAACAATTGGAGCCAGATCTGATTCCTGCTATCCGTAGCACTACAGCAATACCCGATGCACTACAGGTAACCCTAGTGCCAGTGACAGTGGGCTTGGCTGCAGGAATGTCACAGCCAATGTGTTCGATTGTGCTTGAAAGTGTTTTGTATACCTTGCTCAAACACAGGAGCAGCTACATCTCCTTCCCCCAGAGAGAAGATTTGCCCACTGTGAAGGCTGGATTCTATGCCACAGGACACATACCACATGTGATCAGGCCATTGATGGGACCCATATTGCCTTGGTCCCTCCCAGGACAAATGAGGAGGTCTACAGGAAGAGTTAGCACTCTCTAAATGTCCAGCTGGTGTGCCTTGCTGATCAATACATCTCCCACGTCACTTGCAAGTTTCCTGGATCTGTGCATGATGCCTATGTGTTGAGGAATAGCAGCATCCCACAGGTGATGGCATGACTGCAGAGGCAGAGAGTGTGACTCATGGGTGAGCTTGAGTCTTCACCTAATGTATGTTTGTGTATGCTAAGTGAAGTTGTATTCCATGCCATTGTACATGAGTGATATGTGTTCCTCACTACTTCCAGGTGACTCCTGCTACCTAAACCTGTCCTGGCTGTTGACCCCAGTGAGGAATCTGAGGACAGGGGCAGAAAACCGGTACAATGAAGCACATGGCCGTACCAGGAGGGTTGTTCGATGCACATTTGGGCCCATATTTATTTTTTTGCGCCATATTTGCGTCATTCTTTTACATAAAAGTGGCGCAAACATACGCAAAAAAAAATATAAATATGGGCCTTGGTCTACTGAAGGCCAGGTTCAGGTGCCTCCATTTAACAGGTGGATTCCTATACTACATCCCTGAGAAGGTCTGCCAGATAGTGGTGGATTGCTGCATGATGCACAATTTGGCCCTCAGACGCTATGTGCCCTATCTGCAGGAGGAGGGGGGAGACAATGCACCTGTGGCAGCAGAGTACACTGTAGACAGTGAGGAGGAGGAGGATGTGGACAACAGGACAGATAATACAGCAGTACTTCCAATGACACTTTGGTAAGACTGAACTTCTGTTCATATCTCCATTACAGTTCAGTGCTGGGTGCCTGCTGTGTTGTGCCAAGCACTACCTTTACTTTTCAATTGACTGTTACTAATGCTTTCCCGTTGTGCAGATGTTGGTGTGGTCACAACTGATGTGATGTCTACAGACTGCTTAAACACATTTGCTGAATAGATTCACACAAGACAGGACATTGCTCAGGATAATGCAGTTCAATATATTGCACATTGTTGTATGATAAACCACAATTACTCAAGTTGTGTTGAAGGGTGTTTATTTACTTGAGAAAAAGGATGGGATAGTGTAATAGAGTGGGGTGGTGTTGGATGAAAACTTCAGTGTAATGGCACAGTTGGTTTGTAGCATAGGTCCATTATCCATGGGGCCATTGGAGAAGGAGCTCTGGCAGTCCAAAGTGAACAAAGTGACTCAGTGGCACACAAGGGGGACATTCTGTAGGGGCTCATTTTCTGGCTGTGGTTTTGGACGTGCCAACAGTCTCTGTGGTCATTCTAGGTCACAGAGAACGTTTCCGGGGTGGTTCACGTTCTGCTGTTGGAGGGGTACTGGTGGCCTGTGAGTGGTGTGGCAGGTCCTCCTGTCCACTAGCTGCAGTAGGGGATGTTGTCTGATGAGTGGACTGGCTAGTGGAAGGGACCTTCTGGTGTGCTCTGTTATCACATGTGTTGGCCATGTCACCCAGCACCCCTGCAATGGAGGCCATGTTGGCATTTAGGCCCTGAAACTGCTGCATTACCTCCTAGTAGTGTGTCCCCTGCAGCCACTGGTTCTCCTGCAAGATGGTAATCACCAGCACCTATCCTGACTTGGGACTGTTGTCATGCCCCCAGGACATGTATGAGTTCCTCCTGGGCAGTCGGTTTCCTGGGTCTGACCTGCCCCTGGTGTACAGCTGATCTCCCACTGGCCCTAGTCCTGGCCCCCTGTGCCTCTGTCCCCAGAATGGTGTGTCCACTCCTACTTACACCAGGACCTTCATCGTCTTGACTGTGTGGTACAATTGGGCACACTATTGATCGACGTGTCCTGGGGACAGAGGTTTGTGGATGTTGGCTGGCTGTTGTGGTATTGGAGTTAGGGGGGCCCTATGGTGGACTGGGTGTGGGAGGTGGAAGCTGATTGACCAGTGGTCCCAGATGGGCCGGGAGTTCATCCTGATCGGAACATCCTGAGTTGCTGTCATCACTAAGGGCATCTTCTGGTGGAGGACTGGGTTGCTGTTGCACAGGCTCGCCCCTGACATTGGCTGGGGCACCTGTGGACATGTAAGTGATTTGTTACAGTCATTGTCTGTCACATATTCTGCATTTTTGGCTTTCCCTATGGGGTTGGTGTTGTCCTCCCACCTTTGGTTAGTGTATAGTGATGGATTGTGAGATTGGTAGTGCTACATGCTGTCCATGCATTGCTGTTGTGTGTGCATGCAGAGCTGGGAGGGGTGTGCTTGCAGAGGGTAAGGCATGCAGGAGTACACAGTTGAGGGTGGAGCATTGTATGGGATGGAGTTGGGTGCAGGGAGTCAGGGTGAGGGGGTGGCATGCCAAGCAGATATCGGTGGAGGTAGGGTAGTAATGGTGACTTACCAGTGTCCAGCCCTCTAGTGACTCCGGTGAGGCCGTCAGGATGCAGAATTGCCAAGACTTGCTTCTCCCATGATGTCAACTGGGAGAAGGTGGGGGTCTACTGCCAGTCCTCATGATGGTGACTTGGTGCCTAGACCTGTCCACGACCCTCCACCATAACTCCGTCGTCCTGGTAATGGCTATCTGTTGGACCTGTGCACCAAACAGCTGTGGCTCTACCATGATGATTTCCTTCACCATCACCCGCAACTCCTCATCTGTGAAATGGGGATTCTTCTGTGGGGACATGTCTGTTGAGTGGTGGGTATAGTGTGTGTGTTGTGTAGAGTGTGATGGTGTTGGGGCATGGGGTGTGATCTGTGAAGCGTGAGAGGTGAATAGTGTCTGTGGTTTGTGTGTGCAGTCCTTGGATTGTCTATTGCTGACAAGATGTGGTTCGTTTTTTGTGTCTGCAAAGGATTGTGTGTTGTATGGGGAGGTGTTTTACAGTGCTGTTGGTGGGTTTGTACAGTGTGAGTATATGTATCAGGTGTGGGTTTTTCCATCTGGCCAATGTTGGCTTCCGTTGGTGTTGGGTGGCCAATTCTACTGCAGCGGTGTGCATTGCCAATGGCTGACCGCCATTGAGTGCTGTGGTGATTCGTGGTCCATTATTTGGAGGGCGGTGTGTTGCTTGCGTAGCAGGGAGGGTGGTGGGTCCAACAGTTTTTCACCTCCATTGGGTCTTGCAGAATTGTTGTTGTGGCTGGTTTCTGTCAGTTTTGTATTTGTGTGTCATTATCTGGTGGGTGGATTCCTGCATCCGTGGCGATCTGTTGACGGCCGCCACCATGGCAGTCTTTGGAAAAAAGACCGCCACTGTCATAATGAGGGCCTGAGTATGCTATAAGAGGTTTTGCTATAGAGTAGCATGCAAACAGTGTATAATTACAAGAGGGTGCAATAGGTGAAAATAGGTCTAGGGGCAACACAAACCACATACTCCAAAAGTGGAATGCGAATCACAAATGGACCCCAGACCTATGGGAGCTTGTAGTGGGTCACTGGGACTGTAAGAAAACAGTCAGGGTGTCCAAGATACCCCACCCCAAGACCCCGAAAAGTATCAGTAAAATATACCTACTACCCCAAAAGGACACAACAGTCGTGATAGGGGGATTCTGCAAGAACCACAAACACCAGCAAAGCACTGAAGATGGATTCCTGGACCTGAGGACCTGCAAGGCAAGGGGACCAAGTCCAAGAGTCGCGATAGTGTCCAGGGGGGGACAGGAGCCCAGGAAACCCCGGATGAAGGTGCAAGGAAGCTGCCTTTTGATGGAAGAAGCTTTGGATTCTGCAACAACGAAGAGAGCTAGGAACTTCTCCTTTGGAGAAGCTCATCAGGATGAGAGGGGACCCAGAGGACCAGTGATGCAGTCTTTTGGTGCCTGCGTTAGCAGGGGGAAGATTCCGTCGACCCACTGGAGTTTTCTTCTTGGCTTCCAGTGCAGGGTGAAGGCAGGTGACCCGCAGAGCATGCACCACCAGGAAACAGTCGAGAAAGCCGGCAGGATTAGGTGCTACAATGTTGCTGGTAGTCGTCTTGCTACTTTGTTGCAGTTTTGCAGGCGTCCTGGAGCAGTCAGCGGTCGATCCTTGGCAGAAGTCGAAGAGAGAAGTGCAGAGGAACTCTGGTGAGCTCTTGCATTCGTTATCTGAAGAATACCCCAGAGGAGAGACCCTAAATAGCCAGAAAGGGAGGTTTGGCTACCAAGAAAGGAGGATTGGCTACCTAGAGAGGTAAGAGCCTATCAGAGGGGGTCTCTGACGTCACCTGCTGGCACTGGCCACTCAGAGCAGTCCAGTGTGCCCCCAACACCTCTGTTTCCAAGATGGCAGAGGTCTGGGACACACTGGAGGAGCTCTGGGCACCTCCCCTGGGAGGTACTTGTCAGGGGAGTGGTCACTCCCCTTTCCTTTGTCCAGTTTCATACCAGAGCAGGGCTGGGGGATCCCTGAACCGGTGTAGACTGGCTTATGCAGAGATGGGCACCATCTGTGCCCATCAAAGCATTTCCAGAGGCTGGGGGAGGCTACTCCTCCCCAGCCCTTCACACCTATTTCCAAAGGGAGAGGGTGTAACACCCTCTCTCAGAGGAAATCCTTTGTTCTGCCTTCCTGGGCCGGGGCTGCCCAGACCCCAGAAGGGCAGAATCCTGTCTGAGGGGTTGGCAGCAGCTGCAGTGGAAACCCCGGAAAGGCAGTTTGGCAGTACCCAAGTTCTGTGCTAGAGACCCAGGGGATCATGGAATTGTCCCCCCAACACCAGAATGGTATTGGGGTGACAATTCCTTGATCTTAGACATGTTAGATGGCCATGTTCAGAGTTACCATTGTGACGCTATACATAGGTAGTGACCTATGTATAGTGCATGCGTGTAATGGTATCCCCGCACTCACAAAATCCGGGGAATTTGCTCTGAACGATGTGGGGGCACCTTGGCTAGTGCCAGGGTGCCCACACACTAAGTAACTTGCCACCCAACCTTCATCAAGTGAGGGTTAGACATATAGGTGACTTGTAAGTTACTTATGTGCAGTGAAAAATGGCTGTGAAATAACGTGGACGTTATTTCACTCAGGCTGCAGTGGCAGGCCTGTGTAAGAATTGCATGAGCTCCCTATGGGTGGCAAAATAAATGCTGCAGCCCATAGGGATGTCCTGGAACCACAATACCCTGGGAACCTAAGTACCATATACAAGGGAATTATATGGGTGTACCAGTGTGCCAATGAGAATTGGTAAATGTAGTCACTAGCCTGCAGTGCCAAATTTAGAAAGCAGAGAGAGCATAAACACTGAGGTTCTGGTTAGCAGAGCCTCAGTGATACAGTTAGGCACTACACAGGGAACACATATAGGCCACAGACGTATGAGCACTGGGGTCCTGGCTAGCAGGATCCCAGTGACACATAACAAACACACTGACAACATAGGGTTTTCACTATGAGCACTGGCCTCTGGCTAGCAGGGTTCCTAGTGAGACAGTGAAAACACCCTGACATATACTCACAAACAGGCCAAAAGTGGGGGTAACAAGGCTAGAAAGAGGCTGCCTTCCAACAATGCCACATTCACAACAGAAGCAGATGCCAATTGCATAGCCAACACTGCAGTGCCAGATTGAACAATACTGCAGTTAGGTGGTGTCATGGCCCATAGGCAGCGAGGTTGTGGATGATGATGGGTGGGATCTGCTTCATTTAGCGAATACAGTGGGCATACTAATAAATGTCAATAACCAAGACAAGTGACTTATCATCGTCGGCCCCTGCCACCACAGATACTCAGCTACTGAGTCATCTGGCACACTGGTTCTGACCCAGGATCTTGTGGCCTGTGCGACTAGAAAACACATTCCATATTTTAGATGCCAGATTCACTTCCCCCCTTTTTTCACAAAATAAAATCACATTACAAGACTACAGTTCAGTTTGCAGTATATTCTCTCTTATCTAAAACATCACCTTAGGAATTTCGTTGGTTGACAATGTTAGAAAAGCCAGTAGTCAAGCCAACCATAATTGAGGGGCAGAGTTATGATGATGACTGTGAGTCAACTGAAACACAATGGAGTGGTAGAATACATTGGTCAATGAAGGACATATGGTTTTGGTTAGCAAATGCAATGGGACCATCATCATACTACTTTTCTGTCATGCTGCACTGTCATTGAAACTGCTAGAATCTGAATAATACATACTTCACAGCATTGGGGGGGCGGTCACCATAACCATGGCAACTCTCTTGTCATTTGGACATAAGCAACAAATAGAAAGCCTTCACAAAAAGCAAGCGCAGAAGAGTTACCTTGGGTCTGCAAACTCTGCAATCTTCACAGTAGACTACCTAATCTATTGTGGTAGTCTTACAGTAACAGCCCACAGTGTATAAAAATTAGGGGAGATGGACAACTTAATTACCAAGCAGAAGAAATATTAATCTACAGATTAGTACAGACAGGAGGAAGTCTGCTGCAGAAGCAAGAAATATAGAAAAAAGGATAATGCAAGAGGGATAACAAGAATAAACATTAAATAGAGTGAAGCAGATTTTAAAAAAAGTCAAAGTATAAAAGAAAGGAGGGAAATTATTTTAATGGGGAGAGGTAAAAGCTAGAGAAATAAATAATATTAATGACAACTTACGGGGGCCAGTAGAGCCATCAGCCATGGCAACAGAGCTGGCTGTGACACCCTCCTCGGCCAGGCCCTCTGATGACCCCTTCTTGCCCTTGGGTGCTTATGTAAGAAATCAAGAAGATAACAAAAATATATTAGTGGTACAGTTTATTTCCTCAAAAATATTTTGGCAGGCAAACACAGTAACATATTGACGTTTTGCTTTTCTATATCAGATTACCCATATTATCGAGTTGACCTACTCCTAATTTCCAAAACCTTACCTAAACCTATTTCAAATTTCCTAAGCTATATATACACCCTAATTTATTGCCACCAATGATATTTTCTTCACAAAGTTTCCCATAGATGCATACTATACATGAATGGGAGATTGCTTGGGACTGTATGAGCTACATAACAAGAAAGACACAGAAAATGCTAACGCACTAATATTATATTACAACCACCACCACAGTACAACTATCTTAGAGACAGGAGGACAGAGGGGTCAGCATTACTTCCTAATTAGCACAAGGAAGTGCCTACAGCAACGAGCAGAACTAGGTAGCACCGAGCACCTGGCTCACTCAAATTGGATCCCATAATATTTGTAACATTATGTGAACTTACTTTACCTCTGAGAGTGAGCAGCATGCTGTTTGAAAACAAATTAAATTGTAGGATACAACAAAATCAGCAATAATTAACAGACTAGCACTCGTACTCAACAAACCGTGCAACCTAGATGCCCAGCAGGTTGAGGAGGTCCTGCTCCCAGATATCGACCTAGCAGTGCAGTAGGTGCGCTGAACACCAGTACAACAGCTGATGCAATGGCGTACCCTCCTTGACAGCAATCAATGCTCACTCAGACCATATCCATTCCTGGGCCTGCTACCAGCATGAAGGGGAGGTGGCGCTGCACAAAAAAAAACAAGTGCGGCCACCTCCTCCTCACTAAAATGGCATGAGGCTGCATCCCTGGTAGCACTGGCACCCATCAGGGTGTGCAATATGCTGCACCCTCTGCATTTGTGCTGCCTCTGCCTCTCCCAAGCTCTGCCATGGTGCTGGTTGTGAATAAATCAAAGAAAGGGGGGAATAGAAGGATTAGAAAGGAAGAAGTTAGCAAGTTAGGGAAAACAAAAAAAGGGACACAAAGACAAGGAAAATTAAAAAATGAATCCCTGCGGCTACTCATATGGATAGACCCATTGGAATTACCAAGGAAGAGATTACAAAGATGGAAGTTAGCCCCCAGACCTACGGTTTTGAGACAGATTGGATTGCATATATAAATACTCAAGATATCTGCCTATTTCAGGAGACCTGGGCAGAGGACCCTATTAATGTTGACGGCTTCCTTTCATTTAATATTCCTGCTCAATCATCGGAGAAGACTGTTGGCCGTGCAAAAGGAGGGCTCGTAATCCTTTTAAACAAGAAACTGCAATGTGACTATAAGATTTTGGATATTGATTGTGTTGATTTAATGGGGATACAAATCTCGTTCCAACAAAATCTGAATACCGTTATTATTGTTTATGCCAGGTCAGTTCCTCGAGGTTCTGAGTCTCAGACTTTAGTATCATTATTTGATTATTTAGACACCTTTCAACCCTCGTCTACCCTGATTATAGCGGGTGATTTGAATTGTACCTTTGATCCTTCAGATATGCTTAGTAGGCTAACAGCTGAGGAGGATGAAATATGGGTTATTTCACAGATAACCAGTCATCGATCATGTCCGCTTTCTCGAGTGGCTGTACAGTTGGCGTCCTTATATTTAAAGTATGGTCTTAGAGCCTGCAATGGTCGTATGCCCTCAGACATGGGTATTGCCCATACATTTAAACGTGGTAGGTCGACAAGTGTAATCGACTATTTCCTGGTGGATGTGAGATTATGGCCCCTTTTGAGGGATATGAGGGTGGACTCGAGATGTGAAAGCGGTCATTTTCCCTTGCCTTTTACTTTCTTAGGTGGTGCTTTTAGGAGGAGTTGTAATAATTTACGCACAATAGTCCCTTTACCTTATTTGAAAAACAGCTCTAAGAAGGTAGGTTGGCCAAAGGTGATGTCTAATCCCTATTCGTTACGTGGGATTTATCAATTGTTTATTGATAACCTGGCAGTTTATGAAGATTCGAATCCAAATGATATCCCTCTTCTTGGTCTGCATGACACTATGATTTCTAAAATGCAAAGCTTTTTTTATGAAAAAACTGGGGCTTGACAGTGTGGGGCTGATCTGGTAAGCAATGGATGGTTCGATGAAGCTTATTCCAGGGCTAATTTTGGGTTAAAAAAATCTTTCTTGTCTGGGTCTCTGGGGGAGGTACAACAGGCTAGACGTGTTTATAAGGAAATTATCAAAGGAGCAGAAAAAACCTGGGAAGATTCTATTTGGAAGGATATAGTGGATGCTTCAAATTCAAACAATAACACATTATTTTGGGAATTGTTGTCCAGACGCCAAAGAGGGGGCAGGAATATAATTAGGAACCATATCCAACCGTAAAGTGGGGTGGACCATTTTTCTCGTCTTTATGAAGAGGCTGGCACTTTGTTGGCAACTAATACTAATGATGCAAAACAGGGCTCTTTGCCTATGATAGTCGTGAACCTTGCCTCTGATTCTCTAGGAGAGGGTTCCCATGATCATGAAGACTATATTCACTTTTCAATGGAGGAAACCTTTGATGCAATTAACTCCCATAGGCCAGGTAAAGCTCCAGGACCGGATAAGATCCCAGGTGATCTTTATAGATCTGAACCTGTTATTTGGGCCTGGTACATAAATTAATTATCAAACCAAATAGCAAAAGGGGGCCCAATTCCAACCACGTGGAAGGGGGCAGAAATTTTTCCTATTTATAAGGAGGGCAATGCAAATCTTCCAATTAGTTATAGACTGATTAGTCTAATTGATACTAAAAAAATTTTTTTGCAAAACAACTTCTAGGGAGACTAACCAGTTGGGCCACTGATCATCAGATCCTTTCACCCCTCCAGGCAGGGTTCCGACCCAAGATTAGTACGGTGGACCAGGTATTTAGGGTGGCCATTTTAAAATGGAAATATGTGATCCTGGCAAAGCAACCATTGTATGTTGTCTTTGTTGATTTGAGATCTGCTTTTGATTTGGTCCCTTCGGATAAACTATGGGAATTGTTGTATAAAATAGGGACCCCTGTTAGTATCATTCAGATCTTAAAACGGTTGCATGGAAACACATACGCGCAAGTGAGATGGGGCAACCAAGGTGAGCTGACTGGGAAAATCACTATTCATAGGGGAGTTCACCAGGGTTGTGTTCTAGCCCCATTCTTGTTTTCTCTTTTTATTAATGAGGTGGTACAGGATATGCTTTCCTGCCTGAATGATGCCCCCACCATAAATGCCCAGAAAACCCCTATTGTTTTATTTGCTGATGATTCACTTCTTATCTCAAAGACCCCAATGGGGCTTCAAACCCTTGTTGATAGATTTAATCTATTCTGTAAGAACTATGGTCTGGAGTTGAATTTTAATAAAACCAAATTGATGGTATTCCATCCAGGTCCTTGCAAGAAGAAATGTACTATCATATTGGATGGAGTCCCTTTGAATAAGGTCAGCATATTTGATTATCTGGGTGGGAGGTAATCTAGCAAATTGTGTTGGGAGGATCAGATTAATAAAAGTGTGGGTCTTCTACAACATATGAGTACGACCTCTAAAATTGTATCTCCAGCGATTAAGATTTATGTGGCTAAGGCACAGGGTGCTGCTTTCTATGGTGCGGAAGTATGGGGACCCACCACAAGTAATAGACTAACCGTGGGTGAAAATAATTTTGCGAGGGCTTTGGTTGCGTGCCCCGTAGTACTCCACTGATCCCAATATTTTTAGATCTGGGTTTAAATCGAATAGCCAATATAATTGTCCTAAAACCCTTATTGTACTGGGTAAAGCTTTGGATTGTTCCTGAACTGGAGATTTTTAAGACCTCACTTCTTGAGTTGCTAGGGAGGCCCAACTCGGCCTCTATCCCTTGGGTAAAGCATGTATCCAATTGGTTCCGCACTTTGGGTTTAAGAGACTTCTGGGAGAATCCCCATATTTTAGAGAAATCACATATAAAAGTTCTGAAATCTGTATATTGGTCACATGTGAGGAATGACTATATTTGTTGCAAATCCCTTGGCCGATTAACCAATTGTTTTATTGATTTTAAATGGTATCCACAGTTTGAATCTTATCTAGATGTGATACCTGACCTTGTAGGCAATGGATTATATGCCAGATTTCGTTTTGGGTCTTTGCCCCTGAAGTCTCTGACGAGTGTTTGGGGACATACTGTTACCTGAAGTATGTCCTGCGAGTAGCGGTGCCCCAGAAACAGTCGACATTTCATGTTTTTTTTACCCGCTTATTCATCCCCAAGGTCCAAATGGATTCTTACGATTTGTGAGGAAATTGGGATTAACAAATGTGCAATAGCATTGAGGATTTTAAAAATTCATGGGTCTAGTGCATTAATTATTGCTGTTAGTACGTTTTTAGTAGCAGCATGGCATATACGCAACATATTTTGCAAACAGGGAGTGATGTGGTTGATTTATGAATTTTTACTGGGTAATTGTGTTTTAAAGTTGTTTTATATGTTTTTATATTATGATTATTTATTACTGTGTTGCTTTGATGGCCTGTTGACCGAATAAAGCTTTATTGATTGATTGAAAAAAATGAAGCAAAAAGGTAAAATACAACAACACAAATGCATACACTAAGGAAATAAATGTAAAATGGGAGAATAAGTAGGATAAAGTAAGGATTGCAAAGATATAGTACAGATTGAAAAGTAGTCCCAAGCACCATGCACAGATTAGGAAAAACACGGAGGCCACATTGCAATGTGAAGCATGCTGCTCGCAGAAACCTAGGGATCAATTCTCTCCATAATGGCTTAAACACAATGAGTCTGTTACAGCACCTAGTTGAGAACGCTTCAATCCATCTACTGAAAAAACAGATGACCACTAAAATATAATGCAAATGATTACAACATGGCATACCTATGATAACTTTTTTTCTAGAAATTAGATGTTGGGAACCTCAGAATTTTGCTTTAAGTGAACCAAGCTATCTTAGTCCATGTCATCCATCTTAACATGACGTCGTACTACACCAAGTGAGTAACTTTGCTGTTTCATCCCCTATTGGACTAAACTCATTTCTAGACTTAATGTAAATATATGCAAATGTTTCTGAATGGTCTGAATGTCTGTGTTTAGCTGTCCCAGACTGAATAACATACTATGTAACAGTTGCATCCTCATGTTCCTGATGTTGTGAGCACAAATTTCCACATAGCATAATAGTTATAAAATCCTCAAATGTATTCTGTTGAAAATTGTCTCATTATTTCTGATGGCTATGAGCCTTAGAATCATGTACTAATGTAGATAATGTATGAACCTTGTGTCCAAAACCAGATAAAAGTGTGTGGTTTTATGACATTGGGAGGAGTCCTTCACCCATTCTCAGAACTCTATCAGTTTTGTCTCTGAACTCTCTTGAGCTCATGATTTTCTGTATTTTGGGCTTTGAGCTTAGACAATAATTAATTGATCAACTGCAATTTGTGCCTTTGTACTTAAATATTTTCAAAGTAATTATTCAAACTTTGTACTTTTGCATCCATAGTTCTCAAAGACCCCTAAAGGACAAGGCGCTACTGAATTTCTTTTATAGGAGAGATGAGTCTATCAGAGAGCACCAAAGTCTGTTTAGGAACTCCAATGCTCCCAGTCAGGGAAGATCAAGGTGCACCGGGTAGAAAGATCTGTGTGGGTGTGCGCTTTGACATCTACAATTTCTGATTTTGCCACATGACTCATGTTCACATATGTTTTTCTACCAAGGGGTACCTGCTGGCAGACTATACATGTCTGACATGGGTTTTCTGCAATGATTTTAAAGTAAGAATTAAACCAACACTTTAGACAACAACCTTCTAAAAATCATTGACCACTCCAAAATTACTGTATACTGACAATTGATATATATTGTAACATTGAATTCTTTGGCAACTCAACATGCTCTTGTATTTGCAATCAATTCTGCAACTTGTGCTGAAGTTACAATACACAAGTAAGGTACTGCTACAATGTATGTCACTGAGCAGACTAAATATACTGTCCAAAGAGTCCCATGATTGTCTCTCAGACAAGAGCCATCCATAAATAATATTAAATCAGCCACTCAGTACATTTTGAATGGCTGGGCTTGACTTGCTACATAATTTTATAATATAAATACAGTCATGGTCACTATCAACAATCTCATTATCCATTTCTACATCTTCTCTCGTTGTCAAGGACATTTACTTAAAGCGTTTTCTGCCACTAAACGTTTTTGCCCATAGTTAGTCAAGCAACTACTTGTGAAATGCTGAGTGATTGAACTAATTATCAATGTTTCAACTGAATGTGGAACCAACAGAATAAGTGAATATCTCATCACAATTGCCCCACCCTGTTCAATTAAAAAATAACTTGCTGCAACATTAATCATTCAACCCATCAGAGCATGGCTACTGTCTTCCAGTGTTGTAGAAAAATATGCACTAGACTGCTGCTGAGTAAAACCACAAAGTGCACACACTTCTCTTACATAACAGAATAAATAAAAATGTTTCCCATAAATGGGCATGCCTAGAGTGGGTGCCATATACAGACATTGAACTCTATTAAAGCTTCATTGTCCCAAGGCACTGGAATATCAATGTGTGAGCCTCTGTAGAGTGTTCTCAATCAAGGGAAACTATTCCTAGAAACATCCTCACTTCTGTCTGTGCAGTTGGTGAATTTATTCTCAGAATCACAGAAATGCTTACTTTGGACACCTACCTCTCTCCCTTTCTAAACTGGTGTCCCAAATAAATGACATTATTTATAGTACTGCATTTTAATTAGGAGCACTCTATGTCCATTTGGATGAATGATTCAATAAAGGAATTGTGTACAGAATGCAGCCTTCATTTGTTTTGGCCGTAATCTTCAATCATCAAAGTACTGCATGAGGACTGAGTCACATGGCAAATTTAAACTTTACTAGTCTTTTTACAGATTGAGAGCTCTTGGCAGGGCTCTTTGCATACCGTTATTAAGTTGACACCAAGTGAAAATTCTATTTCTGAATCTGAACACAAAACAATACTGCCTATCCTAATGAAGAGGGATAGAGTAAATGCTTGACACAAATCTATGACTGTGAATTAGTTGCACTAGCTGGAATCTGAAACAAAATCAGTGCTGGATTCAGTACCATGGGACAACATAAAAATTACTATGGGCCAGATGTAGCAAACTTGGAAATTGCGACTTGCAATTTGCGAGTCGGAGCGACTCGCAAATTGCAAGTCGCAATTTCCAATGCAGAACGGTGTCTCAGACACCGTCTGCGAGTCGGTATGGGGTCGCAGAGACCCACCTCATTAATATTAATGAGGTGGGCCGCAAATTGCGGCCCCATACCGACTATGGGCACTCGCAAACATGGAGGCCTGCTGTAGTCAGCAGACCTCCATGTTCGTGACTGCTTTTAAATAAAGTATTTTTTTTTTTTTTTAAGTGTAGCCCGTTTTCCTTTAAGGAAAACGAGCTGCACTTAAAAAAAAAAAAGAAACCTTTAGTTTCGGTATTTTTTCACGGCAGGCAGTGGTCCCTTGGACCACTATCTGCCCTGAAAAAATTGTTTTGGCTCCATTCACAAAGTGGAAGGGGTCCCATGGGGACCCCTTCCAATTTGCGAGTGGGTTACCATCCACTTGAAGTGGATGGTAACTGCGACACCATTTGCGACCGCATATGCGGTCGCAAATGGTATTGCATTCCACTCCGAATCGCAAATAGGAAGGGAACACCCCTTCCTATTTGCGATTCTGAAATGCATATTGTGAGTCGGTCCCGACTCGCAATATGCATTTCTGCATAGGAAAATGCGATTTGCGAGAAGCAAACGGCAATTTTTGCAGTTTGCGACTCGCAAATCGTTTCCTGCATCTGGCCCTTAATCATTTATTTTGTGCAGATCCTAAACTATTTTCCATTTGAAAGTAGGGCCCTGATTTTTACGAGGTTCGCACTGAATTAGCGTCATTTTTATTATGCTAATTCAGGGCAATCTTAACTCCATATTTATATTTTGACGCTAGACAAGTCTAGCACCAACATTTTGGAGTTAAAGTCATTTTCTGGATGCATGACCCTAGCTTGCATCAATGGGATGCCAGGTAGGCGTTTCCATCCAAAAAATGACTCTAAGGCCCTAGCGCCTTATTTATCCTCCCATGCAAAAATAGTGCACAGGAGGGAGGCAAGCCTAAATAATGGCACTAAGCCTGCTTAGCGCCATTATTTAACGCCTGGGTCTGAGCAGGCGTCAGGGGACCTCTGGACCCATTTTCATTGTCAAACACCATGGAAAGAGCCTACAGGTGCCCTCCCCATGCCCAGGAACACCCCACCCACACCAGAGGGACACCACTGGAAGAGGGACCCCAACCCAGGTAAGTATAGGTAAGTAGAGGTAAGCATTTTGATTTTTTTTAAAGTGAACTTTGGGGACCCTGAAATGGGCTTCTATACATGGCACTGGGTGCAATGGCCATGCCCAGGGGACCCTTGTCCCCTGCACTGGCCATTGGGGTGGTAGGCATAACTCCTGTCTTTTATAAGACAGAAGTCATGTGGTATGGATGGTTTAGTATCAAGACATTATGCTAGGCTGATTAGAGTCATCTTTTTTTTACTCTAACTACCCTAATGTAATTTTTGGGTGAAAAACCCCCTTCTCCCATACCGCCACCTCCACCCGGCTAACGTCATTTTCCATGACATTAGCCCACCCTTTGTACCGGATTGCACCATTCCATTAATTTAGCACCTGGCTGGTGTCCTGCAATGGCGCAAACGGCGCTATACTTTTTGAGGCAAAACTGTGTTCGCGCAGTCTTGCATCAAAAGTTTAAATCTGGGTCTTGGTTTATTCAAGCTCATTATAGGTGAACTACAGGAACTATGAAGAAATTCTTTAAAAAAAGACCCTACCTGCTAATTTTATCAATGACAGATGCGATCTCTTAATCAGCTTCACAAGAAACCCTGCATTGATCAGGGCAGGGGTACACTGCATTCAGGATTGCAGTGATATGCACCTGCTCTGAACATGTGATCCACCAACTGTAAAATTCCAGACCTCCATCTTAAATCTGAAGGTAGGTCCTCTTTCCTGAGAACAGGAAATACTTTAATCTTTCCATTCTGTGAATTTAATTTAAATTCAGCATTGTCATTTTTTCATCACCATCTGGTGTGCAATAAATCATACAATTTAACTTCCATGAAAGACCATCATCTAGTAGGTTCACTGATTATGACATTATGATTATTAACACTTGAATCAATTTTAACTGGGACATTTACTTATTCATTTGAAATGTCTTCAACTTGGACTTCTCCTGAAAGGGATAGGTTGGGAACCTCCACTAATCAAACCATGGTTGGGGTAGCATTTGTAGTATATGATACTGGTTGGCCATTTATTTCTCCTTCCCAAAAGAGCATACTAGTCTACCTATAGGAATATACCAAGTATGCAATTGTCCTCTCCTCTCAAGCACATAAATGTTTTTGCTAAAGTTTAAAATTTGTCTGAAATCCCAGCATAATACTATGCGTAGGTTGTTTTATGATTAGGGCTGACGGCATATTTCTGTTGAACTGCCTTTCATTTTGCATGTTATGTAGAGAAACCAGTAGGGTTGGGCCACCGAAAGCATGATCTCATTCTGTCATACATGTTAGACCTGACAGCCTTAGGGTGGTCACCCCTAACTTTTTGCCTGCCTCCCTCCACTTTTTGGACACTGTTTTTGCTGGCTTTTTGACTCTGCGCACTTTACCACTGCTAACCAGTGCTAAAGTGCATATGCTCTCTCCCTTAAAACATGGTAACCTTGAATCATACCTGATTGGACTATTAATTTACTTATACGTCCCTAGTAATGTGCGCTCTATGGGCATATGGCCGGTAGATTAAATGCTACTAGTGGGCCTGCAGCACTGGTTGTGCCACCCACTTAAGTAGCCCCTTTTCCTTGTATCAGGCCTGCCATTGCAAGGCCTGGGTGTGCAGTTTCACTGTCACCTCGACTTGGCATTTAAAAGTACTTGCCAAGCCTAAACCTCCCCTTTCTCCACATATAAGTCACCTCTAATGTGTGCCCTAGGTAACCCCTAGAGCAGGGTGCTGTGTGGGTGAAAGGCAGGACATGTACCTGTGTAGTTTACATGTCCTGGTAGTGTAAAACTCCTAAATTCGTTTTTGCACTACAGTGAGGCCTGCTCCCTTCATAGGCTAACATTGGGGCTGCCCTCATACAGTATTGAAGTGGTAGTTGCTGATCTGAAAGGAGTAGGAAGGTCATATTTAGTATGGCCAGAATGGTAATATAAAATCCTGCTGACTGGCGAAGTTGGATTTAATATTACTATTCTAGAAATGCCACTTTTAGAAATTGACCATTTCTTTGCACTTAAATCTTTCTGTGCCTTACAATTCACGTCTGGCTGGGCTTAGTTGACAGCTCCTTGTGCATTCCCTCAGACACACCCCAAACACAGGGTACCCAGCCTCACTTGCATACATCTGCATTTTGAATGGGTCTTCCTGGGCTGGGAGGGTGGAGGGCCTGCTCTCACACAAAGGACTGCCACACCCCCTACTGGGACCCTGGCAGACAGGATTGAACTGAAAGGGGACCTGGTGCACTTCTTAGCCACTCTTTGATGTCTCCCCCACTTCAAAGGCACATTTGGGTATAAAACAGGGCCTCTGCCCTACCTCATCAGACACTTGCTGGAGAAGAAACCTGAACCAGAAACTCCATCCTGCCAAGAAGAACTGCCTGGCTGTTCAAAGGACTCACCCGTCTGCTTTCTACAAAGGACTGCTGCCTTGCTGTTGGCCTGCTGCCTTGCTGAACTCTTGTCTGGCTGTGAAAGTGCTCTCCAAGGGCTTGGATAGAGCTTGCCTCCTGTTCCCTGAAGTCTCAGGACCAAAAAGACTTCTCTTTTTCACTTGGACGCTCCGTGCGCCGAAAATTTCGACGCACAGCTTGTTCCGCGGCAAGAAAAACACCGCACACAGACGCTGATCGACGTGACGCCTTCGGGACGACCGGAACTTCGACGCACGGCTTCGCAAGGACAACGCCGCCCGACCTCTAGAGGAGAAATCGGCACGACGCTTGCCGTGAGATTGTAATTTCGATGCGCAGCCCCGCAGAATGACACGCAGCCGGAAAACAAGCAGGAAAATCCACGCACAGACCTGGGACATCTGGTAATCCCCGCGATCCACAGAAAGAGACTGTCTGCACGCCGGAAAACGACGCACGACTTCCCCGCGTGAAAAATAACGACGCAAGTCCGTGTGTGTTGGGGAGAAATCGACGCACACACCCTTTTTCCACGTATCTCTTCTTCTGTGGCCCTCTGAGGAGATTTTCCGCTCCAAACCAGGTACTTTGTGCTTGAAAGAGACTTTGTTTGCTTTTTAAAGACTTAAGACATTGTATATCACTTTCCAGTGATATCTCTACAAATTCACATTGCAACTTTATTCGTTTTGACCTACAATTATCCTGATAAATATTATATATTTTTCTAAACACTGTGTGGTGTATTTTTGTGGTGCTATATGGTGGTATTGTATGGTTTATTGCACAAATACTTTACACATTGCCTTCTAAGTTAAGCCTGACTGCTCGTGCCAAGCTACCAGAGGGTGGGCACAGGATAATCTTGGATTGTGTGTGGCTTACCCTGACTAGAGTGAGGGCTTTTGCTTGGACAGGGGGTAACCTGAGTGCCAACCAAAAACCCCATTTCTAACATTGGTGATCAGCAGTGAGGATAGGACTTGTATTTGTGCAGTGACATACAGTAGCTAAGTATTTCACTACCTACCCACAGTTGAAGGTCAACTTGATTTTTATCTCTTTTTTGTAAATTCGTTTTTTCCTGACAATTTTCAAAAACTAAATCCTCACTCAACATGTCTCTGACTGGGTCTCAGATAGGAGACTTTGACCTAGTCCTGTTGGATACATATACGGTCAAACAACTAAAAGGATTCTGCAGGGCAATGAGGGTACCCACCCAAGGGGCATCCAAAAAGGAGGACTTTCAAGTGGCGCTGAGGGCCTGGGCAGAAGCCCATTTAGAAGAGGATGATGAGGAAGAGGAGCCAGAAAATGGCCCCTCAGAGGATTTGTCACTATCTGTGGATGGTGTTACCACTGCAATTGTGCCCCCTTCCAGACCAGGGAGCAGTGTCTTTGTGCAAAGCCTGACCGCAGAGGAAAGGAGAGAGGAAAGGGAGTTCCAATTGCAAATGGCAAAACTGAAAATTGAGGCTCAACAGGAGGAAAGAAGGGCAGAGAGAGAAGCCAAGCAAGCTGAAGCTGAAAGAGCTGAAGCTGCAGCTGAGAGAGCCTTGGCTGAAAAGAAACTGTTATTGGCTCATGAACTGAGTCTCAAGTAGCTGGATCTCAAGGCAAAGCAGTCTGAATCCAGCAATAATGGTGGCAGCATACTGACAGGACCTGCTGGAGAAAAGAAGGTTTGTATATCCAAAAACGTGGTGCCCAGTTTTGTGGTGGGAGATGACATAGATAAATGGTTAGCTGCTTATGAAGTTGCACTAAGGGCTCATGACGTTCCTGAAGGGCAATGGGGGGTAGCTATGTGGGGTTATGTACCGCCATTGGGGAGGGACACACTTCTCACATTGGATCAACCTGATCAAAACACATACCCACTTCAGAAAGCCACTTTACTTGCCAAGTTTGCGCTGACCCCTGAGGGATACCGTCAGAGGTTCAGGGACAGCACCAAACAAACCACACAAACATGGGTAGATTTATTTGACTTCTCCAGTAAGGCACTGAATGGATGGGTGCGGGGCAACAAAGTAGATGATTATAAAGGTTTATATGACTTGATTCTGAGAGAGCATATGCTTAATACTACTTATACAGAGTTGCGCCAGCACTTAGTGGATAGTAAGCTGACTGATCCCAGGAAGCTTGCTGAGGAGGCAGACCTCTGGGTTAGCACCAGAATGTCCAAGAAGGTACCTGGGGGGGACACCCACAAAGGTGGTCAGGGTTCCCAACAGAAGAAAGAGGGGGGAGATAAACTTACAGATAAGGAACTCTCCAAAGGCCCTCAAAAGAATTCCGAGGGAGGGGGTGGCAACCCTTCCTTTTCCAGATTTGGGAAAAAGCCAGGGACATATGATAGGTCAGGAAAATCCAACCCCAAATGCATGGAGTGTTACCAGTATTGTCACTATAAAGGTGACCCCCAGTGCTCGAAGAAAGCACCGTCCACTACCGGACAGACACCTGGGTTGACTAGTGTAGCGCTCGGGGTGAGATGGACCCAGATAGCTTTGGGGAACAGGTAGGGATTTCCCTAGTGTCCCTGGGAGAAGGAGAAATGGTGCCTAAAGCCCACATGCCCCAAAATACTTCCAAGTACAGGCAGTGGGTCACCATTGATGGGCAGAAGGTGGAGGCTCTGCGTGACACAGGAGCCAGTATGACTACTATCAAGAGTCAGCTGGTGTCAACAGAGCAGATAGTCCCTAATACATTCCACCAGGTCATAGCCGCTGACAATCGTGAGAGTCACCTACCGGTGGCTCTGGTTCCCTTTGAGTGGGGGGGGGGTCTCTGCTACTCTGAAAGTAGCTGTGAGTCCTGCCATGCCTGTAGATTGTCTGTTAGGCAATGATCTTGAGAATACTGCTTGGAAAGAAGTGGAGCTCAGGTCTCACCTGGAGATGTTAGGGTTATCTGAGTGGGTCTGCATGACCACACGGTCCATGGCTGACCGAGAGGGAAGTCAAGGGCATCTGGAGCCTGGAACAATGGCCCAGAGAGCTGCCAAGAGGAGGGGCAAGGGGCGCGGGAAACCAGCCCCAGAAGTTCCCGCAGTGGCTGACGGGGCTCCTGAGGAGGAGGCTCCCGAGCCAACTGGGGAAGACATTGCCACCCTAGCTGACTTACCTGAGCTTGCTGGCTAGCAAGTTGAGGGTGGACCCACCAGGGAGGAATTCTGCAAGGCGCAGAAAGAATGTCCCACTCTGGAAGTTCTGAGGAAACAAGCCTCAGACCAGGCGGCAGGTGAAGCCTCTGGCAATCACCACATAAATTGGGAGAATGATCTCCTCTACAGTGAGCCTAAGGTTCCGGCCTTTGGGGCAGCGCGTACGCTGGTGGTCCCCCAGTGTTACCGAACCTTCCTACTGGGTCTGGCTCACGACATTCCCCTGGCAGGACATTTGGGGCAAGGCAAGACCTTTGAGAGGCTTGTCACCCCCTTTTATTGGCCCAGAATGAGGACAAACTCAGATAAGTTCTGCAGATTTTGTCCTACCTGCCAGGCCAGTGGTAAAGCAGGAAAAAGGGTTAAAACCCCCCTGATTCCACTTCCTGTCGTTGGCACCCCCTTTGAAAGGGTGGGCATCGACATTGTTGGACCATTGGACCCCAAAACTGCCTTAGGCAACAGGTTCATCCTGGTTTTGGTGGACCATGCCACCCGTTACCCAGAGGCAATCCCTCTGAGGACCGTAACTGCACCGGTGGTGACCAGAACTCTGATGGGGATATTTACCCGTGTGGGATTCCCCAAGGAGATAGTGTCTGACAGAGGCACTAACTTCATGTCTGCATACATGAAGTCTCTGTGGGATGTGTGTGGTGTAACCTACAAGTTCACCACACCCTATCACCCCTAGTCTAATGGTCTTGTGGAGAGATTCAACAAGACCTTGAAAGGCATGATTGGTGGCCTCCCGGAGGCCATGAGGCGAAAGTGGGATGTCCTCTTACCATGCCTTCTCTTTGCTTACAGAGAGGTCCCCCAGAGGGGGGTAGGGTTCAGTCCCTTTGAGCTTCTCTATGGGTACCCTGTCAGGGGACCCTTAAGCATTGTTAAGGAGGGGTTGGAGAAAACTCCAAAGGCACCCCCTCAGGATGTGGTCAGCTACATGTTGGCCCTCCGCAACCAGATGACCTGCTTCTGGAAAGAGGCCCAAAGTAACCTTGAGGCCAGTCAAGAGGTAATGAAACGCTGGTATGACCAGAAGGCCACCCTGGTAGAGTTTCAACCTGGAGACAAAGTGTGGGTAATGGAGCCAGTAGAGCCTAGAGCTCTCCAGGACCGCTGGTCTGGCCCATTTGAAGTAAAGGAGCGGAAAGGGGAGGCCACTTACCTAGTGGACCTCCAAACCCCTAGGAACCCCCTAAGGGTGCTCCATGTTAACCGACTAAAAGCTCATTTTGAGAGGTCTGAGATCAACATGCTCCTGGTCTCAGATGAAGGAATGGAAGAGGAGAGTGAACCCCTCCCCGACCTCCTCTCTGCCCAAGAAGGTGATGGGTCAGTGAACGGGGTCATTCTTTCTGACTCCCTGACTCTAAACCAGAAAGGAGACTGCTATGAGCTGTTGGAGCAGTTCTCCCCCTTGTTCTCCCTTACTCCTGGACTGACCCACCTCTGTGTTCATGACATTGACACCGGTGACAGTCTCCCTGTGAAGAACAAAATTTACAGGTTATAGGATAAGGTGAAGGCCAGCATCAAGGAGGAGGTCTCCAAGATGTTAGCTCTAAGGGTTATCGAGAAATCCAGTAGTCCCAGGGCCAGCCTAGTGTTGTTGGTCCCTAAGGCTACTGCCCCAGGTGCGAAGCCAGAACTCTGGTTCTGTGTGGACTACCGGGGTCTCAACTCAGTCACACGGACTGATGCTCACCCCATCCCCCGAGCTGATGAGCTTGTTGACAGGCTGGGCGCTGCCAAGTTCCTGAGTACATTTGATCTTACTTCAGGGTACTGGCAGATCGCCCTGACTGAGGGGGCTAAAGAAAGATCCGCATTTTCAACCTCTGATGGCCATTACCAATTCCGGGTGATGCCATTTGGATTGAAAAATGCCCCCGCTACCTTCCAACGGTTGGTTAACGGGGTCCTAGCTGGCAAGGATGCCTTCTGTGCAGCCTACCTGGATGACATAGCTGTCTACAGTTCCAGCTGGGAGGAACACCTGCTCCACCTCAACGAGGTGCTTCAGGCCCTGCAACAGGCAGGCCTGACCATCAAGGCTATTAAGTGCCAGATTGGGCAGGGTTCCGTGGTGTACTTGGGACACCTAGTGGGTGGTGGCAAGGTGCAGCCACTCCAGGCCAAGATTGAAACTATCAAGGCCTGGCAACCACCTAGAACTCAGACTGAGGTGAGAGCCTTTTTAGGCGTCACAGGATACTACTGCAGATTTGTCAAGGGCTATGGTACCATTGTGTCACCCTTGACAGAACTCACTTCCAAGAAACAACCTTGGTTGGTGAATTGGACAGAGGCTTGTCAGAAAGCCTTTCACTCCCTGAAGGAAGCCATGTGCACGGCCCCCGTGCTCAAGGCCCCTGACTACTCCCAGGAATTTATTGTGCAGACAGACGCTTCAGAGCATGGCATAGGGGCAGTCCTAGCACAGCTAAATGAGGAGGGCCTAGACCAACCAGTAGTCTTTATTAGCAGAAGGCTATTACCACGGGAACAGAGGTGGAGTGCTATTGAGAGAGAAGCTTTTGCTGTGGTCTGGGCACTGAAGAAGCTAAGACCCTACCTGTTTGGGACTCACTTCTGGGTTCAGACAGATCACAGGCCCCTCAGATGGCTCATGCAGATGAGGGGTGAGAATCCAAAACTCTTGAGGTGGTCCATTTCCCTACAGGGGATGGACTTTACGGTGGAACATCGCCCAGGGGTTGACCACGCCAATGCTGATGGTCTCTCCAGATACTTCCGCCTTAGCGATGAGAGCTCCCAGTAGGTCGGGTAGCTCTCCCCACCTTCAGCTGGGGGGGACACATGTTAGACCTGACAGCCTTAGGGTGGTCACCCCTAACTTTTTGCCTGCCTCCCTCCTCTTTTTGGACACTGTTTTTGCTGGCTTTTTGACTCTGCGCACTTTACCACTGCTAACCAGTGCTAAAGTGCATAGGCTCTCTCCCTTAAAACATGGTAACCTTGAATCATACCTGATTGGACTATTAATTTACTTATAAGTCCCTAGTAATGTGCACTCTATGGGCATAGGGCCGGTAGATTAAATGCTACTAGTGGGCCTGCAGCACTGGTTGTGCCACCCACTTAAGTAGCCCCTTTTCCTTGTATCAGGCCTGCCATTGCAAGGCCTGGGTGTGCAGTTTCACTGTCACCTCGACTTGGCATTTAAAAGTACTTGCCAAGCCTAAACCTCCCCTTTCTCCACATATAAGTCACCTCTAATGTGTGCCCTAGGTAACCCCTAGAGCAGGGTGCTGTGTGGGTGAAAGGCAGGATATGTACCTGTGTAGTTTACATGTCCTGGTAGTGTAAAACTCCTAAATTCGTTTTTGCACTACTGTGAGGCCTGCTCCCTTCATAGGCTAACATTGGGGCTGCCCTCATACAGTATTGAAGTGGTAGTTGCTGATCTGAAAGGAGTAGGAAGGTCATATTTAGTATGGCCAGAATGGTAATATAAAATCCTGCTGACTGGTGAAGTTGGATTTAATATTACTATTCTAGAAATGCCACTTTTAGAAAGTGAGCATTTCTTTGCACTTAAATCTTTCTGTGCCTTACAATCCACGTCTGGCTGGGCTTAGTTGACAGCTCCTTGTGCATTCCCTCAGACACACCCCAAACACAGGGTACTCAGCCTCACTTGGATACATCTGCATTTTGAATGGGTCTTCCTGGGCTGGGAGGGTGGAGGGCCTGCTCTCACACAAAGGACTGCCACACCCCCTACTGGGACCCTAGCAGACAGGATTGAACTGAAAGGGGACCTGGTGCACTTCTTAGCCACTCTTTGAAGTCTCCCCCACTTCAAAGGCACATTTGGGTATAAAACAGGGCCTCTGCCCTACCTCATCAGACACTTGCTGGAGAAGAAACCTGAACCAGAAACTACATTCTGCCAAGAAGAACTGCCTGGCTGCTCAAAGGACTCACCTGTCTGCTTTCTACAAAGGACTGCTGCTTTGCTGTTGGCCTGCTACCTTGCTGAACTCTTGTCTGGCTGTGAAAGTGCTCTCCAAGGGCTTGGATAGAGCTTGCCTCCTGTTCCCTGAAGTCTCAGGACCAAAAAGACTTCTCTTTTTCACTTGGACGCTCCGTGCGCCGAAAATTTTGACGCACAGCTTGTTCCGCGGCGAGAAAAACGCTGCACACCGACGCTGATCGATGCAACGCCTTCGGGACGACCGGAACTTCGACTCACGGCTTCGCAAGGACAATGCCGCCCGACCTCTAGAGGAGAAATCGACGCAACGCTTGCCGTGAGATCGTAATTTCGACGCATAGCCCCGCAGAACGACGCGCAGCCGGAAAACCAGCAGGAAAATCCACGCACAGACCCGGGACATCTGGTAATCCCCGCGATCCACAGAAAGAGACTCTCCGCGCGCCGGAAAACGACGCATGACTTCCCCACATAAAAAATAATGACGCAAGTCCGTGTGTGCTGGGGCGAAATCGACGCACACACCCTTTTTCCACGTATCTCTTCTTCTGTGGCCCTCTGAGGAGATTTTCCACTCCAAACCAGGTACTTTGTGCTTGAAAGAGACTTTGTTTGCTTTTTAAAGACATAAGACATTGTATATCACTTTCCAGTGATATCTCTACAAATTCACATTGCAACTTTATTCGTTTTGACCTACAATTATCCTGATAAATATTATATATTTTTCTAAACACTGTGTGTTGTATTTATGTGGTGCTATATGGTGGTATTGTATGGTTTATTGCACAAATACTTTACACATTGCCTTCTAAGTTAAGCCTGACTGCTCGTGCCAAGCTACCAGAGGGTGGGCACAGGATAATCTTGGATTGTGTGTGGCTTACCCTGACTAGAGTGAGGGCTTTTGCTTGGACAGGGGGGTAACCTGACTGCCAACCAAAAACCCAATTTCTAACAATACCTGATTAGATTTCTGTTGCATTTAATGGGGCATTTGCAACTTATTTTGAAAGCAATGTGAATTAAATCTCAAAGTATGTTTCTAGTGGCTTCCCTTACCACAAATATGAAACACTCCTAATTTGACTTGAACATTGTTATAATTATTATTAGAAACATTGCTATTAATGTAGTTAAAACCCGTAACACTACAACAAGGACCACTATTTCCTTTTTGCATAAATTGCACATCATTCAGATAAGATGCTTGAAAACGGCCTTCACCATCTTTTTGAAAGAAATTTGTCTGAACCACTATCAACCTTTTCTTAGTTGATTTCTTTTTTGCATCACTAGGATCACTACTATACTTTGCGTAGGCAAGGTTTTCATCTAATGCTTTTGCTTTCTGTCACATTTCATTCTGCAGTGTATGCGCACTGATCCTTGGATGTAATCCCTACATAAAATCATAAACATAATCCAGATACAACTTTTATCTTCGATCATCAAATCCTCTAAGCTGCCTATAAATCTGCATTAACTTCTCATAATATGCATGCACTGACTTATCTAGGTTTTGAATCCTCATAATTTCTGACCAATTAACTTGTTTCTGAGGAACCTTTTCTTTGAAGTGCTCAATAACCTGTTTATAATTCTCCATGAAAATTGGAGAAGGTTATGACTCCAACCAACTCTCTGTGGGTCTACCTCATGCCACTGAGACAGAGTTATACACAGTGTCCACAAATGCTTAGGTACCACAATTAAACTGAAATGACACATCTAGATCTTCCCAAAGACCCTTTGAAATAGTTAAATCCTTTCTACCTCTGTTTACCACTTTTCTGTCTCCTCTCTGAGTTTTGAGGAATTATTTGTCAAAGTCCACAAGTAATTGCTTGATGAAGAATCAGGCACAAATGCTCCTTCAAGCACTTCCCTCAACAGAAAGTATTTTTCCGAAAGTCACTTTGTATTCAGTATAACTCATACTTTATGTCTTTTGAGATTTTTTACACTTTTGAGAGTAGTCATTTTTATATGTATTCATGTTTTCCCATTTTATTATCAAATCAATTCATTCTCGGAGATTTATTATTTGTGGTACAAATTCAAAAGCAAAAATTATTTCTTGTTCCAAGTAACAATTCCATCCCAGTGAACTTTTGAATCTACATTTTAAACTAAATGAAATACACTATAAAGTTTAACATATCAATTTCTACTGTCTTCTCCCTACACTGGGATGAATGACAAGTTTCAAATTATGTTTTCATGCACTTGGCTCTCTAGTTCATACTTGTTGACTTTGTGCATGATCTTCAATATTCTTGGGTAGTCTCATCTCAATTAACAAATTGTATATGGCCTCATCCTTATCCTCTGAATTACTCCCATTCCCTTCCTTTTTCTCATCCTTTTTCTCATTTTTACTTTCTGTTTTACAGTCTTTTGTTTTGTTTTTGCCTGAGTCAGTAGCAATCACCGAAAGAACACCCACAATGGCTAATATGTTTTCATGCCTCTCCTATTTCTATAAATGCAATCTCATATCCAACCAATCATTAATTTTTTTGCGATCTGACTCTTTAGTATTTTCTGACATCTTTTGGGAATGAATCCCTTTATTTCAGTGCTTCAATCTGCACGTCTCGGTTACAGTAATAAACTTACTACCTGTACAGAGTTCAGTCAGATTTATCTGTTAGACCTTGACTCAAGCCTGGGTAGTTGTGGCTTTGAGCAGTCAGTCTTTATCAAAGGAACACATGAAACACATTTAGAAGTACCAGAACAGCTGAATAAGAAAGAAACAAGACAGCAGAAATTCAACATCAATTTAAAAAAAATAGGATGCATTTTTATTTGTTCAAATAATAATTCAGCAACAGAAATCCATAGATAGTTCCAGTTATTTAAATTTTTTTAAATGAACAATCACTGTTGTTTTCATTCAACACAATACATCAATATAATTACCAACACTTGCAAACTTTGAAAAACGTATTTAAAGTTGTAAAGAACTACTCTGTCCTGGTTTGGGTGACCACGTGCAGCAGGGAGTGAGTTGCAGGGGCCAAAGAGGCTTGGTTGAACAGTAACTTCACAATCAAAGTGGTCTCCAACCCAGTTCTCGTCTCAATGGGAGAACTGCCTTAGACCTTAATGGAGTGGTCTTGATGCAAGGGATACAGGATTTTGAAAATGCTGAAGGATTCTCAGTATGCTGAGCTGGTGATGGAGGTCAACCTGGGGCTGCTCCTCCGTCCACGAACAAATAGGGATGACTTTAGCCACGGGGGTTGATGTCCCTCGAAGTCTGGTTCAAGTCCAGCTAAAAAACTGTTCTCAATGGAATATGTGACAGAACAACTAGGTCCTAAACAACTATAGCCTAAACCACTACTGCTAAACAACTAAAAAGTCTCTACAACTAAGTGCTGAACAACTGCTGTCTAAACAACAGTTGTGCCTGGCGAGCCACTACAGCTCTGAAGCCAAGTAGTAGAGATCAAAGTCTGGAAGGACCAATCCTCCGGCCAACGCAAGTAGCTTCATTGTAGAAAGAGCCACTTGACGTCTGTCCATCTCCCAGAGTGACGCAAAGAGGGCCAAGTTAAAGTTGAAGAAGAAGTAACATTGAATGAGTCAGGGAAGGATTGCAAAGTAGTATAATAATTCTGTCAGGACTATCATTTTCCCTTGAGCCATCAATGACAATAGCAGAGAGGACCAGAAAAAAAATAAACACGTACTGCCATTCCCAGGTTGCCATTCTATGAATCCGATGACAAATGGTATCTGTTGAACCTCAGGTACCTAAAAATGGTCAGTTCATATGTTAATTAATAATCTAATAGGATACAGAGGGGTTTCTTTCAGTCTGTGCATAGGGAAAAAATGATTTGTCCCTATTCATGTGCATGTCTAAGATCGATGTGAACAAACGGGCAAGTGAGAAAAAATCAGAGCTAGCATCCCACATGTATAAAGCAAAATGTCACTGGCGTAAAGTGATACAGCATGAAGGGTCCTCTGAATCTGGATACCCCAGTGTAGCCAGTGAAGCTGCAGATGGGCTGCCAAAGGTTCCATCGCCATGACAAATAAGAGAGGGTAAAGAGGGCAAACTTAATGGTGCCCTGACCCACAGACCAGGCAGCAGAGATGGAAGTCCCACTGTTTACATGGGCCAAGGGATCAGGGAAAAGTAGGCACACCCATCTCTGCCAGTAAGGATCCATTCCAAATAGTCGGGCATCTTGTGTGTGTAGTGCCAAAGGAGGGAGTCAAAAGCCTTCTCCTGGCCAAGTGCTATAAATTCAGCAGAGGGAAACAAATCTGCAAACTCTTCTTTAACATGCCATAATCTATGAAGAATGAGGGAGGAATTATGCCCAAAGATGAAGCATGACTGAGCCTCATGGATCATTTCAGGGAGCTCAGGTCAAAATCTGCTGGCCAGTATTTTCGCTAGTATCTGTTTTAAGGACAGAATGCAGGCAGTAAATGCTAGATCAGTCAGGTCTTTATGTGATTTAACATCATAGTTATAATGGCTTTTTCCATAGCACAGACGGAGGGGGCCTGAGATAAAAATGGGTCTGTATTCACAGCACTAGTGATGGGGCAAAGGACTAATACAAGCTACCCGGATTGCCATCAGAACCTGTAATCTTCCTTTGGGAGGGTCTTGTATGAACAGCAAAAGTTCATGAGTCGATATGGGAGCGTTAAGTATGAGACGGGCATCTGGGGATAGCTGAAGGATGCAGATGGGTGCTATAAATATGGTGACAGTAGAGTTGACAGTTGACAAGGAGCAAGCATTTAGGTGACTTTAGAATGCACAAAAGGACCTATTGATATCCTACTGAGTACAAACGAAATTACCATGATGGCAAGTGAATGCTGTGAGGTTTTATACTAAGAGGGTGGGGGTGAAGCCAGCTGCACCAACAGTCAACTTGGCCTATCCCCTCACTATGTATTCTAGTGTGATAGTCCAGGAAACCATGACAGCGAAGCATCTCTAATTTACCATAATAAGATGGCTGGGCAGAGTGAAAATTATGAAGGTGTTTAGCAAGCGATTGGGTTTGGCATTTGCATAGTCTAACTTTGAGTAACAAGAGATACCAAGTAAAAGTTTGTCCCACACCCACAGTAGTCTTTTTACATGAACTCTGGGTAACCACTTTAAACATTTCCCTACTTGATGGAGAGGGGGGAAGCTGTCTATATGTTGTAGGATCATTTGCCTCCAGCATTGGCACATGTAATTTCCGGGGGGGGATCAGATTTAGCTTCTTGCCTCAGCTCATCACCATGTGTAAGGGATTATGATCAGAAACCATGCGGGTAGTAGGAGGTTGATGTGTGGATAGAATGAGAACAAACAAACATATTGAGGTGTACGTTCACCCTATAGACAGGAGAATAAAATGAATATTCATAGATATGTGGGTGTCATAAATGCTATGTGTCAGCTAGTTTCCAGTATGCTAACCATTGTCGGATCTGTGTCACATTCAAAAGTCCTCTGGCTTGTGGAAGCAGTGGGGAATATCTATCAATATAGGCATCTACAACTCTGATGTAGATAAAGTCAGAACAACACCTACAAGTGAACCAACAAACCCACCCTCAAATGTTATCATCAGCAAATCAGAACCACCAAACAGTCTACACTTACTAATCACATCCAAAGCATCTCCAACAGTGCCAAGTAAATCTCTGTCATAGTGAAAGGCTTCACCTGACCAGCAGCAAGCTCCACCAGCATAATCCAGTCTCAAGACCTCTGTACCCAACTGTCCCTATTCTTCACCAACACCATCACCAGCATCTATGAAAATTTCAAGCCCCAACCAGATTCTTCCACCCTTACATCTCTTCTGCCCATCTCCACCAACACATTAGGACCACCCTGACCACCTGTCCCACCACGCTACTCAAGAAACCACAACAAAGCAGGCCGTACACTCCGGAGCACCCTCAGATGTCTGTCCTCACCACGCCTTGAGCAAAGGACTGGTTCGCATCAGCACAGACCTAATTCAAATCCTGAGTGACTAAATCATCACAGCTACCTACCTCGATGTCTGGAAATATGCCTCAGTGCTCTCCAACCTCAAGAAATTCTCAGTCAACCCGAAGATGCTAGCCAACTATTGGCCTATCTCACTTGTACTCTAACCAGAAAAAGTAATGGAAAAGATAATAAACGAGCACCTAATAACCCGCCTCACTGATAACCACCTCCATGATACCACTCAATTTGGGTTGTATGTCGGAACGCCGCCTGCTGAAACAACAAGTGCCTGAACGAGGTCGGAACACCGACCTCGTTGTTACCACTAATGCCTTTACCACGAATGCCTTAACAACGATATTTCGTTGTAAAGGCATTCCTGGTGAAGGCATTAGTAATAGGCACCCATTGATCCTGCATGCGTCACCCCGACCCCTCAACCCCACCCCAAAACCTAAAACGCCCCACCCCACCCCAAAACCTAAAACCCCGACCCCCCACCCCGCCCCAAAACCTAAAACGCCCCACCCCCACCCCACCCCAAAACCTAAAACCCCCCTGACCACCACCCCACCCCAAAACCTAAAACCCCAACCCCCCACCCACTCCCCAAAACCTAAAACGCCCCGCCCCCCAACCCCACCCCAAAACCTAAAACCCCCGACCACTCACCCCCTCCCCAAAACCTAAAACGCCCCACCCCCAACCCCACCCCAAAACCTAAAACCCCCGACGCCCCCACCCCCCGCCCCAAAACCTAAAACGCCCTGCCCCCAACCCCACCCCAAAACCTAAAACCCCCAGACCCACCACCCCGCCCGAAAACCTAAAACGCCCTGCCTCCCAACCCCATCCCAAAACCTAAAACCCCCCGACCCCCCGCCCCAAAACCTAAAACGCCCCACCCCCAACCCCACCTCAAAACCTAAAACCACCGAACCTCCACCACACCCCATCCCAAAACCTAAAACCCCCCGACCCCCCTCCCCACCCCGCCCCAAAACCTAAAAACCCCCGCCCACCCACTTACCTGAGTCATCGCCTCATCATCCGCGTCGTCCTCCTCAGCTGACTCCCTTGTTTGTGCCTTAACCACGCATGTTCATTGTTCAGGACATGCGTGGTTTAGGCACAAAATAACGAAGTTGTGGTTAAAGAAAGCATTGTTCCGCTTTCGTTAACCAGGACTTCGTTATTAAAGAGTCGGCGTGGAGGACGTTTCCCCTCAATTTGGATTCTGCCCTGAACCACAATTCAGAAATCACCCTCATCACCCCCCAAGGACAACATCTTTATGATCATGGGCAGAGGAAACACCACCACCCTAATACTACTGGATGTTTCTGCAGCATTCAACATCATCTTCCATACCATTCTTATCCAATTGCTGCACAAAGCCGGCATCAAAGGTCCTGAACTTCACTGGATTTGTTCCTCCCTCAAGTCTGTTATCCTTGCCCCCTTCAGCTTGGATGCCATAACATCATCTGCATATTTCAACAAGGTTACTCACTCAGCCCCAGTTTGTTGAACATCTACTTGATTTGACTTATCAGCATCATCAACTACATCCATGGAGTCAACATCTAAACTTATGCTGACGGCACCCAGTTCATACTCTCCCTCTCCAGCAAGACACCAAAGACCTGGACCAATTGCTCTGCTTGCATGATGTACACTGCCAAATGGATGAAAAACAACAGCCTCAAGCTTAACACAGATAAGACAGTCATAGTAACATTCAGCAAAGACACCTCACTCTGGGACTCTACCTTGTGGCCTGTCAAAATTGGACCCACACCCCTTCCGGCTACCCACACAAAGAACCTCAGAATAGTAATCAACAACCAACTCAGTTTAATTGGCTAAGTGAACACAGACTGCACCTCCTGCTTCCACATACCTAAGATGCTCATGAAGATCTTCAAATGGCTTCCAAACACTCTCAGCACTATCATCTAAGCCCTCATCATCAGTAAGCTGGACTATGGTAACAGACTCTATACTGGAATCAACATTCAACTGACCAGAATTCTTCAGACCATACAAAACTTAGCAGCCAGACTCACCCTCAACCTCTCATGCCCCACTCACAGTACCCCACACCTGAAAGAGGTCCACTGTCTCTCAGTCCACAAACCAGCACTTTTCAAATTCTCGCACTCATACACATCCTTACACAAAATGGCCCCCACATAATGCAATAACCACGTAAACTTCTGCAAACCCACCAGAAACTTCAGCCCAGCACACATTCCCCGAATATGCAGAACCAGATGCAGTGACTGTGCATTCTCTTTCTCACTCCTAAAGCCTAGGAAACCTGCCCTGGCCCCAACTCCTCTGGCAAGAAATTAAAGACCTGGCTCTTCAACAAGCCAGGACATTGCCTCCATCCATACAGCTCCTCGTTCAGCAGTAGAATACCCTAGTGAGTGATTTGTGCATTATACAACATAACATAACATTAAAAAAACATAACATAACTAATGTCCATCTTTTAATATGCTAGCCAGATTTCAGTTAGTGGCATAGCTTTCATCAGACACATGTTTTTCAGGATTATGCCCTTCATCAGGGGATATATTCCGGCCATGTGCAACAGGTAGAATATTCTATCTCATATGCCTAAATTCACGTATGAGTACACTTTACATAGATATTAGAAAGTTATGAGAAGGAATTCTGTTCGTATGTGTGTCTGTTAAATAAATCACAATTTCCCTAATGTTAACAGACAGTCTCAATATGCATCCCGTGCCACTATTGCAATACAACTCTACTGATTTAGGGTAATATTTATACTTTTTGACGCTAAACTGCGCTAACGCAGTTTAGCGTCAAAAAAATTAGCGCCGTCTAACGCCATTCTGAAGCGCCATGCGGGCGCCGTATTTATAGAATGGCGTTAGCCGGCATTAGCCGACTGGCGCTGCCTGGTGTGCGTGGAAAAAAACCACGTACACCAGGCAGCGCCGGCGTAGGGGAAAATGGCATATGGGCGTCTCAAAATGGGGCAAGTCAGGTTGAGTCCAAAAAATCGCCTTAACCTGATTTGCGCCATTTTTTTACGACGCCCATCCCCCATTAACATGACTCCTGTCTTAGCAAAGACAGGAGTCATGCCCCCTTGCCCAATGGCCATGCCCAGGGGACTTCTGTCCCCTGGGCATGGTCATTGGGCATAGTGGCATGTAGGGGGGCACAAATCAGGCCCCCCTATGCCACAAAAAAAAATAAAAAAAATACTTACCTGAACTTACCTTAATGTCCCTGGGGTGGGTCCCTCCATCCTTGGGTGTCCTCCTGGGGTGGGCAAGGGTGGCAGGGGGTGTCCCTGGGGGCAGGGGAGGGCACCTCTGGGCTCATTCTGAGCCCACAGGTCCCTTAACGCCTGCCCTGACCCAGGTGTTAAAATCCGGCGCAAATGCGGGATTTTTTGCCCCGCCCACTCCCGGGCGTGGTTTTTGCCCGGGAGTATAAATACCACGCACATGCCTGGGAGTCATTTTTTTAGACGGGAACGCCTACCTTGCATCTCATTAACGCAAGGAAGGTGTTCATGCAAAAAAATGACGCTAACTCCATGGACTTTGGCGCTAGACGCGTCTAACGCCAAAGTATAAATATGGAGTTAGTTTTGCGTCGAAATTGCGTCAAAAAAAACGACGCAATTTCGGCGCAAACGGAGTATAAATATGCCCCTTAATTCCACGATTGTTGTCTACCTGTGCAATTAACATTTGCGTGGCTTTTCTTTACATTTACCTTTTGTTTCTGGTACATATCACCAATATACCCTGCTTTCCACCTCTCTAAAGTCAATCTTTTCTTTTCATTGTAATTCCTTCATTTTTCCTTGACGTTTTAGCTGAATTCGTGTACTGTCTACAATCAGAGTTATTTAAAACGCTTAAACACATTAAAGGTCATGCACTGGATATTTATGTCAACACAAGCTCCCTTATTGCTTTGGTCGTATGACAAGTGACATTTAGATTAATAAAACTAGATAAACATTTACTGTTTGGTGCCTAATTCATTAGCATGTAAGTGCGGCATGAAGCAAAGGAGGACTGCAACCATTTCATACCAGTCCATCAGGATACTGACACAGGGATGATAAGGGTGGGGGCATTAACTAGATGGTCTGAAGGCTCATATTCACAACTCTAATAGAGAGAAACACCTCATTCCTCGAGGCGACAGCATTATTGGGAATGGCAACCACTGTAGCCCTGAATGCTTCATTTTAGACGCTACTTAAAGTGTTTTAATTGTTAGCCGATTCATTACCTAGGCATGATAGCCTCGTAAATGATTGTCCAACTGAGTAATGTAAAATGCGTTTTTATAATAAAGTTTAATTCATCAAGTCACAATGGTGCAGTCCTCTAGTTAATTCTCTAAGAATGACTGATACCTTTTGGGAGCTAATTACAGTAAATTTGCAAAATATAGTAAGTTAAGTAATTTTCATTTTTATAGTAACTTATGGTGAGGTGCCAGTTTAGTGCAATTGTGCCTTCCAAATAAATTACTGGCGATGCCCCCATTAATGCTTAACAATCACAAATAAAAAACTGCTATCGGCAGTCTGTTCCCTTGCCTTTGCTAAATTAATTTGGGATCTCATGAAATATAATGAAGCTATTTTTACTCTCACCAAAATTTCTACGACCTCATCAAATCAGAGCTCATAACAACCATGTTTAATCAACATGTGACAACTTTCAATTTATAAGAGGAGATTGATAATAGCTGATGAAACAGAAGCTAATGTGTATTTCGACGTTACCTTCCATTCATTAAACAGATAAACAACAAACACCTTTCAACACTTAGCATACCTGCAAGGGTCTACAATAGACTGCAGCTCAATAGATTCTAAGAGAAATATACAGGGTGGCACTGTTCAAGCTGTGTCATGCCATGCGCAGTTTAAATAAATGCAGTGGTGTGAATGATACATGGTAAAGCTGTGCAAACAATGCGAAACCATTCCGTTGTTTCTGAACGGTGAATAATTTTCAAACTCCTCTGACATATTTAGTACAAAAAAACTTTCTACTGAATAAAATGTTCAAGAGCACACTATGCAAGCAAAGCATTTTACTGGACTAGCACGCTGTATACTACGATTTAAAAGGGAAAGATAAAAGTGACAGAATGTGAACTGTTGGACTAGTAGGGGATTAGCAGTTGTTGACAGTTCGTGGGTTGACGATTGCAAATAACAATAAGATCAACAGTGCAGAACCCTAGACACTGTGGAGAACCGGCCTGTGGTGATTGTACCTTCAGAAACGTTAGGGTGGGTCCTTGGCTGGGGGGTTAGCATGTTTTCATTCCTGGGGCAAGTGGTCCGAGACAGCAAAAACAGGAAGCTCTGGCAAAAAACCCTTGTGTAGCAAGACTTCAGAAGTTGCACTAGGCATTTTGCTCCTGCATAGTATTGTGATAAACTCATAAAAATCTCGGACCTGAACACCACATCTGCAGAATATCTCACCACCTGCAGTGCATCGCGGGCTTCCAATCAGCTCAACCAGAAACCTGTTATTGTGCACCCACACCACACACCACCTACCATCATACAACCTAAGCCAATTACACATACTGCATCCAGCAACACCACTACCAAGACAGTATTGAGAAGTGTTCTTTCTCCTTCTCCAGGAAGTAAAGGAGCAACAACCCCTCAGCCACTCCACAACATGGAACCACCATCAGTAGAACCACCATCAGGAGAAGGCGGACAATAGGTGTACAGAGGCACTAACCCACAAGCTCTGTGTCTTAGAGACGCAAAGCAACATGAGTGAACTCAAGACTTCCAACTAAATACCACACAGCCCGCATCAAGTCATAGCTGGGTGGAAGTACGCCAGCCCCTGCCCAACAGATAAGACTAATGCATCAGACCCAAAATTCTCTCTAATGGCAATGGAAGAATAGAGCCCACAACCAAATAAAGACAGGCACATTCTAACCCAACAAATTTACTCCTTCATCTCAGAATATATTCATCATAAACATCTGGAGGTCCAACAAGCATGCACGCAAAGCTGATGGAGCAGCCCAATAGGAACACACAAGACCGACACCCTTACGACAGAGAAGACCAAACTCTAGCTTTCCAACTTCCAACGAGAACAAACCCAGAGCAGTCCACCAGATAAAACGTTAGATAGGTCCATGCGACCAGGCAAACCCTGCTAATGTCTCTAACAGCTTTTCTGACCCCACATTACAGTGGCACCACTGTTTTGATTGCCTACACAAAATCAACTATCATCACAAGGAGCTAAAAAACATTCTAACTAACTTTAATGGAGGCTCACTAGCCATACTAGTTATAACAACTCAAATGTAGAAGAGGTTATCACACACCCAGGAAAGGCTCACACCCACACACCCATGCTGCAGCACACAACCTTGGCCATCCATACCACTAGCTAATAGCCCCCATCATCTAAAGAGGCCACTAGTCCAGAAATACAAGGGGGACATTAGAGCCCTGCTACATATCAATGCTTTTCCTGTTGAAATCTGTCATCTTTTCATTACATGGGAATCAAAATATACACAGCAGTCAGATCCAAAGTGAAACTATATATTCTTTAACGCCCCTAGGGGATGACCAATTGCACCGCGAACAATTAATGGAAACAAATACAGTACACTCCATACTACATCCAAATGCCATCTTTCTGGGGGATTTCAATTTCCACTAGAACAGCGAGGATAACATACGCTTTGAAAACTATCCTGCCAATCATAACCTTGTATAAGCATCCACACATCTGACACACATCACAAGTACCAGGCCTGATTTAATCATATCAAAGAGGGGAGCTATCAGCATCGAATCCATCATACTAACCAAATAGTTAGACAATCACCAATTTACATTCCCCAATATCACATGCACATACAAAAAGGTCAAGGGGTAAAACCAAAACACTGCATTACAGATAGCATGAACAGGTATGATCTGACCTACCTGTGTCAAAGGAACCTTCCTCCACCAAGTGAGTTGCTAAGTGTACAATAACTCAATGATAACTACAAGCAGAAAATGTCAGATATAATGGAGGTGTTAGTTAGCCCTACTCCACCTCAAAAACACAAAACAAACTATGCCACCCATGGTTCGACCACAATCTAAACAGAGAAAGGAGACTCAGACTTGTGGAGACATTATAGAGGCATGCACCCCCTCATTGCATTTCAAACAGCTAAAGTAGTTAAGAAACATCTACCAAAAGGATCCTGGGAATGCCAAAGCTACTTTCTTCAGAACCCAACTAAAAAGAGCCAAAACTATCCAAAACTCTCAAGCAACAAACAGGGGGATCCAATCCCACTGGGTTCATGAACACCTCAATGGAAAACTGCAAAGTGTTCTCAACCTTCTTCAAAGAAAAGATATTGGAAAATGAAAAAGCAATTGCTTCTGAAAGTGATTTGATATAGGATTCGACCATCAAAACAAACCACGTTCATTGGGTAACCACAATCTTTAACGAAACCCAAACCTACATTTAATCCACTGAAACCAAAAATGAAGCTACATGGAAATAGTTCAAAACCCTCAAAGAAGATGAGATCTACAAGATTATAGAGTCTATGAAACCAGCATCGCATCCAACTCCCCTGATCGTCTAAAAGAAAATCAATCAACTTGTCTGCCCACTCTGGACCAAAACAGTTGACTCATCATTAACTTATGGTACTATCTCAGCCTGCTTAAAAATTGGACAAGTAAAAACACTACTGAAGAAAACAGGCACCTGCCCCTTTGATTGTGACTGTTTTGCTGGGTTGGCCTGCACCTGCTGCTTCTGCCTGAAAGAGGACCAAGATTGGACTTAGTGGTAAATTCCTGTTTGTGAAGACTATCCAAGGGATTGGACTTAGCTTCCCTCCTGTTTTGAAGTCTCAGGGCCATCAAATACTTCCTCTGCCAGCACCTGGACTCTCTGCAGAGACTCCTGCCGTGCCAGGTGGTGCCCTATCTAGTCCCTGGGCCCTTGAAAGGTGAAGATGTTAGAACAAGGAAAGAAATCCACATACAGGAAGCCATGCGGGGATAATTTCAACGCACCACCTGCAATGTGGCTATAAAAACGACGTGCCACTCACCTTACGGCTGAAATCAACGCATCACCTGCATTGCGTGTAGAAAAACAATGCAACATCAGCTTGTGGCTGTAGAAAAGAAGCAAAC
The DNA here is from genome assembly GCF_031143425.1 of Pleurodeles waltl. Taxonomy (NCBI): domain Eukaryota; kingdom Metazoa; phylum Chordata; class Amphibia; order Caudata; family Salamandridae; genus Pleurodeles; species Pleurodeles waltl. The sequence goes on along the minus strand of NC_090444.1, from coordinate 334,078,325 downwards.
CCCATGTATTGCGATTTTCCATCACTGTGTGGCCGGATTTCTCATGCGTCATCGCTGGGTATCAAAATCATCGTGAACCTGCGTAGATCCAAGGTGTCCCATCTGGAAATCGCTCTCTTACAGGAGAGAAAAACTATACATTTCCTACCCGACGAGAGAAGAAACGATGCACGGCCTCACTTGCAAGTAAGGAATCGATGTATCGCTGACTTTTCCGACATACGTGCGTTTGTCTGCTTTTATTTTTTATTCAAACCAGGTATTTTGTGTAAAAACAACATTTGCATTGTTTTTTGTGGGTTAAGATTTATTTATTCTGAAAATTCATAACTTTACTTGTGTATGTTGGATTTTTGTTGTTTTGGTCTTGTTTGATTTAGATTAATAATGCCTATTGTCCTAAACTGGTATGGAGTCCATTTTGTAGTGTTTCCACTGTATTACTGTGTGTGTTGGAAAAAATACTTTACACATTGCCTTTGAGATAAGCCTGACTGCTTGTACCAAGCTACCAAGGGGTGAGCAGGCATTGTCTTAGGAGTGTAACTCCCTTACCCTAACTAGAGTGAATATCCATGCTTGGACAGAGTGCAAACTGATTGGCAACCAGAGACCCCATTTCTAACAGTGCTTATTACATTTTTCTCTGTAACTTGAAGTTGGTTAGAGACTGCTATTCTGTTGTGTTCTTGACTTTGTAAATGTATGTTACACCTCAATAGGAATAGACTGTAGCTGTTAGGAGTTGATGGGAGATGTTCTTACAACTGTGTTCCACTCTAACTGCGGGAGTATTTATTAAGGTGGTTAAGGACCCTTCTTCCGAAATCAATAACACACTCTCTGACATTAGGCACATATGTCTCCTCTACAAACTAATACCTTTTTTATTCAAAGTAGCAAGGTCATAGTTTAAGCAAACATAATTAAATACCTGCACATGCACACATGCAACTACGTTATGCATGAGCACACACATACACATTTACACACACACACACACACACATATGTATTGCAATGGTCCCCATACTAGATAGAGTTTGTTTAGTTCATTCATACTGATCATATTAGAAGGACCAGGCAGGTAACATAGTGCTGATGGGGCACAGTAGTATCCAAAATTCAATACCCACATGTAATACACTGCACTTGCTTGAAATAACCATTGTGTGTATACACACAAACAAAAGGCAGACAAGTATGAAGACTTGCAACAGGTTTTAAACCCACCCTCATGCTACCCCATGCCCCTCCACCTAGCTTCCCGTCTCCTGCTAACCCCACATACTCCCACCCATCGCCCCTCCTACGTCCCAGGACCTACTTAAAGGAGGGCATGGCATAACCCCATTGAGCAGGTCCTTTGTCCTAGCTCTCTGCATAGCTGTCAGGCTTCCAAATAGCCACCAGTTGCCCTCTTCCAGCTGCTGCTGCATCTGTTCCACTTTTCTTTCCCTCCTTCTCTCATTTTACTCCATGATTGCATTACTGTCTTTGCCTTTTTCTGCCCTCGACTCCCCTCTTCCTCTACTTTGCCTCATTTGCCTTAATGCCTTTTGCCTTTATCTGTCCTTGTTAGAAATGGGATATCTAGTTGGCAGTGGTTTGCACCCTGTTCAATTAGGGACCCTTACTCTAGTCAGGGTAAGGGAGTCACAGAGCTAAGATAACCACTGCTTACCCCTTTGGTGGCTTGGCATGAGCAGTCTGGCTTATCCCAGAGGTAATGTCCAAAGTATTTGTAAACACACACACAGTAACACTGTGAAAACACTACAGAATGGCTCCACAAACATTTAGGAAAATATTCAATATTTATCTGAGTAAAACAAGACCAAAATGACAAAAATCCAACAAAGACAAGCCAAGATATCACTTAATTTTTTTTAAACATGTTTAGTCCATAGAAATCAATGGATGCATTTGTTTAAGGTCAAAGTACCTTTGATCCGTCAAAAATCAAAGACGAGAACAGGTGCAGGGGAGGTGAAGCCTAGGAAAAGCAAATGATGAGTCATTTCCTTACTGCCAGGGTAGGCGGTGCATCGGTTCCTTACTGTTGCAAGGAGGTGATGTGTCGGTTTATTATTTTCAGGGGATCTGGTGCGTCGGTTTCTGGACACTCAGCCTCAGTTCCATACGGCGATGCAGTGTCAATGAAGACGGGCTCCCAGGGACGATGTGTTGACATGCTCTGTATGTCTGTAGCTGCAAAGCCGTTGCTGCATTGATTCTGCAGATGCGGTATATGCCCTGTGTCGAATCTGGAGTGGTGGTGTAGGAGCTGCATCAGAGCCTTCCAGTTATGTACTGATTTACAGTGACGCTGGGAGTTGATGCTTGGAGCTTCTCCTTAAGATCACCAAAATTAATTTTCAAGGGCCCAAGGACTGTATTTGGCAACATTTGGCAAGTATGCACTCTCTGCAAGAGAGCCCACATTCTGGAAGGTGAACTCTTTGATACCCCTGAGACTTCTCAACTGAAGGCATGCTCTGTTCAAGCCCTTGAAGAACCTTGGAAAGCAGAATATAGAAAGCAAAGTCCAGTCCTTTCACTCCCAGGATAGAAGGAGCAAGCATCAGGCCAGCACAGCAAAGCAATATGCAGAGTGGAAGTTCTTCCTACAGCATTCAGCTCTTCTTCCTGGCAGAATGTCCTCAGTCCTGTCCAAAGTGTCCTAAATATGTGGTGTCAGAGATCCAGTACTTATACTGATTTTTGTCTTTGAAGTAGGCAAACTTCAAAGAGAAGTATTTCTAGTGCACATGCCCTGCCTTTCCCTGCCCTGACCCCAGTCACTCTTCAGGTGGTTGGATGCTGCTTTGTGTGAGAACAGGCACAGCCCAATTCAGGTGCAAGTGACAGCTCTGCCCACCACTCTGGCTCAAGAAGACCCTACCCATAAGCTTGGTGATGGGCCATCAGGATATGCAGGGCACACCTCAGTTCCTTTTGTGTGACTGTCTAGAGTGAATGTACAAAATGCCAAACTGTCATCTTGACCCAGACATTTTTTCAGCAGACAGGTAGAGGCACAGAATTATTCAGAAAGAAAAGGCCCACTTTCTAAAAGTGGCATTTTCAAACTTACAATTCAAAAACCAACTTCACCATGAGATGTATTTTTAAATTGTGAGTTCAGAGACCCCAAACTACAAAACTCAATCTGTCCCCAGTAGGAAATTACACTTCAAAGATATTTGATCGCAATTCTCATGTTACCCTATGAGAGAAATAGGTCTTGTCATAGTGAGAAGCGAAATTAGAAGTATTTCTGGATGTGTAAAACACACCAGTACCCGTCCTACCTTTTAAATAAACTGCACGCTGCCTATGGAGCTGTGTTTGGTCTACCTTAGGGGTGACTTACAGGTAATAAAAGGGAAGGTTTGGGCCTGTCAAGTGGGTGCACTTGCCAGGTCGATATGGCAGCTTAAAACTGCACACACAGACACAAGAATAGCAAAATTGAGACGTGTTTGCAGGGCTACTCATGTCGGTGGCACAATCAGTGCTGCAGGCCCACTAGTAGCATTTGATTTACAGGCCCTGGGCACACGTGGTGCACTGTACTAGGAACTTATTAGTAAAATAAATATGCCAATCATGGATAAACCAATCACTAATACAGTTTAGACAGGGAGCACTTGCACAGTAGCACTGATAAGAAGTGGTAGAGTGCCCAGATTCCAAAAAACAAACAGCTAAAACAAATGTCAGCACAGGATCAGAAACAGGAGGTTGAAAGCTAAAAGAAAGGGGAAATCATGCAAAAACCTGCCAGGTCTAACAGTCCTTTACCCCTCTTTTTGTATTATTGTCTTTTGCCTGATTTCTTCCTCTACTTTGATGTATTTGCCTTATTGTCTTTTGCCTTTTTCTGTCCTCTATTCCTCTGTTTGCATTATTCCCTTTTGTGTCCTTTACTCCTCTATTTGCATCCTTGTCTCTTTCTGTCCTCTACTCCTCTGTTTGCTGCCTGTTTCCACAGCCTTCATGCTTTTTTTACCACCCTTGCGCTCCCTGCTGATGCTCCTGCCTAGCTTACTGCTTCCAACTTCCCTGCCCACTGCCACTGAGTGCCCCTCCCACCTCCAAATATCTACTTAATAAAGGCAGCTTAATGGATGCAGGTCTAATGAATGTCCGCAGATGTTGACAGCTGCTCTGTGGTGGCAGTGGTGCTGCTGGTGATGCTGGTGTTGGTTGTGGGGGGAAGCTCAAGCCCATCACCTGCAGCCTTGGACGGCTGCCCACTGCAGGTGGTGGTGCTGCTGGGGATGCTGGTGGTGGTGGTATTGGGGGGAAGCTCCAGCCCATCCCCTGCAGCCTTGGATTTGCACAGACATGGCCTAGCACACAAGCTGCACGTCGCCCACAGGACATACACCGACCCCCCCCCACAAGGGGCCTTCACAAACACAACTACATGCATTCATGCCCCATGCATCGTGCTCATAGTGTACTCACCTGATGGTCTGGAGGTCCATACAGCAGTCGGTACTGTGGTAAGACCCCATCCACCAGTCGCTCCAACTCCACTGAGGTGAAGGCAGGGCCCCTTTCCCCAGTCACACGAGCCATGGTAGGTTTCAGACACAGGTCACAGCAGCACATGCAGTGTAGCTGCTCTCCTGTTGAAGGTCAGGTAGAAAGTGAGAGAACAGATAGAAAATGGTGGTCACGTCCACGGCGGTGCATATCGTCACTGCTGGCATACATCACCATTGGCCAATGTACCCCTCAGGGGCCAATGTTATCCAATGAGGCGTTGCACAGCGGTTCACAACCGCCTCCCGCAACGGCGCACAACAGCAGCAGAATTACCTCACTTCCACCTGTCCATCCACACAGGACAGGTGCACGCCATTTCAGGGGAGGGGGCAGGCCCTGGATTACAACTGAGTCACTGTTCACAATTGTACAATATGGACAAATGCAACAAATACATTTCAAAATTACATCATGCATTGTACAGTTGTGGCTCCAATGTAAAGGTTCTGACCGGTTGCTCACTCTTTTGCCCACTAGATTGAAGCCGGTGCGGATGAATAGGAGATGGAGACATACCCCTGTGTTCAGACCCCTGGTCAACTTGGCAACAATGGAGGACAGGCACAATATCCTCACCTATAGACTAGACAGGGCCACAATCACAAAGCTGTGTGCCCAATTGGAGCCAGTCATGATATCTGCTATCCGTCATCCGACTGGGATCCCCCCTCTTGTGCAAGTGCTATCAGTGTTCCATTTCCTGGCAACTGGTTCTTTCCAAGTGACAGTGGGCTTGACAGCAGGAATGTCACAGCCAATGTTTTCAATCGTGCTGGCAAGAGTTTTGTCTGCCCTTGTGAAACACATGTGCAGCTACATAGCTTTCGCCCAGGTGGAAGATCTGGCCACTGTGATGGTTGGATTCTGTGCAATGGGACATATCCCCAATATTGTTGGATCAATTGACGGGACACATATAGCGCTAGTCCTCCTCCGCCAGAATGAACAGATGTTCAGGAATCATTAGAGTTTCCACTCAATGAATGTGCAAATGTTGTGCCAGGCAGACCAATACATCTCCCACGTCACTGCCAAGTTTCCTGGGCCGGTGCATGATGCCTTTGTCATGAGGAATAGCAGCATCCCAAATGTGATGGCCCAACTACAGAGGCACAGGGTGTGGCTAATAGGTGAGCCATGGTCCCCACCCACTGTATGCTAGTGTTTGCCTTCATGTGCCATCCCTATAGCATTGTGTGAGGCTAAATGTTGTCTCTCAATACTTGCAGGTGCCTCTGGATACCCAAACCTATCGTGGCTCACCCGGGAAGGTCTGCCAGATAGTAGTGGCATGCTGCATGTTGCACAGCCTGGCCCTCAGATGGCATGTACCTTTTCTGCAGGAGGAGGAGACTGGAGATGCCCATGTGGCAGCAGTAGACCCTGAGGACAGTGAGGATGAGGAGGAAGAGGATGTAGATGAGGACAACCGAACATCAGTTATATGTCAATGCTTCCAATGACTCACAGGTGAGACAGTGCAATTTTCTATGTGGCTGTAGCATGCTGGCATTAACTTCCTTTGCATCTCAATTTACTGTCACCTATGGCTTGTCATTTTATAGATGTTGGTGAGATAACAACTGTGTACTGATGTGATGACTACAGACAGCTACAGGTCATTATTTCTATGTGCTCACAGTGTTCAGATCATTTGCACTAGATGTGATTGGTTCCATGAATGCACAATTTCAACACATATAAATACTAGTAGTCAAGTTGTGTTCAAGGGTGTTTATTGTAGCGTTATGTAATTGAGGGAAAATTGCAATGGAATGGGGTGATGATGGAGGAATGTCCAGGGTATTGTTCCCGTCTGTTTGTAGCACAGGTCCAGTGTCCAAGGGGGCATAGGAAGGGGAGCAAAGGCAGTTCAAAGTGGACAAAGTGACAGTGTGGGACACAAGGGGGACAATCAGGAAAGTCTCAGTTCCTGGCGGTGGTCTTGGCAGGTGTCTCTGGCTTCTGTCTGGGTTGCAGGGAACGTTTGCAGGATGGTTCACCTTCTGCAGGGGGAGGGGTGCTGGTGGCCTTTGGGTCCTTTGGTGGGGCCTTGTGCCCACTAGCTGCAGCGGAAGTGGAGGGCTGGTCTATAGACTGCCTACTAGTATGGGCCTGCGGCAGCGCTTTTGCTTCACTCATGATGTTGGCCATGCCTGTCAGCACCCCTACTATGGAGATTAAGGTAGTGTTGATGGCTGCAAGTCCTCCCTGATCCCCTGATACTGTTCCTCCTGCAGCCGCCTGTTCTCCTGCACGTTGACAAGGATCTGGGCCATCGTGTCCTGGGAATGTTGGTAGGCTCCCAGGATCTCAGTGAGTGCCTCCTGGAGAGTCGGTTCCCTGGGCCTGTCCTCCCCCTGGCGCACAGCACTCCTCCCAGTGTCCCTGTTGCCCTGTGTCCCCTGAACGGTGTCTCCACTGCCACTGACCCCATGTCCCTGATTGTCTTGGGGGTGAGTTGTGGACTGGGGTCCCTGTACAGGTGGGCGCACTGCTGGTTCACGTGTCCTAGGGACAGAGGTGTGGATACGCTGGGTAGGTGCTGTGGTGTTGGATACTGATGGGGGAGACTCTGTGGTGGACTGTGAGAGGGCTGGGGTGACTGACTGTCCAGTGATCCCTGATGGGCCAGGTTGTTGGTCCAGATCCTGAAGTCTAGAGTTACTGACATCACTGGGGACATCTTCCGTTGGGGGACTGGATAGTCGTGGCACCTCCTCTCCACTGGGATTGGCTGGGGTACCTGTGGGCATGTAAGTGATGTATTATACTTCATCTCTGTGACATATTGTACATCCCTGGCTTCCCCTCTATCGTTGCTGTCTCCCTGCCACCTTTGTTTGTGTATGATGATGTATTGGGGGATTGATAGTTTCCCTATGCTGTGCATGCTTTAGTGATTGGTGTCCATGCAGGGCTGGGAGGGCTGTCCATTCATTGGCATGGCATGCATAATTTGGCATTGGGGTTAGTCAGATGTGTAGGTGCAGTGTGTGGGACAGAGGGGAGTGATGGGAGTGAGGGTGAGGGGATGTGATGGCATGTAGGTATGGAGGTGATAAGTAGTTAATATTGACTCACCAGTGTCCAGTCCTCCGGCTACTCCAGTGAGTCCCTCAGGATGCAGTAATGCCAAGACTTGCTCCTCCCATGCTGTGAGCTGTAGGGAAGGAGTTGGGGGTCCACCGCCAGGCCTCTGTATGGCCAACTGGTGCCTTGCTACCATGGAACGTACCTTCCCCCATAGGTCATTCCACCTCTTGCTGATGTCGTCCATTCCGAGTGTGGTGGTATGTACCGCCAATGGTTTAACGTCATTGAATGTCCGCTGTGGTGATTCATGGGTCATGATGTGGTGAGCGTTGTTTTGTTGGCGTAACTGTATGGGTGTTGGTATTGCCACTTGGGCTGGCTGATTGGTGTATGTGGCAGTATTCTGTCAGATTGGTGTGTGTGTGTCATAATGTGGGGAACGGATATTCATGACCGTGGCGGTATGTTGGAGGCCGTCACCATGGTGTAAAGCGGAATTTCCTGCCAATGTCATAACGAGGGCCCAAGTGTTTGAGCTCACGAGACTCTCTCAAGATATGGAGAAATACACAGCTGCAAGTAGGCATTTGGGAGCTCCCACATTCACGAGAGCCTTGCAGGATCGTATTAAGAAAGGTAGTGGGGTTGAGAAAATGTATCCTTAGAAAGGGGCTTCAGTGAATGGTGTTGTGTGTGTGCAGACTGTTGTACTAACACTATTATGTGCAGCTATTAACAATGAAATATATGTTAAATATTTATGCTTCAGAGCCTCTCATGAGAGTCAGGCAAATACATGAGTGGAAGGCCTTTGGGTGCTCCTGCTCTTGGGAAACTCTTGTGGGCGTCAGCATTTCAAACAAAAAGGGGGTTGTATTATGAAAGTATCACATTATGCAAGAATAGGGTGACTCTGATAAAAACTCTTCTGTGTATAGTGTGGAGTGTTGAGCTTCACATAGACCTGGATGCATTCCTTGATGTAATTGAGGAAGATCCTGTTCCCTTCTGCACTGAAGTGCACTCTATCTCTCCTGTAGACACCTGGCGTATCAAACTGAATGTTGTTGTGATATACAGAGCCCTTGCCATGGTCACAAAGAAATGCAGAAACCATTTTATTGACATGTTTCCAGGACTTCCCAATCTTAGGACAAAGCTCTTTAGACCATTGCCGTTTCTGCCATTGACATATCAAAATATTCAAAGGCAGTTTGAGGATAGAGAGACATCAATTGAGAAAAGGTCTTGTTCATTTGTAATTGTGTCTAGGGTTATTTTCCTCTCAGTGCACGATCATTAGGTCTGTGTGCTCACAATCCAAAATGCTCTCAACAATCAGCAACTGATGCCACTTCGTACCTCTGTGGCCAATCCAAGTTTTGGCAAACTTTGGAAATCAAAGATTATTGTCAATACCACAACTAATGGCATATTCTCTAGTCAAGTGGATGAATCTGTGTAAATTAAGTTGTGTCAAGCAGCTTTCTGGGTTGGGCACAGTTACTTGATAAACAGTATGAGCTTTTCTATTGGCTAGCTTTCAGATTTTGTTACATTCCCATGAGAGTCTTGCGAAAGTCATTGGCAAGCTTCAGCAGGTGAAGCTTGATGAAGGGATCCTCATATGATCCCACAAGACTCTCACAAGAGTGGCACAGAACTTGACCGGGTGACCTTGACACAAGGGGGCATATTTATACTCTGTTTGGGCCAAATATGCGTCAAAAATTTTGACGCACATTCGGCGCAAAGCTTGCCTCATATTTAAACACTGACGCCGACCCCGGAGACGTAAAAATTCCACCGTGTGCGTCATTTTTTGGAGCGGGAAACTCTCTTGCATTAATGATATGCAAGGTATGTGTTCCCGCCCCAAAAATTACTTTAGGGCCTGTGCGCCTTATTTATACCCCAGCGTCATTTTGACGCACAGGAAGGGGTGGACCTCAAAAAATAGTGCACAGCCTGTTGTGCGCCGTTTTGTAACGCCTGGGTCAGGGCAGAACTTTAAGGGATCTGTGGGCTCAGAAGGAGTCCAAAGGTGCCCTCCCTTGCCCCAGGGACACCCCCTGCCACCCTCACCCACCCCTGGAGGACACCCATGGATGGGGGGGCCCATCCCAGGTAAGTAAAGGTAAGTTCAGGTAAGTATTTTTTAAAGTTTTTTTAAAGTGGCATAGGGGGGCCTAATTTGGGCCCCCTACATGCCACTATGCCCAATGACATTGCCCAGGGGACAGAAGTCCCCTAGGCATGGCCATTGGGCAAGGGGGTATGACTCCTGTCTTTGCTAAGACAGGAGTCATGTCAATGGGGATTGTGCGTCAAAATAAATTGCGCAAGTCCGGTTTGAGGCATGGTTTTTGCCTCAGACCTGACTTGCACCATTTTTGGACGCTCAACCCCTATTTTCCCATACGCTGGCGCTGCCTGGTGTGAGTCATTTTTTTTTTACTCAGACCAGTCTGCAGCGCCGGCTAACGTCATTCCTTAAATAAGGGGCCTGCATGGCACATTGGAATGGCGTTGGCTGGCGGTAACATTTTTGACGCACAACTGCGTTGGCGCAGTTGTGCGTCAAAAAGTATAAATATGTCCCAAGGTCTTTCTTTCTATCTTGCAAGAGTCTTATGAGTCGGATTGTACAAGGAGAGAAAAATGTGTGTATGATAACAGTAGCAGTGCCATTACTGGTTCAAATAACCATAAAGCAAAATAAGCAAATAACAGGTAGTCAAGATGAATTATAAAACAAAAATAAAAGGTTACACAAGCTATTACAGGGGATTATGGTACATGTAGTACATGTCTGTGGAGATTCCAAGAATGAGGTTTTAATAGGGTTAACCAAAAGATGAACTTCCCTCTTCAAAATTCAAAATAAGTTTTGATGTGATTGGCTGGAAGAATTGCAGATTCATATACCTATAGGTGTTGCATAACCTCTGACACCTGAGATTGCCCTTGGTGGTTTGGAGGTGAAGCAAGTGTAACCTCTTTGACTTGTATTCAGCAGAGATAATTTGACCTTTAATTAAAAGTGGTTGGTGCATTCAGCTACCTTCAAGATACAGCTTTATATTCAGGTGAGTAAAAATGTACTGTAATTCAATTATGAAGCCTGTCACTAAATATTAAAATTAAATAATATATTTAGAAATACATTTGGAGTATAAAGGTGCTAAATAGAAACGTTCTTGCTAATGAACCTTAGCTGATTGTATTTTTCAGGTATTGTTGGGTTCATAGCTCCATATGCTTCTCATGGTTGATGCATGAATAGTCCAACTTCACAACTTACTGTATATACTTCTAGGCAGCGAATATCATAAATATAGTTAAATATATAGAATAATGTTTATGCAGTAAAGAATGTGCACTGAATGCATTGAGACATAGATTCAGGTCAGTCAGAGAAAACATGTTGGATAATTAATTAATAGATTTCTAAAGAGTTTAGCATTGAGATTTCAACCCGTAACCAGGTACAAAGTGTATGTTAACATTACAGTTAAGCGTTCATACTCTATATTATAGTATGATGCACATCAAAATTTTTATCAAAGTGCACTTTATTTAATCTTAAAATTGTTAAAATATATTATATTCTGCATTGTGATTAAAGACTGTACTGATTCATAAAACACTGATACTTGTGGTTTTTGGCAGAAAAATATTTTATTGAGAGATGAGTTTAAAATGAAACTGTTTTACAACCAGCTTTTAACGTGTTAAGAGGTTTCAATGTGGAGGTAATTTTGTTGGAACAGTGTTTGACTGGAAATGTTTTAAATTATAGGAGCATTTTGCACGCTATATTTAGCACATGTTGACATATCAGCAGAGAGGTGATTGTGTTTGTAAAGTGTTTTACTGTTATGAGGTAATGAATTTAGACCGTACACAAATAGGAAAAGGAGATTATTTCTTTTGAAAATGAATAATTTATAATGCGAGCTTTGTTAAGGTGTGATAACAAAGGTGTCCTATTCCATATACCCGCTTAAATGCATCTCTCATTCTGTTCAGAAGGGTCAACACCTAGATAGTTCTTTCTACACTAACAGTGTACTCTCTTTAGTGGTATGAGTAGACAATTTGCAGTTTGTAAAGCCATTTATACACCATATTCTGTCAGTAGAGATGCCTATGTGCAGGGGCAAATTACTTACTAAAACCTTTACATCCAATCTATAACCTCAGCACATCTGTTAGTAGAGGTGGAATGTTTTTAGAAAAGTGTGCCATTCACTCTCTATACAAGTGTATTACAAATCTATCACTTTAAATCAAACTTCAGTATCCCTCCTGTCCCTCAGGTAAACTGTATTAGTACAGATATACTGTTTGTGGAAGGCCTCTTACAGACACTGTTAACTGTTGTACAGCTCTCACCTAGAGAGGCTGCTGTTACAGGGTAGTATGAGATAGGATCACTGTTTCATCAAAGTGCACCATGCACAATGTGTAGCATGCTGAAATATAGTTTCTCGGGGCCTACTTGTTCTGTTAATGCTTTTGCAGAGACTAGCGGTTCTGTTCATAGGATTTATTAGAGATGGTGCTAAGAGTGTATTGAGCTAAGTACCCTATTGACTCAGACAAAACAACTCTAGAGAGAGATGACTTTCTCAGTAAAGTGTTTGACAGGCAACCCTCAATGTGAAGAGATTTCTCAACAGAGAGATCACATTGTCCTAGAAAAAGAGGCATTTGGTCTGTACACCTTTTTAAGAAAAGGAGCTGCTCTCTCCTGAATCTGACCAATAAAGAATCATTGGATAGTTAAAGTGTACCAACACAAGGCCTACTGTTCCCATAGATCTTTATACATACATCCCTTATCAATGTCAGTAAGCAGATAGGTCTTTCTGATCTGAACCAAACCCTCATTTCACTCTATGAAAACATCTGTCGAACCATGGGTCTATTACTATATCCCTTCACACCCAGAGTCTAACTTGTAAAGGGCTATCAGAAGCTGTTAAGTGCTGTTTTAAATACAAACCATTCACTCTGTATAAGCGCATATAAGAGGGTGTTAGGATTTTATGAATCAGTCCCTCAACCAAAATGTACCCTGTTTAAATCTGGTGGCAGAGGTCCTAGTGCTTGTCTAAAACATTATTTAATAACCTTTACTGTCTTCAGAGACATGAATGGATACCTTGCTGTCTGTGCATATACCACATTTTGTCAATAGAGATGCTTTTGTGAAGGGGTGATTTTCTTACTAACCCCTTTTACACTCAATCTATAACCTCAAAACATCTGTTAGTATAGGGGGATGTTCTTATAAAAGTGGACCATGCACTGTGTGTACAAGTGTATTACAAAGCTCTTATTCTAAATTCAAGTTAACTTTCCCTCAATTTTCCTCGTGTAAAATGTATTAGTATAGAGGTATTTTTTGTCTAAGACCTTTTGCAGACACTATTTACTTTGCACACAAATATGAGTTTCCGTGGTTGCTGTTTGTAATGCCATGTAACAAAGGAGGCAGTAGCTTTCGAAGGTCTTCTACACAAAACATTATCTCTATGTAGAGCTCTCATTTAGAGAGACTGCTGTTACAGGGTAGAATGAGATAGGAGCACTGTTTAATCAAAGAGCACCATGCACAATGTATAGCATGCTGAAATATACTTGCTCAGGGCCTACTTGTTGCAATTTATGTTTTTACAGAGACTATCGATTCTGCTCAGAGTAATTACTAGAGAGGGGTATGTGACTGTACTGAACTAAACACCCTATTCACTCAGACAGATGTCTAGAGAGGTGTGACTTCCTCAGTAAAGCATTTTATGAGGAACCCTCACTGTGGAGAGATGTCTCAACAGAGAGGCTATCTTGTCATACAAAAAAACAGGTATTTAGTCTGCATATAGTAATCAGAGAAGGAGCTACTTTCTCTTGAAACTCAACCGTAGAGAATCTGTGGATTGTTAAACTGTGCTAACACATGGAGTGTTCCTTCTAGGGTGTGTGTGGGCGCACATCATGACTTTCCCAAGCATGCAATATAGATTGTAAAGTGCACAAACTGTACACATCACTGGAGAGACTATTAGCAGCTGCCTCTTAGAAAGGCAAGCAGTGCAAGAAATGGTCACTTGTTCACTTGTATGAGCACAGGAGCATTATGTTGCTGTGATTATATATGGAGAAGTAGACCACTGTGGATGAGGAGAACATCAGTTTAGTATTCCTTTCCCTAGGCACTAGGGCTGCAGAGGATCACAAATTGCTGCATTCGTTTTGGAGATTTGAAGATGGTGGTGGCGTATACACAGTTGTAGCAGTAGTGATGTTTACTTTAAAGTTATTGCTCTGAATATTGTTTGTATTTAGGAGCATGGCAGATACTGCAGTACTTTACTCTCAGATTCCACTCCTGGGGGTGATAATTAAAAAGAAAAAGATCACCAGTGGACTCTCTCTGCACCAGTGTACAGGCCTGGCTGTCCTGGCAATCTAAGCCATTGAATGAGCTGAGCTCTGAAATGTTAACCATTTAAATCATGCAACAAACATTAGGTTAAATATGATGACGCCTCTTCAAAATTCAAAAAGCACCAGTCTTTAAATATGCAGGAACTTTGACATTACTACGTCACATTGTATCACTGCACTGAAAGGTACTGATTAAAAGTGAGAGTTTTTAAACATAGATTTAGAACCATTCCTGCCAAATCTTGGCACACGTTTGTGAACTAAGAGACAAGTAAGTTGTGTGTAGCCCATCATTTTATAGGTAGAGCAACATTATAGTCAGGGCCACTGGAATTATGTGATTGTGCGGCAATGGACAGTTTCACATAAATAAAGATTTGCTGCATTTGCAACATAATCCATCATCATCTGCATAATCTGTAGATTTTAACAAAAATAATTTTGTTTCTAACTCAAATGGTTAAAAAATAACTAACAATGCAGCAACACGTGCTGCAGCACATTGGAAGGCCTTTTGAAAGGGTTGACTTGTCACCTTTGTGTTGCTCACTGACATATTTGGGTGTTAAACTTTTACTAATGAGGTGCAAACGATGCCCAGACAGTGTAGAAATAACAAAATAATGAAGTAATACTATCCAAAAGATGCTACCTTATGCTACATAATTAACCTTTTCTAGGTGCATAATTTACTCAACCCTGCTGCATAATCTGGCCCTTCCCTGCTGCATAATTCCGGTGGCCCTGATGATGATCTATTAAATTAAACACATTTGTTGTCTGGTATTGTGAACTCACCAATTTGAAGGTGCTTTCCTATGGGATATTGGAGAAAATGGAGGACTGCTGAAATAAAATATTTACCTAAGGTCATATAATTTGTTTGAGCAGGGAAGCCAGGTTTAATCCCAGGTTTTTTGTTTTATTTTGTACAAATCAGCAACTAAACTATTTGTCTCTCCTTTTTTCCCTAAACATTAATGCAAGGTTTTTTACTTTTTGTGAATAATTTCCTCCTTTCTTTCAAGCATTTGACAGTGCGGTGCTCTGTCTCCTTCCATCATGCGAACTCATTTGTCTCAGTTTGGCTTGAAAGGTAACAGTTAAATAACCCTCATTTCCAGCATTATTGTTAATCTTGTCACAACCATTATCTTACAATGCCCAATGTATTTACTTTGAATCACAACAGTGGCGTAGCCAGTATGGCATAGGCTGTAGTGCAAGGACGAAAATGGGTCCCTTGCCGCTGTTTGAGCTGTGGGATACAGCAATATTCAGCATTCAGTGCGCCCCTCTGGGCCCCAGTGTCACTGCACATGCTGCACCACTGGAATCTATGTATCAGCAGAACACTAATTGTAGCACTTTCTTTTGAAGGCACAAGCTGCTTTTTCATGGACTGTGCATGAGCTAATGCTATTACCAATGGAGTGGCTACCACTGACGCAGCAGGTGCAGTGGCACCGGGCCCCATAGCACCAGGTATATTGGGGTATTTTATTATCCAAACAGCAGTCAAAGGGTCCATTATCCCTGTTTTCAAATATTGTTTGATCATGCATTACCTGAGAGAATTAGTTTTCCAAAAGATGTGTATTTGTCATTTTTTTAATGCTATATTTGACTCTTGTACAGTGTGTGTTGTGAATTGAGTCCATCCAGGTGTCTCATTGAGTAGAAACTGTGGATGTGTGATTATAATGGGATGTGATTGGGAGATCTGAAGTTAAGGCAGAATGCAGTTTTGAGGTACTGGGTTTTTCAGAACCGGTACTGATCAGGTAACCCAGTGGTGCCAGGGTCCACCCAAAGACCTCGGGTACTTTCCTGATTCAGACCACAGAAACTCAGAGTCTTCTAGGTGCAGTCAAAGATCAAATTTATTGGCTGCAACCAAGTGACAAGCGTCCTAGAAGTACAACAGCACGGTTTGTATGTTCTCAGGAGACTGTGTTTCAATGCAAAGTCAGGTTTTCTTATATACAGTTTTTTAAGCTTCAGGCAAACATTCTTGACATTTTGGTTGGTCATTCACATGTTTTCACTACAAAGGAAAAAACAGTGTCATGATGAAACCTCATATTTCATGTCATCCAACCCATAATAAATTACCCGGCAAGGCCTAGTATTTTACATCAGATAAGTGTGGCACCCCAATAAAAACGGGCACCTCCCCCTCGTAAAGTAAGAAGAAGAAAAGAGCAGGTGCAGGTGTGAGCAAGATTAGGCAGGGTGTGTGAGCGATAATAAGAGTTTTATGGTATGGTGTGCCTTGATGCTATCTGATTCGGCCACTGGGAGAGGGACTGACCAAACAGGTTTGGCCTGAGGCAATGGTTCCAGCTTGCCCAGGTCAGAGAAAAGTAAATCAAGGTGTAAGTGTCCTTGGAATCAAATCTGACTGTATTATAAGCCTATGTGAGGGCAACTTTTAAAAATGGCTGCTGTGTATAAAATGGGAGCCACGAGTGCAGGACGAAAATGGCGATTTCGAGGTGAAAACGCTGCTGGAATTGAGCGAAAATGCTCATGCTTAGTGTACTAGTCATTATCGGTCTTTTGATACTAAAATCGTACTGCTGTGGCAAAGTAAATTACATGGGTCCAGAATTTTTAGAACCACAAACCCTCCTTTTGCCCTTACATAGGCAATAAACCTATTCTCATGCTAATCTGAGTCCAGGTCTATGTTTCTAAAGTCGTTGAGATGTTGCTGTAACATCATCCTAGTATTTAGCTCGTCTCTTGGTGCAGGTTTCCTTATGCATGATGTAACACAGAGGCCACATATGGCAGGACAAAGTAAGGAATACCTCTATCTGCAGTAGGTGGCATAAGATCACACACCCAACAATTAGTGATGTTCACTACTAACTAGTGTTGATGCAGAAGCTGTACAAAAGAATTGCTCACGAATTCTGATCTTCTAACCTGCTCATGTTCAGGAAAAGGGTGAAAAGAGTGCAAAGAAACAATAGTAGGAAAAGACATAGGTTGGGAAGTGGGTGCAGAAGTCAATTGAGTAGAGAAAAACAATCCCACCCATAAATGACAACGTCATGTTTGAAAGACACTAGAAAACACGTTATTAAGAACATATAGACAACGGGAGAAAGTAGTGACCACTATTACAAATGAAATAATAATTTTTCACAACCCTAACCAAAAAGCAAATCCTAAAATTATCTAGTAACATTTTTAGGGCTCCTCTGCATTTCAGTAATTTTGGTATGTTCAGGTGGAACAGTGGTGACTCTCATCAATGCTCTAAGGTGAAACTCTTTCCACAGAAAAGGGACTTTACTCTGCTTTTACTAAACAGAATAGTACTTTAAAACAATGCCAGTAAAACAATCAGTCTCCTAACACCTAGTCTATACAATCACACGGAAACCTCTTGTGAAACCAACTATGCCCAGAGTCCGTTCAAAAAGCCTCTCTGGCAGGCTTCTATTGTCCATCAAATTTTCTTTTGTTGTTTTCTTTCGCATGGGCCTCTCAATTCAGGCCTCTTCGTGAGAAAAGTACTGCTTAGTTGGAGTGCCCTCCTGGCAAACACCCACAGCTCACTCGAAAGTCTCAATGTCTTAAAGCAATGCACCAGTGTCTCTCCTCTGTGGTAGACACTACAAACAATGTGCTCTTCATTGATCAAGGGCACAAATCATCTCGTGCAGACCCAAGCACCATTAATTGGGAAATAGCTCAAGCTCAGCAGCACTTTCAGACTCCAACACTCATTATTTAGTGTCAGAGGACGCTCAAGCTGCTCTTTCATGGGCACCACAATATAGTGCCTTTTTCCAAACTTGAAATCTCCGGTGCACTGCCCTTCTTCCGTTGGAGCAAAGAAAAGGGGGGGTGTGGCCAAAATTCAGGCCAAGGGGCTCAAGGGATTGCACACTGTCAGAGGTTACCAGCACATGACAGGTAGAGAAATGAAACCTCAAAACAGCTCTGGCATCAACAACAGGAATCCTTCTCTTTAGCTCTTTTACACTGAAACTTTGGTTTTGTGATGTCCAACGCCGTCTGATGGAGCAAGTACGATACCATGCGCTGGCGATCGCTGTCCAGCTTTGCTACTTTCTGGGTGCTGAGACTGTAGGGCCAAAACGTCCGTCTTTCATCTGTAGCTGTCACTGATGGGAATTAGGCTTAAATCAATGTCCTGCAGGTTATTATGACTTGATACCCGCAGAATCTAGTGACGTAGGAAATGTGCCACAGTTGTTAGTTCCCTTCAATTTAGTACAAAAACAGTTCATGGTTTTTAACAAGGGGACTGCAAGCAGGTGGTCTGCAATCTTCAAAGGAGTAGCCATACACCATGGGCATAAACTACAAAGACAAAGGCAGAAGGGCAAAACAGGGTCTCTAGCATCTTTAATTGGGTTCTCTCCATTATTCTCTGCCATCCATAGCTACATGAGAATTCTATCTGAATGGATTTCCTCACACAGTGGCATTGTCTAATGGGGTAAACACATATTTTCCTCAATGATTAAGTCTAGGTGTTCCTCCTTATCTTAGAACATCTCAATAGAGAAATCACATGATACCGATTATCATGGACATGTAGAAACCTTCCTTTAAAAACTGTGCATCAGGTGCACTATGCAATACACAGGCTAATAGTCAAATGTGCAAACAAAAAAACAAGAACTAGAGGGTCCTGATATTTGCATGATTAGGACACATCTGATCCCACCAAAAATTAAAGTAGCAGGAACAGAAGGGAACCGAAAACCAAATTAAAGTAGGCATTGAAAATTTGTCATGTTCAAAAAGGTAAACATAAGATATCTCCTATTGAGATGGAAAACTTGTCTTACTATAATATTGAGTCAGTTAACCAGTCTATCGCTACCCTGACAGTCAGGCTGGAAAACATTGAAGCAGGCCTAAGGAAAATTCTTGAAAACCAGTCTGGTCATACCAAAGGGAATTATACATAACATGGGGGTCCCTGGTACATCACTGCAGTCTGGAAATGTGAACCTGAACAATACATCAATAATAATAAAAGGTCTGACTGGTGAAAGGAATTTGAAAAAGAGAAATGGGACTAGGACATAGCTAAAATCTCAATAACTAAGCATGATGCAACATTGGTCAGGGGAAGTAACAAAAGAAAAAATCTATAGGAGGAACAAAAAAATTATTTGGGTGATAGTCAGGCATGTGACACAACACCGAGAGTACGGGTGATACACAAAGGCCAAAGTTACACAAATTTTAACTCTACCGTTGGTGACTACACCATATACAGTACTCCTAGCTAATGTTTCAGTTCCTTCTTCAGGAAAAAATGAAAACCTGGTTTTCTTTTAAGGAACAAAAGCCATATGCTACTTAGGAAACAGAACATCATTAACTAATGTAATATAGAAATTAGGCCACCTTGAGTCACAGATCTATAATTTCATCCTTAGGTCCAATCAAGGCTACATAAATGTAGGGCTGCCTGTTCCTTTAAGGGAAGGGGCAGTAACGTGACTAACTGCAGGTGACACACTTTGATCCTGTATATCTCTTTTTATTTTCCTTCAATACCATTATAGCCAAATAGACATGCACTGGTGAAGTGTTGTCTCTTATGTTCACAGCATGAAATATCATTATCTGTGGAATTTAGTAACCAGAACAAGTTCAACCAACTGTTGCGTAGCGATGGGCATCGTCATGACCATCCCCTCACAACACAGGGGAGCTTGTAATAGTATCAAAAGCAGCAACAAACATGCAAAAAAAAACAAATAAAAATAATAAAAACGCACAAAACGTCAAGCTATCAGATATACTTGCTGTGTATCAAGCACAAAAAGCATAGACAAAACAATAGCATGTGTGAATAAGCGGTGACACACAACACCATGTCATGTACTTTATGCACTGTAAACCTGCAGCCCAAAACCCAATATTTGGGCCTGTTTAATTTGTCAGGTTTAAAATCCTTACCCTCCTTTTGACAGTAGATCACCAGGCAATGGAAATCTGCTGTCAAATATAACTTTACTGTTTCTCTTCTAACATACAGGACCAGCAAGAACAATTCATGATAGGACCAAATACACGAAAATAAATTTCCATTACTTAACTGTTACCCTCTTGTCAGTTACTTCGCAACATCAAGCCACCTTAGTTTTACCTTTCTAAAAGCACTGACACTCCATATTAATTTGGCACCTACAATTTCCACTGTGAAAAATAAGTCTTAATTGGTAAATCGTTCTCATTAAGGCATGTAGCCTTCAAAATTTTAGAAAAGGGCTGCATCTTATTTTCTGTCTAAGACTTAATGCAACACTTTGTTTTCTGTCAAATAAAAGCAACTAGCAGGCATCATTTTATTTTTTTAGAGCGGAGACACAAATGTATCAGTTCTGCAGAGCATTTAACATGATGTTGGGACTTTCGAAGAAACCCCTTTTTTTTATATTTTCCCTTTGGAATTAAGGCCCGTATTTATACTCCGTTTGCGCCGAATTAGCGTCGTTTTTTTCGACGCAAATTCGGCGCAAAACTAACGCCATATTTATACTTTGGCGTTAGACGCGTCTAGCGCCAAAGTATTGGCAAATAGCGTCATTTTTTTGCGTGAACGCCTTCCTTGCGTTAATGAGATGCAAGGAAGGCGTTCCCGTCTAAAAAAATGACGGCGACGCAAATGCGTCGTATTTATACTCCCGGGCAAAAATCACTCCCGGGAGTTGGCGGGTCAAAAAACCCCGCATTTGCGCCACTATTTAACGCCTGGGTCAGGGTAGGCGTTAAGGGGCCTGTGGGCTCAAAATGAGCCCACAGGTGCCCTCCCCTGCCCCCAGGGACCCCCCCTGCCACCCCTGCCCACCCCAGGAGGACACCCAAGGATGGAGGGACCCACCCCAGGGACATTCAGGTAAGTTCAGGTAAGTATAATTTTTTATATTTTTTATTTTTTTTTGGGTGGCATAGGGGGGCCTTATTTGTGCCCCCCTACATGCCACTATGCCCAATGACCATGCCCAGGGGACACAAGTCCCCTGGGCATGGCCATTGGGCAAGGGGGCATGACTCCTGTCTTTACTAAGACAGGAGTCATGAAATGGCGTCTGGGCGTCGTAAAAAAATGGCGCAAATCGGGTTGAGGCGATTTTTTTGCCTCAACCTGACTTGCCCCATTTTAAGACGCCCTAACGTCATTTTTTCCCAACGCCGGCGCTGCCTGGTCTACGTGGTTTTTTTCCACGCACACCAGGCAGCGCCGGTCTGCTTGCGCCGGCTAACGCCATTCCATAAATACGGCGCCCGCATGGCGCTTCAGAATGGCGTTAGACGGCGCTAAATTTTTTTACGCTAAACTGCGTTAGCGCAGTTTAGCGTCAAAAAGTATAAATATGGGCCTAAGTTCTTTAATTGTATTGATGTTCTTCTGGAGAAACCAGAAATCCCACTTTTAGAGGCCCGCAGGGTCATTCTGCATTTCACAGAGACCCTAATTTAAAAGGTCACAAGTGTCAACATGACAGCCTTCTCCATTGTTTATGGGAAAACTAAAGATAGCATCTCAGCAGCGTGACTTGAGCCTGCGCTCTGTAGCTCTCCTAGCTTCTGCCACTCTGAATCTGTCAAAGACAGTAGGCCTTCCTGTTTTCCTTCTAACCTGCAATAATTCACTCTATTTAAAAAAAATTTTTTTTCCTTTTTAGTCGCTAAAAAAAATTATCTCTATTTCCAGATTATTAAACTACATTTACTGTGAATAATTCACAAACCTTAATAACACACATACCAGATGTTAGAATAAATGCTTGTTGCAATCCCATGCAATGGTACATATTTCAGCAACCTCGAATGAATGAACGTCTCAGTAGGCCCAGCTGAAGTTAGAACCTTCAACCTTGATATTAAAACAAGCCTTTGTACTGGCACATTGACTCATTGAATCATAAGAAGGCACAACCTGCAAATATATATCAAACCTAAATGTATGTATTTACTGAAGCCTGAGACACTTTAAAAAGTACTCTGAATGAAAGAAAATGCAGTTTAAACAGTGCTTTTGCCCAAAATCGACTTTGATATTTTAGGCATTAAAAATCAATATCCTACAATTTTCTTGCATAATATGCATTACCAGAATGTCTATTACACAATCCACGAGTCAGCCATTGAAAATATTAACTTATACTTTATAGAAATGAGCTTGTTTGCTCCTGCGCCAAGGGAAAATTGCACATACAAATGTCATTTTAGCGGTGCAACATAACTTAAATTAAATTTTAATGCTAGGAGGTCATAGTATAGGTATTAAGCTTTATAAATATTAAAAAACGATTTTGAAAGGCACTTATTTTTTAAATAATTTTTCCATAATTAATAATTTTTTTTTTTTTTTTTAAACCCAATTATTATTTTTTTTGTGATAATTCCACATATAAAAGCAAGCTGCATCCCTTGCCTATTATTTGGGATACATTAACTCACAAGCCTAACCGCATAAGCCTAACTTGAAATGCGTCACATTTTTGCTCCACTTTCATTTAAAAGGAAGGTTATGCAAAATTCCACCCGTGTTTAACTGGGAAAGTGCTGGCTGAATTGAACATTCCTATCAAATATACTGCAGCTGAAAAGTTTGCCTGTGAACATCTAATACAATGCATCTAAGAAAAATGCTGTAAATGTATTTATTTTTTTGCAAAAATAGATAATTTCGTTTTTTTTTTGGGGCCCTATTTATATCTATTGAATGTGTTTTCTAATTTATTAAGCATTTAACGGCAGTTTTGTATATGTGCACAATTGCTCATTCTATAAATTAAAGAGCAACATATAGCTATGTTAGCACATCACATGGTTCATTTCTGGATGTTTTCTAAGTTTCTACTTAATATTAATTAACCAACATTTTACTTAACAAACTGAAAACATCAAGAAGACCCACAAACACACATTGAGCTCATTTCAGATATAAACAGAAAACACTCAGGACACACAATACAGCGCACTTTAGCCATTTTTCATAAATAGCGCCGTCGCAATTTACTTACAGAACCGTTTCCAGATCCTAGTTGTAAGTCATATTTACAAGAGAAAAGAAAACTTTTCTCAATAGTGTTCCAAAAAACTGCAAAAACAGCCTCACAGACATTTATTTCCAAGAATAGCGGACCCATACTTTATTAAACGTGATGGGGCCCACTCCGTGCTTCACATATAGTTCATAGGTTGGAGTTCCAATCGGAGGAACCGGACATGAGTCCTCCAACCGGGAGTCCCTTTTACAACCAAGAAAAAACAAATTTCCAAGTTTGCTAAGACCAGGCTTCTTCGCTCACTAGTCTAGCTTCAAACTTCAAAGGATTATCGTTTACGATAGTCTCGTGAATACACGAGTCCTTCGGCTTTGGTACTTGCAAGTTCCAAATCAAAGTGATCCCGAAGGGATACCAAACCAAACGTCCAACTAAGGACCAAACCAAGTGTCCAACTAAGGAATGGGAGACTTATACTTAACTGAAAATATCGATGACGTCCCCAGAAGACTCGTCTTATCGTTTTGCTCTACCAAACATCAAGGGTCCAAATCAGGGCGATAGCCAGGGCAGCAGTCCTTCGTAGCCGTCGGGAAGAGGGGAACCTCGCAGAAAAGACTTTCGGACCACGTCGACATGCAGGGGTCGATGAAGTGGCGGCCTTCCACCAGAATTTTCACACGAAGCTCCTCACGGACCTCAGGCTTGGACCGGTACCGCTGGTATCGCCCCACGTTGGGCGCCAACTGAGGTACTGGGTTTTTCAGAACCGGTACTGATCCGGTAACCCAGTGGTGCCAGGGTACACCCAAAGACCTCGGGTACTTTCCTGATTCAGACCACAGCAACTCAGAGTCTTCTAGGTGAAGTCAAAGATCGAATTTATTGGCTGCAACCAAGTAACAAGCGTCCTAGAAGTACAACAGCACGGTTTGTATGTTCTCAGGAGACTGTGTTTCAATGCAAAGTCAGGTTTCCTTATATACAGTTTTTTAAGCTTCAGGCAAACATTCTTGACATTTTGGTTGGTCATTCACATGTTTTCACTACAAAGGAAAAAACAGTGTCATGATGAAACCTCATATTTCATGTCATCCAACCCATAATAAATTACCCGGCAAGGCCTAGTATTTTACATCAGATAAGTGTGGACCCCCAATAAAAACGGGCACCCCCCCTCGTAAAGTAAGAAGAAGAAAAGAGCAGGTGCAGGTGTGAGCAAGATTAGGCAGGGTGTGTGAGCGATAATAAGGGTTTTATGGCATGGTGTGCCTTGATGCTATCTTATTCGGCCACTGGGAGAGGGACTGACCAAACAGGTTTGGCCTGAGGCAATGGTTCCAGCTTGCCCAGGTCAGAGAAAAGTCAATCAAGGTGTACGTGTCCTTGGAATCAAATCTGACTGTATTATAAGCCTATGTGAGGGCAACTTTTAAAAATGGCTGCCGTGTATAAAATGGGAGCCACGAGTGCAGGACGAAAATGGCGATTTCGAGGTGAAAACGCTGCTGTAATTGAGCGAAAATGCTCATGCTTAGTGTACTAGTCATTATCGGTCTTTTGATACTAAAATCGTACTGCTGTGGCAAAGTAAATTACATGGGTCCAGAATTTTTAGAACCACAGTTTTTATTTCTCACAGTGGGTCCTAAAGGTGTTCAGATTACATGAAATTTCAGCTTTTGACCCCTCTAGAGACCACAGAGAGCAGTGGTTAAATAAATACAAATTGTAATTGTGGGAAAATGTGTTGAGGAGTTACACAGCTTTCAAAATAAGACATCGCCAAAGGGAAACAAAATTGAAGCAAGAGTGCATGGGGGATTTTGAAGTAGATGTGATGAAAGGGAGTACGTGCAGGAGAGAGTGAAAAGATGCACTGAAGAGGGAAGAAAAGATGA
Source organism: Pleurodeles waltl (assembly GCF_031143425.1). NCBI lineage: Eukaryota > Metazoa > Chordata > Amphibia > Caudata > Salamandridae > Pleurodeles > Pleurodeles waltl. Next base: position 334,053,350 of record NC_090444.1, on the reverse strand, counting down.
GTGAAATATGAGTATAGAGGATTTCAGAAGGATGTCGTAAGAAAGTGTCTTACAGAGTGAATGACTGCAGACAAAATTGGTGAGAAAGGCAGACATTGGCAGAGCACATTGTCACAACTAAATCTTTGCTGTTCATTTACTTGATAGAGCAAAAAGGCATTTACAAAGCTAATAGAGCTAGATTGTTTTAGGTGTAGCTCTATTGTTTTATGCCTGGATATAGAAACAGAACCCCCCTAAGGCACTCAAATACTGGTTTGTGGCAATCTTAAGCAGAGGATTCTGGTTCACATATTTTCAGGCATACCTCTTGGAAAGGATGCTTGCTACATTTCTTTGGCTATGCCTCTTTAAGGGATCCATCAACAATTCCTGTCTACTTAAAGCACTGCTGCATATGGGCAAAACTGTAAGGACTTCCTCTGAACTTCCGCTTCAGGAAATGAAACCTGCATATTGTCTGTAGTCTTCTCAAAGGGCCACCATAAAGCGTGTGCACATATTCTCAACTCCTTCATGCATGCATGTATGCAGGGCCAGGGAGAAAGGTTCAAACACTCCATCTACATACTGATGGTGGGAAAGGAACGTTTGTGGTACACCACATACTATATTATTATGATATGGTCTTAGGACCCTGGTATGGTTTCTAGAGTGATGTTTCATTCTGATGAATCGCTCGTGTGATTACAATCTGATGTTGCCTCCTCTGTGCAATATCACAGCTAGCTGTCAGGTTTGAGGGTTATGGTAGTCTGATGCCCATCTCGTATAGTTGTACAGTCTGTCATCCTCATTTTGCAGTGCCATAATCTATTGTACCACAAATTAATTAAAATGCAATTGTTAGAGAAATAATGTATAATTAAGTTTTTGTCAGATGTTTTGCATGACACTTACTGTATCATTTCATATAGGATAGCCTAAAGGATCTGATCTTGCTTAGTCCTCCCTATGAATTTCCTAGCTCGCCCAGCTGTACCACTCATACAGTAAATATGCTAGGGAAAAGCTGCATCACAGAAGGTGTAACACACAATGCAGGTTTATAAACTTGTTCATGGTAACAAATGCTAACAAAGAAACATGAACATGTGCCTGTTTGGCCCAAACTGGAACCCGAGGGAAGTTATGAATGTGTGGTCAATTTCTTGGTGCACATAGCTTGGCTGCAGTCCACAGAAAACTTGCACTGCCACACAAAGAGCAAAAAAATGCCAGGAACATTGAATACAAATCCTACTGTTTCCATAGATCCTTCTACATACATCCATTATCCACTTCAGAAATGTCAGTAAACAGATAGGTCTTTCTGCTCTGAAAAAAACTTTCTGTTTACTCTGAAAAAACATCTGCTGAGAGACATGGATCTATTACTAAATTCCTTCATTCCCAGTGTTAAACTTGTAAACGACTGTCAGGAGAGATGGTGTACTGTTTTAAATGTGAGGCATTCACTTTGTATAGTAGGAAGGTAGTCATTCATGAACAGTGCCACAACCAAAATGTACCCTGTTTACATCTGGTAACAGAGGGCCTCGTCTTTGTGTAAAACCTTCATACTATAATTTTACTCTTTTCAGAGGTATGAATAGAGACCTTACTGTCTTCAAAGCCCTTTATACACCATATTTTGTCAGTAGAGATGCCTTTGTGCAGGGGTGAAATACTTACTACACCCTTTTCCACACAATCTATAACCTGAACACATCCATTTGTAGAGAGGGAATGTTCTTAGAAATGTGAGCCATTCACTCTGTATATACATGTATTATAAAGCTCTCATTGTAAATCAATTTCAGTATCCCTCATCTGTCTTCTGGAAAAATGTATTAGTACAGGGGTACTGTTGGACCTGGACCTTTTTGCAGGGTCATCCCCAAAGTGTTGCCTTCTACCTCTTTTTTCTTCTGACCTCTTGTTGTTGGCTCTAGGACTCTGAGCACTTTATCACTACTGATCAGTGCTAAAGTGCAGGTACACTCCCTTTTAAAGTTGGTATGATTTGCTTATACCTGATTGGCACATTTAATTTAACTGTAAGTACCTTTTGCAGTCGTATCTCTATACCTAGGGCCTGTAAATTAAATGCTACTTGTGGGCCAGCTGAGCAACTTGTGCCACCCACAGATGTAGCCTTTCAAACCTGTCTCAGGCCCGCTAGCGCAGGGCCTGCATGCATAGTTTACTGACACAGGAACCTGGCACCTAAATTTACTTACTAGGTGAAGAACTCCCCTTTTACTACATGTAAGTCACCACTGAGGTAGGCCCTAGCTAACCCTATGGGCAGGGTGCTATGTATGTAGAAGGCAGGACATGTGCTTGGTTGTGGGCCTGTCCTGGTAGCGACAAGCAGCCTATTTGGTTTCTCACTGCTGTGAGTGCTGCTTTGCTCATAGGATTGCTTTAGCAATGCCCTGATTTATGTCTAGGGGGTATCGTCTGATCTATGAGGGGTAGCGTAGGCATGTTTGTTATGGTTGTAATGGTAGTGAGAAATGCTGCTTATTGGTAAGGTGGATTTTTTATTACCATTATAGAAATGCCACTTCAAGAAAGTGGACATTTCTCTGTGCTTATGATTCTGGTGTTTTGCAGCTTGACTCCAACCATGTCTGTGGCAGAGTGACAGCTGAGCTTGTGCATACTTTTCAGACAGCCTGTTCACAGAGATGGTTGAGGTGTCACAGAGGTATAAATATATATTGAATGGTCTACCTGGGCTGAGAAAAGGAGAGTCGGGGCACACCTGCATTTTTAAAGGCTGTGCCCTGGCTGCACACAATGGCCTTGTTAACCCCTCCACTGATGTCTGGAGCCTATGCTGGAGAAGAGAGGGGACTCCTGGAACCAGTTAGTACTGGTAGGAACCTCTTCACACACCCCTCTTGTAAAGCTTGTGCAAAACTGACTTTAAGTACAGAGGGTTTCGCCCATGTGAGGGAGACACTAATGGACTACTGGACTGAACACAGGATGCTGCTGGAGGGACTTACCAGGAACTGCCTTGGACTGCTGCTGTTGTGCTGACCTGTGACCTGCTGGGTCACTAAGAAGAACTGCTACTGACTGCAACTCTTTGTGTTGGCCTACTTGTTTGGGCCCTATTGCCCTGTGATCCCTTTAACTGTCTCCAGAGGTTGGGTGCTGAGGCACATGTTCCCTAGATTGCAGCACTAGAAGAGTGCTTTATTCTCTGCTTCCTCAGCGTGAGGGAAGCGTTGTGATGATCTGCTCCTGTGTCGCAGCATAGCACAGGAAGAGCACTGAGCCTTGTTGTTCACTTTAGCACAATAAGATCACTTTGTCCCTTTTACTTGCTAGAAGCTTGTGAAGAGCACTTCTTTGTTGTCCCTCTGGTGAAGAATCATGGCAGCAACCTGGGCGGGTCGCAAGGAGAGAGCCCGGATGAAGCACTCTGTATTTGGTGCCCCCGGGATAAGGAGCTACTTCAGGTTCGTTCACCGCCATGACTCAAGTCTTGTGCCAAAGGGTCTCTCCCTGTGTGGGAGACTCACTGCAAAGGACCACAGCATGCTCAGGAGGTGCGCTGCAGGCTGTTGCGGGTCTCCTGGATGTGAAGCGGTCTGCTGGAACTCAATGAGCCTTGCCGGCTGGACAGGTGGGGCGGCTCCCAGCCCGAGCGGAATTGAAGGCCGGTTTGCTGGGTCGGACGGGAAGCACGCAGTCTCCTTGGACGTGGAAACCTGCGTGCACCTCCCCAAGCCTGGTCAGGAGGCCTTCTTTGCTGATGGCGGACCCCGTATGAGGAGTGGGACCGTCTCCCGCCTAGGTGCGGGCCTGTCTTGTTGTTCTTTCCCCCTCCCTCGAGCAGATATTGGGATTTGCAGGGCCTTGATATTTTGAGGGCTTTACTTTGCAGGAAGGACAGAGGCCTTAACAGAGGCCCTCTCCCGCTGGGAACCATTCTTTTTCACTCCCTAGATATCGGAGCAGAGGAGCTCCCAGATAGGGACAGGGATGTCCCCGTTTTTCCCTAGGGCTTGGCAGCCCTGATAATTGATAACCTGTGTGTTTTATGTGACTGCTGCTGGCTTTTTCAGAGTACTAGAAACTGAGTAATGTTCAGCTTGTGTAGCAGGGTATTACTGACATGTGTTCGGTCCAATGATGATTTATGCAATACAGTTTATTTTTATATAACTTGGCATTGTGTTTCCTTAGTGGTGTATTTATGGCATCACGTGTGTTGTGTGTGTTGTGTGTGTTGTGTGTGTTGAGGAATCACTTTACACATTGCCTCTGGGATAGGCTTTACTGGTCGTGCCAAGCTGCCAAGGGAATGAGCAGGGGTTATCCTGGGTGTGTAACTCCCTCGCCCTGATTAGAATGGGTTGGTTCTGTCTGGCTTAGGTGCATATCCGAGCCAACCAGAAACCCCATTTCTCACAGGTACTTTTTGTCTAAGGCTTTTTACAGACACCGTTTACTCTCTTCACAAATATGAGTACACAACTTTGCTGTTTCTAAAGCCAAGTAACACAGGAAGTACTAACTCTTAAAGGTCTTATACACAAAACATTAGCTCTTTGTAAAGCTCTCACTTAGAGAGGCTACTCTAATAGGGTAGTATGGCATAAGAGCACTGTTTGATAAAACTGCAGCATGCAGAATGTATAGTATGCTCAAATATACTTGTTCAACACCCTATTCACTCAGGCAAGATATAGCTAGACAGGGATGACTTTCTAAGTAAAGCTTTTCACAGGCAGCTGTCACTGTGAACAGATGTCTCAACAGATAGGCTACGTTGTTATAAAAAAGAAAGAAGCATTTAGCCTGTCTATACTTATAAGAAAAGGAGCTGCTCTCTCCTGAAACTGAACAATAGAGAATCTGTGGATTGTGAATCTGTGCTAATAGGAGCCTACTTTTTGCATGGATCTTTCCACATGCATCCTTTATCCACTTCAGAAATGTCCATACACATGTTGGTCTCTCTCATCTGAACCAAACAGTGTTTACTGTGAGAAAACAAATATTGAGAGACATGGGTCTATTACTGAATCCCTTCACACTCTGGGGTCATGATAAGTTTGGCAGATGGTTTGGGGAGGTTGCCGCCACACAGACTACCTCCCACCGGCCCCATTAAGAGTTTCCCGCTAGGTTAGTACGTGGAAACCTGAGTTTCTGCATGCTGGCCTAGTGGGAAGCAGGTTACAGCAAAGCAGACAGTGAACATTGCGATGCTGCTGGCCAGCGGGGCCCCTGCGCTTCCCATGCCAATTGCATAAGCAGTGCGGGGGCCTCTTGGGACCCCCTGCACCTGTTCTTCACCAGCATTTTCATGGAGAAGGGGGACGTAATCTCCAGGGCAGCGCTGCCCTGGTGGATTAGGACCGCCACCACCTCCAGACTGTCGGGATCTCCGATCCTGGTGGAGATGGTGGTTCCATGGAGGCCTGAAAACCAGGGTTGTAATGTGACACTCTGACCACCGCAATGTCAGTGGTCCGACCACCTTCCGTGAATCTGGAGGTCTAGTGACTGCGAGACTCGTAATGATCCCCTCTATGACTAACCTGTACAGGGCTGTTGGGAGAGGAGGTGTGCCTTTTTAAGTGTCAACCAACACTCTGTATGGGTTGGATAGGAGGGAGTTATTTTTTCATGAAAGAATACCATGTCCAAAGGGTACTCTGTTTAAATCTGGTAGTAGAAGGCCTATTGCTTATCTAAAACCTTCTACAGTAACTTTTTACTATCTTTAAAGGTAGAGCCCCTCATGTCTGTAAACCCATTAATACACCATATTCTCTCATAGAACATACCTTTGTGCTCAGGTGACCTGCTCAGTAAACCATTTTACACTCTACCTACAACTCCTGTAGACTTATTAGTGAGTTGGAATGTCCTGGTACAAAAGAAGTATCCATTCTCTTTCAAATTATATTGCCAAGCTTTGGTTTTATATCAAACCCCATCATCCCTGATTTCCCCTCTGGTAAAGTGACAGAGCCCAGGGGTTAGTGTTTGTCTGAGGCCTTTTATACCCACACTTTACTGTGTTCAAAGATATCAGTAGACACCTTGCTGTTTATAAAGCCATATAGCACAGGAGGTGCTAGCTCTCAAAGGTCTTCTACATGTAGCAGTTGGTCTCTGTGGAACTGTCATTTGGAGACTGCTGTTACAGGGTGCTATGCGATAGGATTACTGTTTCATGAAACTGTACCACGCAATATGTAAATGTATGCCAACATGTTGTAACATAAGGCCTAGGTTTTATTACAAACCTCAACGTTTACATCAAACGTTACTATTCCCCCATCTCTCTTTTAGTAAAATATAGTAGTACAGGGGTTTGTCTGAGGCCTTTAAGACACACCATTTATTGTGTTTAGAAATATTACTAGACACTGTGCTGTTTATAAAGCCATGTAGTACAGGAGGAACTCGCTTTCTAAGGCCTTCCATACTAAGCAGTTAGTTTCTGTTGAGTTGTGATTTAAAGAGGCTGCTGTTACAGGATAGCAATGAGATAGGTCTGTGGTTGATGAAACTGCATACTGGAGAATGTGTAACATGCTGAAATGTAGTACCACAAAACCAACCTTTAATTCATTAGTTAGTAGAAGCAGAAATAAATACAATTTGTTGTTTATTGTTGATATAGGGTTTCCCGTTAGATCAAGATGCCAACAAAGTAACAGAAGAGAAAGAAGACAAAACAACAGTATTGCAAAAAACTCTCCAAATATAAAGTAGATGCAGAGAAAGAAAGTAATGGTAAAAAAAAAAAAAAAATCTAGTAAGAGTACCAAATGTTTTATAAAAAAGATTAATAATATAATGTAAGCGGTCTTCTACAGATGTGAGTAAAATGTAAAATGTGTTCACATCTAACAAATAAATTCTATTATTCTCTAAAAAAAAGATGATGCCACAAAAGAGAGCCCAAGCAGACTGGTTTAGAAAAAATAAATTTCAAGAATTTCATGAGAAATAATTTTGTCGAAGAGCAGTGTGTAATATTATGAGCAGCATTAAAACAGTAAAAAGCAAAAGAACTTTGCAAAACCAGAGAAATGTTGTTGAGTGTCTATTTGACACAGATTCTGTATTGAGAAGAAAGCTATTCTCATTTTGAAGAGAATGAGATGTTTAGATAAACTGATTAATTCACTGAAACAAAAATGCCGTGATAAGGTTAAAGTGAGTAAAGCAAACTACTGCAGTATCTTACAACAGAAGTGGAAACACACTTCCAGTACTGAGGCATCTTGTAGTGAGGAGAGATATTTACAAAAAACTGTTTGCAGTTGACAGAGATGCTGGTGAGTATGAAATCGAAGAAAGTACACTGATTTAAAAACAAAAATTAGTGCCTACAAATGTAGAACAGAAAATTAATGAAATATTAGGTCAACATCCTCAAAATCTTGTTTCTGAGTGCAAGTGTAGAAGTGTATGCAACATAAGACAACGGTCCATTGACAAATTAAACTACTTCAAAGCCTTCTCATGTAAGGAAACTTACAAAGCTTCAAGGTCATTATTTTTTTTTGCTTATAATAGCAGCTCTGTAAGAGTACTTTCCATCACATATGGATGCTATCTGTGCACCACACTAAAATGTGCAATCTAGTAAGATGATTGTATTTTGTAAAAAGTCCAGCTGTTCAGCTTCAGAAACTAAATGATATGCTATTAACAGGTACTCATTCTCAAGTCAGTTCTGGATGTTAGTAGCCGACTGAAGCCGGGGGAGCATTGGTGGTCCCCCCTTTGCCCAAAACTGTGGACTCTTCTTGGATAAATAGGCATGTGAGGATCCATTCCGGCACCGATTCTCATTTCACTGAAATGAAAACTCAACAGGAAGCACTTGTAAATATAAACGTAGTGGATGTCCCTGGTGAAACTCTGCTTCTGTAAAGGACAAATCATCCTAAAGTGTTGCATTTGGCCAAGGCGAAGTGTGTTTTCTATGCAATTCCACTTTGTAAAACGATCAGGAATCCTTAATGGAGGTGAATATATTGCTGCTCTACTGGAGCGCAATCTCTTCTGTAGTGACTGTGATGAGTGGGTTCTTTCTTTTAGTCTACTGAGTCCATTGTTCTCCCTTTTAACTCTCATAAATATGCACATGTGCAAAGTGGCCTAGAAGCTCTACCTGTTTGGCCCTGCGCCATTAACATTGGTGGTATGCAACAGTCTTCCTGCCTTTTTCCAGAATGATGGCCAGCTTACCAAAAGGTTCTTGATGCAGAGGACTATGAGCACATCTCCACCAAAACAAAGAAGCGCTTACTTCATCTAATTGAGAGGAATTTCATTACTTTATGTTAAAAAACCTAGAAATTCACAGAATAAACAAAGGTAAAACATTATAGATAGGTGAATTTGTCAGTGTGCGTATTCAAATTTTGAACTAAAAAAACACTAACTTAGATGCTGAAAACAAGCATTACATACAACACTGAGCCTAAAGCACACACTTTACAGGTAGCATAGATCAAATTTACAATCAATCATGGATTTCTTTTAGGGTTTAAGGGTGGCTAAGGGTATCGAGTAGCAAGAATATTTTTTATGTTTAGGGGGAATAGGGCATTCAGTGGTTAAGGTATTTTTAGGGTTTAGGGGTGGGTAAGGCTGCTTGGGCGTTAAGGTTTTTTTTTAGAAATTAGGATGGGTAAGCATATTTAGGTGGTAAGGGTATTTTTAGAGTTTAGGGTGCAAATGGGTATTAGAGGTGAGGAAAGGTTTTGGGTGGTAATAGTATTTTTAGGGTTTAGAGATGGGTAAGATTAGGGGTTTAAAAAGGACAATGCATATGCCTTTACCATGCATGTTTTTACAAATAAATAATAAGTATATATCAGGTAAGAGAAACCTATATATATATATATATATATTATTTTTTTTGCACAGGAGTGTGCATCCTTTACTTGGTAAAGTGAGGTGTGTTTGGAAGAGCATCCCAGGTGCGCGAATTGCACAGTATACCACTAGAGTAGACACACCCGGACACAGCATTAGTGTTTTTATTCAAGGTTTTTCTTAAAGAAGAGAAGTCTTCAGTAAACATATTTGCAACCTACCCTGTGTCGGGGCGTGTCTACACTAGTGAGATACTGTACAGGGTGCTGTGCGAGGGCGCAAATTATAGTTACCTTAGGAAATTAGTTATAGTTACTTTAGATAACTCTAACTATAATAGGTAAATTTATATGTTTTGGTACATTTAAAATGTGAGCCTAACTATCCTTTCAATGATTTTTTTTAATTCAATTTCTTAACTTTAATGTCCCTGTAACCTTTGTTTTTTCAGTGAATTTCTATGTTTTTTTAACATAAATTAATTTTCATTACTATACTCTAATCCAACACAATGAGGGGGTACACCACTCCAATTAATCCAACGAAATGCAATAAGTACAACAAGTCCAATCAACAAATAATAATAATGATGTGTAATATTCCTTGGTTTCTTCAACAAGACTTTAATTTGTACGAGAAGTTTGATACACCAATAAGTTCATAAAGATGAGCAGCCAACGCGTTTCGCCCTACATAATGGGCTTCTTCAGGGCTACAAAGTAACACACACCCATAGAAGATAATAAGTAAAATAACGTGATAACATACATGAAGTAGCAAAATCAAAACATATAGACAAACAAAGCATAGTATTTACATAAATATATCAAGAAATACAGTATATTTCAGAAGTTACTGACGCAATTAAAAAAAATGGACATTCATAAATAAGCATTTATTTTAATTGAAACCAGTACCAAAGCATATATAACAGATGGAACCAGCAAGGGAAAATAGAGAGAAATAATCTCAAAATAGTGTCATAAATAAAAATATATACAAAGACGTGACAAGAGTAACAAGGAAAAAGGAAAAAGCGACCAAGTACAATCCCATTATAAATATTGAAACAGAATTATGGTAGCATCACCCAGTGCCTGTAGTCAAAGTCCCAATTCAAGCCAAAGGGTGACATAGGGTAACAAGAGGTTAGATCAAATAGATAAAAGTAAAATTGATAACCACCGGAAAAGGCACATACCAGAAATGGTGTGTCGATCTAGCTAAATAATTGTACCTAATGTGCATAAATGCACATGTATAGTATAGTTCTAGAGAAGTAAAGGAAAAAAAGAAAGAGAAAGGCCCATAACGATATATGTACGAAAAAGAAATGTTGATATTATCAAATTGAAAATGGACTGAAAGTGGTATTTATATTAAGTAAATTTATTTTTAAGTGATTTTATTTAATTTTTGTTTTTATTTTTATTTTTATTATTGTTTTTGTTTTTATTTGTGTTCCTGGTCATTTCTCTCCTTCATCCTTTATTTATTTTTTTAACTGCAAATGTTTAAGGATAAACATGAAAGGTGATGTTCCTCTTTTTAAATGACAAATACATTTTTCTTTTCAAATTGTGCAGAAATATCTCATTCTAAGTATATCATACATTAAACCTTAAAAACTCTCTCCCTCTCACTCTCTTTCTCTCTCTCTATCAATCTCTTTCTCCCACTCACACACCCACTCAGACCCTTACACACCCACTCAGATACTAAGGGACCCACTCATACCCTTGTGCACCCACTCACAGTCCCACTCAGACCCTCATTCTCCCTCTCACACCCACTCAGGCAGTTATGCACCTACTCAAAGACCCACTCACACACCCACTGACACCCTCATGCACCCACTCACATACCCATGCACCACACTGATGCACCAACTAAAACACTGACATCTGCACTCGCACACCCAGACAGTCTCAAAGCCACCCCCAGATACCCCTGTTCCACCTATTCTCACACCCAGAGAGGTCATGTCCAACTCCTGCCAAAGGGCTGTGCACAGCGCGTGCTTGGGTGGTTAGGGGGGTTGGCTGTGCACTGGCGTAGGCTGTGCATGGTTGGCTACTCATAGGGGGATGGTGTGAGAAAACTGGGCAGATTGCAGAAGCCCCCTAACTTTTTGTCCCAATTTTTCACTTTTTTTCTGGTGTTTCGTGACTCTGGTGGTGCCCTGGGCACTGCTAACCAGTCCCAGGACCTGTGCTCTGGGTAAAATACTATACAAATTAGGCTAATTATAATTGGCTGTGTCACCCGACCTAGACGTCCCTAGTGTATGGTAGGGCATGTAGGTTAAGAGAACCCAGCAAAGGTAGTGCACCCATAGGTGCACCGCTGAGGTAGGCCTGCCTTACTGGCTGCTTTTAAATAAAGTTAAATGCAAATTTGACTCTGGAATTAAAAGTACTTCTAAAGTCTTAAACTACCTCATTTTAACTGCCGGGCGCAGTGTAACTATAAGCAGGGACTTTATAAAAGATGTTTCATAAGCCCTGATGAGGAAAAATAGCCAAATTTGTTTTCCCTCATTTTTTTGAATGGGCTCCATAGGCTAAAATGGAGAAGCCAGATATATCAAGTTTGTCATCAAACTGATTGTCTGTTTGTGGTAATCTAGACGGTATCTCCCCAAGCAGTTTCCAACCTATCAGTCAGTGAAAAAACGTGCGTTAGCCTCTTTGGAACTTCCTGTGGAGACTGATCCGATCCAAGGAGGCAGAGCCTTGGAGTTTGCCGCGCGGCTGCCAGAGACGCCGGACGCAGGAGCTGCTGCTCAAGCCAGTGCTCAGACCGGTGCTTGAGGACTGAGGGCTGAGAGGATCGTGAGGCAGTGAGGAGTCGGAGCAGCGCCCGCGCCCACATGAAACAGAAGCCACACGAGAGATTTCACCTCTCGGGAGCAACTGCATCTGCAACCGCACCTGAGGAGTGCGGTTCAGCGGTGGCTGGGGACGACTCTCTGCTGGATCTCGGCCTCCTCTACTACCTGGCCATCTCTGGCTTCCCTGGGCAGTTGTTGCTGGCCTCCGGACCTGGGCTTGCATGTGCAGGGATCCTTGGGCCTGGGGGGGGCTGCGCCAGGGCCCGCTGGGTCAGCCACTCCATTCCACCTCACGGCGGGCGGCCCCGGGGTGTCTTGGTGGCCGTATGGGAGGTTTCTGGACAAATAGTGACCTCCCTGGAACCTTCCTGACTGCCTGGTCTGCCTGGGCGGGAGCTGCATAGGAGCTATACAAGAGCCACATAGGAGCAACATATGAGATGGCGGCTCCAGGCAAGTGTTTGATATCTTGCAAGTTGCCCTAAGCAAAGGCGTTGGGGAGCGCACAAACTGTAGCTTAGGCCATAGGTAACTGGTTTCTGACGGAGGGGGCTGGCGCTAGGCTTGTTCAGACTTTGTTGCCTGCTCCTTTTGTCTCCTGCCTCCTTCTGCCTCTCAATCCAATCGGGACTCTTACATTCCTTCACTTCTAGTCTGCAAGTCTTCAATTGGTGCACTGATATCCCAAACAAGCGCCATAAAAGTGTCTCTTCAAGGCTTATCTACCTACGCTAAGCGACACTCCTCTCCCTCTGAGTTTTTCCCCGATTTGAGGGAAGGGCCAGGATCCTGCTGTACTATGAGGTCTGGTAAAGTAAGGAAGGAGCACCCAAACCCTCAAAAGTGCAAGAAATGCCACAGCGCCGTAGATGTGGGCTACGCCACCTCGCATTCACCACCAGCGTCTGCAATTTCAGTGGCACTCTTTTCACCGGCTGCTGATCCACCTAGCTCAGCGATTTTGGAGTCTCAACTTTCTGTTGTTCTTATGCGATATCCACGCCCCTCGAAGCTTCGCAAGTCCTCTCTACTGTCTTACTTTAAGAAAAAACCTAAGTTGGAACTTTTGGCAAATTGTAGGGAGATTGAGTCGGAGTGAGGCCAGAGTGCTTTTATGGAACCTGCAGTCACCGATCCTTTACCTGTTGCTTTCCGTTACTTCACAACAGTGGCACATGTCTACTGCCCAGCTTCACCCGTTTCACCCGTTTCCTCCCAGTTAACATCTCAGAGTGAAGTGAACCATTCACCACCCCTTGAGGACCAGCTGGCCGTACATTTGCCAAAACATGAACTTTCGCCAATTATTATCTCCAGTGACCATACTTTAAATGCAGGGGAGTGGGTGTCTTCTTTAGCGGCTTCTCTAGCAGCTCTCCATTGGTTGGCCGAGTAGGATGGGCTGACTGTAGGCTGCCGTGATTCCCTGCAGGACCACAGCATCCTCCGGCCATCTAGCCCCCGGCAGCCCAATGAATCCAGAGTTTAACAGACAGCATCTATCCAATGTTACCAACAAGGTCTTCTAGTGGGGCTGCTCATAGTTCTCAAACTGAGTTCATCAAAGGCAAGCTTAACGACCAATGAATTCTCGACCTCTCCTGTCTTCAATCTGATCCTCTGAGTGGTGTTGACAAGGAACCTAACTCTGTGCCTCCTCCTACGTTCATGGCAGCTGGCTCTGCCTGGCCTCAGCTTCTGCAAACTCTTCAATCCACTGTGCTGGCTCTGAACTATCACTCTGATAAACTGGACGTCAAAGTTGATCTGCTGAAGACACTGGCTTCTTATGTAGCTGGCATTGATAAAAAAATTGAAAACCTCAACCAGCTTATCACCAGACCGCAGACAAGCTCCAATTATGTAGAACCAACATGTTGCTGTTCTAAAATCATTGAAAGCCTTTCATCTCTACCTACCTTTTTAAGTGTGGTTGTATGTGAAATAAAGAGGCTATCTTCAGCGCCTGTGCCCTCCGTGCTCGCGCCGAATCTAAGCGATCCTTCTGATTTGGTTCGGGAGCTCACCCAACGAAAAACATTGGACAAATTTTGTCCAGCCAAGAGTGTAACTTCCATCAATTTCCCTTTGTCAGCTGTTACTGGAGCCCTGGAGTTTGTCACTGAGGCCAAGGGTGCTTCCACGTCTTCTCTTTCTCCCGAACTTGAGCCCGTGGTGCCTGCCTGTTCTCACTTTCCCTGCATGCCTGCACAACCTGCCTTAGTTCAACCAACGCCCTCGGGAGCCGATTCTGTGGCTCAACCTCTGTTGAGCAAGAGGGAAAAAAAAAGACTCTGCAAACAACAAAACAGTAGGCGGAGCCAACCCCCTCAAGGACCTTCAACAAATGTCCAACTGTTGGCTCGTCCTGAGCTGCAGCAGCCCTTGCAGCTCCAAGGTGTCCCTAGGGCGACTTTACCATCCAATTCCCTTCAGATTGAGCCTGTTAACGTCCCCTCGGTTGGAACTACTGCGCAGGAAGCTGAATCTCCCTTCAAGGACCACTTGGTTCTGGCTGAGAAAGGCAATTTTGGCAATGTGTCGGTTTTGGTAGCTCTACACTGGGGTAGTGGAGGGCCCGCTCGCCCTGCTGTCACACTGTCTGTATCCAAAACCGTTCATAGGAATACAGATGGCGATGTTCTGGACTCTAGTCCCACCAATTCCTCTAAATTGCCGTCTGTTAACAGAAGCAGTTTTCCTGCAAGTTTGCCACCAAGCCTTCGGACCATTTCTGCCTAAATTCCGGTCCTGGGGGGCCCTGCAGGCCTACCGAATGTAGAGGAACAGTCACAGCCTTCATTTCCCAAGTGCCCCCCCACGACTCCAGTGGAACGTTCGACTCTTAAACTTGTGTTTACCCCAGAATATCGTTCCAGGGGTCCTCATGACATATTGAACAGGGGGAATATTTTAAGACTCTTTAATGCTATCCCGGATCTTAACTACATTGGTTCTAAGGACATTGTGTCCATTGAATTCTTGGACTCTAGGAGGGCCTACCCAAGAGATTCTACCTTGGTTTCACTAATTTCTGCTACAATAGCTCAGTCTATTCTCTGTAGGAGAGATGTATTTTTCTTGTGGGGTATTACAATAACTCTCTATAAGGAGTCTGGCTATCCTGTGTTACTATCAGAATCTCAATGTTTGACGGCTCCCACAGTTCTGAAACCATTTTCAATCTTGAAAAGTGCCCTAGGTGGCTCCTCTACTTTTAATGGCATTTTCCATACAGGCTTTGGTTCACAGGGGTCCTCCAACTGGGACTGGCTGCCATCCACTCTCTTGCACGGTCACCCCTTTGACCCTCACGGGTGGGCGGTTCTGTTCAAATACCAGGACATCTGTCCTTATGTTCATGGAACATCAATGGGGTTGCGCATAAGTTTGCCTCTGCCGACCTTTTAACATTTTTTAACATTCACGATGTAATCACCCTTCAGGAAACCTGGGCTGAGCACCGCTGTCTGCTGCCAGGGTACTTAGAAATATGCAAATCTGCCCATAGAATGAGCAAGAATGGTCATGCTAAGGGAGGTCTGGCCATTTATGTAACCGTTAAATTAGATGGGAGTATACTGCCTTTGGTTTGGGAGGATAACTGGATCCAGGGGATTGTCATGAGGAACGGGACTGCACAGCAGACCCTCATAGTAATTAATGTTTGTATTGCCCCCGGAACTAAGGAAAAAAGGGGCAGGCTGTCTCGACTGATGCAGATTGTGGCCAAATTAGTTGGGAAATACCCACGTGCTAGTTATCTTATAAATGGTGATTTTAACACAAACCTGTTTCAGGATACAATGGAGGCTCTTGACGGTCCGGATTGTGGTAACCGCCAGTTAATTCCCAAACAATTAAGGCCCCAGGGTTGCCTGCACTGCCCGCTGGGAGAGTGTTTAGTAATGCATCTTAACAGCATGAGCTTCAAAGGTTTGAACGGTCGCTTAAGTGACGATGCCCCCCTGCGGTGGACAAAGTCCGATGGTCGATAGCGCTCCTATTTAGATTATACCATTTGTAATATTGAATTGTTTCCCCACATTGAAAGGTTTCTGATTTCCCCTCGGAGTGAGAGCGACCATTGTTCACAAAGGTGTATCTATTAAATCTAGATTTCCTGGTAATGATGTCATGGGGGCAGTGGGTGGTGGTGTTTGTTTTGAGTCACTAAAGCGCATAAAATGGAATGCTTCTATTGGCGGCTCAGTACTGATTGAATGTATTACGTTTTTTAACTCTGAGGGATCGGGCTGTGTGTCCCCAGTTAGGTCATGGGTCAAACTTTCTTGCCTTTTATGGTCAAAGTTCCACCAATCTGCTCGCAATCGTGCTCCATCCTGGTCTTTTGTTGTCTCCAGGGAAACCAGGGCCCGTATTTATACTTTTTTTGCGCCGCATTTGCGTCGTTTTTTAACGCAAAAACGGCGCAAACTTGCAAAATGCCATTGTATTTTGTAGGTTTGCGCCGTTTTGCGTCAAAAAGCGGCGCAAATGCGGCGCTAAAAAAAGTATAAATAGGGGCCCAGGAATCTAAAGAAAGCTTGTAATAGGCTAGCAAGGGCAATCAGGAAAAGCCCAGATTCTGAGTGTCTATTCATTGATTACAAACAACTGAGGAAAGATTATAGGAAGGCTGTTTATGACGACTATCAGACCTATCTCATTCAGCTTTGGGTTAAACTTTTAAGTGCAAGCAAAGATCCAAATTCTATGAAATTTTGATCCCTTATTATTAACCTAAATAGCATTCAAAGGGGCACTGGCGTTGTTGACATTTCAGAAGGAGCATGGGCGTCTTACTTGACCACCCATTTTTCTGCTAATGAGCAGGATGGGGAACCGCTGGATGAGGGGGCCCATAGATCTACTTCTGCTTTGTTTAAAACGTGTCCCTCATTTACATGGTCTCTAATTCCCTCGCAGGGAGTGAGGAAGCCCTTTCAATTACGTCTCCGCCACATCATCTCGAGGGCTAAGCAATTTGGAATCCCCAGTCCCAACGGCCTTCCACAAGCATTAATCAAACAGGATCCTCTCTTTTGGGCTCACCATTTTGCACATTTGTTTGAATACTGCCTCTTAACTTCAACAATACCAGAATCCTGGCGTGGTGCCATCCTTCATCCTTTATATAAAAATGACTCAAGGTCAGACCCCACCAATTTTAGGATGATAGCCCTGCTGGACAATGAGGCGAGGTTCTATGCTAGACTTTTGCTGCAAGATCTTCGTGCTTCGGCTAAATCGAAGGCTTTAATTCCCATAGTCAAAACGGGGTTCTCTGCTGGCTCAGGCACTTCAACTACTTTATTAGCACTTTCTATTTTGATTGATAGGGCAATCTCGTCAGGCCTGACGCTGAATTGCTGTTTTGTGGACTTCAAGGCGACATTCGATTGGATCCCCCGGAGTGCCCTGTGGACAAATTACAAAGCTGGGGCATCCCTCCAATATTCTTGGGTGCCATTATAGAACTCCATACTAACACCTGGGTCAGTATTAAGATTGGTGATGGGTGCTCCCTATCTAGGAAAATTCCCACCGCCTGTGGTGTGAAACACGATTGTGTACTTGCTCCTCTTCTTTTTAATTGGTTTATGCAGATATGTCAACATCTCTTGAAGCAGTCAATTCACATCCCCCCAAGGTTGGTGGTTTTAGGCTCAGTCATCTGCTTTATGCCGATTATCTTGTTTTATTTAGTTGCACTAAGATCGGCCTTCAAAGGTAGCTTAATCAACTTGTGTCGTATACTTCCGCAAATCAATTGGAATTTAACTTGCTTAAAACAAAAGTGGTCCCCTTTGGGAGGAAAAAACATTTGGGCTTCAGCTGGTACTTTAGAAGCCGTAAACTTGTTTCTGACCAGTCCTACAAATATCTACGGGTACATTTTGACTCCAGGGGCAGTTTTGTTAAACATAAGAAGGAAATTGAACTTAAAGCTGTGGCTTTTCAGGTGGCGTTCTCCAAATTAGCTAAAGTTTTAAAGGGGCTGACCCTTCTTCCCCTAATGGAAGTTATGAGAGCAAAGATTACCCCTTCGTTGGCCTATGGTCACAAATTTTTTTGGGGCAAAGGCTCTTGCCTAATAAATAGGTTGGTCAATAAAATCTATAAGAGAGTCTTTCATGTTCCGCGCCTGGCTTCACTTGTGCAGGTACGGTTGGAGTTTGGGCTTCCGGATTTGGTGGCAGTTGACGCTGGTGCTTTTCTGAAGCTGTGTTATAAACTATGTCAGGCCTCAGACGGTCACCTGGAGGCAGTCTGTGGCAAGAAAGTAGTGAGCCAAAATCGAAGTGCACTTATTCTCAATTCTTGGTTGAATTTAAATGGCGATTGGATGCCGGTGATCTTTGGGCAAGTAATACCCCCTATTCTTTGTTTAAATTAGAGATTAAAAGGCTTATTCAACTGTATTCTTATCACTCAGACTGTTCTCTCCTTGTTCATCAAAAGCATGCCTGGGCAGTAATTGTCTCCTTCAAGCCAGGTTTGTCTTCTAGTTTTTTCTCTTGCCCTTACGGGTTTTGGTTGAAAAAGGCCTTTTTGGGCTTAAGGATGGGTGATTGGGTTTTTTTAAAACACCTGTCCCAATGGCAGCTACCCCCAGGGGACAGTGTGACATGTAGAGGCTGCAGTAATGTGGACAAAACCATTGATCATGTGGTTTGCCTGTGCCCAGCTTTACTAAAGGAGCGTAGACTTTTGCTTTGGAGCAAATGGAATAAATTGAGAATCGGCTCCTGTTGACAGGCTATCATCCAGTCTCTGGATCCAGGCAATCCAATGTTAAATGTGTTACTGACTAAATTCATTAAAACTGCACGATCTAAATTCAATGGCACTGCGAGCAATGAACAGGTTTAGTTGGAATTGTTTCCACACTCTTGCCATATTGCCTGCTACTGGTTAGGATGAGGAGCTCTAACGGTACATGTTGATGCTTAGTGCAATTATCATTTAATGCATCATACACTTTAGGGCCATGTCTATGTATATTGCCTTGTGTATTATGTGGGGTTCTGGGTTGGGTGGTTTATTTTATTTTTTACCTCATGATTGTTTCATACTTTAGGCAGATAAGTCTTTTTAATATGTTGCATGTTCAATTTATGGTGTGTTTTTTGCTTGAACTCAGTCTTTGAGGGTATTTATATTTGATTGTTTTTTTTTTTGCCTTTTGCTTATTTGTATTGGATTTTATTATCTGTACAATAAATTACTATTACTGATTGTTATAATAAATCCAGTAACTTGCCATTGTTGAATTTCATATAAGTAGTCCAGAGAAAGGAAAGAGTTTTAGAACTCTACTTGAAAGTTGCGAACTTCAGCTCTGTAGTGCCCTTCTGTGATTGGCCAGGCTCTGGCAGCCAAGCCAGGCTGCCTTGATGAGGTGTGAAGTGGCCTGGGCTTAAGACAAAAGTAGTGCCTGGGGGAGGATATCTGCCTCAGCAGAAGGTGAAACAGGTTGGGGGGAGAGCAGCCAAACTGTTCTTCAAAGGAGGGAAGGACCTTTGGGGGAGTTCAGAAACTCCCCCATTTCCTGTAAACCCAGGCAGCCAGATGTCTCCTTGATTAGATTAGGAGAGGGCGGGAAAGGGGTGTGTTTTGGAATTTTAGCCACACCAGTGGGTGGACTCAGTCAGACCTAACCTCCAAAATTCAGATTCTGCCATTTTGGATTTTTAAGGAATGTTGCTTCCTGGGGATTGAATTTTGTCACACTTCCCAGTAAGTGGTCATCCAAGATGGTGGTGGCCTGCCTGTGATTGGACTGTTGGCCTCCCTGTTTTCCACCCAAGAAGCAAGGATAAATATGGCAGAGCTGCACCTACATCTCAGATCCCTAAAAGGAACAACGACCGAAGAAGAAGGACTGCCCTGCTGGACCCCTGAACTGCACCTGGACACTGCACTCTGAAGGAGTGCACCAGCTGCATACTTGGGCTTCACCACAAAAAAACTTAACCTGTCTTCAACTTGTTCAAGAAGGGGCTCCCTGTTTGCTACAGTTAAAAATAGCTAACCAGAGCCCCCTGCATCATATCCTGAAGAAACTGACCAGCTGACCACTGTCTAGTGGGCATTTTAAAGTTTTAGCCAGGGCATTCTGGGAGTTAGAGTCCTTACTCTTAAGGAGAAACTCAGAGCTTCTGGAACCTTGGGGTGACCTGTGGACTTTTAATAAACCTTCAAAGACCTTCTGGAAAAAGACCCAGAAGTTTGAAGAAAATTGGAGAACTTTTGGTAAAAATCTCCATAAAGGGACCGACCCGACGTCGTGAGTCAAGCCGGCTTACCTCAATGGCGACCCGGTCTGACTTGCAGGTTCGTCCTGCTGAAAAGCTCCAGAGCCCCAGACTTCCAGGATTTTACTGGGGACTCCTGGAAAATCAGATTGCTGTGGAGGATCGTCTGACATCTGAGAGAAAAAGCTCCAAATGTAAAAAGTTGACTAGGACTTCCGTCTCTGTCTATTCGAGGAGGGTTCCAGTGACATTTGATCCAAATTCAACTTCAGTTCAGATGAAGATTTCCATCCTGAAAAATCATCTAAGTCCCAAAGTAGAAGTCTTCACTGAGGTCTCCTGTGATGCGTAGCCAAAGACAGCTCCAGGGAGGTCGGATCAGATTGGTGACTTCTTCTCGCTGAGAACCTTCAAGAAAAAGACTAAGGCTCTCATTATGACTACGGTGGTCTTTTCTTAAGACCGCCAAAGCCACGGATGCTAGAAGACCACCAGTGCTGGCGGCCTTCCTCCCGCCATAATGTGGGTACTGCTGGATTTCCACCACACTGTAGGCGGAAATCCGGCAGTAAACATGCTGGCAGTCGGAGGCGCTTGGGCGATGCTACCACCTGCACCGTCCCCCCAGAGTGACACCGTCAGCTGTATTATGACCATTAATATGGCCTGGCGGTGCCCTGCTGCGGGGTGCTGCTGGCCGTAGCAGCGCCCCTTCCTGTTCCCTGCCAGACGACCTCTCCGCCGGCAGAGATAAGTCATGCATCTGACAGGGATGGTGGGGTGTTGTGTTTGGTGTCTGCCTTTGTGTGTGAATGTGTGTGTATGATTGCGTCTGTGAGTGTTGTGGTGTATGCATGGTTGTGTGCATGTGAGTGAATGCATGTATACATTTTTAGGTGAGTGCGTGTCTGCATGTCAGTGTGTATGCGTGTCAATATGCATCTGAGTTAGTATGGATGCATGTCTGAATGCGTGTGAGTATGTGTGAGTCAATGCGTGTATGAATGTGTGTGAGTGGATGTGTGTCTGGAAGTGGAGGTGAATTGTTGTATGTCGGTGCGTTTGGGTGTATGCGTGTATGCGGGGAGGAGGGGTGGGGTACTGTGACTGTAGGAGGGATCAGGTGATTGCTGGGGCATTGTGACTGTAGGGGGGGTCAGGTGATTGCTGTGGGGTGGGAGACCCGTCTACTGGAGACAGGGAAGGAGTTCACTGTCACTGGTAGCCCTACTGCCATGGTTTCCGTGGCAGTGCTACCACCCTGTAAACCATGACGGTAGGCTAGCTCATAATGCAGCTGGCAGTCTTCTGTGGTCCAATGGGTCGGAGATGCACACCTGCGTCCCAGCGGTTCATACCACCAGGGCGGTTTGAGTGGAGATGTGGCGGGCGGGCAGCAGCCAACCCACCACAATCATAATGTAGCGGTATACACCACCAGCCTGTTGGCGGTGTAATTGTCACATTAACCTTGGCAGTCAAAATGAGGGCCTAAGTCCAAAGATACACTTGTCACCGAGGCCACCCGCTTGCTTTAGCTGAGCAGGTCTCCATCATGGTCGGCCTCAAACTTTGGCTTTGACCTGGTCGAGTGCGACTAGATGAACAGATTGCCACTAGAAAACATGAATTTTATGACAAGACCGGAGGCTCCTATTATGCGTTTCTTCTCTTGCTTTATTTAAACAGCAGCAGTCAAGAAGAACTACAAATCCCACAAGGCTAAAACAGAGAGCCAATGGGATTGAAAAAGTAGTATAAGAATATGATAACCAATCGGAATGACCCCAAGCCATTGTGATGTCACTTGACTGCAAGCAGCCCTCTTTTCTTGCTCCTGCAGTCAAGATAAGTTCGAAAAAAACATTTCCTCTCATGACGTTACTTTATTTCAAAATGTTTATTTGTATTTATTGATGTAACTGTTTCCGCTTTCATATTTGGTTGTCGGCATGTTACTGCATTGATTCTACAGCGCGCTTCTTTTGCGCTCGCGTTCCCTTCTCGGAACCCGGGTAGCAACGTCGGTTGCTCCCGGGCCGGGAATTGGAACGGTTTTGCGCGCGCCTCGAGCGCGACATTCTAAGCGCGCTTCCTCGCGTCTGGGGGATAACCGTTACTTGGTTTATTCCCTGACGCGAGGCATAAACTCCTCATTTGCCGCTCCTACCTTGACTGATTCTCCGAAGGCTTCGACCATTTCCCCAGCTTCAGGCAGTCCCGAGTAACTCGTTCCTCGGCCCCGCCCAAGAGGAGGAGGAGTTTTTTCTGCTCCAAGCTGATTTATTCTCCTTTTAACCCTCGGTTGCCTGGGTTTTAACCCTATTGGTTATTTAGGCATATTCTTTTCTGCCTATTGCTTGAAATGTTTTCCTTATATTTAAATAATATATATTTTCTGTATAATGGAGCCTAATACCTCTCCAATGGAACACAGTGTTTCCAGTGTAGAGGAAATAAGGAATGAACTGCGTAATTTTATTAAAAGTTCTGTTAAGCAGGCAATGGTGTCATCGATTCAAAAACTATCCAAAAACTTGGAATCAAATTTTTCTAACTTATTAGCCAAATCTCTGGCCCAGACTGCGGGGGAATGCAGTCAACGCCTGCCAGTCAACCCCTCGGGTTTGACTCAAAAGGAGAGTGAGTTTAACTCACACATGACAGAGGACGCGGTTCCTCCCACGGCTCCTGCCAAGGAGTATAATAATATGGCTTACAGACCCTCTTTAAAAAGAAAATCCAAACAACATAATATACCCCCTCCTATTCCCTCGGCCTCTGCTCCAGATACTGATGAGGACATGCCAGACTACTACGTTTCTGATAAAGACGATGATGATTCTTTTATGGCTCCCCCTCCAAAGAAACCCAAAGTTTCCTCTGTCCCCCCCCTCTTGGATGCAGAAGGTTTTCCTATGTTCGATCCCTCCCACATTCTACATCCCAACTCTACAGAATGGTTCCCAGCTGAACATGTTGGCTGTTATGTGGCTCAAAAGTTATTCTCCCCCCTTGATAAACAAACCAGAGCCAAACTGAAATCAGAATGTCCATGTCCTGTGCTTCCGCATAAGGCAACTACTACTCCAGCCATTGACCAGCAGATGCTAACCATTTTTACTAAGCAAGGCAAGGACCCTCGCAAAGGGGTAGACAAATCGTGGTCGTCCTGCCAGGACAAGCTTCTCGATGTAATTGGCCCATTAACAAGAATTTTTGACATGGTGGAGGCGGCCAGACTGGAGGATACCTTTTTAGACCCAGAGGAGCTTTCCTTGTGGGTCCAACGTTGTTTTTGCCTTTTAGGGAATGCTAATTCCGCTTTCATTCACGAGAGACGTAAGGGCCTCCTGATCAAATTGGACCCTAAGTTAATTAATTTGGTGACTGTACATCGTCAGATCCATACTGAGGGACAACTGTTCGGGGATTCCTTCGTAAAGGACCTCAGCAAGTATGTAGCCACTTTTACCTCCTTGGATAAAGCCCAACAATCCATGAGGAAGATGTTCAACCAACGGGTTTTTGCCAGGGCTGGTAGAGGCAGGGGCCGCTTTATCGGCCGTGGTTTTTCTAATCAAGGCTCCAGGGCGTACTATAATTCCTACCAACAAGACTTCAGACCTCAATTCTACCCCCAGCGTGGCAGAGGTTATCGTGCCAGGTCCTTCAGACACACTAAAGCCTCCAACCCTACAGGTAAGCCCTCAAGTTGGTCTCCTTCCAACAGGGGGTCGTATTTTCAATTTTCTTTCAAATTGGTTAACAATTACAGCAGATGTGTGGGTTCTAAGCACGGTACAGGGTTACAACATAGAGCTTTACTCTACTCCGGTGCAAACATTTTTCCCCTCCCTTCCCCATTTCTCTGCAGAAATGAACGAGTTGATATCTGTCGAGGTACGCTCTCTCTTACAAAAACAAGCAATTTCAATCACTCGTCCTCATCCCTCGGGTTTTACCAGCCCAATTTTCCTAGTTCAAAAGAAAAACAAAAAGATGCGTCCGGTCATCAACCTAAATCATTTCAATCGGTTTGTGGTATACCGACATTTCAAAATGGAGACAATTCTTCATCTCAGAGATATACTTCTCCAATACGACTGGATGGTCAGACTGGACCTTCAGGACGCTTACTTAGTGGTTCCTGTACATTCAGATTCCAGAAAATTCCTTCAGTTCCTATGGTTAGATCAAACGTATCACTTTACCTCTCTACCCTTCGGTCTATCGTCTGCCCCTTGGTGTTTCACCAAGCTTCTCAAGCCCGTAGTTGCTTATCTAAGGGCTCAGGGTATTAGGCTCCTAATCTACTTAGACGACATCCTCATTTTGAATCAGTCTCCTCAAACTCTGCTACTCCATTTGCAGATGGCTTGCTCTCTCTTAGAAGACCTCGGTTTCATAATAAACAGAGAAAAATCTCTCCTAATTCCCTCCCAAGTCCTAGAATTCTTGGGTTTCCAGATCAATTCCATTTCGGCTACTCTTCTTCTTCCTACAACGAAAATAAAATCCATAAAGTCGGAAATTCTTCAGATTCTGTGCACCTCTCTCATCTCTCTCAGATCATTAGCTCAAATTGTAGGTCTGCTTTCCTCTTCCATCCAAGCGATTTTTCCAGGCCCCCTTCATTACCGCTCACTCCACAGGCTAAAGATCCAACACTTGAGGAAAGGGCTGTCTTATTCCGACCTCGTTCCCTTAGATCTCGAATCTCGCACAGAGCTTCAGTGGTGGATAGACCATTTAGACGCTTGGAACGGGAAAAGTATATTTCCGTCAGCCCCAGATCTTGTGTTAGAATCCGATGCAAGTCATCTAGGCTGGGGGGCCCGGTGTGGTCCCATCTCGACTGGGGGTACATGGTCTATTGAGGAGTCCAAATTGCACATCAATTGTTTAGAGATGCTTGCCGGCTCCTTTGCAATCAGAAGCCTGGCAAAACACAAGGTACATTGTGCAATTCTTCTCAGAATGGACAATATATCCGCAGTCAGGTACATAAATCATCTCGGAGGTACAAGGTCCAAACCTCTGGCGCATTTGGCCAAGAGTTTTTGGGAATTTTGCCTTTCAAACAATCTTTCGGTTCATGCAGAATACCTTCCAGGGGTCCTCAATTCAGTGGCAGATTGGCCTTGTCGTCATCTTCGAGATTCCAGCGATTGGAAACTTCATCCTTCAGTTTTCCGCAGGATACAATCTTTATGGAGTCCGCTCTCCATGGACCTTTTTGCATCCCGTCTCAACACACAGCTTCCTCGATTTTAAAGCTGGCGTCCAGATCCATTAGCCTTAGCATCAGATGCTTTCTTACAAGATTGGTCTCATGCGCTCAATTACGCCTTTCCCCCTTTTATCATGATCAACAGAGTCTTGGCACAAGCCAGACGTCAACAGGCCTCTCTTATTCTCATAGTTCCATTTTGGCAATCCCAGGTGTGGTTCCCTATCTTACTGGAACTCTCAGTGGATTTTCCCCTGCTAATTCAGCCCTTCCCAGACTTACTTCTAGACCCTCTTCATCGTCCTCACCCCCTCATTACGGACAATCTCCTTATTCTATCCGCCTGGAAGATTTCAGAAATTCCCAACCTTTCCCTCTCATTTCGTCAGAAGCTTCTCAATACATTGCAAATTCCTGGGCCCCTGGCACCAAGAAAGCCTAAAAGGCAGCCTGGTCTTTATGGGACGGCTGGTGTTTGGGAAGGCACATTAATCCCTTTTCAACAGATATAATATTTATAGTCAATTTCTTGGCCGCAGAAGCCAGCAAAGGCAAAGCTTTCCGTCCAACCATACACACGTCAGTTGGAAACCGGTCGGCGAACACCCGCTGGTATGCCGATTACTAAAGGGAGTAAAATTTTCCAAACCTCCTCTACCAAAGTACAATAACTTGTGGGATGTTAATGTTCTAAAATATTTGAACTCTTTGCCAGACAACTCAATTTTATCACTAAAAATGTTATCTGCCAAACTAACAATGTTATTATGTTTAATTTCTATTAAACGTCTATCGGATGTTAAAGCATTGGACGTCTCCAACCGCCAATTCACTCCTTCGGGGGTGTTGTTCTCGGTTGTTCGACGTACCAAGATCAACTTATCGTCAGTTTTTTATCCTTATTTCCCTCAACATCCGAAGTTATGTGTAGGCCAATGTCTCAAAGTTTATGAACAAAGAACTGCAGAGTTGAGAACATCCTCTTCCCAACTTCTTATTTCTTTCAGGAAACCTCATAACCCGGTTTCATCGGCTACTTTAGCGCGTTGGGATAGATGGATCATGTCTTTAGCGGGCATAGATATTTCCAGATTTGGAGCTCACTCTGCCAGAGGGGCTATGGCTTCCAAGGCCTTCTGGGCAGGTTCTCGTTTGGAGGATATTCTCAAGTCTGCAGACTGGTCCAATGATAATACCTTTCAAGTTTTTTATTGCAAACCTGTTGATAATGTTTCGTTGAATGTGATTAATATGCTTTAAACTCGCATAATAGGAGCCTCCGGTCTTGTCATAAAATGTAGATTTTCCTAGTTTATTATCCCACCTCTGGATTAAATTTTGGTTTTGTCTCCCTCCCTTTTTTCCAGCACCAGTTACAGTTACGCAACCAGCATCCTAATTGGACCTCCTGGCATCACGTGGAGTTCCCACTCACTTCAAGTTTGGAATCGAATCCCTCGGATTTAATGAAACATCCCTTCCTTTACAGGATACTTGACTTTTGTTCTGACGTTTTTGCTTTCCTTGTGGCATTGTTAATCCTTTGTTCTCTATTCCCATTATTTTTCAATGATTGACTATTCGCAAGAAAAGAGGGCTGCTTGCAGTAAAGTGACATCACAATGGCTTGGGGTCATTCCGATTGGTTATCATATTCTTATACTACTTTTTCAAACCCATTGGCTGTCTGTCTTAGCCTTATGGGATTTGTAGTTCTTCTTGACTGCTGCTGTTTAAATAAAGCAAGAGAAGAAACGCATAATACTCAACTCCGTGTCTTTAATAAAATTAAGACTTTCCGTCATAAACTAGGAAAATCTACATTCTTTTAAAAAATCATATCTCCAGTTTTCCTTGTCCTATCTTTTATCACTTTTGTGTCATTTTAAAGTTACAAATATGGGCCCTCATTTCAACCCTGGCGGTTGGTGATAAAGCGGCAGTAATACCCCAACAGGCTGGCGGTAAATACAGCCAAATTATGGCAATGGCGGAAAGAGCTCAGACAGACAGCCACTTTAACACCCCGACCGCCAGGGTGGAATCAACAGGCACCATGGCGGTAGCGGCCTACAGCCAGGCGGAAGTTAATGTTCCACCCACTGTATTATGACACATCAATCCGCCACATTTTCCGGGGCGGTACCAACAAAATCAAAAGCCTAGAGAAAACACTGCATGGATGGGAAACAACTGACCTGTGGAGACTCTGGGAAGAACCACGCCACCATGGAACCTGCGCTGCATATCTTCCCAATGCTCTTCTACATCCTGCTCCACCACGAACATCAACGCCGGCGAAGATGACCACTGTGAGTACTGCCGCCTAGCACAAAGGGGAGGGGAGAGGAAAAAGAGAGTGACACTCACACGCACAACACACCCCCTCAACCCCAACACCATACACACAAGCAGATGCAGTAACATAACATATTGACCCCGTACCACTCTGGCATAATGCAAGGACAACAGCAATAGATCAAAGTGAGTGTAATAAGATAAATATAGTAGAAATACGTGCATCCAAAACCAAAACTATATACATCTTTACAAATGAAGGGACACTGCCCAGTCCTCAATGTTCGTGGGCCACAGGGCCACAATACAAAGTCCAAGGCCCCACTTATCCCCTGCAACAACACAGACTGAACACTGCAGAGGCATCTGTTAGAAGATAGGCAGGTACCTCAGGGGGGTGGGGAATGGGGGGGCACGGGCACCTCAACCGGAAGACGGAACACCACCACTGGTCCCAGAGGGGGCAACGTGCCCTGTGTTTGGTTCTGGGGAGTGCAAAGGCACAGTCTCTCAAGTGGGTGACTTGCCCACATGCTCTGGAGGGGGCAACATGCCCTGTGCTTGGTCCTGGGGAGTGCAAGGCCACAGTCTCTTAAGTGGGTGACTTGCCCACATGCTCTGGAGGGGGCAACATGCCCTGTGCTCTTTATCCTGGGGTTGCTGGGGTTGGTGGGTGGCTTACCCACTGGTTCTGGAGGGGGCATTGTGCCCTGTGATCTTCATCCTGGGTAGGATGGGGAGAGTGGATGGCTTCTCCACTGGTTCTGGAGGGGGCATTGTGCCCTGTGATCTTCATCCTGGGGAGGATGGGGTGAGTGGATGGCTTCTTCACTGGTTCTAGAGGGGGCATAGTGCCCTGTGATGCCGGTCTTGGGGAGTGCAAGGTCACAGTCGCTCAGCTGGGTGTCAGACCCACAGGATTTGCAGGGGCAGCCTGCACAACAGCCCATGGATATAGGACTACACACTGTCCGCCGGCGGTGACTGGTGCTCAGTGGTGGCAGTGGTGGTGTTGCTGCTGCTGGTAGTGGTGGGGGAGGCTCCAGCCCATCCCCTGCAGCCTTGGAAGGCTGCGCACTGGTGCTGCTGGTGGTGGTGTTGGTGGCGGTGCTGCTGGTGGAGCTGGTGGACGGGGGAGGCTCCAGTCTATCCCCTGCAGCCTCAGACGGCTGCCCACTGGTGCTGCTGCTGGTGGTGCTGGTGGAGGTGCCCAGCACCAGGCCCTTGTTTTTTCTGCCTGCTGGTGCAGGCCCCTTGCCCTTCCTGGCAGCAGCTGGGGATTCCTCCTTGCCCTTCCTGGCAGCAGCTGGGGATTCCTCCTTCCCCTTCCTTACAGCAGCTGGGGATGGCACCTTTCCCTTCCTTTCTGAAGCTGGGAGTGGCATATTTCCCTTCCTTTCAGCAGCTGGGGGTGGCACCCTGCCCTTCTTGGCAGCACTTGGTGCAGGCACCCTTTCCATATGGCTGCCTGGTGGTCGGGATCCTTTCCCACCAGGAGTTGCTGGGAACACTACAGGGCCCGTGGACTGGGTGGCTGAGGTGCTTGCCTGGGTTTTACACACCCTGGCCAGACGTGAAGGACGGGAGGAGGAGGGGTAGGGAAGAGGTCAACGGTGGAGAGGAAAAGCTTCTTAGGGACATTTGGGTGGGAAGAGGGAGAACGTTGGGGAGTGGAGGAAGTGGGAGTGGTTGTAGGAGGTGTCTGTCTGCTGTGTTTGGGTCCAGGGGCATGGGTTGGATGCTGTTGTGAGGTGAATGGCTGTTCGGTGTCTGAATGCTTGCGTTTGTGTACCTGGGGAAGAGGGGCACAGACACAGTGGGAGAGGACACAGGGGAGTGTGCAGGGCTGTTGGGGTGGTGTCTGCAGGTGAAGTGTGTGTTCTGCTAGGTGCGGTGCTGATCGTGGTAGTAGATGATGGTGTAGTGCATGCAGGTGTGAGTGTAGACACAACTGGGAGGGAGGTGGAGGAGGAGGGGGACACAGTGGAGGCAGTGGATGTTGGTATGTCAGCATCTGGATAGTGTTTGTGTGAATGCCTGTGGGATGATGTGTGGTGCTTATGTTTGCCTGTGCCACTCTTGTGTGTTATCCTGTGTGCATGCACATCTGCCTGTGTGCTTGGAATAGGTTGGGGTTGAGGGTAATGGGACTGGGTAGAGGAAGTTGGAGGGGGAGGGTGGAAACAGGGACAATGGCTGCCATCAGAGAGGAGGCCAGAGCCTGGATTGATCTCTGATGGGCCGCCAAGCCAGTGTGAATTCCCTCCAGAAATTCATTGGTCTGTTGCATTTGGGCGCCAGCCCCTGGATGGCATTCACAATGGTTGACTGCCCAACTGAGATGGATCTTAGAAGGTCAATAGCCTCCTCAGTCAGGGAAGCAGGGCTCACTGGGGCAGGGCCGGAAGTAAAGGAGATGCCCACCCTCCTGGGTGAGCGGGCACAGGCAACTCACTGAGGGGCTGCTGGGAGGGTGGTGTTAGTATGGGGGTGGTGGATGTACCTGTAGCTGGGGTGGTCACAGAGATGTCCGCCACCACCAGGGAGCTTCCATTCGAGGAGGTATCTATGTCCGAACTGTCCCCTCCAGTCTCCGCAGTTGTGCTCCCCTCGCCCTCCGTCCCACTGGTGCCTTCACCGTCGGTGGACTCTGCCTCCTGGGTCCTGTGGGATACAGCTCCCTCTGTCGCAGGTGCCACTGCTCCTCCTTCAGATGATGATAATGCACATAAAGACAGGGTGACAAAACAAAAAGTGGGGATAAACAAAGGATACACTGGGTCAATTGCTGCACCAACACCACCGCTGGTGTACACAACACACTCACACACCGGGAACAGCCCTACGCACTAGGCAATGCACTACCAGTAGCAATGCTAGTCACCAGGGCATGGGGAGGGACACATACCGCCAACTGCAGTATACTTGGGACCCACATAGCCCTGCCCAGTAGTGGATGCCTCCTAGCTAGGTTGAAGGAAATTCACATCAGAGCCCTGCCCAGCATGGAACCTACTCTGCAATGTCAGGCCTGGCCTAGTGGCACCCACAGGCACACATCCCCCACCTGCATACTAACCCCACCAGGTGTAAGTAGTGATGATGGACACTGTACTCACCCCCTTGCGGCTGCTGTGATGTCTCCAAGTGCCAATGCAGCTCTGGATTGGCCATTGCCAGTATGGGGGCTACCAGGGGGGTAAGGGTTCGACGGACACCCCTTCCCCATTGGGAGGCCATCCCCAGCTGGGCCTCTGCCATCTTCTGTGTCCAGCGTCTCAGGTCCTCCCACCGTTTCTGACAGTGGCTGCCCCACCTGCCGTAGACCCCAGGGCCCGCACATCCTTGGCAATGGCACATCATATACCCTTCTTTTAATGGGCGCTGACCCCTGCAGAGGAAATATACACAGGGAAATGTATTAGTTAGACCATCCTGCCTGTTACACTCATGCCCCACCATACCCCTTCCCATTCCCCTTACGCACAGACATGGCCCAGCATAAGTGCTGCACGCTGCCCAGGGCCCATCCACCAACACCCCCAACATGAGGCCTTCATACACAGCACTCCATGCACTCATGCCACATGCATCGTGCTCACAATTTACTCACCTGTTGTTCTGGAGGCCCATACAGCAGTCCGTACTGGGGTAGGGCCCCATCCACCAGTTTCTTCAACTCCGCCGAGGTGAAGGCAGGGGCCCTTTCCCCAGTTACATGAGCCATGGTAGGTTCCAGATACAGGTCACAGCAGCACATGCAGTGTAAGTCCTCTCCTGTTGAAAGTCAGGTAGCATGTGAGTGTACAGATAGAAAATGAAGGTGACGTCCGTGGCAGTGCATATTGGCACTGCCGGCGTACATCACCATTGGCCACTCTACCCCATAGGGCCCAATGATAACCAATGAGGAGTTGCACAGCAGTTCCCGACCACCTCCCGCAACGGCGCACAATGTCAGCGGTATTACCTCACTTCCACCTGTTCCTCTCTACAGGACAGGTGGACCCCAATTCGGGGGGGGGGGCAGGCCATGGATCCTAAATGCGTCACAGTTCACAATTGTACATTCAGGACATATGCCACTAATAAATTATACAAATCACATCATGCATTGAACTCTAGAGGTTACAATATACATATAATTACCAGCTCCTCACTGGTTTGCCCCAGAGATTGCAACCATTGTGGATGAATAGGAGATGGAGACATCCCCCGTGTACAGACCCCTGGTGGACTTGGCAACAATGGAGGCCAGCCACATTATCCTCACCTATACACTTGACAGGGCCACGATCACAGAGCAGTGTGCTCAATTGGAGCCTGACCTGATATCTGCTATCCGTCACCCCACTGGGATTCCCCCCTCTTGTGCATGTCCTATCTGTGTTCCTTTTCTTGGCAACTGTTTCTTTCCAAGTGACAGTGGGCTTGGCAGCAGGAATGTCAGAGCCAATGTTTTCAATTGTGCTGACCAGACTGTTGTCTGTCCTGATTAAACACATGTGCAGCTACATTGTTTTCCCCCAGGTAGAGGATTTGGCCACAGTGAAGGCTGACTTCTATTCAATGGGACATATCCCCAACATTATTGGGGCTATTGATGGAACACATATATCATTTGTACCCCCCCCGGCGAAATGAACAGGTCTTCATAAATCAAAAAGGTTTTCACTCGATGAATGTGCAGATAGTGTGTTTGGCGGACCAGTACATCTCCCATGTCAATGCTAAGTATCCTGCACCGGTGCATGATGCTTTTATCCTGAGGAATAGCAGCATCCCAAATGTGATGGCCCAACTCCAGAGGCACAGGGTGTGGCTAATAGATGAGCCCTGGTTCCCTCCCAGTGGATGTTGGTGTATGGGTATGGTGTGGGCCATAAGGGTTAGTGTGTGGCTAACAGATGTCCCTAGATATTTGTAGGTGACTCTGGCTACCCCAACCTCTCATGGCTACTGACCCCTGTGAGGAATGCCAGGACAAGGGCAGAGTAACGTTACAATGAGGCACATGGGCAAACAAGAAGGATAGCATAACGTACATTTGGCCTCCTGAAAGTGAGGTTTCGGTGCCTCCATCTAACAGGTGGATCCCTGTGCTACTCACCCAAGAAGATCTGCCAGATCATCGTGGCATGCTGTATATTGCACAACCTTGTCTTGAGGCACCCGTGTGCCTTTTCTGTAGGAGGAGGAGGCTGGAGATGGCTGTGTGGCAGCAGTGGACCCTATGGACAGTGAAGATGGAGAGGCAGAGGATGAGGATGAGGACAACAGAACTGCAGTGATGGGTCAATACTTCCAGTGGCACACAGGTAAGACAGTGTAGCTTCACATTTCATTGACAGTTTAATGTTTGATATTGTCACTGGCAGGCTGTGACTTCCTACTTTTATGGCCACTCATTGTACCCTTTGGCATCTCTATTTGCAGATATAGGTGCCCCACTATCACTCCTGGTGTGTTCACTGCAGCCAACTTCAGGTCTTTACTATGTATAACTGTACAGGTGATTTGCAAAGTTTTAAACCTAGTTAAACGAATAACAAATGCTTAAAAATCATTTGACATACTCCATTCTTTTTCAAAGTCTGTTTATTGCAGTGCTCTGAAGAAAAGTGGGAAGTGCCAGGTTGATGATGGAGGAAAGTCTAGGGTAGAGTCCAGTCTATTTGTAGCACAGGTGCATTGTCCAAGGGGGCATAGAAAAGGGAACAATGGCAATTCAAGGTGGACAAGGTTACAGAGTGGGACACAAGGGTGGCAATCAGGAGAGTCTTATTTCCTGGTGGGGGTCTTGGCAATAGACTCTGGCTTCTGCCTGGATCGCAGGGAATGTTTGTGGGGTTGTTCTCCTTCTGCAGGGGTGGGGGTGCTGGTGGCCTGTTGGTCCTGTGGCAGGACCTCCTGTCCATTAGTGGCAGTGGAGGTCGAGGGTTGTTCAGTAGTCTGGCTAGCGGCAGGGACCTGCTGGTGTGACACTGCCTCTCTCATAATGTTGACCATGTCTGCCAGAACCCCTGCAATGGAGACCAGGGTGTGTTAATAGACTTCAAGTCCTCCCTGATCCCCAGGTACTGTCCCTCCTGCAGCCGCATGTTCTCCTGCAACTTGTCCATGATCTGGCCAGTGTATCCTGTGATTGTTGGTATGCTCCCAGGATTGTGTTGAGTGCCTCCTGGAGAGTCAGTTCCCTGGGCCAGTCCTACCCCTGGTGCACAGCAGTCCTCCCAGCTTCCTTGTTGTCCTGTGCCTCTGTCCCCTGAACTGTGTGGCCACTGACCCAAGGTCCCTGATTGTCCTGGGTTTGTGGGGTGCCCTAGAGTCCCTGTAGAGGTGCACGCACTGCTGATTGATGTGTCCTGGGGACAGAGGTATGGGCCTACTGATGGGTGCTGTGGTGGTGTTTCCTGACAGGGGAGACTCTGTGGTCGTGTGTGACTGGGCTTGGGTAACCGACTGTCCGGATGTCCCTGAGGGGCCAGGTTGGACATCTAGATCCAGGCAAGCAGAGCTGCTGTCTTCACTGTGGGCTTCTTCTGTTGGGGGACTGGATGTTGCTGGCACCTCTTCTCCGGTGACATTGGCTGGGATACCTGTGGGGATGTAAATGCAGTGTTATTGTTTCTGTGTGTGACATATTGTGCGTGGGTTGGTTGTCCTCTATGGTTGTTATTGCCCTGGCAGCTTTGCCTTGTATGAGTTGTTATTTGGTGGGCTAGCTGTTTCCCTCTGGTGTGCATGCTTTAGTGATACGTGTCCATGCAGGTTTGTGAGTGGTGTCCATGCATTGGTGGTGCATGCAGGGTTTGGGATTGGGATTGGGATTGGGATTGGTGAGATGTGATGGTGGGGTATGTGGGAGGTGGTGGAGTGATGGGAGTGAGCGTGGGGGTATGTGATGGCATGCAGGTAGGAGGGGTGATGGAAAGAGTTGAGAGTTGACTTACCAGAGTCCAGTCCTCCTGTTACTCCTGCCAGGCCCTCAGGATGCATGATTGCCAAGACTTGCTCCTACCATGTTGTTAGTTGTTGGGGAGGAGGTTGGGGTCCACCGCCAGTCCTCTGTACAGCTAGTTGGTGTCTTGTAGCAATGGAACATACCTTCCCCTGTAGGTCGTTCCATCTCTCCTGATGTCATCGCTTGTTCTGGGGTACTGTCCCAAAGCGTTGACCCTGTCCATGATTCTCCACCATTGCTCCATCTTCCTAGCAACGGATATATCCTGCACCTGTGATCCAAATAGCTGTGGTTCTACACGGATGATTTCCTCCACCATGAACCTCAGCTTCTCCTCAGAGAATCTGGGTGTTGTTGTGGTGCTATGGGTGTTGTGTGAATATTGTGGGGGAGGGTGTGTAGGGTGATGTGTTGGGGTGTGTGTTGTGAGGTGCGTGGGTTGTGTATAGGTGATGGTTTTATGTGGCTCTTGATGTCTCTCTCTGATGCAATGGTTTGTATTTGGAAGGGTGGTGGGTAATGTGGGTGTGTGTTTTATAGTGGTGTGAGTGTGTGGGTGTGGTGTGTGTATGTGTGTCAGGTGTGAGTAGCTTGAATTGTCCAATGTGGTGTTGTTTTGTTTGAGTGTATTTTGAGTGCAGCAGTATGTACCGCCAATGATTTACCATCATTGAATGTCCACCATGGTGATTCGTGGGTCATAATGTGATGGCCATTGTTCTGCTGGCGTAAAGTGTAGGTTTGGATACCACCACTTTATCACTGACCTTTGGTGTGGCGGAGTTGTGCCTGTGGCTGTATAGTGACAGATTGTAATGTGTGTGTCATAATATGGTAAGCGGATACCCGCCGGTGCGGGGGTATGTTGGCGGCAGTCAGCATGGCGGTAAGTGGGATTTACCACCAATGTCATAATGAGGGCTTAAGGGGGTCATTCTAAGATTGGCGGGCGGCAGTTGCCCCCCGCCAAACTTACGCCGCCAAATGACCGATCCGCGGTCAAAGACCGCGGGGCCCATTCAGACTTTCCCGCTGGGCCGGCGAGCACCCGCCAAGAGAGCGCCCGCCGGCCCAGCGGGAAAGACCCTGCAACACAGAAGCCGGCTCCAAATGGAGCCAGCGGTGTTGCAGGGGTGCGACGGGTGCAGTTGCACCCGTCGCGATTTTCACTGTCTGCTATGCAGACAGTGAAAATCATGCTGGGGCCCTGTTAGGGGGCCCCTGTACTGCCCATGCCAGTGGCATGGGCAGTGCAGGGGCCCCCAGGGGCCCCAGGACACCTATTCCCGCCATCCTGTTTCTGGCGGTGAAAACCGCCAGAAACAGGCTGGCGGGAAGGGGGTCGGAATCCCCATGGCGGCGCTGCTTGCAGCGCCACCATGGAGGATTCTCCCAGCCGGGGCTAATCCGTCGGGAAACCGCCGGACCCGGCTGGGCGACCGCGGCTTTACAGCTGCGGTCGGAATACCACATGAAGCACCGCCAGCCTGTTGGCGGTGCTTCCGTGGACAGCCACCCTGGCGGTCTATGACCGCCAGGGTTGGAATGAGGGCCTTAGTCTATTTTTATAAATTAGTGGTTGATTTTTTTGGGGTTTTAATTATTTACTTTTTTGTGATTTTTAAATGCTTTACACTCCTGTCTGCTAAGTTAAGCCTTGTCGCTCCTTGCCAAGCTAACAAGGGTTGATCTGGGATTTATTTATTGAGACCTAACTGGAGCTGGTGTGGGGTAGTGGCAATATTGATAAGTGTAGGTACTTGCCTGCTCTTACCAGTAATCCACTTTCCAACAGTAGGCCTAAGGGTCTGGCCACAGGGCAAACCTTGTGGCCAACTGCTGCCGCTCACAACTGAAGACTGTGCGCAGCGGTAGGTGGATTAATGTATAGTAATTAAAAATATTGTACCTTAAAAAAAATATAGAAATTCATTGAAAAAAAACAAAGGTTATGGGGATGTTATAGTTAGACTCACATTTTAAATGTATATGAATTCACCAGTTATATTTAGAGTTACCTCAAGTAACTATGGTGGTCATTACAACCCTGGCGGTCGGTGTTAAAGTGGCGGTAAGACCGCCAACAGGCCGGCGGAAAACAAAATGGAATTACGACCGTGGCGGAAACCGCCAACAAAGACAGCCACTTTAACAATCCGACCGCCACGGTGGTACAAACAAACAGCGCGGCGGTCACTGCCAACAGACAGACGGGAGACAATGTACCGCCCACAGTATCACAACCTACCAATCAGCCACCTTTTCTGGGGTGGATTCACCGCGAACAAAAACACTGCGGAAACAGGACTTCGAAGGGAAAATGCAGTGACACACACATGCAACACGCAACACCCCCACCCTCACCCACGACAACACAGACACTAATACAGCATGATACATAACAGTTACACCCCTCAACCCCAGTGGAAGAATGCAAAGACAAAAGGAAATGAGGTGAACAGTTGTAATATATTAAAATTTTGTAGTCGAATAGTATACATACACTATTTACAAATATATACACCAAGAATATTAGTCCAGGGTATTCCACCCTTAAAGTCTGTGGACCACAGGGCCCACACTGCATGGGCGAGGCCCACACAAGAAACCCAAACATGATGGAGAGAACACTACAGGGGTATCAGATAGAAATAAAACAGGCACCTCAGGGGGAAGGCGGGGCACCTCAGCCGGTTGAGTGCACAACACCAAATCCATGAGGGGGCCCCATGCCCACCGTTCAATCCTGGGGAGTACATAGCCACAGTCTCACAAGTCTCTATGGTGGGTGGGTTGCCCACTGCTATATCCTGGGGAGTGCAAAGCCACAGTCTCACAAGTCTCTACAGTGGGTGGTTTTCCCACTGTTCAATCCTGGGGAGTGCAAAGCCACAGTCTCACAAGTCTCTGCAGTGGGTGGGTTGCCCATTGTTCAATACTGGGGAGTGCAAAGCCACAGTCTCTCAAGTGGATAACAGTCTCAAATGGTTCTGGAGGGGGCTTGGTGCCCAGAGTGCTTCATCCTGCCAAAGACAGAGGTAGTGGATGTAAATCTCCACTGGTTCTGGAGGGGACTTGGTGCCCAGAGTGCTTCATCCTGCCAAGGACAGAGGTAGTGGATGTAAATCTCCACTGGTTCTGGAGGGTTCTTGGTGCCCAGAGTGCTTCATCCTGCCAAGGACAGAGGTAGTGGATGTAAATTTCCACTGGTTCTGGAGGAAGCTTGGTGCCAAGAGTGCTTCATCATGCTCGTGGCGGCCTCAGTAGCGTCAGTTTTTTTGGCGCTCATGGGCCTGCGGTGCTTGTGGCGGCGGTGTCTTTGGTAGCGGTGCTTGTGGTGGCGGTGTCCTTGGCAGCGGTGCTTGTGGCGGCGGTGTCTTTGGCAGCTGTGCTTGTGGCTGCGGTGTCTTTAGCAGCGGTGCTTGTGGAGGCGGTTTCCTTGGCAGCGGTGATTGTGGCGGCGGTGTCCTTGGCAGCGGTGATTGTGGCGGCCGTGTCCTTGGCAGCGGTGCTTGTGGCGGCGGTGTCTTTGGCAGCAGTGCTTGTGGCGGCAGTGTCCTTGGAAGCGCTTCAGCTGCTGGCAGTCCTGTCTTGGGCAGTGGGGCTGCTGCTGGCGGTCCTGTCTGGGGCAGCGGGGCTGCTGCTGGCGGTCCTGTCTAGGGCAGCGGGGCTGCTGCTGGCGGTCCTGTCTGGGCCAGCGGTGCTGCTGGCGGTCGCCTCCTGGGCAGCGGGACTGCTGCTGGCGGTCCTGTCAGGCCAGGGGGGCTGCTGCTGGGGGTCCTGTCTGGGGCAGCGGGGCTGCTGCTGGCCGGCTCCTGGGCTGCGGAGCTGATGGCGGTCTTCTCCGCCGTGCTGATCTTCCCAGACTAGCCGGGTTTCTTTTGCCCCTTCCTCACCTTGGAAGGTGTCGCAGCTGACTCCACACTCCCACCTGTACCCCTGGGAGCGGCTTTGATGGCTGTTGTCTTACCCCTCTCCCGCCAGGCACTGTCCGTGCTCTGTCACACTGGCTGCCCTGCTGCACTCCAGAATCCGGTGACTACTGGCACCACTGGTCCCGCCGATGTTGTGGCTGAGGTGCTAGGTTGGGACCTGGAGAGTCGGGCCCTAGGAGACTGACGGGGTGGGGGAGGTGAGGGAAAGAGGTCAAGGGTGGACAGGAAAAGTTTCTTAGGAACACTGGGACGGGTAGCTGGAGGGGGTTTGGGAGT
Source organism: Pleurodeles waltl (assembly GCF_031143425.1). Classification (NCBI taxonomy): domain Eukaryota; kingdom Metazoa; phylum Chordata; class Amphibia; order Caudata; family Salamandridae; genus Pleurodeles; species Pleurodeles waltl. The sequence goes on along the minus strand of NC_090444.1, from coordinate 334,014,694 downwards.
GGAGGAAGAGGTTGTGGTTGTAGGAGGTGTACATTTGGTGACTTTGGGTGAAGGTGCATGCGCTGGAGGCTGTCATGAGGTGGATGGCTGTTGGGTGGGTGTATGTCTGCGTTTGTGTACCTTGGGAGGTGGCGTCACACACACACTGGGAGAGGACACAGGGGATGTGTGAATGGTAGTGGGGGTGGTGACTGCACGTGAGCGAGATGTGGTGGTGGGTGTGCTGGTGATGGAAGTAGTGGCTGTAGATGTAGTGCATGCAGGTGTGAGTGGAGACGAGACTGGGAGGGAGGAGGGAGACGAGGAGGGGTGACACAGTGGAAGCAGTGGATGTTGGTATGTCTGCATGTGTGTGATGCTTGCGTGAGTGCCTGTGGGATGTGTGGTGCTTATGTTTGCCTGAGCTTCCCTTGTGTGTTGAGGTGTGTGCATGCTGGTCTGATGGTGTGCTTGGGGTAGGCTGAGGTACAGGGGATTTGGTCTGGGTGGAGGAAGTTGGAGGGGGGAGGCTAGAAACAGGGACAATGGCTGCCATCAGTGCTGAGGCCAGAGTCTGAAAAGCTCGCTGAAGGGCTGCCTGACCAGAATGAATGCCCTCCAGGAATGCATTGGTTTGTTGCAACTGTCTCTCTACACCCTGGATGGCATTCAAAATGGTAGACTGCCCAACAGTGAGGGACCTGAGGAGGTCAATGGCCTCCTCACTGAGGGCAGCAGGGGTGACTGGGGCAGGCGCTGAGGTGCCTGGGGCGAAGGAGATGCCCACCCTCCTGGGTGAGCGGGCACAGGGCAAAGGATGAGGGGCTGCTGGGAGGGTGGTGCTGGAGGGGAGTGACGGCTGTACCTGTAGATGCTGGGGGTCACAGATGGGGCCACCACCACAAGGGAGCTCCCATCAGAGGACAAATGCGTATCACTGGTGTCAGCTCCTGTCCCCACCGTGGAGCTCCCCTCGCCCTCCGTCCCACTGGTCAAATCAGACTCCGTAGTGTCGCCCTGCAGGGCCATGTGGGATGCAGCTCCCTCCTGCTCTGGTGCCATTGCTCCTCCGCCTGATGATGCTAATGCACACATGTACAGGGAGACCACAAAAAGGGGGGGGGGGGCAGAAGAAAGACATGTTGAGTGCATGCATTACCGCTACCTTTGGCGGACACGACAGACACAGAAGCCCCCTGCACTATGCCGCGCACTTGGGGTCCACTTTTCAATCCCTGAGACATGGCCTACACGGCTATGGCCAATATCTGCACACATGGATGTCACAGGAGCCTGACTAGGTGTAGTTGACACTGTACCCATGTGGGGTGGGGTGCCACAGGGTCTGCCTGAAAAAGGGGACTTAGCTAGCACACTCGCCCTGGCCTAGGGAAACCCACAGCCCACCTCCCCCACCCAGAAACCTCCACTGCGCGCTGCATCAGCAGAATGAGAGTGTACACACCCCCTTGTTGCTGCTGTGATGCCCTCAAGCGCCCATCCAACTCTGGGTATGCTACCGCCAGAATCCTGAACATCAGGAGGGTCATGGTGCGACAGGCACCCCTCCCACATTGGAAGGCCGTCCCCAGCTGGGCCTCCGCAGTCTTCTTGCTCCAACGGCTAATGTCCTCCCATCTTTTCCGGCAGTGGGTGCTCCATCTGTGATAGACCCCCTGGGTCCAGACGTCCTTGGAGATGGCACGCCAAATATCCTTCTTCTGGTGGGCACAGACCTACATGAATTGTACAGGGGAAAAAGAGAAGGTATTACCATATCACCATCACAGTCATTGGCCTGCATCCCTATCCTTGCCATGTGGCACATGCACACACACCGTCGTTTCATGCACGCATCATTCTCCCCTCCATCTTTCATCCACACCACTCCACACAGGCAATGCCCATACAGCATGCTCACAGTGTACTTACCTGTTTGTCTGGAGGACCATAGAGTGGCATGTACTTGGGGGAAGACCCTATCCATGAGTTTCTCCAACTCCTCCGTGCCAAAGGCAGGAGCCCTTTCCCGAGACACACGATCCATTGTCTCTTCCAGACTGAGGTCACAGCAGCACTTGCAGTGGAGGTCCTCTCCTGTCGAAGATCAGGTATTGAGTGATTGAACAGATAGAAAATGGCGGTCACGTCCGCGGCGGTGCATCGTCATTGGCTCCTGGGACCCATAGGTTCCAATGTTAACCAAATGCAGAATTGCGCTGCGGTTTTCGACCGCCTACCGCGATGGTTTACAACGCCAGCGCAGTTACCTCACATCCCATTGTCCCACTTTACAGGTCAGGCAGCCGCTATTTCAGGGGGCCACATGGCTTTACTTTTAACTGCGTCACAGATACCTAGGCCTTGCTTCAGCACTCATACAGGCAAAATTTGGGTTATGAATGGTTTTCTGAGTAAGCTGTGTTTGCGTACCTCTGAGTTGGTTGACTCTGTGCTCGCAGTTGTCCTTCATAGGCACCGTCCGCTGGGACATGTGAGGAAATGGCGGCATCCTCCGGTGTACAGACCGCTGATGGACCTGTCAACAATAGAGGAAAGACATGTAATCATCACCTACAGGCTTGATCGTGCCACAATCCTGGAACTGTTTGCCCAGTTGGAGCCAGACCTGATGTCAGCTATCTGCCATCTCACAGGAATCCCCCCTCAAGTGCAGGTGCTGTCAGTACTCCATTTCCTTGCAAGTGGGTCTTTTCAAACTACAGTGGCCATAGCATCAGGGATGTCCCAGCCTATGTTTTCCAACATGTTGTCCAGAGTGTTGTCTGCCCTGCTGAAACACATGCGGAGCTACATCGTGTTCCCTCAGGTGGAGGATTTGCCTACAGTGAAAGGTGACTTCTATGCCCTTAGACATATCCCCAACATCATAGGTGCCATTGATGGGCCACATGTGGCCTTGGTCCCCCCGCAGGAGTGAACAGGTGTACAGAAACCGGAAGAGTTAACATTCGATGAATGTGCATATGGTGTGTTTGGCCGACCAGTACATCTCCCATGTTAATGCCAAATTCCCTGGCTCAGTGCATGACGCTTACATCCTGTGGAATAGCAGCATCCCTCATGTGATGGGGCAACTCCAGAGGCACCGTGTGTGGCTCTTAGGTGAGGACATGGACCCAATACAGTGTGACTAGGTGTCTGTTTCTGGGGATGTCCCTAAGAGTTAGTTTGTGTTTATCAGTTGTCCCTTGCCATTTGCAGGTGACTTTGGCTACCCCAACCTGTCATGGCTACTGACCCCAGTGAGGAATCCCAGGACAAGGGCAGAGGAACGCTACAATGAGGCCCATGGGTGAACTATGAGGATTACAGAGCGGACCTTCGGCCTCCTGAAGGCCAGGTTCCGGTGCCTTAATATGACAGGTGGTTCCCTATTCTACTCACCAAAGAAGGTGTGCCAGATCATCGTGGCCTGCTGTATGCTTCACAACTTAGCTTTGCAACGACAGGTGCCTTTTCTGCAGGAGGATGGTCCAGATGGAGGTGTTGTGGCAGCTGTGGAGCCTGTGGACAGCGAAGATGAGGAAGCAGAAGTAGACATCGATAACAGGAACTCTGTGATCCTGCAATACTTCCAGTAAGACACAGGTAACAATACAAACCTGCCTACTACATGTATTATAACACTACTACCTCTCTACTGTCTGTCCTTTTCACCCAGTGTATGGTCACTGAGTTGTCACTTTTCCTTACGATTTCACAGATGTGGGTCCCACTGCGTGACATCTGCTTTGTTTCCTCATGGACTAGAGCTGTGTGACATAGCTATGTTGACATTACAATTGAAAGAGCATTTTCTCACTTTAATTGCTAATACACTATTTCGAAATCACAGACAGACTCCAGATTGTTTTGTGCTTTAAGGGTGTTTATTTAAGTGCTCAATATTGGAGGGGGTTGCAAAATGGTGAGGGGTGATGGTGGAGGAATGGTAATGACAGAGTCCAGTCTATTAGTTTCACCGGTGCATTGCCCAAATGGGCATAGGAAGTGGAGCTGGGGCAGTTTAAGGATGGACAGGGTGAGAAAGTGGGACAGAAGGATGACATTCAGGGTGGTCTCATTTCTTGGCAGGGGTCTTGGCATCGTTCTCTGTCTTTGTCCTGGATCTCAGGGACCATTCGCGGGGTGGTTCTCCCTCTGCATGGGGTGGGGTGCTGGTGTGGCGGTCCTGTGGCGGTGCCTCCTGTCCACTAGCTCCGGCGGAGGTGGTGGGCAGTTCATCGTCCAACCTAGTGTCAGGGGAACCTTGTTGTGCCACAGTGTCCCTCCTGGTGTTGAGGACTTCCTTCAGCACCCCTATGATGGTGCCCAGGGTGGAATTGATGGATCTGAGTTCCTCCCTGAAGCCCAAATACTGTTCCTCCTGCAGCCGCTGGGTCTCCTGAAACTTGGCCAGTACCGTTGCCATCATCTCCTGGGAATGATGGTAGGCTCCCATGATGTTGGAGAGGGCCTCGTGGAGAGTGGATTCCCTGGGCCTGTCCTCCCCCTTTCGCACAGTAGCCCTCCCATTTCCCCTGTTTCCCTGGGCCTCTGTCCCCTGAACGGTGTGCCCACTGCCCCAGGTCCCTGTTGTTGTTGGGGTGGTGGGTTAGCCTGGGTTCCCTGTAGTGGTGGACACACTGCTGATTGACGTGTCCTGGGGACAGAGGTATGGGCCCTCTGGGTGGGTGATGTGCTGGTGTTTCCAGAGGGGGCAAGCTCTGTAGTGGCCTGTGCCAGTGTGAGGGGAACCGACTGTCCCAAGGTCCCAGATGGGCTGGGCTGGTTGTCTAGATCCAGTTGGACAGAGCTGCTGTCATGACTGTGGGCCTCTTCTGTTGGTGGTGTGGACATGTGTGGACCCTCCTGTGCGGTGACGTTGGGTAGGGGTCCTGCAGGGGTGTAAAAGCATGATTATTTCATCTGGGTGTACCATGGTGTGCAATGGGTGGGTGACCGTGTACCCCAGTGCTTGCATTCCTGTGTGGGACCTTGTGTGATGATGGTTTAGGGGGGTGTACGGGTATGTGCAGTGGCCCTGCATTGGTGATGGGTGTCCATGCCTTTTTGTTGCATGCAGGGCATGTTGGGATGTGTGGTTTGTGATATTGGGACATTTGTGAGGAGGGGTGAGGGCGAGGGTGGAGGTATGTGATGGCATGCAGGTAGGGTGGGGGATATAGTAGTTAAGGTTTGACTTTCCAGAGTCCATTGCTCCAGCTACTCCTTCGAGGCCCTCAGGATGCAGAATAGGCAAGACTTGCTCCTCTCATGTTGTTAGTTGTGGGGGAGGAGGTGGGGGTCCATCGCCAGTCCCGCAAGGTGGTGTCTTGAGACCACGGAACGCACCATCCCCCGTAGGTCGTTCCACCTCTTCCTGAGGTCATCCCTATTTCTTGGGTGCTGTCCCACTTCATTGGCCCTGTCCACTATTCTTCGCCATGGCTCCATCTTCCTATCTATGGAGGTGTGCTGCACCTGTGATCCGAATAGCTGTGGTTCTACCCGGATGATTTCCTCCACCATGACCCTGAGCTCCTCCTCAGAGAACCTGGGGTGTCTTTGCCGTACCATGGGGTGGTGTGGGTGACGTGTGGGGTGGTGTGTGTTGTGATATGTGGGGTGATATTTAGTGGTGTGTTGTGTGAGGTGCGTGGATGTTATGTGGGTGATGGTATTATGTGCCTGTGGATGCTTGGTTGTAGATTGTAGTGTCTCTCTCTGGCCTTCTCTCGCAATTGTGGTCGTAGGGGTTTGTGGGTGATGTGGGTGTGTGTTTTATATTGTATTGGGTGTGTGGGAGTGGTGTGTGTATGTGTATCAGGTGTGTGTATTTGGTATTGTCCAATGTGGCAGTGTTTTGTAAGAGTGTGTGTATTTTGAGCGCGGCGGTGTGTACTGCTAATGGAATAACGCAGTTGAAAGACCTCCGCGTGGATTCGTAGGTCGTGATAGTGTGGCCGTATTTCTGTTGGCGTGACGGTGGAGGTTTTGTTTTCGCCAGTTTATCACTGACCTTTGGTGTGGCGGACTTGTGTGGGTGTCAAAGTTTTGGCGGATTCCGAGCTGTGGGTCATAATGACCGTGGCGGAATTCCGCTGCCTCGGCGGTGTGTTGGCGGTCTTCTGCACGGCAGTAAGTGGCTTTTACTGCCAATGTTGTAATGACCCCCTATAACTTGTGCCCTAAGCTAACTATAACTTGCACCCGTGCCATCACTGCTAATTACCCCACAAATGACGGCACTCATGACATTTTTGTTAACATCATTGATAATGTCACTGTAACATCTGCAATTAAATTATTGATCAGATATTGTGTATGGGGGGCACGAATTATAGTTACTTTAGGTAATTCTATTTCCTAACTATAATGTCCCCGTAACCTTTGTTTTTTTTCAGTAATAATATTTATAGATAATATATGTATATATTGCATCAGTGCTCTTCCTGGCGAGGCACAAATTATATTCTTCCAAACACACCTCACTTTACCAAGTAAGGGACACACACTCCTGTGAAACTCAATATTTACAGCCCATTATTCTTTGTTGGTCACATTTATTTGGTGCCACATGCAAACAAAACCCAGCGTGTTTCTGCAGTTTACCTTATGCATTACCTTAGTATGTATCTTTAACTCCTGTAAACATTTACTACGCATTTATACACAGACTGGAAACTGTCATCTATGACATCATCTGTGATGTCACTGAGCATGTCATGAGTGATGTAATAAGTGAGGTCATAAGCAGTGCTTTGTGGGTGTGTGAGTTATACTTAGTGCTGGTAACTATAAGTGATGAATTTCTGTGGTTTTGCCCAAGTAAATTCAGTACTTAACAATAATGTCCCTGTAACCTTTGGTTTTCTCAGTGAATTTGTATGTTTTTTAATTGTAAAGTAAGTTTAACAACAGTATGTTAATCCAACCACGGCAGTACATGGCCTTCGTCTGTGCACTGCGGTGGTTGGCCACAGGGTCTGGCCTGCAGCCGGGCTCTGGGGCCATCACTTTATAATCACTTGAGCCCAACTCATGCATGGCCTTTGTCTATGTGCATTAGGGGTTACCTGCAGTGCATGCCAGTGGGCATATCATGAGGTCTACCTTACAGGACTTATGGAGTAACACTTTTTTTTACTGTAGATTTGATGATACTGCTGTGAATCAATAAAGTGCCTGTGAAGCCTTAGACTATTTTTGCTTTTTTCTTTGTGCCACTCCCCCCTGCATTTCAGCATTTCTGTTTTTATCTGCTGCCTGGACCTCTTACAGCCATGCTCTTTGATATGGATGCAGGTTCACCATGAACATTAGAGACCAGGCCTCAGGGGTGTCTGGCTTATTTATTTTGCCGCAACTTGCTTTTCCTATTGCAAGCCTGAATTTTTCCTAAGATATGAAGCCCTACTGTGGGAAGATGTTCATGGAACATGCAGCCTTAAATCTCTCATAGACTTGCACAGTAAATCAATTCAGATCAAGGCGAAGGCCTCTAATAAAAATAAAGTGACTGTCAGCAGCGGTAGTAAGGGGAAACGATCTGATAGGGCTGAGCCACTGCATGAAAGGATGACAGAGGAGAGTGTACATGTACCCGGGTGCACTGTGATAACATCACCATCTCAATTACAAACCCCAGCAGCGCCCTCCCTGTCTAGATCACTGGTGGACTGAGACATTGAGGGTTTGAGAACCATGTAATGAAAAGTCTGGATGAAATCCCCGAGGCTGATGTAGAGAAACTGAATGCAACTGTTTCATTGACAATTCCTTTTGAAGATAGCCTCACGGTCAGCTAGATGTGTGTGCCCCAATATCCCATTTTCCATATTCTCAATGTGAACAACAGGAGGCAAAAACACATGCTTCTCTTCCTCTCTCAAAGCTGGATGTTGCGGTTGGTAAAAGTGAGCTTATGTCAGCAATGCAACCCCCCTCATTAAGTCTGCAATGCATAGTTTCTGCAGGTTTGCATAACCAGAAGTCTCATTCAGGTCATTGCTCAGGATGAGGGGGGGGGTGTTATGTACAAACCCAAAGTCTTTCTCTGATCCTCTTGTGGTGCTCAGAGTGACTCAGGGACTTCAGTGCCCCAATATGTGCCCTCCTTAGGCAGCTGCAGGCAGAGGTTCACGAAAAAGAGCTGCTCATAAAGAGATGGCTGACAAAATAGAGAAGAGCCTGGTTTTGATAGACAAGTGTCTAGAGGACCTGAATACCAGATGTTCAAAAGCCGAGCAAAGGAAATCCAGCCTGGAGGATATCCAACAGTCACACTCTGTGTCTACTACCAAGTTCCTCAGAGAAATGCAACAAGTAAAGGAGAAGGTAGAAGATATGGAGAATTGAGCCAGGTGATCAAATCGCAGGCTTGTCATGATCCCGGAAACATTTGGTCAGAACCAAGTTTTTTCTGATGAGATAGCTAAGCTGTTGTTGGAATAGATCTTATCAGATTCACGCACAGACCACTCAATTGGAAGGGCCCATAGGGATCCCCCACACAGCCTCCAGGGATGTGGCTAGACAGTGAAATATATTGGTCTGTTTTCAAGAATAGAGGAGAAGATACTCAAAAGAGCCATCAATTTGAAAACTTTAAAAGTGTGGGATGATTTCTCATTGAAGACTTTCCCAGACATAGGCATAAGAAATGTCCAGGAGACGCTGAGAACTGAAATGTCTGTCAGTGATGTTGAGGACTAATGGCACTCAAGCAGAGCTGCTGCACCCAGCTAAATTGAAAGATTTGTTGGGGGGAGGTACCATATGTTTTCAAATCCTGTTGAGGTAGAGGACTTTCTGTATCAAACGAGGGAGAACTCCAAGAAGTAAATATGATGTAAATGGGTCATTTAGTTGGTGTATGAGTGAGGTGCACCATCGGTTATTCAGTTTCCCAGTTCATGACTTTCGGGGCTGGGCCCTGAGGTATTGGGTGGGGGGAGTGGTGCATGCAGTGGTGATAAAGTTGCTGGGATGGTTAGAGAGCAGTGGGGCTGGTGGAGGGGGAGTCATTGCAGGGGGGAAACTTTGCTTGGATTCAGTAGATGTGTGCAGATTGAGATTACTAGTCGGCCCTCAGTATGATAGAAAAGAAAGGTCTGCATATTGAGAATAATTGAAAATACTTTATCATCGTTTGTCACAATGCCAACAGGTTAAATAATAGACAGAGGATGCGCTGTGTGCCTGCAGGGAGGAGGAGCCTTACGGGCAGGAGCCCTTTAAACTTTATTCGCGCTCCCGCAGCGTGGGAAGCGCTGTGTGCCTGCAGGGAGGAGGGCAGGAGCCCTTTAAACTTTACTCGCGCTCCCGCCGTCGCGGGAAGCGCTGTGTGCCTGCAGGGAGGAGGAGCCTTACGGGCAGGAGCCCTTTAAACTTTATTCGCGCTCCCGCAGCGCGGGACGTGCTGTGTGCCTGCAGGGAGGAGGGCAGGAGCCCTTTAAACTTTACTCGCGCTCCCGCCGTCGCGGGAAGCACTGTGTGCCTGCAGGGAGGAGGAGCCTTACGGGCAGGAGCCCTTTAAACTTTATTCGCGCTCCCGCCGCGCGGGAAGCGCTGTGTGCCTGCAGGGAGGAGGGCAGGAGCCCTTTAAACTTTATTCGCGCTCTCGCAGCGCGGGACGCGCGCGGGCGGCGCCCGGGCAAAGCCCGGGCCAAGGGCGGGCCCGTCCTGCACCCGTCAGCGACCGGAGGAGGCCGGGCTGGGCCACACCATTTTTATCCCAACTCCCGAGGTGGGTGACCAGCGGATGAATATACCTTACCTACCCGCCACCTTCCTAACACAGGTGAGCAGCACTCCAAGCCCTTCTGGCGTTTATTTAAAAGCCCTAATAGAGCAAAATTAGGGTGGGAAAAGGAGAAGAACAAGACCCACGGGAACAGACTGTCAAAATCTGGGGCTGGACCTAAGAGTCTCATCAAAACAAGATGGGCAGACGGAAGGGGGGGATGCCTTTGGAAAAAGCCGGTAACAACAAGACTCTAGATGGCTTCCTCCAAAAAGCAGTAATGGCATTAGAAAAAGAAATTGAATTGGTGGAGCGCCGATTGTCTGCTCCCCCACCAACGATTGCTTCATCGAAAACCCCACCACAACATTTTTACCCACCAGTTTTCCAGCCTACACCGGCAACCCCACCACCAATTACCCAAATTACCCGAATGCCCCTCGCAGAGCCCCTGGACAAAGACATACATTCTTCAGAAACTTCACAGCCTATGCCAGATAGGCCTGCACCCTCCCCAAAACACAGTTCAAAGGGCAAAAGGAAACGTGGGGAGGTGAACCTAACGAATAAACGGGCCCGTGTTTTGAACTCCCCCAATCATGCCGTGCCTACTCGGAACAAGGACTGTACATCTGCCCAAGCTACAAATAACGGCAGCGTAGACATAGCTTTCATAATAGATTTTATAAAAGATGAACTCTCCAAAAAATTAAACCCTATAACAACCCGCCTATCAGATATTGAGGAGAAACTCGACGTTCTCATCAAACTTAATCAGCCAACCACCTCTACCTTATCGGATTTACAATATTCGCAACAACATCTTCCTCCATGCCCCCGGCCAATAGTGCCAGCAGCCCTCTTCTACCATCAAGCACGGTTCACAACCCTCAGTCACTTTGCCCTGATTCTTCGCATCAACTAGTGAAGACTTTTTCTGATAAACTGGCCAACTCCCCTAAAACTCGGCACTCAAAGAGTGACCCTCTCTTCCCAAGGCGGACTGATGAAATTGCTCCATCTATAAACATGGACACAAAACTGTGCAAGGACTATACCAATCCTCCAGCAGACCGGATGCATAGGGATCTAGGATCCAATATGAGAACCCTACATCTACCACCGGAAGCTTGTCCTTATGTGCTTGTTATCACAAATGTTCCTAGACTTAAGCCCAATATCCCCGAACCATTCACAGAACTGAAAAATAAGACCATTCACTGGCTACACAAATATGCTAGATTTCCTTTCCATATGATACCCTCAATATTAATGGTGAGGCGGGTGGGTTGGGTGGGTCCACTCAAAAACCCCGGTACAGGGGACTGTATTGTTATTAACTTCAATGCGCCTTTCCTTGTCCAACAGCTTTCCTTGAATGTGTGTCACTCCAACCCTCTAGGGGGAGCAACCTCTCTCTGTAGGCTTCAGGCTTTTTACCCTTATACAGCTGTACCAACTATTAAGGGGGCAACAATGTCACTCAGAGATCCCTCTAGGGCACAGATGCAATTCGACTCTCAGCCAAGATGTAGCCCTTTTTCGCTCTCGCTCTCTGAAAATGATTGACTAAAAAACAGCACTGAGTACAGCTTATTTGAGCCTCAAGGTTCAAACACCTGGGATAAAAAGCACCCTACAGTCGGAAATAATGAAACCCACGAAATAGGACAAGGCAAACCTGAGGTCCAACAAACCCCTACTGTAGACGGCAGAGACCCTACGCCAATTTTCGTACCTGCTCAGCCAGATCTTTCTAAATGTTTTGAAAACTGTACTGGGGGTGCAAATAAGAAGTGCAAGGTGATTGAGACCAATTTAGCCATAGATTTAGCAGATCTCAGCAAACCTGGATATCCACCAACATTTCAGACACTCGAACTGCTCACGCCACCCCCCGATCTAGACGGGGCAAGAAATACATTGGGCAATACAGCAGTGGGAAACCCAAATCTGACTGGTATAGATACGATTGAAAAGGGTATAAAACTTCCCCAAGGCACCCCATTGGCAAGAGAGAACCCTGTGGCCAAAGCTCCCCATGGCAAAATAGATGGCCTAGACACCATCCTTAGTTGGAATATTGCAGGGTTGGAGAATAAATTGAACAACCCTGAATGGGGTAAATTCATAGACGAACACAAAATATGTCTTTTCCAAGAAACATGGGCTTTGGAGCCCAAATACAGAATTGGTTATAAAAGTTATTGGGTCCCAGCAACTAAGGTGAATTCAGGGAGACCCTCAGGTGGCCTACTTATATGGCTCAGCTGCTCCTTTAAATGTCGGATTGAAACAATCGACCTCGGCTGCCCTGATTTAATGGGCTTATCAATACCATCCCTTAGCGAGAAACCACTCTTAATAATCAATATTTATAATCAGAGCCTGGGTAGCAAATACGAGTCCGACACACTGAATATTTTGGACAGCTTTCTTTCTTGTAAATCACCTTCCCACTTTATCCTTATTGCTGGAGATTTCAATACCACTTTTGAACCCTACTTGCTGGCCCAGGAATTATATAAAGATGAAGATGCTTACTGGGGTATACCTCAATTGGTATCAAGCAAAAGACCAAAAATAAATAGATTAACACACCAGGTTGTGGACATTACATTGGCACATGGCCTGCGGGCTTGCAATGGTCGCTCCCGCTCGGACCCTAATCTTCACCACACATTTAGACGCGGGGCACAGAAGAGCCAGATAAACTATATTTTGCTTGATGTCCGCCTGTGGGGCTTTATGGCCGACATGAATATTGTAGAACATGAGGAAAGTGACCATGAACCATTGATTTTATTTCTTAGGAACCTATTACCCCTACCTGAAGTTTCCTGTTTCAAGACCAACGAACAACAGCTCGCACTGACCAATAACAGACGAAATGTTAGATGGGAATCCCTGAACACCGATACAGCCACCTTGGCATCCGCGTATAGGCAGCTGGCTGACCACATGGATTGTATATCCCAGCCTCTAGAAGATAGTGGGGGGCTTATAGCAGCCCACACACGTTTCTTTAATTCTCTAAAAAACCTTTTTACCAAAGAGTCTGTAAAAGAAGTCAAAGAGAAGTGCAATGCAAGGTGGTTCAACGCCGCATGTAGGGAAGCACAGCACAAACTGCTGAGAGCTTTAAGAGGAGGCCAGTCAGATCACATAAGGGAAGCCAGGAAAGATTATAAACAGGAACAAAGCAGAGCCCGCAGGACATGGGATGAATCTAGATGGGTTTCCCTCCTGGAGTCTGCTAAAACAAATGACACCTCGAAATTTTGGAAACTGGTGGCTGATGCCAGCAAAGAACCTAATCGCTCGCCTGGTACCTCAATACTCCCTGCAGAGTGGACGGATCATTTTTCCCGATTATATTCTGGGATCACTGGTGTTACTCCCAGGGATTTGACCCATATCATGATTACTGAGACCCCCAAAATTGAATTTACGTTGGCAGAAACTAAAGCTGCGATTGCTTCATTGAAATGGGGGAAGGCCCCCGGCCTTGATAAGATACCTGGTGATTTATACAAGACAAACCCAGATATATGGGCCCCATATCTGAACCTTATTTCCAATGCGGTAAATGCAGGAGCACCTGTCCCGAGCTCCTGGATGGGAGCAGAGATAGTTCCCATCTTTAAGAAAGGTAACCCCTCTAACCCTGTTAACTACCGCCCAATCTCCTTAATCGATAACTTCCAAAAACTTTTTGCAAAGCAAATTCTGTCCCGTCTAGAAGAATGGATTCTGGAAACCAATGCTATTTCTGATTTGCAAGCAGGGTTTAGGCCAGCAGTAAGTACCATAGATCAGGTGCTAAGATTCCTTACAATAAAATGGAAGACTGTGGAAGTAGGAGGTGGCAATCTTTTTGTAGTTTTTATTGATCTTAGAGCTGCGTTTGACTTGGTCCCAAGAAATCAGCTATGGCTGACAATAGCCAATATGGGTGTCCCGCACGGCCTTTTGAAACTCATCACCCGACTACACGAGAATACTTATGCTCAAATCAGGAGCGGCAAGAACGGTGATCTAACAGAACCAGTCGCTATTGAGAGGGGAGTCAGACAGGGGTGCGTTTTGGCCCCAACTCTTTTTCTTCTATATATAAATAATTGTATTAAGTATTTAACAAATTGCACTAATGATTCCCCAAAGCTGGCCGGGACTAAAGTCCCATGCTTACTTTATGCAGATGACACTATCCTCCTGTCCAAATCATCCATGGGAATCCAGAATCTGGTTAATCAGTTCGGTGTATTCTGCAGAGATTACGGGTTAGACATAAATCTCAAGAAAACTAAACTCATGATATATAGTCCCCCGAACAAGAAGCTCAGAGCAAATATAAAGATAAATTCAATTCCTCTGGAGAGGGTAATTGAATACGATTATTTGGGCATCAGACTATCCGATAAGGGCAGCTGGGATGCAGCTATAAGGAAAGGGGCACTAACAATCAGCCAAAGATGTGGAGTGATAGGACGCAAAGCTAGCACTGCAATAAGTCCCCCTCTGACCCTCATCTCTGAAATATACAAAGTCCAAATCCGCGCCGCGGCCCTATATGGAGCGGATCTTTGGGGATCCCACAGACAAATGGATACTCTTCAAGTCAAAGAAAATAATTTCCTTAGACACATAGCTAGACTAGGGAAGGGTACGCCGATGCTCCCCCTAAGACTGGACCTGGGTCTAAATAGTATTAAAAACACAGCATACTTAAGACCACTTCTGTACTGGGTCAGACTATGGAAAACGGATGAACTCGAACCTTTCAGGTTAGCAGTTAAAGAATTATTGCCACCTTGCTATGGATGGGAAAAAGTACGATGGCTAAGGGAGATGAAAGCAGCCTGGGTTAAACTGAATCTGTCCCAATATTGGGAGAATCCCGAGATGATTCCTGATAACGCTAAACGCTTGATCAAAGACCGCTATTGGGAAAAGATCCATGAGGCATCTCTCGGCTCAAATGGGTTAGGTTGGCTGACAGCAGAATTCCTGCTGGTTAAGCACGAACCTCTGCCTGAAAGCTTCCTGGATCTCCCCATACCAGCTCGTGCTCGTTCTCTATTACTTCAGTTCAGATATGGAACATTGGCAGTCAACAGCTTTACGGCCTGCTGGTCGACCAATAGTTCCTTATCTGACAAATGCACAAACTGCCATCTATCCAAGGAAACTCCTGAGCATGTCCTATTTTTCTGTCCTTTGTACAAATGCCCCCGAGGGAAGTGGATTACCCCTCTGTGTAAAACACTGTCAATACAAAATCGTAACAGTGCATATAGAATATGTAAATATGATACTTCCATGCTGATAGTGAGTTCTGTTTCTAAATATTTGGCAGCAGCATGGAAAATCCGCAGTAGGATTACTATAGATCTTAATCCACTGGTTGAAGTACAGTCTAGAAGTCAGCGAACTAGCACCCTGTTTACAAATGGTAAAATGCAATCTACTTGATCAACTCATTCAATAGAATTGATTAACTTAGGGCATCACTTTCCACTGGTTGTTTTTTCTTTTTTTTAAACTTTTTGCTAACAGGAGTTATTGTATGTAGTTTTTACCTTTTATTTTTATTCTATAAACCCGTTTTAAATGCTTTTTATGCTTTTAACAACTGATCAGTATCATTTTAGCATTTAGCGTCTTGCATAGGGTAGGATCCAGAGACTATTTTGTGAGTCTTGTCTTAACTATTTTTGAAACCTTTTATGTAGTTTTATGAACTTTTTTCCTGTATTAATTGTCAATGTCCATTTTATATATATTACTTTTTACTTTTCAAATGGCCCAAATTTGGACCGAATAAACTATTGATTGATTGATAATAGACAGAGGAGGGATGCAGTCTTTTTGAGTTTGCAGCAATTCGATCTTACTGTTATCCTCATACAAGAAACACACCTGGTTCGGGGGAAGGAAGGTAATACAGTATCCCTGAGTTATCAGTGTTTTTTTATGTGAAGATTCCACTCATAGAGAGACAGCAGTGGAGAATAATCGCAGAGCCCAGGTCAGTTGCCTTTTCCCTGTAAGGGATGAAGGTGGTTTTGGGGTAAAAGTTCCCATGGTAATTTCAAATGTCATGTATAATATTGTCTTCTTTTATGGTCCGATTACTGACAACATCAAAGCCCTCAGTCTCTGCTATGGGAGCAACATAATCTCCCAAGATACCCATCGCAGGTGGTGATTTTATCTATCTCTCGGTGCTTGGGCTTGACTCTTCCAATCCAAATCATGGGCAGCTTAAGAAGAATATAGAAAGGGTCTTTCCAGATCTATGCTACAGGTTGGGGGTCCAGGACGTAGGGTGCAAGTTACATCCAACAGCCAGAGTGTATTCTTGTTATTCTAAAAAGTACTGTCAGCCTGGCGGATACATTTTTTCCTAGCCTCTTTAACTATCTCAAATATCTCCCCCCAATATAATGCAGGGATTTTTTCAGACCACTCTGTGGTTGTCCTAAAATATTCTACATTCTACTTGAGGGCAACTAGGAGATTGGTCATGGATAAGACATTGCAGGGGAGGGAATGGTGTGTCTGGTCCCTGACAACAGAGATCAAACATTTTGCTGGATTAATGCCCATACAGCAGTGAGGGCCACTGTTAGGGAGGCTTTTAAGTCCATACATCAGGGGTTTATGATTTTCATTCTGGCTTTCCAGCAAAAGTGGGGTAAATAATAACAGAAGAGTATACAAAGGGCAGCTGATGAAACATATTGGAAAGCTTTGGCGGAGCAGTCTCAAAGTTCCCTGCATTCCTGACAGGAAAAGAAAGAAACTCTGAAAGAATTCTTTCAGGGTGAGTAAATTCTTAATAGTCGGGCTAGCAATTGTCGGGTGTACGAAGACGATTAGAAAATGGGTCATTTTTTAGCCTGGATGGCCCAGAAAAAAACTAACTGAAACCTAATTACTGGCATAAAAGATTTGGGAACATGAGAGATAGTCAGAGACAATGCGAAGATAGGGCAAACTGTTTTAAGTTTTTAAGGACTCTCTCTACAACGGGGACACTGAAACATCGGATTTGGCCCTCGAAGACACGTTTTTACAGGAATTGCACCTTCCAGGGCTGACTATTGAGGGTGTGGCGTTTTTGATAAGCCAAATCAGTCCAGAGAAGGTTAAAGGGGCCATAAGAGAGCTACCTGGTTCAAAGTGCACCGGTGAGATGTTATTGGGGTGGAGTTCTGTGCTTTATTAGCAACCTCTCTCTCTGATTTCTTTACCTCGGTCCTTGCTGGGGTCTCATAGAAAGGGAAAGTAGAGACAGCTACATCGTCAAATAGGCCTCTAACACTCTTAAATAAGGATTTTCATGAAAATGTTATCTAACCGTAGTAATATTGTGTTGGGTCATGTGGGAAAACTGGGATGATTGCAGAAGCCCCCTAACTTTTTGCCCCATTTCTCACTAATACTGGTGTTTTTCTGACTCTAATGGTGCCCTGGGCCCTCTAAACAGCCCCAAGGCCTCTGCTCTAACTAAAATGGTATATGCAAATTAGGCTAACTATAATTAGCTGCACCAACCCACCTATATGTCCCAGGTAAATGGTGGGGCATGTAGGTTTAGGGGTAGGTAGTGCACCCATAGATGCACTGCTGTGGTGCCCAGTGTCATTCTAAAGGCAGGCCTGCCTTTCTGGCTGCTTTTAATTTAACATTAACTCAAAATTCGACTTTGGAATTAAAAGTAGTTCCAAAGTCCTAAGCTAGCATGTTTTTACATATAAGTCACCCCTAAGGTATCTCCCAGGTGTCCCCAGAGTTGAGTGCAGTGTACCTATAAGTAGGGATTGTATAGAAGATGTTTTATAAGCCATGGTGGGGCAAAATAGCCAAATTCATTTTTCCCCATTTTAATGAATGGGCTCCATAGGGTAACATGGAGAGACTTTGGTGGTCATTACAACCTTGGCGGATGGTGTTAAAGCGGCGGTAAGACCACCAACAGGCCGGCGGTAAAAAAATTGGAATTACGACCGTGGCGTAAACCGCCAACAAAGACAGCCACTTTAACACTCCGACCGCCACGGTGGTACAAACAAACAGCTTGGCGGTCACCGCCAACAGACAGGCGGGAGACAATGTACCGCCCACACTATTAAGACAGGCCAATCCGCCACCTTTTCCGGGGCGGATTCACCGTGGATAGAAACACGGCGGAAACAGGAATTCAGAAGGGAAAATGCTCACCTCTACACACCCCACGAGGACACCATGGAACCGGAACTCCAAATTCTACCTGCGATAGTCTTCCTGTTCCTCTACCAGGAGCACGAACGCCGGAGGCGAAGACCACGGTGAGAACTGCACCTACGACACAGGGGAGGGGGTAGGCAAAAAACAGGGGGACACACACGCATCACCCCCACCCTCACCCACTACAACACACACACTAATGCATATCAATACATCAAAGTTACACCCCCAAGCCCCGCGGAAGAAAGCAAAGACAAAAGGAAATGAGTGTAACCATTGTAATCTATTAAAATCCAGTACTCAAAAATATATATACACTATAAACAAATATATACACCAATAATACAAGTCCAGGTATTGCACCATTTATAGTCCGTGGACCACTGGGCCCAAAATGCATGGGCGAGGCCCACACTCGATACCCGATCAAAACATAGAGAACACTGCAGGGGCATCAGATAGAAATACAACAGGCACCTCAGGGGGAAGGGAATGGGGGGCACCTCAGCTGGATGAGTGCACAACGCCAGATCCACAAGGGGGCTCAATGCCCACTGTTCAATCCTGGGGAGTGCAAAGCCACAGTCACTCAAGTCTCTACAGTGGGTGGTTTGCCCACTGTTCAATCCTGGGGAGTGCAAAGCCACAGTCTCTCAAGTCTCTACAGTGGGTGGGTTGCCCAGTGTTCAATCCTGGGGATTGCAAAGTCACTGTCACTCAAGTCTCTACAGTGGGTGGTTTGCCACTGTTCAATTCTGGGGAGTGCAAAGCCACAGTCTCTCAAGTCTTTACAGTGGGTGATTTGCCCACTGCTATATCCTGGGGAGTGCAAAGCCACAGTCTCTCAAGTGGATAACAGTCTCCACTGGTTCTGGAGGGGGACTGGTGTCCAGAGTGCTTCATCCTGTGAAGGACAGAGGTAGTGGATGGATCTCTCCACTGGTTCTGGAGGGGGACTGTGCCCAGAGTGCTTCATCCTGTGAAGGACAGAGGTAGTGGATGGATCTCTCCATGGTTCTGGAGGGGGACTGGTGCCCAGAGTGGTTCATCCTGTGAAGGACAGAGGTAGTGGATGGATCTCTCCACTGGTTTTGGAGGGGGACTGGTGCCCAGAGTGGTTCATCCTGTGAAGGACAGAGGTAGTGGATGGATCTCTCCACTGGTTCTGAAGGGGGACTGTGCCCAGAGTGCTTCATCCTGTGAAGGACAGAGGTAGTGGATGGATCTCTCCATGGTTCTGGAGGGGGACTGGTGCCCAGAGTGGTTCATCCTGTGAAGGACAGAGGTAGTGGATGGATCTCTCCACTGGTTTTGGAGGGGGACTGGTGCCCAGAGTGCTTCATCCTGTGAAGGACAGAGTTAGTGGATGGATGTCTCCACTGGTTCTGGAGGGGGACTGGTGCCCAGAGTGCTTCATCCTGTGAAGGACAGAGGTAGTGGATGGATCTCTCCACTGGTTCTGGAGGGGAACTGGTGCCCAGAGTGCATCACTCACCCCGTGACGGACCCAGTTGCGTCAGTGCCCCTGCCGCTCATGGGCTAGCGGTGCATGAGACAGTGGTGCCCTGTTCAGCAGTGCTTGATTTGGCGGTGCCCGGCCCAGCGGTGCCTGTGCTGGCGGTCCTTCATGGCCCAGCGGGGCATGTGCTGGCGGTCCTTCATGGCCCAGAGGTTGGCTTGGGCTGGCCGTGGCCTCCTGGGCAGCTGGGCTGGGGCAGACAGGGCCCTCCTGGGCAGCTGGGCTGGGGCTGGCGGTGGCCTCCTGGGCAGCTGGGCTGGGGCTGGCGGGGGCCTCCTGGGCAGCGGGGATGATGGCGGTCTTCTCTGCCGTGCAGCTCTTCCCAGACTTGCTGGGTTTCTTGTGGCCCTTCCCCACCTTGGGAGGTGTAACAGCTGACTCCACACTCCCACCGGGACCCCTGGGAGCAGCTTTGGTGGCTGGAGTCTTCCCGCTCTCCCGCCGGGCACTGGCCAACTTCTGATGCTTCACAGGGAGGGAACTGGCTGTGCTGTGGCTCAGTCCCACACTGGCTGTCCTGGTGGCCGGTGCACTCCACATACCTGTGACAACAGGCACCACTGGTCCCGTAGATGTTGTGGCTGAGGTGCTACTTCAGGACCTATGAGATGGATGGGTTGGGGGAGGTGTGGGAAAAAGGTCAAGGCTGGACAGGAAAATTCTTTTGGACACACTGGGACGGGGAGCTGGAGGGGGTTTGGGAGAGGTGGCAGTAGGAGGTGTACGTTTGGTGACTTTGGGTGCAGGTGCATGCTTGTGAGGTGGATGGCTGCTGGGTGGGTGTGTGCCTGCGTTTGTGTATCTTGGGAGGGGGCGTCACAGACACACTGGGAGTCGTGTGAATGGTAGTGGGGGCGGTGACTGCACGAGAGTGGGGTGTGCTGGTGGGTGTGCTGGTGAGGGACATAGTGGCTGTAGAGGTAGTGCATGCAGGTGTGAGTGTAGACGAGACTGGGAGGGAGGAGGGAGGTGACGAGGAGGGGGACATAGTGGAGGCAGTGGATGTTGGTGTGTCTGCATGTGTGTGATGCTTGCGTGAGTGCCTGTGGGATGTGTGGTGCTTAAGTTTGCCTGAGCTTCCCTTGTGTGGTGTGTGCAGGCTGGTCTGATGGTGTGCTTGGGATAGGCAGAGGTACAGGGGATTGGGTCTGGGTGGAGGAAGTTGGAGAGGGGAGGCTAGAGACGGGGACAATGGCTGCCATCAGTGCTGAGGCCAGAGTTTGAAAAGCTCGGTGAAGGCCCGCCTGACCAGAATGAATGCCCTCCAGGAATGCATTAGTTTGTTGCAACTGCCTTTCTACACCCTGGATGGCATTCAAAATGGTAGACTGCCCAACAGTGAGGGACCTGAGCAGGTCATTGGTCTCCTCACTGAGGGCAGCAGGGGTGACTGGGGCAGGGGCTGAGGTGCCTGGGGCGAAGGTGATGCCCACCCTCCTGGGTGAGCGGGCATGGGGCGAAGGCTGAGGGGCTGCTGGGAGGGTGGTGCTGGTAGGGGGGGTGGCGGCTGTACCTGTAGATGCGGGGGGCACCGATGTTGCCGCCACCACAAGGGAGCTCCCATCAGAGGACGAGTCTGTGTCGCTAGTGTCAGCTCCTGTCCCCGCCATGGAGCTCCCCTCACCCTCGGTCCCACTGGTGAATTCAGAGTCCGTAGTGTCGCCCTCCAGGGCCATGTGGGATGCAGCTCCCTCGTGCTCCGGTGCCACTGCTCCTCCGCCTGATGATGCTAATGCACACAAGAACAGGAAGACCACAAAAAGGGGGGGGAGACAGAAGAAAGACATGTTGAGTGTATGGATTACCGCTACCGTTCACGGATGAGACAGACACAGAGGCCCCCTGCACTACGCCATGCTCTTGGGCTCCACAGTGCAATTCCTGGGAAATGGCCTTCAAGGCTATGGACGACATCTGCACACATAGATGACACAGGGGCATGAATAGCTGTACTTGGCACTCCACAGAGGTGGGGTGGGGGGCCACAGGGCCATGCCTTACAGAGGGGCCTAGCCTATGGAACTCCCCCTGGCCTAGGGAAACCCACAGCCCTCCTCCCCCACCCAGACACCTCCACTGCATGCAAAGTCAGCTGAATGAGAGTGTACTCACCACCTTGTGTCTGCTATGATGCCCTTAAGCGCCCATCCAACTCCGGGTAGGCCACTGCCAAGATCCTGAACATCAGGGGGGTCATGGTTCAACAGGCACCCCTCCCACGTTGGGAGGCCATCCCCAGCTGAGCCTCCGCCGTCTTCTTGCTCCAGTGTCGAATGTCCTCCCATCTTTTCCGGCAGTGGGTGCTCCGTCTGTGGTAGACCCCCAGGGTCCGGATGTCCTTTCTTTCTTCTGGTGGGCACTGACCTACATGAAATGTACAGGGAAAGAAGAGAAGTCATTATCAACTGCACCGTCAAAGTTAGTGGCCCCATCCCTACCCTTGCCATGTGGCACATGCACTCACCGTCTTACATGCACGCAGCACTCTGCCCCCTTCCTCTCCACACAGGCATAGCCCATACAACATGCTCCCTGTGTACTTACCTGTTTGTCTGGAGGACCGTAGAGTAGCGTGTACTGGGGGAGGACCCCATCAACGAGCTTCTCCAACTCCTCTGATGTGAAGGCAGGGGCCCTTTCCCCAGATGCACAAGCCATTGTATCCTCCAGAGTGAGGTCACAGCAGCACTTGCAGTGTAGGTCCTCTCCTGTCAAAGATCAGGTACCGAGTGATTGAAGTAATAGAAAATGGCGGTCACGTCCGCGCCGGTCACGTCCGCGGCGGTACGTACCATCACTGCCGGCGTACATCGTCATTGGCTCCTGGGACCCATAGGGTCCAATGTTAACCAATGCAGCATTGCGCCGCGGTCTCCGACCGCTTACCGCAACGGTGTACAACGCCAGCGCAGTTAGCTCACATCCCACTGTCTCACTTTAGAGGTCAGGCAGCCGCCATTTCAGGGGCCCACATGGCCTCATTTTCAACTGCATCACACATACCTAGGCCTAGTCTCAACACACATACAGGCCACCTTTTGTGTATGATTGGTGATCTGTGTAAACCGTGGGTACGTACCTCTGAGTTGTTTGACTCTGTGGTCGCTGTTGTCCTTCATAGGCACCGTCCGCTGGGACATTTGAGGAGATGGCGGCATCCTCCGGTGTACCAACCGTTGGTGGACCTGTCGACAATGGAGGAGCGACATTTGATAATCACCTATAGGTTTGACCGTGCCACAATCCAGGAACTGTGTACCCAGTTGGAGCCAGACCTGATGTCAGCAATCCGCCATCCCACAGGAATCCCCCTCAAGTGCAGGTGCTGTCAGTGCTCCATTTCCTTGCAAGTGGCTATTTTCAAACAACTGTGGCCATGGCATCAGGGATGTCCCAGCCTATGTTTTCCAACATATTGTTCAGAGTGTTGTCTGCCCTTCTGAAACACATGCAGAGCTACATCGTTTTCCCTCAGGTGGAGGATTTGCCTACAGTGAAAGGTGATTTCTATGCCCTGGGACATATCCCCAACATCACAGGTGCCAATGATGGGACTCATGTGGCTTTGGTCCCCCCCCACAGGAGTGAACAGGTGTCCAGAATCCGGAAAAGATATCATTCTATGAATGTACAGATGGTATGTTTGGCAGATCAGTACATCTCCCATGTGAATGCCATGTTCCCTGGCTCAGTGCATGACGCCTACATCCTATGGAATAGCAGCATCCCTTATGTGATGGGTCAACTCCAGAGGCACCGTGTGTGGCTATTAGGTGAGCCCCTGGAAGCAAGACAGTGGGAATGGTTGTCTGGGGTTATCCCTACAGGTTAGTGTGTGTCTAACAGTTGTCCCTCGCCATTTGCAGGTGACTCTGGGTACCCCAACCTGTCATGGCTACTGACCCCAGTGAGGAATCCCAGGACCAGGGCAGAGGAATGCTTCAATGAGGCCCAGGGGCAAACTAGGAGGGTGATCGAGCGGACCTTTGGCCTCCTGAAGGCCAGGTTCAGGTGCCTCCACATGACAGGTGGATCCCTATTCTACTCACCAAAGAAGGTGTGCCAGATCATCGTGGCCTGCTTTATGCTTCACAACTTGGCTTTGCGACAACAGGTGCCTTTTCTGCAGGAGAATGGTCCACACAGCGGTGTTGTGGCAGCTGTGGAGCCTGTGGACAGTGATGAGGATGAAGCAGAGGAAGAAGACATGCAGAACAGGGACTCAGTGATCCAGCAATATTTCCAGTGAAACACAGGTGAGAATACAATCCTGCCTACTACATGTAGTTTTACACTACAACCTCTATCCTGTCTGTCGTTTTCACCCAGTGTATGGTCACTGAGTTGTCACTTTCCCTTACGATTTCACAGATGTGGGTCCCACTGTGTGTCATCTGCTTAAATTCCTCATGGACTAGAGCTGTGTGACATAGGTATGTTGACATTACTATTTCAAAAACATTTTGTCACTGTAATTGCAAATACACTATTTCGAAATCACAGACAGACTCCAGATCATTTTGTACTTTAGGTGTGTTTATTTAAATGCTAAATATTGGAGGGGGAAGTTAAATGGTGAGGGGTGATGGCGGAGAAGTGTCAATCGCAGAGTCCAGTCTATTAGTCTCACAGGTGCATTGCCCATATGGGCATAGGAAGTGGGGCTGGGGAAGTTTAATTATGGACAGGGTGACAAAGTGGGACAGTAGGATGACAATCAGGGTGGCCTCATTTCTTGGCGGGGGTCTTGGCATCATTCTCAGTCTTGTTCCTGGATCTCACAGACCGTTTGCGGGGTGGTTCTCCATCTGCATGGGGTGGGGTGCTGGTGTGGTGGTCCTGTGGTGGGGTGTCCTGTCCACTAGCGCCGTCGGAGGTGGTGGGCAGTTCATTGTCCAAGCTAGTGTCAGGGGCCCCTTGTAGTGCCACAGTGTCCCTCCTGGTGTTGAGTACTTCCTTCAGCACCCCTACGATGGTGCCCAGGGTGGACCTGATGGTTCTGAGTTCCTCCCTGAAGCCCAAATACTGTTCCTTCTGCATGCGCTGGGTCTCCTGAAACTTGGCCAGTACCATTGCCATCGTCTCCTGGGAGTGGTGGTATGCTCCCATGATGGAGGAGAGGGCCTCGTGGAGAGTGGGTTCCCTTGGCCTGTCCGCCCCCTGTCGCACGGGAGCCCTCCCAGTTCTCCTGTGTTCCTGGGCCTCCGTCCCCTGGACCGTGTGCCCACTGCCACTGCCCCCAGGTCCCTGTTGTTGTTGGGGTGGTGGGTTATCCTGTGTTCTCTGTAGTGGTGGACACACAGCTGATTGACGTGTCCTTGGGACGGAGGTATGGGCCCAGCTGGGTGAGTGCTGTGCTGGTGTTTCCAGAGGGGGGAAGCTCTGTGGTGGCCTGTGCCTTTGTGAGGGGAACCGACTGTCCAGAGGTCCAGGCTGGTCCGGGCTGGTCATCTAGATCCAGTTGGCCAGAGCTGCTGTCATCACTGTGGGCCTCTTCTGTGGGTGGAGTGGACATGTCTGGACCCTTCTGTCTGGTGACGTTTGGTAGGGGTCCTGCAGGGGTGGAAAGGCATGATTATTGCATCTGTGTGTGCCATGGTGTGCAATGGGTGGGTGACTGTGTACCCCAGTGCTGGCATTCCTGTGTGGGAGCTTGTGTGGTGATGGTTTAGGGGGGTGTATGGCTATATGCAGTGTGCATGCTTTAGTGATGTGTGTCCATGCTTTGTTGTTGCATGCAGGGCTTGGTGTTGGGATGGGTGGTTTTGTGATATTGGTACATTTGTGAGGAGTTGGTGTGATGGGGGTGAGGGCGAGGGTGGGGGTATGTGATAGAATGCATGTAGGGTGGGGTATGTAATAGTAAAGCTTTGACTTACCAGAGTCCATTCCTCCACCTACTCCTGCAAGGCCCTCAGGATGAAGAATTGCCAAGACCTGCTCCTCCCATGTTGTTAGTTGTGGTGGAGGAAGTGGGGGTCCTCTGCCAGTCTGCTGAACCACCAGGTGGTGTCTTGAGACCAGGGAACGCATCTACCGATTTCTTGGGTGTTGTCCCACTGAGTTGACCCTGTCCACTATTCTTCGCCATGGCTCCATCTTCCTAGCTATGGAAGTGTGCTGCACCTGTGCTCTGAATAGCTGTGGCTCTACCCGGACGATTTCCTCCACCATGTCCCTGAGCTCCTCCTCTGAGAACCTGGGGTGTCTTTGCCGTGCCATGGGGTGGTATGGGTCATGTGTGGGGTGGAGTGTGTGGTGATAAGTGTGGTGATATGTAGTGGTGTGTTGTGTGTGGTGCGTGGAAGTTGTGTGGGTGATGGTGTTATGTGCCTGTCGATTCTAGTGTTGTTGATGGTGGTGTCTCTCTCTGGCCTTCGTTCGTGATTTGTGGTCATAAGGGTTTGTGGGTGATGTGGGTGTGTGTTTTATATTGTAATGGGTGTGTGGGAGTGGTGTGTGTATGTGTCTCAGGTGTGTGTATTTTGAATCGTCCAAATGTGTGGAAGTTTTGTAGAAGTGTGTGCATTTTGAGCGTGCCGGTGTGTACCGCCAATGGAATACCGCGGTTGAAAGACCGCCGCGTGGATTTGTGTGTCGTGATAGTGTGGGCATATTTCTGTTGGCGTGACGGTGGAGGTTTTGTTTTCGCCAGTTTATCACTGACCTTTGGTGTGGCGGACTTGTGTGGGTGTCTGAGTTTTGGCGGATTCCGAGATGTGGGTCATAATAGCTGTGGCGGAATTCCGCGGCTGCGCCGGGGTGTTGGCGGTCTTCAGCACGGCGGTAAGCGGCTTTTACCGCCAATGTTGTAATGAGGGCCTTTATTTTAAAATAGGATGCGCTTAATATGGCAATATTAGTGTCAAATTAATAATAAGTTATAATAAATCCAACAACTTGCAACTGTTGAATTTAATATAACTTGATCAGGGAAATAGTTTTAGAAATCTTTCTAAAGGTTACCAGTTTGAGCCCTGCAGTACCCTTCTCTGATTGGTCAGTCTTTGGCAGCCTAAGCAAGGCTGCCTTGATAAGGTGTGAAGTGGCCTCAGCTGAAACAAAGGAAGCATCTGGTGGGAGGAGATCAATCTCAGCAGATGGTACCACACTATGGGGGGAAAGCAGACAAAACTGGACTTCAAAGGAGGGAAGGACAATTGGGACAGCAAATGGAACTCCCACATTTCCTGCAGCCCCGGACAACCAGGTGCCCTCTGATTAGATTAAGAGGGCTAGAAAGGGGTATGTTAAGGGAAACTTAGCCACACCAGTGGCTGGACCAGATATTAACACTTAGATTGCATTTTTGCCATCTTGGATTTTTGAGGAATGTTGCTCCCTGGAAGTAATTCTTGCCACACTTCCCAGGAACTTGTCACTCAAGAGGGTGGTGTTCCGCACGTGATTGGACAGGAGTGCCCTCTTGCTTGCTACCCCAGGAGCAAGGATCTATATGGCAGAACTGTACCACACTTCAGATCCCTACTGGAAAAAGACAACAAGAAAATGGACTGCCCTGCTGGACCCCTGAGCTGCACCTGGATACTGCACTCAGAAAGACTGCACCAGCTACACATTTTGGGCTTCACCAAGAAAATAAATTCGCTTGGCTTCTATTACTTTAAAAAGGGAGCCCTTGTAATCTACAGGTAGAAAAGAGCTGACCAGAGTCCCCTGCATCAAGGCCTGCAAAAATAGACCAGCTGACCAGCGACCAGGGGTCATTTAAGGATTTGAACCAGGTGCATTCTGGCAATTGGAGTCCTAACCCCTAAGGAGCAACTCAGATCTTCTGGAACCTTGGGGTGAGTTGTGAACACCTAAATGACCTGGAAGGTACTTCTGGAAGAACATCCAGAAGTTTGGAGAAGTTTGGAACAACTTTGGAAAAAAGCTCCATAAGTGGACTGACCCGAAATCGTGAGTCAAACTGGCCAACGTTGACTGCAACCTGGCCTGACTTTCAGGTTGATACTGCTGAAAGTCCGAAAGTAAAACTTTGACCGAGGCCTTCCGCACAGGGTATCTGAGGAGGGCTCCATAGAGTTCAGCTTCAACTTTAAACTTTAAACATGGTCCCGGACAAAACTTTCTGTTCTGAAAATGTTTCTACGTCCAAACACAGAAGATTTAATTGAGGCCTCACATGCAGTGTATTCGAAGAGGGCTCCAGCGAGGTTTGCCTCAACCTGTCACTTTGTCACAGTTGAGGAAAAAGTCTTCAAGAAAATGACTAAGGGGCTCATTCTGAGCCCGGCGGGCGGCGGGAGCCGCCCGCCTGGAGGGAGCCGCCAAATGACCGCACTGCGGTCAAAAGACCGCGGCGGCCATTCAGACATTTCCTCTGGGCCGGCGGGCGCTCTCCAAAAGAGCGCCCGCCGGCCCAGAGGAAATGCCCCTGCAACGAGGACGCCGGCTCAGAATTGAGCCGGCGTAGTTGCAGGGGTGCGACGGGTGCAGTTTGCACCCATCGCGTATTTCAGTGTCTGCATTGCAGACACTGAAATACACAGTGGGGCCCTCTTACGGGGGCCCCTGCAGTGCCCATGCCATTGGCATGGGTACTGCAGGGGCCCCCAGGGAGACCCGCCAGGAACAGGATGGCTGTAGGGGGTGTCAGAATCCCCATGGCTGCGGAGCGCGCTCCGCAGCCATTGAGGATTCTCCCGAGCAGCGGGAAGTCGGCGGGAGACCGCCGACTTTCCGCTTCTGACCGCGGCTGAACCGCTGCGGTCAGAATGCTCGTGGGAGCACCGCCAGCCTGTTGGCAGTGCTCCCGTGGTCGGTGGCCCTGGTGGCCACCGGCCGCCAGGGTCAGAATGACCCCCTAAGTGTGAAGGTAAAACCTTAACCGAGGCCTCCTGCGCAGTGTAGCCGAGCAGGGCTCCACTGCGGTCTTCCTCAACTTTTGACTTTGCCCCGGTCGAAGACGACCAGATGTCCAGAGTGGCACTTTTGATTTCTAAGTGCTAGAAACCATTTAGGGCTAGATTTAAGAGCCCCTTGTGCCAAAATATTTCCACATTAGCTAAAAAATGTTGATGCTAATGTGGCAATTTTATGGCAAAAACGCTGTGCCAGATTTACAAAGTGGTGCAATACATTTGTTGCACCACTTTGTAACCCCTTGCATCATATTATGCCTGCACCAGGCATAATGTGTGTAAAGGGGGCATTTCCCCATTAGGGGGGCCTAAAAATGGCACAAAGAAATCTAAATCATTTCTTTGCACCTTTTTTGGGGAAATTTAACATCTGCTCAGAGCAGGCATTAAAAGGGGGCACACTATTATTTATAATGGGCCCTTCATACTATTCAGGGTTAGTGCCATCATTTTGGTGCTAATCCTGAACAGTACATCAATAGCATAAAGAATTCTGACACTATTGGACCCTACCCTGTGCCATGGTGCACTGTATTCTAAGTACAGTGCACACATGGTGGCAGCAGTGGGGCACTAAGGGGTGCAAGGAAAGTGTTGCTGCACTAAGTGCAGCACCTCTTTTCTTACATCTACCCCTTAATCTTTAAAATTCATATCTCCGGTTCCCTTTATGAATTTTTGTCATTTTGGTGTAATTTTAAAGATACAAATATAATCTATTTTCATGAATTGGTGTAGGATTTTATTGTGTTTTGCGTTTTAAGTATTACATATTTACTGTTTTGTTGATATTAAATGCTTCACACACCTGTCTCCTAAATTAAGCCTAGCTGCTCATTGCCAAGCTACCAAGGATTGAGCCAGGATTAATTTATTAAGACCTTGACTGGACCTACTGGGGGTCTGCAGCTTGTTGCTAAGTGTAGGTACTTACCTGCTATTAACAATAATCCACTTTCCAATAGGTCATTGATTCACCCTGACCAACATGGTAATATTAAAGGCCACAGCCTGAGAGCTAGTACTTTTTATTTGGCCAAATTTATTGATGTGGTCATTACTGACAATATCCCTGCTGCCGCTATTCTATTGGATTTAAAAAAGGTGTTTAACCTTGTGAGCTGGGATTTTCTGTTTAAAATCCTGGAGAAGTTTAAGTTCCTCTCCATAGGAAGCTGGCCTGATGTATGTTGGGTACCTAAGGTACTTACACCATATACCAGGTTCAGGTATCCCCTGTTAGTGTAGTGTAGGCAGTGTCTAGAAGCCAGGCTCTCTAGAGGTAGCTGTGGATGAGCAGCCATGGCTTATTTAGGAGACATGCAAAGCTCATGCAATACCACTGTAGTCACTCAACATTTACACACATGAAAGAACACACTCAGTGTTACAAAAATAATGGTACTTTATTATGGTAACACAACACCAAAATTACTATAGAGGCAATACTGCCTTAGGTAAGTAATATACAACTTATATACACTAGTTGTCAGAATTAGGCATAAGAACAGTTAGAAAACAATGCAAATAGTGAAAAACAATAGAGAATAGTACACCTAGGGGGAACACAAACCATATACTAAAAACATGGAATGCGAGAATGCCACCCCTACCCAGGTAAGTGGAGTGTGTTAAGGGTTGCTGGGGGTACCAGGAAAGCATAAAGGTAAGTACTGCAACACTCCTAGCAACCAGGAAAGCAGGACTAAATTACTAGAATTTCCCCAGAACACCCACTTAGAAGAAAAGAAGAGAATTGCAAACCCCAGAGATGACTGCAAGAAACCAGTGGTGGATTCCTGAAGAGGAAGACCTGTAAAGAGAGGGGGCGAAGTCCATAAGACACAGAAGAGTCCAGTGTGGGCAGGAGCCCCTACCCACCAAGCTGAGGATTGTAGGAGTTGGTCAACAGTGCAGTAGGAAATTCAGCACTGCAGCCCTTGAGTCGGAGTCGAGTGCCTGGAGGATGCAGGTGATGTCCCATGCTGGAAAGAAGATTGCAGTTGGGTTTGCATGTCCGGATTCCACCAACAAGCCTTGACACAGGCAAAACTTGCAATTAGCTGAAAGTGGTGCTGCCGGGGACCAGCAGGGCCCAGGAGGAATCAACTCAGGAGGGGAAGTCAGAGGAGGCCCTCAGCATTGCAGAGAGTCCACAGAAGCACAGACACAGCACACACAGCATTCCCACAAGACATGGACACAGAAGGTGAAAATGGAGCCCATAAACCACTACGAAAAAGGATCCCTTGCTGCAAGAGAGGCACTCAGGGAGCTGTGCGTTGCAGGGAGGAGTGCTGGGGGCTGGAGCTGCATGAAGACTGAAAACCCCTTGGAAGAAGTGCCAAAAAGCCTTGGCAGCTGCAAAGGACATGGTGCACGGGGTACTGTCCTGCATGGGAAGGCAAGGGATTACCTTCACCCAAGTTGGACAGCTGGTAAAGAAGACCATCTGGTCCACTTCCAACCAACACCTGTGTTGCAGGATCCACGCAACTCAGCAGGAGAGGTAATCCACACAGCCAGTTGTCATTGCTGTTGGTGCCTGCAGATGTAGTGGAGTGACTCCTTCACTCCAAGGGAGATTCCTTCTTCTTTCCTGTGCAGACTGAAGATG
Source organism: Pleurodeles waltl (assembly GCF_031143425.1). Lineage (NCBI taxonomy): Eukaryota > Metazoa > Chordata > Amphibia > Caudata > Salamandridae > Pleurodeles > Pleurodeles waltl. The sequence continues at coordinate 333,983,705 of NC_090444.1, read as the reverse complement.
GGTTGTCCTCAGTGGATGCACGATTGGGGAAATGTTGCATAAGCTGGAAGGAGCCAGCGAAACAATGTTGCAGGCAAAGTCTTTGTCTTTGATGCAGATTGTTGGGTCCTGGAGAGTCCAGATGCAGTGTCTGTGGTCAGAAGTCAAAGTAAGGGATGCAGAGGAATCCTGCTGGAATCTTGCAAGCCGAATCTGAGGAACCACCCAAAAGAGAGTCCCTAAAAAGATCTGAAAAGGAGGTTGGTCACAGAGCTGGGTGATCACCTATCAGGAGGAGACTCTGACGTCAAATGCCTGGCCTGGCCACTCAGATACTCCCAGAGTTCCCTGCCAACCTTGGATTCAAAACGGCAAAACCCAGGGACCCTCTGGAGGAGCTTTGGGCACCACGCCTGGGGTGGTGATGAACAGGGGAGTAGTTACTTCCCTTTCCACTGTCCAGTTTCATCCCATAGCAGGGACTGGAGCTCCCTGAACCGGTGTAGACTAGTTTATGCATGGAGGGCACCAAATGTGCCCTTCAAAGCATACCAGTGGTTTAGGGAGGCTACCCATCCCAATCCATGTGACACAACTCTTTCCAAAGGAGAGGGTGTAACACCTCTCTCCCAAAGAAAATTCGTTGTTCTGCCTTCCTGGGCTTGAGCTGCTCAAGCAAGAGGAGAAAGAAACCTGTCTGTGAGGTGGCAGCAGCTGGGGCTGCCTGGAAATCCTCAGAAGGCTGTGGCAGCAATGCTGGGGGTCCTCTAAGGAGCCCCCAGAGTGCATGGAATCATACAACCAATACTTGCACAAGTATTGGGGTATGATTCCAACATGGTTGATACCAAACATGCCTAGGTACTGACTTACCATTATGTAGCTGGACATAGGCAGTGACCTATGTCCAATACACATGTAAAATGGCATCCCCGTACTCACAAAGTCCAGTAAAGTGGGTCTGGAGTTTGTGGGGGCACCTCTGCTAGTGCCCTCACACACAGATACCTGCTCCCTGCCCTTTGGGCTGAGGGGGCCTACCATGGGGGTGACCTATAGTGACCTGGTGCAGTGACCTATAGTGAATACAGGTGCATGCACCTGGTTTACGCAGGCAGGAATAATGGCAGGCCTACAGAACCGTTTGCATGGGCTCCCTATGGGTGGCAGGATAACTTCTGCAGCCCCTAGGGATCGCCTGGAACCCCAATGCCCTGGGCACCTAGGTACCATATACTAAGGGCTTACATGGGGCACAGTATACCAATTGTGGGATGAAATGTTACCAGCAAGCAAAAGTAAATGAGAGGGCATAATCACTGGGGTCCTGGTTAGCAGGATCCCAGTGAATACAGTCAAACACACCGACGAACAGGCCAAAAAGTGGGGGTAACCAAGATAGAAAGAGGCTACTATCACATCCTCCCAACTCACAGGGCTGATAGCCAGAATGTATGAGAACGTCATCTCAAATAATAATAAATAACTCAAGTGCTGGGATGGGGTTTTCGAGTAGGGGGACCCCTATTCCCAACCTTATTCACCCTGTTTATAGAGCCCATAGCTCAATGTATTTGGTTCCATAATGGTATCCGCACCCCATTCCCAGGTACTGCAATAATAAAATGCTGATGTGGCTCTGAATTTGCTTCCTGGAAAGCAGAACATTGAGACAGCGTTGCAAACGATCCAGAGGTACACAAGATTAGGGGCAGGCAATAAAATTAACTAACCCAAGACTCAGGGGGTCATTCTGACTTCGGCGGGCGGCGGAGGCCGCCTGCCAAAGTTACCCCGACAGGATACCGCAGCGCGGTCAAAAGACTGCCGCGGTAATTCTGAGTTTTCCGCTGGGCCGGCGGGTGACCGCCAGAAGGCCGTCCGCCCGCCCAGCGGGAAACCCCCTTCCACGAGGATGCCGGCTCCAAATGGAGCCGGCGGAGTGGAAAGGGTGCGACGGGTGCAGTTGCACCCGTCGCGATTTTCAGTGTCTGCTATGCAGACACTGAAAATCTTTGTGGGGCCCTGTTAGGGGGCCCCTGCAGTGCCCATGCCATTGGCATGGGCACTGCAGGGGCCCCCAGGGGCCCCACGACATCCGTTCCCGCCAGCAAGGTTCTGGCGGTCAAAACCGCCAGAACCAGGCTGGCGGGAAGGGGGTCGGAATCCCCATGGCGGCGCTGCCTCCAGCGCCGCCATGGAGGATTCCTCAGGCCAGGGGAAAACCGGCAAAACCGGCGGAAAACCGCCGGTTTCCCTTTTCTGACCGCGGCTTTACCGCCGCGGTCAGAATTGGCCTGGATGCACCGCCAGCCTGTTGGCGGTGCATCCGCGGTCCCCGGCCCTGGCGGTCTATGACCGCCAGGGTCGGAATGACCCCCTCAGTCTTTGTTGTTTAATACCTCTGTGGAGGTCAGGTGTAAATACAGAGATATCTTGGGATATTTTACTCGAATTCTGTCTTGAACAGTAATTTTGCCCCACTTTTAACCAAAATACATTATCTCTTTCCCCTCTGGAATTCCCTCTCTATTTTTTCGTTCAGACAGATATCTTTAATAAAGTTGTTGATTCTTCCTCTCATATTATTTCTCTTAAGAAGTGCCCCAAGTAGCTTGGAAGCAGGGTTTTTTCGTAAGTTGGAGAGTAGTTTCTCAACATTAATTTGTGGTAATAAATCCTCCAGGGTCAGCTAATTGATACAGGTGCTTGTGCCCAGGGATCTCCCCTGAAACACATGGCTGCTGCGATTAAATGTGCGAGCACAAGATACTGAGGCCGTGTAATACTAAAGCCATCCCAGACCTCTCTCATCTATTTACATCGACTCCCTAACCCTTCAGCTCACTCAATGCAGCTTCCTACTTCCTCCCTTTGGGCCGCTTTTCCACTTTCTTTTCCTCCATCTTTCCCATTTGTGTCTTTTGCTCGCAGTAATTGCCTGATGCAGAAAAATACGCCCTGGCTCCCAAAAACAAGTGCTGGTGCCTCCCACCGGCAATCACTGGCTCAAATTAAGCAATGGTTACGCTGCTTCGCTATGCAGGAGTCTCAGTTTGATTACTCTTTGATTTTACATATGCTTGGCCGCTGCAGTATTGGCGGCTTGTCGTGCGCTATACATAAACCCAAAATACAGAAGAAAGTGAGTATTAGGCCCTGTATTGCTTTGAAGTGACATTGTTTTTTGCGAATTTGAAATACCTGTGATTCATGCAGAAACTATCTTGGTGTGTTGTCCCCATCTTTCTCCTTGTCTCTTGCCATCTGTCATTAAGAATTGGGCAAAGATCTATAATTTTAGGATTGGAGAATTCCTGATTCCGGATAGAAGAAAGTTGGTGGTAGATATCTGTTCTGGGAATACCTTGCAGATAGTTTCATTTAGCTTTTATTATGGATAAATGGTCTCTGTTCTAAATAGCCTCTCTTTATATGAGTTTTACAGTTCGACCGGGTTGGTCGGGAAACCGTTTAGACCTGAGAAAGCGATTGACTCTCTGGGTTTTTGGTATAGGGAACTTCGGCCTGACAGCTGATTAGTTTACCTCTAACTTTCACAGAATTATATTTTCTAATGCTTAGATGCTCTATTATACCCCAAAAAGGCTCAACAAAATGTTTCGCACCCACACCAGAACAAGCCCCGGGAGTAATGGAGTGACATTCTGGGGGCACACGTTTATGACTTGTAAGGCCATTTCTGAATTTTGGTCACAGATTTTTTAGCACATTGCTCTTAAGGTTGGTTATGAGGTTAAACCCTCAGCCAGTAACATCTTGTTTGGCCTCACTATCCTTTCACAGATGGGGAAACAAGGTGCTAAATTTATTTTTATTTCAATTTTTGATGCCCGTTCTATTTTTACCAGCCTTTGGAAGTTCTCTATTTGAGGAGTGGTGGGAGATTTTTACTTAGGTCGGCATTTGGTACTTCGCTAGCTGAGTTGTAATGATACTGTATTAGCACTGTCACTTTATTGTTGAACATCTGGTCAGGTGGAAAGGGAAGCTGCACTTTCTTAACTGTCCTCACTGGCACTTTATGTTGTTAGATGTTTGGCATAGGCTAGGCCTCTCCCGCACGGTTGCCTCATTGTTACCTTTGTGCTTTTGCCCGCTTACTTCTATACTGTAGCTAGTTTAGGGAGGCACTGTCACTTTATCTATTGTTGGTTGCATGTTAGTGCTGTTGCTAACAACTGTATATTTAGTAATTTCACCTCCCATCGTGGTGGATGAGGGAATTTGAACTCTATTTGTATTGCTATGTATTCTTATGAATTAGTCGGAATCTATTTATATAGCTCTATGATGAGATGAGGTATTAAGGGGCATATTTATACTCCGTTTGCGCCAAATTTGCGTTGTTTTTTTCGACGCAAATTCGACGCAAAACTAACTCCATATTTATACTTTGGCGTTAGACGCGTCTAGCGCCAAAGTTCATGGAGTTAGCGTCATTTTTTTGCGTGAACACCTTCCTTGCGTTAATGATATGCAAGGTAGGCGTTCCCGTCTTAAAAAATGACTCCCAGGCATGTGCGTGGTATTTATACTCCCGGACAAAAATCACGCCCGGGAGTGGGCGGGGCAAAACCCCCCGCATTTGCACCTCTTTTTAACGCCTGGGTCAGGGCAGGCGTTAAGGGACCTGTGGGCTCAGAATGAGCCCAGAGGTGCCCTCCCCTGCCCCCAGGGACACCCCCTGCCACCCTTGCCCACCCCAGGAGGACACCCAAGGATGGAGGGACCCATCCCAGGGAAGAAAAGGTAAGTTGTGGTAAGTATTTTTTTTAATATTATTTTGTGGCATAGGGGGGCCTGATTTGTGCCCCCCTACATGCCACTATGCCCAATGACCATGCCCAGGGGACATAAGTCACCTGGGCATGGCCATTGGGCAAGGGGGCATCACTCCTGTCTTTGCTAAGACAGGAGTCATGTTAATGGCGTCTGGGCGCCCCAAAAAAATGGCGCAAATCGGGTTAAGACGATTTTTTTGCCTCAGCCTGACTTGCCCCATTTTGGGACGCCCAAACGCCATTTTTCCCTACGCCCGCGCTGCCTGGTGTATGTCGGTTAGCGCAGTTTTGCGTCAAAAAGTATAAATATGGCCCTAAGTTTGCAATTAATGGTATTTATTATTACAGACAGTGTGAGACGAATGTGCGGGGATGGGGAACATTTGTCTTTTGTACTGCATTCCAACCAATAAATACAAATGTTTAAAAAAATTGGGGTGGGTGAAAGAATAAAGCAGTGAGAAATGAAATACAAGGTAAAGATAATACAAAATGGGGCAGAAAGTAAAAAGAAAGCAGTGAGAAGGAGTGAAAGTGAAGCACCAGGCTCGCAAAAAAAAGGGTTCAGGGGGATGGGAAAACAATGAGAAGGAGGGAAAGTGAAGGAACAGGCAAGCACAAAAATAGGGTTCAGGGGTATGGGAAACACAGTGAGAAGGAGGGAAAGTCATGTCTTGTGAATTTAGTATGGGATATTTTGTCATGCTAAATATGTTGGAACTTGATTCATGCCAGTAATATGTATCAGGTTAGTTTCCTAGAACATTTTAGTGTTGTGAAGTATTAGCATATGAGATATTGTCGTGCAATGTTTAAGGATAAAAAATATTCCATTGAGTACTTTTTTTAGTGGTGTGCTCCGTGTTTCTTTTTGTAATTTTTAAAATTATTGGTGAATTGGTCGTGAAAAGTAGAATTACATAAATTATTGAGTCGTGAATGTTCGTGAATTGGGCTAAACTAAACACTTCTGAAAAGTAGACAACATTCCGCAAAGGGTGATTTGTGTAGATCCTTCAAGGTTTTCCTACAGAAAGTAACAGATGAAATGAAAAAATATATTTAATTGAGTTGTAAAAAACAAACATTTCTGTGTACGTTGTCTTTTGTAACTTTTTCCATCTATGGCAAATGTTATAAAGCAATATATCATTACGTCTGCTGGACCTTTCTGATTGCGGGGATATATAGGCTTTGTAGTTTCATCAAGAGCCCAAGGTACCCAGAGCCAATAAATCAGCTGCACCTTGCAATGAATTTTCATTGTATACCGGGTGAACAGCAATTTCTTTGGTAAAATATAAAGATTGAAAAATAGGAATCAAGGAAACCTATTTATTTCCAAAATGGGCACAAGACAAGGCATTCAGAAGAAGTGGTTATTTGCACATCTCTGAGTTCGGGGTCCCCATACTAGCACATGAATTGCCACTTGCCAGGCCCAAACCTTCCCTTTTTGTACATGTAAGGCACCCCTAAGGTAGGCCCTACATAGCCCCATGGGCAGGGTGCAGTGTATGTTAAAAGTGGTACATGTACTGGTGTGTTTTACACATCCTAACAGTGAAATAGTACCAAATTCAGTTTTTACTGTTACAAGGACTGTCTTTCTTATAGGTTACCATGTGGGCTGCCTTTAAATAACTTGTAAGTGACATTTCCCTTTAGGAGCAGATGGTGATGTGGAGTTTGGTGTATATGAACTCACAATTTAAAAATACATCCTTTGGTAAAATTGTTTGTTAAATTGTCAATTTGAAAATGCCACTTTTAGAAAGGGGGTATTTTCTTGCTTAAACCATTCTGTGATTCTGCCTACTTATGTATTCCCTGACTGGGTAAGACTGACAGTTGGGCTGTTTGTGAGTCTCCACTAGCCAGTGACACAAAGGGAGCTGGGGTGTAGCCTGCATTTCCTGATCAGCCATCAGGGCTAGGGTGGAGGGAGGAGTGGTCACTTACACCTGAATGGGCTGTGCCTGCCCTCACACAATGCACTCTCCAACCCCCTGGTGTGTCTGGGGCCATGCCTGGGCAAGGCAGAATCTTGTGAACAACAGAGACTTTCCTTTGAAGTTTGCCTACATCAATGGCAGGTAAGGGTAAAAGCAGTGGACCCAAAACCCCAGATTTTCAGATTACTTCTGGATTCAAAAGGAAACTCTGCCAAGGAGAAGAGCTGAAGAGCTGGAGGAAGAGTACTGCCCCTTTGCCTGTGATGTGCTTTTCTGGGTTGGCATGCAGTTGCTGCTTCTGCCTGAAAGAGAACAAAGACTGGATTTAGTGGAACATTCCTGCTTGTGAAGAATCTCCAAGAGCTTGGACTGAGCTTATCTCCTCTTTTGAAGTCACAGGGCATCAAAGACTTCCTCTGCCAGCACCTGGACTCTTTGCTGAGACTCCTGCAACCTGGTTGTTAAAAATGATGCACTACCCGCCTCATGGCTGAAATCGACACACAACCTGCATTGCGGCTGGGAAATCGTTGCATCACCTGCATTGCAGCTGGAGAAATGACACAACACCAACTTGCGGCTGCTGAAAACGATGCAAACCCCATGCAGCGTGGTTTTCCCTCACCACACAGCTGGATTTCTCATGCAACATCGCTGGCCATCAAAATCATAATGAACCTGCACAGATCTGAGGTGCCCCCTCCAGAAATCGATTAATCGCTTTCTTAAGGGAGAAAAAAACCAAGCATCGCCTACCCGACTGGAGAAGAAACAACGCGCAGCCTCAGTTACGATTAAGGAATCAATGCACCACTGACTTTTCCAACTCCTGCTCGCCTGTGAATCTTAATCTTTGATGCAAACCTGGTACTTTGTGTAAAAACGTTTCCATTGTTTTCTTTGGAGTAAGACTCTTTTTATTTTGAAAAAATCATATCTTGATTTGTGTATGCCAGATCTTTGTTGTTCTGGTCTTGTTTGATTTAGATTAATATTGCCTATTTTTCTAAACTGCTGTGGTGTCCATTTTGTAGTTTTTTCACTGTATAACTGTGTGTTGGTACATATAATTTACACATTGCCTTTGATATAAGCCTTTCTGCTTGTGCCAAGCTACCAAGGGGGTGAGCTGGGGTTAGTGTATATCTCCACTGCCCTGACTAGAGTGAAGTCCCTTCTTGGATAGAGTGCAAACTGACTGTCAACCAGAGAAACCATTTCTAACAGTAGGCCTAGGGCCCGTGACAAGAAATGCCCTAAAACACAATGGGGGTCATTAGGACCTTGGCGGGCGGCTACTGCCGCCCGCCAAGCGGTAACCGCCGTGCGGCCGCACTCACGCGGCCCCCATTATTACATTCCCGCTGGGCCGGCGGGCGCAAACCAAGTTTGCCCCCGCCGGCCCAGCGGGAATGAGGCCGCAACATAGGAGCCGGCTCCTAATGGAGCCGGCGGTGTTGCGGCCGTGCGACGGGTGCAGTTGCACCCATCGTGCTTTTCACTGTCTTCTATGCAGACAGTGAAAAGCTGGCCGGGGCCCTGTTAGGGGGCCCCTGCACTGCCCATGCCAGTGGCATGGGCAGTGCAGGGGCTCCCAGCGGCCCCAGGACACCCCTTACCGCCAGCCTCTTCCTGGCGGTGTAAACCGCCAGAAACAGGCTGGCGGTAGGGGGGTCATAATCCCCAGGGCAGCGCTGCTTGCAGCGCTGCCCTGGCGGATTATCACTGCCAGGGCTAAAACGTCAGTAAACCGCCGGCCCCGGCGGTGCGACCGCGGCACTACCACCGCGGTCGTAATAAGGGCCTCCATACCGCCAGCCTGTTGGCGGTACGGACACCACATTACCCCTGGCGGTCTCTGACCGCCAGGGTCGAAATGACCACCAATGTGGATATATCACATTTTTCTAATGAAAACAGATGTGTTTTGTGCAAAGTGCCTAGCTGTGGATTTTGGCCTGTAGCTCAGTAGGAACTTAGGGAAAAATTCCAAACCCACACATTTTTCAAAACTAGACATCAAAGGGAATCCACAAAGTGGAGACTTGTGGGGCTCTCACCAGGTACTGTCACCCAAAATCCTTTGCAGACTTCAAAATTTGTCTAAAAAAACACTTTTTCCTCAAATTTCAATGATGCAAAGATATGGAATTGGATGGGAGCCACAAACTTCCTTCCACCCAGTATTTGCCTAAGTCTCCTGATAAAAATGTTACTTCTCTTGTGTGGGTAGGTCTAGTGCCCGCAACAGGAAATGCCCCAAAACATAACATGGACACCATATTTTTCTAGTGAAAATGGACATGTTTTTGCAAAGTGCCTAGCTGTGGATTTGGGCCTCTAGCTCAATCGGCACATAAGGAAACTTCACAAACCTATACATTTTTTAAAACTAGACACCTAGGAGAATCCAGAATGGGGTGATTTGTGGGGCTCTCATCAGGTTATGTCACCCAGAATCCTTTGCTAACCTCACAATCTTTCTAAAAACACCTTTTCTTCAAATTTCAATGATGGAAAGTTCTGGAATCAGGGAGGAGCCACAAACTTCCTTAAACTCAGCATTTCCCCAAGTCTACCAATAAAAATGGTACCTCACTTGTGTGGGTAGGCCTAGTGCCCGAGATAGGAAATGCCCCAAAACACAATGTGGGCGCATCACATTTTTCTAAGGAAAAAGGACATGTTTTTTTAAAAGTGCCTAGCTGTGGATTTGGCCTCTAGCTCAGCCAGCACCTAGAGAATCCTACCAAACCTATTCATTTTTAAAGACTAGTCACCATGTTCGGTCACCCAGAATCCTTTGCAAACCTCAAAATGTGTCTAGAAAAACACTTTTTCCTCAACTTTCGGTGCTGCAAAGTTCTGGAATCGGAGGGGAGTCACAAACCTCTTCTAGCATTCCCCCAAGCATCCCAAAAAAAATAGTACCTCACTTGTGCGGGTAGGCTTAATGCCCACAACAGGAAATGCCCCTAAACATGACATGGACACATAACATTTTTTATTAATGAAAACAGATGCGTTTTTTAAAAACTGCCTCGCTGTGGATCTCGGCCTCTAGCTCAGCCAGCACCTATGTAAATCTATCAAACCTATGCATTTTTGCCAACTAGGCACCTAGAGGAATATAAGATGGGTTAAATTGTGGGGTTCTTACTGGGTTCTGTCACCCAGAATCCTTTGCAAACCTCAAAATTTGTCCAAAAACACTTTCCTTCACATTTCAGAGATGCAAAGTTCTGGAATCCGTGGGGAGCCACAAACTTCCTTCCACCCAGCATTCCCCCAAGTCTACTGATAAAAATGGTACCTCACTTGTGTGGGTAAGCTTAGTGCACACAACAGGAAACATCCCAAAACTCAATGTGGACACATCACATTTTGCGTAGCTGTGGATTTTGGCCTCTAACTCAGCATGCACTTAGAAAAACCAACCAAACTCAAACATTTTTCAAAACTAGACACCTAGCAGAATCCAGAATGCGGTAATTTGTGGGGCTCTGACCCGGTTCGGCTACCCAGAATTCTTTGCAAACCTCTAAATTTTTCTCAGATTTTAGTGATGCAAATTTCTGGAATATGAAGGGAGACACAAACTCCCTTCTATCCAGTATTCCCCTAAGTCTTCTGATAAAAATGGTACCTCACTTCTGTGGGTAGGCTTAGTGCCTGTGACATGAAATGCCCGAAAATGGATTGGGGACACATCAAAATGATCTATTACAAAACTACCTGTTTTTGCAAGGTGGGAATAACTGCGTTTTTGGTCCTGCGCGCAATGGTCATCTAGGGAAAGCTATCTAACCCAGACATTTTTGATAACGAGACACCCTGTGGAGTCCTGGAAGTTGTGGTTAATATCTCCTTGGTTCTGTGCTTAAAATCATGCCAGTGTTGTGACAGCTGTCAATGTGCCCTGTTCACTTAACCACTATTGACTTCTCTGGTATAGACTGTCATTATCTCAACTTCTACCTATGGTCAATTTGGACACCTCTTCACTCATGCAACTTCTCCTACCCATGTCTCATTACATGTTCCTCACCCCTGGACTCTGAATGTACAACAACTGGCTCAGGATCTCCCATGGGGTCTGTATGAGGACATTGCATTGCTTTGGAAAATACACTTGCACATGTAAATAAGTCTCCATATACACATGTATCATGTCAACTTTTAATGTGATCCATAAATTTATCTAAAGGTATGCTGTCAATGAGAACAGAACCTAATTACATGTGGGGCTTACTGTCAGATACAGTGCCTCACATTAAGGGGCATATTTATACTCCATTTGCACTGAAGTTGCATAATTTTTTTTAATGCAAATTTGGTGCAAAACTAACTCCATATTTATATTTTGACATTAGACCCATCTAACCTCAAAATAGTGGCATTTGCACCATTTTTTAGATGAGTGAACGTACCTTGCGTTAATGAGATGCAAGGTAGGTGTTCCCATCTAAAATATGGTGCTTTCCCAATAGCTCCATAATCATCCCCCGTGCTAAAATGACGCATGGGTGGCAGGAGGGGCTAAATAATGGTGCAAAGCTTGCTTTGCACCATTATTTCACACATGGGTCAGACCAGGCGTTAAAGGACCTGTGACCCATTTCCATGGTTAACCACCATGGAATGGGTCCTTAGGTGCCCTCCTCAAGCCCCAGGAACACCACCACTCACACCAGAGGCACAGTGGAGGATTGGGGACCCCATCCCAAGTAAGTAGGGTAAGTATAGGTAAGTACTATTTTTTTTTATTAAAGTGCCATTGGGCCCCCGCTTGGGGCCCCCTGCATGGCACAGGGTGCAATAGCTATGCCTATGGGTCACTGGTCGCCTGTGCTGGCCATTGGGGTGGTGGGCATGGCTTCATGACGTCTTTTCTAAGATCAGAAAAAGATGCTAGCCTTTTTAGAGTCATCTTTTTTTACTCTAACCAGCCTAACATCATTTTTTGGTGCAAAACTCCCTTCTCTCCTACCTCCAGCCCCACCCGACTAATGTAATTTTTATTTACGTTAGCCACCCTTTGCACTGGCCTCCGCCATTCCTTAAATATGGTGCCCAGCTGGTGCTCAGGAATGAAGATTTCTCGATGACAGTGGAAGTTCCATACTTACCTGTCAAAGATTCTGTAAACATACACAATGTGAATGTCAGGAACTGGGGATGCCAAATGTTTTGATTAGTTGATGGCATATTGTAGCCAATCTGACAGATCCTTGGTCATAGGGGATACACATAGTCATACATGTAAATCAATACAGAAAGCATACCCTGAGGCATTCTTCCAACTTGGCCAGTGCACACATGAGAACACCCAGACACTCAATCAATATGGAAACCTAATTGTCTAAAACCAACAGGATTTATTGAAACATTAAAACAGCACTGTATTAAAACCTAACCTAGATACTATCCTACACTAAACTATCCTACACTGACTTTTCTATACTTATTCCTACAACTGTCTATCCTAATCTAAACTCATCTTGAATATTTAATGCCACACAATAAACAATGTCCTCCCACCCCACCTTAGGAGACAAGATATAAATAGGACAACATAAACTAAGCCTACATATCTACTAAAATAACCTATTTCCTAAACAAATATTTTTTGTGATTGTATTTAAAGAGATTTTTGTTTTTTTTAATAAACATAGAACCGCATGCATAGCCCCCCAACCATCTCCCAAAACAAAAACAAAAAATACTAAAACCCACCCCGACTATGCTTACTCTATCCTACAACTCACCTAATCTATTTAAGTAACTTATCACTAACCACCTAAAACCCACTAAAACTGATAACAATATACAACGGGAGAAGAGAAGGAACTGGGAGAGTATGCATCAACATGTTTGGAGATTCTTCAGCTTTTTCTTAAAGAACCTCAACAACCTGTAATTCCTTGCCTTGTCTTTCTCTAGTTAGTCCAACCTTGCCATTATAGCTGCCATGCCCTTCCTCGTGTCCGCCTCAAAGTTTCAGGAAGTGGCTGCTGCATGTGGCTGTTCTGGTGTCTGAGTGCACATAGGTGCTGATGATGTTGAGGGGGTTAGACCAGTTGAGGCCGTCCTGACTCCAGATGTTGTGCCCGATGTGCCCTGCACAGTTGGGGCCTGTTTTGGAGGTCCCCCATTTTGAAAGGCAAGCCAAGCCCGAATATATTTCATGCCCAGAGGTAAGTGGGCTACTGCCTTCTTGAGCAACATTTATGTCATCATATTAGTGAGGGGCAAGTGGCCCAACAAGTCCCAAATCCCTGTGCCATAGTCACAAAGAGGCCCAATCTATGCATTCCATCACTTTGACAGCCCTTGCCTTACCTCAAGCTTTGAGCAGCCATGATGGATGTAAGGTGGGGTTCACCTGGTAGGGGGACAGAAACAATTGGCACTGGGAAGTCTAAGGAATGCCAATGTATCAATCATGTGCCCTTGGGTTAACACCTTCTCAGAGCAGTTTTTGCAAGGGGGCAACTCATTGCTTACAATGTGCCCCTTTGTACAGTTCAGGCTTAATTCCTGATAGCAATGGGGTCTCTGGTTGGCAGTCAGTTTTCACTCCGTCCAAGTAGGGACCCCCACTCTAGTCAGGGCAATGGAGATAGACACTTGAGATAACCACTGCTCACGCCCTTGGTAGCTTGGCACAAGCAGCCAGGCTTATCTCAAAGACAATGTGTAAAGAATTTGTACCAACACACATAGTAATACAAAATGGACACCACACCAGTTAAGAAAAATAGGTAATATTTATCTAAATAAAACAAGACCAAAAATGGCAAACAATCAACATACACAAATCAGGATAGAACTTTTCAAATTAAAAAGAGTCTTACTCCACAGAAAACAATAGAAACGCTGATTTTATACAAAGTACCTGGTTTGCGTAAAACAAATAAATCCGCACGGATGAGCGTGTGTCGGAAAAGTCAGCTATGCGTTGATTCCTTACTCGCAAGTGAGGCCGTGTGTAGTTTCTTCTCCGGTTGGGTAGGAAATGCATTGTTTTTCTTTCCCGCAAGATAGCGATGTGTCGAATATCAGAAGGGACACCTAGAATCCACGCAGGCTTGCGTTGATTTCTGACGTCAGCATTGATGCGTGAGAAATCCAGGTGCACAGTGTTGAAACACCGCGCTGCGTGTGGTTCGCATCATAATCAGCAGTGCTGATGTGTCAATCTCTGAGTTGCGATGCAGGTGGAAAGTCAATTTCAGCTGTAAGGCGGGCGGTGCGTAATTTTTCAGCTGCATTTTATGTGCTGCATCAAAATGTTCCCCTCACGTGTCCTGTGTGTGGATATCAGTCCTTGTTCTGCCAACCTCACCTCTCAAGGACCCAGGGACTGGATAGGGCACCGCTTGGCAGGGCAGGAGTCTCACCAGAGAGTCCAGGTGCTGGCAGAGGAAGTCTTTGATGGCCCTGAGACTTCAAAACAGGAGGCAAATTCAGTTCTAGCCCTTGGAGATTCTGCACAAGCAGGAATATACCACAAAGTCCAGCCTTTGTCCTCTTTCAGGCAGAAGCAGAAACTGCAGGCCAACCCACCAAAGCACAGTCACCGGAAAAGGGGCAGTACACCTCCTCCAGCTCTTCAGTTCTTCTCCTTGGCAGAGGTTCCTCTTGGTTCCAGAAATAAACTAAATATCTGGTTTTTGGATCCACTACTCATACCCTTTTCTGCCTTTGAAGTAGGCAAACTTCAAAGGAAAGTCTCTCTTGTTCACAAGATCCTGCTTAGTCCAGACCTGGCCTGAGGCACACACCAGGGGGTTGGAAACTGCATTGTGTGAGGGCAGGCATATCCCAATCAGGTGTAAGTGACCACTCCTCCCTCTACTCTAGCTCAGATGGCTCATCAGGATATGTAGGCGACACCCAGGTCCCCCTTTATGTCACTACCCAGAGGAGATTCACAAACAGCCCAACTGTCAGTCTGACCCACACAGGGAATACACAAGCAAGTAGAGTCACAGAATGGTTTAAGTAAGAAAATGCCCACATTCTAAAAGTGCCATTTTCCAACAGACAATTTAAAAAACAACTTTACCAAAAGATGTGTTATTAAATTGTGAGTTCAGCAACCCCAAACTCTACATCTCTCTCAGAAATTGCACTTTAAGGATATTTAAAGGCAGCCCCAATGTTAATCTATGAGAGAGATAGGCCTTGGAGAAGTGAAAACTGAATTTGGCAGTATTTCACTGTCAGGACATGTGAAACACATCAGTACATGAGCTCCTGTAACATACACTGAACCCTACACATGGGGCTACCTAGGGCATACAATAGGGGTGCCTTACATATGTAAAAAGGGAGGATTTGGGCCTGGCAAGTGGGTACACTTGTCAGGTTGCATTGGTAGGTTAAAACTGCTCACACATACACTGCACTGGCAGGTCTGAGACATGTTTACAGGGCTACTCATCTGGGGGCACAACCAGTGCTGTAGGCCCACCGGTAGCATCTGATTTGCAGTCCATGGGCACCTATAGTACACTTTACTAGGGACTTACTAATATATTAAATATGCCAGTCATGGAAAAGCCAATTACACATACAATTTACACAGGGAGCACTTGCACTTTAGCACTGGTCAACAGTGGTAAAGTGCCACAGTATCAAAAACAGCAAAAACAGAGTCCAGCACAAAGTCAATACATGGAAAGCAGAGGCAAAAAAAACGGTTGAGACCACGCCAAAGATGCCAGGTCTAACACGTGCCCCCCCCCAGATGAAAGTGGGGAGTACTACCTAACCTCATGGGAGTTCTCATCACTAAGGCGGAAGAATTTGGACAGACCATCAGCATTGGCGTGTTCTGTTCCAGGGCAGTGTTCCACTATAAAGTTCATCCCCTGTAGGAAAATTCACCACCTCAACAGTTCTGGATTCATACCCTTCATCTGCACTAACCATCCGAGGGGATAATGGTGGGTCTGAACCCAGAAATGAGTCCCAGACAAGTAGGGTCTTAGCTTCTTCAGTGCCCAGACCACAGCAAAAGCTTCACGCTCAATTGCACTCCACCTATGTTCCCTGGGAGGTAACCTCCTACTGATGAAGGCTGCAGGTTGATCTAGGCCTTCTTCTTTCAGCTGGGACAACACTGCTCCTTTGTTATGCTCTGAAGCATCAGAATGCATGACAAATTGTTGAGAGAAGTCAGGTGCCTTCAGCATGGGCACCATGCACATGGCTGCCTTCAGGGCATCAAAAGCTGTCTAACAAGACTCAGTCCAGATCACTGTCTTTTGCTTTTTGGAAGTTAACTCTGTTAAGGGAGCAACAATGGTGCCATAACCCTTAGCAAACCTTCTGTAGTCTCCTGTGAGACCTAGAAAGGCTCTCTCCTCAGTCTGGGTCATGGGAGACTCCCAAGCCAGAATGGTATCAATCTTGGTTGTAGGGGCCACTCTCCACCTGTTGTCCTGTCCCAAGTACACCACAGAACCCAGCCCTATTTGGCACTTGCTTGCATTAATAATGAGGCCTGCCTTCTTCAGAGCCTCTAACACTTTGCAGTGATGCTGCAAGTGTTCCTCCCAAGTGGAGCTGAACACAACAATTTCGTCCAGGTACGCTGCACTGAAATCATCCATTCCAGCCAACACATGATGAACCAGCCTCTGAAAGGTGGTAGGGGCATTCTTCATCCCAAAGGGCATCACCCTTAACTGGTAGTGCCCATTTGGGTTAGAAAATGGAGACCTCTCCTTAGCGCCCTCAGTCAGAGCCCTCTGACAATACCTAGACTTTAAGTCAAACGTACTGAGATATTTAGCAGCCCCTAACCAATTGTTTTGCTTTCCTTCTCTTATCTTATGACCGAGCTGACAAAACTTCTCTGGAATGCACTTCTTAGTTTTAAGAAGACATTTATTGTTATTATTACTTCACCACAAGGTTCCTGAAAGACAAAATTAGTAGGTTGGAAGCACACATATAAAAGTAGCCGCATCAATGAAAGCAAAATATATCAAAGTAATTTTCAGTTGCAATGTACGCAGCAAATACATGTGATTATATTATAGCATAACTTCAAAGCAAAGCATAAAAGTCAAAATTGCATCACCGTAGGGCCTACCACTCCGCTTCAATCTTTCTAAGGGCTGCAAGTTGATGACTCCGGTTCAACTGCGAGAAACAGATTTTCCACCCAAACGGGAGACAGGCAACTGACGTCCGTTCCTGTCTGAAGTCAAGATCTTTTTCCTCTTGCTGCTGCCCAGGGCCATCGTTCAAGCTCAGTGTGGAAACCGAATGAACTTGGAGTGTGGCCAGTTCTCCAAACTTCACTCGTTCCCAGACTGGATTGAGAGGTAAACACTAAATCTACGCTCTCTTATCAGCTAGGGTTTGGTGTGAAAAACACAGCTTGGTCAACCATGTGGAAAAACACAGTTTGGAAAAACACAGCTCATCTGCAATGTCTCAACTGCAAGGTCTAACTCCACGTTAAAGCCATGTCTAATGCCATGTTAAAGCCAATAGACAGCTAAACTGAATACAGAATGTAATGGCTAATGCCATGTTAAAGCCAATAGGCAGCTAACCTAAATACCAAATGTAATGTCTAATGCCACGTTAAAGCCAATAGGCAGCTAAACTGAATACAGAATGTAATGGTTAATGCCATGTTAAAGCCAATAGGCAGCTAAACTGAATAATGTGCTACTGGTGAACATTGAGCAACTAATATGCGCAGTGGTGAAACACAAAGTCATGGGTCAAACACAATTAATAGCAGAACACACCACCACATGACCAATGAAGTTTTGTTTACATACCTCTTATTTCAAACAAAAACAAAAAAACAAAAACATCAACAAATAAAACATTATAAGCAAATCAGATTTGAATGATAAAAGCAATTGCTGTAAAGCAATGGAAGTGGATTAACATATTGATCTCATAACCTTTCACATTAGATACATCTACAATGAAAAGATTGAAGCTTATATACTGTGATTGGGATAATAGTGTCTCTAAAATAGCAAGTTGATGTAGCATGAGTTCTACTCATGTAAAGGTACACGGTCCACCTGAAAAGTTTGCTGGAATGTAAGCGAAAGTCAGAGTTCCACATGAAAAAAATCAAACAGTTAACTGGTAAGGTTGCTTACTTCCAGTGGAAGAATGTAATCAAACAAGTTGACAAACTTTATATTGATCCAATGTAGAACTTGAACTGCAGGCGCCAGTTGCGCAAAATGGATCCGTGGGGTTTGTGCTTTAATCAATCAGGTTCAGGTTGGGGGTTCGGTCCCTCCCCCGACCCCACATGCACACACCCGAAGGGAGACCACAGAGCACACTCATGGTCAGTGGCGAGTCATGGTAGGATCTGCAAAAGAAAAAAGTATGACTTTTCTTGCAAATAACATTTGTCATCTGAAATGTGCCCTCCTTTCTCTTTTCCTTGTTTTATAATCTTGGGGCCCTTTGTTATAAATTCTGCTGGTTCGGGAGGGTCACTTGGAGCTTTAACCCACACCTTAGCACTGAGGTTTTTATCTGCTGCACCACAGCTTCCCTTTCCTTGCACTGTCAGAAGGGATAGGGCAGACTCCTTCTTTGCCAAACCTCCATTCACTGCACTTGTGACAAGTTGGGCAATTCTGTCTCCAATCTATATGAATGAATCAGAGTATCTTCTAGTTATCAGCATCATTTTGATTTCGATTTTGTAATCTGCAGCAATCACTCCCCCTAAAACCTTATCAATTTGCCATATCTGTCCTGGTAACTTTCCTCCCCCAAACTGATCTTTGACTGTTTGTGGGACAGATTTCTGTTGTGCGTGCTGACAAATAGGACATTGCAAAATCACAGTTTTTATCAAATCTAGGGGAATGTTAATCTCTCTAATCTCTGCCCACCTGTAAGTGGCATTTTCTCCCAGATGTCCACTTTTCTGGTGCATCCACTTAGCCATCCCCACTAAGTCATAATTCTGGGTAGACACTTCTGTTTCTGAATTTTTCTCCTTAACATCTGCAAGGGAATTGAACCAGTTATGTACAAGTCATGTGGAAAACCAAATGGCTAAACCATTGGCAGTGAACCAAAAATCAGTGTAAAAATGACACGTCTCAAGCAGCTCCTGCTTTAAATTCTGACACACATTGTACAACTCTGTTCCTTCTCCTGTGGTAGACAACAACTTTTCAGTCAATGAATCATTAGTCAAACAAACATTCTTTTTATCCTCAGGGGACACAAATTCAAATGGTGCGCTCAATTTCACTGGTGACTCTTTTACCTGTGGTACTCCCTGCACTCTCTCCTCATCCTGAAAAGGGGCTTGTGACACCTGTTCATGTAGGGCTGCAGTGACTCTAGCCCTGTCTTGCATGTACCAGATCCAGTGTATGATACTAGCCTTCTGTGCCTGTCCTATACTGTGAGATTTAGGTGAACTCATCACCCACTGCATTCTTGATATTTCAGGTTTCAGAATTACATTATCATTTAATGTCATTTGCTCAGTATTCACTAGAGCCCATTAACAAGTCAAAAGCTTAATCCAAAGTTCCAGGGGCACTTTTGTCTTCCCCTGATTCTGATTTACATGTAAATCAGTGTTTCCCTCTTGCACTGCGCAGAAACCTAAAGTCTGAATTATTTCATTTGCCAAATCAAAAGCGAGCAGCTGCTCATGTTTTTCCCTAGTTACTTTGTACCAAAGTGTTAAGATTTCACTCAGATGAGGGCTATACTGTTTTCAAAAATCAAACAAGCTTATGAAACTCGGTGTCTCTTGCTTAGTGCAAATAGTAAGAAACTGTAACATCTTTTGTTTTGCTTGTGACAACATCTGTCTATTTTCTGGGTTCCACTGAATTCCCAGTACCTGCACATTTTGTGATGGTACTTCTGCCTTGTCTGAATTAATTTTAAACATCGTACTTTGAAAAAGCGGTCTGAAAATAACATTCTTAACTGTGTTCTCAGTGTAATCTGTTAAGGAATGCACTTCACCTACCAACAACCGTGGGCTGTTATGTAAATCTACGCTCTTCTCAAGAGGCTCACAGTTTTTAACCTTCTCATTACTGGAATGGAAAAAGCCAGATTCTACTACAATAGTTTTATAGATTTCAACATTATCTTACAATAATGTGTTCTGGATAATTTGCTCACGTAAATTCTTATTTTCATGTTCTAACTGCCTACATCTCTCCTGCATTTTTCTGTAAGCAGACAACAGTATCCAAACCCTTCTGTCAAGAACAAAAGGAACATTGTTTCTTTCAAAAGGTATTTTTAATAAATATGAATCAAAGTACTCATCCCAAGACTCACAAAGTCCTGATAAATAAGAAAACATGTTTCTCACAGCACCATAAGGCAGTTTAACTTCAGATGCATTTTTAAACATGGTCTGCCATGCTTCTTTAATTCTCTAAACAACAAAAAACAATTACACTTTTAAATAGTGCACTTCTAATCTCTAACTCCGACTCCCAGGCTGCCGATTAATGCCAAAATGTTTTGTTTTCCTTCTCTTATCTTATGACCAAGCTGACAAAACTTTTCTGGAATGCACTTCTTAGTTTAAAGAAGACATTTATTGCTATTATTACTTCACCACGAGGTTCCTGAAAGACAAAATTAGTAGGTTAGAAGCACATGTTTAAAAGTAGTCGCAGCAATGAAAGCAAAATACCAAAGCACTTCTCAGTTGCAATGTACACAGCAAATACATGCGATTATATTATAGCATAACTTCAAAGCAAAGCATAAAAGTCAAAATTGCATCACCGTAGGGCCTATCACTCCGCTTCATCTTTCTAAGGGCTGCAAGTTGATGACTCCGGTTCAACTGCGAGAAAGAGATTTTCCACCCAAACGGGAGAAAGGCAACTGACGTCCGTTCCTGTCTGAAGTCAAGATCTTTTTCCTCTCGCTGCTGCCATGCTAAAGCCAATAGGCAGCTAAACTGAACACAGAATGTAATGGCTAATGCAACGTTAAAGCCAATAGGCAGCTAACCTAAATACCTAATGTAATGTCTAATGCCACGTTAAAGCCAATAGGCAGCTAAACTGAATACAGAATGTAATGGCTAATGCCATGTTAAAGCCAATAGGCAGCTAAACTGAATAATGTGCTACTGGTGAACATTGAGTAACTAATATGCACAGTGGTGAAACACAAAGTCATTGGTCAAACACAATTAATACCATAATACCGATCAATGAGCTCATCAGCTTGGGGGATGGGAATGCGCACCAGACTTCGTGACCAGATTGAGTTCCTGGTAGTCCACACAGAACCTGAGTTCTGGAGTGGCACAAGGAGCAGCAGCTTTTGAGACCAAGACCACAGGGCTTGCCCATGACCTACTTGAAATCCCAATAACCCCAAGGGCAAACATTTTGGATGCCTCATCCTTTATGTTGGCCCTACGCTTATCAGTCAACCTGTAAACTTTATGTTTCACAGGCGGACTGTTTCCAGTGTTCACATCAAGTGTAAACAAATGAGGTGACCCCTGGGATCAAGAAAAACAATGAGGCAAACTGTCCCAACACCTGGCGACAGTCCCTCTGTTGCTCTGGGGTCAGTGAAGGGGAGAGGTTTGCACCCTCCACTGAACCATCTTTCTCCTTAGCAGGCAGGAGGTCAATAAGAGGCTCACTCTCTTCCTTCACCCCACCACCTGCTGCTAAGGGCATTGTCACCTAGGTCCTCTCAAAATGATGGTTGAGGCGGTTCACATGAGGACCCTCAAAGGGTTCCTAGGAGTCTGCAAGTTCAACAGGTGACATTACTCTTGCGCTCCACCACCTCAAAAGGCACAATCCCCTTGTCCTGGAGAACTCAAGGCTACACTGGGGCCATCACCCACACTTTCTGGCCAGGCTGAAACTCAACTACAGTGGCATTCTGGTCATACCAGCTTTTCATGTCCCCCTAATTTGCTTCTAGGTTCTCTTGAGCGAGCTTCTTGAAGCATGCTGTCTGGTTCCTAAAAGCCAGCATGCAGCTAAATACATCCTAAGGGGCTTACTGGAGGCCTTCTCCACCCCTACCCTAAACAGACTCAGAGGTCCTCTCACAGTGTGTCCATAGAACAATTCAAAGGGTCCCTTCTGTGGTACCTCCCTGTAAGAAAACAGAAGGCCTGGCAAGAGGACGTCCCACTTATGCCTCAAGGGCTCTGACAGGCCCATGATTATGGCTTCCAAGGTGCGGTTGAATCGCTCAACCAGACCATTGCCTTGGGTGTGGTAAGGAGTGGTGAACTTGTATGTCACATCACACTCCTTCCACAGAGACTTCATATAAGTAAATTTGAAGCCAGTATACCTATCAGATACCACCTCCGTGGTCAACCCCATGCGGCTAAAACCCCCCATCAATGCCTGGCCCACCACAGGGGCTGAAATTGACCTAGGAGGTATAACTTCTGTGTACCAGGTGGCATGGTCCAAAAAGACCAACATAAATCTTTTGCCCATGGCTGTCTTGGGATCCAGAGGCACCACAATGTCAATACCAACCCTTTCTACCCTCTCTTGCCACTTGCCTGGCAAGTTTGGAAATACCTATAATATGCATTAGTGTGCCTGTGCATTTGGAGCTAGTAAAAGTGGGT
Source organism: Pleurodeles waltl (assembly GCF_031143425.1). Taxonomy (NCBI): domain Eukaryota; kingdom Metazoa; phylum Chordata; class Amphibia; order Caudata; family Salamandridae; genus Pleurodeles; species Pleurodeles waltl. Next base: position 333,961,338 of record NC_090444.1, on the reverse strand, counting down.
GACAAGCCTGTCAAAGGTCTTGCCTTGCCCCAAATGTCCAGCCAAAGGCATATCATGAGCCAGACCCAGTAGGAAGGCTCTTAAGCACTGGGGTACCACCAGCACATAGGCTGCCCCAGGCTCAGCAACCTTAGGCTCACTATAGAGGAGGCCGTCCCCCCAGTAGATCAAGTGTGATCCAGACTCCTTGCCAGATAACTGGTCTGCAGCCTGCTGCCACAAACCCTCCAGAGTAGGGCATATCTTCTGCGCCTCACAGAATGTTTCCCTGGTGGTTCCCCCTTCTTGCTGTCACTGACTCAGCTCAGGGACCTCCCACAGTTCAGCCACCTGTTTCCCCATAGACTCCTTTGCATCCCCCTTAGGTTCAGCCTCCTCGCAGACCATGGGAACTTCTAGAGCGGGTTTCCCGCAACCCTTGCCCTTCTTCCTTCTGGCAGATACCTGGGCTACTCTTTCAGGATCCAGGGTCTCCTGATCACCCTGACAGGCTGCCATTGACTGGGTGGACACATACATCCACACAAGCAAGCCCAACATCTCCGAGTGAGACTTGTGTTCCACCTCCTTCCAAGGGGAATCTTCCAGGTCATTGCCAAGCAGAAAATCTACAGGCATGGTTGGACTCACAGCTACTCTCAAGGCACCTGAGACCTCTCCCCCACTGAAAAGAAACCTCCGCCACTTTGCACAGTCACTCTGAGATGTCTAACGCAACTACTTGGTGAAGTGCATGGGGAACTATCTGCTTTGGAGATAACAGGTGACTTCTCACAGTAGTCACCCTGGCTCCTGTGTCTCTAAGAGCCTCTACCTTCTGACCATTGGTGGTCACCCATTGCCTGTACCTTTTAGTGTTCTCAGGCACAAGGGTCCTCTGGACAGTCTCAGTGTCCCTTAGTGAGACAGGGGTCTTCTCAGCTGGCTCCCACGCACCTGGAACCAACTCCTCACCAAGAGCTACACTGGCAAAACTCTGTGACTGAGCACTAGTGGGTGCCTGTGTCCCCTTTAAATACACCATACCCTGTAAATGGGGCTACCTAGGGCCTACCTTAGTGGGGCAAGGTTTGGGCCTGACAAGTGGGTACTCTTGCCAGGTCGAATTGGCTGGTTAAAACTGCACACACAGACACTGAAGTGGCAGGTCTGTGACATGGTTACAGGGCTACTCATGTGAGTGACACAACCAGTTCTACTGGCCCAATGGTAGCATTTGATTTACAGGCGTGGGCACCTATGGTGCACTTTACTAGGGACTTAATAGTAAATCAATTATGCCAATGCTATAAAAGAAAATTCTACATACAATTTACACAGGGAGCACTTGCACTTTGTTAGACCTTTCATCCATGGCGTGGTCTCCCTTAACTTTTTGCCTCTGTTTCCCAGGTTGTTGATGTGTGATGGACTCTGATTTTGCTGTTTTTGTTACTCTGGGCACTTTACCACTGCTTACCAGTGCTAAAGTGCAAGTGCTCCTTTACAAAATGTGTATGTAATTGGTTTATCCATGATTGGCATATTTTATTTATTAGTAAGTCCCTAGTACAGTGCACCAGAGGTGCCCAGGGCCTGTACATCAAATGCTACTAGAGGGCCTGTGGCACTGGTTGTGCCACCCACACAAGTAGCTCTGTAATCATGTCTCAGACCTGCCACTGCAGTGTCTGTGGGTGCAGTTTTACCTGTAAATTCGACTTGGCAAGTGTACCCACTTGCCAGGACTAAACATTCCCTTTTCTTACATGTAAGGCACCCCTAAGGTAGACCCTGGAGAGCCCCCTGGGTGGGGTGCAGTGTATGGGGGGAAAGGAAAGGGTAGGCACCTCAGCCGGTTGAGTGCACAATGCCAAATCCACGAGGGGGTCCCATGCCCACTGTTTAATCCTGGGGAGTGCAAAGCCACAGACTCTCAAGTCTCTACAGTGGGTATTTTGCCCACTGCCATATCCTGGGGAGTGCAAAGCCACAGTCTCTCAAGTCTCTACAGTGGGTGGTTTGCCCACTGCTATATTCTGGGGAGTGCAAAGCCACAGTCTCTCAAGTCCCTACAGTGGGTGGTTTGCCCGCTGCTTTATCCTGGGGAGTGCAAAGCCACAGTCTCTCAAGTGGATGTCAATCTTCACTGGTTCTGGAGGGGGCCTTGTGCCCAGAGTGCTTCATCCTGCCACGGACTGAGGTAGTGGATGTTAATCTCCACTGGTTCTGGAGGGGGCTTTGTGGCCAGAATGCTTCATCCTGCCAAGGATAAGGTGAGTGGATGCTTTTCTCCACAGGTTCTGGAGGGGGCTTTTTGCCCAAAGTGCTTCATCCTGCCAAGGACTGAGGTAGTGGATAACAGTCTCCACTGGTTCTGGAGGGGGCTTTGTGGCCAGAGTGCTTCATCCTGCCAAGGACAGAGGTAGTGGATAACAGTCTCCACTGGTTCTGGAGGGCGCTTTGTGCCCAGAGTGCTTCATCCTGCTCGTGGCGGCCTCAGTAGCGTCAGAGCTTTTGGCGCTCATGGGCCTGCGGTGCTTGTGGCGGCGGTGTCCTTGGCAGCCGTGCTTGTGGCGGCGGTGTCCTTGGCAGTGGTTCAGCTGCTGGCGGTCCTGTCTGGGGCAGTGGGGCTGCTGGAGGTCACCTCCTGGGCAGCGGGGATGCTACTGGCGGTCCTGTCTGGGGCAGTGGGGCTGCTGCCGGTCGCCTCCTGGGCAGCGGGGCTGCTGCTGGTGGTCCTGTCTGGGGCAGTGGGGCTGCTGGCGGTCTTCTCTGCTGTGCTGATCTTCCCAGACTTGCCATTTTTCTTGTGCCCCTTCCCCACCTTGGAAGGTGTCCCAGCTGACTCCACAATAACAACTGTACCCCTGGGAGCGGCTTTGGTGGCTGGTGTCTTCCCCTCTCCCGCGGGCACTGGCCACCTTTTGATGCTTGACAGGGGGGGGACTGTCCGTGCTGTGGCTCCTTGCCACACTGCCTGCCCTGCTACACTCCATAATCCAGTGACTACTGGCACAACTGGTCCAGCCGATGTTTTGGCTGAGGTGCTAAGTTGGGACCTGGAGAGTCGGGCCCTAGGAGACTGACGGGGTGGGGGAGGTGAGGGAAAGAGGTCAAGGGTGGCCAGGAAATGTTTCTTAGGAACACTGGGATGGGTAGATGGAGGGGGTTTGGGAGTGGAGGAAGAGGTAGTAGTCGTAGGAGGTGTACGTTTGCTGACTTTGGGTGAAGGTGCATGGGCTGGAGGCTGTCGTGAGGTGGATGGCTTTTGGGTGGGTGTGTGGCTGCGTTTGTGTACCTTAGGAGGTGGCCTCACAGACACACTGGGAGAGGACACAGGGGATGTGTGAATGGTAGTGGGGGTGGTGACTGCACGTGAGCGGGGTGTGGTGGTGGGTGTGCTGGTGATGGGCATAGTGGCTGAAGATGTAGTGCATGCAGGTGTGAGTGGAGACGAGACAGGGTGAGATGAGGGAGACGAGGAGGAGGGGGACACAGTGGAGGCAGTGGATGTTGGTATGTCTGCATGTTTCTGATGCTTGCATGAGTGCCTGTGGGATGTGTTGTGCTTATGTTTGCCTGAGCTTCCTTTGGGTGTTGAGGTGTGTGCATGCTGGTCTGATGGTGTGCTTGGGATAGGCTGAGGTACAGGGGTGTGGGTCTGGGTGGAGGAAGTTGGAGGGGGGAGGCTAGAGACAGGGACACTGGCTGCCATCAGTGCTGAGGCCAGAGTCTGAAAAGCTTGCTGAAGGGATGACTGACCAAAATGAATGCCCTTCAGGAATGCATTGGTTTGTTGCAACTGCCTCTCTACACATTCAAAATGGTAGACTGGCCAACAGTGATGGACCTGAGGAGGTCAATGACCTCCTCACTGAGGGCAGCAGGGTTGACGGGGCAGGGGCTGAGGTGCCTGTGACGAAGGTGATGCCCACCCTCCTGGGTGAGCGGGCATGGGGAAAAGGCAGGGGGGCTGCTGGGAGGGCAGTGCTGGAGGGGGGCTGGTGGCTGTACCTGTAGTTGCGGGAGGCACAGATGGGCCCGCCACTGCAAGGGAGCTCCCATCAGAGGAGGAGTCCGTATCGCTGGTGTCAGCTCCTGTCCCCGCCGTGGAGCTCCCCTCGCCCTCCGTCCCACTGGTGAATTCAGAGTCCGTAGTCTCGCCCTCCAGGGCCATTGTGGGATGCAGCTCCCTCCTGCTCCGGTGCCACTGCTCCTCAGCCTGATGATGCTAATGCACACAAGTACAGGGAGAACACAAAAAGGGGGTGAGACAGAAGAAAGACATGCTGAGTGCATGCAATACCGCTACCATTGGGGGACATGACAGACACAGAAGCCCCCTGCACTATGCCGCGCACTTGGGGTCCACTATTCAATCCCTGGGACATGGCTTACAAGGAAATGGCTGATTTCTGCACACATGGATGTCACTGTAGCCTGACTACGTGTAGTTGGCACTGTACCCAGGTGGGGTGGGGTGCCACAGGGTCAACCTGAAAAAGGGGACTTAACTAGCAAACTCGCCCTGGCCTAGGAGAACCCACAGCCCACCTCCACCACCCAGACACCTACAATGAGCACTGAATCAGCTGAATGAGAGTGTACTCACCCCCTTGTTACTGCTGTGATGCCCTCAAGCACCCAACCAACTCCGGGTACACCACCGCCAGGATCCTGAACATCAGGGGGGTCATGGTGCGACGGGCACCCCTCCCACGTTTGGGAGGCCATCCCCAGCTGGGCCTCCGCCGTCTTCTTGCTCCAGCGGCGAATGTCCTCCCATCTTTTCTGGCAGTGGGTGCTCCGTCTGTGGTAGACCCCCAGGGTCCGGACGTCCTTGGCAATGGCACACCAAATATCCTTCTACTGGTGGGCGCTGACCTACTGGAATTGTACAGGGGAAAAAGAGAAGTTATTACCAACCGCACCGTCAGTCATTGGCCTGCATCCCTACCCTTGCCATGTGGCACATGCACTCACCATTGTTTCATGCACGCCTCATTCCCCCCCACAATCTTTCATCCACATCACTCCACACAGGCATTGCCGATACAGCATGCACCCAGTGTACTTACCTGTTTGTCTGGAGGAACATAGAGTAGTGTGTACTGGGGGAGGACCCCATGCGAGTTTCTCCAACTCCTCAGTGCTGAAGGCAGGGGCCCTTTCCCGAGACGCACGAGCCATTGTCTCTTCCAGACTGAGGTCACAGCAGCACTTGCAGTGTAGGTCCTCTCCTGTCGAAGATCAGGTATCAAGTGATTGAACAGAGAGAAAATGGGGGTCACGTCCGCGGCGGTGCGTACCGTCACCGCCGGCGTACATCGTCATTGGCTCCTGGGACCCATAGGGTCCAACGTTGACCAATGCAGAATTGCGCCGCGGTCTTCGACCGCCTACCGCAACGGTGTACAACTCCAGCACAGTTACCTCATATCCCATTGTCCCACTTTACAGGTCAGGCAGCCGCCATTTCAGGGGCCCAAATGGCTTTATTTTTAACTGCATTACACATACTTAGGCCTTGGCTCAACACTCATACAGGCAAATTTCGGTTTATGAATAGTTTTCTGAATAAGCTGTGTTTACGTACCTCAGAGCTGTTTGACTCTGTGCCCGCTGTTCTCCTCCACAGGCCCCAACCTCTGGGGCATGTGAGGAGATGGCGGCATACTCTGGTGTAGAGACCACTGGTGGACCTGTCGACAATGGAGGAAAGACATGTGATCATCACCTACAGGCTTGATCGTGCCACAATCTTGGACTGTGTGCCCAGTTGGAGCCAGACCTTATGTCAGCTATCTGCCATCCCACAGGAATCCCCCCTCAAGTGCAGGTGCTGTCAGTACTCCATTTCCTTGCAAGTGGGTCATTTCAAACAACAGTGGCCATAGCATCCGGGATGTCCCAGCCTACGTTTTCCAACGTGTTGTCCAGAGTGTTGTCTACTCTGCTGAAACACATGCAGAGCTACATCGTTTTCCCTCAGGTGGAGGATTTGCCTACCGTGAAAGGTGACTTCTATGCCCTGGGACATATCCCCAACATCATAGGTGCCATTGATGGGACACATGGGGCCATGGTCCCCCGCCCCCTGCAGGAGTGAACAGGTGTACAGAAACCGGAAGAGTTACCATTCGATGAATGTGCAGATGGTGTGTTTGGCAGACCAGTACATCTCCCATGTTAATGCCAAATTCCCTGGCTCAGTGCATGACGCTTACATCCTGCGGAATAGCAGCATCCCTTATGTGATGGGGCAACTCCAGAGGCACCGTGTGTGGCTATTAGGTGAGCACCTGGAACCAAATCAGTGGGAATAGTAGTCTGGGTCTGGGGATATCAATAACAGTTAGTGTGTGTCTAACAGTTGTCCCTCGCCATTTGCAGGTGACTCTGGTTACGCCCAACCTGTCATGGGTACTGACCCCAGTGAGGAATCCCAGGACAAGGGCAGAGGAACGCTCCAATGAGGCCCATGGGCGAACTAGGAGGATTATAGAGCGGACCTCCGGCCTCCTGAAGGCCAGGTTCAGGTGCCTACATATGACAGGTGGTTCCCTATTCTACTCACCAGAGAAGGTGTGCCAGATCATCGTAGCCTGCTGTATGCTTCACTACTTGGCTTTGCGACGACAGGTGCCTTTTCTGCAGGAGGATGGTCCAGATGGAGGTGTTGTGGCAGCTGTGGAGCCTGTGGACAGTGAAGACGAGGAAGCAGAAGAAGAGGACATCGACAACAGGAACTCGGTGATCCAGCAATACTTCCAGTGAGACAGAGGTAAGAAGACAAACCTGCCTGCTACATGTACTTTAACACTACTACCTCTCTACTGTCTATCCTTTCCACCCAGTGTATGGTCACTGAGTTTTCACTTTCCCTTACGATTTCACAGATGTGGGTCCCACTGTGTGACATCTGCTTTGTTTCCTCATGGACTAGAGCTGTGTGACACAGGTATGTTGACATTACATTTGAAAGAGCATTTTGTCACTGTAATTGCTAATACACTAATTCGAAATCACAGACAGATTCCAGATAGTTTTGTGTTTTAAGGGTGTTTATTTATGTGCTCTATAGTGGAGGGGGTTCTAAAATGGTGAGGGGTGATGGTGGAGGAATGTCCATGGCAGAGTCCAAGCTATTAATTTCACAGGTGCATTGTCCAAAGGGGCATAGGAAGTGGAGCTGGGGCAGTTTGAGGATGGACAGGGTGACAAGGTGGGACAAAAGGATGACAATCAGGTTGGTCTCATTTCTTGGCGGGGGTCTTGGCATCATTCTCTGTCTTTGTCCTGGATCTCAGGGACGTTTGTGGGGTGGTTCTGCATCTGCAGGGGGTGGGGTGCTGGTGTGGTGGTCCTGTGGCAGTGCCTTCTGCCCACTAGCGCCAGTGGAGGTGGTGGGCAGTTCATCGTCCAGGCTAGTGTCAGGGGCCCCTTGTTGTGCCACAGTGTCCCTCCTGGTGTTGAGGTCTCCCTTCAGCACCCCTACAATAGTGCCCAGGGTGAAATTGATGGATTTGAGTTCCTCCCTGAAGCCCAAATACTGTTCCTCCTACATCCGCTGGGTCTCCTGAAACTTGGCCAGAACCGTTGCCATTGTCTCCTGGGAATGATGGTAGGCTCCCATGATGTTGGAGAGGACCTCGTGGAGAGTGGGTTCCCTGGGCCTGTCCTCCCCCATCACACAGCAGCCCTCCTAGTTCCCCTGTTTCCCTAGGCCTCTGTCCCCTGAACAGTGTGCCCTCTGCCACTGCCCCCAGGCCTGTTGTTGTTGGGGTGGTGGGTTAGCCTGGGTTCCCTGTAGTGGGGACACACTGCTGATTGACGTATCCTGGGGACAGAGGTATGGGCCCGCTGGGTGGGTGCTGTGCTGGTGTTTCCAGAGGGGGGAAGCTCTGTGGTGGCCTGTGACTGTGTCAGAGGAACCGACTGTGCTGAGGTCCCAGATGGGCCAGGCTGGTCGTCTAGATCCAGTTGGACAGAGCTGCTGTCATCACTGTGGGCCTCTTCTGTTGGTGGTGTGGACATGTCTGGACCCTCCTGTCCGGTGACGTTGGGTAGGGGTCCTGCAGGGGTATAAAAGCATGATTATTTCATCTGTGTGTGCCATGGTGTGCAAAGGGTGGGTGACCGTGTACCCCAGTGCTTGCATTCCTGTGTGGGACCTTGTGTGATGATGGTTTAGGGGGTGTATGGGTATGTGCATTGGCCATGCTTTGGTGATGGGTGTCCATGCTTTGTTGTTGCATGCAGAGCCTGGTGTTGGGATGGGTGGTTTGTGATATAGGGACATTTGTGAGGAGTTGGAGTGATGGGGTGAGGGCGAAGGTGGGGGGTATGTGATGGCATGCAGGTAGGGTGGGGGATGTAATAGTTAAGATTTGATTTACCAGAGTCCATTCTTCCTGCTACTCCTGCGAGGCCCTCAGGACGCAGAATAGCCAAGACTTGCTCCTCCCATGTTGTTAGTTGTGGGGGAGGAGGTGGGGGTCCACCGCCAGTCCTCTGAACCGCAAGGTGGTGTCTTGAGATCACGGAACGCACCTTCCCCCGTAGGTCATTCCACTTCTTCCTGATGTCATCCCTATTTCTTGGGCGCTGTCCCACTGCGTTGACCCTGTCCACTATTCTTTGCCATAGCTCCATCTTCCTAGCTATGGAGGTGTGTTGCACCTGTGCTCCGAATAGCTGTGGCTCTAACCGGATGATTTCCTCCACCATTACCCTGAGCTCCTCCTCAGAAAACCTGGGGTGCTTTGCCGTGCCATGGGGTGGTGTGGGTGATGTGTGGGTTTGTGTGTGTTGTGATGTGTGGGGTGATTTTTAGTGGTGTGTTGTGTGAAGTGCGTGGGTGTTATGTGGGTGATGGTGTTGAGTGCCTGTGGATGCTTGTTTGTAGATTGTGGTGTCTCTCTCTGGCCTTCTTTCGGAATTTTTGGTAGTAGGGGTTTGTGGGTGATGTGGGTGTGTGTTTTATATTGTATTGTGTGTGTGGGAGTGGTGTGTTTATGTGTATCAGGTGTGTGTATTTCGAATTGTCCAATGTGGTAGTGTTTTGTAAATGTGTGTGTATTTTGAGCGCGGCGGTGTGTACCGCCAATGGAATATCGCGGTTGAAAGACCGCCGCGAGTATTCATGGGTCGTGATAGTGTGGGCATATTCCTGTTGGGGTGACGGTGGAGGTTTTGTTTTCGCCAGTTTATCACTGACCTTTGGTGTGGCGGACTTGTGTGGGTGTCTAAATTTTGGAGGATTCCAAGCTGTGGGTCATAATGACCGTGGCGGAATTCCACGGCCGTGGCGGTGTGTTGGCGGTCTTCTGCACGGCGGTAAGTGGCTTTTACCGCCAATGTTGTAATGACCCCCATAGTAATGTGTTTCATATGTCCTAACAGTGAAATATTGCTAAATTAGTTTTTCACTGTTGCAAGGCCTGTCCCTCTCATAGGTTAACATGGGGGCTACCTTTAAATCAGATTAAAGTGTAGATTCCCTTTGGGAGCTGATGGACATGTGGAGTTTGGGGTCTCTGAGCTCACAATTTAAAAATACATCTTTTAGTAAAGTTGATTTTAAGATTGTGTGTTTGAAAATGCCACTTTTAGAAAATGAGCATTTCCTTGCTTATACCATTTCTGTGACTCTGCCGGCTTGTGGATTCCCTGTCTGGTTCAGTTTGACAGATGGGCTGGTTGCACCTCACACTAGACAGTGACACAAAGGGAGCTGGGGTGTAGCCTGCATATCCTGATGAGCCAACTATGCTAGGAGGGAGGGGAGGAGTGATCACTCACACCTGAAAGGGCTGTGACTGCCCTCACACAATGCAGTCTGGTGAGTGTCTGGGGCCTGGCCTGGGCAAGGCAGGGTTTCACATTCAAGAGAGACTTTGCTTTGAAGTAGGCCTACTTCAAAGGAGAAATTGTGTATAAGAAGGGCACCCAAAACCACAGACTTTAAAACACTTCTGGAAGCCAAGAGGAACCTCTGCCTGGAGAAGAGCTGAGGAAGAAGAGCTGCCCTGCCTGTGACTGTGCTTTGTGGAGCTATCCTGCAGTTGCTGCTTCTGCCAGAGTAAGAGGGCAAAGACTGGACTTTGTTTGCCTTCCATCTTGTGAAGATCTCCAAGGGCTTGATTTAGAGCTTGCCTCCTGTTGTCTCAGGGACAGCAAAGACTTCTCTTTGCCAGCACCTGGAGTCTCTGGAGAGACTCCTACTCTGCCAAGTGGCAGCCATCCAGTTTCTGGGACCCTGAAAGGAGAAGCTGTCAGCCTGAAAGGAAGAAATCCACACACAGAACGCCGTGCGGGGAAAAGATCAACACGACTCCGATCTGCGGCTGGGAAATCGACGCGCCGCCAGCTTCACAGCGGAAAATCAAATCTCACCTGTAACATGACCGAAGAATCAATGCACGGAGCTGGAGAATCAGCATTGCTGACGGAGGCTGGTGAGATCGCAACCTGCGCTGCGTGGTTTTCAGATCATCGTGCAGTGCAGCTGGATTTCCAATCCAAACACCGCTGGGCATGTAAAAACGACGCAAGGCCTGCCCTGACCTGAGAGTGCTGACCATATTGATGCATTGCGCCCCTGCAGAGAGAAGAAACAACGCACCCTGACCCGATGAAAGAAGAAACAACACAAGGTCTCAGTCGTGAGTGAAATTGACGTATTGCAAGCCCTTTTTGATGCACACTCGCCCCTGAGGGGTTATTTTTGACACACCCAAGGTACATTTTCCCGCTAACAGCGTTATTGTGTGTTTAAAACTACATGAAGACTCTTTTTGCTTTTTTTATTGATAAATTAACTTGAGTATTCAGGATTTTTGTCGTTTTGGTCTTGTTTTGTTTAGATAGATATTCTCTAAATCTGTGTTGTGTCATTTTATAGTGTTTTCATTAAGTTACTGTGTATGTTGCTACAAATACTTTACACCTAGCACCCTGAAGTTAAGCCTCCTGCTCGTGCCAAGCTACCAAGGGTGTAAGCTGGGGTCATCTGAGGGTGATTCTCTTTTACCCTGACTAGAGTGAGGGTCCTTCCTTGAACAGGGGGTAACCTGACTGTCAACCAAAGACCGCATTTCTAACACACTTTAACACTGGTCAGTAGTGGCAAGGTGCCCAGAGTACCAAAAACAGCAAAAACAGAGCCCAGCACAGAGTCAAAACATGGGAAGCAGAGGCAAAAAAGACAGGGGAGACCACGGCAAGGATGCCAAGGTGTAACAGAGCCCATAGAGTTTGTTCTAAACCTGAACAGTACATCTATATTGTCTACTGGTTTTTGTACCTCTTGCCACTTACTCTGTGATATGGTGTGCAAAATTTCTTATGCAGCGCAAACAATGTGGCTGTATGGTTGCCCTAAGGGGCACAGGAAGAGTGCCACTGCAGTACTCCTTATTGAACTACCTGTGCACATGCATGTCTAACATCTCTTAAGTACCAGGTATACACACAGCATCCACATTCTATACACATTCTATACACATGTGATTTTACCAAGCTCACTCACAATTATCACTATAGGTAGATCATTTTGGTAAATCTATACACATCTAGCTTACTGCGATCTGTAGACAAGCCCCACATCCATCTGGAGAAGAGTTGTATTCTCATTGTGTACTCAACTGACTGTTAGCCAGCACAATAAGGCTACTTGTAGGGGTGCTGGCTCACTTAATATCTGATGAATAGTGAGGCACCGATCATGCACGGGTCTCCTACATAAGCCTCCTAGAGACCTCAACACATGTACATCACCTGTACCATTTCCTGAGTATTGTAAAGCAATGTGGGGCACACAGTGCTGTAACAAATGCTTTGACAAATATATTGGCATCATGCATGATAATCAGATAAACAGCACCTCTGACACATATCTTGACTGACATTACTGTGTATGTGGGCATGCTTCCCTTTTCCTAACACTCACAATTCAATAGCAGCACAGGTTGGCAATTGTGCAATAATCTATGCATTCTACAACCTCAACATTGCATCAGACATGATGTCTCTATCCTAATTTAAATGATGTCATCTCATTAGACACACGTGACATTTCAACATTGCATTGTACACATTATAACCTCTCACACAAAACTCTGGAATGACACATGTGACGCACAAGGTGACACTCACTGGCTGTGTCGGGGTCTTCAAACTTGGACACCTCTCCAATTGTGTAGGGTGGAGGTCCACCTGCAAGACATGACTTAAACACATAGCTTAGTGAATTTTGGACAGTAACCTGTTTAGTGCTGGCATCGGCCACTGGCCAATGCTCACACTACCTCCCTGGTGGGGGTCACGACCAGTGGCCAACACCAGGGAGGAGGTTAAAAAATCCTCTGGTGTGTCGCACTCAAGGATTTTCTTTTTTTTTAAACCCACGGGAGACACAGAAGATCTTCCGTGTCTCCCCCCGATCCCCCACTCACCCCTTTGTGACATCAGCATGTCTCGAGGCGCGCTGACATCGCAGTGTTGTTTTCCACGTTGGAGCAGGAAGTGGCCGTAAGGCCCATTCCTGCTCTGATGGGGAAAGCGGCCCCAAACAGCCTTCCCGACATTCGGGAAGGCCCCATGTGAAAGGGGAGACTCTCCCCTTTCACACGAGGCCTTCCTGAATGTGTTTCCTGGCCCTCGATCGCAGCACAGCTGTCATCGAGGGACAGGAAACACCACTAGACACGAGGGATTTTACTTGGGGGGGGTCAGACACCTCGGAAAACGGGCCGCCCCCCGGGGGCATATTTTTTCACTTGAAGGTAGGTGTCCCCTGGGAAGACGCAATCGCGCCCCCAGGGGCTAATTTTGAAAAAAAAATATAAAGACATTGACATGGGGGTCGCACGTGGGCAGGGCGGCAATACTTTTCTTTCGTAGTTGTAGGGTATCTCTTGGGGCCATTTTGGCCCCCAAGGAAACCACACAACTACTAATATATATATGTATATATATATATATATATATATATATATATATATATATATATATATATATATATGTATGTATATATATATATATATATATATATATAGATCTATATATTATATATATAGATCTATCTACATAGATATATCTATGGATAGAGATAGATCGATATAAAGATATAAAGATGTAGATAGATATAATCTATCTATGTATATATATATATATATATATATATATATATATATATAGCGAGAGAGAGAGAGAGATCTTTTTTGTCAATGCATGTGTTGTTTCTCTGGAGGCTGCGAATGGCCCCCAGGAAAACGAGACCCACATATAAAAGTGATCTCTGTATATATATATATATATATATATATATATATATATATACAGTATATATATATTTGTCACCAGTTGTCGTGCAGTTGCAGCTTGCTTCTTCAAAGCAATGCTCATACTTCAACTGACGCATTTCAACTGTAGCTTTTAGGCAGCAATAAAAAAGTCAAGTAAGTCTTGTGATTATGTTTCTGCTACAAAAGGATCAGACTTTTGTCTAGTGGCAGTTTTAGTGCAATAAAGAAGCGCAGAAGGTTCATATGCCTACTGCACAGAGCAAATTTGTATTTTATGTAAATAGCTGAGTGCATTAGTAAAGTCAGCCATTACCTGCACTACAATACAAATGAAATATATGTGCGGGGGTGGGGGGCGGCTATGGAGAGATGAAGGGCACTTTTGCTGGGTGGTAATGAGAGAATCCGAGGAGGAGGACATGGGAGTGGGAGCACCAATAATGACTGTTGGACTGGGCACAGGAGGTGCTAAAGACTGTGGCGAATGGTATGTGACAAGGTTTTTTTTTAGTGTCTTGAAAGAACGTGCTGATTGAGGGAAGAAGCGCAGGTAAGGTTACCTCTACTGTTGCACATATCACACACACACCATCAATTTTGTGACTGTCTATGTAGACTAGTGTTTTAGAGCAACAGTTTAGCCAGTCGCAGAGATGGCATCTCATTGGATGACTGCTGCTGACGCCCTCACTCGGGTTAGAGAGGACAGCTCTGGCATAGGATCAGAGACTGAGACAGAAGATACTGAGACAGCATCTGAGGGATAGGACAATGGCGCAGACTCTGGGAGTATTTTTTCAGTCGGAGGAGTCCCATTCGAAAACTCCTCTTCCAGTAATTATGAGAGAGGTGATGAGGACAGTCCTGCTGTCCCTTCGCAAGCACAGTCTGTGCAATGGGGCAAAAGCAGGTTAGCCCAACCCAGAGAGCAGGTCAATGCGGCGGCAAGCACAGAGAGAGAGAGTGCTCTCTTGGGATCTCCCCAATTTAGTTCAGCCCTAAATTCCACCCCCCAAATCGTATTGTGGAGACATAAAAAATATCTATCACAAAACAAACTGGTTTTGTAAGGCAGGCACCTGTGTTTTTGGTCCTGGGCTATGACGCCGTATAGGGAAGTATACTAAACCCAAACATTTCTGGAAACTAGACATGCGGGGGAGTCTACAGAGGTGTGACTTGTGTGGATTCCCACCCACTCTTACCCAGAATACCCCGCACAGCTGAAATGTTGAATAAAAACTCTATTTTTCTTGCATTTCTGTCACACAAACTACAGGAATATGCTGGGAACCACAAAATTACTACCACCCAGTGATTCCTCACCTGCCCTGATAAAAACACTACCCCACTTGAGTGGCTGTACCTAGTGCCTGCATCAGGAATGGATCACCCCAGGGTCAACAGTCATGTAAGGACCAACATTGACCGCTGTGTGATCTATTCCTGTCGTGGGCACTAGGCCTACCCACACAAGTGCGGTACCATTTTTATCGGGAGACTTGGGGTAACGCTGGATGGAAGGAAATTTGTGGCTCCTGTCAGATTCCAGAACTTTCTGTCACCAAAATGTGAGGAAAAAGTGTTTTTTTGGCCAAATTCTCAGGTTTGCAAAGGATTTTGGGTAACAGAACCTGATGAGAGCCCCACAAGTCACCCGATCTTGGATTCCCCTAGGTGTCTACTTTTCAAAAATGCACAGGTTTGGTAAGTTTTACTAGGTGCCAGCTGAGCTAGGGGCCAAAATCCACAGCTAGGCACTTTACAAAAAACAGCTCTATTTTTTAAAGAAAATTAGATGTGTCCACGTTGTGTTTTGTGGCATCTCCTGTCACAGGCGCCAGGCCTACCCACACAAGTGAGGGGCCATTTTTATCGAGAGACTTGGGGGAACGCTGAGGGGAAGGAAATTTGTGGCTCCTCACAGATTCCAGACCTTTCTGTCACCGAAATCTGAGGAAAAAGTATTTTTTGGGCCAAATTTTGAGGTTTGCAAAGGATTCTGGGTAACAGAACCTGGTGAGAGCCCCACAAGTCAGCCCGTCCTGGATTCCCCTAGGATTCTAGTTTTCAAAAATGTGCAGGTTTGGTAGGTTCCCATAGGTGCCAGCTCAGCTAGAGGCCAAAATCCACAGCTAGGCACTTTGCAAAAAACAGATCTGTTTTCTTTAGGACAAAATGATGTGTCCACGTTTTGTTTTCTGGCATTTCCTGTCGCAGGCTAAAGGCCTACCCACACAAGTGAGGCACTGTTTTTATCGGGAGACTTGGGGGAATGCTGGGTGGAAGGAAATTCATGGCTCCTCTGAGATTCCAGAACTTTCTATCACTGAAAGGTGAGGAAAATTTGTTTTTGGGCCAAATTCTGAGGTTTGCAAAGGATTCTGGGTAACAGAATCTGGTGAGAGCCCCACAAGTCAGCCCACCCTGGATTCCCCTAGGTATCTAGTTTTCAAAAATGCGCAGGGTTGGTAGGTTTCCCTGGTTGCTGGCTAAGCTAGAGGCCAAAATCCACAGCTTGGCACTTTGCAAAAAACAGCTCTGTTTTCTTTAGGAAAATGTGATGTGTCCACATTGTGTTTTGTGGCATTTCCTGTCGAAGGTGCTAGGCATACACACACAAGTGAGGTACCATTTTTATCAGGAGACTTGGAGGAACACTGAGTGGAAGGAACTTTGTGGCTCCTCTCAGATTCCAGAACTTTCTGTCACACAAATGTTAGGAAAAGGTATTTTTGTGGACAAAGTTTAAAGTTTGTAAAGGATTCTGGGTAACAGAACCTGGTGAAAGCCCCACAAGTCAGCCAATCCTAGATTCCCCTATGTGTCTAGTTTTTAAAAATACGCAGGTTTGGTAGGTTTCCCTAGGTGCCGGCTGAGCCAGAGGCCAAAATCTACAGCTAGGCACTTTGCAAAAAACACGTCAGATTTCAATGTAAAAATGTGATGTGTCCATGTTGCCTTTCCTGTCGGGAACATTAGGCCTACCCACGCAAGTGAGGTACCATATTTATATTGGGAGACTCGAGGGAACACAGAATAGCACAACAATTGTTATGCCCCTTGTCTTTCTCTAAATTATTTCCTTCCAAATGTAAGACAGTGTGTAAAAAAGACGTTGATTTGAAAAATGGCCTGTAATTCACATGCTAGTATGGGCACCCTGGAATTCAGAGATGTGCAAATATCTACTGCTTCTCAAACCCTTATCTTATGCCCATTTTGGAAATACAAAGGATTTCTTGATACCTATTTTTCACTCTTTATATTTCACCAAATGAATTGCTATATACCCGGTATAGAATGAAAACCCATTGCAAGGTGCACCTCATTTATTGGCTCTGGGTACCTAGGGATCTTGATGAACCTACAAGCCCTATACATATTCCTGCAACCAGAAGAGTACAGCAAACGTAACGGTATATTACTTTAAAAAATCTGACATTGCAGGAAAAAGTTACAGAGTAAAACGTGGAGAAAAATGGCTGTTTTTTTCAGCTCAATTTTAATATTTTTTTAATGTAGCTGTTATTTTCTGTAGGAAAACCTTGTAGGATCTACACAAATGACCCCTTGCTGAATTAAGAATTTTGTCTACTTTTTAGAAATGCTTAGCTTTCCGGGATCCAGCATTGGTTTCACACCCATTCCTGTCACTAACTGAAAGGAGGGTGAAAGCACCAAAAATTTTAAAAACGGGGTATGTTCAGTAAAATGTCAAAATTGTGTTGAAAAATTTGCTTTTCTGATTCAAGTCTGCCTGTTCCTGAAAGCTGGGAATATGGTCATTTTAGTACCACAAACCCTTTGTTGATGCCATTTTCAGGGAAAACATTACAAGCCTTCTTCGGCAGCCCTTTTTCCCATTTTTTGAAAAAAATGAACTTTTAGCTGTATTTTGGCTAATTTCTTGGTCTCCTCCAGGGGAAGCCACAAACTCTGGGTACCTTTAGAATCCCTAGGATGCTGGAAAAAAAGGACGCAAATTTGGCATGGATAGCTTATGTGGACAAAAAGTTATGAAGGCCTAAGAGCGAACTACCCCAAATAGCCAAAAAAGGGCTCAGCACTGGGGGGTGGGAAAGGGCCAGCAGCTAAGAGGTTAATGTGTGGGGACAACTGTTACACATTCAACTTGTTAAGCTGAATAAGCAAGTCAAAGCCGTGTTAGGACTGAACAACTGCCAAACATTACAATTCTGTCTGTAAGGCAAAGGACCAGATAATTGAGGCCCTGGCACGACCAGAGCGTCACTTTCCCTGTCGTCCCGGTGGTGCTTTTCACTGTACCATATGTACAAGGATCTGTTATACAGCTGTTTTAGTGTAATGCCTCCATGTACATATGAGGCAGCATGACACAGTATTCTGAATCAGGGGCATGCAATAATTGTTGCAGTGGCCATCCCATTGTAACACCCATTGCTTTTTGACACAGCCCCAGATGTTGAAGATGTATTTGTTGGCAGTGCCGTAAGACTAACAACAGTCCAGGGGTGATGTATGCATAGCAAAGTGTTCAGGAATGCATTGATACATCCTTGTTTATTGCTTCTTATATGTGTGCCCCATTTGAAGGCACACACAGTAGAGGTAAAATGCCATGGATGCTTGCTTATGTGCACATAGGTGTCCCTTCCTGCACATTACCAATATAAGATAATGGACGTCTTGGCACTACTATGTGGGCTGCATTATGCAGCACACGTAGAAGTGAAATCTTGTCATTGTAGACTGTTTATGTCAAGGAAGGGATACCTACCTGCACATAGACACTCCCCTCAGCACAGACACACTTGCATTGTGGTCCAAGTATGCCTGCATTGGCACAGGCTGCTGAGTTATGTGCCGTTGCAGGCACAGATGCTGGCCTGCCGTGTACTCTCAGGAATACAGGGCAGGGCAGTGTGTTGCAAATTCAAAGTAGCACAGTATTGCTTATGTTGGTACATCACTGTGCTGCACCTGTTTCACACATATGTGGCACATAGTAATCACACACGAATATGCACAGATTTGGCTGTTAGACATATGCACATGTTTCAGATACATATACATATATAAATATAGGGGAACAGGATACTGGCCATTGGCTAAAATATTGACTCTTGCAGTTGATGTATGTGAAGAAGCAGCAGCCAACCACTCAGATGCTTGCCTATTTTCATACATATAGCACCAACACATACCGCCATCATGTGCATGCCATATGTTACATATGGCACCCATGGTGTATGTCAGGGCACTGATGTTGGAAACCCTGTCAGTTGGTTGCACTTGGCATGTTTGGCACCATGCTACATGAGCAAAGCAGAAAGTGGCTACTTGATGACATGGGAACAGTCATGTAATCAACCAGCCTTAGACAGATATATACATTTACTCCAAAGAATGAACAGTGTAACCAAGTTGATGTTGAGACTAAATTGTTTGGGTACCACCTACAGCAGGAATACTCAACTTCCATTCCTCAGGCCTGGTTCTGCCATCATGTGACACCACCCTTTTCACACTGCCACATTACTTGCAATTGTCAGATATTTTACATATGGTTAGGTAGTAGTTGCCTTCATTAGCAGCATTACCTGTAACAAAACTTAGACACAAATGTAGCATCATGAGGCATTCATTCCTGCTTACATATGTGTAAATATCATGTCATTCTGCACATACATGACTCTCAGCATACACACACCCATGACTGACAATGCACCTGCATCATGTTTCCCATCACTTCACCTTTACTTACTCCATTTACACAGTTGTGATGACCATGATGGGCATGTACGTTTGTGCTTATGAAACATGTAACCTTGCATGATTGCACATGTGTGTCTAATATTTGACTCTTTATGAGGTATGTGTAATACACAATGTACGTGAAGAGGAATGTGCATGTCTGCACCCGGTGCATAGCTAAGCTCTCTTAAGTACCTTTTGTTTAAGACACAAAACTTCCTGTCCTGACCCTTGACTAAAAAATGCTGCAGTCAACCTTATGTCCCCCTGTCATGCACATGCAAATGAGGATGTTGCAATGCAAAAGGGGTACTTACCAACTGGTCCACCAATACGAATCATCAGGTAATCTTGGGGATCTCGCTCCCATGCTATGAGGTCTGCCCAACGTTGTTTTATTTGGCAGTTGGTGTGCACAACTTCAAATATCGGTGTAGGTGGTGGAGCACCTTACCCCACCGTAACTTCTGTGTCTCTGTTGGGTGGCCCTGGATGACCCAGCCACCCAATCTCAACATCATGTGGAGGTAGTGTTTTACCAGCCAGATGAACCCTCATAGCTCATCTTCACTCATCCTTTGTGCTCTCCCCTTCCTCGACATATTGCAGTTTCTCTCCAATACAATTACAATAGCCATTCAAATAACACAGTACCCCACCTAACCCCAAATACCCCAACAGACTACGCTACCCCAAGACAAACACACAACAATACAATAACAATGACAGGACAAGAACACTATCCAAGACACAGCAAAATTACAAAATGCACAGGACAGCAACAGGACACAGCACAAAACTCAAAAAAAAAACACTACTGTTTGAACTGAACAAGCTCCACATACCCTCTCACAATCACAGACAGGAAGTGAAAGTGGAAGTGAAATCATTGTACCATGTATGTAGCAAGGAAGCCCTGTTTCATCACTCTCTGGGTGTATCCATCACATTTTCTGATATGTGTTGATTTTTTTGATGCATGACGGTCATGCTTTTTCTTCGCATTAAGGCTGACAAGGCCTGTTGACTTGCAATTTGTTGAATAGCTAAGTATGGAGTATTTGCATTTGCATTAAAAATGTTGATGCATTACGGTCATGCGTGGTATTCCTCCCCATGAAGGCTGACAAGGCCTGTCGACTTGCGATTTACACGCACGGGCATGGCATTGTTTTTTAATAGCATAGTGTGGAGTATTGCAGTTTGCGTCAAAAACTTTGACGCATGACCGGAATGCTTGGAATTTGTTGGAAAGGCTGACAGTGCACCTAGATTCACATACCTTGTTACAGGGGCCATGCATGCATGTAGTCAGTATGGTATGTCTATGTGTGTGTGAATGTGCATTCATATTGTAACAATAACATTAGAATGTGTTACTATATGTTTGTATGTGTGTGTCATGCATGTGATGACTGATACCGTTTGCATATGTGACGGTGTTGGTAGTCTTCTTCCATATACATGTTATCACATGTGTACTGAGAGTCTACATATGTGATTTAACACATAATTTTGATTCTACTATATTGTCATGTCCGATTTCCAAATGCACGTTTGATAACACCACCTTAGATATGATGGGCTATGTCCAATAGAGGTTTATACATGTGATACCCTTGACAAATCGTATTCAGAGAATGCAGTGGACTATGGTTGGGTTGATTTCATGTAACCCATGGCAATGTGTGTGCATGTGTGATCACACTCTGGTGTGTTGTATGGTTCAGGGTTCATGATGCTAAGCTACACGTGTAACAAATGGTTCCCCATGCTTCTCTGATGCAGGAGATGGTGTACTCACATGTGTCAACGAAGGTTGTTATGTGACGTGTGTGTGTAATGATATGTGTAGTGTAATATGTGTAATGAATGCCAAAGTGGTGTGTTCATGTGATTTGAAACCACACACATTATCTTCCAGGATGGATATATGTTGGCCATAGTTTCATGGCTGTGTAGTCATATCAGTGCCACCTTTGTTTCCCTATACGGGAACATATCTCAAGGTCATTAAAGTCTATATATGATCATGTGAAACAAATACAATTGCATAGCAGGGTTGCAGTCAGGCATTGATGACACCCTAGTCATCATTGCTCCTGTGGGACTTTGTGTGCCTATACAGACCAATGGTTCTATGTTTTGATGCAGGTTGAAGGTGCTCCATTCAGCTCAGTCCACTGTGCACATGCAATCTGGCCCTGACTGTGTCATGAGTCAATGTAGCCTCAGCATGGAAGTTTGGGGTGTTGGGCGGGGATCTACCCTGATCGTGATAGCACTTCAGCAGCACAATGCATACACCCCTGCAGACAGACACCTGCACAAATGTGATCCCATGGCCCGGCATTATTTATTTTCTTTGGGGTACTTGCTGTCAGGTTATTCCTGTCATGTAAAGGGGACTGGCTGCTTGTTAGTGTAGGACATGTCTCATCATTTGGTATGGTGTGACATAAATGCTTATACATTGTCTGTATTTTCCAGATGTAGCTTGGATAGGGGATGTATCTCTAGTGTAACTTGTTTATGTTTTTCAACCCAGGGGACAGATGATGTCATGCGTAACTGCCTTCTGTCAGAATAGTATGTGAAGGGAAACTACATTATTGTTGTTGCAAACATGAATGGATTATGTACTGACCTAGATATCTTCTGTGAATGTATGATGGTGATCATATGGTAACATTGTTGTGTTGCACAGTCAGTATTGGTCTATGTGTGTATTCTCTCCAACTTTACTGGCATATCTTGTTAGGAAACAGATCTGGCCCTACATTGCTGGCATTCTTTAGGCTGCTTACCCTTTTGTAGACATTGCCAACAGCTACATTGTCTGGTCATGCAAGGACAAGATGCTACGTGTAATTTAAAGATGTACACATCTTCTTCTATTGGCTACATGATAGTTTCCTTCTTATTTCCAGGCTTTGCTAGATTACATGACTTCCACACACATTATAGTACACCAGCCACAGCACTTGTGTAGTGTCCAAGTCACCTCCCATGTTGTATCCCTAGGTGTATGAGAGAGTCTCTCAGCTGTTCTTCTACATCCTTTGGTGTACATGGGCATGAACTCACAAATGTATTCCACAGCCTATGTCACTTTCACTATGATTATATCTTGTTAGTGTGTAAAGTCATCTCAGCTATGAATATGTGATTTGCCACATTTCTGTCTCCTTCTTAACCCATACAATTTAGGATTGGAATGTGACATGTTTGGACATTGCTAGACTTACATGCACATCTCAATCCAGGTTGCCATGTGGGAGACCTAGACATTTTAGGGTATTGGTCCCAGTAGGTCACTTTCCTTTGGTAAGGCATGTGATTGTCAATGAAATGTGTGTTTTAAAATGTGGTGTATGATGGTATCATGCAGACTATACAGAGTTACCTTGCAGACACATATCAACCATTGTAGGTAATTACTAACCCTTTCCTACCTATGCCATATACCAGTACATCTGTTGTCACATGTATTTCCAGATTAGCTGCAGGCATATGTCAAGACAGCACAATTGTGTGACGTGTGTAAGAATGTACATTGGAAGTGCTACTGACGCTGCCTACATTTGACCCACATGTTCATGTGGTGGTGCATTCTCCATTGTTATTGATCATTCCTGGGTGTAGGGCAAATGTGCGGAGAGTGGATCAGAACCCATTGCTGCTCCACTTGTCTTCCAATCCTTAGCTCACGCCACAGCCAACATGTGTGTATGTTATATTTGCTATATTTGTGAGACAGCACACCCTGTGGCAGGGTAACACCATTGATATATGGTGCAGGGTTAGGCTAAAACTATTGTCCCTTCTCCTCAGCAGTCCATGATTGCTCATTGATACCAATAGTGTTCCCCATCGTTATACCTGCTCAGTGCATTTGTTACAGCTACCCGTATGAGCTGTGACACAGTTTGATTCCTTATTTTCAAGTATATCATTTTGATACAGACCTTACTGTATGTGCATCCCCGTTGCATACATCTTGCCTGGCGTAGCCAAGATGTGGTGCAAGGGGTTGGAATTGGTGCTAAGTCTACATTACACCACCATATTTATACTTTTTTAGCGCCGCATTTGCACCGCTTTTTGATGCAAAAGCGGTGCAAACTTAAAAAATACAAGTGTATTTTGTAAGTTTGCGTTGCTTTTGTGTCAGAAAAACAACTCAAATGCAGCGCTAAAAAAGTATAAATAAGGGCCTTAGGCCCATATTTATACTTTTTGATGCACAACTGTGCCAACGCAGTTGTGCGTCAACATTTTTACCGCCGGCTAACGCCATTCCAAAGCGCCATGCGGGCGCCTTATTTATTGAATGACGTTAGCCGGCGCTGCGGATTGGTGTGCGTAAAAAAAAATGACTCACACCAGGCAGCGCCGGCGTAGGGAAAAATGGAGGTTGGGCGTCAAAAAATGGGGCAAGTCAGGTCTGAGGCAAAATTCAGGCCTCAACCCGATTTGCGCCATTTTTTTTGACGCCCAACCCCCATTGAAATGACTCCTGTCTTAGCAAAGACAGGAGTCATGCCCCCTTGCCCAATGGCCATGCCCAGGGGACTTATGTCCCCTGGGCATGGTCATTGGGCATAGTGGCATGTAGGGGGGCCCAAATCAGGCCCCCCTATGCCACAAAAAAAATACAAAAAAAAATACTTACCCCAACTTACCTCTACTTCCCTGGGATGGGTCCCTCCATCCTTGGGTGTCCTCCTGGGGTGGGCAAGGGTGGCAGGGGGTGTCCCTGGGGGCATGGGAGGGCACCTCTGGGCTCCTTCTGAGCCAACAGGTCCCTTAACGCCTGCCCTGACCCAGGCGTTAAAAAACAGCGCCCATCAGTCTGGGCGCCATTTTTTAAGGCCTGCCCCCTCCTGTGCGTCAAAATGACGTCACAGTATAAATATGGGGCACAGGCCTTAAAGTCATTTTTTGGAAGGGAACGCCTACCTTGCATATAATTAACGCAAGGCTGATTCCCCCTTCCAAAAAATGACGCACATGGTGGAACTTTGACGCCCGCGGGGTCGGACGTCAAAGTGTAAATATGGGGCAGGGTTTGTGCCGATTTGACGCACATTCGGCTCAAACAGAGTATAAATATGCCCCTTAGTATTTCTGGTGCATGGATCTAGGCTTTCAATAGCCACATGAGTGTGAGTTATGTCACAACCTATTTTCCAAGATTCCTTTCAACTGCTGTGTTTTTATCTTGCTCTGAGGTATAAGCAACTTTCCAATGATACATATAGCAGAGAATGAGTACACCATGGACAATCTGGTGCAAAGTGATTTAATTGTGATATTTACATAGTGAATTTTGTTGTACAGTGTCTAGTTGTAGAAGTTCAATTCAATTTGTTGTCTCCTGCAAACTCCTGCAGCAGTGTTTTGTTGTCCCCCGTCCACCTGTGCTGTACCATTGTCATCTTCCTCCTCATTGGGGACATCTACCAGTTCATACCAGGGGACATTAGTCTGAATACATATGTTATGCAAGGTAGCACATACAAGGATCATCTTGCATACTAGGGATAGTGTATACAATAGGCGTCCTCATGTCAGGGCCAGGCAGCAGAACTTTGACTTCAGATGCCCAAATGTCCTCACCACCACATCTTGTGTCCTTCTGTGCCCTTCATTGTATGACCGCTCTTCTTCCATTGTCAGGTTGCCAAAAGGAGTCATCATCCATGGCTGGATGCCATAACCTTGGTCGCCTGCAAAGGAATGTGAGACCATGTGTCTGTTATGCATATTTGTGGTGTCACATGTGCCATGGCAGATGTTAGTTTTATGTAGAGTGGTGACTCAGACTTGCATCTGGTATTGTGTATGTTCCTGTTTTGTAGAATAGTAGCATTAGTGTTTGGTGGTACACATTACTATCATGGGTTGTGAATCAGGAACCTGTCAGGATCAGGAGATTGTCATATTAAATATTGACTGACAGTTAGACCATGCAAATTATGTGTTGTGCTGTCCATACTTGAGGCTGTGTCCTAATGTTAGTGGAACATACCACCTCCTTACATGGTAGCCCTACAAGGCCCAACTCAGGCCACCATATTACCATGTGGCACTACGCATGCAGTGGAGCACTTAGTGACCATTTGTGGCAGATTATGCCTGTGCCAACCAGCATGTGTACATGTGTGAGATTCACACAATATGAGGAGTAGCACAATTGGTGCAGAGGGTTCTCTAAGGTTCCTAGACATGATTTATCACAGACAGTATCAACACCTGCACAGAACAGACGTAGGGGGCACACCATAGTTTAGAATGGGTCCCTATGTACCGTGCATGAAATGGTCAGGTATGTCCTCAATATTCCTATTGAGTCCAACTATGGCATCTATTATGTTGACACTATTGCACCTACTCTGCGCCATGGTGTGCCATTTATTGTATAATGGGCCCACATGGTGGGAGTAGGGTGTGGCAAGGGGGCACAATTACAGTGGCGCTGCTGTTGATGCTGCACCACTTTTCTGACATGTGGCCCACAGTCCCTTCACTTTAGACATGCAGATGAGTGACGTTCTGGGACATTTAACCTATTTTGTGTGTTGTGTGCCATGATACAGGTGTTGTGCCCTGTGTGTAGCGTGATTACCACCCCTTTTCCCTTGGAAAGCTCCCTTGCACACAGTTTTGTTGTTGGCAATTGCTGGCTGCCATATGTATCTGCATGTGGATCATGGGCACAGTGTGCCACAGTTGTATGGTTTGTTTAGTGATGTATGCAAGCATTTTCAGACACCTGTGTGACACAGCACTCCTACAATCATATCTAGTAATTCCACAACTCCCTAACATGATACCAGGGTACCAACAGGACACTGAAGGAGCTGGGCTACTGACAATGTACTGGGAGAGGCCAGAGATGCATGTGAAAGAGGAGATATGGGACTTAAGACTGGACATTTCATAGCGGGAAAGTCTTTTTTGGGCATGGGAGGAATGTGATCAGGAAAGCGCAATCTTTCAATCTAGCCACATCCTCCACCACTACTTCTCTAGGAACTCTTGCCTGTTCTACTACAACAAGGCTCTCTATCACAGAGTCCTGAAACTCAACAAATATCATCTTTTACTCAGGGGAGCAATCCTTGAACACAATAAAAGAATTAAAAGTTGCTAAAAGGAAGAGATGTATAGCCAACTTTTTATACGATAAAAGCCTTACGAACAGCAGTGTAAGGTTCCAAACTCTGAACTACGCCATTTACAAGACCCATGTGCTTATTGTAGACTAAAATGAATGCAGGGTTGTGCACTTCAGCAACCTGACCACAAACAGTCACAGGGGAAGTACGCTCATCATAAATGGTTGGTAGCCAGCATGTAGACATCCCTTGTGTCAGCAAATTTCACAGCTACCAGCTCATCATTACGCAAGGCACCACACTGTCCCCTCTTAAGTGTTTTTACATACAAGCTCCCTTGGATAGCCTTTACTGAGCAGAATGTGCCACAAGCAACAGTGTCGACTTTGAACAATTCACTGAACAATTGCACTCCAGTGTAGAAGCTTTCTAGGTACAAATGGTGACCTTTGTTAAACAGTCGTCTACCAAGTTCCCACACAATTTTCTCACTAACTCCAAAAGTGGACAGACAACCTGGGCGGTCAATACTGGAATCCCAACCAGTTTAAAACCTGAAAATTATAAACATATCCTATACTACTCTCAGACAGCATATACATCTTAATTCTAATGTGCCCTCTTAAACAGGACCAATGACTCATCCACAGCTATTTCTTTCCCTGGAACATAGATCTCTGAAAACTGACCTACAAAGTGATCAATGACAGGCCAAATCTTAAAAAGATGGTCAGAATCAGGGTGATCTTGTGGCAACGCTGAAGCATTATAAAAAGAAAAATGCAGCATCTGAAGAAGAAGCAAATGCTGATTACGACTCATGGTTGCTGGAAATATAGTATTTGCCACCAAGAGACTAGATGTAGGAGGCTAGCTTGGTTTGTAGTTGATACCTAAGGTAGTTACACCTTATACCAGGTCCAGTTATCCCTTAATAGTGAAATATAGGCAGTGTTCTAGCAGCTTAGGCTGATAGAGGTAGCTGTAGCAGAGCAGCTTAGGCTGAACTAGGAGACATGCAAAGCTCCTGCAATACCACTATAGTTGTACAGTACTTATTCACAAGTAAAGATAATGCTCAGGGTTACCAAAAATAAAGGTAGTTTATTTTAGTGACACCAGGCCAAAAATATCTTAGAGGCAATACTCCTTCTGGAGGTAAGTATTATACACAATGTATACACTAGATACCAAAATAAGGTAAGTAATTAGACACAGGATAGTGCAAACAATAAGAAATGCTATAGAATGAAATAGGAGAAAATAGGTCTGGGGCAACACAAACCATATACTAAAAAAGTGGAATGCGAATCAAGAATTTCCCCCTAGACAAGTGTAGTGTGTAGAGAATTGCTGGGAGAGTAAGAATACCACAAAGATGAGTGAAATACCCCACCCCAGAGTCCAGGAAAGTAGGAGTAAAGTACTGCAAGTTTCCTTAGGACACACTACAAGATGTGATTAGAGTTATTGCAAGAACCAAGCAAGACTGCAAACAACCAATGGTGGATTCCTGGAGCTGAAGACCTGTGAAGAGAGAAGATTCCAGGGAGGACAGGAGCCCCTGCCAACCTAGAAGAGGGTACAAAGAGAAGTCTCCGGTTGGAAGAAGACTGCAAAAATGCACCAAGGGAAGATGGCTGTGGGTTCCTGCATGATGCAATGCATGTCCCACGTGGAGATGTTGGATGCAGGTGAGTTTCGGCGCTGGATTTGTCCAACAAGCCTTGGTTCAAGCAATGTCGTGGATTGCATCAATGTGGCACTGCCTGGACCCAGGAGGGACCTGGGGGCCTCAACTTGGACTGAGGAGGCAGAGGGGTCTCCTAACACTGGCTGCAATCTACAGATGACCAGGCAGCACCCATAGAGATTCCAGGACATGGGGAAAAAGAAGGTGCAAATTGTGGTTGTTACAGCACTACAAAAGAAGGTCTCACACCGCCAGAGAAGAAGAACTTAGCAAGATTAGCGTTGAAGGATAGAGTGCTGGGGACCTGGGCCAGGCTGTGCACAAAGGATTCTTGCAAATAGTGCACAGAGGCCTCAGGAGGTGAAGATGATGCAGAGCACACAGTACTGTCGCAAACAGGGAATTCAAGCTCTTACCTCCTCCAAATTCGGACAGCAGGACCTTAGGACAGTCCGTGTCGAAGGAGTCTACCACCTGTATTCCAAGGAGCACGCTCTTTGCCAGGAGAGGAGTCCAAGAGAACCAGTTGTCGTCTTAGTTAGTGCCTGATGGAGCAGAGAAGTGACTCTGTCACTCCATAGGAGATTTCTTCAGTCCTTATGGTGCAGGGTGAAGACAGAGAGTCCCCAGAGCGTGCACACTGTGGACGCTGTTGCAGTTGCTTGCTGGAGATGAAGTTGCTGAAGAAAAGTAGCCCTTCTGGATACTTTGTTGCTGTTACAGCGGTTCCTGAAGCAGTCTGCGGTCAATCTGAGGTCAGAGGATGAAGTAGTAGTACCAGAGGATGCCTGATGGAAACTTGCAAGCAGAATCTGAAGAGAAGCCCACAGGAGAGACCCTAACAACATACTTTCCTTAAATACTGCACTTCCAATATTAATAAAAGTTGTTGTTATTTATGGATAGTTACAGCATACACTAGAGATACTGGAAACTGTTGTCACCAGATGTATCAGTCCTTTGTAAACATAAAATGTACACTACAATGGCCAATGGGCTACGTGCCATCAATTTGATCAAATATTATAGCCAAATATTCAACTTCATCTCCATTTGGAAAATTAATTAAATCAATAATTTTACCCATAGCACCATTTACTAACCATTCCTCAACATTTACATTATGCTGCAAAATCACTTGAGAGTGTTTGCATATGCATAAACACTTTTCTAAGCCTGCAATCTTACATACAGACTTCTCCAAAGAATCTCATTTTTCTTGTAGTTTTTCTATTAGCAATATTCTCACGTCCTGCTGTTCCATTTTATAGATAGCTGTAGTTTCCAAAATATCTTCTTTCTCCAGTTTCATGAATTGTTCATTAAATTTGGAGCACTTTTGAAGTGAATGCATTAAACTGTCAGGCCTGCCAAGCTGGATGTGCTCCAGTAAAGAACTCTAAAGCCAATCATCTGCCCTTGGAGGGATCAATGTTTGATGGAACTATTTTACAGATACCAGTGCTTGTTTACAAAGACCAATACTTGTTGGAACCAATGCTTGATTATGACATGTGATACTCAAGCCTCCTTTATCCCTGTGACTCAGACTGGGTGTGGCTCCCTCTGACTCAGACTGGGTGTCTGGATGCAGCAGGTATTCAGACCATACCCACCCTAAGTGAATTTCTTGCTGTAAAGGCTACCGGCTGCAGAGAAGGAGTCTCTACTTCTCCACATTTGATCATCATGTTTAGTACTGTATCTTGGATGTTGCTTCTGGGGAGTTGAAGAGATCAAGAGAATTGACTACTAAAAAGGCGGCAACGCGCTGTGTGCTCTTGAAAAGAATCTATTTCTGAAAACTTGACCCTTGCTGACTTGATATTCAAAAGTCAGATGTTTCAGAGCGTGATGTGCCTCAGAAGGCACATCATCGGGGATTAAGGTCACTGGGATGCTCATCGCTAGTCATGTAGTAACACTTATCATTGTTGCTTGCTATATATCGCAGAAAGGAAATACTTTTGTGCAATTATCATGAAAACGATGCTTTGGGAATAAGTTTATTATTGGTAAGTTTAATATGACATTTGCTTAATTAGTGACAGTGATACGAAACATTCTGTGAATGGCCTGAAAGTTTCATTGCTAAGCTCAACTTACGCTGTGATGTAACAGTGATAAAACCATTTGCTTAAGTTATTGATATTAATCCTATGTTCCCAGAGTGTTACAAACATTGCACTGTGGTCTTTTGATATAAATCATATGTTCCCAGAGTGGAGCAAACATTGCACTGTGATCTTTTGATATTAACCCTATGTTTCCAGAGTGATGCAATCCTTGCACCATAATCTTTTGATATTAACCCTATGTTTTCAGTGTGATAAAAAGACACAGAATGTGTGTTCTTTGGAATTCTAAGTACAGTGCATAAATTAACCCATAATTGTTTGCAAGCCTAATTACCTGCGAATTTGTTGTCATTTTGTGTAACCTATTTAAATGTCTATGGAGGTGAGCGAGTCAGCATCTTAGGAAACCTCAGCAAGGTCATCAAACAAGATATCCACAGAACTTCAAGGACATTTAGGTAGGCATTAATTAAGGTGACGTGGGATCAATCTGGAGTCACAGTGGGAGTAGTCATAGATATTATAGAAGGTTCAAGGTTCTTTTTTAACTACAGGTAATCCACATTGTTTCACAAAAATTCCTAGAGAGAGGGAGAGCCATCTATAGCGGGAAAGGGGAGCCTAACAGGTACACCTAGCTTGCACTTAGTAGTCTGAGACTAGTATTTCCATGGTTACAATTTATGAGAGGTTTGACTGATATGTAATTTATCATAGGAAATCGTGGCTCTTCAAGGACCATCACTAGTTGTTCAGATCCGGACCTGTGGCTCCAGTGTCCCTCTTTCATCTATCACCTTTCCCCTTTGGCGTTCCGATGCTGATCATGTGCATTTAAGTGGGAGGCACGTATCATCTAGGAGGATTTAGGAATAAGCAACTTGGTCAACATTGTGTTGCCATGGGACAAACAGGTTTATGCTTGACATAAACAGAGTACAGATTTGTCATCTTGAATGAATTTGTACATTAGTTGTGCTGCTGTGCTATTTGTGAAAATATTGTCTTAATAAGGTGACTTTCTAAAGCATGTTTTCTATCCTTTTTCTAAACTCCTACTCTTATGTCCCTCAGAACATTTCCATATGCTATATTGGATGCTTGATGCATACTCTTCATTAGTTCCTTGTATTCGAAGTTTAACCAAATATTTACATTGTCAATACTTCCCAAGGAGTGTATTATTTCATTATGACCATGGGCCTGATTACAACTTTGGAGGAAGGTGTTAATCCGTCCCAAATGTGACGGATATACCACCAGCCGTATTACGAGTCCATTATATCCTATGGAATTCGTAATATGGCTGGTGGTATATCCGTCACATTTGGGACAGATTAACACCTCCTCCAAAGTTGTAATCAGGCCCTAAATGTCTTCAAAACAGGTTGCCCTTTCACTGGGGTAAGTTGCAGTAGGTCACCAAAGACAATTAAATGCTTTCCTCCAAAGGTACATGAGCCTCTGTTTTTAACATCTGCTGCATTTTCAGGTGTATGAAGGCAAGCATTAACTTTGAAACGATGTTCACCTATTCAATGATAAAAAGCTTAATTTTTTTCTCAATACTCTTGACATCTCATGCCAAGCTTCACCAGACAGCTTCTGGTATTTCAGTTTATTATCATGTTCAACAGGAAGCATAAGTAGCCAATGTATATTAATTCCATTAATGCTGTGGGCAGCTAATCCTGTTGGTGCTGTTACTATATATAATAAATTTGATTCTGTAGTCTTTTGCGGATAAGTGGTGAGAATTTTAATTAGAAAGCAGCTGTGTGGGTGAATGAATGGGAGTGTGAATGGCTGTTTAAGTGACCGACGGAGAGTGTGACTAGCTGTATGGGTGAGTGACTATGTATGTGAGTGGCTGTATAAATGAATGACTGGGAGTGTGAGTGGCTTTTCCCAGTGCCAGCCTGGCTGCTGATGTGTACTAGGAATGGCTTAAATGAAGAGCATCCACATTCTTGCTTTTCATGAAGAAATCTGTGACCTCTTTTATACATTGACATTCATTTCTTTTTGTTCATCATTCAGTTATTTTAGTAACTATTCGAAATCAACAATTGCTTTTCTTGCTTGCTGCATTGCAGTATCCATCTTATTCATAACTATGGCTGCTTCATTTTGAATAATTATTTCTCCAAGAGGATCTTGACATAGTGGTCCAGAACTTTGGCAACATTTGCAAGTAGTTTGGATTGACTCAACACTGAATGCTGTCTTTCACAGTGTTGAAAGAATCTTTGTAGCAATCATAGTCTCCAAGTAATTCTAATATAGCACACAGAGGCTTGAACATTTGTAGAAGTGCCAAGTAGAAAAACTCTCGTTTATCTACAGTTTGGCAATTAGGTTTCCGGTGGTTAATTAAATTTCCTTTGGTGTGTTAGACCAAACAACCATCAAATCCAACTACTGCATATGTCCCTTCCTTTATGTTTTCTGATACATTTGTTCTATATCTGGACTATTGAAGTACTTCATAGAGGCACATGTTTTCCAGATGGGGACTCTTTTTATGGTAGTATGTGTCCAACATACTATATGTTACAATGTCTCTACTTTCTGAGTCACACTCTGGTAGATACTGAATATCCAGGAAAGACTTTAATACTTTATTTCACTTGTTTGCAAGCTCTAGACTTACCCAAACAATCCCCGTTGACCCTGAGGACAAACCAGCCGAGCTCAATCTGTCTGCACACTCACAGGATCCAATTTCTCTGTGGGAAAGCACTTTCAAACTCAAACTGTACTATTTCTTAGTGAGACTCTTCTTCAGAAATCTCCTCCCACTTTTCTTTCAATTCTAATTTCTCAGATGTTGTGATATAAGAAGTAATGTATCGAGCTACTGCAATTGAGTTATCTGCAACAGACTGTATGCCCATGTTTGTATTCCACATCTTTAAAATGACTTGATCATAGTCAATAATGTACTTTGAGTCCTCTGTTGTTCCCAGGTTGTAAGTATTTTTCTGTGACTTTTGTGTCAGTGTATGTCTTACTGCAGATAGAAAGCTGTTTATTCTTCCTTGTGAAAAGACGGGTCAAGGGAATCCAAAATGACATCTTGTATCAAATTTACCTCTGTATCTGTATTTTAAATGGCAGTACTTTCCACTTCTGTGATTTTGGAAGGGCAGAACATTTTGCCTCAAACCTTTTTCACCACTGTCTTTTGGATTGGTACATGACACATACTGTTCTATGAAAGACAGGACAGAGTTATCACTGTCTGTTCCATATTTTGGTGTATCTTTTACCAATAACAGCATGTGAATATGAGGAACACCTCTTGCTTGTCACGCTCTACACCAAAAGAAATCAGTTACTTCACCAAGAGGAGTATTTGTTTGCTACAGATGAAAGACATCATAGCTTGAAATTTGAGGTTAACATTTCTGCAAACATTCACATGATCCAAGGTGCAAAGTTGCTCCACTATCTTAATGCCTTTAATGTTAGAGTTCGCTTCTCTCAAAATTTCAAGCAGGTCATCCCATGCATACTCAGCACAACTGAGTGTTAGAAACCAGGTAGGTGCAGCAAGGTTACTCAACATGCATTTCAGCTCTCCATGCTGTTGATACTAATACTCATTGGTGCCATGTTCGCATGCCATCAAATAATCAAGTTGTACTCCAACTTTTCATCTTTTCCATGAACTTTTTCAACAAATTCCTTTGCAGCAAGGTTTTGAAAATATACTCCTGTCTTCAGTATGTGGTTTACAGTGTATGAAGGTCCAGAGAAGTCACCCTCAAAGAGAAGGTGAAATATATGATAAAGACTAGGGAAATCTAGGATCTTCTGAATATAATCTTGTTGACCAATATTCATCTGCTGGTATATGTACGGGGTGGTCATAATAGTGTCCACCTTCCCCAGTGGGAAACAGTTGCGGAAAACAGCAAGCTTCAAAACTTTTCTCCCAGTTCCTCATGGGTGCACCTTTTGCTTGCTTCATTAGAAAAAGATCAATGGCATCACCAATAAGTTCTTTAGAGTGCAAAGGATGGGTGCTCATAACTGTTTTCTGATCTCAATCAATCCACCATTTCAATCTGACCAGTTAATGTTAATGTTTCATCCTCTATATGTGTTCTATCTTTAACAGCATCACTATTTTTACAGCAAATGTTATTTTGAATAATGCCAATTTTTTTACTTTGTTACCATCCACTAACTCTTACCATATTTTCTTGTTCTTTGTAGGAACACCATTTACTAAAATGATAAGTGCTTCATCAAACTCTTTCTGTAACCCGATAGTTTCAATATTATGTTTGAAATCTAGTGGCTAGTACACAACTCTACCCTCAAGACCTTTTTGTACCTCTTTTGGAGGTAATTTCCCTGTTTTTGGCTCCATGCAAACTATAGTTTGGAAAGGATATACACTTTGTATCAGAACTGATTCATAAACATTTAGGTCTCAAAGTTCTTCAGGTATTGAAAGTTATTCTAACTTGTTATGTACTGCTCTATATGGCATTTTGAATCCTCTAACTTATCGTATAATAACATTATTACTTATAATTTCTTGTGAAGACAAACAAAACCATTCCTCTGTTCTATTCTTCACTTTTTTTAATAAACAGCTACATTACAAGATTAACTTTTGTAGTGAGTGCGTCGACAACATATACAAACTCAGTTTGGTTTCTCTGAAGAAACTGTGTTAAACTTCCTTATCTCATCACAGTTATCAACACTAATACCTTTATGTTTTTCCTCTACACCTGGAAATACCACTCCTCATTTTCCCTACACTGCTATTCAGGAGAAACAAAACGACATTCAACTTCTTCACAAACTTTTTGTACCTCTGCTACTGTACAATGCAAAAGAGCTCTATTAATTTCTCCTAAACATAGCACAGGACTTTTGACATAGTAAAGCCTTCTAACTAAAGTTCACATTTTAAACATTCTCAAATGATTAAAGGTGCTGTGGCACAGTTTCTTTGATAGACATGGTAGTGAATGACCTTGTAAATCTAATCCTTGCAATATACATATTTTCTTTTTCAAACCTTTGCAAAGAAATATATGAAAGAACGTTTTCAATAATTCAATCGATTCCTTTCATACACTGCAAATACTGCTATAGTTCTATTTGTACACAGATGCATGTCTAGGCCTTCCCTGTACCTCTTCAGGAAATATTTACCTCTACACGTGTCATCGCCTCTTTTGAAATATGAGTACCATCCTTCATCTCGCAAAATTGTCCAGATTCTTCAACTTCATGCACTACTGTGTTTTCTTGGAAGTAGCTTTCTTCATTAAAGAAAGGCTCAGTACTGAAAGTATGTTTCTATTCATCACTGACACTTTTACAAAAGTTAGTTCTATTGACTTCTCTTTTCTTTTGGTTTCTTTTTCTCATAGACACCACTATTTTGTCCAGTGTCCACATACTGTTAGATAGCTTTCTCTGCAGAGCAAAGGCCTTATCGACTACAGCTGCAATATGTTCCTCTTGTCTGTGCTTTTCATCTTCTTTTCTACCACTTGAAAAAAAATTTCTATTTACTTCATTTTTCTCCCCTTGTAGTTTTCCACAAACTATTTCAATACATGTCTTTGTTTTCTTACCAGCAACTCTTTTCTCTTTCATCACTTTCTTTGCATGTTGCCATTTTGTTTCTCAGTTGTCAGGACATAGTATCCTTGCTTCTGAAAAGTAAAACAAATAAATACATTTCACTTTTTACTATGTAGTATTATATTAGATATTTTAAATACTCAACTATCAACATAAACATACAGGCACTGTATCGGTTGCCAACTAGGTCTTATACTGAAGCATACATAGCTTCTGTCTGGATATGTGCATGAATGTATAAGTGGCTCTTTCCATGTCCAAGTAAGTTTGTAAGTGACTTTATCCTTTTATAAATAGGTATCACTCAGGAAATGCTGCAGTAGGCCCAATCTTTGTTCAAAGGACACTTTTCTAGATAGGTAACTAGGTTATGCCACTAATTGCTTGCATGTTTGGGTGAGTATATTAGTCCCTGTACAGATGAACATTAGATGTTTAAGTAGATACAGCAGTATATATCTGGCTATTTTACTAAATATATAGGCGTCTGAATGTGCATGTAAGTGATTATATAACGTACTTACTGACTGTATAGATAAGTACAGGGGTATGTAACCTTGTGCACAACTATCTCCGATAATGCAGTATACACATCAGCTGGTTGGATATGTGCATGAACCTATAAGTGTCTCTCTCAGTGTCTCACTGGGTGTGTGAGTGCTTCTATCCCTTTCTTCATAGGTATATGAGTTGAACTATGTGTGGCAGAGTGCATATATAACTGGGCATAGGGGTCTGCAAGTGCACACCTAACTCAGTTAAACACTGAAGGATGTTTCAACTCTTAATCGTAAAGCATCGTGCACTATTGCCTACCTACAACCTACCTAAAGTTTACTATTTGTGTAGTAAAAGGGGACTCTAACACTTGTGAAGCAGATTTAGTAGTACCAAGTCCAGCTGACATTAAAACTGCACACTGAGGCTCACCAGTAGTAGGCCTGAACCATGTTTAAAAGACTAATAGCATGAATCAACAATCAGGTTATGAGAATACTTGACTACATATTGGTGTGACTGTGTCTTTTACCAACTAGCTCTGATGCTGAGGTACGCACACCTCCTGTTTGGATGTGTGAATGAATCTATAAGTGGCTCTCTCAGTGTCTCACTGGGTGTGTGAGTGGCTCTGTCCCTTTCTTAATAGGTATATGAGTTGCAGTGATGGTGGCAGAGTGCATATATACCTGGCTATAAGGGTCTGAAAGTGCACCTCTAACTCAATTTAACTCAAAAGGACATGTTTCACCTCTTACTCACAAAGCACTTCGCTCCATGGCATGCCTACAACCTACCTAAAGTTTGAGTTTTGTGTAATAAAGGGGAATCTAAATCTTGTAAAGCAGGTTTTCTAATCCCAAGTGTACGTGACAGTAAAACTGCACAATAATTCTCAACGGTAGTATGACTGAACCATGTTTAAAGGACTACTTACCTGAATCAGCGATTAGGTTATAAAAGTACTTGACTAAATATCGCAGTTACTATATCAGTTACCAACTGGCTCAGATACTGCGCTATAGACACCTCCTGTTTGGATGTGTGCATTAATCTATAAGTGATTCTTTCAGTGTCTGACGGGGGTTGTGAGCGGTTCTGTCTTTTTATAAATAGGTACTACACAATCAGCTTCTACAATCCTTGTTTGAAGGACAACTTGTCTGAATGGGTGACTAGGTTATGTAAGTACTTGACTCCATATCACAGTGGCTGTGTCAGTCACCAACTGGCTCTAATACTGCAGTATACATAGTCTGACACATATATATCTACCAGGGCATAGGGATCTACAAGAGCAAATCTAACTCAGTGAAAATCAGAAGGATATGTTTAATCTTTTAATCACAAAGGACCCCATTGTATGGCCCGCCTACAGCCTAGATGAGGGGTGTCTTTCTGTAGTAAAAGGAGAGTTTAATGCTTTCCAAGGTTTTCTTATGGGAAGTCAAGCTCACAGTAAAACTACTCACTCAGGCTCAGTAGTAGTAGGCTTCACTCACATTTAAAACAATAAGGCCTGCATTTATTCTTTTTTAGGGCGCCATTTGCGCTGCTTTCTGACGCAAAAACAGCGCAAACCTACAAAATACAATTGTATTTTGCAAGTTTGCGCAGTTTTTTGTGTCAAAAAATGACGCAAATGCGGCGCAAAAAAAGTATAAATACGGGCCTAAGTGTCTGTGTGGGTGACTAGGTTGTGTCACTACTTTGCTACATATCTGAGTGAGTGTAGGAGTCCCTCTATAGAGGTGTTATTACATGTTTGATTAAGTATACCGGTATATCACTGTCCCCTTTGGAAGCTCTATCGGTCTTTGAATGTATATTTAAGTGTTTGAATGATTAGGTTAGTATGTGTGTTGGTGAATAAAAGTGTATTTAAGTGTCTGCAACTGGCTTTCATACTGCTTCATAAATAACTAGTTTCTGAGTATGTGAGTGAATGTGTAAGTGCATCTGTTACAGTGTATCTGGGTGAAAGAGAAGTTCTATACTTTTGAAAACATGTATGTAAGTTGCATTATTGGTAGTATACTATATGTAGTATTTGGCATATGGGTCTACATGAGTAACTTAGTGAAACTCAAAAGGACATCTTTTACTTTTTACACACAAAGCAACATGCTTTATGAGAAACCTACAAGCTACATCACACGTGATGTAGGTGCACTAAAAGGTGGGCTTAAGGCTTCTCAAAGGAACTTTTCATGCCAAGTGCAGAGTGCAGAAAAACTCCACAGACAGGGTCTGTAGTATTAGGTCATGTTTAAAGGATTACTTCTCTGCATGGGTGACTAGGTGAGTTAGTAGTTGGCTATATATTTGAGTACTGAATATATAACTGCTATATATTTATGTTGGTGAATGCCTACATAGCTCTGTCTGCTTTTCACATTTTAGGTAATTAACAATATTTTCTATGTATGTATATAACTTGTAGTATATGTGAAATACTGTGTATTTGACCATGGGTAGGAATATCAAAATATACATGTGACTCAGTATGACTTAAAAGGGCATGTTCTACTATCTGAGCATATTTAAGCCTACCCTATGGCAAACTTACACCCTACCTAAGGGGTATCAAGTACATAACTGGCTAGTTTCACATGCAAATGTATGAAATACTATTCCAATCTAGTATTTTTACTATGCATTTTGGGACTTGTGATGTTCAATTATAATGTAATTAATGAGTCTACAAGGGCCAGCTTTCATGCAAATGCCTTGGTGAAGAGCACTACATCACACATGGACCTGTGAAAGTTTTCACGGCTGCTACTACATGAATTAACTTGAGATTTAAAGTTTAGCTACCAGATTTGTATTATAAGTACATCATGCAGTAAAACAAACATGTAGAATGTAAACTTCTGGATCAACACATTGTTAAGCAATTTTTTACTCAAGTATTCTAACCCTTAGACACAGAGGGGGTCATTACAACCTCGATGGTCTTTTAAGAAGACCGCCGAGGGACCGCGGTGCGGAAGACCGCCAGTAGTGGCGGTTTGCCACTCGGCGTATTATGACCGTTGGCTGCTCTCCGCCGTTTTTCTGACGGAGAGGCGCTAACAGCCATACTTGCGGGCGGCGGGGAAGCTAATCACGTCCTGTGATTCTGCGCGGCGGTGTTCTGTTGGCGGTGTGGTGTTGGCGGAGCCGCCCCCATGGCTCCCGTCCCCTCCCGGAGGATCGACGGAACAGGTAAGTCGATCATCCGTTATGGGAGGGGGGGTGTTGTGTGTTGTGTGGGTGCATGGGGGTGTGCGTCTGTGTATGTAAGGGGGCGTGTGAGTGCGTGTATGCTTGCGGGGGTGGTGCATGTTTTGGGAATGAGTGCGTGTATGTCTGTATGTGTGTCTGACTGTGTGTGTGGATGTTGGCATGTATGTCGGTGTGTGTGCGTGTATGTGTGTTGGTGGTGCCTGTGTGCGTGTCGGGTGTGTATGTGTAAGGTAATGTCGGGGGTCGGGTGGGGAGGGGGGACCTGCCACCTTTGGGGGGTGGCAGAGGTGGTGGGGGGTGTAGGGGAAGGAGTCGGGGTGGGGATGGGGGGTGGGGGAGACCCCTATCAGTGCTAGGGAAGGAATTCACTGGCACTGATAGTGCTTACCGCCATGGATTTCATGGCGGTTCCTACCGCTAGAAATCCACGGCAGTAAGCCGGGTCACAATACCGGCGGTGGTATTGTCACGGCCACCGGGCTGGAGACCCAGGTCTCCAGCCCTGCGGGCGGAACAGGGAAGCGGCGGATGACCATGGCGGTAAGCGCCATGGTCATAATACTAAAAAAAAGACCGCCAGCCTGTTGGCGGTCTTACCGCCGCTTTAACACCATCCGCCAGGGTTGTAATGACCCCCAGAGTCAAATACTCACACACCCAGAAAGAGAGTTACTCACCCATTAAGAAATATATGAGACAACTCACACAATCAGTCACAGATCCTATCATACAGTTACAATATTTTTGTTTATATCACAGTATTTGTGGTCAGCCTGAAATATACATATACCTTCTTAAAGGCATTTTTTTAACATTGAATATTATTCAAATACCTGAAAATTTTGTTTGATGGTCAGATATCTTTTTTCTGCTCTTGTTAGATAGATTCAACTCTATTAGAAAATGTTAAAACTCAGCATAAGAATGTCATACCACTCTCATACATAGCAACCATTAATGACAACCTTTTCAACTTTACACTCTCTGACACTGCTGAAGGCAGAAAATCAAAACATGCCTTTTCAGTTTCCTTACTCCACTTGTTAATGGCTGTTGTGTGTTAACCCTTTCTTTACTATTGAGTACAAGCTCAATATGTACTAATTTGTGACTTCTTGGCGATCTTCAACGTGCCCTCAATGTAATTTGCAACTAATTCACAAATATTTAGAGTGATTCAAAAACATATTTAGCTTACTATTTTTTCAGCTTTACAACTACATAATACTTCAATAAGAACTCCTCATTAGGAAAACAAGTCTTTACTATTCTATAATAATAATAAACAACTCTAATTTAAGTAAAATACAGTACTATCTCCTTAACACCGTTCCCCCAACACTCCTTCATCAGAGTTTCCATAGCAACTCACTACAACCAGAAGGTCACAAGTTCACAGTATATTTTGCAAACTCCATATTACTGTCAAACTCAACTGTAGCAGGTGTGGTTGACTCCTTCCAAATGTGAGCATACTCAAGAGTACATGACTTTTATTTTTATTTTACCAACCCACAGACATACTTACTTATAGTTAAAAAACAGCCTAATTTTGAGTATCTGCATATTAACACCATTCAATAAAAGGCATTCTTTTTTAAACAACTACTGCCCTCCATTTTAGCTGACTTTCACTTTTAAAATATCTCATTCTACTTCTGCCTTCTCCTGTGAGCTATTCCTGCTTGCCTTAAAATTGCTTAGAGAGTAGATTGTGGGTCACAGCTTTGTGTTTTGAGCACAAGAGTATTCTAGAAAGAGTGACATTAACAGAGACCTGGGTCTGCCAAATCTGGGCACAGCTTGGATGGCCAGAGATGGTGAAAGTGGCATCAATTTCTGCCTTTGGTCAAAAGCATTAGAGATTGGCAACCCCTTCACCACAAGATTGTGCACAGTCTTGGTAAACACCTGGGCACACTTACTGGAGTCAGACTGGAAATCCTAATGAAGGATACCTTTGCTCAATTAATGGTATGTGCACCTCAGAATGCCTTTGTATTCTTCAACATATGCCAAAGACAGAAATGGAAATGGTCAAGCGAGTTCTAGCCACACTGTTTCTGCATTACTCAGAGAACATAACATGGGCTCTATCTACAACAACAACTTGGACTTTGACATGGATGGCATCTATAGAAGTGATGAATTTCACTTCACAGACAAAGGCAACAGGGTGTTTTTCATCAGCATGAAACATTGAATCCCTTTCATCCACTACACAATAAACACAAAGGCTCTTCTCTGAAACATCCTATGTCCCAAACACAAGTTCATTTTATTTTAACATCTCTTTTGTTACACTTTTTCAAAGTTTGTTAATACGTTGCGAATACGCAAAACAGAAGCACACATTTAATGCAAACCACCATATTCAAAATGTAATAGTGCTTAAATGATTCTGTTGATCACAATGTGGATCATTCAATCAAGGGGGTCTTGTAGAGCACAAACTTGTCCTCCCTGGGGGTCTCCAGGTGGTCGAGGGATGTTGTGGACTTTGCTGGAGGGATGCTACGGGCCTCGTCCGACTGGCGATGGCAGTCTAAGAGCCAAGTCTTGAGTTGCTTTCTGAAGTCCTTCAGAGAAGGGGAGGTGCACAGGTGAAGGGAGCGGTTGTTCTAGGACCTGATGGCGAGGTGGGAGAAGGAGCGACCTCTGAATAGCATTAGCGGTGGATATACAGGAGATGTGGGCGTGGGCGATGGAGGCTGTTAGAAATGGGTTCTCTGATTGGCAGTCAGTTTACACTCTGTCCAAGCAGGGACCATCACTGTTTTCAGGGTAAGTGAGTTACGCTCATAAGACAACCCCTGATAACCCCC
Organism: Pleurodeles waltl; assembly: GCF_031143425.1. Classification (NCBI taxonomy): domain Eukaryota; kingdom Metazoa; phylum Chordata; class Amphibia; order Caudata; family Salamandridae; genus Pleurodeles; species Pleurodeles waltl. The sequence continues at coordinate 333,919,239 of NC_090444.1, read as the reverse complement.
TTGGTAGCTTGGCACAATCAGTCAGGCTTATCCCAAAAGCAATGTGTAAAGTCTTTGTACAAACACATACAGTAATACAGTGCAAATCCAACAAAATGGACACCACACCAGTTTAGAAAATAGGTAATTTTTATGTAAATCAAGCACAACCTAAATGACAAAAATCCAACATACACAAGTCAAGATATGAATTTTCAAAAGAATAAGAGTCTTACTCCATGGGAAACAGTGGAAATGTTGATTTTACACAAAGTACCTGGTTTGCGTCAAAAGCAAAAGCCGCACGGGTGAGCGTGCTTTGGAAAAGTCAGTGATGTTTTGATTTTTTACTTGCAAGTGGGGGTGTGGGTTGTTTTTTCTCCCGTCTGGTTGGTGTTGCGTAGTTTTCCTCTCCCACAAGAGAGCGAGGCCTCGATTTCCAGATAAGGCCATCGTGGCATCCGCACATGTTCATGATGACTTTGATGATGAGTGAAAGTCTGGTTGCACAGTGTTGGAAAACCGCACTGTGTGGGGTTTGCGTCATTATCAGCAGCCGGAAGCAGGTGTTGCATCGTTTCTCCAGCTGCAATGCATGCGAACTCCCAGCCCCATTGCAGGTGGAGCGTCAATTTTAGCCGCAAAGTGGGTCACATGACTTTTTTCAGCCGCTTTGCAGGTGATGAATCAAAATGTGCCCTGCATGGTGTTCTGTGCATGAATTTCAGTCCTTGTTCTGCCAACGTCACCTCTCAAGGGCCCAGGGACTGGATATGGCACCACTTGGCAGGGCAGGAGTACCAGTAGAGAATCTAGGTGCTGGCAGAGAAAGTCTTTGATGGCCTAGAGACTTCAAAACAGGAGGAAAGCTCAGTTCAAGCCCTTGGAGATTCTGCACAAAAGTAGAATCTTTGTCCTCTCTCAGGCAGAGGCACCAACTGCAGGCAAACTCAGAAAAGCAGAGTCACAGGTAAAGGGACAGTACTCCTCCTCCAGCTCTTCGGCTCTTCTCCTTGGCAGAAGTTCCTGTTGATTCCAGAAGTAATTTAAAAATCTAAAGATTTGGTTCCACTACCTATAGCCCTTTATGACTTTGAAGAAGGCAAACATCAAAGGAAAGTCTCTGTTACTCACAAGATCCTGCCTTGCCCAGACCTGGCCCCAGACACAGACCAGGGGGTTGGAGACTGCATTGGGTGAGGGTAGGCACAGCCCATTCAGGTGTAAGTGACTACTCCTCCCTCCACTCTAGCTCAGATGGCTCATCAGGATATGCAGGGTACACCCCAGCTCCCTTTGTGTCACTGTCTAGAGGGGATTCACTAACAGCCCAACTGTCAGTCTGACCCAGACAGGGAATACACAAGCAGGCAGGGTCACAGAATGGTTTTAGCAAGAAAATGCCCATTTCTAAAAGTGGCATTTTCAAAGTGACAATTTAAAAAACAATTTTACCAAAATATATATATTTAAATTGTGAGTTCAGAGACAACAAAAACTCCATATTTCAATCTGCTTCCAAAGGGAAACTGCACTTAAAAGATAGTTAAAAGCAGTCCCCATGTTAACATTTGGGAGAGATAGGTCTTGCAACAGTGAAAACCGAACTTGCCAGTATTTCACTGTTAGGGCATGTAAAACACATCAGTACATGTTCCACCTTTAACATACACTGCTCCCTCCCCAGGGGGCTACCTAGGGCCTACCTTAGGGGTGCCTTACATGTATAAAAAGGGAAGGGTTAGGCCTGACAAGTGGGTACTCTTGCCAGGCCAAATTGGCAGGTTAAAACAGCACACACAGACACTGCAGTGGGAGGTCTGAGCCATGTTTACAAGGCTACTCATGTGGGTGGGACAATCAGTGCTGCAGGCCCACTAGTAGCATTTGATTTACAGGCTCTGGGCACCTCCAGTGCACTTTACCAGGGACTTACTAGTAAATCAATTGTGCCAATCATGGGAAGGACATACATACATTTTAAACACAGGGCACTTGCACTTTAGCACTGGTCAGCAGTGGTAAAGTGCCCAGAGTACCAAAAATAGTAAAAAGATAGTCCGTCACACAGTCAAAACATGGCAAGCAGAGGCAGAAACAGCAGGGGACACCACGCCAAGGATGCCAGGTCTAACAGAAGCTGAGCGGAGTTCTCTGGTCGGTCAGTGGAATGTGAGGTGGTTGTTGATATAGGCGGGTGCTGCATTGTCGAGGGCCTTGTATGTGCATGAGGCACTTGAAGAGGCATCTTTGCTGGGCAGGGAGCCAGTGGAGGTCCCTTAGGTGGGAAGTGATGCTAGTTCTTCTGGGGGGTTGAGGACAAGTATTGCTGGCATGTTCTGGATGGTCGGGAGGCGATTCAAGAGCTGTTTCATGGTTCCGGGGCATAATGTTTTCCATAGTTAAGTCAGCTGGAGATGAAGGCCTGGTTACGTCTTCCTGGTATAGATGGGGATCCACCAGAAGATCATGTGGAGGTTGTGGAAGCAGGAAAATGTGACAGCATTGATCTGTTGCTTCTTGGTCAGTTTGTTATCCAGGAAAATCCCAAGGTAGCGTGCGTGGTTGCTGGAGGTTTGGACTGAGGGCATTGGGCCACCATGTGTCGTCCCTGGAGGATGGTTTGTTTCAGAAGATGATGGTCTCTATTTTGTCTGAATGTAGCTTGAGGCAGTTGGTCCTCATCCAGGTGGCGATGTTGGTCATGGTGTGTTGGAAGTTGGTTTGTGTGATGGCTGCGTCCTCTGTGAGGAAAAGGAGGAGCTGAGTGTCATCGGTGTATGAGACAATGTTGAATCTGTGGGTGGGTACAGTGTCTGCCAGCTGAGTAATGTAGGTGTTGAAGAGGGTAGGGCTGAGGGAGGAGCCCGGGGGGATGCCATAGATGATGTCTTTGGGTTCAGAGGCAAAGGGAAGGGGAGGATCCTCTGTGTTCAGCCAGAGAGGAAGTAGGACATACAGTTGAATGAGTTGTCTTGCATGTTAATTGTGTGGAGTCTGGTGATGAGAGTGTGGTGGGAGATGGTGTTTAAACTGCTGATAAGTCAAGAGGATGAGGGCCACTGTTACCCTAGTTGAAGAGGTGACTGATATCATCAGTCGCTGCTATCAGGGCATTCTCAGTGCTGTGATTGGGCCAGAAGCTGGATTAGGGTGGGTTGAGCATGTTGTGTCTTTGAGGTAGTCCATGAACTGGTTATTGATGGCCTTTTCCATGACTTTGGCAGGGAATGGGAGAAGCGAGATGCAGTAGTAGTTTTTCAGCTCATTGGGGTCAGCAGGGCATTTCTTCAGGAGGAACTTGACCTCAGTGTGCTTTCAGGTGTCAGGAAAGGAGGCTGTGGAGATGGAGGTATTGAGGATTTCTGTGAGGGATGCAGTGCAGACAGGGGACCGCAGGGGATCTGGAGTGGATTGAGGTTATGATGGAGATGGTGTCTTCAGTAGAGAGCTCCTTACATTCAGTGATCCGGTGGGTTGGTGGGCTAGGGTGTGGTGATCATGTTGGCGATCTTGTGGTGAAAGTAGCCCAATAGTGTGTCGCAGAGGGCTTGGGAGTGATTGATCGTGTTCTCTGTGGCGGAGGGGCAGGAGAATTCTATGATAACGCTGAAGAGTTCTTTGGTGTGGTTGGTGTTTGCCTCAATGCAGGTAATGGGTGCTTCTTTTTTAGTCCCCTAATTCAGTGGTGGTATCTGTTGAGGGTGGACCTAAAGGAGTCAAGGTTGGGAGGGGTCTTGTCAAAGCACCAGTGTCCCTCTCTTGTTTCCTGTAGTGGTGTCAGCAGCTGAGGGGATCCATTTGGAGAAGTTTTGCATGTGGCATCATTTGGAGAAGTTTTGCACGTAGAATTTGAGGGTGTCTGCAAGGATGTGTCTAGCTTCTTTGACGGCAGAGATCCAGGGTGTTTCTTTGACTTTGCCCCAGTTGCGGTGGGGTAAGGTGGGGAGTCTCATTGGGGCTTCAAGCAGTCCATGGATGGTGAAGTGAACAATGTTGTGGTCAGTCCATGTTACCTCAGTGGTGTGGGAGAACTTGGCTCTGTCTCTTGTGGAAAAAATGGGGTCCATTGAGTGTCTTGTACTGTGCGTGGGTGTGGTGACCAGCTGAGAGAGATTGATTATGCTCATGTTTTCGACGAGTGAGGTGGAGCTGGTGTCATCTGGGTCTTTTAGGTGGACGTTCAGGTTCCCCCTGGAAGATGTAGTGGTTGGAGTCTATTGCCAGGGGGTTAATGAAGTCTGGGATGGAGCTGCAGAAGCTGTGGTGGAGGCCCTGGGGTCTGTAGGCGAGGGTTCCTCTGATGGTGGTTTTGGCATCAGGTTTGATCTGGAAGTGGAGGTGTTCCATGATTGGTGTGGCGTCGTCGTCCAAGGTGATGCAGAAGAGGGATTTTTTGTGGATGATGGCGATGCTTCCGCCATGTCTGTTGGGGTGGTCACAGTGGATCATCTTATATCCAAGGGGTTGCAGTGGTGATGTCAGGTGCAGATGCGGGGTGAGCCAGGTTTCAGTGATAAACATTATGGCCCTCATTACAACCCTGGCGTTCGGTGTTAATGCGGCGTTAATACCGCCAACAGGCCGGCGGTAAACAAAATGGAATCACGACCACAGAGGAAACCGCCAACACAGACAGCCACTTTAACACTCTGACCGCCACGGCGGTAGCAACAAACACCGCAGCGGTAACCTCCAACAGCCAGACAGAAGACAATGTAACACCCACCCCATTACAACCCGCCCATCTGCCAGCTTTTCCGGGGCGGTACCAATGCCATCAAAAGCACTGCAGAAACAGTACACAGAAGGGAAACTATTCACCTCTCGACACTCAACGAAGAACCAGGGCACAATGGAGCCCGAGCTGCAGGTCCTTCCCATGCTGGTCTATCTTCTCATCTACCAGGAGTATGAATGGCAGTGGCGACAACCACGGTGAGTAATGCACATAGCACACAGAGGAGGGGGGAGTAAAAAGAGAGTGACACACACACAACACCCCCATCCACAAAACCATACACACAAACACATGCATCAACATGACATTTACACCCCGTATACCTCTGGAAGAATGCAAGGACAAAAGGAATTGAGTCAAATTATTGTCATATAAGGAATAGTCAGATGTACATTACAATTTGAAAAACAGTATTTACAAAAATATACAATATGTACAGAAGGCGGTACATTGTCCACTCAAAATGTCCGTGGTCCACTGGTCCAAAACTCACACTTGACTCCTGCCTCAATATGGAGAGAACACTACAGGGGCATCAGCAATTTCCTGGGGAGTGCAAGCCCACAGTCTCTCAAGTGGGTGGTCTGCCCACTGCTTGGTTCTGGGGAGTGCAAAACCACAGTCTCTCAAGTCCCTCAAGTGGGTGGTTTGCCCACTGCTTGGTCCTGTAGAGTGCAAAGCTACAGTCTATCAAGTCCCTCAAGTGGGTGGTTTGCCCACTGCTTGGTCCTGGGGAGTGCAAAGCCACAGTCTCTCAAGTGGGTGGTTTGCCCACTGCTTGTCCTGGGGAGTGCAAAGTCACAGTCTCTCAAGTGGGTGGTCTGCCCACTGCTTGGTCCTGGGGAGTGCAAAGCCACAGTCTCTCAAGTGGGTGGTTTGCCCACTGGTTGGTCCTGGAGAGTGCAAAGCCACAGTCTCTCAAGTGGGCGGTCTGCCCACTGCCTGGTCCTGGGGAGTATAAGCCTACAGTCTCTCAAGTGGATGGCTTCTCCACTGGTTCTGGAGGGGGCTTTGTGCCCAGTGTGCTACATCCTGCCAAGGATAGGGAGAGTGGATGCCTTCTTCCAGTGGTTCTGGAGGGGGTTTGTGCCCAGTGTGCTTCATCCTGCCAAGGATCGGGTGAGTAGATGCATATCTCCACTGGTTTTGGAGAGGGCTCTGTGTCCCAGTGATCCAACACTTGGGGTGTGGCAGTTCACAGTCCCTCACCTGGGTGTCTGAGCCATGAGCTGTGATAGTCCATGGAGGCAGGGCCTGAGTCCATCTGGCGGTGTCTGCACAGTGGTGGTAGAGCCCATGCATGCTGGTGGGGGTGCTGCCAGTGGTGGAGGGAGGCTCCAGCCCTTCTCCTGCAGCCTCGGACGGCCGCCCACTGGGGCTGCTGCTGTTGACAATAGTGGTGCTTGCGGTGGTGCAGGTGGCGGTGCTGGTGGCAGAGCTTGCGGTGGTGATAGCAATGGGGCTGCTGGCGGTGCTGGCCATGGTGCAGGTGGTGGTGCTAGCAGTTGTGCTGGCAGCCACCAGGAGTTCACCTGCAGCCTCGGACAGCTGAAGTGCCTTGCCTGGTGTTTTATGCCCCTTCCTCACCTTGGCAGATGGTGGTGTGACCTTAGCTCTGGCAGCTGGAGTCGTTAAGGTGGCCTTGCTGGGTGGTTGTGGCTCCTTCACCCTGCTGGATGCTGTCCCCTTCTTCACCTTGCCAGGTGGCGAAATGGTTTTTGCCTTGGCAGTGGTTGGTGGCACACTGGCTGAGCTGACAGGTGCCCCCTTTGATCCTCTGACAGGTGCGGGAACCACAGCGGACGTGGACTTAGTGGCTGAGGTGCTGAGCTGGGTTTTGGCAACCCTGGCCTGAGTGTAAGGACAGGGTGGAGGGGTAGGGATGAGGTCAATGTTTCCCAGGAAAAGCTTCTTAAGGACACTGGGGCAGGAAAGGGGAGAAGGTTTGGGAGTGGAGGAACAGGGAGTGGTTGTAGGAGGTGTCTGTCTGCTGACTTTGGGTGCAGGTGCATGGGCTGGATGCTGTTGTGAGGTGGATGGCTGTTGGGTGGGTGGGTCCATGTGTTTGTGTAATTTGGGAGGAGAGGTCACAGACACAGTGGGAGAGGACTGAGTGGACGTGTGCATGGATGTGGGGGTGGTGACTGCCAGTGAGGGGTGTGTAGTGATGGGTGTCCTGGTGATGGAGGTAGTGGATGAGGATATAGTGCATGCAGGTGTGAGTAGAGACGCTACTGGGAGGGAGGTGGACGAGGAGGAGGAGGTGGACACAATGGAGGCAGTGGATGTTGATGTGTCTGCATGGGGATGGTGCCTGTGAGATAAAGTGTGGTGCTTGTGTTTGCCTGAGCCACTTCTGTGTGTTGATTTGGGTGAATGCTGGTCTGAAGGTGTGCTTGGAATAGGCTGGGGTTGAGGGGATTGGGACTGGGTAGAGGAAGTTGGAGGGGGGAGGCTAGAGACAGGGACAATGGCTGCCATGAGGGAGGAGGCCAGAGCCTGAAATGCTCTCTGTTGGGCCGCCACGCCAGAGTAAATGCTCTCCAGGAATTCATTTGTTTGTTGCAAATGCCTCTTGACACCCTGGATGGCATTCAGAATGGTTGACTGCCCAACAGTGAGGGATCTCAGGAGGTCAATAGCCTCCTCACTGAGGGCAGCAGAGCTGACTGGGGCAGGGCCTGAGGTGCCCGGGGCAAAGGAGATGCCCACCCTCCTGGGTGAGCGGGCATGCAAAACACGCTGAGGGGCTGCAGGGAGGGCGGTGTGCTGGTAGTGGGGGTGGCGGCCATACCTGTTGTTGGGGTGGGCACAGAGGTGTCTGGCACCACCAGGGAGCTTCCACCGGAGAAGGAGTTGCTGTCTGTTGTCTCCCCTCCTGTTCCCGTCGTGGTGCTTCCCTTGCCCTCCGTCCCACTGGTGCCATCACCGTCGGTGGATTCGGCCTCCAGGCCCATGTGGGATACAGCTCCCTCCATCGCCGGTGCCTGTGCTCCTCCGCCAGATGATGCTAATGCACACGAGGGCAGGGTGACAAAACAAAAAGGGGGGGGGGAGACAGAGGATACACTTGGTCAATGCCAGCAACAACACTACTGTTGGCATACACAACACACAGGGAGCAGCCCTATGCACTAGGCCATGCACTACCAGTTACAACGATAGTCATCAGCCCATGGTGTACATTGCCTAACGCCATTAGCTGCACACCTGAAACCCACAGGACCCTTCCCAGTAGTAGATGCCCACTAAAACTATGGGGTAGGAGTGCTTCAGAGCCTGCCCATCAAGGGACCTACCCTGCCATCTTTGCATGGCCTAGGGGCACCCACATCCCACATCCCTCACCCAGGTAACCCCTAACGTGCGCCAAGTCAGGATTTAGAATCTGTACTCACCCCCTTGTGGCTGCTGTGATGCCTCCAACTCCGGATAGGCCACCGCCAGGATGCGGAACATCAGGGGGCTCAGGGTGCGACGGGCACCCCTTCTTCATTGGGAGGCCAGCCCCAGCTGGGCCTCCGCCGTCTTCCTTGCCCAGAAGCGCAGGTCCTCCCACCATTTGCGGCAGTGGTTGCTCCGCCTGTCAAAGCCCCCAGGGTCCGCACCTCCTTGGTGATTGCACGCTGGAGGAAAGTACCATCTTGCCTGGCATGTCACCCCCATTTTTACTTGTGCGTCAGTTTGTTTTTGCCTGTCTCACTGGGATCCTGCTAGCCAGGACCCCAGTGCTCATAAGTTGTAGCCTCAATGTGTTCCCCTGTGTGGTGCCTAACTGTGTCACTGCGGCTCTGCTAACCAGAACCTCACTGCTTATGATCTCTCTGCTTTTAAAATTGTCACTGCAGGCTAGTGACCATTTTTACCAATTCTGATTGCACACTGGAACACTCTTACAATTCCCTAGTATACTGTACCTAGGTAACCAGGGTATTGGGGTTCCAGGAGATCCCTTTTGGGCTACAGCATTTATTTTGCCACCCATATGGTGCTCAGACAATTCTTACATAGGACTGCCTCTGCAGCCTGAGTGAAATAATTTCACGTTATTTCACAGCCATTTTACACTGCACTTAAGTAACTTATAAGTCACCTACATGTCTAACCCCCGCTTAGTGAAGGTTAGGTGCAAAGCTACTAAGTGGGAGGGCACCCTGGCACTAGCCAAGGTGTCCCCACAGAGTTCAGGGCAATTTCCCCAGACTTTGTGAGTGAGGGGACACCATTACAAGCGTGCACTACATATAGTTCAATACCTATATGGAGCTTCACAATGGTAACTCCGAATGTGGTCATGTAACATGTATAAGATCATGGAATTGTCCCCCAATGCCAAATATGGTATTGGGGTGCAAATCCCATGTATCCCCATGGCTCCAGCATGGACCCCGGGTACTGCCAAACTAGCTCTCTGGGGTTTTCACTGCTGCTACCGCTGCTGCCAACCCACAGACAGGCTTCTGCTCTCCTGGGGTCTGGGCAGCCCAGTCCCAGGAAGGCAGAACAAAGAATTTCCTCTGAGAGAGGGTGTTACACCCTCTCCCTTTGGAAATAGGTGTTATTGGATGGGGAGGAATAGCCTCACCCAGCCTCTGGAAATGCTTTGAAGGGCACAGATGGTGCCCTCCTTGCATAAGCCAGTCTGCACCGGTTCAGGGATCCCGCAGCCCCTGCTCTGGCCCAAAACTGGACAAAGGAAAGGGAAGTGACCACTCCCCTGTCCATCACCACCCCAGGGGTGGTGCCCAGAGCCCCTCCATCTTGAATGCAGAGGTGTGAGGGCACAATGGAAGCCTCTGAGGGGCCAGTGCCAGCAGGTGATGTCAGAGACACCTCCTGATAGATGCTTACCTGACTAGGTGGTCAATCCTCCTCCGAGTGCTATTTAGGGTCTCTTCTGTGAGCTTCTGGTCAGATAATGAATGCAAGAGCTCTCCAGAATTCCTCTGCATCTCCCTGTTCGACTTCTGCCAAGGATCAACCGCTGACTGCTCCAGGACGCCTGCAAAACCACAAAACAGTAGCAAGAAGACTGCAAGCAGCATTGTAGCGCCTCATCCTGCCAGCTTTCTCGACTGTTTCCTGGTGGTGCATGCTCTGAGGGCTACCTGCCTTCACCCTGCACTGGAAGCCAAGAAGAAATATCCAGTGGGTCGACGGAATCTTCCCCCTGCTAACGCAGGCACCAACCTTCTGCATCACCGGTCCTCTGGATCCCCTCTCATCTTGACGAGCGTGGTCCCTGGAACACAGGAGCTGGATCAAAGTGACCCCCACAGTGCAGGTCCTCAGGTCCAGGAATCAGCAATAAGGAGAAATTGGCCTGGGGCAACACAAACCATAGACTCCAAAAGTGGAATGCAAACCACGAATGAACCCCAGGTCTAGTGTAGTATGTAGAGGGTCACTGGGAGTGTAAGAAAACACTAAGGCCCGTATTTATACTCCGTTTGCGCCGAATTTGCGTCGTTTTTTTTAACGCAAATTCGGCGCAAAACTAACGCCATATTTATACTTTGGCGTTAGACGCGTCTAGCGCCAAAGTATGAAGAAAGAGCGTCATTTTTTAGCGTGAACGCCTTCCTTGCGTAAATGAGATGCAAGGAAGGCGTTCCCGTCTAAAAAAATGACGGCGACGCAAATGCGTCGTATTTATACTCCCGGGCAAAAATCACGCCCGGGAGGTGGCGGGTCAAAAAAACCCGCATTTGCGCCTGAATTTAACGCCTGGGTCAGGGTAGGCGTTAAGGGACCTGTGGGCTCAAAATGAGCCCACAGGTGCCCTCCCCTGCCCCCGGGACCCCCCCTGCCACCCCTGGCCACCCCAGGAGGACACCCAAGGATGGAGGGACCCATCCCAGTGAAGTACAGGTAAGTTCAGGTAAGTATAATTTTTTTGATTTTTTTATTTTTTTTGTGGCATAGGGGGGCCTTATTTGTGCCCCCCTACATGCCACTATGCCCAATGACCATGCCCAGGGGACACAAGTCCCCTGGGCATGGCCATTGGGCAAGGGGGCATGACTCCTGTCTTTACTAAGACAGGAGTCATGAAATGGCGTCTGGGCGTCGAAAAAATGGCGCAAATCGGGTTAAGACGATTTTTTAGCGTCAACCTGACTTGCGCCATTTTAAGACGCCCTAACGTCATTTTTTCCCAACGGCGGCGCTGCCTGGTCTATGTGGTTTTTTTCCACGCACACCAGGCAGCGCCGGTCTGATTGCGCCGTCTAACGCCATTCCATAAATACGGCGCCCGCATGGCGCTTCAGAATGGCGTTAGACGGCGCAAAATGTTTTGACGCTAAACTGCGTTAGCGCAGTTTAGCGTCAAAAAGTATAAATATGGGCCTAAGGGTGTCTAAGATACCCTACCCCAAGACCCTGAAAAGTAGGAGTAAAGTTACCCTACTACCCCAGAAAAACAGTAAAGTCAAGATAGGGGATTCTGCAAGGACTACAACTGACTGCAAAACACTGAAGACGGATTCCTGGACCTGAGGACCTGTAAAGGAAGGGGACCAAGTCCAAGAGTCACGCAAGTGTCCAGAGGGGGAAGGAGCCCACTAAACCCCAGATGAAGGTGAAAAAGGGCTGCCTCTGGGTGGAAGAAGCCAAAGATTCTGCAACAACGGAAGGTGCCAGGAACTTCTTCTTTGGTCAGAAGATGTCCCACAGCGTGGTGGAGGACGCAGGGTTATTTCCATGCAGAAAAACTGCAAACAAGCCTTGCTAGCTGCAAGAGTTGCTGTTGAGGATTTTGGGTGCTGCCAGGGCCCAGGAAGGACCAGGAGGTGGCCCCTTGGTGGAGGAGACAGAGGGGGCACTCAGAAACACAGAGAGCCCATGCAGAAGCAGGCAGCACCCACAGAAGCACCTGAACAGGCACTTAGAAAATCTGAGGATAGCAGTTGACTCAGAGTCACAGAAGAGGGTCCCACGACATCGGAGTCCAACTCAGCGTGTTGGGAAATGCAGAACTGAGTGCTGGGGACCTGGGCTAGGCTGTGCAGGAAGGAAGTCTTGCAAAAGTGCACAGAAGCCCAAGCAGCTGCAGTTTACGTAGTACACAGGATTACTGTCTGGCGTGGGGAGGCAAGGACTTACCTCCACCAAATTTGGACAGAAGGGCCACTGGACTGTCAAAGACACTTGGAACCAGCTCCTGTGTTCCAGGGACCACGCTCGTCAGGATGAGAGGGGACCCAGAGGACCGGTGATGCAGAAGTTTGGTGCCTGCGTTAGCAGGGGGAAGATTCCGTTGACCCACAGGAGATTTCTTCTTGGCTTCCAGTGCAGGGTGAAGGCAGACAGCCCTCAGAGCATGCACTACCAGGAAACAGTCGAGAAAGCCGGGAGGATGAGGTGCTACAATGTTGCTGGTAGTCTTCTTGCTACTTTGTTGCGGCTATGCAGGCGTCCTGGATCAGTCATCGGTCGATCCTTGGCAGAAGTCGAAGAGAGAAGTGCCGAGGAACTCTGGTGAGCTCTTGCATTCATTATCTGGTGAGATGCCCACAGGAGAGACCCTAAATAGCCCACAGAGGAGGATTGGCTACAGAGAAAGGTAAGCACCTATCAGGAGTGGTCTCTGACATCACCTGCTGGCACTGGCCACTCAGAGCTGTCCATTGTGCCCTCACACCTCTGCATCCAAGATGGCAGAGGTCTGGGACACACTGGAGGAGCTCTGGGCACCTCTCCTGGGAGGTTCTGGTTAGGGGAGTGATCACTCTCCTTTCTTTTGTCCAGTTTCGCCCCAGAACAGGGCTGGGGGATCCCTGAACCGGTGTAGACTGGCTTATGCAAGGAGGGCCATCTGTGCCCGTCAAAGCATTTTCAGAGGCCAGGAGAGGCTACCCCTCCCCGGCCCTTCACACCTATTTCCAAAGGGAGAGGGTGTAACACCCTCTCTCAGAGGAAATCCTTTGTTCTGCCTTCCTGGGACCAGGCTGCCCAGGCCCCAGGGGGGCTGAAACCTGTCTGAGGGGTTGGCAGCAGCAGTAGCTGCAGTGGAGACCCCGGAAAGTTAGTTTGGCAGTGTCCGGGCTCTATGCCTGAGCCGTGGGGATGCATGGAATTGTCCCCCCAATACCTGAATGGTATTGGGGTGACAATTCCATGATCCTAGACATGTTACATTGCCATATTCGGAGTTACCATTGTGATGCTACATATAGGTAGTGACCGATATGTAGTGCACACGTGTAATGGTGTCCCCACACTCACAAAGTCCGTGGAATTCACCCTGAACAATGTGGGGGCACCTTAGCTAGTGCCAGGGTTCCCACATACTAAGTAACTTTGCACCTAATCTTCACCAAGTGAGGGTTAGACATATAGGTGACTTATAAGTTACTTAAGTGCAGTGTGAAATGGCTGTGAAATAACGTGGACGTTATTTCACTCAGGCTGCAGTGGCAGTCCTGTGTAAGAATCGTCTGAGCTCCCTATGGGTGGCAAAAGAAATGCTGCACCCCAGAGGGATCTCCTGGGTACCTAGGTACCATATAATCTAGGGAATTATAAGGGTGTTCCAGTGTGCCAATCAGAATTGGTAAAATTAGTCACTAGCCTGCAGTGACAATTTTAAAAGCAGAGAGAGCATAAGCACTGAGGTTCTGGTTAGCAGAGCCTCAGTGATACAGTTAGGCACCACACAGAGAACACATATAGGCTACAAACATATGAGCACTGGGGTCCTGGCTAGCAGGGTCCCAGTGACACATATCAAACACACTGAAAACATACGGTTTTCACTATGAGCACTGGGCCCTGGCTAGCAGGATCCCAGTGAGACAGTAAAAACACCCTGGTATATACTCACAAACAGGCCAAAAGTGGGGTAACAATGCTAGATAGAGGCTACCTTCCTACACAACCCCCCCCCCCTCCTAATGAAGGATAATAAGGCTAACCTTGGCCAGTTGAGTCTTTATTGTCTAAGTGGTGATAAGTGGAGAGTAGCTCTGTACTAGATTGGTTACTCCATTTATCATCCACTGTATGGTTACTTCCCTGTGGGGATGTAAACCACACTATTTGAAGTTGTTGAGCTAGCCAACAATGTGAAGTTATATTCTCAGAGTTCCTATTAGTATGTTTAAGTTTAGAGCAGTGGGAATTGTCCACTGGACCTATATCAAGTGAAGAGAATGCCAGACAGGGATGCTGTCTCAGTAAAGCCATAGTTGGGCCAAGACTTTGTCCATATGGCTGTAAGAGAGAACAGGGTTGTTGTTTCTCTTGAGTTGGAGCAGGGCCACTGTCCTATAAGCTCCACACTAGGGCAGGGTTGCTGTCCTAAGTGTTTTGAGCCAGTGCAGGGTTGCTGCACTAAAGCTTCTCTGGCAGGGTTGGAGGGATGCTCCATGTCAACTAAAATGGTGCACTTTTTCTCACCAATATTAGTTATCCCACAGAGAGGTACCTCTTCCTCAGGGAGTACATCTGTGTAAGCTGATGTTTCCCTTGGTACAGGTGCCACCCCAGGAGAGGTTTCTCCTATCACAGGAATGGTATCCTGAATGGCAGGGTGGGGAAGGGATACTTTGATGCCCTTTTTACCTGTTGTTGGAGAAGGATCCTGAGTTTTCAGGCCTTTTTCTCTCCTTTGCTTTTTCATTTGAGCTGAAATGAGAGGAAGCAATTCCTTAGGGATACCCAGCATGGCTGCATGTGTACTAAACTCTACCTCAGCCCAACCTGAGCCTCTACGTCATTACCTAAGAGATAGTCTACAGGTCAGCTAGGTGATACTACCACCTGCTTAGGGACAGTAACTCCACCCCAACTAAACTGACTTATAGCTAAGGGAAGGAACTTAGTGGAGTTATGGACATCCTTAATCTTGTATTGCTGTCCAATGATGTGTTGTGTAGGATACACTAGGTTTTCAGTCACCTACTGGCACCTGTGTCCCTGTAGGCTTCAGCCTCAACACCATTTGTTGAAACTGTCTGCCTGTACTTATCCATTGTAAGGGGACAAGCAGCCAGTGTGGCAAGGCCAATGCCACCAGGTGTGACAGAAACTGTCTTGGGACTGACTACCCCAGTTTCTATGATGGACCCAAAAGTTACCCCAACTACACCCTTATTTTGACTGTTGCCAGCAGTCCCACCACTATTACTATTACTGCTAGGGGCACTAGAATTTAATGTATTAGGGGTGGTAGGCTCAGGGGTTTACCTGGGCAGGACGTATCCCCTGGCCTATGGCCTTTATTTGTACACACATAGCACCAAGGCTTTTTAATGTGTGTGGGTTGTGAAGAAGAGGAAGAAGTTGATTTATCCCCACCCACTGAAGAGTGTTTAGGATTTGAAGAAGGATCTTTAGTTTTACCCTTATCCCCATGCTTATTCTGAGATTTCTCTCCATCTTTCTTCTTGCCATCCTTGTTACCTCCTGTATGAACTTTTCTGTTCACTCTTGTTCTAACCCATTTGTCTGCCTCCTTTCCCAATTCTTTGGGAGAGGTGGGATCTGAGTCTACCAAGTACTGGTGCAACAAATCAGACACACAATTGTTAAAAAAATGCTTTCTCTGGATTAGATTATACAGGCTTTCATAGTCAGTCACCTTACTGCCATGCAACCAATCCTCCAAGGCCTTCACTGAACAGTCTACAAAGTCTGTCCAGTCTTGAGAGGACTCTTTTCTGGTGTCTCTGAACTTAATCCTGTATTGTTCAGTGGTTAAGCCAAATCCATCCAAGAGTGCATCCTTCAAAACTTTGTAGTTGTTAGCATCAATTTCTCTGACAGTAAGGAGCCTGCCTATCCCTACACTTACCAGTGAAAGATAGCCACAAGATAGCAGCCCACTGCCTTTGAGGGACCAACTGTACCATACAGGCTCTCTCAAGTGCAGTAAACCACTTGTTAATGTCACCCCCCTCCTTGTAAGGGGGGACTATCTTATGCAGGTTTCTGGAATCTTGCTCTCTAACAGGATTACCATCATAAACACTGCTGCTGCCACCAGGGGGAACTAACCCCAACCTCTGCCTTTCCCTTTCCACATTCAGAGATTCCCTGTCTAAGGCCAGCTGTTTCTGTTTAAGCTTCAGCCTGGTCTCTTCCAACCTCAGCTTTCTGAGTTCCCTTTCCATTAAGTTATCCTCAGGGTGGGAGGCTTGGGAATTGAGAGACACAGAAGAAATGTGGGAATTGGCAGAGAGAAACCTGTCCCTAACTGGCTGGACTAGAGTAACCTGGCCTTTGGGAGTGAAAGGTGCCCTACTAGTGTGTGACCCCCTCCCACTACCAGTGTCACTAGGTAGCCGGTTAGCTGGCAGGTCCTTGGAAGAACCCTCCCCAGCATCCTCAGGGGACTCCTCTGAGTCTGGCTGGTTACCCCCCTCCTCTACCCCCTGATCCTGGGATGGGCCAGACTGGTTCTGGTCTCTTTCTAGGAGAAGATATTTTGTAGGATTCTTACCAATTGCTAAACCTCTTTCATTGAGGAGACCCCTCAAACTTTTAAAGTTTAGATTCCCATATTTTGCCTGGACAACTGTGGGAGTAAGCTCTACTGCAGACATGACAGAAAAGGTTTAGGACAGAGAGAGAAAAAAGTTTTTGGATCTTTTTCAAACTTTTTCAAACTTTTCAGAAACTGTTTAGAAAGTTCTAGAGAAGGAAAGTTAAACTGTTTAGGTTACTGTGTATATTCTGAAATATTTGGTATATGTTTTTCTTATGAAAAGCACCAATGACCAAGTGGTAAAGCAGTTACAAGTACTTAACCCACCGCTGCACCACCAGTGTAGGAGGCTGCCCTGGGTTATAGTGGGTACCTAGTGGTACTTACACCTTGTGCCAGATCCAGTTATCCATTATTAGTAGATTAGAAGTGTTCTAGCAGCTTATACTGATAGGGGTTGCTATAGCAGAGAAGCTTAGGCCGAACTAGGAGACATGCAAAGCTCCTACTATACCACTTATGTCATATAGCACTATGTCACAAGAAAACACAATACTCAGAGTTACTAAAAATAAAGGTACTTTATTTTAGTGACAATATGCAAAAAGTATCTCAGAGAATATACTCCCTTAGGAGGTAAGTAATATACACAAAATATACACACAAACCAAAATCATATAAGTAAACAGTTAGCAAAGTAGTGCAACTACTGTAGAGCACAATAGAATGCAATAGGAGACAATAGGCCTAAGGGCAACACAAACCATACACTCCAAAAGTGGAATGCGAACCACGAATGGACTCCAGGCCTAGTGTAGTGTGTAGAGGGTCGCTGGGAGTGTAAGAAAACACTAAGGGTGTCCAAGATACCCCACCCCAAGACCCTGCAAAGTAGGAGTAAAGTTACCCTACTACCCCAGAAAGACAGTAAAGTCGAGATAGGGGATTCTTCAAAGACAACAACTGACTGCAAAACACTGAAGACGGATTCCTGGACCTGAGGACCTGCAAAGGAAGGGGACCAAGTCCAAGAGTCACGCAAGTGTCCAGGAGGAGCAGGAGCCCCCTAATCCCCGGATGAAGGTGAAAAAGGGCTGCCTCCGGGTGGAATAATCCAAAGATTCTGAAACAACGGAAGGTGCCAGGAACTTCTCCTTTGGTCAGAAGATGTACCACGGTGTGGTGGAGGATTCAGAGTTGTTTCTAAGCAGAATGACCACAAACAAGCCTTGCTAGCTGCAAGAGTCGCAGTTAAGGAATTTGGGTGCTGCCAGGGCCTAGGAAGGACCAGGAGGTCACCCCTTAGAGGAGGAGACAGAGGGGGCACTCAGTAACACAGAGTGCTCATGCAGAAACAGGCAGCACCCACAGAAGTCCCTGAAAAGGCATTGAGAAGATCTGAGCATGGCAGTCGTCTCAGCACAACAAAAGGGGGTCCCACGAAGTTGGAGTCTAACTCAGCGAAATGGGCAATGCAGGATGGTGTGCTGGGGACCTGGGCTATGCTTTGCACGAAGGAAGTCTTGCAAAAGTGCACAGAAGCCCTAGCAGCTGCAGTTCATGCAGTACACCATATCACTGTCTGGCCTGGGGAGGCAAGGACTTACCTCCACCAACTTTGGACAAAAGGGCCACTGGACTTTTGGGGACACTTGGATCCAGCTCCTGTGTTCCAGGGACCACGCTCGTCAAGATGAGAGGGGACCCAGAGGACCGGTGATGTAGAAGTTTGGTGCCTGTGTTGGCAGGGGGAAGATTCCGTCGACCTACAGGAGATTTCTTCTTGGCTTCCAGTGCAGGGTGAAGGCAGACAGCCCTCTGAACATGCACCACCAGCAAACAGTCGAGAAAGTCAGCAGGATGAGGCGCTACAATGTTGCTGGTAGTCTTCTTGCTACTTTGTTGCGGTTTTGCAGGCATTCTGGAGCAGTCAGTGGTCGATCCTTGGCAGAAGTCAAAGAGAGAAGTGCACAGGAACTCTGGTGAGCTCTTGCATTCATTATCTGGTGAGAAACCCACAGGAGAGACCCTAAAAAGCCCTCAGAGGATGATTGGCTCCAGAGAGAGGTAAGCACCTATTAGGAGGGCTCTCTGACATCACCTGCTGGCACTAGCCACTCAGAGGTGTCCATTGTGCCCTCACACCTCTGCATCCAAGATGGCAGATGTCTGGGACACACTGGAGGAGCTCTGGGCACCTTCCCTTGGGAGGTGCTGGTCAGGGGAGTGGTCACTCCCATTTCCTTTGTCCAGTTTCGCCCCAGAGCATGGCTAGGGTGATCCCTGGACTGGTGTAGACTGGTTTATGCAAGGAGGGCACCATCTGGGCTGCCCAGACCCCAGGAGGGCAGAACCCTGTCTGTGAGGTGGCAGCAGCTGAAGCTGCAGTGCAAGCCTCAGAGAGCTGGTTAGGCATTCCTTGGGGTCCATGGTTGAGCCACCAGGATGCATGAAATTTGCTCCCCAATATCGGATTGGAATGAGGGGAATTCCATGATCTTAGACATGTTACATGGCCATATTTGGTGTTACCATTGTGAAGCTGCATATAGGTATTGACCTATATGTAGTGCATACGTGTAATGGCATCCCTGCACTCACAAAGTCCGGGGAAATGGCCCTGGACTATGTGGGGGCACCTTTGCTAGTGCATGGGTGCCCTCACACTTAGTAACTTTGCACCTAGCCTTCAGCAAGTGAAGGTTAGACATATAGCTGACTTATAAGTTACTTAAGTGCAGTGAAAATGGCTGTGAAATAATGTGTGCTTTATTTAATGCAGGCTGCAATGGCAGGCCTGTGCAAGGGTTTGTCTGAGCTCCCTATGGGTCACAAAAGAAATGCTGCAGCCCATATGGATCTCCTGGAACCCCAATGCCCTGGGTACCTAGGTATCATATACTAGGGACTTATAAGGAGGGGTCCAGTGTGCTAATTGAAATTGGTAAATGAAGTCACTAGCCTATAGTGACAAAGTTAAAAGCAGAGAGAGCATAAGCACTGAGGTTCTAGTTAGCAGAGCCTCAGTGACACAGTTAGGCACTATACAGACACACACATTAGGCCATAAACTATTAGCACTGGGGTCCTGACAAGCAGGATCCCAGTAAGACAGACAAAAACATACTGACAAACAGGTACAAAATGGGGGTAACATGCCAAGGAAGATGGTACTTTCCTACACCCTCATTCTAGTCAGGGTAATCATCCTCAGTTAACCCCCGGTCACCCCCTTGGTAACTTCGGCACGAGCAGGCAGGCTTAACTTCAGAAGCAATGTGTAAAGTATCTGTACCAACACACACAGTAATACAGTGAACCACTGCAAAATGGCACAACACAGGATTAGAAACATTGGCAATATTTATCTAAACAAAACAAGACCAAATTGCTAAAAATCCAACATACCCAAGTCAAGATCTGAATTTTCAAAAGAATAAGGCCCTTATTATGACATTGGTGGTAAATCCGGCTTACTGCCACACTGACGGTCGCCAACATACCGCTGCGGTGGTAGATCTCCATTCACCACATTATGGCACATACATACCAAACCGACAGAATACTGCCACATACACAAATCCGCCAGACCAAAGGTCAGTGCAAAGTGACGGACCCAACACCAATACCGTTACCCCAACAAAACAACACCCATCGCATTATGACCCATGGTGGAAATTCAATGGCGGTAAACCATTGGCGGTACATACCGCCACGCTCAAAATGGACACCCCTATACAAAACAACACTACATTGGCCAATACGAAAAACACACACCTGACACCCATAAAAACACCACACCCACACTACTATAAAACACACACCCACAATACCCACATTCTCTTACAAACACCAGTTGCTACCAGGACACTGAGAGGAAGAGCACACAGATAACTAGACACACACACCACTCACACCCATACCCATACATCACTCACGCACTCCACATCACATACCCCACCACATTACTCAACACACTCTCACCAACACACACCACACAACACCCATGACATCCCAAAGGCACACCATTTCACTGATGAGGAGTTAAGGGTCATGTTGGAGGAAGTTGTCAGGGTTGAGCCACAGCTCTTTGGAGCACAGATACAGCAGATATCCATTGCAACGAAGATGGAGCTATGGCAGAGAATCATGGACAGGGTGAAGGCCATTGGACAGCACCAAAGAACAAGGGACGACATCGGGAAGAGGTGGAACACCCTACGGGGAAGGTACATTCCATTGCAGCAAGGCACCAGCTCACCATACAGAGAACTCGTGGTGGACCCCACCTCTTCCCCCACAGCTCACAGCATGGTATGAGCAAGTACTGGCATTACTGCATCCTGAGGGACTCGCTGGAGTAACCGGAGGACTCGACACTAGTAAGTCAACATTTAACACTTATCACCCCCATACCTGCATGCCATCACACCCCCTCACCCTCACTCCTATCACTCTACTCCAACACACACAGAGCACCAATGCAAATGACTAACCCCAACGCCAAGCCCTGCATCCCACACCAATGCATGGACACCCCTCCCAGTCCTGCATGGACCCATCACTAAAGCATGCACAGCATAGGGAAAATAACATTCCCACAATATATCACATACATAAGCAAAAGCTGGTAGGGCAACACAAATGATAGAGGGGAAGCCATGGATGTACAATATGTCATACACATGAAACATAATACATTATTTACATCCGCACAGGTACCCCAGGCAATGTCAGTGGAGTGGAGAGGTGTCACCACTATCCAGTCCCCCAACGGAAGAAACCCCCAGTGATGACAGTAACTCTGGACTTCAGGATCTTGAGGACCTACCTGGCCCCTCAGGGACCACTGGACAGCCAGTCACCCAAGCACAATCACAGTCCACCACACAGCCCCCCCATCAGTATCCAACAACACAGTACCCACCCAGCGTTCCCCCCCGTCTTTCCCCAGGACACGTCAATCAGCAGTGTGCCCACCTGAACAGAGATCCCAGTCCGTATCCTTGCCCCCAAGACAATCAGGGACCCGGGGTCAGTGGCAATGGTCACATCATTAATGGGACAGGGGCACAGGCCAACAGGGAAACTGAGAGAACTGCTGTCCGCTAGGGGGAGGAAAGGAACAGGGAACCGACTCTCCAGGAGACACTCTCCGAGATCCTGGGAGCCTACCAACATTCCCAGGACACATTGGGCCAGATCCTTGACAACGTGTAGGCGAACAGGTGGCTGCAGGAGGGACAGTATTAGGGGATCAGGGAGGACTTGCAGGCCATAAACACCACCCTGATCTCCATTGCAAGGGTGCTGGCAGACATGGCCATCATCATGAGGAAGGTAACAGCACACCAGTGGGCCCCTACCACTAGCCAGTCAATTGAACAATCCTCCACTTCTGCTGCTGCTAGGGGCCAGGAGGTCCCGCCACAGGACCCACAGGCCACCAGCATCTCTCCCCCTGCAGAAGGTGAACCACTCTGCAAATGTTCCCTGCGACCCAGACAGAAGCCAGAGACAATTGCCCAGACCACCACCAGGAAATGAGACTCTCCTGATTGTCCCCCTTGTGTCCTACACTGTCACCTTGTCCACCTTGAACTGCCTTTGCTGTCCTTCCTATGGACACTTGGACACTGCACCTCTGCTACAAACAGACTAGAACAATACCCTGGAATTTCCTCCATCATCACCCCATTCCAATGCACTTCCCCTCAATTTCGTAGCACTACAATGAACAACCTTGAACACAACTAAACTACTTGTATGTCATGTGTTGAAACAGTGTATTACTGGAAACAGTTATATCCGTTGCAAATGAACTGTACAGTGTGGGAGCATATAAATAATGACCTGTAGCTGGCTGTAGTCAGCATGTTAGTACACAGATGTCATTGCACTCACATCTGTAAAATGAGAATCCATAGATGACATTAAGTAGAGGTAAAAAGGGGCCACACAGAATACACCAACAGTCATTGAAATGTGAAGTTGCACTGATTCACCTGTGTGTCATTGGAAATACTGACGGATAACTGTGGTTCTGATGTCCTCATCCTCATCTTCAGCCTCTTCATCCTCACTGTCATCAGGGTCTACTGCAGCCCCAGGGGCATCTCCTGTCTCTTCCTCCTGCAGAAAAGGTACATGGCAACTGAGGGCCAGGTTGTGCAACATGCAGTATGCCATGACTATCTGGCAGACCTTCTCGGGTGAGTAGCACAGGGATCCACCTGTCAGATGGAGGCACCTGAACCTTGCCTTCAGGAGGCCGAAGGTTCTCTCGATGATCCTCCTGGTTCACCCATGTGCCTCAGTCTAACGATCTTTAGCCCTTGTCCTGGCATTCCTCACAGGGGTCAGCAGCCATGATAGGTTTGGGTAGCCAGAGCCACCTGAAGGTATTGAGGGACAACATTTAGCCACACACTATCCAACAAGGGTTAACATCAGAGGTATGCACTAACATACACTGTGTGGGGACCAAGGCTCGCCTATAAGCCACAACCTGTGCCTCTGTAGTTGGGCCATCACATTTGGATGCTGCTTTTACTCAGGACAAAGGCATCATGCACTGACCCAGGATACTTAGCATTGACATGGGAGATGTACTGGTCCACCAGGCACACCATCTGTACATTCATGGAGTGGAAACTCTGACGATTCCTGTACACCTGTTTATTCTAGCGGGGAGACAAATGCAATATGTGTACCGTCAATCACCCCAATAGTATTGAGATATGTCCCATTCCATAGAATCCGGCCTTTACAGTGGCCAAATCTTCCACCTGGGGGAAAACTATGTAGCTGCACATGTGTTTTACAAGGGCAGACAACACTCTTGCCAGCACAATTGAGAACATTGGCTGTGACATTCCTGCTGCCAAGCCCACTGTCACTTGGAAAGAATCTGTCAACAGGAAATGGAGCGCTAATAGCACTTGCACAAGAGGGGGGATCATAGTTAGATGACAGATAGATGAGATTAGGTCAGGCTCCAACTGGGCAGACAGCTCTTTGATTGTGGCCCTGACCAGTCTATAGGTGAGGATAATGTGCCTGTCCTCCAGTGTAGCTAAGTCCACCAGGTGTCTGTACACGGGGGTATGTCTCCACCTCCTATTCATCCACAGCAGTAGGTATCTAAGGGACACAAGAATGAGTAGGCTGTCACAATTTGAACAACTAAACCACAGCAGCAGTCCACATAGTTCACCTATGTATTGGGACAGTGTAAATGTCGAAGTATGGGCCTATTTAACCTGTGATGCAGTAACTGTCAATAGGCCTGTTCCCCCACCTGAAATGGCGACTGCCTGTCTCGTATGGAGGGAGGAAGTGAGGTAATTCTGCCGGTGATGAGCGTCGTGGCAGTAGGCTGTCTTGTACCCGCCGTGTAATACCTCATTGGATGATATTGGGTCCTATGGAGTACAGTGGCCAATGGGGATGTACGGCGGTGGTGACGGTGTAGACTGCTGCGGACGTGACTGACATTTTCTAACTCAATCCTCACTTGTTTCCTGACCTTCAACAGGAGAAGACCTACATTGTGTGTGCTGCTGTGACCTGTGTCTGGAACCTACCATAGTCCGTGTGACTGGGGAAAGGGCCCCAGCCTTCACTTCAGAGGAGTTGGAGCAACTTGTGGATGGGGTCCTACCCCAGTACGGACAGCAGTGTGGGCATCCAGACCAACAGGTGAGTACACTTCGGGCACGATGCATGAGGCATGGATGCATGGAGATGTGTGTGAAGGCATTGTGTAAGTGTGGGGGGATTCTCTGTTGGCAGTGTACACTGCTGTTTTCCACACGGAGATAACGTTCAGCAGTATGACGACGCGGTTTCCGGTTTCCGGATCTGGAGCAGCAGCGGTAGCGGCAGCGGCAGCAGCAGCCCTGCCGTAGCTCACCGCTCTCCGCTCTCCGCTCACCGCCAAACACTAGCATAAGTAACGCGGTCAATACCGCGGTCACCTGCCCGCCACTCGTGACCAGACAGGACCGGCGGGACCCTGCCCAGCAATTCGGGCGGCAGGTTTACAGGTTTTGCAGGTTTTTTGCACGCAGTAGCCTGCCGTGCACGCAACAACCGGTCCCCCCCCCTCTGCGGACCCATGCGGAAGTGTCCCGATCGCGGGTGCGGTTTGCGGGGAGCATTGGGGTATTAGGGGCTTTGGGGCAATTTTGGGCAATTTTGGGTGGCACCAATCACGGAGGCGAGGAGGCAGAGGAAAGGAAGGAGAAACACTCCTCTGGGACGTCAGGTCTGGCCTTAGAGCATCACCTACCGGCCTTCCAGGTGGCCGTGAAGAAACCCCCAGCACCAGCACCAGCACCAGCAAGTGAGCAGGTGAGCAAGTGAGTGGCAGAGGACTAAGGGGCAAGGGCCCAAAGGGGGGCAGGAAGGGCAACAAGGCAAGGGAAGGGAAGGGAGGAAGTCCAGGTCCTGGTGCTGCCTGGTCCCGCTGCCAGCATGTGAAGCATCCTGCCCAGGGCTTCCACAGGCAGGAGCAGGAAAGGACCAACAAGGACTGGTAATTCCGGGCTCTGCGCAGGCCCTCAAACGCTCCAAGTTCCCCAGGGGTACTTCCACTGCACCCTAAGACGTTAATGTTTCTTCTTGGAAAAATAAAAACAGTAAATGGCACAAAAAGGCACAATAAGGCCTATCTCCCCCACTTCGACAGCCTGCCCAAATCACCCCGCTCTGAGGCAGCAAAAATCCACCGACCATGAGATAAGGCAAAACACGAGGCAGTACTATCAACCATCCTGCAAAACAAGGAAAAAGAAAAAGGAAAGGAGACCTGACTCTGGACGAAGCAACCCCAAAAAGGACAACAAGCAGCGAATAGGATCTCCCTCTCCCCCTCCCACGCAGGAGGCATAATCTAACAATTGGCACATGCAGGGGAGGCGACCATAACGCCAGTATGGAAGAAATGATCTGGGAAGAGCCCGGCTTTTGGAAATCAGTGACCCTGCCGGAGGGGGCTCTAGAGCCCACAGCCTCCCTCAAGCATCACAAGATAACCGATTACTTCACTACAGCTGTAGCCTACGCTGCCGGAAAAAGGATCAACTCCCTGGCTCAAACCCAAACAAGTTTTGGGGAAATAACCTCATCCAGCCAAGACCGGCAACAGCAAGGAAGCAATGAAAAGAAATACCTCCCCTCCCCCTATCGCCAATAGTAGTGATTAGAGAAAATAACCTCATGAAAATAGCTGCATCAAGTACTGACCAGGAAGACGCAATACCACCCACTCCTACACCAGGACCCCACTACAATCTTAGGCGAAACTCAATCATATGTAATAAATCACTAGATGCCTCTAAGTACCAATGGACTTCTAGTTCAGCAAGCTGCCCATCCTGGACTCAGAACTGGTAGCAATCGCAGAACATTTAAAACAAGAATCTCAGGAAGGTGACCCATTCTGCCAAAGCCCAAAACTCCACTCATTTCCAACATACGAAGGTGAAAAAGAAGAACAGGACCTCTGGGATAAGGAACAGGTCCTCATAAGCAGATCAGCAAAGGGACAGCCGTACAGAAAGTCCCACACAAAACAAATAAAGTATTATTAACCCATTCAATGCGGGCGTCGGCCACTGGCTGACGCCCGCACTACCTCCCTGGTGCGGGTCACGACCAGTGGCCGACACCAGGGAGGGGAACGCACCCGAGGATTTTATTATTATTTTTTTTTGCTCCCAGGGAGACACGGAAGAGCTTCTGTGTCTCCCCCCGCACCCCCACCCGCCCTTGACGTAACACTGTTGATTTCCCCATCGGAGCAGGAAGCAGCCTTGCGGCCACTTCCTGCTCCGATGGGAAAAACGGCCTTCCCCACGTTCGGGAAAGCCTCGTAAGAAAGGGGAGAGTCTCCCCTTTCCTACGAGGCCTTCCTGAAAGTGTTTCCTGGCCCCCGATCGCAGTCTGCTGCGATCGGGGGCCAGGAAACACCACTAGACGCCAGGGATTTCACTTGGGGGGGTCGGCCCCCTCGGAAAACAGGCCGCCCCCCAGGGGGCATATATTTTTTTTTTTTAAATGTAGGTGCCCCCTGCAACTGCAACTGCAAGACAACTGGTGGCAAATCTATATATATATATATATATATATATATATATATATATATATATATCACTTTTGTCAATATGTGTGTGGTTTCCCTGGGGGCTGCGATCGGCCCCCAGGAAAACCAGACCCAGATATAAAAGTGATATATATATATATATATATATATATATATATATATATATATATAGATTTGCCACCAGTTGTCTTGCAGTTGCAGCTTGCGTCTTCAAAGCAATGCACATACTTCAACTGACGCTTTTCAACTGTAGGTTTTAGGCAGCAATAAAAAAGTCAAGTAAGTATTGTGATTATGTTTCTGCTACAAAAGGGTCAGACTTGTCTAGTGGCAGTTTTAGTGCCATAAAGGTGCGCAGAAGGTGTATATGCCTACTGCAAAGAGCAAATCTGTATTTTATGTAAATAGCTGAGTACATTAGTAAAGTCAGCCATTTCCTGCGCTATAATACAAATGAAATGTATGTGCGGGGTGGAGGGTGGCTATGGAGAGATGAAGGGCACTTTTGCTGGGTGGTAATGAGGGAATCCGAGGAGGAGGGAGTGGGAGCACCAATAATGATTGTTGGACTGGGCGCAGGAGGTGCTAAATACTGCGATGAATGGTAGGTGACAAGGTGTTTTTTGAGTGTCTTGAAAGAACGTGCTGATTGAGGGAAGAAGCGCAGGTAAGGTGGCCTCTACTGTTGCACGTATCTCACACACACCATCGATTTTGTGACTGTCTACGTAGACTAGTGTTTTAGAGCAACAGTTTAGCCAATAGCAGAGATGGCATCTTGATGGATGACTGCTGCCGGCACTCGGGTTATAGAGGACAGCTCTGACATAGGATCAGAGACTGAGACATCAGATACTGAGACAGCATCTGAGGGATACGACAATGGCGCAGAATCTGGGAGTGATTTTTCAGTCAGAGGAGTCCCATTCGATAACTTCTCTTCCAGTACATTATGAGGGAGGTGATGAGGACAGTCCTGCTGTCCTTTCGCAAGCAGTCTGTGCAACTGGGTAATAGTGGGTTAGCCCAACCCAGAGAGCAGGTGAATGCGGCGGCAAGCAGAGAGAGAGAGAGAGAGAGTGCTCTCTTGGGAGCTCCCCAATTTAGTTCAGCCCCAAATTCCACCGCCCAAATCGTATTGTGGAGACATCAAAGTTATCTATCGCAAAACAAACTGGTTTTGCAAGGCAGGCACCTGTGTTTTTGGTCCTGGGTTCGGCGGCCATATAGAGAAACACACTAAACCCAAACATTTCAGGAAACTAGACATTCGGAGGAGTCCACAGAGGTGTGACTTGTGTGGATTCCCCAAAGTTTTCTTACCCAGAATACCCTGCAAAGCTGAAATGTTGAATAAAAACTCTCTTTTTCTCGCATTTCTGTCACACAAACTACAGGAATATGCTGGGATCCACAAAATTCCTACCACCCAGTGATTCCTCACCGGTCCTGATAAAAACAATACCCCACTTGAGTGCCTACACCTAGTGCCTGCGTCAGGAATGGATCACCCCAGGGTCAACAGCTGCCTCATGTAAGGACCAACATTGACCGTTGTGTGATCTATTCCTGTCACGGGCACCAGGCCTACCCACACAAGTGAGGTACCATTTTTATCGGGAGACTTGGGGGAATGCTGGGTGGAAGAAAATTTGTGGCTCCTCTCAGATTCCAGAACTTTCTGTCACCGAAATGAGAGGAAAAAGTGTTTCTTTGGCCAAATTTTGATGTTTGCAAAGGATTCTGGGAAACAGAACCTGGTCAGAGCCACACAAGTCACCCCATCTTGGATTCCCCTAGGTCTCTAGTTTTCAAAAATGCACAGGTTTGGTAGGTTTCCCTAGGTGCTGGCTGAGCTAGAGGCCACAATCTACAGGTAGGCACTTTGCAAAAAACAGCTCTGTTTTCTGTCAAAAAATGGGATATGTCCACGTTGTGTTTTGGGGCATTTCCTGTCGGGGGTGCTAGGCCTACCCAAACAAGTGAGGTATCATTTTTATCGGGAGACTTTGGGGAACGCTGGGTGGAAGGAAATTTGTGGCTCGTCTCAGATTCCAGAACTTTCTGTCACTGAAATGTGAGGAAAATTTGTTTTTTTAGCCACGTTTTGAGGTTTGCAAAGGATTCTGGGTAACAGAACCTGGTCAGAGCCCCACAAGTCACCCCATCTTAGATTCCCCTAGGTTTCTAGTTTTAAAAAATGCACAGGTTTGGTAGGTTTCCCTAGGTGCCGGCTGAGCTAGAGGCCAAAATCTACAGGTAGGCACTTTGCAAAAAACACCTCTGTTTTTTGTGGACAAATGTGATGTGTCCACGTTGTGTTTTGGGGCATTTCCTGTTGCGGGCGCTAGGCCTACCCACACAAGTGAGGTATAATTTTTATCTGGAGACTTGGGGGAACGCTGGGTGGAAGGAAATTTGTGGCTCCTCTCAGATTCCAGAACTTTCTGTCACTGAAATGTGAGGAAAACGTGTTTTTTTAGCCATGTTTTGAGGTTTGCAAAGGATTCTGGGTAACAGAACCTGGTCAGAGCACCACAAGTCACCCCATCTTGGATTCCCCTAGGTCTCTAGTTTTCAAAAATGCACAGGTTTGGTAAGTTTCCCTGTGTGCCGGCTGAGCTAGAGGCCAAAATCTACAGGTAGGCACTTTGCAAAAAACAGCTCTGTTTTCTGTCAAATAATGGGATGTGTCCACGTTGTGTTTTGGGTCATTTCCTGTCACGGGCGCTAGGCCTACCCACACAAGTGAGGTATCATTTGTATCAGGAGACTTGGGGGAACGCTGGGTGGAAGGAAATTTGTGGCTCCTCTCAGATTCCAAAACTTTCTGTCACCGAAATGAGAGGAAAACGTGTTTTTTTAGCCACATTTTGAGGTTTGCAAAGGATTATGGGTAACAGAACCTGGCCAGAGCCCCGCAAGTCACCCTATCTTGGATTCCCCTAGGTCTCTAGTTTTCGAAAATGCACAGGGTTGGTAGGTTTCCCTAGGTGCCGGCTGAGCTAGAGGCCAAAGTCCACAGGCAGGCACTTTGCAAAAAACAGCTCTGTTTTCTGTCAAAAAAATGGGATGTGTCCACGTTGTGTTTTGGGGCATTTCCTGTCGCGGGCGCTAGGCCTACCCACACAAGTGAGGTATCATTTTTATCGGTAGACTAGGGGGAACATAGAATGGCAAAACAAGTGTTAATGCCCCTTATCTTTCTCTACATTTTTTCCTTCCAAATATAAGAGAGTGTGTAAAAAAGTAGTCTATTTGAGAAATGCCCTGCAATTCACAGGCTAGTATGGGCACCCCGGAATTTAGAGATGTGCAAATAACCACTGCTCCTCAAAACCTTATATTAAGACCATTTTGGAAATGCAAAGGTTTTCTTGATACCTATTTTTCACTCTTCATATTTCAGCAAATGAATTGCTGTATACCCAGTATAGAATGAAAACCAACTGCAGGGTGCAGCTCATTTATTGGCTCTGGGTACCTAGGGTTCTTGATGAACCTACAAGCCCTTTATATCCCCGCAAGCAGAAGAGTCCAGCAGACATAACGGTATATTGCTTTAAAAAATCTGACATCGCAGGAAAAAGTTACAGAGTAAAACATAAAGAAAAATGGCTGAGGAAAACCTTGTAGGATCTACACAAATGACCCCTTGCTGAATTCAGAATTTTGTCTAGTTTTCAGAAATGTTTAGCTTTCCGGGATCCAGCATTGGTTTCACACCCATTCCTGTCACTAACTGGAAGGAGGCTGAAAGCACCAAAAATAGTAAAAATGGGGTATGTCCCAGTAAAATGCCAAATTTGTGCTGAAAAATTTGGTTTTCTGATTCAAGTCTGCCCGTTCCTGAAAGGTGGGAAGATGGTGATTTTAGCACCAGAAACCATTTGTTGATGGCATTTTCAGGGAAAAAACCACAAGCCTTCTTCGGTAGCCCTTTTTTCCCATTTTTTTGGAAAAAACGAAATTTTCACAGTATGTTGGCTAATTTCTTGGTCTCCTCTAGGGGAAACCACAAACTCTGGGTACCATTAGAATCCCTAGGATGTTGTAAAAAAAGGGTGCAAATTTGGCGTGGATATCTTATGTGGACAAAAAGTTATGAAAGCCTAAGCGCGAACCACCCAAATAACCAAAAAAGGGCTCAGCACTGGGGGGGGGAAGGCCCAGCAGCTAAGCGGTTAAGTGGTAACCAAGAGTCCGACTTAAAGACACCAGCCCAAGTGGCAGTCAGGTCAGAAGAAATGTGGGCCGCAATCCTAAATTCAATGCATGCAACGGTCTTGGCGCTTCAATTTCACAAAAATAAAATGGACATTCAAGTCGACTTGCTAAACACCCTGGCAGTATTTGTCTCTGGGATTGACAATAAATTGGAAAAATTAAACACACTTATAACAAGGGCAGAAGTCAATCACTATAATTATTTTACAATTTGTTCCTGTAAGGAGGTAGTAGAAAAGATATCCCAACTACCGCAAATCCTAGAGGGAATACTCCAAGAAATCTGCTCCACCCGGAAGGTTGAAGATACTTGCACTAAACCACTCGCCACCAAGCTAAAATCTACTCTGAGCGAGCTGAAACAAGAGGACCAGCAGCCCAATTCTTCTCTAGCACCTGTTTCATCAACCACAAGCAAGGAGAGAAAATCGGCTGACAGTCGCCAACTAGCAAGTGCTAGTATGGAACCCATGGAGAATCATCCTCCGCTATAGTCCATCAATGAGACCGGGAACCCTGAGCCTCCCACAACCCGGATCCTTTAAAAAAGAGAACAAAAGCGGGCAAGGAAGGGAAGGAAGTCTGCACAATTACATCATCCAATTGCCATAAAAAGCACAGATACCAGCCTAAAGGAATCACCTAAGGACCATGCAACGTCAAATGGAGGGTATAATAAAGACATTACTGCCCACATAAGTACAAGCTCCAATACAATAGTAGATGTGATAACAATCCCCGGCTAAGCAGACAGCACCCAGTCAACAATGTCCTCCCAGAGGTCACCAGCAGCAATTGGCTCAAAAACGAACTTAAGACCAAGCCCCACAAGGAGCCACCAGAGTATAAAACCAAAAGCCATCACGCCTGCGCTGCACCCCCAACTAACATGGGCCACTGTGGGCAGCAAGGGACACAAGCTTGTTACTGGTCAGTGGGAAGACAGTTATAGGGAACAAAACCAGCATATAGAGCAACACCAGCCACTTATATCAGACACGAATGCCCAGGAGTTCACTCGCCAGTTATTGTGGATTCCAGAATACACCTCCAGGTCCCCCACAGATATTCTCAATCGCTCTTCTATTCTAAGAATCATAAAAGCCCTACCGGATCTTCAGTCTGTAGTGTCAGAGGATCTTGCAGCAATAAAATTCATCCAAGCAAGAGGCAACCAACACACGGACCCAACACTCACCATCTTCTCTTCACTAGATATCCCAAAGCGGATCATGAAAAGAAAGGACCTATTGAAAGCCTGGTGCATTGAGGTGACCAACTACAAAGAAGAGCGTTATCCAACTCCGCTGCTAGCCTCACAATCCCTGGGAAATCCCGAAGGTACATGGTCATTTTTTAAAGGAGTACATCGAGCCAGCAGGCCCATTGAAGAAAAGTCCAGTGAGAAATGCCCACCTAAGCACCCGCTGACAGTCCAAATATGGAGAGAAGAAGGGAGGAAAAGTGTGGTTTTGGGTCAACAAATGTATGCGGAAAGGGAATGGGCAGCGACGAACTTTCCACCAAGACTGATGGGCAAAAATTTAATAGGTAAGGATCAACCCGCACACGGCATATTATCCATTTGCTCTTGGAACATTGGTGGCCTACGGGCAAAACAGGAGGATCCTGCAGTAATCAATATTTTCAGTACCTTCAAAATTTTACTCCTACAGGAATCCTGGGCAATGGAATCAATACCAATAATCGGATTGTTGGAATATCTTAGCCCAACAACAAAAACCAATAGGCCCGGAAGGCCGAAGGGAGGCCTAGCCATCTACATTAGTACGAGCCTTTTGGTAAAAATCTCTGAGCATAAGGAGGAAGACCAACCCTTTCAATTACTCCGGCTGGACAATTGGGGGAAAATTACACAGGAACCATTGATTTTAGTTAACATATACATCAATCCAAAAAATAAAAAAATTGAAGCAAACAAATTGCTATCGCAACTGTTAAGGATAAAAAGCACAGTAAAATCGGCATTCTGGCTAATGTCGGGCAACTTCAATCTTGGCTTATTCCACAACCCCAGTGAGGACCACATTTAAACAGTGGCAAGAATGCCCAGCAAAATCCTCCCAAACAAATGCAGGAAAGATAAAATAGGGGAGAGTTTTATACGCACCTGTGAATCAGTAGGCCTCTTCGTGCTAAACGGACGGAAGTGCCCCGATATCCCCCCAGCATGGACAAGATTCTCCGGGAAATCGGTCTCCTATCTAGATTACACCCTGGTGTCCCCTGCTCTATATAAGTTAGTAAACACCCTTACCATCATGGACCGCACGGCAAGTGATCATAAGCCACAGGTATTTGGGATCTGTGCATCACCACAAAATCCAGAGAAAGCAGTAGTCCTAACCGGGGCATTGGGCACCGAAAACCTAAAGCGACTCAAATGCTCCTCTGACACCATTGAAAGCCAGGCAGATGAGGCCCTACAAAAGCTAGAGTCAATGGCCACAAGTGGGGCAAAGCTGAAAACAGTTTGGGAGTCTTTTGCCACCAACCTCGTAAAAAAAGATTCCTTAAAAAATACGAGAAAGGGAGCACCTTTAAAACTCCTCCAAAGTGCACTCTTACCGCTGTCAGTGCGCAAAAGGAAAGCAGGGGTAGGTAAACTGTTAAGGTCACTGCGTAAAAGTCCAGATAATGGATCAATATTGACCGCGTTGAGAGAGCAAAGGAAATGGTACAAAAGGGATCTATGGACCTTTAAAAAAGGCCAACAGGAGGCCCTGTGGGCCAAACTACATTTTGCAATCAAAACATCTGACTCCAAAAGATTTTGGAAAATCATCAACACAATAGACAATGGTGCAAAAGCAGGCAATAATGCAAATATAGCAGAGGAAGTATGGGTATCCCATTTAAAGTCCCATCTAAAAGAACTGCCCATCGAAGAAGGCCCTCAAATTCAGGGGCATAAGATTGGCTTGGAATCCAACATCCCTGATCCTTTGAAATTTACTGCACCAGAACTGATCAAAATCATTGGAAAGTCACGAACGGACTGCACCCCCGGCTCTAATGGCTTACCCAAAGCATTATTCAAACAAGAAACAGAAAGGTGGGCAAATATCCTGGCTGCAATATTCAACGATGTGCTCACAAAAGGCAACGTCCTGGCATCTTGGAAAGGCTCAATAATCCACCCCATATATAAGGGTGGGAGCGCGCTCTCCCCAAGTAACTACAGACTAATCAGCCTTTTAGATGTTGACCTCAAGTACTTTTCCTGCTGTGTGCTAAGTCACCTAGAAGCCTGGATCACAGATAATGACATTTTACCCCTTAACCAAACCGGCTTCACTACGCACCAAGGAACATTAACAAACCTTGTGGGGCTAGGTCTGATCATAAATTGAGCAAAAGCAAAAGGGACTGCAACCTATTTATGTTTTGTGGACTTTAAAGCTGCTTTTGACTGTGTCTCCCACGGCAAATTGTGGGCTAAATTACTACTGTGGGGGCTGCCACATTCTATTTTAAATGCCATCAAAATGATATACTCTGACACTTGGGTGAAGGTGAAATTGGGGGAAGGCTCTCACCTATCCAGTGCAGTCAAAACAACAGTGGGTGTGAAGCAAGGCTGTGTATTGGCCCCAGCACTGTTCAACCTGTACATAGCAGATCTCCCCACTAAGTTAAATGGCCATTCCTCCCACTCTCCCTCACTGGGCGGTCAACAAATATCCAATCTTGTATATGCAGACGACCTACTACTAATTAGCAATTCCAGACTAGGCATGCAGAAATTGTTAAAGGCATTAGAAGAATACTCAGGATCTAATGATTTAGAAATCAATCATAAAAAGTCTAAAATTATTATCTTAAACCGCAGGCCAACCAGCCGAAGTAAATAGCATATGAATGGGAAAACCCTAGAGGAAGTAACATCATATAGATACATGGGATTTGTTGTGGACGCCAGAGGTAATTACTCGTCACAAAAAGAAGCAATAAAAAGTAAGACGCAGGCTCTCACTTACGCCTTTTGTAAGCTAGCAAATTCAACCTGCGGTCAGGCTCTGAACATATTAACAGCTGTAATGAGAGCAAAACTACTTCCGACTATCACCTATGGGACCAAAATAATGAGGGGGATGGAAGTAGGGCTGCTGGATAAGTTTCTGACAAAAACATATAAGCGCGTTTTTCGGCTCCCTTGGCGGGCCTCGCCAGCCCAGGTCAGACTGGAATTCATGCTGGTCAAACAGTCATTAGCCCATCCCACGGCATACATTAAATGCTGCTACAAACTGAGCCGTGCATAAAAAGGGTCCTTAGCCTATCTAGTCTGGCAGGAAATAATCCTAGAAAGAGGGAGCTGCAACTACATAAGGCATCTAGAAAAAAGTAAGAGTCTTTTGAACTTAGATGAGTTATGGGATCGGTCTCTACCCATCCCCGCGTTCAATAAAGCTGTGAATAAAGCAAGCAAACTACAGAGCTGGCTAGAAGATAGGGACTTACTGACCAAAAGGGAGCATAGTTGGTTGATCCTTAACTCTTACAAAACGTTTAAAGAATCACTACTTATGGCTGGCTCCTACTCACGAAAATAAACCATTTCTTTCTCAGACTTAGGCTGGGTGAAGTCCCAACGTTAGACCTCTTGCCAAAATGGAAAAAGGAGAGGCAAGTAGGTTCCCCAGGAGTGCCGTCTCTGTCATCTAGCAGAAGAAAACTTGGTGCATGTGGTCTGCATTTGTCCAGCGTTGGCGGTTGAAAGGAGACTCTTGTTGAAAAAATAACTAAACAGTTTAAAAATTAAATCCTGCAGACAAGCACTAATTGCAGCTTTTAACCCTCAAAACACAATATTGAACATTAGGCTGGTTCAATTTTTGGAAATTTTCTCTCTAAAAATCACAGCCTCTCGAAATTACCAAGCCATAGGGAGGGTAGAAACGATAGTAAAATCCCTGTAGCCCTCTCGAAATATATAAAAGAAGGGAAGGCTTCGAGGTAGTTGATTCGGGTTGCTGAGCAGGTTGGTAATAAAGTCTGGTACTAACAATTAGACTTAAGTAGGAGCATACATAATCAACAGAAGATCTCTCCCCAATTTGTCCAATTTTTTTAAAATGTCCCATTGGTCTATTTCTATTCTCTTCTACATTTCAATGTGGAAGAACATTTTCATATATAATTTCATTTAAACACAGGACCTTTTAAGCTATATTTGCCTTATCTATACTAAGTTTGTTTTGTTGCCCTATCAATATTAATGTCATGTAGCATTAGTAAGTTCTTTAAAAAAATATATATATTTGCTCTGTTAAACGTTTATGTGGAAGGAAAAGTTTTATGGTTTTAATTAATTCATAAACTTGTGTGTTATTCACCTGTTGGCAGTGTTCATGTTGTGAGCTGGACTATGTGTGTGCCAATAGTAATGGAATCGGGTATGGTGTGCCATGTGTGTAACAGGCTGGACTGTTAATTTCATGTAGTTCTCTTGTATGTGTTACCTCTGCAGATCAGCGCCCATCAAAAGAAGGGGTTATGGCATGCCATCACCAAGGAAGTGCAGACCCTGGGGGTCTATGGCAGGCGGAGCACCCACTGTCGGAAACGGTGGAAGGACCTGAGACGCTGGGCACATAAGACCGCGGAGGCACAGCTGGGGATGGCCTCCCAACGAGGAAGGGGTGCCAGTCGGACCCTGACCCCACTGATGGGCCGCATTCTGGTGGTTGCCTACCCTGAGCTGGATGGGACCTTGAGGGAATCCCAGCAGTCACAAGGGGGTGAATACAGTGGATATTATTACATATTTTGGCTGGTGGGGTCGTATCTGGGTGGGGGTTGTGTGTTAGTGGGTGCCCCTAAGGCCAGGCCACACATTGCAGTGTGGGTCATCAATGGTTGCAGGGCAAATGCAGGTAACCTAGCTTATTAGTAGTCACTTTCAGGCAGGGCATCGTGGGTCCTAGGTATGCTGCAGTTGGCGGTGTGTGCTACTCATCTTGCCTTGGTGACTAGCCATGTCACTGGTAGTGCAATGCATATTGCTTAGTCCTGTTCCCTGTGTATGACGGTGATGTGCATGCCAATAGTGGTGTTGGAGCAGTCATTGACCAAGTGTATCCTTTGCTCCGCCCTTTCTTGTTTTGTCATCCTGTCCTTGTGTGCATTAGCATCATCAGGCAGAGGAGCAGGGGCACCAGCGACAGAGGGAGCTGCATCCCACCGGACCCAGGAGGCAGAGTCCACTGACGTCGAGGGAACGAGTGGGACGGAGGGCGAGGGGAACACCATGGCGGAGACTGGAGGAGATGACAGAGACTCGGATACTTCCTCCGATGGGAGATCCCTGGTGGTGACGGACACCTCTGGGACCACCCCAGCTGCAGGTACATCTGCCACACCATACCAGCACCACCCTCCCAGGAGCCCCTCAGCAAGCTGCCCATTCCCACTCACCCAGAAGGAGGGGCATCTCCTTTGCCCCCGGCACCTCAAGCCCTGCCCCAGCGAGACCTGCTGCCCTGAGAGAGGAGGCTATTGATCTCCTAAGATCCATCTCTGTAGGGCAATCAACCACTGTGAATGCCATCCAGGGGCTGGCATCCCAGATGCAGCAATGCAATGCATTCCTGGTAGGCATTCATGGGGATTGGCGCTCAAACAGAGATCGATTCAGGCTCTGGCCTCCTTTCTGATGGCAGTCATGGCCCCTGTTTCTACCATCCCCCTCCAACTACCACTTCCCAGTCCCACTCCCATCAACCCTAACCCATCTCAGGCACACATACAGACAACCATGCACACAAGACAACACACAAGAGTGGCACAGGTTAACACAAGCACCACACTTCATCACACGGGCAGTCACGCAAATACCAAACAGTTGCAGACACAACAACATCCACTGCCTCCACTGTCTCCCCCTCCTTCTCCACCTCCCTCCCAGTCATGTCTACACTCACACCTGCATGCATCACATCAATACCCCCTAACAGCATCATTACACCAAGCAGAACACACACCTCACTGTCAGACACCTCCACAACAGCCAAGCACTCTGCCCCTTTGTCCTCTCCCAACGTGTCTGTCCCCCCTCCTAAAGGACCCAAACGGAAGCATTCACAACAGCCATCCACCTCACATCAGCATACTGCTCATGCACCTGCACCCAAGTCCAGAAGACATACACCTCCAACAACAACTCCCTCATTCTCCACTCCTATTACTCCTCCCTCCTCCCACCCCACCGTCCCTAAAAAGCTTTTCCTTTCCCAATTTGACCTCTTCCCTACCTCTCATTCCCCCTGTCCTGCCCGTATGGGCAGAGTACAAAGGACACAGCCCAGCACCTCAGCCAAACAGTCCACGGGGACAGTGGTAGCACCACCTACTCTTGGTGGTAAGGATACCACACCTCTCTCACAAAAGGGGAAGGAGCCAGCACCATCAGGGAAGAAGGGGAAGAGGTCTGCACCACCTGTAAAGAAGTGGAAGGAGCCTGCACCACCTGTAAAGAAGGGGACGGAGCCTGCGCCACCTGTAAAGAAGGGGAAGGAGCCTGCATCACCTGGAAAGAAGGGTAATCGGCCTGCACCACCTGTGAAGAAGGGGAAGAGGCCTGCACCACCAGGCAGAGAGGGAAAGAGCCCATCTACCCTGCCAGGAAGGGTAAGGGATCCACACCCCATGTACAGGAGGAGACAAAGCACTCTACGCCAGTGGAGGCTGTCAGGCTGACACCGCCACCACCACCAGCTGTCACGGGGCCCCCACCGCCAGCTCAGGAAGTGCAGCCACAGAGAGTGCAGAGGCTGCCCCCAAGCCTCCTCCATCCACCACCTTAGTGCAGCCATCAGAAAGCAGAGGCTGCCCAGGAGGCTCCTCCATCCACCACCACAGTGCAGCCATCAGAGAGTACAGAGCTTGCCCAGGAAGCACCTCCATCCACCACCAGAGTGCAGCCGTCACCACCAGCAGACGCCATGCAGGCTACACTCCAGGGGCTGCTGTGTGAGTTGCCCCTTCCAAAGAAGTGGGCAAGTCACCCACCTGAGAGACTGTGGCCATGCACTCCCCACGACCGAGCAATGGGCATGTTACCCCCTCCAGAAGCAGTGGGAAAGTCACCCACCTGACAGACTGTGGCCTTGCACTCCCCAGGACAGAGCAATGGACATGTTGCCCACTCCAGAAGCAGTGGGCAAGTTACCCACCTGAGAGACTGTGGCCTTGCAATCCCTAGGAGAGAGCAATGGGCATGTTGCCCCCTCCAGAAGCAGTGGGCAAGTTACCCACTCCAGAGACTATGGCCTTGCACTGCCCAGGACAGAGCAATGGGCATGTTGCCCCCTCCAGAAGCAGTGGGCAAGTCACCCACTCTAAAGACT
The DNA here is from genome assembly GCF_031143425.1 of Pleurodeles waltl. Taxonomy (NCBI): domain Eukaryota; kingdom Metazoa; phylum Chordata; class Amphibia; order Caudata; family Salamandridae; genus Pleurodeles; species Pleurodeles waltl. The sequence continues at coordinate 333,880,381 of NC_090444.1, read as the reverse complement.
GTGGCCTTGCACTCCCTAGGACAGAGGGATGGGCATGTTGCCCCCTCCAGAATCAGTGGGGTAGTTCTCGTATTCGGCTGAGGTGACCCCGTCCCCGTGAGGAGCCTTCCCACTTGCAAATTATCCCCCTGCAGTGTTCTCGACCGATGTGTCAGGATACAGGTTAGGCCTTGGACTGTGCCCTGTGGCCTTGTGTGCCCTTATGACTTTGAACTGGGCATTGGCCCTTTATGTACATCTGTAAATATATTTGGTTCATGTGGTGGGTTTTGCTATGCTAATACATAGTCAGTACTCCAGCAATCTGGTCCATGTTTTACTATGCTGTGTGTCCTGTGCCATTGGTTTACATGTGCAGCTGGTTGTGTGTATGGTGTGTGTGTGTCGGATGTGTGTTGTGCGTGTGTGTGTGTGTCACTCTCGTTTTCCTCACACCCTCCCTTGTGTGCTAGGTGGCTGTACTCACCATCGTCGTCTTCGTCAGTGTTGGTGTTCCAGGTGGAGCATATGGTAGAAGATCATCGGGAAAACTTGCAGTTCGGGTTCCATGGCAGCGTGATTCTTCCCTGTGTCTCCAATGGTGAGTCCTTTCACTTCTGTGCTCTGTTTCCACCAGGCTTTTGTTGGCGTTGGTACCCCTCCGGAAATGGTGATGGTTTCCTGTGTCTTAATATGGTGGGCGGTACTTTGACTTCCGCCTGGCTGTTGTTGGCTGCTGCTGTGTTGAATGTTGTTTCTGCCATGGTGGTTGGTGTGGTAAATTGGCTGTCTATGGGAGTTGTCACTGCCATGGTCATAATTTGGCGGAAGTTACCACCAGCATATTGGCGGAATTACCGCCACTTTATCACTCACCGCCAGGATCATAATGCGGGCCTAATAGTCATAAGGCCACATGTACGTTAAATTTGGTTTTGCAACTTGCAAATTGCGAGTCTTAGCGACTCGCAATTTGTGAGTCGCAAAACCTGATGTACAACAGTGTCAATAACAATGTTTGCGATTCCCAATGGGGTCACAAATGCCCTACCTCATAAATATTTATGAGGTAGGTCATAATTTGCGACACCAGTAGGAATGGCCGCCCTCATAGGAATGGTGGCCTGCTGGGGACAGCAGACCACCATGTCTGTGACTGCTTTTAAATAAAGCAGTTTAAAAAAAAATGCAACCCCTTTTCTGTAAAGGAAAACAGGATGCATTTCAAAAACAAAAATGAAAAGATTTCTTTTCATTTTTGGAGCAGGCAGTGGTCCGTGGTACCCATTCCAGTTTGCGAGTAGGTTAGCACCAATTTGAAACTGGTGCTAACTGTGATTGTTTTGTGACCGCATTCACAGTCACAAAACAATCCTACTTTGCACTGCGACTCGCAATTAGGAACAGAATGCCCCTTCCTAATTGCAACTCGCAAACCTATTTTGTGATTCGGTAAATAGATTACCAAATCGCAAAATAGGGTCTATGCATACCAAAATCTTTTTTCTTGTTGCAAACGGCTCGATCCTGCGAATTGGGCCATTTGCGACAAGAAAAATGTTACGTACATCTGGCCCTTAATCCTTAGAAAACTGTGAGAATGCTGTTGTTACTCAAAGTACCTGGTTAGCATAAAAAATAAAGCCGCACAGGCGAGAGTGCTTCAGAAAAGTCAGCGATGCATTGATTCCGTACTCACAATTGAGGCTGTGCGTCGTTTCCTTCTCTGTCGGGTCATTGATGCACCGTTTTTCTCCCTCGCAAGAGAGCGATGCGTCAATTTACGGATGGGGCACCTCAGATCCGCAGAGAGTCGGGTTGACTTGGACACCCAGGGAAGATGCATGGAAAATCAGGTTGCACAGTGTAAGAATATGGTGCTGTGTGGGGTTTGCTTCATTATCAGCATCTGTAAGCGGGTGTTGCGTGTCATTTCTCCGAGCACATTGTGTCGACCTCCCAGCCACGATGCAGGTGGAGCGTCAATTTCAGCTGAGAAGCCGGCGGCAGGTTGTTTAGCAGCCACATTGCGGAAGGTGAGTTGTAAATTTCCCACAGGGCATTCTGTGCGTGGATTTTCAGTTCTTGTCTGCCAGCCTCACCTTTCAAGGGCCCAGGGACTGGATAGGGCACCATTTGGCAGGGTAGGAGTCTCAGCAGAGAGTCCAGGTGCTGGCAAGGGAAGTCTCTGATGGCCCTGACACTTCAACAACAGGAGGCAAGCTCAGTTCAAGCCCTTGGAGATTCTTCTCAAGCTGGAATGCACAACAAAGCCCAGTCTTTGTCCCCTTTCACAGGCAGAAGCAGCAACTGCAGGATATTCCAACAAAGCACAGTCACAGGCAGTGGCAGCACTTCTCCTCAGCTCTTCAGCTCTTCTCCTTGGCAGAGGTTCCTCTTGATTCCAGAAGTTATCTAATTTTCAGGGGTTTTGGGTTCACTACTTTTACCTCTTTCTGCCTTTTCAGCGGGCAAACTTCAAAGGAAAGTCTTTCTTGTATTTAAGATCCTACCTTGCCCAGGTTAGGCCCCAGACACACACCAGGGGGTTGTGTGAGGGCAGGCACAGTCCATTCAGGGCTACGTGAGCACTCCTCCCCTCCCTCCCAGCACAGATAGCTCATCAGGAAATGCAGGCTATACCAGAGCTCCCTTTGTGTCACTGTCTAGAGGAGAGGTACAAATAGCCCAATTGTCAAAGTGACCCAGATAGGGAATACACAAATAGGCAGAGTCACAGAATGGTTTAAGCAAGAAAATGCCTACTTTCTAAAAGGGGCATTTTCAAACACACAATCTAAAAACAAACTTTACCAAAAGATGTATTTTTAAATTGGGAGTTCAGAGACCCTAAGCTCCATATTTCTATCTGCTCACAGGGAATCTGTAGTTTAATAATATTTAAAGGCAGCCACCATGTTTACCTATGAGAGATAGGCCTTGCACAGTGAAAACCGAATTTGGCAGTATTTCACTGTCAGGACATATAAAATGCATTAGTATATGTCATACCTTAAACATACACTGCACCCTGCTCATGGGGCTACCTAGGGCCTATCTTAAGGGTACCTTAAAAGTGAGAAAAGTAAAGGTTTAGGCCTGGTGGGTACATTTGCCAAGTCGAATTGGCAGTTTAAAAACTGCACACACCGACAATGCAGTGGCAGGTCTGAGCCGTGTTTACAGGGCTACTAAGGTGGGTGGCGCAACCAGCGCTGCAGACCCACTAGTAGCATTTAATTTACAGGCCCTTGGCACCTCTAGTGCACTGTACTAGGGACTTACTAGTAAATCAATATGCCAATCATGGAAAGCAATTTACACATACATTTTACATAGGAACACTTGCACATTAGCACTGGATAGCAGTGCTAAAGTGCCCAGATTATCAAAAACAGCACACATCAACAACCTGGGAAAGAGAGGCAAAAAGTTAGGGAAGACCATGCCAAGGATGACAAGTATAACAACATCACTCACCTGCAAGCAAGAAACCAATAAAGTCCAGTTCATTGACCGGCCACTTACCAAATGAACTGGACGGATCAGCCTGACCAAAACCAACCCAACAGACCTGAAGGACAAAACCAACCAGTGTGCCAAGTTTAGTGGCACTGTAACTTTCAGGGCCCCAGATCTGCCAATAGCTGGGGTACTGGATCCCCAACATTTGAAACACAGAAGCAAAGTAAACTCCAGACTCTCAAAAGCCCAGAAGCAACCCCCTATCAAGGGTCCTCAGGACACCCAAGAATCAACCTCCAGAGTGGCTGATTTTGTATGCAATTTTTAAGATTTACCCATTCATGCCAATGGTGCGTAATTACATCCAAAAGCATATATTTTCTAATATTTGAAAAATAATAACTTAAAAAGAACTTACCCAATTTAGATGATCTTGTTCTTAAAAAGTTATAAAAATCAGAAGTATTTTTTGTAAATTGATCTTGAGTTATTCTTCTGAGTGTGTGCCTACATTTATTGATACTGTAAGCACAACTAATGCTTAGCACATCTCTAAGATAAGTCTAACTGCTTGCCCACCCTACCACAAAAACAGAGCATTAGGTGGTCTGGTTTTTACCACTGAAAATCAAGGTGGGGTTGCTTGGACTTTCTGCACAGAGCACATCATTTTGTACACTATATAGGGAGCCAGCCTTCTACATATATATACCTATATACACATGCACACACACCCACACACCCACCACACACATATAGGTTTTAATTACCTGATATATTCTTAGAATTTAATTGTAAAGGTATGCGTGGCAAAGGCGTAAAGACATGTGGTAAAAGCAATGCGTGGTAAAAGCATTACATGTTAAAGGAGATTGATGGTAAAGGCATGCATGGTAGAGGTATTTTTTGTAATGTCACACATCCCTCAACAGACCCCATGCTGGGTAAGACATTCCAGTGACAGTAGCGTTTTTTGTTATTGTCTGCCACTACTCTACCTACCTGCAGCCCACTGTTGTCTATGAGGATGTTCAAAGTTGTCTTTCATAAGATTTTGCTTCAAGAGTCAAGGTAATGATTCCAAAGTGCATAGCTGGGTTCCCTAGTTCCCGATACTGTGTGATGGGACATAATAGCTACCTTGCTCACTTTACCAAATCAGGCAACCAGTTCCCCACAAATGGTGTGGAGGGAGCCTTTCAGGCCATGGGGAAGTCCATTATCAGTTGTAATGTTGGCTTTATATCCCATATTTTGATCCTGATGCTGCTATCAGCACTATTGTTTCCACTACTGCTAACAACACTTTCATACATACTGTCTCCAAGACTACATATCACATACCCCTAATGACCACTGTGCTAATATTATTAATGCACACTTATATCCCAGGTCAAGCCCCTACAATTTTGACTCAAGTTCATTCTACAAGTACTCCTGCTGCAACTACAACTATAACTACTTTTATTGGTGTAACTAATAGTCATACCACTTCCATTGTTTCTGCTGCTGCGCATCCTACTACTTCCATTACTAGTACTACTGCCGTTACATTGGTTCAACAAAACCTGAAAAACCTGATTATTCTACCATTTATAGCTGCCCAGGTCTTTCAGTGAACACCAAGATATCCCATTAAAGCAGCACTTGTAGTCTACATTATTAATTCTTTCACAATAATATTATGCTCCAACTACCAAATGTGTAAGACAATGGCTTTTTGCAAGTTCACCCCCATATGTTTTGCCTGCACTCTTTCGCTTACGCATGGTACTTGCAAAGTATTTTGTTGATACCCGAATTTACCATTGGCTTGGTCCAGCGTCTCTCTAATTTACCTGCTTCTTATTTGTTAGCACGCTATATGCATATCGTCTGCTTCACTTTCTGCTCTCTTCTTTGCCATCCATGCCGTTTGGTTCCCTTGGGGCCAAGTGCTCTTTCCAATCACTTGCCATTGGACACTGCCCATTGTTCATCCTCTGGCTACGATGCTGAAAGTACTTCTTTTTTCCTTCTGCATGTCATCTTCTTTCTTTGCTGCCACCTTCTTCTTCGATGCATGCTGTCTTATTTCTTCACTGCATGCCATCTTCTTTCTTCTCTTCCTCTCCTCCCAGGTGTGTGGGTGTGCTGCATCTGCCTTCCGGGAGTCTCTGCTGCTGCCTGTCTCTGTGGCAGCACTGAGAGTGCTGCTAGTAGAGGCAGAGTAGGCATCTTTTCTCATCCATCTTCTGCCAGGCACAGCAAGGCATGTCTAAGCGCACTCTGGTGCTTCTCTTGTAATTACCTCTGATGTACATCCACCCTTGTGAAGAGTGTGGATGAGGAATCCCAATTTCCACCCTGGAGGGCATATTTATACTCTGTTTGCACCGAATTAGCATAATTTTTTTTTAGTCTAATTTGGTGCAGAACTAACTCCATATCTATACTTCAAATTTATGGGGTTAAAGTCATTTTTTGGATGTGGAAACCTACATTGCCATAATGAGATGCAAGGTAGGTGTTCCCATGCAAAATATGACTCTATGATCTTAACGCCATATTTATACTCCCATGCAAAAATGGTGCACGGGAGGGAGGAGGGGGTAAAAAAATGGTGCAAAGCTTGCTTTGCACCATTTTTTAATGCCTGGGTCAGGGCTGGCGTTTGGGGACCTGTGGGCCTCTTTCCATGGTGGAACACCATGGAATAAGCCCACAGGTGCCCTCCCTAGGCCCCCGGGGAACCCCCACTCACACCAGAGGGACAGCAGAGGATGGTGGACCCCATCCCTCGGTAAGTACAGGTAAGTATTTTATTTTATTTTTTAAAGTGCTTCTCTTGTAATAACCTCTGATGTACATCCACCCTTGTAAAGAGTTTGGACCACAAACCCCGATTTCCGCCCCAAATTATCATCATTTTTTTTTTTTATCTAATTTGGTGCAGAACTAACTCCATATTTATACTTTGGCGCTAGACCCGTCTAGCGCCAAATTTATGGAGTTAAAGTCATTTTTGGGATGTGGAAACCTACCTTGCCTTAATGAGGTGCAAGGTAGGCATTCCCGTGCAAAAAATGACTCTATGGCCTTAACGCCATATTTATACTCCAGTGCAAAAAGCTTGCTTTGCCCTATTTTTTAAAGCCTGGGTAAGGGCAGACGTTAGGGGACCTGTGGGCCTATTTCCATGGTGGAACACCATGGAATAAGCCCACGGGTGACCTCCCCAGGCCCCAGGGACACCTCCACCCACACCAGAGGGACAGCAGAGTATGGGGGACCCCATCCCAGTTAAGTACAGGTAAGTATTTTATTTTATTTTTTAAAGTGCAATAGGGGGCCCTGAAACGGGCCCCCATACATTGCACAGGGGGCAATGGCCATGTCCAAGGGACCCTGGTCCCCTGTGCTGGCCATTGGGGTGGTGTGCATGGCTCCTGTCTTTTCTAAGACAGGACTCATGTGGTATGGATGGTATTGCATCAGAAAATTACTCTAGGCAGGATACAGTGATTTTTTTTTTTTTACTCTATCCTGCCGAACGTCATTTTTTTTAGCAAAACCCCCTTCTTCCATACCACCAGCCCCACCAACTAACGTCATTTTTTTGTTTACACTATCTTACCCTTTGCACTGGCTTTCACCATTCCATAAATATGGTCCCGGCTGGTGCACAGAAATGGTGCAAGCAGGTGCTAAACTTTTTGGTGCAAAACTACGTTAGTGCAGTTTTGCTCCAAAAGGTATATGTCAGGGCCTCTGTGTTTTGAAATAAGTAACACATGCCTAGAGTGGGAAAAAGAGAAGACAGCATAGTTTGTCCGCTGATGCACATGGCACTCTGGTGGCATGAGATTCCACAACACTGAAAGTATCACATTTTTAGTTTTTATTTACTGATTTTGTTCAGGAGAAGTCACATGCAGGGAGCATCAATGTAGTTTACAAATCATGTTTCCGTTGGTATTTGTTAATAACATGGCTTCTTGATACTTTGTATAACTCAGCACATGATATAGGCCATATTGGCTAAGGATTCAAAGCTGCGTGTTCTTTGAGTGGTGAGATCTGATACCTGGTCCCCCAACCTTAGCAATGCTTGATCTTGTACTCAGGGGTCTGGTTGTGAGGCCTTTGAAGGAGGCTGGAATGTTGAGTCTAACTAGGAATCAAAATGAGCATGACCTGCATGCGGTCTGTCCCTCCCATGGTCTGCAATCTACTTTATTTATTATGTGATTTAGGTTTCTGGAGTACACTGAATGTAACTGTCACACCTCTTCTGTTACAGTTTGGGTCCCAGAAGGCAGTAATATCATGGAGTACTTTCCTTGCTGTGATGTCACAACCCCACACTTTTCCCTCAGTGATGTCACAAAGCTGCAAGCTGTTAGTGACCTAACAATCCTCCATAATGCTCCATTTCCATGTAGTGGGTTTACACCTCTGCCTCTTATTTAATTGACATTCTTATGTCCCCTCTTCTGCCACAGACCTTACACTTCCCTCATCTAGTGACATCACAGCACCCCTCTCTTTACTCAGTGACAGCACATCTCCCCCTCACCTCCCAAGTGCCGCCTCTTTGTTCACTGGCATCACCATACCCCTGTGACATAGTACTGTCGCGTAGGCTCTCATTATCCTAATGAGACTACTGGATTTTTGGCCGGCAAGATCATTCACAGTGTGGGGGACTAAGTCTGACCCACGGCGAAGGACCCTTGTCACCCCAAATCCGGGTTGAGCTCCGGCTAACTAGCAGTGCCTTATCTCTCCCAAAGGGAAGAGACAATTGGGCAGCCGAGCGCATGACATCTTAGTGCTTCCCAGGGAAGTAGTGGTCACTCAGATCCCAACCAGTTCTCTCATACAGAGTGTGGTCTCATATATAAATGACAAAGGCAGTTTGAGTTTTAAAGATTGGTTTAATAAAACGACTGCATTTTAGATAACAAGGCGTGAGCCGCAATAACCAGAACCATAGAACACAGTAGGATTGAAATAGTAACAAGGAGAGTGAAACATAAGAATAATGCTATCATAGTGCAACTAGATTACGTTCTCTCTCTAAGTTATATTTTGAGCGCTGCATGTTAAGCTCTAGGCCTGCCTTTCAGTTTCCCCCGGCAGAATATCAACCCTCATACCTGAGCAAAGGCCTGTGATCGGGATCAGTATCTGCAACAGAGCAATCAACGTCTAGTTGTGGGTTCCTGGTCGGAATCTCCCTCTTACGTGTACCAGGACTAGGAAGTGTTTTTATAACTAACACGCCGGTGTTCTAAGAAACTTCCCTACGTAAGAATGTGTACTTTCTACGAACCCTAAAGACTAAACTTCTACCACGTCTATCGGCAATGTACCAGACTGTATCCTTGACTGAAGCACAGAGCGAGCAAGAATGTATTGTTTGAGAACTTCAGTGCTGAAGTAAGCTAAACAGTGTGATAGAAGAAAATAAAACAAGACCGTGAAACTGGTTATTGTAAAATAACAGCGCGAGGCTAAATAAAATACATCTAGGGCAAAGTGCACAGAGGCCTAGTACTTTAAGCAAACGTGCAGAAAGCTACATTAAAAATGGCTACACTACAGTACCTCCTGCAAGTAATGACCTCACAGCCTCACTCTGTTAATTCAGAGTAATTATAACCGTCCCTGCCCTCACCCACTTCATTTCATGACATCTCACACTCTTATCCATTAGTGAGATCATAGCCTTACATGTTCCCCTCAATTATATCACACCCTCTTCCTTCATTGACATCCCGTGCTTTTGCCAACACCTCAAAACTCACTCATCATTCACTGAAACATCTTGCTTTATTGATCTGATGTGGATGAGCTAGGGGATAGTTGGGGATATGGCGGTTAGCCAATATATTTTGGATCTACTAGTTGTAGGAAATTACCATCTTGCCTGGCATGTTACCCCCATTATTACATGTATGTCAGTTTGTTTTTGCTTGTCTCACTGGGATCCTGGTAGCCAGGACCCCAGTGCTCATAGTTTGTGGCCTGAATATGTGTACCTGTGTAGTGACTAACTGTGTCACTGAGGCTCTGCTAACCAGAACCTCAGTGCTTTAGCTCCCTCTGCCTTTAAATATGTGACTATAGGTTAGTGGCCACTTTTTTACCAATTTCAATTGGCACACTGGAACACCCTTATAATTCATTAGTATATGGTACCTAGGTAACCTGGGTATTGGGGTTCCAGGAGATCCCTATGGGCTGCAGCATTTCTTTTGCCACCCACAGGGAACTCAGACAAACCTTTACACAGGACTGCCACTGCAGCCTGAGTCAAATAACGCACACGTTATTTCACAGCCATTTTCACTGCACTTAAGTAACTTATAAGTCACCTATATGTCTAACCTTCATTTGCTGGAGGTTAAGTGCAAAGTTACTAAGTGTGAGGGCATCCTTTCACTAGCAAAGGTGCCCCCACATAGTTCACGGACATTTCCCCTGACTTTGTGAGTACGGAGACGCCATTACACGTGTGCACTACATAGAGTAAATACCTATATGTAGCTTCACAATGGTAACTCCGAATATGGCCATATAACATGTCTAAGATCATGGAATTGTTCCCCCATGCCAAATATGGTATTGGGATGCCAATCCCATGCATTCCCGGGGCTCCACTATGGACCCCGGGTACTGCAAACCAGCTCTCTGGGGTTTTCTCTGCAGCTACTGCAGCTGCCACCCCTCAGACGGGGTTCTGCCCTCCTGGGGTCTGGGCAGCCCAGTCTCAGGAAGGCAGAACAAAGAATTTCCTCTGAGAGAGGGTGTTACACCCTCTCCCTTTGGAAATAGGTGTTAAAGGCTGGGGAGGGGTAGCCTCTCCCAGCCACAGATGGTGCCCTTCTTGCATAAGCCAGTCTATACTGGTTCAGAAAACCCCCAGTCCCTGCTCTGGGGTGAAACTGGACAAAGGAAAGGGGAGTGACCACTCCCCTGTCCAACCCCACCCCAAGGGTGGTGCCCAGAGCTCCTCCAGTGTGTCCCAGACCTCTGCCATCTTGGATCCAGAGGTGAGAGGGCACTCTGGAGGCCTCTGAGGGGCCAGTGCCAGCAGGTGACATCAGAGACCCCTCCTGATAGGTGCTTACCTGACTAGGTGGCCAATCCTCCTCTGAGGGCTATTTAGGGTCTCCCCAGTGGGCTTTTCGTCAGATAACAACTTGCAAAAATTCACCAGAGTTCCTCTGCACCTCTCTCTTCGACGTCTGCCAAGGATCGACCGCTGACTGCTCCAGGACGCCTGCAAAACTGCAACAAAGTAGCAAGAAGACTACCAGCAACATTGTGGCGCCTAATCCTGCCAGCTTTCTCAACTGATTCTCAAAAAAATGCTTCAGCAGGCTCCAAACTTCAGTGTTACCGGTACATTGGGACCCCTCTTATCCTGACGAGCGTGGTGCCTGGAACAAAGGGGGTGGACCCAAGTGACCCAGACTGTCTAGTGGTCCAACTGTCCACATTTGGAGGAGGTAAGTCCTTGCCTCGCCTCTCCAGACAGTAATCCTGTGCACAGCGTGAACTTCAGCTACTAGGGCTTCTGTGCACATTTCCACAAAATCCTTCATACACAGCCAAGCCTAGATCCCCAGCACTCTGTCCTGCGATGCTCAGCTCCCTGAGTTGATCTCCGTTTTTCTGGGACCCTCTTTTGCAGGGTTGAGATGACCGCCATGTTCAGACTTTTTGAACCTGTGTTCAAGGACATCTGTGGGTGCTACCTTCTTGTACATGGGCTATCTACATTGCTCAGGGCCCCCTCTGACTCCTCTCCCAAGAGGTGACATCCTGGTCCTTCCTGGGCCTGGGCAGTACCCTTTTTCTTCAACCGCAAACTCTTGCAGCTAGCAAGGCTTGTTTGCAGTCTTTTGCCAAGGAAACAAGTCTGCGTCCTCCAGAACTCCGTGGGACATCTTCTGCACGAAAGAGAAGTTCCTAGCTCCTTTCGTTGTTGCAGAATCTTCAGCTTCTTCCATCCAGAGGCAGCCATTTTGCACCTTCAACTGGGGATTAGTGGGCCCCTGCCCCCCCAGACACTTTCACGACTCTTCGACTTGGTCCCCTTTCCTTTGCAGGTCCTCAGGTCCAGGAATACATCTTCAGTGCTTTGCAGTCTGTTGTGGTCTTTGCAAAATCCTCTATCATGACTTTAGTGTGTTATGGGGGAAATAGTAGTACTTTACTCCTACGTTTCCAGGGTCTTGGAGTGGGGTATCTTGAACACCCTTAGTGTTTTCTTACAGTCCCAATGACCCTCTACACACTACACTAGCCTAGGGGTCCACTCGTGGTTCGCATTCCACTTTCTTAGTATATGGTTTGTGTTGCCCCTAGGCCTATTGCAACCTATTGTATTCTACAGTGTTTGCACTACTTTCTGACTGTTTTACTGACCTGATTTTGGTTTGTGTGTATATTTTCTGTATTTCACTTACCTCCTAAGGGAGCATATACTCTGAGATATTTTTGGCACATTGTCACTACATTAAGGTACCTTTATTTTTAGTAACTCTGAGTATTGTCTTTCTTGTGATATAGTACCTAAATGATATAGGTGGTATAGTAGGAGCTTTGCATGTCTCCTAGTTCAGCCTAATCTGCTCTGCTATAGCTACCTCAATCAGCCTAAGCTGCTAGAACACTACTAATCTACTAATAAGGGATAACTGGACCTGGCACAAGGTGTAAGTACCATCAGGTACCCACTATAAGCCAAGCCAGCCTCCTACAATAGTGACCTGATCAGTCCTATCACTATATATCTGTTTATAAAGTTTCAAATTTTTCCCTTTGGTCTTTGAAAGCTTGCAGTGACTACCCTCATCCTTCACGTATGCACTCAAAAGGGTGACTGCAGCCATAGGGATAGCAACATCACCTTCTAAAGCAGAATTGGAAACATAAGCACTGGCTTACAACACTCGCATCTGGCTATGCCCACAAACTAGGTAATGGTTATCCCTGGGACTGAGGTGGGGAAAAATGGGTCACAGCTTACAATGCTTGAGACTATCTGGATCATCCAAACTCGGACAGCTGCATGCTGGGAGGCTTGGCACATGCATTGGTAAAGTCAATAAGTTTTGCCTTTGTTTTTTCTTTTGCATTCTATTGTAGTTCCATAGTTTCATAGTCGTAGTTTAACTCTTGTTCTAGTAAAGACTGCTGGTTTAAGGAGGACAGTATTTGAAATATGTCCTAATACGGTAGCATAATGAGCCTAACCTCTAACCTAAAAGATAGCTAGGTATGTTAAACCTAATCTGCCAATGCCATGTCCATGAGAAGAGCCCCCAACCCTCGTTACCTTGGAATGAGGTCTCTAGCTCAGACTCTGTAGAGACAGGAAGACTGGGTCAGTGTCAAGGTGACGTGAAGCATCGACAGCAGCGATGGCATCTGGTCAGAATCTCTCTGACTATCTGTTTAAGTAAGAGGTATTAATACAGATCTGCTTGGACCCCTGACATAGGTCTGTTCCCAAACAATAGATAACAGGACATGCTTGGGACGGTAATTTATATAAACAATTCCCTCGAAAGCGTGAAGAGGGAAAGTACCTAATCTGAACACCTACAGTTTGTTCATTTTTGTCACTTAATATTGACGCCTTTGTGTGGTGGAACTGATAACGCAAAACTAACACATGGGTCTAACTAAAAACAAGGCAGTTATCTTAAAAGATTAAATTAAATAAATGCGCTGAAACAGAGCAATCTAAGTAGGGCAAAAGTCACTAGGTGACAGGGGCACGAGTCTGCAAGTCAAAGGCTAAGCTAACTCCTGTATCCCATTAAAACAAACCAGGATTCACTACATTAATATGCAAATGTGTTATAGATATTAAAAAAGGTTATAAAAATGTTTGTTTTAAATTTGATAAACAGTTAATAGTTGTTTATGTTGTTGTTTATTTATTCAACATACACCACAACAATAAATAACTATTAACTGTTTAACAAATTTAAAACACACATTATTTCAATCTTTTCCTAATATTTATAATCCAGTTCAATTGTAAGATAGAATACAGAAGAAAAAAACAAAGACAAAACCTATTGACTTTGCCAATGCTTGTTTACTATTACGTGCTGGTATGATGACTCTGAAATACATGAAGGCCTGCTTCCCAGACCTCAAACCGTGTGCTCTAAACCTTAAATTATGTTTAATTGGTTAACACCCAATTGGCTTAACTTAACTTACAGTCAAGTCTCTGGAAAATGGAGCAAGGTGTACCCAGGGCCAGAAAGTTAAGTATCCCTCATGGATTGAAACACTGAGTGTGACAAAGCAAAGAATGACTCACATGCAGCCACTGAAGACCGGGAAAGTGGTATCAAAACTGCTAACTTGATTGTGGCAATTCAATCTTTGACAAAGCCTATGCATTTCTTTTTAGTGTTTGCAATTCACCCCAAAACAGGCCTAACAACCCCTGAAGGCATTGTGAAGTATGACAAAACAAAGGGCATGTGCTTTGATGACTTTATTTGTCCTCATAATAGGAACCCCATGTAAGAAATTGGGATGTTGGTTGGCTGATGTTTGAGCCCTGGTCAAACAGCCACCACATTCCTTGCCAGGCTAAGGGACAAGCAAACTCATAAATGAACCTTTGCTCACCCCCTGGTAGCTTGACTCACTGCAGTGAGGCTTAACTTTGAGGCAATGTGTAATGTATTTATGCAACACTTCAACCAGTGGAATAGTGATCCCACACCAGGTTAAAAAAATAGAGATGAAATTAATAACTAAAACAAGACCAAATTACAGAAATTCAATCAGTAGAACCAGAGCTATTCAAGTGTAAATGTTTACGTAAAAATAGTGGCAAAAGAAGTAAAGAGCCATCTGTGGATATCAGGTCAAGCTGGACCAGGACAAAACCACAAGTTCAGACCAACTGCGCTGGAGCATGGGTCAGTTATAGGAACCCACTTAGGCCCCTTGAACAGAGTCTCGTCAATCCTGGATTGCAGAGCATTGAGAGGATTTGTGTCAAAGATGTGTTGCACAGCCGAGGTGAAGCATGAGTTCCAAAATGTGGTGAGACTCTAATGGGAGGGCATGTGCCCTCACTGTGGGTGGGACTCGTGATGGAAATTTTGGCATAGCGGATGCAGCATGCAGTGGGACAATGCGCCGGTTCAGAGGAGCTTGCGAGGCTGCAATGTAGAGTTAGGCACCATCGTCAATGCTCTAGGATTTAGCACTATTTTCTCAGCACAAAATGCATCCTCATGTCTAAAATGGCCTGGGAGTATGAGTACTGTCCCTCAGTGTTAGACCTGACAGCCTTAGTGTGGTCATCTCCCAACTTTTTGCCTGCCTCCCTACACTTTTCTGACAGTGTTTTTGCTAGCTTTCGTACTCTGCACACATTACCACTGCTAACCACTGCTAAAGTGCATATGCTCTCTCCCTTAAACATGGTAACATTGGCACATAGCCACTTGGCATATTTAAATGACCTATAAGTCCCTAGTAAAGTGCACTATATGTGCCCAGGGCCTTTAAATGAAATGCTACTAGTGAGCCTGCAGCACTGATTGAGCCACCCACACAAGTAGCCCTTTAACCACGTCCCAGGCCTGCCATTGCAAGGCCTGTGTGTGCAATTTCACTGCCACGTCGACTTGGCATTTAAAAGTACTTGTCAAACCTTAAGCTCCCCTTTTTCAACATATAGGTCACCTCTAAGGTAGGCCATAGGTAACCAATAGGGCAGCGTGCTATGTAGACAAAAGGCAGCACATGTACCTGTGTGTTTTATATGTCCTGGTAGTGGAAAACTCCTAAATTCATTTTCCACTACTATGAGGCATCCTTCTTTCATAGGCTAGCATTAGGGCTACCTTCACATGCAGTTTGAGTGGTAGATTCTGATCAGAAAGAAGTAAACAGGTCATATTTAGTATGGCCAGCTTGGTAATACAAAATTGTGCTTATTGGTGAAGTTGGATTTTATATTACTATTCTAGAAATGCCACTGTAAGGAAGTGAGCATTTCTCTGCCGTTACATTTATCTGTGCCTTGCAGCCTGTCTTCAATCCATGTCTGGGCTGGTTGACAGCTCCCTTGTGCATTTCACCCAGATAACCACAAACACAGTATGCTCAGTCACACCTGCACTCATCTTCATAATGAATGGGTCTTCCTGGGATGGAAGGGTGGAGGGGTCTGACACAATTCAAAGACTAGTGGCCTGCCCTCACACAATGGACTACCAAACCCCCTACTGGGACCCTGGCAGACAGGATTGTGCTGAAAGGGGAAGTTGTGCACTTCAAAACCACTCTTTGAAGTGTTCCCCACTTCAAAGGCATCTTTTGGTATATAACCTGGGTCTTTTACCCCACTAACTCAAACACTTCCTGGAACCAACCCTTCATCTGGACATGATGTACTGCCTGGCTGTCCAAAGGACTCATCTGCCTACTTTGCTGAGAAGGACTGCTGCCCTGCTGCCTTGCTGACCTCTGCTGAGAAGTGCTCTCTAAGGGCGTGGATTGAGTGTGGCTCCCGTTTCCTGAAGTCTCAAGGCCAAAAAGACTTCAACAACTACAGAAACTCCTTGTGCACCGAAAATTGATGCATGGCCCACCAGAAAAGCCGCACAGCCTGCTTTGCGACCGAGAAATCGCCACACAGCCGACCTGGAACTACGCAACCCAGTCACCCTAGTGGAGCTCCGATGCAGCACTTGCTTTGCGACCGAAGATGTGATGCACGGCCCTACTGTAATGACACAGTCCGATTGCCCGAGTGGAACATCAACGCAGTGCCTGCCTCATGACAGATAATTTGACCCATCGCCTCACCAGATTGACGCAAGTACCTGTGCCTTCTCCAGCACGGCCAGGATTTCCCTGCATCGTCCCTGGGCGTCCAAGAAGAACCCCGCACAGCAATGAGGATCTCAGACTGCACACCGAAAATCAACGCAAACCCTGTGCCACCTGAAAAGAAATCACACAACGTCTGTGCCGCGCCAGGAAAACCGAGGCACATCCTATCTTTTCCATGCATCTCCTCCTCTGCGATCCTCGTGCATATAATTTTTGACACACAACAAGTACTTTGTGAAATCAAGCATTAACTGTTTAATTTCTTGAAAAGAGACTATTTTACAACTTTTGAAATTCACATTATAACTTTTACTTATTGAATCTTTATTGTTTTTACCTTATTCTAACCAGATAAATATCTTATATCTTTCCAAACCTGTGTGGTGTATTTTTGTGGTGTTTTCACTGTGTCACTGTATGAGTTATTGCACAAATACTTTGCACATTTCCTTCTAAGTTAAGCCTGACTGCTCAGTACCAAGCTACCAGAGGGTAAGCACAGGCTATTTTGGATTGTGTGTGACTTACACTGACTAGGACTGTGGTCCCTATTTGGACAAAGGTGTATACCTCTGTCAACTAAAGACCCCATTTCTAACACTCACAAAGTGCCCCTGAGTTTGCTGGACCCCTCAAGGCCAACAGACTGCAGTTTGTACAACCTCTAAGAAAGTAATAGCAACTACAGGAAACCACTGTACTTGCTGCACCCAGTAGACCAGTGTCAATTGGTCCCGCACTGGATTTCAACTGTCAACCCTCAAGCTTCAGGACCACGGGTTTACCCCAGAAAGACTCACCACAACAGCTCAGCACCCCCGGCACCTTCGGCATCCTATATCCACTTTTTTAAAATCTGCCCCTAAATCTATAACACTGTATTTTTATCAATGTTACATTAACTGCTGATAATTTTATTGTTACTACTACTACTTTGACTACTTCTCCTCATGCCATGAATGCCATCTCCACTAATGTTAAAAGTATCACTACTGATAATGATACAAATATACATGAAATGGTTCCTTGTTTATCTCATCATGAATATTATCAAGTTTAGAACTCATCAAGTCGATTTCTTCAGATTTTAGCCCCTTTAGTTGCAGTGCATGCAGTAGTAATGAACTATTTTTCATGTTTGTGACAGTTCACACGTAAGCCTTCATAATGCTTTTCCACAAAGAGTAGTATTCAGGGAATTTTTTTGTCTTTTTATTTCCCACATATTGGGGATTCTAAAGCTGCACAGGCTTTATAAATTATCCTGCAGGGGACCCAAACTTTTCTTTTTAAATGGCAAAAAAGTACTGTGCAGCAATGTGTACTTTTTCTAAACACTGAATCAACAAAAGGTTTGCTTTACTTATGTCACCCTCCTAAAAGTTTTCAGGGACAAGTTGAGTTACATAAAAAGAAAAAAAAAAATTAACAGAGGTTTTGCTTTTTGAGACAGTTTTACATATTTTGTGTGTGTTTTCTCCCTACTTGCCATTGGTGGTAAACCTAGTAATAAAAACTAGAAAGCAAAATATTTCTGAAAAGTAGACACATTTTCAAATTTAGCGAGGGGTCGTTGGTGTAGATCACTCATGGATTCCTACATTGACTAATAATTGATTACAAAAATAATGTTAAAAAGTTGGAAATATTAGAAATATCATACAACCTATTTAGGTGTATTTTGCATTGATAGCAATTTACAAATGTAATACAGTTATGTCGACCCAATCTTTCTGGTTGCTGAGATATCTAATTTGTTGGTTGTTCAAAAGCACATCATACTCAAATCCAACAAATGAGGGGCAGCATATATTGCTGTTTGATTGTGTACTAACAATAAACCAATCACATGGTAAAATTGATGAATGTCAAAATGGATATGAAGGCATTATTGAAAGGTGCTAAACATACTTAGTTTATAAACAATGGTTATTTGTACAATTCTGAAATTGAGATGACCCATATTGTTATGTGATTCAGTTAGCCTTATGCACAAATGTGTTGTGTATTTCTCACTGGCTCAAATTTTGAAAACATAAATGGAGTGAAATGCAATTGATAACAAGTATTCTACAATTCTGTATTCCCACCTAATAAAATGATTCCACATTTGTGTGAATGGGTCTAGCTTCCACGAAATGATAGGCCCTAAAACACAACATGGAGATATCAGTCAGTCAGTCAAAATAACTTTATTCGGCATATTGCCATAAAAGTACACATACATACATTTGTATCACCATAAAATACAATACTTATTACTTAATTCAAGAAGTGAGGCTCTTCGATCTGCAAAACTATCAAATCTGCGCGTATCCCTCAATCCTACTTAGTCAATGTATAATGATTAATACTTATAGAATCGTATACAACAATAAAACTGTATTTAAAAATACATTAACAAATAGTCACATCACTAATTCATATTGATTTCTAATAGTGATAGCTGATTTGATAAAGCTTAAAATGGAGCTACACATTTGTTTGGATGAAAGGCTTTGAATGCCAATCAATCCTTCCTTATAAGAAAGAGTGTGTAAATTGTGCAAAATTGGTAATATAAAAGTTTTCCTAGGAACTGAATAGAGTGAACAAAATAAAATAAAGTGACAAGTGCTTTGTTTCGAAAAATTGTCACAAGGACATGGCGGTAATGTTTTTTCCCACACGCATTTTGTTGGAAACGCCACTCTAAAATGAATCATAATAAATCTAAAAAGTACAAGTAAAGAATATAGGGAAGGGAACGGAAACCCAACAAAATAAGGTTCTATTGAGTTTGATGATGAAATTTCTACATATAAATCAAAAGATCTCAGTTTCTCTGCCACTTGGTATCTAAGATCCGTAGCGTACTCTTTATGTCGGAATTTAACAATTTCCTTTACATTGGCAGGCATAAGCTCCGGTTTAGAATACATAAACTCCAAGCCCAAATTTCGAAAATAATTTTGAATAAAATTTAACCATGGAATTTTGTTGTGATTTGCTAACAAAATACAGTCTTTTACACAATCCTGTGTTAAAGTAGCCACCGGATTTGACCATACTTTTATCCATAACAAAAGAGGGGCAATGTCTATCAAATCTGTGATGTAACGGATTCCCAACTCCTCATGGCATATAATATTCACTACGTTCTTGGGTACGATAAGTAGCCGGTGGAGAAATGTATTCTCTGCCCGTTGTAGTGTAGTTGAGTTGGCATATCCCCAGAGCCCCCCCAATAAATTGCTGCTGAGACGCATTTGGATTTATAGAGCGTAATGATCTGACGAACTGGTCTTTGCCCTAATCTACGGGCAAAACAAAAAATTGCTTCAACATTTCTTTCCAATTGTTGGAACTTAAAATTCAAATGGGGTTTCCATGGCAGAGAGGAACTTAGGTACAAATCTAAATAGGAAAAATCTTTTACCTTTGTTAAGGTGTTCCCCCCCCCATTTTAAAACATTTACTGCGTGTGTTTCTGGGACCGCAGATCATAACGTGTGATGTGGAGATATCACATTCTTGACATGAAAAATTATCCATTTTGGCGATGTGGGTAGCTGCAGTTTTTGTCCTTGGTCTTGGCCGCTACCCAGAGAAAACTACTAAACCCAGACATCCACAAAAAATGTACACCAAGGGGAGTCTGAGACCTACATGACACTGCTAGATTTCCTTTCAAACTTTAGCTAAATCACTATTTTTCTCACATTTCTGTGAGGGAATGGCCTAGCATCTGTGAGGAACCACAACATTCCAACCACCCAGTGTTTCCCATTTCTCTTCATAAAAATGATACATCTTGCCTTTCAAATTTACCTCTTTTATTGATGTGAATGCTTACAGTATTTGTACCCAGGCTCTGCTGCGATTGAAGAAAATATGCTGGACTCCGGCATTTCTGAATAATTACTTATGGAAGAGAGAACATTCAGTGATTTAGGGATTTAGGGCAGATGTTAATTTAGAAAAACTGAATATTGTTAATCTAAAGTACGATACAAGGTGTTAAAAGAGGTACCAAGAGTGATACAATCAGTCTCATGCAGCATGGAAGATGAGATTTAGAGCAAGTGGTAAAGGAGGGGAATTGCATTTCACTGTGGAAATGGGTTCTGGTGGTTGCTCTAACGAGAAGAGTAGAACAGTCAGTAAGCACATTGGGCAGGGAACTAACTTGATTTGGTGATGTTTACAAGGGTTAAATGATGATTATGTTCTTTTGGTGGATATTGACATGGACATTGTAAATGATGAATATCACTATAAATATTACAAGAATTTCAATGATTAATATTATTGACTTTTTCGATTTACTTTTTTGTTGCACTCTTTCTGTGTACAGCTTCTGTTTACTGTTAGTCCTCAATTGCCAGTGTTTTAATTATATTCACTTTTCAATATGTTTTATCACTTTTAAAATATTTTGTGTGTGTTAGTTTTGATGTCTTTGCTGTCCATGAAAGTTGACCATGCTGACTCACTGATCTTGATCTGTTTGTGTATTACAGTAAGTGATACATTTGACTGATTCAATTCTGTTCATTCTCATTTTTGACTCTGTTAAGTTGACATTTTTATTCACATTTCCAAACATTTTCAAACATTCTTCTGCTGAACAAGCAACCACGGGAGTAGTCTTCTAAGGCCCACAGGAACGCAGAGGCAACACTTAGAAACTCCCAGGGTATCGGACAGAGGTCAACAGCCGGGTCCAGTGCAGTTGTTGTTAATCAGTCAGCTTGGTAGTTCAGAGAAAAGGCTTGTTGCAGCTTGTTGTGTCTCTATAGAAATACTGGAGGTCAGCCAGCTGCTCCTTGGCATACCCTACTAGTGACTCCTAGCTGTTCCCTAACCAACGGGATGAAAGTTTGCAGAAGCAACACTACCCATTTGTGCAGCAGTTCCTGTTTGCTCTACTGCAAGAAATCCCACAGTGCACCTTATTCCCAAAACCAAAGATGGGAAGACAAGCTATGTGCCCACCTCGAGGTGTACCTAGGGAAATGAGCTGTCCCCTCCTCTGTGGTCTCAAAACTGGTTCTTGGGGTAGCTTTCCTGCCAGCCAGACTATGGGAATAAAGGTTGGGCCTTTCCCCATGCCATCTTGTATTTGCTTGTGGCAAGGCAGGAGCCTTTAAAGTTAATGAAGTTCTTGGGTCCACACTACCTGATCTTCCTGCCAGGGGAAGAAAATCCCCCACTACATCCAGACACACAGAGGTTGGAGAGTGGATCTAAAGCTAATGCAAATTAGGCACCATCAGTTGCCGGCAGGGTAAAAAAAATTCTAAAAGTTAAATTTTCAATATATTTAATAAAAATACTAATTTTATTAGGTTGTATTTTCATTAAATGTCAAAGAAGTCTTTGAATGGGAATTGTTGCTCGTATAGGTCACAAATTATAAAAAGAAGCATATAATCTGTACTTATGTTTTCCTATGTGCCAGTCACAGTCTGACCCGTGACAACGTTGTTTTTGGCCTAGTCACTAGGGGAATATTTAATTACTAATGTCACACGTTCGACTCTTAAATATTACTTACCTGACCTTGTGGCCAGCAAGGTGTGTTTAGGTGTGATAATAAATATTTATAATTAAGGGGGTCATTCTGACCCTGGCGGAGGTCGGCGGTAGCACCGCCAACAGGCTGGTGGTGCACCGCTGGGCATTCTGACCGCGGCGGTTCAGCCGCGGCCAGAAACGGAAAGTCGGCGGTGTACCGCCGACTTCCCGCTGCCCTTGAGAATCCTCCATGGCGGCGGAGCGTGCTCCGCCGCCATGGGGATTCTGACACCCCCTACCGCCATCCGGTTCCTGGCGGTTCTCCCGCCAGGAACAGGATGGCGGTAGGGGGTGCCGCGGGGCCCCTGCAGTGCCCATGCCAATGGCATGGGCACTGCAGGGGCCCCCGTAAGAGGGCCCCACGGAGAATTTCAGTGTCTGCTTTGCAGACACTGAAATTCGCGACGGGTGCAACTGCACCCGTCGCACCTTCCCACTCCGCCGGCTCCATTCTGAGCCGGCGTCCTCGTGGGAAGGGTGTTTCCCGCTGGGCTGGCGGGCGGACTTTCGGCGGTCGCCCGCCGGCCCAGTGGAAAAGCCAGAATGACCGCTGCGGTCTTTTGACCGCGGAGCGGTCTTTCGGCGGGAACCGCTTGGCGGGCGGCGACCGCCGTCCGCCGCGGTCAGAATCACCCCCTAAGTTTTTACCTGCCAAAAGAGTGAATTTGACAGCCCTGTGCAGCAGCATTCAAGCATGCCAACAGTGTATTATCAAGAATACGAATTGTGCCAGTCAGGTTTAAGTCAGTTTCGACATGGTTTAAAGGTCAGTGTGCATGAGCTGAGACCTGAACAGCAGTGTCCCAGAGTAAAAACAAAAGGTGGCAACAGTCCGAAAAAATGGATGGTCACTCAAAAAATGGCACTTTCTCTACCCACCATGAACTCGTTTGTGGACTTCTGGCAAGTGTAATGAAAGGTACTTTCAGTAGTGAAATTATTTATATGACCAAATTTACCATTGGAAATAGGGTCCATTATTTTAGGAAAAGGGCAAATATTTAATGCCAGTCTTTAGGATATTTCCGCATCTTAGTTGTACCACTCTCTTGTATTTATATTGCTTTGCAATGACAGTGAATTTGGCACTGCAGATCGTGGGCGCACCTGGAAAGATTTTCAGAACCCGCTCATATCAAGGAAAAATTGCTCTTCATTAACTTGAAAAATGGATTTCTGTCTAAAATGTCAACACGTAAAGCCGAGGAAGCAGATCATGGCATTTCTACTTGAAAAGACCACACCAGACAAAAGCGAGGATTCTTGAAGGATAGGGTATTGAACGCAGACAGTGATGCAATCAATCGTTAGACCACTCACTCTGCTCACCGTGCTCTAATCGTTAAATCCTTTTGTAGGAGGTCAGTAAACTTGAAATCTCGGATGTTATTGAATTATGATTCTTTTTTTTCGACCCAGCCACTCCATGACCCGGATTAGCAATTCTTGACAACCCTTGATACACGACAGACCTAAGACATCCTGCTTGTTTTAGTTTGATTTTAATTACTTATCTCTTTAAATAGTGAATGCACATTTTCATAGTTCCTTGCATAAGTAGAAGTAACTGAGCACAGCAGTGATATACATTTCAAGACCGTGCAACCTGTGAAGTTAGTGATTAATACAAATTACACAGAAAAAAATGTGCCTTGCCAAATGTTGTATTAAACATACTGATTCGCTAAATAGAATGTTATAAAAAGATTGTCTAATACTGGTCTGCATGTTTTACAACCATAGTACGTTTTCAAGATACTCACATGAGATATAATTACATACAACTCTGCTTTTAAATTCCGGCAAGGAAAATGTGCGAAACAATTCGTTTTCCGGTCATGTTTCACCACAGGAACATTACAGACATTTTTTAAGATAACCGGCAAGTGTGCTAATAATAAGGCACTTGCCATCTTCTTATGGCTTTCCGCTGCCCTGTGGTAGACATATTCTGCCCCCCTTTACATTTATTACTAGTATATCACAGCTACCAAATTTTCACTTCACATGTGCTATATTTTCATATTTTAAGTGCATTTATGTGTGACATTCAGTGCCTTATGTGTGACAGACATCATGAGTCACACCATTAGGAGAATAAATACCCCCCCCCTTCAGAACGTAGTTAAAAATCCCATTGCTCCTAGAAGTGATAAAACCAGAGGAGAATCTACCAGTAGTAGGTCTGCTGCAGTACTATGCCATTATGACAGACGTTTCACTGTTGGACATTCCTCTATCTTGATATAGAACTACTTTTAGAAATCTGAATATTCAGCACTAAAGCCCACCATAAAATTAGTCCCCATACGAATCTGGTTCACACACGATATGAGATAGTGCCTGTTAGACCTGACAGCCTTAGGGTGGTCTTCCCCCAACTTTTTGCCTGCCTCCCTTCATTTTTCTGATCTCATTTTTGCTGGTTTTAGGACTCGGCACACTTTACTGCTGCTGACTTCTGCTAAAGTGCCTATGTTCTCTCCCCTAAACATGGTAACATTGGCTCACACCCAATTGGCATATTTAATTCACCTAAAAGCCCCTAGTACAATGCACTAGATGTGCCCAGGGCATGTAATTTACATACTACTAGTAGGCTTAGAGCACTGATTTTGCCACCCACATAAGTACCCCCTGACCATGTCCCAGGTCTGCCATTGAAGGGCCTTTGTGAGCAGTTTCACTGCCACATCGACTCGACAGTTAAAACTACTTACAAAGCCTTACATTTCCTTTATCTTACATGTACATCACCCTTAAGGTAGGCACTAGGTACCCCATTGGACAAGGTGATAAGTAACTAAAAGCAGGACATGTACTTATAAGTTTTACATGTACTGGTAGTGAAAAACTCTCAAAGTCATTTTGCACTATTGTGAAGCCTATTCCTCTCATAGGATAGCATTAGGCATTCCCTTATTTGCTTTAAAGTAGTAATTTCTGAGCTGAAATGAATAGCGTTGTCATATTTGGGTATGGTTGGAATGGTAGTGAAAAATCCTCCATATATGTGAAGTTGGATTCCACATTACTGTAGGAGGCTGGCCTGGTTGGTAGTGGGTACCTAAGTTACTTACACCTTACACCAGGTCCAGTTATCGCTTATTAGTGAAATGTAGTCAGTGCCGAGAAGCCACGCTCTCTAGGGGTAGTGTGGATGAGCAGCCAAGGCCTAACTAGGAGACATGCAAAGCTCATGCAATATCACTGTCGTCACACAGTACTCAAACATATGAAAGAAAATACTTTTGGTGACACAAATGCCCAAAAATACCATAGAGAATATACTCCTTTAGGAGGTAAGTAATACACAAATTATATCCACTAGTTTGCAGAAATAGCTGTAAAAACAGTTAGAAAACTGTGCAAATAGTGATAGTCACAATAGTTAGAATGGGCCTAGGGGGAACACAAACCATATACTAAGTAAGTGAAATGCAAATGTCGGTTTCCCACCTAGGCATGTGTTGTGTGCAGAGGAGCTCTGGAGTATTAGAAATCAACAAAGGTAAGTAATAGAACCCACCCCAGAGCCCAGGAAAGCAGGAGTAAATCACAGTAACTTTCCTAGAACACACAAGAACACGAAAAAAAGATTATGCAAGAAACAGAAGAGACTGCAAGATACCAACAGTGGATTCCTGGACCTGAAGACATGTGGAAGAAGGGAACCATTCCAAGAAGCACAGAATAGTCCAGGGAGAACAGGGGCCCCTGCTAACCCGGATGAAGGTGCAAAAGAGGAACCACCGGTGAAGAACAACAGTCAGTACTGCACCCAAGAAGACGGATGCAGGTTCCTGGTTGGTGCAGCTGATGTCCCAAGCTGGATGGATGATTGCAGTCTGTTTGCGTCGCTGGATTCCGCCAAAAAGACTTGGCATACGTAAAGCTCACGGTTAGCAGAAAATGGCACTTCCTGGGACCAGGAGGGACATGGTGAACTCTATCCAGGAGGTGGGAGTCAGAGGGAGCTCTCAGCAACTCAGAGAGCCCTCAGAGGATCAGGGAGCATGTGCAGGAGTCCCACAGCACTGGGGCAAAGGAGGTGCAAAAGGAGGCCCTTGCAGCACTACATGGGATCCCACACCATTGGAGAACGACTCAGGAAGCTGTGCGTCGCAGGATAGAGTGCTGGGGGCCGGAGCTGCACGGTGCATGAAGAACTTTGTGGAAGGATGCCAACAAGCCTTGGCAACTGCAAAACACGTGCATGGGGGTACTGTCTTGTGTGGGAAGGCAAGCTCTTACCTCCACCAAAGTTGGACAGGAGGATGTCAGGACCATTGGGACCACTTCAGTCCACCAGCTGTGATGCTGGATCCATGCATCTCATCAGGGAGGGGACCCACACTACCCGTCATCACTGCAGGGGGTACCTCCTGAAGCAGGGGAGTAACTCCTTCACTCCAAAGGAGATTCCTTCATTCTTCTGGTGCAGGCTGAAGATAGGCTGTCCTCAGAGGATGCATGACCTGGAAACATTTGCAGTTGCTGGCAGAAGCTGAAGATACAATGTTGTAGAAGTCATCTTTTTTTTCTTTGTTGCAGTTTGTAGAGTTCCTGGACGATCCAGATACAGTTTCTTTGGTACGTAGGTAAAGTAAAGGATGCAGAGGATTCCTGTTGGAGTCTTGCAATCCGAATCTGAAGAACCACCTAAGAAAGAGACCCTAAATAGTCCGAAAAGGGGGATTGGTCTGCTAAACAGGTAAGCACCTATCAGGGGAGAGCTCTGATGTCACCTGCTGGCCCTAGCCACTCAGATCCTCCCAGAGTTCACTGCCAACTAGAAATCCAAGATGGCAGAACCCAGGGACCCTCTGGAGGAGCTCTGAGCACCACCTCTGGGGTGGTGATGGACAGGGAAGTGGTCACTCCCCTTTCCTTTGTCCAGTTTCATGCCAGAAGAGGGAATGGGGGGGTCCCTGAACCGGTGTAGACTGGATTATGCAAGGAGGGCACCAAATGTGCACTTTCCAGTGGCTACCCCTACCAAGCCTTAAACACCTATTTCCAAAGGGAGAGGGTGTAACACCCCTTTCCCAAAGGAAATGCATTATTCTTCCTTCCTCGACATGGGCTGCTTGAGAAACAGGAGGGCAGAAACCTGTCTGAGAGGGGGAAGCAGCTGGGGCTGCCTGGAAAACCCCAGAAAGCTGTAATGGCAGTAATGGGGGTCCTCTAAGGTGGCCCCAGAGTGGATGGAATCATCCAACCAATGTTTGCAAAAGCATGGAGGTATGATTCCTACATGTTTGATACCAAACATGCCTGTGTCCAGTACACGCGTAAAATGGCATACCCACACTCACAACGTCTGGGAAAATAGTCCTGGAGGTCGTGGGGGCAATTTAGATAGTGCAGGGGTGTCCCCACACACAGGTACTCTGCACCCTGCCCTCAGGGCTGAAGGGCCTGCTATAGCAGTGACTTACAAGTGACATGGTGCAGTGTAAATGGCAGTGCAAGGGTGCATGCACCTTTTCACGCAAACTGCAATGGCAGCCCTGCAGAACCCTTTGAATGGGCTCCCTATGGGTGGCCCAAGATATGCTGTAGCCCATAGGGATCCCCTAGTACCTCAGTGCCCTGAGTACCTCAGTACCACATACTAGGGACTTATCAGGGGGTACCAGCATGCCAATTGCGTGTGAAATACTGGGTTACCAGTATGTAGTGACAACATTTAGAGGAGAGAGAGCATAATCACTAGGTTCCTGGTTAGCAGGGTCCTAGTGAACACAGTCAAACACACTAACATCAGGCAGAAAATGGGGGTAACTATGGCAAAAAGAAGGTACTTTCCCACAATTACTATTTCAGAAATGGCACTTTCTGGGGCACTGGTCTGTGCTGGTTGACAGCTCCCTTTGTGCATTCTACCCACACAGCCATAACCACAGGAAAGCTGCATCTACATTGATCTGCTAACAGATGGGATTCCCTGGGCAGGAAGGGTGGAGGGGCTCGGCCTTCAAAAAAAGGACTGATAACTTCACACAGGGCTCCTAGAAGACAGTGCTGGGTTGAAGGGAGAGCTTGTGCACTTCAAAACCACTCTTTGATGTTTCCTTCTCTTCAAAGGCACTTTTGGCTATGTATACTGGGTCTGTGACCCCCACCAAATCAGGCACTTCTTACCTATAGAGGGACTCTGTCAGAGGGATGGCGTGGCTGCTCAAATGACTCACTTGGAATGCTTAGCTAGAAGTACAGCTGACCTGCTTGTTGCCCTGCAGCCTACTGATCCCTGACTCTGCTTTCCTCCTCAAGTGCTCTCCAAGGGCTTGAATTGAGCTTGCCTCCTATTCTGAGGTCTCAGGGCAATCAAAGTCTTCACCAAGAAAGAGAAAATCCAGCACATCAGAAAAGTGATGCAACACCTGCACAATTAGAAGCAGTGCCTGCCAGATCGATGTAGCACCTGTTGTCTCCGCTCAACGCATTCTGGGTTTTTCACACATTGTCCTTGGCCATCAAAATATCCCAGCATCACAGTGAGGAACAAAGGCTGCGCTCCTGGAAACCGATGTGTCACCTTGTAGCATGGAATGAAACAGCATGCCAGAAAAATCAACGCATTGCTTTACTTTTCAACACATCTTCTCTTCTGAAGCCACCCTGTGTTGTTAGTTTTGATGCATCCCAGGTAGTGTGTGTTACAAGGATACAACCACTGATTCTTAAGGATTGTGACTCATTTAAACCTCTAAAAAGTGATATCTTGACGGGTGCATATTGGATTTCTGTTGTTTTGGTCTTTATTCAGATAAATATTATCTATTTTCCTAAACTGGTGTTGAGTACTTTTTGTGGTGTTTTCACTCTGTTACTGTATGAGTTATTGCACAATTATTTTACACATTGCCCTCTAAGTTAAGCCTGCCTGCTCTGTGACAAGTTACCAGAGGGTGAGCACAGGATAATTTAGGTTGTGTTGTGCCTTCTCCTGATGTGGATTGTGGTCCCTACTTCGACAGGGTGCATACCTCTGCCAAATAGAGACCCAATTTCTAACAGTGCCTTAGTCACAATATCCACACTTTCCTTACTGTTACAGAGCAGTAAACTCCAGACACCCTTTCTTCCCCTCTCATCCTCCTCTTTGCCACCTAGTCTTCTCTTTCTTTTTCCCTTCATCCACTACATTTTTCTTTTCCACCCTTCTTTATCTCTCACCCTTTCTCAATCTTGACCTCTCCTCCTACCTTTCCTTGGTTCATGATCTACCTATCAGCTTTACGTCCTCGCTTTCTCCATCTATCTGGTTCTCTTGGTCTCCTTACCTTCATTTGCTAGCTGTCTTTCATCTTCTTTCCCTCCTACCACCCTTTTCTGGATATCATTTTTTTCTTTGTCCACATATATTCTTGCCTTCTTTTGTCACTCTCACTGGTCCTTTTATCACTCTTCAATCTCCTCTCTTCTCTTTGTCCCTATTCCATGCTCAGTAAAGGATAACTTCTCACTCTTCATAAGCTAGAGTTGCTAAGTATTATGCTGGTTAAACCTATTAGAACGTTCAACTTGAAGGCAAATGGTGGAGTATTTTCTGTATGTTATGTTCGAGGTCGAATGATCTTGCCATTAGAGCAGGGGATAACAGTCAATTTTTAAAACCTCAATCAACCATAAATTTACAGTGGATACACAATGAAGACCCAAGTCTAGAATATTGTTAAAGGGTTTTATTACAAAGTAATACTCAGTTTAATGTAAACAATTTTCAAAGACAAGCTGTAAAAATACAAAATAACCATAGGTTTAACAAAACAGCAGAAAAAGTTAATTCGGATTAGTATAAGGCAAACCAAACTGTGGCGGCTGGTGACAATTAATAGTGGTGGGGCATAATCCTTGGCTTGAATTCAAGTGAACAAGACTGGCTCACTTACTTGTAGGGTTTGGGGGGTTCGCTCACACTTGCTGCAGTCAGTCTTAATCTCTCACCTATTTTCACTCAGACTTAGGGGGTCATTATGACCCCGGCGGGCGGCGGTCACCACCCGCTTGGCGGGAACCGCCATTTGATCGCTCTGCGGTCAAAAGACCGCTGGCGGCATTCCGAACTTCCCGCTGGGCCAGCGGGAAGGGGGCCTGCAACATTGAAGCCGGCTCCGAATGGAGCCGGCGGTGTTGCAGGTGTGCGACGGGTGCAGTTGCACCCGTCGCGCTTTTCACTGTCTGCTAGGCAGACAGTGAATAGCAGGCTGGGGCCTGTTAGGGGACCCCTGCACTGCCCATGCCAGTGGCATGGGCAGTGCAGGGGCCCCCAGGGGCCCCAGGACACCCGTTCCTGCCAGCCTCTTCCTGGCGGTGAAAACCGCCAGAAACAGGCTGGCGGGAAGGGGGTCAGAATCCCCAAGGCAGCGCTGCTTGCAGCGCTGCCCTGGAGGATTCTCCCAGCCGGGGGAAATCCGGTGGGAAACCGCCGGACCCGGGTGGGCGACCACGGCTGTACCGCCGCAGTCGGAATGACGAATGAAGCACCGCCAGCCTGTTGGCGGTGCTTCCGTCATTCGCGACCCTGGCGGTCTATGACTGCCAGGGTCGGAATGAGGGCTTTAGTCATTTACTCTCTTTCACACTTGCAGTCACCTTTACTTACTCTGACTCAGTTTCAATGACTCATGTAGCCTCACTCATTCTCACTCTGACCCACCCAACCCCACTCATTTTAACAATTTCTAATTGACTCAGTCTCACTCTGACTCATTTCATCTTACTTAGTTTCTCTCTGACTCACTCTTCCCCTCTCAGTCTCACTCATGCTCACCTAATTTCCCTGATTCTCCTCATAACTCACTCCTCCTCCCTAATTCATTCAGTCATATTCATTCTGATTCAATACAACTGTGACATACAGTCTCACTCATTCACATTCAGTCTCAATGAATGTGACTTACTCAGTCTCACTGTAACTCAGTCTTAGTCATTCACAGTCAGACTCAGTTATTCATACTCAATCTCACTAATTCTAACTGAATCGCTTAGTCATTCTCATTCTGACTCACTCTGACTCACTCATTCACACTCATTCTGAGTCAAACTTACCCAGACACAATCATTGTCACTCAGAATTACTCAGTCTCACCCATTCTCACACTGACTCACTCTGTCTCACTTATTCTCTGACTCACTAACACTCACTCAGACTTAACTAACTCAGTCTCACGCACAGTAGCATTCAGTTACACTCCATGTCATTTTCCCTCACTCATTCATTCATTCTCATTTGTACTCGCTAATCATATCTCTCATTGTCCTCACTTTGATTCACTCCTTCACTGACACTCTCACTTTTGCTCACAAATACGCACATAGAGACACAGACATGCTCACATATGCAAATACTGTCTCACAGCGAAACACACTCTCATGCATACATACACATTTTTTACTTACCTTGCTGTCTGTGCAGGCCCCATTGGCTGCTGCTACTTTCAGCTTTGAAATTAAACGTTCTCAGCTTCGGACACTTGAAACTGACACCTCAAACCTGCACAGTCTCACATTCCAGTTTTCAGTCTCTGCTCATTTACCCCACCTTTTCCGAACTCTGTGATGAGTTGGGAAAGGGTGGGATGACTGGCTAAGTGACATGTAGCCACAGGCCCTGCAGGGCTTAAGCCTGCAACACTCACAGCTAACTTTATCTGTGACGCTTCAACATGTCACAAATTGGGAGGCACAGAGGCGTGCAAGTGGTCTAAGGCCAGTGCTGGGGGTTTCATCAGACCTGAATAATCTGTGATGGATGGTACAGGTGCCTTCGTGAACCTGTGCCAGACATCAGACACTCTGTAGCAGAGCTCTCTTAGGCTGCTGCTAGACTGTATTTACTTTTATACCAAGAGTGAAAAAAAGATTATTATTCACTCTTGGTATAATAAAGCAGGGGGACATAACCCTTGAGCCCCAGTGGGAAAAACACCACTGAATCCAAACATTCAATAATAGCAATACTGAATATCAACAGAAGAATTTGGTGTTCTGAGAATAAGTGTTGGCCCAATATTTTACACGCTGGTGGAAATTAAAGTCATCTAACTAATAAGCTACGGACAAACAATAATCTCCTAACTGGACATAAATAATGAGTATGTCCCAATCTACAGAACAAGAGGGCAAAGTGTAAAATGCAAATAGAGAAAAAAAAGATATTGGAAAAACGACATTTGGGGACTAACTAAAGTAGGTAAAATGTATGTAAAAAGGGAAATTCTCAGCATTTCAGAATTCTGGTCAAGAGTCTTCTCAAAGGATCAGGTGTATGCC
Organism: Pleurodeles waltl; assembly: GCF_031143425.1. Classification (NCBI taxonomy): domain Eukaryota; kingdom Metazoa; phylum Chordata; class Amphibia; order Caudata; family Salamandridae; genus Pleurodeles; species Pleurodeles waltl. The sequence continues at coordinate 333,848,215 of NC_090444.1, read as the reverse complement.
TATGTGCATTAGGAAAATGCTGGGCAAGGGAAAAGAGGTCTGCACCTCTTCAAGTCCAAGGGAATCTCTTCTCTCCTGATTAGTAAAAGTCCTAGTTAATACAGTGATTAGTCCATTTAATGATGCCCATTTATCATGTGATTTAGTGTCCTCACATCGTACGTCAAACTTGAAATAAAGTTCTATTTCTTCCTGTTTTCTCCCTTTAACTGCTCTCTTCCTTTGTATGCTCTTGTACAACTTTAAAGATCACTAGGATACGCAGGGCAAGTATTTGGAATGGGCGCAATATACCTCCAATTATATGATTCCCTAAGTTTGGAAACCATTTTTCAACTATTGAGAACCCACTACTTAATGCTTCTTAGGCACCGGTTGCTTCTAACTGCTTTATATCTTCTTTCAGAATAATGATGTCCTTCTATCTAGAACTTGACCTATAAATTATTTTTCACCATTGGTCATGACACATGTTAAATTGTTTCTGTGGGCATACACTCTCTCAAATTTCATGGTAGGTTCAGAGAATCCTCCTACTGTATCTACATTCTTTCCTTTGGGATCTTTGTACAAATGTCATACCATGAGAACTTCTGAAAAGACTAAGGCGGTCATTGCGAACATGGAGGGAAAGACCGCCGACCGATGTGTCGGCGGTGAACAGAATCCCGCAGTTGGTGGCGAATGGAAACCCACCATATAATGATTCAAAAACCCAACCCTGCCAAAAATTCCCAGACCACCACTCCCCGCCAGGACCTTGTCGGTGGCAATCCCGGCCCACCCCACACGGCCACCACCAAGCACACCCACATTCCGCCCTCCAAATAATGCTGCACAAATCACCTCGGCGGACAGTGGAGGCCGGATGACCATTTGCAGCTGCGACCGCCACAGGCAGCAAGTGGACACAACAGCAACAAGTGCACACATTGGATAGGCGTATCAACCACACACCTGACACATATCTAGAACCCCATAAAACACCCCCAGACACACCCCACAATCCCTTGTTACGAAACCAGGACCAGAAGATGGTGAGTACCAGAGCCAGACAGCGAACGCCAGCATACAGGACACGCATATCGACCCACACAGGAGCACCCATACCCCATCCCCAGTTCCGACGCCATCCACCACACTCACCATGCCCCCTCCCAAAACTCCACACTTCACTGAAAGGGAGCTAAGGACCAACGTGGATGAGATCCTGAAGGTGGAGCCACAAATATTCGGGTCCAAGGTGCAGCACACACCCTTTGCGCAGAAATTGGAGCTGTGGCAGACCATTGTGAACAGGGTGAATGCAGTGGGACACCATCCGCGCACCAGGGACGACATCCAGAAGAGAACGACCTGCGGGGGAAGGTCAGGGCCATGGCATCTAGCCACCACATCGCAGTGCAGAAGACTGGGGGAGGCCCGCCACCAACACCACCCGACTACACCGACTGGTAGGAGAAGGTACTCGCCATCCTGCACCCAGAGGGACTCACTGGACTCACTGGAGGAATGGACATGGGTAAGTCATCTACAATCACCCCATTTACAACACATCTGCAATGCATGCACCACCCCACCCTGCCCACACCCACCTCGACCACCACCCCACCCAGCCATTACCCACCACATCCACCACCCGGCATCACCTACAACCCACTAAAAGGCCCACATCACTCCCACTGTGAACAGCCACCCACCCCTGCACGTAACCACAATGGAATAATACCCTCCACCACAATGCAACCCCACCACTGCCACTAAATGCAATGTCCACTTCACAAAGGCACCATGGAAGGCCACTGAAAGTAACACCAGCACAAAATAGCCCAGTTCTGTACACCTCAAACCTTCAGGCATATGTAACAGACATGTCTATGTCACCCAACAGGCACCACCACCCATGCAACCCTAATGGAGGGGACAATGAGTGCCACAGCCCTCCAGGGAGACAGAGGCACATCCCAATACCTTGGCAAAGGATCCCTGGACACTTATGAACAGGCAGGTCCCTCCCACAGTCCTGGATTCTCATCATGCAGCAGCCCCACCCAGGAAACCACTGTCACCCCTAACACCCAGTCAAGACCAGCAAGCCAGGTGAGGCGTACCCACACCAGTGTACCCAGGGCACAGACTGGTGGAACACAGCTACAGAGGCCACAGTCTCCCACTCCCAACATGCAGGAAGGCAAGGGTCCCAGTACAAGTGGCACATCAAGACCTGCGCAGGGGACACAGGCACAGGGGGCTAGGGCAAGTTCAAGTGTCCCAGTGGGTCAGGGGGTAGGGCACTGGATGGATGCAGCAGCCTGGACGTTATTGCAGAGGTATTGGGGGCCTATCAACATACCCAAGACAGGTTGGCACAGATTGTGTCCACCCTGGAGCAAAGTCAGAGGATGCAGCAGCAACAACACCAACAGGCCTTGGATCAGTGGAACGAGCACAATGCCACAATGGCCACCATTGCTGGAGCACTGCTGCAGTTGGTAAACAAACAGTCTGACACCCACACCGGACAAGAGGACCCCACAACAGCCCTGGACAACCAGCAACATATGACCCAAGCAGCAGAAACAGCACAGGAAATACCCTCTCAGAAATCACAAGGACCAACCATGCCACCGCAAGAAGCTCCACAGCAGGCACCCAAACGTAGTCTTAGGCCAAGATATGGCACTGGAAACCCAGCTAAGAACAAGCCCCCCTCCAACAATTGACACTTCTACTAATGCAAAGCAACCATCCCACCCATTCACCAACAACACTTAGCTGAGGGCAAATTGAAGTACTATTCTACAAAATGGACCCATCTAAGATATCCAACAGGGCTGCCACCAAGTAGGTTTTGAGGACACCCAACCCTTACGACTCCCATCACTGTGTATAGCACAATTCACTCTATTCTACCAATAAAACACATTTCACACCTGTAACACTGTCCCCTGTCTTCAATGTCGAACAAAGTGGAGTATGGATGCAACTGAGAACAACTGAATTGTCAATTTTTGCTTGATAGTGGTGCTGTGTGTTTTAAATTAGGCAAGGAGGGAATGCATATATTGTCTGTCAGAACCATGCAGAAGTGGTCCATGAATCGCCTGTCATGACCAATCCCCCCTATATGACAGAGCACACTGACAATATCAGTCACTAACCCCAATGACAGGCTTAAGTCCCACAGAGTTATTAGAAGTAGAGTATCAGTATCAGAGGTCCATGTATCAGTTGATTCCTGGAATTGACATCTTCCCCTTCCTCATCCTCACCATCACTCTCCTCACCTCTCTGAGGTAGCTGATCAGTACCTGTAGCACCCTCCACCTCCAAAATGGGGATAGAATGTCTCACTGCCACGTTGAGCAGCGTGCAGCAGGCTACCACTATTCTACACACCTTATCAGTCCCATAGGCCAGGGAACCCCCAGATTTATGTAGACACCGTAATCTAGCCTTCAGGACACCTATAGTACGCTTAATCACCCTCCTAGCACGTCCATGGGCCTCATTGTATTTCCTCTATGCATCCGTCCTGGGATTCCTCACTGGTGTCAGGAGCCAACGCAAGTTTAGATATCCAGAATCACCTAGAAAATGGTTAAATACAGAGTCGTCATTGTAATGTCCCTTAGTCAGACAGGCTGGTTTTCTGCAATGTCTCAGTTAGTGATAGGCAAACTTACCTATGATCCACCCTCTGTCATCTTGTAGTTTTTCCATCTTCTGTGGCACACTACTGTTCCTCAACCCAAATGAATCGTGGACTGAACCCGGAAAAAATTGGCATTCACATGGGAAATGTACTGGTCTGCAGTACACACCAATTGGATGTTCATGGAATGAAAGGTCTTCCTGTTTCTGTACACCTGTTCACTCACTGTTTGGGGAATGATGGATATGTGTGTGCCATCAATGGCACCTATGACATGGGTAATGTTTGCAAAGGGTGGAACTCAGATTGATGGCAGGGAGGTCAGCACTTTGGGGGGATCACACCTAGGATTGCAGATGTTGTACAAATGCATTCAGAAATCTTGTTAGTACCTGGCTGAATATTGGCTGTGAGAAACCAGCACCCATGCCCACTGTCACTTGAAAAGAGCCTGTGGCCAGGAAATGGAGTGCGGAAAGCACCTGCACCTCAGTTGGAATGGCATGCTGATTACGATTTCCGGGAGTTAGTGCAGGATCCAGTAATGTAGATAGGTCCTGAATAATGGCACGTGTGAGTCTGTAAGTGATAATGATCTGACGCTCCACCATGGTTCCCATATCCACAAGTGGTCTGTACACCGATGGTGCCCTTCCTCGCCACAGGGGTCAGTACCTACGAGGGGTTACAAAAAGGAGTGATGTGCACACATACATAGGCAAAATGTGAAGAATACATGCACTGTAGTGTCTGTACAATAACTGCTACCTGACAGCTGTACATGTACATCACTAGAAGGGAACAGAGTACCGCTAGCAGTTGATGTCACAGCGTACGGCAGTGTTGACCACTGTTCGCACCCTCATTGGCTAACATGGAAGCCTATGGGGAATCCTGGTGTGTCATGATCGCCGCCGCCGGTGACGGTGCATACCGCCGCTTTCGTCATCGTTTGATCACTTGACTCCCTGATCTCGTGCGGACAGGTACTCAACTCTGTGTACTGCTGTGGCCTGCCTCTGGCTATGGATGTTCAATGTGGTGCAGGGGAAAGGGCCCGGCCTTCACCCAGGAAGAACTAGAGAAGCTAGTGGAAGGGGTCCTGCCCCTGTACGGCATACTCTATGGACGGCCAGAGGTACAGGTGAGTCTGGGTTTGTGGGGGCACTGTGTGAGTAATGGATGGTGTAGATTGCACATATGTGTGCTCCTCTGAGCCTGGATGGGCCATGGTGCATGGAATGCTGCGTGCCAGTGTCCTGCATGTCTGAGAGTACTGTCAGTCCTATGTTGGACAATCTGCCAGCTGTTCCTATCCTGCAAGTGCCTGACCTCTGTGTTCCATTTCTGTGTCACCCTTCTAGGTCTGCACCCACCAGAAGAGGGCACATTGGCAAGCCATCTCCAAGGAGGTAGGGACCCTGGGGTCTACAACCGGTGGAGCACCCACTGTCTAAAGAGGTGGGAGGACCTGCGGTGCTGGGCGTGAAAGATCACTGAGGCCGGGCTGGGGAAGTCCTACCAACATGGAAGGGGTGCCTGTCGGGCACTGACCCCCCTCATGCGACGGATCGTGCCGGTGGCATACCCAGATCTGGATGGGCGCTTGAAGGCTGCACAGCAATCACAAGGGTGTGAGTACTCACTGACCATACTTCAGTCTGGAAGGATGACTGTGTGCGATAGGGCTCAGGCTGCTTAGAGCAGGGAATTTGACTGGTGTCCATCTACTGTATGTTCCCCGAAGGGTGTAGGGGTGTCCCTGTCAGTTTTCACCTACCTCAGCACCAAAAGTATTTCAGGGGATGGTTGTAGATCAGTATTCTGGTCAGTAGTCAGGGGCATGGCCATGGGCATAGTGTACGGTGCTGCCTGTTGGGTATGTTTGCTGGGCGGGTGTATGTCTGGCCATTGTGTATCAGCATTCAGCTATTTACAAGTGTCTCTCCTGTTTTGTCTCCCCATCCCTGTTCTCTTGTGTTGGTTTGGTATAGCATCAACATCAGGCGAGGGAGCTGAGGCATCGGCAAGTGGGGAGGCAGCGGCACAGGGATCCTCTGAGGCAGAGACAATGGACGCCCAGGGGACCAGTGGGTGGGAGGGCGAGAGGACTTCCACGGGGAGGCTACTACCACAGGAGGAAGTGACTCTGAGACCTCCTCCGATGGGGGTTCTCCGGCAGTGGCGGACCCTAGTACAAACACCACTACTGTGAGATCTTCCGCCACCACCCATACCATCACTGCCCTCCCTTATGCTCCCCACTGAGTTGCCCGTGCCCACCCACCCAGAAAGGTGGGCGTCTTCTTTGCCCCAGGCACCTCCTCCCCAGCCCCAGTCAGCCCTGCTTCCCTCACAGAGGAGGCTATTGACCTCCTGAGAACCATCTCTGTAGGGCAGACAACCATCATCAATGACATCCAGGGTCTGGCATCAGAGGTGCAGCAGACTAATGCCTATCTGGATGGCATTCACGGTGCTGTGTCTGCCCTACAGAGATCTTTTCAGGCTCTGGCCTCCTCTCGGATGGCAGACAGTTTCCCTGGCCATTCCGTCCCCCCTCCAACCTCCTCTACCCCTTACAGCACCCCAACTCCCTTTACCCGTCCAAAGCACACAATCAGACCCGCTTACAGGCACATCTACACACAAGAAGCACACTCCAAAACACATGCACCACACATGCCACCACAAGCATTCACACAGACAACAGACACAACAACGTCCACTTCCCCCAGTGTGCCCACCTCTTCCTCCTCCCTGTCTGTCACCTCTACATCCACACCCTCATGCACTGCATCTTCACTCACTGTTACTGCTCCTCTTCCTGTACTCACCACAATCGCAGACACCCATACATGCACCCCATACACCACACCTACACTCACCACCTCTACTGTAGTTGACACTTGCAGACACCCACCCAACATACATCCACTCTAGCTGTCTGTCATTTCCCACTGTGTCCACCCCCCACCTCCCAAAACACACAAACGCACCAAGACACCCATCCATCAGACATCAACCACACCACAGCATACTGAGCAGTCACCTGCGCCCACTACACGCACACCTACACCCCATACATTAACTCCCTCTGCCTATACTCCCACGCCCTCATCCACGCCCACCCCAATTGCTCCCAAAAAACATTTCCTCTCCCGTGCTGACCTCTTCCGACCCAGTGGCCCACCCCGTCTTGTCCCCAAACGTGCCCACCTCCTTGCCCTTTCCACTCCTTCCACATCACAGCCCACCCCGGTCAAGCCTTCCCATTCCCGTGCACCTTTCCTGGTGAAGAAGAAGGCCCGGTCTGAGCCTAGGCCATCCAGCTCCACCTGAGCCAAACAGCCCCCACCTCCTTCAAAGGAGAAGCCCACCCCCTTCAACCTCCACAAGAAAGTCAAAGTCCCACCCCCATCGAAAATACCCACCCCCACCCCCCAACACCTTCCGTGAGGTGCCGGGATCCCCATATGGTGCCCCGTTCTGTGGAGTACCTAGCACTTGTGGGAGTCAGGTGTGGCCATTTGTGACCTAGGACAATGTACATGTTATGGACTGGCCATTGGCCCCGTTAGCATTGTTTGGCTCAGTGAGCCAATAATTAAAGTCTCTGTGTGGCCTGTGTTTGGGCTGCACGCAGTTACACCCTGGTGTTTGTTTTAATTTTTTATGGGTTTTGGGGCTATTGTATGTACTATGGTCAAGTTGCAGTGGCCTTCGGTCGGGTACGTACCTCTTGGTGTGAGGTGTCTGACTTGTGCTGCTGGGAAGGGTTGGGGAGGCGTTGCAGTGTGGGAGGGGTGGGTGGTTATGTAACTGTGCCCTTTCCTCCCTTGTGTCGTAGGTTGCGGTACTTACCGTTGTCGTCTTCGTCGGTGGTCTCGGTTGTGTAGGTAAATGGCAAGGAGCAGGGCTGGCATGATCAGCAGCTCTCTGTCCATAGCTGCTGCTGCACTTTCTGTGGAACTCCGGTGAATGTTTCCTTATATTTGGTTCATTTCCACCTGGCTTTGTGTTGCAGTGGTTCCCACCCCGGAACTGGCTGGGGAATGGTGGTTCATAATTTGATGGGCAGGTTGGGTCTTTCTGACAGCCTAAGGGCGGACTCTGCCATCGTCGGCAGGACTCCTTCCTGGTGGTGTGTGATTTGCGGGATGCGTGTGTTTCGTTTGGATTATTATTTGGTGGTCTGGACCTCTCCTCTGTTGGCGATTTCTACCGCCACCTCCGGGGTAGCGGAACATACCGCCATGTTCATAATGAGGGCCTAAATCATAATTTGTATAATAATACTGGAAATGTTCTTGTTGACACAAATGGTTCATCAGCAGACTACAAGTGATACCATAAGTCAAGGTAAGACTGTGATATGTGATTGCTTCACCAACCAATGCAGGCAGCTGTATACAGACATAGCAATTCTTTGCATTCATTGTGTCAATGTACTCATAAAGCAGTCTATAAAACACATTTGAAGAGAAATCTTCTCTAGAACTATCTACATGCATATTCATGTCATCCAATGAATGCATTCTATTGTTAGTAGGAATTGAGAGTTTCAGGGCACTAGAAGATTTAGGTGGTCATTACAACCCTGGCGGTCGGTGTTAAAGCGGCGGTAAAACCGGCCGGGGACCGCGGAAGCACCGCCAACAGGCTGGCGGTGCTTCCTGGGCCATTCTGACCGCGGCGGTAAAGCCGCAGTCAGAAAAGGGCAACCAGCGGTTTCCCGCCGGTTTACCCCTGGCCCAGGGAATCCTCCATGGCGGCTCTGCTTGCAGCGCCACCATGGGGATTCCGACCCCCTTCCTGCCATCCTACAGGATGGCGGGAACGGGTGTCGTGGGGCCCCATAAAGATTTTCAGTGTCTGCTTTGCAGACACTGAAAATCGCGACGGGTGCCACTGCACCCGTCGCACCCCTACAACTCCGCCGGCTCCATTCGGAGCCGGCTTCATTGTTGAGGGGAGTTTCCCGCTGGGCCGGCAGGCGGCATTCTGGCGGTCGCCCGCCGCCCGCCGGGGTCAGAATGACCCCCACAGTCTCTCAAGTCTCTCAAGTGGGTGGTTTGCCCACTGCTGCATCCTGGGGAGTGCAAAACCACAGTCTCACAAGTCTTTACAGTGGGTGGTTTGCCCACTGCTGCATCCTGGGGAGTGCAAAGCCGCAGTCTCGCAAGTCTTTACAGTGGTGGTTTGCCCACTGCTTTATACTGGGGAGTGCAAAGTCACAGTCTCACAAGTGGATGCCTTTCTCTACTGGTTCTGGAGGGGCCCAGCGGTGCTGGTGGCGGCGGTGTCCTGATCAGTGGTGCTTGTGGCGGCGGTGTCCTGTTCAGCGGTGCTGGTGGCGTCGATGTCCTGTTCAGCGGTGCTGGTGGCGGCGGTGTCCTTGGCAGTGGTGCTTGTGGCGGCAGTGTCCTTGGCAGCGGTGTTTGTGGCAGCAGTGTCCTTGGCAGTGGTGCTGGTGGTGGCGGTGTCCATGGCAGCGGTACTGGTGGTGGCGGTATCCTGATCAGCGGTGCTGGTGGCGGTCATGTCCGCCGTGCAGGTTTTCGGCGACTTGCCTGTTTTTCTGTGCCCCTTCCCCACCTTGGATGGTGATGCAGCTGTCTTCCCACTCCCAACTGTACTCCTGGGAGAGGCTTTGGTGGTAGATGTTTTGCCTCTCTCCCGCCGGGCACTGGCCATCTTTTTGTGCTTTTGAGGTGGGGGACTGTCAGTGGTCTGACTCCTTGGCACACTGGCTGCCCTGCTGCCTGGCGCACTCCAGAAGCCGGTTACTACTGGCACCACTGTTCCCGCAGATGTTGTGGCTGAGGTGCTGGGTTGAGACCTAGAAAGGCGGGCCATAGGGGACTGAAGGGGTGGGGGAGGTGAGAGGAATAGGTTTGGGAGTGAAGGAAGAGGTAGTGGTTGTAGGAGGTGTACGTTTTCTGACTTTGGGTGAAGGTGCATGGGCTGGAGGCTGTCGTGAGGTGGATGGTTGTTGGATGGGTGTGTGGCTGCGTTTGTGTACCTTGGGAGGTGGTCTCACAGACACACTGGGAGAGGACACAGGGGATGTGTGAATGGTAGTGGGGGTGGTGAGTGCAAGTGAGCGGGATGTGGTGGTGGGTGTGCTGGTGATGGATGTAGTGGATAAAGATGTAGTGCATGCAGATGTGAGTGGAGATGAGACTGGGAGGGAGGAGGGAGAAGAGGAGGAGGGGGGCACAGTGGAGGCAGTGGATATTGCTATGTCTGCATGTTTATGATGCTTGCGTGAGTGCCTGTGGGATGTGTGGTGCTTATGTTTGCCTCACCTTCCCTTGTGTGTTGAGGTGTGTGCATGCTGGTCTGATGGTGTGCTTGGGATAGGCTGAGGTACAGGGGTTTGGGTCTGGGTGGAGGAAGTTGGAGGGTGGAGGCTGGACACAGGGACAATGGCTGCCATCAGTGCTGAGGCCAGAGTCTGAAAAGCTCTCTGTTGGGCTGCCTGACCAGAATGAATGCCCTCCAGGTATGCATTGGTCTGTTGCAACTGCCTCTCTACACCCTGGATGGCATTCAAAATGGTAGACTGGCCAACAGTGGGGGAACTGAGGAGGTCAATGGCCTCCTCACTGAGGGCAGCAGGGCTGACAGGGGCAGGGGCTGGGGTGCCTGGGGCGAAGAAGATGCCCACCCTCCTGGGTGAGCGGCCACAGGGAACAAGCTGAGGGGCTGCTGGGAGGGCGGTGCTGGTAGGGGGGGTGGCGGCTGTTCCTGTAGGTGCGGGGCGCACAGAGGGGCCCGCAACCGCAAGGGAGCTCCCATCAGAGGAGGATTCCGTGTCGCTGGCTTCAGCTCCTGTCCCCGCCGTGGAGCTCCCCTCGCCCTCCGTCCCACTGGTGGCTTCTGACTCCGTTGTGTCGCCCTACAGGGCCATGTGGGTTGCAGCTGCCTCCTGCTCCGGTGCCACTGCTCCTCCACCTGATGATGTTAATGCACACAAGAACAGGGAGACCACAAAAGGGGGAGGGAGACAGAAGAAAGACATGTTCAGTGCATGCAATACCGCTACCGTTGGTGGACACTACAGACACAGGAGCCCCCTGCATCATGCCGTGCACTTTGAGTTCCCTCATTAATCACAGGGACATGGGGTACAAGGCCTTTGCCCGATTGCTACACACATGGAAGTCACAGGAGCCTGACTAGGTGTAGTTGGCTCTGAACACAGGTGGGGTGGGGTGCCACATAGCCTTCCTTAAGAAGGGACCTTGCCTGCTAAACTCACCCTGGCCTAGGGAACCCACAGCCCACCACCCCCACCCAGACACGTCCACTGTGCGCTGAATCAGCAGAATGAGAGTGTACTCACCCACTTGTGGCTGCTGTGATGCACTCAAGGGCCCATCCAACTCCGGATACGCCACCTCCAGGATCCGGAACATCGGGGGGTCATGGCGCAATGGGCACCCCTCCCACGTTGGGAGGCCAACCCCAGCTGGGCTTCCGCCATCTTCTTGCTCCAGCGGCGAATGTCCTCCCACCTTTTCCAACAGTGGGTGCGCCGTCTGTGGTAGACCCCCAGGGTAGGGACTTCCTTTGCGATGGCACGCCAAATATCCTTCTTCTGGTGGGCGCTGACCTAAAGGAATAGTACAGGGGAAAAGGAGAAGATATAACCATCCGCACTGTCACAATCATTGGCCCGCATCCCTACCCTTGCCATGACGCACATGCACTCACCCTCGTTTCATGCACGCCTCATTCTCCCCCCCTATCTTTCATCCACACCACTCCACACAGGCATTTGCCATTCGGCATGCTCACAGTGTACTTACTTGTTTGTCTGGAGGACCGCAGAGTAGCGTGTACTGGGGGAAGACCCCATCCACTAGTTTCTCCAACTCCTCCATGCTGAAGGCAGGGGCCCTTTCCCCAGACACATGAGCCATTGTCTCTTCCAGACTGAGGTCACAGCAGCACTTGCAGTGTAGCTCCTCTCCTGTCGAAGATCAGGTATCAAGTGAGTGAACAGACAGAAAATGGGGGTCACGTCCGCGGCGGTGCGTACCGTCACCGCCGGCGTACATCGTCATTGGCTCCTGGGACCCATAGGGTCCAATGTTAACCAATGCAGGATTGCGCCGCGGTATTCGACCGCCTACCGCGATGGTGTACAACACCAGCGCAGTTGCATCATATTCCCTTGTCCCTCCTTACAGGTCAGGCAGCCGCCATTGCAGGGGGCCACATGGCATTAATTTTGACTGCGTCACACATATCTAGGCCTTGCATAAACACTAATACAGGCATATATGGATTTAAAAAAATTATGGAAAAAAGTTGTGTTTACGTACCTCAGTGTTGGTTGACTCTCTGCTTGCTGTTCTCTTCCATAGAACACGTCCACTGGGGCAGGTGAGGAGATGGCGGCATCCTCCGGTGTACAGACCGCTGGTGGACCTTTCGACAATGGAGGAGCGACATGTAATTGTCACATACAGACTTGATCGTACCACAATCCTGGAACTGTGTGCCCAGCTGGAGCCACACCTGATGTCAGCTATCCGCCATCCCACAGGAATCCCCCCTCTAGTGCAGGCCCTGTCAGTACTTAATTTCCTGGCAAGTGGGTCATTTCAAACAACAGTGGCCATAGCATCAGGGATGTCCCAACCTATGTTCTCAAACGTGTTGTCCAGAGTGTTGCCTGCCCTGCTGAAACACATGCGCAGCTACATCGCTTTCCCTCAGGTGGAGGATTTGCCTACAGCGAAAGGTGACTTCTATGCCCTGGGACATATCCCCAACATCATAGGTGCCAATGATGGGACACATGTGGCACTGGTCCCCCCGCAGGAGTGAACAGGTGTACAAAAACCGGAAGAGTTACCATTCTATGAATGTGCAGTTGGTGTGTTTGGCCGACCAGTACATCTCCCATGTGAACCCCAAGTTTCCTGGCTCAGTGCATGACGCTTACATTCTGCGGAATAGCAGCATCCCTTTTGTGATGGGGCAACTCCAGAGGCACCGTGTGTGGCTATTAGGTGAGGACATGGACCCAATACAGTGTGACTAGGTGTCTGGGTCTGGGGATGTCCCTAAGAGTTAGTGTGTGTCTAACAGTTGTCCCTCGACATTTGCAGGTGACTCTGGCTACCCCAGTCTGTCATGGCTACTGACCCCAGTGGGGAATCCCAGGACAAAGGCAGAGAAATACTCCAATAAGGCCCATGGGTGAACTGGGAGGATTAGAGAGAGAACCTTCGGCCTCCTAAAGGCCAGGTTCAGGTGCATCCATATGACAGGTGGTTCCTTATTCTACTCACCAAAGAAGGTGTGCCGGATCATCGTGGCCTGCTGTCTGCTTGACAACTTGGCTTTGCGACGACAGGTGCCTTTTCTGCAGGAGGATGGTCCAGATGGAGGTGTTGTGGCAGCTGTGGAGCCTGTGCACAGTGAAGACGAGGAAGCAGAAGAAGTGGACATATACAACAGGAACACGTTGATTTATCAATACTTCCAGTGAGACACAGGTAAGAAGACAACACTGCCTGCTACATCTGATTTAATTCTTCTACCTCTCATCTGTCTGTCACTTTCACCCAGTGTATGGACCCTGATTTGTCACTTCCCCTTTCAATTTCATAGATGTGGGTCCCACTGTGTGAAATCTGCTTTGTTTCCGAATGGACTAGAGCTGTGTGACATAGGTATGTTGACAATACATTGGATATAGCATTTTTCCACAGTTATTGCAAATACACATTTTCGAAAGCACAGACTGACTCCAGATTGTTTTGTGATTTAAGGGAGTTTATTTAAGTGCAAAATAGTGGAGGTGGTTGTAAATTGGTCAGGGGTGATGGTGGAGGAATGTCCATGGCAGAGTCCAGTCTATTAGTCTCACAGGTGCATTGTTCAAAGGGGCATAGGAAGTGTAGCTAGGGTAGTTTGAGTATGGACAGGGTGACAAAGTGGGACAGAAGGATGACATTCAGGGTGGTCTCATTCCTTGGCGGGGGTCTTGCCATTGTTCTCTGTCTTTGTCCTGGATCTCAGGGACCGCTTGCGGGGTGGTTCTCCATCTGCAGGAGGTGGGGTGCTGGTGTCGTGGTCCTGTGGCGGTGCCTCCTGTCCACTAGCGCCGGCGGAGTTGGTGGGCAGTTCATCGTCCAGGCTAGTGTCAGGGGCCGCTTGTCGTGCCACAGTGTCCCTCCTGGTGTTGATGAGTTCCTTCAGCACCCCTACAATGGTACCCAGGGTGGTGTTGATGGATTTGAGTTCCTCTCTGAACCCCAAATACTGTTACTCCTGCAGCCGCTGGGTCTCCTGAAACTTGGCCAGTACCGTTGCCATCGTCTCCTGGGAATGGTGGTAGGCTCCCATGATGTTGGAGAGGGCCTCGTGGAGAGTGGGTTCCCTGGGCCTGTCCTCCCCCTGTTGCACAGCAGCCCTCCCAGTTCCCCTGTGTTCCTGGGCCTCTGTCCCCTGAACCGTGTGCCCACCACCACTGCCCCCAGGTCCCTGCTGTTGTTGGGGTGGTGGGTTAGCCTGGGTTCCCTGTAGTGGTGGACACACTGCTGCTTGACGTATCCTGGAGACAGAGGTATGGGCCCGCTGGGTGGGTGCTGTGCTGGTGTTTCCAGAGGGGGGAAGCTCTGTAGTGGCCTGTGCCAGTGTGAGGCGAACCGACTGTCCCGAGGTCCCAGATGGGGTGGGCTGGTCATCTAGATCCATTTGGACAGAGCTGCTGTTATCACTGTGGGCCTCTTCTGTGGGTGGACTCAATATGTCTGGACCCTCCTGTCCGGTGACGTTGGGTAGGGGTCCTTCAGGGGTGTAAAGGCATGATTATTGCATCTGTATGTGCCATGGTGTGCAATGGGTGGGTGACCCTGTACCCCAGTGCTTGCATTCTTGTGTGGGACCTTGCGTGATAATGGTTTAGTTGGGTGTATGGGTATGTGCAGTGGCCATGCCTTGGTGATGGGTGTCCATGCTTTGGTGTTGCATGCAGGGCTTGTGTTTGGGATGTGTGGTTTGTGATAGTGGGACATGTGTGAGGAGTTGGAGTGATGGGGGTGAGGGCGAGGGTGGGGGTATGTAATAGCATGCAGGTAGGGTGGGGGATGAAGTAGTTAAGATTTGACTTACCAGAGTCCATTCCTCCAGCTACTCCTGCGAGGCTCTCAGGATGTAGTATAGCCAAGTACTGCTCCTCCCATGTTGTTAGTTCTGGGGGAGGAGGTGGGAGTCCACCGCCAGTCCTCTGAACCTCAATCTGGTGTCTTGAGACCACAGAACGTACCTTCCCCCGTAGGTCGTTCCACCTCTTCCTAATGTCATCCCGTGTTCTTGGGTGCTGTCCCACTGTGTTGACCCTATCCACGATTCTGCACCATAGCTCCATCTTCCTAGCTACGGTGGTGTGCAGCACCTGTGATCCGAACAGCTGCGGCTCTACCCGGATGATTTCCTCCACCATGACCCTGAGCTCCTTCTTAGAAAACCTGGGGTGTCTTTGCAGTGCCATGGGGTGGTGTGGGTGATGTCTGGGGTGGTGTGTGTTGTGATGTGTGGGGAGATATATAGGGGTGTGTTGTGTGAGGTGTGTGAATGTTGTGTGAGTGATGGTGTTAAGTGCCTGTGGATGCTAGTGTTGTTTCTGGTGGTGTCTCTCTCTGGCTTTCTGTCACAATTTTTGTTGTAGGGGTTTGTGGGTGATATGGGTGTGTGTTTTATATTGTATTGAATGTGTGGGAGTGGTGTGTGTATGTGTATCAGGTGTGGGTATTTTGATTTGTCCAATGTGGATGTGTTTTGTAAGAGTGTGTGTATTTTGAGCGCGGCTATGGGTACTGCCAATGGAATACCACGGTTGAAAGACCACCGCATGGATTCGTGGGTCGTGATAGTATGGGCGTATTCCTGTTGGCATGACGGTGGAGGTTTTGTTATCGCAAGTTTATCACTGACCTTTGGTGTGGCGGACTTATGTGGGTGTCTAAATTTTGGCCGATTCCGAGCTGTGTCTCATAATAGCTGTGGCGGAATTACGCGGCCGTGGCGGTGTGTTGGCGGTCTTCTGCAGACGGTAAACGGCATTTACCACCAATGTTGTAATGACCCCCTCAATGTTTTCTACTCTAGATGGTGTGGGTAACCTTAACCCTAAAAGCAATGCAATTATCTATATTACTGTCACAACTAACACTTCTACACATTAGTACCTACATTTACAACTTTTGTTTCTATTCAGCCAATGGCTCGAGAGGATGCTGTGGAGAAGGGGTCATCTTACCCGTCCCCGGTGGTACCGGGGGAAGAACATCTCCTGGAAGTCTCTACGACTTCTGGGTTAAAGAGGACATGAGTTTGGATGTCAGGGGAAGGAAGGAGACATGGAGGAAGGAGATGGCAAGGGAAGAGATGCCGAGAGAGGAGAGCAGAAGAGCGGAGGACAGCGGAAGTCGGGACATGAGCAGCATCGAAAGCAAGGGCAGAGAGGACCAAGTGAGCAGAGGAGTTAGATGGACTCCGGAGGGAGGGCAAACATACTTTCCCAGCCATGGTCCAGGAGGAGTGTGGCTGAAAAGGTACAGTACTTCTGATGGGGAGAGGGAGGGATCGGGGAAAAGGAGAGTGGGAAGCGCTCAGGGTTACAGGAGAGTGCATGTTAATAAAACCACCACCCCACAAAAATGGGAGTATGTTTTACTGCACTGGGCAGCACCAACCAGTCTGGCAGCACCCTAAAGGGCCCACCTTATCTTCCATCACTTAACACTACCCCTTTTCTCCTAATTAATCACTGAAATCACTTACCTGAGAGAAAAGAGAGAGGAGAGGCAATTACACTAGTGGAAGAGAAGAAAACAAGGAGGAAGAATACAACAACCCAAGACATTATTATAATTTCATTAATCAGTCAAGTAATAATAAAAACCTTAATTACCCAAAGAAGGAGGGAGAGCTTCCTACTTACTGTAGACCAGGGAGGACTGGGCCAACAGGCCCAGTCACAGTGCCGAGCCAGATAGGAGTTTGATAGACCTACCAGGAAGATGGAAGACAGAGCCACCCTTGATGAGGCCATAAAACAGTTAGCCGAGGGACAAATACACCTACAATTGGTGATGGAGGAACAGGTCTGAACTAAACAAAGGGAAAGAGAGCAGTTACAAGAAGTGGTAAAATCCCAATCCACCATCATAGCTAATAACCAGCTGGTTCACGAAACAGCCGTTCAAAAGCTAACAGAAACCATAGCTAGCTCAAAGGTACATCCTAACGTGCCAAGTTCATTGCTCCAGAAGTATCAAAATGGAGAGGACCCGGATTCGTTCTCTGCTAATTTTGAGAGTGTTGCTACTTCAGCTACCTGGCTCAAGCAGGTGGGATCAGTATATAGCCCCCTTACTAACCGGGGAACTGCAAACAGCATACCATGCTGCCAATCCAAGGGATGAAACCCCTTGTAGCAAAGTAAAGAAAGCGATTTTAGAAAGACTTGGGTGCGATTCTGAGCATTACTGCTTAAGGCTTCAGAAGAAGAAACGAAGATCCCAGGAAAATACCAGAGCACTTTGCTATAGAATTCCGGGCATGGGTTTGAATTACCTGCGACCCAATGACTCGACCAAGGAGGACCCAATAAATAAGATATTACTGGAGCAATTCCTAGAAGCCCTTCCTAGCACTACCCAAACATGAATAAGACAGCATACTGTCATCTCTGTCCCGAAGGCCATTGAATTAGCCTGTGCTTATGACAGCTCCACAGAATTACAGAAGGGGTTTCCACCATAGGTCATCTTTAACCCACCCTTGCAGAGAATGAATGCCGTTCCTAAAATTCACCCTAAGAAGTTTATGTAGGTCATGAAACCCTCCTGGGGCCCAGGACAAGAGATGGGACAAGTACCACAATGTTTCCACTGTGCTGAATGGGGCTACATCACCCAGTACTGCCCCCAGAAGGGTCAAGGAGCGGATCCCATGGAGGTTGGTCTTTCCCATGGGAGGGTTTGTTCTGTAACCTCTAGTGGAACCCCTTTTTCCATAGGGTTGCAAGTCAACCATAGACAGGTCACAGCATAATTGGACTCAGGGTATAGACACTCAGTTATAAAAACATCATTTGTATTCCAGGATCAGTAGATAGAGTGAGAAAAGACCATGATAACTTTCATGGGGAAACCCGGATTTATCCTGTGGCTTGGGTAGGGTTGGAGTGGAGAGGGTAAAAGGAATACCTCTGTGTGGGAGCCATACCTCAACTGATTGAAGACCTGGTGTTGGGAACAGATTATAGGGACTTCTATTACAAAAATTCAACCCATCTAGTGAGAGATCCGAAGGATGGTTGTCAGACCCGTAACACATACTACCATCTCAGGGAGGTAAGAAAACCCAAACTCTGGATAATAACATTGAAAATGAAGGTGCACTCAATAAATACCACCCAACCCACCAGGTTAATGCGTTTTCTCTCTCTATCTCCTGTAGTACACCATGATGAAGAAAATCCAGGACGTTTTTGAGTCTGTCAGAGTGAGAACCCAAAAGCGTGCAACAGGGCTTATTGTATCGGAATACCAATGTCCAGGATTTTAGACGGCTCCATTTAGCCCATAGTAAAACACAAGTGGGGCATTATTGTAGAGATAAGACTGAGGTATACCTGTTGTCTCATTTTTATTGGCCTGGAGTCTATTCTGAGATAAGGAAGTATTGCAGGTGTTAGTTGATTAGTCTACATGTTCCTCTGAAAGCCCCTTTACAGCCCCTCCCAATCACTGAAGTACCCTTCACACGGGTAGGCATAGACCTAGTGGGACCCTTGATAACGTCCTTAAAGGGCTACCAATGCATTTTCGTTTAGGTAGACTAGGTGTTATGTTAACCTGGGGTAATTCCTCTGAAAAGCATGACAACAAAAACAGTGGTTCAAGCAATGGTTGAGTTCTTCTCTAGGTTGGGGTTCCCGAAGGAACTATTGACCGACCAAGGGACCCCATTTATGTCCAAACTGATGGTTCAGATATGTCACATACTAGGGATAAAAAATACTCCGGACCTCTGTCTACCATCCCCGGACAGACGGTTTAGTAGAAAGATATAATAAAGCCATCAAATTTCTGTTAAAAAATAACCTTTACAATGCTGGTCGAGATTGGGACATAAAACTACCCCTCATCCTGTATGCCATCCGTACCCATGTACAATTGCCTACAGGTCATAGTCCATTAAAATTAGTGTTCGGGAGGCAACTCTGAACCTTGCTTGACATGGCTGTTGAACAGTGTGAGGGAGAAGATGAGGAAGCGAAAACCCTACTAGAATACACAAAGGCCTTAAAGGATAAAATACATACCCTATGGGGGGAGGTCGACCTATACAAGGAAAAAAGTCAGAACTGACAGAAACAGTACTATGATAGGAACAGAGACTATTATCAAAAGGCTATAAGGTACTTATACTACTTCCCACCTTTGAGAACTAGCGCCTAGCCAAATGGCAGGGCCCCTACACCATCATAGAACATGTTGCTCCAGTAACCAACGAGGAGGGATAAACAGATATACCATATTAACATAATAAAAGAGTGGAAGGAACCAGAGCCCATTTACCCTGAACTACAGCTGGTTTCCCTTATTACTGACACCCAACCCTTAGACATCCAGTTCATACCATCTGCTGAGCAGGGAGAAGAAGAGCGACCCTCCCTGAGTCTGTCACAAAATGAAGATCAACAAGACCAGATCACAGTATTAGTAAAACAGAACCGCAACATATTTTCCCTAAGACCTGGACTTCCATCCCTTTTGCAACATACAATACAGACCAAACCTGGAAAAGTCATCAAGCTAAGACCCTATAGAATTCCAGTAAGCCAATGGGTAGCCACCTAACAGGAAGTAGACAACATGTTATAAGGCAATATCATAGAACCCTCTAACAG
Organism: Pleurodeles waltl; assembly: GCF_031143425.1. Lineage (NCBI taxonomy): Eukaryota > Metazoa > Chordata > Amphibia > Caudata > Salamandridae > Pleurodeles > Pleurodeles waltl. The sequence continues at coordinate 333,828,611 of NC_090444.1, read as the reverse complement.
CCCCAGGTGCGCCCCTATTGTTCTGGTCCCTAAGCCTAATTGGACAGTTCATTTTTGCATTGACTTTCGCCAACTGAACGAGATAGCAAAGTTTAATGCATATCCCATGCCCAGATAGATGAACTTGTTGAACAACTAGGAAGAGCTCAATACCTTTATACCATAGACCTTACTAAGGGGTATTAGCGAAATCCTCTGACAGAAAAGGATTGGGAAAAGACTGCTTTTTCCACTCCTTCAGGTTGTATCAGTTCCGGGTGGTGCCCTTCAGACTTCGTGGGACACCCACCACTTTTCAAAGGTTAATGGACATTGTGCTACAAAAACACAAAACTCATGCAGCTGCTTACCTGGATGATATTGTGATCTTTAATCCATTTTGGGACACTCATCTTTCCCACCTTATGAATGTCTTGACTACTCTTTGCAAGGCAGGCTTAACAGCCAATCCAGAGAAGTGCCATCTACCCAGAGACTCCATACAATTATTAGGGTACAATATATCAAGGGGTCATATTCGTACTCAGATAGGAAAAGTACAAGCCATCAAGGAACTCCTTTACCTCACGACAAAGAAAGAAGTCTGCTCTTTTCTGTGGTTAATTTGGTACTACCAGTGATTCATCCCTCAATTCTCCGAAAAAGCCACCCCGCTCATGGATCTCGTAAATAAATCTTGTCCCAACAAACGAAGGAACCTCACAACCGTAGAGCGTGAAAGCATCAACTCACTTAAAACATTCCTATGTACTAATCACACTCTCAGTTGTCCAGCGCTTGACCAACCCTTCATATTACAGAGTAATGCCTCCAGTCAGGGACTTGGAGCAGTCCTCTCCCAATCAGATGGGTCCCATCACCTTCATCCTGTGGCCTACATTAGCTGGAAGCTATAACCTCACAAAATTCACTATCCAACCGTAGAGAAGGAATGTGTATGTATTATGTGGGCTATTGAGGAACCTGATCGGCCATGATTAGGAGGGATGCAGGGAGCCCGCGGCTCGAGAGGATGCCACGGAGGAAGGTCCGTTTTACCCATTCCCTGGAGGTCTCTAAGACTCCCGGGTTAAAGATGACATCAGGCAGGACGCTGGAGAAAGGAAGGAGACACGGAGGATGGTGAGGCAGAGCGAGGAGAGCAGGACAGCGGAGTCCAGAAGTGAGCAGCATCGAAAACGGGAGCAGAGAGACTCAAGTTAGCAAACGAGTTGGACAGACTCGGAGGGATGACGGACGCACTTTCCCAGCCACGTTCCAGAAGGAACGTGGCTGAACAAGGTACAGTCCTTCCTATGGGGAGGACAGGGAGAGGGAAGGAGCGGGGTAAAAGAGAGTGAGAAAGGGTCAGAGTGCATGTTAATAAAACCACCACCCAGAAACACAGGAGCATGTTGTACTGCACTGGGGAGCAACAAGCAGTCTGGCATCACCCAAAAGGGCGCTCCTGATCTTCCCTCACACAGCACCACCCCTTTTTCCCTAATTAATCCCAGAAAGCACTTACCTGACTCCTTGTGACATTTTTCCTTTTCACCGAGGTCCGCCCCCGATGAAACTACCACCTGGGGAGAAAAGAGAGAGGAGAGGCAATTACACTTGCTGAAGAGAAGAAAACAAGGAGGAAGATTACAGCAACCCAAGACATTATTATAATTTCACTCATCAGTCAACGAATAGACCCTTAATTACCCAATGAAGACGTGAGAGCTTCCTGTTTACTGTAAACCAGGGAGGACTGGGCCAACTGACCCAGTCATACAGACCATTTAATAAAGTGCAGCAGCAAAAATACCAATAGTCTCTTTCGGTTGGAGCAAATGCAAGCAATTGTCTTTTCAACAAAGTTCAAATGTTAGTTCCAATTACTTTGTTAGTCTTCCTTAAATCTGCTCCTTGTACTTCTATGTGACAATGCTATAATGAATTCTGCAACTCAGACCTAGGTATTCTTCTTTTATTTTCTACAAAGTCTATCAAATGCCTCTAATAAATGCACAGTTCAAACTCAGTAATGATCACATCCGGGAATGAATTTCTCATTCTATTAAATGGCAATGCAATTTCAAAGTTCAACTCAGCCACAAAATCACTTCTAGGAGGTTCGGCTGGATCCAAATTGTTGGGTCCCAAATTCGCTCTTTCAGTCATTTGTCACAAAGCATGTCCATTCAGGTGTGGCGTACCTCTAACAGGGTACTTGTGCTCTCCTTGATCTCTTGACCACTGGCTCTTCAGTATCATTGTCACTTTGATCAGACTCTTCAGTTTCTTCCAGAATAGTTTGAGAAACTTGCTCTTCAGTCACAGTCTGCTCACTTGGCCAGTGGTCTCCAGGCACTACTCTTTTGCTACAGCACTAGGTCCTTCATCAGCATCTGAGTTTTGTGCAGTCAACCTTTCTTGTCTCAAGCCTTCTGTAACAACTGCAACCTTTGACTCACTCAGAACCCCACTCAGACCATACATGTGTTGTTTAAGTCACTTGGTCATCCCCAACAGCTTGACTAACCTGCTCCCTCTGTCTCACTGTAACCGACCGTTCAGGGACAGGTGTTGGTTCATAAAGAGGACCTGGAACTTTATGAGTATGTGCTGCATGTACCCAATTAGGGAGACCACCACACTTCATAGCTGTCCTTGTTACTAAAATAACCTGGTAAGGCCCCTACCATCGAAGCTCAAATCATGATGTCCGAAAGTGCGTCTTCACTATCACCCAGTCACCTGAACACAAGTCATTGCACTGCTCTTTTTGCCGCTATATTGTTACTTCTCTAACCTGATGAGACACAGAACGAACCACATCAGCCAGTCCTTTGCAGTAATCAAGTATCATGTCATCTGTATTGTTCAGAAGCACATTTTCAGGCACTGCTGGTAGTCTCATGACACAGCCCTTAATTATTTCAGGGGGCGACAGTCCAGTCTTCCTGTCTGGAGTGCTGGGGAGGTTCATCAATACAAGAGACAAAGCATCAGGCCATTTCCTTGAAGTAGAAGTGCAAAGTTTAGCCAATCTGGAATTCAGCATCCTGTTTACTTGCTCCACAAGACCAGAAGCCTCTGATTTGTAACTGTAAAGCAGTCTTTGCTAAACTCTCTTATCAATAGCTTTGCTACTATAAGACTGTCATTTCTCAATGTCGGATAAGCTTCAATCCAACGAGAGAAAATTTATACAACCAAGACATATCTCAGTCCTATGCGCATAGGCAGCTCTATGAAATCTTGCTGCATCCTGTTGAAAGGTCCTCCTGATCGTCCTATGTGGCTCAGTGTTACTGCAGTTCATTTGCCTACATTCATCTGCTGACATGGAACACACATGTGACACAGGGCTTCTGCCATCAATCTGTACCTATGTTTAAACCATGTCTGCTGAAACAACCTCACCATGGCAACACATCCCAGATGAGCTGGACTATGGGAATGCCTTACCATAGGTGGTAACAAATTATTGAAATTCAGGTATCATCTTCATCTCTTTTGACACAACCTGCTCTGATCTGAAAGAGTACATCCCTCCCTATCACTGCAGTACAAAGTAAAACATGTGTTATAATCAGGCTTTCCCAGTGGTACGGGCAAAACAGAGATTTTCTCTCAACTCTGTGAAGGCAGGCACACAATTGTCATCCAATGGTACTGGATCAGGCATATCCTTGTGTGCCAGGCCCTCTAAAGGCTTTCCCAAAAGGGAAAAGTTTGGAATCCACTGACAACAGTAACCAACAATTCCCAAGAACATCCTGCCTTCTTTCTGAGTTGTTGAGAGATTCATTTTAAGTATTGTTGAGATTCTCTCCTGTGACACCTTCCTTGCACCTTTCTCAATGTGATGTCCAAGGTATAAGACTTCTTTCTTAAAGTTCTGCAATTTGGTCGTGGAAACATTATGGGGGTTATTACAACTTTGGAGGAGGTGTTAATCCGTCCCAAATGTGACGGATATACCACCAGCCATATTACGAGTTCCATAGGATATAATGGACTCGTAATACGGCTGGTGGTATATCTGTCACTTTACCGTCACTTTTGGGACGGATTAACACCTCCTCCTAAGTTGTAATAACCCCCTATGTCTATTCTTAGCTAAAAGGTTCAACAAGGCAATTGTATCTGTTGTAGAAGCTTTTGGATATTTGATGCCACCAACAGGTTGTCAAGATACTGAATCAAACTGAATAATAGGTCATCTCCAGGGACTCCAGGTTTTTTAAAAGATCTTGTTAACAATTGACGGGCTCTCGGTATACCATTGTGGAACTCCGCACCATGCCAAAACATGACTGTGAAACTGAAATGCGATAAGGAATTGGCTTTCCTTGTGCAACTGTCAATCACAGTGAAACACTAGGCTTTACATGGAATCTGAAACAAAATCACTTCCGGATTTGATACAGCCAGACAAAAGGGAGCTACAATTTTGTTTATTTTCCTAATATCCTGGACTATGCCTTATTTTCCATTGGGTTTCCACAGTCCCATAATGGGAGAGTTACATGGACTTCCCATTACTTCTTTGAGTGTTACCTGTTCAGACATGGAGTCAATCACTGTAGAAATCCCTGCAAGTGTTTCGGGTGTCAAATTATACTGCTGGGTTCTTGGGTACTCAGCATTTAGACTCACAGTTATTTTAACGGGTTCAACACCTCTGTTGAGTCTGATCTCTTTTCCTGAAAAGCTACAGGCTTCAGGTAAAACAGTAGCTCTCAAATCTGTGGGTAAATTATCATGCCACAAGTCAGCATTGGGCACAATGTGGCTCTGGGGATTTGATTCACAATTTTAAATGCAACATCATGAGTCTGGATTTCAATGCCTCTTTGAGTGCAAAAAATAGGACAGTTTAGCTTGCACAGTAAGCCACTTCCAAAGATAACTTATAAGACTTGAATCACACACCACACATTGGTGATCATCTTCAAAGGACCCTATTTTAACAGGTACAGCTTCCTTTAACGTGCTTGTTAATTGTTGATTTGCAACTCCTACATCTTGGATCTTCTTTCCCAAGTTGGGTAGGGAGGGAGAACTTTTGCTGTTCAGTAGAGCGGGTAGCACCAGTGTCAACCAAAGATGACATGGGTGGCCATTGACATTACCATCAATGTATAGACCATATTGATCTACCTCTAAGGATGCGCTGAGTACTCATTCCTCCTCCCCCTCAGGCATTGTCATTGGAAACTATCTGAAAAGTACTCCTCATCCATCAGGATCAAGGTGTACTGGTTCACCATGGAACTGGAATTAACATTTGGAACTTGATTCAAATTGGGTCAGGGAGCTTTGGACTATTATTGTGGCATCGGAGCTTGGGAAGCCTGTATTGCTTGTCTCTGGGGTAAATTATAATTTTGCATTTGCGGTCTCTGCATTTGTTGTGACTGAACCTGATTATTACCCTGTATTTTCCCAAATCCACCATTCTGCACCTGATTATTAATCAAATTTACGGGACACTGTGGCCCGTATTTATACTTTTTGACGCTAAACTGCGCTAACGCAGTTTAGCGTCAAAATATTTTGCGCCGGCTAACGCCATTCTGAAGCGCCATGCGGGCGCCGTATTTATTGAATGGCGTTAGCCGGCGCAAGCAGACCGGCGCTGACTGGTGTGCGTGGAAAAAAAACACGTACACCAGGCAGCGCCGGCGTAGGGAAAAATGGCGCTAGGGCGTCTTAAAAATGGTGCAAGTCAGGTTGACGCAAAAAATCCCCTCCACCCGATTTGCGCCATTTTTAACGACGCCCAGACGCCATTTACATGACTCCTGTCTTATTAAAGACAGGAGTCATGCCCCCTTGCCCAATGGCCATGCCCAGGGGACTTATGTCCCCTGGGCATGGTCATTGGGCATTGAGGCATGTAGGGGGGCACAAATCAGGCCCCCCTATGCCACAAAAAAAAAAAAATATTTATACTTACCTGAACTTACCTGAATGTCCCTGGGGTGGGTCCCTCCATCCTTGGGTGTCCTCCTGGGGTGGGCAAGGGTGGCAGGGGGTGTCCCTGGGGGCATGGGAGGGCAGCTGTGGGCTCAATTTGAGCCCACAGGTCCCTTAACGCCTGCCCTGACCCAGGCGTTAAAAAGTGGCGCAAATGCGGGGTTTTCTGCCCCGCCAACTCCCGGGCGTGATTTTTGCCCTCGAGTATAAATACGACGCATTTGCGTCGCAGTCATTTTTTGGGACGGGAACGCCTACCTTGCATCTCATTAACGCAAGGAAGGCGTTCACGCTAAAAAATGACGCTCTTTACTCATACTTTGGCGCTAGACGCGTCTAGCGCCAAAGTATAAATATGGCGTTAGTTTTGCGCCGAATTTGCGTAAAAAAAAACGACGCTAATTCGGCGCAAACGGAGTATAAATATGCCCCGCGTCTTCCAATGGCCCAATTTGCACCACACACAACATGGAGTAATCTTCTTTAAAGTGATTACATCAACACATGTGCCGAAGTCAATTGGAACACCCCACCGTCTACCCTGCTGCTGAATACCATCCCCACCTTGCATCATCTGAGCTCCCTGTTCACACACTCCCTGCTGACCACTGACATTGCTTACAAAATGTGGATTCTGACTTTTGTGCAGCCTTGAGTAGAAATATCATCAGCTTATTCATTAAAGTTTTCAGTTTAAAATTCAATTCATAGCTGCAATATTTTGCACATCCCAGGATCTTGTCAATCTGCTTGTTCTGCCAACAAATCAAATGCTGCTGAATCATGTTATTCATTAACCCTGGTTTCAAACCCTGTACAAATCTGAACACAAAATATCCCATGTCTTTTACCTTGATAGTCTCTGTTCCACTGATCTGCTTCAAAGCCTGCAATAATCTCTCATAATTGGAATGTATCAACTCCTTAGACTTCTGAGTTCTATCAGTCCTAAGCCAATCAATATCTTTATGGGACACCTTTTCTTCCAAATGCAAAATCACCTGCTGGTAATTTTTCATCACAATTTCAGATGGAACTTTTGGCAACGTATGCCTCATAGGTTCTTTCTCAGGCCAATCAACAGCCAATTTACATTCCTCCTATAAATAACTTGGAACAACAATGTCAAACACTATGTTCAAATCTTCCCACAAAACTTCACAAATCATTCAACCTGTCTGTACCATGCCACAGGCTTCTCTCTCAATTTTGGGAACTTATTTGTAAATGATGCAATGCCATCTCTTCTCCAGGGTACATGAACACAACCTCGACCAGAAACTTCTCTCATGGGAAGCATTTGCACACCTCCCTCGCTCTCATCTGTTCCAGCTGGAGGCAAGTCTTTTCTTACTTTCTTCTGATCCTTTTTCGTTACCCATCTTCCTTCCCATCTATCTAATTCACTCCATTTTCATATACAGCCAATTAATTCCCTGATTTGAAATGTCATTCCTGAACGTCTCATGTTCATAATATCCTTGTCACTGAATCTTAAGTGATAACTTTTCTGTAAGGCTTTTGAGTTTTCCAAATCCTCATCAAATTTCTGTCAGAAAGCCTCTCATAGACTTGTCCTGGGCACCTCGTAAGGTCCTTGCAAATGAATGGAATTTGACATCTCTGTAGGTGTCTAATTAGGCTGTGTCAGGGGTCCCTAGTATCATCTCATTCAGCTCTAATTTCATTTTGGACACATATACTGTTTTTCTCTCTCTGGGGCTTGAAATGTTCTTGCACTGTGCCCTGATCTTCCTGTTTTATTTGTAGTGCTTAGGCTCTTAAACCAATTATTCAATTCTTGAGCACTAAAACCTTGCAATTATGCTAAAGTATTAAGTGATATCTCCCCTCTAGAAGAGTCTGAATTTACATGATCTGGGGTATTTGCAACAAACATTTCTGCATCTGACTTACTAAAGGGCATTCTCCTATTTGGGGTACTACAACCAACATTCGGAGCAGGGTTTGATCTGAGCACAAAAAATGGTGGGGATCTTTGAGGAAACCTCACATCAGCTGTAAATCCTGTCTAATTTGTTGTTGGATTTGGGTTAGGCCTGAGCGGAGTTCACATAGCTGTGCTACAAAGAACTCCATGAAGTTGCTTAAAAACTCTGTTGCGCTACGTGGAGTTCCTCTAGCAGGCAGAGTTTCTCATTGCAACTGTTTGCATGACATTTAATGTCACTGGCAACATGAAGAATGTCCTCGCATTGCAATTCGCACACAAACGGCACCACGCAGATCGCAAGAAACCGGCCATCTTGCTTTTGCTTTGTTATGGTGCTGAGGCCTAGTTTTTATCCTTCTAGATCCGTCCCATCCCACACTTTTAAACTTGTTTTCCCTTAGTTTCTGTTTATTATATTACTTTTTCTCATACTTTTGCATTTGAACTTTTTCCTAATTTGTTTGTGTTTTTTGCAACTTTTTTACTTTTTAATTTTTTTGCTTTAATTAATTTTTTTCCCTTCCTTCTTTCTTATCTCTCCCCCCCCCAAGTCCCCAGCACCATTTCAAAGCTGGAGAGTGGCAGGGGCATGCTCCCAACTACCAAAGCCCTTACATGCGGGTGGCGATGCCCTGAAGGGGTACAGCCCAACACCATTTTTTCTGAGGTGAATGTGGATGCATTGGTGTTTCATGTACAGCGCCACCTCCCCTTCACCTTGGCAGAAAGCTGCAGGACCAGGTCTTCATACGGCCTACAGGAGCACCAGCAACACTGGGAGAGGGTGCGCTGCAGCTCTGGGGTCTGGAGCACCCAGCAACATCTAACTCACAGGTGTGCCGATATCCTGGACTATGAAACAGCCCTGCTAGGTGGAGGTTGCGGGGTTCGGTGAGTAATAATTAATTATTAGTTGTGTTCTATGCTAATAGTTTCTTCCCAAATAGCTAGCATGCTGCTCACACGCAGGTAAGTTAACGGTATGCTACAAATATAGTATTATGTCATCATCTCGTCATCTAGACAGGTGCTCGGAGGTACTAAATTGTACTTGTTTTCGGTGCTTGCTTGGGCTGATAAATAAGTAATGCAGAGATTCTTCCTGTGCCCTGTCCTGTCTAAGATAGTCATAGTTAATATTATTATTAGTGAGTTAGCATGTTCTCTAACTTCTCTGTGCCTTTAGTGTTTGTAGCTCGCACATTGGCAACTGCTAAGCAAATTTCGTAGTGAAAGTGAAGTATAGTTGTTTTGCATGCATGTATCCAATTTATGCATTGAGAGATTGAGAATGAGATGAGAACTGTAGAAAGCATTTATAGCAATTTATTAGTAATTACAAAATGTAGTTTAGGAAATCTGGAATAGAGTTAGGAAATTTTCAATAGGATCTCCATGATACTAGTATTATTATACAGACGCTCTGAATCTATGATGTAGAAATGTTACTGCATCCGTTTTTTACTTTAAAACAATTATTTTCTTGGATTATTTGTTAACAGTACCACTAATGTTTTCAATTTTTTTTTTCTGCATCATCCAGTATCCCGGGGCAGGAAGAGGGCTGGTGAGGTGGGTGAGGGAGGTGAAGGGGCCACTTCCACACGTGCTCTGCTGGCCCCAGTAAGTCCTCTTGTTGTTGTTAATATTAATATTTATTTCCCTAACTTTTACCGCTCCACATTTAGAATACATTTTTACCTTTTTACTGTCTCCTAATGTTTTCCAATTCCACTTTGATTTATCTGTTTCATAAATTCTTCTTATCCCTGCATTATCCTTTCTACCTATTTTCTATAGTTCAAGTTTGTTTACTTCAAACTGTCTGGCTGTACTAGTCTGTCTGTAGCTTATTTTCTTCTGCTTTGTCAGTGAGCTTTCCCTCGCCCCTTATATATCTTGTGGAGTGGTGGGAAGGCTCAGAGAGCCAACGTACTGAAGATTGCATGCCCATGTAAGGTATTCTAGGCATGTTTTGTGAGAAAGCTTTCTTTTTCTTGCTCACTAAAAAAAGAAAGAAAAGGTATTTTTGAACATGGTTATGTAATTGTTTGCACCCTTTATTGTTGTGTATGTATTATTAGTATACTAGCAGTTGATGACCGTGCACCATGGTTGGAACTAAGAGTAAGATGGCCCAATTGTATTAGCCTACCAAGACCATGGGGGTAATTTCAACCTCAGCGGTCTTTTCACAAGACCGCCGAGGGACAGGCGTGCTGAAGACCGCCAGAGGTGGCGGTTTTCCGCTCTGCGAATTATGACTGCTGGCAGCCCTCCGTCCTTTTCCGGATGGAGAGCCACCAGCAGCTATACTGGTGGTCAGCGGGGAAGTGGAGGTTGCTCCGCCTCCACTGCCTCGTCAACAGAACTCCGCCCACCGAATCACGTTACGTGATTCGACGTGGCGGTGTTCTGTTGAAGGGGTGCTGACGGCGGAGCAGCCCCCATGGATCCCGTCCCCTCCCGGAGGATCAACGGACCAGGTAAGTTGATCGTCCATTAGGGGAGGGTGGGTGAGGGGGTGTTGTGTGTTGTGTGCATGCATGGGGGTGTGACTATGAGTATGAAGAGGGGGTGTGTGAGTGCGTGAATGCATGCTGGAGGTGTAGTGGGTTTGGAAATGTGTGCATGTCTGCCTGTATGTATGTCTGTATGGATGTGTGCGTGTATGTCTGAATGTGGGTATGCGTGTATGACTGTGTGTGTGTCTCTTGGCATGTTTGTTCATGTGTGTGCGGGTATGTGTGTTGGTGGTGTCTGCATGCATGTCAGTTGTGTGTCTGTGTAGTGATGTCAGGGGTAGGGGTGGGGAGGGGGTTCCTGCCACCTTTGGGGGTGGCAGGGGGTGTCAGGGAAGAACTCGGGGTGGGGTTGGGGGATACCCCTATCAGTGACAGGTGAAAGGATGCCTGCCCAGGTGGGTGAAGGGTATGGGTGAAAGGATTCCATGCCTGGATGGGTGAACGGACTCAGCGGGTGGGTTGGATCTCTTGGATGGATGAATGGGTCAAAGGATGCATGGGTGGGTATTGGGTAAATGGATAATGGTGAAAGGTTAGTTGAGAGCCATGTTTGGAATTTAGATGCATCAAAACCAAAGCTGAAGAATAAGCGTACTAAAAGAACAAATTAGCAATGATCAATAGATAAAAGCTTGAAATGAAGAAATAAGGGAGCTCTTCTGGATAGGGGAGTTCTTCTCACTTACTTTATTTGCTTGAATTGGTTTTTATCAAAGGTTTGATTCAAAAGGTTGGATGGTATTTCTGAATATTCCATTGTCTCACAGTATTTTTCAAGGGAGGCAGGAAATATGTATGCCAGGATTCATTAACCAACACCTCCCTCCTTCGCTATGGTCTTTCACCAGTGCCACCCATGATGACCTAACAGCTGTATGGTTCAATTCAGCAGAATTAGCACTGAAATGCTGGCTGTGCAATGTACGTCTGTCTGTTTAAGTTAACTTAATGTGTCAAACACTTTTCAGTGCATGGCAATGAAGAAACAAGGTGTGTTTCCCTTCCCTCCCAGTGCCCACTGCGTCAGTCGCTTCCTTGTACTTCACTCCTCTAATCTTTCTTAAGTTGTGTCCCAGCCTTCCGATAAGTGACCAAAACCATTCTTTGCTTGCACCACATTTTTCTAGCCAATTGATATAAAGATAATTCATTATGGCTTCCATAACGGATTAACTCCTGTTCAAATCTTTCCCTTTCAACATTTGCCGACCACAGTGAGTCACACTACTAGCCAAACCTTATTCACATGATGATGTTGAGGAATTTATCAGTAAAGTGTATACTCCACCTAGCCATCCTAATCCCCTCTACCTTACCTTGCAGTTGAGTAAGTTAAGACGATCCCTTTCCTTATGGCAAAGCAAGTGTATTTTATTTGAAAAAAGTAATTATTACAACGTGTGGTGGAGGACGGTGATGAGGACAGTGAGTAAGGTGGTGATGATGAAGTGCCTTGATTTTCTGAATGGGATATCCTATTCCTTAATCCTTTCCCTGTGCTGCAGTACATCCCTTTTTCCACCGTCTACTTATGCAAGACAGGATGTTTGCATGATTGATTTTATTATCCTACGTGGCTCATTCTTAGTATTTATCATCTTATAGTCTCAGTACAATTGAAAGGTATTTATTTAGGAGAAGAACAGGGCCATTGGATTAAGATAATTTTCTAGTACAGCTGTGCCAGCTACAAGCAGTAACTAGTACGATTAGGGGGCAACTGAGCTAGCAATGCCACCATTTATTTAGCACAACAGGAGTGAGAAGAATACTTGTACTCCATAGTGCATAACGGATGTGACTCTAATCACCTTAAAATTGAATGGCCTAAGGTGACCAGCAAATGTACTGCTACTGTGCCACTATACTACATGATTTTAAACAAGCATTAGTTGTAATTTCTATTTTTTCTTTCTTGGTATAGCTATTCCTGCTGGTCCACCATCTTGGTGGGAAATAGCAGCCCAGTTGCGATGGCAGAAGCTGGAGGCCATCAGGGCCGAGTATCCGCAGCTGGTGGTCCTCGAGAAGGAGGAGGCAGCAGCAGCAGTCTCTGCCAATACTCAGGGGCGCAGCCAGCCCCCAGGATCTCCAGCCCAACAAAACCAGCGCTGCAATTCTAAGGCAGACGCCCACGGCAATAACATCACTGCTCCCCCCCCAGACCCAGTTTTCCAATGCTGCATCCTTTGAATGCTGACGCAATTAGAGGACCGGCAGGCACGCATTGAGAGGCTTCTCAAATGAATCCTGGCCCGCCTTTAGTGTCCTCTTCTGCCCCTTTTTTTAACCATTTATTTTGGTGAGTGTGACTTGTTGTGGGTGGAGAGGTTGATAATGGGTTTTTGGGCTCAGGACTTTTCAACTTTGTTTTATCATGGACAGTTGGACAGTTTTATTGGACATTGTTTGGGTAAAGGGACATTTGTTTGGGGATAGGAGTGGCCAGTTATGGGTGGAAGGGGTGGGTATCTTTTCTTTTTATTAGGGACAGGGGAAAATAAATATTTATTTACAGTTGTTGATGCCTAAAATCTTTTTGGGGTGTTTTACTTTGCACTGCTGCCTTTAGCAGCATGGTTTTGAAATCTGCTGATAGTGTATTCCTTTTAGAGCAGCATGCTTTAAAATCTGCTGTATAATAATTAATTATGTGTTTGGGTACCCTTGTCCTAATACTCTGCTAATCTCTGCAGTGCATTCTGCAAAGTTTGACCAATAAGGAGTGGGGCGGAGTAATTTGCCATTGCCAATTATATATCCTAAACTAACAGTACAACAGTGCTCCATAGGTCTCTTACCTGAAAAGATGAAGCAAGGGCTGCATGGTTTCTCAAGGTACCATGGTGGTGTAGTAGTAGCATGCTACTGTACTAATAGCGAAGGCATCGGAAGCGAGGTCCCACTCCACCTAGGTGAACTCAAATGAAGATCCTGAACACTGTGTTGGCGTTGCTTCCATCACATCCGCCCCACCAAGTGTGTGATTAATCAAAGGTATGCATTATTAAGTAACACCTAAAGAAATCACAGAGCCTGGAGGAAGAATGTTAGGGATTTGATGAATGGATGAGAAAGGGATTTGGGGAAAGGTGTGAATAAAACAAACACTACAGAAACACAATATTAATCTGGGAAATGATCAGCAGCCTGTTGTGGGAGGAATAGAAAAAATTAGCATGTATGATGCAGAAAACTTTACATTCCGTCAGCACCAGTGAGACCCAAGTTGTTATATATCTAAAAATGTTTGGTCAACTGTGTTTGCAAAATAGTACATATAATTAATGTTGGGGTGAAGCTAACACACAGTTCTAAAAATAGATTAATAAAAGAAAAATTATACTGGTCTGTATTTCCAAATCGGGTGGTGCATCTGCATTCTTCTTGGATTGCCCTATCAATCTTCTTGGGTGCCTGTCTGAAGCAGGCCAATAAGGTAAGCATGAGTGTTATGGTGCAGGAGAAGAGAAGGCCTGCGGGTTGTAAAACAGAATTGATTATTATGATATTGTCGAATGAAGAAGGATTGAATGGAAGGTAAGGTTCATGAGGACAAATGCACCAAGACTCAGAGGTGGCAGAACAAGAGCAAAGTCCTTTGAAATCATTCATTTTATGACTGATGTGCGATCAATTAAGTGAGAGCAATTACAACAACGAACAATCACAGAGTGGTTGCATGTATCGGGATGATCTGTCATCTAACTCGCACCTGTTATGATCATCATAACATTTAGCCTAGAGCACATGCATAATTTGACATCATCCATCACATGTCTGTCTCCTCCAGTTATATACAACAACAGGCCTCCCACCCATACACATAGTTTCAAATTTGAGCCAGCCAACACACAGCAGCATTGCATTTCCCAAATCAAGTAACCGATGTGCCACTCTCCACCAGCCCACAGATTGGAGTACGCCTCTTAGACTCATCATCTTCCATGTTGATTTCCACGAAGTCCTGTTGTTGTTGCTGGTTTTGATTTTGGCTGCTGTAAGCCAACAGCACTATACATAGGTGTCAACACCAGGACAGTGCGTGCTCTATGGGCAGCATAATGCAAAATGACAAACCTTATACAATGTAATAATTCATGCATTATGTGTTGATATTGTATATTAACCTTTTGCATTGCAGGTATTTATCTTGAAATGTCATTAATGCTGTTTGCAATGTATTGCTCATTTTCAAGCCTTTCCTGCAGCCTGGCTGGGTGTGGCATGTGGGTGGGGCTTGGGTCTATTTAAGGGACCCAGCCCAGCTCCAGGTGCTCACTATTCAGAGGTCCCGGTGGAGAGCAGCAGCATTTTACAGAGCTCCTGTTCCGAGTGCCTACTTAGGCATTTACCTGGCCCTGTCTTCATTATTTTGCTGATCTTCAAGCAGGGCGGGAAGGCGGAGGTCGGGGTAGGCCCTCAACTCCGTTTCTAGAAACATCTGAGTTTTGGCCTTGTGATTTACAGTGTGTGCGATTTATTCTTGGCAATTAAAGTTTGCAGTTCGGATCGGCAGAGTGTGCGATCATTTCAAGGCATTTGAATCTTGATGGTTGAATCGGCGACAGTGTGCGCAATTCATTCTTGGCAATTAACCCTTGCAGTTAGGATCGGCAGAGTGCGCATTCATTTCGAGGCATTTGAATCGTGATGTTTGAATCAGCAACAGTGTGCGCGATACATTCTTGGCAATTAACCCTTGCAGTTCGGATCGGCAGAGTGTGCAATCATTTTGAGGCATTTGAATCTTGATGGTTGAATTGGCAACAGTGTGCGCAATTAATTCTTGGCAATTAACCCTTGCAGTTCAGAACGGCAGAGTGCGCGATCATTTAGAGGCATTTGAATCTTGCTGGTTGAATCGGCAACAGTGTGCGCGATTCATTCTTAGCAATTAACCCTTGCAGTTCAGATCAGCAGAGCGCATGATCATTCCAGGTATCTGAGTCTTGATGCGCAGTTTGGCAATAAGGTGCGCAATAATTTCTGGGCAATTGAATCTTGAAACTCAGATCAAACAGAGTGTGATCTTGCCAGAAAAAACAAGTTTAGTCAGTTTGCCTATTCTACAGTATCATTCATGAATCCTATAGCAGTTAATTATTTGGGAACAAATGTACTCATTGACTCTTGTCATGACGTAATTGCTATTCTAAGGACTAACTTGAGAGAGTTCAATGTTCAGAGTACATGATTATAAAAAGGTCATGTTATTGAAAAGTTCTTGATCTCTCATGTTATTAGAGCATAGATAATTAAAACAAAGTTCATGAAGATTAATGTGAATAACCTTGCTGTTGTGTTCTTAACTCTTCCTTCCCCAGGTCTCCTTCCCCGCTGTTCCCAGCCTAAAACCCCATCCCCCACTTGGCCATTCTTTAACTCTGTGCTATGATAGCTAGTAGAGTTTGGAGCTGCTAAGAGGTGGAAATATTGGGAACAGGCACAAACCCCAAGGATCCAGTCTCGCTGACAGTAGGCTCTATGAAAGTTGTAGGCTGCACCCCAGAACTTCTGCCCATGAGTAGTCCTCTAATTTACAGTCGTTCCTTTTCTAGGTTGCTGGCTTGCTCAGCAATCCACGACTTGTAGGTTGAAACATCCACTTCTGAAAAAGGAATGAAAGTGTCCAGTAAATGTTTCTACCGTGGGTCAAGAATTGTGGTATAGATATAGGCGGACATTCCAACCCTGGCGGTCGGTGATAAAGCGGCGGCCAACCCGCCAACAGGCTGGCGGTTAAAAAAATGGAATTCTGACCCTGGCGGGAACCGCCAACACAGCCCGCCACTTTAACACTCCGACCGCCACGGTGGGACAGACAAACAGCACGGCGGTCACCGCCAACAGGCAGGCGGCAGACAATGTACCGCCCACAGTATCACAACTCACCAATCCGCCACCTTTTCCGGGGCGGGAGCCCCGCCGATAAAAACACGGCGGAAACAGACTACGAACGGGAAAACGCTCACCTCTATACACTCCACGAGGACGGAGGACAGCATGGAACCCGAATTAAACATCCTACCAGCTCTTGTCTACCTGCTTATCTACCATGAGTACGAACTCCGGCGCAGAAGACAACGGTGAGTACTGCACCTACGACACAGGGGAGGGGGGAGGACGAAAGGTTACAGGCACACACATACGCCCCCCCTCCCAACTATCAACATACCAATGCAGAGCAACAACTGAGTGACACCCCCCAAACCCCCCTGAAAAATGCAAAGACATAATAACATTTTAAATTAAATTTATGTAAAATTAGGTTCATTGAAGTCATGGAAAATTATCGTTATGAAATATCAAAGCAAAAATCATGAACAGTGCGAAAGCTATGTACAAAGTCAATAAGTCCTGCTCAGTGTGTCAAATATCCACAGTCCGTGGGCCAATGTCTACCAAACACATGGGCAAAGCCCACACAGGAGACCTGAGTCCGTTGGAGAGAACACTGCTGGGGCATCAGATGACAAAACTACAGGCACCTCAGGGGGAAGGGAAGGGGGGGCACCTCAGCCACAGGGGTCCACGACGCCAGAACCACGAAGGGGCCACCATGCCCACTGTGCCATCCTGGGGAGTGCAAAACCACAGTCCACCAGGTGGATTACAGACTCCACTGGTCATGGAGGAGGCAGGGTGCCCAGAGTGCAGCATGAACACCAGCTCGACACAGAACCGGCACTGTCAATGGGCCAGCGGAGCTTGAGATGAAGGGCCCAGCGGAGCGGTGCTTGACAGGAAGGGCCCAGCGGAGCTGTGCTTGAGACGGCGGGGCCCAGCGGAGCGGTGCTTGAGACGGCGGGGCCCAGCGGAGCGGTGCTTGACAGGAAGGGCCCAGCGGAGTGGTGCTTGACAGGAAGGGCCCAGAGGAGTGGTGCTTGAGATGAAGGGCCCAGCGGAGCGGTGCTTGAGATGAAGGGCCCAGCGGAGCGGTGCTTGAGACGGCGCGGCCCTGTTCAGCGGTGCCTGTCTTCACGGCGGGGCCCTGTTCAGTGGTGCCTTTCTTCACGGCGGGGCCCTGTTCAGCGGTGCCTTTCTTCACGGCGGGGCCCTGTTCAGCGGTGCCTTTCTTCACGGCGGGGCCCTGTTCAGCGGTGCCTTTCTTCACGGCGGGGCCCTGTTCAGCGGTGCCTTTCTTCACGGCGGGGCCCTGTTCAGCGGTGCGTTTCTTCACAGCGGGGCCCTGTTCAGCGGTGCCTTTCTTCACGGCGGGGCCCTGTTCAGCGGTGCCTGTCTTCACGGCGGGGCCCTGTTCAGCGGTGCCTTTCTTCACGGCGGGGCCCTGTACAGCGGTGCCTTTCTTGTCTATCAAGGGAGCCAGACCTGGCCAGGACTCCCTGCTTATTCGCCCTCTGACCGTGCAGTTGCTGGTCCCTCCTGTGACGGAGTCCTGGGCCCGTGGGTGTCCTCTGTCACACCTGGGATGGGGCTTGTGGGGCCCTCCTGGTCCGCTCCCCTGCTGGCTGACTTCTCCGCCCTGCTGCCCTGGCCCTCCTTCGATGAGGCTCTCTGGCCCTTGTCTGCCCTTGATGTTGTGGCAGGTGACGGGCCACGACTTCGCTCCTTGGGGGCAGCCGTGTCAGCCTACTCACGGCGGGCCTTGTTTTTACGGGTTCTCTTTCCGGGGGGGGGGGCTGGCTGTTCCCTTGCTGCTGGCCGATGTATCTGTGCTGGGAAAGGGTGGACTCCAAAACCCGTGCACAATGGTCAGACTTGATGCAGGGCTGGTGGTGGCTGAGGTGCTCTTAGGACTCTTACCAGATGGAGGGGGTGGGTCAGTGACTGGAACGAGCTCAAGGTTGGAAAGGAACTGCACTTGGGAAGGACAGGGACGGGTAGGTGTAGTGGGTATGGGAGTGGAGGAAGAGGATGTGGTTGTAGGAGAGTCAAGTGTGCTGTCTTTGGGTGCAGGTGCTTGTGACGGAGGCTGTGGTGAGGTGGATGGCTGTTGGGTGGGTGGCTGCCTGCGTTTGTGTGTTTTGGAAGAGGGGGTGACAGACACACTGGGAGAGGACACAGGGGACGTGTAAATGGCAGTGGGGGTGGTGACTGCATGTGTGCGGACTGTACTGGAGGGTGTGGTGGTGATGGAAGTACTGGCTGATGGTGGTGTGCATGAAGGTGTGAGTGGAGACGTCACAGGGAGGGGGGAGGGAGACGAGGAGGAGGGGGACACAGAGGTGGTAGTGACTGTTGCCATGTCTGCATCTGGATGTTGCTTGGGTGAATGCTTGTGGGATCTGTGGTGCTTATGTCTGGATGAGCTGCCCTTGGGTGTTGAGGTGTGTGCAGGCTGGTCTGATGGTGTGGATGGGATAGGCTGAGGAACAGGAGACTGGGAGACGGTGGAGGCAGTTAGAAGAGGGAGGCTGGAAACAGGGACAATGGCTGCCGTCAGTGCTGAGGCCAGAGCATTGAACGATCGTTGATGGGCAGCCTGACCCGAATGAATGCCCTCCAGGTATGCATTGCTCCGATGCACCTCCCTCTCTACCCCCTGGATGGCATTCAAAAGGGTAGACTGCCCAACAATGATCGTCTGTAGGAGGTCAATGACCTCCTCACTGAGGGCAGCAGGGGTAACTGGGGCAGGGCCTGAGGTGCCTGGGGCGAAGGAGATGCCCGCCTTCATGGGCGAGCGGGCACGGAGCGAAGGCTGAGGGGCTGCTGGGAGGGCGGAGCTGGTGCGCTGGGTGGCGGCTGTACCTGTTGAGGCGGGGGGCACGGATGTTGCCGCCACCGCTAGGGAGCTCCCTTCCGAGGACGTGTCAGTGTCGCTGGTGTCACCACGGGTCCCCGTTGTGGAGCTCCCCTCGCCCTCCGTATCACTGGTGACCTCGGTGTCTGTAGCATGGCCCACCGGGGCCTTGTGAGTTGCAGCTCCCTCGTGCTCCGATGCCAATTCTCCTCCGCCTGATGATGCTAATGCTCACATGCACAAGAAGATAAAGAAAAAGGGTGGGGGGAGAAATAAAGACAGGTTGAGTGCATGCATTGTCAACACCGTTGTCAGAGAGGACAGACACAGGAGCCTCCAGCACTACGCCGCGCAATCGGGGTACACTACTCAGTACTTGTGACTAGGCCTACAGGTCTATGGACAACAAATGCACACATGGGTGATGCTGGACCATGGATTGCTGTACTTGGCACCCTACAGAGGTGGGGGGCGGGGGCACAGGGCCATGCCTAAAGGAGGGGACTACACTACAGAAAGCGCCCTGGCCTCATGTCACCCACAGCCCTCCTCCCCCACCCAGGCACCTCCACTGCGCGTAAAGACAGCAGAATGTGCTGGTACTCACCCCCTTGTGTCTGCTGTGATGTCCTCACGCGCCCATCCAAATCGGGGTAGGCCACCGCCAGGATCCGGGACATCAGGGGGGTCAAGGTACGACTGGCACCCCTCCTACGTTGGGAGGCCATCCCCAGCAGTGACTCGGCGGTCTTCCTGGTCCCGCGGCGGATGTCCTCCCACCTCTTTCGGCAGTGGGTGCCCCGTCTGTTGTGGACCCCCAGGTTCCGGACTTCCTTGGCGATGGCACGCCAAATGTCGACTTTGTGATGGGCGCTGACCTATTTGACATGTACAGGGTGGGAAAGGAAATTTCAACATTTTTCTGCCTGTTAGATGTGATTGCCCCCCCCCGAACCCTGCCATGTGGCACATGCTCTCATCTGTCGTGCCTTGCACTCCTCATTCGCTCCCCACCCCACCATCTTACATCCACCATACACAACCCAGGCATAGCCCATTTAACGTGCACCCAGTGTACTTACCTGTTGGTCTGGAGGACCGTAGAGTAGCGCATACTGGGGCAGGACCCCATCCACAACTTTCTCCAACTCTTCTGAAGTGAAGGCAGGGGCCCTTTCCCCAGTCGCAGCAGCCATTGTCTCTTCCAGACCGAGGTCACAGCAGCACTTGCAGTATAGGTCCTCTCCTGTGGATGATCATGTCTCGAGTGATTAAGCAGATAGAAAATGGCGGTCACGCCCGCGGTGGTGCGTACCGGCGCGGTGCGTACCGCGACCGCCGGCGCACATCGTCATTGGCTCCTGAGACCCATAGGGTGCAATGTTAACCAATGCGCCTTCGTGCTGCGGTCTTCGACCGCCTACCGCCACGGTGTGCCACGCCAGCACGTTGACCTCACATCCCACTGTCATACTTCTCAGGTCAGGCAGCCGGCATGACAAGGGCCCACATGGCTTAATTGCTTCTGCGTCACACAGGCCTAGGCCTTGCATTGCCACTCATACAAGCCTTTCAATGCATAGCGATTCGTGTACTGTGCAAGCTGGGTGAACGTACCTGTGGGTTGCTTGACTCTGTGCTCCATGTTGTCCTTCCTAGGCACCGTCCCCTGGGACTTGCGAGGAGAAGGATGAATCCTCCTGTGTACCGACCGCTGGTGGACCTGTCGACAATGGAAGAACGACATATTATACTTCGATACCGACTTGACCGAGCCACTATACATGAACTGTGTGCCCAGCTGGAGCCAGACCTGATGTCCCCCATCCGCCAACCCACAGGGATTCCCCCTCTGGTGCAGGTTCTGTCAGTACTCCATTTTTTAGCAAGTGGGTCTTTTCAGACAACAGTGGCCATGTCATCAGGGATGTCTCAGCCTATGTTTTCTAAGGTTTTGTCCAGAGTGTTGTCTGCCCTGATGAAATACATGCGGAGATACATTGTTTTCCCTGAGGAGGGTGATTTGGCCACTGTGAAGGGTGATTTCTATGCCCTTGGACATATCCCCAACATCATTGGTGCCATTGATGGGACCCATGTGGCTTTAGTACCCCCAAAAGACAATGAGCAGTTGTACAGAAATAGAAAAAATTACCATTCGATGAATGTCCAGGTGGTCTGTTTGGCTGACCAGTACATCTCCCATGTAACTGCCAAGTTCCCTGGGTCAGTGCATGATGCGTATGTCATGCGAAATAGCAGCATCCCTTATGTGATGGAACAGCTACAGAGACACCGTGTGTGGCTAATAGGTGACTCTGGTTACCCCAACCTGCCTTGGCTATTGACCCCAGTGAGGAATCCCCGGACCAGGGCAGAGGAACGGTACAATGAGGCACATGGGCGAACTAGGAGGATTATAGAACGGACCTTCGGGGTCCTGAAGGCCAGGTTTAGGTGTCTGCATATGACAGGTGGATCCCTAATGTACTCACCAAAGAAGGTGTGTCATATCATCGTGGCCTGCTGTATGCTTCACAATCTTGCATTGCGACGCCAGGTGCCTTTCCTGCAGGAGGATGGTCCAGATGGTGGTGTTGTAGCAGCTGTGGAGAGTGAAGAGGAGGAAGACGACGGGGACGACACGGACAACAGGGACACAGTTATACAACAGTATTTTCAGTAGCAGACAGGTAAGAATCACCCACGCCATTTTACATTTACTTCTGGCCTCCTGCATCTCTACTTTCTGTGTTTCCCCCCAGTTCCTTTTAACTGATTTTTGACTTTCCCTTCCCTTTTCAGAGCTGTATGACCCACAGCGTGACTTCTGCTTTGTTTGCCCATGGACTAATGCTTATTGACATTGGTATGTTGTCATCACAATGTAACTGAACATTATTGCACCGTTATGTGTAATACATTTGTAAAGAATACAAGCAGACTCCTGAAATTTGAAGTGCAATTGGTGATTTATTTTAAGTGCTGCATATAGGTCCATGATAGTAAAACGGTGATGGGTGGGGGTGGAGTAATGTCCATGGCAGAGTCCAGTTCTCAGTAGCACAGGTGCATTGTCCATATGCCTGTGGAAGGATGGAGCAGGGGCTGTTTGAGGTTTGACAGGGTGACACTGTGGGACAGTGGGATGACATCAGGGGGTATCTTATGCTGGCGGGGGTCTTGGCATCCTACTCTGTCTTCTTGTGTGATCTCAGGTTCCGCTTGCGGGGTGGTTGATCTTCAGCAGGAGGTGGGGTTCTGGTGGCCTGTCGTTGTGTGGGGGCCTCCTGTCCACTAGCGCCGGCGGAGGTGGTAGGCTGTTCGTGGTCCGGGCTAGTGACAGAGGCCCTTTGGGGTGCCACATGGTCCCGCAATGTGGTGACTATCTGGTTGAGGGCCAGGACGATGGTCCCCATTGCGGAACCTCTGTTCCTGAGTTCGTCTCTGAACCTCATGTACCGTTCCTCCTGCTGTGCCTGGATCTCCTGGAACCTGGCCAGTACCGTCGCCATCGTCTCCTGGGAGTGGTGGTATGCTCCCATGATGGTGGTGAGGGCCTCTTGGAGAGTGGGTTCCCTGGGCCGGTCCACCCCCTCTCGCACTGCAGCCCTCCCAGTTCCCCTGTTTCCCTGGGCCTCTGTCCCCTGGACGGTGTGCCCACTACCACTGCCCCCAGGTCCCTGTTGTTGTTGGGGTGGTGGGTCAGCCTGGGTGCCCTGTAGTGGCGGACACACCGCTGATTGACGCGTCCTGGAGACAGAGGCATGGGCCCGCTGGGTGGGAGCTGTGCTGGTATTCCCAGAGGGGGTTGGGTCTGCTGTGGCCTGTGTCTGTGTGTGGGGAACCGACTGTCCAGAGGTCCCCGATGGTCCGGGCTGGTCATCAGGTTCTAGGTCGACAGAGCTGCTGTCATCACTGGGGGCCTGTTCTGGGGGCGGGATGGACAAATCTGGACCCTCCTGGCCGGTGTGTTGGCGTTCGGGCCCTGCAGGGGTAAAAGAGTATGGTTATTGCTTCTGTGTGTGCCATGGCGTGCGATTTGTGGGTGCCCTTGTCCCCCAGTGCTGGCATTCCCTTGTGGGAGGAGTTGTGAGGGTGGTTTGTGGGGGGGGATGGGTATGTGCAGTGGTCATGCTTAGGTGATGGGTGTCCATGGTTTGTGTTGGCATTCAGGGATTGGTGTTGTGTTGGGTGGGTTGTGCTGGTGAGACATTGTCAGGGAGGATGTGTGCGGGGGGGTTGGGGGTGAGGGTGGGGGTGTGGGTTGGCATGCTGGTGGTTGTGGGGGGTAAGGTAGTTGAGATTAGACTTACCAGAGTCCATTCCTCCGCCTACTCCAGCGAGGCCCTCAGGATGCAGGATGTTCAAGACCTCTTGCTCCCATGCTGTGAATTCGGGTGGAGTGGGTGGGGGTCCGCCGCCAGTCTTCTGCACAGCGATGTTGTGTCTTGACACCATCGACCGCACCTTCCCCCGTAGGTCGTTCCAGCGTTTTCGGATGTCTTCCCGGTTTCTAGGATGCTGTCCCACAGCATTGACCCTGTCGATGATCCTTTGCCATAGCTCCGCCTTCCTGGCTATTGTGGTGTGCTGCACCTGTGTGCCGAATAGCTGGGGCTCTACCCTAATTATTTCCTCCACCATGACCCTGAGTTCTTGGTCCGAGAACCTGGGGTGTCTTTGGGGTGCCATGGGGTGGTGTGGGGTGGTGTTTGTGGTGATGAGTGTGGTGTGTGTGGTGGTGTGTGGTGTTTTGTGCGTGGATGCAGTGTGGGTGATGATGTTGTGTTCCTGTGTGTGTTGGGGTTTTCGATAGCTGTGCTCTCTCTCTCTCTCTCGCCTTCTCTCCGAATTTCTAGTAGTGGGGGTTTGTGGGTGATGTGGGTGTGTTTTTTATAGTTGATTGGATGTGTGGGAGTGGTGTTTGTATGTGTATCAGGTGTGTGTATTTCAAATTGTCCAATGTGGCTGTGTTTTGGAGCTGGGTGTGTATTTTGACCGCGGCGGTGTGTACCGCCAATGGAATACCGCGGTTGAAAGACCGCCGCGTGGATTGGTGGGTCGTAATGGCATGGGCGTGTTTGTGTTGGCGTGACGGTGGAGGTTTGGTCATCTCCAGTTTATCGCTGACCGCTGATGAGGCGGCCTTCCGTGGATGTCGGGTTTTTGTCGGCTTGGCATTTGTGGGTCAGAATGACAGTGGCGGTTTACCGCGGCGGTAGAATGGCGGTCTTCTGACCGGCGGTAAGAGCATTTTACCGCCGAGGTCAGAATGACCCTCTTAATGTTTGGATAACACAATGGTGGTCATTACAACTCTGGCGGACGGTGTTAAAGCGGCGGTAAGACCGCCAACAGGCCGGTGGTAAAAAAATTGGAATTACGACCGTGGCGGAAACCGCCAACAAAGACAGCCACTTTAACACTCCGACCGGTCACCGCCAACAGACAGGCGGAAGACAAAGTACTGCCCACAGTATCACAATCTACCAATTCACCACCTTTTCCGGGGCGGATTCAC
The DNA here is from genome assembly GCF_031143425.1 of Pleurodeles waltl. NCBI lineage: Eukaryota > Metazoa > Chordata > Amphibia > Caudata > Salamandridae > Pleurodeles > Pleurodeles waltl. The sequence continues at coordinate 333,803,943 of NC_090444.1, read as the reverse complement.
TGTGGACAAAAACACGGCGGACACAGGAAAGGGAAAACACGCACCTCTACACACCCCACGAGGAACCAGGACGCCATGGAACCCAAGTTGCAGATCCTGCCAGCCCTCATCTTCTTGCTCCTCTACCTGGAGCACGAAAGCCGGCGGCGAAGACAACAGTGAGTACTGCACCTATGTCACAGGGGAGGGGGAGGGAAATAAACAGGGACACACACACGCCACACCCCCACCCCCACCCTCACCCACTACAACACACACACTAATACATATTTATACATTATAGTTACACCCCCCAACCCCACCGGATGAATGCAAAGACAAAAGGAAATGAGTGTAACCATTGTAATATATTAAAATCAAGTACGCAGAAATATATATATACACCGTAAACAAAATATATACCAAGCTTAGTAGTCCAGGTAGTGCTCCAATGAAGTCCGTGGAACACTGGGCCCACACGTTATGGGCGAGGCCCACACAAGATCCCCGACCATGATGGAGAGAACACTGTAGGGGCATCAGAGAGCAAGAAAACAGGCACCTCAGGTGGAGGGAAAGGGGAGGGGAACCTCAGCCAGTTGAGTGCACAACACCAAATCCATGAGAGGGCCACATGCCCACTGTTCAATCCTGGGGAGTGCAAAGCCACCGTCTCTCAAGTCTATACAGTGGGTGGGTTGCCCATTGTTCCATCCTGGGGAGTGCAAAGTCACAGTCTCTCAAGTCTATACAGTGGGTGGTTTGCCCACTGTTCAATCCTGGGGAGTGCAAAGTCACAGTCTCTCAAGTCTATACAGTGGGTGGGTTGCCCACTGTTCCATCCTGGGGAGTGCAAAGCCACAGTCTCTCAAGTCTATACAGTGCGTGGTTTGCCCACTGTTTAATCCTGGGGAGTGCAAAGCCACTGTCTCTCAAGTCTATACAGTGGGTGGGTTGCCTACTGTTCAATCCTGGGGAGTGCAAAGCCACAGTCTCTCAAGTGGATGACAGTCTCCACTGGTTCTGGAGGGGGCATGGTGCAAAGAGTGCTTCATCCTGCTGAGGACAGAGGTAGTGGATGACAGTCTCCACTGGTTCTGGAGGGGGCATGGTGCCCAGAGTGCTTCATCCTGCTAAGGACAGAGGTAGTGGATGACAATCTCCACTGGTTCTGGAGGGGGCATGGTACCCAAAGTGCTTCATCCTGCTAAGGATAGAGGTAGTGGATGACAGTCTCCACTGGTTCTGGAGGGGGCTCTGTGCCCAGAGTGCTTCATCCTGCTTATGACGGACTAAGTGGCGTCAGTGCCGTTGGTGCTAATGGGCCAGGGGTGCTTGTGGCGGTGGTGCCCTGTTCAGTGGTGCTTGAGGCGGCGGTGCCCTGTTCAGCGGCGCTTGAGGCGGCGGGCTCCTTTGCAGTGACTCAGCTGCTGGAGCGGGGCTTGTGCTGGCGGTCCTCTATGTCCCAACGGGGCTTGTGCTGGTGGTCCTCTATGTCCCAGCGGGGCGTGTGCTGGCGGTCCTCTCTAGCCCAGCAGGGCTTGTGCTGGCGGTCCTCTCTAGCCCAGCGGGGCTTGTGCTGGCGGTCCTTTCTGTCCCAGCGGGGCTTGTGCTGGCGGTCCTCTCTGTCCCAGCGGGGCTTGTGCTGGCGGTCCTCTCTGTTGCAGCGGGGCTTGTGCTGGCGGTCCTCTCTAGCCCAGTGGGGCTTGTGCTGGCGGTCCTCTCTGTCCCAGCGGGGCTTGTGCTGACGGTCCTCTCTAGCCCAGCGGGGCTTTTGCTGGAGGTCCTCTGTAGCCCAGCGGGGCTTGTGCTGGCGGTCCTCTCTGTCCCAGCAGGACTTGTGCTGGCGGTACCCTCTGTCCCAGCGGGGCTTGTGCTGGCGGTTGTGTATCTTGGGAGGTGGCGTCACCGACACACTGGGAGAGGACGCAGGGGACGTGTGAATGGTAGTGGGGGTGGTGACTGCACGTGTGCGGGGTGTGGTGGTGTGTGTGCTGGTGAGGGCAGTAGTGGTTGTAGATGTAGTGCATGCAGGTGTGAGTGGAGACGAGACTGGGAGGGAGGAGGGAGACGAGAAGGAGGGGGACACATTGGAGGCAGTGGATGTTGGTGTGTCTGCATGTGTGTGATGCTTGCGTGAGTGCCTGTGGGATGTGTGGTGCATTATGTTTGCCTGAGCTTCCCTTGTGTGTTGACGTGTGTGCATGCTGTTCTGATGGTGTGCTTTGAATAGGCTGGGGTACAGGGGATTGGGTCTGAGTGGAGGAAGTTGGAGGGGGGAGGCCAGAGACAGGGACAATGGCTGCCATCAGTGCTGAAGCCAGAGCCTGAAAAGCTTGCTGAATGGCCGCCTGAGCAGAATTAATGCCCTCCAGGAATGCATTGGTTTGTTGCAACTGCCTTTTGACACCCTGGATGGCATTCCGAATGGTAGACTGCCCAACAGTGAGGGACCTGAGGAGGTCAATGGCCTCCTCACTGAGGACAGCAGGAGTGACTAGGGCAGGGCATGAGGTGCCTGGGGCGAAGGTGATGCCCACCCTCCTGGGTGAGCAGGCACGGGGCAAAGGCTGAGGGGCTGCTGGGAAGGCTGCCACCACAAGGGAGCTCCCATCAGAGGACGAGTCCGTGTCGCTGGTGTCAGCTCCTGTCCCCGCCGTGGAGCTCCCCTCGCCCTCCGTCCCACTGGTGAACTCCGAGTCCGTTGTCTCGCCCTCCAGGGCCATGTGGGATGCAGCTCCCTCATGCTCCGGTGCCACTGCTCCTCCGCCTGATGACGCTAATGCACACAAGAACAGGGAGACCACAAAAAGGGGGGACGACGACAGAAGAAAGACATGTTTGGTGCATGCATTACCGCTACCGTTGGCAGACAAGACAGACACAGAAGCCCCCTGCACTACGCCGCGCTTTTGGGCTCCACTGTTCAATCCCTGGGAAATGGCCTACAAGGCTATGGACGACATCTGAACACATGGATGACACAGGGGCATGACTGGGTGTACTTGGCACTCTACAGAGGTGGGGTCGGGTGCCACATTACCTGCCTTACGGAGGGACCTTTCCTACTAAACTCGCCCTAGCCTAGGGAAACCCACTCCCCACCTCCCCCACCCAGACACCTCAAATGCGTGCAAAATCAGAAGGATGAGAGTGTACTCACCCCCTTGTGGCTGCTGTGATGCCCTCAAGCGCCCATCCAACTCCAGGTGCGCCACCGCCAGGATCCTGAACATCAGGGGGGTCATGGTGCGACGGGCACCCCTCCCACGTTGGGAGGCCATCCCCAGCTGAGCCTCCACCCTCTTCTTGCTCCAGCGGCGAATGTCCTCCCATCTTTTCCGGCAGTGGGTGCTCCGTCTGTGGTAGACCCCCAGGGTCCGGACGTCCTTGGCGATGGCACGCCATATATCTTTTTTCTGATGGGCGCTGACCTACATGATTTGTGCAGGGGGAAGAGAAACTTATTACCAACTGCACCATCACAGTCATTGGCCCCCATCCCTACCCTTGCCATGTGGCACATGCACTCACCGTCGTTTCATGCATGCCGCAATCTCCCCTCCATCTTAAATCCACCCCACTCCACACAGGCATAGCCCATACAGCATGCTCCCAGTGTACTTACCTGTTTGTCTGGAGGACCGTAGAGTAGCTTGTACTGGGGGAGGACCCCGTCCATGAGTTTCTCCAACTCCTCCGATGTGAAGGCAGGGGCCCTTTCCCCAGACACTTGAGCCATTGTCTCTTCCAGACCGAGGTCACAGCAGCACTTGCAGTGTAGGTCCCCTCCTGTCGAAGATCAGGTATCGAGTGATTGAACAGATAGAAAATGGCGGTCACGTCCGCGGCGATGCGTACCGTCACCGCCGGCGTACACCGTCATTGGCTCCTGGGACCCACAGGGTCCAATATTAAACAATACAGCATTGCGCTGTGGTCTTCGACCGCCTACCGCGACGGTGTTGATCGCCAGCACAGTTACCTCACATCCCATTGTCCCACTTTACAGGTCAGGCAGCCGCCATTTCAGGGGCCCACATGGCTTCATTTTTTAACTGCGTCACACATACCTAGGCCTAGACTCAACACACATTCAGGCCACTTTTTGGATTAGGATTCGTGTTCTGTGTAAGCTGTGGGTACGTACCTCTGAGTTGGTTGACTCTGTGCTCGCTTTTGTCCTTCATAGGCACAGTCCGCTGGGACATGTGAGGAGATGGCGGCATCCTCCGGTGTACAGACCGCTGGTGGACCTGTCGACAATGGAGGAAAGACATGTGATCATCACATACAGGCTTGACCGTGCCACAATCCAGGAACTGTGTACCCAGCTGGAGCCAGACCAGGTGCTGTCAGTGCTCCATTTCCTTGCAAGTGGGCCATTTCAAACAACAGTGGCCATAGCATCAGGGATGTCCCAGCCTATGTATTCCAACGTGTTGTCCAGAGTGTTGTCTGCCCTGCTGAAACGCATGTGGAGCTACATCATTTTCCCTCAGGTGGAGGATTTGCCTACAGTGAAAGGTGATTCTATGCCCTGGGACATATCCCCAACATCATAGGTGCCATTGATGGGACACATGTGGCTTTGACACCCCCCCCTCAGGAGTGAACAGGTGTACAGAAACCAGAAGAGTTATCATTCCATGAATGTGCAGATAGTGTGTTTGGCAGACCAGTACATCTCCCATGTGAATGCCAAGTTCCTTGGCTCAGTGCATGACGCCTACATCCTGCAGAATAGCAGCATCCCTTTTATGATGGGTCAACTCCAGAGGCACCGTGTGTGGCTATTAGGTGAGCACCTGGAGACAAGACAGTGGGAATGGTTTTCTGTGTCTGGGGTTATCCCTACAGGTCAGTGTGTGTCTAACGGTTGTCCCTCACCATTTGCAGGTGACTATGGTTACCCCAACCTGTCATGGCTACTGACCCCAGTGAGGAATCCCTTGACAAGGGCAGAGGAACGCTACAATGAGGACCATGGGCGAACATGGCGGATAATAGAGCAGACCTTCGGCCTCCTGAAGGCCAGGTTCAGGTGCCTCCATATGATAGTGGATCCCTATTCTACTCACCAAAGAAGGTGTGCCAGATCATCGTGGCCTACTGTATGCTTTACAACTTAGCTTTGCGACGACAGGTGCCTTTTCTGCAGGAGGATGGTCCAGATGGCGGTGTTGTTGCAGCTGTGGAGCCTGTGGACAGTGAAGACGAGGAAGCTGAAGAAGAGGACATGTACAACAGGAACTCGGTGATCCTGCAATATTTCCAGTGAGACACAGGTAAGAATACAAACCTGCCTACTACATGTACTTTAACACTACTACCGCTCTACTGTCTGTCGTTTTCACCCAGTGTATGGTCACTGAGTTGTCACTTTCCCTTACGATTTCACAGATGTGGGTCCCACTGTGTGACATCTGCTTTGATTCCTCATGGACTATAGCTGTGTGACATAGGTATGTTGACATTACAATTGAAAGAGCTTTTTGCCACAGTAATTGCTAACACACTATTCCGAAATCACAGACTGACTCCAGATTGTTTTGTACTTCAAGGGTGTTTATTTAAGTGGTCAATATTGGAAGGGGGTTGCAAAATGGTGAGGGGTGATGGTGGAGGAATGGTAATGACAGAGTCCAGTCTATTAGTCTCACAGGTGCATTGCCCAAATGGGCATAGGAAGTGGAGCTGGGGCAGTTTAAGGATGGACAGGGTGAGAAAGTGGGACAGAAGGATGACATTCAGGGTGGTCTCATTTCTTGGCAGGGGTCTTGGCATCGTTCTCTGTCTTTGTCCTGGATCTCAGGGACCGTTTGCGGGGTGGTTCTCCCTCTGCAGGGGGTGGGGTGCTGGTGGGTTGGTCCTGTGGCAGTGCCCCCTGTCCACTAGCGCCGGCGGAGGTGGTGGGCAGTTCATCGTCCATGCTAGTGTCAGAGGCCCCTTGTTGTGCCACAGTGTCCCTCCTGGTGTTGAGTACTTCCTTCAGCACCCCTACGATGGTGCCCAGGGTGGAACTGATGGCTCTGAGTTCCTCCCTGCAGCCCCAATACTGTTCCTCCTGTAGGCGCTGGGTCTCCTGAAACTTGGCCAGTACCGTTGCCATCGTCTCCTGGGAGTGGTGGTAGGCTCCCATGATGGAGGAGAGGGCCTCGTGGAGAGTGGGTTCCCTGGGCCTGTCCTCCCCCTGTCGCACAGCAGCCCTCCCAGTTCCCCTGTGTTCCTGGGCCTCTGTCCCCTGGACCGTGTGCCCACTGCCACTGCCCCCACGTCCCTGTTGTTGTTGGGGTGGTGGGTTAGCCTGGGTTCCCTGTAGAGGTGGATACACTGCTGATTGACGTATCCTGGGGACAGAGGTATAGGCCCGCTGGGTGGGTGCTGTGCTGGTGTTTCCAGAGGGGGGAAGCTCTATAGTGGCCGGTGACTGTGTGATGGGAACCGACTGTCCCGAGGTCCCCGATGGGCCGGGCTGGTCATCTAGATCCAATTGCACTGAGCTGCTGTCATCACTGTGGGCCTCTTCTGTTGGTGGTGTGGACATGTGTGGACTCTCCTGTCCGGTGACGTTGGGTAGGGGTCCTGCAGGGGTATAAAAGGATGTTTATTACATCTGTGTGTGCCATGGTGTGCAATGGGTAGGTGAACGTGTACCTCAGTGCTTGCATTCCTGTGTGGGTCCTTGTGTGATGATGGTTTAGGGGGTTGTATGGGTATGTGCAGTGTGCATGCTTTGGTGATGGGTGTCCATGCTTTGGTGTTGCATGCAGGGCTTGGTGTTGGGATGTGTGGTTTGTGATGTTGGGACATTTGTGAGGAGTTGGAGTGATGGGGTGAGGGTGGGGGTATGTGATGGCATGCAGGTAGGGTGGGGGATGTAATAGTTAAGATTTGACTTACCAGAGTCCATTCCGCCATCTACTCCTGCGAGGCCCTCAGGATGCAGAATCGCCAAGACCTGCTCCTCCCATGTTGCTAGTTGTGGGGGCAGAGGTGGGGGTTGTCGTAGGGGTTTGTGGGTGATGTGGGTGTGTGTTTTATATAGTATTGGGTGTGTGGGAGTGGTGTGTGTATGTGTATCAGGTGTGTGTATTTTGAATTGTCCAATGTGGCTGTGTTTTGTAAAAGTGTGTGTATTTTGAGCGCGGCGGTGTGTACAGCCAATGGAATACCGCGGTTGAAAGACCGCCACGTGGATTCGTGTGTCGTGATAGTGTGGGCGTATTTCTGTTGGCGTGACGGTGGAGGTTTTGTTTTCGCCAGTTTATTACTGACCTTTGGTGTGGCGGACTTGTGTGGGTGTCTGAATTTTGGCGGCTTCCGTGCTGTGGGTCATAATAGCTGTGGTGGATTTCTGCAGCCGCGACGGTGTGTTGGCGGTCTTCTGCGCGGCGGTAAGCGGCTTTTACCGCCAATGTTGAAATGAGGGCCAATGTCTTTTTGCAGCCTTGTATTAACAGATAAGCGAAGGATTAAGCTCTCCGCCAACTCCTGCACATCTGTTTTTTCATCCAACCTGCATAAGTTTCAGACATCTTCTTTAGCTGTTTCTGCAGCATATGCACCAATGGGATAGCTTGGCCCATGGTATAGTCCTCCTTGATGACTTCCTGTGTGAAAATGTCACAAGAAAGCAGCATCTCTGTCAGGCATTTGACCAGGTCCGATTGGTCCATCTCAATGATCATGCCTTTCACAGTTGCATCCCATCTTTGCATAACATATTAATTGATCGGTCTGTACTGCTCAAACAGATGTTGCAACATATAATAAAGCCCAGGCGACTTTGAAAAAAAATAAAAAATACTTACCTGAGATGGGCCCCCCATCCTTAGGTGTCCTCCAGGTGTGGGTGCAGGTGGGTGGGGGTGTCCCTGGGGGCAGGGAAGGGCACCTGTGGGCTCTTTCCATGGTCTCTGACCATGAAAAAGGCCCACAGGTCTCCCTGATGTCTGCCCTGACCCAGGCGTTAAATAATGGTGCTAAGGAGGCTTAGCGCCATTATTTAAGGCCCTCCTCCTCCCATGCGTGATAAACAAGGCGCTATGTCCTTTGAGTCAATTTTTGCCCGGGAACACCTACCTTGCATCTTATTGACGCAAGGTAGTTTTCTGCAGGCAAAAAATTACTTTAACTCCAATACTTTGGTTCTAGAGATGTCTAGCGTCAAAATATAAAAATGGAGTTAAGTTTGTGCCAGATTTGCATAAAAATCAATGATGCAAATTTGGCATAAACAGAGTACAAATGTGCCCCTAAGTTGCTGACTCGGGTCAGTTTATGAGAAAGTCATGTATAATGATGTTTATGCAGTGCTGCAGACACAGGTCCCTGAAAAAGCCACCATCTGACATGGCCTTAACAATATTACTGCAATTGCCTGTGGCATGTAATCCAATGCTAAGCCCTCTGGGGAGCAACTATTCAAAGACTTTGCTGTTAAAGTTAAAGTCATCCAAGATGTTTGCAGCTGCATGGGATTTCTCCATGGCAAACATAGCTACTGTTTCATGCTTCCGAGCACCATTAACATTTTCAGCAGTGTCAACACCTGCAGATATAATTTCTCTAACCTCCACAAAAGAGATCCAGTGTGTAGTGATGCACATGTAATCAGTGGCTTGGCAACTGGTCCACATGCCTGTCGTCAGGTGGATTGTGTGGACAACACTCTCCTGCAAATCTTGTCTAACCAATTCTAGCACTTCGTGATGTAGCTGGAAATAGGTCTGGCTGGGAACCTCCCATTTTGGGCAGATGGCTGTCAAAAATTCTAGAAAATCAACTCCTTCCACAAAAGAAAAAAGCAGGAGGTAACATTTAGTACTGGCCCCCCTGCCTAAACATGGCAGTAATAGTAGCCTGTTTTTTTTTCTTTACTGGTATTACTGGTATTACTGATGCAGGCGACTACAAAGCAGAAGGTAGTTGTAGGCTCAATGTGCGTCTCAGGAGGGGCAGCCACTAAATGTTCTTGCCTTGGTGTTTCGACCTGACTCTGAGTCTTCCTGTGCCATTGTGATGTTGCTGATGTGGGTGATGATACTACTGCACTGCTGAAGACTGGGCTGATTTGGTAACAAAAATGGCATGCTCTTCTTCATCTTCCACCATGATCGGATCAGATTCCCTGCTTTCAACACCTTCACCAACACCATTTGCAGGATTTTGGCCACCAAGATTCAACTCCTTGTGGATTGCGTGATGTTTTCTCAAATACGTTGTTTGGCTTTGGGTTCAATTGTTTGTACCAAGCTTACCCAAGCTAGCACGTTCTCAGCAAATTGAGCATATGGCAATGTTTGGCTCCTTTTAACTAACTGTAAAGAAGTCCTAAACTGGGGAGGTCAACTTTCTAACACTGGGGCCACTGCCAATGTCTGGAGAAGTGGCAGTAGGTGGATGTTGATTGATGATGTTTGCCTCTCTGTAGTGTCTACCTCTACTGAGGTGGCTGTGGATATGGGTTGCAGCCAGGACCTTGTAAATATGGATGTTGGTGGAGGTGGTGGTATCTGTGCCACATCCCTCGGAGCAGGTTGAGAAGATGGTGTAATGTCAGTATCCATCAGGGCTCAGCTAACATCCATGATGATTGGCTGGTCGTCAGACTTGTCATCCTTCTCTTCTTCATCCATAACTCTAAGGCTTTCAGGAACTTTGCTTTTCACTTCTTGCCTCAACTAGCGTGTCTCAGACTGAGGTGGCATCCAAGTAAAGTCCTGATTATCAGAAGGGGGTCTTGAAGAAGAAGATGGCGAAGATCTGGAAGACAGTGAATCTTGTGAAGGAGGGGCTTCTTTGGCTTCCTCAGCATGAAGCTCAACATCCTGATGTGCTTCTACTTCGGGAGGAGCTGCTATTGCTGACTGTGGCTGTTTTTGTCCACTTGCCTTAGTTTCCGGCAACTATTGGGTACTACTTTGAGAAAGAGATAAGGCCAATTCAACGTCACTGCTTGTCTGTGTTCCTGTGATTAGAGATGCTGCTTCTGTGCCAGATATGGACTTGGGTCTAGTTTAGAGTGGGGCCACTGATGCAGGAGTGCTGCTCCCAGCTTTCTCTCCGGAGGCTGATGTGGCAGACATATGTTTTTTACCCGAACAATGTTTGGGGTGACATATCAGTGGTGGGAAGCTCTTTCTTATCACTGGCTGCTTTCTTCGTAGCACCTTTCTCTGGGGCCATCTTGAAGCTGTCAGTTGGAAGTAGCAGTTAGCTTCACAAGCTGAAGAGGTGTCTGTGTGGTTGTGAGTGTGGTCACGCATCACGTCGTGCACAGGCCTTCTTTCTGGCAGTAATGTGGGTGATATCTCTTTCCCTTCATGCACCAAAAAGCAAACATGCAAGAAGGATCTCAGTGAAACTTAGCATTGTTGCAGTTGCATTAGTAGTAGAAACAATATCATTTGATGGTTACTTCACTTATAAATAATTATGAAATAATATAGTGCATCCATTCGCAAAACCACACTAAAATTATATTTCATTATCATGTATACTCATGAAGGATAAGAAAGAGCAACAACTACAACATACAAAATGTAACTGTCAGCTTTCTGTGCATCAAGTTGGCATGTGGCACTCAGGGAGGTGCTGGTGACAAATGGAATAATCCTTGAATAATGTAATGCAGTGCAACTGTACACCTATAGCACACATGGTGCTAAAGGGGAAAAGTTAAAAAAAATGTAATTTGTTTACAAAAATTGTAAAACAAAGTAAAAAATAAAACAAATATTATGAAATATTAGTATTATTATCAAATTGAATAAAATAACGTTTGTGACACAAATTATTAAGAGAAGAATAACAGTTAAAAAAATAGAATTCAATTTGTGATGTACTAGGGCAAGGGGACTACCATGAAAAAACTGAGGCATTTGGGAGCCAAGAGGTGGTGTAGTTGAAGAATGCAAATAAGTATATAATAAAATCAAATCACTGCTCATACAGTACATTTAATAATAAGCATTGATCTACTAGTCCTCAAGCATAACACACAAAACAGTCAAAAGCCACATGGTCAAACAGCACCCAGCAAGGAGGCATGGCCACCATAACAAAGAAGAACACATGCAGGCTTAAAAGCACACTGGCTGCCTACACAAAATGTCTGCCAGCCACATTGTCAAACAACAACCAGCAAAGATGCATGGCCACCAAAACAAAAGAAGAACACATTAAGGCCTAAAAGCACACTGACTGCCTACACAAAGTACACACCAGCCACATGGTCAAACAGCAACAACCAGCAAGAAGTCACGCCCACAAAAACAACACATGCAGGCCTAAAAGCACACTAGCTGCCTACACAAAATGTCCGCCAGGCACATGGTCAAACAGCAACAACCAGCAAGGAGGCATGGCCACCATAACAAAAAAAGAGCACATGCATGCCTAAAAGCACACGGGCTACCTACACAAAATGGCCGCCAGCCACATGGTCAATCAACAACCAACAAGGAGGCATGGCCACCACAACAAAGAAGAACACATTCAGGCCTACTAGCTGCCTACACAAAATGGTCACTAGCCACATGGTCAAACAACGAGCAGGATGAATGAAAAACAAAGAACACATATAGGTATAGGACTATAATTGACTAAACAAAATGGGCCCTTAGCCACATGGCATGGGGAACAAAGACAAAAGGGGGCCTATGAGAAACACTCTCATGCACTGGCGATACAAAGAAGGCATTTGTATAAGCGAAAAATACAGCATTAAATCAGTAATCCCAAAAATGAAAATCAAAGGGGCTAAAATGTTTACAGCAACAACACACAACAAACAAAGGACTCAAATATATAATATTACTCCACCATATACTGTTTGCAGAAACAATTGTGAAATACCGCCAAATAACAATTTGTAATATTTAATCCAATGCCATCCATGGTGTTTCAGTTCAACAGACACCACAAACTGTTGTTTCATCATGCACCCATGACTAGTACTGGGCCTACAGATGGAAAGCCTATTCCATTACCAGACTAGGGCACGTAACATTAACATAGTGAGTTAAGTGAATATTCACATTTAGAAAACAAAACATGTAAAAAAATTAGAGAACTGTAGAACATTTTCCCTTTTAAAAAAAAAAAACTTCAACTAGGACCCAAATGCAGGCCATCCACCACAATAAATTAAAAAATGTGTATAAAAGTACATATAAATCGTGGTGCATGCCCTCTATCGAGCAAACAAGTTGTACAACACCCTTTGTACAAGTGTTTTTGAACTTACTTGTGAAATCTCAAATACAACAAAGTCTTTAAATACAACGATACATCCAGGAGACAAAAAAGTGATCCTTCCGGCTCGAAAACCAAGAGAGAAGTGACCAGGAGGTGGACAAAGCACTAGAAGAAGCCTGCTGGGTAGGAACAGAAAGTTGGAGTCTCTGGGGCACTTCCTGTTGTTGAAAAAAAATGTAAATAGTGCTCCACGCACAAAAAAATCAACGTGAACAGTCCATTAGAGAAAATGTTTAACTCAAACTCAGCCGCGGTTCATAGAGCTCACTGAAGCTCGCCTATGTCACAAAAGAGAGGCCAGAAGTCGCTGGAGCGAAGCTAAATCTCATTTGTGCTCACAAGTGACCGCAAGTCTCTCGCTTCCCGTGCTCGCGAAATGACATCAAGCATGTACCAACGGGGGAAAAATTCTGCTTCATTGTGAAGTTTATCAGTAACTTTGCATTCTCCGCAGAATGCAAAGTTGCCGAATTCAGCAAACTCCACCAGAGGACCGCAGTTTTTCACTCATGCCTAATTTGGGTCTAAAATGCATATATGGGTTAGCTGTCTCAGGACTTAAGGAAGTCTCCTACTTGCCAAATTCCCTGAACTGTCATTGCTTTGGGCATTCCTCTGTAAAGGAACAGTAGGAACAGCCAATGTGTAGGTATTATTTTATGTCATACAAGGGCCATATAAGGGAACTATAGGACCTATTGTCACATGATCAGTCAGTGCATCTGGGGCATTCAGGTTAATCAGATTTTGTGGAATTGTCATCCCTAAACTCTGTCCCATCTGATTAGAATTTTACTCCACCGGTGTGATAGGTATGTCAAAAGTGTAATTTCTCGGTGTTTCAATTTTCTTTTCTGTCTGGCCAGTGTCTGGTGGTGGACGATTCATCAATAGTTGACTTATTAAATCATCGTCTGAATCACTCTCATAAACCTCATCTCTAGCCTCAGTGTCTGTTGTCTCATTTCTTTTTCTTTCCCTTTGATTTAGTCCGTATTTATACTTTTTGACGCAAAACCTTGAAAATGCAGTTTTGCGTCAAAAAGTTTATCGCTGGCTTGCGTTATTCCAGAGTGCCAGCCGAGCACAAAATTTATGGAATCCCGCAAGCCGGCGCTAAGGGTGGGCTAGTGTCTGGTAAAATGATGTTAGACGGGTGGGGATGACAGTACGGGGGAAGGTGTTAACTAGCCTAGCGTCATTTTCTGACGCAAAACCAGCCACACCATATGACTCCATATGACTCCAGTCTTATAAAAGACAGGTGTCATGCCCACCACCCCAATGGCCAGCACATGGGACTAATGTCCCTTGGGCATGGCCATTGCACCCAGTGCCCTGTAAGCAGGCCCATTTCAGGCCCCCCAATGGCACTTAAAAAAATATTTTAAAATACATATCTATACTTACCCTACTTACCTGGGATGGGGTCCCAATCCTCTGGTGTCTCTCTGGTGTGGGTGGGGGTGTTCCTGGGGCTTGGGGTAGGCACCTGTGGGACCTTTCCTCTAATGTCGCTCTGACCCAAGCGTTAAATATTCATGCTTAGCAGGCTTAGCACCATTATTTAGGCCCACCCGTGCACCTTTTTTGCACTGGAGGATAAATAAGGCAAAAGGGGTTTTTAGTAATTTTTTAGACAAGAACGCTTACCTTTCATCTTATTGACACAAGGTGGTTTCACACATCCAAAAAATGACTTTAACTCCAATATTTTGACGCTATACGGGTCTAGTGTCAAAATATTAATATGGAGTTAAGTATGAGCTGAATGTGCATTAAAAATGACGCTAATTCAGCACAAACAGAGTATAAATATTCCCCTAAGTGTTTGAAAGAGTGAAGGTCTAGGAGGTAGCTTCATCTTGTATAAAATTTGCCTACATTTGCATAATTCTCAAATTATGTTCCATAGTGTGGAATTGCCAACGCACTCTCTTTGTGAGTAATATTGTGCCATTGCTCAAGCCAGATGCAAAAAGAACATATAATGGATAGAATGTGGAACAAAAAAAAAAACAATTGATTAAACCCAGATCTCTGTGACTGGGGGTGAATGTTTGCATTGTTTAGCATTCCATCCATCATCTGTTCTTTTTTCATTTGTCGTTTAAGTGGGAAGAGTATGCCCAGACAAGTGTCCTGTGCTCACTGATCCACAGGATTCAAACTAGACTGGCTGGGGGGGGTGATACCACAAAACTGGTCCCAAGATGCTTGTTTCCGGTCAAAGGAGGATGTGGCATGGAAGTTCGGGCTGAACTGTTCCAATGGGGAGCAGGGTCAAGACTGATTAACATATAGCTGGGTCTAAACTTGGGTGGCGTGGTAGGCAAAAAAAAAAAAATTATAAAATCCAGATCTCTGTGACTGGGGTAAATGTTTGCCTGGTTCAACATTCCGTCCATCATCTGTTCTTTTTGCATTGCTCAAGTCACAGACACACATGAATACCTACGTGTGACATTACATAATGACTTAGTGTACCTTTTGGTGAAGTCTTCACTCCCTCTCTAACCAAGATAAAAGCATCACCTTTTATTAGACTATTTAATGCTTTAAAACACTTAGGCCCATATTTATACTTTTTAGCGCTGCAATTGCGGTGTTTTTTGGCGCTAACTTACGAGATACAATTGTATTTTTTAAGTTTGCGCCGCTTTTGCGTAAAAAAGTGGTGCAAATGCACGCTAAAACAGTATAAATATGGACCTTAATTTTTCAATTGAATTACAATAGTTCACTGTTGGAAAATGGCCCTCTCTGAAAGGTCACCCCAAACTTTTTACCTTCCTTCTCCTCTTTTTCTGACCTCATTTTTGTTGGTTTTAGGACGGTGGACACTTTACCACTGGTAACCAGTGCTAAAGTGCATTTGCTCTCCCCCTAAAAATATGGTACATTGGCTCATACCCAGCTGGCATATTTAATTTACTTGTAAGTCCATAGTAAAGTGCACTACATGTGCCCAGGGCATACATTCTACTAGTGGACCTGCAGCACTGAATGAGCCAAAACACATACGTCGGCCCCTTAACCATGTCTCTGGTCTGCCATTACACAGCCTGTGTGGCAGTTTCCCTGCCACTTCAACTTGGCTTTCAAAAGTACTTGGCAGGCATTAAACTCCCCTTTTTCTACATATATGTCACACCCCAAAGTAGGCCCTAGGTAAGCAATAAGGCAGGGTGGTATCTAAGTAAAAGGCTGGACATGTACTTATGTGTTTTATATGCCCTGGTAGTGAAAAACTCACAAATTTGTTTCTCATTCTCACTACTGGCATGCTTCTCTCATAGGCATTAAAATTGCCTTCATATACTTTTAAGTGGGAGATTCTGATCTGAAAGGAGTAGCCCTGTCAAGCTTAGAATCGACAGAATGGTAATAGAAAATCCTGCTTACTAGTGAAGAATATTACTTTTTGAGAAATACCACTTTTAGAAAGTGAGCATTTCTCTGTACTTACTGTCATCTGTCCCTTACAGCCTGACTCCAATCCACATCTAGTCCGCGCTGGCTGGCAGCTCCCCTTGTGCATTCCACCAAGACAGCCATAAACACAAGGTACTCAGTCATGTCTGCATTCACCTGCATACTGAATGGGCCTCCCTGGGCAGGGAGGGTGGAGGGGATCTCACTTATACTTCAAAGACTAGTGGCCTAACCCAACACAAAGGGCTCATAACCCCCCACAGGGATACTGGCAGACAGGTCTGGGTTGAAAGAGAAACTTGTGTACTTCAAAACGACTCTTTGAAGTTTTCCACACATCAAAGGCATTTTGGGTATGTATACTAGGTCTGTGACCCTCCAAAATTAGACACTTCTGGACCAACAGAGGGACTGCCTGGCTGCACAAAGGACTCATCTGGACTGCTTTGCTGGAAGGACTGCTGCCCTGCTTTTTACCCTGCAGCCTGCTTACCCCTAACTCTGCTGGAAGGAGTCGGCCTTCTCCACAAGTGCTCTCCAAGGTATTGGATTGAGCTTGCCTCTTGTTCTGAAGTCTCAGGGCCACAAAAACCTCACCAAAGGGATGAAAATCCCTGTGTGTGTCAGAAAAGTGACTCAACACCAGCAGAAAATAATGCAGCCTCTGACTCATGACTGAATAATTGCGGCATTGCCGCATCACCTACTGGATCAACGCAGGGCCACAAAGAGTTCAGCAAAGAGAAGAAAATCCCTGCACATCAGAAAGTCAATGCAACTCCTGCAGAAATTAATGAGGCATGTCATTGATTTTTAACGCATCATCCATGGGCATCAGAATATACTTGCATCCCAGTGAGGAACCAAGGCTGCGCTCCTGGAAATTGACCTTGATTTTCAATGTATCTCTTCCTCTGAGGCCCCTGACAATCATTTGTTTTACGCATCCAAGATTCTGTGTGTTAAAAGGATAAAACCACTGATCCTTAAGGATTTAGACTCAATTAAACCTTGAAAAAGTGATATCTTGACTTTTTTGTTGTTTTATTCTTTTTTGACTCAGATAAATATTATCTATTTTCCTAAATGAGTGTTGGGGTACTTTTTGTGGTGTTTTTCACTGAGCTATTGCACAAATACTTTACACATGGCCTTCTGAGTTAAGCCTGCGTGCCATGTGCCAAGCTACCAGAGAGTCAACAGAGGATAATTTAGCTTGTGTAGTGACTTACCCGGACTAGGATTCTGGTCCCAATTCAGACAAGGATGTATACCTCTCAGGACATAATTCTTCATCCACAATCCTCTGTTCAGAGTTTACAACCAATACCAGTGTGACTCTGTGACATAGTCCACCAATAGCAGCATGGCTTCACACCAACTGATCTATCACAGCACGGCAAAATGACGTCAATATCACTCCTTGCAGCAGATCATCCTCCTTTAAAATTTCTCTTGAAATCACTCTTTCATGCAAACCTAAATGCAAAATAATGCAAGCAATGTACAGTAACAACTTTTTCTCCTCTACTAAAGGTTTGGGTAAGCAATCACCAAAAGTGGTGTGATGCTGCACTTTCTGACCAACTTTCAAAATTATACTGTGATTGAAACTTGATCCGCAGATCCCGCTTGGATTGATGCAGTTCCTCGTTGTGCACTTGAGATTCACTAATACCAATCCCTCACAATCACACAAAAGAAAGTCCCTTACTGATGGTACTGTTGATGATGTCTCACGAACAGCACTGCTTACACAGGAGACAAAAACAACAATCAATTGTCTTCTGCACTTGTATGGTGTCCCGTGATCTTAGGACTCAACAGACCCACTTATCAATTCAGCTTCTTAGTCATAAGCATCACATTCTTGTAAAACCTAAAATATCCACAAAACACTTCATAATCACCTCACTTCATTGCAATCTTAAGTTAAGCAATGTAAAGTGCACACCTATTAATATCCACACATCCCCTGCAAAGGAACAACACTTGAACTCCATTAATCCTCCTCCAAACTAGGGGCTCAGAATTTGGGCTGTTTCTGGGCAACTTCATGATGGGATACCCTAATTCTATTTTTGTATCCCCTTCCCTGTGAACAGAGCCAAACTCTAGCTCACTCCTTGTGGATGGAACAAATCTCTGGTATAAGATTTGGCGGAGCATTTTCTGTACGCTCTGTTCAAGGTCGATGGATCTTGGCATCCGAGCAGAGGTTCACAGTCATTTAAACAAAACATTAATTAACCATTAATTTACAGTGTAACCAATTCGGCTATACAATGAAAACCCAAATCAGGAATAGAGTAAAAAACAAGCTGTAAAGATACAAGATCACCATGGGTTGATCAAAACAATGAAAAAAATTACATCGGATTAGCATAAAGTAAACCAAACAGTCAATAATCTCAGTACAGAATACCAACTGAAAAACTTGGTGCTCTGAGAATAGCACTGGCCCAATCCTTGAAACATTAGTACAAATTAAAGTCATCTAACTAAATAAGCTCTGGACAAACAGGAACCTCCTAACTAGACCTGAAAAATGAGTATATAACTTAATCTACAGGTCCTGAAGGCAAAGGAGGAAAAAGCAAATAGAGAACAAAAATAATTTATAAAAGGGAAGCTGTCAGCATTTCAGAGGCTCTGTTAAGAGTCTTCTCAAAGGGTCAGGTACATGTCTATGTCACTTTAAGCAAGCAAGGGAATCTCTTCTCTCCTGATTAGTGGAAGCAGTAGTTACTAGACTGCTTAGTCCAACACAATAATGTGAGAATAGTTTCCTCACATCGTACAACAAACGTGAAACATGCTTCTTCATTGCCAAGACCATCTTGAGAAGGTAGCTGTCCATGGTCTCCTGTATAGCTTTGCAACAAGCATGAATGGTGACAGTCTTTACATTCTTGGTCTCTCCATGTACCTTCTCCAAGGTTATTTTCTCAGGCTCTCTATGAGTAAGTGATAGAAAAGGAGTCCTGGGTTGGCAGTCGGGTTTCCCCCATCCAAGCAAGGATCCTCAGTCTAGTCAGGGCAAAGGAGAAACACACGTGGTTAACCGCCACTGAGCCCCTTGGTAGCTTGGCACGAGGAGGCAGGATTATCCCAGAAGCAATGTGTAAAGTATTTGTACCAAAACAAACAGTAATACATTGAAAACACTACAAAATGGACAGCACGCAAATTTAGAAAAATAAGCAATATTTATCTAAATCAAACAAGACCACAATGACAAAAACCCAACATACATAAATCAAGAAATGAATAATCAATAGAATAAGAATCCTACTCCATAGAAAGCAATGGAAAAATTGATTTTACACAAAGTACTTGCTTTGCATTAAAAATAAAGCCGCACAGGCGAGCGTGTGTCAAAAAAGTCAGTGATGCATCACTTTCTTACTCACAAGTGAGACCTTGTGTCGTTCCATCTCCAGTTGGGTCGGCGATGTGTCGTTCTTTTCTCTCTTGCAAGAGAGCGATGTGTCTTTCTAAAAGTGGCATTTTCAGACTAACAATCTAAAAACCAACTTCACTAAAAGATGTATTTTCAAAATGTGAGTTCAGAGACACCAAACTCCACCTTTCAATTTGCTCCCAAAGGTAATCTTTACTTTAAAGTTATTTAAAGGCAGTCCCCATATTAACCTACGAGAAAGATAGGCCTTGCAACAGCAAAAACTGAATTTGTTAGTATTTCAATGTTAGGACATGTAAAACATATCAGTACATGCCTTACATATATAAAAAGTGAAGGTTTAGGCCTGGCAAGTGGGTACCATTGCCAAGTTGAATTAGGAGTGCAAGACTTCACACATAGACACTGCAATGGCAGGTCTTAGACATGTTTACAGGGCTACTCATGTGGGTGGCACAACCTGTGCTACGGGCCCACTAGTAGTATTTGATTTACAGGCCCTAGGCACCTCTTGTGAACTTTACCAGGGACTTACTAGTAAATCAAAAAGGCCAATCATGGATAAACCAATCACCAATACAATTTACACAAGGAGCGTATGCATTTTAGCACTGGTTAGCAGTGGTAAAGTGTCCAGAGTCCTAAAGCCAACACAAATAGGTCAGAAAAATCAGGAGGAAGGAGGCAAAAAGATTGGGGATGACTCTGCAAAAATGGCTTGGTCCAACAGTAAGACAATAGTCCTCTATTCCCAAACTAACATTTCATGTGAAAACACCTGCAATGCATTGACACACTAGCAGAAATGCACACCAGTTTCTCACTTTAGGAAAACTGAGGCCTAGTAATGCTAACATTTAATAAAGGCACATTTAATTTCACATTATGATGCACAGCATTAATCTAAAGGTTGAACATTCTCTATAATTTCAAATTATGTTACACTTGATATAAATGAATTAAATGGATATTACATGTAAGTGAATATGATAGAAGTACTGTTGTTAACATTAAACAGCAATATTAGTGCACAGGTTTCAAAAATCATTATCAATTTACAGGTAAACACTCTCCAATAACGTGAAGATAGTTATAAAATCTAAAGCAATGGTAACATTTCAATTGCTATGGCTATACTGCACAATACGTTTGATCCTAGCTCTATAGTGAATGCACATCATTATTGACTTTGAGTGCACTACTTTACATTGGTGTGCTATTAGTTCACACACATTGGGCCAGATTTACAAGGCCCTAACCCCACTGGAGCGTCACTTTCATTGACACTCAGGTGGCGGTTTTCACTGCACCATATTTACAAGGAGGCTTTAAGCCACGTTTTGTGGCTCTACCCCTTCTTGTGAATTTGGCCCCCAATGGAGTTTTCTGCATCAGAGGGTCATGCAGTAGGTGTTGCTGTGGTTGTTCCACCGCAACACCCATTGCTTTTGATGCTGCCTTAGATTAAAAAGAAGGTGTTAGCATGGCACAAAGAGGAGGAATACTTTTATTCCTCCTTGCTTTTTGCTCTTTCTATGTGTGCTGCATTTTGCAGCACACATAGAAAGAGCAAAAGGCCAGGAATGATTGCTTATGTGCAGAAAGGTGTCCCTTCTTGCACATAAACAATCATTCCAAAATGACATTTTGGTACTTTCATATGTGTTGCATTTTGCAGCCCACATAGACATGCCAAATCGCCATTGTAGATTGTTGGTCATTTTAAAGTATTTTTGACTAGATTGCCACCTCCCCAAATACATGCCTTTACTTGTCTCTAAACCTACCTCATCATCGCCCAATACACACTCTTGTGTCTATTATACTTTTAAACGTAGCCAGGCATTGCCTGCACTAACCTCCTGAAAGCTACAGGAGAAGTCAAACCTCTTTCTCAATCTTTCATTAGTGATGACACAGAGAGCAGACTTTGCGCTGAGGTAGGCAGCCCGCCCTGAATATAGAGGCCTTGTTGCAAATAATAACTTCACTGGACTTCTGACAGCTACACGGGACAGTCTCCTATACCTTTCTTTCTAATGGCACAGGGGTTAAACTTGAGGTTATCAGATGAAGTTGGTTTCAACTGCTACATCGTGCTGTAAAGGTGCTTCCATTCACTGTTGGTGCTTTGCCGACACTGACATGGTTCTGTTGGGTTTGGGTTCTTCCTCGCTCTTTTGGTTCCTCGTGTTGTGGAACCGATGAGCAGAGAACCTTAGAATGTAGAATGTTGGTAGGGGATTGTGTAATGCGGGGCAGTTGGTGTTGAGGATCCGTGGAGGGCGGACGGAAGCAAGGAGCTGTCTTATGTATAGAAACTTAATAAAGAAGTAACCTTTTCACCTGAATCGTGAGGCTCGTAGTTCCTTTCAGTGGCGACGAGGGTTACCTTCTGTTACTTCCCTTCGACACTTCTGAAGAACTTCATCGCAAGCAAGAATCCAGAACTTTTCTATTGCATCTCCCGTCTTTCAGACCGTCGTGGGACATTACTGCTTGGCTGCTCGGTCTAGTCACGTTTGGTTTTTCATTTTTTTAAATCAATATTTCTAGACGTGACCGCAGCCGTTGGAACGGAGCATGCTCGCACTTGACGAGCGCCTCCCTAGCAACGGCACGCCAAGGAAACCCAAGCTGCTCCGGCTGGCGTTTCCAAGGGAACGGAGACGCCAATTCTAAAATAATTCCTCGAGAGCGGAGTTCTCGCTAGGGAAGCTTCGCCGATCTTGCTGACGTCTCCTAGGGATGGAGACACCTTACGCTTTACATTTAGCCTCGAGCGTCTCTTTTGGATACGTGGAGACGTTCTCCGACAGCTTCTTCTTCTGATGTAATATCCCTTTGGGTGTCACATTATATCACTTTTGCCACGTGAGTACTGTGTTGCACTTAAACATTTTGCGCTTTCATGACGCAGCCTTTTTTGAACTTATGGATCTGCGTGTTACGGTGATGCGCACACCTTCAATTTCACATTAACTTGTTTTGGTGATAATAGTCACTTTAATTTTAATTTTACTGGTAATAGTCTTGTGCATCACGGAAGTACGCACACCCTGTCAGTCTCACTGTGATTGTCTCAAATAACATTGCTATTGTATTTATTATTCCGCATGCATTGTATTACAAATACCTTTTAATTTTCCTACTGTTCTGTCACATTGTTTACAAGATGCAACAATCTATTTCTCCTCCTCCTCCTTTTGTTCCAAATCCAGCTTCTCCTGACGCTGATTGGGAACAATGGAAGGAGGCATTTGAAGCATATTTGGATGCCCTTGAGGGTGAAACTTTCACTCACAAGAGGACATTTGCGATATTGAGGCATTGTTTGGGTAATGAGGGGCGGAAAATTAAAAAATATATTCCTAAGGTGACCGTTGTATCTGCAGTAGGCGAAGGCGATGGAATTGAAGATGAGTACAAGACTGCAATTAAGTCCCTGGACACTAGATTCATGAGGTGCAGGAATGTTACCTTGGAGAGATATCAATTCTACAAAAGGGTTCAAGCTGATGGCGAATCCGCATCTAGCTATGTTGGTGCCTTGAGACTATTAGCAGTTTCGTGTGACTATAAGGAATTTGAGGAAGAAATGATCAAGGACCAACTTGAGGAGAAAACTAACAATAAGAAGGTACAGGAGGCTTTATTATCTACACCCAATTTAACTCTGCAGAAAGCGTTGGAGATTGCTACCAGAATTGAAAGTACAGCTTCCTTTATGGAACAAATGTCTATTTCTGAAAAGAAACTCCATTCTTCGAAGTCTGATGTATTTGCAGTTAAAGCAAGACTTAAAAAAGGAAACAAGGGATTTGCACCACAATCTAAAAGTGGAAAATCTGATAAGAAAATTACTAAGTCATTAGAATGTTTTAGATGTGGGAGCTCTGCACATTTGGGAAATGCTAGGTTTTGTCCGGCGATTGATAAAAATTGTGCCAAATGTTATACGAAAGGCCATTTTGCAAGGGTGTGTAAAGCAAATAGACCCTACAAATCGGATAAATATGACTCTTACAAAGTAAACAATGTTGATAAGAATGATTCCCCTTCTTCTAACAGTACTGAGGAGGAAGTATTTGTAGTGAATGATGATCTCACGAACAATTGTACAAGAAGACCTTTTTTTTTGGTAGAAGTTAACGGTATTCAGGTCCAGATGATGGCTGACTCTGGATCTCCCTTTACTCTTTTAAGCGATTCTAAGTGGAATGAATTGTTTAAAGGTCGTGGGATCACTTTAAATCATTCACGTATTCAGCCAATTGGTTATGGTGGGCAATCGATTGATGTTATTGGTGAGTTCCAGGCTAATCTCAGGTTCATGAATAACACTAATTCAGCCACCATATACGTGGCTAAGGATAATGCTTGTCTTTTGGGGTGGTTTGATCAGGGTAAATTGGAATTGTTATAGGACCTAAATAACCCTGAACAAGTTATAACGAGAAGTGAATTCATGCTTGTATCATCTGTAACGTGTATGGAGTGGGAATCACGCTATCCTAAAATTTTTAAGAACAAGGTGGGGTTATACAAGGGGTTCTCGCACAGAATCAAAATCGATGATAACGCTCAACCAAAGGTGCACAAAGTGCGGAAGGTTCCTTTTACCTTAAGGGAGGATTTCAAGAAAGAATTAGACAAACTGTGTGAACAAGACATAATTGAACCTATTGAGTCCTCAGATTGGGTGGCGCCTGTGGTCTTAGCTCGCAAAGCTAATGGAATGTTGAGAATCTGTGTGGATTTACGTGATCTTAATGATCAAATTTGGGTCGATCAATACCCCTTACCCAACATTTCAGAACTGTTATCTTCTGTTAAGGGCGGTAAAATGTGTTCCTTGCTTGACATGACTTCTGCTTATCACCAGATTAATCTCCACCCAAGTTCTAGACATTACACCGCCTTCATCGCTCCTTTTGGGGTGTTCCAATTTAAACGTATGCCATTTGGGTTAGCTTCCGCCTCTGCTGTCTTTCAGAGGACAGTAGAAAGCATGTTCAGAGGCATGCGTGGTGTGATGGCGTTTCAGGATGACATTCTGGTTTATGGAAAAGATACGTGTGAACATAATGAAAGATTAAGCAGGGTGCTGGATGTATTGAAGGTGAAGGGTGTAACTCTCAGCTCGAGTAAGTGTCGTTTTGGAGTATCTACAGTGAATTCTTAGGTTTTAAGTTGTCTGCAGATGGCATCAAACCCAAGGTGAGTTTGGTGAAAGCTATTCAGGATTTTGTTTGCCCTGAAAACAAAGACCAGTTGCGGTCCTTCATGGGTTTAATAAAATTTTATGCTAGATTTGTACCCAACTGTTCAGAAAAGACGTACTATCTGAGGAAACTATTGAAAAAGAATACTAAATTTGTGTGGGATGCTGACTGTGACCCTGAATTTAGTGACATTAAGCGAGAGATTTCCCAAGCTATTCCTCTAAAACGTTTTAATACCAGAAACAACACTATCATTATAACTGATGCTAGCCAAAAAGGTTTAGGAGCTGTGTTGTTGCACGAAAGGGATGGCAGGGAGGATGTTGTTGCGTTTGCCTCAAGGAGTTTGAAAGGGGCCGAAACGACATATTCTGTGATTGAACGTGAGGCCTTGGCATGTTGGTGGGGTATCAACCACATCAAACAATTTGTGTGGGGCACAAGGTTCACAGTTAGAATTTATCACAAGCCTTTGTTTCAACTATTTACAACCAAAGGTGCGGAGAAGGCCACTCCACGAATAGCAAAATGGCAGTACAAATTATGTGAGCACAACTTCAAGTTAGAGTATGTGCCTGGCAAGAAAAACATTTTGGCCGATTGCTTGTCCAGGTTGGCGACCACTGATACGTCAGAAGAAACATCTATGTATCTCAATTCTAAGGATGAAGATGGTGAGATAGTTGTCTGTAAAATAGGTGAGCAATTAAATGGAGTGTTAGGTGAACAAGAATGGAGGGAAGCTTGTGAAGAGGATCAGGATATCAAGTCAATAGTGCAAGGAGTCGTGATGGGGTGGTCTCAGTGGTCTCCAGATGGCGATCTCAAGGATAAGTATAAAAAGGAGAGTCAGAGAAGGATTCTGGTGGCCTGGAGTAGATAAATGTGTAGAACACTTCGTAAGAGACTGTGGGGGTCATTCCAACCCTGGCGGTCATAGACCGCCAGGGCCGGGGACCGCGGATGCACCGCCAACAGGCTGGTGGTGCATCCAGGCCAATTCTGACCGCGGCGGTAAAGCCGCGGTCAGAAAAGGGAAACCGGCGGTTTCCCGCTGGTTTTCCCCTGGCCTGAAGAATCCTCCATGGCGGCGCTGCAGGCATGCCATGGGGATTCCGACCCCCTTCCCGCCAGCCTGGTTCTGGCGGTTTTGACCGCCAGAACCTGGCTGGCGGGAACGGGTGTCGTGGGGCCCCTGGGGGCCCCTGCAGTGCCCATGCCAATGGCATGGGCACTGCAGGGGCCCCCTAACAGGGCCCCACAAAGATGCAGACACTGAAAATCGCGACGGGTGCAACTGCACCCGTCGCACCCTTTCCACTCCGCCGGCTCCATTCAGAGCCGGCATCCTCGTGGAAGGGGGTTTCCTGCTGGGCAGGCGGGCGGCCTTCTGGCGGTCGCCCGCCAGCCCAGCGGGAAACTCTGAATGACCGCTGCGGTCTTTTGACCGCGGTACGGTCTTCTGGCGGTTCCCGCCGCCCGCCAAGATTAGAATGACCCCCTGTGTCTATTGTGCAGCCAGTGACAAATCTCAAATCACAGTTCCTAGTCCCATAAAAGCGATTTGTGTTCCTGATAAACCCTGGAGCAAATTAGCAATTGATATACTGTAATTGGACCAGTGAGTTTATCATATGGATTCCAGGAATACGGGTTAGTACTGATAGATTTTTACAGTAGATGGCCAGAAGTAAAATTTGTTAAAGTTCCTGACTCTAATAATGTGATCCGATGGTTAGAAGGGATCTTTGCTAGGGAAGGAATTCCTGATGAAATCTTGACTGACAATGGTTCTCAATTTACCTCGGGACAATTTGCAAAATTTGTGAATTTCTTGGGAATCAAACATTCTAAGTCTTCCCTGTACCATCCTAGGAGCAATGGGTTAGTAGAGAGATTCAACAGGGTTCTCAAGGACAATATTCAATTGTCTAAAGCGAGTGGTTTGCATTGTAAAAATCAATTGCATAAATTGTTGTGGGCCGTGCGTACCACTAACAACTCAGATACACAAGTATCACCTTTTGTGTTATTACGAGGACGGGTTCCATCCTCAAAATTAACTAGGGAATGGATGGGTCGTTTTTGCGTGCCATGGTACAAGGTTGATGGTGTGATGGGAAAACGCCAGGTAGCGCAACAAAAGTATGTGCAGAGTTCACATGTAACTCACCGCCACAAGTTTGATTGAAAGGTTGGTGATGCAGTGAGGGTGAAGTGTCCGAGATCCACTGGTCTGTCCAAATTTTCCAGTGGCAAGAAAATAGTCCAAGTAGGCAACAGTGCTGTTAGACTTGATGATGGTAAGTGGTGGAATAAAGATAAGATATCTCTTACTAAGTCTGTTGTGGCGAAGTATGTCAAGGATGGGGATGGTGGTGGTGAGCGTGTTGAACGTCTTGGAGTTCAGTCCCCAGATGCATCAAAAACTGTCAATCTTCCTAAGAGAACTGTCAAACCACCAAAGAAATTTGATGATTACATTTCAGTTCTGGTAGTCATACCTCCAATTCACCAATACTTCCTTACAGACGTTCATCCAGAACTGTTAAAACTCCTAAGAAATTTAATGATTACACATGCTAATGATCTGTCTAGAATTTATTAATATCGGTGCATTTCATACGCAATTGTTTTGTCAATGTTGTGTATTTATGATTTATTCTTATAATTTACATTGTTTTATTGTTTGTTAAAATTGTTGTAAGGGAAGAGATGTGTTGGGTTTGGGTTCTTCCTTGCTCTTCTGGTTCCTCGTGTTGTGGAACCGACGAGCAGAGAATCTTAGAATGCAGAATGTTGGTAGGGGATTGTGTAATGCGGGGCAGTTGGTGTCGAGGATCCGTAGAGGGCGGACGGAAGCAAGGAGCTGCCTTATGTATAGAAACTTATAAAGAAGTAACCTTTTCACCTGAATCGTGAGGCTCGTAGTTCCTTTCAGGTTCCTCATTTCCAAAGTTGGCAGCTCTTGTCATAATGCCGCATCCTCTTTTTAATCTGATTCCCTTGCTTTTCATCGAGTGCAAAGGACTCACTTAAGTAATGTATTTGGCATGCTTGTACCCTGAAGCAGTCCCCGTCTCAAACTCTCTCACCACACCTAGGACAGGTCGGCCTGCCGTTGTGGAAATACTATTAGAGTGGAGGGAAAAACTGAAGTAAAGACTTCTCACCTAATACGTGGCACCACGATAACCATCAAGACACTTTGGTAAAGTGGCAGAAAGAAGGTTCGATGATCTATCCATGCAGCACTCACTACCCGGAACACCACACACTCCACAATGCAGGAAGAGAGAATCAAAGGATTGCCTCCTCCTGGAAACAAGTCAACTGCAGCATTACTGGAAAACAACAGCAGGTGACGGATCCACAGGAGCTGGGCCGGCACTTGCTATTGTTTATATTATAAAGTGACGCCCCCTCCTGATTCAGTCACCATTGCAACGAATCCAGGCCCTACTGGCTGAGCTTGCACCAATGCAGAGCAGTCTTAATTGTGCTGGCTGCTGTTTTTTTAACATATTTGTATTGGCATTTATAATTTGCAAATAATGTAAACAGACGATTTTCAGTTCAATGGACATAATTACAAACGTGTTGTGTCATGTTGGATAAAAGAGGATAACACACAAGTTTGTCATTTTGGCTATTGACACTTTTAGCCCCATCCCAAGTATTGTAAGGGACCCTTAATCAGCTTCACATTAGGAATTTGTCGTTGAACGCCTCCCGTATATTACACAGGGTGCCCAGTGGAACATGGTCTCTCAGTTCTGCAATATTATCCTCAAGCCAAATGCTTTCTCATCCCTGGTTTTCAGAGATTCTATACTCATGCCCAGTCCTTAATATTACCTATAATAATAGTTTGCAATAGTACCATTAAGGGAGTCTGCAATGCCCATTACAACTTATAAGTATGAAATAACAAACAGTACAACACGTTTTCACAGGGGTCTGTCACCAGAGCCAGCGCTGAATTATCGGAAGATTTCAATGGGAGTAAAGGAAGTGGGTTTCTGGTTGTCTGTAGCGGGGGGAGTTAGGGTGGTGGGGGAGAAAAATGTGGAGAGATAAATGGGTCCAACGTCGCGCTGGTCCTGGATTAATTGTCTCGTTAGTGGGACAGTGATGAACTAGAGGGGTGGCTCGGATCGACCTGAGCGCCTTGACTTTGACCCTCTGGGATGTAATGTGTCTCCTCCAGCTGTTGCAATCAGTTGATTTCATTCGGTGTGCATCAGTATCCCCATCTGTGTCCCCAATAGAGTTGTTTCTGGCCGTTCCAGCTGGTGTGCCCTGCTCCTCCACCTTGCTCTCTGCATTGTCCTCAGGCTGTTCCAGTGGTGCTAGTATCTTGGCCCATTACCCCACGACTGGGTGTCTGTGGATGCCACAAGCATCTTCTCTGATAAGGGCTTTCTCCTCTGCTGTACCCATGTCGTGACCCCTGGGGCCCTCACAGATTTTCACATCATTGCTATGTGTCTTTTGGCCAACACCAGTGTTAAGACTATGAATTTAGAGCCCACTTTCCTGTTCCAGGGTCTGAAAACAGCCACAGAAGGCAGGCTTCAAGGCTGCAATCAAGGCTGCCACGCAGAGCAGCAAGAAGAGTCTGTACCACCTCCTCAGCAACATCACCATTTTGGACACCAAAATCCAGGCAATGATGGGAAAATTCAGAGATCTCCATAAGGAGACAAAAGATTTGAGGGATCTAGGGGTATTTCCCAAATTATCCTTCTGTAAGTCTTTTAAGGAGTGGAACACTCGGATCCCCAAATACCAAAAGGCCATCGGTGACCAAGTCAGGCCCAATGGGATATTCCCTGGTGGCTGAACTCTGATGTCTTGGGGGACAGGTATGCCTTAGACTTACTGATGTGTAGGCCAGAAAGTGTCACAAATTTGTCTAGTAGAGTCATTGCACTCGCATTTCCAGCCTGACCATTATTGAGGTAGAGCAGTGGGTCATCTGCATATAGAGATATTATATGTTTCCTTCCTTCAATCCAAATGAGTAAGATGTACTGTTCCACTGAAGGACCACAGGTCAGAAAGGCACTCTTAAATGTAGAGGACAAAGCCCTCACACACACAATGGGTGTCATGCTTTATCATAGGGTCTGCTCCTTAGGCTTGCACTGCAATGTGTGACGGGCCCCTCAAGGGGGCTCTTTGCCAGAGATATTTTATGAAGAGATGCTTTTACAGTAGGTAGGGGTAGATTCAAACCTACGAGAAAAGAAAGAAGCTGGGGACAAGGGATAAAATTGGCTCTAAACCCTCGCATCAATTTATTACTTCCTTAGAAAGGAACTAGGTCAAGGTTAAAAACACAGGGAGTGACCAAGGAAATAATGTTCCTGCACTCTACCAGATAGGACAGGGAAAATGAGGATTTGTACTACAACCCTAAATGATGGATGACATGTTTCACACCTGTGAAGTCCAACACGGATCTAGTGATGTTTCTTCAGGACCAAAAAAATAGAACTCCTAAGCTTCACTAATGAACTCAATTAAAGTTCTAAATGGGTGAAAACAACTTACTTAATTAATTCCTAGAAAACACTAGTTAGCGACCCGTGGAAACAAGAGAAAAAGAACAAAAAATATTTTTCATCCACAATTAGTAATGGTTTATGCATCAACATACATATAGTGGACTGACACTCGTGGTTGCAGGCACTCATGCTGGGAGTCAGAGCAAGTGTCCTAACTCTGCATGGTCCCATCACCTCTAAACTTGAATCACCTCAAGGTACTCAAATTACTGCAACATAATTTCTTACCCTCCTGTATTAAGGAAAGGGCACCTTGGGAAAATGCGAGCCAGCGGAACTACAGTGGCCCAGTAATAAAAAAAAAACATTAATGGATTATAAAGAGACTTGTTAGTGACCCTCCTATATTAAAGGCCCCTTGGAAAAATTTACGCCAGTGGAACTACTCTGGCCATATAATTACGCAGAACCCTAATACACGTTGGAAAATGCATACTGGTGGAGTCTATTATAGGGCATATATAAAACAGGATGGTGTATATAGTGTTCTAAACAACATCTTTAAATCGAGTCGAAATCCCAACAGGAGTGAGTTATGGTCAGACAATGTACGTCCCAAATATTCCATGTGGGTCACATTTTGGTTAAGTCTATTGGAGTAGATAATCATATCCAGTCCCATATGCAGGTGGTAAATGTGAGAGTAGTACAAGTTGTCTCATGTCTTCCCATGCGGATCTCTCCAGAGGTCTATCAATCCCCAGTGCCCCAACCAGTCCCAAAGTCCCTCAGAGGTCTTATGTGCCACTACTCCAGGTAACAGGGGAGTGGAGCAGTCAATTGTAACATCTGCTACACATTTAAAATCCCATTTCAACAGGAGATCAGCTACATTAAAGGAGCCAGAGGGTGGGCAGTGCCAGGAAGAATGTTACCTTACCTTGGGGGCATACACACTTCCCAAGCTAACATCTTTACTCAACAGTTTACTCCTAATCAATTTGTGGCACCCAACTTTATGAATGGCGAAATGGATGAGTGATTAAAGTGTTCCTGCCCATGTCCAGATAAGGACCCCTGTGCTGCAAGGAGAGTAGGAGGTGACATATAACTGCCCTCTCTATATGTGATCCAAACGGTCATCTTCCTTCCCACTGAGGGGCATTTCCTGTAACATAGCCACCTTTACTCCTCACCTGTGCAAATATTTGTGGATGTTATGCACTTTGTAGCTGATCCCATATCCCTAATATTCCATGACATGAAGGTTGAAGTAAACCTTGGATCTTTCATACAGGCAACCAATATGAATGTTCCCCTGAGCTAATAACCAAACCCTAACCCCAACTCCTTATGGGTATCCAGCATTGTAACCTGCAAGATCAACATAATGAATCCCAAATACACACTCTCCAACCCTACAGCAGCCCAGCAATGGCCGGCCACTCAAACCTGAAAAGTAAAAGTAACATTAGTGGAATGCCACCTCCAAATATCTGACATGGAGAAATCCGGGGAGGGGGTAGGCTGAGTGGTGTGTGCTTTATCCATGCTGCGTTAGTTCATGTCACAGTGGGTGCCTGGGCATATTGACCAGTCAGTGTCTAGGGACCTTCTCCGAGCAACACAAACAAAGAATGGCAAGTCTCAACAGTCAAGGACCCATCTGAACACTCAGGATCTTCTTCCACTCCATCAGTCAACAGCCGCAGGTGCAGATCCCCAGTGTAGTTAGGCATCAGTATTGGACTTTCATATCAGATCCTCAATGGATTGTGAGGTCACTTTAGACAGCTGTTCCTTGTTAAGTAAAGAGGTGTCTGACTCCGATGCAAGGAATCCATGTTTCCAAGTGGGGCTGGTTTTGACATCTGTCTTTTGAGAAAGCGTTATGTCAGCCACAGCAGTCAGCGCTGCTGCCTGTTCTGTCTTAGAGGGGGATGGTTTCTTCAGCAGCCCATCCTGGGATGCATCTCTTGCTCATTTCTCGGGGCTCCATCTGGTGGGTTCAGTCCTGGGCCAGGTTCCAGGGAGAGTTGACTCAGTCCTGTGGGCTTCCAGCCATTCCCATCCTGCTCTTGGGTCCCCATAGAAGTGGGTAGTATGTCTAGGATGAGCTGAAGCTTTACAGGGAACATCATGGAGTATAGCAGTCCCTCATCTCCCAGGGCTTTTTTGACTTCAAGAAATGAGGCCCACGGTGCTGGACCTGCTGCTGTGAATTCAGGGAATATGGACACCTTCCCATTGTTCGCCATGAAGGGGCCTCCATTTCGTGCTCTTTGGAGGTTGGTTTCTCTGTCCTTATAGTGAAAAGGTCTAGCCACAATCGGGCGGAGTGGGTGACCGGGAGCCACTGGGCAGGCTGGTACCCTATGTGCCTGTTTCAAAGTAAAGAAAGAGATAAGGTGGTCAGTGCAACTTTCTTCTTAAATGAATGCTCTAAATAGCATACCACATTGCTCCCCTCTACTCCCTTGGAGTCACACCACAGTAATGTTGTTGCAATTGTTTCACCACTCCGCATCCTTGGCTCACAGCTCCAGAATACACACTCACTCTGTCAGGTCCTCCACCCTGTGAGCCAGTGATTTGTGTCCGGCTGGTCTCCACTCCCTTGACTCAATCCCCCAGTTTACTGTTTTAGCTGTTAGAATGACCAGGCCCACCGATACTGCACTTATGTCTTGCTGGATAGTAAACTTGTTGTCTGTTATTGCAACAAGAACTTTGTCAAGGTGTACATATAAAGAAACATCTGTGGGTTCAGGGTCTTTGGATTACTCAGTCAAGGGTGGGGAGGGCTCTCCAGTGCCCCGTGGTACCCCAGCTGTTTGGTTTTGGCTTCCCCATATCTGAATTGAGTGTCCGACCCACCAGTGTGCGTGGCCCCCCCATTAATGGGCATAGCGAAAGTGGGTCTGGGGTCAAGAGGCGCGATCCAGGTGTGGGTGTAGGAAACCAAACGCTTGGCCAAGGGTCCCCACCGCTGCACTGTCACCTAGCCAGCCAGCAATTACTTCAGCAGGCTCACTCTTGCTGTGGGTGGTCCACCAATATTCCTCCCCAAGATATATCTGGAATGCTGAAAAGAGGACAAGGTCCTCTGTAGTGTGTCAACATTAAGTATCACTCAGTGGTCAATAACCAGTGGCTCTCTGACCCAACTCCAGACAGCTAGTTCCACTGCTAGTCCTCCACAGTGTGCAGGGTTGGGAGACGTGTGCTGTATGTATTGGGCTGTTCTCTTTTTGTCAGGATGGGCCAGTGCCCCTCCTGTGCCGGGGATGGTGGCAGCGGTTCCACGTCCCAGCAACCAGGATCATGGGGACCCAGGTGGAGTGCCAAATGGTATGCCCCATACAGGAGAAGCCAGGAGCTACAAGGACCTCAGAGCCCCCTAATTTTCGTCTGATCACCAAACACAGAGCCCCACAAAGCATCATGTCACTTGGGGGGAAAGCATGGTCAGTCTATCCCTTGTGTCGTCTCACTTAGGTATGGGGGGAGGCACCACCAGTAGTAAGGGCCATCAGTCTGTAACAAACAGCTGTAGTCCCCTCAAGGAGTGAAAGGAGGGGGTTGTAAGTGCAGTTCTGATGGGTGTATTTATAGTTAGTTGTCTGCACCCTGTCCTGATCCGACCCCTGAGTAGCTCCTCATCCCTTGCTGCCCTTCTTTACCCGGTGTGTATCCCATCTGGCAGTTGCACCACAATGTATTATACCTCTCATTAGTATTCTTCAGAAAAAGAGGGGGTCTCAATCACATAGTGTCAGGCATCTAGCACATTGCCCATCCAACATCTCCCACCTCTGCCTATGACTGCCTCCTTGGGGCTGGCTGTCAGCAAAGAACGGTCCTCCGGCCAGCATGTACTGCTCAGCACAGATGCAACCGGGCCACTGTGGGTTTCCCATCAGGAGCTCAAGTGTTCCCTGTCTTCAGGAGCCCAGGGAGCAGCACTGCATAGGAGCTGCATCCACTCCCATCCCCCTCTGCAGCACCAAACTCTAACACAGCCTCCAAGTACAGCAGCAGCTGGCCGTATAACTGTGAGTCCCGCTGCCGTGACCACTGGAGCACAAGTGATTCCCATCTCCATCAGGGGCACCAGCGGGGGTATAGGATACCTGCTATGAGGTATCACCTCATGAGAGCAGCTTCTTCACAACTAAGGAGCACTGCACTGACAAGCTGTAATCACTTCTCGCTGTCTTGTCTTGCCATCTTGAAGGTACTTCAGGGGGCCTCTGGTCCATCGCAGCTCCGGGAGGAAATTCAGATGTGCCCTGGTGTACTGTTAAACAGGATTTCTGTTGGGCTTGTGTGGATTAAAGGGCTAACACAACCACCATCTGCAGCTGCCAAACCACACTCCTGCACTGGCTGCTACTTAATTATATTTTTGCATTACATTTGCACAATTTACACATGAGATTGGAAGAACTGTAATGTGTTACTAATGCATTTAGTGCTGTGATGCAGACACCATCAAAAACATGTGTTAGTTTAACCCCTCATACATGGTACTTGGTAGGGCTGGTAGTCAACTAATTAATTCCCCTGTGATGGCTTAACATGTTAAATCACATGCAAAAACAGAATCATGCAAAAAACATCTGAAAACTGAAGCTTTTAGCATCCACCAGCCAAATAGTACAAAGAAAAAGTTTAAACAAGTATTTAAAAGCAATATCTTTCTGCTTTTAGATCTAGTGTTTTATATATTTCAAGTGGAACATTTTATGAGTAAAAATAGTTAATCATCATCATCCGCTTAATTTCGGTACAAATGTACCATAAAAGCACAATGCAAAACATTTAAGAAGATAAAAATAAGACATAAAATCATAAACATTTGAGATAATACTCTAAAATCCTAAAACTTAAAAACAAAGAGAAGTGCCTGAAGATTTACATAAATATACAAATATAGTAAAGGCTTGCAATATAAGTTGTGCATTGTCTAGGATATAATGCTAGTCGTGCGTTATATTACACAACTATAAGACTGCATTGCCTGCTACTGATATCCATGGCTAAATTTTGTCTTTTAGATTTCCAAGTCTAAAATGCCAAATAGATTCAAGAAATTTTGCCAAGGAACACGCCAATAGCACAGATGGATCCAATTTAAATATCCTCAAGGCCGGTAAACAGTTCCTAAAGCCCATACGTTTACATAAAGAGATGATCCAGAGAGCATTCTGTTTGGAATATGCAGGGCATTGGAAGAGGACGTGGATCATAGATTCTTCATTCTCACAACCCATTGGGCATGTCTTTGACTTATTAGTTGTATTAGACCATTTGTAAGTTAGGGTACACAAAGGAAGGGACCCTATTCTAAATCTGATATACAGAGCACATGCAAGTGGAGAAGGTAATGTGTCCATAAAGTGCTGAAATTCGTAGTGGCATTTGATTTGTAAGAAACTGCCAGTCATAGTAGAAGGGGAGACTTAAACTTGACTAAAACTTAAACTAAAAATAGTTACTTGGGAGATATTTAATGGGCTAGTGCATAATGTTAAAATATAATATATGTACATAAACTATTTAATTTGCAGCTTTTAGTTAAAGATATTAAAAAAACCTTTACATCTGCCATTCTTGCAGCTATAGTGACATTCAAACCACTTTTGAGGATTGTCATCATTTTTTAGGGTGAAATCTAATACTTTTCACTTTGATGCTCACCCACTGCTTAGTCACTCCTCTCCTCTTTTATGGGTAAATTTGTCTCTCTAGACAGCGACCTCTGGCTTTGCTGGGTAAGAGACATGAGAGACTACAGGAGAGAGGAGCAGACAAAAAAGTAAAATGAATAATATGGCAAAAGAGGTGAAGTAGAGTTGAGTTAGAAATAAAATGGCTTGATTAATTGTATCTTAGCTTGAATAAATCGCCCTATCAGATCTCCCCTTTTAGGGTTTGGAACCACCACAACCCACTCACAAAATGTATTTTCATATTTCATTCTAATTTTCTTCTTCCTCAGTTTAATGTCTTTTCCTTTTCAAAATGTATCTTTCTTTCAATCCCTTATATTCCTCAGTCACCCGGTCACTCAATTCAAAATCTGTTTTCATCCTTCTTTTGATGTCTCTAATTTACTTTTTAACTAACATTAATTTTATCACCTTATATATTGCTAGAGTAGATAAGAAGCATGCCGATACTACTAACACAGGAACTGATATTGTTTTAAGGATTCCACCTCTTATTGTCTTAAGGCAACTTTCTACAGTAGTGAACCCCTTAGTAAAGATTGTAGCTATACTATGGGTTGCTAAAGGTTCCAGATC
The DNA here is from genome assembly GCF_031143425.1 of Pleurodeles waltl. Lineage (NCBI taxonomy): Eukaryota > Metazoa > Chordata > Amphibia > Caudata > Salamandridae > Pleurodeles > Pleurodeles waltl. The sequence goes on along the minus strand of NC_090444.1, from coordinate 333,767,792 downwards.
TAAACTTAAATCAGATATGTTCTGTGCATAGCCTCCAATTTTTCTGTTCTAATCAGGTATGTATGTGCAACCATTTTCAATTGTTAGCATCTTGCAAACTCCCTGTTTCTCAGCCAGTAAGATATCTAATGCATAGTGTTTTTGTAAAACCATAGATCTAATTGCTACAAGCTCAGTGTTTTTTTTATTAATAAAGCTCTGGGAGTAATAGTTGCTAACTTATCAACTACTATTCAAAGTTTTCTAATCTTCTCATCATTCATAATCACTCCTACAGCAGGTACCATTGTTCTGATATGTCTCCTATTGGCTTTGTTCCCTCATTAACACTACGCTGAGTATCCTTTGTGTGTTGGGGTCATGGTTAATGATTCTAAGCTTTGTAAATGATGTATCTTTGGAAACAGTAACCCTAAGCAACAGTTACCCAAAACAACAACATAGGGGGTGTCCTCCACCTAGGTAGACGTAAGCCCTAAAGAGCCCACACCACCCTTCCGGCTGCAGCCTCTGAGGAGTGAATTAGGTGATGGATTCAAAATGGCTGTGGGTTGAGAGGGGTCCCCTGAATAAACTATACCGGCGTTGCCCAGAGAACTGCAGAGGTAACACAAGTTCTCCTCAATAAATAAAAGTCAATGATGAATAGGCATCAGTGTGGCGACCATACATGAAAATCAAGTTTCTAAAAGAGCGTCTAAATTAGGGTGACCCCCTTGGTTGAAATTCTCTCCTCTTCCAGTGGAAACCTGCGAGAGTCAAGGGTGCTTCTCCTTTCCGCCCGCTCCGATCTCTTCCTTTTTTTGGCCCCCATTATCCCTCCATTTGGTATTTCCTCTAAAGACTCCTCTGCACCAATCCCAGAGCATCCTGCCCCGGCCTGTATTGGGGTTTCCGGATCCAAGTCTGGCAACCGTGAACTTTCCCACTCACCCTCTGGGCTAGACAACCCTGCTGCCAGTGGTGATCCCCGACATTCCCGCACCCCTTCAACTGGCAGCATCAAACCCAGATAAAGCTCAGTGTTGAGGCCAGAGGGAGAACTAAATAGCCTATGGGTTGCCAATTCAATCGATTTGTCTAAAATACCCACAGCTCTTGTTAAAAAGGCATTCATAGTCTTATGCTTTTCTATCTTCACTCTTTCAATAGTATGAAAATTCAGACCCTACAACTGGACCCAGGATATTAAAAATAAAATAAAATATGCTCACCATCCAATGCAGAATGTCCAATGAGGTCTACCACCCAACCACCAAAAGGGGTAGCCCAGCCTGGCTTCTTCTTACTACTGATGGGCATGAATGGGAACCCCCAGGGCCTGTTAAGCGCCTCTGGGTGTGATGTTATGACGGACCCTCCCCAACTCCTCAAGTGCTCCTGGGGCTTTGAGTATAGCCCCTCCATACAGCTCTGAAAGTGTTCTGCACTGCGGGAACCTGCAGGGCCTGATAGGCACATATAGGTGCAATGTCATGGCAGCCCCTCCCCCGCTCATCAAGTGCTCTTTGGGCTTTGACTCCATCCCCTCTGTGCACCTCAGAAAGCGCCCCGCTGTAGGAACCTGCAGGGCCTGATAACCACCTCATGGCAGCCCCTACCCGTTTCTTTAGTGCTCCCGGGTCTTTGGATTAGACCTTGATTAGAGGTGGGGCTCCATTATTAAGAGGGCCTCAGAAAGAGGCTAACACATAACACTACACCCACCACATGTGATCTATCAAAGTTCACTACTACACAATCACCCTCCAAGGACTTAACACTCTTTCCCAACCAGCTGACCTTCCAGGCCAATATGATTTGAGCACCCTCACAATCCCTTAAGGCAGTATTTAGGCTCAACCAGCCAGCACTTTATTTCTTAACTAGTGGAAACTCTTGTGTATGTCAGATCTAAGTGGAGGTACATTAGCTTAAACCTGCAGGGCCTGATAAACACCTCTGGGTGCAATGCCATTGATGCCCTTCTCCTGCTCCTCAGGTGCTCCTAGAGCTTCGAATCCAGCCTCTCTGTGCATCACTGAAAGTGTCCTACACTGCGTGAACTTGCAGGGCCTGATAAGTGCCTCTTGGTGCAATGCTGTGGCGGCCCCTCTCCTGCTCCTCAAGTGCTCCTGGGGCTTTGAGTCCAGCCACCTCATGCAGCTCTGAAAGCATTCTGCACTGTGGGAACATGCAGTGCCTAATAGGCGCCTTCAGGTGCGATGTCCTGGCAGACCCACTGACCCTCCACAAGTGCACCTGGGGCTTTGAGTCCAGCCCATCCATGCAACTCTGAAAGCATTCTGCTGGGCAGGAACCTGCAGGGCCTAATAGGCGCCTTCAGACGCAATGTCCTGGCAGACCCACTCTCCCTCCGCTAGTGCTCCTGGGGCTTCAAGTCCAGCCCGTCCATGCATCTCTGAAAGTGTTGCCTCAATCGATCCATGATAGAAGAAAATACCAGTGAGGTCTCTCTAGGGGTCAAGCTAGACTTGAGGGCAATATTGACAAAGGGAAGTGATCATAGGAAAGGTATTGGCTCTACATTACGCTTTCTTGACCCTAGCGAAGTCCCTCTGGAGTCTCAATCTCAAAATCAGAGTTACATTAATCAAGTCAAAACTGATGCCAACTCTCACATACGGAGGCAAAATAATGTTGGGCTCAGACACTAGCCTACTCGACAAGCTCACAATGCAGACATTTATGTAAGTTTTTCAACTACTTAGAAAAGCATCACCCATGAAATCAGACTCAAGTTCTCGCTGATATGGCAAACCCTCTCTTGGCCAGGGGCTTTTGCAAAATGCTGCCACAAACTGAGGAATGCTGCAAAGTCATTAGCTCAACATGTACAGTCTGAAGCCAACGTCCAAACAGGGAAAGGTGAATATAAAACGTAGTTAGAGGTCAGCATTGATAAACTCATCTTAGGTGAGCTCTTGCAGATAGACACAAGTGAGCAAGTGTTCAAGAGAATGGTGAACAAAAGCATGAGGTTGCAAAGCCAACAGGAAGATAAAATTACGTTAACTAAAAAAGCACATTGATGGCTGGTGCTAAACTCATAAGACGAGCAAAAGGACCAGCCCCTCCTTCAGGCTGCTTGCTCTATCTTACTCTATATAAGTTAAGAAAAGGCTGATGCCAATGAGACTGGGAGTGCTTCTCACCTTGGACTTTAAACTGAAGTGGCATGAGGAGGGGCAATGGGAGGACTCAATGTGTTGGCTATGCCATCATTCAAAGGAAACACTGCTGCATGTCCTTGCCCCAACCTATGTACGCAGTGGAAGGCCCTGCTGCAGAGTGAATTTAAAACCACAGAAATCAGAATCTGCAGATCAGCAGTAATGAAGTCCTAAAAACCACAGAATGTTATGCTCAACATTTGGCTAGTGTAGTTTATCAACATCTTCAAGGTACGTGTGAAGGCCAAAGACAGTCTGTAGGGCCTTAAGCCTCTGGCTGAGGCAAGAGCAGTTGATGGTGTTGGGGTTGTATGAATGGCACTGCACAGGTGGACTTCTAGGCGTCCAATAAGAACAGCAATTCCTCAGTCCCCTATCCTGCCTTTTCTTAGCCAGATGCAGGCTGCTAGGGATGCAGTAACAACAGCAATGCTTTAATTTCCATCCCTGCCTTGTTTAGGTCAAGGCAACTTGTAGGCTGCATAGTATGCCAACTCAGCACTTTATGTCTAGCGGCCTCCATTTCACATTATTCAGGCAGGCCTCATTTTACCAATATATGAGTTTGGTTTGTGAAGGGACTCTGTGGCACTGGTCTCTCTAGGTAGCTATTCCCATTCAATCAGCGAGGAGGTTATGGACACAAGCAGGTTATGCGCAATCCACTTTGTTACTTCATGTTTTCTGTAGCAATGCATGTATGGGTGGGTAAATTTAGCAGTAATATCTGGCTCCTTAGGCACCCCAGTGACATCCTTCTGCTACGATTAGGCCCTGGTTTTATGTGGCTATAATCTTTACTGTTTTATATACCTCTACTATAGTGCCTGGCCATTAGGCACTCTAGCTCCCATAAAACATCATTTCCTGCTTTAACCTTTTTGAGGAGGCCTACTCATGGAACAAGGGTAATGCACCATGCACTTTATGGGATAATAGCCAGGCAGGGATTTTTTTCTATCAGCCTTTCCAGGGAAGGATGCTGATGTGATTTTTATTTATTATTTTAAATCTTCAACTGGATGCTCATCTCAACTGCATGTTTTGTCTATGTTTATGGTTTTTATTACTAATAAACTATTTTACCTATTCTACTAAAGATAGTTCATAAAAGGTTCTGACTCGCTTTACTCTCTAGAAAAGAAGACGCATGTATGAATTTATAATGCACTCCAAGTTCAACACTTCACTTCCTATGAGTTCCCACACTATAAGCTTAATCATAAAGAAGCAAGTTTTGTTAATTTATCAAAGTTCAACATTCCAGTAGCTAAAAGCTGTAGCTATCACTGTTTTAGAAGGAAGTAAGTGTCAAACAGCAGCCATGCTAAGATTTAAATAGAAACATTTCACAACATTTCAAGCATGCTGGAATTTGTTAACAAATGCAGCTTCCAGTTAGGCCTAGTTTTCTCTTGTATTAAATTACTGAATAATTGTATTTTAGCTTTAATAAATCACCCTATCAGTAAGTATCTGCTATATTTAAAAAAGAGCAGTACGTTGTAGATTCCATAGAAGCTTTATTGAGATGCAGTGGCAACCTCAGAGTCAGAGCAACTGCCACAACAGTCACAATAGTATAACCGTTCTGACTGTGGAATGTTCTAAACCAACACGTGTCGGAATGAAGAGTGGATACTAGGACAACCAGGGGACCAGTTCACGGACACCACTTCTGGTCAGCGAGGGGGGGTATGTATTTAGAAGGGGGATGCTGAGCAAACACACACTGCATGTACATAGGAGAAGCATAAACAGTGCAGTCACTTCCGTGTGGGCTGGCGATGAGGGTGAGAAGTCTGAACCATGGCGATCACCCTGCTTCACTGCATGGATCCCGTGTGTGTTTCCCAAGGACCTCGGCACATACACCATTTTGCTGCATCTACCTCAACAAAAAAAACTGTCCATAACCATTGAAGTAAGCAACACTAAGGCCCTAAGTTACGGGCAAATTTCTTTGTGTCTACCGTGTGATGTAATCGGAGCCATCTTAATGTCAGGCACCAAGAACCAATAGGCTGTGTGGAAGCCCCAGCGGCCATTTAGAGGTCAGGCACCATTCAAAGAGGCCCAAAAACATCTAAACCAGGCACCAATGGTCTTCCAAAACAGTGAGGACACACTTGACCCACATGTCGGAAGAGAATAATTAAAGTGCGCTTCTAAGCGCAATCTTCAGGCACCCCTTGCCGTTTGACCTCTCTGACTGGCTCACATACAACACACTGATGCAAGAAGAGGTAATTGTCCTACAGGGAGACATTCCAGCACTGTGTCTGCTCAACAATGTCATGACACAAGTTATGGGCCTACTATCCATGACATATCATACTGTTGAATGGTAAAACATCTTGAAGGAATACCCTGTGCTCCTCAAAGGGCTTGGAAAGCTGAAAGACACTCAGGTCACTCTGCACACCAATGAAGCAGTCAAACCCGGAGCTCAAAACCACCACAGAGTTACTGTATACCTCCAGCCACAGGTAGAAGAAGAAATAAAACGTTTGCTAGCACAGGACATCATTGGGTCATTGGAAAGGACCAATGCCATAGGTGTCCTCTATCATGGCTATGCCAAAGAAAATATGAATCTGTGTTGACATGCATCTGACAAACACAGCCATAGACCCAGATTGACACCCTGGCCCACATCTAAATGACATTATCAGCTGCCCCACTGGAGCCTGTGTTTTCTTCAAGCTTGATTTGTTCATAGGCTACCCCCAGCTAGAACTAGACCTGCGGTCCCGGTATGTCACTACATTCTCCACCCACCTAGGATTATTTTGCTACAAGCGATTAAGCTTTGGGGTGTCATGAGCAACAGAAATATTTCAGGAGATGGTGAGACGAGTGTTCAGGCCTGTAAGAAAATGTCTGAACTACAGTGATGATATCCTGGTATTTTATGGCACAAATGAAGACAATGACTTGACCCTGCAGAAGTTGTGCAAACAGCTAGCAATGTCTGACCTGACAATTAATGAGTAAAAATGTAAATTTGGAAAAAGTGAACTTATGTTCTTCAGACACATCTCCTACAAAAAAAGGGATGCAACCAGACCCTAACACTATGCAATGCATAACCTCCAGTGGAAGCAGCAGAAGTGATGTTGTTTCTGGGTCAAGTGACCTAATGCACTCAATGCATCAAGGATTTTGCAATGTGAGCACCCCACTTCGTGAACTGACCAAACAAGGACAACCATTCCTCTGGACAGTGGAATGCGACAAGGAATTCAGAAATATCCAACATGCTGTCAGGGCCATAGAACACCTTGCATACTTTGACCCGTCCCTATGCATGGTGCTCACTGTAGGTGCCAGCCCAATAGGGTTGGGAGCCATTCTCGCACAACGGAAGAGACTTACCACAACACATTTTTGCATATGCAAGCAGAAGTCTATCAGACATGGAAAGGGCATTCTCTCAGCCTGAGAAAGAAAGTCTAGCTGTCTTGGTGGCATGCAAACATTACCACATGTTCATCTATGGAAAACAGTTCACCATTGTGAAGGACCACTAGGCTTTGGTCACAATATATGGCAACCCCTCAGTGCATAGCAAGATGGGGAATAAGCCTCATGGATTTTGACTTCAAAATAGTGTACTAACCAGGGAGAGAACAAAACCCTGCTGACTACATGTTGCAGCATCTCCTGCCCTGAGCAGGGGAGACATCCTCCATAGGCGAGAAGTACCTCAATTTTGTACTGAGACAGAATACACCTGCCCTGATCACGATGGAACAACTGCCGCAGGAGACCAAGACACATGCAAAGTTATAAGCGGTCGAGACAACGATACCAAAACAAAGGTGGAGACATGTGACTACTACCAGTGCAGTGGGTGAAGAAAGAGAATACTAGCCTTCAAACAGGTCCAGGAGGAGCTGTCAAGAAAGAAGCAAGGGATAGTGCTATGTGGCACCAGAATAATAATACCTATGACTCTGCAACAACAGACATTCAGCCTTGCACATGAGCCCCGTTGAGGCATAGTGGCAAAAAAAAAAATTTATGAGAGAAAGTATGGTTCCTGGGCCTTAACAGTCTAGTAAAAAATATGACTATTAACTGCCCTCTCTGTCAGATAACAAGAAGACCCCCAAAGCCAGAGCAACTGTATATGTCCGATCTCCTTGAGGCGGTATGGACAACACTGGCTGCAGACGTCTATGGGTCTATGGACACTGACAACTACCTCCTGGTCATTATCAACAAATATTCTTGTTTCCTCATAGTACCTCAAGTATCATCTCATCAGCCACTGCCACCTTACCGATTCTAGACAGCATCTTTGCAGCCTGGGGTGCTCCTTTGACACTAAAGAAAGACAATGGACCCCCATTTTCAGGCAAAATAAATTGTAAATACATGGCATATCTGGGAGTACTTCATCAGAGAATAACACAGCTCTGGCCCCAAGACTACAGCTTGACGGAAAGGTTCATGGGCACCATAGAGAGAACGGTACAGTGAGCAAAACTGGCACAAATGTCTGTTTAATAAGCACTGTGCCAAGTACTTCCATGCTGCTGCAACACCCCTCACAGTTCCACAGGGAGCAGCCCATCAGATCTACTGCTGGGAAGAACCAGTAGGACCTGCCTGCCTCAGAAGTCAAGGCACCGTAGGCCACAGTGACATTGTTGCATGTGACAAGAGGCTAAAAGGAAACACACAAATGCTCTGCTTCACGCCGCAATGTCTGGACTACAACTTGAAGATCTGGTCCGTGTGCGCCAATGGTAAACACAAAAGTCAGACAGCCCCTTCTTGAGCCACCCTCTGAGAACAACACACATCAAAAGGTCAATGATCACAGCAGAGGCAGGGTCCTACTCCATCCCCAGAAACAGCTATCACTTCAAAGAGTTCAGGATGCCAGATGAAAAGGATGGAGAACTACAGCTTAGTGCTGGACAGAAGACTCAAACAGTGAACACTGGAGGGTCAACAGAAGCGGTGCCACCAACTGGGGAGAGTCCCCTCCATGCTGAACGCACAAGCAGCACAAACGATTACACTAGCTACAGACAGGGGAGATCACGCCCAATGAGCAGTAAGCCCCAAAAGACTGATTGAGGGATTATGATGACTGCACAGAAGAAGATGTGGCGAAGTTGCTGATCTCTTTCTCTCTCTTTCTCTCTCTGTCTCTCTCTCTGTATCTCTCTCTCCCTCTTTGTCTCTACAGCCAAACTTATCGGTCAAAACCATGAGGACTGTGTACATTTTATCAATAAAGGGGGTGATGTCAGATTGAAGGGTGGACACTACGACCACCAGGGGACAAGTTACCGGACACAATTTCCATTCAGCAGGGCTAGGATATATATATATGGGAGATGTTAGGCGAACACACACTGCCTGTACAGAGGAGATGAATAAACAGACAGCGTACTCACACACCTATTGACCTCCGTGTGTTTCTTAGGTTGGCTGGGATGCGTGAGAACGAAATAACAGGGAAATGGGGGAGTGAACTAACTGTAACATGTGATACCATCACAAGTACTTTGCTATGTGATATAAATCTAATAATTGGAGGAGTAATAATATACCATATAAAATAACACACATGGACAATCACTGCGCATCTCCTTCATATAAATATTTACTGGAAAACATAAATCTGACCATCACTGACTGATCTTGATGGGATGAATGATGAAAGAATAATTACAGTATAAATATCACTTTACAAGGGGCCCAAGTAGAGATCGGAGGCCATTGACATTTGTCCAAGTACCCATGTTTTAAAAAGCCTTTGTAATTAATTTCTAAAAAAGAAACTGTGACTTATGCAGCAGATGTTCGCTGTAGATTCAGTGTAATGACAGGTACAAACATTATTTCCACTGATATATTGGTACAATTTCTCAATGTAATCACAGATAGAAACATAATTTCCACTGCTACAATTTCCAGGGAAATTACAAATATTATGGAAATATCGATATGAGAAACTTACTGATTCCAACGATATCTTATTCTCACGGGGCACAAGGCAGGGATAACCCTTATTTCCCCTTTTATCGTTGCTGTATATCGAACCCTCTTGCAAAAAGTATTATCAAACTCCACAGCTAAAGTATGAGCTGTTCCAGATGATGAAGCGGTATTAACTACCAACCAAAATGTGGCTGTTAATGAGATTGAGATGGAAGTGATGCATTTGGGGATAGTATCAGGACATTGGCTAACCTGTGGCAAAACACAGATAATCTCCAACAATAGTGTACAGTGGGTCTACGAAAGACAAAGTTCACAATTTCCGCATCTGTGAGTCAAATCGTTCCACAGAACTATTATTTTTTTAAATGATGTAATAACAGATAATCTAGGGCTTACCTTACTTGGGCATTGTAACATTCTCAAAATGTCTATTTTGTGAAAGATACTGCATCTGTTAATATTTATATTGGTAGAGCATCTGACCTTAATAAGTAAACTAACAAGGGGACGCGAATAGGTCGATTAACCTTTTGACTCGCAATTAAGATGTTCCTACCTTAGATCCAGTAGATAACCAATAATCATATACACAATAATCAATAATCATTAATAATCTATAAATCAATAATCAATGGAGTCAGTAATTATCATGCACCATCTCCTTTTAGTCAAAAATAACCACACCTTTAGTAAACGTTCTGAATGTTTATTTCCCTATTAACAATACTAAGGTCATGTAAATTAATCTCAAAATCAAATGAAACACATACAGAAACAATACCGGTTTTTGAAAGAGGCAGAAGAAATGCAATCTAATCAAGGATTGAACTACAACACATTCTAAGATTATGGTGCAAATCAATAGCAAAGTCAGCTGCGTCAATGAAATGAAGTACATGAAGTTGAGCAGAAAAACTAAGCAAGCATTAGTCTCCTGTTATCATAAGTGAGGATACTTAACTAAAATCAGATTAGCATCAGCATGTTGGGCTTCATGAAAAACAATTTAGTAACACAAATTTGGAAAAAACATCTATCAAAACAGCCCAGTTTGTAAAAAGCAAACATGCACGGTAATCACAGTTCAGAAAATACCTATCCTCAGGGTGGATCAGTAAAGCAGAATCAGTCTTCATCCTCAGGACATCAGTCGATCAGCAAAGCATCAGGCTTCAGCATCAGAAAATGAAGGGCAAAGCCATTAAGCATGAAAGTTAAGTTCCAGTAAAGACGTGTAAGTAAGCAATAAACTTTCGGTCAGGAAAATATGGGCAGGCCTGTCTTCTCTCTCTGCAGCGTCGTTATATTAAAGTTACCTTAACTATCCCCTAATTTCCTATTGGTCAGTTAGTCATATGTTCACACTCTGTCCAATAAAACTGCTATCCAAAATCTATGAATTCTAATATTTCTCTGTTCTCATATTGTTGATTGATTCGTCTTGCGATGTCCTCATCATCCAGCTTGTCAGGTAACAATATTGTTGCAGATGCTACTTTAGTCAGCATCTTCATTGTTTTTTTCCTGAGAAAGTCAGTCTCACACACATTACACATAAAATGTTGCATTAGCAAGAACATCATCTCCTGGCAGTTGGTTCACATGAAAAGCTTCCATTATGAGCACATTTAAACAATACAATAGAGATTCACAGTTTAACTCACTTGGTCAGCATTTTTATTGAACGCTAAGAAATACAGCTTGTACATGAAGCCTGGCAGATAGGCCAAGACACTCGATAATTTAAGGCCTACAATTAATAAAGTTAAAGCTAAATTCATAACCCTTAATATGACATATTACTACATTCGTCTAACATATATTCAATATTTCTTAAGTATTAATCATTGATTAGTACACTTCGTTAACATTTGTGCCCATTCTTCGTGATTACATTTTCGTGATCACATTTTCAAATGTGTGCATTATTTTTCTACATTATTACATTTTCTTCATAAACGTATTATTCAGAACACTCATTACTAATTTTTATTAAGAAACCTGCGCTAGCAATCCTTCCCTGATGACTAAATATGTCTTTACACTATTACCCACAAATATTTGCATCAGTTACACTTTTACAATTCAATTTCTTCATAATTTCATTTTCCCCTTGAATTTTCCTTGTAAAATGTTCCCCTTTTCTTTTCTTCCCTCCTCTGATTATTCTTTGACTTTTTCCTTTTAATTCTTGTGCGTAATTTGCACAATCCGCATATCCCCAATAGACAAACCACAAATATTAATATTCATATTACATTTTTCAATAGAACCCCAAATGTTGCTGAGACAATTTCCCACTGAAGCAAACACTTTGCCAACCTTTTCCCGAACACCTGGTTCTTTCAATTCTTTCAAATCAGCACTCGCATTAGTCAGATTAGTAAGTAAGGCCCATATTTATACTTTTTAGTGCCGCATTTGCGTAATTTTTTGGCGCAAAAGGGGCGCAAACTTGCAAAATACAAGATGTATTTTGTGAGTTTCCACCATTGTTGCATTAAAAAGCAACGCAAATGTGGCACTAAAAAAGTATAAAGATGGGCCTAAGGCCCTCATTATAACCCTGGCGGTCGGTGTTAAAGCGGCGGTAATACCGCCAACAGGCCGGCGGTAAAAAAAATTGGATTTGGACCCTGGCTGTTACCGCCATCCAACACCGCCACTTTAACCCACCGACCGCCAGGGTGGTAAGAGCCGCTGGGCTGGAGACTTCGGTCCCCAGCCCAGGGCCGTCACATTCCCACCCTCGGCATTACGACCAGCCTACCGCCATGGTTTTCGTGGTTTCTGTACCGCCACAAAAGCCATGGCGGTAGGCACTAGCAGTGCCAGGGAATTCCTTCAGAACTGAATTTGAACCTTTTCCCTGTTCTGTAGTGTTTTCTCTTAACGGACCTGCAACAGGTTCAGGAAGAGTCAGATCACTTTGACTTTGATACACCTCAACCCCTTCCCCTTGTGGGTCTGGCAATTGCTCTGTTTGTCTCTCAAGATCGTCTGTTTCCGGGAAAGCCCTCCTCTGACTAGGCTGTCCTGCTCCTTCATTTGAGATAGGCTCTCCGTCACCCTCCTTGAGGTCTTCTCCCTCGTCTCTCACAGGAGTGACTGCACCGTCCTCAACTAGCTCAGATCCGGTCTCAGTTTCCCTTTGTTCTCCTTCCGGCCCTGAGACTTGTTTTCCTGTTGTTGGTGCTCTCAAAAATGCTTCTCCATGATCCAGTGGACATGCCACTTTCTTTGTGTGACTTGTGTGAATACAGTTTGTAATTCCAGAACACTTCACAGCTGTGGTAGTTGTCATGACCACTTGGTATGGTCCCTTCCAGCGAGGCTCCAAACACGTCTTTCTCACATGCCTTCGAATGACAACCCAATCCCTCACTCCCAGGTTGTGTCCTGGGTCATGGATCGGTGGCAGTGTGGTGGCCTCCACCTGCTGAGAAAAAAAGCAGACCACATCAGCCAGACCTTTGCAGTAATCCAACACCATATCATCTGTAATGTTGACAAGTGCATTTGCAGGCAACGCTGGTAACCTCAATGCTCTGCCCATGAGGATCTCATGAGGTGACAATCCTGTCTTCCTGTCAGGTGTGTTCCTCATTGACATCAACAGTAAAGGCAATGCATCTGGCCATTTCAAATTCATAGCTGCACACATCTTTGCAACCCTTGACTTCAAGGCACCATTCATCTGTTCCACTAGTCCTGATGCTTCAGGAGAGTAACTACAATTCAACTTCTGCTGAATGTTCAATGCGATACACAGTAATTGAATTACTTCATTGTTGAAGTGACTTCCCCTATCTGATTCTGAAGAGATTGGAAACCCAAAAAGCTGTATCAGTTCCCTAAGCAATAGTTTTTCCACTGTGAGACTATCATTTCATCATGAATGGTATGCTTCAGTCCAATGACTAAAGATGCAAACACTCACAAACACATATCTCAAACCTACACACACAGGCATCTCAATAAAATCCGCAGGCATTCTGCTGAATGGACCTTCTGCTCTTCCAATGTGGCTCTAATTAACCACTGTCCCTTTCCCTGCGTTTAGTTGTTGGCAAATGACACATCAATGGCAAACTGCTTCAGTAACTTATCTAAACTTTGGATTAAACCAATCATGTTTGAACAAATGAACCTTAGCATCCCTTCCAATATGGGCTTGACCATGATAGTACCTCGCCACTTGAGACAACAGGCTATTTGGCAAAACCAATTGACCGTCCTCAGAAACCCACAGTTCATCTTGTCTTTGCACACGTTTCATTTTTCTCCATGAACGTTTTTCCTCCCTGTCAACATTATTCTGTAATGTTTTCAGCTCTTCCAAGGTGTCAATTATTTTCAATGCAAACTTTGTACAAGTTTCATCTTCTTCAGGTAGCAATTCCCACTTTTCTTTGAATGATATGAAGTTCATTGCTCAAAACCTTGTGACTTGAATCGCATATCCATTTCCCAATGACACTTAGGCCCTCTTTATAACATTGGTGGTAAGTACCGCTTACCGCCATGCTGACTGCCGCCTACATACCGCTGCAACGGCGGATCACCCATATTATGACACACACATAGCAGTCCGTCACCATACAGCCACACACATAAGTCCACCAGCCCAAAGGTCAACGATAAACTGGCGCTAGCAAAACCCACACTGTTACACCAACAGAACTACGCCCACAACATTATGACCCACAAATACACACACATACAAAACAACACCACACTGGACAATTCAAACTACACACACCTGACACTCATACACACACCACACCCACACACCCACACCATTATAAAACACACACCCACATTACCCACAACCCTTAACCATTACAAACAAGTACCACAATAGAGATAGCAATACCACAGACAAGACCACAGCCACACACCACCATCACCTATACACCATCCATGCATCTTACATCACACATCCCAACACATCACCCTACACACCCTCTCCCACACCACTCACACTACACCCAGGTTCTCAGAGGAGGAGCTAAGGCTCATGGTGGAGGAAATCATTCGTGAAGAGCCACAGCTATTCAGATCACAGGTGCAGCAGACATCCATTGCTAGGAAGATGGAGCTATGGCGGAGAATCGTGGACAGGGTCAACGTTGTGGGACAGCACCCCAGAACAAGGGGAGACATCAGGAAAAGGTGGAACGACCTACGGGGGAAGGTGTGTTTGTGAGAAAGTAGCCTCTTTTAAGCCTTGTTACCCCCACTTTTGGCCTGTTTGTGAGTATTTGTCAGGGTGTTTTCACGGTCTCACTGGGATCCTGCTAGCCAGGGCCCAGTGCTCATAGGGAAAACCCTATGTTTTCAGTATGTTTGCTATGTGTCACTGGGACCCTGCTAGCCAGGACCCCAGTGCTCATAGGTTTGTGGCCTATATGTATGTGTTTCCTGTGTGATGCCTAACTGTCTCACTGAGGCTCTGCTAACCAGAACCTCAGTGGTTATGCTCTCTCTGCTTTCTAAACTGTCACTAACAGGCTAGTGACCAATTTCACCAATTCACATTGGCATACTGGAACACCCTTATAATTCCCTAGTATATGGTACTGAGGTACCCAGGGTATTGGGATTCCAGGAGATCCCTATGGGCTGCAGCATTTCTTTTGCCACCCATAGGGAGCTCTGACAATTCTTACACAGACCTGCCACTGCAGCCTGAGTGAAATAACCTACATGTTATTTCACAGCCATTTACCACTGCACTTAAGTAACTTATAAGTCACCTATATGTCTAACCTTCATCTGGTGAAGGTTGGGTGCTAAGTTACTTAGTGTGTGGGCACCCTGGCACTAGCCAAGGTGCCCCCACATCGTTCAGGGCAAATTCCCCAGACTTTGTGAGTGCGGGGACACCATTACACACGTGCACTATACATAGGTCAGTACCTATGTATAGCGTCACAATGGTAACTCCGAACATGGCCATGTAACATGTCTAAGATCATGGAATTGTCACCCCAATGCCATTCTGGCATTGGGGAGACAATTCCATGATCCCCAGAGTCTCTAGCACAGACCCGGGTACTGCCAAACTACCTTTCCCGGGGTTTCACTGCAGCTGCTGCTGCTGCCAACCCCTCAGACAGATTTCTGCCCTCCTGGGGTCCAGCCAGGTTTGGCCCAGGAAGGCAGAATAAAGGACTTCCTCAGAGAGAGGGTGTTACACCCTCTCCCTTTGGAAAAAGTTGTCAGGGCTGGGGAGGAGTAGCCTCCCCCAGCCTCTGGAAATGCTTTGATGGGCACAGATGGTGCCCATCTTTGCATACGCCAGTCTACACTGGTTCAGGGATCCCCCAGCCCTGCTCTGGTGCGAAACTGGGCAAAGGAAAGTGGGGTGACCACTCCCCTGACCTGCACCTCCCAGGGGAGGTGCCCAGAGCTCCTCCAGTGTGCTCCAGACTTCTGCCACCTTGCAAACAGAGGTGCTGCTGGCACACTGGACTGCTCTGAGTGGCCAGTGCCAGCAGGTGACGTCAGAGACTCCTTCTGATAGGCTCTTACCTGTGTTGCTAGCCTATCCTCCTTCCTAGGTAGCCAAACCTCCTTTTCTGGCTATTTAGGGTATCTGTTTTGGGGAATTCTTGAGATAACGAATGCAAGAGCTCATCAGAGTTCCTCTGCAGCTCTCTCTTCAACTTCTGCCAAAGGATCGACCGCTGACTGCTCAGGACGCCTGCAAAACCGCAACAAAGTAGCAAAGACGACTACTGCAACCTTGTATCGCTGATACTGCCGCCTTCACGACTGTTTTCCTGGTGGTGCATGCTCTGGGGGTAGCCTGCCTCCTTCTTGCACTAGGAGCTCTGAAGAAATCTCCTGTGGGTCGACGGAATCTTCCCCATGAAAACGCAGGCAACAAAAGACTGCATCACCAGTCGTCTGGGTCCCCTATCAGCACGATGAGCGTGGTCCCTGGAACTCAGCAACTCTGTCCAAGTGACTCTCACAGTCCAGTGACTCTTCAGTCCAAGTTTGGTGGAGGTAAGTCCTTGCCTCCCCACGCTAGACTGCATTGCTGGGTACCGCGTGATTTGCAGCTGCTCCGGCTCCTGTGCACTCTTCCAGGATTTCCTTCGTGCACAGTAAAGCCTGGGTCCCCGACACTCTAACCTGCAGTGCACAACCTCCTGAGTTGTCCTCCGGCGTCGTGGGACTCCCTTTTGTGTCTTTGGGTGAGCTCCAGTTCACTCCTCTTCTAAGTGCCTGTTCCAGTACATCTGCGGGTGCTGCCTGCTTCTGTGAGGGCTCCCTGACTTGCTGGGTCCCCCTCTGTCTCTTCATCCAAGTGGCGACATCCTGGTCCCTCCTGGGCCACAGCAGCATCCAAAAACCCTAACCGCAACCCTTGCAGCTAGCAAGGCTTGTTTGCAGTCTTTCTGCGTGGGAACACATCTGCAAGCTTCTTCACGACGTGGGACATCCATCCTCCAAAGACGAAGTTCCTAGTCCTCTTCGTTCTTGCAGAATCCACAGCTTCTACCATCCAGTGGCAGCTTCTTTGCACCCTCAGCTGGCATTTCCTGGGCATCTGCCCACTCTCGACTTTCTCGCAACTCTTGGACTTGGTCCCCTTGTTCCACAGGTACTCTCATCCGGAAATCCACTTTGGTTGCATTGCTGGTGTTGGTCTTCCTTGCAGAATTCCCCTATCACGACTTCTGTGCTCTCTGGGGAATATAGGTGCACTTTACACCTACTTTTCAGGGTCTTGGGGTGGGCTATTTTTCTAACCCTCACTGTTTTCTTACAGTCCCAGCGACCCTCTACAAGCTCACATAGGTTTGGGGTCCATTTGTGGTTCGCATTCCACTTTTGGGGTATTATGGTTTGTGTTGCCCCTATACCTATGTGCTCCTATAGCAATCTACTGTAACTTTACATTGCTTGCATTACTTCCTTTTGCTATTACTGCATATTTTTGGTATTGTGTACATATATCTTGTGTATATTTGGCATCCTCATACTGAGGGTACCCACTGAGATACTTTTGGCATATTGTCATAAAAATAAAGTACCTTTATTTTTAGTATATCTGTGTATTGTGTTTTCTTATGATATTGTGCATATGACACCAGTGGTATAGTAGGAGCTTTGCATATCTCCTAGTTCAGCCTAAGCTGCTCTGCTATAGCTACCTTCTATCAGCCTAAACTGCTAGAAACACCTCTTCTACACTAATAAGGGATAACTGGACCTGGTACAGAGTGTAAGTACCCCTTGGTACCCACTACAAGCCAGGCCAGCCTCCTACAGTGTTCCACAGCAGCAAGACACCAAATAGCTGTACAGAGGACTGGCGGTGGGCCCCTACCTCCTCCCCCCCAACTAACAACATGGGAGGAGCAAGTTTTGGTAATCATGCATCCTGAGGGCCTGGCAAGAGTAGGAGGACTGGACCCTGGTAAGTCAACTCTTTACTACACAGGACAATCAGCGACCTGGGGTCAGTGGCAGTGGGCACACGGTTCAGGGGACAGAGGCACAGGACAACAGGGAAGCTGGGAGGACTGCTGTGCGACAGGGGGAGGACAAGCCCAGGGAACCGACTCTCCAGGAGGCACTCACCACCATCCTGGTAGCATACCACCATTCCCAGGAGACAATGGGCCAGATACTGGACAAGTTGCAGGAGAACCAGCGGCTGCAGAAGGTACAGTACCTGTGGGTCATAGAGCACTTGAAGTCCATAATCAACACCCTGGTCTCCATTGCAGGGGTGCTGGCAGACATGGCCAACACTATGAGGGAGGCAGTGGCACCAGACCCCTACCACTAGCCAAACCGATGACCAGCCCTCCACCTCCACTGCCACTAGTGGGCAGGAGGCCTCACAACAAGATAAAAAAGTCATCAGTACCCCTCACCCTGTAGAAGGAGAACCACCCCACAAACGTTCCCGGCTATCTAGGTAGAAGCTAGAGACTATTGCCAAGACCCTTGCCAAGAAATAAGACTCACCTGATTGTCACCCTTGTGTCCCGAACTGTCACCCGGTTCATCTTGAACTGCCATTGCTCCTCTTCCTATGCCCCCATAGACAATGCACCTGTGATCCACATAGACTAGACTCTATCCTGGACTTTCCTCCACCATCACCCCATCCCATTGCACATCCCCTCTACTTATTAGCACTTAAATAAACACCATTTGAAAAAATACAAGTATGGAGTCTGTCAAATGATTGAACTATGTATTTGTTTAACAAGCTTTAAACACTGCTATACATCTGTACATTAATGTATACATAGGGATGACCTGTAATTGGCTGCAGTCAACAAAGGTACAAATATCTGCAAATAGAGATGCTAAACGGTACAGTAAGTGTCCTGCTAGTGACAATGTCAAACACAAAACTGTCAATTAAAATTGAAGTTACACTGTCTTACATGTGTGTCATTGGAAGTATTAACAAATTATTGCATTTCTGTTGTCCTCATCCTCATCCTCTGCCTCCTCATCTTCACTGTCCACAGGGTCCACTGCTGCCACACGCCCATCTCCAGCCTCATCCTCCTGTAGAAAAGGCACCTGGTTGTGCAACATACAGCATGCCACGATGATCTGGCAGATCTTCTTGGGTGAGTAGCACAGGGAACCACCTGTCAGATGGAGGCCACGAAACCTAGCCTTCAGGAGGCCGAATGTCCTCTCTATGATTCTTCTTGTTCACCCATGTGCCTCATTGTAACGTTCCTCTGCCCTTGTCCTGGGATTCCATACATGGGTCAGTAGCCATGAGAGGTTGGGATAACCCGAGTCACCTGCAAATATCGAGGGACATTTGTTAGACATACACTAACCCTTAGGGCCCACACCATACCCATACAGCAACATCCACTGGGTGGGAACCAGGGCTCACCTATTAGCCACACCCGGTGCCTCTGTAGTTGAGCCATTACATATGGGATGCTGCTATTCCTCAGGATAAAGGCATCATGTGCAGACCCAGGATACTTTGCATTGACATGGGAGATATACTGGTCCTCCAGGCACACTGTCTGCACATTCATAAAGTGAAAGTTCTTTCGATTTCTGAACACCTGTTCATTTTTCTGGGGGTTGCCAAATGCAATATGTGTACCATCAATAGCCCCAGTAATGTTGGGATATGTCCCATTGCATAGAAAACAGCTTTCACTGTGGCCAAATCCTCCACCTGGGGGAAAACGATGTAGCTGCGCATGTGTTTAATCAGGGTAGACAACACTCTGACCAGCACTTTTGAGAACATTGGCAGTGACATTCCTGCTGCCAAGCCCACTGTCACTTGGAAGGAGCCACTTGCCAGGAAATGGAGCACTGATAGCACTTGCACAAGAGGGGGGATCCCAGTGGGGAGACGGACAGCAGATATCAGGTCAGGCTTCAATTGGGCACACAGCTCTATGATTGTGGCGGTGTCCAGTCTATGGGTGAGGATAATGCGCATGTCCTCCATTGTTGCCAAGTCCACCAGGGGCCTGTACACGGGGGATGTCTCCATCTCCTATTCATCCGCAGCAGTTGCAATCTATGAGGCAAAACGGTGAACAGCTGGTCAATATCCCATATTTCCAAACACTACACTTCATTGCATGTTTTGACCATAACAGTATATTGTTGGATAGGCCCAACTGGTGCTTATGTGTACTGTGTCACAGTTAGGTGCTGTGGCCTGCCCCCCCCCTGAAATGGCGTCCACCTGTACTAGGAGGGACATGTGGAAATTAGGTAATTCCGCAGATGTTGTGCGCCATTGCAGGAGGTGGTCGAAAACCTCCAGGCAACTCCTCATTGGTTACCATTGGGCGCTATGGGTTACAGTGGCCAATGGTGATGTACGCCGGTGGTGATGGTACGCACCACAGCTAAAGTGACCGCCATTTTCTATCTGTTCACACACTTGCTACCTGACCTTCAACAGGAGAGGACCTACGCTGCATGTGCTGCTGTGACCTGTGTCTGGAACAGACCATGGCTCGTGTCACTGGGGAAAGGGACCCTGCCTTCACCGCACCAGAGTTGGAGCTACTGGTGGATGGGGTCCTACCCCAGTACTGAATGTTATTTGGGCCTCCAGACCAACAGGAGAGTACTCTGTGAGCATGATGCATAGAGCATGAATGCATGGAGTGGTGTGTGTGAAGGCCTCATGTGGGGGGGGTTGGTGGAAGGGCACTGGGCAGCGTGCTGCATGTATGGTGGGCCATGTCTGTGCATAAGGGGATGTGAGGGCTATGGTTGGCATGAGTGTAACAGGCAGGATGGTCTGACTGATACCTTTTCCTATGTGTATTTCTCTGCAGGTCTGCACCCATCAGAAAAAGGGTACATGGCGTGCCATCGCCAAGGACGTTCAGACCCTGGGGGGTCTACGTCAGGTGGAGCACCCACTGTTGGAAATGATGGGAGGACCTGAGACACTGGGCACGAAAGACTGCTGAGGCCCAGCTGGGGATGGCCTCCCAATGAGGAAGGTGTGCCTGTCGAACCCTCACCCCCCTGATGACCCGCATACTGGTGGTGGCCTATCCAGAGCTGGATGGGTGCTTGGGGACATCACAGCAGCCACAAGGGGGTGAGTACAGTTCCCCAATATACTACTTGCGTGTTGTGGGGTGGCATCGGGGTAAGGGATGTGGGCCTGTGGGTGCCCCTAGGCCAGGCTGGACATTGCAGGGTAGGTCCAATGTTGGGCAGGGTCTGATGTAAACTTCCTCCAACCAAGCAAGCAGGCATCCACTACTGAGCAGGGGTCTGTGGATCTCAGGTATGCTGCAATTTGCATTAGGTGTCCCTGTCCATGGGCTGGTGACTAGCATTGTGACTGTTAGAACATTACCTAGTGCGTAGGGCTGTTCCCTGTGTGTGTGTGTTGTGTACGCCAACTGTACTGTTGTTACCGCCATTGACCAAGTGTATCCTTTGTCTCTCCCCCCTTTTTGTTTTGTCACCCTGTCCGTATGTGCATTAGCATCATCTGGCAGATGGGCAGAGGCACCGGCGACGGGGAGAGCTGATTCCCAGAGGGCCAAAGAGGCCGAATACACCGACGGTGAGGGCACCAGTGGGACAGATGGTGAGGGGAGCACCACAGTGGAGACTGGAGGGGACAGTTTGAACAGTGATCCCTCCTCCGATGGGAGCTCCTTGGTGGTGGCGGACAGGTCTGTGCCCACACCAAATACAGGAACAGCAACCACCCCCACAGCAACCACCCCCGTACCAGCACTGCCCTCCGAGCAGCCCCTCAGTGTGTTTCCCGTGCCTGCGCACCCAAGAAGGTGGGCATCTCCTTTGTCCCAGCACCTCAGGCCCTGCCCCAGTGAGCCCTGCTGCCCTGAATGAGGAGGCTATTGACCTCCTGCTATCCATCTCTGTTGGGCAGTCAACCATTGTGAATGCCACCCAGGGGCTGGCAGCCCATTTGCAACAGACAAATGCATTCCTGGAGGGCATTCACTCTGGCATGACGACCTAACAGAGATCAATCCAGGCTCTGGCCTCCTCCCTGATGGCAGCCATTGTCCCTGATTCTAGCCCCCCCTCCAAGTTCCTCTACCCAATCCCATTCCCCTCAACCCTAACCTATCCCAAGCACCAAGCACACAAGCAGGCCAGCATGCACACAGGACAACATACATAAGTGGTTAAGGGAAACACAAGCACCACACATCATCCCACAGGCACTCACATAAACACCATCCAGAATCAGACATACCAACATCCACTGCCTCCAATGTGTCCCCCTACTCCTCGTCATCCACCTCCCTCCTAGTAGCATCTACACTCACAACTGCATGCACTACCACCATCACACCTATCACTACACGCCCCTCACTGCCAGTCTTCAACCCCACATCCATGCACACGTCCCCTGTGTCCTCTCCCACTGTGTCTGTGCCCCCTCCTCCCAAAGTACACAAACGCAAGCACTCAGACACCTAACAGCCATCCACCTCACAACAGCATCCAACCCACGCACCTGCACCCAAAATCAGCAGACACCTCCTACAACCACTTCCTCTTCCTCCACTACCAAACCTTCATCCTCTTCCCACCCCAATGTCCCTAAGAAGCTTTCCATCTCCACTGTTGACCAACTCTTCCCTACCACTACCCCAGTCTTTCACGTCAGGCCAGGGTGGTCAGAACCCAGCCGAGCACCTCAGCCACCCAGTCCACGGCCACAGTAGTGTCGACAGCTACTGCAGGTGGAAGAGGATCCCGGGCACCAGGCAGCCACAATGAAAGGGTGCCTGCACCAGCTGCATTTAGGAAGGGCAAGAAGGCACCACCAGCTGCGTCTAGAAAGGGCAAGGAGGCACCCCCAGCTACTACAGGGAAGGTGCAATCCCCGGCTGCTGACAGGAAGGGCAAGGAGCCTGCACCAGCAGGCAAAAATGGACATGAGCCCTGGTGCTGAGACTCAGTCGGAGCCCCCACCAACAACCATGGTGGTTCAGCCATCCGAGGCTGCAGGGGAGGGGCTGGAGCCTTCCCCCATCACTGCCAGCACCGCCACCAGCAGCTGCAGCCCCAGTGGGCACCCATC
Source organism: Pleurodeles waltl (assembly GCF_031143425.1). NCBI lineage: Eukaryota > Metazoa > Chordata > Amphibia > Caudata > Salamandridae > Pleurodeles > Pleurodeles waltl. The sequence continues at coordinate 333,745,082 of NC_090444.1, read as the reverse complement.
CGATGCTGCAGGGGAAGGGCTGCCCCCTCCAGAACCAGTGGAAGTAGCCACCCACTTGAGAGACTGTGGCCTTGCACTCCCCAGGACCAAACAGTGGGCAAACCACTCACTTGAGAGACTGTGGCCTTGCACTCCCCAGGACCAAGCACAGGGCATGTTGCCCCCTCCAGAGCATGTGGGCAAATCACCCACTGAAGAGACTGTGGCCTTGCACTCCCTAGGACCAAGCAGTGGGCAAACCACCCACTTGAAAGAATGTGGCTCTGCACTCCCCAGGACCAAGCACAAGGCATGTTGCCCCTCCAGAGGCAGTGGGAAAACCACCCGCTTGAGAGACTGTGGCCTTGCACTCCCCAGGACCAAGCAGTGGGCATGTAGCCCCATCCAGGACCAGTGGCATTGTACCATCTTCCGGCTGAGGTACCCCCCCATTCCCTGTCCTTTGACCTGATGCCCCTGCAGTGTTCTCTCTCCGTGTTGTTGCAGGAGTGAGGTGGGGCCTTGGCCTATGTAATGTGGCCCTGTGGCCCACAGACATCGAGGACTGGGCAGTGTCCATACATTTGTAAATATGTATATTTGTTTAGATGTTGATGCACTTATTCATAGTATTATTTCGTATTACACTCACTTTCTTCAAATCATTTGTCCTTGCATTATTCCTCAGGGGTACGGGGAGAATATGTAATGTTATTGCATCTGGTTGTTTGCATGTTGTTGGGGCGTGTTGCATGTGTGTGTCACTCTCTTTTTCCTCCTGCTTCCTTTGTGTGCTAGACGGCAGTACTCACCGTGGTCATCTTCGCTGACGTTGATGTTCATAATGCAGCAAGGGTAGACGAGCATGGGGAATATGTGCAGCTCAGGCTCCATGGCGTTGTGGTTGTTCCCTGAGTCTCCACAGGTGTGTCCTTTGACTTCTGAGATCTGTTTCCACCAGGTTTTTGATGTCGTTGGAACCCTTCCCGGAAACGTTGGTGGATAAGCTGGTCATAATAGTGTGGGCGGTACTTTGTCTTCCGCCTAGCTGTTGGTGGTTACTGCCATTGTGCTTGTTGATTTCGCCATGGCAGTCGGTGTGTTTCCACTGTGGTCCTAATTCCATTTTTGTTGCCGTTAGCCTGTTGACGGTATTACCACTGCTTTATCACCAACCACCAGGGTTGTAATGAGGCCATAGTCCTGCGACTTCAGATGTGCACTGCATTTCACCACAGCAATCTTTTCAGGCATTTGAATAGCATGTAACAATTCTTTAATTCTCTCACCATTTCTCACTGGTGAACCAGAAGAGGTCAGGAAACCTCTCCGTGACCATAAATGATCACAATCATGAACTGTTCCGAATCCATACTGAGTATCAGTATAGATTGTAACTTTCAACTGAGCAGAAACATGGCACGCTCTAGTAAGGGCTACCAGGTCCGCTACTTGAGCAGAATACACTCCTCAAAGCCAAGAAGCTTCCAAAGTACCTGTAATTATACATACAGTATTTTCTGCTCTCATTGTCCCTGTATTGTCTTGCAGACAAGAACCATCAACAAAATAAATTTGGTAATTTTCTTCCAATCGTGTATCTCTAATGTCAGATCTCGGTTTTGTGCACAAATCAGTTACTTCAAGACAATCATGCTCAACATCTTCCTCTTTTTCAATTTCAGCATTTTCACTCGGAAGTAAGGTTGCCATGTTCAGCATTGTACATCTTTTCAGTGACACATTTGGTGATCCCAGAATACTCGCTTCGTATCCAGTCAACCTCGCACCAGTCAAATATTGGGTTTTCATTCTTGTCAGTAGAATGTTAATAGAGTGAGGGACCATTACAGTCAGGGGACAGCCCATCACATTGCCCTCATACTGTGTAAGGCTTTGACCAACTGCGGCAACTGCACGCAAACAACCTTGGTAAGGCTGCTGTGCTACTGGACGGTTTACACCTCCATGGACCTGTGTCAAGACAGACAAAGAACATGCATCACGCTCATGACAAAACAATGTGAAAGGCTTTGTGTAATCAGACAATGCAAATACATGAGCCCTGCACAAACTCTCTGTCAATTCAGTGAATGCTTTTATTTCATCCTGGTCTAATACTATGGGATCAGTGACTTCCTTAGGAGTTGGCTTCTGCAATGGTCTTGAAATGACTGAAACAGTTGCACTCCATTGGCGACAATAACCTACCAGTCCCAAAAACATCCTGACATCTCTCTGTGTAGTTGGAAGACTTATCTGCAATATGGTTGCAATCCTTTCTTTGGATATCTTTCTTGAACCCTTCTCAATCTGGTGACCCAAATACTTCACTATTTTCTGACAGTACTGCAATTTCAACAGAGACACTTTATGACCATTTCTTTCCTAAATGGTTCAAAAGGGCAATCGTTTCATACCTGCACTCGTCCCTTGTGTTGGACGTAATCAGTAAGTCATCAATGTACTGCACCAAGGTCGATTGGAAAGACAATTCCAATGACTCCAAATTATTTTTCAGGATCTGATTGAAAATAGAAGGTGACTCCTAAAACTCTTGAGGAATTTTGCACCAGCAATACACTTGATCCAGGAATTTGAAACAAAAGAAAAACTGGCTATCCTCATGGAGAGGCATAGAAAAATATGCTTGTGAAAAATCGATGACAGTGTACCACTCTGCATCACATGGAATCTGGAACATTATCATAGCTGGATTTTTGCACCCCAGGACAACATTTGACCACAATCTAATTTATTTTTCTCAAATCCTGAACAATTCAAACCTTCCCACAGGGCTTCTTCAAACCCATTATTGGTGAATTACATGGGCTGCTCAATACTTCCTTCAGAACCCCTTGCTTTAAAAAATCTGCAATTATCTCAGCCACTTTCATCAGGACATCTTGGTACTGTGGAAGTTGAGGAAAAACTGCTTTCAGCTGCACAGTAACATTGACTGGCTCTGTTGTAATTTAGTAGCGATTAGATTATGCATTAGCAGAAGACATCTTGTATTTAGCAACTATTGTGAACATTTTGTGGAATCCATTTTGTATTCATGGCAGCCATTATCTCGCCATGTGCTCTGTCCTACCTTCCTGTTAACTACTCTTGAAAATCTGTCTAGTGACAAGTTATATTTAGCATCTCCCACTTTGCACATGCCCAGTAAGGTCTGCAGCTGTTAGTAATTAGTAACCAACAGTAATGTGTCCACTAGTCCTTGAAAACTGTTAGGCCCGTATTTATACTTTTTGACGCTAAACTGCGCTAACGCAGTTTAGCGTAAAAAAAATTTGCGCCGGCTAACGCCATTCTGAAGCGCCATGCGGGCGCCGTATTTATTGAATGGCGTTAGCCGGCGCAAGCAGACCGGCGCTGCCTGGTGTGCGTGGAAAAAAACCACGTACACCAGGCAGCGCCGGCGTAGGGAAAAATGGCGTTAGGGCGTCTTAAAAATGGCGCAAGTCAGGTTGACGCAAAAAAATCGTCTTAACCCGATTTGCGCCATTTTAAACGACGCCCAGACGCCATTTACATGACTCCTGTCTTAGTAAAGACAGGAGTCATGCCCCCTTGCCCAATGGCCATGCCCAGGGGACTTATGTCCCCTGGGCATGGTCATTGGGCATAGTGGCATGTAGGGGGGCACAAATAAGGCCCCCCTATGCCACCCAAAAAAAAATATATATATATATTTATACTTACCTGAACTTACCTGAATGTCCCTGGGATGGGTGCCTCCATCCTTGGGTGTCCTCCTGGGGTGGGCAATGGTGGCAGGGGGGGTCCCTGGGGGCAGGGGAGGGCACCTGTGGGCTCATTTTGAGCCCACAGGCCCCTTAACGCCTACCCTGACCCAGGCGTTAAAAAGTGACGCAAATGCGGGGTTTTTTGACCCGACCACTCCCGGGCGTGATTTTTGCCTGGGAGTATAAATACGACGCATTTGCGTCGCCGTCATTTTTTTAGACGGGAACGCCTTCCTTGCATCTCATTAACGCAAGGAAGGCGTTCAAGCAAAAAAATTACGCTATTTGCCCATACTTTGGCGCTAGACGCGTCTAACGCCAAAGTATAAATACGGCGTTAGTTTTGCGCCGAATTTGCGTCGAAAAAAACGACGCAAATTCGGCGCAAACGGAGTATAAATATGCCCCTTAGTCCCTCCTTCCTGTCGACTGTGCATTTCCATATGACCTTATATGTATATAAGTTTTGCTTCTATAATTGTACCACCTTCTTTTAGCCCCTGCGTGGGTATAAAAGGACCATGCTCTCTTAGTTCAGTGTGCTACTTCAAACATTGCCAAAGGGTGCTGTTTGAACTGTAGTACCACCTCATGAGGTTTAATAAACTTTGTCTTTCATTTCAGTTTCTGTGCCAACTTCTTCCTATATGGTCTGAAGACTTTGTGCAGAGAAGGGCAAACCCCTTGCACTAGTAGGCCTTGCTGAGGCTTACTTCGACAAATTGGCGCCTGAACAGGGACTCATCGGCGACTCGAATGCTCGACGGATTGGTTGTGACGAAGGATTGGGATCTCGCTGTGGACGATCAATGCCTGAGGAGACCCGAGTCTTGGCAACCACAGCGTTTTTCCCTTCTTTCTGATTTGACCATCCAGGTGGCGCTGGTCCTCGACTGAGATCCTTTTTGTTCATTCGTCCTACAGTGACCACTTGGTCAATTTTAAAATTTGGCAGTTGGAACCTGGACGTCCTGTGATTGGTAAGAGCTGTTTTACGGCACTTGCTATGGGTTTTGATGTCTTTGTTTCACCACTTACTGTGGCTCTTGTGTTTTGGGAGACTAGTCAATTTGTGTCCTTTGAATTGATATATAAATTGCAATTTATATAGGCAGGTAATGAGGAGAATTTTCTCCAATTGAATTTTGATTTGAAAGGCACCTTAAGTGCTACTTTGATTATAATACTGCATATTCTGCATTACTTTTGGCATGCCTGTTTTTAGCGCACTTCGTAGGATGTGTTGCTTTTGTAATGGTACAAATTTGAGACTGGAAGAATCGCAACCGGCCCCCCCAGAGGGGACGCCAAATAGAGATATGTATGTTAAACATGGTATTTCTTCTATAATGTACAGAACATTATGGAATAAATACACTTGTGCGGATCCTGAGTTACGTTGGCCTATGCATGGTTCATTTGATTTGCGAAAGATTGAGTATGTGGAACAATGTATGTGTAAGCGGAGGTCTAGGCAAGATATGTTTGACTGTGTACGAATGTTGGGGAAAGAAGTGCATGGACGAGTAAAGTGTGAGCAAGCCTTGCTTGAGAAAGAGCAGCAGAAGAATGTATATGTGAAAGCATTGGAAAGGAGAAAGAAAGAAATAAACAATTTAAAGGAGATAGAAGAGAAAGAACGTAAATTACAGGTAACTAGCCAATACACTGTTCGGCAACCTCTCTATCCTATCCTTAATAAACCGCATGATTATTTTTTGTTACAAGATCGCCCTCCACCTCCGTATGTCGTTCCTTCTGCCCCTCATGAGTTAGCTGAGGTCTCCGGTACAGAGCAACAGAAGATACGAGACAGTTGCTCTATGTTGCCTGCTGACCTTGCGTCTGAGCTTAGATCTACTGCTCGTAAAACAATTCGTAGCGTTGTCTCTGCTTCTGAACTTTTAGACAACATGAAAGGGTGGACGGAAAAGTAGCAGCTATATTTTACTGAGGCATTTGGCACAGAAGTTATTGAACTATTTCGGAAATATTCTGATGAGTTAGAGCCCGATGATGTAGCAGCTGATCATAAGCAAATGCGTGATGGTCTTTTTGTTTTCTCCCAGGTGGCTGATGCAATCAGGCGTTTGGTGAAATTATGTGTTGCGGTAGTCCGTTTGCAAGAGGAGAAAAGGCCCGTGGACGTAGTTGCACAGACATCTCAGACCGGCGGGGTGCAAGCTTCTATCTTTGGAACAGATAAGACTATGATAGTTCACGCGAAAACAATGCAGGAGACCGTGCCTTTGTATGTTCCTCCTAAACGATCAGGTACAAGTGATGATAAAACTTCTGTTGATGCTAAGGGTTATTTTATTCATCATTGGGTGTATACTCCTTGGAATAGGGCAGTTGTAATGGCACTTAAAACAGCATTACCTGATCAGCGGAAAAATACAGCCGCCTTTTATGAGGAAGTTGAGGGAGCAATTAGTTCTTGTACTATGACTTTGGCTGAGATTGATTTATTTTTCAGATTGATATTACCGCCAGATATGTGGAGAACTGTTCGTAAAGTTGATGATCGTGTAGTTTTTGGGGTGTCATGGAAAGAATTAGAACAGATGGACGGGGATAGGGAACCTACTTAAAAGCTGTATCTGTTGATTCTAGATCTTCCCGCAGCCATATTAGTTAAGTTAAAAATGATTATTCACCCTAAAAAGATAGATTGGACTGTTTTAGCGTCTTGTAAGCAAAAGGCAGATGAATCAGTCTCTGATTTCTTTACACGCTTTGAAGAAGCATTTCATGATTTTAGCAGCCAGTTATTGTCAGATGATACAGGCAGACATTTGTTCGTTGATAAATATGTTGCAAATCTGTTACCAGGAATAGCTAGTTATCTAAAAGCCAGTGAAAGTTCATGGACTAGCTTTAGTCCGATTTCTCTTTTGACTATGGCTCAGTATTATGAACGTCAGGAATTAGAAGCAAAAGGTAGCGAGGATAAAAAGATTAAAGAATTAAAGACAAAGGTTTTGTTGGCTCAAGCTTATGGTCCGCCTTTTAGAGGTAGTGATAGAAGTGGATATGGATCTTATGGTTCTTCTTACACTCGCTCGAATTTGTCTGTTGATCAGTGTGCGTATTGTAAGAAATTTGGGCATTGGGCTGCCGATTGTCCAGCACTACATGTTCAGCAGTGTTCACGTGGTCGGGGACAAATGAGAAATCGCTCAGGATATTCAGGGCCTAGAAGAAGCACGAATGAACATGCTAGGTTTGATGCTAATGTACGAAGGCAGGATGGGTTTAACACTTTTGATAGACGGGACCAATACCAGATGTCTAACTATGTGCAGCCTGATTTCCAAGATTCTGCTTATGCATGGGATTGCCTAGGATGGGGTAAGGAATCAGTTGAAGTTCCAGTAGATCAGAGGGGTCCCTATGTTACAGCACATGTTTTGGGTTCTACTGATCAGTTTCTGGTTGATACAGGAGCTACTCGTAGCACCTTGTCTGAACAATTGGTTCCAAGGGCTCCCCTGTCTGGCTTAAGCATTACATTGATAGGTTTCGATGCAACACCTTCCCCTAGCCCATTGACACAACCACTTGCATTCCATGTTGATAAATTTACTGCTCCATGTCCGTTTTTGCTTTCTCCAAATACACCAGACAATATGGTGGGTCTCGATATGCTCAAGTATTTTAAGGCTTCAATACAATGTTCTCCTGAAGGGTTTGCCTGTTATTTTGAATGATAATCATCCTGTGATGGAAAGAGTTTGTCTTGTTAAAGAGGATATTGCATTAGCTTCACTCCCTAGTACTTTGTGGGCTGCTTCAGATACTGATGTGGGACAAATGATTATTCCACAGGTACATATTAGTGTCAAGGAGGGATCTGTATTGCCACGTTTGCCTTAATACAAAATTTCACAGGAGGAATGTTTCCCTGTTGCTGCTGTGGTAACTGCTGCAAAAAAGTCCCTTTCACTCCTGTTTGAGCTGCTTTAATCTGCATCACCATCGCTTTCTCTTTCAACTTTTTCTGCTTCAATTAAAAATTTTCAAAACTTCCTCATAATCTTCCTGCAGGACAAAAATAAATAACAGTTCCACTATTTAAAATGAGTAATATTGTTTACATGTAGCAAAAATATAGAAAAACTTAGAGCCACTTGTTTTTCCCTTACCGGTGATAATTTGTATCTTTGTGTAATGCACTGCTCCGAGCACTCTCTAATTAATTTCCATGCTTCGTCTCGTTCAGTTAACTAACAATAATAAACCAATAACTAAACCATTGTTACGTCGAAAAATTCTTATGATGTTAGGCACCGCCCAAACTATACTAACCGGTGTCATGCATTATTAGCGTATTAAATCAGCGTGCCACGAAGCGTGTTCGCATCAAATCATCTAACCCCACTCCCTCTAATCTTGGCTGTAAATATGCCACAAAATAAACACAGAAAACAGACCACAAAATCTACAAACGTCCGTCATCTTGAGAGTATTGTATGTAGTGGTTTCGATTGATGTGTTCACCTGCAAAAATTTGAAGTATCTAGTGAAAAAAGTGTGAATTCCTAATAATGTATTGTTATTGAGAAACATCCTCTATTGCTAAAGAACATACTATACAATAATGTGACGTCCGCTGGATTGAAAGTTGTGATTATCCTATCATAAAAATTAGCGATGCGAGTTTCATCAGTTCACAACTCGCTCGCAAATATCTATGATAAATGTAGTATGCAAGCAAAAACTTAAATTTAAAAACCAACAAGTCTTATGTACTAATAATTGTAAACACTTCAAGAAATTAAGCATATCTAGAGACCAATCACTTAAATTTGTCTATAAGCTCAAAATAAACTGCTACCCATTTATCATAAATTGTTAAAAGAGTGTGCCCCATCAAATATGGAAATAACACGTCTGGAAACTCTATTCATAATAATTAATAACACATAGAGCAATCTGCAGGAGTATTCAGTAAGTTCTGCTGGTGTTTTTCTTCATCTATGTGTATTATTCTAGTTAACTCACATTCAAATATTGTTATGTCATTATAATAATGTTTTAACTTGTTCTAGACCAAGCAATTCAAAGTTTTTAATAAGTCCCTGCCCCGGACATTGTCTCATATGTACTACAATGGGATTTCCAGTGTAGTCTTGTCTCAAGGCTCTGAAATAATCACTGATCCTTATTCCTAGGGAGCTGATAGTGCTGCCCACATTCATACAATAACATTTACATACAATAACATAGACCACATAGTTACTTTTGCATGTGATGTTTGTAAGTATCTGAAACTTTTCGGCAATGTTGTTACTAAAAGTACAAATCTTTTTGCGAGCCCATTTACACATCCCACAATGCCCACACTTATAGAAGCCTTGCCTTTGGGTTGTTAACCAGTTAGTAACCTATTTCTTGATAGGATAGCTGGGACATAGAATATTCTTCAAACTCCTGCCTTTCCGATAAGTAAAGTGTGGACAATCCTAAATGAATTTCCTCAAACTATTAGCCGCATGTAACACATGCCAATGTTTATGCATACGCTTGAGTAAGAGGCCCGATGTCTATGTGTAATTCACAATACAACATATTTCCTCACATTTTGTCTTAAGTCTATATTTTAAAGTGTCTTGCCTATAAATTCTCATGATCTTAATGTAAGCTTTCTCAATGATGTGTGGTCCATATTGACATTGAGTAAAACGTATCCTCATGTCTGTAATACACTGTTGAAAATCTAAATCCTTACTACAATTGTGCCTCGCTCGCACCATTTCTCCATATGGTATTGCCCCAATTTGATGTCTCGGATGTGCACTGGTTGCATATAGTAAAGAATTGCACGCAGTGCTTTTTCAATATAGTCGACTCTCAATCTTCTGATCCTCAATATAAAGTTCAACATCCAAGAAAGCAATCTTAATAGAACTATATTCACAAGTAACCCTGATGTTCACCTCATTGGAATTCAGATATTCACAAAACCTATTTAATTCAGTAGTGGTAGTAGTCCAAATAATAAGACAATCATCAATACATCCACCCCAATAAAGGATATGGGGGTTCCATTCTATTCCTCCCAGGCCCCAAATTAATTGTTGCTCCAAATGTCCCCTAAATATGTTTGCATGTGAGGGAGAAAATCTCGAAACCCTTGCTTCTGTCTGTACCATTAAGTTTTAAACAGAAAGAACTTGTTATGTAATATCAGTTCAGTCATTACCACTAGCATTTCTGTGTGTTCCCATGAGCTTCAGAAATTATTTCAATGCACGAATGCCTAAGTCATGCCTAATACTGGTTGACAGTGAAACCACATCTAAAGTGCACAAAATCATTCCTGGCTCCCAGCTAATATCAGCAAGAATACTCAAAATATGTTTTGTGTCTTTAATGTATAAGGGGAGATTATGTACATATGGTTGTAGAAAAACATCTACAAATTCCGATAATCTCTCTGTGGGGCCCCCTGTGCCCGAAACCATAGGTCTACCCAGTGGAAATGGTAAGTTCTTTTGAATCTTAGGGAGGGTGTATAAACAGAGATATCTGGGTCTATTGACTCTTAAGTACATGTATTCATCCTCATTCAATAAACCTTTCCTAAACCAAATCTTCAAAGAGTTATTGATCTAATTGGTTAGATTTAGTATTGGGTTGTGGGTAATTTTTTCATAACATAACCGATCCTCTAATTGTAGCTCTAGGTTTTTCTATATTTTTGCTACACGGAAACAGTATTACTCATTTGAAATTGCGCAACTGATATTTATTTTTGTCTTGCAGGAAGATTATGAGGACGTTTTGAAAATTTTGAGGAGATTATTTCTTTGAAACTTTGAACGAAGGCAAGTAGTAGCCTATGAGATTAGTTAGAATTTGTGTGGACTATACTCTTATCACTGCACATTAAGGGATTGGACTTTTATGGGCACTTTACTTTTATGGATGTAGCACGTTTGGGATATTGGAATTGATCGATATAAACTAGTGTTCCCCTTCATTGACACTATAGGAATATTTTACTTTTATTGTACACCACCCACCAAAGTATGCTGGTTCTTCTAAAATCACCTGCATTTTTTTACTCTGGAATTTTGGTAGAGACATGGTTATCGATTCTTTAATATCAAATAACCACCATGGGTTTTTGACCATTTTGAATGGAGATTGGTGTTTTTGGTTATGATACTCAATTATGGTTGAGAATTTAATGGGTTCATGTTGATTTACAGCCTTGATGAAGTCAAAGCGAGTATTGTATATTGAATACATGCAATAAAAACAAGCGGTTCTGCTGAACACAGAGATATGGACAATGATTACATTTATTTGGCACGAGTGCCTTGGATTGTGTATGGATGTTTTCTCTTGAGAGAAATTTTGTGGGGTAATAGGATGGGTCCACCCTTCAGGAGCACTGTGGAGACTTTGTTTGATCTTTGAGATTCAGGGTGAGATTTTGTGATCGGCATTCCTACTAAGCACCCTTTAAAATGTTTGTAAAGTTTCACAAATCTGTATGTCTACTGATACCATTACACTGGCTTTTCTCTCAATTTTGGATAATCATTTGTAAATGACAGAATGTCACTTCTGCCCCAAGGGGCATGGACAAAATTTCCCCCTGGAATCTCTCTTATTCGTAAAATCTTTACTGGATCTTTATCCTGTTGCACATTTTCAGTCAGCTCCAAAGAATCCCTTTTTCTATAGTCTCTTTTCTTTACCCATCTGCCTTCACATTTGTCTAATGATCCCCGGGTCTGAGAACATTTAGGCAATTCCTGAAGGCGTGCCTTCATTCCAGCAGATCTCATGCACTCAAAATCTTTCACCTCAAAATCGAATGAACTGGAGATTGCGATGATCAGTATATACTGTGACAGTGTATTTGGCACCAAACAAATGATGTCTCCATTGTTTAAAGGTGTCACAAATCGCCAGATGCTCTTTCTCAGCAATGACAGTTCTGTTCGGCTTCGTTCAGTTTCCGAGACATGTAAGCTATGAGATGAAGTTGGCCAGTGTCTTTGTTTCGTTGTGAAAAGACTGCACCTATTGCCACATATGAAGCATCAGCTTCCACTATGAAGGGGCGGTCCGCATCAGGGTGAGTCAAGATTGGGGCAGTGGAAAAAGCTTCCTTCAAAGTTGAAAAGGCTTGGTCAGCTTCTGGGGACCATACAAAGTTGTCTTTCTTTCTTAATAGCTTAGTTATTGGGGCCACTGCCTGGGAGAAATGATTTATGAACCTCCAGTAAAAATGTGCAAATCCCAGGAAACATTGTACATCACAAACAGCCTTTGGGGTGGGCCAATCAGATACAGCTTTAACTTTCTTTTCTGCCATTACCATAACTTGAGGGGTAAGGATAACCCCTAAAAACTCAACTGTGGTAACATGAAACTCACACTTGGTTAGTTTGCAATATAAATGGTGCTTTCGAAGGGCCGCAAGAATTTTCTTGTCATGTTGTACATGTTCATTTTCATTGTCAGAGTAGATCAAAATGCCATCAATGTAGACTATGGCAACTATGTTGAGATACTCTCTAAGAACGTTATTCAAGAAAAATTCAAATGCTGCTGGACCATTACACAGACCAAAAGGCATGACGGTGTATTTAAAGAGGCCATATCTTGTCTTGAATGCTGTTTTCCATTCGTCGCCCTCTTTCATTCTGACCAAATGATAAGCACTTCGTAGATCGAGCTTAGTGTAGATTTTAGCTTTCTTTACTTGTTCCAGCACGACCGGAATCAGGGGCAAGGGATATTTATTCTTGATGGTGACCATGTTCAAACCCCTATAGTTGATACAAGCTCGAAGATCTCCATTTTCCTTCAGAACAAAAAACAAAGGAGAGGCTGCAGGAGACTTAGAAGGGCGGATAAAACCATTCTCCAAGAATTGATCTAGATACTTTCGTAAATGTTGATTTTCATGTTCTGACAGAGCGTATACACGACAGTTGGGGAGTATTGCACCTGGGATTAGATCAATTTGACAGTCATAAGGTATATGAGGAGACAAGTTTTCTGCTTCTTTTTCATTGAAAACATCTTCATAGGATGAATACTGTTTGGGCAATTTAACTTCTTTCTCCGCGGGAGTGGCTATGTAAGAGTTGCAAACTTTTGGTACTTGAGACTTTTGGAGGCATTGTTCTTTACATAGTGCTGATGAGAACACAACCTTTCATTCTGCCCAATTAATCTCAGGATTGTGATGAGTTAACCAGGGTAAGCCAAGGATAATTCCATACTGGGGAGCATGGATCACGTCAAGGATGAGTTTCTCTTTATGTTTATTTCTTTGGTTCTTACCCTCACAGATCACCAACAAGGGGACAGTCTGAAGAGTTACCGGACCTCCAGTCAAGAGTTTTCCATCTACTGCCTGTATTATTTCTGGAGTCGTCTTCTCGATACATGGGATCCCCCATGCACAAACCAATTGGGCATCAACAAAGTTCCCGGTAGCCCCAGAATCTACTAGGGCCTTCTTAAAATAGGTCTTTTTCATTACTTGAACTTTTATGCCCGGCTTGAGATGTCTAGATTGTGAAGGGTCCACGGTGACACCCAAGAGCAACCCTTCTTTACATCTTGTGTGATTAGAGTTTTCCAGCTCGACTTGTGCATTGGCTGCAAGTTTCTTGACAGGATTTTGTTTGCTCTTTGTTTTGATTGGACATTCTTTGGCAAAATGAGCCTTGCACCCGCAATAAAGACATTGTCCATTCTTTCTACGTAGGTCCTTTTCGTCTTGGGTTGGGGCCTCTTGATTGTTCCGATTTCCATAGATTCAGGCATTCTTTCTTTCTGGGTTCTTGATTCTCCATTACCCTGAACACGGCAAGAATATTTTTCAGTCTTTTTGAGTGTTCCCCTTCGTTCTGCTAAACGATGATCCTGTCTCAAAACGAGGTTTAACTGGTCTTGACAGTCTGTAGGCTTCGGGTCTATTTGAGCTAGAATATCTTTTAACTCCTCTTTGAGTCCCTTGTAGAACAAGGCTGCTTGCTTTTCTTCAGGCCAGGATGTCTCGGCTACCAGCCGATTAAAGTTGGCTAAATATGACACTAAGGCCCTCATTACAACATTGGCGGTAAAAGCCGCTTACCGCCATGCAGAAGGCCGCCAAAACACCGCTGTGGCCGCGGAATTCCTTCACAGGTATTATGACCCACATCTCGGAATCCGCCGAAATTCAGACACCCACACAAGACCACCACACCAAAGGTCAGTGATAAACTGGCAAAAACAAAACCTCTACTGTCATGCCAACAGAAACACACCCATGCTATCACGACACACGAATCCACGCGGCGGTCTTTCAACCGCGGTATTCCATTGGCGGTACACACCGCCGCGCCCAAAATACACACACATCTCCAAAACACCGCCACATTGGACAATTCGAATTACACACACCTGATACACATACACACACCACTCCCACACACCCAACACAATATAAAACACACACCCACATCACCCACAAACCCCTATGACCAAAAATCAGAGACGAAGGCCAGATAGACAGAGAGCACAGCAACTGAGAACCCCACCACACAGAGGCACACAACACCATCATCCATACAACATTACACGGACAATACACCACACACCACTACACATCAACACACACATCAACACTTACACCACCCCACACATCACCCCATGTCACGCCAAAGACACCCCAGGTTTTCCGAGGAGGAGCTCAGGGTCATGGTGGAGGAAATCCTACGGGTAGAGCCACAGCTATTTGGCTCACAGGTGCAGCACACATCCATAGCCAGGAAGATGGAGCTATGGCAAAGAATCGTGGACAGGGTCAACGCTGTGGGACAGCATCCAAGAAATCGGAAGGACATCAGGAAGAGGTGTAACGACCTACGGGGGAAGGTGCGTTCAGTGGTATCCAGGCACAACATCGCGGTACAGCGGACTGGCGGCGGACCCCCACCTCCTCCCCCACAACTTACAACATGGGAGGAGCAAGTCTTGACCATCATGCATCCAGAGGGCATAGAAGGAGTCGGTGGAGGAATGGACACTGGTAAGTTAAATCTCAACTATTATATCCCCCACCCTACCTGCATGCCATCACACACCCCCACCCTCACCCCCTCCCCTATCACTACAACTCCTCACTAATGTACTCATAACACAAACCACACATCCCAACACCAAGCCCTGCATGCAAAAACAAAGCATGGTCAGCCCTCACCAAAGCATGCTCACTGTACATACCCATAACAACCCCCTAACCATCATCACACAAACCCACACACAGGAATGCTTGCACTGGGGTACACAAACACCCACCCATTGCACACCATTACTCACACACATGCACTAATCATGCTATTATATCCCTGCAGGACCACTATGGAACGTCACCACACCGGAGGGTCCAGACAACTCCACTCCACCCACAGAAGAGGCCCACAGTGACGACAGCAGCTCTGCCCTACTGGATCCTGATGACCAGCCCGGACCATCGTGGGCCTCGGGATAGTCGGTTCCCCTTGAACAGGCACAGCCCAGCACTGACCTTCCACCCTCTGGTAACACCAGCACAGCACCCACCCAGTGGGCCCATACCTCCGTCCCCAGGACACGTCAATCAGCGGTGTGTCCACCACTACAGGGAACCCAGGATAACCCACCACCCCAACAACAACAGGGACCTGGGGGCAGTGGTAGTGGGCACACGGTCCAGGGGACGGAGGCACAGGAACACAGGGGAACTGGGAGGGCTGCTGTGCGACAGGGGGCAGACAGGCCAAGGGAACCCACCATCCACGAGGCCCTCTCCTCCATCATGGGAGCATACCACCACTCCCAGGAGACGATGGCCACGGTACTGGCCAAGTTTCAGGAGACCCTGCGCCTGCATGACAAACTGTATTTGGGGTTCAGGGAGGAGCTCAAAACCATCAGCTCCACCCTGGGCACCATCGTAGGGGTGATGAAGGACATACAAAAGACCATGAGGGACGCCGTGGCACTCCAAGGGGCCCCTGACACTAGCATGGACGATGAACTGCGCACCACCTCCGCCGGCGCTAGTGGACAGGACGCCCCACCACAGGACCACCACACCAGCACCCCACCCCCTGCAGACGGACAACCACCCCGCAAGCGGTCCCTGAGATCCAGGAACAGGACAGAGCAAGATGGCAAGACCCCCGTCAGGAAATGAGACCACCCTGATTGTCCTCCCACTGTCTCACTTTGTTACCCTGTCCCGATTGGAACTGCCCCATCTCCACTTCCGATGCCCATATGGGCAGTGCACCTGTGTGACTAATGGACTGGACTCTGCCATGGACATTCCTCCACCGTCCCCCATCACCATATCACTACCCCCCTCCATTTTTGAGCACTGAAATAAACACCCTTGAACCATAAAACAATCTGGAGTCAGTCTGTGATTTGGTAAATATGTATAATCAATGACAGTGTCAACATGCTTTCCAATTTTATAGCCAACATACCTATGTCACACATCACAAGTCCTTGAAGGATGCAAGCAGATGACACACGTTGCTAACCACACCTGTGAAACCGCAATGGAAAGGTACAACTCAGTGACCAAATACTGCTATGAAATGACCGACAGGATAGAGGTAGAAGTGTGAAAGTGAATGTAATGGTAAAAAGAAAACTGTTCTCACCTGTGTGTCACTGGAAATATTGCTGTATGACTGACTCCCTGTTGTCTACGTCTTCTTCCTCAGCATCCTCCTCATCACTGTCCACAGGCTCCACAGCTGCCACAACACAGCCATCTGGACCATCCTCCTGCAGAAAAGGCACCTGGCGTCGCAAAGCAAGATTGTGAAGCATCGAGCAGGCGATGAAGATCTGGCACACCTTCCTTGGTGAGTAGAACAGGGAACCACCTGTCATATGTAGGCACCTGAACCTGGCCTTCAGGAGGCCGAAGGTCCGTTCAATCACCTTCCTATGCGGCCCATGGGCCTCATTGTAGCGTTCCTCTGCCCTGGTACTGGGATTCCTCACTGGGGTCAATAGCCAGGACAGGTTGGGGTAACCAGAGTCCCCCAATAGCCACACCCGGTGCCTCTGGAGTTGACCCATCATATAAGGGATGCTGCTATTGCGCAGGATGTAGGCGTCATGCACTGATCCAGGGAACATAGCATTTACCTGTGAGATGTACTGGTTTGCCAAACATACCATCTGTACATTCATGAAATGATAACTCTTCCGGTTCCTGTACACCTGTTCACTCCTGTGGGGGGGGACCAGAGCTACATGGGTGCCATCAATAGCACCTATGATGTTGGGGATATGTCCAAGGGCATAGAAGTCACCTTTCACTGTCGGCAAATCCTCCACTGAGGGAAAACGATGTAGCTCCTTACGTGTTTCAGCAGGGTAGACAACACTCTGGACAACACGTTGGAAAACATAGGCTGGGACATCCCTGATGCCATGGCCACTGTTGTCTGAAACGATCCACTTGCAAGGAAATGGAGCACTGACAGCACCTGCACTTCAGGGGGGATTCCTGTGGGATGGCGGATTGGTGACATCAGGTCTGGCTCCAACTGGGTACATAGTTTCTGGATAGTGGCACGGTCAAACCTGTAGGTGGTGACTAAATGTCGCTCCTCCATTGTCTACAGGTCCACCAGCGCTCGGTACACTGGAGGATTCCGCCATCTTCTCAAATGTCCAAGCTGACGGTGCCTAGGAAGGACAACAGCGACCAAAGAGTCAACAAAATCCCAGGTATGTACCCACAGATACACAGAACACGACACCAAAGACAAAAATGTTCCTGTATGTGTGTCGAGTGTAGGCCCAGGTATGTGTGACGCAATTGCAAATTAAGCCATGTGGGCCCATGAAATGGCGGCTGCCTGACCTCTAAACTGGGACAGTGGGATGTGAGGTAACTGCTCTGGCGTTGTACACCGTCACCGTAGGCGGTCGTAGACCGCGGCGCAATGCTGCATTGGTTAACATTGGACCCTATGGGTCCCAGGAGCCAATGATGAAGTGCGCCGGCGGTGATGATACGCACCACCGCGGACCTCACCGCCGCGGACGTGACCGCCATTTTCTATCTGTTCAATCACTTGATACCTGATCTTCGACAGGAGAGGACCTACACTGCAAGTGCTGCTGTGATCTCGGTCTGGAAGAGACAATGGCTGCTGCGTCTGGGGAAAGGGCCCCTGCCTTCACTGCTCAGGAGTTGGAGAAGTTCGTGGACGGGGTCCTCCCCCAGTACACGCTACTCTACGGTCCTCCAGACCAACAGGTAAGTACACAGGGACCACGTTGTATGGGCTATGCCTGGGTGGAGAGGGCTGGTTGTAAGAGGGAAGGGGGCAGAGTGCAGTGAACATGAGGGACTGTGAATGCTTGTGCCACATGGCAAGGGCAGGGATGGGGGCCACTAACTTTGACGGTGCTCTTGCTAATGACTTCTCTTCTTCCTCTGTGCATGTCATGTAGGTCAGCGCCCACCAGAAGAAGGACATTTGGCGTGCCATTGCCAAGGACGAACGGACCCTGGGGGTCCACCAGAGACGGGGCACCCACTGCCGTAAAAGATGGGAGGACATTCGCCACTGGAGCAAGAAGACGGCGGAGGCTCAGCTGGGGATGGCCTCCCAACATGGGAGGGGTGCCCGTCGCCCCATGACCCCCCTGATGTTGCGGATCCTGGCAGTGGCCTACCCTGAGTTGGATGGGCACTTGAGGGCATCACAGCAGACACAAGGGGGTGAGTACACTATCATTCTGTGGACTTTGTGTGCAGTTGAGGAATCTAGGTGTGGGAGGAGGGCTGTGGGTTTCCCTAGGCCAGGGCGACTTCCATAGGCTAGGCCCCTCCGTAATGGAGGCCATGTGGCACTCCACCCCACCGCAGTAGAGTGCCAAGTACAGGTATACATGTCCCTGTGGCATCCATGTGTGCAGATGTCCACCATAGCCATGTAGGCCAGATCCCAGGAATTGTATCTGTAGAGGCCAGGAGCACGGTGTAGTGCAGGGGGCTGCTGTATCTTTATTGTCCGCCAACGGTAGCGGTATGCCATGCACTCAACCTGTCTTTCTTCTTTTGTCCGTCCCCCCTTTTTGTGCTCTCCCTGTTCTTTTGTGCATCAGCATCATCAGGCAGAGGAACAGTGGCACCGGAGCTCGAGGGAGCTGCATCCCACATGGCCATGGAGGGCCACACCACGGACTCAGAATGCACCAGTGGGACGGAGGGCGAGGGGAGCTTCACGTCGGGCACCGGATCACCAACCAGCGACACGGACTCGTCCGCCGATGGGAGTTCCCTTGTGGTGGCGGCACCATCTGTGCCCCACACTTCTACAGGTACAGCCGCCACCTCCCCTACCAGCACCGACCTCCCAGCAGCCCCTCAGTGTTGCCCTGTGCCCGCTCACCCAGGAGGGTGGGCATCGCCTTCGCCCCAGGCACCTCAGCCCCTGCCCCTGTCACCTCTGCTGCCCTCAGTGAGGAGGCCATTGACCTCCTCAGGTCACTCACTGTTGGGCAGTCTACCATTTTGAATGCCATCCAGGGTGTAGAAAGGGAGTTGCAACACGGTAATGCATTCCTAGAGGGCATTCATTCTGGTCAGGCTGCCCTTCATCGAACCCTGGAATCTTTGGCCTCAGCACTGATGGCAGCCATTGTCCCTGTGTCTAGCCTCCCCCCTCCAACTTCCTCCACCCAGACCCAAGCCCCTGTACCCCAGCCTATCCCAAGCACACCAACAGACAAGCATGCACACACCTCAACACACTAAAGTAGCTCAGGCAAACATAGGCACCACACATCCCACAGGCACTCACACAAGCATCAGACACATACAGACACAGCACCATCCACTGCCTCCACTGTGTCCCCCTCCTCATCGTCTCCCTCCTCCCTCCCAGTGTCGTCTACACTCTCACCTGCATGCACTACATCTACAGGCACTAGGACTCGCACCAGAACACCCAGCACCACACCCAGCTCACCTGCACTCACCACCCCCACTCCCATTTACACGTCCCCTGTGTCCTCTCCCAATGTGTCTGTGACGCCCCCTCCCAAAGTACACAAACGCGGGCACCCACACACCCAACATCCATCCACCTCACAACAGCCTCCAGTACCTGCACCTGAACCCAAAACACCTAAAGTGACACCTCCTACAACCACCTCCTCTTCCTCCACTCCCAGACCCCCTCCAGCTACCCAGCCCAGTGTTCGTCATAAACTCTCCCCCAGCAACGTTGACCTCTTTGCCCCCATCCCCACCCCTCCAATTCATAAGTCCTGTAGTAGCACCTCAGCCAAAAAGACTCCAGTACCATTGGTGCGTGTTACAGGTGTGTGGAGTGCACCGGCCACCAGGGCAGGCAGTGTAACACGGAGCCAAAGCACTGCCAGTCCACCCCCTGTAAAGCATCTCAAGTTGGAAAGTGGCTGACGGGACAGGGTGAAGACTCCGGGCGGCAAAACTGCTCACAACGGTCCCAGGGGGATTGCAGAGTCAGCTGTGACTCCTCCAAAGGTGGTGAAGGGCCAAAGGAAGTCTGCACAATCTGGTGAGAGCAGCACGGCGGAGAAGGGCGCCATCCTCCCCGGCGGCCGGGACGCCACCACCAGCACCGTCATCACTGGTCAGGAGACCACCGCCAGAGTCATTGCCCAGGAGGGCACGAGTATCGTCACTGGTCAGGAGACCACCACCAGAGTCATTGCCCATGAGGGCACGAGTATCGTCACTGGTCAGGAGACCACCGCCGAAGTCAGTGCCCAGGAGGGCCCCGGCTGCCACAGCCCCTCTGGAAAATGAGGGACCGTCATGCCACACACCAATGCACAGATCAGAGACCGCCATGGCAAAGAACCGCTGAACAAGGGAATCAACGCCATGGTGAAGACCGCTGAACAGGGCACAGCACCGCTGAACAGGGCAGAGAACCGCTGAACAGATCAGAGACCGCCACGGCAGAGTACCGCTGAACAAGGAATCACCGCCATGGTGAAGACCGCTGAACAGGGCACAGCACTGCTGAACAGGGCAGAGAACCGCTGAACAGATCAGAGACCACCATGGCTAAGCACCGCTGAACAAGGAAACACCGCCACATCAAGCATCGTTATCCCATGTACAGCTGGGACTGTGACGGTACAGGAGGAGCTAAATGCAGTGTGGGCACCATTCCCCCTCCAGAATCAGTGGAGACTGTTATCCACTTGAGAGACTGTGGCTTTGCACTCCCCAGGATTGTTCAGTGGGCAACCCACCCACTGTAGAGACTTGAGAGACTGTGGCTTTGCACTCCCCAGGATTGTTCAGTGGGTAACCCACACACTGTAGAGACTTGAGAGACTGTGGCTTTGCACTCCCCAGGATAAATCAATGGGCATGGAGCCCCGTCGTGGATCTGGCGTGGTGCTGTAATCCGTCTGAGGTGCCCCCCCCTTCCCTTCCCCCTGAGGTGCCTGTTGTATTTCGATCTGATGCCCCAGCAGTGTTCTCTCCGTTTGTGGACAGGTATCTATTGTGGGCCTCGCCCATGCATTTTTGGACCAGTGGTGCACGGACATTGATATGTGCATACCTGCACTGCTTCTCGTAATGTATATACTTTTAAATCTGTATATATTTATATATATCTGTATATATTTGGTAACTGTATTTTGATACATTACAATTTTTTGACTGATTTCCTTTGGTCTTTGCATTCTTCTGGGGGGGTTGTGGGTTGATACTGTGATGTTTTGACATGCATAGCTGTGTGTGTTATGATGTACGAGGGTGGGGGTGGGGGTGTTGAGTGTGTGTCCCCCTGACTTTTGCCTCCCCCCTCCCCTATGTCGTAGGTGCAGTACTCACTGTTGTCTTCGCAGCCGCCGTTGCTGGTGTTCATAAATGAGCAGGAAGACAAGGGCAGGTAGGATTTGTAATTCCGGCTCCATGGTGTCATCCGTCGTCGTGGAGTGTGTTAAGGTGAGCGTTTTCCCATTGCAAAAGCTGTTTCTGCCGTGTTTTTATCCACGGTGAATCCGCCCCGGAAAAGGTGGTGGATTGGCGGGTTGTGATAGTGTGGCCGGTACATTGTCTTCCGCCTGTCTGTTGGCGGTGACCACTGCGCTGCTTGTCTGTACTGCCATGGCGGTCGGAGTGTTAAAGTGGATGTCTATGTTGGCGGTTTCCGCCACGGTCATGATTCCCTTTTTTTGTCCGCCGGCCTGTTTGTGGTATTACCGCAGCTTTTACACCGTCCACCAGGGTTGTAATGACCCCCTAAATCCTGGTTACCTTGTCGTAAGTCTAATAATTCACGATCTGCCGACAATGTTACAGTTCTACGATCAAATACTCGTTCAAACTCACAAACAAAATTTCTCCAGTTGTAAAGCAGGGGACTGTCTTTACGCACAAGAGGGATAGCCCAGGTAGCCGCATCCCCAGTCAGGTATGATAACAAGAAAGCCACTTTGGACTGGGCATCAGGGAAAGTATGTGGTCGGCAGGTGAAGTGTAATTCCACTTGAACCAGGAATGATTGCGCTTTTAAGGGATTGCCTGAGAAACGTTCTGGAGGAGCTAAAGGAATGGCTGAAGGAACATTGAGGGAAATCTTTGTAGGATTACCTCCAGAAGTCTGAGAAGAAGGACCTGGCCATGAGACATCTGTGGGATTTTGTTCCTTCTTCTCTACCTTATCCTGTAACTGACTCACTCTCTCAGATAGGCTAGCTGCCAAATCTTTTGATGACACCACCTCTGCTCGGAGCTGAGTGATAGCCTTGACTAGCTTGTACAATGTAGCCATGCTGAGAACATATACGCAAACCAGGAGGATTATTAATTCGTGGGCTCACTATTGTGTCAGAGTCACCAGATCCTCAGGGTCTGCGCATGTTCCCAACATTTCCACCACAAGACCTCTCCAATACTCTGATTAGAATGTCACAGAGTCTAAGAGAGTCCAAGTGGGGAAAAGGGGATTAGGTAGGGAACAGCTTGGAAGGAGACCTGTAGGAAGCAAAAGGTTAAAACACACAATGTCAAGATTATATCATATTAATCATTACTAGACTATGATTCTAAGTATTGTCATACTAGAAACATGGATAACTTAGGCATGGACTAAATAACTAGGCCTTAAGATGTCTGATTACGTGTGAAGGAATCACGAAGGATTAATACAACTTTCAATGAACTTCTCAATGAAATGTTACACATGGATTAGAAACATCTGAACCTTCTAGAATTACATTTTCAAATTCAAACATAGTCTTTTGCACGAGGACAAGAAAATAATTTGAATGAATTCTATAACACCATAGGAATTGTACTTAAGGGACTTATTATGCACATACAATATAACATCTAGAATAGTAGCACTTTAGTTTCCTAGAATGCAGGAACATGAATTGCGCACATTGCGGATTTCCACAAGAATCTGTAAATTCCATTAAATGGTTGCGCGCAATGAATAACATGAGTTAGGCACAAGAACTGAATCGAGCGTCTTGCTGATTCGAAGGCCACCAAGTAAATGCCATGCAATGGTAGCGCACAATGAACATCTTGAGTTAAGCACAAGAAATTAATCACGCGTCTTGCCGATTCGAATACCACCATGTGAATGCCACGAAATGGTAGCGCACAATGAGTAACATGTGTTCAGCACATGAAAATGAATCGCGTGTATTGTCGATTCGAATGTCACCACGTAAATGCCAGGAAATGGTAACACACAATCAATATCATGAATTAAGCACAAGAAATGAATCGCGTGTTTTGCTGACTCGAATGCTACCTTGTGAATGCCATGAAATGGTAGCGCACACTGAATATTCATGAATTAAGCACAAGGAATGAATTGCACGTCTTGCCGATTCGTAGGCCACCATGTGAGTGCCGTGAGCAAAACTGTTTTATCATGCAAATTAGGCCCAAGAACTCAAAAGCTTTCGAGAGCGGGATCGGGGCCCAGCCCTACCTCCATCTTCCCACCCTGATCAAGAATGACCAACAAAGGCCTGGAAGATCAAAGTAGGCCTCCGGAACAGGAGCTCAGGAAGTTGCTGATGCTCTGTACCGGGACCTCTGAATAGTGAGCACGTGGAGCTGGGCTGGCTCCCATATATAGAGTCTTGGCCCAGCCCACAAACCACACCCAGGCATGCTGCAGGGAAAGCTTCTAGAAGGCCCTGGAAAGGGACCACACCCTGACACACTCTGAAAGCCTGCAGTAATACATTGCAAATGAACAGTATTTATAAGCACCTTGAACATAAGTCTTCAGGATTAAACCCTGCAATGCAAAAGGTTATATAACAGAGTATCAGCACAATGCATAAATTACGTTATCTTGAAAGTGCTGGGTTTTTGCATTCTAGTCGCCCTTAGAGCGCGCACTGCCGTGATGTTGACAGCATCTGGGTCTGCTCTGACACCTACATTCTGTGGGAGAGTAACTCCCATATTTTGATTCATCATCGGAGTGATGCCTGACTCTGTCCCTGTCACTGGCATAAATCTTGGCATTGCCTTCGGCTGTACTTGAGGCAACAAAATCGGAGTCGACTCAGTCTGAATCAGTATCGGTCGCGGAATTACCTGTTCCGTTGGCACCACTAAGTTCAAAGTTGTTTCCATTATGGGTACATCAGGATAAATTCTCTGCACCTGTGGTGGTTGCCTCTGGCTCAGCACTACAGGAGTAATAGGCACATTAAGACCACTTTGCATCGCATTCTGTGTCAGGCTAGTGTTAACCTGCACCGGACTCATTGTACCATTAACCTGTGTCGCGGCTATCGGATCAGCACTGGTACTTGGACCACTCTCATGTACTGTATATGGTGGTGGTCGATCTCGCAATAAATGTGTAATAAACTCGTCATCGTCCGATTCCTTCTGTACTGTTTAAGACTTTGTAGCCTCCATACTCACGGACGGACTCTTAGCTTTCCTAGTAGCTTTCTTTCCATCCTTCTCTTTCTCCTTCATTATTTCCAGAAACAACTTAATCCCCTGCAAAGTCTCCTTTCTCCATGCCTTCTGAACACAATCCATCTAGCCACCACTAGAGTCTTTTCTGCTTTTCTCATCCTCTGCCTAAATTTCAGTTGCTGTTGCTGTCTGGCCACTAGCTCCCAGATCGCTAATGCCTCAAACTGTGCTGATCTCGGAAGGGGCTTTGATTCATATAGCACCAGGTGTAAATGCTCCAAAACCCTCAAATTGAACGTTCAATTAGTAGGAAATGCTAAGTTCTCATCTTCCTCTGTCAATTTGCACCATCGCTTTAACCAAAGACATGGACCAACACCCTTCTCTTCCATTACAACATACGCTGGTGTACCTTCTGCCGGTGTAGCCTCTCCTACACTCATTGTAATATACATATCTCCCCTTAGGGCACTTTTCAATGCTTTGAAAAACATAATCTTTTCTACCTTCTATTATTCACAATCAAATCAGGAAGTGACTTTTAATCTCAAGATTCCTTTCACCTACGTTCTCAACTAATTGCCTCTCACGGACAGCAGCCAATCCGTGCGTGACTCTTCTCACTAACCAACCTATCCCAGCGCACCTCCAATGATATCACACTCACACGTACTGCGGCTGACAACGTTTTGTGGCTTGTCCTACTAAACTGTAATTCACACAAAATGAATACAAAATATTGCGAGCACCTATCAAAAACCAAAAACAAATCTGCTGGTTTACTACAGGGAAGGTAACACAATCGCTTCAGGAACCTTGCAGATTTTTCACTGATGGCTCTTTCCGCACTTACAGCTACTCCTTTCTCGGTCTCGATTCACAAGCAAAATGTGACCCGCAAATTTTACTCTCAACTAATCAATGGGTCTGTCCTGGTGCACATACAACTTGCAAAATCTCAGTCTAAATTTTCTTACGCTCACTTGAACTCACACACTGATTTGTTGACCACACCCAATCAACCTACTAAACCAGACACATTACAACAGATAACCAAGTGTCTCATGCACTTTTCAATATACCCCAGAGTCTTAGACCACGCAGGGTCCGTACATCAACAACCACGTGCACAACTTTTTAGCACAAAGCGGCACACACATATGAAGTTCGATGACTTCCCTACTCTCACACTGCGGAGTACGCACACTCCTACTACAACTTCATTTGGAGTACGCAGACTCCCCAAAATCCTCACAAACCTCTCACTTCACCTGCGATTTGCATAAGGGGTGCACACGCAACCTATTTCACTAACGCTAGCATTAGAACGCCGGGAATATCCTCAAACACCTATTAGCAGGATCCAGGATCTGGGAAAGTAATTTCTGGGAACATCATTTTCTCTCCAATTATCATTATTAAAAAACAAAATCCAAATCCCAATAATAACGACTCTCAAAGAACCAACTCGTCAAACTGCTACCATCTCTGTGAGCACCTGTGACTGTGTAATGCATGTCTATGGTAAGCTCTTAGGGAGACAAACCATCAGTCTCTTACAATCTCTGTTATCATTCTGTACTGGACATCTGTGGCAAGTTCCTAAGGAGACTAACCATCAATCTTCTACCTTCACTGGTAGCGTGTCTGACCTTAATAAGTAAACTTACAAGGGGACGCGAATAGGTCGATGAACCTTTTGACTCGCAATTAATATGTGCTTACCATTTATCCAGTACATAACCAATAATCAAATACACAATAAGCAATAATAATTAGTAATCAATAAATCAATAATCAAGGGAGTCAGAAATTATCACGCACCATGACCTTTCAGTCATGCATAACCACACCTTTAGTAAAAGTTCAGAATGTTTATTTCACTATATTAACAATGCTAAGGTCATGTAAATTAATCTCACAATCAAATGAAACACATACAGGAACAGTACTGGTTGTCCAAAGAGACAGAAGAAACACAATCTAATCAAGGTTTGAACTACAACACATTCTAAGATATGGTGCAAATCAATAGCAAAGTCAGCTGCATCAATAAACTGAAGTGCAGGAAGTTGAGCAGAGAAATTCATCAAGCATTAGTCCCCTGTTATCATAAGTGAGGATCCTTAATTAACATCATATTAGTATCAGCATGTTGGGCTTCATGCAAAACAATTAAGTAACACAAATTTGTAAAAACATCGAACTATGGTTCTATCAAAACAGTGCATTTGGTACCTAGAAAGAAAAAGCAAATATGCATGGTAATCACAGTTCAGAATATTTCTATCCTCAGAGTGGATCAGCAAAGCAGAATCAGTCTTTGTCCTCAGGACATCAGTCGGTCAGCAAAGCATCAGGCTTCAGCATCAGAAATGGAAGGGCAAAGTCATTAAGCATTAAAGTTAAGTACGTTTCCAGTAAAGACGCATAAGAAAGCAATAACCTTTCGGTCAGGAAAATATGGGCAGGACTGTCTTCTCTCTCTGCAGCGTCGTTATATTAAAGTTACCTAAACTATCCCCTAATTCCCTATTGGTCAGTTAGTCGTATGTTCACACTCTGTTTAATAAAACTGCTATCCCAAATCTATGAATTCTAATATTTCTCTGTTCTCATATTGTTGATTGGTTCGTCTTGCAATGCCCTCATCATCCGGCTTGTCATTTAACAATATTGTTGCAGCTTCTACTTTAGTCAGTATCTTCATTATTCTTGTCCTGGGAAAGTCAGTCTCACACACATTACACATAAAATGTTGCATTAGGAAGAACATCATCTCCTAGCAGTTGGTTCACAAAAAAAACTTCTGTAATGAGCACATTTAAACAATACAATAGAGATTCACAGTTTAACTCACTTGTTCAGCATTTTTATTAAACACTAAGAAATACAGCTTGTACATAAGGTCAGACAAATTGGCCAAGACACTTGCTAAGTTAAGGCCTACAATTAAGAAAGTTAAAGCTAAATTCATAACCCTTAATATGACATATTACTAAATTAGTCTAACATATATTCAAAATTTCATAAGTATTAATCATTGATTAGAACACTTCATCAATGTTGGCCTTTGAGATCACATTTTTAAATTCCTGCATTATTTTTCTACATTATTACATTTTCTACATATACTTACTATTCAGAATACATAAACACTCATTACTAATTTTTATTAAGACACCTGCGCTAGCGATACCACTAAAAGTGGGCACCAGATTGTTTCAGAATATAGACTCTGTATGCCATAGTTCTCAAAGTCGATGTAAACATTCAAGAAGGACCCTTACACTTTTAAGACTACAGCTTAGCAGAGGAGGACTGGCTTTGCCCAAGTTCAGGAACTATTTTTACTCTGCAATTCAGTGTCAACTGCTGGAAAATTAAAGTGGTGGGGAAGTGTGAGCGAAAATAACAAAAAAATCAGAGCATCGAAGCCACTGCTTCATTGCTCTGCTTCTGTCCCAGCAGTCCATGGGCTGGGGCACAGGCTCCCAGACTTTAATGAACTCCCCAACACCACCCCAGATGCTGCTCTCATGCTGGCAATACTATCCCCCAGCATGAGAGAAGTGCAGGGATTGGTTTCTCAGGCTGGTGTGGCGCTCACTCAGGGCCTGGGAGCCTGTGCCTGTTCTCCACCAGGATGTGCAGCACAACTAGGGTTGGAGAGATCTAAGTGGGCATGTCAGGCTGGCCGTCATAAGACAGCTGGCTAAGCCAACATTAGCAATTGCAGGTCCCACCACTCCTCCTTCCTGCTACAGCTGCTGACTAGGAAGCAATGGCCCTGCCTCGCCTCAAGTCTTGGCTCAGCTGGGTACCTGCAGGATGAAAAATTAAATTACAATAAAATGGTTTTCTTACCATTTTATTTGTCCTGATCGACTTTGCTAAGCTCATAGCAGGAGTGTGCAATGCTCCTCCACGCTCATTGGGGAGCCGCCACAGCTGCAAAACTTCAACACATTTGTTAGTGAAAGGGCTTAACATACAAGAAGATGATTCCAACACTCTTCTCTCCATTTACAGATACGGATCAGGTAAAGACAATCACATCTTTTTATTAAAGTTCAGAGAACAGAGCAATTATTTTAAAAAAAAGTGAAATTCAAGACGGCGATGGCTGCTATTAGGGTGTGGCATAACACCTATCTTGATGAAAATCACTCAGTATAATTATCACACACCTTTATGAGACACTTTCCTGTTAATTTTCATGAGAATGACCATAAGAAATGCAAGCAGGCTATGGTAAGAAAAATAGGGGATATTTCCACGAATGGTCACATTTGCGCTTTTCAATCCACTGAAGATAAGTATAAGCTAGAGAAACAAAACTTGTTTTAAATATCTACAGCTCAGGCACGATTTTCAGAAGAATGATCCAAAAAAGATGACCGTAGTGGAAGTCTCTATAATTCACTCAGTGTTAACCAAGAAGAGATCTACGGTTAGATTACCACCCAGTTTTCTTCGCTAGAAGCACATTACTTCAGTGTGCAATCTACAAAGTGGGAGGCAAAAATGTATAAAACGATGGGACAGTTTATTTCCATAAATCACTAATAATGTGGCATAGAGCATTATTATCAGACTAGCTAAAAGCCCAACACCTGAATACAATTTACAATCTGTACTACACCCTAATTAAACTATATTGATGAGGAAGACCCCCTGAATCTAAGTGCCCAAGGTTTGACAACCCTGAGGCTGATAACATGCATATTCCTGCTATCTGTACCTGATTAATTATGTTTTAGACAAAGATTTGGGAGTTTTGAACTACTATCACGGATACTCAATTGAAAGTGGCTCCTTATGTAATACTGTTAGGTTTGGGTATCTAGATGGTTTTGAACACAGGTGTTAGGTTTCCATGGTTTGTCCCTGTGGCTATTGCTAGAAATTGTATAGAAAGGGAATGGTTCAACCCGGTCCTCCATCATGTCATCGGAGGGCGGCACCATATTTTTCATCCTGTTATATGGAAATTAGTCTGTTGAATGCAAAGGGAGAAGGGCGAGGTAGATGGGTTTGGGTTTAAAGATTTGGAACCCTATTAGGAACTGGTTGCTAAATGCAGCCTCATATATTCCTCCTTAGGTCTTAGGCCAAAGATGGATTATTTTTGGACCTTGTCGTTTTTAAAGGGTCATTTCCCAAACTTTTTACCTTCTTCCTCCTACTTTTTCTGACCCCTTTTGATGACGTAATGACTCTGGTCACTTTATCACTGCTGATCAGTGCTAAAGTGCATGTGGTCTCCCTTGTAAACTTTGTATGATTGGCTTATACCTGATTGGCACATTGAATTGACCTGTAAGTCACTTGTACAAGCGTATCCCTATACCCAAAGTCTGTAAATTAAATGCTACTAGTGGCCTGCAGCACTGCTTGCACCACACACAGAAGCAGCTTTTCAAACCTGTCTCAGGCCTGCTATCCTAGGGCCTGTGGGCATAGTTTACTGCTGTAGCAGACTGGCCTGGTTTGCAGTAGGTACCTATGGTACTTACACCTTATACCAGGTCCAGTTATCCCTTATTAGTGAAATGTAGGCAGTGTCTAGAAACCAGGCTCTCTAGAGGTAGCTATGGATGAGCAGCCAAGGCTTATCTAAGAGACATGCAAAGCTCATGCAACACCACTGTAGTCACACACTACTCACACACATGAAAGAGATACTCAGTTTTGCAAAAGTAAAGGTACTTTATTTTGGTGACACAAATACCAAAAATACCATAGAGACTATACTCTGTTAGGAAGTAAGTAATACACAAATTATATACACTAGCATGCAGAAATAGGAATAAAAACAGTTAGAAAACAGTGCAACAGTAGTTAAAATTGGGGCATAGGGGAGCACAAACCCTAACTAAGAAAGTGGAATGCAAAAGCCGGTCCTCCACCTAGGCAAGTGTAGTCACTAGAAAACCCCAAAGTAAGTACTAGAACTGACCCCAGTGACCAGAAAAGGAGAAGAAAATCACAGTATCTTTCACAGAACACACAAAGAAAGGAGAAGAAGAATTATGAAGTCAGCACTGCACCCAAGAAGATGAAATCAGGTTCCTTGAGGGTGCAATTACTGTCCCGCGCTGGTTGGAGGATTGCAGTTGAGACTGTATTGTCGGAGTCCACCAACAAGCCTTGGTACACCCAAGCTTGCATTTAGCAGAAAATGGCACTGCCTGGAACTATAAAGGACCAGGTAGACTCTACCCAGGAGGAGGAGTCCGAAGGAGCTCTAAGCAACTCAGAGAGCCCACAGAAGACGAGTCAGCATTCACAGGAGTCCCTCAGCAAGGGGGCAAGGAAGGTGCAAAAGAGGGCCCACGCAGCACTATGACAAAGGCTCCCACATCACTGGACAACCACTGAGGAGGTTGTGCATCGCAAGATAGAGTGCTGGGAACCAGAGCTACAAGATGCATGAAGGACTTGTAGGAAGAATGCCAACAAGCCTTGGCAACTGCAAAACACACTATGCATGGGGGTACTGTATTGAGTGAGAAGGCAAGCTCTTACCTCCACCAAAGTTGGACAGTTGGAAGGGAGGACCATCTGGACCACTTCAGTCCACCACCCGTGATGCACGATCCATACAGTTTAGCAGGAGAGGGGATCCACTCAGCTGGTTGTCATTGCAGTTGGTGCCTGCATAAGCAGGAGAGTGACTCCCTCACCCCAAGGGAGATTTCTTTGCTCTTCTGATGCAGGCTGAAAACGAGTTTTCTTCAGAGGGTGCACGACAAGGAAACGGTTACCGTTGCCGGCAGGAGCCAGACATACAATGTTGCAGAAGGTGTCTTGCTTCTTTATTTGCAGCTTGGGAGTTCCTGGAGGGTCCAGATGCAGTTTTGTCAGTGGGAAGTCAAAGTGGAGGATGCAGAGGATTCCTGCTGGAGTCTTGCAATCAGAATCTGAGGAACCACCCAAAGGAGAGACCCTAAATAGCACAGAAGAGGGATTGGGCACCTCACCAGGTAAGCACCTATCAGGGGAGGACTCTGACATCACCTGCTGGCACTGGCCACTCAGATGCTCCCAGAGTTCCCTGCCAACCTTGAATCTAAAATGGCAAAACCCAGGGACCCTTTGGAGGAGCTCTAAGCACCACCCAGGGGTGGTGATGGACAGGGGAGTGGTCACTCCAATTTCCTATGTCCAGTTTCATGCCAGAGCAGGGACTGGGGGTCCTTGAACTGGTGTAGACTGGATTATGCAAGGAGGGCACCAAATGTAACACCTATTTCCAAAGGGAGATGGTGTAACACCTCTCTCCCAAAGGAAATCCTTTGTTCTGCCTTTCTGGGCTCGAGCTTTTCAAGTAACAGGAGGGCAGAGGTCTATGAGGTGGCAGCAGCTGGGGCTGCCTTGAAAACCTCAGAAGGCTGAAATGGCAATACTGAGGGTCATCTAAGGAGCCTCTAGAGTGCATGTAATCATACAACCAATGCTTGAAAAAGCAAGTTTGATACCAAACATGCTTATGTTCAGAGTTACCATTGTGTAGCTAGACATAGGTAGTAACCTATGTCCAGTAAACGCATAAAATGGCATCCCCACACTCATAAAGTCTGAGAAAATGGTCCTGGAGGTCATGGGAGCACCTCTGCTAGTGCAGGGATGCCCTTACCCAGGTACTTTGCACCCTGCCCTCAGGGCTATAGGGGTGATTTATAAGTGACCTGGTGCAGTGTAAATAGCAGTTAAAGGGTGCTTGCACCTTTTCACGCAGGCTGCAATGGCAGTCCTGCAGAAGCCTTTGCATGATTTCCATATGGGTGGCAAAATATATGCTGCATCCCATAGGGATCCCCTGGAACCCCAAAGCCCTGGGTACCTAGGTACCATATACTAGAGACTTATAAGGGGGGCACCAGTATGCCAATTGTGAGTGAAATACTATGTTAAGGGTAACCAACAACCCAATTTAAGGGAGAGAGAATATCTACTGGGGTCCTGGCTAGCAGGATCCCAGTAGACACAGTCAAACACACTGACAAACAGGGCAAAAGTGGAGGTAATCAAGCTCGAAAGAGGCTACTTTCCTACAAGTGCCACAAGGATGTGTCATCTGCATTTACATGCCAGGCCTGGAACTCCCCTTTTACTACATGTAAGTCACCCCTAAGGTAACACCTAGCTAGCCCTATGGGCGGGGTGCTATGTATGTAAAAGGCAAGACATGTGCCAAGTTAAATTAACAGTCTATTTGCTTTTTCACTGCAGTAGGTTCTGCCTTCTCATAGGATTGCATTGGAAATGTCCTACCTTAAATCTGGGTGGTATTGTGATATGGTACAGTTGTAATGGTAGTGAGAAATGCTGCCTAATGGTATAGGTGGATTTTTTATTACCATTATAGAAATGCCACTTCTAGAAAGTGAGCATTTCTCTGTACTTATAACTCTGGTGTTTTGTAGCTTGACTCCAAACCATGTCTGGGGCAGAGTGACAGCTGGGCTTTGTGCATACTTTTCAGTATGCGTCATGTCTGGGGCAGAGTGACAGCTGGGCTTTGTGCATACTTCTCAGACAGCCTATACACAGGGCGGGTGGAGGTGTCAGAGAGATTCAACTGCATATTTAAAAGTCTTCCTGGCCTGAGAGAATGGGAGATTGGGCACACCTGCATTTGTAAAGGCTGTGCCCTGGCCTCACACAAACAGCTAATTTACCCCCCAATGATGTCTGGAGCCTGTGCTGGAGGAGAGAGGGGATACTCCTAGAACCAGTTACGACTGGTTGGAACCTCTTATCCCCACATTTTCAGACACTAATGGACTGATCTGGACAGGATGCTGCTGGAAGGACTCGTCAGGAACCGCCTTGGACTGCTGCTGTTGTGTTGATCTGTGACTTGCTAGGTCACTAGAGGAATTGCCACTGCCTGCAAACCTTTGTGCTGGCCTGCTTACTTGGGTCCCGCAGCCCTGTGCCCCATATGTTGTCCGAAGGGGCTGGGCGGTGTGCCTCCCTTGTTTCCCTGCAACTGTACAGGAAGGGCGCTTTTCCCTCTGGAGTTCTAGTGCAAGAGGAGCACTTTGTTGCCCATCCTTGGCACATAGGGAGTGTTTTGCTGTTGAATCCAGTGCAGCAGGAGCACCTCATTGTGGGTGCCTGGTGCTGTAGCATGTTGCTGGGCTGTCCTTTTTCTTTATCCATGCAAGAAAGTGCTCCTGTGTCTGTTCGGCTGCACCCCCCTCCATGGATGTTGCGCGGGCCAGGCAACCAGCGTGGATTAGAGTGCTCTTATTGAGTACCCCCGGGCTCAGGGGCCCTTCAAAGAGCACCCATGGGGCACAGGGGCGCTGTGTCATGCCCCCGGGGCACAAGCAAGCATTCATTCTCAGAGTTTGTGATTATGTCGGATATGCCGCAGAGAAAGAGGAGCCGGCCGGCCCTGCAGGCACCAGAGTGGCTTCCCCCCTGCCTGGCCGGCTTGTAGTGAAGGAAGGAGTGGTCCAGGTTCACTCCTAAGGAGTATCTCAGCATGCCTGGAAGCTGTCTGCAAGTGCAGATGCCTCAAGGACGTGGGCGGCTGCAACCAGAGTACACAACTCAGCGCGAGGAGACCGGGAGAGACCTTGTTGCAGTCTACTGGAGTGAAGCACGGAAGCTAAAGTTACGTCTTTGTAAGTATTTATTTCACTTAGCTCCATACACATAACCGCCCCTGTCCTCTGCTTAACGCTCTCCAACCGATCTGGCTGGAATACTCAGGCTGCACCACAGCAACAGAACATTAGCCTAAACATTCTTAACTGAGCATAAGAACATAACATATGATCTCCCTTTTTCTTTTTTTAAATAAAATAAATAACATATGGAACATACTATGTGTACATAAATAAAATAAAATATGAACTTAACCCACTACTATAGTATCCTTATCCCTACATTACATATAACATAACCTAAAAGCAAAACATGTAACCACATTCTAATACCTTGTGTCAACTGTGAACGGACCAACCTAGAAAATAGAACATTATGATGGTTAAAATACATACAAGTTTCTCACAAATAACATCTGACTAATATCTGTTACAATC
This sequence comes from Pleurodeles waltl, assembly GCF_031143425.1. Lineage (NCBI taxonomy): Eukaryota > Metazoa > Chordata > Amphibia > Caudata > Salamandridae > Pleurodeles > Pleurodeles waltl. Next base: position 333,710,322 of record NC_090444.1, on the reverse strand, counting down.
TTGGAGTTTCCAAGGAACATGCTTTTCACGGGCAGACCTTTGTGGAATGTGTTGTTCCATATCTTTAAAGTTTGACAAATTGTTCTCCTTGTTTACTTCACTGGACAACCAATTTCCTTGGTTCTGGACAACAACTTTTCTCTGGTTCTTGACTCATTCACGCTACCACCTTTAACCTTAACAACTTTCCTAACATTCAACCAATGTCCGCCCTCGACCATAACAGCATTGCCTCACACTTTCTTAACAATAACAGGTTCACCATAACCAGCATTCCCTTTTTTGACAAAAGTTTGACATTTTATGCAAACCACATCTCTAGGTTGAATCATCTGTACTTTAGTAGATTTTTTTAAATCGTACACACTTTTCATTTTTTCTTGTGCTTCCTTTACTTCTCCCAACATTTTGCCCAGGCCCAACTTAACAGTGAGTTTGCCCTCTATTGTATTGGCCAACCAGGCAGGAACTAAGAAGTTCAAACAGGGACATTTTTGTGAGTGAATGAGGAGCAGTGTGATAAAACCACAGCATTGACTTCACCGCCCCATTCACATCATACCCATTAGTTTTAGCCCACTTGATACATTCTACCACCACCACTATGTTAATCCTTTCTACCAAACCATTAGTTTGAGGATGGTAGAGAGAACTTTTCAAGTGCTTCACACCAGCCGCCTCCAAAAAGACTTCTATTTCATGATTAACAAATTGGACACCATTGTCAGAAACTATGTGCTGTGGAAACACTTCCCTCATTAAAATGTCTTTGAGAAATTGTATAGCATTGCCAGCCTTGGGATCTGAAAAAAAATAAACTTCTGGCCATTTGCTATGGTAGTCCATTAAAACAAATGCATACCGTAAGTGAAATGGGAGAAAATGGAACAGTCCCACCATGTCAACACCAACTTTCATCCACGCTTTTTCAGGCATTGTATAGGTTGTAAGGGAGGTGTCATGACTTTAAGCCCCTTCTTAGCTCTTCCACAGACCACACACCTATTAACAATCATTTCCACATCTCCGTCCATAGAGGGCCACCAATAATGAGCCCTCACCCATCTCTTTATCATGGTTGAGCCTAAATGGCCTCCATGTGCATGATTTACCAACATAGAACGGATGTTATATGGGGAACACACTTATCATTCCTTAACACCACATCATCTTCAATAGATAGTTCTTCACAGACTTCAGAGTAAGGTTGGAGTTCGGTACTTAAACACCTTTGTTTGGGCCATCCATTGATAATATACTCCTTAACTCTGCTCAGCACAACATCCTTACTGTTTGCATTCTTCCAAACTGGTTCCGAGCAAACCTTAGACTCATCTACATCAGCAACAGCTATAAAACAATCTTCCTTATCTTCCTCTAATCAATACCATCCTGTTCAGAAATAGATAAACGATACAAAAAGTCTGCCATAAAGTTTTCTTTTCATGGAATTTATTTTACTTGGAAATTATATAGTAATAATTTTGTAGCAAGATGTGCAATGAATAGAGTAGTGTAGTTAACTTTATCTCCAGGCTTATGATCAATTTGTATAACATAATTCCTTCCCGAAACATAACTCCTGAACTTCTCACTCGCCCAGTAAAAAGCAAGTCATTTCTTCTCAATTACAGAGTAATTAAGCTCAGGTTCACGCAATACTCTTAATGCATAACTAATGATTTTCACATCCTCTTTGAAACCCTGAGATAAAACTGCACCCAACCCATATTTACTGGCATCCACTATGTTGATATACAATCTGCCGGGGTTGTAAGGACTCAATGATCTAGCATTGGTCAATTCCTTTTTGACACTATCAAATGTATTTTGACATTCACTATCCCACACAAAGAGAACCTTGTTCTTCAACATATTAGACAAAACTTTCATCTTGGTAGCATATTCAGGAATGAATCTGGCATAATACTCATGCATGCCAATAAACAAGCGTAGTGCATCTTTGTTACTGGGATTGGTGGCATCAATCACAGCCTTAACCAAGCCTGACCGAGATGCTATTCCTTTGCTCAACACACAGTGCCACAGAAATTAAATTTCTTTTTTCCAGAATTCACATTTCTCTTTTTTATCAATTACCCCTCTATTCATCTGAAAAATATTCAAAACTGATCTAATGGCCTTGTCGTGTTCTTCTAAACACTTAGCATAAATCAAGACATCATCTTGAAATGTTAAAACACCATTAACATTTTCGAAAAACTTGTGCATAATGTGCTGCAAAACCGAAGCCGCGGATGCCAAGCCAAATGGCATTCTACAGAATTGGAAAGTGCCAAACGGTGAGTTAAAAGCTGAATAGTGGTTAGATGCTTCATCCAACACCACTTGGTGATAAGCTGATGCAAGGTCCATTTTTAAGAACCACACAGCACCTTTGAGTTCTTCTAGAAGATCGCTAATCTTGGGTAGAGGATATGAGTCCCATATTTTTTTGTTGAGACTCCTCAAATCGACACACAAACGCATGTCCCCATTTTGTTTCCAGGCGACAACTAAGGATGAAAGCCACAAACTGGACTCAATAGGTTCTATCACTCCATTGTTCTGTACCTTGTTCAGTTCATATTTGAGATCATCCCTCAAACTAAATGGGACAGACCCAATTTTATGTTTTATAGGAATGGCATCTTTTTTTTATCCTATATTTAAAACCAGCAATTTTCCACAAGCCTTCCGTGAAGACATGGGGAAATTCACTCTCAAAAGGAAGCACATTCATGGAATCTTTCACTACCAGGACTTGTTCTCTAGCCCCAGGTTTAAGTGTCATTTCAAACAAACCTTGGTGAAACCACCCCAAAATTTTAAAACCCTTAAAAGCCACATCATTTTTGCCTTGGATCCTGCGCCCTTTGAATTCAACACAATCGTCGATTAAACCATCTAGTTCTATTTTCCTTCCTTCATAAGTGACAGGTGCCCTGTCTGGAAGATGCAACTGCCTATCACTCCAGGGGTTATGAAATAAGTCTGATGAAATCATTGTAATGTGTGCACTAGAATCAACCAACAAATGTAAAGTTTTATCTCCCACCAGAATATCCACATAGGGATCCACACACTTACGTTGATCCCCAGTTACAATCTGAACATCAGTGACGACAACAAATCATGTCCTTTAATGCTTTCGCCATAAGTTCATTTCTGTTTGTATCATCCTCATCTACCACGCTACTTATTTTTGTTAGTTTATTTTATGTAGATTGGCATACTTTAGCAAAGTGACCAATTTTATTGCACTTCCTACACAAAACATTCTTTGCTGGACAACCTCTGCCTTCTCTGTTGCGTGGTACATTACCACAACTAAAACATATGTTGCTGCACTTAAAAAAACAGTTCTCAGGTTTCTTTTGCTCACTTCTGTTCGAGCTTCCTGGCTTTGGAATCAACTTGATTGTATTAACATTTACTTGACCATTGTCTTTTACAGTGGTATTTGTGCCAGTTCAATACTCTTAGCAACTATAGTGACCTACTCTAAAATTGGATTACCCATGCTCAAGAGTTTTTGTTGAAAGTGTTTATCCGCACAATGCCCAATAAATTGATCTCTTATCAATTGGTCCATAAAATCACAAAACTCACTTTCCTAAGTACACTAATGTACGCATCAACATCTTCATTATGCATTTGTGTATGTTTGAATAATTTATGCCTCAAAACCACCAGACTGAGCTGCACATCAAACCTCGTTGCTAATTTTGTACTAGCGACTTGATAGTCATCCAATTCTTCTTCTTCTTGTTCCAATTCTTAAAATTCTATCTACCCTCATACCCCAATGAATGTAGTAACAAATATTTTTTCCTTTCCGGAAACAAGCCGCACTAATCGCCCCAAGGTAAGTTTAAAATCCATCAAACCATTGTTTCCAATGGATGTATGGCATCCATGTGTCTCTTAAAATGGTGGTGGTAAATTTGCAGATTGCATTGTTGACAAACCTAAAAAAAAAACAATACAGCAAACCAATTCTGCAAAACTGTAATAAATGAACAGCTAAAATAATGGTTCAGATTACACGACTTTCCTTTCCTCAAAATATGTTTAAGTATTCAAGGTGCACATATAGACGCTGTGCTACACCACTGGACTGTATGTAGACCTGAGAACTTCCCAATTGTAAGAGAAAGAGCTTTATGAGGACACACAAACTCCTTCATATTTGAAGATCGCATTTGAAAATAGTCGGTGTAGCAAAATACAAGCAGATAGCTACACAATATTTGCTTCAAACGTGTTCCGCATTTAAAACGCATCCATGCCTGTTGGGCGCATGTTCCGCTGTACGTTGAGCATTCAAGATGGTGGCTGTAACCGCTCCTAATGAAAATGATGCAACGTTGCAGACGGCCGAAAAGCACATGCGCTAGCGGTGCAATGGGATCCTTCCCTACCACACCAATGGCATCGGGCAGGCTCCACAGACTAAACTGAACATGTAGTGGGCAATCCTGACGAGCAAAGAAGGCTTGCTCACCTGAAATCCAATGCGAGCACAAACAGCAAGAAATTGAGTCACCAGCACAACAGTGACAGTGTGAAAATCCGGCACAATCACACACTGTGTGAGTCTTTAGCAGTGGTTTCACTAACTGCCAAAAATCAGCTGTTGTGGTCTACTGGAGTGAAGCGCGGAAGCAAAAGTTATGTCTTTGTAAGTATTTATTTTGCTTAACTCCATACACAAAACCACTGCTGTTCTCTGCTCAACGCGCTCCAACCGACCGTGCTGGAATGCTCAGGCAACACCACAGCAACAGAACATCAGACTAAACATTCTTAACTGAGCATAAGAACATTACAGACCTTCCCGCCAAGGAAGAAGGTGTATGTTTTCGCAATGCATTATTTTCGCAATGCTGATCATATGTTTAGTATGACATGTGCATTCCTTTAATAATATTTTCCTGACTACTGCTTATGTTGCAGAGTAACCAGTAACCTATATGTAGGCTTTTGCAGAGTAATAGTAATGTGTAATGTTCTGACAAATGTTTGGATAGCAGGGTAGTACTGACATGTTGTATTTGGTCTAATGATGTTGTGTACAATACTGTTTATTTTTAAATAACTTGGTGTTGTGTTTCCCTTGTGGTGGGGATAGTGCATCACGGGTTGTGTGTGTTGTGAAATCGCTTTATACATTGCCTCTTGGATAGGCCTGACTGCTTGTGCTAAGCTACCAAGGGGGTGAGCTGGGGTTATCTTGAGTGTGTAACTTCCTCACCCTGACTAGAGTAGGTGGGTTCTGCTTAGGTGCCTAGCCAAACAGAAAACCAATTTCTAACAACTATCTACTATATTTTTATGACAATTCTGGGAAAAGGCGACTGTGGTTATGATGTAGGAGATAATGGTAATTCAGTGTATTGCAAATTCAGGTGATTATGAAGTCAGGTGTCAGGTGTCAATGGAATCTATTTATGTGGTGCTCTTGTATTACTTGGTATGCCCTCTGCTTTGTGAGTTTTTTATGTTCTTTTAATGTACGGAATATACCTCCTACAGGTGAAAAAACTAAATAAAATAAGTAAATTATTCAAACCTTTTTCACAGTAATCTTCAAACTAGCACATTCAAATGCCCATGATAGCTCATGCAAGAAGACCCTCTCCCTCAAAAAGTGGTCTCATGTTTAGAAGAGCTAATCCATTTCTGAGGGCACTGCTTGCAGCTGGAGCCTAAATCGAAAATAGCTAGTTTGGATTCTGATAGAATTGACTGAACGAGAGCCGGACGGAACCTTCATGAAATGGTATCCAAAATCAAAAAAATCGAATTTCTCTTAAGGAATTTGACTAACCTGATAATAATTTGGTTGTCATTTACAAAATCATTTAACTACATTATTCAAAATTCTATGCAAGTGCAACCATTTTGCTTCAGGTTTTATGGTACAAAATCCGACTTATTTTTTTTATCATGAATTGGACAGCCTTAGGAGAGCTATAAGTTCAAAGGAGATCATTACTACACATTTGTAACATTGCTTTCCGGTCTGGTACAGGTGGAAATGGATTCATCTTACAAGGAATAATGGGGGTCATTACAACATTGGCGGTAAAAGGCACTTACCGCCGTGCAGAAGACCGCCAATACACCGCCGCGGCGGCGGCATTCCGCCACAGCTATTATGACACACATCTTGGAATCCGCTGAAATTCAGACACCCACACAACACCGCCACACCAAAGGTCAGTGATAAACTGGAGGAAACAAATCCTCCACCTCCACACCAACAGAAACACGCCCATGCTATTACGACCCACGAATCCACGTGGCGGTGTTCCAACCGCGGTATTCCATTGGCGGTACACACCGCCGCGCTCAAAATACACACTCATCTCCAAAACACCGCCACATTGGACAATTCCAAATACACACACCTGATACACTTACAAACAACACTCCCACACACCAAACACAATATAAAACACACACCCACATCACCCACAAACCCCTAAGACCAAAAATTAGACACGAAGGCGACAGAGAGAGAGCACAGAATAGACAACCCCACTACACAGAGGCACACAACACCATCACCCACACAACATCCACGCACAAAACACCACACACCACTACACTCACCACACTCATCACCACATACACCACCGCACACATCACCCACACCACCCCATGGCACGCCAAAGACACCCACGCTTCTCCGAGGAGGAGCTCAGGGTCATGGTGGAGGAAATCGTCCCGGTAGAGCCACAGCTATTTGGCTCACAGGTACAGCACACATCAATAGCCAGGAAGATGGAGTTATGGCGCAGAATAGTGGACAGGGTCAACGCCGTGGGACAGCACCCAAGAAATAGGGAGGACATCAGGAAGAAGTGGAACGACCTTTGGGAGAAGGTGCGTTCAACGATCTCCAGGCACAACATCGCGGTACAGCGGACTGACGGCGGACCCCCACCCCTCCCCCACAACTAACAACATGGGAGGAGCAAGTCTTGACCATCTTGCATCCTGAGGGCCTCACAGGAGTCGGTGGAGGATGGGACACTGGTAAGTCAATTCTTAACTTTCATATCCCCCACCCTACCTGCATGCTATCACACCCCCCTCCCTCACCACTCCCTCCCCTATCACTACAACTCCTCAATAATCTACCCCTGACACAAACCACCCATCCCAACACCAAACCCTGCATGACACAACTAAGCATGGACACCCCTCACTAAAGCATGCCCACTGCACAAACCCAGAACACCCCCCCCAACCATCACCACACAAACTCACACATAGGAATGCATGCACTGGGGTACACAAATACCCACCCATTGCACACCATTACACACATACATGGAATAATCATGCACTCATGCCCCTGCAGGAACCCGAAGGACCATCACCACACCAGAGGGTCCAGGCAACACCACTCTGAGCAGCTCTGCCCTACTGGATCCTGATGACCAGCCCGGACCATCGTGGGCCTCAGGACAGTCGGTTCCCCTTGCACAGACACAGCCCAACACCGACCTTCCACCCTCTGGTATCACCAGCACAGCACCCACCCAGTGGGCCCAAACCTCCCTACCCAGGACAGGTCAATCATCGGTGTGTCCACCATTACAGGGCACCCAGGCTAACCCACCACCCCAACAACAACAGGGACCTGGGGGCAGTGGTAGTAGGCACACGGTCCAGGGGACGGAGGCACAGGAACACAGGGGAACTGGGAGGGCTGCTGTGCGACAGGGGGCGGACAGGCCAAGGGAACCCACTCTCCATGAGGCCCTCTCCTCCATCATGGGAGCATACCACCACTCCCAGGAGACGATGGCGACGGTTCTGGACAAGTTGCAGGAGACCCTGCGCCTGCAGGACGAACTGTATTTGGGGTTCAGGGAGGAGCACAGGACCATTAGCTCCGCCCTGGGCACCATCGTAGGGGTGCTGAAGGACATACAGCAGACCTTGAGGGACACCGTGGCACTCCAAGGGGCCCCTGACACTAGCCAGGATGATGAAATGCCCACCACCTCTGCCGGCGCTAGTGGACAGGACGCCCCGGCACAGGACCAACACACCAGCACCCCACCCCCTGCAGACGGACAACCACCACGCAAGCGGTCCTTGAGATCCAGGAACAGGACAGAGCAAGATGGCAAGACCCCCGCCAGGAAATGACACCACCCTGATTGTCCTCCCACTGTCCCACTTTGTTACCCTGTCCATACTTTAACTGCCCCAGCTCCTCTTCCTATGCCCAGATGGGCAGTGCACCTGTGTGACTAATAGACTGGACTCTGCCATGGACATTCCTCCACCATCACCCATCCTCATTTTACAACCCCCTCCCATTTCTGAGTACTTCAATAAACACCCTTGAAACACAAAACAATCTGGAGTCAGTCTGTGATTTAGTAAAAATGTATTATCAATGACAGTGTCATAATGGATGTACCATTCTAAAGCTAACATACCTATGTCACAAATCACAAGCCCTTGAAGGATGCAAGCAGTTGACACGTAGGTAACCACACCTGTGAAACCGTAATGGAAGGGTACAACTCAGTTACCAAATGTTGACTTAAATCGAAAAACAGGATAGAGGTAGACGTGTGAAAGTTAATGTAATGCTAAAAATGAAAATGTTCTCACCTGTGTGTCACTGGAAATATTGCTGTATGACTGACTCCCTGTTGTCGTTGCCTTCTTCATCAGCTTCATCCTCATCACTGTCCACAGGCTCCACAGGCTCCACAGCTGCTGCAACACCGTCATCTGGATCATCCTCCTGCAGAAAAGGCACTTGGCGTCGCAATGCCAAATTATGGAGCATCGAGCAGGCGATGATGATGTCGCACACCTTCTTCGGTGAGTAGAATAGGGATCCACCAGTCATATGGAGGCACCTGAACCTGGCCTTCAGGAGGCCGAAGGTGCGTTCGATCACCCTCCTAGTCCGCCCAAGGTCCTCATTGTAGCGTTCCTCTGCCCTGGTCCTGGGATTCCCCACTGGGGTCAATAGCCACGAAAGGTTGGGGTAACCAGAGTCCCCCAAAAGCCATACACGGTGCCTCTGGAGTTGACCCATCATATCAGGGATGCTGCTATTCCGCAGGATGTAGGTGTCATGCACTGAGCCAGGGAACATAGCATTTACCTGCGAGATGTACTGGTCTGCCAAACATACCATCTGTACATTCATGGAATGATGACTCTTCCTGTTCCTGTACACCTGTTCACTCCTGTGGGGGGGACCAGAGCTACATGGGTCCCATCAATGGCACCTATGACGTTGGGGATATGTCCAACGGCATAGAAGTCACCTTTCACTGTAGGCAAATCCTCCACCTCAGGGAAAATGATGTATCTCCTTACGTGTTTTAGCAGGGCAGACAACACTCTGGACAACACGTTGGAAAACATAGGCTGGGACATCCCTGATGCCATGGCCACTGTTGTCTGAAAAGACCCACTTGCAAGGAAATGGAGCACTGACAGCACCTGCACGTCAGGGGGGATTCCAGTCGGATGGCGGATTGGTGACATTAGGTCTGGCTCCAAATGGGTACATAGTTCCTGGATTGTGGCACAGTCAAACCGGTAGGTTACGATGACATGTCGCTCTTCCATTGTCAACAGGTTCCACCAGCGATCGGTACACCGGAGGATTCCGCCATCTTCTCATATGTCCCAGCAGACGGTGCCTACGAAGGACAACAGCGAAGAACCAGTCATTAGTCCTCCAGGTATGTATCCACAGTCACACACAAGACTACACCACTCACATAACCCTTCCTATATGTGTGTTGAGTGTAGGTCTAGCTATGTGTGACGCAGTATGAAATGAAGCCATGTGGGCCCCTGAAATGGCAGCTGCCTGATCTCTAAACTGGGACAATGGGATTGTGGGGTAACTGCGCTGGTGTTACACACCGTCGCGGTAGGCGGTCGTAGACCGTGGCGCAATGCTGCATTGGTTAACATTGGACCCTATGGGTCCCAGGAGCCAATGAACAGGTGACCCGGCGGTGATGATGCGCACTGCCGCGGACGTCACCGCCGCGGACGTCACCGCCATTTTCTATCTGTTCAATCACTACATACCTGACCTTCGACAGGAGAGGACCTACACTGCAAGTGCTGCTGTGACCTCGGTCTGGAAGCGACGATGGCTGCTGCGTCTGGGGAAAGGGCCCCTGCCTTCACTGCACAGGAGTTGGAGAAACTGGTAGACGGGGTCCTCCCCCAGTACACGCTACTCTACGGTCCTCCAGACCAACAGGTTAGTACACAGGGAGCACGTTGTATGGGCTAGGCCTGGGTGGAGAGGGCTGGTTCTAAGAGGGAAGGGGGCAGAGTCCATAGAACATTAATGCATGGGAATGAATGGGCCACATGGCCAGAGTAGGGAGGGGGCCACTCACAACGACAGTGCAGTTGGTAATGACTGTTCCTCTTTCCTTGTGCATGTCATGTAGGTCAGCGCCCACCAGAAGAGGGACATTTGGCGTGCCATCGCCAAGGAGGTCCGGACCCTGGGGGCCGACCAGAGACGGGGCACCCACTGCCGTAAGAGATGGGAGGACATTCGCCGCTGCAGCAAAAAGATGGCGGAGGCTCTGCTGGGGATGGCCTCCCAACGTGGGAGGGGTGCCCGTCGCACCATGACCCCCCTGATGTTCCGGATCCTGGCGGTGGCCTACCCGGAGTTGGATGGGCGCTTGAGGGCATCACAGCAGACACAAGGGGGTGAGTACAACCTCATTCTGCGGACTTTGCGTGCAGTGGAGGTGTCTGGGTGGGGGAGGTAGGCTGTGGGTGTCCCTAGGCCAGGGCGAGTTAGGGAGGCAAGGCCCCTCCGTAATGTAGTCCATGTGGCACTCTACCCCACCTCAGCAGAGTGCCAAGTCGAGGTACAGTTGCCCCTGTGGCATCCATGTGCGCCGATGTCCACCATTGCCATATAGGCCATATCCCAGAAATTGCATGTGCAGAGGGCAGGAGCACGGCGTAATGCAGGGGGCATCAGCGTTTGTCTTGTCCGCCAACGGTAGCTGTATGCCATGCACTAAAACCTACTTTCTTCTGTCTCCCCCCCTTTGTCTGCTCTCCCTGTGCTTTTGTACATCAGCATCAACAGGCGGAGGTACAGTGGCACCGGAGCACGAGGGAGCTGCATCCCACATGGCCATGGAGGGCCACACCACAGACTCTGAATGCACCAGTGGGACGGAGGGCGAGGGGAGCTTCACATCGGCCACCGGATCACCAAGCAGCGACACGGACTCGTTCGACGATGGAAGCTCCCTTGTGGTGGCGGCACCATCTGTGCAGCCGCCACCTCCCCTACCAGCACCGCCCTCCCAGCAGCCCCTCAGCGTTCGCCCCGTGCCCGCTCACCCAGGAGGGTGGGCATCACCTTCGTCCCAGGCACCTCAGGCCCTGCCCCAGTCACCCCTGCTGCCCTCAGTGAGGAGGCCATTGACCTCCTCAGGTCACTCATTGTTGGGCAGTCTACCATTGTGAATGCCATCCAGGGTGTAGAACGAGAGTTGCAACACGGTAATGCATTCCTGGAGGGCATTCATTCTGGTCAGGCTGTCCTTCAGCGAACCCTGCAATCTTTGGCCTCAGCACTGATGGCAGCAATTGTCCCTGTGTCTAGCCTCCCCCCTACAACTTCCTCCACCCAGACCCAATCTCCTGTACCCCAGCCCATCCCAAGCACACCTACAGACCAGCATGCACACAAGTCAACACACCAAAGTAGCTCAAGCAAACATAGGCACCACACACACCACAAGCACTCACGCAAGCCTCACCCACATACAGACACAACAACATCCACTGCCTCCACTGTGTCCTCCTCCTCCTCTTCTCCCTCCTCCCTCCCAGTGTCGTCTACACTCTCACCTGCATGCACTACATCTACAGCCACTAGGACTCGCACAGTACACCCAGCACCACATCCCGCTCACCTGCACTCACCACCTCCACTGCCATTTACACGTCCCCTGTGTCCTCTCCCAGTGTGTCTGTGACGCCCCCTCCCAAAGTACACAAACGCCGGCAATCACTCACCCAACATCCATCCATCTCAAGACAGCCTCCAGTACCTGCACCTGCACCCAAAACACCTAAAGTGACACCTCCGACAACCACCTCCTCTTCCTCCACTCCCAGACCCCCTCCAGCTACCCATCCCAGTGTTCGTCAGAAACTGTCCCTCTGTAAAGTTGACCTTTTTGCCCCCACCCCCTCCAATTCATCAGTCCCGTCATAGCGCCTCAGCCAAAAAGCCTCCAATAACAGTGGTGCCTGTTCAAGGTTTTTGGAGTGCACCGGCCACCAGGGCAGGCAGTAGGACCGGAGCCAAGGCACTGGCAGCCCACCCCCTGTAAAGGCAATAAAAAATTGGAGAGTGGACGACGGGACCGTGTCAAGACTCCAGGTGGGAAAACAACTGACATGGGTTCCAAGGGGATTGGAGAGTCAGCTGTGACTCCACCAAAGGTGGGGAAGGGCCAGAGGAAGTCTGCCCAGCCTGTTGTGAGTGTCACGGCGGAGAAGTGCGTCATCATTTCCGGCGGTCGAGACACAACCGCCAGCACCGTCGTTACTGGTCCAGAGACCACCGCCATAGTCACAGCCCAGGAGGGCTCCACTATTGTCACTGGTCCAGAGACCACCGCCAGAGTCACAGCCCAGAAGGGCCCAAGTATCGTCACTGGTCAGGAGACCACCGCCACCACCAGAGTCACAGCCCAGGAGGGCCCCACTATCGTCACTGGTCCAGAGACCACCGCCATAGTCACAGCCCAGGAGGGCCCAACTAACGTCACTGGTCAGGAGACCACCGCCAGAGTCACATCCCAGGCAGGCGCAAGTGTCGTCATTGGTCAGGAGACCACCGCCAGAGTCACAGCCCAGGAGGGCCCAAGTATCGTCACTGGTCAGGAGACCACCGCCGGAGTCAGTGCCCAGGAGGGCCCCACTATCGTCACTGGTCAGGAGACTACCGCCAGAGTCACAGCCCAGGAGTGCCCAAGTATCGTCACTGGTCAGGAGACCACCGCCAGAGTCAAAGCCCAGGAGGGCCCAAGTATCGTCACTGATCAGGAGACCACCGCCAGATTCACAGCCCAGGAGGGCCCAAGTATCGTCACTGGTCAGGAGACCACCGCCAGAGACAGTGAAGAGGAGGGCCCCACTATCGTCACTGGTCAGGAGACCACCGCCACCGCCGGAGTCAGTGCCCAGGAGGGCCCCACTATCGTCACTGGTCAGGAGACCACTGCCAGAGTCACAGCCCAGGACGGCCCAAGTATCGTCACTGGTCAGGAGACCACCACCACCACCGGAGTCAGTGCCCTGGAGAGCTCCGGCTGTCACAGCCCTGCTGGGCAATGTCATGCCACACACCAATGTCCTTATCAGAACTGCCATGGCAAAGCACCGCTGAACTGTCCTGAATGGCCATGGCAAAGCACTGCTGAACTATCCTGAACCGCCATGGCAAAGCACTGCTGAACAGGGCAAAGACCGCCATGTCAAAGCACCGCTGAACAGGGCAAAGACCGCCATGGCAAAGCACCGCTGAACAGGGCAAAGACCGCCATGGCAAAGCACCGCTGAACAGGGCAATGCACTGGGTAGGAATGAATGGCCCGCCACATCAGGCATCCTTATCCCATGTGCAGCTGGGACAGGGACAGGACACGACCTTTCACGGGGAGACTCATCCAGTCTGGGCACCAGTCCCCCCCAGTACCAGTAGAGACCTGAACAGGGCACAGACCGCCATGGCAAAGCACCGCTGAACAGGGCAAAGACCGCCATGTTAAAGCACCGCTGAACAGGGCAAAGACCGCCATGTCAAAGCACCGCTGAACTGTCCTGAACCGCCATGGCAAAGCACAGCTGAACAGGGCAAAGACCGCCATGTCAAAGCACCGCTGAACAGAGCAAAGACCGCCATGGCAAAGCACCGCTGAACATGGCAAAGACAGCCATGTCAAAGCACCGCTGAACAGGGCACAGACCGCCATGGCAAAGCACCGCTGACCAGGGCAAAGACCGCCATGGCAAAGCACCGCTGAACAGGGCAATGCACTGGGTAGGTATGAATGGCCCGCCACATCAGGCATCCTTATCCCATGTGCAGCTGGGACAGGGACAGGACACGACCTTTCACGGGGAGACTCATCCAGTCTGGGCACCAGTCCCCCCCAGTACCAGTAGAGACCTGCATCAACTTGAGAGACTGTGGCTTTGTACTCCCCAGGATGGCACAGTGGGCAAACCACCCACTGTATAGACTTGAGAGACTGTGGCTTTGCACTCCCCAGGATGGCACAGTGGGCAAACCATCCACTGTATAGACTTGAGAAACTGTGTCTTTGCACTCCCCATGATGGCACAGTGGGCAAACCACCCACTGTAGAGACTTGAGAGACTGTGGCTTTGCACTCCCCAGGATGGCACAGTGGGCAAACCACCCACTGTAGAGACTTGAGAGACTGTGGCTTTGCACTCCCCAGGAGGGCATGAATGGGCATGGAGCCCCGTCGTGGATCTGGCTTTGCAGTCATCCGGCTGAGGTGCCCCCCCTTCCTTTCCCACTGAGGTGCCTGTAGAATTTCTATCTGATTCCCCGGCAGTGTTCTCTCCGATTGTGGTCAGGTATCGTTTGTGGGCCTCGCCCATGTATTTTTGGACTGATGGTGCACGGACATTGTTATGTACATATCTGCACTACTTCTCGTCTTGTATATAATTATGACTGATTTTCAAATATATATCTGTATATTTTTGTATGACATGTAAATTGGCACATTACATTATTTGATCGATTTTCGCTTTGTGTATTCATTCTTCCGGGGGGATTGTGGGTTGTTACTGTGATTTTTGTGAATGCATTGGTGTGTATGTTGTAATATGCAAGGTTGGGGGTGGGGGTGTTTGGAGTGTGTCCCCCTAACGTTTGCCTCCCCCCTCCCCCATGTCATAGGTGCAGTACTCACCGTTGTCTGCGGCGCCTACGTAGCTGTTGGTCGTAGAAGAGCAGAAACACAAGGGCAGGGAGTATTTGGAGTTCCGGCTCCATGGATTCCTCGTTCCTCGTGGGATATGTTAAGGTGAGCATTTTCCCATAGCAAAAGCTGTTTCTGCTGTGTTTTTATCCACGGTGAATCCGCCCCGGAAAAGGTGGCGGATTGGCGGGTTGTAATAGTGTGGGCGGTACATTGTCTTCCGCCTGTCTGTTGGCGGTGACCGCCGTGCTGCTTGTCTGTACCGCCGTGGCGGGCGAAGTGTTAAAGTGGCTGTCTTTGTTGGCGGTTTCCGCCAGGGTCATAATTCTCTTTGTTTGTCCTCCGGACTGTTTGCGGTATTTCCGCTGCTTTCACACCGTCCGCCAGGGTTGTAATGACCCCCAATGTCATCTAGCTGTGATAGACGTTGTCTCCTAGAGACTCCTGAACTGCTGGGATGTTGAAGGCCGCATCACATCAAGTGATCAAGTGATTTAGAGATCAGTAATGGGTGGTGTGAGGAGCAAAATTTGTTTTCGCCATTTCTGATAGGAGTGGAAATGCCTCAACTGCAAAAAGTCAAACTCATTCCAGATTATCTCGGCAGCGAAAGATGTATTCATCATCTGCATTCCTGAACAGCCACCCATCGTGGTTTAGCCCCACACATGGACAGTAGTTCGTCCTGTGGCAAATTTAAGATCATCTCACTGTGAGCCAGTCAAAAAGGGTCGCTGGCAGGTTTTCTCTTATTGGACCAGCCAGCTGCCTTTCTTAATAACTGAATTAGTTATGCTGTTCCGTTTCGTAACTGGGTGAATCTACATGCAAGTTATCCTCGCACTGGACCTAATTATAAATTTGATAATTTGTGCCTAAACTCAACAGTTTTATTATTTTACATATAGTTAATAGTGTTGAAAATAAGACACCTATAGAGCACTGACCTAATGAAGATCCCTGCAGAGAGCTCCAGCCCCCCCACAGCACAGAACTCAATGCACGGGTCGCAGGCCGCTGACTAGGTCCAGGGGGGCACCTTCAGGTACTTTGCAAGAGAGCCCCTTACACTTTGTTACGCCACTGCCATAGAGAAGGTTTTTAAATTCAGAATCAAGCTTTTTCTCCAGGACTTAATAGACAATGTCCTTGCAGGTATTGCATTTATCACTAGCGTCTGAATGCCCTGTGTGCAGTTGTTTTGCATAATGCTTTAAAATGGGTTGCAATCTCAGACTTTCACAATTTGGACACTGTCTCAATAAAGCAAAGGCCAAAAAGGGAAACTGCCACAAATGTATCTCAGGTCATCTGATTGTTCCCTTCTTCTCTATGGTTGGCAATACTGTTTGAAGAAAAGCTATGCTTTATGCACCGATGAAGAATTATACATTCAAAATGGAAAGAGTTCTCAATCTTGTTCCCTTTTTCGAATGTTTTTGTGTGCTCCAAAATGAAATACCCACCAAGAGTGTCACGCTACGAAGAATATAAAAAAATAATAATGACCTCTGTCAAATGACAGTTTATTTGTTGACAGGTTTGTTTGGAAACATTTACAATAAGGAGTTCGGGGCAACAGCTGAAAGAAAATAAATTCCCACCACAAATAAGTACACCTGGTGTTTGGACCTGCATGGCAATAGGCCGGCAAAGGAAGAGAGCTTTGATAAATCACGCATTGTAGTGGGACAGAACCAACCATACTGAGATTAGCTTGACCAGCTTTTCACAGTACAATGTACCCCCAGGATCTCAAGACTGAGGTGTAAAATGTTTCTCTCTCTTGAGATTACAAACAGCTGATAAAGGTCTTCACAAAGGATCACATGTTTGCACCAAACTAGGGGGCATATTTATACTCTGCTTGTGCTGGATTTGCGTCATTTTTTTAATGCAAATTTGGCACAAAACTAAGACCATATTTATACTTTGATGCTAGACCCCGCTAACATTAAAATATCTCAGTGTGCGTCATTTTCTGGATGCGTGAAACCGCCTTGTGTTAATGACATGCAAGGTAGGCGTTCCTGTCCAAAAAATTACTTAAACACTTGTGCGCCATATTTATCCAACCGCGCAAAAATGTCGCACGGCTTGGAGGCGGAGGCGGAAAATGGCACACATATGCGTAAAAAATGAACGCCTGGGTCAGGGCAGGTATTAAAATGGGGCAAACACACCAGTATTTAAGGAAAACACACAGAAGCAACATCATAGCTCCAAAAGGAAGACATGGAGGTGCTATTCAACCAGCATGCACAAAGACGCAGAGCACAGGAGCAACAGCAGCAGCTACCACCACACCAACAGGGACCCCAAAGGCAATGCCGAAGGCAGGAGAGGATATTTCGGACCAGGACAACCCTTCAGGGCCTCAGGGAGCATGACATCATCCAGAGGTACAGACTAAACTGGCAAGCCATACAGCAGCTGCTGCCCCACATTCAGCCACAGTTGGCACACAGCTTGCAGACACCCCACATCATTCCACCAGAGACCAAGCTGCTAGCTGTCCTCCACATGTTGACAAGTGGCTCTTTTCGAACCACTGGTGCCCTGGTTGCCGGGATCTCACAGCCCTCATTCTCTGCCTTCCTACCCAAGGTACTGGATGCCATCATCTCCCTCACACCCGCCACATCAGCTTCCCCAACACACAGCAGAAGCAGCAGGAGACCAAACAGGGCTTCTATCAAATCAATGGCTTCCTACACTTGCTTGGTGCCACTGGCTGCACACATGTACGGAATGTGCCAGCTGCTGCAACAGAGCATCTATACAGCAACAGGAAGCACACGCACTCCATCAATGTGCAGGCCATTGTGGATCACTGTGGATTGACCACCAACATCGTGGCAAAGTATCCTGGGAGTGTACATGATTCATTCATCTTCCTCCACAGCACCATCAATCAACACTTCCAGGATGGGCGATATGGAAATGGCCTACTTGTTGGTAAGTACAGAAACCTAGTTATATACACACAGCCCAGCAACGCTGTAGGACACACAACACATCCACCACTATATTGACATATGGCCAGGAAGACATTGAGGTTGTGACACTGCTAGTCATGATTGATATCCTGACCCAATGGGATACACACCTATAGCCAAATGACAGATGCAAATAACAACAGATGCCATTCCAGAGCCACAAGGGACCAATTCAAAACCACACAGTGGCAATGACATGGCCTTAACTGGCAGTACAACTTGGAAGATGAATCTTCCAATATCACATCAATAACACTCAATCACACACCCCTCTAACCAATACGTACTTTGTAAGGGGTGTGTAATGTGTTTCGCTGCAGGTCAAAAACCATGAAACACATAGCATGATGATGCTGACTCTAATGAAGGTGACATGGAATCATTGAGGCTGTACCAACATCTCACATCACTCCTCGGGTGACATTGTCTGCTACCAATAAGAAAGTGGACTGTGCTAAGAACACATATTGATGTGACAATATTGCAAAGTGTGCACTGCTATACATACAGATTGAGACAATTACACATATACACAAAAGATATACAGGCACATGGACCTTCTGGCACTTAAACCTTCACCCCCACAAGCAAGTTAGCCAGCTTACTTGGAGCAGGTTCAGTACTGTGGGTACACATTTGCACATGAGCCAACTCGGTGAGGGCACAAAATATAGGTTTGCATATAACTTGTCACACATGGGATATTTGTGCATTGTCAATTGTGAACACTTCAGTGCTGCCAACTTCTGGAGATGTGTTGTGCATTGTCACCTAGCCAAATCAAAGGGCCTCACTGTTGATTTTCACATGCTATTATATATGTTGAATTGGATGGGATGTTCAGGCCATATAGTGCAACCGTGTTACCACCACAGTGGAATCAAATCTGTGTGTGGAAGTATCATGTCACCTCCAATGAAGGCACATGGACACATCTTTCATATGACATAATGCATGGGAGATACACAATGAGCTGCAAGTTTACAAATATACCGCTGATATCCGGTCAATCAGCCAAACACCATTATTGATAATTAAACACCTCAATGCTAAAAGAACATCCTAGAACCCTAGGATCCCACACAATAACACAAACACACTATATTCACCTGAAATGGTCTGCAAGATCATTTTGACCTGTGCCATCCTGCACAACATTAGTTTAAGAAGGAACATTCCCCTCTATGAGCCAGACCCACATATGCCTGAAGAGGAGGAAGAGGAGGATGTTGTCCGTGAACATGAGGGGGACCATACAAACACTGCAGCAGGATTGCGTTGGAGACAACACATTGTACAAAACTTCTTCTAACTATAGTCACCATCACCACTTTGTTAGCAAATGTCATTAAACACCTACCTACATCACTCAATCATGCCCGGGTTAATTATTTATGAATCACATGATCCATAGGAATCATAATCAGAGTTTAGCCTCATGGAGCGCTGCAGAAATACAGATTAGGATACTGAAAAAGCCACATCACACACAGTGTAAATGACGTATGTCCTGTCTATTTCACATGTGAACGCCAATATTAGAGGACCACAGCTATGACACACATCCATGTTGCCAACATTTTTCATTGCAGCACATGAAACATAACTAAGACACCATCAATCATAAGGTAAAAAAGCGTCTCATACATGAGTCAGTGGATGTGCTATTGCATTAGTCACAGGAATGTATGACCAGACCCTGGACAGCAGTAAGTGTGACATCAGCTATCTTTGCAAGGAGCATGTGTGACAAGGAGTCCATACAAGCTTAAAATGGATAGCATTAGTGTCCTGGGTATGACAAGCATTGCTCACAAGACATGCCCTGTGCAGTCCATCTCAGGTAATAAGTCCTGCTACTGCCATGTTTTAAGTCTCTCCCTACCCCTCTCTAGGGGGCCCTGTAAATGGATTATCTGTACCCTGATAACCTTCATCTACACACACACCTAGACTCCCATTCTGACTCCTGTGTGCTTCCCTCTTCAGTATGGCATGCCATAGTCATAGTTCATCACTCTGCATGGACTTCATGTCCGATAATGCACTGCCTGGTAGGTGGTAGGACCTGTAATCAGCTGTCCACTGCTTCCCATGTGAAAGGTCCACTTGGCCCTTTGAACTTGATTCTCAACTCCTGGACTTGTGAGAGACTGAAGCTGCACACACCTGTGAACACTTCCATGCAGTCCAGCCATTTGAACCTGCCCTGCCATTGCTGCTGACTGGAACTGATTAGAAGCTGCCATTTTCGGAATCTCCTTGTTGTGCCTTGGCGTACAAATCAATTGTGTAACAGAGCCCTTGGGAGATTGTGTAACGTTGCAGACCACAGCACAAATACAGTTTTTAGTTCCCACAGTGTTGTTCCAGCTTTTCCCAGTCAGAGCCTGCTCACTGTATATTTACCTTGTTCATGTTTGTTCCTGACAGAGCCTGCACCCTGTTAGCCTGACTGGTTCCTGTCTTTGTGTTAACCATAGAGGGTCCCTGTGGCTACATTTGTCTCATAGGTGCTTTCCATGCCCTCTCTTTCCTCATGGGGTATTGTGTCTGGTAGGTCTACAATGAATCCTCAAATAAATAGCATGGTTTAATGAGTTTTCTTATAGTAGTCTGTTCTGGGGCATGTATTCATATAGCCTAATCTAGCCCCCATCCCTTGTCTACTTTTGCATGTATTCATTAGTGCCAAACATTGACAGTGTGCCATGGCTGTATGCATGGATTCAGTATGGTGCCACAAGCACAACAAACAAGGGTTGCCAATGTGTATGTAAGGACAAAGCATGCTTGTGCCCTGATGGTCCACACATAGATTCACTTCTGCCGCCACCTTTTGATGGGGCTTGCTTGATGACTAGATGTGACATTAATCAGCACAGAGGCACTGATGTTCCTTGTTGCACTGGGAATTTTAGAGGCCACCCTGTGTACAAATGTTGTGATGAAACCTGCCTGTTTCCCATTGCTGTTGCAAAACATTTTTAGATCACCAAGTTTGCCCTGTCATCTGCCTTATTAAAGGTCTGCAGTGCTATAGCTGGACTATCCCAATGTGTGTCGTTAGCTGATCTTTGGCTTTAAGTCAAATATGCTTTGAAGGATACTCTGTTAATTCAAGGGTTGGCTCCACAGACTCATGACCTGCATGTAACTGTGACAACATGGAGGCCAATACTGATACAGGGTGCACATGGCTACACACTTGAACAGGACACCTTTGTGCAATGAACCATTGGAAATATGTGAAAACATGCAGCATGGTCTGCTGGGCCTCCACAGCCACTGGAGAAACAAAGGTCATTTACATGACTCAAACTGTGGTGTACCAAAACTTTTTTGGATTGGAGTTGGGACTATGTGTCACAAACACTGTACCTACCTAGCATGTTCAAATGCATGACTCATGGGTAGTATACACACAAGTGACCATGAAGTGGTATCCAACATTCCAGTACATGTGATGGCTTACCTTTGTAACATTGCCATGATCAACCGTCCTCTATCTATCCTGTGTATAGTTTGTCATGGGAGATGTTTTGTCCCCAAAGTCAGGGAGGTTCACACAGCATAAGACACTACGGGTATGGCAAACACATATCCTGACTGATGTACCTTAATGAATGGCATCTGATGGTTATCCTCAATTACAACCCATGCATACAAGCACATTATGCAAAACATGCCTTGTGACGTTCACACAGAGGCACAACAACAATTGAAATAGCCAATTCACAGACATAAACACACAGGCCTTGAGTGTACTTTTTTAAGTTGCATAGCCTTGCTATACTCTATTGACGCACCACCTGCTCAAACTAGGGAATACAAATTTTAATTCCTAATGGTTGGGTTGATGTTCTGTCACTGAAGAGTGCTAATCCGGCACAACAACATGAGTATTATGGTCCGCGGTAGTGTGGTCTGCCACATGTGTCCAAACACTGGAACACACACATGTGAAAAATTAGAAAAATGACACAACACACATTTAAAGACAGATATTTTGACGCAAATGCATCAAAAATGACGCATATGCATGAAAAAATGCTGCATGGGCGTTAATAAATGACGCTCACAGCCATTATACATCGATTGGTCCCAAGCGTTAATTCCAACATAGCACCCCATGAAATTGGTTATCCATGAAAAATATGTTGATCTTTGAAAGTGGGGTAATATTTAAGTATATGCGTCAATAAATATTGACGCAAAGCCTGTAAGCATCATAAAATTTCACACATCATAATAAAACGCACCGCATTTGAGACAGGAAGTGATGTAATAGGATATCCTGTTTACAGAAATGGCACAGTAGGTGTACTTTCACTTTGCAGTCTGTGATTCTTCTAGACTGTGTGGCTGTGTTGAGAGTTGTGTCTGTCCAAATTGTGCTTTTGTCTCCTGTGTGCCATTCAAATTGTCATCCGTTGTTTTTGCAATTGTCTCAGTAATTTTGTCTTAGTACTGTTGTAAGTGTGTAGTGTGTAGTGGGTATTGTTAGTTGGGGGATTGTTGGGCTTTTTGTGGTTTCTTTAAGTTTCATTTTCCTACCTCCTTTCCCTGTATTTCCCTCTTTTCCATTTCCTATCCCTATTATTTTCTGATATGTTGGGCAGGCCACGTCTGGGGAGAATGGGTGAGGTGGAGCTGGGGGCTTTCATTTGGCTGGTGTGCCACTTCCTCCCCCTGATGTTAGAGGCTGGTGGCAGGGTGAAACAGGGGTATCACTCCGAGGCAAGGAGGCTCAGGTGGTCCAAGGTGCTGTTCCACCTGAAGAGGGTATTCAACAGCCAGAGCAATGCCTACCAAATCAAACATCGCTGGGCTGACCTTCTGGCCAGAGAGCAAGACCTGCTGGACCACCTAAGTGTGGTGATTGGTGGTCTTGTTGGTGAGTACAAATCAGACTAATGGGTATAGTAAAATGCTCTGTAGTGACAGTAGCAGATATGGTGACATGCGGCATGCAAGGTTTGTGGACATGTGGAATGCAAGTTGAACATTCAATGGCCCTGATTTATACAATATTTGCTACACATTACCATCATTTGTTGACGCTAAAGCTGCACAGACTTACAAAACACAACTTGATCTTGTAAATTAGTGCTGCTTTAACGTCAATAGATGATGGTAATGCAGCACAAACAAATGTTTTATTCATGGTCTGTGAGTGTACCAGGAATGAGATGTATTTCACATGCTAAAGCAAGGAATGAATGTGGTCCCCAATTATTTGGAATACATATCTGAACTGTATTCATGGCCATACGTACAAAGATCTTCCTAACCTCTGGTAATATCTTAGGCTGATATTTTGACTTGGTTTGTGCAGCATTTAAATTAATAATGGATGCCAAAGTGATGCACAATGGATAATATCTAAATGTTTGGTGCTACTTTCCATAGCTGTAGGGTAAAAACAGGAATCAAATGCTACACATAAAATACATTTAAAAATCAAACCATATGTTCATTGTTCCTGTGTGTTTTAATTTGCCTTAGGCACAGTTGCTGGTACAGAGCTGATGCATTTTTTATCCGTGTCACTTTATAGCGAAGCAATTTTCATAAGTTAATGGGTATTCATGGGATCCCAGAACTTTGTGAATGCATGGTCACAAATCATTTATTTGCATGAGGTTGTGCAAGGGAGCCCTGACGGCTTCCATCATACATTTCAAGTGATGAAATAGTTTGCTAGTTTACATTTGGTACACCCCTGCTGATCTAGTACAGCATATGTACAATAGTTCACCTCTCAGTATGAAGGCTATCACAGAAATGGGTGTATGCTAAGATCAGCAGGCCAGCAATCCTGTGACTGCTGCCATTCCCAAGGTGCATACAAATTGAGACCTACCTCATCAAGATTGCCACAGTAGGACATTTGCTAAACCATGTTTCACTTAGGGGACAAGGTCAGTTCGTTGTATAGCCACAGATCACCCAACTTGGCATATGTAAGATGATGAATGTGGCTAACTGTGATCTACAATACCTGAAATAGGTACACAGGGCCATGAGTAACACATTTCAGGTGCAATGACTACACCTGTGCCCATGCATTCTGTCACGGATAGTCAAAATACACACTGTCAACATATATTTCTGTGTTGTTTGGATTTAGATAAATGGCCAATCCATGTTTAGCGTAACATTGTCATCATGTAACACACAGGATCCTGCCATCATGGTGTCATAGGGGGCATATCCGGCTGTGGGTACACTGGCAATGTGGAATATGTAACCTACAGACAACACAGGCCCACATATAACTGATTGTCCCTTGATGCACAAGCCACAATACCTGAGTGACTGCTATTGCAGTGCACCAGGAATGTGGCTTTGCATGTCTCTCATAACAACAAAGGAAGAAATGTAGTACCCTCTAGAAAGAATTCTGCACAAAATTGTGTACTCATGTTTCTCACCACATGATTGTTAGGGGCAGTGCATGTGTGCATATGTGTGTCTATCAATCACTGGAGTGACAGGGTCAATACATGTTTGCAGTGGTATATCTGTTGGGTTGTCTACATGCCTAAGGTGCTGCTCTACCATCTAAAATGTCATACACAGTGATTTTGTGTTCCAAGGTTTGTACAGTGAGCAGACATTGAACACATTTCACCCTTCCATGTGTAACAGGTGGACCAGCACCCTACACAATTGGAGAAGTGGCTCGATTTGCGGACCCAGACATTTCCAGCAAGTGTTGATATGTTAGTTCTGTGTTGTGTTTGCAGCTGTTGTGTGATTGACTCCTGTGTGTTGGACTCATTGCAAGGTATGATGTGCTAGCACATGATCTGATATGTAACTTGCCAGGCATTTGACATTTTGTTCTATGTTTGAGTTGGACAATCAGTGGTGGAGAGTCATATTTTGTGATTCTAGTGCTGCGCTATCGGCATGGGCATGTGAACAGGGTGATATTTGTTGCTACATTCATGTCAATGATAAATTAGGAGGTGGCCATGTTCATGATTTAGTCAGCAAGTCATACCCTGATTCACACAGACCAGTGATGTTGAAGTATTACCCACAGACTTGAGCCTCCCTGTTAACTAATGAGCATGTAGGACTGTATGTTTGACTTCTTAGCAGCATCTGGCTCCACATGTTGTGCTATGTTTATGTGGCACCTGAGTAGAATGTCATAGGTGTGCATGCAGCTCAAGCCCAGATGGCTGCTTGCATCTATGTGCTTGTTTTCGGAAAGGTATTAGTGAGGTCAAATGATGTTGACAATTGTCTGCAATTAGGAACATAAATGTGGATGTAATTGTCCAGTGTTTGAACTTATCCTATTTGGCAGCCCTCCTTACCTGTGGTGGACTGACTAAACCCATGGACAGCTGTCCAAAGCTTCCTGGCTGTCCTTGATGTTTGAAAGTAGGACTTTCATGTCCATCACCCCCTGAGGCACAGGTTATGAAATATGTGTACCTAAGTGTGAGGGTCCCAGTGTAGAAGACAGACGTAATTTCAACATTAATTTTTTCCAACCTAGGATACCCCCTCATGATTAGCAACTGCATACCATCCAGGCAATTCCATTGACAAATCACAGATCTTGTGGGCCTTGATTGTCATCCAGAAGATATTCATTAGATGGCCATCACATGTGGAGTACTTGCAGCATTTGTTATGTGGCTAATGGTTGAACAATGATGCCCAGATCATTTAAGTAGGTACACAGCTTGTTGAGCATTTCTGGGCTGTTAGGAGATGTGTAGGCTGTGTTGGCATGTCATTCCTCAGGGACATTCTATGATCTGTACTGTGATTTGGACTGTTTAAGATTATTTTGAGGAAGTGTTAGAATATCATCAGTAGATGTATCACACAATAATGTTTGGCTTTCTCTATTTTTACAGCTGCCAACATGAATGCCCATCAGATCAGGGAATTCCAGAGGCGGGCGATGCATTACTGCCACATACTGGATGTGGAGTCTGGGTTCCGCAATATGGCACAGCGTTATCAGCATGAGAGAGCCACAGGGGTCTGGAGGGCATCTACCCAAGGGGGGCCATCCTTGGCCACAGCAGCCACCACCACCAGCACAACTACTTTGACCACAGTCACCCAAAGGATGACAGCCACTGTTGCAGGTCCCTCTCCCTCATCAGCTCCAGGCCCAAAGAAAGCAGCTCATGCACCTCCCCCTCCAAGCACGGCACAAGCACCAGTACTACCATCTACTAGTGGCACACAGATAACCCCTGCTGCAGTGACAGAAAATGCAGAATTCCTACAAATGAGACGTGACATGCAACGGGTGTTGCACAGGATGGACAGGATGCAGCAGGAGGTGTGCTGCAACAGCAGGAGACTGCGTGGAATAAGTAAGATCCTGGGAGGGCAAACTTGTGACTTTGTGACCCTCAACCATGATTCCCTCCCCCCTCCTCTTTCCTGGTTCTTATATTTAGTGGGTTTAGAGGGCTTAGTGTTAGGTTAGAATAGGCTGTTAGTGTAGTTAGTATAAGTGGGTTGGGGGTGGAGCGGGTTATATTATTACATGTGTTATTTTTGTAGGTGGGGGATGATGTTGGGGTTTATGTGTATAAATGTAGGAAAGTACCATCTTGCCTGGCATGTTACCCCCATTTTTACTGTATGTATCTTTGTTTTTGCCTATGTGTCACTGGGATCCTAAAGTCAGGACCCCAGTGCTCATAAAGTATACCCTGTATGTGTTCCCTGTGTGGTGCCTAGCTGTATCACTGAGGCTCTGCTAACCAGAACCTCAGTGTTTATGCTCCCACTGCTTTTAAAATTGTCACTGCAGGCTAGTGACTAATGTTACCAATTCTGATTGGCACACAGGAACACCGAATTTCCTAGTATATGGTACCTAGGTACCCAGGGTATTAGGGTTCCAGGAAATCCCTGTGGGCTACAGCATTTCTTTTGCAACCCATAGGGAGCTCAGATGATTCTTACACAGGACTGTCACTGCAGCCTGAGTGAAATAACGTCCACGTTATTTCACAGCCATTTTACACTGCACTTAAGTAACTTATAAGTCACCTATATGTCTAACCCTCACTTAGCGAAAGTTAGGTGAAGGTTAGGTGCAAAGTTACTTAGTGTGTGGGCAACCTGGCACCAGCCAAGGTGCCCCCACATTGTTCAGGGCAAATTCCCCGGACTTTGTGAGTGCGGGGACACCATTACATGCGTGCACTACATATAGGTCAATACCTATATGTAGCGTCACAATGGTAACTCCGAAAATGGCCATGTAACATGTCTAGGATCATGGAATTGTCACCCCAATGCCATTCTGGTATTGGGGGGACAATTCCATGCATCCCCGGGTCTCCAGCATAGAGCCCGGGTAGTGCCAAACTAACTTTCCGGGGTCTCCTCTGCAGCTACCGCTGCTGCCAACCCCTCAGACAGGTTTCTTCCCCCCTGGGGCCTGGGCAGCCAGTCCCAGGAAGGCAGAACAAAGGATTTCCTCTGAGAGAGGGTGTTACACCCTCTCGGTTTGGAAATAGGTATGAAGGGCCTGGGAGGAGTAGCCTCTCCTGGCCTCTGGAAATGCTTTGAAGGGCACAGATGGTGCCCTCCTTGCATAAGCCAGTCTACACCGGTTCAGGGATCTCCTAGCCCTGCTCTGGCGCGAAACTGGACAAAGGGGAGTGACCACTCCCCTGACCAGCACCTCCCAGGGGAGGTGCCCAGAGCTCCTCCAGTGTGTCCCAGACCTCTGCCATCTTGGATGCAGAGGTGTGAGGGCACAATGGACAGCTCTGAGTGGCCAGTGCCAGAAGGTGACGTCAGAGACCCCTCCTGATAGGTGCTTACCTTTCTCTGTAGCCAATCCTCCTCGTGGGCTATTTAGGATCTCTCCTGTGGGCATCTCACGAGATAATGAATGCAAGAGCTCACCAGAGTTCCTCTGCACTTCCCTCTTCGGCTTCTGCCAAGGATTGACCGCTGACTGCTCCAGGACGCCTGCATAACCGCAACAAAGTAGCAAGAAGTCTGCCAGCAACATTGTAGCGCCCCATGCTGCCGGCTTTCTCGACTGTTTCCTAGTGCTGCTTGCTCTGAGGGCTGTCTGCTTTTACCCTGCACTGGAAGCCAAGAAGAAATCTCCCGTGGGTCGATGGAATCATCCACCTGCCAACGCAGGCACCAAACTTCTGCAACACCGGTCCTCTGGGTCCCCTCTCATCCTGACAAGCATGGTCCTTGGAACACAGGAGCTTGGTCCAAGTGTCTTTGACAGTCCAGTGGCCCTTCTGTCCAAATTTGGTGAAGGTAAGTCCTTGCCTCCACACGCCAGACAGTAATCCTGTGTACTGCATGAACTGCAGCTGCTCGGGCTTCTGTGCACTTTTGCAAGACTTCCTTTGTGCACAGCCTAGCCCAGGTCCACAGCACTCCGTCCTACATTGCCCAACTTACTGAGCTGGACTCCGACGTCGCAGGACCCTCTTTTGTTGCTCTGAGTCAACCGTCATTGTCATTCTAAGTGCCTGTTCAGGTGCTTCTGCGGGTGCTGCCTGCTTCTGCGTGGGCTCTCCGTGTTGCTGAGCGCCTCCTCTGTCTCCTCCTCCAAGGGGCGACCGCCTGGTACTTCCTGGGCCCTGGCAGCACCCAAAATCCTCAATCTTGCAGCTAGCAAGGCTTGTTTGTGGTCTTTCTGTGTGAGAACAACTTTGCATCCTCCAGCACGAGTGGGATACCTTCTGACCAAAGGAGAAGTTCCTGGCACCTTCCGTTGTTGCAGAATCTTTGTCTTCTTCCACCCAGAGACAGCCCTTTTGCACCTTCATCCGGGGTTTAGTGGGCTCCTGCCCCCCCGGACACTTGCGTGGCTCTTGGACTTGGTCCCCTTCCTTTACAGGTCCTCAGGTCCACGAATCCATCTTCATTGTTTTGCAGTCAGTTGTTGTCCTTGCCGAATCCCCTATCTCGACTTTACTTTCTTTCTGGGGTAGTAGGGTAACTTTACTCCTACTTTTCAGGGTCTTGGGGTGGGAAATCTTGGACACCCTTAGTGTTTTCTTACACTCCCAGTGACCCTCTACACACTACACTAGGCCTGGGGTCCATTCGTGGTTCACATTCCACTTTTGGAGTATATGGTTTGTGTTGACTCTAGGCCTATTTCTCCCTAATGCAATCTATTGTGTTCTACAGTGTTTGTACTACTTTTCTAACTGTTACTTACCTGATTTGGTTTGTGTGTGTATATTTTGTGTATTTTACTTACCTCCTAAGCGAGTATATCCTCTGAGATACTTTTGGCATATTGTCACTAAAAGAAAGTCCCTTTATTTTTAGTAACTCTGACTATTGTATTTTCTCATGATATGGTGCTAAGTGACATAAGTGGTATAGTAGGAGCTTTGCATGTCTCTTTTGCTATAGCTACCTCTATCAGCCTAAGCTGCTAGAACACCTCTAATCTACTAATAAGGGATACCTGGACCTGGCACAAGGTGTAAGTACCACAAGGTACCCACTATAAGCCAGGCCAGCCTCCTACATTTATTTGTTTAAGATAAGTTTATATGTGTTTAGGTTAGTATATGTTGTCCTACATGTGTCCCGTAATATAAGGGGGTTGATGTTTATAGTGTTTAGTTAAATGTGATAAATATGTTTAGTTTAGGGCAGTTAGGGCCAGTTGTGGGTAATGTGTAGTTAAGATAGGTTAGGTTAGTTAAGGTGTTTCCCCTAGTTTTTGTATCCTTTTTTACTGTCAAATAAATATTTAGGTACTCCTTTACAGTATGTGTCATATGCTTGGGGATCAGAGTCTTGGCATGGATGAACAGTGTCAATTTAGTATTTGCATTTGTGTTTCATCCTGCATCCAAATCCCATTATTATTGATATGGTTATTCACAATTCCTAATGTGCAGTCACATTGGCAGCTACACCAAAGCTACTTCTCGATGCATCTGCCATCCATTGCACCCACCACTCAAGGTTGCTATGGTTTCCAATGTATTGTGAAGGTTGGATGTATTTTGAAATCTGTCATCGTTTGAGCCCTGAATTGGAATCTTGGCCATTGTGGTAAGTCTGCCTGTAGCCTGATGTTCATGTGAACCCTGATAAGGTGAGTGATAGTATAATCGTATGTAGTATTGTATACATAACTCACACCTATCATTTCTTACATTGTACTCCCAGGTTACATATTTGTCCATACACTCGTACACATCCATTCCTGCTGTATGGTGTGTGTAATGAAAGTTTATAGTCAGATGTCACATACATAAAGATTGAATTTTGAACACATTGATTTTCAGCTTAAACATACCTTGAAGCAGACTTTTTCAGTCCAACGCAGCATTATACTGGTACTTTTCTATTTACTTCAGAAATAACCCTCAGGAAGCACAGATGATGATACAATCCAGTCCCCAGTGCATAGTTATCAGCCCACAATCTTTCAACGCAATTGTATTGCCATTGACTTGTGACATACATCACTACTTTCCTACACAGTTGATGTGTCACATTACACAGAGACATAGTGGTTGTGTAAGCGCTATTTATTTTAAAGTGCTGTAATGCAATATTTATATAGTCCAGGATTGTGAGTCCATTAGTGTGATGCCTTCTATTGTGATACTACAAATGTGCAATGGGACATGTCATTGTACATGCTGGGGTGAAGTCTCATACAGTGCAGAGGAACATGAATTGTCAATGAGGCAGTGAGAGACAATCACAGAGCAACAGTGGGCTGGAGAACAGTGCATGTGAGCAGCTGTTGCAAGACTGGCATGTTAACAAGCACAGGCCCTAGGATATAAGTGCCCATGTGGCATGGACTTGTGCTACCGGGCACTCTTACGGGTGAAGATAATCTGTTCCATGTCTTCATCTTCTGATGTGTGTGTCATCTCCTCTGCCCTTGGTGGTGGTGAGTTTGAAGGGGCAACACACACTTCACTGTTTGAAGACGTGGAGTCAGAAATCCTGGTAGCTACCAACTGTGGGGCTATTAAGGGCAATATTGCAGCAAGGAGGAGCTGCTGGTTTTTAAGGATAGCAGCTACATCACTGTGGTAGGCAGCCAGGTTGGCCCCAGAAGGGTTCATGATTGCACCCATGCATGCAGTGAAAGGTTTGGGGTGTGAGATGTTGTAGCAACTGCCATACTGCAGTGGTGAATTCCTTTACATGTGTTGAAGTCCTTGCAGGATAGAAGTTAGCGCTTGCATGGCTGCTGCCTGTTCTGCAGATGACATCATGCACAAACTCATCCCCTCAAGGCTGGCTGCCATATTTTGCATCCCCACACGCACTTCCTTGGCCAGCTCCCGCTGTAGTCCAAACACGGTCCTCTCAAAGTGGTGCCAGTGTCCTCAGAGTCCTCAGAGTCCTCAGCTGGGTTGGAGCTGGCAAGTCATACAATTGGGGTGGGGGATGGTTCCTCTGTGACGGCTGCTACTTCCGTGCTCCTCCTTGCGACTGAAGGTGGGGTCTGGAGGGTTCCATGGACATATTGGAGGGTCTGCTGGCTAATGTTTGTCCGCTCAACATCCATGTCATCACGGAAGTTCAAGACAGGCCTATCCCCAGGAGAGCCATCGTCCTCTGCAATGAGATATTGTACA
Source organism: Pleurodeles waltl (assembly GCF_031143425.1). Taxonomy (NCBI): domain Eukaryota; kingdom Metazoa; phylum Chordata; class Amphibia; order Caudata; family Salamandridae; genus Pleurodeles; species Pleurodeles waltl. The sequence goes on along the minus strand of NC_090444.1, from coordinate 333,678,687 downwards.
ATTAGTGTGTCTGTGTTGTGGCATTTGTAATGTGATGTGCCTATTAGTTGCACATTGTGATCTTGGTTCCTGTTCATTGTTACTGTCATTAACATTAGCATTCTCCCAGGCCTATGCCCCACCTGCATGTCACGTGTAGTGTGGGCAGTTTGAGGAAATGTCTATTTCAAATCCTCTAGGTGTAGGTTCTGCTCAAATTGTATGTTGCCACCTTCTTGTACTACTCAGCCCTCCGTCTACTTCCATTATCATGGTGTGGTCTTGCACTGGCTGTGGGTGTTCTGATGGCACTTGGAACTGACCCAGTCTCTGATATTTCACATCCACCTATATGTTGCTGAGACCTAGCATAAACTATGTATAGCATTGCCATGGCACGATATGGGTGTCAGCATTGGCAGTGTGTACTGCTGATGTTGGGGAATGTGTGCTATATTGGATTGCACTGATGGTCCTAGCAGTGTTCCATTTCCTCTTATGACTGTGTCAGTGTGTTTCACTAGCTAGAAATATATGTCCTCCCCCTCAATGTTGTTGTCTTAGCACTATGACACTTGACATGTTGCATGGTGGCATTGCAGCTATTGTAACACAGGCACAGGGTAGACCCTGACATGTGCAGCATGGGCATGACATTACTGTTGTGTACCTCATAATGTTAATTACAATACCTGATGTTTGTAGCGCTTATAGACATGAGCATTTGAGAGGATTTGCACATTTTTATTGATTACAGGAGATTGATAACATTGTCATCCTGAACCCTCTATTTTGGGGGTGTTTGATCCATGGGCACGTAAATACCATTGGCTACTTGTCCTGCACACACAGCAGAGGTGGTAGTGGCAACTGTTGTCAATGGTACATGGCACTTGCAGATATGGCCTGAGACTGGAAATTGAGACCTAGTTCATGTGGTGGCAATACCAGCTGTCGTGTGACAGCAGGCTAGTTTTACGTTGTACCCTACCCTCCTGGACTGGCTTTGCCTTTCCAACATCCTTGGCATGGCAGAGTACCCCATGCAAAGGTTGGTGGTGCAGTGTTGTGCTGTGCCCCAGGTTTCCCCTGTACAGCCCATGCACCCGTGCCGTGCCCCTTTGCCTTTTCCACTACCTGATTATCATTGCTGAAATGCATTGTGTAGTAGGTATGTCCCCCCCCTGGTTGCAGTTAACAATTAGGCATTTTTATTCCCCATGCCACTTACCCTGCATCTGTGTTGTTTCCTGGTAGTCTGCACTGTCCTGTCCTTGAATTCTTGTGACGATCTCCTCAGGGATGACGGCTGCCACCATCTCCTCCATGTGGTCCCAAACCCAGTCTGCAGTGCTGCCTTCCTGTTCTTGGCCATCTTTTCCTTGGTCCTGCGCTTGCAGACATGCCACAGTTTCTTGAACTCGCTGACTGTTCTCTGTACTTCTGCCACTTGTTGCCAAATTGCGTCAAAAAAAGGCGCGTGTCCAGTTTGCCACGTTAACGTAGTTTTTCTTTACAACGTGGTGCAATGGTTTGAGTAAAAAAAAAAATACTCTAACCCGTGGTTTGCGCAGCCGAGCGTCAAAGTCTAAATTTGACGCCCGGGCGGCGCTAAGAAATGGCGTTAGCCCATAAATATAAATATGGGCCTAGGTGACTTGGTTCTTGTACTGAACGGGCCACATTTCAGCTAGGCCATAAAGGGTCTCAATACTAAACAGTTTATAGTGATGTCCTTGCTGTTCCTTCCGGAGCTGTAAGGGGAGCAGAGTCACCAAGCTTGGCACAGTACTCCTGTGCTTCAGGACTCACCCTAAGGCTTCTCCGCAAAACAGTGATCGTATCATTCATCAACCGTTAGTTCGGAAAAGGTGTCCTATGAGTATGATTGCCCTTATGATGGTTCTTCTAATTGGGCCAATGATCCCTGAAGATGCATATGTTCTGGCCTATTGCTTTTTGACCGCTAGGCCAGGTACAGCCTCCCCTTGTAGAGCATAGCGTGCTGACACACTTAGGTGAATTTGCATTTTTTTAGAGCACCAGATTTAGTCAAAGCCTTGGGGTAACAGTGAGAGATTTTTAGCCCTAGCGAGATGGGTAGTTAACAGATATTGCAGATTTCCTTCTAAAAGTAGAGATGAGTAGAAAGTACTGATCCTGATGAATAGTGCATTTGGTAAAATGAATGTACTGGTAGAAAGCCAACGCAATTAAAATTTATGACAACGCCAGATTTGAACTCCCGTAAACAAGAGTAGATTGCATTGTCTGTTGCTGTTTGATAGCAACAAGAAGAGAGAAGGGAGACAGCTAATGTCTCGTGGGACCCTATTCTAGGAATGTCGACTTCCTAGTTTCAGTTGTTGGGAAAAACAGACTTATTCTCCACACTGGGGCTGTTTTGACTGCTATTTCTGGCAAATAAAGGCCGAAAGTGAGGGGATTTCACAAGTCAACTAAGTGTCTGAATGTTCTAAAAGGGAAAGGAATTATGGGCTGCTAGAAGGATGGTAAAGCTTGACCAACCACCCTGTTCATGTACGGACCATTCGTCTTGTGCAGCAATTACTGTCTCCCAGAGAGGAGATCATTCACATAGAATACTGACTCGGTCGTGAGAGCCAATAGGCTATTCTTCCATTGGTTTAGTTTAGGACTAAAGGTCCTGGCAATGCTACAGTACCGCCTGTTAGAAATGTGGTTTCTGGTTGGCTAGGGTATGCACCTAAGCCAGGCAGAACCCATCCATTCTGGTCAGGGTGAGGGGGTTACACACCAAGAAAACCCCTGCTCACCCGCTTGGTAGCTTGCACAAGCAGTGAGGCTTAACCCAGAGGCAATGTGTAAAGCGATTGAACAACACACCCAAAACACATGATGCAATAAATACACCACAAAGGAAACACAATACCAAGTTATATAAAAAATACATTGTATTGCACAAAACATCATTAGACCAAACACAACATGTCAGTAATACCCTGCTACAGAAGCAGTTGTCACAACATCACACAGTTACTACTACTCTGCAAAAGCCAGCAGTAGCCATAAAAAACACATGGCTTACTGGTAATCTGACACACAAGCAGTAGTCTGATTGTCATCATTATTACCAAGAATGTACATTAGGATAAACATTACTCCAAAAAAATGCAAATGGCATAGGAAGCTCATTATGATGAATGCCCAGACATCATCAGAGGTGCACCTAAAATGAGACATTCCCTGTCAGGCACATGTCACAACACAATAGCATACATGTCAAGGCATGCTCTTAGATGCACAAACCATAGAAATACAGTTCCCCTTTGACCTGGTTAGCATGACAGGTAATTACTATCTGGTCATAGGCCAATAGAAACAACAGTCGAGCACGGAGGGTAGGAGTCCCACTACCTCCCCTCCTAGAAAAAGGCTATAGCACCATGGTGCTCCTTTTATAGTGGTCGCTGGGGATTTAAAAAAAGGCTGGGAACGGAACCTTTGGTGAGGGTTCCCTCCCAATCCTGCGAGCCCTACAATCTTGCTACAACACTGAAACAAGTAGGGCTTATCCTCCGCAAACCAGAGCCCCCACAAACATGGAATCTTGCGGGGAAGCAGCTCAAATGGCAAGTGACCTCACTCCTCACTCGGGGGCTGCCTCCACCAAAACAACCTTCAGTCGTGTCGGATTTTCCATCCCTGGAGATCACACGTCTCTGTTCCAGGAAAGGCGCCTCAGCGGGACAAGCCTCGAGGCTCGGGACCCTATCGTAATCCAACTCGAGCTCTCTGGTCCTCCTGAGGCCGGGAGAGCCCTCCACGATCCTCTGGCGAGCAGGCCACTTGCAGAGATAACACAGTAGCTGCTGTGTGGCTATCAAGCTCTGGCCCGTCTTCTGCTGGGGACCGCAGTGGTGAGGTTCCATCAGGAAAAATGGGCTAGATGTACCCCCAGGGCACCACCAAGATCACACTCATCCTCGCAGTCCTGAGGGGCTCCTCGCGACCTCTCCTATGATGGGGATGGGGAAGCCTCTCGCACAGAATCCGAGGGGGCACTTTCATGCACTGAAGGAGATAAGGGAAAGCGCTCTTTACCCGCTCTGGAACAAACCAAATACAGGGTTCTTCACGCTTGAAAACATCCACAAGGGAGTAAGACACTCTCCTCGCACTAAGAAAAATAAATGACAAAGCTGTCTTCTTGTGCTATGGAAATCAGTTAACTTCAGCGCTTTACAATGCCGTGAGGCACAAAAAGCTACAGGGGACAAACCACTCAGCCCCTGGAGACAACACCAGGGGCACAGGGCAGCAGGGCCTACTGCAAGGAGGTCAGCACAAATGTTTGCAAGCAGTGACAGTTCCCTTTAGTGACCCAGAAGGTCACAGATCACCATAACAGCAGCAGTCCAAAGGTGGTTCCTGGCGAGTCCTTCCCGCAGCATCCTATGTCCAGTTCATTAGTCCATTAGTGTCTGAAGATGGGGGGAAGACACCTGTACTTATACTCATTTTGCACAGTCTCCACAAAAGGGGGTGGACGTTTCTAACCAGTACTACCTGGCTGCGGGAGTGTCCCCTCTCTTCTCCAGCACAGGCTCTAGACATCAGTGGAGGGTAAACGAGCCCTTTTTGTGAGGCCAGGGCACAGTCTTTACAAATGCAGGTATGCCCTAACTCTCTCCCTCTCTCAGCCTAGAAAGACAATTAAATATTCAGATGCACCTCTGTGACACCTCCAACCTCCCTGTGTACAGGCTGTCTGAAAAGTATGCACAAAGCCCAGCTGTCACTCTGCCCCAGATGTGGATTGGAGTAAAGCTTCAAAACACCATATTTATAAGCACTGAAAAATGGCCACTTTCTAAAAGTGGCATTTCTATAATGGTGCTTAAAAAAATCCACCTACACCAGTAAGCAGCATTTCTCACTACCATAACAACCATACCAAACATGCCTACTCTAACCATCATACATTAGACAATACCACCTAGGCATAAGGTAGGGCATTTCTAATTTAATCCTATGAGCAAGGCAGCACTCACTGCAGTGAGAGACCAAATAGCTTGTTTGTCACTACCAGCACAGGCCACACAACCAGGCATATGTCCAGCCTTTTACATACATAGCATGCTGCCATAGGGCTAGCTAGAGCTTATCTTAGGGGTTACTTATATGTAGTAAAAGGGCAGTTCCAGGCCTGGCAAGTAAATTTAGAGGCCAGGTCCCTGTGGCAGTTAACTGTGCCTGCAGGCTCTGTGGTAGCAGACCTGAGACAGGTTTGAAAGGCTACTTCTGTGGGAGCTGCAAGCTGCACTGCAGGCCGACTAGTAGTATTTTATTTACAGGCCCTGGAAATGGGGATAACACAGTACAAGGGACTTACAGGTAAATTAAATGTGCCAAATAGGTGTAAGCGAACTATACCAAATTTAGAAGGGAGAAAACATGCATTTTAGCACTGGTCAGCAGTGATAAAGTGCTCTGAGTCCTAGAGCCAGCAATAAGAGGTCCGAAAAAATAGCAGGAGGAAGGCAAAAAAAATTCAGGATGACCCTGTAAAAAGGGCCAGTTCCAACACAGCTGCATCCCTCATTATCCCTAGAGCTTGCTGAAGAGTCAATAGCCGCACTCCACTACAGATGGAGGAACACTTTTGCTATCCAATTAAAAAAGTGAACTTTTCTGATAGAAAGCATTGAAAGACATTAGAAATATAGGGGCATAATTATACTCTGCACCGTTTTTGTGTCATTTTTGTACACAAATTTGGCACAAACGTTGCTCCATATTTACATTTTGTCACTAGACCTCTCCAAAATTTCTGAGTTAGTATCATTTTTGGGATGCCCCCAAACACCTTGTGTCCCTTTGCCACATTGATATGCAAGGTAGGCATTTCAGTACAAAAAAAGACGCCAACACCCTAGCACCATATTTAACTCTCGACGCAAAAACTATGCACAACTAAGAAGCGGAACAAAAAAATGGCGTAAACCCTGATTAGCACCAAATTTTAATGCCAGGGCAGACTAGGCGTTAAAATGGGGCCCACACTGAAGCAACATTGGCAGCATACAGAACAAGATGGAAGTATTACTGCTCCAGCTTGGGACACGCCGCAGAGGACAGAAATCACAGCAGCTCCCTCCACCACCACTGCAGCAACCACAAACACCACCAAAGCACCCAAAAAGGCAACGCAGAAGCAGGCGTGGATATTTCAGCAGAGGACAACCATCCTTGGCCTCAGAGATCAAGACGTCATTAGGACTTACTGTCTCAACCGGGAGTCCATTCTATGCCTGCGGCACAACATTGCGCCAGACATCACGGCCAGGCTGAAAACTCCAAATAAAATACCACCCATCAAAAAGCTGCTAGCTGTCCTGCACCTGCTCGCATCTTAGTAATTACAGACAACGGGTGTCATGGTTGCTGGTGTGTCACAGCAATCTTTCTCGGTCTTCCTGCTGTAGGTCCCAGATGCAATCATGTCCCTGACACCCCGCCACATCTGCTTCCCCAGTACCTGGAAAATGCAGCAGGTAACCAAACTTGGATTTTACCTAATTGCTGGGTTTCCCCATGTGCTTGGTGCAATGGTCTGCACCCATGTCTGTCTTGTACCACCTGCAGCAACAGAACAAATATACAGGAACCAGAAACATATGCATTCCATAAATGTGCAGGCCATAGAGGACCACTGTTGGCTATTTACGAACATTTTATCCAAGTATCCTGGTAGTGTCCATTATGCCTTAATATTCCGGTCCTCCAGGATCAATGAGCCCCTCCAGGATGGCCAATATGGCAATGTCCTCCTCGTGGGTAAGTCAACAAACCTAGCAATATACACACAACACACCAACCCTATAGGACACACAAGACATATACCACAGCAAAAACACATTGCCAGGGTAACACAGATGTGCAAGTAATAACACATATGCACCATGCTGCAGTACAGCACAATCAGTGCACATCACAAACACATACACTCACATGTAATTTACACACCCACAACTTGACAGGCACACCATGTGAAGGACAAGTAGAGTTAAGCCCCCTTTACTAACAGAAGATGCCCACAAACCACTACAAGTGCCCACAGGTTGGCTCCTAAATACACTTCACACACACCTTACACCAAGCAAAGAATAGATCAGCAATGTCAATGGCATAAACACTGGTCATGTAAAGAAAGTCACACATAGGCACAGCCCCATGTGAATCATGCTGTGCAAGCCTCTGGCAGAACATACCTCAAATGCCAGACATGTGATGCTAATATCAACTACATCTCCTCTACATGTACGTGACTTACTTGTAGTTTGCACATACACCTGCCTGATGCATTTGGGTCTACACATAGGAATACCAAATTACTGACCATTATGTACCATGTGCCAGATTCATGAGAAACTACTCTAGTGCCACCTCACATTCTCTACTTACTGCCCCCGTAACACCAGCAAATCTGTACCACCAACAATAAGTGGTCCACCATGGGGCAAAGTCACTGTAAAACAGTAAAGACCATGGATGCCACAGAGGACCCTGTAGGAGTATACAGGACATTACTGACATTACATGCACTGTACTAAGGGCCACATTTGTTAATTAGCTGTGCCCCATCACATAGTCTGCACTGTGCATGTGTTGAAAGTATAAGTGCTGATTCATGTATTGGAAGCGAGGACCTGTAGCAATGTTGATTATCCTAAAACAATGGGATACACACCCTTGATGGCTGGCACAACTATTATCTACCACTCAAGCTCACTAAGGGCCATATTTAAGAGCCCCTAGGGCCATCACCATGCTCCGTACAATATTTAAAAGGTAACGTTAGGCCACTCTTTTGTGGCGGGATGCCACCTTGTAAATAGGACCCCTTCCCACGCAGCACTTTGCATGAAAGGGGCGTGCAATGTGCGTTGCTGTAGGTGTGCCACAGCAAGACACATAGCATGATGGTGCTGCTGCCCCAGATGTAGGTGTTTCATAAAACATGAGACAGTGTCAACATCAAACACCACTCTGGGGGTGACATTTGCAGGCTGCAATAAGGAAATATACTTCGATTTGTACTCGTGTTAATTTGCTTCCTATGCGTGCTGCATTCTGCTGCACACATAGAAAGGACACATTTCCTTTGAAGATAGTTTATGTTTAGGAGGGTGTCCCTTCCTGCACAGATTTAATCTCCCCCAAAGAGAAGCCATCCTAGCACCCTGGGGCAAGGTTGGCAGCGTTGAAGTATGGCTGCTTATTTTGCGCCGGTGCCGGGGACATCAAAGTGTTGCGTTGTAACATATTACACAGGGTGCATTCCTACATAGTGTAAATGACGGAGAAGGGCGCTGACAAATTAGGAGTTGCATAGTGCTCTGTCATTTACTCTTTAATATGGGCGTAAGTGTTGCACTGCATCCGTACCGCAACATGGCAAAATGACTGGGATAGCCAGGCTTTGTAGGGCTACTATGTTGTCTCTACATCTGACACCATTGTAGTGCAAGGATGTGCTATGTTCCCTCTATAAATAGCATACTGCTACAAAAATGCACTACACAACACATTCAGTCGGAGTACACCTAGCCATGTAGGTAGGTTTTGCAAAAGATAAATACACCACTGAGATGATTTCTAACCTCTAGTTTTTTCAAAGGATTAATACAGCACTGAGATGGTTTCTAACCTCTACATCATTCTGTCATGGTAAGAGATAGCTAGGTTGTGGGATGCTGGTACAATTGCATAACCATGTTCCACTGCTGGTACAATTGCATAACCATGTTCCACTGAGGTTGTGGATCGACAACTCAGAGATACTCCACTGATAGTTATAAAAAGAAGATGCATGTCACCTGGAGACTACATAAGTTTTGTGCCATAAGTTATGATATGTGTTTGTGGCGCTCATTACACATCACTAATGCCACCAATAGTACAGGAACTAACATGTTGCCAGTAGTAGGAGGAGGCTAGATCCCATTACCCAAGTCATATGTTGGATTCTATCCCTCTATCACGCCACAATGTTGTTGTAGAAGATGGGTACAAAGTGGTAGCTGCCAAATTTCTGGGAATAATGGAGGACACAGTACGTATTTTAACAGTAATGCCTTAAAAGAGAGGACACCAGGATACAGCAGAGAATGTGAAAGTAATGATAAACATGAACTAGACAAATCTGAGTGTTCATTTGGAGGCTGACACACATATAGAACATATCTCAGCACGCATTTACCACCATAATGGCCTTGGTATAGTAACATGTCAGGATTCAGTACAAAAAAACAACCTATCACTATAATAATGGCATAGGTAGCACAGAACCGTTGCCATTTACAAATAATCATCACATATGTTCTGACATAGAGAAATATAGGTGACACTGATGTGACTGTATATGCAATAGTTAAATGCCAACTTCTGTTCATGCGGAAGATTGTAATGTGCCCTGGAACATCCCCTTAAGAATGTGTTACTAAAATGCACTCACACCTGTTTCTGCACACACAGGGCATATACCATATTTCTCTAAGATAGGTGAACATGACATCACCAGCAACTGAGATGCGTGGGCAACCACATGGTACATGTGTGCCTGAACAACAAGACAGAACTAACAATACCACGTAACTTGTCAGGGTAAATGTCATGTCATGTGTTGGAGTCAGGCCATGTTGGAAAATGTGTTATTGGTAAGGGCAGGTAAGTGCCTACACTTAGCAATAGGCCACTAACCTCCACTTAGGTCCAGTTAGGTCTCAGTAAATTAAACCCAGCTCAACCCTTGGTAGCTTGGCAACGAGAGACAAGGCTTAACTTAGAAGACAAAGCGTAAAGCATTCAAATATCACAAAACAGTAATTAAATAAAACACAGGAAACTGTTTAAAAATCCAAAATCAATTTATAACAATAGATTATATTTTTATCTTTAAAATTACACCAAAACGAATGAAACTGGATAAGGGGAACTGGAGACATGATTTTTTAAAGAATTAATGCTTTCTAGACCATAGAAGCAACTAGCTCTCAAAGGGTTAAAAAAGGTCACACTGGAAAGGAACAAATTCCAGAGTTCAGGCCACCCACAAGGTAACACTGTCACACTTACTTTCAAAAGCGTTTGATTCAGGAAAGTGGTCCACAGCATCAGCCAAGCATTCAGAGACTCTGGTGTGCCTCTTGGGGTCTGGGACTACAACTCCTACAATGCACCTCGTCAACTTATGGAGTTTCTCCAAACGTCTCCAAACTTCTGGATCTTCTTCCAGAGGTCCTTTTTATGTCCTTGAAGTGTCCACAACTTGATCCAAGGTTCCAGAAGCTCTGAGTTGCTCTTTGGGAGTTGGGACTACAATTCCCAGAATGCACCTGGTCGGGATCCTCAAATGGCCACTCGACGCTGGTCAGCTGGGCTCTGCTTGCAGGACTTGATGCAAGGGACTCTGGGCAGCTCCTTTGTACCTGTAGCAAACAGGGAGTCCCTTCTTGAAGCAGTAGAAGACAGGTAAAGTCATTTTAGTGGTGAACCCCAAGTGTGCAGCTGGTGCAGTCCTCCAGAGTGCAGTGTCCAGGTGCAGGTCAGGGGTCCAGCAGGGCAGTCCTTCTTCTCCTGTGGTTCTTCCTTGTTGGAATCTGATAGGGATCTGAGGTGTGGGTGCAGGTCTGACAGTTTTATCCTTGCTCCTGGGTGAAAAGCAGGGGGGTCCTGGTTCTCCAATCAGGGACAGGACCCTTCCCCTTGTGATGACCACTTCCTGGGAAGTGTGGCAAAAATCAATCCCAGGGAGTAACATTCCTAAAAAATTCATCATAGCTGAAAGTGATTTTTGGAAGTTATATCTGGCTGAGCCCACCCACTGGTGTGGCTAAAAATCCTAAACACACCCCTCTCCTGCCCTCTCCTAATCTAATCAAGGGGGCACCTAATTGTCTGGGTTTGCAGGATGTGAGGGTGTTGCTGGGTTGCTCCAAATGTCCTTCTCTGCCTTTGAAGACCAGTTTGGCAGCCCTCCCCCTTCCTGTTTCACCGTCTGCTGAGGGGAGATCTCCTCCCACAGGCACATCTCTTTGTGTGAAGCCAGGCCACTTCACACCTCATCAAGGCAGCCTGGCCAGGCTGCCAGAGGCTGGCTAATCAGAGGACAGCAGCAAAAACAATGCAGGACTAAAGTTGGCAACTTTTCAGGTAAAGTTTACAACTCTTTACCTGAACAAGTTATATTAAATCCAACAACTGGGAGTTTTGGGATTTATTATAAAAATTAATTTGATACCAAACTCTTGGTATCTGTTACTTAAGGGGACTTTTAAAATTAAAATAAAGTCTCCCCGTTCTAGCCTATGGAGGCCATTCACCACAATGAGGGAAAAACAAATTTGGCTGTTTTACCTCACCAGGGCTTATAAAACTATAAGGTTGTTTAAGACTTTGGAACTACTTTTAACTCCAAAGTCGGATTTGCATATAACTTTAATTTAAAAGCAGCCAGCAGAGCAGGCATGCCTTTAAAATGACACTGGGCACCTCAGGAGTGCAACTATGGGTACACTACCTATGCTGGGTTCCCTAAACCTACATGCCCTACCATATACTAGGGACTTATAGGTAGGTGGACTTAGCCACTTATAATTAGGCCTTTTTGCATACTGATTTTATACAGAACACAGGCCCTGGGACTGGATAGCAGTACCCAGGGCACCAACAGAGTCAGCAAAACACCAGCAAAAAGTGGAAAATGGGGGCAAAAAGTTAGGGGGCCTCTGCAATCAGCCTTGTTCTCTCACAGGCCATCTTATATCATCAGTTATAGGTATGTCTAAACACTATTGCAGATTTGATAACTATGCAGTCCACCTCCACATTCAGATTCATTCACACAGAGAAGACATGTGCCAAATTATATGTGGATACACTGTAGGTACACATGCACATATGCACAAAGTAAGAGTGATTGCATGCAGCCGACTTCGAAACACGCTTATTGGTAGAACCGACCAATCTCACTCTTACCACATTGCTGTATGGACTTCCACGTGTAGCCATACCCCATATACCACATTGCAGCACAGCCCATGTAATATGTCTAGTGAATCAGGGAGGACTTAAGGACAATGCAAAAACCATGCAAACAAGAAATGAGGCAAAAAGTATGACGCAAATGCATCAAAAACATCCACTACGTGATGAAAATGACACACGGGCCTTTAGAGGGAATTCAACATTCACACTCAGCTTAATGCACCCTTGTGAGAAATCAGTGCCTAACCATCATGCGTCTTTTTTTCCCATGCATAGACACGAACCATATAAGTCCTATCACCAAAATGACGCCTAGCCCCAGAAACTCAATTGGACATCCACAGGCTTTTTGACACCTGGACCTGATGGAATAACCACATTACCATTATGCATCAATAAAAATGAGGAGTCATATGTTTATAGAAATATAATATAAGCCCGATGCATCAAATAAAAAGATGCATGACTGCCGAACCTGACGCACACGCCCATGAAGTGATGTAACAGGAAATCTTGTCTACAAGCATGGTACAGTGAGTGTAGTTTCCCTTTCTCTTTACAGTCTGTTTCCCTGTGACTATGTGTGGTTGTGTTTCTGAGCTGGTGGTCTATTGTTGGAGTGCTTTGTCAATTTAGTAGTGTCCATTGTGCTGTGTCCTGTGTATTTTGTGTAGAATTTGTCAAATAAGTTGTATTTTGTGTAGTGATTGAACAGTTTTGTCATTGTATTGTGGGGTGTCTGTCTGGGATAGTTGGGTGTAGTTAGTCGGTCTAAGTTTCCTTAAGTTATTTTTTTATTTTTGGTGAACTCCATTCGTGGCTATATCTGGCAAAGGGAAGATAAGCAGGATGTCGGCAGATGAGCTGGGGGGGTTCATATGGCTTGTGGCCCACTACCTACCAGTGATGCTGCAAATGGGTGGCCGGGTCATTCTTGGATACCAGACGGAGACCAGGTAGCAGTGGTGGGGCAAGGTGCTCCACCACCTGAGGCACATACACAGCACCAGATGGAATGACCACCAGATCAAGCATCGCTGGACAGATCTGGTGGCAAGGGAGCAGGATCTGCTGGATCATATGGGGATAGAGATTGGTGGAACTGTTAGTAAGTCTGCTATTGTCATACAATTGACTGTTTATTGGTCTTGAATGACAGTAGAAGATAAGTTGGAGTGCTGCATGCAATGCTTGTAAACAGGTTGTATGCAACCGTTATGAAGAGTCTCTGCACCAGTTCAGGCCTGGAGTTCACATGTCCAACAATTGATACAATGCAGGTCCGATGCTTGATAATTCCTGCATAACCATTACAAAGGAATCCATTTTAGAGCCCATAGCCCCACCTTTGCACTGGCATTATGTTATGTATTAAACACTAAGGCACCGCTACCCTACCATTTTTCCCAGAATTGGCTTAACAAAGTGGCGCAATGCATGCATAGTGCAACTTTGTTATCATTTCACACACATTAGCCCTGCCCCAGGCATAATGTTTGCAAGGAGGGAGTTCCCACCCTAAGGGGGCAATTAACATGCCGCAATTTAATCAATGAGATAACTTTGCCACATTAGTCACATTTTTAACGCATGATCTTTTCAGACATTTAAAAGAGCCTCACTTCATTAACAAACCACCTCTGGGTGCCTGGTAGGACTGGAGTGAATACTTTTGATGCAAGTCCTGCAAAGCTCCAGAGTAGTGTCAGATATTTGTACTACAGCGCCCCCTAACACCATGGTGCGCTGTTTTGTAAAGACGCTCCACACATGGTGGTGTTAGGAGTGTGCTAAGGGGTCCACTTTATGTGAGGCAGCACAAGGTGCTGCACCACTTTGCAGAAATATGCCCCAAAGTGCTGTGATGTATGCTTAGTGTACCTTTGTAATGAGGAGCTACTAATGACACTTGCGCCATGCAACAGGCAGGAAAGGGTGATCCAAGTCAGAATAGGGAGCACAGAGTGAATTCCTCAGAGTCAATTAAATAAACCATATGAATAATTTCCATCAACTCTGTACGTCAGCTGAGAGAAGGTATGATCTGTGGGCATATATATGTCTAAGAAGGAACCCTATGTACTCAGCTGAAGTTGCTGTGGTCTGTTGGAACTCCTGCAGAATGTATCTATTAGCCTTCAAATGAATTGATGTTGTAGGAAGACACCAGCATTGTGCTGTGAATTATATCTGACCATGGCTATGAGTAAGGGGTGCACTGAGGCCCACATGGACATTATAGCTGCAATTGGTGCAGCACCACTGTAGTCCTAAAGGCCCCTTTATATAATTAGGCAAGTCCACGTAAGGGAGCTTGAACACGAATTGGGAAGAGACTACTGGCAGTTCCATGTTCCAGTTCATTGTCTATCACAGACAGCCAATACCGCCCCCATAACCACACAAATGTGCAGTGTCTGCTCCACTGGCCTACAGCTGCTCACTGACAGTTTTGGGCTGCACTGCTTCAGCTCCATCTCTGACCTGCAACACCAGATTTATCCTCCGACCACAGAGCAAGTGGGTCTGTGATGAGTGCTATTTCTATCCCATGTACAATGGCAGGCCACCCACTATTTGCAATACATACATGTTTCAATTCAGTCAATGTGCAGGCTAGGTAAACCAACTTCACATGAGTCCACTGTCATAGCAATTCAAAAAGTGTGTCTGCATGTGCACACACATTTAACTTTGTTAATTGAAGGATGTATAATGCCAATCCTCAACACCTTGCAACACCCACACAATCCCAGGGTAGTAGTTTGTCTGTGAGCTATGATAATAATATAGATGTATACTTCATCTGTTGCAGGTAGAAATGCTATGGGTGTGACAATGGTCCAGCCACTGCAACAACCAAAGCAAGCCCCTCAGATGCAATATATATGATCAAACAGTCCCATATGGTAATGGAGGTGTAGTGCTAACAGAAAGCTGCAGGACAATGAATTGGTACACAGTGAATCACCACAGGAGTCTCTGGCCCAGTGATTGTTTTTAGATGATTGGCTCTACCTCATCTGAGTGAATGTGTGATTGAGTGATCGTAGTGGTTTGTCTGTTGCTCTGATCTTCCAATAGGATGACTAGCTCACTCCGCTTACCAAGTTTACACTGTACTTTCTTGTCCATTTGTAGAAACTTTGTATTTACACTAAGAAATGTTTACTATTCATGTCTTAAAGGTGGACTAGCCCCCCTATACAATTGGAGAGGTAGTACGGTATGAAGACCCTGATGCATCCATTAAGTCTAAAAATGTATGTCCTGTTAGGTAATCCAGGATTAGGTGTGAGTCAGTCAGAAGTGTGGAATGAAATGCCAGATGTTTTAGCCTGCCCAATGAACAGATATCATAGTAGGCTGCATGGTGACATAATGGGGCATTAGGGGCATTTTTAAGAGCCCAAGCACCACCAGAGAGTCATTTCTTGGGAGGCTCAATGTGCGGTATGGCCAGCACCATATATACAAGGTGGTGTGAAGCAGCATTTAGGCCAATATTTAACAAAAAATGATGGAGTGTGCCGCTGTGTCAAAGTTGGCAGCACCGCTATTGTATAGCTAGTTTAGTCATATTTTAGACATGTTATTTTAAGCTGACTAGGCCTGCAGCTGTGCGCTTTGACCCTGTTACATTTTATTCTTTGTTGCTTTATTTTCCTACCAATAGTGGGTCTGTTTTATTTTATTTATCTCATTGTACTTTCACCTGGGAAAGCATTACGTTCTTAGTAGGACATTTATTTCACTTTGAGTTCTCCAAGGCTACAGTTAGATAGGGTTGCCGACAAACATGGTATGCTGTGTCTCCAACATTCACAGAAAACACACACACATACGTGAGGACTATTTCTTAGAATGTCCGCTGTTTTATTATAAAACACCACTTCGTCCGAGACACGTTAGAGGGAGATTCCAGCCAGATGTCCACAACTGCACGCTGATTGCTAACAGCTTCTCTGCAGCTACCTGCGTAGACGGCCGACCCCTGATCCACATGGGGACGTTGTCTCTCTAGACTACAGGCATCTTACTTCAGGTATGAGGGATGATTTACCCTCAGGAGGGAAACCCAAGGGCAGATTAGGCTTATTACTTTGTGCTCAGACATAGTTTACATAGGAGAAATATATACATCACTCCTAGTTGGTTTTATTGTGTTTTATCATCCTAGTTATTGCAAAACATGCCTTTTTATCTAAGATGCAGTTATCTCAATAAACCATTATTGAACCATATTCTGCCTCTGTTCTCTTTACCTGTATGAGACCCATTGGTAACTGAGAGAAATGGAAGGAATCTGATCGACCATGATTCCTCCAGGAGTCTGCTTTGTCATGCGCCCGGTTCCTACAATCATCTCGGCCAGAGATGAGACGCTGCTCGTTAGCCGGAGAACCCGGATTAGGCCGACAGGCATCATGTGGCGTGGAATTCTACTGAGTAGCCACAATCCAGGTGATCCTCTCTCCCAAATCCAGTAGCCTCATTAGCATAATGAGACCCTACGTGACATGGCACCACCAACGTTTGGTCAGGCACTAATATTCGGATCCTCCAAGTAGCCCTGTCTAATCTAAGGCTAAAGACACCTAGATGCTATATACGGAGACGTCCGTGGTATTTAGGATTTCCTCCTCAGTTAAATACTGTATATGGAACCTATCTTGAGCTGTAGGTTGTTCAAGCTTGAACATTAAAAGGACTAATCCCCACTAGGTGTCTTTATCTGTGAACATACATCTACCATTAAAATGCCAAACCCACAATGGGTAGTAATTGGCATAAAATAAATAGGAGACCACCCCTTACTGCACATTTGTTGGCAAATGCCTAATGGCCCAGGGAAGTCCAGTTACATTTGTTGTTAAAGCTGCTCCAGTGCAACAATATGCAGTCACGCCAGGCATTAACCCTGCGACTATCTATTCGATCAAGGGTAAGGGACCCACCAAGCGTGAGGAAATTCCGTTTTGGTTAGCTCAAAAAATAAATATACTGGAAGCACTCTTTGCTCATACAGGACCCCAGGATGAACATAGAACTCTCACTATGTGGTTGCCGTTGGGCATGGTTCCCACAGTTGATAACCGCAATACATGGGGCACGGTATTTGTCATGATCTGTACTACGGCATACAGTACACCAACACTTCCGGAGGTGGTAAAAAACCTCAAGATGAATACCGGGCTGCCCTGGATTTGGGGATGCAATTAATGGGCAACTTTGCCACAGTATCCTCAATTATATTAAGTAATCTTGAAGGCGAAGCAGTTGCACCAGAAGTGTGTTGCAGCTCTGTGATGTTCCTCCACAGGATCAAGAACATAAGCTACCAAAGATTATCTCTGAGACTTATTTTAGTATTGGTCAAGATAGTCTGGCGGCCAAATCAATTAAACCACAATTTCAAGGCAGATCTAATAAAGATACTACCAAGCAAGCGCCTGAAGGTTCCAAAAAATGCTGGGATAAAAAACAACAAACACCTAAAAACAGAAAGGGGAGAGTCTCCGCATCTGGAGACCCCACAAGATAAGTATGACCTTAGAAATAGGGATAATATAAAAATGCCTGACAGATATCAATAAACTGATACACGCCAATCTCGTTCCTTTCAGGACTCACTGGAAAAATGCAGGGAGAGACGTGAGCAGTCAGAACAGTGAACTGAGTACGTGAAACCGAGAAGGGACTCACAACGCTCGTCTGAAGTTTCAGTTAAAAAATGAAATAAACTTTCCCAACAAAAAGCCCAATTTAAAAGGAAAAAAGTGGCAGCACTTAAAATTCGACTTGCCACTCAAGAATAGGGCTTTACTGAAGAACAGGAAGTGGGCACTGGCACTGTTTGACAGTGCAGGAGAGGTCACAATAGTTCTCCAGGATCCTCATGAGCATCTGGAGGGAAAAGCAATTGATGACTCCTTACAAGTTAAGGCTGTAGGCATGAGAGTCTCCACACCTGATAGGGTGTACAGAGTAACCATTCTGTTAGGAGGGTACATTGAACGCATTTTTGTTGCTTTTGTTAGGACTGCGTCATCTCTATTTATGATATTTTGCTGGCTGGAAAAGATTGGTCGCCAGAATTCATCCACAATCTCCCTTAATGAGAGGGTGTGATTGAAGAATCCTTCTCTTCCCTTGTTCCCAGAAAGCTCATTGAAATGCATGCCTTTGACTGGGCAGTGGAACAGGCACCTGTGTTATATTGCAATCACGTAGGATGGGACAAACATTTCCCCTACCACGTAATACCAATAAAATCCCAAACCCAACCGCAACCTATATACCCTATGGAATATGATGCCAAAGCACCTGTGAGGGACATCCTCAATCAATTGATTAAGTACCAGGGTGTCATGGAACCCTCAGATTCATCCACGAACAATCCATTATTTCCATTCGCTAAACCTTACTATTCACATAGAATAGCCTTATGCTACAGAAATTTAAATAGTCACACAAAAACATTTGCTATGCAAAATGCATAGAGAACAGCACTTATGAACAATATAGTGCACAGAAAATATAAGAGAACCCTGGATCTATCAAAAAGTTTTTCCTGCCAAAACATAGCACCTGAAAGTAGGGATCTGACAAAATGTAGCACCCTTGGCTCTCAGAAAAAAATCTGCCAACTTCTACAGGGGTAAAAGAACAGCCCAGGACTTTTCTCAGGTTGTGTAACATCTATTTTACACAACATTGACCATGAGCCATTGTCATATGTGGATGACATTTATCTCATAGACGACGACCTCATGTAACATTTAAGACGGGTAGCCCGCCTTGTTGTAGGATTTGCCAAAATCAACTATAAATTCAACTTCAAAAAAATGAAAATAGCTTTTCTTAGTGTCCTGTTTCTAGAATACAAATTGTCGGATGAAGGCAGGAGCCTGGCACCCCAATTTTTAGAACAATGCACTCAACCAACTATAACCTCCAAACACAATAAAAAAGCTCCAGCCAGTGTTGGGTTTTTTACATTTTGGCAGAACATATATTCCAGGTTATGCACAATGCAACAAACCATTATAGGGCTTAATACATCCTGATTTTACTGGTAAATTTTGGACATCCAAACACACATGCATTCTAAAAGCTTTGCAAAAAGACATGCTTGAAGCAAAACATTTGCATTCAAGGGACAATAAAAAACATTTGGTCCTCAGAGTAATTGCTAGTGCCATTGGTTTCACCTATGTGACATTCAATGAGGGTGAGACCATCCCAAATGCTTATCAATCACACTTATATTCTACAGCTGAACAGCCCTTTGCTCCCACTGTGAAAATGTATACTTCTGTTCAGATGGCGGTCCTTAAAGAGAGACCTCTTGCCCAGTGGAAACGCATTATTGTTGTATCCACGATTCCAGCCCTTCAGGCTGTTACTAAAGCAAGTGTTCCAAATACTAAAGCACTACATCCATGTTGGATATAATGGGCAATGTCTCTGACAGCCACTGATATGGATTATGTCTTTGACTCCAAATTGCATACCCAAGAATTCTTACAATATGAACTTGATTATCCTTTTCCAGCAAATACATTGCTTATCGAACAATATCATAAAATATTGTACATTGATGGTTTAGCCCAACCAGCAATAGGAACGAAACATCAATACTTCGCTGCTTGTGCAGTCGTGAGTGTGCACAAGAAGGATGGCAAATTCCATCCACAAAATACTTACACGCAGACTTTAGGAGATTGCACTGCACAACTTGCAGAGCTCAAGGCTCTGGTGATGGCACAGGAACATACGCAGCATGAGCAGATGAAGTTGTTTATCTGTGACTCATACTATTATGTCCAGTCCTTCAATGAATATCTGCATTACTGGTGCCAAAATGAGTTCAGAGATACGAAAGGTAACATCATTAAACACAGACTTCTATGGGGGAAAGTAGTGGAGCTGAAAGAAATGCTACCTAACGTCCATGTTTTGCATAGACTAAAACATCAGTGTGTTGGATTACACGTTGAAGGCAATACTCTGGCTGATGAAGCAGCCAAATCAGCAGTAGCTATGGATTCTGTTGCTGCAGTAACTCGTTCTAAGTTAAAAGTGGATGATGAAACCCTGGCAGCACAACGAATTTCGGTGTTTGCGACGTGCAAAAAGCACATCGCAATGCACAAACCCCGTTTTGCGAGTTGCTATTAGGAAGGGGTGTTCCCTTCCAAATTATGAGTCGCAGTGCAATGTAGGATTGGTTTGTGACTGCGAACGCAGTGGCAAACCAATCGCATTTTGCACCCATTTCAAATGGGTGGTAACCCATTCGCAAAAGGAAAGGGGTCCCCATGGGACCCCTTCCCCATTGTGAATAGCACTGCAAACATTTTTTCAGAGCAGGCAGTGGTCCGTAATTAAACGGAAACGTTTCATTTTTCATTTATGTAATGCATCTCATTTTCCTTTAAGGAAATCGGGCTGCATTACACAACAAAAACTGCTTTATTAAAAAGCAGTCACAGACATGGTGGTCTGCTGTCGGCAGAAGGCCACCATCCCTGTGTGGGCCGCCATTCACAAGGGGGTCGCAAATTGCGACCCACCTCACGATTATTCATTTTCATTCTGAATGCTCTATAGTTGAACTGGTGGATGAGGTCCTAAAACCTTAGCTGAGCTTAAGAGTTATTGGATTTCCTCTACCTTAAGCTTTTGAACCACCTTTGACCGGCAAGGGGAGGGTGTTGTATAGCTATTTTAGTCATATATTAGACACGTTATTTGACGCTACCTAGGCCTGCCAGTGTGCACTTTAACCCTGTTACGTTTTATTCAGGGTTGCTTTATTTTTCTACGAATGGCAACATTTGTGGCGCTGTTTTATTTTCCTTATCTCATTGTACTTTCGTCTAGGATAGCATTACATTCTTAGTAGGACATTTATTTCACTTTGTTCTTTCTCCAAGGCTACAGTTACCTAGGTTTGCCGACAAACGTGGTATGCTGTGTCACCAACGTTCACAGAAAACACACCCTCATATGTGGGGACTATTTCTTAGAATGTCAGCTGTTTTATTATAAAAACACCCCTTAGTCCCAGGCACATTAGAGGGAGATTCCAGCCAGATGACCCCGACTACACGCTGATTGCTAACCGCTTCGCTGCAGCTACCTGTCGAGGCGGCCAGACCCCTGAGCCACATGGGGTTGATGTCTCTCTAGACTACAGGCATCTTACTTCAGGTATGAGGGATGATGTACCCCCAGTGGGGAAACCCAAAGGGCAGATTAGGCTTATTAAGCTGTGCTCAGACATAGTTTAGGTAGAAGAAATATATACATCACTCCTAGTGATAGTATGGTTAGACTATTCCTGTGTTTTACTCTGTTAATCACCTGTTTGCTTTTATTGTGTTTTATCATCCTAGATATTGCAATACATGCCTCTTTATCTAAGATGCAGTTATCTCAATAAACCATTATTGAACCATGCTCTGCCTCTGTTGTCTCCCTGTATGAGACCTATTGGTAACTGAGAGAAAGGGAAGGAATCTGATCAACCACAATTCCCCTGAGGAGTCTGCTTTGTGATGCGCCTGCTTGCAACAATCATCTCGGCCAGAGATGAGGCGCTTCTAGTTAGTCAGAGAACCTGGATTAGGCCGACAGGCATCATGTGGTGTGGAATTCTACTGAGTAGCCACAATCCAGGTGATCCTGTGTCCCAAATCCAGTACCCTCATTACCATAATGAGAACCTATGCAACACTGCACTCCGTCATTTTCACAACGCAGGGATGCGCTGTATTTAATAGTATACAGTGCACCCATGTGTTGTCACCTGCATTGGTGCTAAATTTGCATTTGAGCCCCAGCATAGCCACACTTGCGTCATGGTGCAAGCATGGTTGCGTTGAGAGATGGGATAGTTGTTGTGCACGAGAGACCCCCTCCTGCAAAAACCAAACTCCAAATGCGTGTTGCAGAGTGCAGCACACATAGAAAGAGCAAAAAACTAGGGGAAATAATAACATTTCTCCTCATTGCACTCTGCTAACACCACCCCTGGGGTAGGGTTAGCAACATTTGCACTGAATTTTTAAAAAAACTCTAATATCTGGGACAGGGAAAAATGCAATGGTTGCTGCTGTGGCACACCCACAGCAACACCCATTGCATTTAGAGGCTGTCCCAAATTTACAAATTTTCAGAACCAGAGGCAGTGCCGAATTCTAAACACACCCCAAGGGGGACTTAGCAATGCGCATTGAGGATAAATACTCGTATTCATCCTCCGATTTGGATTTTTCAAGGGGTGATGCATTAGGCAGCACACATTTAAATTGTAAAAACTCTTTGAAGATTACTTTATTGTGTTGGAAGGTGTTGATTCTTGCACAATTTCCACCTCAACACAGCCATCCTTACACCTTGGGGCAAGGGTCTCTGGATTGAGGTATGCATGCAAAATCTGTTCAGGCATAGGTGACAACAGAGGGGTATGCCATTTTAGATTTAATTTGGCTCATCCCTGAGTTGTTATAAAGGCGGAGGACCGGGCTGCAAATTTTCCCCCAGCATGGCGCGCTGTCTTTTTCACTTCATGTATGTTCCACTTTTGTAGGATGTGATTGGCTTGCATGCAGGTCAAGGCCCAACGTGTGTTGGCATGGAACTGTGTGTAAAAGGAATAGTAATGGCAGACCACTTACTCATGGGTGTCTACACCTGGGGAGATGAATGTAGATGTAATTAACCTTTGAATACCAGCTTTCTAGTTAGCAGCCCCCCTATCAAATGGTCCACTCCTTGACTCCATGAAGACTGCTCAGGCCTTGATGTATGACCAGGACTGGCCATCCACCCTTAGGATCAGGGAGAGAGGAATACCAATCTTGTAGAATAACGTGATAATCACAGTGCAGGTGACAGTTATGTTGATCAGGCTTGCATTTGTCCTTTTTGTTAACAATGGTATCCCCTCCTCCCACTGACATATACAAGATACTGGTGATGTATATTTGGAAATAGACACAGATGAGGAGGAATTTTGGGCCAGATGTAGCAAAGGTTTTTACCCATTCTGTGTCTATGGGAAAAAGTGTTTGTAGATATGGCCTTTTGTCTTTTCTGTCGTGTGTTGGAGTGGATGTGTAATTAGGTGTAGCAGTGCAAATTAGTAATCTGTACAGATTCCACCCAATGCTGATACTGATAGTTGCTTGTCCTCATATTACAGCTACTAACATGACAAGTGAGGAGAGGTGCCAGTTTTACAAAAGGGCAATACGCTACCACCACATCCTAGGAGTGGAGTCTGGATACCACTGCATGGCTCACCGCTTCCGGTCAGAGAAAGCTTCTGGGGAATGGCAGGCATTCCCACATGGGGCCCCCACACAGCTTCCAAAGGATAAGCAAGGAAAAAGCTCCTCTACAGTGCAGGGGAGCACAGCTGGCCCCACCCCAACCACATCGACTGCACCAGTCGCCACACAGCCACAACTGGTTGCACCACCTGCCAACGGATCATCACAGTTGCTTCAGGACCTGCGTAGGGACGTGAACCTCATACTCACACGTTTGGACAAGTTGGAGGGGGACTCAGCGGCTAAACACAAAATGTTGAGGTTTATTTAAAAAAAAAAATTAAGAAGGCCAAACTTTTAACTTTAACTGTCCCTTGACTTCCTCCCAATTTATTCCCCTCTCTTTTGAAGCTGAAATTTTTTTTGTGTGGGTTTTAGATAGTTAGTGTTAGGTTAGTGTAGGTTAATAGAATAGTTAGGATAAGTGTGGTTGGGGTGGGTTTTTTCTTCTAATGTTTTTATTGGTGGGTGGTTGGGTGGGGGAATCATGTTGGGGTATACATGTGTTTTTGAAAAAACAATATATATATATATATGTATATATAAATAAATACATATATATATTTGTTTAGGATTAGTTAGTACATGTGTAGTTTTAATAATTGTTGTCCTACTTGTGTCTTGTTTCTTAAGGGGGTGGGGGGCAATGTTTTGAGTGTGGTATTTAATGTGTAAGTTAAGTTTAGCATGGGTTGGACAGCTTTAGTTGTTGGATAAGTATGGTTAGTAGAGGTTAGTTCAGGATAGGGTAGATTTTAGTTGTTTTTAGGTTTCTTCTATTTAAAATATATATTTTTGCATTCTTCCATACAAATTGTGTAATTTGCTTGAGTCTCAACTTGGGGGTTGACATAGGGTATCCTTCCTGCCTTCAAATCCCTCTTTCAACATGTGCTTCACCTACTGACAATAGAGCTGTCACATTGGCTGCAACATCACACCTACTAGTCTATGCAACTGCCATGCAGGATAGCCACCATTTATTATGTCTATGTATGGTTACTCTTGGACAGGTAAGTCTGGTACATCAGCTGTCATTGTTGGGGTCCTGTTTTTACAATAATGGGAACTGTGACAGATCTGACATCAGCCCCAAATGGTACTCTATCCTGCAACATAGACCGGTCCCCATCACTGATAAGGTTAGCTACCTCTGTACCACACCAATGAGTTATATTTCTACTCCCAGCTGGCTACATTGCCTTTTACTTGGTCTGCCTGACCTGCCATATCTCTTGCTTAAACTCTATATGTATTCCTCAGTTTATAAGAAGTCTACATCATACACCATTGCCATGTTCGGATCCTTGTGTGTAGCTTTGTGCCCCCACAGTTCTGCACTCATGTACTGTTCTTCTGTAGTCATTGACATGGATTCACACAATACTATCATTAGATGAGTAGGTAGATCACAGAAAACGTTGACATGGAAAATGTGTACAAGGTGTTTATTTACAGGTGAAAGTGTCTAAGTGAATATCAACAATGTCCAGGTCTGAAACCCCATTTGTGGATAACAGTTTTTTTTACACAATCAGAGTCCAGGATTGAGGGACATGTCATGAGACATGCTTCAGTGTATTGTCGATAAGTGTGGAGGAACAAAAATTGCCAGTTGGTAAGTGAGAGACAATGACAGTCCATAGCAGACAGGTCAACAGTAGTTGGGTGAAGAGTGCACATATCCTACTGTGACAACACTGGCATGAGCTTTAGCAAAGAACTAAGGAGAAAACTGCCCATGTGTCATAGACTGGTGCTCCCGGATACTTTTCTGAGTAAAAGTGATTTGTTCCACATCCTCATCCTCTGATGTGTGTGGTGGCTCCTGTGCTATTGGTGGTGGTGGTGAAGAGATAGAGGGGGCTACACACACTTCAGTAGTTAAAGATGTGGAGTCCTAATTCCCGGCAGCTGCCGTTTGTGGTATGACATATGGCATCACTTCAGCAAGGAGGAGCTGCAGATTTTTCAAAATGGCTGCAACATCCCAGTGGTAGGCAGCTGTGTCTTCCCTGAGGTGACCCACTTCATGCTGAATGGAGTCCAACTTGTCCTCTATCATGCTGCTGCCAGTTTGGGAGGGCAGTTGTTGTGGCCTCTCCCTCATGGCAGCAGCTATGTACCCCAGACACTGATGGACTCAGCGGGGTGTGTGTGCCTTGGTTGGCAACTGTGTATTAATTAGCTGTCACAAGGCACGTATGCACTCCCTCTCGGCAGGCTGCCACGGTCTCCATCCCCACCCACGCCTGCTTGGCCAGCTCCCGCTGGACTCCTACCATGGTCCTCTGGAAGCTTGTCTCTGGGTTCTCGGAGTCATGAGCTGTGTTTGTACTGACAGATAGTTTATTTTGGGTGTAGTGTGGGTCATCCGGGGTGGCTGCAACATTGGTTGTCCTCCGTGCAACCTGGAGGTGGTATCTGGAGAGATACCAGGACATCCTTGAGAGTCTGTTGGCTGAGGGTTGGCTGCTGGTCATCCAGGTCATCAGAAAACTCTAGGACAGGCAGATCATCAGAAGAGACATCATCCTCTGCAATGAGTTGGTGTAAAATCAATCTTTCTATGTTGTGGCAGTTGACATGGCACATCATTGAATTGCTAATGGAGACTCAGTGACAACTTACAGCCCAAACATTGTTCTCGTACAATATGGGTCCAATTTATCAGCCCTATGCCTCACCTGAATGTCACATAAAGGGAAGCTCAGGTGGCACAATAGGCTGCATCATATTTACAAGGTGTGATGTATTCCCTTATGGTGGCTTGACACCACCTTGTTATTGTGGCCCCTTCCCTTGCATCAGTTTGCATGGTAGGGCCTTGAAATGTCTGTTGCAGTGGTCAAGCCAGACCAACACACATTGCATTTTGCCCCATCCCAGTTGTACGTGTTTTCATACACCAGAGGTGGCACCAAAACCTTACATCACCCCGGCGATGGCATTACTAATAAGCAATGATGTAGTTTACTTTGATTGCTCCTCATGTCAATGTATGTGTATGTGTGCTGCACTCCTCAGCACACATGGACCTAGCAGATTGCCATTTCAGATTCTGGTTATGCTGGAAGGTGCTCCTCCTACACACCTATGGTCTCCCCCTCAATGCAGCCAAACTTGAACTATAGTGCAACAGATGCAGCATTGTGGCAGTGCAGCTAATTTACCACTTGCACAGGGGTTGTCCCAGGGATGGCCGGCATGGGTATCATTTATTGACGTGAATAGTAGTTTGTACATGACAGTGCCTGATGCCACTAAACTATGGACATAGCCAGATGGCTCATTTTCAACTTTGATCAGGGCCTCTACCTAGTTTGATGGAGATATTGCAGCTAGTTGTACTGGTGCATACATGGACCCTCATAACAAGTCTGGCAGTCCTATGACCACCAGACTGCCATTGGCAATATAACCACTGCCAACAGAACAGGTGAAAGTGGCACCTTTTGACCATAGTGAAAGCCCCATTGGCCAATGGCCTGGCACTGGCAGGTTGCTGGCAGCTTACAGACGAGCAATGCCCCCTGTCTTGTGACACCAGCCCAGCATTGCAATCAGTGCTACCCTCCAGCTTATGTTCTCTCTTTTCCACCAGCCTTTGCATATCGGTCCAACCGCCATGCACAGGTTGGTGGTAATGTGTGCCCCTGAGTGCCCCTTCGCTGCCCATGCACCTGGCATGGGCAATGCAGGGGCCCCAATGGCCAGGCACTTTGCGCTTTCCTCTGCATGATGTGCAGTGACCGTTGCAGCATGTGCTGTCACACCCAATGCACCCAAGATTGGCGCTGGCTCTATTTGATCCAGCAATAATGTTGTGGTAACTTCCCCACAGAGTTGAGTCGAGGAGAAAGATTTCCATCCGCCATCCTAGCATGAAACCCATTCCTCCAACTGCAGAGGGAAGACCACACAGGCAGTCTTACCAACTCCAGAATTGCTCATGCACCATTTCCCGCCCATCAGTGTGATAATGTGCACCATGATGTTCACAGACATACACCATATGTTGTGTTTATGTGATTGTGTCCCCATTCCTATATGGCTCACATGGTTGTGTCAGAGTTGTTGTGGGTTCAGCCTGTATGTGTTGTGTTCTACAGATTGCAATCTGTAGTGCAAATATTTCTCTGGAGGCACAGTTCTGATCATTGTAAATATGTGTGGTTCAACAATGCACCAAGTTAGTTACACAGGGTAGTGCTGTGTTTACTGTGATATGGGACCACCCTGCAATTTCCCCAGCAGCTGCACAGATTAGTTCTCCCTGTGCCCAGACAGGCACTGTTACAGCATGATGGAGAAGTGGCTGCCTTGTGGGGATGTCTTCTTTATGTGCGGAGTCGTGTTCCTTCCTAAGCATGGTTGACTAATGTTAGCTAAGGTCCCAGTTTAAGGTGTGTTGTAAGATGCAGCACGCATGTGTTTCGTCAATGGTACATGGCAGTAGTGAAGTGTTTCTGCAAGAGACACTACCATGACGTAACGCCAGGAATGGTATTGACTTTCTTCCTAGTCTCTGATGTCTCATTTGTGTGGGTAGAGCAGGTCTGACTATATGCAAGGGTTATTATGATGACACAGCCACAGGCACAGTAATTAGACATGTCTTCCATCCAATGTGCTACATATGTACATGTTGGTATTTAGCCTTGGTGATTGACGTATGTCCAGGCTGTGTTGTGGTGCATGGCACAACCAAGGCGTGTGTGTACATGTGTTGCGTACGTTTGAATACTGCATCATGATTAATGGGCAATGTGTCCCGATGCACTCCTTTAGCAAGCATTGAGTGTGAAATACGTACCTCCCCTTCTGGCATTAGTAAAATTGGGAGTTATTTCCCCACTGCAACTTACTCTGCATTTGTGGTGGTCTTTGGAAATCTGCACTGTCCTCTGCTTGTATTCCTGTGGCCAGCTCTTCCGGATGCCTCCTGCAACCATCTCCTCCATCTCATCCAGGTCCTCCTGTGGTGTAGGACTTCCACCTCAAGTTTGCAGTGTTGCCTTTCTGTCCCTGGCTATTTTCTCCTAAGATCTACACTTACAATCATGCCAGTGCTTCTTGCACTCCATTACAGTTTGCTTCACCTCTGCCACACTGTTGATTTCATTCACTATTTGCTGCCATAGTTCCTCTCTCTTACCAGTTGGAAATTTGGAGGTGACAAACAGCTGGTGTTGGTACTCCGTCACCTCTCTGACAAGGATCTCATGCTCCTCCTCACTGAACCAACACTTAGGCTTTTTCTTTTCCTTCTCCTGGGACTTCTGTGTATCCTCCTGACTGGTTCCCCGGGTGTATGGGGTCAACCTGGGGTCTCTCCTGGCCTGCTTCTTCCATCTTCCCTTTGAATTGTACTCTGCTTTAGCATCTGAAGTTGACACAAATGCAAAGTTAAAATAGTGCATATCCGTTTGCAACATGTTTACGTGCAGCAAAACAGGTTAGAGTCACTTTTGCAGCATTAACTCCAGTTTGTCTTATGACAGGGTACAAGAGTTAACGTCAACTTTTTTTGACTCTAACCATTTTTTTAGCGCCATTGTGCGTCATAGTATAAAGATGACACCCGGATGGTGCTGAGAAATGGCACAAGCTGGCACTAAACCTTTTGACGCTAAACACATTTGCGCAGTTTTGCCTCAAAAAGTATAAATATGGGCCGTAGAGTGTTGTTTAGTATGAAGAGGCCAATGGTGGAGAATATACTGAAAAGACGATGAAAAGAGGAGGGAGGCACAGCTGCCTCACAATGAAGGGCCTTTCAACCTTACCTTGTGCTAACAATTGCAACAATTGTTTTTGCTTAATTTTTGTGTAATTATATATATTGATATCAGTGGTTTCTTAAGTTACCTTTCTCAGTGTGAGTACAATCGACACAAACAAATTATTTGCACAACCAGCGTGAAACTGGTTTGGTGGAGAAGATTCTTCGTTAGAAGTCAACGTATTTCTCTTTGTGAGACAACTTCTACTTCAGCACACATATCCCACAGTCATATATCATGTAAAATACAACACTATGAGAATTGGTAAAAAGTTTACACCTTTAACATAACACAAATTCTACAATTAGATGAGATAATAATGGTGCATAATTCTTTGCACCATTAGAAATCTAGCTCCCTCGTGAAGTTGCTACTGGTGCAGCAGCAAAACAATAAACATGCCTTATAACTGGTTTACAAGACATTTCTATGATTTTGCCAAACTTAGGTTACATTGGTGAAATACAAAGGGATGCAAGGGTAATACCATTGATGATGCCTAAAGACTGATCTTAAGGTATGGTAAAAATATGTTAGATGTCAATATTAAACATATCACCACAATTAATACCACATCTTTTTCAATCAAATGACCTTCAAAAAGAGTGGAATTGCCCTCTAGGGATGGCTTTAGCAGTGACGCCCTGTGCGACAGTCAGGGTTGCACACCCCCTGCCACCCAATGACCTTCTTCACAGATTCTTTCACTGCCACCCTCCAACAGTTCCCCTCTTCTCTCCCCTTTCTCACATGCATTTATTTTAAAGTGCTACTTATCCCGATTTAGGCTGTCATAGCTCTTTACATTACAAACATATTATACAATGACAATAATATCAGTGACAATAAAATCAGGGCATCGAAAATATTACATAAGACAATGAGGACTACAAGGTGTAGGAGTCACATGTTATCCACAGTGGTAAGTATCACATGTTAAGAGTGCTTGGTGTGGAGAAACGAAGGGGCAGATTAACTAAGTATTTGTCATACCATTAACCTAAGCTGCTGTGCTGCTCTGCATTGCATGCAAAGCAGCAAGCACAACAGCACCACATGTGCTAAGATAGTGTGCTGTTGTTCGGTCCTCTAGTGCAGGAGAAGCTTAGGCTGCCTTGCACCAAATCACACACCTCTGCACAATAGTGCAAGTGTATTTGTGTGATACCAGACGGGTGCCCGTGGAGCACCAATTCTACTCTTTGTAAAAGTTTGACACTTTACAACTTTGTTTGTATGCCGTAGGGTGCAGCACACATGCAAAGTTGGAAAAGTTTGGAGAAAATAAGGGGCAGATTTAGGAGGCGCTGCACCAAATACTGCGCTCCTTTCCTTGCCCCCTTTAATGTCCCCCACCACTACCATGTGTGCGACGTATTTAAAATACGGCACACCATGGTGCAAGGTAGGGGGCAATAGCGTCATTATTTTTTATGCTATTGATCTACTGTTCAGGGTTAGTGCCAAAATGTTTGTCCTAACCCTAAATAGTACATAGGGACCCATTGTAACTAATGGCGTGCCCCTTTAAAATGCCAGAAGAAATGGCACAAAGAAATCTTTTATTTTTTCAGCACCCCTAATGGCGGAGTGCCCCCCTTGCATACATTATGCCTGGCGCAGGCATAATGTGGAGCAAGGGAGTTGCAAAGTGGTGAAATGCATGTATTGCGCTACTTTATATGAATGCATTGCGCCACTTTGTAACTCTGGCGTGTCGATTTTGACCTTGTTGGGACACATTAGAGTAAAAAGAAATGACGCTAATGTAGTGCAAGGAGGCACTAGGCCCTCCTAAATCTGGGCCTACATCTTTTTCCCAGCTTTATGCATACCTCAAGGCCGGGTAAGTTATTTTATGCATATCTGCATATCATGTTATGCCTTTGTGCTTTGCCGCATGAATGCTACAACATAATAGGTCTGAAGTGTGACTAGACAAATTGCAGACTTCTACATAAAGTGCACTGATCCCCAAAGTTGTCATTCCATTGTCATTCCATTGTAATTCTCCCCTTAAAAAAGCATACAACACCCGCCACCATGACTTTGGCGCCCACTGCGACATCACCAGTCGCATTGCCCTAAAGCTGGCACTGGTGCAATAACATTTCATCTCTATTGAGTAGTAGCATCTTTTGAATTTTACATTTCCAAAGAGCTCATGCTTCTTTGAATAGCTTCATGAACTTTATGAACTTCCTGAACTATGTTGATTCCTTTTGCCCTCATTCCAAGTCACTTGGAATGCCCAGTTCAGGGAAATCAGGAATTCTTAGTAATGCAGTGGGTTAAAATGAGTTCTTGCCTCAGAAATTTGCTGTTGACCTTATTCCCCTGAAACACACGCGGTTTCCTGGGAAAATGATCCAGTAACGGGAAGTGCCTCCAGAAACTCGAGTGGCAACTTTGATATTCTCCATTGCATAGGCGATATCTCAGAACTCATTCATAACTCAACATCCTGCAAGTACCCAGTATTTGTTTTTAATTTCAAGACTTTCATTAGAGTTCTGGAGGAGCACGAAAGAATGCATGAATGCATGCATAACAAATAAACAGTAATAGACGGTAACATTATAGTCCTGGGTGACAAACAAAACATTATTTATAAGCCTATCTCATGATATCTTATGATATCTCATTAATAGTCGTACATCAAAATAACAGATATGCAGAGCTATAGAGCTGTAGTACTTCTATGCAGTGTTTATGTACTGATAGTTAAGTATATAATCCAGTTTACCCATAAGAAAGTCTATTTAAGAAAGTCTGCATAAGACTAAAATATCATCACCTGATGAAGCTTCAGAGGCGGATATTCTTTATGAAAAGATTGTGTTGATAAATTTGTGTTTGCATAGCCAGGCCTAAAATCGAAGCTGGTAGCTGTGGTTTGCTATATGGGTTCAAAATAGAGGGTGTTATTCAATTGGAGACTTAGGCGGTCATTATGAACACGGCGGGAAAGACTGCCGACCGCTGTGTCGGCGATGAACAGAATCCAGCCGTTGGCGGTGAATGTAAACCCACCTTATAATGAACGAAAAACCCAACCCGCCAAAAATTCCCAGACCACCACTCCCCACCACGACTCTGTCGGCGGGAATCCTGGTCCAACCCACCCCACCACCGCCAAGCACACCCTCATCCCGCCCTCCAAATAATGATGCACAAATCACCTCGGCGGACAGTGGAGGCCAGACGACCATTGGCGGCTGCGACCGCCACAGGCGACAAGTGGACTCATCAGCAACAAGTGCACACATTAGATAGGTGTATCACCCACACACCTGACACACATCCATAACCCCATAAAACACCCAAAGACACACCCCACAATCCCTTGCAATGAAACCAGGATCAGAAGACTGAGAGCCCCAGAGCCAGACAGCGAACGCCAGCATACAGGAGACGCACATCGACCCACAGAGGAGCACCCTCACCCTGTCCCCAGTCCCAATGCCATCCTCCACACTCACCATGTCCCCCCCAAAAAATCCACGCTTCATCGAAAGGGAGCTAAGGACCATGGTTGACGAGATCCTGAAGGTGAAGCCACAAATATTCGGGCCGAGGTGCAGCACACATCCATCACGCGGAAATTGGAGCTGTGGCAGACCATTGTCAACAGGGTGAATGCAGTGGGACACCATCCATGCACCAGGGTTGACATCCGGAAGAGATGGAACGACCTGCGGGGGAAGGCCAGAGCCATGGCATCTAGACACCACATTGGAGTACAGGAGACTGGGAGAGGGCCGCCACCAACACCGCCCGACTACACCGACTGGGAGGAGAAGGTCCTCGCCATCCTGCACCCAGAGGGACTCACTAGACTCACTGGAGGAATGGTCTTGGGTAAGTCATCTACAATTACCCCATATACAACACATCTGCAATGCATCCACCACCCCACCCCACCCACACCCACCTGGACCTACACCATATCCAGTCATTACCCACCATATCCACCACCCTGCAATACCTACAACCCACTAACAGGCCGACATCACTCCCGCTGTGCACGGCCACCCACCCCTGCACGTACCAACAATGGAACAATACCCCACCACCACAATGCAACCCCCTCCAATGGCGCTAAGTGCTATGTCAACCTCACAAAGGCACCCTGGAAGGCCACAGCAATTAACACCAGCACAAAATAGCACCATCCTGTACACCTCAAACCTACATGCATATGTAACAGACATGTGTATGTCCCCCAACAGGCACCACCACCCATGCAACCCTAACGGATGGGACAAGGAGTGCCACTGCCCTCCAGGGAGACAGAGCCACCTCACAAGACCTTGGCGAAGGATCCCTGGACACTGATGAGCAGGCCGGCCCCTCACACAGTCCTGGATTCTCACCATGCAGCAGCCCCACCCAGGAAACCACTGTCACCCCTAACACCCAGTCAAGACCAGAAGGCCAGGGGAGGCGTAACCACACCAGTGTACTCAGGACACAGACTGGTGGAACACAGCTACAGAGGCCACAGTCTCTCACTCCCAACATGCAGGAAGGCGAGGGCCCAGTAGAGGTGGCATGTCCAGACCTATGCAGGGGACACAGGCTAGGGCAAGTTCAAGTGTCCCAGTAGGCCAGGGGGAGGCCACAGGATGGATGCAGTAGCCCAGGACTTATTGCAGAGGTATTGGGGACTTACCAACATACCCAAGACAGGTTGGCACAGATTGTATCCTCCCTGGAGCAAAGTCAGAGGATGCAGCAGCAACAACACCAACAGGCCATGGAGCAGTGGAAAGAGCACAATGCCACAATGGCCACCATTGCTGGAGCACTGCTGCAGTTGGTAAAAAAACAGTCTGACACCCACACCGGACAAGAGGCCCCCACAACAGCCCTGGACAACCAGCAGCTGATGATCCAAGCAGCAGAAACATCCCAGGAAATACCCTCCCAGGAAACCCAAGGGCCAACGATGCCACCCCAAGAAGCTCCACAGCAGGTGCTCAAACGTACTCTTAGGCCAAGATATGGCCCTGGAAACCCAGCTAAGAACAAGGCCCCCTTCAACAATTGACTCTGCTACTAATGCAAAGCAACCATCCCACCCATTCACCAATAACACTTAGCTGAGGGCAATATGAAGTACTGTTCGACAAAATGGACCCATCTAAACCATCCAACAAGGCTGCCACCAAGTTGGTTTTGAGGACACCCAACCCTTACGACTCCCATCACTGTATATAGCACAATTCACTCAATTCACACCTGTAACACTGTCCCCAGTCTTATTTTGTGAACAAAGTGGATTATGGATGCAACTGGCAGAGAACACCTTGATAGATAATTTGTGCTTGATGGTGGTACAGTGTGCCCAAATGGTTTCAAGAAGGGAATGCATATAATTTCTGTCAGTACCATGCAGAAGTGGTCCATGTATCGCCTATCATGACCAATCCCCCCTATATGACAGAGCACACTGACAGTATTAGTCACTAACCCCAATGACGGGCTTAAGTCCCACACAGTTATTGGAAGTAGAGTTGCATCAGTTGGTTCCTGGAATGGACATCTTCCCCTTCCTCATCCTCACCATCACTCTCCTCACCTCTCTGAGGTAGCTGATCAGTACCTATAGCACCCTCCACCTCCAAGAGGGAGATAGAATGTCTCATTGCCACGTTGTGCAGCATGCAGCAGGCCACCACTATTCTACACACCTTATCAGGCCCATAGGCCAGGGAACCCCCAGATATATGTAGAAACCGGAATCTATCCTTCAGGAGACCTATAGTATGCTCTATTACCCTCCTAGTACGTCTATGGACCTCATCGTATTTTCTCTCTGCATCCGTCCCGGGATTCCTCACTGGTGTCAGGAGCCAATGCAACTTTGGATAGCCAGAATCACCTACAAAATGGTTCAATACAGACTCGTCCCCTTGGTCAGACAGGCTGGTTTTCTGCAATGTGTCAGTTATTGACAGGCAAACTTACCTACTGTTCCTCAACACAAATGAATCATGGACTGAACCTGGAAACATGGCATTCACATGTGAAATGTACGGGTCTGCAGTACAAACCAATTAGATGTTCATGGAGTGAAAGTTCTTCCTGTTTCTGTACACCTGTTCACTCACTCTTGGGAGGATGATGGGTATGTGTGTGCCATCGATGGCACCTATGGCATGGGGAATGTTTGCAAAGGCTTAGAAGTTAGACTTGATGGCAGGGAGTTTAGTACTTTGGGTAAACCACACATAGGATTGCAGATGTAAAAATGCATTCAGAAATCTTGTCAGTACCTGGCTGAACATTGGCTGTGAGAAACCAGCACCCATGCCCACTGTCACTTGAAATGAGCCTGTGGCGGAGAGCACTTGCACCTCAGTTGGAATGGCATGCTGATTACGATTTACCGGAGTTGGTGCAGGATCCAGTAATGTACAAAGGTCCTGAATAGTTGCACGTGTGAGTCTGTAAGTGATTATGATCGGTCGCTCCACCATGGTCCCCATATCCACAAATGGTCTGTTCACCGATGGTGCCCTTCCTCGCCACAAGGGTCGGTACCTACGAGGGGTTAAAAAAGGAGTGATGAAGACACATACATAGGCACAC
Organism: Pleurodeles waltl; assembly: GCF_031143425.1. Taxonomy (NCBI): domain Eukaryota; kingdom Metazoa; phylum Chordata; class Amphibia; order Caudata; family Salamandridae; genus Pleurodeles; species Pleurodeles waltl. Next base: position 333,642,947 of record NC_090444.1, on the reverse strand, counting down.
TTCTCAACATTTCTGCACTCCATTATTCATTGTAGTATCTCTACAATGACTGCTACCTGACAGATGTACATGTACATCACTAGGAGGGAACAGAGTAATTCATGTGTGCTACTATATGGAATTGATAGAGGCCTAGGTGCTTCATGTGGCTAGTAGGCCCTGCATTGTGAGTAGAAGGAAATTCAAGATGCGTAGGTGATGGCAAAATGTCTGCCCACTGTAGATCTGCTCCTTCATTGTCGAAGTGACTTCATACCGCTAGCGGTTGACGTCACAGAGTAAGGCGGTGTTGACCGCTGTTCGCACCCTCATGGGCTAACATGGATGCCAATGGGGAATCCTGGCGTATCATGATCGCCACTGGCGGTAACGGTGCATACCGCCGCGGAACGTACGCGCGTTCATCATCGTTTGATCACTTGACTGCCTGATCTTGTGCGGAGAGGTACTCCACTCTGTGTACTGCTGTGGCCTGCCTCTGGCTATGGATGTGCCATGTGGTGCAGATGAAAGGGCCCCGGCCTTCACCCAGGAAGAACTGGAGAAGCTAGTGGACGGGGTCCTGACCCTGTACGGCAAACTCTACGGTACGGCCAGAGATACAGGTGAGTCTGGGTTTGGAGGCCACTGTGTGTGTAATGGATGGTGTGGATTGGACATATGTGTGCTCCTCTGAGCCTGCATGTTCCATGGTGCATGGAATGCTGCGTGTGACTGTCCTGTATGTCTGAGAGTACTGTCAGTCCAATGTTGGACAATTTGCCAGTTGTTCCTATCGTGCAAGTGCCTGACCTCTGTGTTCCATTTCTGTGTCACTCTTCTAGGTCCGCGCCCACCATAAGAGGGCCATAAGAGGGCACATTGGCATGCCATCGCCAAGGAGGTGCGGACTCTGGGGGTCTACAACCCACTGTCCAACGAGGTGGGAGGACCTGCGGCTCTGAGCATGAAAGATCAGTGAGGCCCAGCTGGGGAAGTCCTCCCAATCTGGAAGGGGTGCCCCTCGGGCACTGACCCCCCTCATGCGACTGATCCTGGTGGTGGCATACCCAGATCTGGATGGGCCCTTGAAGGCTGCATAGCAGTCACAAAGGGGTGAGTACTCATTGACCATGCTTCAGTCTGGAAGGATGACTGTGTGTGCAATAGGGCTCATGCTGCTTAGAGCAGGGAATTTGACTGGACCATCTACTGTATGTTCCAAAAAGAGTGTAGGGGTGTCCCTGTCAGGTTTCACCTACCTCAGCTCCAAAAGTATTTCAGGGGATGGGTGTAGAGCCATATTCTGGTCAGTAGTCAGGGGCATGGCCATGGGCACAGTGTACGGTGCTGCCTGTTGGGTGTGTTTGCTGGGTGGGTGTATGTCTGGCCATTCTGTATCTGCATTCAGCTATTTACAAGTATCTCTCCTGTTGTGTCTCCCCATCCCCGTTCTCTTGTGTTGGTTTGGTAGAGCATCAACATCAGGCGAGGGAGCTGAGGCACCGGCAAGTGGGGAGGCAGCGGCCCACAGATCCTCCGAGGCAGAGACAACAGATGCCCAGGGGACCAGTGAGTGGGAGGGTGAGGGGCCGTCCATGGGGGAGGCTACAACCACAGGAGGTAGTGACTCTGAGACCGCCTCCAATGGGAGTCCCCCGGTGGTAGCAGACCCTAGTGCGCACACCAATACCGTGAGATCTTCCGCCACCCCCATACCATCACCGCCCTCCCTTCTGTTCCCCGCCGAGTTGCCCATGCCTACCCACCCAGAAAGGTGGGTGTCTCCTTCGCCCCAGGCACCTCCTCCCCTGCCCCAGTCAGCCCTGCTGCCCTCACAGAGAAGGCTATTGACCTCCTGAGAACCATCTCTGTAGGGCAGACAACCATCGTCAATGCATGGTGCCATGTCTTCCCTACAGAGATCTTTTCAGGGTCTGGCCTCCTCTCAGATGGCAGCCAGTTTCCCTGGCCATTCCGTCCCCACTCCAACATCCACTACCCCTTCCAGCACCCCACTCCCTTCACCCGTCCAAAGCACACAATCAGACCCACTGACAGGCACATCAACACACAAGAAGCACACTTCAAAACACAAGCACCACACCTCCCACCACAAGCATTCACACAGCCAACAGACACCTGCACACACAACAACGTCCACTTACCCCAATGTGCCCACCTCTGCCACCTCCCTGTCTGTCCCCTCTACATCCACCCCCTCATGCACTGCACCTTCACTCACTTTTACTGCTCCTCTTCCTGCACTCACCACAATAGCAGACAGCCATAAATGCACCCCATACACCACACCTGCACTCACCACCTCTACTGTAGTTGACACATGCAGCACACTCACCAGACTTGCAGACACAAACACAACATACATCCACAACAGCTGTCTGTCTTCTCCCACTAAGTCCACCCCCCCCACCTCCCAAGACACATAAAAACGCACTAAGACACCCACCCATCAGACATCCACCACACGACAGCATACTGAGGAGTCCCCTGCACACACCTACACGTACCCCTGCACCCCATACATCCACTCCCTCTGCCTCACTCCCACGCCCTCATCCACGCCCACCCCAATTGCTCCCAAGAAACTTTTCTTCTCCTGTGCTGACCTCTTCCAACCCACAGGCCCACCGTGTCTTGTCCCCAAACATGCCCACCTCCTTGCCCTTACCGCTCCTGCCACATCACAGCCCACCACCCCGGTCCACCTTTCACATTCCTGTGCCCCTTCCCCAGAGAAGAAGAAGGCCCGGTCAGAACCTAGGCCATCCAGCTCCACCCGAGCCGAACAGCCCCCACCCCCTTCAAAGGAGAAGCCCACCCCCCTCCACAAGAAAGTCAAAGGCCCACCCATATTGAAAATTCCCACCCCCACCACCCCCTGCCCCCTTCCGTGAGGTGCCTGGATCCCCATATGATGCCCCGTTCTTTGGAGTACTCAGTACTTGTGGGAGTCAGGTGTGGCCCGTTGTGGCCCATGACAATTGGGATTTTACAAAGTGGCCATTGTCCCTGTTTGCACTGTTTGGCTCAGTGAGCTTCTTTTTAAAGTTTCTGTGTGGCCTGTGTTTGGGCTGCATGCAGTTACACCCTGCTGTTTGTTTTGATTTTTTATGGGTGTGGGGCTTTTGTATATACTATGGTCAAGTTGCATTAGCCTTCGGTCGGGCACGTACCTCTTGGTGTGGGGTGTATGACTTGTGCTGCTGGGAAGGGTTGGGGGGGCGTTGCCTGATGGGTGAAGTGGGTGGGTATGTAACTGTGCCCTTTCCTCCCTTGTGTTGTAGGTTGCGGTACTTACCGTCGTCGTCTTCATCGGCGGTCTCGGTCGTGTAGGTATGTGGCAAGGAGCAGGGCTGGCATGATCTGCAGCTCTCTATCCATGGCTGCCGCTTCACGTTCTGTGGTACTCCGGTACGTGGTTCCTTATATTTGGTTCATTTCCGCCTGGCTTTGTGAGGCGGTGGTTCCCAAACCGGAACTGGCGGCGGAATGATGATTCATTATTTGATGGGCGGGTTGGGCCTTTCAGACGGCCTGTGGGCAGACTCTGCCGTCGTCGGTGGGACTCCTCTCTTGGTGGTGGGTAGTTCGCGGGATACGTGTGTTTCGTTTGGATCATTATTTGGCGGTCGGGACCATTCCTTTGTTGGTGGTTTCTACTGCCACCGCCGGCCTAGTGGAATGGACCGCCATGTTCGTAAAGAGGGCATTAGTGCCTGATTTAAAACGTAGAGAACGGGTTACACCGTCACAATGGTGATGGATTTCCCATCCCCATTATATCCTATGGGATCTAGATTTCGATAGGCCAGATAACTGTCACTGGTGTGACGGAGGAACCCATCCTCCAAGTTCTAAATAAGGCCCTTGATATGGTTTGGGCTGAGATTGATTTTCATGGAGTTTTCTTTTGCATAGGTAAACACAGTTATTACATAGGGAGTTATGAGGGGCTGGACTGAGAGCAATAACATTTGTTTCATTACCTTGCGCATTGTGCATTTACCTACTTGTTAAAGTTTTGTCAGATTATTGTGGGATTGGGTCCGGATTTAAATGTATTCATAAATTACCATGAACATAGATATGTCTTTCAAAGGTTTTGCAATTCTCCCTCTAAAACATAATTAAACATTACCTCTCATTACTATGAAATCATATTGATTCATATCCGAGCGGAGTAATTGCTTTTTTCTACATTTGCGTAGAAAATCTATTGGGTACCTGAGAATGTATTGATATCACTATGTAAATAACTGTGGAATGTTAAATTTAGAAGCAAAAGGCAAGATTGTGACCTAGCGAAAATATACTTTTGTGTAAACATGTGAAGATTATTTAGCAAATATGCCATCAGTAAGACTAATATTTGTTATAGATTTAGGGCCTGAACTTGGTGGTATTACCGCCAATGTGCCATGGCAGTAGACTTGAAAACTCCATTAGGTCGATGGTGTTCCACCCACCTTAGTTAGATGTATTGCAGATGAGCTGTAGACCGCCACAACAGAGTGCTGTACCTAGGTGTCAGGCTAAAGGGTTCCCACCGACCCTATTTAGATGTTACAGTCCAGAAGGCAGTGTACTAGTGGCAGATTGCTGATGGAGGGGGGCCATCTCCCAGAGCAATTGGGCATTGTATAATGGCAGTGGCTATCACATAGAGGTAAGTGACACACACACACTGTGGGGGTCATTCCAACCCTGGCGGTCGGTGTAAAAGCGGCGGCCAACCCGCAAACAGGCAGGCGGCCAAAAAAATGGAATTCCGACCCTGGCGGGAACCGCCAACACAGCCCGCCACTTTAACCCTCCGACCGCCACGGCGGTACAGACAAGCAGCGCGGCGGTCACCGCCAACAGACAGACGGCAGACAATGTACCGCCCACCCTATCACAACTCACCAATCTGCCACCTTTTCCGGGGCGGGAGCCCCGCCGATAAAAACACGGCGGAAACAGACTTCGAACGGGAAAACGCTCACCTCTACACACTCCACGAGGAATCTGGACAGCATGGAACCCGAACTACACATCCTACCAGCTATTGTCTACCTGCTCCTCTACCAGGAGCACGAACGCCGGCGCAGAAGACAACAGTGAGTACTGCACCTACGACACAGGGGAGGGGGGAGGCAAAAAATTACGGGGACACACATACGCCACACACCCACCCACACCCTCACCCACTACAACACACACATCAATGCAGAGCAAAAAGTCAGAGTGACACCCCCCAACCCCCACGGAAGAATGCAAAGACAAAATAAAATGATCATTAAAAATGAAGTATATTATAGCATAATTGAAGTTAAGTGAAATATGAAATATATAAATAAAATATATTACATCATGAACAATATATACATAGGTCAAAAGTCCGGGCCATATTGGCTATCATCCATTGTTCGTGGGCCAATGGGCCTAAACACATGGGCAAAGCCCACACACGAGACCCGATTCCATTGGAGAGAACACTGCAGGGGCATCAGATAGTAAAACTACAGGCACCTCAGGGGGAAGGGAAGGGGGGCACCTCAGCCAGTTGAGTCCACGACGCCAGATCCACGAGGGGCCTACATGGCCACTGTCCCATCCTGGGGAGTGCAAAGCCACAGTCTCTCAAGTCTCTACAGTGGGTGGGTTGCCCACTGTGCCATCCTGGGGAGTGCAAAGCCACAGTCTCTCAAGTCTCTACAGTGGGTGGGTTGCCCACTGTTCCATCCTGGGGAGTGCAAAGCCACAGTCTCTCAAGTCTCTACAGTGGGTTGGTTGCCCACTGTGCCATCCTGGGGAGTGCAAAGCCACAGTCTCTCAAGTCTCTACAGTGGGTGGGTTGCCCACTGTTCAATCCTGGGGAGTACAAAGCCACAGTCTCTCAAGTGGATAACAGTCTCCACTGGTACTGGAGGGGGACTAGTGCCCAGAGTGCTTCGTGCAGCCCTGCCCGACACAGATGCGGGCCTGCCCCTTCCGCCAATGGGCCAGCGGTGCTTGAGATGAAGGGCCCAGTTCAGCGGTGCTTGAGATGAAGGGCCCAGTTCAGCGGTTCTTGAGACTGCGGTGCCCTGTTCAGCGGTGCTTGAGACGGCGGTGCCCTGTTCAGCGGTGCTTGAGACGGCGGTGCCCAGTTCAGCGGTGCTTGATTGAAAGGGCCCAGTTCAGCGGTTCTTGAGACGGCGGTGCCCAGCGGAGCAGTGCTTGAGATGAAGGGCCAAGCGGAGCGGTGCTTGAGATGAAGGGCCCAGCGGAGCAGTGCTTGAGATGAAGGGCCCAGCGGAGCGGTGCTTGAGATGAAGGGCCCAGCGGAGCGGTGCTTGAGACGGTGGTGCCCAGCGGAGCGGTGCTTGAGATGAAGGGCCCAGCGGAGCGGCGCTTGAGATGAAGGGCCCAGCGGAGCGGTGCCCTGTTCAGCGGTGCTTGAGACGGCGGTGCCCTGTTCAGCGGTGCTTGAGACGGCGGTGCCCTGTTCAGCGGTGCTTGAGACGGCGGTGCCCTGTTCAGCGGTGCTTGAGACGGCGGTGCCCTGTTCAGCGGTGCTTGATTGAAAGGGCCCAGTTCAGCGGTTCCGGCCCAGGCATGGGTGTCACTCGCCACCTGGCATGTGGCTGGCAGGGGCTTCCTGCCCATCTGTCCGTTGGCTTGCGGGGCCCTCCTGGGCTGCCGTACCGGGCCTCTGGGTGTCCTCCTGCACACCTGGGAGGGGGCTGGTGGGGAACTCCTGGGCAGCTGGCCTGCTGCCGGACTTGTCGGGCGTGCTGCCCTTCCCACCCTTCCCTGGTCGTCTGTGGCCCTTTGACACCTTTGGCGGTGTGCCAGGTGGCAACCCACTTCCAGACGGAGCCAGGGTAGGGATTTTGGTCCCTGGTATCCGTGGCCTCTTGCGCCGGGCACTACTAACTTTTGGGTGCTTTTCCGGGGGTGGGCTGGCCGTGCCTTGGCTCCTCGCCGGAGTTGTTGCCCTTGAGGGTGGGGGACTCCACAGTCCTTGGACAACAGTCCTGATAGGACCTGGTTTGGTGGTGGCTGAGGTGCTGATTGCAGTCTTATGAGATGGACGGGGTGGGGGAGTTGTTGGAAAGAGGTTAAGGTTGGCAAGGAAAAGCAGTTTGGAAAGAGAGTGACGGGTAGGTGCAGTGGGTATGGGAGTGGAGGAAGAGGATGTGGTTGTAGGAGTGTGAAGTCTGGTGTCTTTGGGTGCAGGTGCTTGGGCTGGAGGCTATCGTGAGGTGGATGGCTGTTGGGTGGGTGGCTGCTTGCGTTTGTGTGGTTTGGAAGAGGGGGTGACAGACACACTGGGAGAGGACACAGGGGACGTGTAAATGGTAGTGGGGGTGGTGACTGCACGTGTGCGGAGTGTTCTGGTGGGTGTGCTGGTGATGGACGTAGTGGCTGAAGATGTTGTGCATGCAAGTGTGAGTGGAGACGTCACAGGGAGGGAGGAGGGAGACAAGGAGGAGGGGGACACAGTGGAGGCAGTGGCTGTTGGTATGTCTGCATGTGGATGTTGCTTGTGTGAATGCTTGTGTGTTGTGTGGTGCTTATGTCTGGATGAGCTTCCCTTGGGTGTTGAGGTGTGTGCAGGCTGGTCTGATGGTGTGTCTGGGATAGGCAGAGGTACTGGGGATTGGGTCTGGGTGGAGGAAGTTGGAGGGGGGAGGCTAGAGACAGGGACAATTGCTGCCGTCAGTGCTGAGGCCAGAGCGTTGAACGATCGCTGATGGGCAGCCTGACCCGAATGAATGCCCTCCAGGTATGCATTACTCCGGTGCACCTCCCTTTCTACACCCTGGATGGCATTCAAAAGGGTAGACTGCCCAACAATGATGGTCCTCAGGAGGTCAATGACCTCCTCACTGAGGGCAGCAGGGGTGACTGGGGCAGGGCCTGAGGTGCCTGGGGCAAAGGAGATGCCCACCTTCCTGGGTGAGCGGGCACGGGGCGAAGGCTGAGGGGCTGCTGTGAGGGCGGTGCTGGTGCACTGGGTGGCGGCTGTACCTGTTGTTGCGGGGGGCACGGATGTTGCCACCACCACAAGGGAGCTCCCTTCAGAGGACGAGTCGCTGCCACTGACATCAGCACGAGTCCCCGCTGTGGAGCTCCCCTTGCCCTCCGTCTCACTGGTGAAATCCGACTCAGTTGCATGGCCCGCCATGGCCATGTGAGATGCAGCTCCCTCGTTCTCCGATGCCACTTCTCCTCCGCCTGATGATGCTGATGCACACATGAACAGGAAGACCACAAAAAAGGGAGGGGGAGAAATAAAGACAGGTTGAGTGCATGGATTACCGCTATCGTTGGCGGACAAGACAGACACAGAAGCCCCCTGCACTACGCCGTGCACTTGGGGTCCACTACGCAATCCGTGACACATGGCCTACAAGCCTATCGACGACAACTGCACACATAGATGACACAGGGCCATGGATACCTGAACTTGGCAGCCTACAGAGGTGGGGGGCGGGGGCACAGGGCCATGCCTTACGGAGGAGCCTAGCCTACAGAATTCGCCCTGGCCTAGGGAGACCCACAGCCCTCCTCCCCCTCCAAGACACCTCCACTGCGCGCAAAGTCACCAGAATGAGACTGTACTCACCCCCTTGTGTCTGCTGTGATGTCTTCACGCGCCCATCCAAATCGGGGTAGGCCACCGCCAGGATCCGGGACATCAGGGGGGGTCAATTGATGACTGGCACCCCTCCTACGTTGGGAGGCCATCCCCAGCAGAGCCTCCGCCGTCTTCCTGCTCCCGCGGCGGATGTCCTCCCACCTCTTCCGGCAGTGGGTGCCCCGTCTGTTGTGGACCCCCAGGGTCCGGACGTCCTTGGTGATGGCACGCCAAATCGCGATTTTCTGGTGGGCGCTGACCTATGTGACATGTACAGGGAGAGAAAAATTGTCACCACCTTCTGCATGCTCAAGGTGAGTGGCCCCCCATCCCCACCCTTGCCATGTGGCACATGCTCTCATTGGTCGTCTGATGCATGACTCAATCGCTCCCCTCCCCACCATCTTTCATCCACCCGACTCAACCCAGGCATTGCCCACAAAGCATGGTCCCAGTGTACTTACCTGTTGGTCTGGAGGACAACAGAGTAGCGCATACTGGGGGAGGACCCCATCCACGAGTTTCTCCAATTCTTCAGAAGTGAAGGCAGGGGCCCTTTCCCCAGTCGCAGCAGCCATTGTCTCTTCCAGACTGAGGTCACAGCAGCACTTGCAGTGTAGGTCCTCTCCTGTGGAAGATCAGGTATCGAGTGATTAAGCTGATAGAAAATGGTGGTCACGCCCGCGGCGGTGCGTACCGCAGCGGTGCATACCGCGACCGCCGGCGCACATCGTCATTGGCTCCTGAAACCCATAGGGTGCAATGTTAACCAATGCGGCTCTGCGCCGCGGTTTCGACCGCCTACCGCCACGGTGTGCCACACCAGCGCATTGACCTCACATCCCATTGTCACACTTCACAGGTCAGGCAGCCGCCATTTCAAGGGCCCACATGGCTTAATTTCTACTGCGTCACACATACCTAGGCCTTTCCTCAACACTCATACACACCATTCAATGCATAGTGAATCGTGTTGTGTGCAAGCTGTGGGAACGTACCTGTGGGTTGATTGACTCTGTGCTCGCTGTTGTCCTTCCTAGGCACCGTCCGCTTGGCAATGCGAGGAGATGGAGGAATCTTCCCGTGTACAGACCGCTGGTGGACCTGACGACAATGGAGGAACGACATGTCATTCTGACATACAGGCTTGACCGAGCCACTATACATGAACTGTGTGCCCAGCTGGAGGCAGACCTGATGTCACCCATCCGCCAACCCACAGGGATCCCCCCTCTAGTGCAGGTGCTGTCAGTACTCCATTTCTTAGCAAGTGGGTCATTTCAAACAACAGTGGCCATATCATCAGGGATGTCTCAACCTATGTTTTCCAAGGTGTTGTCCAGAGTGTTGTCTGCCCTGCTCAAACACATGCGGAGCTACATCGTTTTCCCTGAGGTGGGGGGTTTGCCCACAGTGAAGGGTGACTTCTATGCCCTTGGACATTACCCCAACATCATAGGTGCCATTGATGGGACCCATGTGGCTTTGGTCCCCCCCAGATAAAGTGAACAGGTGTACAGGAACAGGAAAAGTTATCATTCGATGAATGTACAGATGGTCTGTTTGGCAGACCAGTACATCTCCCATGTTAATGCCAAGTTCCCTGGCTCTGTGCATGACGCCTACATCCTGCGCAATAGCAGCATCCCGTTTGTGATGGGTCAACTCCAGAGGCACTGGGTGTGGCTATTAGGGGACTCTGGTTACCCCAACCTTTCCTGGCTATTGACCCCAGTGAGGAATCCCAGGACCAGGGCAGAGGAACGCTACAATGAGGCCCATGGGCGGACTAGGAGGGTGATCGAACGCACCTTCGGCCTCCTGAAGGCCAGGTTCAGGTGCCTTCATATGACAGGTGGATCCCTAATGTACTCACCAAAGAAGGTGTGCCAGATCATCGTGGCCTGCTGTATGCTTCACAACCTGGCTTTGCGCCGCCAGGTGCCTTTTCTGCAGGAGGATGGTCCAGATGGTGGTGTTGTAGCAGCTGTGGAGCCTGTGGAGAGTGAAGAAGAGGAAGCCGAAGAGGACGACATAGACAACCGGAACACAGTAATAGAGCAATACTTTCAGTGACACACAGGTAAGAGTAGACACCGGCATATTACATTTACTTAAAGACTCCTACCTCTCTACTGTCTGACTTTTTCCCCCAGTGTATGGTAACTGTGTTGTGACTTTCCCTTCCGTTTTCAGAGCTGTGAGCCCCACTGCGTGACATCTGCTTTGTTTCCCCATGGACTACAGCTGTGTGACAGCGGTTTGTTGGCATCACAATGTGAATAACAATTTTGGCACTGTCATGTCTAATACATTTGTTAAAATCACAGACAGACTCCAGATTGTTTATGTGCAATAAGTGTGTTTATTCAAGTGCTCTAATTTGGATGGGTGGTTGCAAATCGGTGAGGGGTGATGGTGGAGGATTGTCCATGGCAGAGTCCAGACTATCAGGTTCACAGGTGCATTGTCCAAATGCCTGTGGGAAGTGGAGCAGGGGCAGTTTAAGGTGGACAGGGTGACAATGTGGGACAGTGGGATGACCATCAGGGTGGTATACTTTGCTGGCGGGGGTCTTGACATGTTACTCTGTCTTCTTCCTGGATCTCAGGGCCCGCTTGCGGGGTGGTTCTCCTTCTGCAGGGGGTGGGGTTCTGGTGGGCTGTTGGTCTTCTGTCGGGCCTCCTGTCCACTAGCTCCGGCGGAGGTGGTAGCCAGTTCTTGGTCCATGCTAGTGTCAGGGGCCCTTTGAGGTGCCACAGTGGTCCGCAATGTGGAGATTAACTCATTCAGGGCCACTACGATGGTACCCATGGTGGTACTGATGTTTCTCAGTTCCTCCCTGAACCCCATATACTGTTGTTCCTGCAGAAGCTGGATTTCCTGAAACCTGGCTAGGACCGTCGCCATCGTCTCCTGGGAGTGGTGGTATGCTCCCATGATGGAGGAGAGGGCCTCGTGGAGAGTGGGTTCCCTTGGCCTGTCCCCCCCCTGTCGCACAGCTGCCCTCCCAGTTCCCCTGTTTCCTTGGGCCTCCGTCCCCTGGACCGTGTGCCCACTACCACTGCCCCCAGGTCCCTGTTGTTGTTGGGGTGGTGGGTTAGCCTGGGTTCCCTGTAGTGGTGGACCCACCGCTGATTGATGTGTCCTGGGGACAGAGGTATGGGCCCGCTGGGTAGGTGCTGTGCTGGTGTTCCCAAAGGGGGGAAGGTCTGCTGTGGCCTGTGCCTGTCTGAGGGGAACCGACTGTCCTGAGGTCCCCGATGGACCGGGCTGGTCATCTAGATCCAGGGAGACAGAGCTGCTGTCATCACTGTGGGCCTCTTCTGGGGGTGGAGGGGACATTTGTGGACCCTCCTGCGCGATGACCTGGCGTTCGGGTCCTGCAGGGGTATAAAAGTATGGTTATTGTTTCTGTGTGTGCCAATGGCGTGCAATGGGTGGGTGCCCGTGTACCCCAGTGCTGGCATTCCTTTGTGGGGGCTGTTGTGATGGTGTTTTGGGGGGGGGTGATGGGTATGTGCATTGGGCATGCTTTGGTGATGGGTGTCCATGCTTTGGGGCCGCATGCAGGGCTAAGTTTTGGGATGGGTGGGTTGTGATGGTGAGACATTTGCAAGGGGTAGTTGTGAAGGGGGTGAGGGTGGGGGTATGAGTTGGCATGCAGGTGGGGTGGGGGGGATGAAGTAGTGAAGATGAGACTTACCAGAGTCCATTCCTCCAGATACTCCAGCGAGGCCCTCAGGATGCAGGATGCTCAAGATTTGCTCCTCCCATGTTGTAAATTCGGGGGGAGGAGGTGGGGGTCCGCCGCCAGTCCGCTGTACCGCGATGTTGTGCCTTGATACCATGGAACGCACCTTTCCCAGTAGGTCGTTCCACCTCTTCCTGATGTCATCCCGATTTCTTGGGTGCTATCCCACAGCGTTGACCCTGTCCACTATTCTTTGCCATAGCTCCATCTTCCTTGCAATTGATGTGTGCTGTACCTGTGAGCCAAATAGCTGTGGCTCTACCCGTAGGATTTCCTTCACCATGACCCTGAGCTCCTCCTCGGAGAAGCAGGGGTGTCTTTGGCGTGAACTTGGGGTGCCTCAATTGCAACACCAACTACACATCCCAACCCCAAGACCTGCATGAAACAACTAACCATGGACACCCATCACTAAAGCATGCCCACTGCACATACCCAGAACACCCCCCAACCATCAGCACACAACCCCACAAACAGGAATGCCTGCACTGGGGTTCACGCACACCCAACCATTGCACACCATTACACACACACATGCAATAATCATGTACTAATACCCCCGCAGGAACCCGAAGGAACGTCACCACACCAGAGGGTCCAGACAACACCACTCCACCCCCAGAAGAGGCCCACAGTTACTCTGCCCTACTGGATCTTGATGACCAGCCCGGACCATCGTGGGCCTCAGGACAGTCGGTTCCCCTTGCCCAGCCACAGCCCAACACTGAACTTCCACCCTCTGGTAACACCAGCACAGCACCCACCCAGCAGGCCCAAACCTCCCTACCTAGGACAGGTCAATCAGCGGTGTGTCCACCACTATAGGGCACCCATGCTAACCCACCACCCCAACAACAACAGGGACCTGGGGGCAGTGGTAGTGGGCACACGGTCCAGGGGACGGAGGCACAGGAACACAGGGGAACTGGGAGGGCTGCTGTGCGACAGAGGGAGGACAGGCCAAGGGAACCAACTCTCCACGAGGCCCTCTCCTCCATCATGGGAGCATACCACCACTCCCAGGAGACGATGGCCACGGTCCTGGACAAGTTGCAGGACACCCTGCGTCTGCAGGAGGAGCAGTATTTGGGGTTCAGGGAGGAGCTCAGGACCATCGGCTCCGCCCTGGGCACCATCATAGTGGTGCTGACGGACATTCAAAAGACCTTGAGGGACACCGTGACACTCCAAGGGGCCCCTGACACTAGCCACGACGATGAACTGCCTACCACCTCCGCCGGCGCTAGTGGACAGGACGCCCCGCCACAGGACCACCACACCAGCACCCCACCCCCTGCAGACGGACAACCACCATGCAAGCGGGCCCTGAGATCCAGGAACAGGACAGAGCAAGATAGCAAGACCCCGCCAGGAAATGAGACCACCCTGATTGTCCCCCCACTGTCCCACTTTGTTACCCTGTCCAAATCGGAACTGCCCCATCTCCACTTCCAATGGGCAGATGTGCAATGTACCTGTGAGACTAATAGACTGGACTCTGCCATGGACATTCCTCCACCATCACCCGTCACCATTTTACAACCCCCCTTAATTTTTAGCACTTAAATAAACACCCTTGAAACACTAAAGAAATTGGAGTCAGTCTATGATTGTAATTTTGTATTATCAATGACAGTGTCATAATGGGTTACCCATTGGAAGGCTAACATACCAATGTCACACATCACAAGCCCTTCAAGGATGCAAGCAGTTGACACGTAGGTTACCAAATTTGTGAAACTGAAATGGAAGGGGACAACTCAGTTAACAAATAGTGAGTGAAATGTCGGTACAGGATAGAGGTAGACGTGTGAAAGGTAATCTAATGTTAAACCTGAAAATGCACTCACCTGAGTTTCACCGGAAATATTGCTGTATGACTGACTCCCTGTTGTCGTTTTCTTCTTCCTCAGCTTCATCCTCATCACTGTCCACAGGCTCCACAGACTCCACAGCTGCTACAACACCGTCATCTGGACCATCCTCCTGCAGAAAAGGCACCTGGCGTTGCAATGCTAAATTATGGAGCATGGAGCAGGCGATGATGATGTTGCACACCTTCTTCGGTGAGTAGAATAGGGATCCACCTGTCATATGGAGGCACCTGAACCTGGCCTTAAGAAGGCTGAAGGTGCGTTCGATAACCCTCCTAGTCCGCCCATGGGCCTCATTGTAGCGTTCCTCTGCCCTGGTCCTGGGATTCCTCACTGGGGTCAATAGCCAGGAAAGGTTGGGGTAACCAGAGTCCCCCACTAGCCATACACGTGCCTCTGGAGTTGACCCATCATATCAGGGATGCTGCTATTCCGCAGGATGTAGGCGTCATGCACAGAGCCAGGGAACATAGCATTTACCTGCGAGATGTACTGGTCTGCCAAACAGACCATCTGGACATTCATCGAATGATAACTCTTCCGGTTCCTGTACACCTGTTCACTCCTGCGGGGGGGTACCAGAGCTACATGGGTCCCATCAATGGCACCTATGACGTTGGGGATATGTCCAAGGGCATAGAAGTCACCTTTCACTGTAGGCAAATCCTCCACCTCAGGGAAAATTATGTATCTCCTTACGTGTTTCAGCAGGGCAGCTAACACTCTGGACAACACGTTGGAAAACATAGGCTGGGACATCCCTGATGCCATGGCCACTGTTGTCTGAAAAGACCCACTTGCAAGGAAATGGAGCACTGACAGCACCTGCATGTCAGGGGGGATTCCAGTCGGATGGCGGATTGGTGACATCAGGTCTGGCTCCAACTGGGTACATAGTTCCTGGATTGTGGCACAGTCAAACCTATAGGTGACGATTAAATGTCTCTCTTCCATTGTCAACAGGTCCACCAGCGGTCGGTGCACCGGAGGATTCCGCCATCTTCTCATATGTCCCAGCTGACGGTGCCTAAGAAGGACAACAGCGAAGAAACAGTCACTATTCCTCCAGGTATGTACCCACAGTCACACACAAGACTACACCAGACAATGAACCCTTCCTGTATGTGTGTTGAGTGTAGGCCTCGGTATGTGTGACGCAGTTGAAGAAGAATCCATGTGGGCCCCTGAAATGGCGGCTGCCTGACCTCTAAACTGGGACAATGGGATTGTGGGGTAACAGCGCTGGCGTTGCACACCGTCGCGGTAGGCGGTCGTAGACCGCGGCGCACTGCTGCACTGGTTAACATTGGACCCTATGGGTCCCAGGAGCCAATGAACAGGTGCGCTGGCGGTGATGATGCGCACCGCCGCGGACGTCACCGCCGCGGACGTCACCGCCATTTTCTATCTGTTCAATCACTAGATACCTGACCTTCGACAGGAGAGGACCTACACTGCTAGTGCTGCTGTGACCTCGGTCTGGAAGCGACGATGGCTGCTGCGTCTGGGGAAAGGGCCCCTGCCTTCACTGCACAGGAGTTGGAGAAACTTGTGGATGGGGTCCTCCCCCAGTACATGCTACGCTACGGTCCTCCAGACCAACAGGTTAGTACACAGGGAGCACGTTGTATGGGCTAGGCCTGGGTGGGGAGGGCTGGTTGGAAGAGGGAAGGGGGCAGAGTTCATACTACAGTAAAGCATGGGAATAAATGGGCCACATGGTCAGAGTAGGGAGGGGGCCACTCACATTGATGGTGCAGTTGGTAATGACTGTTCCTCTTCCCTTGTGCATGTCATGTAGGTCAGCGCCCACCAGAAGAGGGACATTTGGTGTGCCATCGCCAAGGAGGTCCGGACCCTGGGGGCCCACCAGAGACGGGGCACCCACTGCCAGAAGAGATGGGAGGACATTCGCCGCTGCAGCAAGAAGACGGCGGAGGCTCAGCTGGGGATGGCCTCCCAACGTGGGAGGGGTGCCCGTCGCACCATGATCCCCCTGATGTTCCGGATCCTGGCGGTGACCTACCCGGAGTTGGATGGGCGCTTGAGGACATCACAGCAGACACAAGGGGGTGAGTACACAATAATTCTGAGGACTTTGCGTGCAGTGGAGGGGTCTGGGTGGGGGAGGTGGGCTGTGGGTGTCCCTAGGCCAGGGCGAGTTAGGTAGGCAAGGCCCCTCCGTAATGTAGGCCATGTGGCACTCTACCCCACCTCAGAAGAGTGCCAAGTTGAGGTATAGTTGCCCCTGTGGCATCCATGTGCGCAGATGTACACCATTGCCATGTAGGCCATATCCCAGAAATTGCATGTGCAGAGGCCAGGAGCACGGCGTAATGCATGGGGCTGCTGCGTCTGTCTTGTCCGCCAACGGTAGCGGTATGCCATGCACTAAAACTCTCTTACTTCTGTCTCCCCCACATTTTCTGCTCTCCCTGTCCTTTTGTACATCAGCATCATCAGGTGGAGGTACAGTGGCACCGGAGCACGAGGGAGCTGCATCCCACATGGCCATGGAAGGCCACACCACAGACTCTGAATGCACCAGTGGGACAGAGGGCGAGGGGAGCTTCACGTTTGCCACCGGATCAGCAACCAGCGACATGGACTCGTCCGACGATGGGAGCTCCCTTGTGGTGACGGCACCATCTGTGCCCCCCACTTCTACAGGTACAGCCGCCACCTCCCCTACCAGCACCGCCCTCCCAGCAGCCCCTCAGCGTTCGCCCGTGCCAGCTCACCCAGGAGGGTGGGCATCACCTTCGCCCCAGGCACCTCAGGCCCTGCCCCAGTCACCCCTGCTGCCCACAGTGAGGAGGCCATTGACCTCCTCAGGTCACTCACTGTTGGGCAGTCTACCATTGTGAATGCCATCCAGGGTGTAGAACGAGAGTTGCAACACGGTAATGCATTCCTGGAGGGCATTCATTCTGGTCAGGCTGCCCTTCAGCGAACCCTGTAATCTCTGGCCTCAGCACTGATGGCAGCCATTGTCCCTGTGTCTAGCCTCCCCCCTCCAACTTCCTCCACCCAGACCCAATCCCCTGTACCCCAGCCCATCCCAAGCACACCTACAGACCAGCATGCACACAAGTCAACACACACAAGTAGCTCAAGCAAACATAGGCACCACACACACCACAGGCACTCACACAAGCATCCCACACATACAGATACAGCAACATCCTCTGTCTCCACTGTGTCTCCCTCCTCCTCTTCTCCCTCCTCCCTCCCAGTCTCGTCTACACACACACCTGCATGCACCACATCTACAGGCACTAGGACTCGCACCAGGACACCCAGCACCACAAGCCGCTGACCTGCACTCACCACCTCCACTGCCATTTACACGTCCCCTGTGTCCTCTCCCAGTGTGTCTGTGACACCCCCTCCCAAAGTACCCAAACGCCGGCAATCACTCACCCAACATCCATCCACCTCACGACAGCCTCCAGTACCTGCACCTGCACCCAAAACACCTAAAGCGACACCTCCGACAACCACCTCCTCTTAATCCACTCCCAGACCCCCTCCAGCTACCCATCCCAGTGTCCGTCAGAAACTGTCCCTATGTCAAATTGACCTTTTTGCCCCCACCCCCCCTCCAATTCATCAGTCCCGTCGTAGTGCTTCAGCCAAAAAGCCTCCAGTACCAGTGGTGCGTGTTCCAGGTTTTTGGAGTGCACCGTCCACTAGGGCAGGCAGTAGGACCCGGATCCAAGACACTGGCAGCCCACCCCCTGTAAAGGCTCTGAAATTGGAGAGTGGATGACGGGACCGTGTCAAGACTCCTGGTGGGACAACAAGTGAAATGGGATCGAAGGCGATTGGTGAGTCAGCTGTAACTCCAAAAAAGGTGGGGAAGGTCCAGAGGAAGTCTGCCCAGCCTGTTGTGAGTGTCACGGCTGAGAAGTGCGCCATCTTTTCCGGTGGTCCAGACACAATCGCCAGCACCGTCGTCACTGGTCCAGAGACCACCGCCAGAGTCACAGCCCAGGAGGGCCCAAGTATCGTCACTGGTCAGGAGACCAACGCCGGGGTCACAGCCCAGGAGGGCCCAAGTATCGTCACTGGTCCAGAGACCACCGCCAGAGTCACAGCCCAGGAGGGCCCAAGTATCGTCACTGGTCAGGAGACTACCACCGGAGTCACAGCCCAGGAGGGCCCAAGTATCGTCACTGGTCCAGAGACCACCGCCAGAGTCACAGCCCAGGAGGGCCCAAGTATCGTCACTGGTCTGGAGACCACCGCCAGAGTCACAGCCCAGGAGGGCCCAAGTATCGTCACTGGTCCATAGACCACCGCCAGAGTCACAGCCCAGGAGGGCCCAAGTATCGTCACTGGTCAGGAGACCACCGCCGGAGTCACAGCCCAGGAGGGGACAGGATGCCACAGCCCCGCTGGCCAATGATGGAACGTCATTCCACACACCAATGTCCAGTGTGAAGATCGTCATGCCACACACCAATGCCCAGTGTAGAGATCGTCATGCCACACACCAATGCCCAGTGTAGAGATCATCATGCCACACACCAATGTCAGTATCAGGACCGCCATGGCAAAGCACCGCTGAACAGGGCAAAGACCGCCATGTCAAAGCACCACTGAACAGGGCAAAGACCACCATGTCAAAGCGCTGCTGAACAGGGCAAAGACCGGCATGGCAAAGCACCGCTGAACAGTCCTGAACCTCAATGGCAAAGCACCGCTGAACAGGGCAAAGACCGCCATGGCAAAGCACCGCTGAACAGTCCTGAACCTCTATGGCAAAGCACCGCTGAACAGGGCAAAGACCGGCATGGCAAAGCATCGCTGAACAGTCCTGAACCTCAATGGCAAAGCACCGCTGAACAGGGCAAAGACCGCCATGGCAAAGCAACGCTGAACAGGGCAAAGACCGCCATGTCAAAGCACCGCTGAACAGGGCAAAGACCGTGTAGGAATGAATGGCCCGCCACATCAGGCTTCCTTATCCCATGTGCAGCTGGGACAGTGACAGGACAGGAACTTTCTCAGGGAGACGCATCCAGTCTGGGCACCAGTCCCCCTCCAGAACAAGTGGAGACCTGCATCTACTTGAGAGACTGTAGCTTTGCACTCACCAGGATGGCACAGTGGGCAAACCACCCACTGTAGAGACTTGAGAGACTGTGCCTTTGCACTCCCCAGGATGGCACAGTGGGCAACCCACCCACTGTAGAGACTTGAGAGACTGTGGCTTTGCACTCCTCAGGATACATCAATGTGCATGGAGCCCCGTCGTGGATCTGGCTTCGCATTCATCTGGCTGAGGTGTCCCCCCTTCCCTTCCCCCTGAGGTGCCTGTTTTCTTTCTATCTGATGCCCCGGCAGTGTTCTCTCTGATTTTGGTCAGGTATCTATTGTGGGCCTCGCCCATGCATTTTTGGACTGTTGGTGCACGGACATTGTTGTGTACATATCTGCACTACTTCTTGTATTGTATATATAATTATGAGTGATTTAGACATATATATCTGTATAATTTTGTATGACATGTATATTGGCACATTACAATGTTTGACCGAAATTCGCTTTGTGTTTTCATTCTTCCGGGGGGATTGTGGGTTGTTAATGTGATATTTTTGACTGCATTGGTGTGTATGTTGTACTATGCGAGGGTGGGGGTGGGGGTGTTTGGTGGGTGTCCCCCTAACTTTTGCCTCCCCCCTCCCCCGTGTCGTAGATGCAGTACTCACCGGTATCTTCTGTGCCTACTTCGCTGTTGGTCGTAAAGGAGCAGAAAGACAAGGGCAGGTAGTATTTGGAGTTCGGGGTCCATGGAGTCGTCGTTCCTCGTGGGATATGTTAAGGTGAGCGTTTTCCCATAGCAAAAGCTGTTTCCGCCGTGTTTTTATCCACGGTGAATCCGCCCCGGAAAAGGTAGCGGATTGGCGGGTTGTAATAGTGTGGGCGGTACATTGTCTCCCGCCTGTCTGTTGGCGGTGACCGCTGCGCTGCTTGTCTGTACCGCCGTGGCGGGCGGTGTGTTAAAGTGGCTGTCTTTGTTGGCGGTTTCCGCAAGGGTCATAATTCCCTTTTTTTGTCCGTCGGCCTGTTTGCGGTATTACCCCACCTTTTACACCGTCTGCCAGGGTCGTAATGACCCCCTTTATATCACTTTTCAAAGTTATCTTTACATTTTCTTTTTGCATCTTTGATAGTTTTTGACCTACAAATTTCCAGATAAATATTATATATTTTTCTACACACTCTGTGGTGTATTTTTGTGGTGCTATATGGTGTTATTGTATGATTTTTTGCACAAATACTTTACACATTGCCTTCTAAGTTAAGCCTGACTGCTCAGTGCCAATCTACAAGAGGGTGGGCACAGGATAATTTGGATTGTGTGTGACTTACCCTGACTAGAGTGAGGGTCCTTGCTTGGACAGGTGGTAACCTGACTGCCAACCAACGACCCAATTTCTAACATTGGTGGTCAGCGGTGAGGATAGGACTTGTATTTGTACAGTGACATACAGTAGCTAAGTATTCCACTACCCCCCCACAGTTAAAGGCCAACTTGTTTTTTTAAATCTCTTTTGCAACTCCGTTTTTCCTGTCAATTTTTGACTGAAATCCTCACTCAACATGTCTCAGGCTGGGTCTCAAGCAGGAGATTTTGACCTAGCCCTGTTGGAGACATATAGGTGGTCATTATGACCCTGGCGGTATTATAACCGCAGGGCCAAAACGACGGGAGCACCGCCAACAGGCTGGCGGTGCCTCCCGGCGAATTTTGACCGTGGTGGTTTACCGCCACAATGGCCCCGGCGGATGTAATCCGCCAGGGCAGCGCTGCTTGCAGGGCTGCCCAGGGGATTACGAGTCCCCGACCGCCAGCCTTTTTCTGGAGGTCTGAACTGCCAGGAAAAGGATGGCGGTACGGGGAGTCGTGAGGCCCCTGGGGGCCCCTGCTCTGCCCATGCTGCTGGCATGGGCAGTGCAGGGGCCCCCTGAGAGGGCCCCATGCGGCATTTCACTGTCTGCTCTGCAGACAGTGAAAAGCGCGACGGGTGCAACTGCATCCGTCGCACGGCTGCAACACCGCCGGCTCCATTTGGAGCCGGCTCCTATGTTGCGGCCATGATCCCCGCTGGGCCAGCGGGGATCTCAAAATGGCCGCGGCGGGGGTGCGGCCGCATTGGCGTCCGCATGGCGGTCAGATCTTGGCGGGCGGCATCTGTCAAACAACTGAAAGGGTTCTGCAGGGATATGGGAGTACCCACCGAAGGTGCCTCCAGAAAGGAAGAATTTCAAATGGCGCTGAGGGCCTGGGCGGAAGCCTATTCAGAGGAGGATGCTGAGGAGGAGGGTCCAGAAGATGGCCCCTCAGAGGATTTATTTCCATTAATGGATAATGTTACCACTGAAATTGTGCCCCCTGCCAAACCAGAGAGCTGTGTCTCTGATCAAAGCCTGACCGCAGAGGAAAGGAGGAAGAGTTTCAATTGCAAATGGCAAAATTAAAAATTGAGGCTCAACAGGAGAAAAGGAGGGCAGAAAGAGAACCCAAACAAGCTGAAGCTGAAAGAGCAGCCAAGCAGATTGAAGCTGAGAGAGCTCTGGCTGAAAAAAAACTTTTGTTAGTTCATGAACTGAGTCTCAAGGAGCTGGAGATCAAGGCAAGACAGTCTGAGTCCAGGAGTGATGGTGGCAGCATACATACAGGACCTGTTGGAGAGAAAGTGGTGCCCAGTTTTGTGGTGGGAGATGATATTGACAAGAGGCTGGCTGCCTATGAAGTTGCACTAAGGGCTCATGGGGTTCCTGAAGGGCAATGGGGGGCGGCCTTGTGGTCTTATGTACCCCCAGAGGGGAGGGATACACTCCTTACACTAGACCCATGTGATCACTATAACTATCCTATCATGAAAACCGCTTTACTGGCCAAGTTTGGACTGACCCCTGAGAGATACCATCAGAGGGTTAGGGACAGTACCAAACTTTCCACACAAACCTGGGTTGACTGTTTTGATTTCTCCAATAAGGCACTGAATGGTTGGGTGCGGGGCAGCAAAGTAGATGATTACAAAGGGTTATATGACTTGATTCTGAGAGAGCATATGCTCAGTATTTCTTTTACAGAGTTGTGCCAGCACTTGGTAGATAGTAAGCTGACTGATCCCAGGAAGCTTGCTGAGGAGGCGGACCTCTGGGTTAGCACCAGAGTGTCCCGAAGGGTATTTGGGGGGGACACCCACAAAGGTGGCCAGGGTTCCCAACAGAAGAAAGAGGGGGGAGATAAACTTACAGATAAGGAAATCTCAAAAGCCCCCCAAAAGAATTCCCAGGGAGGGGGTAGCAACTATTCCTCTTCAGATTTGGGAAAAAGACAGGGTATTTTTATAAATCATTAGGGAAATTCATCCCCAAATGCTTAGAGTGCTACCAGCATGGTCACTCTAAGGGCGACTCCCAGTTTTTCAAGAGAGCACCGTCCACTACCGGACAGACACCTGGGTTGACTAGTGTAGCGCTTGGGGGGGGGAGACAGACCCAGATAGCTTTGGGGAGCAGGCAGAGGTTTCCCTAGTGTCCCTGGGAGAAAGAGAAATGGTGCCCAAAGCCCACATGCCACAAAATACTTGAAAGTATAGGCAGTGGGTCACCATTGATGGGCAAAGGGTGGAGACTCTGCGTGACACAGGAGCCAGTATGACTACTGTCAACAGTCAGCTGGTGTCAACAGAGCAGATAGTTCCTAATACATTCCACCAAGTCATAGTCGCTGACAATTGCGATAGTCACCTACCGGTGGCTCTTGTTCCCTTTGAGTGGCGGGGGGTCTCTGGTACTCTGAAAGTAGCTGTGATTCCTGCCATGCCTGTAGATTGTCTGTTAGGCAATGATCTTGAACATACTGCCTGGAAGGAGGTTGAGTTCAGATCCCACTTGGAGATGATAGGTTTGCCTGAGTGGGTCTGCATGACCATACGGTCCATGGCTGCCCGGGAAGGGAGCCAAGGGCGTCTGGAGCCTGGAACAATGGCCCAGACAGCTGCTAAAAGGAAGGGCAAGAGGTGCGGGAAACCCGATTCAAATGTTCAGGTGGTGGACGGGGCACCTGAGGAAGATGAGGCCCCTGAGCCAACTGGGGAGGACATAGCTGACCTGGGCAACCTTCCTGAACTTGCTGGCTGGCAAGTAGAGGGTGGGCCAACCAGGGCAGAATTCTGCACAGCGCAGAAGGAATGCCCCACACTGAAGGGTCTGAGGCAACAGGCCACAGCCCAAGCAGCAGGTGACGCCTCTGGCACTCACCATATTTACTGGGAGAATTATCTCCTTTACAGTGAGCCTAAGGTTCCAGGTCCTGGGGCAGCACGTGTGCTGGTGGTCCCCCAGTGTTACCGGGCCTTCCTACTGGGTCTAGCTCATGACATTCCCCTGGCAGGACACCTGGGCCAAGACAAGACCTTTAACAGGCTTGTCACCCACTTCCATTGGCCCAGAATAAGGTTAGCCTCAGATAATTTCTGAAGAGCTTGCCCCACCTGCCAGGCTAGTGGGAAGACAGGGAAGCAGCTTAAGGCTCCCCTGTTCCCACTCCCCGTCATTGGCACCCCCTTTGAAAGGGTGGGCATCAACATTGTTGATCCCTTGGACCCTAAAACTGCCTTGGGCATCAGGTTTATCCTGGTTTTGGTGGACCATGCCACCCGCTAAGCAGAGGCAATCCCTCTGAGAACAGTGACTGTACCAGTGGTGACCAGAGCCTGTTGGGAATATTTACCCGTGTGGGATTCCCTAAGGAATTTGTGTCTGACAAGGGCACAAACTTCATGTCTGCGTACATGAAGTCCATGTGGGATGAGTGTGGGGTGACCTACCAGTTCACCACCCCTTATCATCTTCAATCCAATGGGCTTGTTGAGAGATTCAACAAGACCCTGAAGGGCATGATTAGTGGCCTCACTGAAGCCATGAGGCGTAAGTGGGACATCCTCTTAACATGCCTGTTGTTTGCATACAGAGAGGTGTCCCAGAAAGGGATGGGCTTCAGCCCCTTTGAGCTTCTCTGTCAGGGGACCTCTAAGCATTGTTAAAGAGGGCTGGGAGAAAGCTTTCAAGACCCCTCCCCAGGATGTGGTCAGCTACATGCTGACCCTCCGCAACCAAACCCAACACTTCTGGAAGTAGGCCAAAGATAACCTTGAGGCCAGTCAAGAGGTGATGAAGGAGTGGTATGACCGGAAGGCCACTCTGGTTGAGTTCTCACCTGGAGTCAAGGTTTGGGTGATGGAGCCAGTGGAAACTAGGGCTCTCCAGGACCGCTTGACTGGTCCCTTTGAAATTATGGAGCGGAAGGGGGAGGCCACTTACCTAGTGGACCTCAAGACCCCTAGGCACCCCCTAAAGGTTCTCAATCACAACTGACTCAAACCTCACTTTGAGAGGTCTGAGGTCAGTATGCTCCTGGTCACAGATGAGGGCATGGAAGAGGAGAGTGAACCTCTCCCCGACCTCCTCTCTGCAAAAGAATGTGATGGGTCCGTGGGGGGTGTCATTCTATCTGACTCCCTAACCCTAAACCAGAAAGGAGACTGCTATGAGCTGTTAGAACAGTTCTCTTCCCTGTTCTCACTTACTCCTGGACTTACCCATTTATGTGTTCATGATATTGACACAGGAGAAAGTCCCCCTGTAAAGAACAAAATGTGCAGGTTATCGGATAAGGTCAAGGCCAGCATCAAGGAGGTCTCCAAGATGTTGACCTTAGGGGTTATTGAGAAATCCAGCAGTCCCTGGGCCAGCCCTGTGGTGCTGGTCCCTAAGGCTGCTGCCCCCGGTGCCAAGCCAGAACTCCGGTTCTACGTGGACTACTGGGGACTCAATTCAATCACACAGGCTGACGCTCACCCCATCCCCCGAGCTGATGAGCTTGTTGACAGACTAGGCACTGCCAAGTTCCTGAGTACGTTTGATCTTCTATCAGGATACTGGCAGATCACCCTGACTGAGGGGGCTAAAGAGAGATCTGCATTTTCCACACCCGATGGCCATTATCAGTTCCGGATGATGCCGTTTGGGTTGAAAAATGCCCTGCTACCTTCCAACGGTTGGTAAACGGGATCCTAGCTGGCAAGGATGCCTACTGTGCAGCCTAACTGGATGACATAGCTGTCTACAGTCCCAGCTGGGAGGAACACCTGCCCCACCTCAAGGAGGTGCTTCAGGCTCTGCGACAGGCAGGCCTGACCGTCAAGGCTAGTAAGTGCCAGATTGGGCAGGGTTCCGTGGTGTACTTGGGTATGATTTATTGCACAAATACTTTACACATTGCCTTCTAAGTTAAGCCTGACTGCTCATTGCCAAGCTACCAGAGGGTGGGCACAGGATAATTTGGATTGTGTGTGACTTACCCTGACTAGAGTGAGGGTCCTTTCTTGGACAGGTGGTAACCTGACTGCCAACCAAAGACCCCATTTCTAACAGTGTGTATTTACAACACTCATACATGACAAAATTATGGATGTCAGGAGCACCATTGTGCTCTGGAAGGGCTACAGTTTCCAAGCATTGGAGTGACACATGGAAAGAAAAAGTGCTTTGGCATGCAGAAAAACCTACTTTAATTTTCTGATGTTACTTAATCAATCAATCAATCAATGAAACAAATTTTTTAAGCGCACTATTCACCCGGTAGGGTCTCAAGGCGCGGGGGGTTACTGCTCGAAAAGCCACATTTTGAGGTGCTTTCTGAAGGTTAGGAGGTCCTGGGTCTTGTGTAGGTTGGTGGAGAAAGAGTTCCAGGTTTTGGTGTTGAGGTGGGAGAAGGATCTGCCACCGGAGGTGGTGCGTTGGATGCGAGGTACTGTAGCGTGGGCGAGGCCAGTAGAGCAGAGCTGTCGAGCTGATTTGTGGAAGTTGATTCATTCGCTGAGGTAGGCCGGTCCGGTGTCGTGGAGGGCTTTGTGAGCGTGGACAAGGATTTTGAAAATGATCCTTTTGTTGATGGGCAGCCAATGTAGGGATCTGAGGTGGGCAGAGATGTGTTTGTGACGAAGGAGGTTGAGGATGAGGCGTGCAGCTGTGTTCTGGTTTCACTGGAGTTTTCTCTGAAGCTTGGCTGTGGTCCCTGCGTAGAGGGCGTTGCTGTTGTCAAGTCTGCTGCTTATGATGGTGTGGGTGACTGTTCTTGTTTCTAAAGGAATCCATTTGAAAGTCTTGCATAGCATGCGAAGGGTGTTGAAGCAGGAGGATGATATGGCGTTGATTTGCTGAGTCATGGACTCATAAAGTGCTCTTTGTAAGCCCACAAGGTTGACTGCTTTATATGTAAAACATGTCACTTTGCATATAGAAGTGTGCTCTCACAGTGACTAAATATTAAAACTGTTTTCACTCTGTAGGTTACCTAGATTTTCCTTGAACAGTTCTAGGTGTAAGTAAAGTCCTTAATTTATATATGTTTTCAAAAAAAGTCATAATAATGAATCAAAGTAATTTACCACTTAGTCATAAAAATCTATTTTAGAGACATCAGACAATTAATATCTTTAGTGGAAAAGTAATGTACTTTAAACTACCTTAGTTAAAATCAATTGAGCCACTCATGTTCCCTCCAGAGGACCAATAATTGTTTTTGGCTGGAAGAAACAACCAAGTTTGCCAGGGTATGACTGCCTGTTATTTGGAGGCAGGAAGATATGGTTGTCAACCAAAACCGTCCACTAAACAGAAATTATCCACCTGGAGGAGGTCAGGAACTGTTGTTAGCAGTTCTAAGGACACGTTTCACTCTATCATTCTTGATTTGGAGATGCAATTCATTCCTGAGCCCACTTACACTGTCTGGTTCAATCCCAACTAGAGTAAAAAGCAGTATTTGCCCTGACTGATAAATGTGACCTCAGACAAATAGACGAGTGGTTTAGAGTGACCCAGAGACCCTTCTTATGGAATAGAGAGGGTTGGCCATTTGGTATTTAGGGCACCAGGAACCATTTTATTGTAAAGAGTAAGTACTACACAATCAGGTCGTTCATGAGTGAGGAAGGACACAGAATTGGGTGAAAATATTCAAAATCACTGGCTAATTCAAAGGATAAGGCAGAAATCTCACAGCCACTTGCTCAGATCATTCTTGAATGTGCCTATGTCCTAGCTTCCACTTACCTGGACTGGTCCACTGACCAGTTAAAGGCTCTTTTGGACATGGCCTTGTTGCCATGAGGATTCACTTTGTTCTTGTGCACCTTCTTCTCTCTCACTAGACTCCTTCGTCTCACCTCTCAGCTTTCATTCAATCTCTCTTGCACTTGTATTCTTCTTCGTATCCATCTCTCTCTCACTCTTTGTGCAGTCTTCCTGTGTATGTTCACTATCTCCTTCACACTTTTGCCCACTTTCCTTTGTGCCTGCTTTCCTTTGGGACCCATTTCTTTGTGCCTGTTTTCCACTTTCTACTCTCTCTTTCACTCTTTGCCTACATCCTTTTTGCCCATCCGTTTTCCCTTCTTTACACTCTCTGTCTTTCTGATTCTTTTTTCCTGCTTTCCGCTGAGCAAGCTTTCCTTTGTGCCCACCCTTCTTTTGTGCCCTTTTTCCTCCCTGCTCCCCACTGGGGCTCTCCTTACTTCTTCCTCCGGCGTTTCCCATTCCCCCGCTCCTTACCTGTGTTTCTCTCTTGTGCCTTTTCCCACCTTCCATGCCCAGTCCTTCGCTAGCTCCACCCTCCGCCACTGCGTTTCCCCCACTTACTGGCAGGCACTGCGCAAAAGCGGGTGTACTGCAGGTGCACTGAAGGTGCATCCAAAGAAAGCCTCTCTGTGCATGTCCGCTCCTGTATGGTACCCAACACACGGACCCTGCTGTCATGACAGCTACTT
Organism: Pleurodeles waltl; assembly: GCF_031143425.1. NCBI lineage: Eukaryota > Metazoa > Chordata > Amphibia > Caudata > Salamandridae > Pleurodeles > Pleurodeles waltl. The sequence goes on along the minus strand of NC_090444.1, from coordinate 333,614,852 downwards.
ACTCACCTTACTCTGCTACATGGTAAAACATTTCTCATGCACTCACTGCCTCTGCACCTGCAGCAGAACTCCCACTCCATGCACCACACATGCCTCCCTCCACCTGGTATGTTTGCTCCTCAACACCAGACTAGATGCCACCGTGATCTGGAACACCATTGACATACACTTCCCAGACATCTTCTTCCTAACCAAGACCTGGTGCAGCACCTTATCTGCACCCACCATTGCCATGGCAATGCCACTGGGTTACAAGATCTCCCACCAGGACAGACCAAATAAGCAAGGAGGAGGTCTTACTGTTTTCCACAAGGACTTCATTGTCTACACCATCTACACTGAAAAGAACATGACTTTCATGGATCATATGATCTTCCAATTACAGACCCTAAACCACACTACTAATGAAGTCAACCTAGCTTACTGACCCCCTAGATCACACACCACCTCCAGCAATCTCCTCAACACCTTCATAGCCTCTATTACCATCAGCTCAAATGACTTAATCTTACTCGATGACCTCATCATCCATCTCGACGACCACAAAGATCTCAACTCCACTGCCCTAGTTGAGAGCCTAAAGAACCTCAGACTCACCCAGCTCATCCAAGGACAGACCCACAATGCAGGTCACACTCTCAACCCAATACTCACAGTCACCAATAAGATCAAATTCAGCCACTTCACTCTGCACACTTAGACAGACCAATCCATCGTCCACGTCTTCATTGATGCACCCCTACTACCCTCAATCAAAACCACCAGCAACCTCAGATGCAGCTGGAAGAAGATAACAGAAACAGACTGGACCAGCACCTTAAGTGCCAACCAACCCAACCTTGTTGACAACCTGCACTCCAACATTACAGCCTTCATCAACTGGATAAACAAACAGCACAGACACCATAGGCTCCTTAGAAGTCATCAGACAATCAAGTACCACCTCACAAACAAGCTGGCACACTGAAGAACTTAGAAACATCAAATACCGCTTCAAACTGGTGTAGAGAAGATGGAGAACCACATGTGACATCTTCACAAGAAGCAAATACAAATCTGCACTCAGATAATATCACACCTAAATCAACTAGGCCTGAAAAACAGCCCTTGCTCTCAACTGGAAACCAGCTCCAATAACTGCAAAGAGCTAATCAGCATCATGAAAGAAATCTCCAACCATCCCACAGCCACCAACTCCATCACCCCATCGCAGCACCTCTGTGACAACCTTTCTGAATTATTTCACAACAACATTCTCAAGATCTATAGCAACTTCAATCCTCAACATAAGAGCTCATCAACCAGCTGTCCACCGCCACCAAATCTGACCACAAGTTTACAAACTGGAAACCTCTCACCCCAGAAGAAACCACAACATCATGACTACCATCCACTCTGGACCTCACCCACTCCTGCTCACACCATATCTACAACCTAAGAGGGACTCTGATCAGCTAAATCCTCACCATAATCATAAACACTTTAATCCTTAGTGGAAGCTTCCTGGACATTTGGAAACATGCAGGAATCACAGCTATCCTGAAAAACCTATGGCAGACCCAAAAAGGGCTCAGCACTACAGACCAATCTCACTCCTGCCCTTCCCATTCAAAGTAGTTGAGAAACCTATCAACAAACAACTCTCCAATCATCTTGAACAACACCGTCTCCTATGCAGCTTACAGTCTGGATTCCTCAGCAGCCACAGCATAGAAACTTCCCTCATCACAGCAAACGGCAACATCCATACCATCATGGAGGAAGGGGGAACTGCAGTGCTCATACAACTCAACCTCTCTGTGCCCTTGGATACCATCTCCCACAGCGCCCTCTTTACAAGACTCCACAACCCTTGGGTATATGGATCCACCCTGAAATGGCTGGCCTGTTTTCTCTCTGACAGGAACTAGCGAGTAAGTGTCCTACCGACCCAAACCAAGAACCTCATCTGCAGAGTAGCTCAGGGATCATTACTAAGGCCCACCCTCTTCAACACTTACATGGCACATCTTGCTCAAGTCATAAGATCCAACAGAATCAACATTCTCTCCTATGCAGACAACAATCAGCTTACCCTCTCCCTCACAGACATCAACACACCACCATGACCAAACTCACCACCTGCTTGTAAAATGTAGCAAACTGGATGAAGCAGAACTGCCTAAAACTTACCGCTAATAAAATGAGTCCTGATCTTCGATAAAAGAGCTCTCTATGGAACTCCTCAGGGTGACCGACTGAGCTGGGACCCAAGTCCACTCCCTCTGACCTTGCTAAAAACCTCAGCATCATCTTGGGAAACAGAATCTGGATGGTCAAACAGGTGAATGCTGTCACCTCATCCTGTTTCTTAATTGTATGTATGTTCTGCAAGATATTCAAATGGCTACCCATTGACACCAGATGCACTTTCACCCTGGCACCCTGCACCGGCAGACTAGACCACAGCAACACACTCTACACTGGTATCAAAAATCAACTCATTCAAAGACTCCAATTTACCCACAACGCCACCACCAGACTCATCATCAACATCCCCACAACACAAAGCCATATCCCACCTCAAAGAGCTATACTGGTTACCTATTCAGAAGCACTGTCAATTCAACCTGCTCACCCACACACAAAGCCCTCAGAATGCGACAGAAAGTGACTAAAATCAAAGGCAAAATATTGGGTAAAACATTGGACTGGGACAAAAAATCAAATTTATCTCAAACCTACCTCAGCAGGTATGAAATTCAGCTTTGTCCCATTCAAAGATTTTGGGACCAAAACCAACAGCTTAAATGGGAGCATGACAATGACACATATGACTTGAAGGGATCCTTCAACTTCAGCCTTGGATAATGTCCCATCTGTACATTTTACACCTAATTTATTGAAGTCAAATTTAAATGGATGGAAATAGTGCAACAAGATGTGGGGGGCTTGACCTATAGAGTCCAAACTCATAGGATAACAAACCTAACCACAAATAGAACAAGCATTTTCAATGTAACGGGGGCTCGCATTTGCTCGAGTTGGAGCTATTTGCGTTGTAAACTCATAACTTAACTTTTCTTGCCACACAAATTAAAAGAAAAAAAAACACAGCACTTTCGCGCTGCTATTGAAAATGAAAAAATGAAGTGCGATCACGCTATGTAAACCCCAGCGCAATCGCGCTGCGGGAAAAACTAACAGATAAAGTAGTCCAGAAACCAGGCTCAAAACATCGAGCCTCATATGTTTCTAGTAGTTTACCGGTGCTGTGTAGACGGGCCTAACACCGGAAAAGTCATGACGTATGCATGCCTTTCTCAAATGAAAGCAAGAGGATTTTAAAGAGCAAGCTCAGGAACCAATGAAAGAGACTGACGTGACCTGGGCGTGGTTTGAAGCTGAAAGAGAGATTACTTTATGGAAGGAGCACTTTGCGCTCGCCCATAAAAAGATTATCTTCAGTAAAAGGCAAAGCAGGTGCCAGGCCAAATCAGGAAAATGCAGAAAACAACTTAATCACTTTTCCCCTCATCATGACATTGGTGGTAAATCACTGCGGCCGCCAACATACCACCGCCGTGGCGAACATCTGTTCGCCAAATTATGACACACACACACCAATCTGACAGAATAATGCTACATACACAAATCGGCCAAACCAAAGGTCAGTGCTAAAGTGGTAGTACAAACACCTATACCGTCTCGCCAACAAAACAACATCCACCACATCATGACCCATGAATCACCACGGTGGACATTCAATGGCAGTAAACCAGTGGCGGTACACACCGGCGCGCTCAGAATGGACACCCAAATACTAAACTACACAACATTGCCCAATACCAAAAACACACACCTGACCCTAATACACACACCACACACACCCACAGCACTGTTAAACACACACCCACATTACCCACAGCCCTTTACGAATACAAATTATTGCCACGAGACTGACACCAAGACCACTGCGACAACTAGACACACACACCACATACACCCATACATCCCTCACGCACCCCACTTCACACACCCAACCACAGTACCCAACATCCACACATCTACACACACCACACAACACGCATGTCCCCACAAAGGCACCTTGTTTCACAAATAAGCAGTTGCGGGTCATGGTGGAGGAAATAGTCAGGGTAGAGCCACAGCTGTTTGGAGCACAGGTACAGCAAATATCCATTGCAAGGAAGATGGAGCTATGGCAGAGTATCGTGGACAGGGGGAACGCCTTGGACAGCATCCAAGAACAAGCGACGACATCAGGAAGAGGTGGAAAGACCTTCGGGGGAAGGTACTGTAGGAAAGTACCATCTTTCTTGGCATGTTACCCCCAATTTCTGACTGTTTGTCAGTATGTTTTCCCTGTCTCACTGGGATCCTGCTGATCCGAACCGCCAGTGCTCATAGTTTGGGGCCTAATGTTTGTGTTGTCAGTAGTATTGACTTGTGTCACTGAAGTTCTGCTAATCAGAACTCCAGTGCTTATGCTCTATCTGCTTCCAAATTAGTCACTATAGTTTAGTGACTTCATGTTCCAATTCCATTTGGCACACTGGGCCCCCCTTATAAGTCCCTAGTATATGGTACCTCAGTACCCAGGGCATTGGGGGTTCACGAGATCCCTATGGGCTGCAGCATTTCTTTTGCTACACATAAGTAGCTCAGACAAACCCTTCTTCAGGACTGCCACGGCAGCCTGCGTGAAATAGTGTGCACACTATTTCACAGCCATTTTCACTGCACTTAAGTAACTTGTAAGTCACCTATATGTCTAACCTTCATTTACTGAAGGCTAGGTGCAAAGTTACTAAGTTTGAGGGCAGCCTTGCACTAGCAAAGGTGCCCCCACGCTGTCCAGGGCCAATTTCCCAGACTTTGTAAGTGCGGGGATACCATTACACACGTGCACTACATACAGGTCAATACCTATATGTAGCTTCACAATGGTAACTCTGAATATGGCCATGTAAAGTGTCTAAGATCATGGAATTGTCCCCCCATTCCAAATCTGGTACTGGGGGGGCAAGTCCATGCATTCTGGGGGCGCCACCATGGACCCCCAGTATTGCCAAACCAGCTCTCTGAGGCTTGCACTGCAGCTATAGTTGCTGCCACCTCTCAGACAGGGTTCTGCCCTCCTGGAGTCTGAGCAGCTCAGTCCCTGGAAGGCAGAACAAACATTTCATTTGGAAGGAGGGTGTTATATCCTCTCCTTTTGGAAATAGGTCTTACAGGCTTGGGAAGGGTTGTCTCCCAGAGCCTCTGGAAATGCTTTGAAGGGCACAAATGGTGCCCTCCTTGCATAAGCTAGTCTACACCAGTTCAGGGACCTCGGTCCCTGCTCTGGCATGAAATTGGGCAAGGGAAAGAGGAGTGACCACCCCCCTGTCCATCATCACCCCAGTGGGGGTGTCCAGAGCTCCTCCATTGTGTCCCTGGCATTAGCCTTCTTGTTTTCCAAGGTGTGGGGATACTCTGGAGACCTCTGAGCAGCCAATGCCAGCAGGAGATGCCAGAGACCCCTCCTGATAGGTGCATGCCTAGGTAGGTAGCCAATCCCCCTCTCAGGGCTTTTTAGGGTCTCTCCTGTGGGTTCCTCTTCAAATTCAGCTTGCAAGTTTCCTCCAGGAATCCTCTACATCCTCTGCTTCAGCTTCTGACCATCAGATCAACCACAGACTGCTCCAGGAACTGCTGTAACTGCAACAAAGTATCCAGAAAGGCTACTGTGACCCTGCAACTTCAGCTCCAGTCAGCAACTGCAACAGTTTCCAAGGTGTGCAGATTCTGAGGACTCCCTGCCTTCACCCTGCACCAGATGAACCAAAGGAATCTCCCGTGGAGTGATGGAGTCACTTCCCTGCTCCAGCAGGCACTTTCCAAGATGACGACCAGTTCTCTGGAACGCCTCTCCTGGCACCGAACCTGTTCCCTGGAACACAGGCGGTGGACAACGCATCGTCTCTAGCTCCTTGGGCTTCTGTGCACTTCTTCCAAGAATACTTCATGCACAGTGTAGCCCAGGTCCCCAGCAGTCCTTCTTGTGATGCACAACTCGGCGTGGGACCTTCTTTTGTTGTGCTGCATCAACCACATTTTGCTCCTTCTTTGTACCCGTGGCAAGGGACTCCCATGGGTGTTGCCAGGTCATCTGGGGGCTCTCTCTAGTGTTGGGAGCCCCCCTTTGCCTCCTCAGTATGAGTTGAGGTGCCCAGGTTCCTCCTGTGTCCAGGCAGTGCCATTTTTGATGCAAAATGCAACTTTGCTCGAACCAAGGCATGTTGGACGAATCCAGCCTTGAAACAGCCTGCATCCAACATCTCAACTTGGGATATCTCCTGGACCATGCAGGAAGCCGCAGCCACCTTTAGTGCTCTTCTGCAGACTTCTTCTAACCAGAGAATCCTCTTTTGCACCATCTTCTAGGTTGGCAGCGGCTCATTTCCTTCCTGGAATCTTCTGTGATTTCTGGACTTGGTCTTCTCTCTTCACAGGTCTTCAGGTCCAGGAATCCACCAGGTGATGCTAGCTGTCTTGCTTGGTTCTTGCAATAACTCTTATCACGACTTGAGGAAACTTGCAGTACTTTACTCCTACTTTCTTGGCTCTGGGGTGGGGTATTTTACTTACCTTTGGTGTTTTCTCACACTCCAAGCACCACTCTACACACTACACATGCCTAGTGGTGAATTTTTGATTTGCATTCCACTTTCTTAGTATATGGTTTGTGTTGCCCCTAGGCCTATTGCATTCTATTGTATTGTCTACTCTTTGCACTATTCTATGACTATTTACTTACCTGATTTTGGTCTCTAGTGTATATATTGTGTATAATACTTACCTGTAGAAGGAGTATGCCTCTGAGGTATTTTTGGCCTTGTGCCACTAACATAAAGCACCTTTATTTTTGGTAACACTGAGTTGTGCCTTTTATTGTGTATATGTCCTGTGTAACTACAGGGGTTTTGCAGGACCTTTGCATGTCTCCTAGTTCAGCCTAAGCTTCTCTGCTACAGATAACTCTAGACAGCCTAAGCTGCTAGAACACTGACTACATTTCACTAATAAGGGATACCTGGACCTGGTATAAGGTGTAAGTACCTAGGGTACCCACTACAAATCAGGCCAGCCTCCTACAGGTATGTTCCGTGGCAGCAAGGCACCAGCTTGTCATCCAAAGGTCTGTTGGTGGATCCCCACCTCCTCCCCAACAACACACAGCATGGGATGATTGAGTCTTAACAATCCTGCATCCTGAGGGACTCACTGGAGTTGCCAGAGGACTGGACACTGGTGAGTCAACATTTACTACTTATCACCCCCCATACCTGCATGCCATCTCACCCCCTCACCATCACTCCCATCACTGTACTCCATCCCACACACTACACCTACACATATGACTAACCTCAATGCCAAGCCCTGCATGCTATAGCAATTCATGGACAGCCCTCCCAGCCCTGCATGGACACTCATTACAAAAGCATGCACAGCATAGGGGAACTAACAATCCCACAATACATAACCATACACAAACAAAGGTGGCAGAGCAGCAGAAACTATAGATGGCAAGCCAGGGATGTACAATATGTCACATACATGAAGCAGAGAGGAGGTGCCACAACAAACCAGTCCCCTAACAGAAGATGCCCCCAGTGAAGATAGTAGCTCTGGACTTCTGGATCTGGATGAACTACCTAGCCCATCAGGGACCACTGGTCAGTCAGTCACCCCAGTCCACTCCCAGTCAACCACAGAACCTCCCCTATCAGTATCCAACACTAGGGCACCCACCCAGCGTCCCCACACCTCAGTCCCCAGGACACATCAATCAGCAGTGTGCCCACCTGTACAGGGACCCCAGTCCACACCTCACTCCAAAGACAAACAGGGACCTGATCCCAATGCCATTGGGTACACCATTCAAGGGACACAGGCACAAGGCAACAGGGACACTGGGAGGACCACTGTGTGCCAGGGGGAGAAAGGCCCAGGGAACCAACTCTCCAGGAGGCACTCACTAATATCCTGGGGGCCTACCAACATTCCCAAGAAACAATGGGCCAGATCCTTACCAACATGCAGGAGAACAAGCGGAACATCATCAGGAGATCAGGGAGGACTTGCAGGCTCTCAACACCACCATGACCTCCATAGCAGGGGTGCTGGCAGACATGGCCACATAATGAGGGAATCGACAGCACATCACTGGGCCCCTACCACTAGCCAGTCTATTGACCAGCCCCGCTTCTGCTTCAGCTAGTGGGCAGGAGGCCCTGCCACAGGACCCCGAGGCCACCAGCACCCCTCCACCTGCAGAAGGTGAACCACCCCACAAACGTTCCCTGCAACCCAGACAGAAGCCGTAGACACTTGCCAAGACAAAGACCACCACCAGGAAATGAGACTTTCCTGATTGTCCCCCTTGTGTCCCACCCTGTCACCTTGTCCACTTTGAACTGCCTCTGCTCCCCTTCTCTCTGCCCCTTTGGACACTGGACCTGTGCTACAAACAGACTGGGACAATACCCTGGACTTTCCTCTACCGTCACCCCATTCCATTGTACTTTTCTGTCAATTATTTGCAATACAATAAACACTCTTGAACACAACTTGAGTGACACTGTTTTATGGGTTGAAAATGTGCATTTATGGGAACGGTCACATCTAGTGCAAATTATCTGAACACTGTGATAGCATACAAATAATGGCCTGTAGATGTTTGTAGTAAACACATCAGGATACTGTTGTCATATCACCAACATCTGTAAAATGACAACCCATAGGTGACAGTAAGTTGAGAGGCAAAGGAAGTGAATGCCTTATGCTACAGCCACACAGATAAATCAATAGACAAACTAATGGTCAGTTCCAGTGTCTCACCTGTGTGTCATTGGAAGAACTGACATATAACTGATGTTCTGTTGTCCACATCCTCATCCTCTGTCTCCTCATCCTCACTGTGCTCAGGGTCCACTGCTGCCACAGGGTCATCTCCAGTATCCTCCTCCTGCAGAAAAGGCACGTCATCTGAGGGCCAGGTTTTGCAACATGCGGCATGCCACTACTATATGCCAGAGGTTCTGGGTGAGTAGCACCACAGGGATCCACCTATCAGATGCAGGCATCTGAACCTGGCCTTCAGGAGGCCGAAGGTCCTTTCGATTATCCTCCTGGTTCGCTCATGTGCATGATGATAATGGTTCTCAGCCCTTGTCCTGGTATTCCTCACAGGGGTCAGGAGCCACAATAGGTTTGGGTAGCCAGAGTCACCTGCAAGTATTGGGGGGCAAACATTAGCCTTACACAATACTATGGGGAGAACACGTGAAGGCATATACGGACATACAGTGGATGGGGACTCTGGCTCATCTATTAGCCACACCCTGTGCCTCTGTAGTTGGGCCATCACATTTGGGATGCTGCTATTCCTCAGAAAGAAGGCGTCATGCATCGACCCAGTATACTTGCCTGTGATGAGGGAGATGTACTGGTCCGCCAGGCACACCATTTGCACATTGAGTGAGTGGAAACTGTTTGTTTCCTGAACACCTGTTCATTCTGGCGGGGGGGGAACAAAAACAATATATGTACTGTCAATCACCCCAAAAATATTGGGTATATGTCCCATTGCATAGAATTCTGCCTTCACAGTGGCCAAATCTTCCACCTGGGGAAAGCAATGTAGCTGCACATGTGGTTCACCAAGGCAGGCAATACCATTGCCAGCACGATTGAGAACATTGGCTGTGACATTCCTGCTGCCAAGTCCACTGTTACTTCGAAAGAACCAGCTGCCAGGAAATGGAGTACTGATAGAACCTACACAAGAGGGGTGATCCCAGTGGGATGACGGGATAGCTGAGATCAGGTCAGGCTCCAATTGGGCACACAGCTCTGTGATTCTGGCCCTGTCCAGTCTATAGGTGAGTATTATGTGCCTGTCCTCCAGTGTAGCGAAGTCCACAAGGGGTCTGTACACAGCGGTTTGTCTCCTCCTCCTATTCATCTGCAGTGGTAGGAATCTAAGGGACACAAGAGTGAGTAGGCTGTCACAATTTGAACCACCTCAGTGTGCATACAGCATTAATGTGATGGGACAGTGGGAATGGCAATGTATGTGCAATTTTCGGCAATGACGCAATTATGGAAAATCTGAATGTAGTCTGTCACCATGAATTTGGTGACCGCCTGTCCTACATCTAGGAACAGGTGGAAATGAGGTAACTCCACTGACGTTGGGAATCGTGACAGAAGGCAGTCTTGCACCGCCGTGCAATTCCTCACTGGCTAATATGCTGCTCCATGGAGCACAGAAGCCAATGGGGATCAGCGGAGGCGGTGACGATGTGTACCGCCGTGGACATGACCACCATTTTCTGTCTATAACCTTACTTGATTGCTGGCTTTCCACAGGACAACATCTCCACTGTGTGTGCTGCTGTGACCTGTGTATGGAACCTACCATGGCCCGTGTGACCGGGGAGAGGGCCTCTGCCTTCACTTCGATGGCATTGGAGCACTTGGTGAATGAGGTCCTACCACAGTATGGACAGCTGTATGGGCCTACAGACTAACAGATGAGTACACCTTGGGCACAATGCATGTGGGAAGGTTGCATGGAGAGATGTGTGCAGGCATTGTGTCATTTGTGGGGCGGAATGTCTGGTGGTAGTGTACATGGTGTGTGCTGGGCGATGTGTTTGCCAATGCAGTTGGAAAAGGGATTTGTGGGCCATATGTGTGACAGTCTAGAATGTATGTGTAATGCTGTCCTCCTGTCTTTATTTCCTCTGCAGGTCAGCGCCCATCAAAAGAAGGGATTGTCACATGCCATCGGCAAGGACGTGCGGACCCTGGGGATCTACAACAGGCAGAGCACCCACTGCAGGAATTGGTGGGAGGACCTGAGACGCTGGGCACGGAAGACCACGGAGGACCAGCTGTGGATGGCCTCCCAACAAGGAAGGGGTGCCCATCGAAACCTGACCCCCCTGATAGCCCACATACTGATGGTGGCCTACCCAGAGCTGGATGGGCACTTGAAGGCATCACAGCAGCCACATGGGGGCAGCCAAATGGGGTGAGTACAGTGGATGTTACAACTATAATTGGTAGTTGGCATGGGATCCTGGTGGTGGGTGTCAGTTAGTGGGTGCCCCTTAATGCCAGGACAGACATTGCAGTATGATCCAGCTCAAGGGTAATGGGTGTACGGCAAACGCAGGTAACCTAGCTCGGTTTGCATTCCATGTCAGTCAGGGCTTTGTTGGTCCCAGGCAGGGTGCAGTTGGTGGTGTTTGGCCCTCATCTTGCTGTGGCATATAGCCAATTGAATGCCAGTGCAATGCATAGTGCTCAAGCCTGATCCATGTGTGTGATGCTGCTGTGTATGCCAACTGTGGTCTTGGTGCTGTAATTGATCCAGTGCTCCCTTTCTAAACCTCCCCCCTTTCTCCTTTTGTCATCATGTTCATGTATGCATTAGCATCATCTGGCGGAGGAGCAGGGGCACCAGCAACAGAGGGAGCTGCATCCCACAGGACCCAGGAAGCAGAGTCCACTGACGCAGAGAGAACCAGTGGGACGGAGGGCGAGGGGAGCACCACAGCAGAGACTGGAGGTGACAACACAGACTCTGATTCCTCCTCCGATGTAAGCTCCCCTGTACCAGCACCAACCTCCCAGTAGCCCCTCAGTGAGTTGCCCGTGCCCACTAACCCAGGAGGGTGGGCATCTCCTTCGCCCCAGGCACCCCAGGCCCTGCCCCAGTGAGCCTGCTGCCCTGATTGAGAAGGCTATTGACCTCCTGAGATCCATCTCTGTAGGGCAGTCAACCATTGTGAATGTCATCCAGGGGCTGCCATTCCAGATGCAGCAATGAAATGCATTACTGGAGGGCATCCACAGTGGATTGGCGGCCCAACACAGATCGATTCAGGGTCTGGCCTCCTCTCTGATGGCAGCCATTGTCCCTGTTCCTACCGTCCCTCCTCCAACTACCACTTCCCAGTCCCAGTCTCCTCAACCTCAATCCATCCCAAGCACGCATACAGAGAAGTAAGCATACAAGACATCACACAAGAGTGGCACAGTCTAACACAGGCACCACACTTCAGTCCACAAGCACTCACACAAACAACAGACATTTGCACACGCATCCACATCCACTGCCTCCACTGTTACCCTCCTCCTCCTCACCTCCTTCACAGTCACGTCCCCACTCACACCTGCATGCACTGCTTGAACAACCACCACCAGCATCACCGCACCAAGCAGTGCATACACCTCACTAGAAGACACCTCCACAACACCATCCATGCGTCCCCTGTGTCCTCTCCCACCCTATCTGTCCCCCCTCCTAAAGGACACAAACGCAGGCACTCAGACACCTAACAGCCATCCACCTCACATTAGCACACTGCCCATGCACCTGCACCCAAGGCCAGCAGACACACTACTCCAACAAACACTCCCTCAACCTCCTCTCCCATTCCTCCTCCCTCATCCCGCCCCACCATCCCTAAGAAGCTTTTCCTTGCCCAACTGAACCTCTTCCTCCCATCCTGCCCGTAAGAGCAGGGTCCCAACGACCCAACCCAGCACCTCAGCCAAACAATCTATGGGGACAGTGGAGGCACCTCCTAGTCATGGAGACAAGACAGTGAAGGATCCCACTTCACCAGCCAGGAAATGGAAGGATCCCACTCCACCAGCCAGGAGGGTTAAGGTTCCCTCTCAACCACCAATGACAGCAGCGGTTCTCACTCAACCACCAATGACAGTAGATGTTCCCACTCAACCACCAATGGCATAAGAGATTCCCACTCAACCACCAATGACATAAGAGGTTCCCACTCAACCACCAATGACAGTAATGGTTCCCATTCAACCACCAATGAAAAGCAAGATGCCCTCCCCTCTGGCTGGGACACAGTAGCCCTCACCTCCAGCAGAGGCGGCCCAGGAGACACCTCCCCAGCAGAGACACATCAGCCCTCAGCTCCAGCAGAGGCTGACGAGGAGACGCCTTCTCTAGCAGAGACACAACAGCCCTCACCTCAGCAGCCCGCACCTCCAGCAGAGGCTGCCCAGGAGACACCTCCCCCAGCAGAGGCACAGCAGCCCTCATCTCCAGCAGAGGCTGCCCAGGAAACACCTCCCCAGCAGAGACAATGCAGCCCTCACCTCCAGCAAAGGCTGCCCAGGAGACACCTCCCTCAGCAGAGACAATGCATTTCTCACCTCCAGCAGAGGCTGCCCAGGAAACACCTTCCCCAGCAGAGACACAGCAGCCCTCACCTCAAGCAGAGGGCATGTATGCCACCCTCCAGGGACTGTTGTACTAGGAGCCCCCTCCAGAAGCAGTGGGCAAGTTCCCCACCTCAGAGACTATGACCTTGCACTCCCCAGCAATTTGAAATGGAAATGAGCCCCCTCCAGAAAAAGTGGGCAAGTTACCCACCTCAGAGACTGTGACCTTGCACTCCCCAGAAATTTCAAATGGGCATGGAACCCCCTCCAGAAACAGTGGGCAAGGTCCGGACTTCAGCTGAGGTGCCCCTCTCCCCCCACCCCCTAAGGGGCCTGTCCACTTCTGAGATGTTGCCCCTGCACAGTTTTGTGTGGAGTTATTCAGGATCATGTTGGGGCTTTGGACTGGGCATTGACCCTTTCTGGACAATTGCTAATATATCTTTGTTCTCCAGTTGGTTCATATGGTGGCTATTGCCATGCAATTCCATTCTCAGGTCCTTGTATTATTATGCCATGTGTCCTGTGCCATTGTTTTCTTCTGCAGCTGGTTGTGTATATGGTGTGTGTGTGAATGGTGTGTGTCGTGTGTGTCGTGTGTGTGTGTGTCACTCTCCTTATCCTCCCTCCCTCTCTTGGGTGCTAGGCGGCTGTACTCACAGTCGTCGCTTTCGTCGGCAGTGGTGTTCCCGGTAGAGCATGGCGTAGAAGAGCACGGGGAAGACTTGAAGTTCCGGTTCCATGGTGGCGTTGATCTTTTCTGTGTCTCTGTTGGTGAGTCTTTGGTCTTCTGTGATGTGTTTCTGCCAGGGTTTTGATAGCATTGGTACCGCCCTGGAAATCTTGTCAGTTTGCTGTGTCATGATATGGTGGGCGGAACCTTGTCTTCCCCTTGGCTGTTGATGGCTACCGCTGTGGTGCGTGGTGTTAATGCCCTGGCAGTTGGTGTGGTACATTGACTGTCTATGGGAGTTCTGATGGTCTTAATTTGGTGGTAATTACCACTAGCCTGTTGGCTGTATTACCGCCACTTTAACAGTCCCCACCAATGTCATAATGACCACCATAGTCACTTGAGCAATTCAAGTCTCACTAACAGAACAGTGGTCCACATCATTAGAAATGTAGCCGGTATGTGGAATGGCCCCTCTCTTGGAAGCAGGAATGACAGCTAGATAGACCCACATAGATCTCCTCAGTAATCAGACAGGTGAGGAAGCACAACAACAAGGAGAGAGACATGAACCCATAGAGCCATGTTCTTGCCCGCAACGGGGCTCTTTCAAGGCCTAAACACATCCACTACATACTATCAATCAGCTGAACCCAAAGCACAGACAATCAAAAGGCCTAGCAGCTAAAGGACAAATCGAAACCCACATCAGCCCTGTATTTCATACACCTTAAATTCTTTGCAATGTCAAAACTGGAAACTCAGGCATAAAAGCTGCAGGATAAGGTTAAAATAAGTGGACACCGCTCCAGTTGATGCCCCTGTATCTGCCGTTCTGACATTATGGCGGTCATTACAACACACCGCCGCGGAAATCCGCCACAGCTATTATGACCCACAGCACGGAATCCGCCAAAATTCAGACACCCACACAAGTCCGCCACACCAAAGGTCAGTGATAAACTGGCGAAAACAAAACCTCCACCGTCATGCAAACAGAAATACGCCCACACTATCACGACACACGAATCCACGCGGCGGTCTTTCAACCACAGTATTCCATTGACGGTACACACTGCTGCGCTCAAAATACACACACTCTTACAAAACACAGCCACATTGGACAATTCAAAATACACACACCTGATACACATACACACACCACTCCCACACACCCAATACAATATAAAACACACACCAACATCACCCAAAAAACCCCATGACAAAAAATTCCAAAAGAAGGCCAGAGAGAGACACCACCAGCAAGAACAACAGCATCCACAGGCACACAACACCATCACCCACTCAACATCCACGCACCTCACACAACACACCACTACATATCACCACACTTATCACCACACACTCCACCACACACCTCACCTACACCACCCCATGGCACGGCAAAGACACCCCAGGTTCTCGGAGGAGGAGCTCAGGGTCATGGTGGAGGAAATCGTCCAGGTAGAGCCACAGCTATTCGGATCACAGATGCAGCACACCTCAATTGCAAGGAAGAAGGAGCTATGGCGAAGAATATTGGACAGGGTAAACGCAGTGGGACAGCACCCAAGAAATCGGGAGGACATCAGGAAGAGGTGGAACGACCTACGGGGGAAGGTGCGTTCCGTGGTCTCAAGACACCTCCTGGCGGTTCAGCGGACTGGCGATGGACCCCCACCTCCTCACCCACAACTAACAACATGGGAGGAGCAGGTCTTGGCAATTTTGCATCCTGGGGGCCTCGCAAGAGTAGGTGGAGGAATTGACTCTGGTAAGTCAAAGCTTTACTATTACATCCCCCACCCTACCTGCATGCTATCACATACCCCCACCCTCACCCCCAGCATCCCAACTCCTCACATATGTCCCAACATCACAAACCACCCATCCCAACACCAAGCCCTGCATGCAACAACAAAGCATGGACACCCATCACCAAAGCATACCCACTGCACATACCCATACACCCCCCAAACCATCATCACACAAGCTCCCACACAGGAATGCTAGCACTGGGGTACACGGTCACCCACCCATTGCACACCATTACACACACAGATTTAATAAACATCCTTTTATACCCCTGCAGGACCCATACCCAACGTCACCGGACAGGAGGCTCCACACATGTCCACACCACCAACAGAAGAGGCCCACAGTGATGACAGCAGCTCTGTCCAACTGGATCTAGATGACCAGCCCGGACTATCGGGGACCTCTGGACAGTCGGTTCCCCTCACACAGGCACAGGCCACGACAGACCTTCCCCCCACTGGAAACACCAGCACAGCACCCACCCAGCGGGCCCATACCTCCGTCCCCAGGACACGTCAATCAGCAGTGTGTCCACCACCACTGGGAACCCAGGATAACCCACCACCCCAACAACAAGGAACTAGGGGCAGTGGTAGTGAGCACACGGTCCAGGGGACGGAGGCCCAGGAACACAGGGGAACTGGGAGGGCTGCTGTGCGACAGGGGGCAGACAGGCCAAGGGAACCCACTCTCCACGAGGCCCTCTCCTCCATCATGGGAGCCTACCACCACTCCCAGGAGACAATGGCAACGGTACTGGCCAAGTTTCAGGAGACCCAGCGCATGCAGGAGGAACAGTATATGGGCTTCAGGGAGGAACTCAGAACCATCAGCTCCACCCTAGGTACCATCGTAGGGGTGCTGAAGGAACTACTCAACACCAGGAGGAACACTGTGGCACTGCAAGGGGCCCCTGACACTAGCATGGATGATGAACTGCCCACCACCTCTGCCGGCACTAGTGGACGGGACGCCCCGCCACAGGACCACCACACCAGCACCCCACCCCCTGCAGACGGAGAACCACCCCGCAAACGGTCCCTGAGATCCAGGACAAAGAGAGAGCACGATGCCAAGACCCCCGCCAAGAAATGAGACCACCCTGATTGTCATCCTACTGTCCCACTTTGTCACCCTGTCCATAATTAAACTGCCCCAGCTCCACTTCCTATGCCCATATGGGCAATGCACCTGTGAGACTAATAGACTGGACTCTGCCATGGACACTCCACCACCATCACCCCTCACCATTTCACTACCCCCTCCAATATTGAGCATTTAAATAAACACACCTAAAGCACAAAACGATATGGAGTCTGTGCGATTTCAAAATAGTGTATTAGCAATTACAATGCTAAAATGTTTTTCAAATAGTAATGTCAACATACCTATGTCACACAGCTCTAGCCCATGAGGAATCTAAGCAGATGTCACACAGTGGGACCCACATCTGTGAAATCATAAGGGAAAGTGATAACTCAGTGACCATACACTGGGTGAAAACGACAGACAGGAGAGAGGTAGTAGTGTTAAAGTACATGACGTAGGCAGGTTTGTATTCCTACCTGTGTCTCACTGGAAATATTGCAGGATCACTGAGTCCCTGTTGTGCATGTCTTCTTCCTCTGCTTCCTCCTCATCACTGTCCACAGGCTCCACAGCTGCCACAACACCGCCATCTGGACCATCCTCCTGCAGAAAAGGCACCTGTCGTCGAAAAGCCAAGTTGTGAAGCATACAGCAGGCCACAATGATCTGGCACACCTTCTTTAGTGAGTAGAATAGAGATCCACCTGTCATATGGAGGCACCTGAACCTGGCCTTCAGGAGGCCGAAGGTCCGCTCGATCACCCTCCTAGTTCGCCCATGGGCCTCATTGTAGCGTTCCTCTGCCCTTGTCCTGGGATTCCTCACTGGGTTCAGTAGCCATGACAGGTTGAGGTAACCAGAGTCACATGCAAATAGCGAGGGACAACTGTTAGACACACAATAACCTGTAGGGATAACCCCAGACCCAGACAACCATTCCCAATGACTTGCTTCCAGGTGTTCACCTAATAGCCACACACGGTGCCTCTGGAGTTGACCCATCACATAAGGGATGCTGCTATTCCACAGGATGTAGTCGTCATGCAATGAGCCAGGGAACATGGCATTCACATGGGAGATGTACTGGTCTGCCAAACATACCATCTGTACATTCATGGAATGATAACTCTTCCAGTTTCTGTACACCTATTCACTCCTGTGGGGGGGGACCAAAGCCACATGGGTCCCATCAATGGCACTTATGATGTTGGGGATATGTCCCAGGGCATAGAAAGCAACTTTCACTGTAGGCAAATCCTCCACCTGAGGGAAAACGATGTAGCTCCGCATGTGTTTCAGAAGGGCAGACAACACTCTGGACAATACGTTGGAAAACATAGGCTGGGATATCCCTGATGCCATGGCCACAGTTGTTTGAAATGAGCCACTTGCAAGGAAATGGAGCACTGACACCACCTGCACTTGAGGGGGGATTCCTGTGGGATGGCGGATTGCTGACATCAGGTCTGGCTCCAACTGGGTACACAGTTCCTGGATTGTGGCACGGTCAAGCCTGTAGGTGATAATCAAATGTCGCTCCTCCATTGTCGACAGGTCCACCAACAGTCGGTACACCAGAGGATTCCGCCATCTCCTCACATGTCCCAGCGTCGGTGCCTATGAAGGACAACAGCGAGCACAGAGTCAACCAACTCAGAGGTACTTACCAACAGTTTACACAGAACACCATCCATACACAAAAGGTGGCCTGTATGTGTGTAGAGTCTAGGCCTAGGTCTGTGTGACGCTGTTGAAAATGAAGCCATGTGGGCCCCTGAAATGGCAGCTGCCTGACCTCTAAAGTGGGACAATGGGATGTGAGGTAACTGCGCTGGCGTTGTACACCGTCGCGGTAGGCGGTCGAAGACCGCGGCGCAATGCTGCATTGGTTAACATTGGACCCTATGGGTCCCAGGAACCAATGACGATGTACGCCGGCGGTGATGGTACGCACCGCCGCGGACGTGACCGCCATTTTCTATCTGTTCAATCACTCGATACCTGATCTTCGACAGGAGAGGACCTACACTGTAAGTGCTGCTGTGACCTCGGTGTGGAAGAGACAATGGCACGTGTGTCTGGGGAAAGGGCCCCTGCCTTCACATCGGAGGAGTTGGACAAACTCGTGGACGGGGTCCTCCCCCAGTACAAGCTACTCTACGGTCCTCCAGACAAACAGGAAAGTACACAGGGAGCATGTTGTATGGGCTATGCCTGTGTGGAGAGGGCTGGATTTAAAAAGGAAGGGGGCAGAGTGCTGCATGCCTGAAAGACAGTGAATGCATGTGCCACATGGCAAGGGTAGGGATGGGGGCCAATCACTTTGATGGTGCAGTTGATAATGACTTCTCTTTTTCCCCTGTACATTTCATGTAGGTCAGCGCCCACCAGAGGAAAGATATTTGTCGTGCCATCACCAAGGACGTCCGGACCCCAGGGGTCTACCACAGACGGAGCACCCACTGCCGTAAAAGATAGGAGGACATTCGCCGCAGGAGCAAGAAGACGGCGGAGGATCAACTGGGGATTGCCTCCCAACGTGGGAGGGGTGCCCGTCGCACCATGACCCCCCTGATGTTCAGGATCGTGGCGGTGGCCTACCTGGAGTTTGATGGGCGCTTGAGGGTATCACAGCAGACACAAGGGGGTGAGTACACTCTCATTCTGCTGACAGCGTGCAGTGGAGGTGTCTGGGTGGGGGAGGAGGGCTGTGGGTTTCCCTAGGCCAGGGCGAGTTCCGTAGGCAAGGCCCCTCCGTAAGGCAGGCCATGTGGCACCCCACCGCACCTCTGTAGAGTGCCAAGTACAGCTATTCATGCCCCTGTGTCATCTATGTGTGCAGATGTGGTCCATAGCCTTGTAGGCCATTTCCCAGGAATTGAACAGTGGAGCCCAAGAGCGCAGCGTAGTGCAGGGGGCTTCTGTGTCTGTCGTGTCAGCCAACGGTAGCGGTAGTCCATGCACTCAACATGTCTTTCTTCTGCCCCCCCCCCCCATTTTTATGGTCTCCCTGTTCTTGTGTGCATTAGCATCATCAGGCAGAGGAGCAGTGGCTCCGGAGCACGAGAGAGCTGCATCCCACATGGCCATGGAGGGCGACACTACAGAGTCTGAATTCACCAGTGGGACGGAGGGCGAGTGGAGCTCCGCGGCGGGGACAGGAGCTGAGACCAGCAACACGGACTCGTCTTCTGATGGGAGCTCCCTTGTGGTGGCGGCAACATCTGTGCCCCCGCATCTACAGGTACAGCCGCCACCCCCCACCAGCACCGCCCACCCAGCGGGCCCCTCAGCCTTCGCCCCGTGCCCGCTCACCTAGGAGGGTGGGCAATACCTTTGCCCCAGGCACCTCAGGCCCTGCCCCAGTCACCCCTGCTGCCCTCAGTGAGGAGGCCATTGACCTCCTCAGGTCCCTCACTGTTGGGCAGTCTACCATTTTGAATGCCATCCAGGGTGTAGAAAGGCAGTTGCAACAAACAAATGCATTCCTGGAGGGCATTCGTTCTGGTCAGGCGGCCCTTCACCAAGCTTTTCAGACTCTGGCCTCAGCACTGATGGCAGCCATTGTCCCCGTCTCTAGCCTCCCCCCTCCAACTTCCTCCACCCCTAAACCCGATTTGCGCCATTTTTTTGGACTCCCAACCCCCATTGAAATGACTCCTGTCTTAGCACAGACAGGAGTCATGCCCCCTTGCCCAATGGCCATGCCCAGGGGACTTATGTCCCCTGGGCATGGTCTTTGGGCATAGTGGCATGTAAGGGGGCACAAATCAGGCCCCCCATGCCACAAAAAAAAAAAAAAATACTTACCTGAACTTACCTTAAGTTCCCTGGGATGGGTCCCTCCATCCTTGGGCGTCCTCCTGGGGTGGCCAAGGGTGGCAGGGGGTGTCCCTGGGGGCATGGGAGGGCACCTCTGGGCTCCTTCCGAGCCCACAGGTCCCTTAACGCCTGCCCTGACCAGGCGTTAAAATATGACACAAAAGCAGCTGGACGTCATTTTGTTTGACCCGCCCACTCCTGTGCGTCATTTTTGCATGGGAGTTTAAATAAGGCGCACATGCCTTGGAGTCATTTTTTAGACGGGAACGCCTACCTTGCATATCATTAACGCAAGGTAGGTGTCCATGCTAAAAAATGACGCAAACTCCAAGATCTTTGGCGCTAGCGCTAACGCAAAAGTATAAATATGGAGTTAGCTTTGCGTCGGATTTGCGTAAAAAAAAACGACGCAATTCCGGCGCAAACAGAGTATAAATATGCCCCTAAGTCTCCTGATTAAAAAGCTACCTCACTTGTGTGGGTAGGCCTGGTACCCGCAACAGGAAATGCTCCAAAACACAATGTGGACACATCACATTTTTACACTGAAAACTCACGTTTTTTGCAAAGCGAATAGCTGTCGGTTTTGGCCTCCCCCTCAGCCATCATCTAAGGAAGCCTAGAAAGCTGTACATTTTTTAAACCTAGGCACATAGGGACATCTAGAATGGGGTGACTCGTGGGGCTCTCACCAATTTCTGTCATTCAGAATCCTTTGCAAACCTCAAAACCTGGCTAAAACACTTTTTCCTCACATTTTGAAGATGGAAACTTATGGAATCCGTGAGGAGCCACAAACTTATTTTTACCCAGCATTCCCCCAAGTCTCCCAATAAAAATGGTACCTCACTTGTGTGGGTAAGTCTAGTCCCTGCTACATGAAACTCCTCAAAACGCAGCGCGGACAGATCACAGGTTTACACTGGAAACTCATGCATTTTTTGCAAAGTGCCTACCTGTGGATTTTGTCCTCTAGCTCAGCCGCCACTTAGAAAAACTTAGCAAACATGTACATTTTCTTAAACTAGACACCTAGGGAAATTCAGGATGAGGTGAATAGTGGGGCTCTCACCAAGTTCTGTCACCCAGAATACCTTGCAAACCTCAACATTTGGCTAAAAAACATTTTTTCCTCACATTTTGGTGATGGAAACATCTGGAATCTAAGGGCCGCCACAAACTTCCTTCCACCCAGCATTCCCCTAAGTCTTCCAATAAAAACGTTACTTCACTTGTGTGGGTAGGCCTAGTCTCCGTGAAAGGAAATGTCCCAAAATGTAACATAGACACATCACATTGATACTTCAAAAACTCACACGTCTTTTTGCAAAGCTCCTAGCTGTGGATATTGGCATCTAGCGCAGCCATCAATTAGGGAAAACTAGCAAACCTGTACATTTTTTAAACCTAGAAATAAGGGAATGCAGAATGGGGTGACTTGTGGGGCTCTCACAGGTTTGTGCCACCCAGAACCCTTTGCAAACCCCAACATTTGGCAAAAAGAAGGTACAAGTTCTTTGAACCACCTCACTGAAACTTTACATGATGGACAGGTGGAGCTATGTCCCATTTGCATACAAAAGCTGCAGTCAAACCACTACACCACACATAACAATTACCAAGAAATAGCAGAGCTACAAGTTGTGACTTGTGGGGCTCTCACAGGTTTCTGCCACCCAGAATCCTTTGCAAACCCCAACATTTGACAAAAAGAAAGAAAATCCACACATTGAGTGATGGAAAGTTCTGCAGTTTGAGGGAAGCAACAAATTTCTTTTCACCCAGCATTACCCCAGGTCCTCCAATAAAAACAGTAACTCACTTGTGTGGGTAGTCCAAGTGCCCGCCACAGGGAAGGCCCCAAAACATAGTGTGGTAGAACTGATAACTAAGGTAAGTGTACTAATTAGTCCTGGGGTCTGGAACCATTTAGGGAAACCTATCAAACCCAGACATTTCTGAGAAATAGAAATCAAGGGAAGTCCATGGAGTTAGTGGTTGTTTGGATTCCCCAAAGTTTTTTTTAACAAGAATATCCTGCAAAGGTAAAACGTTGAATAAAAAACACTCATTTTCCTTTCATTTCTGTGACGTAAACTGCAGCAATGTGCAGGGATCCACAAACCTCTTATCACCCAGTGTTCCCCAACTTGTCCCAGTAAAAACACTACTCCACTGATGTGCCTTGGCCTACTGCCCATGACAGGAGTAGATAACACAAGGGTCACTGATAGTCCTAGCATGAGGGCTAATGTTGACCCTTGGGTGATCCATTGCTGACATGTGCATTAGGACAAGGCACACAACTGGGGTAGTGTTTATATCAGATCACATGGGAAACCTCTGGGTGTTAGGAATTTTATGGATCCCTGCACATTCCTGTAGTTCATGTGACAGAAATGCAAGGAAAACTGTGGCCCAGATTCAAGAAAAGTTAGTGCCGCCTTTGTGCCATTTTTTTCACACAAAAGCAGCACTAACCGAGCACCATATTTAGATTTTGCTGCTAGAGCAGTCTAGCAACAAAATTCCTGACTTAGCGTCATTTTTTCAGAGCGTAACCTCACCTTGTGTCGTATAACGACAATGATATGCAAGGTAGGTGTTCCCTCCAAAAAAGTGATGCTAGCCTGCTAGCGCTATATTTACAAGTCAATAGAAGAATGATGCAGGCGGTGAACAAGGGTCCAAAAAATGACGTTAATTGCAATTAGTGTCAAAATATTAATGCCTGGTCAGACAAAGGGGGTCATTCCGACCTTGGCGGTAAAAGGCGCTTACCGCCGGTCAGAAGACCGCCATAACACCGCCGCGGTCGTGGTAAACCGCCACGGTCATTCTGACCCGCAACTGGCAAACCGCCAAAAACCCGACACCAACAAAAGTCCGCCACACCAAAGGTCAGTGGGAAACTGGCGATGACCAAACCTTCACCGTCACGCCAACAAAAATACGCCCATACCATTCCGACCCACAAATCCCCGCAGCGGTCTTTCAATGGCGGTATTCCATTGGCGGTACACACCGCCGCGCTCAAAATACACACTCCTTTACAAAACACTACCACATTGGACAAATCAAATTATACACACCTGAGACACATACACACACCACTCCCACACACCCAATTAAATATAAAACACACACCCACATCACCCACAAACCCTTACGACCAGAATTGCGACAGAAGGACAGAGAGAGACAGCACAGCATAGAGTAGACCATCACACAGAGGCAAATCACAACATCACCCACACAATTTCCACGCACAAAACACCATACACCACCACACTCTACAACACATACACCACCCCTCACTTCTTCCACACCACCCCATGGCACCCCAAAGACACCCCAAGTTCTCTGACGCAGAACTCAGGGTCATGGTGGAGGAAATAGTTTGTGTAGAGCCACAGCTCTTCGGGGCACAGGTGCAGCACATCACCATTGCCAGGAAGATGGAGCTATGGAGCAGAATAGTGGACAGGGTCAACGCTGTGGGACAGCATCCAAGCAATCGGGACGACATCAGGAAGCGGTGGAACGACCTACGGGGGAAGGTGCGTTCCATGGCATCAAGGCATAACATCGCGGTACAGCGGACTGGCGGCGGACCCCCACCTACTCCCCCAGAATTCACAGCATGGGAGGAGGAAGTCTTGCACATCCTGCATCCTGAGGGCCTCGCAGGAGTAGGCGGAGGAATGGACTCTGGTAAGGCAAATCTCCACTACTTCATTCCCCCCACCCCACCTGCATGCCAAATCATACCCCCACCCTCACCCCCACCCCCATCACACCAACTCCTTGCAAATGCCTCACCATCACATCCCACCCATCCCAATACCTAGCCCTGCATGCGTCCCCAAAGCATGGACACCCATCCCCAAAGCATGCCCACTGCACACACCCATCATCCCCACAAACCACCGTCACAAAAGCCCCCACAAGGGAATGCCAGCACTGGGGTACACGGCCACCCACCCATTACACGAAATGCCACACACAGAAGCAATAACCATACTCTTATACCCCTGCAGGACCCGAACGCCACCACACCGCCACAGTGGGTCCAGAGATGTCCATCCCACCCCCAGAAGAGGCCCCCAATGACGACAGCAGCTCTGTCTCCCTGGACCCAGATGACCAGCCCGGCCCATCGGGGACCTCGGGACAGTCGGTTCCCCTCAGACAGCCACAGGCTACACCTGACCTAACCCCCTCTGGGAACACCAGCACAGATCCCACCCAGCGGGCCCATGCCTCTGTCTCCAGGACACGTCAATCAGCGGTGTGTCCACCACTACAGGGCACCGAGGTTGACCCACCACCCCAACAACAACAGGGACCTGGGGGCAGTGGTAGTGGGCACACCTTCCAGGGGACAGAGGCCCAGGGAAACAGGGGAACTGGGAGGGCGACAGGGGGGGACAGGCCCAAGGAACCGACTCTCCAAGAGGCCCTCTCCTCCATCATGGGAGCATACCACCACTCCCAGGAGACGATGGCTACGGTACTGGCCAGGTTCCAGGAGATCCAGGTACTGCAGGAGGAACAGTTCATGGGGTTCAGAGAGGAACTGAGGAACATTAGTTCCGCAATGGGGACCATCGTCGTGGCTCTTAACCAGATAGTCACCACATTGCGGGACCATGTGGTACCACAAAGGGCCCCTGTCACTAGCCTGGACAAGGAACAGCCTACCACCTCCGCCGGCGCTAGTGGACAGGAGGCCCCCACACAACGACAGGCCACCAGAACCCCACCTCCTGCAGAAGAAGAACCACCCCGCAAGCGGAACCTGAGATCTCACAAGAAGACAGAGTAGGATGCCAAGACCCCCGCAATCAAACAATACCCCCTGATGTCATCCCACTGTCCCACATTGTCACCCTGTCCAACCTTGAACTGCCCCTGCTCCATCCTTCCACAGGCATATGGACAATGCACCTGTGAGACTGAGAACTGGGCTCTGCCATGGACATTACTCCACCATCACCCATCACTGTTTTACAATCATGTTCCTAAATGTAGCACTTTAATTAAATCACTTATTGCACTTAAAAAATCTGGAGTCTGCTTGTATTTTGAACAAATGTATTAGACATAACGGTGCAAAAATGTTCAGTTACATTGTGATGACAACATACCACTGTCACACAGCTGTAGTCCATGGGCAAACAAAGCAGAGGTCACGCAGTGGGGCCCACAGCTCTGAAAACGGAAGGGAAAGTCACAACTCAGTTAACAGGAACTGGGGGGGAACTCAGACAGTAGAGAGGCAGGAGACTTTAAGTAAATATAAAATGGCGTGGTTGATTCGTACCTGTGTGCTACTGAAAATACTGTTGTATCACTGTGTCCCTGTTGTCTGTGTTGTCCCCGTCGTCTTCCTCCTCTTCACTCTCCACAGGCTCCACAGCTGCTACAACACCACCATCTGGACCATCCTCCTGCAGGAAAGGCACCTGGCGTCGCAAAGCCAGGTTGTGAAGCATACAGCAGGCCACAATGATATGGCACACCTTCTTTGGTGAGTACATTAGGGATCCACCTGTCATATGCAGGCACCTAAACCTGGCCTTCAGGAGGCCGAAGGTTCTTTCTATAATCCTCCTAGTTCGCCCATGGGCCTCATTGTAGCGTTCCTCTGCCCTTGTCCTAGGATTCCTCACTGGGATAAGTAGCCACGACAGGTTGGGGTAACCAGAGTCACCTATAAGCCACTCACGGTGTCTCTGTAGCTGTTCCATCACATAAGGGATGCTGCTATTTCGCATGATGTACGCGTCATGCACTGACCCAGGGAACTTGGCATTTACATGGGAGATGTACTGGTCAGCCAAACACATCACCTGGACATTCATCGAATGATAACTTTTTCTGTTCATGAACACCTGCTCACTTCCACTGGGGGGAACCAAAGCCACATGGGTCCCATCAATGGCACCAATGATGTTGGGGATATGTCCAAGGGCATAGAAATCACCCTTCACTGTAGCCAAATCGCCCACCTCAGGGAAAACAATGTAGCTCCGCATGTATTTCATCAGGGCAGACAACACTCTGGACAAAACCTTAGAAAACATAGGCTGAGACATCCCAGATGATATGGCCACTGTTGTTTGGAATGATCCACTTGCCAAAAAATGGAGTACTGACAGAACCTGCACCAGAGGGGGAATCCCTGTGGGTTGGCGAATGGGGGACATCAGGTCTGGCTCCAACTGGGCACACAGTTCCTGTATTGTGGCTCGGTCAAGTCTGTATGTCAGTATGACATGTCTTTCTTCCATTGTCGACAGGTCCACCAGCGGTCTGTACACGGGAGGATTCCTCCATCTGCTTGCAAGTCCCAGCGGACGGTGTCTAGGAAGGACAACATGGAGCACAGAGTCAAGCAACCCACAGGTACGTAACCACAGCTTGCACAGTACACGATTCGCTATGCATTGAATAGCTTGTATGAGTGGCAATGCAAGGCCTAGGCCTGTGTGACGCAGTAGATATTAAGCCATGTGGGCCCTTGAAATGGCGGCTGCCTGACCTGTGAAGTGTGACAATGGGATGTGAGGTCAATGCGCTGGCGTGGCACACCGTGGCGGTAGGCGGTCGAAGACCGCGGCGCAAAGCAGCATTGGTTAACATTGAACCCTATGGGTCTCAGGAGCCAATGACGATGTGCGGCGGCGGTCGCGGTACGCACCGCCGCGGGCGTGACCGCCATTTTCTAACTGCTTAATCACTCGAGACCTGATCATCCACAGGAGAGGACCTATACTGTAAGTGCTGCTGTGACCTCGGTCTGGAAGATACAATGGCTGCTGCGACTGGGGAAAGGGCCCCTGCCTTCACTTCTGAGGAATTGGAGAAACTTGTTGATGGGGTCCTCCCCCAGTATGCGCTACTCTACGGTCCTCCAGAACAACAGGTGAGTACACAGGGAGCACGTAGTATAGGCTATGCCTGTGCTGAGTGGGGTGGATGTAAGATGGTGGGGAGGGGAGCGAATGAGGAGTGCAACGCACGACAGATGAGAGCATGTGCCACATGGCAAGGTTGGGGAGGGGGGGCCACTCACATCGACCAAGCAGAAAAGTGATGATATTTCTTTTTCCACCCTGTACATGTCACATAGGTCAGCGCCCATCAGAAGATCGACATTTGGCGTGCCATCGCCAAGGACGTCCGGGCCCTGGGGATCCACAACAGACGGGGCACCCACTGCTGCAAGAGGTGGGAGGACATCCGCCGCGGGAGCAGAAAGACCGCTCTGCTGGGGATGGCCTCCCAACCTAGGAGGGGTGCCACACGGCAATTGACCCCCCTGATGTCCCGGATCCTGGCGGTGGCCTACCCCGATTTGGATGGGCGCGTGAGGACATCACAGCAGACACAAGGGGGTGAGTATCAGCACATTCTGCTATATTAGCGCACAGTGGAGGTGTCTGGGTGGGGGAGGAGGGCTGTGGCTATCTCTAGGCCAGGGCGGTTTCTGTAGGCTAGGCCCCTCCGTTTGGCATGGCCCTGTGCCCCCGCCCCCCACCTCTGTAGGATGCTAAGTACAGCTATCCATGGTCCGGGCTCACCTATGTGTGCATTTGTCGTCCATAGACTTGTAGGCCAAGTCACAATAATTGAGTAGTGTACCCCAAGTGCGCGGCGTAGTGCAGGGGGCTTCTGTGTCTGTCCTCTCCGCCAACGGTGCCGCCAATGCATGCACTCAACATGTCTTTCTTTCTTCTCCCCACCCTTTTTCTTGGTTTTCCTGTTCATGTGTGCATTAGCATCATCAGGCGGAGGAGAAGTGGCATCAGCGCACGAGGGAGCTGCATCTCACATGGCCCCGGAGGGCCATGCAACCGACTCCGAGTACACCAGTGAGACGGAGGGCGAGTGGAGCTCCACAACGGGGACTCGTGGAGACGTCAGCGACACCGACACGTCCTCGGAAGAGAGCTCCCTTGTGGTGGCGGCAACATCCGTGCCCACCGCAACAAGAGGTACAGCCGCCACCCAGCGCACCGGCTCCTCCCTCCCAGCAGCCCCTCAGCTTTCGCCCCGTGCCCGCTCGGCCAGGAAGCCGGGCATCTCCTTCACCCTTGGCACCTCAGGTCCTGCCCCAGTTACCCCTGCTGCCCTCAGTGCGGAGATCATTGACCTCCTCCAGACGCTCATTGTTGGCCAGTCTACACTTTTGAATGCCATCCAGGGGGTAGAAAGGGAGGTGCATCGGAGCAATGCATACCTGGAGGGCATTCATTCGGGTCAGGCTGCCCATCAGCGATCGTTCAACGCTCTGGCCTCAGCACTGACGGCAGCAATTGTCCCTGTGTTTAGCCTCCCCCCTCCAACTTTCTCAACCCAGTCCCACTCCCCTGTTCTCTGCCTATCCCTGACACACCTACAGACCAGCCTGCACACACCTCAACACCCAAGGGCAGCTCATCCAGACATAAGCACCACAGATCACACAAGCATTCACCCAAGCAACATCCACATGCAGACATGCCAACAGCCACTGCCTCCTCTGTGTCCCCCTCCTCCTCGTCTCCCTCCTCCCTCCCTGTGACGTCTCCACTCACACCTGCATGCACACCACCATCAGCCAGTACGTCCATCACCACCACACCCACCAGAACAGTCCGCACACGTGCAGTCACCACCCCCACTGCCATTTACACGTCCCCTTTGTCCTCTCCCAGTGTGTCTGTCACCCCCCCTTCCAAACCACACAAACGCAGGCAGCCACCCACCCAACTGCCATCCACCTCACGACAGCCTCCAGCACAAGCACCTGCACCCAAAGACACCAGGCTTCACTCTCCTACAACCACATTCTCTTCCTCCACTCCCATACCCACTACAACTACCCGTCCCTGTCTTTCTAAATTGATTTTCCTTTCCAACCTTGACCTCTTTCCAACAACTGACCCACCCCCTCCATCTCATAAGACTCCAATCAGCACCTCAGCCACCACAAGCCCTGCACCTACTAAGACCATCGTTCAGGGCTATTGGAGTCCACCAGCTCCTAGGGCAGGGACATCCGCCAGCAGCAAGGGGACAGCCAGCCCACCCCCTGGGAAAAAAAAAAAGAAAAAGGGAAGGGCCGGCGCAACAGGCCTGAGACGGCTGCCCCGAAGGACACCACCCTTGCACCGTCACCTGGCCCATCCACAAAGGGAGGCAAGGGCCCCAGAGTTTCTGCCATGGAGGGCAAAGGCAGCAGGGCAGACAAGTCCGGCAGCAGGCGAGCTGCCCAGGAGGGCCCCACCAGCCCCATTTGGGGTGTGACGGAGGACACCCACGGGCCCAGGACTCCAGCACAGGAGGGCCCCGCAAGCGAAAGGTCGGATGGCGACGGAGCGGGAATTATTGGCCAGATCTGGTTCCCTAGGAACACAAGACAAGCACCGCTGAACGGGGCCCCGCCGTGACAAGCACCGCTGAACTGGGCCCCGCCGAGACAAGCACCGCTGAACTGGGCCCCGCCGTGACAAGCACCGCTGAACAGGGCCCTGCCGTGAGGAGCACCGCTGAACTGGGCCCCGCCGTGACAAGCACCGCTGAACTGGGCCCCGCCGTGAGGAGCACCGCTGAACTGGGCCCCGCCGTGACAAGCACCGCTGAACAGGGCCCCGCCGAGACAAGCACCGCTGAACTGGGCCCCGCCGAGACAAGCACCGCTGAACAGGGCCCCGCCGTGACAAGCACCGCTGAACTGGGCCCCGCCGTGACAAGCACCGATGAACAGGGCCCCACCGTGACAAGCACCACTGAACTGGGCCCCGCCGTGAGGAGCACCGCTGAACTGGGCCCGCCCTGACAAGCACCGCTGAACAGGGCCCCGCCGTGACAAGCTCCACTGAACAGGGCCCCGCGGTGACAAACACCGCTGAACAGGGCCCCGCGGTGAGAGGCACCGCTGAACAGGGCCCCGCCGTGACAAGCACCGCTGAACAGGGCCCCGCCGAGACAAGCACCGCTGAACTGGGCCCTGGCGAGACAAGCACCGCTGAACTGGGCCCCGCCGTGACAAGCACCGCTAACCAGGGCCCCGCAGAGACAAGCACTGCTGAACTGGGCCCCGCCGAGACAAGCACCGCTGAACTGGGCCTGCCGTGACAAGCACCGCTGAACAGGGCCCCGCCGAGACAAGCACCGCTTAACAGGGCCCCGCTGTGACAAGCACCGCTGAACAGGGCCCCGCCGTGACAAGCACCACTGAACTGGGGCCCGCCGAGACAAGCACCGCTGAACTGGGCCCCGCCGTGACAAGCACCGCTGAACTGGGCCCCGCCGTGACAAGCACCGCTGAACAGGGCCCCGCCGTGACAAGCACCGCTGAACAGGGCCCCGCCGTGACAAGCACCGCTGAACTGGGGTCCGCCGTGAGGAGCACCGCTGAACAGGGTCCCACGGTGAGAGGCACCGCTGAACTGGGCCCCGCCGTGCCAAGCACTGCTCCGCTTGGCCCTTCATCTCAAGCACCGCTCCGCTGGGCCCTTCATCTCAAGCACCGCCCCGCTGGGCACCGCCATCTCTGCACCTCTCCGCTGGGCCCTTCATCTCAAGCACCGCTCCACTGGGCACCGCTGTCTCTGCACCGCTCCGCTGGGCCCTTCATCTCAAACACCGCTCCGCTGGGCACCACCATCTCTGCACCGCTCCGCTGGGCCCTTCATGTCAAGCACCGCTCCGCTGGGCACCGCCGTCTCTGCACCGCTCCGCTGGGCCCTTCATCTCAAGCACCACTCCGCTGGGCCCTTCATCTCAAGCACCGCTCCGCTGGGCACCGCCGTCTCTGCACCGCTTCGCTGGGCCCTTCATCTCAAGCACCGCTCCGCTGGGCCCTTCATCTCAAGCACCACTCCGCTGGGCACCGCCGTCTCTGCACCACTCCGCTGGGCCCTTCATCTCACGCACCGCTGGCCCATTGGCAGGGCCGGATCTGTGTCGGGCAGGGCTTCACGAAGCATTCTGGCCAACATGCCTCCTCCATAACTAGTGGAGTCTGTAATCCACCTGATTGACTGTGGCTTTGCACTCCCCCAGATGGTACAGTGGGCAATCCACCCACTGTAGAGACTTGAGAGACTGTGGCTTTGCACTCCCCAGGATGGTACAGTGGGCATGGAGGGCCCTCGTGGATCTGGCGTCGTGGACTCATGTGGCTGAGGTGCCCCCCCTTCCCCCTGAGGTGCCTGTGTTTTTATTATCTGATGCCCCAGCAGTGTTCTCTCCAATGGAATCGGGTCTCGTGTGTGGGCTTTGCCCATGTGTTTATGCACATTGGCCCACGAACAATGGAATGTAGCCAATATGTGCCGGACTTTTGGACTATGTATATATTGTTCATGTTGTAATATATTTATTTGATAAATTTCATATTTCACTTAAGTTCAAATATGCTTTAATATACTTCAATTTTAATGAACATTTTATTTTGTCTTTACATTATTCCCGGGGGTTTGGGGGGTGTCACTCTGACTTGTTGCTCTGCATTGGTGTGTAGGGATTGGGGGGTGAGGGTGGGGGTGACTGTGTCGCGTGTGTGTGTGCCCATAACCTTTTCTCCTCCCCCCTCCCCTGTGTCATAGGTGCAGTACTCACTGTTGTATTCTGCGCCGGCGTTCGTGCTCCTGGTAGAGGAGCAGGAAGACAATGGCTGGAAGGATGTTTAATTCGGGTTCCATGCTGTCCAGATTCCTCGTGGAGTGTGTATAGGTGAGCGTTTTCCCGTTCGTAGTCTGTTTCCGCCGTGTTTTTATTGGCGGGGCGCCCGCCCCGGAAAAGGTGGCGGATTGGTGGGTCGTGATAGTGTGGGCGGTACATTGTCTGCCACGGTGACTGCTGCGCTGTTTGTTTGTCCCGCCGTGGCGGTCGGAGTGTTAAAGTGGCGGCCTGTGTTGGCGGTTCCCGCCAGCGTCAGAATCCCATTTTTATCACCGCCTGCCTGTTGGCGGGTTGGCCGCCGCTTTAACACTGACCGCCAGGGTCGGAATGACCCCCAAAGTGTTAAAAAGAGGCCCATTCACAATTACATAACGGAAACACGCAGAAGGAACATTGGTAAGAAACTGGACAACATGGACCTGTTACTGCTACTGCTTGGCATCAGAAGAAGACAACAGTGATGATGCCAAGTGCCACCAGCAACACTGGAGCAATCTCAAACACTACCACAGCATCCACAAAGGCAGCACAGAAGAAGGGAGAGAGTATTTCACCAATGCGCATCCACCCTCGGCCTCAGGGAAGAAGAGGTGATTTGACTCTACCGTCCATTGTATGGCTGCTCCACCACATTGCTCCTGAAATTGCTGCGAGAGTGGAAACAACCATTCCAACCACAACCAGAAACTTGGCTGTCCTACACATGCTGGCCAGACCAGTGCTTCAGAAGGGTGTGGTATCTCCCAACCATCCCTTTCTGCCTTCCTCCCTGTGGTCCTGAACGCCATCATCTTCCTCACACCCTGCCACATCCAGTTTCCCAATGCCCAGCAACTGCAGCAGGAGACAAAGCACGGATTCTATCAAATTGTGGGGTTCCTGCATGTGCTGAGTCCAATGGACTGCACCCTTGTCCAACTTGTCCCTTCTGCTGCAATGGAAGCCCTCTAAAGAAACCACCACCATACACACTCAATCAAACTGCAGGCCATTGTGGACCCCCTGGACTATTCTCCAGCATCTTGCAAAATATCCCGGCAGCTTCCATGATGCATACATCTTCAGACACTCAACTATCAACCAACTGTTCTAGGATGGACAATATGGCAATGGCCTACTTTTAGGTAAGCCAGCATACAATTCATAACACACACAACACACCAAACATGTGGGACTAACAATACATACATCACACTGAACACACATGGACAGGAAAACACAGATGTTTAGGCAACAACACATATGTCACATACCACACCACACCGCGCCGATATGTACAATTTCTTTGAACCACCTCACTGAAACTTTACATGATGGACAGGTGGAGCAATGTCCCATTTGCATACAAAAGCTGCAGCCAAACCACTACACCACACATAACAATTACCAAGTAATAGCTGAGCTATGTGTCTTGCATTGCCCATGCCATCGTTGAACAACTCACATTTTGGCACTGCCCCACATTTATCATGCTGTAGAAACCTGAGGCAGCACCAATATTTAATGCCACCGAGTGGTGCCATCACCATCTATATATCACCAAAATATACCTGATATACGCATTGTGTACACCTTTCCCTTGTGTGGTGCATAGTGCAGCACACATTGAAATACAACATTGCCACCATTGAAAGATAATGTATAGGAATGGACACCTCACAGCACACCACAATGAAATCTATAAATCCTAAATATCCTTACCATGATAGAAGGGTACTAACAGTGGACAGTGGCACCTGAACTACTGCCAATGTAGTGGTAGACACCTGAAATGCATATGACTGAGGAGACATGGGACTTAGCAGGGCTCGACTGGTGATGCAGGGCAGTGCAAAAACCCTGCTCTGTCCCATAGATGTTTGCAAATTCTTGCATACATCACAATACATCTCCTACAACTGTGTCACACTGTGCATATGAACCTCATGCACATATGCATGCCAGCCAGCATTTGGCAACAACACTTTGTGCAAGGGAGGCATTTCAAGGGTAAAGGATTGGGATTCACATGCAACACACAGGGAGTAACACCTGTTTCATGGCACACAAGACACAAAATAGGTACAAATTTACCTAAATTCACTCTTCTGCAGGTCTAAAGTGAAAGGACTAAGGGTCACATGTTCTAAAAGTGGTGCAGCATCCAAAGCAACTCCACTTTTATTGTGCCCCTTAGTGCCCCCCTACCGCTACCATGTATGTACCATATTCAACATACGGCGCACCATGGCGCAGAGTACGTGCAATAGTATCAAGAGAATTGATGCTATTGATGGACTGTATAGGATTAGTGCAAGAATGTTGGTGCAAATCCTGCTCAGTACATAGGGGCCCATTGAAAGCAATGGTGTGTCCTTCTTAATTTCTGCTTTATGCAGGCATTAGAAGTAACCACTAAAAATGAAGCATTGGAACCTTTTAGATTCCTCTGCACCATTTTTGCAGTTCCCCTAACTGGGGAACACCCACCCTTGCATACATGATGCCTGGCGCAAGCATAATGTGGTACAAGGGGTTACAATGTGTTGCACTGTATGCCACATTATGCCTAAGCCAGGCAAAATTTATGCAAGGGGGTCATACCCCCGTTAAATGGGCTACAAAAATGGAGCAGTGGAATCGAAGAGATTCTACTGTGTCATTTTTTACCACTACTTTTAACATCTGCTCAGAGCAGGTGTTAAAAGGGAGCCACCCATTGGTTACAATTAGCCTCTATGTACTGTTCAAGGATAACACCAAAAAGTTGCCTGCTAAACCTGAACAGTATATCAATAACATTAAATAATTAGATGCTATTGCCCGAAACCCTGCCCCAAGGTGCGCCTTATTTTAAATACGGCACACACATGGTAGCAGTAGGGCGGTGCTAAGGGGTGCAAGAATAGTGGGTGCGGTACCACTTTCCTTAAATCTGCCCCAAAGTCTGGAACTAAAAACAAATGAGAAGAATGCACTACCACATGAATGTGTGGGTGGAATGTAGGCATAGTCTGTGGCAATTAAAATTGACATTGTCACACACATATCAGACAAGTGAGTTGGCTTGAGATATGTCTGCAGCAATCCTGGAAATACACATGAAGACTGCTGTACAGGTGTATGGCTTAGGTAGTAAAAGGGTAACAATTACCCACAATGGCAGGTTTGTGACTGCTAGTTAACCAAGCAAAGTCTAAATGACATTACCACACGTGATAACTAAAAACAAACTCTTCCGTGGCACTCACATGTTTGACCAAGAGAGAGTGACATACAGGGAAAAAAATCCTAAATGTGTAGGTATGTACATGTAAGTCAAGCAATGCGCAGACAAGTCCCAGACCCTTGCCAATTTGTACATGTGATGAAGGAGACAGATAGGTTGAATGCCACATCTCCTCTACTCATAGCTGTCATGAGTGATCACACTTACAAAATACACTCATGATGAATCTGACATAGGTTTCATAATGCAGATGTGAGTGTGTACCCATGTTGAATAAATGATGTGGAAGGACATCTGAGAGACTCCCTTAAGTCACTTTAAGATCCAGTATGTGTTGGTGTTCTGTACTGTGGGAGGGCAGTCATGTGATCTAGTAAAGCCTGGATATGGGAGGGACACTGTTGCTTAGCCTGTAGAAGAAGCTGTGTCTATCTACAAAGTACACAAGTCTGACTTACTATGCTGTGCATGAATGAAGGGACAATGTTGATGATGAAGATGGGTACTAATGGTAATCAACTGTAATTATGCCAGTAATGTTGAACTAGAACCCCACATGACAAAATATGTCATCAATGTATGTGAAGGAACACACGTTGACTAATCCTCACTGTACAACACAGCAAGGTTTCCATGTAGCACCAGACACATACACACACGGAATGTCTGTCAGTACATATTCCAGTCACATTGGCAACAACTATAACAATGTGCTTGGCCAACACAAAAAAGAGTGACAGAAGCTATTGACAA
Organism: Pleurodeles waltl; assembly: GCF_031143425.1. Lineage (NCBI taxonomy): Eukaryota > Metazoa > Chordata > Amphibia > Caudata > Salamandridae > Pleurodeles > Pleurodeles waltl. The sequence goes on along the minus strand of NC_090444.1, from coordinate 333,578,556 downwards.
ATGACAGTATCTCTACCCTGGGTCCAAAGCCATGACCCAGTTCCATAAACGATCAATGACTTAGCACTATATCATAAGAAACACAATACTCAGAGTTACTAAAAATAAAGGTACTTTATTTTAGTGACAATATGGCAAAAGTATCTCAGAGGATGTACTCCCTTAGGAGGTAAGTAAAATACACAAAATATACACACACAACCAAAATCAGGTAGGTAAACAATTAGAAAAGTAGTGCAAACTCTGTAGAACACAATATAATGCAATAGGGAAAAATAGGACTAGGGGCAACACAAACCATATATTTCAAAAGTGGAATGCGAACAACGCATGGACCTCAGGACTAGTGCAGTGTGTAGAGGGTCACTGGGACTGTAAGAAAACACTGAGGGTGTCCAAGATACCCCACCCCCAAGACCCTAAAAAGTAGGAGTAAAATTATCCTACTACCCCAGAAAGACAGTAAAGTCGAGATAGGGGATTCTGCAAGGACAACAATTGACTGCAAAGTACTGAAGATGGATTCCTGGACCTGAGGACCTGTAAAGGAAGGGGACCAAGTCCAAGAGTCACGCAAGTGTCCAGGTGGGCAGGAGCCCACTAAACCCCCGGATGAAGGTGCAAAAGGGCTGCCTCCGGGTGGAAGAAGTCAAAGATTCGGCAACAAAGGAAGGAGCCAGGAATTTCTCCTTTGGTCAGAAGATGTCCTACGATGTGCTGGAAGATGCAGAGTTGTTTCCACACAGAAAGACTGCAAAAAAACCTTGCTAGCCGCAAGAGTCACGGTTGAAGATTTTGGGTGCTGCCAGGGCCTAGGAAGGACCAGGAGGTTGCCCCTTGGAGGAGGAGACAGAGGGGGTGCTCAGCAACACAGAGAGCCCATGCAGGAGCAGGCAGCACCCACAGAAGCACCTGAACAGGCGTTCAGAAGATCTCAGCATGACGGTCGACTCAGCACAACAAAAGAGAGTCCCATGAAGTCGGAGTCCAACTCAGCGAATTGGGCAATGCAGGACGGAGTGCTGGTGACCTGGGCTAGGCTGTGCATGGAGGAAGTCTTGCAAAAGTGCACAGAAGCCCTAGTAGCTGCAGTTCTTGCAGTACACAGGATTACTGTCTGGCGTGGGGAGGCAAGGACTTACCTTCACCAAATTTGGCCAGAAGGGCCACTGGACTGTCGGGGACACTTGGATCCAGCTCCTATGTTCCAGTGACCTCGCTCTTCAGGATGAGAGGGGACCCAGAGGACTGGTGATGCAGAGGTTTGGTGCCTGTGTTGGCAGGGGGAAGATTCCATCGACCCACGGGAGATTTCTTCTTGGCTTCCAGTGCAGGGTGAAGGTAGACAGCCCTCAGAGCATGCACCACCAGGAAACAGTTGAGAAAGCCGGCAGGATGAGGCGCTACAATGTTGCTGGTAGTCTTCTTGCTACTTTGTTGTGGTTTTGCAGGTGTCCTGGAGCAGTCAGTGATCGATCCTTGGCAGAAGTAGAAGAGTGAAGTGCAGAGGTACTCTGGTGAGCTCTTGCATTCGTTATCTAGTGAGATACCAACAGGAGAGACCCTAAATAGCCCTCAGAGGAGGATTGGCTACAGAGAAAGATAAACACCTATCAGGAGGGGTCTCTGACATCTCCTGCTGGCACTGGCCACTCAGAGCTGTCCATTGTGCCCTCACACCTCTGCATCCAAGATGGCAGAGGTCTGGGACACACTGGAGGAGCTCTAGGCACTTCCCCTGGGAGGTTCTGGTCAGAGGAGTAGTCAATCCCCTTTCCTTTGTCCGGTTTCACGCCAGAGCAGGGCTGGGGGGATCCCCGAACCAGTGTAGACTGGATTATGCAAGGAGGGCACCATCTGTGCCCTTCAAAGCATTTCCAGAGGCCAGGAGAGGCTACTCCTCTCAGGCCCTTCACACCTATTTCCAAAGGGAGGGGGTGTAACACCCTCTCTCTGAGGAAATCCTTTGTTCTGCCTTTCTGGGACTGGGCTGGCCAGGCCCCAGGGGGGCAGAAACCTGACTGAGGGTTGGCAGCAGCAGTAGCTGCAGAGAAAACCGCGGGCAGTTAGTTTGGCAATACCCGGGCTCTATGCTGGAGAACCGGGGATGCATGGAATTGTCCCCAGAATACTGGAATGGTATTGGGGGAACAAGTCCATGATCCTAGACAAGTTACAAGGCCATGTTCGGAGTTACCATGGTGACGCTACAGATAGGTATTGACCTATATGTAGTGCACACGTGTAATGGTGTCCCCGCACTCACAAAGTCTGCGGAAATTGTCCTGAACAATGTGGGGGCACCTTGGCTAGTGCCAGGGTGTCGAAACACTAAGTAACTTTGCACCTAACCTTCACTAAGTGAGGGTTAGACATATAGGTGACTAATAAGTTACTTAAGTGCAGGGTAAAATGGCTGTGAAATAACATGGATGTTATTTCACTCAGGCTGCAGTGGCAGTCCTGTGTAAGAATTCTCTGAGCTCCCTATGGGTGGCAAATGAAATGCTGCAGCCCATAGGGATCTCCTGGAACCCCAATACCCTGGGTACCTAGGTACCATTTACCAGGGAATTATAAGGGTGTGCCAGTGTGCCAACCAGAATTGGTAAAATTAGTCACTAGCCTGCAGTGACAATTTTAAAAGCAGAGAGAGCATAAACACTGAGGTTCTCGTTAGCAGAACCTCAGTGATACAGTTAGGCACCCCACAGGGAACACATACAGGGCACACTTTATGAGCACTGGGGTCCTGGCTAGCAGGATCCCAGTGACACAGACAAAACCAAACATATATACAGTAAAAATGGGGGTAACATGCCAGACAAGATGGTACTTTCCTACAATGACCTCACTAAGAATCTTAGGAATAATCTCACCTATATAGGCCAAGTCACGCCAAACCATAGCAAATGATGAAACATGTCCAACACAAACAAGCTGCCGTCCCCAGTATATAATTGGGTAAGCTTGACATCAACAACCCAAAAGGTTACAAAACATTATTGGCCTTGGGACCACAAATGTGCAGGTGTATGTCTGCAGATGACTGTGTTTCGCTGTGCTGAGGATAGATTAAGATTATGGAAGATCCCCACCCAATAACCCCAAACCCCCAGATCAGCCTACATTGACTCTTGACGCAGTCAGGGGCCTGCTGCCTGTGCACATTGAATTGAGCTGAGGTGGCCTGTGCACATTGAATTGAGCTGAGGTGACCAGAGTCAACCTGTGTCAATACGTGCAACAATTGCCCTTTGTGGGCATATAAAGTGCCACTGGAGCACTGATGACTAGGGTGCCACCACTTCATGAGAACAGCCCTGCCAAACACATTGTATGAAATTTTGTAAATATGGCAATACAAATAAAGTTTGAGTCATTGTACATTCCAAGTGTATGTGCTAAACATCTACTTCCTCAATCTTAGCACACATGTCCCACCTAGGTGGTCCAGGCTTGGTACCGTCTTTTTGCGTATGGACAAAAGGAAACAATTCACATGTGAAAATGTGTATGTGTTACATAATTACTCACAAACTTATATGAACAGTACAAATGTTCCCACATAGGGAAACATAGTTAACACAGATGAGTACACAGCCTTGAGACAATGGCCTACATGTATCCATGCTGGAATAGAGAATTGGTATGTGTCAGATTCCTAAACATACCACTGTATATTACATGAAAAATATGTTTTCACACACAAACATGTCACATACATACCAACAATGACACATGTCAGCACTCCATTTCCAAATATTTGCATGCACGGGGAACCATATATATTACACATGCTGCTTTGCATCATGAAGGCTAGCCATGCAGAACACAGTAGAGTGTGGACATACTTGCACTCACATTCTTATGGGCTACTGGATCTTAACCCAGCCTTAGTCACCAGCATCCTTTGCTAAAGCTTTGTCAAGAGTATCATATGCATGAACATGTTTCGCACATGGCCCATCCTATTTTATGCTGTGTTGTGAAACGTACAATGGGAATTCTGACATGACAATGTGGTAGACCCACATTATGAGTTCCATCACATATGTACATTCACATGTGGAAACCTGTATGTGGAAAATAAGCACATGCACATTTGAAAACAGTATCAGTCCTCCCATGCTTCACACACACTTACAAACATATGGTAACACATTCCATTTTACCGGAACACAGTGAAATACACATGCATGCACATGTTGCCTTGCCATACAAACAACTAAGATGCATAGCCCCTTTAACTAGGAATGTGAATCTCGGTGGCGTGTCAGCCTTCCTTCCAAAATTCACACAAAAATAATGCGTGATGTAATTCTCCATACATCGCAAATCACTAAAATGACGCCTCACATCTGTGCATCAAATCTAAGACCACATGCCTTGTCATCCTTCATGAAAAAAATCCACACATGGCCTTCATGCATCAAAAAAAGACGCATACCGTAGCCCTTCAGACATCGCATGTACCAAAAAAGACGCCTCACACTTGCATGCTAAATCGAAGTCGACAGGCCATGTCAGTCTTCCTAGAAAAATCCATGCATGGCCGTCATGCAACAAAAAAACTACACATATCAGAAAATGTGAGGCATATGCCCAAGAAGTAATGTAATAGTTCTTCCATGCTGCACAGATGGAAAAGTGAATTTATTTTCACTTTTACTTTAGAGTCTTGTAGTCTGTGCTTGAGAGAGGTTGTGTAGTGGTTGTGCCTTTGTGAGAAGTGTTGGATTGAAATTGTTTTGTGATGTCCTGTCTGCATCTTGTCCATCTTGTAAATTCTGTAATTTTATTTTACATTGTTTTCCTGTTATTGTGTAAGTATTGTCGGGTGTCTGTCTTGGGGTAGAAAAGTTTGTTAGATGAGTTGGGGTTATTTGGTGAATAGTTTTCTTATTTTGGGGGGTAATTGGGGTGCAGTGGAATGCAACTGGGGAACAGAGGATAACTGGGGATGAACCTGGAGCGTTTATATGGTTGATGTGCAACTACCTACCCAATATGGTGGCTATGGGTGCCCGTGTGATCATGGGCTATGCAACTGTGGCAAGGAAGCTGCACTGGGGCAAGGTGTTCTATCAGCTTTGACGCATCTTCTCTGTGGAGCACTCGGGCCACTAGTTGAAGCACCAGTGGGCAGACCACAATGCCTGTGAAAGGGATCTCCTAGATCACTGGGTGATTTGGGTCAGCGGACCAGTGGGTAAGTACCCCTTATACATTGTAACATCCTTATTTGCATGTGCATGGCAGTAGGACATGGGTATTACTGCAGCATGTAATGACAAAGGTGAGGGCAGCAAGTTTTGTGTCTCAGCAATGCACTGGTTGCAGACAATTTGCACACTCCTCTCTTTGTACCTTGTGTATCACATATACATATTGAAGTGAAGAGAATACAACACACATGTGCAATGGTGCAAGGGTTTATGCTTCCTAGGCACAAATGTACATGTCCATCATGAGCTGTGGAAATGTGGAAAGTAATGTTTAAGTGATGACAAACATGACGGTGGGGTATTGGTAGTCATGGGTGTGTGTGTTCCTTTAGTCATGTATGTGCAGAGTGACACACCAAGGACAAAAATCTAAGAAGGACCTACTGGCTGCTACCGCAACATCAGTGTCATAGTTTTTGAAGGTAATGTGGCTGATGGAGGCATGTATTGCTACACCATATGTCAAATGTTGTGCAACGCAAGCATTGTGGCTATTTTAAACCCTGGTGCAACAAGATGCCTGTGCCAGGCATGATGAATGCTAGGTGTGTATTCCTGCGGTAGGAGGCACACAAAAAATGAGCATTGAAATCCACTGTGCCATTTTTGGAGTGAACTTGAATGTGTGCCTAAGGCAGGTTGGTTAAAGGCAGGTTGGTTAAATGACAATCCCATTGTTTTTAATATGCCTAATTTCACTTAGCAGGTTTGGCACCTTCTTGTATGGTGCAAAGTATGCCAAGTGCCAACATGATGTCATAGTTTAAACATCAGTGTCCTAAGATGCCCCTTGGTGTGCCAAATGCCAAATACAGCACACACATGGTGGAGTTATGTGGGGGTAGTAGGGGGTTGAAAATGGTCAAGCATCTGTGCTTGCTCCACTTTCACATCAATGTACTGAAAGTACTAAGCTTCTGTCAATTTCTCCCCTCTTACAGAACAACACTCATCCATGCATCACAGGTTTCCTTGCTGCAGAGCTGAAAGTATGCCTGCATCTCTGAAATGAGTGTTGTTTTGCTAGAAGGTAGACCTTACTGTTTGCACACATACACACATCGTGGTCCATCGTTGTCGTTGTGTGGTGCAGGATGCTAAACACATGACTCAAAGTGGCTATGGGGATGCATGTGAAAGCCCACCCACTTCCATCACTCAGACAACACACTAGAGGTGCATTAGGATGTTACACAGTTTGAGGCTTGTTGATGTGTGGATGCATCATGTTTGGACACCACATCAGTGGTGGTATTTTAGTTGTAGTACTGATGACTGACATTGTTGTAATCCGACTACTTTCAATGTGTGTTGAAATCATCATCAATCAGTGTGAGTGGCAGATAGCATTTCTCTTAGTTGAATTTGCAGGAAGTGTACCTTCCTGCACATGTGCATGAGGACTGGCAAGATGGACACCCCTACACCATGCAGTTTGTTTGACAAAATTGGTATTGTCCGTCATATGTTGTGACATAAACAGGGTTAATAAAGGGATGAACTGACTATCTGTGACAACTACACATTCCTGCACATTTGACATGATGCAGCACAGCACAGCAATCTGAGCTTTTGCACTGCTTCTTTCTTTAGAAACTGGTACATATGTGACACAAAATCAGGATACAGATGTCATAGTGCTTTACCAATGCATTGTTATATTACTGTACACTCCAGTGGTTGATAGTAGGAGCTCATAAGTACCATGCCAAGGTAAGACACATTGCATTCCTTATCCTGTCCTAAATCTCATGTCCCCCTCTGACACCTGACACTGCATGTAGTGGCCATTACATGTGTATATTTGGGATCTTCCCATGCAACACATTTGTGACCCACCCAGTTTCTGACAACTTTACATATATTGCACATCTGCATTTGGTTTAGTGTAGTCTAGGAACTCAAGGGTGGTGTGCGAGTGACAAGTGGGTGTGTGACAAGTTTGCATTTCCAAAAGTTTTAGTTGTTCATTGTGTTGCATTGTGCATCACACATAGGGCAAACTTTCTGTGTATTTAGTACATTGATTTCAGACCCCTATTGTATTAGCAGTACCCTTGCCTCAGACTACAATACTATGGAACCACCTTATTTACTTTACTGGTCCCCACAGTGGACATTTCCCTGTAGCTTCATGATCTTTTTCACTATTGTGGTGCTTTACTGCATTGGCAGTAGTGCAGCAAAGCACAGGGGGGTCCAGTGCTTAGAACAATTGCACCATTTTCAGATATGCCTTTGACAGGCCTCACAAAATAGGTTTGAAGATAGCACAGTGCAATCTTTATGAAATGTCTGCCCCATTTGTTCTTCCCTCCCTGCGTGAGAACATTTCCTAGCATACATCATATATGGCACAGACATATTATGGTGCAAGGATGTACACGGTGGATCTATGCATGCATAGTGTGACAAGGGGAATGGGCAGCTGCAGTCCACATTGGCATGATATGATGTGATGCCAATGTTGCAGTAGGGCCTTCTAAAAATGTGCCCATATTGAGACAGTGAGACCACTTGTAACTGATGTTATGCAGAAAGGTGTCCCTTTGTGGTCGACACCAACCATTCACAGTACACAGACAAGCTTGCTACTTGGTGACATGGAAGCTACTTGTACAGCAACATTGATGATGATCAAAGACTTGCCCCATATGTTGTGTCTGAATACTTTTGTGGCCATTCCCAATGATGCCTGGAGGCGTCTTGCAGTTCTTTTTGGGCCACCCTGTGCAACAAGCATCGTACATGTTGCCAAATGAGTGTTACACATGGGCAGGTGGTTCAGTTGCAACAGTGCAGGGATTGATGTGTGGGTTAGGTAGTGGTCTCTGCATATAGGGGGTAAGGTGTGAATGCATTAGAAGTATTTGGGCATTATTCTGTCCCGATGTGAGCCTTTTGTATGCATTCAGTGTGTCCTATGTGCCTCCCCCTCTGCCATTTGTTAGTTTCAAGATTGCCCCCTGTTAGAAATGGGGTGTTTGGTTGGCAGTCAGGTTGCTCCCTGTTCAAGCAAGGACCCTCACTCTAGTCAGGGTAAAGGAGAAACACACCCAGTTAATCCCCGCTTACCCCCTTGGTAGCTTGGCACAAGCAGAAAGGCTTAACCCAGAGGCAATGTGTAAAGCATTTGTACCAATACACACAGTAATACAGAGAAACACTACAAAATGGACACCACACAGGTTTAGAAAAATACTATTTATCTAAATGCAACAAAATTCCACAATATACAATAGAAAATGTGACTTTAGCACTTAAAAACACAAAAATAGTGCCATGAGGAACAAATACTGTAATCTGATGTTAAAGCGGCGTTGTGACAGGGTTGTTTCCCACAAAGCCACTCCACTGGTGCCATTTACGGAGTCACGCGAACCCCCAAGTATGGTGCCTTAAAAAAACGGGTGGAAAGCAGGTCGATGAATGGAGTCAGGGAGTGAGGCATCGCTGGATCTGATGCAGCGTCAGATCTGGTCCTGCTGGGCAAAGGAGGGGAGGCGTCATGAAGAGGCGTCGGTTCCTTGCTGTGGAGCGGTGGAGATGAGGTGACGTCAGTTGCGAAGAGTTGGTCCCTTGGCACCTTCAGCAACGTCAACGTCTGGCGAAGTCACGATGCTGCGGGTCGACCTTATTTGGTCGGGATCACATCACAGGGTCATAGGCGCTGTGACGGAGTTGGGTTTCACGAACGTCAGGGGTACAGCTCTTCCAGGGGCCCAGGAACTGAAATGGCACCCTCTGGCAGCTGGAATCCACAGCATGCAAACTCAGAGACTGGTTGGTGAAGCCTTTGCTTTCCCTAGGCTTCAAATACAGGAGGCAAGCCAGTCTAAGCCCTTGGAGACACCTCTCAAGCAGGAATGCACAACAAAGTCCAGTCTTTGTCCCCTTTCACAGGCAGAAGCAGCAACTGCAGGATAGGCCAACAAAGCACAGTCACAGGTAGGGGCAGCATTTCTCCTAAGCTCTTCAGCTCTTCTCCTAGCGGAGGTTCCTCTTGAATCCTTGAAGTAATCTGAAGTCTGGGGTTTTGGATCCTTTCTGCCTTTGAAGTTGCCCAACTTCAAAGAAAAGTCTCTGTTGTTTACAGAATCCTGCTTTGCCCAGGCCTGGCTCTGGAGACACACCAGGGGGTTGCAGACTGCTTTGTGTGAGGGCAGGCACAGCGCTTTCAGATGTAAGTGACCACTCCTCCCTCCAGTCTAGCCCAGATGGCCTTTCAGGATATGCAGGTTACAACCCAGCGCTCTTTGTGTCACTGTTTAGTGGAGATGCACAAACAGCCTCGAGGAAAGTACCCTCTTTCTTGGCATGGTTACCCACATGTTCTGCCTGATGTCAGTGTGCTTGACTGTGTCTACTGGGCTCATGCTAATCAGGACCCCAGTAGTTATGCTCCTGCCTTCTGAAATTGGTTGTAGGATATGGTTAAGACAGTATTTCATCCATAATTGGCATACTGGTGCCCCCTTATAAGTCCCAGGACAATGGGTTTCCAGGGGATCCCTATTGGCTGAAGCATATATTTTGCCACCAATTGGGAGACCATGCAAAGGCTTCTACAAGACAGCGTGAAAAGGTGCAAGCACCCTTTCACTGACATTTACACTGCACCAGGTCACTTATAAGTCAACCCTGTGGCAGGGCCTCCAGCCCTGAGGGCACAGTGCAAAGTACCTGTGTGTGAGGGCACCCCTGCACTAGCAGAGGTCCCTCGATGACCTCTAGGACCATTTTCCCAGGCTTTGTGAGTGCAGGGACACCATTTTACATGTGTACTGAACATAGGTCACTACCTATGTCCAGCTACATAATGGTAACTCCAACCATAGGCATGTTTGGTATCAAGCATTGGTTGCATGATCCCATGCATTCTGGGGGCTCCTTAGAGCACTCCCAGTACTGCCGTTACAGCCTTATGAGGTTTTCCAGGCAGCCCCCAGCTCCTGCCACCTCAAAGACAGGTTTCTGCCCTCCTGTTGCTTGAAAAGCTTGATCCCAGGAAAGCAAAACAAAGTATTTCCTTTGGGAGAGGGGTGTTACACCTTCTCTCTTTGGAAATAAGTGTTACAGGCTTGGGAGGGGTAGCCTTCCCAAGCCATTGGAAATATTTTTAAGGGTGCTTTTTGTGCCCTCCCCGCATAATCCAGTCTACACCGGTTCAGGGACCTCCAGTCCCTGCTCTATCACACAACTGGACAAAGGAAAGGGGAATGACCACTCCCCTGTCCATCACTACCCCATGAGTGGTGCTCAGAGCTCCTCAAGAGCATCCCTGGGTTTTGCCATCTTGTATTCCAAGTTGGCAGGGAACTCTGGGAGCATCTGAGTTGCCAGTGCCAGCAGATGATGTCAGAGCCCTCCCCTGATAGGTGCTTACCTGTTTAATTGACCAATCCCCCTTTAAGGGCTATTTAGGGTCTCTCCTTTGGGTGGTTCTTCAGATTCGGATTGCAAGATTCCAGCAGGAATCCTCTTCATCCTCCACTTAAACTTCTCATCGAAGACACTGCATCTGGACAGTCCAGGAACTCTACAAACTTCAACAAAGAAGCAAGACGTCTTCTTCAACATTGTATCTTCAAATCCTGCCAGCAACTGCAACTGGTTACCAGTGGCGCATCCTCTGAGGAGAGTTTGTCTTCAGCCTGCACCAGAAGCCCGAAGGAATCTCCCTTGGGGTGAAGGAGTCACTCCCCTGCTTCAGCAGGCACCTACTGCAATGACAACTAGATGCGTCGATCCCCTCTTCTGCTGAGCTATATGGATCCTGTATCATGGGTGGTGGACTGAAGTGATCCAGATGACCCTGACATCCCACTGTCTAACTTTGGTAGAGGTAAGAACTTGCATCCCCATGCAAGGTAGTACCCCCGTGCACCATATGTTTTGTAGTTGCCAATGCTTGTTGGCATCCTTCCACAGAGTTATTCATGCATCTTGCAGCTCCGACCCCTAGCACTCTATCCGATGACGCACAGCTTCTTAAGTGGTTCTCCTGTGGCATGGACACCTTTGTCGTTGTGCTGTGGAACTCCTGTGTGCACTACCTGGTCTTTTGTGGGCTCGCTGAGTTGCTGAGAGCCCCCTATGGCTCTCCCTTCTGGGTAGAGTCCACTTGGTCTTTCCTGGTCCCGGGTAGCGCCCACTTCCTCTAACCATGAGATTTGCATGTGCCGAGGATTGTTGGTGGAATCCAGCAACGCAAACCAGAGTGCAATCCTATACCCGGTATGGGACATCAATGGCACCAACCAGGAACCAGACTCTGTCTTATTGGGTGCAATACTGCCCGTTGTTTCTCACCAGTGGTTCCTCTTTTGCACCTTCATCCAGGTTAGCAGGGGCTCCTGTTTTCCCTGGACTCTTTTGTGCTTCTTGGACCTGGTCCCCTTCTTCCACAGGTCCTCAGGTCCAGCAATCCACTGTTGATGTCTTGCAGTCTCTCCTGGTTCTTGCATAATCCTTCTTTTCACTTCTGTTACTGTGTTTTACTCCTGCTTTTCTGGACACCGAGGGGTGTTCTAGTACTTACCTTTAGGGTTTTCTAGTACTCCCAGCTCCCCTCTGCACACTACACTTGCCTAGGTGGGAAACCGACATTCACATTCCACTCTCTTAGTATATCGTTTTTGTTCCCCTTAGGCCCATTTCTAAGTATTGTGATTTTCACTAATTGCACTGTTTTCTAACTGTTTTTACACCTGTTTCCGCATACTAGTGTATATAATTTGTGTATTACTCACCTCCTAAGGGAGTATAGGCTCTATGTTCTTGTTGGCAAATGTGTCACCAAAATGAAGCACCTTTATTTTTGTAACTGAGTTTTTGCTTTCATGTTTGTGAGTATTGTGTGACTACAGTGGTATTGCAAGAGCTTTGCGTGTCTCCTAGATAATCCTTGGCTGCTCATCCACAGATACCACTAGCAAGCCTGGCTTCTAGACACTGTCTACATTTCACTAATAAGGGATACTTGGACCTGGTATAAGGTGTAAGTACCATAGGTAGCCACTACAGTCAAGGCCAGCCTCCTACACAGCTCAACTGTCATTCTGACTCAGACAAGGAATCCACAAATAGGCAGAGTCACAGAATGGTTTAAGCAAGAAAATGCCCACTTTCTAAATGTGTAATTTTCAAACTTACAATCTAAGAATCAACTCCACTTAAATATGTATTTTTAAATTGTGGGTTCAGAGACCCTAAACTCCATATTTCTATTTTCTCCAAAGGGAATCTGCGATTTAAGGATATTTAAAGGCAGTCCTCATCTTAACCTATGAGAGAGATAGGCCTTGCAACAGTGAAAAATGAAGTTGGAAGTATTTCACTGTAACGACATGTAAAGTACATGTCTCACCTTTAACATACACTGCACCCTTCCCATAGGGCTACATAAGGCCTACCTTAGGGGTTTCTTACGGTATCGTGCCAGAATGCTGATGGAACACTGCCGACGGTCATGGCTGAGGACGGCGGTAAGGCAGCGCTGCTGACAGCAGCACTGCCCCGCCAGCAAAACACAGCTGACCGTATCAGGAGCAAGGATTTTGATTTTTGTGTTGTGTGTTGTGAATGCATGTGTGTGACAAGGTATGTTGGTGTGTGTTGTGGTGTGTGGGTATGTATGTGTGCATGTATGGGTTGTGGTGGGTATGCGTGTGTGCATGTGTATATATGGGTGCGCATGTGGGTGTGTATATGTGCGGGGGCAGGAGTGGGACGGTGGGGGAGAACTCTGGGGAGGGGGCCGGGGGAGACCCCTATCAGTGCCAGATAGTGCCTAACGCCATGGTTTTCGTGGTGGTATGTTTGGCATGAAAACCATGGTGGAACACCGGGTAGTAATCCTGAGGGTGGGATTGTGGCGGACCGAAGTCTCCAGCCCAGCGCCTGTTACCACCCTGGCGGTCGGTGCGTGAAAGTGCCGGTTTTGGATGGCAGTAACCGCCATGGTCCAAATCCCCTTTTTTTTACCGCCAGCCTGTTGGCGATATTACCGCCGCTTTAACACTGACCACCAGGGTTGTAATGAGGGCCATAATGTCGACAATGACAAGCATAGCAGGCCAAAGTTAAAAGGCAGTCTTTGAATTTGGTAGTGTAAGCCCATCATTAAATCTAGTTAACAGTAGTCATGATCTTGAAGATTGGCTATGAATCCTTTAAATGGAAAGGACCTCAGAAAGGGGACCACATCGTCAGATGTTAGATCAAAGACAGGATAGGCAGATGGATCCACAGAGCAGTAATGTGTGTCAGTTTCTTGTGCAGGACCTCCTGCAGGGGAGGCACTCTCCACAGCACCAAAAAGAGCCAGATCATTCACCAAGGGCGGCTCACAAGTGGCCTCACAAATCAGCCTTAGTCTCAAGGGGTACGACCATGAATGAACCCTCATCTGGGACATCAGCAGTGCTCGGCCTACAGGAGCCACTGGTATAACAGCAAGGCACACTGTAGGCAAATGTTTGAAAAGGCATCACATACAGCGAAAGACTGGCTCCACGTACCATAGGACTGGTCTGAATGACAATGACCAGTCACGCTCCAACTCTTCCAGCAACGGAGCATTAAAGAACTGAACCATGCGTTCACCGCACAGCAGAGCTGGTAGCAGTGGCTCTATCACTCCACTTAGCTTGAAAGGCACAACCACTGCCAATCAGAACCGAAAGCAGCAGTATTCTGCCTGCTAACACCAAAGTTATAGGAAAGCCTCCTAACACACTTGAAAAGAGTGAATGGGTGGCTGAAGGAATGATTCCGAAGACAGTCTGGAAGATGGACACGAATCCAGACCCGACAGCCTTAAAGAAATGGACAATCCCCATAGTGCTTGAGGCGTTCAATATTCTGGATTCCAGCTCTCCAAAGTGCTTGGGGAAGTTGCTATCTAATAGGGATTGTATCTCAGCTGATGATTTTGCTATCTGGAGAGCATACATCTCTCTAGCTGAAGTGAGTGCAACTTGTTTTTGAAACACCTTTAGCACCTTTAATCTGCTCAGCCAGTCATAATTTACATTATTAGTATCAATGAGGCCACATTTCTGCTACTCTTATCTCTTTTGTGGGGGGAGCTAAAACATGTCCGCAACACGGAACAACCTTAGAGACTGAAATTGCGAAGGCAATAAATGGTCGCATACCGCAACAGATTTGGTCGCTCAACACCACATAACTTCCATTTGAAAGTACATGAAATGCTGGTCGAATCAAAGTGATGGTAGTACCCTTCAGAAAATAGCCCAAGTTCACGACCTCCGCATTTCAAAGGACATGAAGGGACACCTGTTTGCAGATCATTGAATGACTAAGAGTAGCCTCACATTTGCTTTCACTGAGAAAGATCTCTGTTCGCTGTTCAAACGTTTATATTCAAAGGACAACTCCCACTCTTCTTTAAAATAGCTATCGCCTAGCTGCTCATATCTGCTCACGGCAAGATTTATCAGGCATTTTGGAAAACGAAAAGGGGAAATGGGAAGATTTAAAATGCCACATATGAGCCATACCCTTGATGGACTTTCTTCAACTTTCAAAGGCAACTTTTCTACGTGAAGCATCGTGAAACTTGCTTCCCTTTTAGCTATTGTCTGTTGTTCCTTGGATCAATTAAAAGCAGCAAACAAGTCACTACCTTTAATATACTTCCACAGAACGCGGATGTTTTTCAGAGTCAGTAATGGCCAACCTAACTGCATGATGACACACAGCTGACTTTGGCCATGGTATAAAAGGGACATGCCTGTCTGAATAATATCAGTCGCAGACAACACTTTAGCCCTCATTATGACCCTGGCGGGTGAGTGATAAAGTGGTGGTAATACTGCCAACAGGCTGGCGGTAACTACCACCAAATTATGACCATGGCCGTGGTAACTCCCATAGACAGGCAATGTACCACACCAACCCCCAGGGTGGAAACAGCACTCAACACGGTGGTAGCCACCCACTGCCAGACGGGAGGTTATGAAACAGTAAACCACCACCTTTTGCGGGGCGCTGCCAATGCCATCAAAAGCCTGGCGGAAATACATCACTGAAAAGAAAAGACTCACCATCGGAGACACATGGAAGAACAACGCCGCCATGGAACCCGAACTGCAAGTTTTCCTGATAATCTTCTATGTTATGCTCCACCTGAAACACCAGCGCCAACAAAGACGACGACGGTGAGTCCAACCGCCTAGCACACAAGGGAGGGAGGAAGGAAAATGAGAGTGGCACACACACACGCACAACACACACTATCCACACACACACTATCCACAAGTTTAGCTGCACACGAAAAATAATTTGCACCTGATACACGGCAGATAATGGAAGGACAACAGGAATACAAGAAAGTAAATGTATTAATATCAACAGCTAATAAATTATCGAATTGCCCATGAAACAGATATGTACACATGTACACAAAGGGACACCTCCAGGCCAATGTTCAAAGGGCCTACATGGCCACAGGGCACAGTCCAAGGCCCAACTTGAATCCTGACCTCATCCAGATAGAACTCTGCAGGGGCATCAGTTTGCAAGAGGGCAGACACCTCAGGGGGAGGGGAGGTCACCTCAGC
Source organism: Pleurodeles waltl (assembly GCF_031143425.1). Classification (NCBI taxonomy): domain Eukaryota; kingdom Metazoa; phylum Chordata; class Amphibia; order Caudata; family Salamandridae; genus Pleurodeles; species Pleurodeles waltl. The sequence goes on along the minus strand of NC_090444.1, from coordinate 333,562,739 downwards.
ATGCGTCGGGAAGAAGCCCACTGGTTCTAGAGGGGGCTCCATGTCTATTGCTCTGTCCTGAGGAGTGCAAGGCCACAGTCCCTCAGGTGAGTGACTTTCCTACTGGTTCTGGAGAGGGCTCCATGCCCATTGCTCTGTCCTGGGGAGTGCAAGGCCACAGTCTCTCAGGTGGGTGACTTTCCCACTAGTTCTGGAAGGGACTCTATGCCCACTGCTCTGTCCTGGGGAGTGCAGGGCCACGGTCTATCGGGTGGGTGAATTTCCCACTGGTTCTGGAGTAAGCTCCATGCCTATTGCTCTGTCCTGGGGAGTGCAAGGCCATAGTCTCTCAGGTGGGTGACTTTCCACTGTTTCTGGAGGGGGCTCCATGCCCACTGCTCTGTCCTGGGGAGTGCAGGGCCACAGTCTATCGGGTGGGTGAATTTCCCACTGGTTCTGGAGGAGCTCCATGCCTATTGCTCTGTCCTGGGGAGTGCAAGGCCACAGTCTCTCAGGTGGGTGACTTTCCACTGTTTCTGGAGGGGGCTCCATGCCCATTGCTCTGTCCTGAGGAGTGCAAGGCCACAGTCTCTCAGGTGGGTGACTTTCCCACTAGTTCTGGAAGGGACTCCATGCCCACTGCTCTGTCCTGGGGAGTGCAGGGCCACGGTCTATCGGGTGGGTGAATTTCCCGCTGGTTCTGGAGGGAGCTCCATGCCTATTGCTCTGTCCTGGGGAGTGCAAGGCCATAGTCTCTCAGGTGGGTGACTTTCCACTGTTTCTGGAGGGGGCTCCATGCCCACTGCTCTGTCCTGGGGAGTGCAGGGCCACAGTCTATCGGGTGAGTGACTTTCCTACTGGTTCTGGAGAGGGCTCCATGCCCATTGCTCTGTCCTGGGGAGTGCAAGGCCACAGTCTCTCAGGTGGGTGACTTTCCCACTAGTTCTGGAAGGGACTCTATGCCCACTGCTCTGTCCTGGGGAGTGCAGGGCCACGGTCTATCGGGTGGGTGAATTTCCCACTGGTTCTGGAGTAAGCTCCATGCCTATTGCTCTGTCCTGGGGAGTGCAAGGCCATAGTCTCTCAGGTGGGTGACTTTCCACTGTTTCTGGAGGGGGCTCCATGCCCACTGCTCTGTCCTGGGGAGTGCAGGGCCACAGTCTATCGGGTGGGTGAATTTCCCACTGGTTCTGGAGGAGCTCCATGCCTATTGCTCTGTCCTGGGGAGTGCAAGGCCACAGTCTCTCAGGTGGGTGACTTTCCACTGTTTCTGGAGGGGGCTCCATGCCCATTGCTCTGTCCTGAGGAGTGCAAGGCCACAGTCTCTCAGGTGGGTGACTTTCCCACTAGTTCTGGAAGGGACTCCATGCCCACTGCTCTGTCCTGGGGAGTGCAGGGCCACGGTCTATCGGGTGGGTGAATTTCCCGCTGGTTCTGGAGGGAGCTCCATGCCTATTGCTCTGTCCTGGGGAGTGCAAGGCCATAGTCTCTCAGGTGGGTGACTTTCCACTGTTTCTGGAGGGGGCTCCATGCCCACTGCTCTGTCCTGGGGAGTGCAGGGCCACAGTCTATCGGGTGGGTGAATTTCCCACTGGTTCTGGAGGAGCTCCATGCCTATTGCTCTGTCCTGGGGAGTGCAAGGCCACAGTCTCTCAGGTGGGTGACTTTCCACTGTTTCTGGAGGGGGCTCCATGCCCATTGCTCTGTCCTGGGGAGTGCAGGGCCACGGTCTATCGGGTGTGTGAATTTCCCACTGGTTCTGGAGGGGGCTCTATGCCTATTGCTCTGTCCTGGGAAGTGCAAGGCCACAGTCTCTCAGGTGGGTGACTTTCCCACTGTATCTGGAGGGGGCTCCATGCTCATTGCTCTGTCCTGGGTACTGAGTAGCACAGGGATCCACCTTTTAGATGGAGGCACCGAAACCTGGCCTTCTGGAGGCCAAAGGTCCTTTCAATTATTCTTCTGGTTCACCGATGTGCCTCATTATAACGTTCCTCTGCCCTTGTCTTGGCATTCCTCACAGGGGTCAGCAGCCATGATAGGTTTGGGTAACCAAAGTCACCTGCAATTATTGAGGGAAAACATTTAGCCACACACTATCCTATATGGCCCACACCATACCCATACACCAACATATACAGGGTGGGAACCAGAGCTCACCTATTAGCCACACTCTGTGCCTGTGTAGCTGGGCTATCACATTTGGGATGCTGCTATTCCTCAGGACAAAGGCATCATGCATCAACCCATGATACTTAGCATTGACGTGGGAGATGTACTGGTGCGCTAAGCACACTATCTGTACATTCATGGAGTGGAAACTCTTACGATTCCTGAACACCTGTTCATTTTGGCGGGGGCAAATGCAATATGTGTTCCATCAATTGCCCCAATTATCTTGGGGATGTGTCCCGTTGTATAAAACTCAGCCTTCACTGTGGAAAAATCCTCAACCTGGGGGAATGCAATGTAACTGCACATGTGTTTTATCAGGGCAGACAGTACTCTAGTCAGCACTATTGAGAACATTGTCTGTGGCATTCCTGCTGCCAAGCCCAATGTCACTTGGAAAGAACCAGTTGCCAGGAAATGGAGTACTGATAGCACTTGTACAAGACGGGGGATCCCAGTGGGGTGACAGATAGCAGATATCAGGTCAGGTTCCAATTGGGCACACAGATTTGTGATTGTGCCCCTGTCCAGTCCATAGGTGAGTATTATGTGCCTGTCCTCCAGTGTACCAAGTCCACCATGGGTCTGTACATGGGGGTATGTCTCCATCTCCTGTTCATCTGCAGCAGTAGGAATCTAATAGACAAAAGAGTGAGGAGCCTGTCACAAACTGAACACTGGAGCCACAACAGTAGTTTTCATTCTGTAAACATGTAATGGGTCAGTGTGATTTGTCCAGTATGAGCCTATTTCTCTTGTGACGCATCATTATTCCATTAGCCTGCCCCCCCCTGAAATGGCGTCCACCTGTCCTGTGTGGAGGGACATGTGGAAGTGAGGTAATTCCACTGACATTGTGCGCAGTGGCGGGAGGCGGTCGGGAACCACCATGCAAATCCCCATTGGTTCATACTGGGCCCTATGGGGTACAGTGGCCAAAAGTGATCTATGCCAACGGTGGCAGTATGCACCACCTCGGATGTGACTGCCACTTTCTATCTGATTCCTCACTTGTTACCTGATAATCCATAGGACAGGACCTACACTACATGTGCTGCTGTGACCTGTGTCTGGAACCTACCATTGGCCCGTGTGACAAGGGAAAGGGCCCCAGCCTTCACTTTGGAGGAGTTGGAGAGACTTGTGGATGGAGTTCTACCCCAGTACGGACTGCTGTATGGGCCTCCAGACCAACAGGTGAATACTCTGTGGGCACGATGCATGTGGCATGCATGTATGGAGGTGTGTGTGAAGGCATTGTGAAAGGGGGCGAAGGATGTCCTCCTGGCTGGGTACACATTGAGTGCTGGGCTATGTGTGTGCCAAAAGTGCTGTAAACGGTATGGTGGGCCATATGTGTAACTGGCTGGACTGTTTGTCTAACGGTGTTCTCCTGTCTGTATTGCCTCTACAGGTCAGCACCGATCAAAAGAAGAGTATATGGCATTTCATCACCAAGGAGGTGTGGACCCTGGGGGTCTATGGCAGGCGGAGCACCCACTGTCGGAAATGGTGGTAGTACCTGAAACGCTGGGCATGGAAAACCGCAGAGGCGCAGCTGGGGATGGCCTCCCAACGAGGAAGGGGTGCCCATTGAACCCCTGATAGCCTGATACTGGTGGTGGCATATCCAGAGCTGAATGGGCGCTTGAGTGCAACACAGCAGCCAGAAGGGGGTGAGTACAGTGGCTATCATTACAACTTACCCCTGGTGGGGTGGAATCTGGGTGGTGGTTGTGTGTCCTTGGGTGCCCCTAGGCCAGGCCAGACATTGCAGCGTAGGTCCTCTGGTGGCTAGAGTTTTGAAGGGAAAATAATGCCTACCTTGCTTGTTAGCATCCACAATTGGCCAGGGCTGCATGGGTCCTTGCTGTGCAGCAGTTGGCGGTGTGTGTCCATCCTCATGCCTTGGTGGCTAGAAATATCAATGGAAGTGCAATGCATAGTGTGTAGGCCTGTTCCCTGTGTGTGAGGGTGCAGTGTACAGCAACAGTGGTGTTGGTGCAGTCATTGACCCTGTGAATCCTTGTCTCTCTCCCCCTTTTCTTGTTTTGTCATCCTGCCCTTATGTGCATTAGAATCATCTGGCGGAGGAGCAGAGGCACTGGTGATGGAGGAAGCTGCATTCCACAGGACCATTGAGGCAGAGGCCACCGACGCTGAGGGCACAAGTGGGATGGAGGGCGAGGGGAGCACCACGGCGGAGACTGGAGGGGACAATAGAGGCTCTGATACCTTCTCCGATGGGAGCTCCCTCATGGTGGTGGACACCTCTGTGACCACCCCAGCTACAGGAACAACCACCATCCTCGTATCAGCACCGCCCTCGCTACAGACCCTCAGCGGGTTGCTCTACCCACTCACCCAGGAGGGTGGGCATCTCCTTCGCCCCAGGCACCTCAGGCCCTGCCCTAGTGTGCCCTGCTGCCCTGAATGAGGAGGCTATTGACCTCCTGAGATCCATCTCTGTAGGCCAATCAACCATTGTGAATGCCGCAATCAACACAGATGCAGCAATCTAATGCATTCCTGGAGGGCATTCACACTGGATTGGCGGTCCAACAGAGATCGATCCAGGCTCTGGCCTCCTCTCTGATGGCAGCATTTGTTCCTGTTTCTACCGTCACCCCTCCAACTTCCACTTCCCAGTCCCATTCTCTTCAACCCCAACCCATCCCAAGCAGACAGCCTGATGAGCATGCACACAGGACTACAACCAAGAGTGTCACAGGCAAACACAAGCACCATACTTCATTACACAAGCACTTACGCAAACACCATTCAGTTGCAGACACAAAAACATCCATTATTTCCACTGTCTCCCTGTAGGAAGCTGGCCTGGTTTGTAGTGGGTACCTTGGGTACTTACACCTTATACCAGGTCCAGTTATCCCTTAATAGTGAATTAGTAGTTTTCTAGCAGCTTAGGCTGGTAGAGGTAGCTATAGCAGAGCGGCGTAGGATGAACTAAGAGACATGCAAAGCTCATGCAATACCACTTAAAGTTACACAAGTAAAGGCAATACTCAGTGTGACTAAAAATAACTGTATTTATTTGGGTGACACAGTACCAAAAATATCTTAGAGACAATACTTCTTTCTGGAGGTAAGTAATATGCACAATATATACACTAGACACCAAAAGTAGACAAGATGCAAACAATAGACAATCCAATAGAATGCAATGGGAGAAAATAGGTCTAGGGGCAACACAAACCATATACTAAGAAAGTGGAATGCAAATCACAAATCCCCCCTAGACAAGTGTAGTGTGTGCAGAATCACTGGGAGAGTAAGAATACAGTAAAGGTAAGTAAATTACCCCACCCCAGAGCCCAGAAAAGCAGGAGTAAAGTACTGCAAGTTTCCTTAGGACACACTACTCCTCGTTTTGGGGAATTTGCCGGAGCCAACCAAGTCTGCAAAGAACAACTGCTGGATTATTGGACCTGAAGACCTGCAAAGGAAGGGGACCAAGTCCAGAAGTCAAAAGAAGTTCCAGGAAGGACAGGAGCCCCTGCCAACCCAGAAGAGGGTGCAAAACAGGAATCCCTGGTTAGTCAAAGACTGCAGAAATGCAGCCTAGAAAGATGCCAGCAGGTTCCTGCATGATGCAAACGTTGTGCCACGGCATGAAGATTGTTGCAGATGAGATTTCATGTTGGAAGGCGCCAACAACCCTTGGCTATGACAAAAATGAATTTAGCCACAAAATGGTGCAGGATGGACCCAGGAGGGACATGGGGGCCTCATCTCTATGTGAGGAGGAAGAGGGGGCTCTCAGCACTTTAGAGAGCCATCAGGATGCCAGCCAGCACCCCCAGGAGCCGCAGGACTTGGGTTCAAAGGAGGTGCAAAATGCAGTTGATGCAGCACAACAAAAGAAGGTCCCACGCCTCTGGAGAATAACTCAGCGAGTTGTGCATCCGAGGATGGTGTGCTGGGTACCTGGGCCAGCCAGTGCACAAAGGAATTTTGCAAAGAGTTCACAGAGGCCTCAGGAGGCAAAGAAGACGCAGTGCACAGGGTACCATTGCTCTTGGGGAAGGCAAGGTCTTATCTCCTCCAAATTGCATCAGCAGGACCTCAGGACAGTGTATGTCCATGGTGTCCACCCACTGTGTCCTTAGGAGCATGCTTGGTGCCGTGAGAGGAGTCCCAGGGTCTAGTCGTCGTCTTGGAAGGTGCCTGCTTGGAGCAGGGGAGTGACTCCGTCACTTCACAGGAGATTTCTTCGGTCCTTCTGGTGCAGGATAAAGACAGGGAGTCCCCAGAGCATGCACACTGTGGAAACTGTTGCAGGTGCTGACTTGGCGCTGAGGTTGGTGAAGAAAAGTGTCTCTTGTAGACACTTTGTTGCGGTTACAGCGTTTCTTGGAGCAGGCTGCGGTTAGCTCTGAGAAGTGAATTGACTACCTTATAAGGTAAGGACCTATCAGGAGGGGTCTCTGATGTCACCTGCTGGCACTGGCCACTCAGAGCCCTCCAGCAAGATGGCTGGAGTCTGGGACACACTGGAGAAGCTCTGGGCACCACCCCTGTAGTGGTGATGGACAGGGGAGTGGTAACTCCCCTTTCCTTTGTCCAGTTTCATGCCAGAGCAGGGGAGAAGGGGTCCCTGAACTGGTGTAGACTGGTTTATGCAAGGAGGGCACCATCTGTGCCTTCAAAGCATTTCCAGAGGCTGGGGGAGGATACCCCTCCCCAGCCTGTAACACCTATTTTCAAAGAGAGAGAGTGTAACACCCTGCTCTCAGAGGAAATGCTTTGTTCTGCCTTCCTGGTACTGGGCTGCCCAAACCCCAGGAGGGTAGAACCCTGTCTGTGAGGTGGCAGCAGCTATAGCTGCAGTGCAAGCCTCACAGAGCTTGTTTGGCAGTACTGGTGGTCCATAGTGGAGCCCCCAGGATGCATGAAATTGGCTCCCCAATACCAGATTTGGAATTGGCGAACCATTCCATGATCTTGGACATGTTACATGGCCATATTCCAAGTTAGCATTGTGAAGTTCCATATAGGTATTGACCTATATGTAGTGCACATGTGTAATGGCGTCCATGCACTCACAAAGTCCCATGAAATGGCCCTGAACTATGTGGGGGCACCTTTGCTAGTGCAAGGGTGCCCTCACACTTAGTAACTTTGCACCTAACCTTCAGCAAGTGAAGGTTAGACATACAGGTTACTTAAGTGCAGTGAAAATGATTGTGAAATAACATGTGCGTTATTTCACGCTGGCTGAAATGGCAGGCCTGTACAAGGGTTTGTCTGAGCTCCCTTTGGGTGGCAAAAGAAATGCTGCAGCCCACATAGATCTGTGTCCAGTATGCCAATTGAAATCGGTGAATGTAGTCACTGGCCTAAAGTGACAAATTTAAAAGCAGAGAGAGCATAGGCACTGAGGTTCTGGTTAACAGAGCCTCAGTGACACAATTAGGCACTACACAGGCATACACATTATGCCATAAACTATGAGCACTGGGGTCCTGGCTAGCAGGATCCCAGTGAGACAGGCAAAACACACTGACAAATAGGTTTTTATCTATGAGCATTGGGGTCCTGGCACACACTGAAACACACTCACAAACAGGACAAAAGTGGGAGTAACCATGCTACAGAGAGGTTACTTTCCTCCACTCCCCCTCCTGCTCCTCCTCCACCTCCCACCCAGTTACGTCCACACTCATACCTGCATGCACAACATCATCTTCCACTACCTTTATCATCACCACACCAAGCACAACACACACCTCACTGGCAGACGCCTCACTGGCAGACAACTTCCATGCACACGTCCCCTGTGTTACCCCCACCGCTTCTTCCCCATCCTAAAGTACACAAACGCAAGCACTCAGACACCCAACAGCCATCCACCTCACAGCAGCATCCAACCCATGCACCTGCACCCAAATCCAGCAGACAAACACCACCAACAACCACTCCCCCATCCTCCACTCTCATTACTTCTCCCTCTTTTCACCCCCAATGTCCCTAAAAACCTTTTCCTTTCCACCATTGACCTCTTCCCTACCCCTCGCCCCCATCCGGCACATATGGCCAGGGAATCAAGAACCCAGCAAAGCACCTCAGCCACACAGTCCATGGGCCCAGTTCTATCCGCACCTACTCGTGGTGGAAAGGATTTAAGTCCAAAAATACTGAAGGGATAGAGTCCTGCACCAGCCGTCAAACAGGGGAAGGAGCCTGTACCAGCCAGCAGAAAGGGGAAGGAGCCTGCACCAGCCAGCAGAAAGGGGAAGGAGCATGCACTGGCAAGCAAGAAGGGGAAGGAGCCTGCACCACCCAGCAGAAAGGGGAAGGAGCCTGCACCAGCAAGAAAGAAGGGTAAGGAGCCCGCACCAGCCAGCAGAAAAGGGAAGGAGCCTGCACCAGCCAGCAAGAAGGGGAAGGAGCCTGCGCCAGCAAGCGAGAAGGGGAAGGAGCCTGCACCAGCAGCTGTCACAGAGCTCCCACCACCAACCATGGTTGTGCAGCCATTAGTGAGTGCAGGGGCTGAGTAGGAGCCTCCCACTACCACCACCACCACCACAGTGCAGCCATCGCAAGGTGCAGGGGCTGAGCAGGAGCCTCCCACTACCACCACCACAGTGCAGCCATCGCAGGGTGCAGGGGCTGAGCAGGAGCCTCTCACTACCATCACCACAGTGCAGCCGTCACATCCGACGGATGCAATGTGATCCAGCCTCTATGGGCTGCTGTGCAACCTGTACCCTCCAGAACCAGTGGGCAAGTCACCCACTCAAGAGACTGTGGCTTTGCACTCCCCACGACCAAGCACAGGGCATGTTGCCCCCTCCAGAACCAGTGTGGGAGACACCCACTTGGGAGACTGTGGCCTTGAACTCCCCAGGCACAGGGCATGTTGCCCCCTCCAGAACCAGTGGGGTATTTACCCACTTGAGAGACTGTGGCCTTGCATTCCCCAATACCAAACACAGGGCATGTTGCCCCCTCCAGAACCAGTGGGGTATTTACCCCCTTGAGAGACTGTGGTGTTGCACTCCCCAGGACCAAGCACAGTGCATGTTGCCCTTTCCAGAACCAGTGGTCTTGTTTCGGCATCCGGCTGAGTTGACCCCTCCCCTGAGGTGCCTACCTTTTTCCCAACTGATGCCACTGCAGTTTTCTCCCCGTATTAATGCAGGTAATGAATGGGGCCTTGGACTTTTCCATGTGGTCATGTGGCCCCTGTGAACTGAGGACTGGGCAGTGTCCCTACTTTGTACATTTGTACATATCTGTAGAATTGGCAAAATTATCATTAATGTTGTGCTGATCTTAGTACAATCACTTTAGTAAATTCCTCTTGTCCTTGCATTAGTCAGCTGATTTATGGGGATAAATTGTTTTCTTGGGCAGCTGGTTGTGTGTGTATAGTATGTGTGTGTTGGGTGTGTGTTGTGTGTGTGTGTGTTACTCTCGTTTTCCTCTCACCCTCCCTTGTGTGCTATGCGGCTGCACTCACCACTGTCATCTTCACCGGCATTAGTGTTCATGGTAGAGCATAACGTAGAATATCATCAGAATTACTTGCACTTCCGGTTCTATGGTGGCATGGTTCTTTCCTGTGTCTCCAAAGATGAGTCCTTTCACTTCTGTAAAGTGTTTCCGCAAAGGCTTTTGATGGCGTTGGTACCACCCCGGAAAAGGTGGCGGATTGTGTTGTCATAATATGGTGGGATAACTTTGTCTTCCTCCTGGCTGTAGGCAGCTACCACTGTCATGCCTGTTGTTTCCGCCCTGGCAGTCGGTGTGGTACATTGGCTGTCTTTCGGAGATCTTTCTGCCAGACTGTTGGCGGTATTACCACCACTTTATCACTGACCGCCTGGGTCCTAATGAGGGCCTCAGTCACATCTGCATTTGCCTGCATACGGAATGGTTCTCTCTGGACAGGAAGGTTGGAGGGGCTCTCTTACATTTCAAAGGCTAGTGGTTTTCCCTCACACAAAGGACTGATAACACCCCACAGGGATCATGGCAGACTGGACTGGGCTGAAATAGGAACTTGTGCACTTCAAAACTACTCTTTGAAGTTTCCCCCACTTCAAAGGCATTTTGGGCATATAACCTGGGTCTCTGACCCCACCAAATCAGACACTACTGGACGTACACTTGGACTCTGTCAGAGAGACTGCCTGGCTGCCCAAAGGACTAATCTGGACTGCTTTGCTGAAGTACTGCTTTGCTGCTTGTTGACCTGTGCCTGGTGCTCCTGACTGTGCTGGAAGGACTCTGCCTTCCTTCAAAAGTGCTCTCCGAGTGCTTGGATTGAGCATGCCGCCTTTTTCTGAAGTTTCAGGGTCAACAAAGACTTCACGCCTTCAGGAAATCCTCATGGTTTGGAAAATTAACACAGTGCCTGCAGAATTCGGTGAAACGACTGACTCGCAGTTGGAAAATGGCCACACTGCCGACCAGAACAACACAGCACTGGATCCGCAACCAGAAATTGACACAATGCCCGTCTTGTGGCTAAAATTTTGCCACAACGCCTACCGGATTGATACAGCAGGTGCTCCTTCTATCAGGGGCTCAAGGATTTTCAACGCATCGTCTCTGGGTGTAAAAATATCACCACATTGCAGTGAGGAACCAGGGCTGCACTCCTGAAATTCGACACATCATCTTACAGCGTGGAAAGAAATGACACATCATCTGTGCTGCACCTGAAAATCAGACGCACCACCATTTTTCTATGCATCTCCTCCTCTGCAGTACCTGGGCATTTTATTTTACGCATCCCCGGTACTGTGTGATACAAAGAGACAACCATTAATCCCTAAGGGCTGAGACTCTTTTAAACCTTTTAAAAGTGATGTTTCACCTTGTGTTTATTGGATTTTTGCTATTTCAACCTTATTTTATTCAGATAAATATTATCTATTTTTCTAAACTTGTGTGGTGTGTTTTTGTGGTGGTATTACTGTGTTACTGCAAGATTTATTGTACAAATACTTTACATATTGCCTTCTAAGTTATGCATGTTGGCTCTGTGCCAAGCTACCAGAGGATGAGCACAGGATAATTTGGGTTGTGTTGACGCAAAAGCGGCGCAAACTTACAAAATATAGTTATATTTTGTAAGTTGACTCCGCTTTTGCGTCAAAAAATGACGCAAAGCGGCACTAACTTTTCATGATTAAGGCTGTTGTTCTTTCACTTGTTGTACAGTAATTTCTAACAAAAGGGTGATATTTATTGCTTACCTGTAGGTAATGCATTTTGTGTTGCAGCAAATAGCAAGGGAAGGATTGTTCCCGAGGGAGGAGCTTCCGTGGAGAGTCGTCTCCTGCTTATATTTACCTGTTACGATTGAAGGATGACCAGGTTGGCAAACTGCAGGCAGTTTGAGACGTTTGCCGCACTTCACTTTCGCTGAACCTGTGACCGGCGTGTATTTTCGCTTGGCACTTACGAAGCAAGCAGACATCTTTTTTACTTAATCAGAGCTCTGATCAGGGCAGTATTAGTTTCAGTGAAGGGTCATTTTTCCTATCTACAACAATGGAGCAAGACAGGAAATGGCTAAATACCACCTTTTGGCTTTACTTGACTTTGCTAAAAGTGATGCTTTCCAGAATTAGGTCATGAATTGCTATTGAACGTATCGTCCCTTCCAAACACACAGGGTTTAGTCCATCACTGTCCACTGTAAGTTATTGCTTCATGTCTCTTGAAAGTTACAAAAACTCTTAGGGGACGATTGTTTGGAGTATTTTTGTCCTTTGAGGCTGCTTTTGACCAAGTGAATAGTGTGGAAACAGCTAAGGCACCATGGTATGAGCAGTGATTTACTGGGCATTGTGATCCGTCAGCATACTAACACTTGGCCCAAAACAAATGCCACAGATAGCCTGGACGTATTAAGCTTACAAACTCGCTCGGGACAAAGCAAGGATACCCTCTGCAACATTTCGTTTTAATTTGCTTGTAGGAGACATGGCAACATCTCTAGAGATCTTGGATGTTTATCCCGTGACACCACGGCCAGAGGAAATCCTGTTCGGAATATGCAAACAATGCAATTTGGATTAAAGAATTCAAAAGCGCTTACAGCGCTAATTTAAAGCCCAAGGTGACGGAATTAGCCAGGAAATCATATTAGATTCAGGAGTATTTGTAGCATTAAAATGTGTAATTTAGAATGCAGGAGGTTGGCGTTAAAAGCTGCACTGAGAGTTTATGAAGGAAAAGCAGCCCCTCTGCTGCTATAATGTCTGTCAGGACTCGAGGCTAAGGTCTAGCGTCACATATTGGACTAGTGCCAGACCCTCCAGCATCAGCAGTTTGTAGCAAAATAGGCCTACTTCCAAAAAGGGCCTGCAGTGAAGCTCGCTACATAGCACTCCTAGTGCAAATTCCAGAATGACCGTCAATTTACCGAAAGGGCAGAGGTAGCAGAATTGACATTACACGGCATTCGACCTATACATTCACTCACACACAGATGCTTACATATAGTCACCCATACACACAGTCTATCTCTCTAACAGAATTCAAAGGTGACCTGCATGTACGCACACAAGATCCATCAAAAACCATGTCTTACTTACCTCAGCTGCCTGGGGTTGTTACAGCTGATTGTACTAGTTTTTTTATTACTCTAAATGCTGCTTCTCACTATTAGTGTAATAAAACAAATTGGCAAAAAACAAAGAGAATGGTGCCACCCCTGATGTCTGCAAGGATGAGCTACAACGTTGTTCCTGGCACTAGTTTTGCCCGATCTGAGGCAGGGGGGTTCACCAATGCAGTGCTAGGAGTCACAAAGGACTATCTAGGGGTTGCAGCTGAGGCCCCTGGTGACCCCCAAAAGACATCCATGAGTTCCAGGTCAAAAATGCTGGTGCAGAAAAAAAAAGATGGATTAAACCCAGATCTATGACTGGGGTTGAATGTTTGGTTCCACATTCCGTCCAGTATTTGTGTTTGTTTGCTTTTGTCACCCTAAGTGCATCGGGTATGCCCAGATGTATGTTCCATGCTCACTATGCCACTGGATTCAAGCTAGCCTGGCTGATGAAGGATGATACTCTGAAACCAGTCCCAGGATGCTTGTTTCCAGTCCAGGCAGGGCCTGGTCTGGCAGTAAGAGCTGGACTGTTCCCATGGGAACAGGGTCAAGACTGATTTGCACTTGGCTGGGTCCAAACTGGGGTGGCGTGTTGAGCAAAATAATTGATTGGATTAAACCCAGATCTGTGACTGTGGGTAAATGTTTGATTGGTTCCGCATTTGTGTTTGTGTGGTGGCGCAGCATGGTACTAGGTAATGGTTAGGGAGAACCACTGTTTTTCAATGCAAGACCTAGTGAAATCAATGCATAACATGGGGTAGATATCTGCCCTTTGTGCCTTTAACTGCCAGTTGATGTCTTTTTCTAAAATCTATTGAAGGTGTGTACTTTATATGGTGCTCATATTTTAAAGAAAACTTATGCAAAGCTGTGAGCCATGATTCTTGCAATCTTGCACACTGCTAAAATAAATCAGAAAAAATATTCAGCAAGTGATTTTTTTTTATTTTGCTGCAGACCCTGGAGTAAACATTACTTTACTGAGGTGTTCTATCAAAAGAATGCTATATTGCGTTTGTACCTCGCTCTAATACTGTAGATATCCATGAAAAATTAATCTGTCAGTGCCAGTTGGTTAGTTAAACATCTGTAGACACATGGAATCTGTGTTATCCCATCAAAATACTGCAACATCTGCCATATTTTTGCTCACAATGACTATCAGACAGGTTCATAGATGGATCCTGAGCTGGCATTTAATTCAGCGTGCTCAGCTCTGAGATGCGCAGAACAGATAATTGTGAAGAATGGTAACTTCCTCTGTTCCACTGAGAGCTCTCCTTTATTGCACAGCAAAATAAAAGAAGAACATTGCCTTCAATAAAATCGTAAATGACCTGCAGAGTTCATACTGTTCTCCAAGGGGAGACTGCTGTTTTTTTGTTTGTTTTGTTTATTGTCAAAATCAGACATGGAATTTCATGCCTTTTCTAGTGAGTGAGATTAGGATTGTTATACTGTAATAGATGTATATGTAAGGCATCTGCATAAACTTCTTAATATTGCGGAACAAACCGTATAAACACCTTTTTTTTAATTGGCTTTGGAATCTGCCTACCTCTGCATCGCAAACAATACCTGCAGGATATATGAGAAATATTGCTTTGTCGAACATCCCTGCTACATGCTGTTTTTTTTTGTTTCTTTATGGTGCTCTTTCAACAAAGAGTTGTGCCTGAAAAATATGGAACGGGTGATCGCACATTGTTTGATATAAGGGAGCAGAAACAAAGAGGTTAGTTACATTGTTTTCAAAGGTAAAGTTAGTCACAAGGCTTATTTTACGTGTAATTTCTTCACACAAGGGAGTTCTTTTTCCCATTGTCTGTAAAGTGAATTCAGCATTTGTGGAAGAAGACGTTTTCACCTTCAGCAATTTTTTTACTTCGTATGTCTTCATGAATGCAAGGCAGCATTGCAGCAGCATGACTTTGGTTCTGTCATCACAACACGCGATTAGAGGAGACTTTCGCTTTACATTAAGGGCCCTATTAAAAAGATAAATTCAGGTGTGACCGAATGCACTTTCATTATGTCTTCCCAGAAATCACACAGAGATTAATTGCAGGCGTAAACTGATTTACGAGTGCTGAGATTACTACTACGTTTGTAGAGCTATCCCTGCCCATACATCCCACTCAAGTGGTATGAAGTGGTCGTTCCAAGACATGGTTTGCCTTGGAAGTTTGTGAATACCTTCACAAGTGTCTGTTTGCAGACATTCACGAGCTCATCTCCATTCCCTTTCCATCCTGAAAATGGTTGTGAAATTACTTCAGCAAAGGGCTGGCATAGCGTTCCTTCCAGGGGTGATAGGGCCGTGGATCACCGGCAAATTTGCTGAGGATGTGGAGTAAGAGTGTTTTAGACAGGGACAATTATTTTCCCTGTGAAACCTCAAAAAGTGAATTTTCACAGGTGACCCTATTTCCTCTGTGGGGACATTTCCGTCAAGGAGACCTCTGCACACTAGGAAGAGGATCCCACTGGAAAAGTCACATGCCATTACCCCCTCATGGGGTCCTCCTTGTCCCAGTCCTGACAACTGCGGAAATGCCCCTCTCCCAAAAGGCATAACATGGAAGTATTTCTCTTTTTTTTAAAACATACATTAGCTCCTTCCACTCGGGTCCTTCACTTTTTTGTTCCTGTCAGGGCCAGGTAAGCACATACTTAGTCCATCTTAGGTGTTGTTTTGTTTACTTTGCATTTAGTTTTTGATGGTGACTACTGCCTCTCTGAAACATGTTTCTTTTTTTACTTACTGGTGGCGCTGCAGACTTTTGGACCAGTGTGCTTTTCACCGCGTCGCTCAGCGTGTCGTCCCATGGCTGTTGCCATCAGCATGTCTTCATCTAGCAATTATCTAGTGCTCTCATGCTGACCTTGGTCATGTTCTGAGCTGGGGCAGGGAGCTTGATTGTCTTTTGGTTTGGTGCCATTCAGGGGCTGAGCAGTATGGTTTCCGAGCCCGTGACCGTGTCTAGTGCTGATGTACGAGCGCAGGGGTGGGCAATTACATTATCAGATATCGCAAGATCAAGTCAGTTACCTGCAACACTATAAAACAGGGAGAGAAACGCTGCATTAGCAAGTTTTGCTCTTCCAAAAGTGTAGAGAAGCAGAAGAATCTCCAGTCCCCTGATCGAGAGGAGTTTTTACATATTTCTAGAGGGGATTTGCAGTCTCTCATCAAGGAGGCAGTCAATGCTGCCATTAAGGAAAAATAGGTTCCAGCAAATCAAATAACACTGAAGGAAGATTCAAAGAAGCCTGATGAGTCTAGGGGCAGATACATTCAATCTGATCAGGTCATGGCACATATTAGGGACACGGTGGGTTTTCCCTTTCCAGTTGTCCCTGCTGAATATGATACTTCACACAAGGACATTTTACCTTTTCATGAGGTCATCCAAAACATGCTTCAGAAAGAGTGGAGGGACATTGATAAGGCTGCCATTCTCAGTTTCCTTAACAAGTATTGTTTATTGGAAGGGTTTGAGGACCAAACTCCGACTCCAAAGATTGATACTATTTTAGCATCAATGTCTTCCTCCTCTTCTGTTGCTTCTGACGATACTGTCCTATTTGATCCGGTGAATAAGAGGGTTGAGTCTGCCTAGGTTATATGCTGCTTCAAAAAACAATGACATCAGAGCAAACACCTATACAGAGTAGGCTACTCTGCTTAAAATGTTTCATGCCTTGTTTGACTGTCCCCAGGCAAATGAGGATCGTACGTTGCTTCTGTCCAATATTAAAATGATGTCTCAATTTTTATCTGAAGCTGTGTTTGACAGTCTTTGGACTTCTACCTCTGCAGCACGTGCTTCTATGGCAGGACGTAGATGCTTGTAGTTGAAATCCTGGAATCTGGAGGCTAGTCAGAGATCCATGGTTTCCAAGCTGCCTTTTTGAGTCCCAAATTGTTTAGTCCTGAATTAAATGATATGATGGCGAAAACTGCAGAGGAAAGGGAGGCTCTAAGGCCATTTAAGCAGCCTTTAGAGAAGAAGCAATTTGGGTACCGTAGTGGTGTTTTTAAATTTTCTGTTTGGCGTCCCTTTTGGGGGGCAGGCCTGGGGTTGGGAGGCCATCTTCTATAGCAAAAATCAGGCCGTCCTTTCGACGCTCTCGTGACACCAAGCAGCACAAATTACCATATGGTAGTAAGAGCTTGGATCAAGCCTTTTTACTGCATAGGAAAAAGAAGGTGGCAGATATATGGGTTATTTCGATAGTGGAACATGGCTATCGGATAAAATTCAAGAACTAACCTTCCTGTTTATGCTCCAAGGTTACACCTTCTCCAAACACCCTGTCAGACTTCAATCCATGTTGTCGGGAATACAGATCCTCTTACCGAAGCAACCCATTGTCCCGGTTCCATTGGACCAGAGAGGCTTGGGTTTCTACTTGACCCTGTTTGTGCACCAAAACCATACAGGTCTTTTCATCCAGTCCTCAATCTCAAGGCTTAGACACTTATGTACTCATGGAACATTTAATGGTGATATCTCTCCAGACCATACATCCGTTGCTGATGAAAGGAGACTATTTTGCAACACTCAACCTTCAGTATGCCTACTTTCATGTTCCTGTACATGTAAAGAGCCAGTCATTCCTAAACATTGCAGTGGGCAACCAACATTACCCAGTCCAGGTCCTGCCATTCCATCTTGCAACATCTTCCTGAATACTCAGAAAGATATTGTCTTCAAATATTGCCTTTGTGCATTTGTGAGGTGTTCTTTTGTTTCCTTGTTTGGGTGATTGTTTGTTTACTGCTCCCTCTTTTTTTAAGGTGCAGCAAGATGTGGATTTGGTCTTTCCATCCTTGGCAGACTTTGGTCTTCTGGTGAACATTAAAAAATCACATCTGACTCCATCTCAGGTGAAGACTTTTATCGGTGCTCGATTGGAGTCTCAAATAGGAGCAGTCTTTCTTCCTATTGACAGAATGCACTCTCTGCAGTCAGGTGTGAGAGGCTTGTTGGCACATTCACATAGTTCTGCAAGATGCCGGTTAAGAGTTCATGTTCTTTTGGCAGCCACAGCGGCTGTGGTTCTAGGGCCAAAGTTTCATCTGAAGCCAGTGGTGACCCACAATCTTAGCCATTCGGATCCCAGCTCACAGAATTACAGCCTGATGATTCCCCATACAGACCAGGTTTCTCAGGATCTTTCATGGTAGCTGGATAAGGAACACTTGTCTAAAGGGGTTCTTTTCCAGCTGCCTCCCCTTGTCCTCCTGACGATGGAAGCCAGTCTGTAGGGTTGATGGGCAATATTACGTCAACAAGAAAGAAAACCTCCCTGGTCTCTTTGGGAAAGTCGCCAGTCCTCGAAATAGAGAGAGCAAATAGATGTCAGGATGGCATTGGATGTCTTTCAGGCCTCCTTAAAAAGAAACAGTGTGGTAGTCCAGATGGACAATCAAGTAGAAAGGGCATACTTGAACTGGCAGGGGCCTACCAAGAGCATATTCCTGAATCAGATTGCATCCCTGATTTGCTTCTGGTCAGAAATGTATGTTCTAGATTTGAAAGCAGTATACTTTGAGGGGCAGTTGAATTTTTGGGTAGTCAGACTCAGCAGGAATTTGCCATCCTCAGTGACATTCCATCTCTCCCTTGCTTTCTTCAACCTGGTCTACCACGTAGTTTGGAAGGCCATGGTTGGACCTCTTTTCCTCCCCAGAGAATGATCAATGTCCTCAATCTTGCACAAAGATTCCATCTCTCGGGCATGACAGTAGATGCCCTAGCATTTCCATGGCCTAGCGGGTTACTGTATGCTTTTCCTCCTATTCCTGTCCTGCCAAAGGACCTCCTGAAGAAGATCAAGACAGAGAAGGGTCAGGTAATTCTGGCTGCTCCTTATTGGCCCAGACGCCATTGGTTTCCTCTCTTTCTGGCTCTGTCCAAGGGTGTTTTTTAGATCTCCCTCACTCCCAGTCTCCTCTTCGGTATCCCCGGCTATCTCACCTAATGGTGGCATGATTATGTCTGATGGCTTGGCTATTCGTGGATTCGTGATTTGAGGTTGTTCTTCTCAGGTGGCTCAGGGGATTTAATCAACTCGAAAACTGTCTATTCTGAAATTATATTAAAAAACACTAGAATTCTTTGTCTAGATGTGTTTTTGCTTCATCTGAGAATCCAGCGGTTATTGATTCTTTTAAACGTCTTGATTTTTTATGAGTTGATTTTGTGAAGGGGTTGCACCCTTGTATTCTTTCCACTCAATGGTCAGCAAAAAAGCCTTTGTGCTTTTTCTGTTGATTTTTCTACTCTTTCAACCCGGTTCTGAGATTTCTGAAGAGTTTCCATTTAAAGAGACCCTCTGTCAGGGAAATAATTCCTTCTTGGTGTTATAAATAGGGGTCATTGGTTGACAGGTTACCCCCTGTCCAAGCAAGGACCCTCACTCTCAGCTAATCTCAGCTCACCCCCTTGGTAGCTTGGCACGAGCAGGCAGCCTTAACTTCAGAGTCTAGGTATAAAGTATTTGTACCAACACCCACAGTAATCCAGTGAAAACACTACAAAATTACACAACATAGGTTTAGAAAAATAGGAAAAACAGGAAATATTTATCGAAACAGAACAAGACCAAAACGACAAAAATACAACATACACAAGTCAAGTTATTAATTTTAAAAGCAAAATAGTCTTAAGTCCTTTAGTAAACAGTAAAAACACTGTTAGCGCTGAAAAGTACCTGGGTAGCATCAAAATAACACTCACGGGCAAGTGTGCGTAGAAAAAGGTTAGTGTTTCGTCTATTTCTCAGCAGCAAGCAAGACCTTGCGTCATTTCTCCTCCTCTGGTCGGGTCGGCGTGTGCCATTTTGCCTCTCCGCAGGAGAGCGGTGCATCAATCCGGGCAAGCACTTTGGTCCGGGCAGGCGTTGCATCGTTTTGCCATGCCCAGCAAGGTTTGCATCAAAAATCCTGCCGCACGGTATCAGCAAAACCGCGCTATGTGGGTTTGTCGCGTGGGCTCTCATTATCCTAAATGAGACTACTGGATTTCTAGGCAGCAGGATCGTTCACGGTGTGGGGGACTGAGTCGGACCCACTTGGAATGACCTCTGTCACCCTAAACCTGGTTTTGCTCCGGCTAACTAGCAGTGCCTCATTTCTCCAAAAGGGAAGAGATGATTGGGCAGCCGAGCGCATGACATCTTTGGAACTTCTCAGGGAAGTCGTGGTCACTCAGATCCAAACCAACTCTCTCATTTACAATATGATCTCATATACAAATGACAAAGTCAGTATAAGTTTTATATAATGTTTTAATAAAACAACTGCATTTTAGATATTAAGGCGTGAGCTGCAATAACCAGAACCATACAACACAGTAGGATTGAAATAGTCACGAGGAGAGTGAAACATAAGAATAACGCTATCATGGTGTTTAACAGTTTCTACTCTCTCTCAGCTAGTTCTATTTCGAGCACAGCATGTTAAGCTTCTAACTTGCCTTTCTGAATCCCCGGGGAGACATCAGCCCTCATACCTGAGCAAAGGCCTGTGATCTGGTTCAGCATCTGCAACGAGGCAGTCAGCATCTAGTTGTGGTTCCCAGGTCGGAATCTCCCTCTTGCGTGTACTGGGACAAGGAAGTGTTTTTATAACTAACATGTCAGCATGATCACAAAATGTCCCTACTCAAGAATGCCAAAGACTAAACTCCTACCACGTCTATCGGCAATGTACCAGACTGTATCCTTGACTGAAGCACAGAGTGAACAGGAATGTGTTATGGAGAACTCCAGTGCTGAAGTAGGCTAAACAGTGTGATATAAAAAATAAAACAAGACCGTAGAACTGGCTCTTTAAAAAAAAAACAGCACGAAGCCGAATAAAAGCATTAAGAGCAAAGTGCACAGAGGCTCTAAGCTGCAAGCAAAGGAATAAAATATATCCAGGGCAAAATGCACAAAGGCCTAAAGCCTGAAGCTAATGCGCAAAGGATACGTAAAACTGACCACACTACACCCTCCCCTTGTCGGTAGCAAGTGGTTCCAATAATATAAAAGTATGCCCCAGAGATAAACAATATATCAAAACATATTTATATTTCAACAAGGTCAGAGGACAACAAAGTCATAAATTTGGAAAGCATGTGACGAAAAAGCCAAATTCAATATAATGTAAATTCTTTTGTTAAAAAAAAAATCAAATTTTCAAACAGAAGCCACGGAAAGCAGGAATTCCTCCACTTCGATATAAGTCAATATCAGAATATCCACGCCAAAAAGTATTATGGAGCAGGTGTGTTCCAAAGCCCCAAAATCATCCAGGGCGGCACCCCGTGCAGGGCCTATGAATGAGACAATACCATCTTCCTCCAGGAAGGGAATCTCATAAACTGCCTCACGAAGCAAACGCAACCGTAGTGCACAAATCCGGGAATGAGCCCTAATCAGGAACATCAACAGATCAGCATCGACCACCGGAGGGTGCTGCAGTGAGAGACAGAGAGCCAGTGCATGTTCAAACGAGCACCAAAGGCACCGAAACACGGGTTGCACACAATCTAAAACCGGCCGGAATGACAGAGACCAATCACACTCCAATTGTCCCAGGAGTGTCGCCCCAAAATGCTGCATCATGCGTTCACGACACAGCTGCGCTGACGGGAGCGCCAATATGGGATCTCGTTGTGGCGGGACAGCCATTGCGAAAGAACAGCAGTAACAGCAAAACCCCAGCCAATAAAGCCAAAGTAATGGGGAAACCCCCAAAAATGCTTCCGAAAATAGAGTGAATAGCCGAAGGTATTAAACCGAATATAGAAGAGAAGGTGTGAGCAAAACCAACACCAACGGCTTTAAAAAAATGTGCAATTCCAGCAGTGCTGGACGCATTAAATATACGTCCCTCGAGTTCACGAAAGTGATTCGGAAAGTTAGTATTCAAAAGGGACTGTATTTCCGCCGATGACCTTGCCACCTGTAGTGCGTAGGTCTCGCTAGCAGATGTAAGGGCCACATGCTTTTGAAACAATAGAGCCTTTAGTCGACTCAACTTGTCGAAATTTACCTTGGAAGTAGCAATATGAGGCCAGATGTCCGCTACCTCCCTAATTTGAGTGGGGGGAAACAACACATTCCCGCAGCACGTAACGGCCTTGGTGACAACGACTACGTAAACTATTCCGGCACGCATGCCACAACAGGGTTCACTGTTAAGAAGGACGTAACTGCCGTTTGAAAGCACCTGGAAAGTGTTTTTAATTACTGGGACTGGAACTCCCTTCAGATAACAATCTAAGTTAGCAATCGAGGCATTACACGCCCCGTGCAAGGACAGCTGTTTACAAACCATGGAATGGCTAACAGAAGTTTCGCATTCGCTACCGCTAAGAAAAACCTCCTTCAAACCATTAATACATCTGTATAGAAAAGGAAGCTCCCACACCTCGTGTATGTAACTGTCTCCCAACCGTTCATATCTACCCACCGGAATGTGCTTTAAACATGAAGTAAATTGCAGAGTGGAGATAGGCAGATTAATAACCCCATGAACCAACCATTCAGTTTTCGGAATCTCAGCAACAGTAATAGGCAGTTTCTCCAATTTTTCAATATGTAACATAACATATGTCGCTTCCTTTTTTGCCATCAGCTGTTGTTGCCGAGTCAAATTAAAGGAAATAAATATCTCCCTGGCACGAATGTGCTGCCACGGAATGCGACCTGCCTTCAAGGTCTGTAGAGTCCAACCCAGCTGCATGATGGACCGCGTTTGTCTCTGCCCATGATATAAAGAAGACATATCCGATTTAATAATGTCTATAGCAGAGGAAACAATGTTGTCTATTGTGTTAACACGGTCTGAAAGGGTATGTATTCCATTATCCACAACTGACAAAGCCTGTATCAAATTTGCTTGATCAATTTGTCTCAACCGGGCCGCTGCCTCCTGTTGTGAAAGCTTCCAAATTTCATTATATACTTCATATAAAAAACGTTTCTTCTGCGGCATTCGTGGTCCTGACAAAAAATCTTGTAAGTCAGTATCATTAGACAGTAATGTGAGATGTGACTTAACTGCATCCAGCGTGGATGACTTCAACCATTGCTGACAAACCTTCCCCACGCTGTATGTAGTAATTATATCAGCATGTTCTGGTGATATGTAGCGAAGGTCTGCCCTACTAGTCCTGAACCCCCCTGAAGAGGTGACAAAACGCTGATGACACCCATTAGTGTCTATGGGCCATAATAACCACCCGCCCGGATGTATCAATGAAGTGTTAAGCGTACCATTCTGGACCCAGTGTGTAAGCTCACTAAACGTGGCATTAACATATCGCTGCCAATTGTTCAATTTGGAAGGGACAGGTATACTAGGCAAAATCAAATTCCCAATCGTTGCTAAGCCCAAACAGCTAGTCTGTTGCACAGTGTCATTGAGGAAAATCATTTGGACAGGAATAATACACGCCCTAAATAAAGTGTCCCTGCCTCGCATCTGCCAATTTTTCGTTCCCCAGACACTTTTCAAGTCATCAGTCTTGGACCAATATTCATACCCCTCAACCGAAAGTTTAGATACAAATTTGAATACAGCAATTTAGTATCGGTCAATAACATTTGCTTATTAGCATACAGAGTAACTTTAAAATAGTAAGACTTAGCATTCTGTTGATTATGCCCAGAAAAATATGTAAATTTATCATAATACGTTTTAGAACTCCCCTGTGGAGGAGTCGGGCAATGTTCCCATTGCATATATTCGAATATCGACTTAGGGCTACTAGCTTTATGAATAAAGTGGTGTCCATAATAATTGTAGCAAAACTCGTCACCATGATTATCTCTAAATAGGTAAGCATCTTCATCGTCATAGACAGTATAATATTGCAATTCTGTCAGCATAGAATCTACTGTCTTCACATCCCAATCATCAGAAACAATGCCTGGTATAACGATATCATTCATTGATAACTTGAGAACATACAGTATTTGAATCAATTCAGTGGGACCATATACATCAAACAATACTTTATCCCACACAATCCCATCCGGAATCGGTACTGCAGAAATGTTCACATAGGACAAGTCTCTTCGAACCATATGAGACGAAAAATGTGGTTTCAACACCGTCTCCACGTGCTCAATGTCAGATCGTTCAGGAAGAAAATGACCATGTATTACCAAAAAAAAAGGTAACCACAAATCCCAACCACAAGAAAAGAGTCATTACGTCATAAAAAGCCACAGAGAGTTCCAAGGAAAAACTAAATATGTGTTTTTAAGCCAACACAGCAGCTTACGTGGACCCCGGGCTGAAGATAAAGAGGACGTGGAGTCTGACACGATATCATCAGTGTCGTTAAAGCAGCCAGAGGCAGTCCTTGCAAAAGGTGCAACCGTAAACAAAGAAGCAGATGGTGGCTCTCACCTTGGCACGCAATAAACCACATGTTCAGTAATATCATTAGAACGTACAGCAACTTGATCAAAAGATTCCAAATTATTCGCCGTCTGTGGAACAATCGCAAGATCAGCTTCCACCCTCCCCAAGCTCGGAGAGCGTTGGTGCAAATCACCTGCAGTGGAACTTCTTCCCCTGTAGTGAGAGGGATTTCAGAACTACTGGGTGTTCCTCTTGGTCTGCGGTGCAGAATCGGCCACATGTTGTAACTTGACATTATCAATGGAAACAAAGCGATCTCCCTTGGCCCCTCGCAACGGAGGCAAAATCACATTTCTTGTGCCGCTGATCCCTATCACAGGGACAGGCACCCGATAAGAAGGACCAAATTCTTTTTTCACTGCGACCTTTTCACGCACTAGATCCCCAATCTTGGGAATCCAACCAGTAGATGTTACTGGTTCGTCCTTAATTCCTGTGCAGGCAGCATTGGCAGAAGAGTTATCTTCACGGAATTGTTGTAAATCCTGCAAAACAGTGACACGATCATTTATGTCAAAGGGCGTATCCGCCGTCTCCACACCAGGACCATTTAGATCAGGAACATACATTCGTGTTCCAAACAGGCACTCATATGAAGTACGACCCCCCCAGGGACCTTCTAGGCAAGTTATTAAGTGCTCTCTGTACTCCATACAGGTTTGCTAGCCAACCACGACCCGTGCCTATAACTCTGGCCGTTAAGGATTGCTTTAAATTGCGATTTAAACGCTCCACGACAGAATTTCCCTCGGGATGAAATGGAGACGAGAACTGGAGCTGGACCCCCAACTAAGCCATGGTGTCCCTGAATGCCTTAGAGGCAAAGGCAGGGCCCTGGTCCGAATGAAAAGCCGCAACTGCATATGTATCGACAAAGATGCGCAAATCTTTAATAACAGTTCGAGCGTCAGCCGAGCGCTGTGGCCAGACCCACACAAATCTGGAGCACAAATCTACAGCAACCAATATATATTTGTATGCACTATCTGGCGTCAGCGGACCAAAGTGGTCCAAGTACACACACTGTAAAGGTCTATTTGATATGAGGAGGGACGTCTGCTGCGGGTGTTTAGCCGTCGAAACTTTAATTTGTTGACAGATGTCACAACAAAGGACATACTGCTTTGTCTCTTTATAGAGACCAGGCCACCAGTAACGGGCCTGTAAGAGTGAAATTGTGGCTGCCACGCCTGCATGGGCAGAAGCCGCCCCCTCATGTGCTGCAGTAATTAATTGAGGTCGCTCAATTGTATTGGGAATTTCATGTACACCAACGCCTGGTATTTTAACTACAGCGTTTAGCATACCACCCATAAAGTAACTATATTTAGAAGGGAATCCTTTAGGAAATGGCGTGCCATCAGCCGTAGCTTTTATAGCAGCCAATACCTCTGTGTAGGGTTTGGAACTCGAACGAGTTACTGCGGCCACAGTGGCAACTGCCACTGCCGATTTCGCAGCTTCATCAGCCAAAGTATTCCCAGCAACGTGTATTCCAACGCGCAGGTGTCCAAGTGTATGCACAACATGGACTTTAGGAAGCGTTTCCTTCAGATCCGCAACCTTCCCCCACAGCAATTTGTGTTTAATGGTGTTGCCTTTGGAATCTCTGAACCCATTCAACCTCCAGTAGTGCAAATATTCATGGAAAGACTGAACACAGTAGTAGGAGTCACAGACCAGCAAGGTAAGTATCGCCGGATCCGAGTTTTCTAAAGCTAACAATAGAGCTTTAAGCTCAGCCAACTGTGCCGTACAATCTCCCAAGGTCTGTGTATAAGTATGTTGGGGGCAGAACACTTCCCCCTCCATAATGCCGCTCACCACTGCACATGCAGCAGAATACTGTTGTTTAGTCCCAACCGCTGGCTGCCCAGAGCCATCTGTATACATGACCACCTTGTACTGGTTAATTGGCAACGTGCCAGCGGGAACTGGGTACTCCATTTCATATTGAAGAAATTCTTGAGTCTGCAGTTTAGGGTCAAATATGTAATCTACATCAGTGGCTGTCAAAGACGTTGCCCATTGTATCCATCGTGGGTGTAAAGCTTTCGAATTAGGAACACTCACTTTCGTAACAGCCTCTAAGGCTGGAATTGGGGAAATGACAATGATGCGTTGGCCCTGGGCAAGAGGTCTTTCTTTAATCACAGCCATCTGTACAGCAGTGAGTATTTTCTCAGTTTGCGCAAATCGTTGTTCTGCAGCAGAATACAAGTGTGACTTGTATGCTATTGGGACTGTCTCACCCTCATTAAAGGTGACATATGTAAACCCAACGGCACCAGGTATGACCCTGATGACCAGATGCGTTTTATTGTCCCTTGTTTGTAAATGTTGAACAGCTAAGAGATCAGTTTGCAAATCTCGAAGAATATGTGTATGCTCAATCGTCCAAAATCTACTCGAAAAATTCGGGCGAATCAACTCGTATAATGGTTTTATACGTGTAGCGTAATCAGGAATGTAAGTTCTGCCAAAATTTAGAAACCCTAATAACGACTGTAGTTTCCGAATCGTATTAGGAGGTTGCAATTGAGCAAATTTTTCCAAAAAGTGCGGCGCTGTGCTCTTGCCCTCATTCGACAACTCATATCCCAGGAAAATGACGCTGAGGAAGGCAATTTTTGATTTCTTAAAATTAAATTTGTAGCCAATATCAGCAAATTCCACAACAATGCGCGCAACGCGCCTTAAATGTTGCAGTAACTCATCGTCTGTCAGATAGATATCATCAACATATGACAAAGCTTCAGGGTCCAGCTCGTGCAGAATTTCAGTTACACGAGCCGAAAATAGTCCTGGGCTATTCTTTTACCCCTGAGGCAGACGACAAAAGTTTTTTTGAGAGCCAAAAGCACTAAAGCTCGTATAGTCCCTGCTTTCGGGCACTATATTTTGGCAGAAGAATCCATTCGAGATATCTAATGTTGTTTTGTATTTCTTACACACAATATCATTCATGAGCGCTGCGCTGTGTGAACTTTGTATTGCATATGTGCATGTATGTCCATTTAAATGTCTGTAATCCACCACTATCCTATATGAATGGTCCGGTTTAGCAACTGGAAATAAGGGATTATTCATCGGCGAGACACAGGGTTCAATTACTCCCTGGTACTCTAACTGTGTAAGAATTTTCCTCACCGATGCCCTTGCCTCAAATTTTATAGGATACTGCGGCTGTGGCTGAGGTTTGCCTTTTATCAGAATTACATGATAACGTGATTGTCTATCCCACCCCACATGATTTCTATATAGGGCGGGGGCCTGTGCCAGAGCCCATGATTTACTATAGGACTCGACAAGTTCTCCTGGAACAAGTGGTGAGAATGAAGGTGTAATAACCTCCTCCCCAACTGGACAGTCGCGAACAAAGTCAGGCGGCCAATCTTGTTTGGCCAGCAGAACGTCATACAATTTTACCACATGGTCCCAAAAGATGGCGTTTACAGTGCGGTCAATGTCCCCTTCTAATTTTAAAGTTACTTTATATACTCTATCGGGATCAGAGACACGCATATCCGCTGTTTTGACCTGGACGAAGTCATCAGTTGCTTTCACCTCCGGATGCTCTTGAAGACTCCGGCGAACTATTGTGACCTCTGCCGCGCTGTCTAACAGTGCTAACGCCCATGTCTTGTTCATCAAGAAAACTCTCTTCTTGAGCGGCATGTCTAACTGAGACTGCTGCCACCTTCTTTTTTTTTAATTGTTGCTTTTGTTGGAGCGGTTTCTCTTCTTGTTTAACAGAAACCACAGTCGAGCGTTGTGATTCCTGTCTCGGTTTCACGTACTCAGTTTTCTGCTCTGATCGCCCACCTCTCTCACTTCTCTTGTCCGAGGAGTCCTGAAAGGAACGAGATTGGCGCGTGTCAATATAATGATATCTATCAGGCGTCTTCAAATTATCCCAATTCCTGAGATTATACCTATTCTGCGGGGTCTCCGGCTGCGGAGACTGCCCCCCATCTTTCTTAGGTGTTTGTTGTTTTTTTTCCCAGCGCTTCTTAGTCCCCTCAGGTTGCTGTTGTTTAGCATTATCCTTACTATTTTTACCCTGTAATTGGGGTTTTTGTGGTCTAGCCCCTAGGCTATTACGACCAATACTGGAATATGTTTCTGCTATTATTCTTGGGAGTTCCCGCTCCTGATTAAGTTGTGGAACGTCTCGAAGATGCATACGCACGGCCAACGCCACTGCCTCTCCCTTGAGATTACTAAAAATAATAGAAGAAACTGCGGCCCATCAGCTGCATGCCCAAATCTAATTCGGGGTAGCCCCATATTCATCTTGAATTTGTTTAAGCACTTCCGGTAGATTAGCTAATGTTGGTGTACCGTGTGCTGTAGTGTAGAGCGCGGCAAACACCGTGCCCCAGGTATTACAATGGTCCACAATAGGAACCA
Organism: Pleurodeles waltl; assembly: GCF_031143425.1. NCBI lineage: Eukaryota > Metazoa > Chordata > Amphibia > Caudata > Salamandridae > Pleurodeles > Pleurodeles waltl. The sequence goes on along the minus strand of NC_090444.1, from coordinate 333,534,141 downwards.
TACCATATGGCAAACACATCGTCAATATTCTATGTTTATAGTGAGGTCCCGTATGGGGAAATAGTGCTTTTAGAGTATTAATCTTTTGCGCCAGCCAAAATGGAGTCTCCTCACGTTTAGCCGGTACCTTACCCATAACTGAGTGTACAGTGGCCGGATTGATACCCAGAACCACTGCCTGTGGGTGTGCCGGAGCAGCACGCGCTGCATTAGTATTTAAAGTCTGCATTACAAACTGAACCAGTCTTCTCTATGTAGTTGCTAAGTCTATATATAAACGACGAACGTCAGCCACTGCCAAGTTAGCAACCGCAGGATATGGTGTGTATGTAGCCAATAAAGGCCAGGTTGGACCATCATTACTCAGTGGACCTAACCTAACTTGTGCTACTGGGTGTGGGAGGGCGCCATCAAGCCAATTATGGTGTTCTTGATAAGATAAAGGTATCTCTAAGTATGCATAAGCCCTGTACTGTCCAGGGACATTCGCAACAGTGTAATCGTGAAAAGTGTTTGTACCCCCATCAACTGCCGGGAACACGACCCAAGAATAAAAAAGTTCTGTTCTATAGGCTGCATGGGCGTCCACCACAAATGTGAAAGGACCCCCCTGGACCATCAGTCCATGTGCAATCAGATGTCCTGTGAGCGGTTGGCGCATATTAAGCGCTATGTTTACTACTTGAGGATTCGCCATTGTAAACATAGCACTAGGGCAGAGAAGGCACACCAAGAACGGGGTTTTCCTTTTCAAAGTTCAAGCTTGAACAACCGACCACTAAGTAATAGGATGCACCTATCCCGTGACGGCGGAAATCCTCAGCCCCACGGACGTCTCCGCTTATGGAACCGAGTAGTCAATATATATATATGAGACCGAGAGAGTCAGCCAGACCCAAAAATTAGAGCCAGACCAAACGTTGGCGGCGCCAAGTCGCGTGGGCTCTCATTATCCTAAATGAGACTACTGGATTTCTAGGCAGCAGGATCACTCACGGTGTGGGGGACTGAGTCGGACCCACTTGGAATGAACTCTGTCACTCTAAACCCGGTTTTGCTCTGGCTAACTAGCAGTGCCTCATTTCTCCAAAAGGGAAGAGATAATTGGGCAGCCGAGCGCATGACATCTTTGGAACTTCTCAGGGAAGTCGTGGTCACTCAGATCCAAACCAACTCTCTCATTTACAATATGATCTCATATACAAATGACAAAGGCAGTATAAGTTTTATATAATTTTTTAATAAAATGACTGCATTTTAGATATTAAGGCGTGAGCCGCAATAACCAGAACCATACAACACAGTAGGATTTAAATAGTCACGAGGAGAGTGAAACATAAGAATAACGCTATCATGGTGTTTAACAGTTTCTACTCTCTCTCATCTAGTTCTATTTCGAGCACATCATGTTAAGCTTCTAACTTGCCTTTCTGAATCCCCGGGGAGACATCAGCCCTCATACCTGAGCAAAGGCCTGTGATCTGGTTCAGCATCTGCAACGAGGCAGTCAGCGTCTAGTTGTGGTTCCCTGGTGGGAATCTCCCTCTTGCGTGTATTGGGACAAGGAAGTGTTTTTATAACTAACATGTCAGCGTGATCACAAAATGTCCCTACGCAAGAATGCCAAAGACTAAACTCCTACCACGTCTATCGGCAATGTACCAGACTGTGGGGGTTATTCTAACTTTGGAGGAGGTGTTAATCCGTCCCAAAAGTGACGGAAAAGTGACGGATTTACCACCAGCCGTATTACGAGTCCATTATATCCTATGGAACTCGTAATACGGCTGGTGGTATATCCGTCACTTTACCGTCACTTGTGGGACGGATTAACACTCCTCCAAAGTTAGAATAACCCCCTGTATCCTTGACTGAAGCACAGAGTGAACAGGAATGTGTTATGGAGAACTCCAGTGCTGAAGTAGTGCTAAACAGTGTGATATAAAAAATAAAACAAGACCGTAGAACTGGCTATTTGAAAAATAACAGCACAAAGCCGAATAAAAGCATTTAGAGCAAAGTGCACAGAGGCTCTAAGCTGCAAGCAAAGGAATAAAATATATCCAGGGCAAAATGCACAAAGGCCTAAAGCCTGAAGCTAATGCACAAAGGATACGCAAAACTAACCACACTACTGGTTGTGACGTTATCAGCCTCAATCAGCAGGTGTTGTGTGTCGTTTCTCCAGCTGCGCGCATTGATCTTCCAGCCGCGATGCCGGTGGAGTGTCAATTTCTGCCGCAAAGCCAGCAGTGCATCGTTTTTCAGCTGCATCTTGGAAGGTGCGTCGATATTTTCCCCGCACGGCAGTCGGTGTGTGGATTTTCAATCTTGGTCTGCCAGCTTCACCTTCCAAGGCCCCAGGAACTAAATAGGGCACCACTTGGCAGGACACGAGTCTCATCAGAGAGTCCATGTGCTGGCAGGAGAAGGCTTTGATGGCCCTGAGACTTCAGTAACAGGAGGCAAGCTCAGGACAAGCCCTTGGAGATTTCTTCACAAGCAGGAATGCACAACAAAGTAGAGTCTTTGTCCCATTTCACCAGGCAGAAGCAGCAATTGCAGTATAGCTCCACAAAGCACAGTTACAGGCAGGGCAGCACTCCTACTCAGCTCTTCAGCTCTTCTCCAGGCAGAGGTTCCTCTTAATGTCCAGAAGTGATCTAATTTTTCTGGGGTTTGGGAGCCCTTCTTATACCCGGTTCTGCCTACTTCAAAGGAAAGTCTCTCTTGTTTGTGAAATTCTGCCATGCCCAGGCCAAGCCCCAGACACACACCAGGGGGTTGGAGACTGCATTAAGTGAGGGCAGGCACAACCCTTTCAGGTGTGAGTGACCAGTCCTCCCTCCCTCCTAGCACAGATGGCTCATCAGGCTATGCAGGCTATATCCCAGCTCCCTTTGTGTCACTGTCTAGAGAGGTGCAAACAGCCCAACCGTCAAACTGCCCTAGACAGGGTATCCACAAACAGGCAGATTCACAGAATGGTTGAAGCAAGAAAATGCCACTTTCTAAAAGTGGCATTTTCAAACACACAATCTCAAAACCTACTTTCCTAAAAGATGTATTTTTAAATTGTAAGTTCAGCAACCCCAAACTCCACATGTCCATCTGCTGCCAAAATGAATCTACACTTTAATCATATTTAAAGGTAGCCCCCATGTTAACCTACGAGAGAGATAGGCCTTGAAACAGTAAAAAACGAATCTGGCAATATTTCACTGTCAGGACTTGTAAAACACATTACTATATTTCCTACCTTAACCATAAACTGTACCCTGCCCATGGGCTACCTAGGTCAAACCGTAGGGGTGTCTTACATGTAAGAAAAGGGAAGGTTTAGGCCTGGCAAGTGGGTACACTTGCCAAGTCGAATTGGCAGTTTAAAGCTGCACACATGGTCACTGCAGTGGCGGGTCTGAGCCATGTTTACAGGGCTACTAATGTGGCTGGGACAACGAGTGCTGCAGGCCCACTAGTAGCATTTTATTTACAGGCCCTGGGCACCTCTAGTGCACTGTACTAGGAACTTACCAGTAAATCAAATAGGCTAATCATGGAAATCCAACTACAAATACATTTTACATATAAGCACTTAACCTTTAGCACTGGATAGCAGTGGTAAAGTGCCCAGAGTAACAAAAATAGCAAAAACAGAGTCCAGCACACATCAACAACCTGGGAAACAGGCAAACAGTTAGAGGAGACCATGCCAAGGATGACAAGTCTAACACTTGGGATCTGTCAATTGTTCTCTGCAGTTTGCAAGGTGTTCCTTTTGAGTCCCTGGAGAAAGCAGAATTGGTCTGGTTGTCGGCTAAGGTAGCTATTACTTCTGCTAGATGGCTAGGGGAATAGTAATTCCCTTTCTGAAGTTCCTCCCTGATAGATGGTGCTTAAATTTGATCCGAAGTTTATTCCTAAGGAATCTTCTTCTTTCATTCTACGCAGTAATTTTAGCTGTCTTTCCAGAATCCTCTTCCACTGCTCTTCTTTCTACTCTGGATGTCAGAAGGGCCCTTCTGGTTTATTTAGATCACACAAAGCCTTTGAGGTTGTCACCCTCCTTGTTTATTGTGCATGGTTTTATGGCTAAAAGAAAGAAGGTGTCTACTCAGACCCTGAGTAGATGAGTCCGTCAGGCCATTGCTTGAGCCTGTCCTGCAGTAGGGGAGCCTCTTCCAACTGATGTTTGGTGTCGGTCTGCCAGGGGGGGGTTTCTGCTTCCTGGGCCAAGGTGGGGGAGTTTCTCTGTTGGAGATTTGCTGAGTGGCCACTTGGTCCTCACACCACACTTTTATTAACCATTATTGTTTCTCTGTTTGTGATGATTTGGATGGTCATTTTGGATCTACAGATTTGACTACAGCAATGAAGTAACTGTTGTACTTGTATTCTGTTTTTCTGTAATAAAGGTGCCTTGCAATTCTGCTTTTTGGTGCAACCTTCTGTTTTCTGGCATCGTTACATCCTCAGTTGTTAGGACTAGGATGAGGCGGACTCCATCAGGGGGTGATACACCAGTTACTGACCACTAATCTTCATTATCCAATCAGGGGCCTTCGTTGTCCCAGTCCACTTCCCTCCCTCCCTTCTTCCTTGATTTCACTTGGTGCTTGCAGCTTGGTAACATTACAGAAGAAGAGATGGAGGAGTTAATTTATTTTATAAAAGAGAGAAATATGTGTTTCGCCTACCAGGGGAGGGACATATGCTCAGTTGTTAGGACTGGGACCGGTAGGACCCCTAACTGGGGTAATGAAGATTATGGGTAAGTAACTGGTTCATTTCCAGACATTTGCCTAAAAAGCTATTGTAGGAATATGGCCCTTGTTGCAGTTACTCTCTGCACTTTTTGCCTGATGTTGATGCTGACTTGACTAAGAGTGTGCTGGGACCCTGCTAACCAGGCCCCACCACCAGTGTTCTTTCACTGAAAATGTACCATTGTTTCCACAATTGTCACACCCCTGTGAAAGGTACAAGTGGTACCAAGGGCCCTGTGACAAAGGAAGGTCCCTAAGGGCTGCAGCATGTGTTGTGCCACCCTAAGGGACCCCTCACCTAACACATGCACACTGCCATTGCAGATTGAGTGTATTGGTAGGGAGAACAATGCAAAGTTGACATGGCATTCCCCTCAGGGTGCCATGCACACCAAACACTGCCTGTGGCATAGATAAGTCAACCCTCTAGCAGGCCTTAAACCTCTAAGGCAGGGTTCACTATACCACATCTGAAGGCATAGCTGCATGCACAATATGCCCCTGCAGTGTCTAAGTCCATTCTTAGACATTGTAAGTACAGTGTGGCCATATTAAGTATATGGTATGGGAGTTTGTCAAAACATACTCCACAGTTCCACAATGGCTACACTGAATACTGGGAGGTTTGGTATCAAACGTATCAGAATTACAAACCCACTCTAATGCCAGTGTGGGATTTATTAGAAAATGCACACAGAGGGCACCTTAGAGATGCCCCCTTTATTTTACCCAATCCTTCAGTGCAGGACTGACTGGTCTGTGCCAGCCTGCTACTGAAAGACAAGTTTCTGACCCCTTAGGGTGAGAGCTTTTGTGCTCTCTGGGGCCAGAAACAAAGCATGCAATGAGTGGAGATGCTTCACACCTGCCCCCTGCAGGAACTGTAACACCTAGCGGTGAGCCTCAAAAGCTCAGGCTTCATGTTACAATGCCCCAGGGCATTCCAACTAGTGGAGTTGCCCAGTCCCTGGACAACGCCCCCACGTTTGGCCACAAGTCCAGAGGGATAATTAGGAAACACAAGGAGGAGTCACCACCTCAGCCAGGACCACCCTTAAGGTGTACAGACCTGAAGTGACCCCCTCCTTGCAGAATCCTCCATCTTGGTTTGGAGGATTGTAGGAGGCTGGCCTGGATTATAGTGGGTACCTGATGGTACGTACACCTTGTGACAGGTCCAGTTATCCCTTATTAGTAGATTAGTAGTGTTCTAGCAGCTCAGGCTGATAGAGGTAGCTATAGCAGAGCAGCTTAGGCTGAACTAGAAGACATGCAAAACTCCTACTAGACCACTTTTATCATACAGCACTATATCAGAAGAATCACAATAAACAAATATGACATAAAACATATACTAAGAAAGTGGAATGCGAACCACTTAGGGACCCCAGGCCTAGTGTAGTGTGTAGAGGATCACTGGGAGTGTAAGAAAACACTAAGGGTGTCCAAGATACCCCACCCCAAGACCCTGAAAAGGAGGAGTAAAATTACCCTACTTCCCCAGAAACACACTAAAGTCGTGATAGGAGATTCTACAAGGACAGCAACTGACTGCAAAGCACTGAAGATGGATTTGTGGACCTGAGGACCTGTAAAGGAAGGGGACCAAATCCAAGAGTCACAACAGTGTCGGGGGGGGCAGGAGCCCACTAAACCCTGGATGAAGGTGCAAAATGACTGCCTCTGGGTGGAAGAAGCTGAAAATTCTGCAACAACGGAAGATGCCAGGAACTTCTCCTTTGCACAGAAGATGTACCATGGTGTGCTGGAGGATGCAGAGTTGTTTCCACGCAGAAGGACTGCAAACAAGTCTTGCTAGCTGCAAAGGTCACAGTTGAAGAAAATGGGTGCTGCCCGGGCCCAGGAAGGACCAAAAGGTCGCTCCTTGGAAGAGGAGACAGAGGGGGCGCTCAGCAGCACAGAGAGCCCATGCAGAAGCAGGCAGCTACCGCAGAAGCACTTGAGCAGGCATTCAAGAAATCTGGGCCTCACGGTCATCTCAACACTACAAAGGAGGGTCCCACGAAGTCGGTGGTCAACTCAGCGAGTTGAGCAATCCAGGACAGAGTGCTGGGGACCTGGACTATGCAGTGCACGAACGATTCCTTGCAAAAGTGCAGAGAAGCCCTAGCAGATGCAGTTCACGCAGTCCAAAGGATTACTGTCTGATGTGGGGAGGCAAGGACTTACTTCCAACAAATTTGGACAGATGGATCACTGGACAATCGGGGTCACTTGGATCCAGCTCCTGTATTCCAGGGACCACGCTCGTTGAGATGAGAGGGGACCCAGAGGACTGGTTATAGAGAAGTTTGGTGCCTGCGTAAGCAGGGGAAAGATTCTGGCGACCCATGGGAGATTTCTTCTTGGCTTCCAGTGCTGGGTGAAGGCAGACAGCCCTCAGAGCATGCACCACCAGGAAATAGTCAAGAAAACCTGCAGGATTAGACGCTACAATGGTGCTGGTAGTCTTCTTGCTACAATGTTGTGGTTTTGCAGATGTCCTGGAGCAGTCAGCTGTCGATCCTTGGCAGAAGTCGAAGAGAGAGGTGCAGAGGAACTCTGGTGAGCTCTTGCATTCGCTATCTGAAGAGAAACCCACAGTAGAGACCCTAAATAGCCCTCAGATGAGGATTTGCCACCTAACCAGGTAAGCACCTATCAGGAGGGGTCTCTGACGTCACCTGCTGGCTCTGACCACTCAGAGGTCTCCATTGTGCCCTCACACCTCTGCATTCAAGATGGCAGAGGACTGGGACACACTGGAGGAGCTCTGGACACCACCCCTGGGGTTGTGATGGACAGGGGAGTGGTCACTCCCCTTTCCTTTGTCCAGTTTTGCACCAAATCAGGGGCTGGGGGATCCCTGAACCAGTGTAGACTGATTTATGCAAGGAGGGCACCATCTGTGCCCTTCAAAGCATTCCCAGAGGCCAAGAGACGCTGCTCGTCTCAGGCCCTTAACACCTATTTCCAAAGGAAGGGAGAGTGTGTAACACCCTCTCTCAGAGGAAATCCTTTGTTCTGCCTTCCTGGGACTGGGCTGCCCAGACTCCAGGAGGGCATAAGCCTGTCTGTGGGTTGGCAGCAGCAGTAGCTGCAGTGAAAACTCCAGAGAGCTAGTTTGGCAGCACCCGGGGTCCATGGTGGAGCCCCAGGGATGCATGGGATTGGCACCCCAATACCAGATTTGGCATGGGTGGACAATTCCATGATCTTAGACATGTTACATGGCCATATTCAAAGGTACTATTGTGAAGCTACTTATAGGTATTGACCTATATATTAGAGCACACATGTAATGGTGTCCCTGCACTCACAAAGTCCGGGGTAATTGCCCTGAACTATGTGGGGGCACCTTGGCTAGAACCAGGGTGCCCTCACAATTAGTAACTTTGCACCTAACCTTCACTAAGTGAGGGTTAGACATATAGGTGACTTATAAGTTACTTAAGTGCCGTGTAAAATGGCTGTGAAATAACGTGGACGTTATTTCACTCAGGCTGCAGCGGCAGTCCTGTGTAAGAATGGTCTGAGCTCCCTATAGGTGGCAAAAGAAATGCTGCAGCCCATAGGGATCTCCTGGAACCCCAATACCCTGGGTACCTAGGTACCATATACTAGGGAATTATAAGGGTGTTCCAGTGTGCCAATCAGAATTGGTAAAAATGGACACAAGTCTGCAGTAACAGTTTTAAAAGCAGAGAGAGCATAAACACTGAGGTTCTGGTTAGCAGAGCATCAGTGACACAGTTAGGCACCACACAGGGAACACATACCAGCCACAACCTATGAGCACTGGGGCCCTGGCTAGCAGGGTCCCAGTGAGACATATAAAACACACTGGGAAATAGGGTTTCCAACATGAGCACTGGGGTCCTGGCTAGCAGGATCCCAGTGAGACAGTAAAAAACACCCTGATATATACTCACAAACAGGCCAAAAGTGGGGGTAACAAGGCTAGAAAGAGGCTACCTTCCTACACAACCCCCCCCCAACCGAAGGACAATAAGGCTAACCTTGGCCAGTTGAGTCTTCATTGTCTAAGTGGTGATAAGTGGAGAGTAGCTCTGCAATAGATTGGTTACTCACTGTATCATCCACTATATAGTTACTTCCCTGTGGGGATGTGAACCACCCTGTTTGGAGTTTTTTAGGTAGCAAACAATGTGAATATATATTCTCAGAGTTCCTATTGGTATCTTTTAGTTTAGAGCAATGGGAATTGTCCACTGGGACTATATCAAGTGATGATAATGCCAGACAGGGATGCTGTCTCAATAAAGCCAGAGCTGGGTAAAAACTTTGTCCATATGGCTGTAAGAGATAACAGGGTTGCTGTTTCTCTTGAGTTGGAGCAGGACAGGGCTGCTGTCCTATAAGCTCCACACTAGGGCAGGGCTGCTGTCCTAAGTGTTGTGAGGCAGTGCAGGATTGCTGCACTAAACTTTCTCTGGGAGAGCTGGAGGGATGCTCCATGTTAACTAAAATGGTGTACTTTTTCTCACCAATATTAGTTATCCCACAGAGAGGTACTTTCACCTCAGGGAGTACAGCTGTGCTAGCTGATGGTTCCCTTGGTACAGGTGCCACCCCAGGAGAGGTTTCTCTCATCACAGGAATAGTATCCTTAATGGCAGGGTTGGTATGGGATATTTTGATGCCCTTTTTACCTGTTGTTGGAGAAGGATCCAGATTTTTCAGGCTTTTTTCTCTCCTTTGCTTTTTTATTTAATCTGAAATTAGAGGAAGCAATTCCTCAGGGATACCCAGCATGGATGCATGGGTATTAAACTCTACCTCAGCCCAACCTGAGATCTCTAGGTCATTACCTAAGAGACAGACTATCACCTGCTTAGGGCCAGTAACTCCACCCCAACTAAACTGAATTATAGCTAAGGGGAGGAACAGAGTGGAGTTATGGACATCAATAATCTTGTACTGTTGTCCAATGAGGTGTTGTGCTGGAGACACCAGGTTTTCAGTCACCAAAGGGATACTGGCACCTGTGTCCCTGTAGGCCTGAGCCTCAACACCATTTATTGAAACTGACTGCCTGTATTTATCCATTGTAAGGGGACAAGCAGCCAGTGTGTCACGGCCAATGCCACCAGGTATGACAGAAACTGTCTTGGGTCTGACTACCCCATTTTCTATGACGGACCCAAAAGTGAACCCAACTACACCCTTATTTTGTCTGCAGCCAGCAGTTCCCACCACTATTAACACTACTGCTAGGGGCACTAGAGTTTGATGTATTAGTGCTGGTAGGCTCAGGGGGTTTACCTGGGCAGGACTTATCCCCTGGCCTATGGCCTTTAGTTTTACACACATAGCATCAAGGCTTTTTAGTGAGTGTGGGTTGTGAAGAAGAGGAAGAAGATGATTTATCCCCACCCCCTGAAGAGTGTTTAGGATGTGAAGAAGGATCTGTAGTTTTACCTTTATCCCCATGCTTATCCTTAGATTTCTCACCATCTCTCTTCTTGCTATCCTTGTCACCCCGTATGAACGTTTCTGTTCACTCTTGTTCTGACCCATTTGTCTGCCTTCTTTCCCAATTCTTGGGGAGAGGTCAGATCTGAGTCTACCAAGTACTGGTGCAACAAATTAGACACATACTTGTTCAAAATATGCTCTCTCAGGATTAGATTATACAGGCTTTCATAGTCAGTCACCTTATTGCCATGTAACCAACCCTCCAAGGCCTTCACTGAACAGTCTACAAAATCTGTCCAGTCTTGAGCAGTCTCTTTCCTGGTGTCTCTGAACGTTATCCTGTATTGTTCAGTGGTTAAGCCAAATCCATCCAAGAGTGCATCCTTCAAAACTTTGTAATTATTAGCATCACTGTCTCTGACAGTAAGGAGCCTATCCCAACCCTTACCAGTGAAAGATAGCCACAAGATAGCAGCCCACTGCCTTTGAGGGACCAACAGTACCATACAAGCCCTCTCAAGTGCAGCAAACCACTTGTTAATGTCATCACCCTCGTTGTAAGACAGGACTATCTTATCTTATGCAGGTTTCTGAAATCTTTTTCTGTTACAGGATTGCTATCAAACACACTGCTGCTGCCACCATGGGTAACTAACCCAACATCTGCCTTTCCCTCTCTACATCTAGAGATTCCCTGTCTAAGGCCAGCTGCTGCTGTCTTAGCTTCAGCTTGGCCTCTTTCAACCTCAGCTTTCCGAGTTCCCTTTCCATAGTGTTATCCTCAGGGTGGGAGGCTTGGGAATTCTGAGACACAGAAGAAATGTGTGAATTGGCAGAGAGAGACCTGTCCCTAACAGGCTGGACTATAGTAACCTGGCATTTTGGAGTGAAAAGTGCCCTACTAGTGTGTGAACCCCTCTCACTGCCAGTGTCACTAGCTGGCCTGTTAGCTGGCAGGTCATTGGATGAACCCTCCCCAACATCCTCAGGGGACTCCTCTGAGTCTTTCTGGGTACCCCCTCCTCTACCTCCTGATCCTGGGATGGGCTCCTTTCTAGGAGAAGGCTAATGCTTAAACCTCTTTCAAAGCAGAGGCCCCTCAAACTTTTAAAGTTTAAACTACCATAGGTTGCCCGGACAACTGTGGGAATAAGTTCTATTGCAGACATAATTGTTAGAATGGGTTTAGGACAGAGAGAAAAAAGTTTGGAAACTTAGAGCAAAGAGAAAAACTTTTTTAAACTTTTCAAAACTTTTGAGAACATTTCTGAAACTTTTTAGAAAGTTTGTAGAAGGAAAGTTAAACTGTTTAGCTTAACTGTGTATATTCTGAAGTATTTGGTGTATGTTTTTCTTATGAAAAGCACCAATGACAAAGTGGTAAAGCAGTTACAAGTACTTATCCCACCGCTGCACCACCAATGTAGGAGGCTGGCCTGGCTTATAGTGGGTACCTGATGGTACTTACACCTTGTGCCAGGTCCAGTTATCTCTTATTAGTAGATTAGTAGTGTTCTAGCAGCTTAGACTGATAGAGGTAGCTATAGCAGAGCAGCTTAGGCTGAACTAGGAGACATGCAAAGTTCATGCAATACCACTTATAGTTACACAGTACTTATACACAAGTAAAGACAATACTCAGTGTTACCAAGAATAAAGGTATTTATTTGGGTGAGACAGTACCAAAAATATCTTAGAAACAATACCCCTTCAGGAGTATTATACACAATATATACACTAGACACCAAAATTAGACAAGTAAATAGTCATAGAACAATGCAAACAGTAGGAAATCCTATAGAATGCAACGGGAGAAAATAGGTCTAGGTGCAACACAAACCATATACTAAAAAAGTGGATGTGAATCACGAATTCCCCCCAGACAACTGTAGGGTGTGCAGAATCGCTGGGAGAGTAAGAATACAGTAAAGGTTAGTAAATCACCCCACCCCAGAGCCCAGAAAAGCAGGAGTAAAGTACTGCAAGTTTCCTCAGGACACACTACACCTCGTTTTTGGGATTTTGCAGCAGCCAACCAAGTCTGCAAAGAACAACTGCTGGATTATTGGACTGAAGACCTGCAAAGGAATACCAAGTCCAGAAGTCAAAAGAAGTTCCAGGAAGGACAGGAGCCCCTGCCAACTCAGAAGAGGGTGCAAAAGAAGAGTCTCTGGTTAGTTGAAGACTGCAGAAATGCACCCTAGGAGGATGCCAGCGGGTTCCTGCATAATGCGAAAGATGTCCCATGGCGTGAAGATTGTTGCAGATGAGATTTTGTGTTGGAAGGTGCCCACAAGCCTTGGCTACGGCAAAAGTGCATTTTTCATCAAAATGGCACTGGATGGACCCAGGATGGACCAAGGGGGCGTCATCTCTGTGTGAGGAGGAAGAGGGGTCTCCCATCACTTTAGAGAGCCCTCAGGATGCCAGCCAGCACCCCCATAAGCTGCAGGATCCAGGTTCAAAGGAGGTGCCAAATGAATTTGATGCAGCACAACAAAAGAAGGTCTCACGCTGCTGGAGAACAACTCAGTGACTTGAGCATCACAGGGTGGAGTGCTGGGGACCTGGGCCAGGCAGTGCACGAAGGAATTTTGCAATGAGTGCACAGAAGCCTCAGGAGGTGAAGAAGACACAAAACACAGGGCTACCATTGCTCTCGGGGAAGGCAAGGTCTTACCTCCTCCAAATTGCATCAGCAGGACAGTCTATGTCAATGATGTCCACCCTCTGTGCCCTTAGGAGCATACTTGTCACCGTGAGGAGTACCAGGGTACCGGTCATCTCCTTGGAAGGTACCTTCTTGGAGCAGGGGAGTGACTCCATCACTCCACAGGAGATTTCTTTGGTCCTTCTGGTGCAGGATGACGAAAGGGAGTCCCCAGAGCATGCACACCGTGGAAACTGTTGCAGTTGGTGACTTGGAGGTGAGGTTGCTGAAGAAAAGTGTCTCTTTTAGACACTTTGGGCCTGATTATGACCCTGGCGGACGGCGGAGGCCGTCCGCCAAGGTACCGCCGCTGAATGACCGCACCGCGGTCAAAAGACCGCGGCGGCCATTTAGACATTTCCTCTGGGCCGGCGGGCGCTCTCCAAAAGAGCGCCTGCCGGCCCAGAGGAAATGCCCCTGCAACGAGGACGCCGGCTCAGAATTGAGCCGGCGGAGTTGCAGGGGTGCGACGGGTGCAGTTGCACCCGTCGCGTATTTCAGTGTCTGCTTAGCAGACACTGAAATACTTTGCGGGGCCCTCTTACGGGGGCCCCTGCCGTGCCCATGCCATTGGCATGGGCACGGCAGGGGCCCCCAGGGGCCCCGCGGCACCCCCTACCGCCATCCTGTTCCTGGCGGGCGAACCGCCAGGAACAGGATGGCGGTAGGGGGTGTCAGAATCCCCCATGGCGGCGCAGCAAGCTGCGCCGCCATGGGGGATTCTAAGGGCAGCGGTAAACCGGCGGGAGACCGCCGGTTTGCCTCTTCTGACCGCGGCCGAACCGCCGCGTTTAGAATGCCCTGCGGGGCACCGCCGGCCTGTCGGCGGTGCTCCCGCCGACCCTGGCCCCGGTGGTCTTAGACCGCCGGGGTCAGAATGACCCCCTTTGTTGCAGTTACAGTGTTTCTTGGAGCAGGCTGCGGTTGGTCCGAGGTCAGAGGATGCTGAAGTTGTTGCAGAGAATTCCTGAAGGAAACTTGCAAGCAGAATCTGAAGAAAACCCACAGGAGAGACCCTAAATAGTTCTGAGAGGGGGATTGGCTACTTTATCTGGTATGGGCCTATCAGGAGGGGTCTCTGACATCACCTGCTGGCACTGGACACTTAGAGCCCTTCAGAATGCCCCCACACCTTGCAAAGCAAGTTGGCTGAAGTCTGGGACACACTGGAGGAGCTCTCGGCCCCACCCCTGGGGTGGTGATAGACAAGGGAGTTTCCCGCCAGATCAGGGGAGAAGGGGTCCCTGAACCTGTGTAGACTGGTTTATGCAAGGAGGGCACCATCTGTGCCCCTCAAACCATTTCCAGAGGCTGGGGGAGGCTACCTCTCCCCAGCCTGTAACACCTATTTCCAATGGGAGAGGGTGTAACACCCTGCTCTCAGAGGAAATGCTTTGCTCTGCCTTCCTGGGACTGGGCTGCACAGACCCCAGGGGGGCAAAACCCTGTCGGTGAGTTGACAGCAGCTGTAGCTGCAGTGCAAGCCTCAGAGAGCTTGTTTGGCAGTACTGGGGTTCCATGGTGGAGCCCCCAGGATGCATGGAAATGGCTCCCCTATACCAGATTTGGAATAGGGGGACAATTCCATGATCATAGACATGTTACATGGCCATGTTCGAAGTTACCATTGTGAAGCTACATATTGGTATTGACTTATATGTAGTGCAAGCGTGTAATGGTGTCCCCACACTCACAAAGTCTGGAGAACTTGCCCTGAACAATATGGGGGCACCTTGGCTAATGCCAGGGTGCCCTCACACTTAGTAACTTTGCACCTAACCTTCACTAAGTGAGAGTTGGACATAGAGGTGACTTATAAGTTACTTAAGTGCAGTGTAAAATGGCTGTGAAAGAACGTGAACGTTATTTCACTCAGGCTACAGTGGCAGTCCTGTGTAAGAATTGTCTGAGCGCCTTATGGGTGGCAAAAGAAATGCTGCAGCCAATAAGGATCTCCTGGAACCCCAATACCCTGGGTACCTAGGTACCACATACTAGGGAATTATAAGGGTGTTCCAGTGTGCCAATCAGAATTGGTGAAAATGGTCACTAGCCTGCAGTGACAATTTTAAAAGCAGAGAGAGCATAAACACTGAGGTTCTGGTTAGCAGAGCATCAGTGACGCAGTTAGGCACCACACAGGGAACACATATAGGCCACAAACTATGAGCACTGGGGTCCTGGCTAGCAGGATCCCAGTGACACAGGCAAAAACAAACTGACACACAAGTCAAAATGGGGGTAACATGCCAGGCAAGATGGTACTTTCCTGTAGTAACCATGCTAGAAAGAGGCTACTTTCTCACATGCGGGGACGCCATTACACGTGTGCACTACATATAGGTCAATATCTATATGTAGCTTCACAATGCTAACTCCCAATATGGCCATGTAACATGTCTAAGATCATGGAATGGTCCCCCCATTCCAAACCTGGAATTGGGGAGCCATTTCCATGCATCCTGGGAGCTCCACCATGGACCCCCAGTCCTGCAAACCAGCTCTGTGAGGCTTGCACTGCAGCTATAGCTGCTGCCACCTCACAGACAGGGTTCTGCCCTTCTGGGGTTTGGGCAGCCCAGTCCCAGGAAGGCAGAACAAAGCATTCCCTTTGAGAGCAGGGTGTTACACCCTCTCCCTTTGGAAATAGGTGTTACAGGCTGGGGAGGGGTAGCCTCCTCCAGCCTCTGGAAATGTTATGAAAGGCACAGATGGTGCCCTATTTGCATAAGCCACTCTACACCGGTTCAGGGACCCCTTGTCCCCTGCTCTGGTGCGAAACTGAACAATGGACCATTCCCCTGTCCATCACTACCTTAAGGGTGGTGTCCAGAGCTCCTCCAGTGTGTCCCAGACTTCAGCCATCTTGCTTTGCAAGGTGTGGGGGCACACTGGAGGGCTCTGAGTGACCAGTGCCAGGGTCTCTCCTGTGGGTTCTCTTCAGATTCTGCTTGCAAGTTTCTTCAAGAATCCTCTGCAACTATTTCATCATCCTCTGACCTCAGATCAACCGCAGCCTGCTCCTGGAACCGCTGTAACAGAAACAAAGTATCCACAAGGGATACTTTTCCTCTGCAACTGCAGCTCCAGACAGCAACTGCAAAAGTCTACGTTGTATGCAGGCTCTGAGGACTCCCTGTCTTCATCCTGCACTAGAGGGACCGAAGAAATCTCCCGTGGGGTGACAGAGTCACTCACCTGCTCCAGCAGGCACCTTCTAAGACAACAATCGGTACACTTGGACTCCTCTCACTGCAACAAGCTTGTTCCTAAGGACACAGAGGTTGGACCCCTTCGACATAGACTGCTCTGAGGTCCTGCTGACGCAATTTGGAGGAGGTAAGACCTTGCTTTCCCTAAGAGTGAAGGTACCCTTATGTACTGCGTCTTTTTCACCTCCTGAGGCCTCTGTGCACTATTTGAAAAATTCCTTTGTGCACAGCCTGGCCAATGTCCCCAGCACTCCATCCTGCAAGGCTCAACTTGCTGAGTTGTTCTCCGGTGGCGTTGGACCTTCCTTTGTTGTCCAGCAGCAACAGTGTTTTGCACCTCCTTTGTCCCCTTGTCCTGGGACTCCCGTGGGTGCTGCCTGGCATCCTGAGGGCTCTCTAAAGTGCTGAGAGCCCCCTCTTCCTCCTCACACATAGTTCAGGCCCCCTGGTCCCTCCTGGGTCTAGCCAGCAACATTTTGATGCAAAAATCACTTTTGTCGTAACTAAGGCTTGTTGACGGCTTCCAACACAAAATCACATCTGTATCCATCTTAACGTCGTGGGACATGCTTTGCATGATGCAGGAACCTGCTGGCATCTTCCTAGGGTGCATTCCTGCAGTCTTTGACTAACCAGGGACTCTTCTTTTGTACCCTCTTCTGGGTTGGCAGGGGCTCCTGTCCTTCCTGGAACTTCTTTCAACTTCTGAACTCGGTCCCCTTCTTTTGCAGGTCCTCAGGTCCAGGAATCCAGCAGGTGTTGTTTGCAGACTTGGTTGGTTACTGCAGAATCCCAATCACGAGGTGTAGTGTATCCTAAGGAAACTTGCAGTACTTTACTCCTGCTTTTCTGGGCTCTGGGTCGGGTAATTTACTCACCTTTACTGTATTCTCACTCTCCCAGTGATTCTGCACACACTACACTTGTCTAGGGGAGAATTTATGATTTGCATTCCACTTTCTTAGTATATGGTTTGTGTTGCCCCTAGACCTATTTTGTCCCATTGCAATCGTTAGCATTTCCTATTGTTTGCATTATTCTATGACTATTTACTTGTCTAACTTTGGTGTCTATTGTATATATGGTGCATAATAGTTACCTTCAGAAGGAGTATTGTTTCTAAGATATTTTTGGTACTGAATCACCCAATTAAATGCCTTTATTTTTGGTAACACTGAGTATTGTCTTTTCCTGTGTAGAAGTACTGTGTAACTATAAGTGGTATTGCAAGAGCTTTGCATGGCTCCTAGTTCAGCCTAAGCTGCTCTGCTATAGCTACCTCTATCAGCTTAAGCTTCTAGAACACTATTACTTCATGAATAAGGGATAATTGGACCTGGTGTAAGATGTAAGTATCCAATCTACCCACTATAAACCAGGCCAGCCTCCTACATTGGTGGTGCAGCGCTGGGATGAGTACTTGCAATTGATTTACCACTTTGTTACCTGTGCTTTTCACAAGAAAAGCTTGTTCCAAATACTTAGAACATATCTAATATATGCTTAGAAACCATTTTCTAACTTTCTAAAAGATCTTTAAACGTTGCAAATGTTTTTACAAAGTTCTGAAAAGTTTTCTCTTTTCTCTAACAGGCTAGCTCTGTTATTCTACTAACTTTTTACTCACTTTCCTAAACTTTTTTCTCTTTTAATATGTCTTCTGTAGAAACTACCCCTAGAGTTGTCAAGACTACCTATGAAAATCTAAACTTTAAAACTTTGAGGAGTCCCTGCACTGAAAGCAGTTTAGGGATTGGGAAGAACCCCAATAAGGAGTTCCTCTTAAATCTTCTTCTCCAAGATGACCAGGGACTCAGCATTGCTCCAGATCAGACAGGGGAAAAGGTAGAGGATGACTCCAACCAGAAAGGCTCAGAGGAGCAGAATGACAATCCTGGGGAGGGTACATTGCCAGCCCTATCCGTCAACAAGCCCCCTAGAATAACTGGTAGTGGGAAGGGTTCACACACAAGTAGGGCTCCCCTCACCCCTAGAGTCCAGGTCACTAGAGTGGCCTTTGTTAGAGACAGGTCTGCCTCTGCACACTCTCATGTTACCTCTGTTTCAGAGACTTCACATAATTTGAACCCTGAGGACCAGTCCCTAGATAGGGAACGCAGAAAACTGAGGTTAGAGGAGGCCAGACTGAGGCTAATGCAGCAACAGTTGGGAATTCCTGGCTGTAGAGAAAGAGGGGAAGGGTTTGGGGTTAGTTCCCCATGGTGACAGCAGCAGTTTTAGAGATACAAATCTTAGGAAATGTTCATTTGATTCTAGAAATATGCACAAAGTTGTCCCTCCTTACAAGGATGGTGATGACATCTACAAGTGGTTTGCTGCATTTGAGAGGGGCTGTAAAGTTCAGAGTGCCCCTCATGAACAATGGGCTGCTATCCTTTGGTTATCCTTCCCTGGCAAGGGAAGAGACAGACTTATTATTGTCAGACATGATGATGCAGATAATTACCAAATTCTTAAAAATGCACTCTTGGATGCTCTGGGCTTAACCACTGAACAGTACAGACTTAATTTCAGAGAGACCAGAAAGGAGTCATCACAGGACTGGACAGACTTTGTAGACTGTTCTGTGAAGGCCCTAGAAGGTTGGTTAAATGGCAGGAAGATGACTGACTATGAAAGCCTGTATAACTTGATTAACTTGATTCTGAGAGAGCATATCTTGAACAATTGTGCATCTGACTTGTTGCATCAGTATCTTGCGGGGTCAGATTTGACCTCTCCCCAAGAATTGGGAAAGAAGGCAGACAAATGGGTCAGAACAAGGGTGAGCAGAAAAGCTCATACAGGGGGTGACAAGGATGGCAAGAAGAAGGATGGTAAGTCACATGACAAGGGTGGGGACAAAGATAAAAAATCATCAGAGTCTTCATCAGGCCCACAAAAATCCCCTGGGGGTGGTGGGTCCAAATCCTCTTCTCACAAAGATAAGAAACCTTGGTGTTATATGTGTAAAGCCAAAGACCATTGGGTAACTGACAGTCGTTGTCCAAAGAAAAACACCAAACCTCCCACCACCACAACCCCAACTGCAACCACTAGTGCCCCTAGTAATAGCAGTGGTGGTGGGAAGAGCACTACTAATAGCCAGTCACAGGGTGTAGCTGGGCTCACCATTGGTAATGTCGTTGGGGCTGGTCTAGTTAGGGAGATCACTTAGGCTGTTTTAGTCTCTGATGGTGTCGTCATTGACCTAGCTACTTTAGTTGCTTGTCCCCTTAATATGGATAAGTACCAGCAACTACACCAGATAAATGGTGTTCAGGTTGAGGCCTACAGGGACACAGGTGACAGTGTCACAATGGTAATGGACAAACTGGTTGCCCCTGAGCAGCACCTACGTGGTCACCAGTACCAAGTGACAGAGACCCATAGCAACACTGTAAGCCACCCCATGGCTGTTATGAATCTCAACTGGGGGACGGTTACTGGCTCAAAGAAAGTTGTGGTAGCCACTGACTTACCTGTAGAATGTCTGCTAGGCAATGATCTGGAGACTTCAGCTTGGGCTGAAGTGGAGTTGGAGGCCCATGCAGCAAAGCTGGGCATTCCTGGGCATATCTTTGCTCTTACCAGGGCTCAGGTCAAGAACCAAAGAGGACAGTGAAACTTGGGTCCTGGAACAAGGGACCAAGTGCTCCCAAAAACTAGAGGTAGGAAGGGCAAACCCTTGTCCACTATCCCTCTCTCCACAGATGATTCACCTTTTGAGGAAGAGGAATTTTCTCCCTTTGCAGAACGTACACCAGAGGAGCTGGAAGCTGATGCAGCTGAGCTTTTGTGAGCAGGGGGGCCTGCCAGGGAAGAGTTGAGTGTGGCACAGCAAACCTGTCCCACATTGGAGGGCCTCAGAGAGCAAGCTGTCTAGCAGCAAAATTGTGATGTCACTGACACACACAGAGTTTATTGGGAGAATAATCTCCTTTATACTGAAGCAAGGGACCCAAAACCTGGTGCCACTAGGAGACTGGTCATCCCCCTTCAGTACAGGGAATTCCTCCTAACTCTGGCTCATGACATCCCTTTAGCTGGTCATTTAGCCCAGACTAAAACATGGGACAGAATTGCAATTGCAATGGTTTGACCAGAAGGCTGTCCTGACAGTGTACCACCCAGGACGGAAGGTGTGGGTATTCGAGCCTGTGACCCCAAGAGCACTCCAGGACAAATGGAGTGGACCATATCTAATTGTAGAAAAGATGGTGAGGTCACCTACCTGGTGGACCTGGGCACTGCCAGAAGCCCCCTTAGGGTGTTCCATGTCAACCGCCTAAAGCCTAACTATGGCAGTGCTGACTTGACCCTGCTCATGGCCACAGATGAGGTACAGGAAGAAGAGAGTGACCCTCTCCCTGTTCCCTTCTCCACCACTGAAAGGTTTAGTGGAGGGAGTGGTTCTGGCAGACTGCCTTACTGGTGAGCAGAAGGAAGACTTTAAAAATCGCTTTGATCAGTTTTCTGAACTCTTCTCACTCACACCTGGTACAACTACTTGGTGTGAACATACAATTGACACTAGAGACAATTTACGTGTCAAAAGTAAAATTTACAGGCAACCTGACCATGTCAGAGATTGCATAAAAGCTGACGTTCAGAAAATGTTAGACCCTAGAGTTATTGAGCCTTCTGATAGCCCCTGGGGTAGCCTAGTGGTGCTTGTCCCCAAACTGCATAGCAAAGAAGGAAAGAGAGAAATGAGGTTTTGTGTGGACTATAGGGGTCTCAATACAGTAACCAAAACAGATGCTCACCCTGTCCCAGGGCAGATGAGCTAATAGATACACTGGCATCTGCCAAGTATCTAAGCACTTTTGATTTGACTACACGGTATTGGCAGATCAAGATGTCACAAGATGCTAAAGCAAATACTGCATTTTCTACCATAGGAGGGCACTATCACTTTACAGTGATGCCCTTTGGTTTGAAAAATGCACCTGCCAATTTTCAGAGGCAGGTGAATACGGTCCTCCAAGGATTGGAAGCTTTTAGTGCAGCATATTATATGATATTGCTGTCTTTAGCTCCACATGGGAGGATCACCTGGTCCACCTCTGGAAAGATTTGGAGGCCCTGCAAAAGAGAGACCTAACTATCAAGGCTTCAAAGTGCCAAATAGGGCAGGGAAAAGTGGTTTATCTGGGCCACCTGGTATGTGGGGAACAGATTGCACCACTTCAGGGGAAGACTCAGACCATTATGAACTAGGCTCCCCCTACAACTCAGACCCAGGTCAGAGCCTTCTTAGGTCTCACTGGCTATTACAGGAGGTTCATTAAGAACTATGGCTCCATTGCAGCACCTTTTAATGACCTCACCAGTGAGAAAATGCCTTAAAAGATATTGTGGACAGCTAACTGTCAGAAAGATTTTGAGGAGCTTAAGCAGGTAATGTGCTCTGCACCTGTCTTAAAGAGCCTAAACTACTCCAAAAAACTCATTGTTCAAACAGATGCTTCTGAATTAGGGGTAGGGGCTGTACTATCACAACTAAACTCAGAGGGCCAGGATCAACCTGCTGCTTTCATTAGCAGGAGGTTTACCCTTAGAGAAAAGTGTTGGTCTGTGTAGGAAAGTACCATTTTGCCAGACATGTTACCCTGATTTTTACATGTATGTAAGTTTGTTTTTGCCTGTCTCACTGGGATCCTGCTAGCCAGGACCCCAGTGCTCATAGTTTGTGGCCTAAATGTGTGTATTTTGTGTAGTGACTAACTGTGTCACTGAGGCTCTGCCAACCAGAACCTCAGTGCATATGCTCTTTATGCCTTTAAAATTGTCACTATAGGCTAGTGACCATTTTCACCAATTCTAATTGGCACACCGGAACACCCTTATAATTCCCTAGTATATGGTACCTAGGTGCCCAGGGTATTGAGGTTCCAGGAGATCCCTATGGGCTGCAGCATTTCTTTTGCCACCCATAGGGAGCTCAGACGAATCTTACGCAGGACTGCCACTGCAGCCTGAGTGAAATAACACACACATTATTTCACAGCCATTTTACACTGCACTCAAGTAACTTATAAGTCACCTATATGTCTCACCTTCACTTGCTGAAGGTTAGATGCAAAGTTACTAAGTGTGAGGGCACCCTTGCACTAGCAAAGGTGCCCCCACATAGTTCAGGACAATTTCCCCGAACTTTGTGATTGCGGGGACACCATTACACGGGTGCACTACATATAGGTCTATACCTATATATAGCTTCACAATGGTAACTCCGAATATGGCCATGTAACATGTCTAAGATCATGGAATTGTCCCCCCATGCCAAATCTGGTATTGGGGTGCCAATCCCATGCATCTCCGGGGCTCCACTATGGACCCCGGGTATTGCCAAACCAGCTCTCTGGGATGGCTACCGCTGCTGCCACCCCATAGATAGGGTTCTGCCCTCCTGGGCAGCCCAGTCCCAGGAAGGCAGAACAAAGAATTTCCTCGGAGAGAGGGTGTTACACCCTCTCCCTTTGGAAAAAGGTGTTAAGGGATGGGGAGGAGTATCCTCCCCCAACCTTGGGAAATGCTTTGAAGGGCACAGATGGTGCCCTCCTTGCATAAGCCAGTCTACAGCGGTACACGGAAGCTGGACAAAGGAAAGGGGAATGACCACTCCCCTGTCCATCACCACACAAGGGGTGGTGCCCAGAGTACCTCCAGTGTGTCTCAGACCTCTGCCATCTTGAATCCAGAGGTGGGAGGGCACACTTGAGGCCTCTGAGTGGCCAGTGCAAGCAGGTAAAGTCAGAGACCCCTCCTGATAGGTGCTTACCTGACTAGGAGGCCAATCCTCCTCTGAGGGCTATTTAGGGTCCCTTCTGTGGGCTTTTCCTCAGATAATGACTTGCAAGAATTCGCCAGAGTTCCTCTGCATCTCCCTCTTCGACTTCTGACAAGGATCGACCACTGTCTATTCCAGGACCCCTGCAAAACTGCAACAAAGTAGCAAGACGTCTACCAGTGAAATTGTAGCACCTAATCCCGACGGCTTTCTCAACTGTTTCCTGGTGCTCCATACTTTGGGGGCTGCCTGCCTTCATCCTGCACTGGAATCCACAAAGAAATTTCCAGTGGGTCGACGGAATCTTCCCCCTGCTCCAGTAGGCACCAAACTTCAGCGTCACTGGTAGTCTGGGACCCCTCTCATCCTGACGAGCATGGCCCGGGGAACACAGGTGGTGGACCCAAGTGATCCAGACTGTCCAGTGCTCCAACTCTCCAAATTTGGAGGAGTTAATTCCTTGCCTTCCCTCTCCAGACAGTAATCCTGTGCACCACATGAACTGCAGCTCCTAGGGCTTCTGTGCATTTTTGCAAGGAATCCTTCATGCACAGCCTAGCCCACACCCCCAGCACTCCATCCTACATTGCTCATCTTCCTGAGTTGACCTCCGGCTTTGTGCGACCCTCTTTTGTGGTGTTGAGATGACTGCAATGCTGAGTCTTCTTGAACCCATGTTCAAGGACTTCTGCAGGTGCTGTCTTCTTGTGCATGGGCTCTCAACGTTGCTGAGGGCCCCCTCTGTCACCTCTCCCAAGTGACGACATCCTGGTCCTTCCTGGGCCCAGGCATCAATCTATTTCTTCAACCGCAACCTTTGCAGCTAGCAAGGCTTGTTTGCTGTCTTTTACCAAAAAAAGAACTCTGCGTCCTCCAACACTCCGTGGGACATCTTCTGCACAAAGTAGAAGTTCCTTGCATCTTTTGTTGTTGCAGAATCTTCACCGTCTTCCCTCCAGAGGCAGCCATGTTGCACCTTTATCTGGGGTTTAGTGGGCTCCTGCCCCCCCAGGACACTTTCGCGACTCTTGTACTTGGTCCCCTTCCTTTGCGGGTCCTCAGGTCCAGGAATCTGTGTTCAGTGCTTTGCAGTCTGTTGTGGTCTTTGCAAAATCCACTATTACAAGTTTAGTGTGTTTCTGGGGAAATGGTAGTACTTTACTCCTACTTTCCAGGGTCTTGGGGTGGGGTTTCTTGGACACCCTTAGTGTTTTCTTACACTCCCAACGATCCTCTACACACTACACTAGCCTAGGGGTCCATTTGTGGTTTGCATTCCACTTTCTTAGTATATTGTTTGTGTTGCCCCTAGGGCTGTTGCATCCTATTGTATTCTACAGTGTTTGCACTACTTTTTGACTGTTTTACCTACCTGATTTTGGTTTGTGTGTATACTTTGTGTATTTTACTTACCTCCTAAGGGAGTATATCCTCTGAGATATTTTTGGCACATTGTCAGTAAAATAAAGTACATATTTTTTAGTAACTCTGAGTATTTTGTTTCTTATGATGTAGTACCTCTATGATATAAGTGGTATAGTAGGAGCTTTGCATGTCTCTTAGTTCAGCCTTAACTGCTCAGCTATAGCTACCTCTATCATGCTAAGCTGCTAGAACACTACTGATCTACTAATAAGGGATAACTGGCACAAGGTGTAAGTACCATCAGGTACCCACTATAAGCCAGGCCAGACTCCTACACCCTTCCTCACAGCTAGTGCAGGACTCTTCGCTTTCATCCCTGGCGGTGCTGGCTCCTTCCCCTTCAGTGTCGTAGGTCTTGTATCCTTACCACCATGAGTAGGTGGTTCTACCACTGTCCCCATGGATTGTTTGGCTGAGGTGATGAGCTGTGTCCTAGGTACCAGCCATACGTTCAGGATGGGGGTAGGGAGGGGTAGGGAAGAGGGCAAGCTGGGCAAGGAAAAGCCTTTTAGGGACGTTGGGGCAGGAGAAGGGATGAGTAATGGGAGTGGAGGATGAGGGAGTGGTTGTCAGAGGTGTATGTCTGTTGGATTTGGGTGCAGGGGATGTATGCTGATGTGAGGTGGATGGCTGTTGGGAGTCTGAGTGCTTGCTTTTGTGTCCTTAGTGGGGGAACAGACACGGTGGGAGAGGACACAGTGGACACATGCATGGATGTTGTAGAGGTGTCTGCCAGTGAGGTGTGTGTTCTGCTTGCTGTGGTAATGCTGGTAGTGGATGTTGATGTAGTGCATGTAGGTGTGAGTGTGGACGTAACTGGGAAGGAGGTGGAGGAGGAGGAGGAGGGGGAGACAGTGGAGGCTGTGGATGTTGTCGTGTCCGCAACGGTATTGTGTTTGTGTGCGTGTCTGTGGGATGAAGTATGGTGCTTGTGTTTGCCTGTACCACTCTTTGGGTGTTGCCTTGTGTGCATGCTCGTCTGTTTGTGTGCTTGGGATGGGTTGGGGTTGAGGCGAATGGGACTGTGAAGTGGTAGTTGGTGGGGGAACGGTTGAAACAGGGACAATGGCTGCCATCAGAGAGTAAGCCAGAGCCTGAATCGCTCTCTGTTGGGCCGACAATCCACCATGAATGCTATCCAGGAATGCATGGCATTGCTGCATCTGGGATGCCAGCTCCTGGATGCCACTCACAATGGTTGACTGCCCTACAGAGATGGATCTTAGGAGGTCAATAGCCTCCTCACTCACGGCAGCAGGGCTCTCTGGGGCAGGGCCTGAAGTGCCTGGGGCAAAGGAGATTCCCACCCTCCTTGGTGAGTAGGCACAGGCAATTCGCTGAGGGGCTACTGGGAGGGCAGTGCTGGTACGGGGTGGCAGCTTTATCTGCAGCTGTGGTGGCCACAGAGGTGTCCACCACCACCAAGGAGCTCCCATCGGAGGAGGTATCAGAGTCTGTGTTGTTCCCTTGAGTCTCTGCCGTGGTGCTCCCCTCGCCCTCTGTCCCACTGGTTCCCTTGGCGTCATTTGACTATGTCTCTAGGGTCCTGGAGGATGCAGCTCCCTCTGTCGCCGGTGCCTCTGCTCCTCCACCAGATGATGCTAATGCACATAAGTACAGGATGACAAAACAAGAAAGGAGGGGAGAGACAAAGAATACACTCAGTCAATAACTGCACCAACACCACTGTTGGCGTACACAGCACCCTCACACACAAGGAACAGGCCTACACACTATGCATTGCACTACCAGTGATATGGCTAGTCACCAAGACATGTGGAGGAGCACACACTGCCAACTGCAGCACACCTGGGACCCACGCAGACCTCCCTAGATGTGAATACGAACAAGCTAAGTTACCTGTATTTGCCATGCAACACGAACCTTGAGAGGACCTACGCTGCTATGTCCGGCCTGGCCTTAGGGGCACCCACTAACACACAACCACCACCAGGATACCACCCCACCAGCCATAAGTTGTAATTATTCCCACTGTACTCACCCCCTTGTGGCTGCTGTGATGCTCTCGAGCACCCATCCAGCTCAGCGTAGGCCACTGTGAGTATGCAGGCCACCAGGGGGGTCAGGCTCCGATGGGCACCACTTCCTCATTGAGACGCCATCCCCATCTGGGCCTCATGGTCTTCCGTGCCCGGCGTCTCAGGTTCTCCCACTGTTTGCGACAGTGGGTGCTCCAACTCACATAGACCCCCAGGGTCCGCACCTCCTTGGCGATGGCAAGCCATAATCCCTTCTTTTGATGGGTGCTGACCTGCAGAGGTAATACATATAAGAGAACTCCATTAAACGAACAGTCCAGTCTGTCACACACATGGCCCACCATACCCGATCCCATCAACAATGCAAAACACATAGGCCAGCTCACAACATGTACACCGCCAAGAGTAAAAAAAAACACCCCCGCCCACCCTTACACAAAGCCTTCACACACAACTCCATGCATTCATGCCACATGCATCGTGCCCACAGTGTACTCTCCTGTTGGTCTGGAGGCCCATACAGCAGTCGGTACGGGGGTAGGACCCCATACACCAGTTGCTCCTACTCCTCAGAAGTGAAGGCTGGGGCCCTTTCCCCCGTCACACGGGCCATGCTAGGTTCCAGACACAAGTCACAGCAGCACATGCAGTGTAGGTCTTCTCCTGAGGAAGGTCAGGAAACAAGTGATGACTGAGAATTAAAATGGTGGTCACGTCTGCGGCGGTGTATACCGTTGCCGCTGGCGTACATCCCCATTGGCCACTGTACCCCATAGGGCCCAATATTATCAAATGAAGAATTGCACAGCAATTCACGACCGCCTACTGCCAGGGCATACAACGTCAGCGGAATTACCTCATTTCCACCTGTCCCTCCACACAGGACAGGGGGTCGCCATTTGAGGCGGGGAGAGGCCTATCGCTAATTGCTGCATCACAGGATAAAAAACACATACTTTTAAATTCCACTGTCCCAAAACATGATTGCACGTTAGGGACTGCTGTTGTGGTGTAGTTTTTCAAACTGTGACAGCCTACTCACTCATTTGTACCTTAGATAACTACTGCTGCGGATTAATTGGAATTGGAGACATACCTGAAGAAAAGTACCATCTTCTTTGGCATGTTACCCCCATTTTTACCTGTATGGCAGTATGTTTTGCCTGTCTCAAAGGGTTGCTGCTTGTCAGGAACCCAGTGCTCGTAGTTTATGGTCTTTGTGTGTGTCTGTATAGTGCTTGACTGTGTTACTGAGGCTCTGCTAACCAGAACCTCAGTACTTATGTTCTCTCTGCTTTTACATGTGTCACTGTAGGCCAGTGACTTCACTTACCAATTTCAAATGGCACACTGGACCCTCCTTATTAGTCACTAGTATGGTACCTAGGTGCCCAGGGCATTGGGGTTCCAGGAGATCCATATGGGCTGCAGCATTTCTTTTGCCACCCACAGGGAGCTAAGACAAACCCTTGCACAGGCCTGCCATTGCAGCCTGCGTGAAATAACACACATGTTATTTCACAGCCATTTTCACAGCACTTAAGTCACCTATATGTCTAACTTTCACTTGCTGAAGGTTGGGTGCAAAGTTACTAAGTGTTAGGGCACCCTTCAACTAGCAAAGGTGCCCCCACATAGTTCAGGGCCATTTACCAGGACTTTGTGAGTGCGGTAACGGCATTACACTCATGCACTACATAAAGGTCAATACCTATATGTAGCTTCACAATACTCACTACGAATATGGGCATGTAACATATCTAAGATCATGGAATTGTCCCCACATTCCAAATCTGCTATTGGGGATCCAATTCCATGCATCCAGGGGGCTCCACCATGGACCCCCCAGTACTGCCAAACCTGCTCTCTGAGGCTTGCATTGCACCTACAGCTGCTGCCACCTCACAGACAGGGTTCTGCCCTCCTGGGGTCTGGGCAGCCCAGTCCCAGGAAGGCAGACCAAAGCATGTCCTCTGTGAGCAGGGTGTTACACCCTCTCCCTTTGGCAATAGGAGTTACAGCCTGGGGAGGGGTAGCCTCCCCCAGCCTCTGGAAATGCTTTGAAGGGCACAGATGGTGCCCTCCTTGCATAAGCCAGTCTACACCGGTTCACGGACGACAACAGGTACCCTTGGACTCCTCTCACAGCGATGAGGGTGCTCCCAAGGACACAGAGGTTTGACTCCTTCGACATAGACTGTCCTGAGGTCCTACTGACGCAATTTGGAGGAGGTAAGACCTTGCTTTCATTGAGAGCGACGGTACTCCTTTGTACTGCGTCTTCTTCACCTCCTGAGGCGTATGTGCACTATTTGCAAAATTCCATCATGCACAGCCTGGCCCAGGTCCCCAGCACTCCTTCCTGTGACGCTCAACTTGCTGAGTTGTTCTCCGGTGGCGTGGGACCTTCCTTTATTGTGCTGCCCCAACTGCATTTTGCACCTCCTTTGTCCCCATGTCCTGGGACTCGCGTGGGTGCTGCATAGCATCCTGAGGGCTCTCTAAAGTGCTGAGAGACCCCTCTTCCTCCTCACACAGTGTTGAGGCCCTCAGGTCCCTCCTGGGACCAGCGGTGTCATTTTGACGCAAAACGCACTTTTGTCATAACCAAGGCTTGTTGTCGACTTCCAACACGAAATCACATCTGCTCCATCTTCACGTCGTGGGACATCCTTTGCATTATGCAGGAACCCACTGGCATCTTCCTAGGGTGCATACCTGCAGTGTTTGACTAACCAGGGATTCTTCTTTTTCACCCTCTTCTGGGTTGGCAGGGGCTCCTGTCCTTCCTAGAAATTCTTTTGACTTCTGGAATTGGTCCACCTCTTTTGCAGGTCTTCAGGTCCAGGAATCCAGCAGTTGTCATTTGCAGACTTGGTTGGTTACTGCATAATCCCAGTCATGAGGTGTACTGTGTCCTACGGAAACTTGCAATACTTTACTCCTGCTTTTCTGGGCTGTGGGGTGGGGTAATATACTTACCTTTACTGCATTCTTACTCTCCCAGCGATTTTGCACACACTACACTTGTCTAGGGGGAATTCATGATTTGCATTCCACTTTCTTAGTACATGGTTTGTGTTGCCCCTAGACCTATTTTTTCCTGTTGCATTCTATAGCATTTCCTATTGTTTGCATTGTTCTATGACTATCTACTTTTGTAATTTTGGTGCCTAGTGTATAGATTGTGTATAATACTTACCTCCAGAAGGAGTATTGTCTCTAAGATATTTTTCGTACTGTGTCAACCAAACAAATAACTTTATTTTTGGTAACACTGAGTATTGTCTTTCCTTGTGTATAAGTACTGTGTAACTATAAGTGGTACTGCAGGAGCTTTGTATGTCTCCTAGTTCAGCGTAGCTGCTCTGCTATAC
Source organism: Pleurodeles waltl (assembly GCF_031143425.1). Classification (NCBI taxonomy): domain Eukaryota; kingdom Metazoa; phylum Chordata; class Amphibia; order Caudata; family Salamandridae; genus Pleurodeles; species Pleurodeles waltl. The sequence continues at coordinate 333,504,416 of NC_090444.1, read as the reverse complement.
CTATCTCTATCTGCCTAAGCTGTTAGAACACAACTACATTTCACTAATAAGGGATGACTGGACCTGGTATAATGTGTAAGTACCCAAGGTACCCACTACAAACCAGGCCAGCCTCCTACAATGGTCGTCTGACTGAGTCTAAGGGTCTGGGGAGGATGTCAGTGGATGCTATCACTCAGTGGTGCAGTGAGGTCCCCTCACATGATCACTTCCCCATCTGGAAAACTTTAGCATAGTGGTCAGGGCTGGTGGTACCAAGTTGTGAAGTCATGTTGTGATATCTACTAAAGGTATGTTTAAGATGCACCCCCCTCCCAGGTACCAGAGAGCACCATGCAAGGACCAAGTGAATCGGGCCATATTTGCCAAATAACCAGGGGCAGTGTTCTCCTCACAAAACATTACTACTCCTCTAGAGGAGGTGGTGGTGTGGCCCTCATTAGCAGCCTTTTTATTTCCCCAATGGTGAAGGGCATCACACATATTACCTAGGAGGTGTGTCTCTTGTAGGAGAACCATCTCAGGGAAATCTGGTTTGATTTACTCAGGCACAGCTCCCCATTTGACTTTGTCACCTAGGCCATTGACATTCAAGGATACTATCCTTAGGGATGACATACGGTGCCATGTTCAGCGGTGCTTGATACGGCGGTGCCCTGTTCAGCGGTGCTTGAGTTGGCGGTGCCCTGTTCAGCGGCGCTTGTTACGGTGGTGCCATGTTCAGCGGTGCCTGAGCAGTGCCTGAGTTGGCGGTCCTTCATTGCCCAACTGGTCTGGGGCTGGCGGTCCTTCATTGGGCAGCTGGGCTGTGGCTGGCGGGGCCCTCCTGGGCAGCTGGGCTGTGGCTGGCGGGGCCCTCCTGGGCAGCTGGGCTGAGGCTGGCGGGGCCCTCCTGGGCAGCGAGGATGGGGCTGGCAGTGGCCTCCTGTGCAGCGAGGATGGGGCTCCCGCTGGCCTCCTGTGCAGCGAGGATGGGGCTGCTGCTGGCCTCCTGTGCAGCAAGGATAGGGTTGGCGGTGGCCTCCTGTGCAGCGAGGATGGGGCTGGCGGGGCCCTCCTGGGCAGTGGGGATGATGGCGGTCTTCTCCACCGTGCTGCTCCTCCCAGACTTGCCTGGTTTCTTGTGGCCCTTCCCCACCTTGGGAGGAGTCACAGCTGAGTCCACACTCCCACCGGGACCCCTGGGAGCAGCTTGAGTGTCTGGAGTCTTCCCCCTCTCCCGCCGGGCACTGGCCAACTTCTGGTGCTTCACGGGGGGGACTCGCTGTGCTGTGGCTCCGGGCCACACTGGCTGTCCTTGTGGCCGGTGCACTCGACATACCTGTGACCACAGGCACCACTGGTCCTGGAGATTTTGTGGCTGAGGTGCAAGTTCGGGACCTATGAATTGGACGGGGGTGGGAAATAGCTTAAGGCTGGACAGGAAAAGTTGTTTGGACACACTGGGACGGGTAGCTGGAGGGGGTTTGGGAGTGGAGGAAGAGGTAGTGGTTATAGGAGGTGTACGTTTTGTGGCTTTGGGTCCAGGTCCATGCGCTGGAGGCTGTTGTGAGGTGGATGGCTGTTGGGTGGGTGTGTGCCTGCGTTTGTGTATCTTAAGAGGGGGCGTCACAGACACAACGGGGGAGGACACAGGGGACGTGTGTATGGTAGTGGGGGTGGTGACTGCATGTGAGCGGGGTGTGCTGGTGGGTGTGCTGGTGCGGGACGTAGTGGCTGTAGAGGTAGTGCATGCAGGTGTGAGTGTATACAAGACAGGGAGGGAGGAGGGAGACGAGGAGGAGGGGGACACAGTGGAGGCAGTGGATGTTGGGGTGTCTGTATGTGTGTGATGCTTGCGTGAGTGCCTGTGGGATGTGAGGTGCTTATGTTTGCCTGAGCTTCCCTTGTGTGGTGAGGTGTGTGCAGGCTGGTCTGATGGTGTGGTGTGCTTGGGATAAGCAGAGGCAGAGGGGATTGGGCCTGGGTGGAGGAAGTTGGAGGGGGGAGGCTAGACACAGGGACAATGGCTGCCATCAGTGCTGAGGCCAGAGTTTGAAAGGCTCGGTGAAGGGCTGCCTGACCAGAATGAATGCCCTCCAGGAATGCATTGGTTTGTTGCAACTGCCTTTCTACACCCTGGATGGAATTCTAAATGGTAGACTGCACAACAGTGAGGGACCTGAGGAGGTCAATGGCCTCCTCACTGAGGGCAGCAGGGGTGACAGGGGCAGGGGCTGAGGTGCCTGGGGCGAAGGTTGAGCGGGCACGGGGCGAAGGCTGAGGGGCTGCTGGGAGGGCGGTGCTGGTAGGGGGGGTGGCGGCTGTACCTGTAGATGCGGGGGCACAGATGTTGCCGCCACCACAAGGGAGCTCCCATCGGAGGACGAGTCCGTGTCACTGGTTTCAGCTCCTGTCCCCGCCGTGGTGCTCCCCTCGCCCTCCGTCCCACTGGTGTATTCCGAGTCCATAGTGTGGCCCTCCATGGCCATGTGGGATGCAGCTCCCTCGTGCTCCGGTGCCACAGCTCCTCCGCCTGATGATGCTAATGCACAGAAGAACAGGGAGACCACAAAAAAGGGGGGGAACAGAAGGAAGACATGTTGAGTGCATGGACTACCGCTACAGTTGGACAAGACAGACACAGAAGCCCCCTGCACTACGTCCCGCTGTTGGGCTCTACAGTGAAATTCATGGGAAATGCCCTACAAGGCTATGGACGACATCTGCACACATAGATGACACAGGTGCATGAATAGCTGTACTTGGCACTCTACAGAGGTGGGGTGGTGGGCCACAGGGCCATGCCTTACGGAGGGGCCTAGCCTGCGGAACTCACCCTGGCCTAGGGAAACCCACAGCCCTTCTCCCCCACCCAGACACCTCCACTGTGCGCAAAGTTAGCAGAATGAGAGTGTACTCATCCCCTTGTGTCTGCTGTGATGCCTTCAAGCGCCCATCCAACTCCGGGTAGGCCACCGCCAGGATCCGGAACATCAGGGGGGTCATGGTTCAACGGGCACCCCTCCCACGTTGGGAGGCCATCCCCAGCTGAGCCTCCGCCGTCTTCTTGCTCCAGCGGCGAATGTCCTCCCATCTTTTCCAGCTGTGGGTGCTCCGTCTGTGGTGGACCCCCAGGGTCCGGACGTCCTTGGCGATGGCACGCCAAATATCCTTCTTCTGGTGGGCGCTGACCCACATGAAATGTACAGGGGAAGAAGAGAAGTCATTACCAACTGCACCGTCAAAGTGAGTGGCCCCCATCCCTTCCCTTGCCATGTGGCACATGCACCCACCGTCTTTCGTGCATGCAGAACTCTGCCCCTTCCTTCTTACAACCAGCCCTCTCCACATAGGCATAGCCCATACAACATGCTCCCTGTGTACTTACCTGTTGGTCTGGAGGACCGTAGAGTAGCGTGTACTGGGGGAGGACACCATCGACGAGCTTCTCCAACTCCTCCAATGTGAAAGCAGTGGCCCTTTCCCCAGACGCACGAGCCATTGTCTCTTCTAGACCGAGGTCACAGCAGCACTTGCAGTGTAGGTCTTCTCCTGTCGAAGATCAGCTATTGAATTATTATACAGATAGAAAATGGCGGTCACGTCCACGGCGGTGTGTACCATCACCGCCGTCATACATCGTCATTGGCTCCTGGGACCCATAGGGTCCAATGTTAACCAATGCAGCATTGCGCTGCGGTCTTCGACCGCCTACCGCAACGGTGTACAATGCCAGCGCAGTTACCTCACATCCCATTGTCCCACTTTACAGGTCAGGCAGCCACCATTTCAGGGGCCCACATGGCCTAATTACCAACTGCATCACACATACCTAGGCCTAGTCTCAACACACATACAGGCCACATTTTGTGTATGATTGGTGTTCTGTGTAGACTGTGGATACATACCTCTGAGTTGTTTGACTGTGCTCGCTGTTGTCCTTCATAGGCACTGTCCGCTGGGACATGTGAGGAGATGGCGGAACCCTCCGGTGTACCGACCGCTGGTGGACCTGTCGAAAATGGAGGAAATAAATTTGATTATCACCTACAGGTTTGACCGTGCCAGGAACTGTGTACCCAGTTGAAGCCTGACCTCATGTCAGCAATCCTCCATCCCACAGGAATCCCCCCTCAAGTGCAGGTGCTATCAGTCCTCCATTTCCTTGCAAGTGGGTCTTTTCAAACAACTGTGGCAATGGCATCAGGGATGTCCCAGCCCATGTTTTCCAACGTATTGTCCAGAGTATTGTTTGCCCTGCTGAAACACATGCGGAGCTACATCGTTTTCCCTCAGGTGGAGGATTTGCCTACAGTGAAAGGGGACATCTATGCCCTTGGACATATCCCCAACATCATAGGTGCCATTGATGGGACCCATGTGGCTTTGGTCCCCCCCACAGGAGTGAACAGGTGTACAGGAACCGGAAGAGTTATAATTCCATGAATGTACAGATGGTATGTTTGGCAGACCAGTACATCTGCCATGTGAATGCCATGTTCCCTGGCTCAGTGCATGACGCTTACATCCTGCGGAATAGCAGCATCCCTTATGTGATGGGTCAACTCCAGAGGCACCGTGTGTGGCTATTAGGGGACTCTGGCTACCCCAACCTGTCATGGCTACTGACCCCAGTGAGGAATCCCAGGACAATGGCAGAGGAACGCTACAATGAGGCCCATGTGCGAACTAGGAGGGTGATCGAGCGGACCTTCAGCTTCCTGAAGGCCAGGTTCAGGTGTCTGCATATGACAGGTGGATCCCTATTCTACTCACCAAAGAAGGTGTGCCAGATGATCGTGGCCTGCTGTATGCTTCACAACTTGGCTTTGCGACGATAGGTGCCTTTTCTGCAGGATGATGGTCCAGATGGCGGTGTTGTGGCAGCTGTGGAGCCTGTGGACAGTGATGAGGAGGAAGCAGAGAAAGAAGACATGCAGAACAGGGACTCAGTGATCCAGCAATATTTCCAGTGAAAAACAGGTGAGAATACATTCCTGCCTACTACATGTACTTTTACACTTCTACCTCTATCCTGTCTGTCGTTTTCACCCAGTGTATGGTCACTGAGTTGTCACTTTCCCTTACGGTTTCACAGGTGTGGGTTCCAACGTCTGTTATCTGCTTAGATTCCTCATGGACTAGAGCTGTGTGACATATGTATGTTGACATTACTATTTCAAGAACATTTTGTTACTGTAATTGCAAATACACTATTTCGAAATCACAGACAGACTCCAGATATTTTGGTGCTTTAGGTGTGTTTATTTAAATACAAAATATTGGAGGGGGAAGTTAAATGGTGAGGGGTGATGGCGGAGGAGTGTCCATGGCAGAGTCCAGTCTATTAGTCTCACAGGTGCATTGCCCATATGGTCATAGGAAGTGGAGCTGGGGAAGTTTCAATATGGTCAGGGTGACAAAGTGGGAGAGTGGGATGACAATCAGGGTGGTCTCATTTCTTGGCGGGGGTCTTGGCATCGTGCTCTGTCTTGTTCCTGGATCTCAGGGACCATTTGCAGGGTGGTTCTCCGTCTGCAGGGGGTGGGGTGCTGGTGTGGTGGTCCTGTGGCGGTGCCTCCTGTCCACTAGCGCCGGCGGAGGTGGTGGGCAGCTCATAGTCCATGCTAGTGTCAGGGGCCCCTTGTAGTGCCACAGTGTCCCTCCTGGTGTTGAGTACTTCCTTCAGCACCCCTACGATGGTGCCCAGGGTGGAGCTGATGGTTCTGATTTCCTCCCTGGACCCCAAATACTGTTCCTCCTGCATCCGATGGGTCTCCTGAAACTTGGCCAGTACCGTTGCCATCGTCTCCGGGAGTGGTGGTATGCTCCCATGATGGAGGAGAGGGCCGCGTGGAGAGTGGGTTCCCTTGGCCTGTCCGCCTCCTGTCGCACAGCAGCCCTCCCACTTCCCCTGTGTTCCTGGGCCTCCATACCCTGGACCGTGTGCCCACTGCCACTGCCCCCAGGTCCCTGTTGTTGTTGGGGTGGTGGGTTATCCGGGGTTCCCTGTGTTTCCTGAGGGGGGAAGGTCTATGGTGGCCTGTGCCTGTGTGAAGGGAACCGACTGTCCCGTGGCCCCTGATGGTCTGAGCTGGTCATCTAGATCCAGGTGGACAGAGGTGCTGTCATCACTGTGGGCCTCTTCTGTGGGTGGAGTGGACATGTCTGGACCCTCCTGTCTGGTGACGTTGGGTAGTGGTCCTGCAAGGGTGGAAAGGCATAATTATTGCATCTGTGTTTGTCATGGTGTGCAATGGGTGGGTGACCGTGTACCCCAGTGCTGGCATTCCTCTGTGTGGGCTTGTGTGATGATGGTTTAGGGGGTGTATGGGTATGTGCAGTGGGCATGGTTTAGTGATGGGGGTCCATGCGTTGTTGTTGCATGCAGGGCTTGGTGTTGGGATGTGTGGTTTGTGATATTGGTACATTTGTGAGGAGTTGGAGTGATAGGGGTGGGGGCGAGGGTGGGGGTATGTGATAGCATGCAGGTAGGGTGGGTTTTGTAATAGTTAAGATTTGACTTACCAGAGTCCATTCCTCCCCCGACTCCTGCGAGGCCCTCAGGATGCCGAATCGCCAAGACCTGCTCCTCCCATGTTGTTAGTTATGGGGGAGGAGGTGGGGGTCCGCTGCCAGTCCGCTGAACCGCCTGGTGGTGTCTTGAGACCACGGAACGCACCTTCCCCCATAGGTCGTTCCACCTCTTCCTGATGTCCTCCCGATTTCTTGGGTGTTGTCCCACTGCGTTGAACCTGTCGACTATTCTTCGCCATAACTCCATCTTCCTTGCAATTGAGGTGTGCTGCACCTGGGATCCAAATAGCTGTGGCTCTACCCGGACGATTTCCTCCACCATGACCCTGAGCTCCTCCTCTGAGAACCTGGGGTGTCTTTGCGGTGCCATGGGTTGGTGTAGGTGATGTGTGGGGTGGTGTGTGTGGTGATAAGTGTGGTGATATGTAGTGGTGTGGTGTTTTGTGCATGGAAGTTGTGTGGGTGATGGTGTTGTGTGCCTGTGGATGCTAGTTTGTTGATGGTGGTGTCTCTCTCTGGCCTTCTCTCTGTAATTGTGGTCGTAGGGGTTTGTGGGTGATGTGGGTGTGTGTTTTATATTGCATTAGGTGTGTGGGAGTGGTGTGTGTATGTGTATCAGGTGTGTGTATTTCGAATTGTCCAATGTGGTGGTGTTTTGTATATGTGTGTGTATTTTGAGCGCAGCGGTGTGTACCGCCAATGGAATACTGCGGTTGAAAGACCGTCAGGTGGATTCGTATGTCGTGATAGTGTGGGGGTATTTCTGTTGGCGTGACGGTGGAGGTTTTTTTTTCGCCAGTTTATCACTGACCTTTGGTGTGGCGGACTTGTGTGGGTGTCTGAATTTTATCGGATTCCGAGATGTGGGTCATAATAGCTGTGGCAGGATTCCGCGGCCACGGGGGTGTGTTGGCTGTATTCTGCACGGCGATAAGCGGCTTTTACTGCCAATGTTGTAATGACCGCCATTGTCTGTGCCACGTCGGAAAATCATGCATCTTCTCTGCAGTCTTCGTTCATCATTTTTTACGCATCCCAGGTACTGTATATAACAAAGACAACTGTTTATTTTTAAGGATTGAGGGGGTCATTTTGACTTTCCCGCTGGGCAGGCGGGCGACCACCAAAAGGCAGCCCGCCCGCCCAGCGGGAAAGCCCCAGCAACGATGAAGCCGGCTCCGAATGGAGCCGGCGGAGTTGCTGGTGTGCGACGGGTGCAGTGGCGCCCGTCGCGATTTTCAGTGTCTGCTTTGCAGACACTGAAAATCTGAATGGGGCCCTGTTAGGGGGCCCTTGCAGTGCCCATGCCAGTGGCATGGGCACTGCAGGGGCCCCCAGGGGCCCCATGACACCCGTTCCCGCCAGCCTCTTCCTGGCAGTGTAAACCGCCAGGAACAGGCTGGCGGGAAGGGGGTCGGAATCCCCATGGCGGCGCTGCTTGCAGCGCCACCGTGGAGGATTCCCTGGGGCAGGGGAAAACCGGCAGGAAAACGCCGGTTTCACTTTTCTGACCGCTTTACCGCTGCGGTCAGAATTGCCCCTGAAGCACTGCCAGCCTGTTGGCGGTGCTTCCTCCGTCCCTGGCCGCCAGGGTCGGAATGAGGCCCTGAGACTCTTAAACCTTTTAAAAGTGATATTTCAACTTGTGATTAGTGGATCTTTATCATTTTGACCTTCTTTTATTGAGATAAATATCTATTTTTCTAAACCTTTGTGTTGTATTTTTGTGGTGTTTTCACTGTGTAACTGTACAATTCATTGCAAAAATACTTCACACATTGCCCTCTAAGTTAAGCCCAACTGCTCAGTGCCAAACTGCTAGGCGTTTGTTATTAGTGAAGCAGGTAGCTTCTCCTCAGTCATACCACAATAGAATCCATCCTGTTCACCATAAGCATGTGCAAGCTGAAAAAAGATAGTGCCTAAGGTGCTGAGTGAAGGCATCCACCGGCGTCCTCTTGGCTAGTAGAAGGTAACAGAAAAGTCAGAAAGAAAGGTAAGAATCCCACACCCTTGCTATCCTGCCAAAAGGCAGGGTGCGGCTGTATGAGATTAGAACCTGTACAGTATCCACTGCAGGTAACACACAGGTGAAGCTGAGGCGGTGAACAGTGTACGCAAACACACATAGGACAACATTACACAAAACAGGTACTTGCCCTTAGAGATGGCAGTGCCTCTCGACCCTGGCGCTTGTGCGTGTTAACCACAGAATATGATGAGCAGGAGGTCCCTAAGGCAATTAGGGTCACTAGCCACTGTAGTGAGATTGTCACGTACTCCCTCCGGGTCCTGATATCGTAGCAACCTACTTGTCAGTTTATACACATGTCAATACACCCTATATTGTATTTTATGTCAGTCAAGTCAACCAGGAACCTACCCACCTATCTTGTTATACCAGTGCATTCATCCTTCGTTATTTAATAAAATGTATGCAGTCAGCCAGTCCAAACAAGACTCTCCTGCACACATTATTCAGAACCAGCACACAACGTCCTGTCGCATGTGATATGCACAGAAACAATAACCCTATACACAGCACTCATCAAACATAGAGCCTCAATGTAACAAGGAACAGAGACACATGGAAGAGCCTGGCACCAAATGCCGCTCCGATAGAGTGGAGAACTACCACTCAACAACACCCGGGTACCATCTCCCCATAAAACTGGGGCGGACAACTACCACCCCCTCTGGCCAGAGTATTCCTCCCAGCCCCACTGGCTGGAGACGCCACCACCTTGTGCACCAACCCTTTCCCGTTGGAAGCAGCGGCTACACAGCGCCTCCCGCTGTGTACAGAGACAACTCCACCAGTCATCTACACATGTAATCGCACGTGGTAAACTAAACCTCAGCAAATATTTATAGCAAAATACTGAAACATGAAAAATGCATTCAGGTAGAACAAAAGGGGGAAGGAAGTGGTGCAGAAACAATAGTATCAACACAAAATTCCAGCAGGCGGCGAATAGCGATAGGCCACCAACGGCATGTCCGAACGAGGTACTGCTGTGGGGTCAGGAAGATGGGGGGAAGGAACATCAGTATGCCAACGCAAACAAAGAAAAAACATAACAAGAAAAAAAGCAGGCAAATAGGAATAGCATATATAAAAATTATCCACAACTCCATGGATAAGTGAAGATGGAAACAACTCCAGCACATCCCCCCTGTTCTACAAAACTCCCCTCCACCCCAAAACGAAAGAAACAAAGCAGACCGAGGGGGACCACGGAAGTGACAGTTACTCACGACAGCCCCAGCTCCCCGTCCAGGAGGGGCCCGTCCAGCTCACAGAGTGCCGTCACTCCCCCACACAAAGGCAGGAGTGAAGACCCCTCCCAATACCAAGCCCTGCATGTAACACCAATTCACGGACCCCCCATCACAGAACAGCATGGACACCCATCACTAAAGCATGCACACTAGAGAGAATCACCTAGCCCTCCAACTAACTACTCAAACAAGGCAAAGCAATATCAACCATACAGGGCAACACACCCATGCAAAAGATGTCACACACAATAACACTGCCTTTACATCCCCATAGGTCCCTCACCCAATGTCACCGGAGAGGAGGTGCCAGCAACATCCAGTCCCCCCCCAGAAGAGGCCCACACTGATGACAGCAGCTTTGGACTCCTAGATCTGGATGACCAACCTGGCCCATCAGGGACCTCCGGACAGTCAGTTACACAGGCACAGTCCCAAACCACAACCTAGCCGTCCCCTCAGGAAACAACATCACAGTACTCACCCAGCAGGCCCATACCTCTGTCCCCAGGAACCTCAATCAGCAGTGTGTCCACCACTACAGGGGACCCCTGGCCACCCTACAAACACAGGTTGATCAGGTACCTGGGGTCAGTGGCAGTGGACACACGGTTCAGAGGACAGAGGCACAGGACAACGGGGAAGCTGGGAGGACTGCTGTGCGACAGGTGGAGGACAGGCCCAGGGTACCGACTCTCCAGGAGGCACTGACCAAGATCCTGGGAGCATGCCACCATTCCCAGGAGACGATGGACCAAATACTGGACAAGTTGCAGGAGACCCAGTGGCTGCAGGAGGGACAGTACTTGGGGATTAGGGAGGACTTGAAGGACATCAACACCACCCTAGTCACCATTGCAGGGGTCGCTGGCAGATATGACCAACACCATGAGGGAGGCAGTGGCACACCAGGGGGCCCCTGACACTAGCCAAACCGATGACCAGCCTTCCACCTCCGCTGCCGCTAGTGGACAGGAGGCCCCACCACAGGACCAACAGGCCACAAGCACCCCTCCCCCTGCCGTAGGAGAACCACCCCGCAAACAGTCCATGCAATCCAGGCAGAAGCCAGAGTCTATTGCCAAGAACCCCACCAGGAAATAAGACTCTCCTGATTGTCACCCTTGTGTCCCACCCTGTCAGCCTCTCCACCATGAACTGCCATTGCTCCACTTCCTATGCCCCTTTGGACAATGCAACTGTGATCCACATAGACTTGACTCTATCCTGGACATTCCTTCACCACGGCCCATTGCACACCCCCTCTCCTTATTGGCAGTTAAGTAAACACCATTTGAATAAATACAAGTATGGAGTATGTCAAATGATTGAACTATGTATTTGTTTAACAAGCTTTAAACACTGAAGTACAACTGTACAGTAATGTATACACAGGAAAGACCTGTAGTTGGCTGCAGTCAACACACCAGGAGCAATAGTGTGGCACAAATATCTGAAAATAGGGATGCCAAAGGGTACAGTAAGTGGCTATAGAAGTGGGAAAATCAGCCTGCCAGTGACAATGTAAAACACAAAGCTGTCAATGAAAATTGAAGTTACAGTGTCTTACATGTGTGTCATTGGACGTATTGTTGTATTATTACACTTCTGTTGTCCTGATACTCATCCTCTGACTCCTCATCTTCACTGTCCACTGGGCCACTGCTGCCACATAGCAATCTCCAGCCTCATCCTCCTGCAGAAAAGGCACCTGGTGACGTAAGCAAGGTTGTGCAATATACAGCATGCCACAATGATCTGGCAGACCTTCTTGGGTGAGTAGTACAGGGATCCACCTGATAGATGGAGGCAACGAAACCTGGCCTTCAGGAGGCCGAATGTCCTCTCTATGATACTTCTTGTTTGCCCATGTACCTCATTGTAAGGTTCCTCTGCCCTTGTTGTGACATTCCTCACAGCGGTCAGTAGCCATGAGAGGTTGGGGTAACCAGAGTCACCTGCAAATATCGAGGGACAACTGTTGGACACACACTAACCATTAGGGTCCACACCATGCCTATATACCAACACCTACTGGGTGGGAACCAGGGTTCATCATCACATATGGTATGCTCCTATTCCTCAGGATAAAGGCATCATCCACAGACCCAGGATACTTTGCATTGGCATGGGAGATGTACTAGTCCGCTGTACACAATATCTGCACATTCATGGAGTGAAAGTTCTTTTGATTTTGAAACACCTGTTCATTTCTCCGTGGGGGGGGGACAAATGCAAAATGTGTACCATCAATAGCCCGAATAATGTTGGGAATATGTCCCACTGTATAGAAATCATCTTTCACTGTGGCCAAAACCTCCACCTGGGGGAAAACGATATAGCTGCACATGTGTTTAATCAGGGCAGGCAACACTCTGGTCAGCACTATTGAGAACATTTGCTGAAACATTCCTGCTGCCAAGCCCACTGTCACTTGGAAGGAGCCAGTTGCTAGGAAATGGAGCACAGATGGAACTTGCACAAGATGGGGGATCCCGGTGGGCTGACGGATATCAAATATCAGGTAAGGCTCCAATTGGGCACACAGCTCTGTGATTGTGGTCCTGTCCAGTATATAGGTGAGGATAATGTGCCTGTCCTCCACTGTTGCTAAGTCCATCAGGAGCCCGTACACGGGGGGATGTCTCCATCTCCTATTCATGGGCAGCGGTTGCAATCTAGGGGGCAAAACGGTGAGCAGCTGGTCAGTATTCCATATTTATAAACACTACACTGCATGGCATGTTGTGACTGTAACAGTATATTGTTGGATAGGCCCAAATGGTGCCTATGTGTACTGTGACACAGTTAGTTGTCATGGCCTGCCCCCCCCCGAAATGGCGTCTGCCTGTCCTGTATGGAGGGACATGTGGAAATGAGGTAATTCTGCTGACGTTGTGCGCCGTTGCGCGAGGCGGTCGAGAAGCACCGTGCAGCTCCTCATTGGATACCATTGGGCCCTATGGGTTACAGTGTCCAATGGTGATGTACACCGGCAGTGACTGTACTCACCGCCACGGACATGACCGCCATTTTCTATCTGTTCACTCACTTGCTACCTGACCTTCAACGGGAGAGGACCTACACTGCAAGTGATGCTGTGACCTGTGTCTGGAACCAACTATGGTTCGTGTCACTGGGGAAAGGGTCCCTGCCTTCACTGCTGAAGAGTCGGAGAGACTGGTGGATGGGGTCCTACCCCAGTACTGAATGCTGTATTGGCCTCCAGACCAACAGGTGAGTACACTGTGAGCATTATGCATGGGGCATGAATGCATTGGGTGCTGTTTGTGAGGGCCTCATGTAAGGGGGGTGATTGAGGGGTCCTGGGCATCGTACTGTATGTATGGAGGGCAATGTCTGTGTGCAGGGGATGTGAGGGCTATGGTGGGCCATGATGGTGACAGGCAGGATGGTCTGACTGATACCTTTCCTATGTGTATTTCTCTGCAGGTCAGCGCCCATCAAAAAAAGCTAATATTGGTGGTCATTACAACCCTGGCGGACGGTGTTAAAGGTGCAGTAATACCGCAAACAGGCCGGCGGACAAAAAAAGGGAATTTTGACCGTGGCGGAAACCGCCAACATAGACAGCCACTTTAACACTCCGCCCGTCACAACGGTACAGACAAGCAGCGTGGCGGTCACCGCCAACAGACAGGCGGAAGACAATGTACCGCCCACAGTATCATACACCGTGGATAAAAACACGGCGGAAACAGCTTTTGCAATGGGAAAACGCTCACCTTAACACATCCCACGAGGAAGGAGGACACCATGGAGCCGGAATTACAAATCCTACCTGCCCTTGTCTTCCTACTCATCTACGAAGACCAGCGCCAGCGGCAGTGAAGACAACGGTGAGTTTTGCACCTATGACATAGGGGAGGGGGGAGGCAAAAGCCAGGGGGACACACACGCAACACCCCCACCCCCAACCTGACCCTCGCACATTACAACACACACACCAATGCATTTCCAAACATCACAGTAACAACCCACAACCGCCCCGGAAGAATGCCAAGACAAAACAAAATCAGTTCAAACATTGTAATGTATCCAAATACAGTAAGCCAATATATACAGATATATATAAACTCATTCAAAAGTATATACATTACGAGAAGTAGTGCAGATATGCACATCTCAATGTCCGTGCACCACAGTGCCAAATATGCATGATCGAGGCCCACACAAGATACCTGTCCACAAACAGAGAGAACACTGCTGGGGCATCAGAGAGAAAAACAACAGGCACCTAAGGGGGAAGGGAAGGGGGGGCACCTCAGCCGGATTACAGCACCACGCCACATCCACGACAGGGCTCCATGCCCATTGATGTATCCTGGGGAGTGCAAAGCCACAGTCTCACAAGTCTCTACAGTGGGTGGGTTGCCCACTGCCATCTCCTGGGGAGTGCAAAGCCACAGTCTCACAAGTCTCTACAGTGGGTGGGTTGCCCACTGCCATATCCTGGGGAGTGCAAAGCCACAGTCTCTCAAGTGGATAACAGCCTCCACTGGTTCTGGAGGGGGACTGGTGCCCAGAGTGCTTCATCCTGTGAAGGACAGAGGTAGTGGATGGATCTCTCCACTGGTTCTGGAGGGGGACTGGTGCCCGGAGTGCTTCATCCTGTGAAGGACAGAGGTTGTGGATGGATCTCTCCACTGGTTCTGGAGGGGGACTGGTGCCTAGACTGGATTAGGCTCCCCGTGACAGTTCTTGTCCCGTCACTGTCCCAGCTTCACATGCAATAACGATGCTTGATGTGGCGGTCTTTTCCTGCTGTGGCGGTCTCTGGCCTGTTCAGCGGTGCTTTGCCATGGCGGTCTCTGCCCTGTTCAGCGGTGCTTTGCCATGGCGGTCTCTGGCCTGTTCAGCGGTGCTTTGCCATGGCGGTCTCTGGCCTGTTCAGCGGTGCTTTGCCATGGCGGTCTCTGGCCTGTTCAGCAGTGCTTTGCCATGGCGGTCTCTGGCCTGTTCAGCAGTGCTTTGCCATGGCTGTCTCTGCCCTGTTCATAGGTGCTTTGCCATGGCGGTCTCTGCCCTGTTCAGCAGTGCTTTGCCATGGCGGTCTCTGACCTGTGCATTGGTGTGTGGCATGACGGTCCCTCATTGCCCAGCGGGGCTGTGGGTGCCGGGGCCCTCCTGGGCAATGACTCCGGCGGTGGTCTCCTGACCAGTGACAATACTCGTGCCCTCCTGGGCAATGACTCCGGCGGACTCGTGCCCTCCTGGGCAATGACTCTGGCGGTGGTCTCCTGACCAGTGACGATACTCGTGCCCTCCTGGGCAATGACTCCGGTGGTGGTCTCCTGACCAGTGACGATACTCGTGCCCTCCTGGGCAATGACTCTGGCGGTGGTCTCCTGACCAGTGACGATACTTGTGCCCTCCTGGGCAATGACTCTGGCGGTGGCGGTGCTCTCCTGACCAGTGATGAAACTTGTGCCCTCCTGGGCAATGACTCTGGCGGTGGCAGTGGTCTCCTGACCAGTGACGCTACTTGTGCCCTCCTGGGCAATGACTCTGGCGGTGCTCTCCTGACCAGTGACGACGGTGCTGGCGGTGGCGTCCCGGCCGCCGGGAAGGATGCCGTCCTTCTCCACCGTGCTGCTCACACCAGGCTGTGCAGACTTCTTCTGGCCCTTCCCCACCTTTGGAGGAGTCACAGCTGACTCTGCAATCCCCCTGGGATCCCTGTGAGTAGTTTTCCCTCCAGGAGTCTTCACCCATTCCCGTCGGCCACTTTCCAACTTCAGATGCTTTACAGGGGGTGGACTGGCAGTGCCTTGGCTCCGTGTCACACTGCCTGCCCTGGTGGCCGGTGCACTCCACACACCTTTAACACGTACCACTGGTACTGGAGGCTTTTTGGCTGTGGCGCTACAATGAGACTGATGAATTGGAGGGCTGGGGGTGGGGGGAAAGAGGTCAACGTTGCAGAGGGACAGTTTCTGATGAACACTGGGATGGGTAGCTGGAGGGGGTCTGGGAGTGGAGAAAGAGGAGGTGGTTGTAGGAGGTGTCATAGGTGTTTTGGGTGCAGGTACTGGAGGCTGTCGTGCGGTGGATGGACATTGGGTGTGTGGGTGCCCACGTTTGTGTACTTTGGGAGGGGGCGTCACAGACACACTGGGAGAGGACACAGGGGACGTGTAAATGGGAGTGGGGGTGGTGAGTGCAGGTGAGCGGGGTGTGGTGCTGGGTGTTCTCGTGTGAGACCTAGTGCCTGTAGATGTAGTGCATGCAGGTGAGAGTGTAGACGATACTGGGAGGGAGGAGGGAGACAACGAGGAGGGGGACACAGTGGAGGCAGTGCATGTTGCTGTGTCTGCATGTGGGTGTTGCTTGTGTGAGTGCCTGTGGGTTGTGTGGTGCCTATGTGTGCCTAAGCTACTTTTGGGTGTTGAGGTGTATGCATGCTTGTCTGATGGTGTGCTTGGGACAGGCTGGGGTACAGGGGATTGGATCTGGATAGAGGAAGTTGGAAGGCGGAGGCTAGAGGCAGGGACAATGGCTGCCATCAGTGCTGAGGCCAGAGATTGCAGGGTTCGATGATGGGCAGCCTGACCAGAATGAATGCCCTCCAGGAATGCATTAGTGTTTTGCAACTCCCTTTCTACACCCTGGATGGCATTCACAATGGTAGACTGCCCAACAGTGAGTGACCTGAGGAGGTCAATGGCATCCTCACTGAGGGCAGCAGGGGTGACTGGGGCAGGGCCTGAGGTGCCTGGGGCGAATGTGATTCCCACCCTCCTGGGTGAGTGGGCGCGGGGCGAACGCTGAGGGGCTGCTGGGAGGACGGTGCTGGTAGAGGAGGTGGCGGCTGTACCTGTAGAAGTGGGGGCACAGATGGTGCCGCCACCACAAGGGAGCTCCAATCGGCGGATGAGTCCGTGTCGCTGGTTGGTGATCCGGTGACCGACGTGTAGCTCCCCTCGCCCTCCGTCCCACTGGTGCATTCTGAGTCCGTGGTGTGGCCCTCCATGGCCATGTGGGATGCAGCTCCCTCGTGCCCTGGTGCCACTGTACCTCCGCCTGATGATGCTGATGCACAAAAGAACAGGGAGAGCAGAAAAAGGGGGAGGGGACGACAGAAGAAAGACAGGTTGAGTGCATGGCTTACCGCTACCGTTGGCGGACAATACAGACACAGCAGTCCCCTGCACTACGCCATGCTCTTGGCCTCTACTGATGCAATTGATGGGATATGGCCTACATGCCTATGGTGGAAATCTGCACACATGGATGCCACCGGGGCATCTATAGCTGTACTTGGCCCACTACTGAGGTGTGGTGGAGTGCCACATGCCCTGCATTACGGAGGGGCCTAGCCTACGTATTGCTGCCTGGCCTAGGTACACCCACAGCCCTCCTCCCCCACCCAGACCCCTCAACTGCACGCTAAGTCCCCAGAATGAGGTTGTACTCATCCCCTTGTGTCTGCTGTGATGCCCTCAAGCGCCCATCCAACTCTGGGTAGGCCACCGCCAGGATCCGGAACATCAGGGGGGTCATGGTGCGACGTGACCCCTCCCACATTGGGAGGCCATCCCCAGCTGACCCTCCGCCGTCTTCTTGCTCCAGCGGCGAATGTCCTCCCATCTCTTACGGCAGTGGGTGCCCCGTCTCTGGTGGACCCCCAGGGTCCGGACTTCCTTGGCGATGGCACGCCAAATGTCCTTCTTCTGGTGGGCGCTGACCTACATGACATGCACAAGGGAAGAAGATAAGTCATTACCAACTGCACCATCGATGTGAGTGGCCCCCATCCCTACCCTTGCCATGTGGCACATGCATTCACAGTCCTTCATGTTCCCTGAACTCTGCCCCTTTCCCTCTTACAACCAGCCCTCTCCACCCAGGCCTAGCCCATACAACGTGCTCCCTGTGTACTTACCTGTTGGTCTGGAGGACCGGAGAGTAGCGTGTACTGGGGGAGGACCCCGTCTACAAGTTTCTCCAACTCCTGAGCAGAGAAGGCAGGGGCCCTTTCCCCAGACGCAGCAGCCATTGTATCTTCCAGACCGAGGTGTCAGAAGCACTTGCAGTGTAGGTCCTCTCCTGTCGAAGATCAGGTATCGAGTGATTGAACAGATAGAAAATGGCGGTCATGTCCGCTGCGGTGACGTCCGTGGCGGTGCGTATCCTCACCGCCGGCGAACCTCGTCATTGGCTCCTGGGACCCATAGGGTCCAATGTTAACCAATGCAGCATTGCGCTGCGGTCTACGACCGCCTACCGCGATGAGGTACAACGCCAGCGCAGTGACCTCACATTCCCATTGTCCCAGTTTAGAGGTCAGGCAGCCGCCATTTCAGGGGCCCACATGGCTTCATTTACTACTGCGTCACACATAGCTAGGCCTACACTCACCACACATACAGGAATGGTTTTGTGTTTGGTGTCGTGTTCTGTGTATCTGTGGGTACATACCTTGGATTTTGACTCTGTGGTCGCTGTTGTCCTTCCTAGGCACCGTCAGCTGGGACATTTGAGAAGATGGCGGAATCCTCCTGTGTACCGACCGCTGGTGGACCTGTTGACAATGGAGGAGCGACATTTACTCGTCACCTACAGGTTTGACCGTGCCACTTTCCAGGAACTACGTACCCAGTTGGAGCCAGACCTGATGTCTCCAATCCGCCATCCCACTGGAATCCCCCCTGACGTGCAGGTGCTGTCAGTGCTCCATTTCCTTGCTAGTGGGTCTTTTCAGACAACAGTGGCCATGGCATCAGGGATGTCCCAGCCTATGTTTTCCAACGTGTTGTCCAGAGTGTTGTCTGCCCTGCTGAAACACGTAAGGAGATACATCGTTTCCCTGAGGTGGAGGATTTGGCTACAGTGAAAGTTGACTTCTATGCCCTTGGACATATCCCCAACATCATAGGTGCTATTGATGGGACCCCTGTAGCTCTGGTCCCCCCCACAGGAGTGAACAGGTGTACAGGAACCGGAAGAGTTATCATTCGATGAATGTACAGATGGTATGTTTGGCAGACCAGTACATTTCCCAGGTAAATGCTATGTTCCCTGGCTCAGTGCATGACGCCTACATCCTGCGGAATAGAAGCATCCCTTATATGATGGGTCAACTCCAGAGGCACCGTGTGTGGCTATTAGGGGACTCTGGTTACCCCAACCTGTCATGGCTTCTGACCCCAGTGAGGAATCCCAGGACCAGCGCAGAGGAACGCTACAATGAGGCCCATGGGCGGACTAGGAAGGTGATCGAACGCACCTTCCGCCTCCTGAAGGCCAGGTTCAGGTGCCTCCATATGACAGGTGGTTCCCTATTCTACTCACCGAAGAAGGTGTGCCAGATCATCATCACCTGCTCAATGCTTCACAATCTTGCTTTGCGACGCCAGGTGCCTTTTCTGCAGGAGGATGGTCCAGATGACGGTGTTGTGGCAGCTGTGGAGCCTGTGGACATTGATGAGGAGGAAGCTGAGGATGAAGACATCAACAACAGGGAGTCAGTCATACAGCAATATTTCCAGTGACACACAGGTGAGAACATTGGCATTTTTACCATCACATTGACTTTCACACGTCTACCTCTATCCTGTCTGTCATTTCATAGCAGTATTTGGTCACTGACTTGTACCTTTCCATTACGGTTTCACAGGTGTGGTTACCAAGGTGTGTCATCTGCTTGCATCCTTCAAGGACTTGTGATGTGTGACATTGGTATGTTGGCTTTACAATAGGAAACGCATTATGACACTGTCAATGATAATACATATTTACTACATCACAGACTGACTCCAGATTGTTTTGTGGTTCAAGGGTGTTTATTTAAGTGCTCAAAAATGGAGGGGGGTTGTAATTTGGGGATGGGGGACGGTGGAGTCCAGTCCATTGGTCACACAGGTGCACTGCCCATATGGGCATAGGAAGTGGAGCTGGGGCAGTTTAAGTATGGACAGGGTAACAAAGTGGGACAGTGAGAGGACAATCAGGGTGGTCTCATTTCCTGGCGAGGGTCTTGCCATCTTGCTCTGTCCTGTTCCTGGATCTCAGGGACTGCTTGCGTGGTGGTTGTCCGTTTGCAGGGGGTGGGGTGCTGGTGTGGTGGTCCTGTGGCTGGGCGTCCTGTCCACTAGCGCCGGTGGAGGTGGTGGGCAGTTCATCGTCCTGGCTAGTGTCAGGGGCCCCTTGGAGTGCCACAGTGTCCCTCAAGGTCTGCTGTATGTCCTTCAGCACCCCTACGATGGTGCCCAGGGCAGAGCTGATGGTCCTGAGCTCCTCCCTGAACGCCAAATACAGTTCGGCCTGCCGGTGCACGGTCTCCTGCAACTTGTCCAGGACCGTGGCCATCGTCTCCTGGGAGTGGTGGTATGCTCCCATGATGGAGGATAGGGCCTCGTGGAGAGTGGGTTCCCTTGGCCTGTCCGCCCCCTGTCGCACAGCAGCCCTCCCAGTTCCCCTGTGTTCCTGGGCCTCCGTCCCCTGGACCGTGTGCCCACTACCACTGCCCCCAGGTCCCTGTTGTTGGGGTGGTGGGTTATCCTGGGTTCCCTGTAGTGGTTGACACACCGCTGATTGACCTGTCCTGGGTACGGAGGTATGGGCCTGCTGGGTGGGTGCTGTGCTGGTGTTACCAGAGGGTGGAAGGTCAGTGTTGTGCTGTGCCTGTGCAAGGGGAACCGACTGTCCCGATGCCCACGATGGTCCGGGCTTGTCATCAGGATCCAGTAGGGCAGAGCTGCTATCGTCACTGTGGGCCTCTTCTGTGGGTGGAGTGGAGTTGTCTGGACCCTCCGGTGTGGTGACGGTCCTTCGTGATCATGCAGGGGCATAAGAACATGATTATTGCATGTGTGTGTGTTATGGTGTGCAATGGGTGGCTCACTGTGTACACCAGTGCAAGCATTCCTGTGTATGGGTTTGTGTGATGATGGTTAGGGGGTTGTTATGGGTTTGTGCAGTGAGCATGCTTTAGTGAGGGGTGACCATGCTTAGTTGTGTCATGCAGGGCTTGGTGTTGAGATGGGTGTGTTGTGTTATTGATACAATAGTGAGGAGTTTGACTGATAGGGGAGGGGGCGAGGGTGGGGGTGTGTGATAGCATGCAGGTAGGGTGGGGGATATAATAGTTAAGATTTGACTTACCAGTGTCCATTCCTCCACCTACTCCTCCGAGGCCCTCTGGATGCATGATGGTCAAGACTTGCTCCTCCCATGTTGTTAGTTGTGGGGGAGGAGGTGGGGGTCCGCCGCCAGTCCGCTGAACCGCAATGTTGTGCCTGGAGACCGCTGAACGCACCTTCCCCCGTAGGTCGTTCCACCTCTTCCTGATGTCCTCCTGATTTCTTGGATGCTGTCCCACAGCGTTGACCCTGTCCACTATTGTGCGCCATAGCTCCATCTTCCTGGCTATTGATGTGTGCTGCACCTGTGAGCCAAATAGCTGTGGCGCTACCCGTAGGATTTCCTCCACCATGACCCGGAGCTGCTCCTCGGAAAACCGGGGGTGTCTTTGGCGTGACATGGGGTGGTTTGGGTGATGTGTGGGGTGGTGTCAGTGTTGATGTGTGTGGTGATGTGTAGTGGTGTGTGTTGTTTTGTGAGTGTAATGTTGTATGGGTAATGGTGTTGTGTGCCTCTGTGTGGTAGGGTTCTCAGTTGCTGTGCTCTCTGTCTCTCTGTCCTTCGGTCGTGAATTGTGGTCATAGAGGTTTGTGGGTGATGTGGGTGTGTGTTTTATATTGCATTGGGTGTGTGGGAGTGGTGTTTGTATGTGTACCAGATGTGTGTATTTGGAATTGTCCAATGTGGTGGTGTTTTGGAGATGTGTGTGTATTTTGAGCGCAGCGGTGGGTACCGCCAATGGAATACCGCCGTGGAAAGACCACTGCGTGGATTCGTGGGTCGTAACAGCATGGGCGTTTTTCTGTTGGCGTGGAGGTGGAGGTTTTGTTTTCGCCAGTTTATCACTGACCTTTGGTATGGCGGACTTGTATGGGTGTCTGAATTTCGGCGGATTCCGAGATGTGTGTCATAATAGCTGTGGCGGAATTCCGCGGCCGCGGCGGTGTATTGCCGGTCTTCTGCATGGCAGTAAGCGGCTTTTACCGCCAATGTTGTAATGACCCCCATTGTGTGCCATCGCCAAGGAAGTGCAGACCCTGAGTGTCTATGGCAGGCGGAGCACCCACTGTCACAAACGGTGGAAGGACCTGAGGCGCTGGGCACGGAAGACAGCGGAGGCCCAGCTAAGGGATTGCCTCGCAACAAGGAAGGGGTGCCTGTCGAACCCTGACTCCTATGATGGCCCTCATACTGGCAGTGGCCTATCCGGAGCTAGATGGGTGCTTGGGGACATCACAGTAGCCACAAGGGGGTGAGTACAGTTCCCCAATATACTACTTGCGCATGGTGGGGTGGCATCCGGGTGGGGGATGTAGGCCTGTGGGTGCCCCTAGGCCAGGCCAGACCAGACATTGCAGGGTAGGTCCCATGTTGGGCAGGGTCTGATGTAAACCTCCTACAACCAAGGTAGTAGGCATCCACTACTAGGCAGGGGTCTGTGGGTCTCAGGTATGCTGCAATTGGTGTTAGGTATCTCTGTCCATGGGCTGGTAACTAGCATTGTGACTGGTAGTGCATTGCCTAATGTGTAGGGCTGTTCCCTGTGTGTGTATGTCGTGTACTCCAATGGTGGTGTTGTTGCCGTCATTGACCAAGGGTATGCTTTGTCTCTTCCCCGCTTTTTGTTTTGTCACCCTGTCCTTATGTGCATTAGCATCATCTGGCAGAGGAGCAGAGGCACCGGAGGCAGGGAGAGCTGCATCCCACAGGTCCCCGGAGACCCAATCCACCGACGGTGAGGGCACCAGTGGGACAGAGGTCAAGGGGAGCACCACGACGGAGACTGGAGGGGACAGTTCTGACAGTGATACCTCCTCAGATGGAAGCTCCCTAGTGGTGGCAAACACCTCTGTGCCCACCTCAACTACAGGTACAGCCGCAACCCCCGTTCCAGCACCGCCCTCCCAGCAGCCCCTCAGCGTGTTTCCTATGCCCGCTCACCCAGGAAGGTGGGCATCTCCTATGCCCCAGGCACCTCAGGCCCTGCCACAATTAGCCCTGCTGCCCTGAGTGAGGAGGCTATTGACCTCCTGCGATCCATCTCTGTTGGGCAGGCAACCATTGTGAATGCTATCCAGGAGGTGGCAGCCCATTTGCAACAAACAAATGCATTCCTGGAGGGCATTCACTCTGGCATGGTGGCCCAACAGAGATCAATCCAGGCTCTGGTTTCCTCCCTGATGGCAGCCATTATCCTTGTTTCTAGCCTCCCTCCTCCAACTTCCTCTACCCAATCCCATACCCCTCAACCTATCCCAAGCACACAGGCAGATCAGCATGCACACAAGACAACACACAGGAGTGGTTCAGGCAAACACAAGCACCACACATCATCCCACAGGCACTCACACAAACACCATCCAGATGCAGACATACCAAGATCCACTGCCTCCACTGTGTCCCCCTCCTCCTCCTCGTCCACCTCCCTCCTAGTTGAATCTAGGTTCACACCTGCATGCACTACATCTTCATCCACTCCCAACATCAGCATGATGCCTATCACTACATGCCTCTCACTGGCAGTCACCACCCCCACATCCATGCACATCTCCCCTGTGTCCTCTCCCACTGTGTCTGTGCCCTCTCCTCCCAAAGTACACAAACACAAGCACTCAGACACCCACCAGCCATCCACCTTACAACAGCATCCAGCCCATGCACCTGTACCCAAACACAGCAGACAGACAACTCCTAAACCACTTCCTCTTCCTACACTCCCAAACCTTCACCCTCTTCCCCCTCAATGTCCCTAAGAAGCTTTTCCTCTCCACTGTTGACCTCTTCCCTACCACCCCCGTCCTCGGGCCAGGGTGGCCAAAACCCAGGTGAGCACCTCAGCCACCCAGTCCACGGCCACAGTAGTGTCAACAGCTACTGCAGGTGAGAGAGGATCAAGGAAGGGCAAGGAGGTACCACCAGCTGCAACAGGGAAGGGCAAGGAGGCACCACCAGCAGCATCTAGGATGGGCAAGGAGATACCCCCAGCTGCGACAGGGAAGGGCAAGGAGACACCACCAGCAGAGTCTAGGAAGGGCAAGGTGGCACCACCAGCTGCGACAGGGAAGGGCAAGGAGCAATCCCGGGATGCTGATAGGAAGGGCAAGGGGCCTGCACCAGCAGGCAGGAAGGACAGGAGGGCTAGTGCTGGGACTCATTTGGAGCCCCCACCACCAGCCATGGTGGTTCAGCCGTAAGAGGCTGCAAGGGAAGGGCTTGACCCTCCCCCACCACTGCCAGCCCTGCCGCCAGCACCGCCACCAGCCCCACTGCCAGCACCGCCACAAGCATCACCACCAGAACCACTGCCACCAGCAGCAGCCCCAGTGGGCAGCTGTCTGAGGCTGCAGGGGATGGGTTGTAGCCCCCCCACTGCCAACACCACCACCAGCACCACTGCAAGCAGCAGCAGCCCCATTGGGCAGCCATTCGAGCCTGCAGGGGATGGGCTGGAGGCTCTCCCACCACTGCCAGCCCCGACACTAGCACCACCACTGCCACCACTGAGCAGCCGTCACCGCTGGTGGACAGTGTGTAGTCCTGCCTCCATGGGCTGTTGTGCATCCTGGCCCATGCAAGTCCTGTGGGTCTGACACCCAGGTGAGAGACTGTGACCTTGCACTCCCCAAGATCTGCATCACAGGGCACAATGCCCCATCCAGAACCAGTGGAAGAAGCGATCCACTCACCCCATCCTTCCAGGATGAAGCACGCTGGGTACAATGCCCCCTCCAGAACCAGTGGAGAAGCCATTTACTCACCTGATCCTTCCCAGGATAAAGCACACTGGGCACAATGCCCTGTCCAGAACTAGTGGAAGAAGCCATCCACTCACCCTATCCTTCCCAGGATGAAGCACACTGACCTAATGCCGCCACAGTACAAGTGGAGAAGCTTTCCACTCACCCCATCCTTCCCAGGATGAAGCACACTGGGCACCATGCCCCCTCCAGAACCAGTGGAAGAAGCCATCCACTAGAGAGACCGTGGCCTTGCACTCCCCAGGACCAAGCAGTGGGCAAACCACCCACTTGAGAGACTGTGGCCTTGCACTCTCCAGGACCAAGCAGTGGGCCAACCACCCACTTGAGAGACTGTGGCCTTACACTCCCCAGGACCAAGCAGTGGGCAAACCACCCACTTGAGAGACTGTGACCTTGCACTCCCCAGGACCAAGCAGTGGGCAAACAACCCACTTGAGAGACTGTGGCCGTGCACTCCCCAGGACAGCACACAGGGCATGTTGCCCCCTCCAGAGCACTTTTAGAAAGTGAGCATTTTCTTGCTTAAACCATTTCTGTAACTCTGCCTGTTTGTGGATTCCCTGTCTGGGTCAGTTTGACAGTTGGTCTGGTTGCAACCCTCACTAAACAGTGACACAAAGGGAGCTGGGGTGTAGTCTGCATTTCCTGATGAGCCATCTGTGCTAGGAGGGAGGTGAGGAGTGGTCACTCACACCTGAAATGAATGGCTGTGCCTGCCCTCACACAATGCAGTCTCCAACCCTCTTGTGTGTCTGGGGCCTGGCCTCAGCAAGGCAGAACTTCACAAACAAGAGAGATTTTGCTTTGAAGTAAGCCTAATTCAAAGGGCAAAATGGGTATAATACCGGCACCCAAAACCACAGACTTTAGAACACTTCTGGAAACCAAGAGGAACCTCTGCCTGGAGAAGAGCTGAAGAGCAGAGGATGAAGAGCTCCCCTGCCCATGACTGTATTTTGTGGAACTATCTTGCAGTTGCTGCTTCTGCCTGTGCTAGAGGACAAAGACTGGACTTTGTGTTGCCTTCCTTCTTGTGAAGAACTCTCCAAGGGCTTGATTTAGAGCTTGCCTCCTGTTGTTTGAAGTCTCAGGGACAGCAAAGACTTCTCTCTGCCAGCACTTGGAGCCTCTGCTGCGACTCCTACTCTGCCAAGAGGTGCCCATCCATTTCCTGGGACCCTGAGAAGAGAAGCTGGCAGCCCAAGTGAGAAATCCACGCCCCACCGACATGCTGGGAAAAGATTGACGCAACTCTGATCTGCGGCTGAAACATTTACGTGCCACCGGCTTCGCGCCTGAAAATCGACACTCACCTGAAATGCGACTGGAAGATCGACGCCCGCTGCTGGAGAAAAGATGCACAGCATCGCTGACGGAGACCGGTGAGATCGCAACCCACACTGCATGTTTTTTGGATAATTGTGCGGCTGGATTTCTGGCGCAAACATCACTGGGCATGTAAAAAAGACGCAAGGCCTGTCTGGCCTGAGAGTGCTGATTGGATCGACGCATCACTGTCCTGCGGAGAGAAGAAACGATGCACGCCGACCCGACTGAGGAAAAATGACACAAGGTCTCCCTCGTGAGTAATATCAATGCATAACAAGCCTTTTTTGAAGCACACTCGTCCGTGCTGGGTTATTTTTGACGCACCCAGGTACATTTTCACACTAACAGCATTATCATTGTGTTTAAAATTACATGGAGAATCTTTCTGCATTTTTATTGATAACTTGACTTATGTATTATGGATTTTTGTCATTTTTGTCTTGTTTTATTTAGATAAATATTCTCTATTTTTCTGAACCTGTGCTGTGTCATTTTGTAGTGTTTTCATTAAGTTACTGTGTGTGTTGGTACAAATACTGTACACCTAGCACTCTGAAGTTAAGCCTTCCTGCATGTGCCAAGCTACCAAGTGGGTAAGCAGGGGTTAGCTGAGGGTGATTCTCTTTTACCCTGACTAGAGTGAGGGTCTTTCTTGGACAGGGGTTAACCTGACTGCCAACCAAAGACCCCATTTCTAACATTGGTGATCAGCGGTTGGAATTGGACTTGCATTTGTACTTTACATACAGTGATTAAGGGGCATATTTATACTCCGTTTGCGCCGAATTTGCGTCGTTTTTTTCGACGCAAATTCGACGCAAAACTAACTCCATATTTATACTTTGGCGTTAGACGCGTCTAGCGCCAAAGTTCATGGAGTTAGCGTCATTTTTTTGCGTGAACACCTTCCTTGCGTTAATGAGATGCAAGGTAGGCGTTCCCGTCTTAAAAAATGACTCCCAGGCATGTGCGTGGTATTTATACTCCTGGGCAAAAATGACACCCGGGAGTGGGCGGGGCAAAAAACCCCGCATTTGCGCCTCTTTTTAACGCCTGGGTCAGGGCAGGCGTTAAGGGACCTGTGGGCTCAGAATGAGCCCAGAGGTGCCCTCCCCTGCCCCCAGGGACACCCCCTGCCACCCTTGCCCACCCCAAGAGGACACACAAGGATGGAGGGACCCATCCCAGGGAAGAAAAGGTAAGTTGTGGTAAGTATTTTTTTTTATTTTTTTTTGTGGCATAGGGGGGCCTGATTTGTGCCCCCCTACATGCCACTATGCCCAATGACCATGCCCAGGGGACATAAGTCACCTGGGCATGGCCATTGGGCAAGGGGGCATGACTCCTGTCTTTGCTAAGACAGGAGTCATGTTAATGGCGTCTGGGCGCCCATAAAAAATGGCGCAAATCGGGTTAAGACGATTTTTTTGCCTCAGCCTGACTTGCCCCATTTTGGGACGCCCAAACGCCATTTTTCCCTACGCCGGCGCTGCCTGGTGTACGTCATTTTTTTTCACGCACACCTGGCAGCGCCGGTCGGCTGACGCCGGCTAACGCCATTCAATAAATACGGCGCCCGCATGGCGCTTCAGAATGGCGTTAGCCGGCGCTAATGTTTTTGGCGCATAACTGCGTTAGCTCAGTTTTGCGTCAAAAAGTATAAATATGGCCCTAAGTGTACACTACTGTTTTGAGTTCAGACGACTATGTGACCACATACTACTTGTCTTATGATTTTTGCTTTTCTCTTTGGGACTTCTTTTTTTATTCTACTTCTTGCTGATCCCTTGTTTGACTTATTTTTTTAAACTTCATTTGGGAACTTGTTTTTCTGCCTTTGGAAATTTGCATTTGTTTTTGTTCTTCATCATGTCTCAAATTGAAGATGCATCCACTAGAGCTGTCCCATTAAGAACTCATCCAAGAAGGAGGAGCTGCAAAAGGCGCTGAGGGCCTGGGTGACAGCCAAAGAAGCTGAGGTGCACACAGAGGAAGAAGAGGAGGATGAGGAGGAGGTGCAATCCATCCATAATTATGTAGTGGGTGGACCTGTTATGTCAAAGAAGAGAGTCTTCAGGGCAGGTGGCAGTGTGTCATCTAAGGGTCTGACTCGTGAAGAGTTACAGGACAGGCAGGCAGAGAGAGAGAGAGTATTAATTGGAGCTGGAGAATCTCAAGATGGAGAGGGAAAGGGAGGACATGATGGCCATTGAGGAAAGGAAGATACTGCTGGCTCAGCTTAGCTTAAAGGAGTTAGATCAGAGGAGCCAGTCTAGTAGAGATGATGGCAGCAACATCACAGTGCAGCCTGAGAGGAGGGTGCACATTACTAAAGACCTTGGGAAGGATAACAAAAGGGAGGATGACATATACTTGTGGTTCAAGGGGTAGAAGTCTGCTCTCCACATGAATCTGGTCCCTGAAGATCTTTGGGGGGATGGGTCTGTGGAAGCACTTTGAGGTAGAGGGGAGGGATGCACTGAAAGCCTTAGGGGATACTCAGAATCTCACCTACACTATCATGAAGGATTCCCTACTCACAAGATATGGTCTCCCCCTGAGCAGTATAAGGATAAGTTTAGGTCTTATAAGAAGAAGGAACCTCAAACATGGTTGGAATGTGTTGATTCTTTTTGCAGGTCACTGGATGGTTGGGTGAAGGGCAGTAAGGTAAAAACGTATGAGGGGCTTTACAATCTGATTGCTTGGGAGCCCTTGTACAGTTTATATTTTCCAGAGCTGCGCCAGCACCTGATTGACAGCAAGCTGTGCCTTATGGGCACATAGGGGCCCTGCAGACGAGGTCTGGAGATCAGCCTGGTGCCCTATGGCCCTGCAGAGATCCTGGCCGGAGAGGCGATTTGGGCCACGGCCGAGTGTTGCAGTGTGGAGTTTGACGCTGCGGCTGCGTGGATGCCACGAAAGAGGAGAGGTGCCCACAGGCCCATTCCGGGCTCGGGCGCACGTGGTCCTCCGAGGGGGTCAGCGGCAGTGATAGGGCCACGGAGGGCAGGACCAGGGGGCCCGGGACACGTGAGAGGGACGGCAGAGTGTGGAGCGGCCCAGCCCATAAGAGAGTGGAGGCCAGGAGGAGGCCGCCTCGAGCTGAGTTGAGGCGGCGATCGGGGTGGGGCCCCCAGTGGCCCCCTAGGAGCTGGTGGACAGGGGGCCCTACCGTGCTGGGAGGAACGGTGGTCTGGTGATTCGGTGTGGTTCCCTGCCCACGCCACAATGTGATCGGGCAGGAGGCGCCCTCTGGGCCTGGTGAGTGCTGGGCCATCCTGTGGTGGGTCAGCTTTGAGGAGAAACAGAAGAGGGTCGAGCACGACGGGGCAGGAGAGCGGAGATCAGTTGCTTCATCCTGGATTGGTGAAAGCCCGGGCCGCACTGAGAGGTTCCGGTGAAGTAGGTGCTTCGGAGAAGAAGACAATCGTGGGTCAGTGTGAAGGGCTGCAGCAGGTCCTGGTTTTTGCAAAGACGGCTGTGGAGCAAGATCCTGATGGCGTCTTCTAAACTTAAGAAGGACCAGTCGGTGAGGGAGATGCTCAGTAGGTCTCACCTGCCACAGAGAAAGCAGCGGATAGGTCGGCCACAGCAAGAGGTTCTGTAGTGAATCCTAGTTCATTTTAATGGGATAACAGGAGTTAGCTTAGCTTCTGGCTTGCAGACTTGTGCCCCCGTCACCTAGTGACTTTTAACCTACTTAGCGTGCTCTGTCTTAGCCAATTTAATTATTTATTTATTCTAAGATGGCTTATAGATAGGCCACTTGCTATGGGTAACATTATCAGTGCCACCGCGCCAAGGTGTCAAGCTCAAGCACCAAAGACAAACAAACAGTAGGTGTTCACACTTAGGGATTTTTCCTCTCTATACTTTAGAGGGATTGTTTATATTAATTGCCGTCCCAAGCATGTCTGTTATCTATTGTTTAGGAACACACCTACGTCAGGGTTCCTTGTAGATCTGTATAAATACATCACACTTTAGACAGATAATCAGAGCAATTCCGACCAGAGGGCATCGCCACCATTGCTGATACCGATGCTGCAGTCGTCTTGACGCTGGCCCAGTCTTCGTGTCCCTGCGGAGTCTGAGATAGAGACCTCATTCCAAGGTAACAAGGGTTGGGGGCTCCTCTCATGGGCATGGCCTTGGCAGCTTAGGGTTAACAAACCCAGCTCTCCTTTAGGTAGGAGGTTGGGACTTTCACATTAGGGTATTAGGGCATATTACATCTCATATATCTTTTTTACGTATTGAAAGATGGTGGGGGTCTTTGTAATAATGACTCTCGTCTTCACAAGTCTGTTTCTTGCATTATTCATTATCCTAATCATTGCAGCCCATGCAACTTATCGCAAATTGCAGGTATGTTAAATGAAAACTATTGACACTCTACTGCATCTTTGTCATTGCCTGTGTTTGTATGAGACATGATATATCTGTGAGAAAGGGGTAATCTCCGTTTAACCACGACACTCCCTGAAATATCTTATTCTCGAGTCAATGCGTAACAGCTGCCATAAATCACCTTTTACTATTGTGTTTCTGGTGAGGTGCTGCTAGTGAGCCGGTAAGGTTGGGACAATAGTTGTGACTTGTTGTATGAAAGGCATAGTTGCCTACAAACAAAAGTACTGTCATCCCTAAACCAGCAGTCTTACTCAGAGCAAGAGTCCAAACTACGACATGGCGCCACAAACGATGGTGTTTAGGCACTAATTTACGGATACCCCGACTATCACTGTCTCACAGACAACAGGTACCCTAAGTACCATTATACGGAGACGTCCGTGGTCTTTGGGAAAATCCTCCTTAGCTGAAAAGGTAACACCTGATTAAGCTGGAGATTGTTCGAGCTCGAACTCATAAAAGGACTTTACTACCCATTTTTGGTGTTCCGTTTTTCTAAACAAATATGGCTGACGCCATTGACATTCCTGAAAATGGTAGACAAGCACTAACACAACATTTATTGACGCATGGCCTTACAGATGAGGGCGGGGATGTTACTCTGATAATAGAAGCTACTGAAGCATACCAAACAGAAACATTTTACTGTTGGGTCACCTTTCCTGAGGTTGACCAAAGAACAAACACATTTCACACATATGAAGTTGCAAACGTACCTTTACGGTACCAAGCATACCAGTATCATGAAATATCACTCACATACCAGGAGCATCAGAACTGGTTCGAAGGCGCCCTACCACATGTATTACGAAGAGTGAGGTTAGGTCCCTTAAGTAATGATGGACCTACATGGCCTATGTTTCTCACATACACACCTCACCCAGGCATACAAAATATGACAATAGCAGATCTATGAGTTTTATATAATGAATTAGTGGCATTATACAGACGATTAGTCCAGTTCGTAATGCGAACATTGAACACAACACCAGGTCGTCCAGCACCACCAGTAGCTGGTGGTAATCAATTGGCTACTGGGATTAATCCGCAAACAGTGCATACTATTATGGGTAAAGTGCCCACGGAACGGGAAAAAATACCATTCTGGATTGCCCAGAAAATAAATCAGCTGGAAGCTGTGTTTCCCCATACGGGACCACAGGAAAAACAGGTTGTCACTATGTGCTTGTGCCTTTTGGGATGGTTCCCTCGGTAGATGACTGTGCCACATGGGGTTCAGTCTTCACTGCCATATATACTACCTCACATGGTACCCCGACACTTGCCAATTTACCGGAAGTGTTAAAACAAATACAAAATGAGCATGGGGCTGCACCAGACCTGGATTTGGGGATGAAATTAATGCGTAACTTTGACGCCGTATCCTCAATAATACTGAGTAATATTAAGGGGGAAGCGGTAGCACTGGCAATTCGCCAGCGTCTCCGGGAAACTCCACACCAGGAACAAGAGAGACAGCTACCAAAAATAATTTCCGATACCTATATTAGTATAGGACAGGATAGTTTGGGAGCCAAACCTAAAAAATTTGAGTTACAAGGTACCGCCCATAAGGAGGGTACAAAGCAGGCACAAGAGGGCTCTAAGAAGCGCTGGGACACACAAAAAGATTTCAAAGAAAGAAGAAATAAGAGAGCTGATTCTCACCCGGAGAACTCCGAAAGGAGATATAATCTCAGAAATAGGGAGAAGATTAAAACTCCAGACAGATATACTGATTCACGTCCCTCTCGTTCCTTTCAGGACGCACGGGATAGACGTAGCAAGAGAGGGGGCCATCCGGATCGACGTCCTGACTACGTGAAAGAAAAGAAAGACTCACAACAGTCTACCATTAAAAAAGAAGAAAAGACTTCTCAGTAAAAGCCACAGTTTAAAAAGAAGAAGGTGGTGGCACTGACAGTTAAAAATGCCAGTAAAATTGAGAACACTGTTGAGGAACAAGACGTGGGCAGTGACTCTGTTAGACAGCGCGACAGAAGTCACGATATGTCGCCAGAGTCTGAAAGATCATCTGGATGCGACAGCAACTAGCGATTACATCGAGGTTGAAACAGCGGATGGCCATGTTCTCCCCTGATAGGGTTTATGATTTAAAAATTCAGATAGAGAGAGACGTGGAGCGCACTATTAGTGTGATATTTTGGGACGAACTTACTAGTGATATCCTATTGGCCGAAAGAGGCTGGCCACCTGAACATGTCTGCAAGCTCCCGCATGGGGAAGATGTCATTTTGCCTTCTTTCTCTGATCTTGTTCCGGAAGCAG
Organism: Pleurodeles waltl; assembly: GCF_031143425.1. NCBI lineage: Eukaryota > Metazoa > Chordata > Amphibia > Caudata > Salamandridae > Pleurodeles > Pleurodeles waltl. Next base: position 333,471,717 of record NC_090444.1, on the reverse strand, counting down.
CAAAAGAAGCCTATTCTGCTGAATGGGCTTTAGCGCAGGCACCTGCGCTATATCGCAATCATGTAGGTTGGGACAAGGAGTCTCCTTGTCATATTATTCCCTTTAGGTCTACACCCCAACTGCAGCCGTAATACCCTGTCAAACATGAAGCGAAGGCTCCTGTTAAGGAGATCCTCACCCAACTTGAGTACCAGGGAGTTATTGAGCCCTGTACATCTGCAATGAATAATCAGTTATTCCCCGTTGCAATGCCAGACCATTCATATAGAATAGTCATTGATTATAGACACTTAAATAGTCATACACGCACGTATGCTATACAAAATTCACACAGCACAGCACTGATAAACAATATAGTGCGTAAAAAATATAAAACAACATTAGACATATCTAATGGGTTCTTCTGCCAGAATTTAGCACATGAAAGTCGGGACATGAGTGCATTCTCATTTGGCTCTCAAAAACGCTTTTGTCGTTTACCTCAGGGCTATAAAAATAGCCCAGGACTGTTTTCAGAGCGTGTAACATCAATATTACATGATATTGATTCTGAGGCATTGTCCTATGTGGATGACATATATCTCACAGATGACATCCTCGACATTCATCTTGCGAGGGTCGATCGGATCATTTTGGGATTTGCAGACCTCGGTTATAAATTAAATTTTAAGAAAAGCAAGATAGCCTTTCTTACCGTATTATTCCTGGGATATGAGCTATCAAATGAGGGGAAGAGCCTGGCCCGCACCTTCTAGAGAAGCGTGCTCAACTACAGCCTCCAAACACACTTAAAAAATTGCAGTCATTACTGGGTTTCTTCAATTTTGGCAGAACATACATTCCAGATTATGCAGAACGCATCAAGCCACTTTATGACTTAGTTCAGCCCAAATTTTCTAGCAGACACTGGACAATTGAACACACGCACATCCTTAGGGACATGCAACAGGACATGCTAGAAGCTAGACACTTACACACATGTGACAATAAAACAAATTTGGTCATCAGAATAATTGCTGGTGCCATTGGATTTACTTATGTCACCTTTAATGAGGATAACACGGTACCCATAGCATATAAATCACATTTATACTCAAATGCTGAACAATGTTTTGCACCTACAGAAAAGATTCTGATTGCAGTTCAGATGGCCGTCATAAAAGAGAGGCCACTTGCCCAGGGGAAACGTATAATTGTTGTCTCCCCGGTGCCGGCCTTAGAGGCTGTCACCAAAGCAAGCGTTCCTAACGCAAAAGCATTACATCCGCATTGGATTCAATGGGCAACGTCTCGGACCACCATTGATGTCAATTACATATTTGATCCAAAACTTCAGACACAGGAATTCCTCCAGTATGAACAAGAGTACCCCGCTCCTCTAAATATCTTGCCACTAGAGAGCTACCATACTGTCATATACACTGACAGTTCAGCACAACCGGCTGTAGGTACTAAACATCAATACTCGGCAGCTTGCGCAGCCGTGAGCGGTGTGATGGAAGATGGAGTTTTCCACTCTCACAATACCTACACGCAGACCTAAGGGGACTGCACAGCCCAGTTGGCTGAACTTAAAGCTCTTATTCTAGCACTCGAACATACTGAGAGGACGCCATGGACCCGGAACTCCAAATTCTACCTGCAATAGTCTTCCGGCTCCTCTACCAGGAGCACGAACGCCGGTGGCGAAAACCACGTTGAGTACTGCACCTACGACACAGGGGAGGGGGAGGCAAAAAACAGGGACACACACACGCAACACCCCCACTCTCACCCACTACAACACACACACTAATGCATATCAATACATCACAGTTACACCCCCCAAACCCCCTGGAAGAATGCAAAGACAATAGAAAATGAGTGTAACCATTGTAATATATTAAAAGCAAGTAGGCAGAAATATATATATACACCATGTACATAATATATACCAATCATAGTAGTCCAGGTAGTGCTCTAAGAAAGTCTGTGGAACACTGGGACCACACGGTATGGGCGAGGCCCACACAAGATCCCCGACCATGACGGAGAGAACACTGCAGGGGCATCAGAGAGCAACTAAACAGGCACCTCAGAGGGAGGGAAAGGTGGAGCACCTCAGCCGCTTGAGTGCACAACTCCAAATCAACGAGGGGGCCTCATGCCCACTGTTCAATCCTGGGGAGTGGAAAGCCACAGTCTCTCAAGTCTCTACAGTGGGTGGGTTGCCCACTGCCATATCCTGGGGAGTGCAAAGCCACAGTCTTACAAGTCTCTACAGTGGGTGGGTTGCCCACTGCTATATCCTGGGGAGTGCAAAGCCACAGTCTCTCAAGTCACTACGGTGGGTGGGTTGTCCACTGCCATATCCTGGGGAGTGCAAAGCCACAGTCTCACAAGTGGATAACAGTCTCCACTGGTTCTGGAGGGGGCATGGTGCCCAGAGTGCTTCATCCTGCTAAGGACAGAGATAGTGGATGACAGTCTCCACTGGTTCTGGAGGGGACATGGTGCCTAGAGTGCTTCATCCTGCTAAGGACAGAGGTAGTGGATGACAGTCTCCACTGGTTCTGGAGGGGGCATGGTGCCTAGAGTGCTTCATCCTGCTAAGGACAGAGGTTGTGGATGACAGTCTCCACTGGTTCTGGAGGGGGCATGGTGCCCAGAGTGCATCATTCACCCCGTGACGGACTCAGTTGCGTCAGTGCCCTTGCCACTCATGGGCCATCGGTGCTTGAGATGGCTGTGCCCTGTTCAGCGGTGCTTGAGATGGCGGTGCCCTGTTCAGTGGTGCTTGAGATGGCGGTGCCCTGTTCAGCGGTGCTTGACACGGCGGTGCCCTGTTCAGCGGTGCTTGAGATGGCGGTGCTCTGTTCAGCGGTGCTTGAGACGGCGGTGCCCTGTTCAGCGGTGCTTGAGATGGCAGTGCCCTGTTAAGCGGTGCTTGAGATGGCGGTGCCCTGTTCAGCGGTGCTTGAGTTGGCGGTGCCCTGTGCAGCGGTGCTTGAGTTGGCGGTGCCCTGTTCAGCGGTGCTTGAGATGGCGGTCTCCATTGCAGGGTCTCAGCTGCTGGCGGTCCTTCTTGGCCCAGTGGGGCTTTTGCTGGCGGTCCTTCATGGCCCAGCGGGGCTTGTGCTGGCGGTCCTTCATAGACAAGCGGGGCTTGTGATGGTGGTTCTTCATGGCCCAGCGGGACTTGTGCTGGTTGTCCTTCATGGCCCAGCGGGGCTTTTGGTGGCGGTCCTTCATGGCCCAGAGGGACTAGTGCTGGCGGTGGCCTCCTGGATAGGTGGGCTGACTGTGGCCTCCTGGGCAGGTGAGTTAGTGCTGGCGGTGACCTCCTGGGCAGGCAGGCTGGTGCTGGCGGTGGCGTCCTGGGCAGGTGGGCTGGTGCTAGCAGTGGCCTCCTGGACAGGTGGGCTGGTGCTGGCCTCCTGGGCAGGTGGGCTAGTGCTGGCGGTCCTGTCCTGGGCAGCTGGGCTTGTGCTGGAGGTGGGCTACGGGGCATCGGGGATGATGGCGGTCTTCTCCGCTGTGCTGCTCTTCCCAGACTTGTCGGGTTTCTTGTGGCTCTTCCCCACCTTGGAAGGTGTCACAGCTGATTCCTCACTCCAACCGGGACCCCTGGGAGCGGCTTTGGTGGCTAGAGTCTTCCCCCTCTCCCACCGGGCACTGGCCAACTTCTGATGCTTCACAGGTGGGGGACTGTCTGTGCTGTGGCTCCGTGCCACACTGGCTGCCCTGGTGGCCGGTGCACTCCAGATTCCGGTGACTACAGGCACCACTGGTCCTGGAGATGTTGTGGCTGAGGTGCTAGTTCGGGACCTAGGAGATGGACGGGGTGGGGGAGGTGTGAGAAAGAGGTCGAGGGTGGACAGGAAAAGTTTTTTTGACACACTGGAATGTGTAGCTGGAGGGGGTTTGGGAGTGGAGGAAGAGGTGGTGGTTGTAGGAGGTGTACGTTTGGTGACTTTGGGTGAAGGTGCATGCGCTGGAGGCTGTTGTGAGGTGGATGTTTGTTGGGTGGGTGTGTGCCTGCGTTTGCGTATCTTGGGAGGGGGCGTCACAGATACACTGGGAGAGGACACAGGGGACGTGTGAATGGTAGTGGGGGTGGTGACTGCACATGAGCGGGGTGTGGTGGTGGGTGTGCTGGAGAGGGACGTAGTGGCTGTAGAGGTAGTGCATGCAGGTGTGAGTGTAGACGAGACTGGGAGGGAGGAGGGAGACGAGGAGGAGGGGGACACAGTGGAGGCAGTGGATGTTGGTGTGTCTGCATGTGTGTGATGCTTGCGTGAGTGCCTGTGGGATGTGTGGTGCTTATGTTTGCCAGAGCTTCCTTTGTGTGTTGACGTGTGTGCATGCTGGTCTGTAGGTGTGCTTGGGATAGGCTGAGGTACAGGGTATTGGGTCTGGGTGGAGGAAGTTGGAGGGGGGAGGCTAGAGATGGGGACAATGGCTGCCATCAGTGCTGAGGCCAGAGTCTGAAAAGCTCGCTGAAGGGCCGCCTGACCAAAATGAATGCCCTCCAGGAATGCATTTGTTTGTTGCAACTGCCTCTCTACACCCTGGATGACATTCAAAATGGTAGACTGCCCAACAGTGAGGGACCTGAGGAGGTCAATGGCCTCCTCACTGAGGGCAGCAGGGGTGACTGGGGCAGGGCCTGAGGTGCCTGGGGCGAAGGTGATGCCCACCCTCCTGGGAGAGTGGGCACGGGGCAAAGGCTGAGGGGCTGCTGGGAGGGCGGTGCTGGTAGGGGGGGTGGTGGCTGTACCTGTAGATGCGGGGGGCACAGAAGTTGCCGCCACTACAAGGGAGCTCCCATCAGAGGACGAGTCCGTGTCGCTGGTATCAGCTCCTGTCCCCGCCGTGGAGCTCCCCTCGCCCTCCGTCCCACTGTTGAACTCTGAGTCCGTAGTCTCGCCCTCCAGGGCCATGTGAGATTCAACTCCCTCGTGCTCCGGTGCCACTGCTCCTCCGCCTGATGATGTTAATGCACACAAGAACAGGGAGACCACAAAAACGGGGGGTACGACAGAAGAAAGACATGTTGAGTGCATGTATTGACGCTACCGTTGGCGGACCCGACAGACACAGAAGCTCCCTGCACTACGCCGTGCTCTTGGGTCCACTGTTCAATTCCTGGGAAACGGCCTACAAGGCTATGGACAACATCTGCACACATAGATGACACAGTGGCATGACTAGGTGTACTTGGCACTCTACAGAGGTGGGGTGGGGTGCCACATGGCCTGCCTTTCGGAGGGGCCTTGCCTACGGAACTCGCCCTGTCCCAGGGAAACCCACAGCCCACCTCCCCCACCCAGACACCTCCACTGCGCGCAAAGTCAGCAGAATGAGAGTATACTCACCCCCTTGTGGTTGCTGTGATGCCCTCAAGCGCCCATCCAACTCCAGGTATGCCACCGCCAGGATCCTGAACATCAGGGGGGTCATGGTGCGACGGGCACCCCTCCCACGTTGGGAGGCCATCCCCAGCTGAGCCTCCGCCGTCTTCTTGCTCCAGCGGCGAATGTCCCCCCATCTTTTCCGGCAGTGGGTGCTCCGTCTGTGGTAGACCCCCAGGGTCCGGACATCCTTGGCGATGGCACACCAAATATCTTTTTTCTGGTGGGCGCTGACCTACATGAAATGTACAGCGGAAAAAAAGAAGTTATTACCAACTGCACCGTCAAACTGATTGGCCCCCATCCCTATCCTTGCCATGTGGCACATGCATTCACCGTCTTTCATGCACGCAGCACTCTCCCCCCTTCCTTCTTACATCCAGCCCTCTTCTCACAGGCATAGCCCATACAATATGCTCCCTGTGTACTTACCTGTTTGTCTGGAGGACCGTAGAGTAGCATGTACTGGGGGAGGACACCATCCACAAGCTTCTCCAACTCCTCCGATGTGAAGGCAGGGGCCCTTTCCCCAGACACTCGAGCCCTTGTCTCTTCCAGACCGAGGTCACAGCAGCACTTGCAGTGTAGGTCCTCTCCTGTCGAAGATCAGGTATCGAGTGATTGAACAGATAGAAAATGGCGATCACGTCCGCGGCGGTGCGTACCGTCACCGCAGGCGTACATCGTCATTGGCTCCTGTGACCCATAGGGCCCAATGTTAACCAATGCAGCATTGAGCCACGGTCTTCGACCGCCTACCGCGACAGTTTACAACGCCAGCACAGTTACCTCACATCCCATTGTCCCACTTTACAGGTCAGGCAGCTGCCATTTCAGGGGCCCAAATGGCTTCATTTTCAACTGCGTCACACATAACTAGGCCTAGACTCTACACACATACAGGCCATCTTTTGTGTATGGATGGTGTTCTGTGTAAACTGTGGGTATGCTCCTCTGAGTTGTTTGACTCTATGCTCGCTGTTGTCCTTCATAGGCACCATCCGCTGGGACATGGGAGGAGATGGCGGCATCCTCCGGTGTACCGACCGTTGGTGGACCTGTCGACAATGGAGGAGCGACATGTGATTATCACATACAGGCTTGACCGTGCCACAATCCAGGAACTGTGTACCCAGTTGGAGCCAGACCTGATGTCAGCAATCCACCATCCCACAGGAATCCCCCCTCAAGTGCAGGTGCTGTCAGTGCTCCATTTCCTTGCAAGTGGGTCTTTTCAAACAACAGTGGCCATAGCATCAGGGATGTCCCAGCCTATGTTTTCCAACGTATTGTTCAGAGTGTTGTCTGACCTTCTGAAACACATGCAGAGCTACATTGTTTTTCCTCAGGTGGAGGATTTGCCTACAGTGAAAGGTGATTTCTATGCTCTGGGACACATCCTCAACATCGTAGGTGCCATTGATGGGACCCATGTGGCTTTGTCCCCCCCCCCCCCCACAGGAGTGAACAGGTGTACAGAAACCGGAAGAGTTATCATTCGATGAATGTACAGATGGTATGTTTGGCAGACCAGTACATCTCCCATGTGACTGCATTGTTCCCTGGCTCAGTGCATGACGCCTACATCCTGCGGAATAGGTCCAGATGGCGGTGTTGTGGCAGCTGTGGAGCCTGTGGACAGTGAAGACAAGGAAGCAGAGGAAGAAGACATGAACAACAGGGACTCAGTGATCCATCAATATTTCCAGTGAAACACAGGTAAGAGTATAGACCTGCCTACTATATGTACTTTAACACTACTACCTCTCTACTGTCTGTCGTTTTCACCCAGTGTATGATCACTGAGTTGTCACTTTCCCTTACGATTTCACAGATCTGGGTCCCACTGTGTGACATCTGCTTTGCTTCGTCATGGACTAGAGCTGTGTGACATAGGTATGTTGACATTACAAGTGAAAGAGCATTTTGTCACTGTAATTGCTAATACACTATTTCAAAATCACAGACAGACTCCAGATTGTTTTGTGCTTCAAGGGTGTTTATTTGATTGCTCAATATTGTAGGGGGTAGTGAAATGGTAAGGGGTGATGGCGGAGGAATGTCCATGGCAGAGTCCAGTCTATTAGTCTCACAGGTACATTGGCCATATGGGCATTGGAAGTGGAGCTGGGGCAGTTTAATTATGGACAGGGTGTCAAAGTGGGACTGTAGGATGACAATCAGGGTGGTCCCATTTCTTGGTGGGGGTCTTGGCATCATGCTCTGTCTTTGCCCTGGATCTCAGGGACCGTTTGCAGGGTGGTTCTCCCTCTGCAGAGGGTGGGGTGCTGGTGTGGTGGTCCTGTGGTGGGCATCCTGTCCACTAGCGCTGGCGGAGGTGGTGGGCAGTTCATCGTCCATGCTAGTGTCAGGGGCCCCTTGTAGTGCCACAGTGTCCCTCCTGGTGTTGAGTACTTCTATCAGCACCCCTACGATGGTGCCCATGGTGGAGCTGATGGTTCTGAGTTCCTCCCTGAAGCCCATATACTGTTCCTCCTGCATGCGCTGGGTCTCCTTAAACTTGGCCAGTACCATTGCCATTGTCTCCTGGGAGTGGTGGTAGGCTCCCATGATGGAGGAGAGGGCCTTGTGGAGAGTGGGTTCCCTTGGCCTGTCCGCCCCCTGTTTCACAGCAGCCCTCCCAGTTCCCCTGTGTTCCTGGGCCTCTGTCCCCTGGACGTGTGCCCACTGCCACTGCTCCCAGGTCCCTGTTGTTGTTGAGGTGGTGGGTTATCCTCGGTTCCCTGTAGTGGTGGACACACAGCTGATTGACGTGTCCTGGGGACGGAGGTATGGGCCCGCTGAATGGGTGCTGTGCTGGTGTTTCCAGAGGGGGAAGCTGTGTGGTAGCCTGTGACTGGGTGAGGGGAACCGACTGTCCCGAGGTCCCCGATGGGCCGGGCTGGTCATCTAGATCCAGTTGGACAGAGCTGCTGTCATCACTGTGGGCCTCTTCTCTGGGGGTGTGGACATGTGTGGACCCTCCTGTCCGGTGACGTTGGGTAGGGGTCCTGCAGGGGTATAAAAGGATGGTTATTACATCTGTGTGTGTCATGGTGTGCAATGGGTGGGTGACCGTGTACCCCAGTGCTTGCATTCCTGTGTGGGAACTTGTGTGATGATGGTTTAGGAGGTTGTATGGGTATGTGCAGAGGGCATGCTTTAGTGATGGGTGTCCATGCTTTGTTGTTGCATGCAGGGTTTGGTGTTGGGATGGGTGGTTTGTGATGTTGGGACATATTTGAGGAGTTGGGGTGCTGGGGGTGAGTGTGGGGGTATGTGCTGGCATGCAGGTAGGGTGGGGGATGTAATAATTAAGATTTTTCTTACCAGAGTCCATTCCTCCAGCTCCTCCTGCGAGGCCATCAGGATGCAGAATCGCCAAGACCTGCTCCTCCCATGTTGTTAGTTGTGGGGGAGGAGGTGGGGGTCCGCCGCCAGTCCGCTGAACCGCCAGGTGGTGTCTTGAGACCACGGAACCCACATTTCCCCGTAGGTCGTTCCACCTCTTCCTGAAGTCCTCCCTATTTCTTGGGTGCTGTCCCACTGCGTTGACCCTGTCCACTATTCTTCGCCATAGCTCCATCTTCCTTGCTATTGAGGTGTGCTGCACCTCTGATCTGAATAGCTATGGCCCTACCCAGACAATTTCCTCCACCATGACCTTGAGCTCCTCCTCCAAGAACCTGGGGTGTCTTTGCTGTGCCATGGGGTGGTGTAGGTGATGTGTGGGGTGGAGTGTGTGGTGATACGTGTGCTGATATTTAGTGGGGTGTTGTGTGAGGTGCGTGGAAGTTCTGTGGGTGATAGTGTTGTGTGCCTGTGGATGCTGTTATTCTTGCTGGTGCTGTCTCTCTCTGGCCTTCTTTTGGAATTTTTGTCGTTGGGATTTGTGGGTGATGTGGGTGTGTGTTTTATATTGTATTGGGTGTGTGTGAGTGGTGTGTGTATGTGTATCAGGTGTGTGCATTTCGAATTGTCCAGTGTGGCTGTGTTTTTTAAGAGTGTGTGTATTTTGAGCGCAGTGGTGTGTACCGCCAATGGAATACCGTGGTTGAAAGACCGCTGCGTGGATTCGTGTGTCGTGATAAAGTGGGCGTATTTCTGTTGGAGTGACAGTGGAGGTTTTGTTTTCGCCAGTTTATCACTGACCTTTGGTGTGGCGGACTTGTGTGGGTGTCTGAATTTTGGTGGATTCTGAAATGTGGGTCATAATAGTTGTGGCGGAATTCCACGACCACGGTGGTGTGTTGGCGGTCTTCTGCACGGCGGTAAGCGGCTTTTACCCCCAATGTTGTAATGAGGGCCATAATGTTGTCTGCTATTGATATCACTCAGACAGACTTGTCCCAGTTATATCATGGGAAAAAACAGCTACGTTCCATCATGCAGCTAGGTTGGACATTACAGACACTGAAAAGTGTGCGCATTCCATCGAAGTATATTAATGGGAGTGAATTCTTCACTGCCTTTAATTTTTCCAAGGAACAAGCGACAATGGCTAAAAGGGAGGCTAGTTTCACCATGCTCCAAGTAGAGAAGTTAGATAAGTTGCCCTTCACGATAGCAGAGAGTCCTTGAACTATCTGGCTCTTACATGGCATCATTAATTTACCGATTTCGACCTTTCGTTTCTCGAGCTGCCTGAAACATCCTGCAGTGGACAGATATGAGCAACTAGGAGATAGCTTTATTAAGGAAGAGTGGGAGTTGCCCTTTGACTATAGATGTCTGAACGGCAAAAAGGAGGTCTTTCTTAGCGGAAGCGAATGTGAGACTGCTGTTCGTCATTCTATGATATGCAGGCAAGTGTCTCTTACCAGTCTTTGCAATGCGGGGGTCGCGAACTTGGCCTGTTTTCTGAAGGGTACTCCCGTCCCTTTGATTCACCCAGTATTTCATGTACTTTCCAATAGAAGTTATGTGGTACTGAACGATCAAAGTTGTTGCGGCATGCGACCAGGCATTGCCTACGCAATCTCGGTCTCAAAGGTCGTTACATGTTGTGGATATTTTTTGTTTCCCCCCACACGAGAGATTAAAGTATCTGACATGTGGCCCCACATAGATACTATTAATGTGAACTATAATAAGCTGAGTAGGCCAAAGGCGCTATTGTTTCAAAAACATGTCGCCTTGACATCCGCAAAGGAGACGTATGCGCTCCAGATTGCGAGATCATCAGCCGAGATACAATCCCTTCTAAATACCAACTTCCCCAAGCACTTTGGAGAACTGGTATCCAGAATATTCAATGCTTCGAGCACCACTGGGATTGTTCATTTCTTTAAGGCTGTCGGGTCTGTTTTCGTGTCCATCTTCCAGACTGTCTTCGGAGTCATCCCATCAGCCATCCATTCTCTCTTTTCAAGTGTGTTTGGTGGCTTTCTGATTATTTTGGCTTTGTTTGGTGGACTACTACTGCTATTTCTTCTGATTCGCAGTGGTTGTTTCTTTCCAGCAACACAGAACAATGGAGCCGCTCCCACCAACTCCACTGTGCCGTGAGCACATGGTTCAGATCTTCGGTGCACCTTTGCTGGTGGAACTGGAGCATGACTGGTCGTTGTCGTTTCGGCCCCTTTTCTGGTGCGTACAACCAGTCTTCCACTGCATATGGTGTCTCTTTGAACATCTGCCTATGGTCTGTCTTGCTGTTGCACCGACATCTCCTGTGGTGTGGTATGTGTGTCAGGTGTATGTATTTTGAAATGTCCAATGTTGTGTAGTGCTCTCAAGTCTCTACAGTGGGTGGTTTGCCCACTGCTTAATCCTGGGGAGTGCAAAGCCACAGTCCCTCAAGTCACTCCAGTGGGTGGTTTGCCCACTGTTCAATCCTGGGGAGTGCAAAGCCACCGTCTCTCAAGTGGATAACAGTCACCACTGGTTTCTGGAGGGGGCCTTGTGCCCTGAGTGCTTCCTCCTGCCAAGGACTGAGGTAGTGGATGTATCTCTCCACTGGTCCTGGAGGGGGCCTTGTGCCCAGAGTGCTTCATCCTGCCAAGGACAGAGGTAGAGTATGTATCTCTCCACTGGTTCTGGAGGGGGCCTTGTGCCCAGAGTGCTTCATCCTGCCAAGGACAGAGGTAATGGATGTATCTCTCCACTGGTTCTGGAGGGGGCCTTGTGCCCAGAGTGCTTCATCCTGCCCATGGCGGACTCAGTAGCGCCGGAATCATTTGCGCTGACTGGCCTGCGGGGCTGCTGACGGCGGTGTCCTGAGCAGCGGTTCAGCTGGTGGCGGTCTTGTCCTGGCCTGCGGGGCTTCTGGCTGCGGCGTCCTGGGCAGCGGTTCAGCTGGTGCCGGTCTTGTCCTGGCCTGTGGGGCTGCTGGTGGCGGTGTCCTGGATAGCGGTTCAGCTGCTGGCGGTCCTGTCTGTGGCAGTGTGGCTGCTGGCGGTCGGTTCCTGGGCAGTGTGGCTGCTGGTGGTCCTGTCTGTGGCAGCGGGGCTGCTGCTGGAGGTCGCTTTCTGGGCAGCGGGGCTGCTGCTGGTGGTCGCTTCCTGGGCAGCGGGGCTGCTGCCGGTCGCTTCCTGTGCAGCGCGGCTGCTGTTGGCGGTTGCTTCCTGGGCAGCAGGGCTGTTGGCGGTCGCTTCCTGGGCAGCGGGGCTGCTGGCGGTCACTTCCTAGCAGCAGGGCTGCTGCTGGCGGTCGCTTCCTGGGCAGTGTGACTGCTGGCGGTCGCCTCCTGTGCAGTGTGGCTGGTGGCGGTTTTGTCCGCCGTGCTGATCTTCCCAGACTTGCCGGTTTTACTGTGCCCCTTTCCCACCTTGGATGGATCGCAGCTGTCTCCATACTCCCAACTGTACCTCTGGGAGCGGCTTTGGTGGCTGGTTTCTTTCCCCTCTCCCGCTGGGCACTGTCCAACTTTTTATGCTTGACAGGTGGGGGACTGTCCGTGCTCTGGCTCCTTGCCACACTGCCTGCCCTGCTGCCTGGTGCACTCCATAATCCGGTGTCTACTGGCACCACTGGTCCCGCTGATGATGTGGCTGAGGTGCTAGGTTGGGACCTGGAGAGTCGGGCCCTAGGAGACTGACGGGGTGGGGGAGGTGGGGGAAAGAGGTCAAGGCTGGCCAGGAAAAGTTTCTTAGGAACACTGGGACGGGTAGCTGGAGGGGGTTTGGGAGTGGAGGAAGAGGTTGTTGTTGTAGGAGGTGTACGTTTGCTGACTTTGGGTGAAGGTGCATGGGCTGGAGGCTGTCGTGAGGTGGATGGCTGTTGGGTTGGTGTGTGGCTGCGTTTGTGTACCTTGGGAGGTGGCCTCACAGACACACTGGGAGAGGACACAGGGGATGTGTGAATGGTAGTGGGGGTGGTGACTGTACATGAGCGGGTGTGGTGGTGGGTGTGCTGGTGATGGACATAGTGGCTGAGGATGTAGTGCGTGCAGGTGTGAGTGGAGACGAGACAGGGAGAGATGAGGGAGACGAGGAGGAGGGGGACACAGTGGAGGCAGTGGATGTTGGTGTGTCTACATGTGTGTGATGCTTGCGTGAGTGCCTGTGGGATGTGTGGTGCTTATGTTTGCCAGAGATTCCCTTGTGTGTTGAGGTGTGTGCATGCTGGTCTGATGGTGTGCTTGGGATAGGCTGAGGTACAGGGGTGTGGGTCTGGGTGGAGGAAGTTGGAGGGGGAGGCTAGGGACAGGGACAATGGCTGCCATCAGTGCTGAGGCCAGAGTCTGAAAAGGTCGCTGAAGGGCTGCCTGACCAGAGTGAATGCCCTCTAGGAATGCATTGGTTTGTTGCAACTGCCTCTCTACACCCTGGATGGCATTCAAAATGATTGACTACCTAACATTGAGGGACCTGAGGAGGTCAATGGCCTCCTCACTGAGGGCAGCAGGGGTGACAGGGGCAGGGGTTGAGGTGCCTGGGGCGAAGGTAATGCCCACCCTCCTCGGAGAGCGGGCACGGGGCGAAGGCTGAGGGGCTGCTGGGAGGGCGGTGCTGGTAGGGGGGTGGCAGCTGTACCTGTAGATGCGGGGGGCACAGATGGGGCCGCCACCGCAAGGGAGCTCCCATCAGAGGAGGAGTCCGTGTCGCTGGTGTCAGCTCCTTTCCCCATCGTGGAGCTCCCCTCGCCCTCCGTCCCACTGGTGAATTCGGAGTCCGTAGTCTCGCCCTCCAGGGCCATGTGGGATGCAGCTCCCTCATGCTCCGGTGCCACTGCTCCTCCGCCTGATGATGCTAATGCACACAAGTACAGAGAGACCACAAAAAAGGGGGGGGAGACAGAAGAAAGACATGTTCAGTGCATGCAATACCGCTACCAATGGCAGACACGACAGACACAGAAGCCCCCTGCACTACGCCGCTCACTTGGGGTCCTCTATTCAATCCCTGGGACATGGCTTACAAGGCTATGGCCGATTTCTGCACACATGGATGTCACAGTTGCCTGACTAGGTGTAGTTGGCACTGTACACAGGTGGGGTGGGGTGCCACAGGGCCTGTCTGAAGAAGGGAACTTAACTAGCAAACTCTCCCTGGCCTAAGGGAACCCACAGCCCACCTCCCCCACCCAGACACCTAAAATGCGTGCTGAATCAGCAGAATGAGAGTGTACTCACCCCCTTGTGACTGCTGTGATGCCCTCAAGCGCCCATCCATACGCCACTGCCAGGATCCTGAATATCAGGGGGGTCATGGTGCGACGGGCACCCCTCCCACGTTGGGAGGCCATCCCCAGGTGGGCCTCCGCCATCTTCTTGCTCCAGTAGCGAATGTCCTCCCATCTTTTATGGCAGTGGGTGCTCCGTCTGTGGTAGACCCCCAGGGTCCGGACTTCCTTGGCGATGGCACGCCAGATGTCCTTCTTCTGGTGGGCGCTGACCTACAGGAATTGTACATGGGGAAAAGAGAAGTAATTACCAACTGCACTGTCACAGTCATTGCCCTGCATCCCTACCCTTGCCATGACGCACATGCACTGACCGTCGTTACATGCACGCCTCATTCTCACCCCACCTATCTTTCATCCCCCCACTCCACACAGGCATTGCCCATACTCCATGCTCACAGTGTACTTACCTGTTTGTCTGGAGGACCGTAGAGTAGAGTGTACTCGGGGAGGACCCCATCCACGAGTTTCTCCAACTCCTCCTGTCACAGCAGCACTTGCAGTGTAGGTCCTCTCCTGTCGAAGATCAGGTATTGAGTGATTGAACAGAGAGAAAATGCCGGTCACGTCACCGCCGGTGTACATTGTCATTGGCTCCTGGGACCCATAGGGTCCAATGTTAACCAATGCAGAATTGCGCCGCAGTCTTCGACCTCCTACTGCGGCGGTGTACAACGCCAGCGCAGTTACCTCATATCCCCTTGTCCCACCTTACAGGTCAGGCAGCCTCCATTTCAGGGGCCCACATAGCTTTATTTCTCACTGTGTCACACATACCTAGGCCTTGCCTAACCACTCAAACAGGCAAATTTCGATTTATGAATATTTTCAGAGTAAGCTGTGTTTACGTACCTCAGAGTTGGTTGACTCTCTGCTCGCTGTTCTCCTCCATAGGCACCGTCCGCTGGGGCATGCGAGGAGATGACGGCATCCTCCGGTGTACAGACCGCTGGTGGACCTATCGACAATGGAGGAAAGACATGTGATCATCACCTACAGGCTTGATCGTGCCACAATCCAGGAAATGTGTGCCCAGTTGGAGCCAGACCTAATGTCAGCTATCCGCCATCCACAGGACTCCCCCTCAAGTGCAGGTGCTGACAGTACTCCATTTCCTAGCAAGTGGGTCATTTCAAACAACAGTGGCCATAGCATCAGGGATGTCCCAGCCTATGTTTTCCAACGTGTTGTCTAGAGTGTTGTCTGCCCTGCTGAAACACATGCGGAGCTACATCGTTTTCCCTCAGGTGGAGGATTTGCATACAGTGAAAGGTGACTTCTATGCCCTGGGACATATTCCCAACATCATAGGTGCCATTGATGGTACACTTGTGGCCTTGGTCCCCCCACGCAGGAGTGAACAGGTGTACAGAAACCGGAAGAGTTACCATTCCATGAAAGTGCAGATGGTGTGTTCGGCAGACCAGTACATCTCCCATGTTAATGCAAAATTCCCTGGCTCAGTGCATGACGCTTACATCCTGCAGAATAGCAGCATCCCTTATGTGATGGGGCAACTCCAGAGGCACCGGGTGTGGCTATTAGATGAGCACCTGGACCCAAATCAGTGGGAATAGTTGTCTGGGTCTGTGGATGTCCCTATGAGTCAGTGTGTGTCTAACAGTTGTCCCTCGCCATTTGCAGGTGACTCTGGTTACCCCAACCTGTCATGGATACTGACCCCAGTGAGGAATCCCAGGACAAGGGCAGAGGAATGCTACAATGAGGCCCATGGGTGAACTAGGAGGATTATAGAGCGGACCTTCGGCCTCCGAAGGCCAGGTTCAGGTGCCTCCATATGATAGGTGGATCCCTATTCTACTCACCAAAGAAGGTGTGCCAGATCATCGTGGCCTGCTGTATGCTTCACAACTTGGCTTTGCGATGACAGGTGCCTTTTCTGCAGGAGGATGGTCCAGATGGAGGTGTTGTGGCAGCTGTGGAGCCTGTGGACAGTGAAGACGAGGAAGCACAAGAAGAGGACATCGACAACAGGAACACAGTGATCCTGCAATACTTCCAGTGAAACACAGATAAGAAGACAACACTGCCTGCTACATCTGATTTTAATCTACTACCTCTCTACTGTCTGTCATTTTCACCCAGTGTATGGTCACTGAGTTGTCACTTTCCCCTTACGATTTCACAGATGTGGGTCCCACTGTGTGACATCTGCTTTGTTTCCTCATGCACTAGAGCTGTGTGACATATGTATGTTGACATTATATTTGAAAGAGCATTTTGCCACTGTAATTGCTAATACACTATTACGAAATCACAGACATACTCATGATTGTTTTGTGCTTTAAGGGTGTTTATTTAAGTGCTCAATATTGGTGGGGGTTGTAAAATGGTGAGGGGTGATGGTGGAGGAATGTCCATGGCAGAGTCCAGTATATTAGTCTCACAGGTGCATTGTCCAAAGGGGCATAGGAAGTGGAGCTGGGGCAGTTTAAGGAAGGACAGGGTGACAAGGTGGGACAAAAGGATGACAATCAGGGTGGTCTCATTTCTTGGCTGGGGTCTTGGCATCGTTTTCTGTCTTTGTCCTGGATCTCAGGGACCGTTTGCGGGGTGGTTCTCCCTCTGCAGGGGGTGGGGTGCTGGTGTGGTGGTCCTGTGGCGGTGACTCCTGTCCACTAGCGCCGGCGGAGGTGGAGGGCAGTTCATCGTCCAGGCTAGTGTAAGGGGCCTCTTGTTGTGCCACAGTGTCCCTCTTGGTGTTGATGAGTTCCTTCAGTACCCCTACTATGGTGCCCAGGGTGGAATTGATGGATTTGAGTTCCTCCCTGAAGCTCAACTACTGTTCCTCCTGCAGCCGCTGGGTCTCCTGAAACTTGGCCAGTACCGTTGCCATTGTCTCCTGGGAATGGTGGTAGGCCCCCATGATGTTGGTGAGGGCCTCGTGGAGAGTGGGTTCCCTGGGCCTGTCCTCCCCCTGTTGCACAGCAGCCCTCCCAGTTCCCCTGTGTTCCTGGGCCTCTGTCCCCTGAACCGTGTGACCACTACCACTGCCCCCAGGTCCCTGTTGTTGTTGGGGTGGTGGGTTAGCCTGGGTTCCCTGTAGTGGTGGACACACTGCTGATTGACGTGTCCTGGGGACAGAGGTATGGGCCCGCTGGGTGGATGCTGCACTGGTGTTTCCAGAGGGGGCAAGCTCTGTAGTGGCCTGTGCCAGTGTGAGGGGAACCGAGTGTCCCGAGGTCCCAGATGGGCCGGGCTGGTCATCTAGATCCAGTTGGACAGAGGTGCTGTCATCACTGTGGGCCTCTTCTGTGGGTGGAGTGGACATATCTGGATCCTCCTGTCCGGTGACGTTGGGTAGGGGTCATGCAGGGGTGTAAAGGCATGATTATTGCATCTGTGTGTGCCATGGTGTGCAATGGGTGGGTGAACCTGTACCCCAGTGCTTGCATTCCTGTGTAGGACCTTGTGTGATGATGGTTTAGGGGGGTGTATGGGTATGTGCAGTGGCCATGCTTTGGTGATGGGTGTCTATGCTTTGGTGTTGCATGCAGGGCTTGGTGTTGGGATGTGTGGTTTGTGATATTGGGACATGTGTGAAGAGTAGGAGTGATGGGGTGAGGGCGAGGGTGGGGGTATGTGATGGCATGCAGGTAGAGTGGGGGATGTAATAGTAAAGATTTGACTTACCAGAGTCCATTCCTCCAGCTACTCCAGCTAGTCCCTCAGGATGCAGAATAGCCAAGACTTGCTCCTCCCATGTTGTTAGTTGTGGGGGAAGAGATGGGGGTCCACCGCCAGTCCTCTGTACCGCGATGTGGTGTCTTGAGACCACAGAATGCACCTTCCTCCGTGGGTCATTCCACCTCTTCCTAATGTCATCCCTATTTCTTGGGTGCTGTCCCACTGTGTTGACCCTGTCCACGATTCTGCGCCATAGCTCCATCTTCCTAGCTATGGAGGTGTGCTGCACCTGTGATCCGAATAGCTGTGGCTCTACCCGGATGATTTCCTCCACCATGACCCTGAGCTCCTCCTCAGAGAACCTGTGGTGTCTTTGCCGTGCCATGGGGTGGTGTGGGTGATGTGTGGGGTGGTGTGTGTTGTGATGTGTGGGGTGATATTTAGTGGTGTGTTGTGTGAGGTGCGTGGATGTAATGTGGGTGATGGTGTTGATTGCCTATGGATGCACTTTTGTAGATGGTGGTGTCTCTCTGTGGCCTTCAGTCGCAATTCTGGTCATAAGGATTTGTGGGTGATGTCGGCGGGTGTTTTATATTGTATTGGGTGTGTAGGTGTGGTGTGTGTATGTGTATCAGGTGTGTGTATTTGGAATTGTCCAATGTGTATGTGTGTGTATTATGAGCACAGTGGTGTGTAACGCCAATGGAATACCACTGTTGAAAGACCGCTGTGTGGATTCGTGGGTCGTGATAGTGTGGGCGTATTCCTGTTGGCGTGACAGTGGAGGATTTGTTATCGCCAGTTTATCACTGACCTTTGGTGTGGCGGAATTATGTGGGTGTCTAGATTTTGGCAGATTCCGGGCTTTGGGTCATAATGACCGTGGCTGAATTCCGCGGCCGCGGCGGTGTGTTGGCGATCTTCTGCACGGCGGTAATCGGCTTTTACCGCCAATGTTGTAATGACCCCCAAAGTGTCTTAAGTATTTTAAAAGCAAACAGAGTCTCTTTTAAGCACAAAGTACCTGGTTCGCTTGAAAAATCTCTGCAAAGGGCCGCAGAGGAGGAGAAGCGTGGAAACAAAGGGGTGTGCATCGATTTCTCGGGCCGCACATGGCGATGTGTTGTTTAGTTTCCACGCAGCAATGGCTGTACGTCGATTTCTGGAGCTCTGTCGTGGATCCTCTTCGGGTTGCAGGATTTTCATACGCCCCGGGATGGTGCGTGGATTTCCTGTGCTGACAGGATGAAGTCACAGGAGCTGCACCGATCCGGCAGGCATTGCGTCAAATTTTCTACCACACGTCAGCCACTGTGTTAATTCCTCCCTGGAATTCGGGCTGCGTAGTTCCGTCTTGGCTATGCATCGATCCAGTGGTCCGTGCGTCAAATTTCCAGGGCCTCCGCTGGTGCTGCATCAATCTTTTCGTTGCGAAGTCAGGCTGTGTCGTTCCGGTTCGGGGTGGGGTGAAATTTTCACTGCAGTGCAGGCTGTGCGTTGTGTCTGGCAGGCTGTACGTTGAATTTTGCCGCACAAGGAGTCCTTCTTGAAGAGATGAAGTCTTTTTGGTCCTGAGACTTCAGGGAACAGGAGGCAAGCTCTATACAAGCCCTGGGAGAGCACTTCTTCACCTCAGCAAGAGAGCAGCAAGGCAGCAGGGCAACAGCAAGGCAGCAGTCCTTCCAGAAAGCAGTCAGGTGTGTTCTTTGGGCAGCAAGTCAGTTCTTCTGGGCAGGATGCAGGTTCTGGTTATACGTTTCTTCTCCTGGAAGTGTCTGATTTGGAAGGGGCAGAAGTCATGTTTATATACCCAAATGTGCCTTTGAAGTGGTAGAGACTTCAAAGAGTGGCTTAGAAGTGCCCCAGGTCCCCTGTCACTTCAATCCTGCCTGCCAGGGTTCCAGTAGGGGGTGTGGCAGTCCTTTGTGTGAGAGCAGGCCCTCCACCCTCCCAGCCCAGGAAGACCCATTCAAAATGCAGATCTATGTAAGTGAGGCTGAGTATCCTGTGTTTGGGGTGTGTCTGAGTGAATGTATAAGGAGCTGTTAACTAAACACAGCTAGCCTTGGATTGTAAGGCACAGAAAAATGTAGTGCAGAGAAATGCTCACTTTCTAAAAGTGGCATTTCTAAAATAGTAAAATTAAATCTAACTTCAACAGTCAGCAGGATTTTATATCACCATTCTGGCCATACTAAATATGACCTTCCTAATCCTTTCCGACCAGCAGCTACCACTCAAACAATGTAGGAGGGCTGCCCCAATGTTAGCCTATGAAGGGAGCAGGTCTCACAGCAGTGTAAAAACAAATTTAGGAGTTTTACACTGCCAGGACATATAAACTAACATAGGTACCTGTCCTGCCTTTTGTCTACACAGCACCCTGCCCTATGGGTTACCTAGGGCATACCTTAGGGGTGTCTTATATGTAGAAAAAGGGGAGTTTTAGGCTTGGTAGTACTTTTAAATGCCAGGTTGAATTGGCTGTGAAACTGCTCACACAGGCCTTTCAATGGCAGGCCTGAGACAAGGTTAAGGGGCTACTTAAGTGGGTGGCACAATCAGTGCAGCAGGCCCACTAGTAGCATTTTATCTACATTCCCTGGGCACATATAGTTAACTTTACTAGGGGCTTATAAGTAAATTAAATAGTCCAATTGGGTATTATCCAATGTTACCATGTTTAAAAGGAGAGAGCATATGCACTTTAGTACTGGTTAGCAGTGGTAAAGTGCACAGAGTCTAAAAACCAGCAAAAACAGTGTCCAAAAAGTGGAGGGAGGCGCGTCAAAAGTTAAGGGTGACCAACCTAAGGCCATCAGGTCTAACAAGGGTGATTCTCTTTTACCCTGACTAAAGTGAGGGTTCTTGCTTGGACAGGGGATAACCTGACTGCCAACCAAAGATCCCATTTCTAACAGCACCTAATTGTCTGGGGTTGCGGGATGTGATGGAGGTGCTGGGCTTCTCCAAATGTCCTTCCCTGCCTTTGAGGACCAGTTTGGCAGCCATCCCCCTTCCTATTTCCACATCTGCAGACGGGAGTTCCCATCTCACAGGCACATTACTTTGTGTTCAGCCCAGGCTACTTCACACCTTATCAAGGCAGCCTACCCAGGCTGCCAGAGGCTGGCCAATCAGAGCAGAGCAATACAGTGCTAAAGTTGGCAACTTTTTAGGTAGAGTTTAAAACTCTTCACCCTAACAAGTTATATTAAATCCAACAAGTGTAAGTTGTAGGATTTATTATAACAATCATTTGATACCAAACTTGAGGTTTCTGACACTTTAGTGGATGTTATAAATTAAAATTAAAATAAAGTCTCCCCATTCTAGCCTATGGAGGCGATTCACTGCAATGAGGAGAAAAACACATTTGGCTGTTTTACCTCAGGAGGGCTTATAAAACTATTTTTATAAGGTACCTGCTTATAGTTTCCATGGCACCCAACCCAAGGGGCACATAGGGCACTTATATGTAAGAATAAGATAGTTTAAGACTTTGGTGGTACTTTTAATTTCAAAGTCAAATTTGCATATAACTTTATTTTAAAAGCACCCAGCAAGGTAGACCTGCTTTTAAATTGACACTAAGTACCTCAGCAGTGCACCTATGGGTGCACTACGTATGCTGGGATCCCTAAACTTACATGCCCTACCTTGTAGCAGGGGCTTAGAGGTAGGTTGACATAGCCAATTATAAGTAGCCTAATTTGTATACTCATTTTATACAAAGCACAGGCCCTGGGACTGGTTAGCAGTACCCAGGGCACCATTAGAGTCAGGAAAAGACCAGTAAAAAGTGAAACACGGGGACAAAAATTTAGGTGGCCTCTGCAGTCAGCCTTGTTTTCTCACAGAGTCCATACCAGGGAAGTTTAATGGGAGGGGTGTTTGTGTTCCATGAAACAGCCATACATATGCTTATTGAATCTGATGGCAGTCAAGGGATATGTATTGAAGTGTAATTCCTTAATTTAGTTGCCCAGCTCATTAAGCGCTGTTGGTCTTTCTTGTTTTTGATTGCCATCAAACTGATCATACAACCTCTGATAGTGGTTTAAAGTACACCCCAAAACAGTTCAAGGGAAGTATTGACCTTGTTATTATCATTAGTATATTGGATAATGTCATGTTGAATCGCCTGTCTGACATCATCAGTCCCTGTGATGAGATTGTTCATTCTTTGTTGTTTCACCGGTGAGTGAGATATACCCAATTTTAATTTGTCTGAGATGCATGCATGATCAGAAATTATAATTGACTTGATATCGAGGAAGCGAGTCTTTTATAGGAGACAGGCCTGAACTAGCGAATAGGGAATTTTTGAATAAGAGTTGTGAGGTTGGAAGTAAAAAGTATATTCATTTCCTTTGGGGTTGTGCCTACCAGGTTATATGGTTTACATAAATTCAAAAGTTGGGCATGGTATTTATTGGGTCTAAACTTAAAATTTGTGAGTCTATCCAGAATTCTATCCTACGGCTGGGTAAAATCACCCTCTAGTATTATCATATTGTTATGTGGTAGATCTAATAAAGCTTTGTTAATATTGGGCCAGAAAGAGAGAGATCATCTCGGTTAGGTGCTTATTTGTTAATAATTAGAAGTCAATATCATCATTTTCACAGAGACAATCACAATCTCAGAACTCAATATCATCATTTTTCACAGAGACAATCATAATTTCCCATCTGCCGAGATTGTTGCACTGGTACAGTGAGATGTTGGATTTTTTAAAATATCAAGATAAGTACACTATTCTTCTATTTATGTGCAGGGGAGCTAGAAATGTCTTTGATCCAAGTGTGATTAAAATTCACTGTTTACCAAAGCTTCTGAAATCCCCCAGTTTGTAGCTTAAGCCATTTGTGACATAAAAGATGCAAGACATTTAGTAGTGGGGCTCTGGCATTGAGCCATGTAGGGCCTCATGATGGCAGTCTTTTCAGAAGACCACCGGGTGGCAGTTGTCAAAAGACTTCCTTGTTGGCAGTCATCCAACAGCCATATTAAGACTCACAAAGTGAAGACCACCAACAATCAGCCTAAAATCTGAGACCACCAGGACACTGGAGGGCAGGAAAGATGCGGTTCCACTGTTGTGTAGCCATTGACTTATAGCGTCATGCACGTTATTTTAACATACTAGGCCTCCCGCTGTGCACTTTAACCTAGATATATTTAATTTGGCTTTGCTTTATTATTGTTACAGTAGCCACATTTACGGTCTTGTTTTCTTTTCTCTCTATCTCACTGTTTTTGCCTAGGCCAGCACTCTGTTCTCAAACAAGACATTCTTGCTCACTCTGTGCTTTTTTCCAAGGCTGCAATAAGATAGGTTGTCGGTGAACGTGGTATAAGTTTAGTCTCTGACATTCATAGAAGTACTTATCCTTACGTAGGGACATTTTCTTAGAACACCAGCTGTTTTATTATGAAAACACTTCCCTGTACTTTACACTTTAGAGGGAGATTCCAGCCAGAGAACCACGACTATATGCTGACTGCTGAATGCTTCGCTACAGCTGTATTGCAGACTTGAGGCCTTTGCTTAGGTATGGGGGATGATGTCTTCCCAGGGGAACCTGAAGGGCAGAATTAGATCTTAACACGCTGTGCTCTATCATAGCTTAGGTAGGAATTAGTTTATTGACTCTAGTGACAACATGGTAGCATTATTTTTATGTTTTACTCTCCTTGTCACAATTTTAATCTTGTCATACTGTATCGTCCTGGTTATTGCAGTCCACGCTTTGCTATCTAAGATGCAGTCGCTTTATTAAAGCATTTTTTAAATACATACTGCCTCTGCTTGACATTGTGTATGTGAGACTAATGTAACTAAGAGAAATGGATGAGACTTGAGTGACCACGGATTCCCCGAGAAACCAG
Source organism: Pleurodeles waltl (assembly GCF_031143425.1). Taxonomy (NCBI): domain Eukaryota; kingdom Metazoa; phylum Chordata; class Amphibia; order Caudata; family Salamandridae; genus Pleurodeles; species Pleurodeles waltl. The sequence goes on along the minus strand of NC_090444.1, from coordinate 333,448,156 downwards.
TTATGTCATGCGCTCGGCTGCCGAATCATCACTGCCCTTGGGTAGAGATGAGGCACTGCTAGTTAGCCGGAGCAGAACCCAGATTGGAGCAACAGGTGTCACCTGTGGTGGGTTAGACTCAGTCTCCCACACCAGAGGTGATTCTGCCGCTTGAAATGCAGTAGTCTCATTAGAATAATAAAAGCCTATTCGACACCACCACCAGCACCGTCAGCCCGACAGAAATCCTCCCACCAGATTAAGAGCCACAAATCAACAGATCGGTTCCTCCATGGTGGAAAACCAATGGCGGTGCGAACAGCCGTGCTCTAAACTCAACTGCAGGCAGAACACCACAGCACATTGAATAGTTCAAATACCCCACACCTGACACACATCCGCAAGCCCAACACCTAAACACTGTACTATAAAACACACTCCCACACAACCCACAAACCTTTGCTACTAAAACACCATTCAGAAACACCAAGAACAGGCGCTTACATATAGAGAGCACTCTTACACTATAGGCACACATACACCATACGCATCACACACCACAGACCAGCACAAATACCACATCACACACATAACGAGCACCTATATTTCACGAAAAGTGTCAATCCCACACATCGCACTACCCACCCCATCACTCCCCCATCACTGCACCCTTACACAAACAACACCCCCCACACCATCATCACAACCCCCACCATATCCCAACAAAAGCACCCATGTATCACTGATGACGAGTTGAGGGTCATGGTGGATGAAATTGTCAGGGTAGAACCACAACTGTTTGGAGAACAGGTCTTGCCATCATCAATTGCCAGGAAAATGGAGTTGTGCAAAGACTAGTCGACAGGGTCAACTCAGTAGGCAACCATCCTCATACAAGAGAGTACTTCAAGAAGATGTGGAATGACCTACGGGGGAAGGTGCGGTCCATGGCATCATGCCACCAGATCACCATCCAGAAGACTGACGGTGGGTCCCCATCTCCTCCCCCACAGTTCACATCATGGGAGGAGAAGATCTTGGACATACTGCATCCAGAGGGCCTGACTGCAATACCTGGGGGACTGGGGTCTGGCAAGTACCCACAACAATAATTTCACACAATTGTCATGTCCTGCATGCTTCCTCACCACCCAAATATTCCCTAATTAACTAAATGTCCTACCATACCTACCTGCCAATCTCCTAATGTCCCTCTCCTTGCAGGTCACCATCCCACAGAGCCCAACTGCCCACACAATCGTTGGCAATGGCATGGATAATATAGGCTAATCCTATCAATACGGCTCCCAGGATGCACTAACCCATCAATGTGAAAACCTACAATGTGCACATCAAATGTAATGCATGTATGACTTTTGTACTAGCAACACCAAGTAGAATGTATGAGAGAGGACCAGTATATGGCAATGACAGCAATAGCACACCACTATGGCAACCAAGGCCAAACACAGCTTCAGCTCAGTGACAAATTCAAATGGCCACTGATTGTTATGCCCAAGCCTGAACTGGACTGACCATGGTTTGGAAAGTAAGATGGCAGACTCAATGCACATTGCACAGCATCCAGATACAGGACTATTACTCTTTCACACTCACATACTGTGTTTCCAATGGGCACCATGGTGCATTGTGCAGCCATAATGTGTGACATCTAACAAACCTGACTATTCACTAGGAGACTGAGCTGAAAAGTCATGTGAAGTATCAGACAGAAACAGAACCCATACGTAGTGCTATATGCACCAAACCTGAATGACAGCACCTAACATGGAGTTTGGAACTCGTGTCACACACCTGTATGTACCACAAGGTATGCCGTGCAGCATCTGTCATTGTCATTGCAGTGAATCATGTAAAGCCACTGTATCCAATTGACAAAGAGGTAACATAACACACTTACTAAACTGAACTCTGTATCTCACTCCATCGACAGGTAACCCTGCCAATGCCATCATGAAGAGGATACCAAACACTACCAGCTCTCCTCAGGATGAAGACATCAGTGAGGACAACACACCTGGATGTCTGGAGAGTGACAACCTACCTGGCCCATCTGGGACACCTGGTCACTCTACGACTCCCTGCCTCACCCTGCTCTCATCAATCTCCCCATTTCATCTGCATCATAGCCAACCAGTCATCCTCAAACCTGTGCTTCAAGGACTATTCAATCTATTGTGTGCCCCACAGTACAGGGACATCAGTCTAACCTTCACACTCTTGACAATGATGGTCCTGCTAACACTGGAAGTAGGCAAAATGGGCCAAAGGCACAGGCACCTGGGAGCAGAGTGTGTGGGAGGGTTGCTGTGGGCCAGAGGGTAGGGCCCTAAAGGACTCCAATGACCTGCACACCATCTCCCAATTCCTGGGAGCATACCAAACTTCCCAAGACAGGATGGGCCAGATAATCACCATTTCGGGGGAAAATCAAAGGCTGCAGTGAGAACACAACCAGCAGGTCATGCAGCAGTGGCAAGCACACAGTTCCACCATGGCCTCCATTGCAGGGGTGCTGAGGGACATCAACACCACCCTGTGTGGTTTCTCAACCCACCATCAGGCCCCTTCCTCTAGCAATGTTACATCAGCCCCAGCTACAACAGTTTCAGCTAGTTGAATGGAGGCCCCGCAAGGGGAAGCACATGCCTCAGACACCAGTCCGTCTGTAGCTGAAGAACCCCCCGCAAACATAGACATCTACCCAGACATCTGGCTGGAGCAGATGCCAAGACAAAACCCACTGCCAGGAAGAGAACCTCTCCTGATTTGTAACCTGGTGATTGTTCTGAGACAGAACTCCATATTCCCATGGTACTCGGACACAGGACCTGTGTAACCAACAGTTGTAGCAGCTACTCTGATGAATCCATCTACAATGTCACCACTCATCACCTTTTTGTTATTTTGTTCATATTTCTTTTGACTGTTAATAACCTTATATGCACAATACATCCCATTTGGACACAGCCACTGTATATGTGTCTTTAATGATACAATAACAAATGTAATGATTCCCAACTGTGGTCTGGTAATGGCCTCCTGATTCGAATTGGCAGTTTAATGGCCATCAGACAGAGCCTCCCTCAGCAGGACACACATGACAACAGATTGTAACTGGGCAGATGTCAGAGAGTGAGGTTGAAATCCAGAGCAACACCAGGGCATGGTCAGCATACCGATCTGCATTAAGAGCATTACAGAGAGTACCATCAGGATGGAAGGCATGGTGTCACACAAAGCACATATGCCAGTCATAGATGTCGTGCCCATTGTAAAATCCCTCCAAAGAAGGGGCACCCAGATTGGTCATATATACCACACCAATCACAGGCTCTAGACAAAATCCATTTTACCATTTACCTGTCATGTACACCTCTCATGCCTGTATACATTCCCATTGGCTACTTACAATGAAAATTTCAAGCAATAGGTAGCAGGGCCACAGAATATATTCCACATTAAGTGGGCGGAAGAAAATGAGAATAGGAGAAAGCATGAAACAAAGCACAATTTTGGTCAGTCCATTAGAGAAGTGAATGTTGGAATCAGTTGTTAATACATGTTATGGGTGAACCGCTAATACTGCCCACCTTAATTTCCATCTGTCTGCTTCCACTAGTCACACATAGGCATTGGACCTCCTTCCACCTCCACAAATGGTTAACGTCAGGAGGTGTTATGTCAGCTATCCACTTCTGATTATGCACAGCAAGACTTGAAAAGGCCCACTTCACATACCTGTATGTCACTGGAAGGACTGATTGATGACCTCAGTCGTAGAGTCAGCTGCTTCTTCTTCCTTTGGCTCTCCATCACTTGCCATATCACCATTTGCAGACACAGGTCGAGCTGCCTCACCTTCATCAGCTAGCAATGGTATCTGACACTTGAGGGCTAGATTGAGGAGCATGCAACAGGCAACGATGATTTGACAAACCTTGTGGGGCGAGTAGAGGAGTTCACCTCCAGATAGGATCAGGCACCCAAATCTTGCCTTCTGGAGGCTGAAAGTTCACTCAATCACACACCTTGTCCTCCTGTGGGCCTCGCTGAAACAGACTTCCCCTGGCATGGCTGTGTACCTCACTAGTGTCAACAGCCAAGGAAGGTTTGGATAGCCTGAGTCACTTGTGAACACAATGGTTGAACAAAAGAAATTCAGGGTTCAGGGACTGGGCAGATTGTGATGACAGGTCACATTACATTCAAAGACATAACAATGCATACTTCCTAACCAGCCAAACACCTCTCTCTGGTGTTTGACTGTGTGCAGCTGTGCCATCATGTGTGGGGCATTGCTGTTCTGCAAAATGTGGGAGTCATTCACTGATCCTGGAAACTTGGCTGTCACTTGGGAGATGTCCTGGTCAGCCAGTCACAACACCTGCACACTGATTGAGTGGTAGTTCTTACTATTCCTATACACCTGTTCATTGGCACTGGGATGGAACAAGGCTACATGGGTGGCATCAGTGGCCCCTACCACATGAGGAATATGTTCCATCTGATAAAACTCCACCTTCACATAGGCAAAATCCACCCTTTGGGGGAACCCGATGTAGCTGTGCAGGTGTTTCAAAAAAGCACACAGTACATCACTCAACACCAGATAGAACATGGGCTGAGACATCCCTGCTGTTAAGGCAACAGTATTCTGAAATGACCCTGTGGCCAGGTAGTGTAGCACTGACAATACTTGTGCAATGGGAGGGATGTGATAGGCATCGCCACTAATTGGCATCAGATGTGGCTCAAGCTGTCTACATATATCCATGATGGTCTGACTATTCAGGCGATAGATATGGATGACATGCCTGTCCTCCATGGTTGCCATGTTGTATTTGTCTCATTCTCCTCATGGCAGGATAACTATGTTTAGAGGAGAGAATGTACAATGAGCCATGCAGTAGACAAACACCAGCAGCACATGGTACTGTAGCAGACACCTAACATGTATAAGATGCGTAACAATACTGACATATACAATACTGACCAAAGAATAATAAATAGTGCATGTGTGGGTGACTGTGCAGTCCAGCAGTGATCACACACATGTTTTGAAACCTACCTATAACCACCCAAAGCCTACATATCTCAGAGTAGCTACACAGAACTATCAACATATATACAGGCTCAACACATCATAATCTCAAGATTGACCCATTAGTTTGCACAACCAAATGTGACCACATAAGGTTAAATAGAAATCAGGATGAATAGGTGTCTGACACACTTATTTAAGCACATGCATCAATTACATGTGCCCAAAATGGCAGACACCTGACCTACTGTAGTGGACATTTGGAAGTCATCTAAGACCGCTGGCGGTAGTCATTGTGGCTGTAGATGGGCACAACCGCTGTGCAACTTGTCATTGGATAACATTGCTGCCTGTGGTGGACTGTCGCCAATGGCGATTACCACCGGTGGTGACAGTCCTGTAAATGACAGCCATGACTGCCATTTTCTGCAGTCTTGCTTTTGCTACCAATACATCCATGATGTGACCTGCTGTGTACTGCCTCTGGGTGACTGTAGGAAAGTACCATCTTTCTTGGCGTGTTATCCCCAATTTTACATGTATGTCAGTATATTTTTGCCTGTCTCACTGGGATCCTGCTAGCCAGGACCGCAGTGCTCATAGTTTGTGGCCTAAATCTGTATGCCTGTGTAGTGACTAACTGTCTCACTGAGGCTCTGCTAATCAGAACCTCAGTGCTCATGCTCTCTCTGCCTTTAAATTTGTCACTATAGGCTAGTGACTACATTTACCAATTCCAATTGGCATACTGGACCCCCCCCCCTTATAAGTACCTAGTATATGGTACCTAGGTACCCAGGGCATTGGGGTTCCAGGAGATCCCTACGGGCTGCAGCATTTCTTTTGCCACCCATAGGGATCTCAAACAAACCTTTCACAGGACTGCCATTGCGGCCTGAATGAAATAATGCACTTGTTATTTCACAGCCATTTTCACTGCACTTAAGTAACTTATAAGTCACCTGTATGTCTAACCTTCACTTGCTGAAGGTTAGGTGCAAAGTTACTAAGTGTGAGGGCACCCTTGCACTAGCAAAGTGGCCCCCACATAGTTCAGGGCCATTTCCCCGGACTTTGTGAGTGTGGGGACACCATTACACGCATGCACTACATATAGGTCAATACCTATATGTAGCTTCACAATGGTAACTCCGAATATGGCCATGTAACATGTCTAAGATCATGGAATTGTCCTCCCATGCCAAATCTGGTATTGTACCCAGGCTACAGCATAGAGCCCGGGTACTGCCAAACTAACTCTCTGGGGTTTTCTCTGCAGCTACCGCTGCTGCCAACCCTCAGACAGGTTTCTGCCCCCCTGGGGCCTGGGCAGCCCAGGCCCAGGAAGGCAGAACAAAGGATTTCCTCTGAGAGAGGGTGTTACACCCTCTCCATTTGGAAATAGGTGTTATGGGGCTGAGAGGAGTAGCCTCTCCTGACCTCTGGAAATGCTTTGAAGGGCACAGTCTACACCGGTTCAGGGATCCCCCAGCCCTGCTCTGGCACGAAATGGACAAAGGAAAGGGGAGTGACCAGAGCTCCTCCAGTGTGTCCCAGACCTCTGCCATCTTGACTGCAGAGGTGTGAGGGCACAATGGAGACCTCTGAGTGGCCAGTGCCAGCAGGTGACGTCAGAGGCCCCTTTCTGATAGGTGCTTATCTCTCTCTGTAGCCAATACTCCTCTGAGGGCTATTTAGGGTCTCTCCTGTGGGTTTCTCATCAGATAATGAATGCAAGAGCTCACCAGAGTTCCTCTGCACTTCTCTCTTCAACTTCTGCCAAGGATCAACTGCTGACTGCTCCAGGACACCTGCAAAACTGCCACAAAGTAGCAAGAAGACTGCCAGCAACATTGTCGCGCCTCATACTGCCGGTGTTTCCTGGTGGTGCATGCTCTGAGGGCTGTCTGCCTTCACCCTGCACTGAAAGCCAAGAAGACATCTCCCATGGGTCGATGGAATCTTCCCCCGCCAACGCAGGCACCAAACTTCTGCATTACTGGTCCTCTGAGTCCCCTCTCATCCAGATGAGCATAGTCCCTGGAACACAGGAGCTTGGTCCAAGTGTCCCCGACAGTCCAGTGGCCCTTCTGTCCAAATTTGGTGGAGGTAAGTCCTTGCCTCCCCAAGCCAGAGAGTAATCCTGAGTTCTGTGTGAACTGCAGCTGCTAGGGCTTCTGTGCACTTTTGCAAGACTTCCTTCATGCACAGCATAGCCCAGGTCCCCAGCGCTCCGTCCTGCATTGCCCAACTCGCTGAGTTGGACTCAGACTTCGTGGGATTCTCTTTTATTGTGCTGAGATGTCCGCCGTGCTCAGGTCTTCTGAACACCTGTTCAGGTTCTTCTGTGGGTGCTCCATGTTTCTGCATGGGCTCTCTTTGTTGCTGAGGACCCCCTCTGTCTCCTCCTCCAAAGGGCGCCCTCCTGGTCCTTCCTGGGCCCTGGCAGCATCCAAAACCTTCAACCATGATTCTTGCAGCTAGCAAGGCTTGTTTGTGGTCTTTCTGCGTGAAAACAACTCTGCATCCTCCAGAATGTCGTGGGACATCTTCTGACAAAAGGAGAAGTTCCTGGCACCTTCTGTTGTTGCAGAATCGTTGGCTTCTTCCACCCGGATGCCGCTCTTTTGCACCTTAATCTGGGGTTTAGTGGGCTCCTGCCTCCCCTGGACACTTGCGTGACTCTTGGACTTAGTCCCCTTCCTTTGCAGGTCCTCAGGTTCAGGAATCCGTCTTGAGTGCTTTGCAGTCAGTTGTTGCCTTTGCAGAATCCCCTACACACTACACTAGGCCTGGGGTCCATTTGTGGTTCGCATTCTACTTTTGGAGTATATGGATTGTGTTGCCCCTAGGCCTAATGTCTCCTACTGCATTCTATTGTATTCTACAGTTTTTGCACTACTTTTCTAACTGTTTACTTACCTGATCTTAGTTGTGTGTGTATATTTTGTGTATATTACTTACCGCCTAAGGGAGTATATCCTCCGAGATACTTTGGGCATATTGTCACTAAAATAAAGTACCTTTATTTTTAGTAACTCTGAGTATTGTGTTTCTTATGATATAGTGCTATATGATATAAGTGGTATAGTAGGAGCTTTGCATGTCTCCTAGTTCAGCCTAAGCTGCTCTGCTATAGCTACCTCTATCAGCCTAAGCTGCTAGAACACCTCTAATCTACTAATAAGGGATAACTGGACCTGGCACAAGGTGTAAGTACCACAAGGTACCCACTATAAGCCAGGACAGCCTCCTACATGTATACCCGCTAGAAAAATCAGAAAATCAGAAGGTTCAACTAAGAATCTGGATGTACCATTGAAAATGATCTTGACTTTAGATAGACCCACAAAAAAGTGAGGTATTGAGAGATCTCAAACTTGTTTTAGAGGGAAAAAAAATATTCTCTTTGGCATAAGGTGTCCTTGGCAAACTCCTGTGCAATGCCAATTTTGGAACCCAGAATTGTTGATGCTTTTTCATAAACTTATGTATCTCTTCATTGTGTTTATATCTCCGTAGTCGAAAGATCATAGCTCTGGGATATTTCATGGGTTTGGCAGAACTAGTAGGAGGTTTAGATCAGAGGACTCTGTGTTCCCCTCTCTATTTCTAAGTCTTTAATAAACAAGATATTTAGTGGACGTGGAATCCAGGCCTTAAGTATTTCTGCACAGGAGCTGGCCAAGTCCTCCACTCCATCCGGGAGCCAAAATATTCTTGAACTGCCTCTTAAGTTCTTGTTTTCTACATCTGTGAATTAGCACTCAATGCCTCAGACACCTTTTCAGTTTTTGATCTGCCAATTTCCATTTACACAATACGAGATTCAGCTTCAGTGATACTGCCAGAAATATTTCTAAAGACTTTCATTGAGCCTTAAATCTCCACCTGCATTAGATCCATGTTTGCCTCCGTGCTTTGAGCCAGGTCATGCAGTGATGATACACATTGCTGCATGATGTCCACATTGGCTGAATGATCCGATTTAAGTTTTAGGGGAGAGTCCGGTAGTGGAAGTGCAGATTTTGGTCTCTTCTGACCTGACTTCACATCTTTGGTCACCTTTAGATCTTTCACCTCAGTGTTTGCCATAACAGGTATTCATTGTTGAAGGATACAAAACCGCGTTTATGGTGGAGCTGGGTACCATTGCTCAAGTTGTTACACGATTGTCTCTCCCCCTTACTCTATTGCCTGTGGGAGATTACTGAAATTGTTGGATCAACTCTGTAGATCGGTTAGTTGTCATCCTTGTGTAGTGATGGCAAAGAAACCATGTTACAGTGTTGCTTTCTGCCACTTCACTAAAATATAACTGGGGCATTCACCAGGTAAGTGGCTCATACAAAGCCTGCATGATCAACATCACATATGCAAAGGGCATTTAAGCTCACATTTGATGAGTGGCGTTCCGGGCACTGAAGGGGTTGATTTAAAGTTGTAAATGACAAACTATTGTGAAAGGAGCTCATAATCTTTTAGATCCGCAAACAGGTTTTTAAAAACTTTTTTATTAAGCAGATTCACCAATCAACAGAAAATTTCATGTATATAAAAAGACAACATTATTCATCAAACCAAAGATCTCATATTGGATACAGGGAAATGAGCATAGAATATTACTCCATTACATACAGGAAAGAGCATAAATTGTTTTATCCATCAGAACTGGGGGTCTCACAAAACCAAAAGAACAGGGGTAGTGCATGCAAACTATCAAATATGTTATTAAGCAAATACCTCACCTTTCTTTTGTTTGTGCACATTCTTATCCCAGAAAGTGCTACAGTGCTACAGTAGTTTACTGAGATTTATGAACCTTATGAATCAACATAGCAGATCTTTAACAAACCGCAACCCACCTTTTATTCCTCCTGTGAAATTTGTTTTAGCCCAGAAAGAGCTACAGTACTTAAATAGATTATACAAATCTTATGAATCCAACACCACAACTTGATCAGAATCATGTCTGAATTAATTAATCTTGATCGTATTGGAAAAGCCTTTACCAGAACAAGATTCAAAAGTACAAAACTCCATAGAGGCCATCATAACTAATATGCTACAGTAAGATATTAGGATTACATATATAATGAAAAAACACTTCTTGGATGAATCTTTTATGCTTTACAGACAATTGTGACAAAGCATGTTGTCATACCCATTATGACTTTGCGAACATGTGTCATACCTTATTGAGGCCCTAATTTCCCTTGATCACTAAATCAAAAGGAAGCTTTTTACATCCATCTCCTTACCATGATGCTATAGGGGCAGCCATAATTTCCAATGGTGCCCAAACAGCAAGATATTTCTTCAGGCTGCTCACCCTCCTAGCTCATGCTTCCTCAAACACACACTGTCCTCTGAAACTTCATAAACCATCTTTTAGGAGTTGGTACTATAATCATGCACCAGTATTGCAAAATCAATTACCTTGCTACAGCTAGTGACGTTGATATAAAGTTCTGAGCACACTTACCTAACCCGAAACTTTGACCAAATACCCCAAATAGTACCAACTTTGCTTCTGGCTTCAACATTACTAGAATTCATTGACTTGGTCCACGAAGGACAAGCTGCTAAAATGGTGTCAGTTTGGGACACTTAAAGAAATTATGTGACCAATTCCCCCTTTCCACTTGAGCACATATGAATCATTTGGCTCATCTCTTGCAGATTATTATTTATCAACATTTTAAATTAGACATAGCTATGCAATAGCTTCCACTGCTCAGTCCCTACTCATAATGTTATCTGCTTCCAGTTATCAAGACGAATACCTAGAAATAAAACCACCCAGTGCCCAGTAGGTTTCGAATTCCAAATCCTGCAAATACTTTCTGGAATTGCCAAGTCTAGTCCCTGGCAGTCATGTAACATTACCAACCGATGACATGATGGAACATGTCTGGTTTAAAAAAACCTTTTGCCGTCTTTTAAGAAACTGCAGTTTACCTCCACGCTCCTTTATCATTTTCCTTATAAAAAAATATCCAAACCTCCTTCCACTGTACCCATTTTGAACATGACATCCAGTCATGCAGCCTGGTAATACTAATAGTCTAGAGTTTTTCCCTTTCATAAAAACGTAACAATCAGAGATTCTAGCACTTTAAAAAATCCTTATTGATTTTTTATTGGGAAATTTGCAAAAATTGAATAAAAAAGTGGCAGAATCATCATTTTAATGAATGGCACTTGTACTATTAGGGTTAGCAGGAAGCAGGAACGACTTTTTCTAAGAACTCTTTTACTTGCATCATCATGTTCTCATAATTTATCTTGAATAAGTCTGTATATCTATTTGTCACATAAAATCAGATGGGACAATTACTATTCAAATTCAGTCCTAGCTCTGCCGGCAGGACCCACGGATGGGTTTTGAAGAGCAACGTTTCTGTTTTGTCTTGATTAAGTTTATATCCCCCCAGATGTGTGTACTCTTTAATGTACCCAATGTGCTCTTAATGTTAGCTTAGTCAGCCTTTAGATATAAATCAAAATTGTGCACAAACAACTTAAGTTTAGGCATCACTTACAGAGGGGGGACAATACTGTTGGCACTATGTATTTGTCCCCCCAAATGGTTCAATGAAAAGCGCAAAAAGTATAGAGACATTGGGCACTCCTGCCCTGTGCCATGTTCAATCTGAACCATGCGTGCAATCTTTGAATTTATTATCACCTGTGCCTCCGGCTCTTGGTACAGTTTTTTAAGCACTGATACGATTCAAAATTACTCCAATGTGAAAAACAGAGCGTCCCAATTCAAAAGATCTAGGCCCGTATTTATACTTTTTTAGCGCCGCATTTGCGTCGTTTTTTGACGCAAAAATGGCACAAACTTGCAAAATACCATTGTATTTTGTAGGTTTGCGCCGTTTTGCGTCAAAAAGCAGCGCAAATGCGGCGCTAAAAAAAGTATAAATACGGGCCCTAATGTATTCACGGCATTGATCATTGCAAATGCAGCTCTTTCCTGAGAACAAGAAAAAAAATGGGATTGCTTGAACTACATACTGTGGGGCATATTTATACTCCGTTTGCGCCGGAATTGCGTTGTTTTTTTTTACGCAATTTCGACGCAAAACTAACTCCATATTTATACTTTGGCGTTAGACGTGTCTAGCGCCAAAGTCCATGGAGTTAGCGTCATTTTTTAGCGTGGACACCTACTTTGCGTTAATTATATGCAAGGTAGGCGTTCCCGTCTAAAAAATCGACTCCGAGGCATGTGCGTCGGATTTATATTCCCGGGCAAAAATCACGCCCGGGAGTGGGCGGGTCCAAAAAAATGACGTATGGCTGCTTTTGCGCCGTTTTTTAGCGCCTGCAAAAGGCAGGCGTTAAGGGACCTGTGGGCTCGGAAGGAGCCCAGAGGTGCCCTCCCATGCCCCCAGGGACCCCCCCTGTCACCCTTGCCCACCCCAGGAGGACACCCAAGGCTGGAGGAACCCATCCCAGGGACATTAAGGTAAGTTCAAGTAAGTGTTTTTTTTTTTTTTTTTTTGTGGCATAGGGGGGCCTGATTTGTGCCCCCCTACATGACACTATGCCCAATGACCATGCCCAGGGGACAGAAGTCCCCTGGGCATGGCCATTGGGCAAGGGGGCATGACTCCTGTCTTTGCTAAGACAGGAGTCATTTCTATGGGGGTTGGGAGTGAAAAAAAAATGGCGCAAATCGGGTTGAGGCGAAAAAATTGCCTCAACCTGACTTGCCCCATTTCTTGACGCCCAAGCCCCATTTCCCCCTACGCCGGCGCTGCCTGGTGTACGTCGTTTTTTTTAACGCACACCAGACGGCGCCGGCGGCTAACGCCGGCTAACGTCATTCAATAAATACAGCGCCCGCATGGCGCTTCAGAATGGCGTTAGCCGGCGCTAATTTTTTTTACGCAAAACTGCGTTAGCGCAGTTTTGCGTCAAAAAGTATAAATATGGGCCTGTGTCTTCGCGACCGACATTCGCCTTGGTAGAAACGCATTCTGCTCTTTATACACCAAGGTCTGGCCAATCTCTAATGTTCGTGAAACCGAGATCTTGGGTAGTAGTTTACAATCTGCATTAAGTAGACTTATTTGGCAATAAGAGTTTGTGTTTGCGGGATTTTCATCATTTTAAAAAAAAACTTACCATCACTGACTCTTTAAATGCCAGGGGATTATCCAACTCATTTCTGATTTCATTGAATAGACGCACAAAGGCCCATATTTATACTTTTTAGCGCCGCATTTGCGCTGCTCTTGAGACAAAATATGAAGCAAATGCGGCGCAAACAATGTATAAATATGGGCCCAAGTGTGGCAATAGCTTTTTCTGAAATGCTTTATACATTTCAGTTGTGATACCGTCTGTTCCAGTTGCTTTAGCATTAGCCATATTTTGCAACACTCGAGCAGCCTCGACAGGCGAAATACCTGGCGATAGTGCCTTCCCCTGTATCACGGTCAAACATGGAAGCCTTAAAAATCTATAAAAATCCTCAAGAATGACGCTAGAAACAACTTTGTTACTGTCATCAATACCATAATGATTCTGCAGGAATATCTGGGCCAGTTGTAGATTATCTTTTTGTTTTACATTAGAGGCAGGATCTATAATCTCCCCAATGCGTAGTGTGCCTTGCTTAACCCTTGTTGACCAAGTTAGCAGTTTACCCACTAGCTAACTCCCTTCATACTGCTTCTGCTGGAAGGTTCTTGAATTACTAATTTCTTCAAGAATAAGAAAAACTCTCAGCACCAAAGTGCTGGTGGTGGTTCTGGTGGTGGTGCAGGTGGCGGTGTCCACCGCCGTACAGATTGGTGTTGTGGTTGACAGAAGGGGTGACTCTGGTCCCTCAGCCAGAGCCACCGTGCCCTGTCCTGACCTGCTCTTTGGCTTGTGTCCCTTCCCCACCTTTGATGTCGCTGCTGGTGCCTTGCCACTGTCCCCTTTTGGCTTGGAGGAGCCCTTGCTTGCTGGTAGGTGCAGCTTCTCCCTAAGCCATGTGGACACCTTCTTCGCCTTGGCAGGTGGCGGAATGGCCCGCTCCCTGGCCTAGCTAGGTGGCACACTGGAAGCCATGATGGATGCCGCCCGCGATGTGGCCTGACTTGCTGAGACCACTGTGCTGGAGGATTTGGTGGCTGAGGTGCTGGGCTGGAACCTGGATAGCCTGGCCCTAGGGGAAGGACGGGGGGAGGTGTAGGGAAGAGGTCAATGTTAGCCGGGAAAAGTTTCTTAGACACACTGAGACGGGAAGATGGGGGCGGTTTGGGAGTGGAGGGAGAGGTAGTGGTTTTAGGAGGTATATGTTTGCTGAATTTGGGTGAAGGTGCATGGGCCCGAGGCTGTTGTGAGGTGGATGGCTATTGGGTGGGTGTGTGCCTGCATTTGTGTAGTTCGGGAGGAGGGCTCAGGGGATGTGTGAATGGTAGTGCGGTGGTGAGTGCACGTGGGCGGTGTGTGCTGATGGGCGTGCTGGTGATGGAGATAGTGGCATACAGGTGTGAGTGGAGACGAGGCAGGGAGGGAGAAGGAGGACGTGGAAGAGGGAGACACAGTGGAGGCAGTGGATGTTAGTGTGTCTGCTTGGGGATGGTGCCTGTGTGAGTGCCGGTAGGAGGTGTGGTGCTTATGTTTGCCATGTCCACTCTTGTGTGTTGATGAGTGTGCATTCTGGTCTGATGATGTGCTTGGGATAGGCTGAGGTACAGGGGATTGGGTCTGGGTGGAGGAAGTTGGAGGGGAGAGGCTGGACACAGGGACAATGGCTGCCATCAGTGCTGAGGCTAGAGCTTGAAATGCTCTCTGTTGGGTCACCTGGCCAGAATGAATGCCCACCAGGTATGCATTTGTTTGTTTCAAATGCCTCTCAACACCCTGGATGCCATTCAAAATGGTAGATTGCTCAACAGTGAGGGATCGCAGGAGGTCAATAGCCTCTTCACTGAAGGCAGCAGGGCTGGCTGGGGCAGGGGCTGAGGAGCCTGGGGCGAAGGAGATGCCCACCCTCCTGGGTGAGTGGGCACAGGAAACTTGATGAGGGGCTGATGGGAGTGCTGTGCTGGTAGGGGGGGTGGCGGCTGTACCTGTTGATGCGGTGGGCACAGAGGTGCCAACCACCGCAAGGGAGCTCCCATCAGAGGAGGAGTCGCTGGTGTATGCTCCGGTCCCCGTCGTGGAGCTCCCCTCACCCTCTGTCCCACTGGTGCCTTCAGACTCTGTTACTTCACCCTCCAGGGCCATGTGGGAAGCAGCTCCCTCCTGCTCCGGTGCCACTGCTCCTCTGCCAGACGATGCTAATGCACGCAAGGACAGGTTGACAAAACAAAAGGGGGGGAGACAGAGGAGACACATGTCAATGCCTGCAACACCACTACCATTAGCGGACACAACACACAGGGAGCAGCCCTATGCACTAAGCCATGCATTAACAGTGCAGGGGAAAAGCACATGCCCAAGGGGGACTCTGTCTAGACCCATTTCATGCACAGCTGGAACCCATGGGACCCTGACTAGGTGTAGAGGGTAAATATCACCTTAGGGGTAGGAGTGGGAATGAGCCTGCAAATCAATGGATCTACATTTGCACGTCTGCCCTGGCCTAGGTGAACCCACAGCCCACCACCCCCACCCAGACACTTCGTCAAGTGCGCAGAGTCAGCTGAATGAGACTGTACTCACCCCCTTGTGGCTGCTGTGATGCCCTTAAGTGCCCATCCAACTCCGGATATGCCACCGCCAGGATCCGGTACATCAGGGGGGTCATGGTGCGACGGGCACCCCTTCCACGTTGGGAGGCCATCGCCAGCTGGGCCTCCGCCGTCTTCTTGCTCCAGCACCACAGGTCTTCACATCTTTTCCGTCAGTGGGTGCTCTGTCTATGGTAGACCCCCAGGGTCCGCACTCCCTTGGTGATGGCACGCCAAATACCCTTCTGGTGGGCGCTGACCTAGAGGAAAAGTGAAATTAGAATGGATGTTACTCTCAAGTACAGTTCTTCTCACACATTGCCCACAAACCTCCCACCCTGGCCCAGACATACATGCTGGCCTGTCCCCCCGTCTCTTCCATCCATGACACTCAATACAATCAAGTGCCATCCACCATGCACACAGTTGACTCACCTGTTTGTCTGGAGGACCATACAATTGTGTGTACTGGGGGGAGGACCTCCGAAGTGAAGGTAGGGGCTCTTTCCCCAGACACTGTAACCATTGTCGCTTCCAGACACAGGTCACAGCAGCACTTGCAGTGTAGGTCCTCTCCTGTTGAAGGTCAGGTATCAAGTGAGGGAAATGATAGAAAATGGCTGTCACATCCGCGGCGGTTCGTACCGTCACTGCCAGCATACATCGTCATTGGCTCCTAGAACCCATAGGGCCCAATGATAACCAATGCTGAATTGCGCCGTGGTCTTCGTCCGCCTACCCCGACAGTATACAACGCCAGCGCAGTTACCTCATTTCCCCTTGTCCAATCTTACAGGTCAGGCAGCCGCCATTTCAGGGGGCCACATGGCAGGCCAAATAACTGGGTCACACCTATTTAGGCCAGGAATACGAACAGACAAAAGCACATAGAGGAAATGTAACGTTTTTGCTGAACAGCCTTGTGATACCTAAGTGTTGTATGACCCTCTGCTCACCGTTCTCCGACCATAGGGCACGTCCGCTGGGGCAGGTGATGAGATGGCGGCATCCTCCGGTGTACAGACCCCTGGTGGACCTGTAGACAATGGAGGAGAGACACATCCTAGTCACATACAGACTTGATCGTGCAACAATCCAGGAACTGTGTGCCCAGTTAGACCTTGACCTGATGTCAGCTATCCGGCATCCCAAAGGAATACCCCCTCTACTGCAGGTCCTGTCAGTACTCCATTTCCTGGCCAGTTGGTCTTTTCAAACAACATTAACCATGGCTTCAGGGATTTCCCAGCCAATGTTCTCTAACGTGTTGTCCAGAGTCTTGTCTGCCCTGCTGAAACACATGCACAGCTCCATCATTTTCCCTCAGGTGGAGGATTTGCCCACAGTGAAAGGTGACTTCTATGCCCTGGGACATATCCCCAACATCATTGGTGCCATTGATGGGACACATGTGGCATTTGTTCCCCCGCAGGAATGAACAGGTGTATAGAAACCGTAAGAGCTACCATTCGATTAATGTGCAGATGGTTTGTTTGGCAGACCAGTACATCTACCATGTCAATGCCAAGTATCCTGGCTCTGTGCATGATGCTTACATTTTGAGAAATAGCAGCATCTCTTATGTGATGGGGCAACTCCAGAGGCACAGTGTGTGGCTAATAGTTGAGGGCAAGGTCCCAATACAGTTGACATAGGTGTCTGGGTATGGGGCTGTCCCTAAGGGTTAGTGTGTGTCTAACAGATATCCATCGACATTTGCAGGTGACTCTGGTTACCCCAACCTGTCATGGCTACTGACCCCAGTGAGGAATCCCAGGACAAGGGCAGAGGAACGCTACAATGAGGCACATGGGCGAACTAGGAGGGTGATCAAACGCACCTTCGGCCTCCTGAAGGGCAGATTCCGGTGCCTCCATCTGACATGTGGCTCCCTATACTACTCACCGAAGAAGATGTGCCAGATAATCGTGGCCTGCTGTATGCTGCACAACATGGCTTTGCGATGGCAGGTGACTTTTCTGCAGGAGGATGGGCCAGATGGTGGTCTTGTGGCAGCCATGGAGCCTGTGGGGACAGTGAAGAAGAGGAGGCAGAAGAAGAGGATATTGACAATCGAAACAACATCATCATGCAATGCTTCCAGTGAGACACAGGTGAGAAGGTGTCCCTGCTTCCCACATCTCATACTGTTGTTGGAGCTAGCATAAGTCTGTCATTTTCATTCAGTGTATGGACCCTGTCTTGTCACTTTGACTTTCCATTTCATAGATTTGGGTCCCACTTTGTGCCCTCAGCTCTGTTTACTCCTGCCCTACAGCTGTGTTACATTGGTATGTGAACAAATAAATTTAAATTGCTATATTCCATAGTGTTGGAAAATGGGTTATTGGTAAGGGCAGGTAGGTACCTACACTTAGCAATAGGCCTCTAACCTCCACTTAGGTCCTGTTAGGTCTCAGTAAATTAAACCCAGCTCAACCCTTGGTAGCTTGGCAACGAGCGTCAAGGCTTAACTTAGGAGACAGAGGCGGTCATTCTGACCCTGGCGGTTGAAAACCGCCAGGGCAGAGTGCCGCGGAAGCACCACCAACAGGCTGGCGGTGCTTCAAGGGCAATTCTGAACGCGGCAGTAAAGCCGCAGTCAGAAAAGGGCAACCGGCGGTTTCCCGCCGGTTTACCCCTGCCCCAAAGAATCCTCCATGGCGGCGCTGCTCGCAGCACCGCCATGGGGATTCTGACCCCCTTCCCGCCATCCTGGTCCTGGCGGTAAAAACCGCCAGGAACAGGATGGCGGGAATGGGTGTCGTGGGGCCCCTTGGGGCCCCAGCACTGCCCATGCCAAAGGCATGGGCAGTGCAGGAGCCCCCTAACAGGGCCCCATAATGATTTTCAGTGTCTGCCTAGCAGACACTGAAAATCGCGACGGGTGCCACTGCACCCGTCGCACACCAGCAACTCCGCCGGCTCCATTCGGAGCCGGCATCATCGTTGCTGGGGCTTTCCCGCTGGGCGGGCGGGCGGCCTTTTGGCGGTCGCCCGCCCGCCCAGTGAGAAAGTCAGAATGACCGCCGCGGTCATTTGACCACGGTGCGGTCTTCTGGCGGTCTCCGCCCGCCGGGCGGTGCCCGCCGCCCGCCGGGGTCGGAATGACCCCCAGAGTGTAAAGCATTCAAATATCACAAAACAGTAATTAAATAAAACACAGGAAACAGTTTAAAAATCCAAAACCAATTTATAAAAATAGATTATATTTTTATCTTTAAAATGACACCAAAACGAATAAAATCGGATATGGGGAACCGGAGATATGAATTTTTAAAGAATTATTATTTTCTTAGCGCCTAGAAACAAAAAGCGCCATTCGGGTCATCTGGTTGCACCTCGACCGGGGCAAAGTCAAAGTTTAAGGCCGACCGCGATGGAGCCCTGCTCGGCTACAGGCTGCGGGAGGCCTCGGTTGAAAGTTTACCTTCACACTTAGGGGGACATTCCTACATTGGCGGGCGGCGGTCGCCGCCCGCCAAGCGGGAACCGCCGAATGACCGCACCGCAGTCAAAAGACTGCAGCGGCCATTCTGGCTTTCCCGCTGGGACGGCGGGTGACCGCCAGAAGGCCGCCCGCCGGCCCAGCGGGAAACCCCCTTCTACGAGGATGCCGGCTCCGAATGGAGCCGGCGGAGACGAAGGGGGTGCGACGGGTGCAGTGGCACCCGTCGCGATTTTCAGTGTCTGCTTTGCAGACACTGAAAATCTTAGTGGGGCCCTGTTAGGGGGCCCCTGCAGTGCCCATGCCAGTGGCATGGGCACTGCAGGGGCCCCCAGGGGCCCCACGACACCCGTTACCGCCATCCAGATGGCGGTAAGGGGGTCGGAATCCCCATGGCGGCGCTGCAAGCAGCGCCGCTATGGAGGATTCCCTGGGCCAGGGGTAAACCGGCGGGAAACCGCCGGTTGCCCTTTTCTGACCGCAGCTTCACCGCCGCGGTCAGAATGGCCAAGGAAGCACCGCCAGCCCGTTGGCGGTGCTTCCGTCATTTTAGCCCTGGCGGTCGCCGACCGCCAGGGTTAGAATGACCCCCTTAGTCTTTTTTTTTGAAGATTTTCTTCAGCGGGACGAACCTGCCAGTCCAATCCGACCTCCTGGAGCCCTTCTCCGAAAACGCGATGCTGGAATCCTCAGTGGAGATTTTTACCTTCGGACTTAGTCGTTTTTTCGAGGTGAAAATCCTTCGACCGGGGTAAACCTGGATCTTGATCCGACATCCATGGAGCCCTCCTCGGATACGCTGGCTGGGAGGTCCCGGTCAACTTTTTACCTTCGGACTTAGTCTCTTTTTCTGAGATTTTTCTTTACCGGGATGAACCAGCAAATCAGGCCGGGTCGCGGTTGAGGCAAGCCGGCTAGAGTTGCCGCGGCAGGTCGGTCCCTCTATGGAGCTTTTTTTTTCAAAAGTTGTCCAAACTTCTCCAAACTTCTGGGGCTTCTCCCAGATGTCCTTTTAAGGTTCTTTTGAGGTCCACAGCTCACCCCAAGGGTCCAGAAGTTCTGAGATGGTCCTTGGGGGGTGCGGACTACAACTCCCAGAATGCACCTGGCGCAAACTCCTTTTTTCCCACTTGACAGTGGTCAGCTGGTCGCTTTCTTCAGGAGTTGGTGCAGGGGACTCTGGTTAGCAATTTTTCACCTGTAGCAAACAGGGAGTCCCTCCTTGAACCAGTTGAAGCCAGGCAAAGTCCTTCTTGTGGTGAAGCCCAAGTGTGCAGCTGGTGCAGTCCTTCTGAGTTCAGGTTCCAGGTGCAGGCCAGGGGTCCAGCAGGGCAGTCCTTCTTCTTCTGTTGTTCTTCCTTGTTGGATGTGGTAGGGAACTGAGATGTGGGTGCAGGTCTGCCAGTTTTATCCTTGCTCCTGGGTGAAAAGCAGGGGGGTCCTGGTTCTCCAATCAGGTGCAGGGTCCTTCCCCCTGTGATGACCACTTCCTGGGAAGTGTGTCAAAAATCAATCCCAGGAGGCAACATTCTCTAAAAATCCATCATGGTTTAATCTGATTTTTGGAGGTTACATCTGGCTGAGCCCACCCACTGGTGTGGCTAAAAATCATAAACACACCCCTCTCCTGCCCTCTCCTAATCTAATCAAGGGGGCACCTAGTTGTCTGGGGTTGCAGGATGTGGGGGTGTTGCTGGTTGCTCCAAATGTCCTTCTCTGCCTTTGAAGACCAGTTTGGCAGCCCTCCCCCTTCCTGCCTCACCATCTGCTGAGGGGAGATTCCCTCCCACAGGCACATTCCTTTGTGTGAAGCCAGGCCACTTCACACCTCATCAAGGCAGCTTGGCCAAGCTGCTGAGGCTGGCCAATCAAAGCACAGCAGCAAAAACAATGCAGGGCTGAAATTGGCAACTTTTTCAGGTAAAGTTTAAAACTCTTTACCTGAACAAGTTATATTAAATCCCACAACTGGAAGTTGTGGGATTTATTACAACAATTAATTTGATACCAAACTCTTGGTATGCATCATTTAAGGAGACTTTAAAAATTAAAATAAAGTCTCCTCATTCTAGCCTATGAAGGCCATTTACTACAATGAGGGAAAAACGAATTTGGCTGTTTTGACGTCACCAGGGCTTATAAAACTATTTTTATAAAGTCCCTGCTTATAGTTACATGGCACCCAGCCCTAGGGGCACATAGGGCACACCTTAGGGGTGACTTATATGTAAAAATAAGGTAGTTTAAGACTTTGGAACTACTTTTAATTCCAAAGTCGAATTTGCATATAACTTTAATTTAAAAGCAGCCAGCAAGGCAGGCCTGCCTTTAAAATGATACTGGGCACCTCAGCAGTGCACCTATGGGTTCACCACCTATGCTGTGGTCCCTAAATCTACATGCCCTACCATATACTAGGGACTTATAGGTAGGTTAACTTAGCCAATTATAATTAGCCTAATTTGCATATCCATTTTACACAGAGCACAGGCCCTGGGACTGGTTAGCAGTACCCAGGGCACCATCAGAGTCAGGAAAACACCAGCAAAAAGTGGAGAATGGGGGCAAAAAGTTAGGGGGCCTCTGCAATCAGCCCTCTTTTCTCACACAAGCCCCCCCCCAGCCCACACGCCCAGGAGACTCAGCCCAACCCTGGGAGAGTCTTCCTGGCTTGTTAGGCGAGGAAGACAGTGAAGAAAACTGGCTGTCCCTTTGCAGGGCCTACTCTGCCTTACATCCTCCTGTCATGGTCACTCCCTCTGGGTAGTGAACCCACCCCAACAGTGAAAGGACCCATCTCAAACTGAAACATCCCTCTAGGGGGGTCTTCCTCCTCTCTCTCTGCCAACTTGGGTAGTGAGGTGCCCACCTCCCCTACTCCTAACTTTGCTAGGGCAACACCTAGCTTACCCAAAGAGGTCACCCAACACTTGAGCAACCCCCACCATGACCAACAGGGTCAGAGGGCCTACTTTGCTATTGGCCCTGGGATCTGCTTCCCAGGCCAGGTACAGTGCTGCCAGGAAGGCTAGCACCCAGCAGAGGCTACTGACAGCTGTCAGTACCCAGAAACACACCCTAAGCTCTCCACTGACAGGTGGCTGAGCTGCTTTAGGGGCAACTGTGGGGTCCTGGCACCCTTCTTGCTGTCTAGAGTGGGGGGCTACCACCTCCTGTGTCAGACACCCTCCTTCCACTCTCCCTTCTGTCAGTGCAGGGGCAACACCCTGCATCTTGACAGCTGCCTGACTACTCAGGACTTCCTTGGGGTCAGGTGAGGCCTCACCAGTGCCAACTCTGGGCTCCCCCCCTACTGGGGCAGAAGGCCTTTGGCTCCTTGGAACTCTCTTTACGAGTGGCCTACCCTTCCTTTTCTTCTTTCCTTTTCTTGGGGACCCCTGTCTCCTAATTGAAGGGACTGACTCCCCAGGACTTTGGGTTGGGGGGGCGCCCTGGGCGACCGCCCCATCTGGGACCAGACTCACCTCTGGGAGGTCATTGCCCAGGATACAATTTAGGGGTAGGTCAGCACTGACTACCACCCTAAACCAGTCAAGGATACCCTCCCTCTCTACTGGCACTATGGCTACAGGTTTGGAGGTGACCTCCCCTGTGGCTATCCTGACTTTCCTTGTCTCTACTGGGACATACATGTCTGGGGTCACTAACCGGTCACTCACTATAGTGTGACTGGCACAGGTGTCTCTCAGGCCAGTGGTAGGGATCCCATTTACTTGAATCGGGTGGAAGTGCCTACTCCCACCCTCAGGGATCACCAGCTTACCATCTGGTCCTGTCTCCCAGCTCAATGCTAGGAGGACTTCATCATCTGAGGAGTCCTCCTCTATGGCTACACTGGACAGCCCAGTGCTAACCACCTTCTTTGGACAGGCTGCATCTCCTCTGAAGTGACCTGTCTGCTGACAGTCAAAGCACGCCTTACTGTCCAAGAGCTTTTTTAACCCTGGGTCTCCCTGTCTCTGCTTGTCAGAGTGGGAGTGGGATTTACTCTCCTCCTTCCTAGGGTTCTGGGGTACAGAGGGAGTCTCTGTGGTGGGCTTACCACCTCCCTCCTTAGGTTTTTGGGGACCTGACCCCCCCCTTCTTGGAGTCTCCCCCCTGGGACTTGACAACCACCCTGGTTCTCAACCACTCATCAGCTGCCTCCCCTAGTTCTCTAGGGTTGGTCAGCTTAGAGTCCACTAGATGCTGGCGTAACCTTTCTTGGGTACAATTGGTCAAGATGTGCTCTCTCATGATCAGATTGTATAACCCCTCATACATATTTACTTTGTTACCAATAATCCAGCCCTCTAGTGCCTTAAGTGAGGTGTCTACAAAGTCAACACAAGACTGGGTACTGACCTTCTGGGTGTCCCTGAACTTCATTCTATACTGCTCTGGGGTTAGAACAAACTTCTTGGTTAAGCACCTCTTCATACTAGGGTATGAATCTGCCTCCTCCCCCCTTAAGGTCAGAAGCCTATCCCTCCCTGAGTTGGGGACCAACTCCCACAAAAGGGAACCCCAGTACTGAGGCCTAACCCTTCTCATTTGGAGTGCCCTCTCAAAGGCCTCCAATCACTTGTCTATATCATCCCCCTCTACATAAGCAGGAACCACCCCCTTGGGTAATCTGGGGCAAAACCCACCACCCAGGGACACCTCAACTTCTCTGTCGCTGCCACCATCTCTTTTCTCTCTCTTTGCCCACTTTTTCTTTTCTAGGGCCAGCTTCTCTGCCTCCAAAGCTATGAATGCTAGCTGGGCCTCCAGCTCTCTTTCTCTGAGGGACAGGTTCTCTCCTCCTGAAGGGACCCCCTTCCCCCAACTAGCTTTGGGACTGCCACTAGTGACTGTATGTAATGAGGACCGGTCTTCTTCATCCTCACTTAGGCTCAGATACCCTCCCTCCCCTGAGTGGTGAGAGCTAGCATCCTCCCCTACTTCTCCCTCCTCTGGAGCTTCCTCTGGGTCTACCTCTTGGGCCTCAGCCCATGCTGTCAGGGATTTGATCAGGACATGCTTCCTGAGGTCAGTGGTTGCAGGCAACCCTCTTTCAGTACACAACTCCCTAAGCTGGACTACTGTAAGTGTGGGTAGGCTAGCCAGATCAAGCTCCATGGTTCCCTAGTTTTGTGTCAACAAAAACTTTTTGCAAAAATTGGAAACAAGAATTTAGAAAAATCACAAAAATTCAATAATTGAAATTAATCCAAATTAAAAATTAAAAACAATTTTTGCACTAGGACAATTTAAAGGATTTTTAATTTGTTTTACTTAAAACTGTAACATGATACTGAACACAAGTACAGGATCCCACCACTGCTCACCAAAAATGTTGGAAAATGGGTTATTGGTAAGGGCAGGTAGGTACCTACACTTAGCAATAGGCCACTAACCTCCACTTAGGTCCAGTTAGGTCTCAGTAAATTAAACCCAGCTCAACCCTTGGTAGCTTGGCAACGAGCGTCAAGGCTTAACTTAGGAGACAGAGTGTAAAGCATTCAAATATCACAAAACAGTAATTAAATAAAACACAGGAAACAGTTTAAAAATCCAAAACCAATTTATAAAAATAGATTATATTTTTATCTTTAAAATGACACCAAAACGAATAAAATCGGATAAGGGGAACCGGAGATATGAATTTTTAAAGAATTAGTATTTTCTTAGCTCCTAGAAACAAAAAAGGGCCAATCGGGTCATCTGGTTGCACCTCGACCGGGGCAAAGTCAAAGTTTAAGGCCGACCGCGATGGAACCCTGCTCGGCTACAGGCTGCGGGAGGCCTCGGTTGAAAGTTTACCTTCACACTTAACCTTTTTTTTCGAAGATTTTCTTCAGCGGGACGAACCTGCCAGTCCAATCCGACCTCCTGGAGCCCTTCTCCGGATACGCGATGCTGGAATCCTCAGTGGAGATTTTTACCTTCGGACTTAGTTGTTTTTTCGAGGTGAAAATCCTTCGACCAGGGTGAACCTGGATCTTGATCCGACGCCCATGGAGCCCTCCTCGGATACGCTGTCTGGGAGGTCCCGGTCAACTTTTTACCTTCGGACTTAGGGGGTCATTCTGACCCTGGCGGTCGCGGAAGCACCTCCAACAGGCTGGCGGTGCTTCCTGGGCCATTCTGACCGCGGCGGTAAAGCCGCGGTCAGAAAAGGGGAACCGGCGGTTTCCCGCCGGTTTTCCCCTGGCCCAGGGAATCCTCCATGGCGGTGCTGCTTGCAGCGCCGCCATGGGGATTCCGACCCCCTTCCCGCCATCCCGTTCCTGGCGGTTTTTACCGCCAGGAACAGGATGGCGGGAACGGGTGTCGTGGGGCCCCCCAACAGGGCCCCATAATGATTTTCAGTGTCTGCTTTGCAGACACTGAAAATCGCGACGGGTGCCACTGCACCCGTCGCACCCCAGGAACTCCGCCGGCTCCGAATCATTGCTGGGTCTTTCCCGCTGGGCCGGCGGGCGGCCTTTTGGCGGTTGCCCGCCGGCCCAGCGGGAAAGCCAGAATGGCCGCCCGCCGCAGTTGGAATGACTGCCTTAGTCTCTTTTTCCGAGATTTTTCTTTACCGGGACGAACCAGCAAATCAGGCCGGGTCGCGGTTGAGGCAAACCGGCTAGAGTTGCCGCGGCGGGTCGGTCCCTCTATGGAGCTTTTTTTAAAAAAAGTTGTCAAAACTTCTGGGGCTTCTCCCAGATGTCCTTTTAATGTTCTTTTGAGGTCCACAGCTCACCCCAAGGGTCCAGAAGTTCTGAGATGGTCCTTAGGGGGTGCGGACTACAACTCCCAGAATGCACCTGGGGCAAACTCCTTTTTGGCCACTGGACAGTGGTCAGCTGGTCGCTTTCTTCAGGAGTTGGTGCAGGGGACTGTGGTTAGCAATTTTTCACCTGTAGCAAACAGGGAGTCCCTCCTTGAACCAGTTGAAGCCAGGCCAAGTCCTTCTTGTGGTGAAGCCCAAGTGTGCAGCTGGTGCAGTCCTTCTGAGTGCAGGTTCCAGGTGCAGGCCAGGGGTCCAGCAGGGCAGTGCTTCTTCTTCTATTGTTCTTCCTTGTTGGATGTGGTAGGGAACTGAGGTGTGGGTACAGGTCTGCCAGTTTTATCCTTGCTCCTGGGTGAAAAGCAGGGGGGTCCTGGTTCTCCAATCAGGTGCAGGGTCCTTCCCCCTGTGATGACCACTTCCTGGCAAGTGTGTCAAAAATCAATCCCAGGAGGCAACATTCTCTAAAAATCCATCATGGCTGAATCTGATTTTTGGAGGTTACATCTGGCTGAGCCCATACACTGGTGTGGCTAAAAATCATAAACACACCCCTCTCCTGCCCTCTCCTAATCTAATCAAGGGGGCACCTCGTTGTCTGGGATTGCAGGATGTGGGGGTATTGCTGGTTGCTCCAAATGTCCTTCTCTGCCTTTGAAGACCAGTTTGGCAGCCCTCCCCCTTCCTGCCTCACCATCTGCTGAGGGGAGATTCCCTCCCACAGGCACATTCTTTTGTGTGAAGCCAGGCCACTTCACACCTCATCAAGGCAGCTTAGCCAAGCATCTGAGGCTGGCCAATCAAAGCACAGCAGCAAAAACAATGCAGGGCTGAAATTGGCAACTTTTTCAGGTAAAGTTTAAAACTCTTTACCTGAACAAGTTATATTAAATCCAACAACTGGAAATTGTGGGATTTATTACCACAATTAATTTGATACCAAACTCTTGGTATGCATCATTTAAGGAGACTTTAAAAATTAAAATAAAGTCTCCCCATTACAGCCTATGAAGGCCATTTACTACAATGAGGGAAAAACGAATGTGGCTGTTTTGACCTCACCAGGGCTTATAAAACTATTTTTATAAAGTCCCTTCTTATAGTTACATGGCACCCAGCCCTAGGGGCACATAGGGCACACCTTAGGGGTGACTTATATGTAAAAATAAGGTAGTTTAAGACTTTGGAACTACTTTTAATTCCAAAGTCGAATTTGCATATAACTTTAATTTAAAAGCAGCCAGCAAGGCAGGCCTGCCTTTAAAATGACACTGGGCACCTCAGCAGTGCACCTATGGGTGCACCACCTATGCTGTGGTCCCTAAACCTACATGCCCTACCATATACTAGGGACTTATAGGTAGGTTAACTTAGCCAATTATAATTAGCCTAATTTGCATATCCATTTTACACAGAGCACAGGCCCTGGGACTGGTTAGCAGTACCCAGGGGACCATCAGAGTCAGGAAAACACCAGCAAAAAGTGGAGAATGGAGGCAAAAAGTTAGGGGGCCTCTGCAATCAGCCCTGTTTTCTCACACATAGTTATTGCAATTACACATTTACGAAAGCACAGATTGACTCCAGATTGTTTTGTGATTGAAGTGTGTTTATTCCTGTGCAAATAAGTGGAGGTGGTTGTACTATGGGCTGGGGTGATGGTGGAGGAATGTCCATGGCAGAGTCCATTCAATTTGTTTCACAGGTGCATTGTCCAAAGGGGCATAGGAAGTGGAGCAAAGGCAGTTTAAGGATGGACAGGGTGACATAGTGGGACAGAAGGGTTACATTCAGGGGTTTCTCATTTCCTGGCGGGGGTCTTGGCAATGTTCCCTGTCTTGTTCCTGGACCTCAGGGACCGTTTGCGGGGTGGTTCTCCATCTGCAGGGGGCGGGGTGCTGGTGTCCTGTTGTTCCTGTGGTGGTGCCTCCAGTCCACTAGCGCCAGTGGAGGGCTGTTCAACGTCCAGGCTAGTGTCAGGGGCCCCTTGTTGTGCCACTGTGTCCCTCCTGGTGTTGAGAAGGTCTGCCAGCACCCCTGCAATGGTGACCAGGGTGGTGTTAATAGACTTCAAGTCCTCCCTGATCCCAAGGTAGTGTTCCTCCTGCAGCCGCTGCGTCTCCTGAAACTTGACCAGTACCGTTGCCATGGTCTCCTGCGAATGATGGTAAGCTCCCATGATGTAGGAGAGTGCCTCACGGAGTGTCGGTTCCCTGGGCCTGTCCCCCCGTCGGACAGCAGTCCTCCCAGTTTCCCTGTTATCCTGTGTCTCTGTCCCCTGAACCGTTTGCCCACTGCCACTGCCCCCAGGTACATGATCATCCTGTGTTAGTGGGTTTGCCTGGGTTCCCTGTAGTGGTGGACACGTGCTGATTGACGTGTTCTGGGGACAGAGGGATTGGCTGCTGGGTGGGTGCTGAGGGGGGAGGCTCTGTGGTGGCTTGTGACAGTGGCAGGGGAACGGACTGTCCCGAGGTCCCAGATGGGCGGGCTGGTCCTCTTGATCCATGCGTGCAGAGCTGCTGTCATCACTATGTGCCTCTTCTGTTGGGGGACTGGATATGTCTGGCACCTCCTGTCCGGTGATGTTGGGTAGGGGTCCTGTTGGTGTGTAATGCATAGTTATTGTGTCTGTGTGTGCCATCGTGTGCAATGGGTGAGTGACCCTCTACTCCCGTGCTTGCATTATTGGCTTGGTCCTTGTGTGATTGATGATTTTGGGGCATGAGTGAGTCTCTGTACTGGACATGCTTGGGTGATGGGTGCCCATGCATTGGTGTTACATGCAGGGCTTGGTTTTGGGATGTGTGGGTTGTGTTGGTGGGGTATCTGTGGGTTGTTGGGGTGATGGGTGATGGATGTGAGGGTAATGGTAAGGGTGGGAGTATGTGATGGCATGCAGGTGGGGTGGGGGGATAAGGTAGTAAAGATTTGCCTTACCAGAGTCCAGTCCTCCTGCTACTCCTGCGAGGCCCTCAGGATGCAGTATTGCCAAGACTTGCTCCTCCCATGTTGTTAGTTGTGGGGGAGGAGGTGAGGGTCCACCGCCAGTCTTCTGTACAGCAATCTGGTGTCTGGATACCACGGAACGCACCTTCCCCCGTAGGTCATTCCACCTTTCCTGATGTCATCCCTTGTTCTTGGATGCTGTCCCACTGCATTTACCCTGTTGACAAATTTTCACCAAAGCTCCATCTTCCTTGCAATCAATGTCTGCTGCACCTGTGATCCGAATAGCTGTGGCTCTACCTGGACAATTTCCTCAACCATGACCCTGAGCTCCTCCTCAGAGAACCTGGGGTGTCTTTGAGGTGCCAAAATGTGGTGTGGGTGATGTGTGAGGTGGAGTCTGTTGTGATGTGTGAGGGGATGTGTTGGTGTGTGTTGTTTGAGGTGCGTGGATGTTGTGTAAGTGATGGTGTTGTGTGTCTGTGGATGCTGGTGTTTTTTTAAGTAGTGTCTCTCTCTCTGGCCTGCTTTCAAATTTCTGGTAGTAAGGGTTTGTGGGTAATGCGGGTGTGTGTTTTATAGTGGTGTGAGTGTGTGGGTGTGGTGTGTGTATGTGTATCAGGTGTGTGTATTTTGAATTGTCCAATGTGGTTGTGTTTTGTAAATGTGTGTGTATTTTGAGCGCAGCGGTGTGTACCGCCAATGGTTTACCATAGGTTGAAAGACCGGCGCGTTGATTCGTGGGTCGTGATAGTGTGGGCGTATTCTTGTTGGCGTGACGGTGTCGGTTTTGTTATCGCCAGTTTATCACTGACCTTTGGTGTGGCGGACTTGTGTGGGTGTCCGTATTGTGGCGGATTTTGAGCTGTGGGTCGGAACACCTGTAGCGGAATTCCACGGCAGCAGCGGTATGTTGGCGGTCTTCTG
The DNA here is from genome assembly GCF_031143425.1 of Pleurodeles waltl. Lineage (NCBI taxonomy): Eukaryota > Metazoa > Chordata > Amphibia > Caudata > Salamandridae > Pleurodeles > Pleurodeles waltl. The sequence continues at coordinate 333,418,340 of NC_090444.1, read as the reverse complement.
CACGGCAGTAAGCGGGATTTACCGCCAGGGTTGTAATGAGGGCCTAAGTGTTTTGTGTGAGTGAGTCATGTCTGTTGCACCCAATGCTAGAAGTGATGAGCTGTCAAATGATCAGAAATAAAAGTAGGCTGGATGGTGCCACTGTGCCACATTTGAGTGGTTCTCAATGCACATGTAGAGAGTTATATCTTGTGAGGCTTGTGGTGCTCAATGGGCAGCATTGTGTAAACAAGGTGATGACAAGCCACATGTAGGCCCATATGTGACTTAGATGCACACCATTGTGAAAATAATGGCACTGGGACACACCGTCATTCTCACAACACAGTGATGCACCATTTAGTAGACATATTGGTGCATCCCTCTATTTTAATGTACATGTGGGTCTGGGTGGGCAATTGTCCCTCAGCATGGTGCCACTTATATTGCACTCCACTTATGTGACACTTATATGGAATTTAATAGGCGTGCATGCAGGTCAAGTGCAATTGTATGCTGTTGTGGATATGAGTGTGTGCGGAATGGTATTGGATGATCAGGTATTGATGGGTGCCTACACCTGGACACATGAATGTAGATGTGATAGACCTATGGATACCAGTTTCTTAGTTGACATCATCTAACATATGGTCAACTCCATGACTCCATGTATGAGTGGGCATGCCTTGGTGGATGACCTGAACATTTGAGATGATGATCTGCAAGCCATCCCCCCTGAGGCACATGGGATGGGAACAACACATTTGTATTTAGATGTGATGCTCACAGTGTAGGTGACAGTCATTTTGATCAGGCTTGCATGTGTACCTATCAACTATCAACACTGACCCCTTATGGTTACCAACTGCATTCCATACTCCCAATAACAGATACAAGTTACTGGTGATGTATGTTTGAAAATTTGACACAGATGATGAGGAATAGTGGCCCTGATAAATGTGAAGTTGACATTGCCTTTGCATTGCCACACATGGTACAAAATCAATGCACATCTAATTTTTTTTGTTTCCTAATCTTGTTTTGAGTGGCTATGGGGTCAAGGAAATGGTGCTAAGGCAGCTTTGTCGTTTCATCCATCAGGGTCATTGTATTATCCGGAATGTGAGTAGGAGTGCATGTGCAAATTGATGTAGATAGTAAGCTAATTATCTGTACATACCCCACACAATGCTGACACTGATGGTTGCCTGTCTCATTTTAACAGCTGTCAACATCAATAACGATGAACCCTGTGCCTTTCAGAAGAGGGCAGTGTACTAGCAGCACATTTTGGCTGTGGAATCTGGGTTCAGGAGGATGGCATGCTGCTATCGTTCAGAGTGATCCACCGGTGAGTGGCGGGCATTCAGCCAAGGGGCACCCACACTGCCCACACAGGGTAGACCAAGCACCACAGCTGCCAACATCAATATTGCTCCAGCTGCTGCACTGTCAACTTTCATCCCACAGCTAACCACAACTGCTGCCATGGAGATGAGTACCATCAAAGACTTACAGAGGGATGTGACACAGGTCCCCCAAACGTTGGACTCAATTGAGAAGGAGGTGGCCAAGGACACTAAGACACTCAACTACATTAAGAGAAAACTCAAGAGGGCCAACCTCTAAATAGCATGATGTCAGCCTTCCCAAGTTCAGTCCCCTCCCTCCTCATTTTTCTAGGTGTTTAGGAGAAGTAGGTTTGGGGGTGGATTTTCTCCTTTTGACATTTTACTATGTTGAATTGGGGGTGATGTTGGGGCTTTTATGTGTGTGTATATATATATATATATATATATATATATATATAATTTAAAAAAAACAAAAATACCAAATAAAAATATATTTGTTTAGTAATAGTTAGTAAATGTGTAGTTTAGTTTATGTTGTCCTGCGTGTGTCTTGTGATATAAGTGGGGTGGGAGGCGAATGTTTAGAGTGTGTCGTTAAATGTGTTAGGTCAGTGTAGCATAGAGAAGTTAGGGTCTGTTGTGGGTTATGTATAGTTAGGATAGGTTAGGTTAGGTTAGGTTAGGATAGGTGTTCATAATTATTATTAATTTTGTTGAAATCAAAATAAAAAAATGGGTACTCCCTTACTTCATGTGTCATATGCTTGGGTCTCAGGGTGTAAAGTGAAAATTCTGTGTTGTCCCAGGGACTCCGTCCTGCATCCAGATCCCTCTCTTGACATGTTCATCACCTTCTTATGACTGAGCTGTCACACTGGCAGCTACAACACATCTGCTTGTCTGTGCATCTGCTATCCAGTGTACCCACCACTCAAGGTGACTATGTTGACCATGTATAGGACAAGTATGTATGATAATTCAGCTGTCATTGTATGGATTTTGTTTCAGAATGTTGGGCACTGTGGGACATTTGACAACAGCCTACATTTCATTCCTATCCTGCTAAACTGACCAGTGGCAATTACAGATGATGCTGAGTCCCTCTGTTTCACACCAATGTGTTCTACTGGTACTCCCAGCTGACGATGTTGCCCGATAACTGTTTCACAGCCATTCCTGCCATATGTAGTGGGTGAAGCATGCATGTGCTCAACATGTTTACATACTCAGTGAATTACTTGTAGGTGATGAGACCAGCATCGATGTTCATCATGTAGGTACCATGTGCATCGACATGTGCCCGCATATTCATACATTCTTGTACTGACACTCTGTGACTTCAGACATGTTACACACATCACAAATCCTAGGCATAATAGATGTGTCACAACACACAAAACATGCTGGTTGTGTAGGGTGTGTTTAATAACAAGTGTAATAGTGCAATATTTACAATGTCTTTGACCCCATTTGTGGAATCCATCCAATTGTGACACAATAGAAGTCTAGGGTTGAGAGACATGTCATGGGACATGTTTGGGTAAAGTGTCTTTCAGTGCAGGGGAACATAAATTGCCAATCGAAAAGTTAGAGACAATTGCAGTCCATAGCAGAAAGGTCAACAGTGTGTTGAAGAACAGTGCATATCTGTAACAGTGCTAACACTGGCATGATGTCAAGCACAGGACAAAGGAAAATACTGCCAATGTGGCATGGGCTGGCGCTACCCGGAACTCCTACAGGTGAAGATGATCTGTTCCACAGCTTCATCCTCTGATGTGTGTGGTGCCTCCTCTACCCTTGATGGTGGTAGTGAGAAGGTAGAGGGGGCCATACACACTCCAGTGGTTGGAGATGTGGACTCCCCATTTCCGGCAGCTGCCATCTGTGGCACTACATATGGCATCACTGCAGCAAGGAGGAGCTGCTGATTTTTTAGTATAGCTGTGACATCCCTGTTGTAGGCAGCCATGTCTGCTCTGAGAGAGACCATTTCCCAGTGCATAGAGTCCATTTTGTCCTCAAGCATGCTGAGGGAAGGCAGTTGTTGTGGCATCTCCCTCATGGCAGCAGCCATGTCCCTCAGGCACACCTGGACTCCACACATTGGGGAGTGTGTGCGTTGGTTGGCTGCTGTCTGTTCTGTTTCCGTAACCATGCACATCTGCATTCCCTCAAGGCTCTCTGGCATAGTTTGCATCCCCACCCACAACTCCTTGGCCAGCTCCAGCTGGACTCTTATCACTGTCCTCTCAAAGCTGGTGCCTAGGTCCTCGGAGTCCTCTGTTGTGTCGGTGCTGGTAGGTCAAACTATTGGGGTGCTAAGTGGGGCCTGTGAGATGTCTGCTACATCAATACTCCTCCTCGCGACTGGAGGTGTTGTCTGGAGTTTTACAAGGACTTGTTGGAGGGTCTCTGGGCTGATAGTTGCTAGCTGATCATTCAGGTCATCAGGGTACTCCAGGACAGGCAGATCCACAGGAGAGCCATCATCCTCTGCAATGAGATGGTGTAAAATCATTCTATCTGTGTTGTGGCAGTTGACAAGTCATGTCACTGACTTGATATTTGAGGCTCATTGTCATATTAGGACCATATTTAAGTAAAAATGGTGCAGCGCGTTGCTGTGCAAACATTGTCAGCGCTGTACTGCATCCCTTTGGAAACATAAGGATGCACAGTATCTAAGTGAATAAGGGGCACCCCTGTGTTGTCCCCCGCACTAGTGCAAAATTCAGCTACCAGCGTCATCCCAGGGATCCTTGCACCATCGTGCAAAGATGTATGCGTTGACAGGTGTGATTGTTTATGTGTATGAAGGTGTCCCTTCCTGCACATTAACAATCACTAATGGTGCTTTAGCACTTCTGTGTGAGCTGTAGAATGCAGCACACACAGAACAGCCAAAGTGTGATATTCATATGATTGTTTAGGTGCTTGAAGGGACACCTTCAAACATCTGAATAATCATTTTTGGCATTTTGCTCTTCCTATGCATGCTGCAGAATGCAGCACACATAGGAAATGCAGAAAAGGAGGAGGTATACATGTATTCCTCCTCATTGCACCCTGCTAATGCCACCCCTTGGGCTGGCGTAAGAGTTTTGGCCCCTCCTCAAGTTGACAAAATTCCATTTATCTGAGGCAGCATCAAAATGCAATGGGTGTTGCTGTGACACACCCACAGCAACATCCATTGCACCACATCCACGCACAGTGATGATCAGGAAGGGCCCGTATTGACAAGGTAACATTAAGCCACAAAAAGTGGCTTAACGCTACCTTGTCAATAATGTGCAGTGCTTAGTGCCACAGGAGCATCACTGAAAGTGGCACTCCTTTGGCTCTAGGGCCTATGATGTGCCCCTTAGTACCAAAGGATTGTTCCTATACATCATACCTGCAGTCTACAGTCCTATAACCCCACCTGCATGTCACATGAATGGAAGCCCAGTTGGCACAATTGACTGTGTCATATCTTCTATGTGTGTTGTCTATCCTTTTTGTGACTTGACGCCATCTTTTCATGTTTTACCCTCCCTTTGCATCCATTTGCATGGTGAGGCCTTGCAATGGGTGTTACTGTGCTCATGCCACCACACATGGCTATTTTCACTTGTCCCAGTCTTACATGTTTCACCTACACCCATGCTGTGCTGGGACCTTGCACCACCTCAGGGATGGCATTGCCAGGACACTCTTGTTGCCATTGAATGATCCTCATGTTGTTGTTTGTGTTTGTGTGCTACATTGCATGGCACTCATGGAGCTAGCAGAGTTCAGTTTTATCTCCTGTCTGTGTAGGTTGTTTGCCATACTAAACACCTATGTCCTCCCCTCAATGCAGCCCCTCTTGCACTACGATACATGAGTGCAGAATGGTGACAGTACAGCTCATTTGACAAAAAACACAGGGTTGAACCCAGGGATGGGCAGAATGAGTATGACATTTCTGCTCTCTACATCATTCTGTATGTGAAGGTGCCTGATGGTAAATAAGTCTATGGAAATAGCCATTTAAAATGAGTTTTACTTAGGTCAGGGCCTGAAGCAAGCTCTCATTTCATGTGCATCAGTCCAAGGGGCACCTGACTGCCATTTTGTATTTGAACACCCCCAACAGCACAGGTGGTAGTGACAACTGTTTTCAATGTGGAATGCACCATGGGCCAATGGCCTGGACATAGCAGGTTACCAGCAGCTTACAGTCTGGCTATGGCATCTGTCCTGTGACACCAGACCAGTGTTACGTTCAACACTACCCTCCAGGTCTGTTTCCACATTTCCACCAGCATTTGCATGGCGGTGTAACCCCCATGAAATGGTTGTTGGTGATGTGGTGTGGTGTGCACTGCCCCTGCACCTGCACAGCTCTTGGCATGGGCAGTGCAGGGGGTCCCATACCCTGGCCCTTTGCCATTTCCACTGCCTGGTTTGCAGGGGTGAATGTAGCATGTCCTGTTACACACAATGAGGGCCAAAACTGGCACTGACTCTATTTGATCCATCAACAATGTTTACTAAGTGCCCCACAGAGCTACCATAAGCAGACATATTTCCAGCCGCCATTCCAACGTGTGACTCAAACTGCCAAGTGAAAGGGGTATACTGCACTGGCAGTCTTACCAACACCGGGCTTGCCCAAGCACCACCCCGCCTGTTGATGTGGAATTATCTACCATAATGTTCACAGTAATACTCCATGTTTTGTATGTAATTCCCCATTCCCATGTGTCTGACATGGTTGTGTCAGAGTAGTAGTGGGCTCAGCCTGTGACTGTTGTGACTTACTGTTTGCTATCTGTGGTACATATTTTCTATAGTGGCAAATTTCAGTTCAGTATCAAGATGTGTGGTTCAACACAACTTCAGTTTAGTTGGTCTTGGTAGTAGCATGTTACCAATGATACAGGTCTAGCTTGCTATTCCCCTAGTGCCTGTTGAGCTCATTGTTCTATACACCCAGAGGACACCCTGAATGCATGATGTAGGGATTACTGCCTCATGTGAATGTGTTGTCTATGTGCAGTGTGGTGGTGGTGCTGCCGGCACATGCCTGGGTAATTTTGGGACAGTTGCAATGACTTGTATGCTGTGAGAGGCAGCACACGTGCGTTTGGGCAATGAGGCAAGGCAGTTGCAAGGTGTTACTGCAAGGGACACTTGCAGTAACACCTCTATGAAGTAACCCCAGGAACGGTGTTAACTGACTACCTGGTCTCTGAGGTATTGGTCCTGTTGGTGGTGTTGATGTGACTATCTGCAAGAAAAATTGCAAGAAATATTGTAATATTGTAATGTCACAACTAGTGGCACAGTGATTATAAATACCATCTAGCCAATGTGGTGCATTTGTACATGTAGGTATTTAGGTGTGGTGTTTGAAATATGTCCAGGTTGTGTAATCGTCATGATGCATGGCACTACCAAGGCGTAGGTACATGTGTAGCTTACTTGGCATGGTGCAACTTGCTTAGTGTGCATGCATCCCTCTGTACTCCTTTGACATGCATTGTGTGAGTCCTATGTGTGTCCCCCTTCTTGCACTTTTTTGCACATATTTCCCCCATACAACTTACCCTGCATTTGTGGTGTTTCCTGGTATTCTGCGCTGTCCTGTTCTTGTATTCCTGTGATGATTTCCGTGGCATGACCACAGCAACCATCTCCTACATCTTGTCCAAGACCTCTTGTGGTGCTGGACTCCCACCTCCAGTTTGCAGTGCTGTCTTCCTGTTCCGTGACATTTTTTTCTTTGTCCTTCTCTTGCAGTCATGCCAGCATTTCTTGCACTCAGTCACAGTTCTCCTGGCCTCTGACACAATGTTGATCTTATCCACAATCTGCTGCCAGATTGCCCCTCTCCTTCCAATTGGCAATTTTTTCTGTGACTAATAGTTGATTTTGATGCTCCGTCACCTCTCTCTCCAGTATTTCATGCTCCTCTGTGCTGAAACGACACTTCCTCTTTTTCTTCTCCCTCCCGTGGGTCTTGTCTGTGTCCTCCTGGCTGGTTCCTAGTTCAGTGGGGTCTCCCTGGGGTGTCTCCTGCCTTCCTGGATCAGTTTTGGGGCTCCTTTGCACTGTTTTCTCCGTTAACATCTGTTTTTGACACTATTGCAGGCAAAAATGGTACATTTCTGTTTTGCAATGTGTTTTCATGTTGTAAACCGGATTAGCGTCATTTTTCCTCCGTTAACGTCATTTTGCCTTACAACAAGGCACAATGGTTAATGTCAGAAGAAATTACTCCAACCAATTTTTAGCGCCACCCAGCATCAAAGTATAAATATGATGCCTGAGTGCCGTTAAAAAATGGCGCTAGTCAGCGCTAACCTTTTTGATGCAAAACTACTTTAGCCCAGTTTTGCGTCAAAAGGTATAAATCTGGTCCTTTGAGTCTAGGATTTCCTTCAAATACAAAGTATTAAAAATGGCACAGCCCATTGTCTTCTTGAATATTCATGTACATCCAACTCGGTGTTCATATCTTTTGGGATGTTTTATGTCAGAATGGAAAAATAGATAACATTGCAGCAATAAGTAGATATAAGCCACCATTCCATGACTATAACACTAAATCAGCATTTAAGCCTAGTTTATTGGTATCAAACTCAATTTCCCATTACATGGTATTTTGAAGTGATCACACAAGGTTATATGACCTTTAATGCTATTTACCAAACATTTAATATAATTGGCAACCAATATGACCACACTGACTCATACATTGTCAGAAGGTTAAGACCTATCGACAAAGTATACATGTAAAAACACATACTCAACTAGAACAATCCTAATGCCTGTATGACCCTTGTGTTTTAGGTCTATGAAAATTATATTTTTTTTGCATTTTTTTCTATTCATTTTGTAGAACATTCATAAAGACAGCATAGCTTTTTTCCTCAAGTTGTTAAAGAGAGTCCACCTGAGACTGGAAACCATTTTATTCCGTGGGTGTGGTAAGTTACATTTATACAAAAAAACTTTTTGAAATGAAAAGAGTCATTGTAAAAAACAAAATAAGATTTACCAAAAATGAAATGTCATCCCTATACTGATAAACATCATATTGGCACACCTGTGTGTTAAGAAAGTGAATTTGTGGGTGAGAAAAGTGACACACATCCAAAAGAGTTGCTTCACCATACCATTTCTAATGGAACAGAAAACCTTACATCAGTTTTGGGAAAGGTTATGTGGTAGTGTCATTTATCAACATATCCTTCTTTATTGGATAGATGCAATGAGATTTGTGCGTTGTTTCCTCTTCGTGTATATCTGAGGTGCTGCCACAAAAGAGAGTACTATAAACATTATAGACATACAATTCCATAACCTTCAGAAAGTATGTGGGATTGATTACAAAACATTGTTGTTGACATCTTCAATTTAGAGTTGAGTATCACATTTTGTGCATGTCTGTGGACAGTCATTTTAATGTAGGGGTGTCCAATATAGAACCAGGAAAGTCAAATTCATGTCTGTTAGAAATAATAACTTATAGATGTATTGATCACTACATTTTAGATTCATTGTATTTGAACATACTTTACTGATAAGCTGGCTTGGCATAGATGTAAATGTTGAGCATTGGGCATGCCTCTTATTAAGACATTTTTATTTAAAGCAATATTGCATTTGTTTTTGCAGATTTTGAATGGAAAACACATATAATACAAGTGTTCGATTCTTTGGGCAAATATAACTGTATTGAAGATGATCACTTGAACATCCTCAGTAAGTATCAATGCCACACCAGTTAAACTATTATTATGAATTATTTTAAAACAATGATACAATATGAATGGTACCTTTATTAGATGTGTTAAGATTAAATTTTCGTTTTATAATCCAGTAATGTTTTCAGTCACATATGGGATCTTTAAAAATGGAAAATTGTATACCCAATACAATGGAAACATACAGACACTGAGAGCTCAATAGAAATGGATGCGACTTTCATTATGGATTCCCACGGGTAACCTACAATTTTAATTTTTTTAATTTTTTTAATTTCAATTGATAGGCAGCTGATTTAGTAAGTTGTGGTATCCTAAGGTCATCTGAAGAATTATCAGTGGGTAACTCTTGTGGTACCTATAAAGATACCATGCTTCAAGTCTCATGCAGATTCTAAGAAAACAAGTATGATAATTCCTTAATTTATTAGATAAAAAATACTTGTTAAATCTTAACATTTTTCCCATGAGAAATAATGCACGTTTTATAATGAGTGTGTTAACATCTTAGGTCCAATTATGATGTGTGTACACGTAGGGTGCAATTATGAGTTTGGCGACGACCACCCAGCCATAGCTATTATGAGTTTCCTGCTAGGTCAGTGGGCGGAAATCTAAGTTTCTGCCCGCTGGCCTAGCGGGACAGAGGCTAAAGCATGGTCTCCCACTTGTAATCAAACCGGCAGCAATGCTGATACTGGCAGGGTGCACCAGCACCCCCGCAATGTTCACTATCTGCAAAGGAGACATTGAAAATAGCAATGGTGCTGGCTGGGGGGGGAGCCAGCACTGCCCATGCCAAGTGCATGGGCAGTATAGGGGCCCTCCGGGGTTCCCTGCACCTGTTCTCTGCTAGCCTTTTCATGGCGGTGCTATGATCATAGTCGTAATCCCCAGAGAAGCACTGCTTGCAGCACAGCCGTGGTGGATTAGGATCTCTACTACCGCCATACAACCGGGATCCAAGATCCTAGCCGAACTAGCAGTTCTCTGGTGGTCTGATCGCCAGGGTCATAATGTGACTGCCACATTCGTAATGAGGCCGATAGTGTTTATGTCACAGAGTACTGTTCGATATTGATGTGTATTTTATGTGGCTTATTAAATTATGGACTGTGAGTTTGTGAAAAATATATGCAAAACACAGATAACTTAAGTTGGATGGTGTGTATGAGATCATGAATTGTCCTCAGAGGTTATAAACATATATGCTGTTGGAATGTCAGTCCTTAATTAGGTGCAACTGGGGTTATGTATCCACTTGTCAGAACAGTAAGCTGTTATCTTATTCACCTTGGCATAATTACTTCTCCTTCTGCAATACAATTGGAAACTGTTATGACTGTGATCCTTTTTTCAAAACATGCACATGTTCAGCCTAATATGATAGCATTCTAAAACAGCTGAATCTTTAATGCCATGATGTGCACATATGGCGAGTGTTGGAAAGTGGATTATTGGTAAGGACAGGTAAGTACCTTCACTTAGCAATAGGCCACTAACCCCCACTAAGAGAAGACCACCAAATTATGACTTTGGCAGCATCCCCTGTGGAATGCAACCAAAGCATCTACGGCACTGCCACAGCGGTCAGACGCCATGGATGACGGGAGGCACCTGCAGGCGGACGGAGACCATGGTTCTGCTGGACATGTTACTAGGCTCCACATCGCCAAGATTTCCACCGTGGTCGCACCACCACGGAAAGCCAGGCTGAAACAAACATTATAGAATGAGGCACTCACTTTCAGGAAGTGATACTCGTCCAGAGCTGCCGTGGAACCAGAACTAGATGTCATCCTGCAGCTCCTGCTCAACGAAAGACTTTGACATTTTCTCTGCCAATGACGACAGCAACCATAAGTACACACACTTACCTGTGACTGTTGTATATTGTAATTTTTTTTGCACTTACAAAGCCTACCATCGGGACAGGGTGCGAGAGCGACACTCACACATAACTGTACACTGACACGCAATCTCACATACAGCCGCACATAGACAGTGCACACACCACAGCCATCACACACACATCAAAGACACACACTTACACATGGAAACACAGCACTGGCCCAGTCTCACTACAACATATCACAAACACCACAACTACACCATTGTCAACACATTGGCAATCACTCACAATAGACACTATGTAAGGACATATTACACATACCACACAATGTACAACCAACAGGGAAAAAGCACACACAATCATACAATCACACAACTTAGTAATCAACACACACATCATACACACATCTTATCCTACCTAACATTCCATGCAGTGTCAAAGCACACAAAGCACTCCCCTCGCCCTCCAGGCCACTTGGCCTCATGTTGGTGGTATCATCACTTGAGGTCCTGTGGCCAGCAGCTTCCCTCTCGGCTGTGCCCCGTCTCCTTCATCTGCGGATGCGGATGCTGGAAAACAGAAAGAGAGGTAGGGATATCACATTCTTTTCATACTTACATCATACTGTACACATCATGAACATTACATATAGGGTTACTACAAGTAGAACCAGTTTTGTGCCAACATCATGTCACAATAAGAAACAACCCACACCCCTATATAACAACATCACACACCACATAAGCCACCTATCTCACATCTACCATACCATCATATCAGTAGAGCTGTCATACTAACCATTCCATTACAAGCTGACGTGGCAACATGAATCTGGGCCCCTATCCACAGCAACATACTCAACCAAAAACTAAGTTATGAGCAATAGTAGCAACACTGATTTTCACATATCACATGCACCAAATGTACACATACTTACAACATTTCCTGATGTCATGTCCCAGGGAAGGAACCTTATCGTATGTTAAACATAAGACAGCATGTTGCACACAAGCCAACATCTTTTCATGTCAGAGGTCATAACATTCACAATTGAAATTTGAACCTAGTTTATGTGGCATATCAGAATTTGGTGTATGTTAGAGTCTAAACACATATCACCAACACATGTACCAATAGTTATGTAGAAAAGGATGATACAAATTTAGTGGACCTACTCACCTTAGTCATTCTCCACCTATAAACATGGTCTTCTACACTTATAGGGGCCTACTTAGCCTACAGAATTTACCCACAAATAGCATACTTACTCCTTCAATAAAATTGACGCCTGTCATGTGCATGAAGGCCGCATACAGTTCAACGTATCATGATGAGTGGCAACGTCAAGAGCCCATGGTTTGAGTGGCAACATCACTATCCTCACTTCAGACATGAGTAGTCTTACATCTGTATAGGATAATGTCAATGACACAACCTCATCTGAGGATACCATGATAGAGTCATACACCTTGAGGCAAGTCAAATGACTGGCTACACATACCATTCCACCCACATGTTAACGTGAACTACCACAACTGCACCACAATGTAGTCAGTGTACACAATAGGTTTCCATAGTAAAAGCATTCAAAATATCCCAAATAGTAAACAAAAGTATGTTTACGTTACATCACAATGTTAATTTATGGCAGAACCTTACAATGTACACATGATGTTGGCAAAAACCAGTGAAGATTCTACCTGCTAATAAGATGTTCTGGCCTATTTAGCATGCCCATAAAACATTGGCTAAGGAAATAGCTGTGCAGACACTTACCATCCAATGAACATGTACATGGTACTAACATTCAGAGCTCTGATATCAATGTATGTGTTACAATAGGAGTCTAGCAATAACTCCATGATTTCCAACATGTAGGATGTCCACTCTGATGAGACATTACAGGTGCGAATGTACAGTCCTAACTCACCAAAGGGGTACACCTCCAAACAACTCTGAGCAGGTTTTGCAAGCATGGCATGTGAAATGTCAGTTGGACATCACATCCTCAAAAGAAGATGTCATTCGTCTGGAACTTCATGAAAATTAGGAGTGTCCTAAACTTGTCAGACTCTATGTTGTACATAGACATGGATCAAGGGCCATTGGGATGGATAGAGGGCAATGACCTGGACAACTTATCATCGGGATATTGGGAGTATGGGTCTGTAAGTGGCAAGGAACAACAGCAGGGCATATAAAGCAGTGGTACACCTATGACACTGTCACATGTGCATTATCATATGTTTTTGTACAGAAGGGATAATATAGGTGAGAAATATGTCTCAATACATAATAGAATGTGCACACCTGTGTACCAGTGTTGAGGACTGTACATCTATGTGTTCCTAGGAGATCTTTTATCTTTTGCACTTACCACATTGTCACAACTTAGATTCTTTCACATCATACACTGACCTGGCAGATGGACGAAAATGTGTAAGTCAGTACTTACCCCCTTGTGACTGCTGTACTGCCCTCAGACGCCCATCCAACTTAGGGTAGGCCACTGCCAATATGCAGGTCATTGGGGGGGTCAATGTCTGATGGGTACCCCCTCTTCCTTGGGAGGACATCCCCAGCCAGGCCCAGCGTCTCAGGTCCTCCCAACACTTCCTACAGTGGGTGCTCTGTTGGCTGTGGACCCCCAGGGTCTGCACTTTATTGGTGATGGCATGCCAGATCCCCTTTTTCTAGTGGGCGTTTATCTGCAAGGATGAAACAGAAAAGAGGAAAAAGTCATGTCCACATGTACCATACCAAAACAAGTTGAGTGAAAATAAAAGTTAGTGTAAGTGGCCAAATATACACTTCCTCCAACATTCACTTCTTTATGGAAGGACCAACTGCAGTCAGGCCACGTGTGAATTGGAGTCAAGCATGCAACATGCATGTCCAATACTGGGTGTTGGCTTCAAACATATGACCAGACTACAAGTTTGTCTTTAATTTAAAGTGGGATAAGTAAATAACTATTTGAAACAACACAATCAATTATAATGTTGAAAAGTATTTTTGTGGATCAGGGAAGATACATCACATACTCCCTGATATGTATCAGGGCTCAAAATCTTTCTATGCACATGTTCGCATGTCCATCTACCCACATATGTTACCTTAGTCCTTCATTCCAGCACATTTAATCTACATCATCCTACACTTAACATTTCAACCATTGATATTGCATTGCACTTACATACTCGTCTGCTGCACCATAGAGCTGTTCATAAAGGGGTAGGAGCTTCTCTACAAGCTTGTGCAGCTCTTCTGGAGAGAAGGCACATACCCTATCATCTGTAGGATGTACAATGATTGCTCCCAGAGGCAGCAGACAGCAGGTCATGGTGATTTTGCTGGCAGCTGTGTCAGAAATCAAGTGAGGGATTCAGCGGAAGATGGCAATCTCATCTGCCACTAACAGGACCATCACTGCTGGTGGGCGTCACCCAAGTCTTCCAAAGACAGCAGTGTGTTCCAATGGCAATGTCCACTGTGGATGTGACCGCTTACCGCCATGATGACATCCGCTTGCGTAGTTAGGTCACTTCCTGATGTGCAGTACAGGCAGCTGCCAATTTAAGACTCACATATGTACAATAAGGATGTGAAAGGTGTGTCATTTACTAAAATTTACATTTATGATAATCTATTTACTGCTGGCTTTATGTAAACATGTAGCAATGTGCAAGTAATAGGTAGAGGATGTGAAAAATATTTATCCTGAGCTATGTACATGAAACATTATTGTCAGCAGAGTAATGACAATTTAAACATAGTATAGGTGTATCAAATATATTTCACATGTTTGATATCACTTTTACTGTCAGTGACATGTTTCTCCATTAAAAGAACATGCAAGGGATTAGAGGATATGAGTCTAGTAATTAGTCAAATGTTGTCTAGGTATGTGCTGAGTAAAACATTTTCACTATTTCAGGTGACGTAATGTAGATTTTTGAGTGAGGTTGGTGTGATTTTACTTATGATGTATGCATTGAGTCATTCACATACAGTTAGAAATGGGGTCTTTGTTGGCAGTCAGGCTACCCCCTGTGCAAGCAAGGACCCTCACTCTAGTCAGGGTAAAGGAGAATCACATTCAGTTAACCCCCGCTCACCCCCTTGGTAGCTTGGCAAGAACAGGTAGGCTTAACTTTAGAGACCAGGTGTAAAGTATTTGTACCAACACACACAGTAAAATAGTAAAACCACCACAAAATGACTCCACACAGGTTTAGAACAATAGCCAATATTTATTTAAACACAACAAGACCACAACAACAAAAATCTGACATACACAAGTCAAGTCCTGAATTTTTAAAGATGAAACTCAAAAATAGTGCTTAGAAACATAAAATGCTTCGATAAGGTAATAACACAGTGTTGTGACCGAGTTGTTCCCAACGGCACCAGGCACGGAGTCATGCAGACCCCAGGTACAGTACCTTAGTGAACTGTGAGAACAAGTCAGTGTGCGAAGTCGGGGATTGCAGCGTTGTGGGATCTGAGGTGGCATCGGTTCCAATGCTGTGGGGCGAAGGAACGAAGGCATCACGAAGAGGCGTTGGGTCCTTGCTGCAGTGCAGGGAAGGTGAGGCGGTGTCAGTGCAAAGCAATGAATCTGCTCATTTTGGGTGGCGTCGGTCACAATGTGGTACAGTGACTTCCACGGAGTTGCGGACTTCGGTGGGGCTGCAGCAGTGTAGGACTGCGAGGGTCGTCACACTCCAGCGAGCACCACGGAGTTGGTTGCAGGTGGCATCATGGGATTCGGCAGCTGCATCAGTCCGGAGTCGTCCGAAGTCATTTTTCTCAGATTTTCACCAGCTTCTCCTTTTAATACTGGATAGGGCACCACTTGTCAGGGCAGGAATCTCAGCAGAGAGTCCAGGTGCTGGCAGGGGAAGTCTTTGATGGCCCTGAGACTTCAGAACAGGGGGCAAGCTCAGTCCAAGACCTTGGAGATTCTTCTCAAGCAGGAATATACCCCAAAGTCCAGTCTTTGCCCCTTTCACAGGCAGAAGCAGCAACTACAGGATAGCTCCACAAAGCACAGTCACAGGCAGGACAACACTTCTCTTCAGCTCTTAAGCTCTTTTCCTTGGCAGAGGTTCCTCTTGATTCCATAAGTGATCTAATTTTCTTGGATTTTGGGTGCTCTTCTTATACCCTGTTCTGCTTTTGAAGTAGGCCTACTTCAAAGCAAAGTCTCTCTTGTTTGTGAGATTCTGCCTTGCCCAGGCTTGGCCCAAGACACACACCAGGGGGTCGTAGACTGCATTGTGTGAGGGCAGATGCAGCCATTTCAGGTGTGAGTGATCAGTCTTCCCCTCCCTCCTAGCACAGATGGCTCATCGAGGTACGCAGGCTACTCCCCAGCTCCCTTTGTGTCACTGCTAGAGAGGGGTGCAAACAGCCCAATTTTCAAACTGACCCAAACAGGGAATCCACAAACTGGCAGAGACACAGAATGGTTTAAACAAGAAAATGCCTACTTTCTAAAAGTGGCATTTTGAAACACACAATCTAAAAACCAAATTCACTAAAAGATTAATTTTTAAATTGTTAGCTCCGAGACCCTAAACTCCACATTTCTATCTGCTCGCTAAGGGAACCTAAACTTTAATAATATTTAAAGTCAGTCCCCATGTTAACCTATGAAAGAGATAGGCCTTGCAACAGTAAATACTGAATTTGGCAGTATTTCACTGTCAGGACATGTAAAACACATAAGTACATGTCCCACCTTTAACATATACTGCACTCTGCCCATGGGGCTACTTTGAGACTACATTAGGCGTGCCTTACAAGTAAGAAAATGAAAGGTGTTGGCCTGGCAAGTGGGTACAATTGTCATGCTGAATTGGCAGTTTAAAACTGCAGACACAGACACAGTAGTGGCAGGTGTGAGCCATGTTTATAGGGCTACTAATGTGGGTGACACAACCAGTGCTGTAGGCCCACTAGTAGTGTTTGATTTACAGGCCCTTGGCACCTCTAGTGCACTCCACCGGGGACTTACTAGTAAATCAAATATCCCAATCATGGAAGATCAAATTCAAATATATTTCACTTGGGAGTCCAGCATACATCAACAACCTGGGAAACAGAGGCAAACATTTAGGGGAGACTATGCCAATGATGCCAATTCTAACACATACATTCTGGTGTTGTCCCACATAGTGATCCTGGAATGAGAAGAGCAAGACAAACTTCAATGTATTGTCCACTAGCAGACCTGCACACCATGGACAAGCGACATGTTAGCCAAATATGCCGCCAGGATATGCAGAAAATCATGAATCTCTGTCATCAGTTGGAGCCAGATCTGATGCCTGCCATTTACAATACCAATAGCATACCTCCCATCATCCAAGTCATTTCAGTGCTACACTTCCTGGCCACTAGGTCCTTTCAAAATACAGTGACACTATCTCCAGGCATGTCACATCCCATGTTCAGTCTGGTTTTGAAGGCTGTACTGTCTTCATTGTTAAAACACCTAGACAGCTACAACACATTTCCCTAATGTGAGGATTTGGCCCTTGTTAAGGCTGCTTTTCATTCTTTGGGTCACATTCCACATCTGATTAGAGCCATAGATGGCACCCATGTAGCCTTGGTTCTCCCAAGTGCCAATGAACAGGTATATAGGAACAGGAAAACCTTCCACTCCATCAACATCCAAGTGATCTGTTTGGCTGACCTCTACATTTCACAAATTTGTGCAAAATATCCTGGGTCAGTTCATGATTCCTTTATCATGTGGAATAGCAATATCCCATTGCTGCTGACACAACAGTACACAGAAAGGGCATGGCTGTTTGGTAAGTCATATATGTCATGTGTGTCTGTACCTTTTTTCTGCTACATATATGTGGATGTCCAAGATTAATGTTTGGATTTGTGTAACTATAACTTACAGGTGACTTTTGCTACCCAAACCTTTCTTTGTTATTCACACCAGTGAAGTTCCCAACCACGCCAGGGGAAGTCCACTTCAATGAGGCCCACCTTTGGGCTCCTGAAGGCAAGATTTAACAGCATTGACAAGTCTGGAGGAGCTCTCCTATACTCACCCTACAAGGTTTGTTAAAATTATTGTTGGCTGCTGCATGGTCCACAACCTTGGCCTGAGACATCAGATACCATTCCTACCAGATGAGGGGGAGCCAGCCCATCCTGTGGGTGGAAATGCAGATTTGCTAAGTGAGGATGAGCATGATGAGGATGAAGCCCGGGAATAAGTACTTCAACTGACTCAAGGTATATGATTTGATATAAAAAAAAGTGATTCAGTAGGGTATTAGTGAGGTTAGGAATGCCAGATAAGGTCCTCATTATGTCCTCAGTTAGGTAATAAGTGGCTCCAAAGCCCATGGCTCAGATTGTTACTTGGAGTTGTGGACAGAACTGTTATGTACATAGTCTTTTTTTTTTTTAATTGTCAAAGTCAGATTTGTACATATGATTTGGCA
The DNA here is from genome assembly GCF_031143425.1 of Pleurodeles waltl. NCBI lineage: Eukaryota > Metazoa > Chordata > Amphibia > Caudata > Salamandridae > Pleurodeles > Pleurodeles waltl. The sequence continues at coordinate 333,399,937 of NC_090444.1, read as the reverse complement.
GCATAATGTTCCCTTATCAATGTGGACTATACTTAATGTTTGTGAATTACAGATTGCAGATCGACTGTGTGGCGCATCCTCATTTGGCAGTATCAGACAGTGTCACAGGGAGATGGGATTTGCAGACTGACTTGAAAAGTTAACACAGATGAAACCAGGTACTGTCTGGCATGAGACCTATGGTGTGTGAGTTCTGTGCTCAGATTGCCAGGATGGTTGGATGGCAATGTCCTTTTCCACAATAAAGACCTGTTTGGTGTTGGAGGTGGGGCCAATGGTGCCATATGTGTTCATATGTCTCTGACACATGTCATAATGTAGAATCCAGACCCTCTAAAATCAAAATAGTTTGTGTTGTATGTGAACTATCTTGAACATAGCAGTCAGTATGTTTCTACTTTGCATACCATTGTGCATGTGTCTGAAGACTTCCATAGGTGACTGGCAAGCCTACAGATACCTGACTGTGGTAAGTGGAAGGTTCCATGACTGTGGACAAAAGTAGTGACCTCTTTCTATTTCATGGGGTATGGTCATTTGGACATATTGTATGGTTATGTGATAAGGCTTTAGCTGATGATACATTGTAGCAATCTGATTGCCTCCTGGGATAATGAAAGACTGACATTTCTCTAACTTCAGAAGTCTGTGTGTTGGTAGTGTATCACACCTATGCTGAAATAATAAAGTTAGAAGCAGTACTTCTCTGTGTGGCAATTGGCATTCTCCAAATAATAATGTGAGAATTTACAATAAAGGTGATGTGTGTCATGTACATAATACATTGTCAATGCAATATGTATCCTGGTTATACAGTACATGTGTAATGACCTGACAAAGGTTTTATAGGAGAGGGGAACATTTTGGTGCAAGAGTTGTCATGCATGACAGTTGTATTTGGTTGATGAATCAAACTAAGACATGATTTGTGGTTAAGTGGTAATTATTGGGGAGTGCATAGCAAAATTAATGATAAGAATAAAAAATAACACAAAGTAAACAGTGAAGGGTTCAGTCACAGTGGATGAAATCATCAGAGTAGCTGCTACACCACTTGGAAGTACAGTATCCTTGTACCAAAGGAAAATGAAGATAGGTTTCAGAACAGTCAACAGGGTGCATCTGTGCCACACAAGGGGAGCCAATCAATAGAGGTTCACTTCCTGGCAGTGGGTTTGGTTTTGGCATCAGCTTCTCCTTGATGCCTGGGTGGATGTCCATTTTTGTGGGGTTTCTTCTGCTACAGAGGGTGGGGTGTCTTTGGCATTCCCTTCCCCTGACAGGACCTCCATTCCCCTAGCAACCACAGATGTAGAAGGGCCAGATGTTTCCTTGCTAGTGAAAGAGGCCAGATGTTGGGAACAAAACCTACTCAGGGTGGTATTCATGTCCCTCAGCACCCCAGCAGTGGAATCCAGGATGTCATTTTCAACCTGCCACTGCAGCGTAGCTTCCTGGTGGTTGTCCCTCTGCAGCTGGCTGATCTCCCTCATCAACGTTGGTAGGCTTCCTAGACTTGGGAGATAGTGTCCTGGTCAGCTGTGTCCCTTGGAGCCCCCATCCTCTGGCCCACACCATCCCTCCCACGCCATCCCTCCCACACCCTACCCCCACTTACCTGTGCCCCTAGCAGTGTGAACCTACTCCCACTGGTGGTAAAACCATCATGTAGGGGTGACAATAGGTACCTGTACTGGGGGGGGGCACAATAGAATGCACTGTCTTTGGAACACAGGTTTGTGGGCAAATTGTTGCATGTGATGTGGCTGCAACAGGGTTGGGAGGAGTCATTGTGGGCAGGGTGAGGTTGACAGTTGTTGACTGATCAGTTGTCTGTGATGGGCCAGCTTAGTCCTCAGTGTCCAAACATCCAGGGGTGTTTTCCTCACTTGGGCTTTTATCCAGAGGGAGAGCATCAGTATCTGGTATCCTCTCCATGTTAAGAATGGAACACACAGTTGTTGTTAGTGATACACCAAGTCATGTTTAACTTTGACAACTAGACATGCTATGTGACAAGCTGCTTTTACAGGATCCCCTGATAGTCCTCTGCAGCATCTGCTTCCAGTCTAGGTTAGAGAAATGCGAGACACTAAGACTTGCTATTGCATACAGCATGCTCCAAGCTCTTGGAGTATGTTGGTTTTTAAATGACTGCTGATACCCTCAGATCTTGTCTGAGTAAAGTCATGACATTGTACATTTCTGTCCTAGTAAGGTGTATGGCATCATTGATTAAACTAATAGCTGGACAATGCATAATGGTGACAGAGCTGACAAACAGTATGGAAGTTACTATTTGATCGGGATCTCTCCATGGATGTACTGAAAGTACATCAAGTTTTCCATATAGCCTCCCCCCCAGCTGAGTATATGTCATGGTTAGGAAGTTTTTTCTCAAAAGGCCGGTTTGGTAGGGGGCACAGCTGTAGCTGTGTTTTGCTTGTAATAGTACTGGTAGTGGGCCGTAGCATTGCTGTCATTTCTATGAACTGTTAAAAAGTGGTACATTCCAAGGGGTTACATTGATTGTTAGTTTCACATGCAAGACATTTAAAAATATGGTACACTGTTCTTATTTTCTTACATTTGGAACAGTGCCTGCTGGGAGTTGTAGTTCTGCCAGTCCCTGTACATCTCATGCCACACACAGACACTGTGGCCCCAGGTGAGTTTAGTTTACAGGAGGGATCCCAGAGAGGGGTATTTGGACAATTGGACACAGGGGTGGTGAGTGGATTGGCTGTTAAGGTAGCAAGAGGGGGACAGTGAGCATGCAAAACAGTGCAGATTGGTGACAGCTTTTGTTTAGTGACTTACCAGGCTCCACTCCCCCAGGTATTCCGGTTAAGCACTCAGGATGCGGGATGTTCCCGACCTTCTCCTCCCATGATGTGAAAGTATGGGGAGGAGGTGGGGGTTCCACCACCAGTCTTGAGGACCGCCAACTGGTACCTAGCCTCCATCCATGGAACATACCTTCCCCCTGAGGTCGTTCCACCTCTTCCTGATGTTTTCCCTTGGGCGTGGGTAATTATCTACAGAATTCAATCTGTCAACTATCCTTTGCCACAACTCCATTTTCCTGGCTATTGATGTTTGCCGGGCCTGTGCTCCAAAAAGATATGGGTCTACTCTGACAATTTTGTCCACCATGACCCTCAACTCATCATCTGTTAAATGTGGATGTTTTTGTGAGGACCAGGTAGTGGTACAAAAGACAATGAGGTAGTGCAAAACAGCAAAACATATTTTCAGTGATGAGGTGTAGGTGCTATGATGTGAGTGGGTGATGGTTGTTGTGTATTGTGTGGGATACTGAATTGTGTTTTGTATATGCTGTGCAGGTGTGGGATGAGCGTTGATTAAATGTGTAGGGATGCCTATTGTTTATTTTACTATATCTTTACATTTTTGCTTGTCTCTGGCTGTGTGTGAGTGGGAGGCTGGCCTGGCTTATAGTGGGTACCAATGGTACTTACACCTTGTTCCAGGTCCAGTTATCCCATATTAGTAGATTAATGGTGTTATAGCAGCTTAGGCTGATAGAGGTAGCTATAGCAGAGCAGCCAAGGCTGAAATAGGAGACATTCAAAGCTCCTACTATACCACTTATATCATATAGGTACTATATCATAAGAAAGACAATACTCAGGGTTACTAAAAATAAAGGTACTTTATCTTAGTGACAATGTGCCAAAATTATCTCAGAGGATATACTCCCTTAGGAGGTAAGTAAATACACAAAAAGGCCTAGGGGCAACATAAACCATATACAAAGAAAGTGGAATACAAACCACAAATGGACCCCTAGACTAGTGTAGTGTGTAGAGGGTCGCTGGGAGTGTAAGAAAACACTAAGGGTGTCCAAGATACCCCACCCCAAGACCCTGAAACGTAGGAGTAAAGTTACCCCACTACCCCAGAAACACAGGAAAGTCGTGATAGGGAATACTGCAAGGTCAACAACTGACTGCAAAGCACTGAAGACAAATTCCTGGACCTGAGAAACTGCAAAGGAAGGGGACCAAGTCCAAGAGTCACAACAGTGTCCAGGGGTGCAGGAGCCCACTAAACCCCAGATGAAGGTGCAAAAAGGCTGCCTCCGGGTGGAAGAAGCCAAAGATTCTGCAACAACGGAAGGTGTCAGGAACTTTTCCTTTGGTCAGAAGATGTCCCACGGCATGCTGGAGGAATGTAGGAGGCTGGCCTTGCTTGTAGTGGGTACCAGAGGTACTTACACCTTGTGCTAGGTCCAGTTATCCCTTATTAATGTAGAAGAGGTGTTTCTAGCAGCTTAGGCTGATAGAAGATGGCTATGGCAAAGCAGCTTAGGCTGAACTAGGAGACATGTAAAGCTCCTACTATACCACTTGTGTCATATGCACAATATCATAAGAAAACACAATACACAGATATACTAAAAATAAAGGTGCTTTATTTTTATGACAATATGCCAAAAGTATCTCAGTGAGTACCCTCAGTATGAGGATAAGGTATATACACAAGATATATGTGCACAAACCAAAATTATGCAGATAATAGCAAAAGGAAGTAATGCAAGCAATGCAGTTACAGTAGATTGCAATAGGAGCACATAGGTATAGGGGCAACACAAACCATATACTCTAAAAGTGGAATGCGAACCACAAATGGACCCCAAACCTATGTGAGCTTGTAGAGGGTCGCTGGGACTGTAAGAAAACAGTGAGGGTTAGAAAAATAGCCCACCTCAAGACCCTGAGAGGTAGGTGTAAAGTGCACCTACTACCCCCAGAGATCACAGAAGTCGTGATAGGGGGATTCTGCAAGGAGAACAAACACCAGCAATGCAACAACAGTGCATTTCCGGACCTGAGTACCTGTAAGACAAGGGGACCAAGTCCAAGGGTCACGACAGTGTCGAGAGTGGGCAGGAGCCCAAGAAATGCCAGCTGAGGGTGCAAGGAAGCTGCCACCTGTTGGAAGAAGTTTGGTGTTCTGCAAGAACGAAGAGGACTAGGAACTTCCCCTTTGGAGGATGGATGTCCCACGTCGTGAAGAAGCTTGCAGAGGTGTTCCCATGCAGAAAGACTGCAAACAAGCCTTGCTAGCTGCAAGGGTTGCAGTTAGGGTTTTTGGATGCTGCTGTGGCCCAGGAGGGACCAGGATGTCGCCACTTGGATGAGGAGACAGAGGGGGCACCCAGCAAGGCAGGGAGCCCTCACAGAAGCAGGCAGCACCCGCAGAAGTACCTGAACAGGCACTTAGAATAAAAGTGAACTGGAGTCCACCCGAAGTCACAAAAGGGAGTCCCATGACGCCGGAGGACAACTCAGAAGGTTGTGCACTGCAGGTTAGAGTGTTGGGGACCCAGGCTTGGCTGTACATGAAGGAAATCCTGGAAGAGTGCACAGGAGCCGGAGCAGCTGCAAATCACGCGGTACCCAGCAATGCAGTCTAGCGTGGGGAGGCAAGGACTTACCTCCACCAAACTTGGACTGAAGAGGCACTGGACTGTGGGAGTCCCTTGGACAGAGTTGCTGAGTTCCTGGGACCACGCTCGTCATGCTGAGAGGGGACCCAGAGGACTGGTGATGCAGACTTTTGTTGCCTGCGGTTGCAGGGGGAAGATTCAGTCGACCCACAGGAGATTTCTTCAGAGCTCCTGGTGCAGAAAGGAGGCAAACTACCCCCAGAGAATGCACCACCTGGAAACAGTTGAGAAAGCCGGCAGGATGAAGCGATACAAGGTTGCTAGTAGTCGTCTTGCTGCTTTGTTGTGGTTTTGCAGGCGTCCTGAGCAGTCATCGGTCGATGCTTTGGCAGAAGGTGAAGAGGGAGATGCAGAGGAACTCTGGTGAGCCCTTGCATTCGTTATCTGGTAAGATCCCCAAAGCAGAGACCCTAAATAGCCAGAAAAGGAGGTTTGGCTACCTAGGAAGGAGGATTGGCTACCAAGAGAGGTAAGAGTCTATCAGAAGGAGCCTCTGACGTCACCTGCTGGCACTGGCCACTCAGAGCTGTCCAGTGTGCCACAAACACCTCTGTTTCCAAGATGGCAGAGGTCTGGGCACCTCCTCTTTCCTTTGTCCAGTTTCGCGCCAGAGCAGGGCTGGGGGATCCCTGAACCGGTGTAGACTGGCTTATGCAGAGATGGGCTACTCCTCCCCAGCCTTCACACCTGTTTCCAAAGGGAGAGGGTGTTACACCCTCTCTCAGAGGAAGACCTTTGTTCTGCCTTCCTGGGCCAGGGCTGCCTGGACCCCAGGAGGGTAGAAACCTGTCTGAGGGGTTGGCAGCAGCAGCAGCTGCAGTGGAGACCCCAGAAAGGCAGTTTGGCAGTACCCGGCTTCTGTGCTAGAGACCCGGGGGATCATGGAATTGTCCCCCCAATGCCAGAATGGCATTGGGCGGACAATTCCATGGTCTTATACATGTTACATGGCCATGTTCGGAGTTACCATTGTGACGCTGTACATAGGTAGTGACCTATGTATAGTGCACGCGTGTAATGGTGTCCCCGCACTCACAAAGTCAGGGGAATTTGCCCTGAACGATGTGGGGGTGCCTTGGCTAGTGCCAGGGTGCCCTCACACTAAGTAACTTTGCACCCAACCTTCACCAGGTGAAGGTTAGACATATAGGTGACTTATAAGTTCCTTAAGTGCAGTGGTAAATGGCTGTGAAATAACATGGACGTTATTTCACTCAGGCTGCACTGGCAGGCCTGTGTAAGAATTGTAAGAGCTCCCTGTGGGTGGCAAAAGAAATGCTGCAGCCCATAGGGATCTCCTGGAACCCCAATACCCTGGGTACCTCAGTACCATATACTAGGGAATTATATGGGTGTACCAGAATGCCAATGTGAATTGGTAAATTTAGTCACTAGCCTGTTAGTGACAAATTTGGAAAGCAGAGAGAGCATAACCACTGAGGTTCTGGTTAGCAGAGCCTCAGTGAGACAGTTAGGTATCACACAGGGAACACATACATATAGGCCACAAACTTATGAGCACTGGGGTCCTGGCTAGCAGGATGCCAGTGACACATAACAACCACACTTACAACATAGGGGTTTCACTATGAGCACTGGGCCCTGGCTAGCAGGATCCCAGTGAGTCAGGGAAAACACCCTGACATATACTCACAAACAGGCCAAAAGTGGGGGTAACAAGGCTAGAAAGAGGCTACTTTCTCACAAGGAAGCAAAGTTGTTTCCACACAGAAAGGCCACAAACAAGCCTTGCTAGCTGCAAGAGTCACAGTTGAAGTTAATGGGTGCTACCAGGGCCCAGGAAGGAACAGGAGGTCGCCCCTTGGAGGAGGAGACAGAGCACCCATGGAGAAGCAGGTAGCACCCGCAGAAGCACTTGAATCAGCGTTCAAGAAATCTGAGCACGGCTGTCATCTCAACACAACAAAAGCCATGGTAGCCAGGATCCCAGTGATCATAGTTTGTGGCCTATATGTGTTCCCTGTGTGGTGCCTAACTGTATCTCTAAGGCTCTGCTAACCAAAACCTCAGTGTTTATGCTCTCTCTGCTTTTAAAATTGTCACTGCAATCTAGTGACTATTTTCACCAATTCTGATTGGCACACTGGAGCACCCTCATAATTCCCTAGTATGTGGTACCTAGGTACCCAGGGTATTGAGGTTCCAGGAGATCCCTATGGGCTGCAGCATTTCTTTTGCGAAACGCGTTGTTCGTTTGTTTGCAGTCTTTAAATAAACACTCAATACGGATACCTTGATGGAGTGCTTTGCCAAATGGTTGTCTACATAGATTAGTAGTGTTCTAGCAGCTTAGGCTGATAGAGGTAGCTATAGCAGAGCATCCAAGGCTGAACTAGGAGACATGCAAAGCTCCTACTATACCACTAATATCATAAAGGTACTACATCATAAGAAAGACAATACTCAGGGTTACTAAAAATAAAGGTACTTTATTTTAGTGACAATGTGCCAAAAATATCTCAGAGGATATACTCCCTTAGGAGTTAAGTAAAATATACAAAATATACACACAAACCAAAATCAGGTAGGTAAAACAGTCAGAAAATAGTGCAAACGCTGTAGAATACAATAGGATGCAATAGGCCTAGGGGAAACACAAACCATATACTAAGTGGAATGCGAACCACAATTGGACCCCTAGGCTAGTGTAGTGTGTAGAGGGTCGCTGGGAGTGTAGGAAAACACTAAGGGTGTCCAAGATATCCCACCCCAAGACCCTGGAAAGTAGGAGTGAAGTACTACTATTTCCCCAGAAACACACTAAAGTCGTGATAAGGGATTTTGCAAAGACCACAACAGACTTCAAAGCACTGAAGATGGATTCCTGGACCTGAAGCCAGGCAAAGGAAGAGGACAAAGTCCAAGAGTCACGAAAGTGTCCAGGGGGGGCAGGAGCCCACTAAACCCTGGATGAAGGTGCAAAATGGCTGCCTCTGGATGGAAGAAGCTGAAGATTCTGCAACAACGAAAGGTGCTAGAAACTTCTCCTTTATGCAGAGGATGTCCCACGGTGTACTGGAATGCCAAGTTGTTTCCTTGGCAAAATATTGTAAACAAGCCTTGCTAGCTGCAAGAGTCGCTGTTAGAGAAAACGGGTGCTTCCTGGGCCCAGGAAGGACCAGGATATCACCACTTGGGAGAGGAGAGAGAGGGGGCCCTCAGCAATGTAGAGAGCCCATGCACGAGAAGGAAGCACCCACAGAAGTCCTTCAACACGAGTTCCAGATGTCTGAACATGGCAGTCGTCTCAACACTGCAAAAGAAGGTCCCACGACACCGAAGATCAACTCAGGAAGCTGAGTATCGCAGGTTAGAGTGCTGGGGACCTAGGCTCAGCTGTGCATGCAGGGTTTCATAGAAATGTGCACAGAGGCCCTTGTAGCTGCAGTTCACGGGGTGCATAGGATTACTGTCTGGAGAGTGGAGGCAAGGACTTACCTCCTCCAAATTTGGACAGTTGGACCACTGGACAGTCAGGGTCACTTGGGTCCACCACCTGTTTTCCAGGGGCCACGTTTGTCAGGATGAGAGGGGTCCCAGAGTACTGGTGAAGCTGAAGTTTGGTGCCTGTTAAAGCAGGGGGAAGATACCGTGCAACTCACAGGATATTTCTTTGTGGCTTCCAGTGCAGGATGAAGGCAGGCAGCCCCCAAAGCATGCACCACCAGGAAACAGTTGAGAAAGCTGGCAGGATTAGGCTCGACAATGTCGCTGGTAGTCTTCTTGCTACTTTGTTGCAGTTTTGCAGGAGTCCTGGAGCAGTCAGCGGTTGATCCTTAGCAGAAGTTGAAGAGAGAGGTGCAAAGGAACTCTGGTGAATTCTTGCAAGTCGTTATCTGAGTAAAATCCCACTGGAGAGACCCTAAATAGCCTTCAGAGGAGGATTGGCCACCTAGTCAGGTAAGCACCTATCAGGAGGGGTCTCTGACGTCCCCTGCTGGCACTGGCCACTCAGAGGCCTCCAGAGTGCCCTCACATCATTGGAAACACGATGGCAGAGGTCTGGGACACACTGGAGGAGCTCTGAGAACCACCTGTGGGGTGGTGATGGACAGTGGAATGGCCACTCCCATTTCCTTTGTCCAGTTTTGCGCCAGAGCAGGGACTGGGGGTTCCCTGAACTGGTGTTGAATGGCTTATGCAAGGAGGGCACCATCTATGCCCTTAAAATCATTTCCAGAGGCTGGGAGAGGCTACCCCTCACCAGCCTTTAACACCTATTTCCAAAGGGAGAGGGTGTAACACCCTCTCGCAGAGGAAATTCTTTGTTCTGCCTTTCTGGGACCAGGCTGCCTAGACCCCAGGAGGGCAGAACCATTTCTGTGGGGTGTCAGCAGCAGTAGCTTCAGAGAAAACCCCATAGAGCTGGTTTGGCAGTTCCCGGGGTCCATAGTGGAGCCCCGGGGATGCATGGCATTGGCTCCCTAATACCAGATTTGGAATGGGGGGACAATTCCATGATCTTAGACGTGTTACATGGCCATATTCGGAGTTACCATTGTGAAGCTTTACCATTGTGAAACTACATATAGGTATTGACGTATATGTAGTGCACACGTGTAATGGTTTCCCCGCACTCACAAAGTTCGGGGAAATGGCCCTGAACGATGTGGGGGCACCTTTGCTAGTGCAAGGGTGCCCTCACATTTAGTAACTTTGCACCTAACCTTCAGCAAGTGAAGGTTAGACATATAGGTGACTTATAAGTTACTTAAATGCAGTGGAAATGGCTGTGAAATAATGTGTGTGTTATGTTATTCAGGCTGCAGTGGCAGTCCTGTGTAAAGGGTTTGTCTGAGCTCCCTATGGGTGGCAAAATAAATGCTGCAGCCCATAGGGATCTCTTGGAACCCCAATACCTTGGGTACCTAGGTACCATATATTAGGGAATTTCAAGGGTGTTCCAGTGTGCCATTTGAAATTGGTAAAAGTGGTCACTAGCCTATAGTGACACATTTAAAGGCAGGGAGAGCATAAGTACTGAGGTTCTGATTAGCAGAGCCTCAGTGACACAGTTATCACTACACAGGTATACGCATTCAGGCAACAAACTATGAGCACTGGGGTCCTGGCTAGCAGGATCCCAGTGAGACCGACAAAAAAAAAAAAACTTACATACATGTAAAAATGGGGGTAAAATGCCAGGCAAGATGGTACTTTCCTACAGTGTGGCAGAATGGTTGCAGAGGATTGTGGGTTGTGTAGGGGTTTCTTATATAGTGCAGTGTTTAAGTGTGTCTGGTGTGTGGATGTGTGTCAGGTGTGGGGTATTCAAACCATCCAATGAGGTGTGGTGTTCTGACTGGTGTGAAATTAGACCGAAGCGGTTTGCACCGCCAATGTCTTTCCGTCATGGAAAAACCTCAAACGTGATTTGTGGATCGTAATATGATCGGAAGTTTGTTGTCAGGCTGGAGGTGCTGGTGGTGTTTCAGAATTTTGGCTGTTTTCTGGCAGACTTTGCTATGTGACTCTTAATACAGCGGTCGGATCACTGCTAACATGGTGGTCTCTTGGTGCCCGCCACCGCAGCGGTCTCACTGTCAGACCGGCAAAGTCGTAATGAGGTCCTAAATGTTTCTTAGTGCATATAAACTAAAAGCACCAATCAGGGCATCTTGTAGCACTCAACAGGGGAAAAGTAAAAATTTGAGGCAGACCGCGATAGAGCCCTGTGTGGCTACAGTGAGGGGGAGGCCTTGGTCAAAGTTTGGTCCTCATTATGACTTTTGCGGTCTTTTTTAAAGACCGCCAAAGACGCTGCAGGCAACAGACATCAGGCAGGGTCACGGTCAACATAAGCTGGATTGACTCACAACTTCGGGTTGATCCCTTTATGGAGCTTTTCACCAAAAGTTCTCCAATCTTCTTGAAACTTCTGGATCTTCTTCAGAATTTCTTTGAAGGTGATTTAGGAGTCCACAACTCATCCTAACGTTCCAGAAGCTCTGAATTGCTCCTTGAGAGTTAGAGCTCCAACTCCCGGAATGCACCTGGCTCAAACTCAAAAATGACCACTGGACAGTGGTCAGCTGGTCATTTTCTTAAGGTTTTGATGCAGGAGACTCTGGTCAGCTATTTTCTAGCTGTAGCAAACAGGGAGTCCCTTCTTGAAGCAGTTGAAGCCAGGCAAAGTCATTTTACTGGTGAAGTCCACGTGTGCAGCTGGTGTAGTCTTTCAGACTGCAGTGTCCAGGTGCAGGTCAGGGTTCCAGCAAGGCAGTCCTTCATCGTCTTGCTCCTTGTAGGGGTCTGAGGTGGGAGTGCAGCTCTGCCATATTTATCCATGCTTCTGGGGTGGAAAGCAGCGGAGACCTCTTGATCAATCACATGCAGTCCACCACCCTCTTAGATGACCACTTCCTGGGAAGTGTAGAAAAAAATCAATCCCAGGGAGCAATATTCTTCAAAAATCAAAAATGATAAAAATCCAATCTTGGAGGTTAGGTCTTGCTGAGCCCACCCACAGGTGTGGCTAAGTTCCCTTAACAGACTCCTCTCCAGCCCACTCCTTCTCTAATCAAGGGGCACCTGGCTGTCTGGGTTTGCAGGAAAAGATTGAGGCAAGGAGCTGTGCCAAATGTCCTTCCCTCTTTCAAGTCCAGTTTGACTGCTCTATCGCCATTCTGTTTCGCCATCTACTGAGACAGATCTTCTTCTCCAGGCACTTCTTTTGTTCTCAGCCCAGGCCACTTCACAACTCATCAAGGCAGCCTGGCCAGCCTGCCAGAGTCTGGCCAATCAGAGAAGGGCACTACAGGACTGAAGTTGGCAACTTTCAGGTAGACTTGTAAAACTCTTTCCCTGAGTTAGTTAAATTAATTTCAAAAATGTAAGTTGTTGGATGTATTATAGCAATCAGTTTGATGCCAAACTCAAAATATTTTGCTCCTTTTGAGACTTTACTAATTAAAAATAAAGTCTCTCTATGTTTGTCTATGGAGCTAATTTTCCTTCACCAGGGTTCATAACATGACTTTTGTAAAGTCCCTGCTAATAACTGCATTGCACCCAACCCTGAGGGCACCTACGGCACACATTTGTGGTAACATATGGTAAAAATAAGGTAGTTTAAGACTTTGGAACTTCTTTTAATTCCAAAGGTGAATTTGAAGGCAGCTTTAATTGAAAAGCAGCCAGCGAGGCAGTTTGTCTTTAATATGACACTGGGCACTTCAACAGTGCAACTAGGGAGCACTACTATATACTAGAGACTTATAGTTAGGTTGATAGAGCCAATTATAGTTAGCCTAATTTGCATATCCATTTTACAAAGAGCACTGACAATAGGACTGGTTAGCAGCACCCACGACCGAGTCAGGAACCACCAGTATTTGTCAAAAAGGTTTGCGAGTGACCAGGCAAAAAGGAGGACTTTCCTACACCAATGACAATATATCAAAGCAAAATATCAACCAAACTATATTATTCATCTCATTGTTGCTGTTTGATGTTGTAGATCATATGACACTCACCAGAGTGTTACATCTCGAGCATCCTAACAACAAATTATCCAAAGAAAATGCAGCTTCTTCCATTACATTATGTATATTTAGCTATGTTTTTTTGCAATATGTTTGGACTATTTTGCAAAATGATTTATCAATTGTATGTTTGTATTTTATATGGTTACTCCAAAGTTAATTTAGTAATCATTAATATTTTTGTTTTGTTCTCATTAAAGGGTTCTTTTTCGTAAAATAAATTAAAGTAATGTACTGCTTAGTTTGTTAGAAATCTGGGGCCATATTTATACTTTTTGACGCAAAACTGCGCTAACGCAGTTTTGCGTCAAAAAAATTAGCGCCGGCTAATGCCATTCTGAAGCGCCATGCGGGCGCCGTATTTATTCAATGACGTTAGCCGGAGTTAGCCGCCGGCGCTGCCTGTGTTCATGAAAAAAAATGACGTACACCAGGCAGCGCCGGCGTAGGGGGATATGGAGCTTGGGCGCCAAAAAATGGGGCAAGTCAGGCTGAGGCAAATTTTTCGCCTCAACCCGATTTGCGCCATTTTTTTCGACTCCCAACCCCCATTGAAATGACTCCTGTCTTAGCAAAGAGAGGAGTCATGCCCCCTTGCCCAATGGCCATGCCAGGGGACTTCTGTCCCCTGGGCATGGTCATTGGGCATAGTGGCATGTAGGGGGGCACAAATCAGGCCCCCCTATGCCACAAATTTTTTTAAAAAAAATACTTACCTGAACTTACCTTAATGTCCCTGGGATGGGTCCTTCCAGCCTTGGGTGTGCTCCTTGGGTGGGCAAGGATGACAGGGGGGGTCCCTGGGGGCATGGGAGGGCACCTCTGGGCTCCTTCCGAGCCCACAGGTCCCTTAACGCCTGCCCTGACCAGGCACTAAAAAACGGTGCAAAAGCGGCTGGACGTCATTTTTTTTGACCTGCCCACTACCGGGCGTGAATTTTGCCCGGGAGTGTAAATACAGCGCACATGCCTCGGAGTCAATTTTTTAGACGGCAATGCCTACCTTGCATTTCATTAACGCAAAGTAGGTGTCCACGCTAAAAAATTACGCAAACTCCATGGACTTTGGCGGTAGACGCGTCTAATGCCAAAGTATAAATATGGAGTTAGTTTTGCGTCGGAATTGCGTCAAAAAAAACGACGCAATTCTGGCGCAAACAGAGTATAAATATGCCCCCTAATATTTACAGCCACACTTTCCTAAGTAGTGTTCTTTTAGTCCTTTGGGAATTCTTACTCAAATTCCAAAGCTTCTTCTCTTGCAAACATGTAGCACATATGCTTTAATGCAAGCATTGTGTGCAGCCTCATCAGCAATTGGACTTACAAAATGTTTGTATAAACAAAGAAAATATTTTATCTTGTTGAAAAAACATTCCCCTATTACACAAATAACTATGAAAAACAGATGTGTTAGTGTTCCTATGTTAAACCTAGGTGAACAAATATCTTTGTGAAAAGGGTCCTTATTCACTGTGCAACATACAGCTATATATTAATTGGATTCTAAACAAGCCTTTGTAAGTATATAATTCTTTCATAGGCTATTGAAATGGAAAAGACAGCCTCAGTTCCCCAAGAAACTGAGCTGAACACTAAACAGTGAAAGCCATATGGTGATACAATAGGAAAAGCTCAAAGAATATTCGAAAAAAGCAAGACAGGATAGAGCCTCGTTCAAGGATTATATGGCACATAATGCATGGCTACAAAGGTGAAGGTCTGCCTTTACCAAGAAAAAGATGATTTGAAAAATAATAAGTTAAGTCATGTCTGTTAATATAACTAGATTTTGTAGGAAGTTGGCTCTGTATATACTATTTCAAAGTAAGAAAAAGTGTGCACAGAGTCCAAGGGTTCCCCTTAGAGGTAAGATAGAGGCAAAAAGAGATAATTATAATGCTCTATTTTGTGGTAGTGTGGCAAGCAATAGGCTTATCAGAGGGTAGCGGTAAGCATTTGTTGTACACACACAGGCAATAAATGAGGAACACACACTCAAATACTTATTCCAAGCCAGTAGTTTTTTATGTAGAAAAATATATTTTCTTAGTTTATTTTAGGAACCACAGGTTCAAGATTTACAAGTAATACTTGGTAAGTACCCGCATCCTCGGGGGGCAGACCAGGGGGGTTTTGTAGGGCACAGGAGGGGACACAAGCAGGCACAGAAAGTACACCCTCAGTGGTACAGGGGCGGCCGGGTGCAGAGTGCAAACAGGCCTCGGGTTTTGTATAGGAAGTAATGGGGAGACCCGGGGGTCTCTTCAACGATGCAGGCAGGCACAAGGGGGCTCCTTGGGGTAGCCACCACCTGGGCTAGGCAGAGGGTCGCCTGGGGGTCGCTCCTGCACTGGATTTCGGTTCCTTCAGGTCCTGGGTGGCTGCGGGTGCAGTGTTGGTTCCAGGCGTCGGGTTCCTTGTCACAGGCAGTCGCGGTCAGGGGGAGTCTCTGGATTTCCTCTGCAAGCGTCACTGTGGGAGCACAGGGGGGTCGTCTCTGGCTACCCACGGGCTCGCAGTCGCCAGGGAGTCCCCTGTAGTATTGGTTTTCTGCAGGCCGAGCTGGGGGCGTCGGGTACAGAGTGGAAAGTCTCACGCTTCCGCCGGGAAACATGAAGTGCTTAAAGTTGTTTCTTTGTTGCAAGAAAGTTGCAGATTTTTGAGCAGGGCCGCTGTTCACTGGAGTTTCTTGGTCCTTGGTTGCAGGGCAGTCCTCTGAGGCTTCAGAGGTCGCTGGTCCCTGTTGGGTGCGTCGCTGTTGCAGTTTTCTTCAAAGTTGGGAGGCAGGCTGGTAGGGCTGGGGCCAAAGCAGTTGTCGGCTACGTCTTCACTGCAGGGCTTCAAGTCAGCAGTCCTTCTTCTGGTTAACGTTGCAGGAATCTAGTTTCCTAGGTTCTGGAGAGCCCCCAAATACTGAATTTAGGGGTGTGTTTAGGTCTGGAAGGGCAGTAGCCAATGGCTAATGTCCTTGAGGGTGGCTACACCCTTTTTGTGCCTCCTCCCTGTGGGGAGTGGGGCACATCCCTAATCCTATTGTGGGAATCCTCCATCCACAAGATGTAGGATTTCTAAGAGTAAGAGTCACCTCAGCTCAGGACCCCTTAGGGGCTGTCCTGACTGGTGGGTGACTCCTTGTTTTCCTAATTATCTCCTCCAGCCTTGCCACCAAAAGTGGGGGCAGTGGCCGGAGGGGCGGGCATCTCCACCAGCTGGAATGCCCTGTGGCGCTATCACAAAGGGGGTGAGCCTTTGAGGCTCACCGCCAGGTGTTACAGTTCCTGCAGGGGGAGGTAAGAAGCACCTCCACCCAGTGCAGGCTTTGTTCATGGCCACAGAGTGACAAAGGCACTCTCCCCATGTGGCCAGCAACATGTCTGGTATGTGGCAGGCTGGCACAAACTAGTCAGCCTACACTGGAAGTCGGGTATGTTTTCAGGGGGCATCTCTAAGATGCCCTCTGGGTGTATGTTACAATAAATTGCACACTGGTATCAGTGTGCATTTATTGTGCTGAGAAGTTTGATACCAAGCTTCCCAGTTTTCAGTGAAGCCATTATGGTGCTGTGGAGTTCGTGTTTGACAGACTCCCAGACCATATACTCTTATGGCTACCCTGCACTTACAATGTCTAAGGTTTTACTTAGACACAGTAGGGGCATAGTGCTCATGCACCTATGCTCTTACCTGTGTTATAGTGCACCCTGCCTTAGGGCTGTAAGGCCTGCTAGAGGGGTGACTTACCTATGCCACAGGCAGTGTGAGGTTGGCATGGCACTCTGAGGGGAGTGCCATGTCGACTTATTCATTTTCTCCCCACCAGCACACACAAGCTGTGAAGCAGTGCGCATGTGCTGAGTGAGGGGTCCCTAGGGTGGCATAAGGCATGCAGCAGCCCTTAGAGGCCTTCCCTGGCATCAGGGCCCTTGGTACCAGGCGTACCAGTCACAAGGGACTTACCTGAGTGCCAGGGTTGTGCCAATTGTGAAGACAAATGTACAGTTTAGGGAAAGAACACTGGTGCTGGGCCTGGTTAGCAGGATCCCAGCACACTTTCAAATCATAACTTAGCATCAGCAAAGGCAAAAAGTCAGGGGGTAACCATGCCAAGGAGGCATTTCCTTACATGCATTGTATACATATTTGTCACAGTGAGAAGTAATGGGATGTAATCGAATATTAAAATTCATTCAGATAGTAAATGTTATTAGAGGGAACGTAATTGTATATGAATCTGTAGTGGTCTTGTTTCATGTATAAATCAATAATAACCTTTCTAATCTGAAAAAAATAAAACATCATGCTCCATTACATTTTATTGACAATGGGTCTATGTTGCTGTGATGATTTTTGAGAAATGATGACAAAGTTAATATATTGCTCTTGTCTGGAAACAAGGTTAAAAAGATGCACTGGTATTAAACGTGTTTACATTTCATGGTCATTAACTTGTTCTTGTGATATATTTGAATGAGCTGGTCACTATATCCCAAAGAACAAGAACTAGAGTGGATAGAGTGTGAAAAGTGCAAACAATGGATACATTCTGACTGTGCAGATGTGCCAGTCCCAGCAACAGAATTTCTTTTTGGACGCACTGTTTTATTGCAGATGCCACAAAGAACTTCCACTTGCAATGTGCAGGTAAATATGCATCCTGAAATTACAATATATGCTCTACTTCTTGAAAGGGAAAGTGGCAAACTGTAAGGCACGGTAAATATGGATGATAAATAAGCAAGTTTGTACTGCATAACTCCACATGTATATTTTATGAATGATACAAGTGATACTTTTACTGTTACTCTTCCTCTATATGCAAATGAGAATTCATAATAAATAATTCGGCAGTGAAGGATTGACTTTTGTCAAATACAGTAGAACAAGGAAACACGTATTTCTTTTTATCCAATTTTTATCCAACGACATTATTTGAGGTTGGAATTCCTTCATGTGCTCCCTTTATGTTGGATCTCAAGCAAGCTGCAAAATACAGATTTTCTCACATTTATTATTACAGCAGAATACTGCAACGTAATGCATAAAACTGTTTTATCCAATGATTTGTGACATTTTCACTGTAGGTATATATTGCTATATGAGTGAACCCCCATTAAAGTGAAATTATGATCATTCAAAAGTTGTGATGAGATGAAATTTCAAGCTCTCGTTAAAAGAGCATTATGCAATCAACTAATCAGAATTGATAAGGTGTAAATAAAGTCACAGAATTAGTGAAATTGTTGGATAGAAATGCAAGAGAAGACAGTTTGAAAGTATGATACAGCAGAATGCATAGTATTTCATGGTTTGGTAGGACCACAGAAATAATATACTCAAATAAATGTATACATTGAAACATTTACAAGACTCTTTAAGGGCTAGGTGTTACTATATCTTACTATGGTGAACAAGGATTTCTTCAAATGACTTATACAGACATGCATTCCATTCAGTGATGTGACTGCCTTTCTAATAGAAATGCGAAATTGACACACAATCAATTAATATGAAAGTTATATTTTTTTACTGAGAATATGCCTGGACATCAGAGGTGTCGAGAATTTACTTACTGAAGATGACATGAAGGCATGTAGCTAAAATCATTTATCTAAATTTTCCCTTTTGTGTATTTAAAACATATTCATAGTTATAACTACATACTACATGAAGTTGCTTGGCGTTTGAAGATTAGTCGAAACATGGAAAAATCATATCTTTCTATATTCCTGTACTCTTCGAAAAAGTTTAGTGACTAAAGAGTAAATGTATGAACTATACATATCTCTTATAGCCGTTAATCAACTTCTTTTCAAAAGCGCATTCCTTCATAATTAAATAGGTTTGTCATAGGTATACTTTACTATACTAACCAAGCTCTCCAGCTGTCTGAAATATACTGGGACTTATCGTCCACATTGAACATGCAACACAAGTGGCTATTAATAGCTGAATATAGGTTAAGGAGTAATATATACTTGTTGATGACTCCTAAAATCTAGATCAGAGATATGTGCAAAAAAAAATACTTTTGTAAATGAAGGAAAAACGTGAAGTGCTTTGGTGAATGTATTTAAAAAAAAAAACATATGTCGACTCATAGATGAGGAAATAAAATATACACCATGACCCAGATCTACAAAGGTTTTATGCAAGCACATGCGCCTCACTTACGGCCTATTCAGAAACTGCATTTTATAATATGCTATTCACAAGCCTACTTGCTGAATGTACATCTTTGCCTTTCCTGTGTTTTTGTGTGGAGATCTTTTCCCCAACTGGGGAGTCTCAGCATAGGTAGGTATATGTTATCAATCAATCAATACATCAAATGTATTTGTTAAGCATGCAGCTGCTTCGCCCGAAGTGTCCCATCACTTAACACCACATTAAAGTAGTAGTTGTAGAAGGTACTGAGCGAACTAGCTGGAAAATAGAGTTAACTTATGATTAAAGTGAAGGGAATTGGGGGAGAATAAGGAAGGGTTTTAGGAGGGTCAGGGAGTATGAAGGAGGGCTTAGGTAGGAAAGTTGACCCACCCAAAAAAAAAGTAAGACCATTTCTATTCAATAATATTCACTTCTATAGTTACTGCAACCCAAAAACCCAAAACTGAAGTAACTCAGTCCAGCTCAGAGCTGAAGCAAGCCCAGCACCACACATGGCTAACTACTGGTAATGCAATACCCTCCCATAGAAAATAATCACAATAGGGGCTTAAAATATAAACCCCATAGGAAATCATATTGCAGAAAGATAAATCAAAATCTTACTTAAAAATATAGATAAATATATTTTAATTTTAGAACTAACATGTAAAAATAAGACTTTAGTATTTCATTTTAAAATATGTTATTACTTTTTTGATTCATTCTGTATATCCTTTTTAATAATTATGAATACACAAAGTTTTTCTTTTAATTTTGGTGCAATTTTTATTTTTGCAATGAGTTTCATTTTTTTATTAAAAATTCCGAAAAATAATTTTATTTTTTTTCATTTACATTATTTAAAGCTTCAATTCAGAATTAAGATAATAGCAGTTGCACTTTTAACTCAAGTACTACATTTAAAATAAATACTTAAAGTTATTTTTGTTAATGTTTAGCATAGAAATATTTTTTAAATGTTTTGTTGGTCCATTTCAGTAAATGTTGCACATATAAAATTATGACACAAAGCATGAACATCATATGGAATTAACCAAGTAAGGTTTGTAAAGAAGACTTAAAAGTTACAGTAGTGGTCTAAGATGAAGTGAGAGTTGAACATGGCTTTCTAGGAGCAGCTAATGGGGTGTCAATAGTAAAAAAAGAGAATGTGAAGGAAAGAACTTATGTCCACTCTGAGGTTTTGTGTGGCCCTGGCAAGTAGATCTCACAGCATTTAATAGTCCAGAAAATTTCATGTATGCGACAAACTTCTTGCAGGGTCAAAGTTCATTGTCCTACGTAAACATACTTAATATAAAAAAATAAAATATACAAATCTAGTTTTTTTTTTTTTTTAAATGTACAGTAGCTATCACACCACTGGCAAGAAACAATTCATCATCAGCTTTATAAAATATTCACCACACTAGAATTTAAAGTAAAGAGCCCATCTGAGTTTTCACTTCAGCTGTCCAAAGTACAGTTAATAACGCTTGTCTACTTTACAAAAAAGATCCATCTGCCTTTTTAACCATAAGCTTTCAAACAAATCAATGTGGTCTCTTTAAATGCCAAGTATCCGGGGATTCCTGTCGCCTTTTCCAGGGCTGTCCTTGCAGTGGATAGGGCATGGACTCTGCCTCAGCTTCCCTGCACCTTTCCGGGCGGCGTGGGGCTCAGGAGTGTCCTTGCTCTGGTGGCAATGCATTCAATCCGTTGTCCGTGCAGAAGGCTCACCCTTCCCCAGGTCACACTGGGATGTTCCTGGTGGGGGTGGAAGTGGGTGTGACCTTACAGAAGTTGGCACCAGGAGGGAGATGTACAGAGGGTCAAAATGGCTGCCGTAGACCTCATACGTAGAGGAAGGCCGCGTATAGGCTGCACTCTGTGAGCTGAGGGAGTATGGCTGTGTTGATGGTGGTGATGGTGGTTTTGAGCTTGGGTGCCAGGGCTCTGGGGGTCCCTGGTGCAGATGACTGTGTAAGGATGCAGCAGCTGCAGCAGAGTATGGGTCAGACCCAAAAGGCAGCTCTGGGTGCGGACCAGTGATTGGACTTCCCAAGGACGAGGAGGGCACCAAAGGCTTGTAAGTGCTGTTCCAGAAGGATGGAGGGAAAGGTCTCTGGCGCCTTGGATATCCAGAAGCATCTCTCCAGGCACCAGTGCTCCTTGAGTCATTGTAGCTTCTGGGCGAGTCTCTGCTGGGCTGGCTCAGGGCCCGGCTAAAGTGCTCATCCACCACCAAACTGATGTCGCCCTGGAAGTAGGTGAACAGTACGCACATGCAGATGAGATACTCTGTCTCGGGCAGCCGCTCGTTCTCAGGCTTCACTCCTCCTCCTTGATGCTGGCCGGGGCCTGGCTGGAGAAGGAGCTGCCGCTACTGCTGCCACCGCTGGTGCTCTCTGGGGCCTCCTGCATCTTCGAGTAAAAGGAGAGCTTCTGGTGGTATGGACTATAGGCTGCAGCAAAGTATGGCAGGGGTGGACCATAAACCTGGTACATAACACCCAAACAGCTCGTGGCTGGAGGCAGTTGTTCTTGCAACTCTTCCTCTGCAGGGGACAGGCGGTCACTTCATGGGTGGCTAGCATCCGTAGACCATTGCGGGAGAGCAGACAGGTGCAGACGGTTGTCCATGAGTTTCACACACACATGCTATGTATTTTTTCAGCACAGAGGCCAAGCATAGTCCCAATGGAGCAGCCCAGGGCAAGTAGTGTTTTCAGGGCCCTGATTAGGTCTAGTGATCCCATCTCATGGTCTCTCCATCCTATCTGCCTTGGTAACAGGACCCATACTCCCTTAGTCTGTTGTTATTCAGAAAATACAAGGCCAGGACTCTTACATCTTTCTGATAATACTCCCAACAACGTGGCTTGCCAAACAACATGCAAGCACACACCTAAATCTTGTAGGCACAAACCCACAAAGACAAAACAGGCTGGTGCACACCTTTAAGCAAACAGACAAACAAATTAAAAGGACACGCTCAATAACATACATGCTGACTTGCACTTATTACGGGCATAGATACATGGAGACATGTAAGGCTCTACCTTAGCCTTGTATTCTTTCAGTACTTACCTCCCATGCAAAAAGGGTACATTTTGGCTCCCAGAGAGTGGTTCTACTACTCTTTACCGCTGTATAATTTCAGCTCTCGAACATCCCCTGTTGCATGCATGCTGCAAAGGCAACAGGTGACTGAATGTGAAGGCTGTGGGACTTGCCACATTGTGCTAATCACTAAAAGGGTTCCAGAGAACTGCAGCTCTCTGTCTCCTAAACCCTACTGGAGATGAACATGGACAAAGAACAGTGGGTCAAGTGAAGCTTGGGGAGTTGCCAGAGTTTTGGAGACTTGGAATTGGAGAGCCATGCACCAAATACATCTGAACTTGAGATTATAGAGGAAGGATTCTGGCACTCGTGAGTACAGGAATAACTCTTAGCCGGAGTTATTTTTCCAAATATGCCAGAAGAAGGTGTCTAATGATGATGAAAGTTACTTCTAATGGTGTAAATTGGCGAGGATGTGAGTGTTTAAAATTAACAAAGGACCCCCATCTCACTTGTTTGTTATTGCGGTAGTTCTTGTTGAAGGGATAAAAACGAAGTGGATCAGAAAGGAAATTAACATTCCTTATTTTCTAAAAATGTGGTCTTGCCTTTATGTAAAGTCAGCAAATCTATGGCAATTTATCAGGACCTAGAAAGTCAAAATCTATTCCACTTTGGGCCTCAAATTCAATAATAGCAAAATACCCAAGTACAGCAACTATCAAGCAAGTACATCTAGTAGACTGTAGAAATAACATCTCTTAAAGTCTCTGACCCAGTTCCTAATTGGATTAGGCCCTGAAGCATTTGCTGCATCTCAACTGACTGCTGCCTCTGTGGTTTGGATGATCTCACAGACAATGCCGGTAGATTTACCCATCACTGCGATTCTGGTGCTGACAATATAAAAAAAAAACATGAATAATAGGAGGATAGATCTGGAGGACTCAGCTAAGCACATGTCTGACCTTAGAGTAAGCTATGGCAAAATATTCCCTTTTAGCACCACCATCTAGTCCTCACTGATTCCTTGCACTCACAGATAATGAACATGCAAGATTGGGGTAGCATTGAAGTAAAAGACAGACACAGTATGTGACTCTGCCATGCTGTGCTGCTCTTTAACTGCCAGGGCCACCAGTGTGAGGATTTTAGGCTATCGGAACAGATTGCCCATAGCTTTCTCCTTCCTTTTATATGACAGAAGGGAACCAGATGCATTGACAAGATGTTCCTATTGTAAACAGATTTTTTAAATATTACTTAGCTTTGTATAATGCTGGATTACTTTATTGGTGGGGTCATGTAAGGGACCCTGGCTTACATCTGCCTAAAGGCAATCTTAAAAGCAAAGGAGATGTTATTGTCAGGAGGTCCCTTTTTCTGGAAAGCCATGACATGAGGGGAGTAAAATAACACAAGCCCATCAGTTAGTAGGTGTGTCACAAAAATGTGTTTATAGGCCTTAGAAAAAGAAAGATAGTTGGTACAGCCATCTTTTAGGGGAACGTATGCAGAAAAATACAATACATGTTAGAATTGGGTCGTTGAAATGGGTGTGAGAGAAAAAAGAGTTCAAACATAATAGATGGAAGAGCAAGGACATGTGCTAGTGTGAGCTTAGACAAAAAGAGCAAACAACTAAGATTGCAGCCCTAATGTAGAGTTAGATGAAGTAGAAAGTCTTTTAAACAAGGTGAGAGAGACAGGTATGGTGAGAACAGAAGCAAGCTACTTGTATCTTATAAGCAATTCATAGGCAGATTTGGATGTTTAGAGACCATGGTGGAAGGAAGGTCTAAATGTTCCTCATCTGGTGAAGTTGTAAATAGAGCAAATATGAGAGCAGGCATTATTACCCCCCTAAGTAGGAAAATGAGAGAGATTCAAACCCATCAGTATAAGAGTGTATGAGAGGGGCGTGGTCTGGCAACGGAGCGCAATGGCCACCTGATCAGCGCGCTCCACAAGGCTGGGCCAGGCCATGGATGGGGGCGCTGCAGGGGTGTGAACATCCCCCCCGGGGGCACAAAGTAGATCGTAGGGTGCCGGGCCGATAGAGCCGCCCCTGGGAGAGTTGCGGAGCTGGAGCTCCGCAGAAATCTGTGCTGAGGCGAGGCGGCCCGTGAGGGAACTCGGAGCCACAGCCTCTGACCATATTGAGACTGAATGCCGCTGAGGGCAGCAGCAAGGCTCAGGAGCAGAGGGGGCACCCCTAAGCTTTCCCATTCCTCAAGCCCCTGCCGACCCCACCCCCACCAATGCGCCGCTCGGCTCCACACCCTGCCGCTGGGGCGCTGCACGAGGCGGGGGCAGAGAGAGAGCTCTGTGAGGCCGGCGCACGGAGCCATGACGCCCTGGGAACTGGGGCCAGCCAGCCTCCCGAAACGAGCACAGCGATGCCCCCCCAGGGGGAGGGTAACAAGAACCGGCAGAAGCTTCGCGAGGAGCTGGGGGCCCTGAAAAAGGAAAAGAAAAAGAAGAGGAGAAGAGACTTTGCCTTTCCCTCCCAGTGGGGGCCTACCTACTACCCCGTGCATGTCTGCCCCCTCACCCCCCCCCTCCCAATGCACCCGGCTGACAATGAAGAGGGACAGAGAACCAGGGAAACAGTGAAACATCAGGAGCCACGAAGGAGTATGGAGAGACAGGTATGTCTACTTACTACTTCTTATACCTTATTGCTGGACACATTGCCATACCTGCTGGACATAGCCTGTCTGCCCCCCCACGTTATGCGCCCTGCGATGAAGGAGAGCCTTGTAGGGACTATCAGCATGTGCGAGTCAGCGCCTACCATCACGATCTGACCAACATCCTCATTGGGCTTCCAGCTGAATTTCGCCCCCGCCCCGTTACTGCGGACATGGTCTGGTGGACTCACTGTGCATCAAGGTGAGGTGGATACCAGTGCTACGCCTACTGCAACGACCTACGGAGGACGGCCCACACCAAGACAAAAAAGGACCCAGTACTCCCTATTCCCCGGAGCACCCTGGCTCCGGCACGCTGAGCCTGCAGACTGTGACCAGTCGCCCCATTGCCATTGCACCGGACACCTCCCCCTCCTCCGGATTGCGACCTCCTTCCATTGCCGGAGAACGGGCAATGCAACGGCCCCTGGGGGGGTGAATTACCCACCGGCTAACCCACGGTGAGGCCGGGAATCCTTCCGCTTACCCCCCTCTTATCCCCCAATCATCTATCCGTCCACGCAAAGTGGGACCAGCTGCAGCCTCAGGAGGGGGCCTCTGAAATTTCTGGTCCCCTTCCCCTGCTGTTGTCACCACACCCTATGACGAAGGCTGGAGATGCCAGGTGGACGGTCGTCCCACAAGAACACGGGCAAGCCGGCAAGGCAGTTACTCTTCTCTGAGGCCTTTCTCCAGGCGAAGGGGGTCCCTCTGCCGACGGCGACACAGCCCTCTGCCACACACCAAGAGATGGCGCACCCAGCCTAGGAGTTCACAATGGACCGTATCCTTCAGGAAATTTTGGCAGTTGGCCGTAGATTGGAGGGGATGGATAGCGCAATGGTCTCAATGGCGGCGGAAACTAAATCCATCCGTATGAAAATTGCAAGCTTTCAGACATGCGTCATGGGGTTGGAAGAACGAGTGTCAAAGGTGGAGGCCCATGCCTCTTCTTTCCAGGAAAGAGATCAGGAACTCCTCTTTCTCCGTAGCAAGTTGACGGACTTGGAAGACAGGAGCCGAAGAGACAACGTCCGTTTCATAGGATTTCCTGAAAACATTGAGGGTGAGGACCTCCACGGATTTCCCAGGCTGACTGGCACAATCTTTGAGCCACCCTTGGAGTTCCAAAGAGCCCATGGGATGGGGCCCGGGAGAACTGGTACGGACGCCTGCCCCCGACCGATCATAGCCTGTCTTCTTCCCCATACGCAGGCCCGTCAACTCATACAGAAAGCACGTACTCAAGGTCCCTGCCAGCTAGACAGACACACAATTCGAATATCGGCAGATTTCTCCAAGGATACCAGCGACCGGTGTAGGGCATTCCAGGCCCTCCGTCTGCGACTACGCCAGCTGGAAGTGAAATCTGGCCTGTTCGACCCACTGAGAATGTGGATAACAAAAAACAGCACTTCCAAAGACTTCCACGACCCTGAAGAATTGCGTTCTTTTTGGATGGTTTGTCTCTCACAGACTCTTCCACCTCGACCCACACCAAGACACAATGGCTGCAGATCAGAACACTACCTCTCAAGACCTTGCCCCAGGAGGGTCAGGGTCTGCCCACCAACTTCCTCCCCCCCTGCCCCAGGGGACGGGACCTGGAGAGACTCCTTCACAGCCACGACGACAGGGGACAGGTACTACATGCGGTGGCGCTCCATGCGCAGGCGGCAGATAGAGACAAAGCCCGCTCCCTCTTAAAACCCCTAGCGGGGCCCACATGTACCTGCCTTATCCCCTGGGAGAGTTGAAACTGAAAACCTTGTGACCATGGCCCCTCCTTGGCTCGGAAATGGCGGACCCTCTACTGACCCATCGGCTGGCTGAGTACAGTTCTTTCCATTTCTACATAAGGTTAGATGTTTTTTACTCTATCTTTGTTATCCTTGTCAGGCAAAGTTTTCTTATACTTACCAAATGGGGGTCAAGCAGAGCAGAATAGACTTGTGAAGACTGTTCACGCTCTATTGGGTTTGATGACATATGGGACAATTCAAGCTCCGTAAGCCTTATAGCTCTACAATGGCTTTAATGACATAGCTGTTAACATAGTGAAGAGTGCAGTGCAGACTGATTATTTCTCATTGCTATGTCTCTGTTTTTGTGATCCCTGTGCTGTTCTCTACATCCTCTCTCCCTTTAAATTTTAATTTAGGTGTAGTCACATATATATTTCGTCCCGCCACTCTCCCCCTCCCCCACCCCTGCGGTGGGCCTATCCTTCGACAGTGTAACGCTGCCTTGCCCCCCCCCTTGTTAGGTTATACAAAGCCAAACTACACCTCATCATGACACACCCCTCCCGGGGGGAACTCGGCAAAGGGACCATGAGAAGTTGGTAACAATGGACAATAGTGCCCAACGCTACCGAACCCCTCAGGGGAAGGCACAGCTACAGGCACCCACATCCACATATATCTGGGACAATCTTGGGTCAGTGACATCCAAAAGGATAATCTGGGCTGCAGTCAAAGCAACGATACGGGGACAGATGATGCGCGATGCCGCACTAGCGAATAAAGATAGGGCGGAGCGGCAAGTGACCTTAGAGACAGATATTACACGCCTGATGCAGCGGTACACAACCCACCCCTCCCTTCCCACCCGCAGGGACTTGGAGAGAGCCTGTATGGCTTTGAACAAACTCTTTACCTCCCAGGCTGAATATGCACTGCAGCGCTTACAGGGATGACATTATGAGCAAGGGGAGAAGGCTGGCCTTCTCCTGGCCGCACAACTTCGCCAAAGGGTGTCGACCCTTGCAATACTGGCTATCAGGCCCAGTCGGGAGAGATCCTCATGCACCCGCAGGACATAGTGGACGAATTTGCAATCTTCTACCGCCGCCTTTATACCTCGGACTCACAGTCTTCCCCCGCCCAAATTGAGGCTTTTCTCAGAACTGTCACCTTGTCCTCCCTCTCCGATGAAGGCCGGGAACAGTTAGGGGGGGACATCTCCCGCCAGGAAATTCTACAGGTTGTCTCCAGTCTCCCATTCCACAAGTCGCCAGGTGAAGACGGATTCCCTGCGGAATTCTATAAATGTGCAGGGGAGGAGACGCTTGATGTGTTATACGGGGTGCTGGACGTAGCCTGTCAGACTAACTCGCTGGGCAGGGTATCCAACTCCGCCGTCATTGCTGTCATACCAAAACCGGGTCGGGACCCTTTGCTCTGCGGCAACTACCGGCCAATATCCCTCTTGAACGCTGATATTAAAATATTGGCCAGCGTTTTAGCGGCCTGTCTGCACTGGGTCATACCGTCCCTCATACATCAGTCACAGGTGGGCTTTGTTTCGGGCCGCAGCTCACAGAATCACCTTTGTACATTATGCCATGCCCTCTGGGGTGTTCGGAACACACCTGAGGTCGCCTTAGCACTGTCCCTTGACGCTGAAAAAGCGTTCAACCGAATAGAATGGTCATACCTTTTCACAACATTAACAAAATATGGTCTGGGCGACCAATTTATTTCCAAAGTACGTCTACTATACGACCAACCCACTGCACGGGTCAATTGTGGAGGTTTCCTCTCAGATCCTTTCCCTATCTGCAGAGGACAAGGCAGGGCTGGCCACTCTACCCCCTTTTGTTCCTACTGGCACTTGAGCCGCTGGCAGCTGCAATTCGCGTATCCCCTGGGATAACGGGCATCCCACTGCCGGGCGGCGTCACCTCCAAACTCTACCTGTATGCTGACAACATCCTGCTTACTTTAAGTGACTTAGATCGCTCACTGCCTGACCTTATGGCAATCATAGACGACTTTTCACCCCTCTTGGGATATCGGGTAAACTGGGATAAGAGCAAAGCTCTCCCCCTGTCGCGAGAGATGACGAAATCAGTGATCCTGGGCTTCCCCTTCCATTGGACCCCAAAACGCATTAAATACTTGGGGATCCTTGTCAACCGCTGCCTGTAACGCATGACGGCAGACAACCTAGACCCTCTCACTGCCCGTATGAGACTCGACTTTGACAAATGGGCACAGCTTGGCCTCTCCATGTGGGGTAGGCTGCAGGTGGTGCGTATGGTCACAGTCCCATGTTTCACATACCTAATGGGACTTCTCCCTCTTCAGATACCCCTATCCACGTTGAGGTCAGTGGACACTGCAATCCGGGCCTTTGTGTGGGGAACCACACGCCCCGTCTAGCATCGGCCAAGCTCAAAGCACGTAGGTCATTCAGCGGAATGGGACTCCCTTCGGTGGAGCATTACGCCCTAGCCCTCCATCTATCACCAGTGGCTGCCACTCAGCATAGCCCTGTGGAATCGCAACAATGGGTGTCAGTGGACAGGGAGTTGCTCTCCCATAGGGGAGGCCTTAATGGACTGCACCGCAGGACCACCGTCCCCCTGATGACCTGAATCTGATCCTGAAGGCGACGGGTGTGACATGGCAGAGGGCTCATCGCCTTTTAGGGGTTCACCCCTCCATCCATGCCTAGGCCCCCCTATGGCATAACGATAGTATACGCGTGTGGGGTGCAGCCCTGAACTGGCTGCAGTGGAGAGACGCCAGTATAGCTAGCCTAGACCAGGTATTGGAGCCCAACAGGCTCAAACTCTTCACTAGTCTGATAGAGGAATTCCTTCCCCACCCTACGCAGAAGTGGAAATTTTTACAACTCCAGCATTATATGCGTCAAAATCCTGACATTATTCATTGGGGACTGCAACCCTCACCAATAATAATAGCCTACCTGAAGACATGGGGAAAACATAAGGGCGTTATGGCCGGCTTATACAAAGTTCTTGTCAGCCATCTATTCTCTCGACCTGTCTTGGACAAGCTACGTCTGCAATGGCAAACCCACCTCCAGCTGACTTTCGAGGAGGAGGACTGGGCAGACACGGTGGAAACCCTGGACAATGGGACTCGCGAGGCTCGCTTAAAGTTTTGCCTCTTCAAGATACTGCATGATTGGTATTGGAACCCGATGAAGTTGCATAGGGCCGGCCTCCTTCCGCATGCGTCGTGCTGGCGCTGCATGGAACCGCGCTGCCTTTATGGAAGGCGGTGGAGCATACCCTGGTGGACTCCATGCTGCTTCCAGCCCCCTTGCCCCCTTCGTTGCTCATGCTACACGACATGACCTCTCTCCCGGCTTTATCACGACCGCAAAAAAGAGTCCTACACACAGCCTTGGCAACTGCGAAAATATGTATCCTACGACACTGGAGATCTGCGACGTCCCCTATGCCCGAGGAATGGACTGGGGCTATGTTTAACATTGCCACGCATGAGAGAGTCATTTATAACCTTCAGGATCAGGCTGCCATCTTTGCTCAGGTATGGGCTCCCTTCCTTCCCGATGTCTAACTGACATCACAGTCAATACTGCTGCTAACCGGCCAACCCCACGCATGTACCTTCTGTTCTCCCTCTTTTTCCCCCGTCACCCTTCCCTTCTCCCCCTTCTTTCTTTTCCCACCCATATCCCCCTCCTACTCTCCTATTTTCTATCACCTCATGCCTCCCCTCCTTCTTTGTTCTCCTAGCCCTGGGACCACTGCACTTGGCCAATTGGCTCTCACACCCCCTCCCACGCTCACTTTCTATCCCTCCCCTCCTGTCTACTTATCTCTTCCTTGTTGCCCCTCACTTCCCCTCGCTCTCCTCTCTCCGACACCAGATCTCTCTCCCCTTCCGCTCTCCCAGCCTTTTGTTCTTCTTCTTCGTTTTCTTTTCCCTATTCTTCTCCCTTCTTCTTTCTTCTCTTTTCTTTCCTTTCTTTCTTCTCTTTTCCTCTCTCTCCCCTCCTTCCTTCCTTCTCCTTGTTTTTCTTCTCCGTATCATCTCTTATCTTCTCCCTACCTTCTCCCTTCTCTTCCCACCCCTTGCCTAACCCTATAAGACCTGGACATGCCACCCTCACACCATCCTTGCCACCACAACCTCTGCTATTGCGCTACCCGACTATCATTGAACAGCTTCTATTATTCCCACTTATGCAGTCCCGGATAGGCCCGCCACTATTAGAAGAATACCGACTGTAACAGATGAAAGCCTACTTCTCTACTTCAATCATAAACCAGGGAGAAGACGATGAACAGAGACGTTAGATTCACAAGTGGCGGACAAACCTCGGAAAATTGTCCTAACCCGACAGTTGATTTCCTCTACTACCTTCCCCCCCATTTTGTCAGCAGAGACTTGAAAGGTTTGCATCCCCCACCCATCCCCACCCCCTCCACATCACATCTCCTTCCCTTCCCACCCCCTGCCACCCCCCCTTAGTATAGATTAGTATTCTATGATCTGTTGTCTAATGATGATCGCCTCCGATGTCACTGTTATTACTATTATTATAAGTATCTTTTTTGCTATTATCACTATTACTGCTATTCATTACCCCTCATTGCTGGTCTTTCCCCCATCCCTTTATCTCCCCCCCCCAAAAAAAAATGTTAGGTCCCACAACCATTGATATACGTTCCATGTA
Source organism: Pleurodeles waltl (assembly GCF_031143425.1). Classification (NCBI taxonomy): domain Eukaryota; kingdom Metazoa; phylum Chordata; class Amphibia; order Caudata; family Salamandridae; genus Pleurodeles; species Pleurodeles waltl. Next base: position 333,368,588 of record NC_090444.1, on the reverse strand, counting down.
CCTACAGATGTATCCTAGATGACACTCAAGTGCTCCCTCTAGAACATGTTATTCACGGATTGCTGTCCTATAACATAACTCATGTGGACTAATTACCCTTTTCGCCTTGTAACGTTGTATTGTGTCATATTGTATTGGTTTGGCATGTTATCTGCTGTTAAATGCAATAAAAAACTACAACACAAAAAGAGTATATGAGAATGAGGTGAATAAATGACCTCAGCATACTCCCTGGGCATTGAAACATGACAGCAGAAAATAAACATTTATAACATTCTCAGCTGCTTCCCATCTGATAATGCAGTCAAAGTAGAAACAATTTGCATTTCTAATTGTCAAATTGTATTGTATCATGAATAGGAATATGCCAACAATGTTCTCGAAGCTGAAAAGAAACCAAACAGAATGTTTCTTTTCTCAAACCCTACATTTATGTCAAAATTAAAGGAAGAATGAGGATAACATTCAATGAAAATGATGTGAGTAAAATATTATCATCATCAACCACACATTGTGACTTGTTTAGTAAATTAAACCACAGCCATACACCATTACTAGCTATTTTTTGTGTATTGTCAAACATCTAATGGAACAAATTAAAAAATTCTACATTTTTCACTATGCAGTCGAAATACACCACTCATGACTGATGTATTGTTACCAGAGGTGAGATTATACATCAATTAAAGGTTCAATGGTTTTCTAGAAAGCGTTGTCAAATCAAAGAAATAAATTGCCTCAATCTGCTTTTAAAGCTGTTTTCTGTGGATAAGTCCATAAACTACAAATAAATGCATATAATGTACAGATAAAAAGAAGTCCCCACTGATGCAGTCATACTTATACACAAACTGTATACACCTTAATATAGGAGGCTGTGGCTGGGATTAATTTTCATGCCTGTGAGTTTTTTAGGTGACCCAAATGATGTGAAAAGGCTTTGTAATTGAATGCGGATAAAACATAACTTCTGAATTTTGCTATTTGTCAATCACTTAAGCTCCAAATTGGTGGCCTGTCAAAAGCGTGAGGGCCACCTACATCATTAGCTTCTGCTAAAATAGTGAGGGGCATATTTATACTGAAATAGCTTCATTTCATTTGATGCTATTTCAGTGCAAATTTAACACCATATTTATATTTTGGCGCTAGACCTGTCTAGTGTCTAACTATTGGAGTTAAAGTCATTTTTTGCCTGCGGTAAACTACCTTGTGTCAATGAGATGCAAGGTAGGCATTCCCGTGCTCCCACACAAAAATTGTGCACGGGATGGAGGCTGGCCTAAATAATGGCGCTAAGCTTGCTTGGGTCAGGGCAGGCATTAGGGGACCTGTGGGCTCATTTCCATGATGTAACACCATGGAATGAATCCACAGGTGCCCTTCCGAGGCCCCAGGGACACCCTCACCCACACTAGAGCGACAGCGGAAGATGGAGGACCCCATCCCGGGTAAGTACAAGTAAGTATTTACCTTTTTTTTTTATTCCATAGGGGGCCCAGGTATGGGCCCCCTTACATGGCACAGGGTGCAATGGCCATTCCTAGGGGACTCTTGTGCCCTGTGCTGGCCACTGGGGTGGTGGGCATGACTCCTGCCTTTTCTAAGGCAGGATTCATGTGGCATTGTAGGTTTAGCGCCATAAAATGATGCTAATCTGGTTAGAGTCATCTTTTTATACTCTAACCATTTTTTGGTGCTAAACACCCATACAGCCACCCCTACCCGGCTAACGTCAATTTTTTGGACGCTAGCCCAACCTTTGCGCCAGATTGCGCCATTCCATTAATATGGAGACCGACTGGCGTCCTAGAATGGTGCAATTCGGTGCTATACCTTTTGACGCAAACCTGCGCTAACGCAGGTTTGCGTCAGAAAGCATAAATCAGGGCCTGAGTTACTTCAAAGACAGTCAACTCACTTTCAAAAAGCGTGTTCATGCAAAGTCAGTGTCCTGTGAATGCTCCATAAAAGTGCTTTCTCTGTTGCCAATGTAAGTGCAAAACATAGGGGCTGATTTAAGAAAAGTGGTGCCACGTTCCTTGCGCCCCTAGGTGCCCCACTGCCACCACCATGTATGATCCTTATTTAAAATACAGCAGATGATGGCGCAGGGTAGGGGGCAATAGAGTCAGAATTTGTTATGCTATAGATGTTCTGAGCAGGTGGTACACATGCAGAAAACAATGATGTAAATAAATCTTTTAGATTTATTTTTGCCATTGTTTTGTCCCGCCTAATGGGGGAATGCCACTCCTCCATACATTATGCTTGTTGCAGGCATAATGTGGCACAAAGGGTTACAAAGTGATTTGCTCCACTTTGTAAATCTGGTGCAGCTTTTCTGTCATAATATCGCCACATTAGCATTATAAGAATTAGGCCAATATGGTGATATTATAATGCAAGGGGCTATTAAATATGCCCCAAGAAAACTGCAATATAATATATATTGTCCTTCCTTGAAAAACATTGGCCTGCTTGTATCGTGGTAGGATATGGGCTGGAAAAATGTTGACTTCCAAGAATTGCAACAACTTGACCAGAGACATTTGAAACAGACATTTATAATCTGCTGATTCCCTTCTACTTTACATTCCTCAACATAATGATGCTAATAAGAGAAGGAGATCTTTTAAATTTTTCACCTATAAGTTATAGAATAGCCTTATACATGCAGGGGGAGCCCAATCACATCGAATTGTCTAAGGGGGTCATACTGACCTCGGATGTAAAAAGGCTCTTACCGCCGGTCAGAAGACCGCCATTCTACCGCCGCGGCCGCGGTAACCCGCCACGGTCATTCTGACCCACAACTGCCAAGCCGCCAAAAAACCGACATCCACGGAAGGCCGCCTCATCAGCGGGCAGCGATAAACCTGAGATGACCAAACCTCCACCGCCACGCCAACACAAACACGCCCATGCCATTACGACCCACAAATCCACGCGGCGGTCATTCAACCGCGGTATTCCATTGGCGGTACACACCGCTGCGGTCAAAATACACACCCAGCTCCAAAACACAGCCACATTGGACAATTTGAAATACACACACCTGATACACATACAAACACCACACCCACACATCCAAGCAACTATAAAACACACACCCACATCACCCACAAACTACCACTATTTGGAAATCGGAGAGAAGGCGATAGAGAGAGAGAGAGCGAGCACAGCAATCGAAAACCCCAACACACACAGGAACCCAACATCATCAACCACACCACATCTACGCACACATCACCACACACCACCACTCACATCACCACAAACACCACCCCACACCTCATCCACACCACCCCATGGCACCCCAAAGACACCACAGGTTTTCGGACCAAGAACTCCGGGTCATGGTGGAGGAAATCATAAGGGTAGAGCCCCAGCTCTTCGGCACACAGGTGCAACACACCACAATAGCCAGGAAGGCGGAGCTATGGCAGAGGATCGTCGACAGGGTCAACGCTGTGGGACAGCATCCCAGAAACCGGGAAGACATCAGAAAGCGCTGGAACGACCTACGGGGGAAGGTACGGTCAATGGTCTCCAGACACAACATCGCTGTGCAGAGGACTGGCGGCGGACCACCACCCACCCCTCCCGAATTCACAGCATGGGAGCAAGAGGTCCTTAACATCCTGCATCCTGCGGGCCTCGCTGGAGTAGGCGGAGGAATGGACTCTGGTAAGTCTAGTCTCAACTACTCCACCCCCCAACCACCAGCATGCCAACCCACACCCCCACCCTCACCCCCAACCCCCCAGCACACATCCTCCCTGCCAATGTCTCACCAGCACAACCCACCCAACCCAAAACCAAACCCTGAATGCCAACACAAACCATGGACACCCATCACCTATGCATGACCACTGCACATACCCATCTCTCCCACAAACCACCCTCACAACTCCTGCCACAAGGGAATGCCAGCCCTGGGGGACAAGGGCACCCACAAATCGCACACCATGGAACACACAGAAGCAATAACCATACTCTTTCACCCCTGCAGGGCCCGAACGCCAACACACCGGCAAGGAGGGTCCAGATATGTCCATCCCACCCCCAGAACAGGCCCGCAGTGAGGACAGCAGCTGTCGACCTGGAACCTGATGACCAGCCCGGACCATCAGGGACCTCTGGACAGTCTGTTCCCCACACACAGACACTGGCCACAGCAGACCCAACCCCCGCTGGGAATACCAGCACAGCTCCCACCCAGCGGGCCCATGCCTCTGTCTCCAGGACAGGTCAATCAGAGGTGTGTCCGCCACTACAGGGCACCCAGGCTGACCCAACACCCCAACAACAACAGGGACCTGGGGGCAGTGGTAGTGGGCACACCGTCCAGGGGACAGAGGCACGGGGAAACAGGGCAACTGGGAGGGCTGCAGTGCGACGGGGGGGAGGACAGGCCCAGGGAACCGACTCTCCAAGAGGCCCTCACCACCATCATGGGAGCATACCACCGCTCCCAGGAGACGATGGCGACGGTACTGGCCAGGTTTCCAGGAGATCCAGGCACAGCAGGAGGAACGGTACATGGGGTACAGAGAGGAGCTCAGGAACATCGTCCAGGCCCTGAACCTAATAGTCACCACATTGCTGGACCATGTGGAACCCCAAAGGGCCCCTGTCACCAGCCCGGACCAGGAACAGCCTACCACCTCCGCCGGCGCTAGTGGACAGGAGGCCCCCACACAACGACGGGCCACCAGAACCCCACCTCCTGCTGAAGATCAACCACCCCGCAAGAGGAGCCTGAGATCACAAAGGAAGACAAAGTAGGATGCCAAGACCCCCGCCAGCCTAAGATCCCCCCGGATGTCATTCCACTGTCCCACATCGTCACCCTGTCCAACCTTGAACTGCCCCTGCTCCATCCTTCCACAGGCATACGGACAATGCACCTGTGCGACCGAGAACTGGACTCTGCCATGGACATCACTCCACCCCCACCCATCACCGTTTTACTATCATGGACCTATATGTAGCACTTTAAATAAATCACTAATTGCACTTAAAACACTCAGGAGTCTGCTTGTATTCTTAACAAATGTATTACACATAACGGTTCAAAATTGTTCAGTTACATTGTGATGACAACATACCAATGTCAATGTGCTTTACTCCATGGACGAACAAACCAGAAGTCACGCAGTGGGTCATACACCTCTGAAAAGCCAAGGGAAAGTCACAATTCAGTTGAAAGGAACTGGGGGGAAACACAGAAAGTAGAGATGCAGGAGGACAGAAGTCAATGTAAAAAGGCGTGGGGGATTCTTACCTGGGTGCTACTGAAAATACTGTTGTATGACTGTGTCCCTGTTGTCCGTGTCGTCCCCGTCGTCCTCCTCCTCTTCACTCTCCACAGGCTCCACAGCTGCTACAACACCACCATCTGGACCATCCTCCTGCAGAAAAGGCACCTGGCGTCGCAATGCAAGATTGTGAAGCATACAGCAGGCCACGATGATCTGGCACACCTTCCTGGGTGAGTACATTAGGGATCCCCCTGTCATATGCAGGCACCTAAACCTGGCCTTCAGGAGGCCGAAGGTCCTTTCTATGATCCTCCTAGATCGCCCATGGGCCTCATTGTACCGTTCCTCTGCCCTGGTCCGGGGATTCCTCACTGGGGTCAGTAGCCAAGGCAGGTTGGGGTAACCAGAGTCACCTATTAGCCACACACGGTGTCTCTGTAGCTGTTCCATAACATAAGGGATGCTGCTATTTCGCATAACATACGCGTCATGCACTGACACAGGGAACTTGGCATTTACATGGGAGATGTACTGGTCAGCCAAACAGACCACCTGGACATTCATCGAATGGTAACTTTTCCTGTTTCTGTACACCTGCTCATCGTCTTTTGGGGGCACTAAGGCCACATGGGTCCCATCAATGGCACCAATGATGTTGGGGATATGTCCGAGGGCATAGAAGTCAGCCTTCACAGTGGCCAAATCACCCTCCTCAGGGAAAATAATGTAGCTCTGCATGTATTTCGTCAGGGCAGACAACACTCTGGACAAAATCTTAGAAAACATAGGCTGAGACATCCCTGATGACATGGCCACCGTTGTCTGAAAAGACCCACTTGCCAAAAAATGGAGGACTGACAGAACCTGCACCAGAGGGGGAATTCCTGTGGGTTGGCGGATGGGGAACATCAGTGCTGGCTCCAGCTGGGCACACAGTTCATGTATAGTGGCTCGGTCAAGTCAGTAGCGAAGTATTATATGACGTTCCTCCATTGTCGACAGGTCCACCAGCGGTCGGTACACGGGAGGATTCATCCTTCTCCTCGCAAGTCCCAGCGGACGGTGCCTAGGAAGGACAACATGGAGCACAGAGTCAAGCAACCCACAGGTACGTAACTACAGCTTCCACAGTACATGATTCTCAATGCATTGAATGGCTTGTATGAGTGGCAATGCAAGGCCTAGGCCTGTGTGACGCAGTAGTAATTAAGCCCTGTGGGCCCTTGTAATGGCGGCTGCCTGACCTGAGAAGTGTGACAGTGGGATGTGAGGTCAATGCGCTGGCGTGACACACCGTGGCGGTTGTCGGTCGAAGACCGCAGCGCAAAGCCGCATTGGTTAACATCGAACCCTATGGGTTTCACGAGCCAATGACTAGCTGCGCCGGCGGTCGCAGAACGCACCCCGGCGGTACGCGCCGCCGCGGCCGTGACCGCCATTTTCTATCTGGTTAATCACTCGAGACCTGATCATCCACAGGAGAGGACCTATACTGCAAGTGCTGCTGTGACCTCGGTCTGGGAGATACAATGGCTGCTGCGACTGGGGAAAGGGCCCCTGCCTTCACTACAGAAGAGTTGGAGAAACTTGTGGATGGGGTCCTGCCCCAGTATGCGCGACTCTACGGTCCTCCAGACCAACAGGTAAGTACACTATGTGCACGTTGAATGGGCTATGCCTGGGTTGTGTATGGTGGATGTAAGATGGTGGGGTGGGGAGACAATGACGAGTGCAAGGCACGACAGATGAGAGCATGTGCCACATGGCAAGGTTGGGGAGGGGGGGCCAATCGCATCTATCATGCAGAAAATTGATGATATTTCAATTTCCACCCTGTACATGTCAAATAGGTCAGCGCCCATCAGAAAGTCGACATTTGGCGTGCCATCGCCAAGGAAGTCCGGGCCCTGGGGGTCCACAACAGACGGGGCACCCACTGCCGCAAGAGGTGGGAGGACATCCGCCGCGGGACCAGGAAGACCGCTGAGTCACTGCTGGGGATGGCCTCCCAACCTAGGAGGGGTGCCAGTCGTACCCTGACCCCCCTGATGTCCCGGATCCTGGCGGTGGCCTACCCCGATTTGGATGGGCGCGTGAGGACATCACAGCAGACACAAGGGGGTGAGTACCAGCACATTCAGCTATCTTTACGCGCAGTGGAGGTGCCTGGGTGGAGGAAGAGGGCTGTGGGTGACATTAGGCCAGGGCGCTTTCTGTAGTGTAGTCCTCTGCTTTAGCCATGTCCCTGTGCCCCCGCCCCCCACCTCTGTAGGGTGACAAGTACAGCTATCCATGGTCCTGCATCACCCATGTGCGCGTTTGTTGTCCCTAGACCTGTGGGCCTAGTCACAAGTACTGAGTAGTGTACCCCGATTGCGCGGCTTAGTGCATGAGGCTCCTGTGTCTGTCCTCTCCGCCAACGGTGTTGACAATGCATGCACTCAACCTGTTTTTATGTCTCCTTCCACCCTTTTTCTTTATCTTCTTGTGCATGTGTGCATTAGCATCATCAGGCGGAGGAGAATTGGCACCGGAGCACGAGGGAGCTGCCACTCACCAGACCCCGGTGGGCCATGGCACAGACACCGAGGCCACCAGTGATACGGAGGGCGAGGGGAGCTTCACAACGGGGAGCCGTGGTGACACCAGCGACACCGACACGTCCTCGGATGGGAGCTCCCTAGCAGTGGCGGCAACATCCGTGCCCCCCGCCTCTACAGGTACAGCCGCCACCCCGCGCACCAGCTCCGCCCTCCCAGCAGCCCCTCCGCCTTCGCTCCGTGCCCGCTCGCCCAAGAAGGCGGTCGTCTCCTTCGCCCCAGGCACCTCAGGCCCTGCCCCTGTTACCCCTGCTGCCCTCAGTGAGGAGGTCATTGACCTCCTACAGACCATCATTGTTGGGCAGTCTACCCTTTTGAATGCCATCCAGGGGGTAGAGAGGGAGGTGCATCGTAGCAATGCATACCTGGAGGGTATTCATTCGGGTCAGGCTGCCCATCAACGATCGTTCAATGCTCTGGCCTCAGCACTGACGGCAGCCATTGTCCCTGTTTCCACCCTCCCTCTTCTAACTGCCTCCAGCCTGTCTCTGTCTCCTGTTCCTCTGCCTATCCCACCCACACCATCAGACCAGCCTGCACACACCTCAACACCCAAGGGCAGCTCATCCAGACATAAGCACCACAGATCACACAAACATTCACCCAAGCAACACCCAGATGCAGACATGCCAACAGCCACTACCACCTCTGTGTCCCCCACCTCCTCGTCTCCCTCCTCCCTCCCTTTGACGTCTCTACTCACACCTGCATGCACACCACCAACAGCCAGTACTTCCATCAATAGCACACCCTCCAGTACAGTCCGCACACGTGCAGTCACCACCCCCACTGCCATTTACACGTCCCCTGTGTCCTCTCCCACTGTGTCTGTCACCCCCTCTTCCAAGACACACAAACGCAGGCAGCCACCCACCCAACAGCCAAGCACCTCACGACAGCCTCCAGCCCATGCACCTTCACCCAAGGACAGCACACCTGACACTCCTACAACCACCTCCACTCCCATAACTCCCTCCCCTGACCCCCCCCCTCCATCTGCTAAGAGTCCCAGGAGCGCCTCAGCCACCACCAGCCCGGCTTCAAGGGTCACCGTAGTGCATGGCTTCTGGAGTCCCCCCTTTGCCAGCAGTGATACATCGGTCAGCAGCAAGGGGACAGCCAGCCCCCCCCTGGAAAGAGGACCCGTAAAGTAAGGGGACGCCGCGTGACGACTGACACGGCTGCCCCCAAGGACCAAAGTTCTGCCACTTCACCTGCCACAACATCCAGGGGAGGCAAGGGCCAGAGAGCCAGATCGAAGGAGGGCAAGGGCAGCAGGGCGGAGAAGTCAGCCAGCAGGAGCGCGGACCAGGAGGGCCCCACAAGCCCCATCCCGGGTGTGAGGGAGGACACCCAAGGGCCCAGCACACCGTCACCGAAGGGTCCAGCAACTGCACGGTCGGAGGGCGACTGAGCAGGGAGTCGTGGCCAGGTCTGACTCCCTTGACTTACAGAACAAGCACCGCTGAACAGGGCCCCGCCGTCCAGAAAGGCACCACTGAACAGGGCCCCGCCGTCCAGAAAGGCACCTCTGAACAGGGCCCCGCCGTCCAGAAAGGCACCGCTGAACAGGGCCCCACCGGGCAGAAAGGCACCGCTGAACAGGGCACCGCCGGGAGGAGCACCGCTGAACAGGGGCCCGCCGTCCAGAAAGGCACCGCTGAACAGGGCCCCGCCGTCCAGAAAGGCACCGCTGAACAGGGCCCCACCGTGCAGAAAGGCACCGCTGAACAGGGCACCGCCGGGAGGAGCACCGCTGAACAGGGGCCCTTCATCTCAAGCACCGCTCCGCTGGGCCCCGCCGTCTCAAGCCCCGCTCTGCTGGGCCCTTCATCTCAAGCACCGCTCCGCTGGGCCCCGCCGTCTCAAGCACCGCTCCGCTGGGCCCCGCCGTCTCAAGCACCGCTCCGCTGGGCCCTTCCTGTCAAGCACCGCTCCGCTGGGCCCCGCCGTCTCAAGCACCGCTCCGCTGGGCCCCACCGTCTCAAGCACCGCTCCACTGGGCCCCGCCGTCTCAAGCACCGCTCCGCTGGGCCCCGCCGTCTCAAGCCCCGCTCCGCTGGGCCCTTCATCTCAAGCACCGCTCCACTGGGCCCCCCCGTCTCAAGCACCGCTCCGCTGGGCCCCGCCGTCTCAAGCACCGCTCCGCTGGGCCCTTCATCTCAAGCACCGCTCCGCTGGGCCCTTCCTGTCAAGCACCGCTCCGCTGGGCCCCGCCGTCTCAAGCACCGCTCCGCTGGGCCCTTCCTGTCAAGCACTGCTCCGCTGGGCCCTTCATCTCAAGCACCGCTCCGCTGGGCCCCGCCGTCTCAAGCCCCGCTCCGCTGGGCCCTTCATCTCAAGCACCGCTCCGCTGGGCCCTTCATCTCAAGCACCGCTCCGCTGGGCCCTTCTTGTCAAGCACCGCTGCGCTGGGCCCTTCCTGTCAAGCACCTCTCCGCTGGGCCCCGCCGTATCAAGCACCGCTCCGCTGGGCCCTTCCTGTCAAGCACCGCTCCGCTGGGCCCCGCCGTCTCAAGCACCGCTCCGCTGGGCCCTTCATCTCAAGCACCGCTCCGCTGGGCCCTTCCTGTCAAGCACTGCTCCGCTGGGCCCTTCATCTCAAGCACCGCTCCGCTGGGCCCCACCGTCTCAAGCACCGCTGGCCCAATGACAGTGCCGGTTCTGTGTCGTGCTAATGTTCACGCTGCACTCGGGCCACCCTGCCTCCTCCATTGCCTGTGGAGACTGTTATCCACTTGATGGACTGTGGCTTTGCACTCCCCAGGATATGACAGTGGGCAAGCCACCCACTTGTGAGACTTGAGAGACTGTGGCTTTGCACTCCCCAGGATATCACAGTGGGCAAGCCACCCACTTGTGAGACTTAAGAGACTGTGGCTTTGCACTCCCCAGGATATCACAGTGGGCAAGCCACCCACTGTAGAGACTTGAGAGACTGTGGCTTTGCACTCCCCAGGATTGAACAGTGGGCATGGTGGCCCCTTCTTGGATCTGGCGTCGTGGACTCATGTGGCTGTGGTGCCCCCCCTTCCCTTCCCCCTGAGGTGCCTGTAGTTTTATCATCTGATGCCCCTGCAGTGTTCTCTCCAACGGACTCAGGTCTCCTGTGTGGGCTTTGCCCATGTGTTGATACACTTTGGCCCACGGACATTTGCAATTTCAGTGACTGTGCGGGACTTTTTGCCTCTATTTATCGGTTACGCAATGTTTACATTTGGATTTTTTTGTTTCATTTTCCTATTTTACCATGACTTCAATGAACCTATTTTTTACATAAATGTTGTTTCTCACTTTAATCATATCTTTTCGTTATTCCGGGGGGTTTGGGTGGGGTCACTTTGACTTGGTGCTCTGCATTGGTGTGTAGATAGTTGGGAGGTGGGTGTAATGCGTATGTGTGTGCCCGTAACCCTTCCTCCTCCCCCCCTCCCCTGTGTCGTAGGTGCGGTACTCACCGTTGTCGTCTGCGCCGGAGTTTGTACTCGTGGTAGATGAGCAGGTAGACGAGAGCAGGTAGGATGTTCAATTCGGGCTCCATGCTGTCCTCCGTCCTCGTGGAGTGTATAGAGGTGAGCGTTTTCCCGTTCGTAGTCTGTTTCCACCGTGTTTTTATCGACGGGGCTCCCGCCCCGGAAAAGGTAGCGGGTTGGTGAGTTGTGATAGGGTGGGCGGTACATTGTCTGCCGCCGCCTGTTGGTGGTGACCGCCGCGCTGTTTGTGTGTCCCGCCGTGGCGGTCGGAGTGTTAAAGTGGCGGGCTCTGTTGGCGGTTCCCGCCAGGGTCAGAATTCAATTTTTTGGACTGCCAGCCTGTTGGCGGGTTGGCCGCCGCTTTATCACCGACCGCCAGGGTCAGAATGACCCCCTAATTCTCTTAAAATAAGTAGGTGCGTCTCTAGTACTACAACACTCTTTTCTGGATATTTGTTGTCCTTTATAATTATTTATTATGATCATTATCATTTGTGGGCCACAAATGCTATTTCAATTTACAGGGATCTAGCAAAATCATAGAAAATTACTACAGATTATAAACTTTAATCTGCAACTATTGACAGGTTCTAGGTACAAAATTGACTTAAATACATTTTCATATTCATTAAAAGTCCAATACATTGAGAAGGATAGATTTTGAATACATATTTATTAAAAGCAATTTTTAGAAAGTTACATGTTCCCTGCCTGAAGCACATGTATGCTAATGTGCATCACCTCTACAACATATACCCAGAGAGTCCTTGACCTTAATGAAGTGTGAAAATCGCCTCCATAGCAAGAACAATGACCTTGGTATGGGAAGTGTTTTGCTTCCCCTTTCAGGAAGACTAGCAGGGTTGAATCAAGAACTTACTTAACTAGTAAATGTAAGTCTAGGCCTAGAGAAGGCAGCTCTTTGTCCCCCCAGCCAGGTTTGCACCAAACCCACCCCACTGTGTGGGCAGACCGTATCTGCTCAAGGGAGGATGGTTTCTCCATCTTGAATTTTGGAAAAAAATGCACTGTAGGATTGTTTTCAATTGGGAAAAAAGGAGCGGCTGCAAAAGTGTATGGGTTGTCCATTGGAACTTTTATTACATCTCTTAGGGAGGAGCCTTGCATCCTTTTCACTCACTAGCTGGTGCCAACCACAAATCTTGCACCCCAAGCTACCCTTCTCAAAACACTTTCTGGACCTGTGGTAGAACAGAACAGATCAGAATATGTTAAGATCTAAACCTTGCTTTCTGTGACCTGAAAAAAGCCCTGAAGAGCTGGTCCTGCTTCACCTTGAACTCAGGAAACAGAAGTGGACTGGAAGGGTCATTTGACTGCCCTCTTGTGATGCTACTAGGATAAAACAAGCTGAAAAAAAGATTTTTCCCAGAAGACCAGTTGCCCCGGTCCAACTGGACCTGCCCTGGTTCCTGGACAGACTTGACAGGATCAAGCTCTAAAATTTCAAAAATCTTCCTTTAAAATCTGAAAGCTTTAAGTGACGGCGGAAAAATGAATGAAAATTGAACTTTCCCTCTATGAGGTTTTTTTCCCAAAAGCAGCAGGTTAAAAGGGAGCTGACTCAACACCAATACAACTTTAGTGAAATATTCCTGCATGCAGTCAGCTGCATTGCCTGATTTGGAAGGGATGATTTAGTTTTTGGCACAGAAGGCATTCTGACACAATGGCTGCAGAGTACCCTATCCTCCAAGCTTTTGGTTCACCAGCCCAATTTACATATGAACGGAATGCCAGGTTTACTCTGAAAAATTAAATTTAAACCCATTGCCATAAAACCTGTCTCCAACGGACTAATGGCCCTATTAGAGTGGATGGCTTTTGTCACCACCAGGTATATATTGGTGGTGGTAAGAGGCAGTAAAAATATGACCCCCACATTATGAGGATTATTAGGTCTTTTTATTTTTCAAAAACAAACTGCCGCTTTGGGATTTTTCAGAAAAACATAACACTTTGTAAAAGTTTGCTAAATGGCGCTTATGTTCAAGAGAGTCATCCTTCAAACCTTTCCTGTATTGATGAGTACCACCATGACAGCCGTTCCTGCCAATCTATAGAGATGTCTGTGGGGCCTCTGAACATCTCTAAATGTGGCAGGTGGAGTAAAGGTAGTGTGACTGACATAAAGTAATGCAAAACCTGACTGCAACTGACCAGCCAAACATTAGTTTGGCATCATCATATACATGAGACATTTGAGTCTAAACATAGATTAGTTTAACAGCCTAGACCTTTCACACAATCTAGCGTGTTGCAGTATGGTCCATCCAGGGCCCTGAGAACTCTCAGAGGAAAAAGTCTATAGCTTGTAATTGAAATGTGGCTGGTAACACAATTTATAGATCCCATTTAAATTATGAGCTACATGGAAACACTGAAGGCCTCATTATGAGTCTGGAGGTCACTAGACTTCCAGATTCGCGGATGGCAGTTGGACCGCTGCCAATGCAGTGGTCTGACTGCCACATTACAACCCTGGCAGTCGGGCCACCAAGGAACTACCAGCTCCACCAGGATCAGAGATCCCACCATTCTGGAGGTTGCGGCGGTCCTAATCCACCGGGGCAGCCTTGGGAATTATGCCCCCCCTCCTCCACCAGCCATTTCATGGCAGTACCACAGCCATGAAAATTCTTGTGGAGAATGGGTATAGGAATCTCCAGGGGTTATCTGCACTGCGCATGCATTTGGCATGGGCAGTGCAGGGGCCCCCTGGCCAGCACCATCACAATTTGCAGAGAGTGACCAATGCAAGCATGCCAGTGCACCCTGCACTCTACAGCTGTGCCGCTGCCTTGATTACGAGATAGAGACAATGCTGTAGGCTGTTTCTCGCTAGGCCAGAGGGCAGAAACTCAGGTTTCCACCTGCTGACCTATTGGGAAACTCTTAATTGGGCTGGTGGGGAGGTAGCATGCATGGCAGCAACTCCCCCGTTGGAAGTTTTGCGGATGATGTATATCATTTGCCGAACTCATAATGAGCCCCTGTGTGTCTGTTTACTTTCAGCAAGAGATTTTTGATTCTAAAGGGGGATGTAATTCACAGAAAAACCTCTTTGGAAATGAGAAATTAAGTGGATAATCAAACCCAGAATGGCAGATTACTGAGTGATTCTTCTTTACACAAGAGATTGCCAGGGTTCAACACACAATTTCTATTAAATCTACCCCCTTTCAGAATTAACCTTACCCAGAGGACTGCTAATTTTGGGGATCAAAATTGACACCATGCACCATGGATTTGTATATGAAGCGCATAACTACTCTTGAACCAAAGCTCACCAACGATTAGCCCAGCACCTGCCAACAGCTATTCAGTACCCTGGAAAAAGCTTTCTGAAGTGTATTCCAGCATAGTATAGAATGCAGAGCGTCTAGCCATTTTGAAGATAGCAGAGCTACACTTCTCCGTATTCTTGCAATTTCTGTGACTCAAACCAACAGCAGGGCCACACACTCACACAAAAGCACACAATGGAATAACCAATTTTACCTGCAAGATGACCACCTGATTCCACTCTCAATTTAACAAAGTGACCTGGAAGTTAGTCACTTTGCTACAACTACTCTACCAATCAGACACTACCTGCAAAAACTGAACAAGAAGAGCAGTGTCATCAATAACCAGAGTTAAGTCGGTAGACTCTGGTACTACTGGAGTTAGAGTGAATGTATATGATGCCAGGCATTAATAGACATCTAGCCAACAATCAGAAAAAAACTGAGAGTGGGGGCAGATATTGGTCTTCTTTGTGATCAACTGTGGAAGGGGTATGTATGTATGTATGCGTGTTTTCTGTACACACATACACATATCAGTGATATCAAGTATGTGTTGTGGATGTGGTTGGTGATGTGTCCTTCCATGAAAAACAGGGTCTCAGCTTGCCTCAGTGCATAGTACACTAAGTCAAGTCAAAGTGTATAAAAGTGTATGAGAGAAATATAAACCTATCCCCGATGAAATATCAAAGTGGAAAATATTATGTGGCAGGAATATAGGTGGTCATTATGACTTTGGCGGTCTTTTTCCAAGACTGACGAAGCCGCTGCTGCCAACAGACCAGAGACCACCATATTTTGATATAGGTAGGATTTCTGCCAGTTTGTGGACCAAATCTGACCCTGTCAGCTTGGCCAATGGAGGAATAGAGGCGGTTCCACAATCAGCACTGCCACAACCACAAGACTTGGCCCGCCATGTTACGATACGTAATGTGCTATGGCAGAGTCCTGTCAGTGGTGCGGTGCTGTCGGTGGAAAATTCCAGGACCCATCCCCTTACGGGTGACCACCTCACCGGAAAAGGTAAGTTGAATGTCCGTAAGGGTGGGCTGTGTGGGGGGGTGTTGGGTGCATGTGTGTGGACTGGGTGCATGTATGTATGTGAATGGGGGTGTTTGGGTCTGTCTATGTGTGTGATTGGGGGTGTCTGGGTATGTGTATGTGTGCGAATGGGGGTGTCTGGGTGTGTGTATGAGTGTGAATAGGGGTGTCTTAATGTGTGTATGAGTGCGAATGGTGGTTTTTGGGTGAGTGAATGGATGCGGTGTCTGGGTGTGTGCATGAATGTGGAGGGTGTAGTGCATGTGCATGAATGCAGCAAGGGGGAGTGCATGAATGGATTTAGTGTCTGAAAGTGTGCATGAATGCGGAGAGGGGGAGTGTGTGAATGGATGCAGTGTCTGGGTGTGTGCATGAATGTGGAGGGGGAGTGAGTGAATGGATGCGGTGAGGAGTGGGGGTGTACATGATTGCAGAAGGAGGGTGCATATGAGTGTGAGTGGGGGTGTGTGTATGGTTTTGTGAGGGTCCGCGACGGGGAGACCGCCAGCCTCAAAATCACCACCATAGTGTCATAAATGTTTGAAAACAAAATATTGAGAAGGTAAGTGAAAATAGGTATGTGTAGGTTTACTATTGTTAATTCCACATCTGTGGACCTTGAAAATATATATATCAGAAATATAAGAAGGCCATAGTAAACTGTAAGTGTAAGTAGTCCTTATTTAAGACCACATGGGAGGATTTGAAACCAGGCCTGTGAAACCAGAGATAGCTCCCTGGATTGGAGGACGATAAATAGACCTTGTTTTGCTGACGTAACTTTACTGCTTTATGTCACCACATTTGGGTGGAACATTTTAAAGGGCTTTACAGCTTTGGTCTCGGTAAAGGTGTGGAGGATCAGGGTGATTTAGGGGGTGATTCTTACCTTGGCGGGCGGCGGAGGCCGCCCGCCAAAGTACCCCCGCCAGAACACCGCACCGCGGTCGTCAGACCGCTGCGGTGATTCTGGGTTTTCCACTGGGCTGGCGGGCGACCGCCAAAAGGCCGCCCGCCAGCCCAGTGGAAAACAACCTTCCCACGAGGACGCCGGCTCTGAATGGAGCCGGCGGAGTGGGAAGGTGCGACGGGTGCAGTTGCACCCGTCGCAAATTTCATTGTCTGCAATGCAGACAGTGAAATTCAAAGTGGGGCCCTCTTACGGGGGCACACAACACCCCATACCGCCATCCTGTTCCTGGCGGCAGAGCCGCCAGGAACAGGATGGCGGTATGGGGTGTCAGAATCCCCCTGGCGGCGCAGCGAGCTGCGCCGCCATGGAGGATTCTTTTGGGCAGCGGAAAACCGGCAGGAGACCGCCGGTTTTCCACTTCTGACCGCGGCCAAACCGCAGCGGTCAGAATGCCCTGCGGGGCACCGCCAGCCTGTTGGCGGTATGGACCGCCGGGGTCAGAATTACCCCCTTAGTGTTGGGCAGAGCTACTGTTGTCTTTACTTTAGCTAAAGCTGCTCAGGGTATCCTGATGTTATCTCATAATCAGGCCCAGGACCCAGTGCTATAACCCCCCGACTTGTTTATGGACAACAATGAGATCTGGGTTCCAGTTTTTACAATGGCTCTCAATGTTGCAGTGAGGGAGGGTGTCCCCTCTCATGGTTTACTGCCATAACTGTAACAATATTTAGGAAGGGTACAAGGACAACCTACATTGTTATCACTCGATATCACTAAATTGACGCACAGGTGCAGGTCCTTGGGAGGGTACTCTTAAATAGGTTGATGTTGAAAGCAGACACAAATTATATATTTTCTGAGGTCCAATATGGCTTTTGGCCAGGCAAATCAACAACAGATCAGTGCATAAATTTATATTTATTCATAAATAAGTATACCTTTTTTTCCAGCCAGGGTCACTTGGTCTGGCATTTATGGACCTCTCATCTGCCTTTGACTGGGTCAAATGCAGGAAGCAGTTGGGCCTGGTTCTTGTGATGGGGATGGATCTAGGCATTGTTCATCTTTTATCAAACTTGCATGCCAATACCTTGGCTTTGGTGCTGTATTTACAGGGAGCGAATTGCACCAAACACTTTAGCATGTGCAGCAGCATAAAAAGTGACTCTATCACAGTTGCAGAGTCTACAGTATTGGATTAAGATGGGGAATACCTCTGCTAGATTCTATGAGAAGCACTATCAAGAATTTAATGGGATGATGTTTTGTCTACATTGTAGGTTAATGGTTTCTGAAATGGCCTCTTTTGATAACATGTTATGAGAACTATACAGAATTTTGGAAACCATATTTTGCAACAGTTCAATGTAGTCAAATACTTGTGTTATTAAGACAAGTGGTGTCTTGAATGCTACTTCAAATAATGAGTAGTGTGCTCTGGGTCTAGATGGAGTTCATTCACAGATAACTTATGCTTAATTAAAAGATTTTTTCCAAGGATTTGAAAATTGATTGTACACATGAATTGTTGTATTTTAGGTTGCTTTCAAAATGCCCAGCTTTCCCAGTTGTAGTTTATAGGAATAAGTAAGAAGTGAAGTTTGGAGATTTCGCTTTAGGTGTCCACATTCTAGGCAAATCAGCATTCTGCAGCTTATTTGTGTTAGTTGAAATATCCTTCAGAACATGTTGCACTGTAATGAGTCATGCGATTAAGCCAATATATTGGGTGAAGCTTTCCGAACATAAACTGGGGCTGGGGGAAATTTCACATTGATCACTTTTACTGTAGATCTATGGCATCTTGGTGAGAACATTTCTATATACTAGGCTCCATAGTAGTTGTAATTAGAAATGTTACTCTTGCCCAGGTACCATATCCTATTGGAGTTCTTCTTTTCTCCACCAAAAACCATAATAGTGCCTTTCTCAGGTTGGCCTATAATAATTTATTGTTGTTATAGACTTCAAGTGAAGCCAATGCCTTTTGCATGCCTATCACTGTTTCATACAGGATAATTAGATCATTTACATCCTATGACATTTAAATATATTGATTGAACATTTTTTGGGGAATAAACAGGCCATAATTAATGCTCTACCAATGTCAGCTTTAGAGAGGGTATGTCATCGGCGTTGTTTCATACCTCAGTTAATAGGTCACTGATTACAAGTGTCACCACCTTTAATTCTGACCCAGACCGTATTGAGTAAGGAAATCATTGCTCTGAGTAATGATGTTGGAGTTCCCCAATCGTTCAGATTATCCAAAAAAACGTTCTCCCTACACCCACATAACACTGCAGTATGGTCAATAAAACAATCATAGAACTGTGTGCATTGGTTGTCAATACAGTCATGAGAAATAAGGGTAAGTGCTCTGATACTATTTTCATTGCAACAATTTTGCCAAAACCATGTTTGATAGAAAGAGATAATATGTTTCTTCTCATCCCCTTTTTCAAACCAGTGAGCAGAAAATTTGTATAGGCTTTGATTCAATATCTAAGGGGACAGTTGGGTGCTAATGACATGGATCAGCTCTTTCTCCCATTTTGAATAATAGGTGTAAGATGGGGCCTCTCCATATATCAGGGACAGAGCCCAATGAAAGCAGGCACTAACTACTATGTGTAACCAATGGGGACAGAATTTCTTATCATATTTACTGAGTACCTTGGGTCTCAGTGCACCATTTGATCTACTTTGCTGATTGCTTGGATAGTAAACAGATAATTGAAAGATATGGAGGATGTGAAGCAAGTAGAAATGTTGACATCTGTTCTTTGTGTTATAAAAGTGGGTACCCCTCAACTTAAGTCTGATTGGTATTTTCATGTAATCTGTAACTCTGGGTCCATTTTTACTGTCAGGGCTGTTGATATATTCATGTTTATTTATAAACTGCTTGAATTTGAAGAGATTGTAAATTAAGATCCATCTTTACTAAATAAATTCACTTTTTAGCCTCCTTATTTTTCTTGTATTTTTTCACTTTAAGTAACTATTTAAAAGTGGATCATCCTTTTGGCCTTTTACTGTGTTTTTTTTTATCTCTATTAACTGCACTCCTTGTTTGTCTAATTGAATCTAGTGAAACATGTGATTTCCTACCTGAGATCTGGTTCTTCCTGTATGCTTCTTTGTGCTGGCTAGATTCATTTTCAATGAATTATGACACTCAGAAGTACTGAGTTAATCTGTATGAGCTTAGCATAGCTAGCATGGTGGCTCACCCATTCTAGGGTTAGGGTGGATTACTGTCAGTCTTTAAATTCATAAGGGACTGAGGAACGAGTTGATCCTATTTAATGAGAAAAACATTCAGCATTTCCAGATATTTGCCTAATGAACAAATCTGAAATAAAATGTTGTGACCACTTGCATGTGTATTTAGAATGATATTTACTAATAAAATATGTTTTTTTTTGCTAGTATTGAACATTTATCCAAAAGGACTGATCTAAAGGCAGTTCAACATTCTGCTTTTGTGTAATCATATTATCAATCGCTGTAGACATGTAAATTTAAATACTACCTGATGAGTGACCATTCTTACATATCTTTAAAGCTGGAAAGTTGATTTTATGGTAGCCATTTATGGCCTGAGATTTTGTGCTCCAAATCTCTTTAAAGCATAAAATATACCAATCTGATTAGGAGACTACAGCAGGTTGTTGGGAAAATGTTCTTAGACCTGTTGCATTCCAAGATTCCATGAGTTTAAGGAATATGATAATTGGTTAGGTATGTCTAATAATTGATGCTTGTTATTAGGAATGATGTTTGAGCTGATCCCAAAAATGCTCAGGTGCCATAAACATTCAACTGGATCAGCGGTTATCAAAGCTTCTAGAAATTAATATTGAATGTCTGGCGTATGGTAAAAGGTAAAAGGTTTCAGTCTCCTACTGGTCCAATCAATGCTGTAGGGGCCAAAACTAAACAATTTGGTCTGTGTAAAGCATTCCAAAGAATGTAAAGATATTTTTCCACTTTTATCACAGCACACCTCAGTCACAATTATGACAGTTTCTTATTAATTATGAGTTGATCGTATTATGTTTGCATTGGCGTAATTATAGGACATACTGTTTCTGCCAGGCATCCTTGGAACAATTATTGTATAATGGCTGCTATGCTTGCCATATTGTTAGTGTACATGGTCCAGTTGTGGTTAAAAGTCACATCATTATGGCTATCCTTTGAATAATAATATATATATGACTCACATGTTGTGGAGGTCCCTAGTGTTATGGTGGGCATCCATGGAGCAGTTATGGCTCTGACAAAATGGTAGTCATCCTTGGCATAAGGTAGTCACGTTTAGCAATATGGTATGCAGATCTTGCATGTGATTGTAAAAACTGGTAATGTAGAGCAAAATCTGTTGATGTGATTCATTGGCGTTTGGAAAATCACAAGCTGGAATTTAGGGGTTATGTTTGAAAACTGTTTTTGCACTAAAACTGGAGTTTCTTTTCCAGACAAAGACAAGGTTTTCTTTAAGTGTGTTTGTCTAATATGAAAAGCTCATGTTTGATTGAAAACGCATGTATTTTGATGAAAGGTATAGAGCTATGGCTGATGTTTAGCTTAATCCTGTGAAAATGTGTCCTAATTGAAAATCAGGAACTACGGTGCAGAAAAATGTGGTTGCACACTTGCAGGGGGTATCATTAAGATTTGCCAAGACACTAAAGTGCCATAAATTAGTAAGCTGAGCTCTTTAGAAGATATGTCTCAAAATTTTGTATTTTTCTGAAAACTGCAAATAATTCAATTCCTATTATAAACCTAAAATGTCAGCTGGAACATACATAACTACTTTTGCATAAAAAAGAACAAGAAGAAATTAAAAAGAGCTATTTAAAATTGTATTGACATTAACCTCAAACTATTTTGTGTTTTACTCATCATTGTAAGACGGTAAACAATAGAAAATTGAATTGACTGTATTTTTTAAACACACAAATTATATAGGCAAATTGCTATTATGGTATATTTAAATTGAAAACTCTGACAACCATTAACATGTTCTCAAATCTAGGTAGAAAGAGAAATAATAAATATTAAAATGAAGAAAGACAACAAAAGATTGGTAATACTTACAATCCTAAATTGTTGTACATTCATCTATGTAATGCAGCGTAGCAAGAAATAAAAATGTTTGTGTGCAAAGAATTCAAAGGAAGATACTGGTCATTTCAATGCAGTATTTATGAATAAAGGCCTTAAAAATCAAATAAGTGTACATAGTTCACACCTGACAGGAAAGCCAACTTGTAACCGTATACTAATGAAATATAAATGTTTCAAAGACAAATAATGGAATACTGTAATTCTTTTTTTGTGTGCAAATATTAAAAACTAAATTTATTGTTGTGAATAAACAATATTATTTAACATTTGTTGGATAATGAATGCATTTTCACATGGTTTATATAAAATGTGTATACTATAAATGGTATTTTTTTAGAGTGCTCATTTATTACAAAAGACAGGAGGAGTCATACGGTGTCCTGACTTCGGACAGATTCCTAACCAACAGAGTGACACTTAGGAAGCAGCCTCCATCAACATGAAGAGAGGAGGTATAAGGGTGGGGGAAGGGTCAGAACATATCCACACCCCCACCTCCTCTCTGTTGCATCCTAGTGCTTAATCATTGGACTCTTACCATAATCAAGTATCAAGAGTTAACTCAGATTAAAGGGATCATTACAACATTGGCGGTAAAAGGCGCTTACCGCTGTGCAGAAGACCGCCAAAACACCGCTGCGGCCGCGGAATCCCGCCACAGGTATTATGACACACATCTCGTAATCCGCCGAAATTTAGACACCAACACAAGTCCGCCACACCAAAGGTCAGTGATAAACTGGTGAAAACAAAACCTCCACCTCCACGCCAACAGAAACACGCCCATGCTATTACGACCCACGAATCCACGTGGCGGTCTATCAACCGCGGTATTCCATTGGCGATACACTCCGCCGCGCTCAAAATACATACACATCTCCAAAACACCGCCACATTGGACAATTACAAATACACACACCTGATACACATTCAAACAACACTCCCACACACCCAACACAATAGAAAAACACACACCCACATCACCCACAAACCCTTACGACCAGAAAGTTAGACGAAGGCCAGAGAGAGAGCACAGCAATAGACAACCCCACCATACAGAGGCACACAACACCATCACCCACACAACATCCACGCACAAAGCACCACACACCACTACACATCACCACACACATCAACACTCACACCGCCCCACACATCACACACACCACCCCATGGCATGCCAATGACACCCCCGCTTTTCCGAGGAGGAGCTCCGGGTCATGGTGGAGGAAATTGTCCGGGTAGAGCCACAGCTATTTGGCTCACAGGTGCAGCACACATCCATAGCCAGGAAGATGGAGCTATGGTGCAGAATAGTGGACAGGGTCAACGCTGTGGGACAGCACCCAAGAAATCGGGAGGACATCAGGAAGAGGTGGAACGACCTACGGGGGAAGGTGCGTTCACCGGTCTCCAGGCACAACATCGCGGTTCAGAGGACTGGCGGCGGACCCTCACCTCCTCCCCCACAACTAACAACATGGGAGGAGCAAGTCTTGACCATCATGCATCCAGAGGGCCTCGGAGGAGTCTGTGGAGGAATGGACACTGGTAAGTCTATTCTTAACTATCATATCCCCCACCCTACCTGCATGCTATCACACACCCCCACCCTCACACCCTCCCCTATCACTCCAACTCCTCACTAATGTACTCATAACACAAACTACACATCCCAACACCAAGCCCTGCATGACACAACTAAGCATGGACACCCATCACGAAAGCATGCCCACTGCACATACCCATAACAACCCCCTAACCATCATCACACAAGCCCCTACACAGGAATGCTTGCACTGGGATACACGCACACCCACCCATTGCACACCATCACACACACACATGCAATAATCATGCTCTTATGCCCCTGCAGGATCACGAAGGACCGCCACCACACCGGAGGGTCCAGACAACTCCACTCCACCCACAGACGAGGCCCACAGTGACGATAGCAGCTCTGCCCTATTGGAGCCTGATGACCAGCCCGGACCATCGTGGGCCTCTGGACAGTCGGTTTCCCTTGCACAGGTACAGTCCAACACTGACCTTCCACCCTCTGGTAACACCAGCACAGCACCCACCCAGCGGGCCCAAACCTCCGTACCCAGGACAGGTCAATCAGCTGTGTGTCCACCACTACAGGGAACCCAGGAGAACCCACCACCCCAACAACAACAGGGACTTGGGGACAGCGGTAGTGGGCACACGGTCCAGGGGACGGAGGCACAGGAACACAGGGGAACTTGTAGGGCTGCTGTGCGACAGGGGGCGGACAGGCCAAGAGAACCTACTCTCCACGAGGCCCTATCCTCCATCATGGGAGCATACCACCACTCCCAGGAGACGATGGCGACGGTCCTGGTCAAGTTTCAGGAGTCCAAGCGCCTGCAGGAGGACCAGTATTTGGGGTTCAGGGAGGAGCTCAGGACCATCAGCTCCGCCTTGGGCACCATCGTAGGGGTGCTGAAGGACATACAGCAGACCATGAGGGACACCGTGGCACTCCAAGGGGCCCCTGACACTAGCATAGACGATGAACTGCCCACCACCTCTGCCGGCGCTAGTGGACAGGACGCCCCGCCACAGGACCACCACACCAGCACCCCACCCCCTGCAGACGGACAACCACCACGCAAGCGGTCCCTGAGATCCAGGAACAGGACATAGCAAGATGGCAAGACCACCACCAGGAAATGAGACCACCCTGATTGTCCCCCCACTGTCCCACTTTGTTACCCTGTCCATACTTAAGATGCCCAAGCTCCACTTCCTATGCCCATATGGGCAGTGCACCTGTGAGACTAATAGACTGGACTCTGCCATGGACATTCCTCAGCCATCACCCATCACCATTTTACAACCCCCCTCCATTTTTGAGCACTTCAATAAACACCCTTGAAACACAAAACAATCTGGAGTCAGTCTATGAATTGGTAAAATGTAATATCTATGACAGCGTCAAAATGCGGTATTAGTTGTAAAGGCAACATAGCAATGTCAAAAATCACATGCCCCTCAAGGATGCATGCAGATGACACACGTTGGTAACCACACCTGTGAAACCGTAATTGAAAGAAACAACTCAATGTAATGGTAGAAATGAAAATGTTCTCACCTGTGTGTCACTGGAAATATTGCTGTATGACTGACTCCCTGTTGTCGTTGCCTTCTTCATCAGCTTCATCCTCATCACTGTCCACAGGCTCCACAGCTGCCACAACACCGTCATCTGGACCATCCTCCTGCAGAAAAGGCACCTGGCGTCGCAAAGCAAAATTGTGAAGCATCGAGCAGGCGATGATGATCTGGCACACCTTCTTCGGTGAGTAGAATAGGGAACCACCTGTCATATGGAGGCACCTGAACCTGGCCTTAAGGAGGCCGAAGGTGCGTTCGATCACCCTCCTAGTCCGCCCATGGGCCTCATTGTAGCGTTCCTCTGCCCTCGTCCTGGGATTCCTCACTGGGGTCAAGAGCCATGACAGGTTGGGGTAACCAGAGTCCCCTAATAGCCACACACGGTGCCTCTGGAGTTGACCCATAATATAAGGGATGCTCCTATTCCGCAGGATGTAGGCGTCATGCACTGAGCCAGGGAACATAGCATTAACCTGGGAGATGTACTGGTCTGCCAAACAGACCATCTGTACATTCATCGAATGATAACTCTTCCTTTTCCTGTACACCTGTTCACTCCTGTGGGGGGGACCAGAGCTTCATGGGTCCCATCAATGGCACCTATGACGTTGGGGATATGTCCAAGGGCATAGAAGTCACCTTTCACTGTAGCCAAATCTTCCACCTCAGGGAAAATTATGTATCTCCTTACGTGTTTCAGCAGGGCAGACAACACTCTGGACAACACGTTGGAAAACATAGGCTGGGACATCCCTGATGCCATGGCCACTGTTGTCTGAAATGACCCACTTGCAAGGAAATGGAGCACTGACAGCACCTGCACGTCAGGGGGGATTCCATTGGGATGGCGGATTGGTGACATCAGGTCTGGCTCCAACTGGGTACATAGTTCCTGGATTGTGGCACGGTCAAACCTGTAGGTGACGATTAACTGTCGCTCCTCCATTGTCAACAGGTCCACCAGCTGTCGGTACACCGGAGGATTCCGCCATCTTCTCAAATGTCCCAGCTGACGGCGCCTAGGAAGGACAACAGCGACGATCATGTCTATTTATTTCCAGGTATGTACCCACAGTTACACAGAAGACGACACCAAACACAAAACCCTTCCTGTATGTGTGTTGAGTGTAGGCCTAGCTATGTGTGACGCAGAAGTAAATGAAGCCATGTGGGCCCCTGAAATGGCGGTTGCCTGACCTCTAAACTGGGACAATGGGATTGTGGGGTAACTGCGTTGGCGTTGCACACCGTCGTGGTAGGCGGTCGTAGACCGCAGCGCAATGCTGCATTGGTTAACATAGGGCCCTAGGGGTCCCAGGAGCCAATGAACAGGTGCGCCGGCGGTGATGATACGCACCACCGCGGACGTCACCGCCGCGGACGTGACCGCCATTTTCTATCTGTTCAATCACTAGATACCTGATCTTCGACAGGAGAGGACCTACACTGCAAGTGCTGCTGTGACCTCGGTCTGGAAGAGACAATGGCTGCTGCTTCTGGGGAAAGGGCCCCTGCCTTCACTGCTCAGGAGTTGGAGAAACTGGTAGACGGGGTCCTCCCCCAGTACACTCTACTCTACGGCCCTCCAGACCAACAGGTTAGTACACATGGAGCACGTTGTATGGGCTAGGCCTGGGTGGAGAGGGCTGGTTGTAAGAGGGAAGGGGGCAGAATTCAGGGAACATGAATGCATGTGAATGAATGGGCCACATGGCTAGAGTAGTGAGGGGGGCCACTCACATCGACGGTGCAGTTGGTAATGACTTCTCTTCTTCCCTTGTGCATGTCATGTAGGTCAGCGCCCACCAGAAGAAGGACATTTGGCGTGCCATCGCCAAGGACGTCCGAAACCTAGGGGTCCACCATAGACGGGGCACCCACTGCCGGAGAAGATGGGAGGACATTCGCCGCTGGAGGAAGAAGACGGCGGAGGCTCAGCTGGGGATGGCCTCCCAATGTGGGAGGGGTGCCCGTCGCCCCATGACCCCCCTGATGTTCAGGATCCTGGCGGTGGCATACCCGGAGTTGGATGGGCGCTTGAGGGCATCACAGCAGACACAAGGGGGTGAGTACACTCTCAATCTGCGGACTTTGCGTGCAGTAGAGGGGTCTGGGTGGGGGAGGAGGCCTGTGGGTGTACCTAGGCCAGGCAGAAAAACGTAGACTAGGCCCCTCCGTAATGCAGGCCATGTGGCACTCCACCCCACCGCAGTAGAGTGCCAAGTACATGTATAGATGCCCCTGTGGCATCCATGTGTGCAGATGTCCACCATAGCCATGTAGGCCAGATCCCAGAAATTGCATCTGCAGATGCCAGGAGCACGGCGTAGTGCAGGGGGCTGCTGTGTCTGTATTGTCCACCAACGGTAGCGGTATGCCATGCACTCAACCTGTCTTTCTTCTGTCTCCCCCCCCTTTTTGTGCTCTCCCTGTTCTTTTGTGCATCAGCATCATCAGGCGGAGGTACAGTGGCACCGGAGCATGAGGGAGCTGCATCCCACATGGCCATGGAGGGCCACACCACGGACTCAGAATGCACCAGTGGGACGGAGGGCGAGGGGAGCTTCACGTCGGCCACGGATCACCAACCAGCGACATGGACTCGTCCGTCGATGGGAGCTCCCTTGTGGTGGCGGCACCATCTGTGCGCCCCACTTCTACACGTACAGCCGCCACCTCCCCTACCAGCACCGCCCTCCCAGCAGCCCCTCAGTGTTCGCTCCGTGCACGCTCACCCAGGAGGGTGGGCATCACCTTCGCCCCAGGCACCTCAGGCCCTGCCCCAGTCACCCCTGCTGCCCTCAGTGAGGAGGCCATTGACCTCCTCAGGTCACTCACTGTTGGGCAGTCTACCATTGTGAATGCCATCCAGGGTGTAGAAAGGGAGTTGCAACACATTAATGCATTCCTGAAGTGCATTCATTCTGGTCAGGCTGTCTTTCAGCGAACCCTGCAATCTCTGGCCTCAGCACTGATGGCTGCCATTGTCCCTGTGTCTAGCCTCCCCCCTCCAACCTCCTCCACCCAGACCCAATCCCCTGTACCCCAGCCCATCCCAAGCACCTACAGACCAGCATGCACACAAGTCAACACACAAGGGAAGCTCAGGCAAACATAGGGACCACACAACCCACAGGCACACACACAAGCATCACGCACATACAGACACAGCAACATCCACTGCCTCCACTGTGTCCCCCTCCTCCTCTTCTCCCTCCTCCCTCCCAGTGTAGTCTACACTCTCACCTGCATGCACTACATCTACAGGCACCAGGACTCGCACCAGAACACCCAGCACCACACCCCGCTCACCTGCACTCACCACCTCCACTCCCATTTACACGTCCCATGTGTCCTCTCCCAGTGTGTCTGTGACGCCCCCTCCCAAAGTACACAAAGGCGGGCACCCACACACCCAACATCCATCCACCTCACGACAGCCTCCAGTACCTGCACCTGCACCCAAAACACCTAAAGTGATACCTCCGACAACCACCTCCTCTTCCTCCACTCCCAGGCCCCCTCAAACTACCCATCCCAGTGTTCGTCAGAAACTGTCCCTCTGTAAAGTTGACCTTTTTGCCCCCTCCTCCAATTCATCAGTCCCGTTGTAGCGCCTCAGCCAAAGAGCCTCCAATACCAGTGGTGCCTGTTCAAGGTGTGTGGAGTGCACCGGCCACCAGGGCAGACAGTGTGACCCGGAGCCAAGGCACTGGCAGCCCACCCCCTGTAAAGGCTCTGAAATAGGAAAGTGGCCAACGGGATCCTGTGAAGACTCCTGGAGGCAAAACAACTCACAGGGGTCCCAGGGGGATTGCAGAGTCAGCTGTGACTCCTCCAAAGGTGGGGAAGGGCCAGAGGAAGTCTGCACAGCCTGGTGTGAGCATCACAGCGCAGAAGGGCGGCATCCTTCCCGGTAGTCAGGACGCCACCGCCAGCACCGTCGTCACTGGTCCGGAGACCACAGCCAGAGTCATTGCCCAGGAGGGCCCATGTATCGTCACTGGTGAGGAGACCACCACTGCCGGGAGTCAGTGCCCAGGAGGGACCAAGTATCGTCACTGGTCAGGAGACCACCGCCGGAGTCAGTGCCCAGGAGGGCCCAAGTATCGTCACTGGTCAGGAGACCACCGCCAGAGTCAGTGCCCAGGAGGGCCCAAGTATCGTCACTGGTCAGGAGACCACCGCCGGAGTCAGTGCCCAGGAGGGCCCAAGTATTGTCACTGGTCAGGAGACCACCGCCACCGCCAGAGTCAGTGCCCAGGAGGGCCCAAGTATCGTCACTGGTCAGGAGACCACCACCGGAGTCAGTGTCCAAGAGGGCCCAGGTATCGTCACTGGTCAGGAGACCACCGCCGGAGTCATTGCCCAGGAGGGCCCAAGTATCGTCACTGGTCAGGAGACCACCGCCGGAGTCAGTGCCCAGGAGGGTCCAAGTATCGTCACTGGTCAGGAGACCACCGCCACCGCCGGAGTCATTGCCCAGGAGGGCCCAAGTATCGTCACTGGTCAGGAGACCACCGCCGGAGTCAGTGCTCAGGAGGGCCCAAGTATTGTCACTGGTCAGGAGACCACCGCCGGAGTCAGTGCTGGGCTATGAGGGAACGTCATGCCACACACCAATGCCCGTTCCAGAACCGCCATGGCAAAGCACCGCTGAACAGTCCAGAACCGCCATGGCAAAGCACTGCTGAACAGTCCAGAGACCGCCATGGGTAAGCACTGCTGAACAGTCCAGAACCGCCATGGCTAAGCACCGCTGAACAGTCCAGAACCGCCATGGCTAAGCACAGCTGAACAGTCCAGAGACTGCCATGGCAAAGCAACGCTGAACAGTCCAGAGACCGCCATGGCTAACCACCACTGAACAGTCCAGAACCGCCATGGCTAAGCACCTCTGAACAGTCCAGAACCGCCATGGCTAAGCACCGCTGAACAGTCCAGAGACCGCCATGGCAAAGCACTGCTGAACGGTGCAGAACCGCCATGGCTAAGCACAGCTGAACAGTCCAGAGACCGCCATGGCAAAGCAACGCTGAACAGGGCATGCACTGGGGAAGAATGAAAAGACCGCCACAACACGCATCGTCATCCCATGTGCAGCTGGGACAGTGACGGGACAGGAACTTTCACGTGGAGACCAATCCAGTCTGGGCACCAGTCCCCCTCCAGAGCCAGTGGAGGCTGTTATCTACTTGCGAAACTGTGGCTTTGCACTCCCCAGGATGGTCCAGTGGGCAACCCACCCACTGTAGAGACTTTAGAGACTGTGGCTTTGCACTCCCCAGGATGGTACAGTGGGCAACCCACCCACTGTAGAGACTTGAGAGACTGTGGCTGAATATGTGACAGAACAACTAGGTCCTAAACAACTATAGCCTAAACCACTACTTCTAAACAACTAAAAAGTCTCTACAACTAAGTACTGAACAACTACTGTCTAAACAACAATTGTGCCTGAATAACAATTGCCTGAACAACTAATATATATATATATATTCTAAACAACTAATAAACCATAAAAACCAAAAAGAAAACCTTACCTTAAAATTAGTTGTTCAGGCAATTGTTATTCAGGCACAATTGTTGTTTAGACAGTAGTTGTTCAGTACTTAGTTGTAGAGACGTTTTAGTTGTTTAGCAGTAGTGGTTCAGGCAAGTAGTGGTTTAGACCTAGTTGTTCAGGATGTTTCCCCTGTGGCTTTGTACTCCCCAGGATGGTACAGTGGGCAACCCACCCACTGTAGAGACTTGAGAGACTGTGGCTTTGCACTCCCCAGGATGGTACAGTGGGCAACCCACCCACTGTAGAGACTTGTGAGACTGTGGCTTTGCACTCCCCAGGATGGTCCAGTGGGCAACCCACCCACTGTAGAGTCTTGAGAGACTGTGGCTTTGCACTCCCCAGGATACATCAATGGGCATGGAGCCCCGTCGTGGATCTGGCTTTGCACTCATCCGGCTGTGGTGCCCCTCCTTCCCTTCCCCCTGAGGTGCCTGTTATATTTCTATCTGATGCCCCGGCAGTGTTCTTTCCGATTGTGGACATGTATCTTTTGTGGGCCTCGCCCATGCATTTTTGGACTAGTGGTGAACGGACATTGATATGTGCATATCTGCACTACTTCTCGTAATGTATATATTTTTTTAATGATTTTATGATATATCTGTATATTTTTGAAACATGTATATTGATGCATTACAATGTTTGAACTGATTTTGTTTTGTCTTTGCATTGTGGGTTCTTACTGGGTTCTTACTGTGATTTTTGTAAATGCATTGGTGTGTGTGTTGTAATATGCGAGGGTGGGGGTGTTTCGTGTGTGTCCCCCTAACTTTTGCCTCCCCCTCCCCTATGTCGTAGGTGCAGTACTCACCGTTGTCTTCGCCCGCGCCGGCGTTGCTCTTCGTAGATGAGTAGGAATACAAGGGCCGGTAGAATGTGTAATTCCGGCTCCATGGAGTCCTCCTTCCTCATGGGATGTGTTCAGGTGAGCGTTTTCCCATTGCAGTAACAGTTTCCGCCGTGTTTTTATCCACGGTGAATCCGCCCCGGAAAAGGTGGCGGATTGGTAGGTTGTGATACTATGGGTGGTACATTGTCTTCCGCCTGTCTGTTGGTGGTGACCGCCGCGCTGCTTGTCTGTACCGCCGTGGCGGGCGGTGTGTTAAAGTGGCTGTCTTTGTTGGCGGCTTCCGCCAGGGTCATAATTCCCTTTTTTGGTCTGCCGGGCTGTTTGCAGTATTGCCGCACCTTTAACACCGTCCGCCAGGGATGTAATGACCCCCTAAGTCTCCTTGGACTATAGACGGAGAAAGTTAGCTCTGTAGAAGGCCTAAAAAGGTTCCCACATTCTCTGACACGTATCCGAGCCAATCTAGGTCAGAGATTCTCTTCACTGACAATAGCCAATCAGTATAGGTGGGGGGGGACTAGAGATCAACTTAACACAAATTTCCCGCCGTGCTATCAGCACCACGTGAAAAAATAGGTGCGCCAGAGGTCTCTTCAATTTGTTGTGCATATTCCTTTCAGCACCCTTATATAGTCCAAATACAATCATTGGTAGGGTTATCTCAGCTCGTCTATTTATGATAGATAAAATCATCTTGCCCATTTTTCCCCTAGAATGTTTTAATCCTCGGACACCACCACCAGAAATGGATATCATCTGCACCCTCTAGATCGCACTTCGGGCAGTTATTCTTCCTTTTGAATCCTATTCTAGCAAGCCTTCCGATAGTCCAATAAGCCTGGTACACTGTAAACAAGTGGTTCCTCCAAAGGGGAGCAGATTTTACCACAGATCAAAGTGTATTCATAGAAGCCTGCAAAAAATAAGGGAGGTGTTGTGCAGGAAAGTCAGATTTCCACCCCTCTACAGGTAATGGAAGAGAGGCATCTTCGGCTTGTGTTAAAACCCAATACCACCTTGAAACTTCTTTCTTTAATCTCTGTAAGCCAATGATTTCACTTTCTCAACCCGTGGAACACCTGAACTCAGGCTCTCCTTGTACCGAGCTTATAATTTGTATGTATTTACACCTGGATAACTTAGCATTTGTTGCTTTAGGTAGGGAATCCCGAGAAAATGCAGATCCCCCACTATTTGTCCCCATCGCACAATATCTCCCTCTATCAATGGAGTGGCTAATGTATCTAGCAGACATAAAGGTGTACTGGGCGAATTCCAAATAGGGGTCAGCACACTGTAATACAGGATTCCCAGTCTCATTCTCACTGCATACCAAATCCTACCGGCACTGTTAAGAACTTTTAGTCTGACTTTTTTGTAATACCTAGGATGGCCAAACTTAGAGAGAAAATTTATGCCCCGGTCCCGGAAGCTCCGGCCAGTGCCTGCAGCCGAGAGGATGCATATTCTGTGGAGAAACGTGGTCTGGTGTTTTTCAATTTAAATGCCCAGTGATAAAGCTGAAAATCTGTGATTCCACCATCCAGCTTCTTCTTCCTCTATTCTTTGATAAGGCCAAATGAAGCTAACTATTTCCCCCTGCAATTTCCTTAGCCAGTGAGCTTTAACGAATAAAGGGATAGCATTAAAGATGAAGGTAAGTTTTGGCAGTATCACAATTTTTATTGAGTTTGTTCTATCTATGATAGAAATATGTAAAAGGAGCCTCTTTGTTTGCCTAAAGAGATGTAGGAAGTTCACCTGGGCCATCTCTGCCAAATTTTTGACCACTTTTACCCCTAGATAACAAATTACATTTTTCTCTGTGGACCATTACAGGTCATTCATTTATCAGCATTGGCTAAGTAGCCCGAAATTTCCCCTAAACCAGCTATGATTTCAAAAAGTGCCAGAAAAGCACTTTTAGGGTTCTGTGTATAAACCAGGAGATCATCTGCATACAGGGCTTCCTTCAGAACCCAGTCTTGATTCTGAAAGTGTGTTATTCTCTGATCTAGTCTAATTCTCCTATCCAAAAGTTCAGTATATAAATTAAAAAGAGCCCCGTCCTATGCCTCGTTCAATTTTAAAGTGTGGGGATAAAATACCGTTAACCAAAACCCTTGCTGTAGGTGCCTTATAGATAGCTTTAAATGCCTTAGGGAAATTACCTCCAAGTTGTTGCATTCCATTACTGCCTGCAAGAAAAGCCAGCTGACCCTATCAAACGCCTTTACGGTGTTGATTGTTAATATGGTAAGAGGAATGTTAGTAGTAGTAGTGATGTTAATTGCAGACACTAAATCATGTGTCAGATCCCCTAAGTGCAGCTTTCTCATGAAACCTTTCTGATTGTTGTGTACCAAGTCACCAATCACATTATCCAACCTCCTACCAAGTAATTGTGCAAAAATGTTATAATCATTGCTAAGCAATAAAATGGGTCTGTACGACTCACATCTCCTAGCATCTTTCTGTGGATTTTACATTAAGGTTATAATATCTTCGTTCCATGAGGTCAGAACCAGGAAAGACTCTATAAATATCAAATTCATCAACTGAGTAAAAACTGGCACTAGTTCCTCTTTCAGGAGTTTGTATACTTTAGCTGGTATTCCGTGTGGGCCTGGAGCATTGCTGTTTGTCAACCCCGCATTAACATTTTCCACTTCACAGGAATGAAAACATTGGTTAAGAGTCTGGTTCTTAT
Source organism: Pleurodeles waltl (assembly GCF_031143425.1). Lineage (NCBI taxonomy): Eukaryota > Metazoa > Chordata > Amphibia > Caudata > Salamandridae > Pleurodeles > Pleurodeles waltl. The sequence continues at coordinate 333,334,568 of NC_090444.1, read as the reverse complement.
CTGGTTCTAGCCTAGGTAGGATATCTCCCTTCAACCAATTATCAGTCACCTCTATCGGGGCCACGGTATCTTCCCTGTATAGTTCCGGGAAAAACTTGACAAACTCTCCTGCAATATCTTGATCATCTGAGGAAGTTCTGCCCAATTCATCTATCATTATACCTTTAATAGTTTTCCTAACATTGTCAGACCTGGTTTTCCAGGCTAGTAACCTTTTGCAACCTTTGCCGTACTCAAAGTGCACCAGTTTACTGGCTTCCCATTTACTCTTCACAATTGATTCCAAGAAGACCTCAAGTGAGTTTTTAACTTCCTGAATTTGATTCTTTAAATCAATTTGTGTTGTTGCATCCTGAGAGATATCCATCCAGGCTTGCAAATTGCGGAGTTTACCCTACAGAGTCTCTACTGTGGCTTTAGTTCTCTTAGCCCTGCAGGCAGCATAACTAATCAATTTCCCACAAATGAAGGCCTTACATGCTTCCCAAACTGTGGCTATTGGCGCTGAGCCTATATTGATCTCAAAGAAATCCTTAGAATTCCTTTTCAACTTTAGTACTATCTCTTCCTCCCCCAGGAGAGATTTATCCAGTGTCCATCTGGAGCATGCACGAGGACCAGAAAAAGTTATGACCAGCTGCACGGCTGAGTGGTCTGAGAGATGAATTGGCTGATGGGAGTTTTCCACTAAGTTATTTCGAAGTCTTGCATCTATCAGAAAAAAGTCAATTCTAGAAGCGTGACCAGAGTTTTTGTTCCAGAAGGTGAACTCCTTGGTCTGCCCCATTCTTATTCACCAAGGGTCAATCAGGCCGACATTCTTAATTATGTTATGCAGACAATTTCTCATATTGATTGTGCTGACAGTTGGTCTGCGGATGGACCTATCTAGAGAGGGGTTGAGAAAAACATTAAAACCCCCTCCAACTGTTATCAGATTCTTAGCTCTTCAAGACAACTGCTCATAGAGATCCCTAAGTGGGCCAGGGTCATCCGCTTTATGTCCATAGTAAGAGACCAAGGTGTATTTAAACCCTTCTCGCTTAATGTTAGCCAAAACCCATCTCCCCGTGGGGTCAGCACTAACATCTGTCAGGTGACCTCGAACCTTGTTCTTTACAATAATTGCCACCCCTTTCATGTTGCAAGATTGATTAGTGCAAGCAAACTGAGTGATCCATCTTTGCCTCTTAAGGATATTCATCCACTCCTCATATCTTAAGTGGGTATCTTGCAGGGGGATGATCTGGCTGTGAGAGAATCTTAAGAATTCAAGAATTCTCCTTCTTCTACTGCTTACTCTAAGACCATTTACATTCCAAGTAAGGATTTTAATTTTAAGAGTGATGTCAGGCCCCATCATCCTGTTCTAATCGGGGTAGCTGTCTCCTGTCCAGCCCAAAAATTATATTTAAGCGTAAGCACACCATTTATTTTGTTTTCCCCATCTGCTCCCCACCCAGAGAAACCTTAACCAAATCATTTTACCACGTGACACTCCAAAACTACCCTTCCCTCAACCCTCCCTAGGGAATCCTCCTTTGAACTATATTCAGTAAATCATCCTTCACCGCTCTGCAGCCCGCTAGCTCTCCCTTTGTATCTGTTCAATTACTGCCATAGCTTCTTGGGGATCTCTCATATTGTACATTTTTTTCTCCACATTACCTTCAGGGTGGCAGGAAACTTCAATTGTGGAATAGCACCCAGCGTCTTAAACTCCTGCATGCACTTTCCCAGCTCCCATCGTTGATCTTGCATTACCTTGGACATATCAGATCTTATTGAGAAAGTCCAACCCTCATGCTTGAAGCCATGCACTTTGAGAGCTTCTGTAAGAATCAGATCCTTCACTTGGTATGAGGCAAAAGTAACCAACACCTTCCTGGGTTTATCCCTGTCAGAGTTTCGCTTAAAAGGGTCCCAATGCACTCTCTGAATTTCCAAGTCCAGGTCAATGGAGGCTACCGTTGGGAAATGTTCTTTAATCAAAGTTATTATAAACCCTTCCACACCTTCTGGGATATTCAAGAATCTGAGGTTATTCCTCCTGCCGTGATTCGCCAACGTTTCTAATTTGTCTCTCAGATCTTTTTGGCTTTGTTTTAGGGCTTGGACTTCATAACTGTTGGACTCTACTTCTGCCTGTAATACACCAGTAGTGGACTCCAAAGCCCCCGATCTCTCTGTCAAATTGGAGATTTTTGCAACAAGACTATCGGAAACCCCCTGAATTTTAGCTTGGTTATATTCAGATACAACTAATTTATCTCTCATCTTTTGCAGTAATGACTGAAGTAGAGAATCCGTGTAGGTTGTGCAGCTTCGTACAATCTCCGGCTCTTGCGGTATTACAGAAACCCCCTTAACTATACCTTGTCCTATGTCCTGAGTAACAGAACTATGTTGTGATTCCGACGGGGTGGGTGAGGCTCCCGCCATATTGGCATCCATGTTTACTGGGGAGGTAGGCACACTCTGTTGAGTAGGGGGATTGGGATGGTCTTGTGCCCTAAAAAAAGATCTAAGCGAGGGAGTGATTTTAACTCTCCTAGTAGTAAATCTTGCAGTGTTTTTAGTCAATGGGGCTTGATTATTTTGGAGAAGTGTCCCTCCCTTGCAAAATAGTGGTGGTAATAATGAAAAATTGGGGGCCTACCTTTAGAGGCAATCTTGTTCCTTGTCCCCATGCCAAACGATGGTTGAGTTGAGGCTAAAGAGGGGCCCACATGATCCAAACCGGGCTTAGATGGAGGTCATTTCTGTCCCTGCTGCTGTGTCCTGGCCCGAGGCCCCGATGGGCACCTGGGGGGCATGCAGGAATATCAATGTGGGTAACCTGACGTGCAGAGGAATAATCCTGAGTATCCTTGCTAAAGTCACTGGGGAGGGAGGGTTCTGAAACCAGCTCCCCTCATAAATCCTGTTCCAGCCAAGGCAGGGTCGTGAACAAGCCTGTGCTGACTCTGCCCCCGCCGCCCTCGAAGCACAACCTGGCGGATCGACCAAGCAGCTCGGAGCCAGCACGGGGCGAGCAGCGAGGAGCAACACTTCAGGATCTCTGCCTGCCAGGAGGGATCCCCTTGCCTTGGGGCACCCACCTAGCACGGGCGTTCAGGAAGAAAACCAGTGCAGGCGGGAGGCTATCTCCGAGGTGAGAGAGCCAGCGGCAAGCAAGCAGAGGGCATAGACCGCGGTCTGCGTATCTAGTGGACTGCCATGTTCCCTCCTTGTAATTCTTGGAAGGCATGTCAAATGCTATGTTTACTTTCCATGTAAGCTTTAATGCTGCATGTAGAAGGAAGAATGGAGATGTTTAATGTTTTTTTTATTGCAGAGAACAATGAAACTTCTCTAAAAACTAGAAGGGTTAAACAGATATGAAGCAGATCTAGTGTAAATGAAGGGATACCCACTACACTCCGATGAGGATAAACTTGATGAAGTTCAAACAATGAAAAAAGTCAAAAGAGATGCCCTAAAATAGGACTTTTGAATTGTCTTGCACAGTATATTGGAATATTGTTTAGTACATTTATGCCAACTCTTGTATAGTATTTGATAGACATGGGGTCTTTGTTTGGCAGTCAGGTTACCACCCATCCAAGCAAGGACCCTTACTCTTGTCAAGTTAAGGAAAATCACCCTTAGCTAAACCCCGCTTACCCCCTTAGTACCTTGGCATATGCAGGCAGGTTTAACTTCAGAAGCAATGTACCAACACACACAGTAATTTAGTGAAAACACTACAAATTAACACAACAAAGGTTGTGAAAAACAGGTAATATTTATCCAAACAAAACAAGACCAAAACGACAAAAATCCAACATACACAAGTAATAATTTGAATTTGTAAAAGAATAAGAGGGTCATTCCAACTTTGGCGGGCGGCGGAGGCTGCCCGCCAAAGTTCCACCGCCAGAAGACCGCACCGCGGTCAAAAGACCGCGGTGGTCATTCTGGCTTTCCCGCTGGGCTGGCGGGCGACCGCCAAAAGGCCGCCCGCCCGCCCAGCGGGAAAGCACCAGCAACGAGGATGCCGGCTCCGAATGGAGCCGGCGGAGTTGCTGGTGTGCGAAGGGTGCAGTTGCACCCGTCGCGATTTTCAGTGTCTGCCAAGCAGACACTGAAAATCAATGTGGGGCCCTGTTAGGGGGCCCCTGCAGTGCCCATGCCAGTGGCATGGGCACTGCAGGGGCCCCCAGGGGCCCCACGACACCCGTTCCCGCCATCCTGTTTCTGGCGGCGAAAACCGCCAGAAACAGGATGGCGGCAAGGGGGTCGGAATCCCCATGGCGGCGCTGCTTGCAGCGCCGCCGTGGAGGATTCCCTGGGGCCGCTGGAAACCGGCGGGAAACCGCCGGTTTCCCTTTTCTGACCGCGGTCAGAATGGCCCCAGAAACACCGCCAGCCTGTTGGCGGTGCTTCCGCGGTCGTTGGCCCTGGCGGTCCATGACCGCCAGGGTCAGAATGACCCCCTAAGAGTCTTAATCCTTTGAAAACAGTGAGAACGCTGTTTGCGCTCAAAAGAACCCTGGGTAGCGTCCAAATAAAGTCACCTGGGCGAGTGCATCAAAAAAGGACAGCGATGCGTCGATTTCTCACCCACAAACAAGAACATGCGTTGTTCCTCCTTCAGTTGTGACGGCTTTTTTCTTTTCTCCAGCAAGGGAGCGATGTGTCGATCCACACAGGTACCTCGGGTCCGGGCAGGTTTCGTGTTGATTTTTTGTGCCCAGCGATGTTGTGGTGAAATCTGGTCTCACGGTGTCAAGAATCGCGCTGCATGGGGGCTTGTGTCATTAACAGCAGCTACTGCAGGTGTTGGGTATCATTTCTCGAGCCACATGTCGATGTAGGTGGAGCAGCAATTTTAGCAGCGAAGCAGGTGGCACATCGTTTAATGGCCATGGTGGTGCGTCAAAAGTTTCGCCGCACGGTGGTCTTTACATGGATTTTCAGTTCTTTGCTGCTAGCATCACCTCTCAAAAGGCCCAGGTACTAGATAGAGCACCACTTGGCAGGGCTGGAGTCTCAGCATAGAGTCCAGCTGCTGGCATGGGACGTGTTTGATGGCCCTGAGACTTCACCAACAAGAAGCAAGCTCAGTTCAAGCCCTTGGAGATTCTTGTCAAGTAGGAATGCACAATAAGGTGCAGTCTTTGTCCTCTTTCACAGGCAGAAGCAGCAATTGCAGGATAGCCCAACAACGCACAGTCACAGGCAGGGGCAGCACTTCTCCACAGCTCTTCTTTCTGCCTTTGAATTTGTCAAAGTTTGTAAGATCCTGCCTTGCCCAGGCCAGGCCCCAGACACACACCAGGGGGTTGGAGACTGCATTGTGTGATGGCAATCACAGCCTTTTCAGGTGTGAGTGACCACTCCTTCCATCACTCCCAGTAGAGATGGCTCATCAGGATATGCAGGCAATACCCCAGCTCCCTTTGTGTCACTGTCTACAGGAGAGGTGCAAACAGCCCAACTGTCAAACTGACCCAGACAGGGAATTCACAAACAGGCAGAGTCACAGAATGGTTTAAGCAAGAAAATGCCTACTTTCTAAAAGTGTTATTTTCAAACACACAATCTAACAACAAACTTTACCATAAGATACATTTTGAAATTGTGAGTTCAGAGACCCTAAACTTCACAATTCTATCTGCTTCTAAAGGGAATCTGCACTTTAATAATATTTAAAGGCAGCCCCCATGTTAACCTATGAGAGAGATAGGCCTTGCACAGTGAAAACTGGGCCTACCTTAGGGGTGCATTACATTTATAGAAAGGGAAAGTTTTGACTGGCAAGTGGGTACACTTCACAAGTCGAACTGGCAGTGCAGGACTGTATACACAGACACTGTAGTGGCAGGTCTGAGACATTATTACAAGGCTACTAATGTGGGTGACACAACTAGTGCTGCAGACCCACTAGTAGCATTTGATTTACAGCACTGGTTGTGCCACCCACATTAGTAGTCCTAGAAACATGTCTCAGACCTGCCACTGCAGTGTCTGTGTGTGCAGTCTTGCACTGCCAATTTGACCTGGAAAGTGACCCACTTGTCAGGCCCAAACCTTCCTTTTTATACATGTAAGGCACCCCTAAGGTTGTTGTGTTGCAAACTAGGTCTGCCACTGTGCATGTTAACCTAGACATGTTTTATTCAGCGTTGTTTTATTATTTTTAAAATAGCCACATTTGGGGCATTGTTTTATTTTCTCTATCTAGCTGTTCTTTGCCAAGGATAGCACGGCGTTCTTAAATAAGACATTTCTTTTACTCTGTGCTTTTCTCAAGGATGCTGCAAGATAGGTTGCCGACAAAAGTGGTACGCTTTGTCTCTAATGTTCACAGAAACATGCACACTCTTACGTAGGGATCCTTTCTTGAAACATCAGCTGGAAATTCCAGCCAAATGACCATGACTGTATGCTGATTGCTTCGCTGCAGCTGCTTATGCAGACTACAAGCCTCTTGCTCATGTATTAGGGATGATGTCTTTCCGGGGAACCTGAAGGGCAGAATTAGAGCTTAACAGCCTGTGCTCTAAAATAGCCTAGGTATGAGCTATCGTTAGTGATCGTAGTGACAATATGATAGCTTTATTTTTATGCTTTACTCTCCTTGTCACAATTTTAATCCTGTCATGCTTCATCATTCTAGTTATTGCAATCCATGCTTTATTATCTAAGATGCAGTTACTTCAATAAAAGCTTATTGAACTATATTCTGCCTCTGACTGTCCTTACATATGTGAGGCTAATGTAACTGAGAGACACGGATGAGATCTGAGTGACCACGATTTCCCTGAGGACTCAATTGTGTCATGCGCTTGGTTGCCCAATCATACCTGCTCTTGGGTGGAGATGAGGCACTGAGCCAGAGCAAAACCCTGATTAGGCTGACAGGTGTCACCTGTAGTGAGTTCAGACTCAGTCTCGCACAGTGCAAGTGATTCTGCTGCCCAAATCAAGTAGTCTCACTAGGATAATGAGAGCCTAAGTGACAAGGTAGGCCCTAGGAAGCTCTCTGGCAGGGAGCAGTGTATGTTAAAGCTGGGACATGTACTGATGTGTTTCATATGTCCTAACAGTGAAGTACTGCAAAATTTGTTTTTCACTGTTGCAAGGCCTATCTCTTTCTTAGGTTAACATGGGGGATGCCTTTAAATAACTTTTTAAGTGCAGGTTCACTTTGAGAGCAGATAGAAAAGTGGAGTTTGGTGTCTCTGGACACACAATTTAAAAATACCTCTTTTTGTAAAGTTGTTTTTTAAATTTAAGAAAGTGGGCATTTTCCTGTTTTAACCATTCAGTGACTCTGCCTGTTTGTGGATTCCCTGTCTGGATCAGACTGAGAGTTGGGCTGTTTGTGAATTTCCTCTAGACAGTGACACTAACGGAGGGGGTGCAGTCTGCATATCCTGATGAGCCATCTGTGCTAGAGTGGAGGGAGAAGTGGTCACTTACACCTGAATGGCCTGTACCTGCCCTCTTACAATGCAGTCTCAGACCCCTTGGTGTGTGTCTGGGGACTGGCCTGGAAGGATCTTGTGACTAACATATACTTTCCTTTGACGTTTGCCTACTTCAAAGGCAGGAAGGGGAATAAGTAGTGGACCCAAAACCCCATGCATTAGATTATCTTCAAGATCTCTTCTTATTCAAGAGGAACCTCTGCCAAGGAGAAGAGCTGAAGAACTGAGGAGAAGTGCTGCCCCTGCCTGTGACTGTGCTTTGTTGGGCTATCCTACAGTTGCTTATTTTGCCTCTAAAAGGGGACAAAGACTGGACTTTGTTGTGCATTCCTCCTTGAAAAGGATCTCCAAGGGCTTGAACTGAGCTTGCCTCCTTTTTTGAAGTCTCAAGGCCATCAAAGACTTCCTCTGCCAGCACCTGGACTCTCTGCTGAGACTCCTGCCCTGCCAAGTGGTGCCCTATCCAGTCCCTGGGCCCTTGAAATCTGAAGTTGGCAGAACAAGAACTGAAATCCACGCACAGAACACCATGCAGGCAAATTTTTGACACACCATCTGCAACGCGGCTGATAAACGACACGCCGCCATCTTCTTATTCAAGAGGAACCTCTGCCAAGGAGAAGAGCTGAAGAACTGAGGAGAAGTGCTGCCCCTGCCTGTGACTGTGCTTTGTTGGGCTATCCTACAGTTGCTTATTTTGCCTCTAAAAGGGGACAAAGACTGGACGTTGTTGTGCATTCCTCCTTGAAAAGGATCTCCAAGGGCTTGAACTGAGCTTGCCTCCTTTTTTGAAGTCTCAAGGCCATCAAAGACTTCCTCTGCCAGCACCTGGACTCTCTGCTGAGACTCCTACCCTGCCAAGTGGTGCCCTATCCAGTCCCTGGGCCCTTGAAATCTGAAGTTGGCAGAACAAGAACTGAAATCCACGCACAGAACACCATGTAGGCAAATTTTTGACACACCATCTGCAACGCGGCTGATAAACGACACGCCGCCATCTTCACAGCTGAAATCACTGCACCACCTGCATCGCGGCTGGGAGATCGAAGCTTCGTGGCTGAAGAGAAACGACATGCAACCCCCTTGTGGCTGCTGATAATGATGCAAACCCCACGCATTGTGGTTTTCTAACACTGTGAGACAGGATTTCTCATGCATCGTCCCTGGGTGTCAAAGTCAACGTGAACCTGCGCGAATCCGAAGTGCCCCAGCCGGAAATTGATGCATCACTCTCTTGCAAGGCAGATAAACGATGCATCGCCAACCTGACTGGAGAAGAAACTATGCACGGTCTCACTTCCGAGTAAGGAATCGATGCATCGCTGACTTTTCCAATGCACGCTTTCCGTGAGGCTTTATTTTTTACGTAAACGAGGGACTTTGTGTAAAATCAACGTTTCCATTGTTTTCTATGGAGTAAGACTCTTATTCTTTTGAAAATTCATAACTTGACTTATGTATGTTGGATTTTTTGTTGTTTTTGTCTTGTTTGATTTAGATAACTATCACCTATTTTTCTAAACTGGTGTGGTGTCCATTTCATAGTGTTTCACTGTATTACGGTGTTACACATTGCTTCTGAGTTAAGCCTGCCTGCTCGTGATGAGCTACCAAGGAGGTAAGTGGGGGTTAAGCAGGTGTTTTTCTCATTTGCCCTGACTAGAGTGAGGGTCCTTGCCTGGAGAGGGGGCAACCAGACTGTAAACCAAAGGCCCCAATTCTAACAGCTGAATATATTTGTATGTGGAATGTTAATTTTACTCTCAATTTGTTTTTGAGTTGGGCTAAAAATACCCATCTCTCTCTTAAAATCTTTTCTGCAAACCTGATTGTTCTTCTTTGGCCAGTCCTGTTCAAATGTCTTTGTTATGTTAAAGCTTTGGATGTCTTTTCTATTCAATACAGCCGATCTGGGGTATGTTTTTGTTTTTGCAGAAAACTGTAAACAAATTTGTCTGTTTTCTATCCTTATTTTAATCTTCAGCCTACACTTTGGGTGTGTAATTGTCTAAGAGAGTATATTGCAACCATCAAAGATTTGAGAATGTACCCCTTATCTCAACTCTTCATATCTTTTTGGTTCCCTCACAAAGCATTTTCTTCACCTACCCACATATGAGGTGTCTAATGTTTCTTCCTTTAGAATGTTCTACTATAAACCCATTCCTCATAAGGCTAAATCTTCAGTTGCTACACTTTCAACAAGCATAATAGTAGCCTAGTGTTTGGCAAATAAAATAGGAATGGAGATTTTCTTTGCTTTAGTGAATGAAAGCCTTGATTTTATTAAAGAGACAGAGGCAAGTATTATACCTTTATTCTTGCTTTTATTAAATAGCAGCGAAGAACAAACTGCATTACCTGTAGTACCTACAAAAGCAACCATCAAATAAGATTAGAATTTACCAACCAATCAAGCACCAGGAATAATATAAACATCCTAACAACATGTCCTCTTTTTTGCATGAGTAGATTGAGGAGCTTGTAGTAAAAGAAATGAAGCAATAACTATAGAGAAAGTCAACAGAAAGGTGAAAACGTCTCTGGCAAAATCCATCATAAAACCACTATGACTCACCTTGTCCAGCTGCAGGGCTGGACAAGGTGAGAACATCCTTTTAAAGTGTATATCCTTGTAAATAAGAACAACATGCACCTTGAAGAACAATCTCATCCTGGAAGTCTTATTCGCAGCCTCAGTTTTGAATGTTTGACAGGCACTGGTAAAAAGATGGAGGGGTAAGAAGGAGATTGGAGGGATAATACTTGCCTCAGTGACTTTCTTTTACTAAAGGAGAAAAAATCTAAATTTCTGGAGAAAAAATGTATGGGCCCAGAGAGAAAGAGAAGAGGGTTATTTTTTAATGTGGTATAAAAGCAACTATGAATTTCTGCCATAAAAAAAGAATATCATCACTAAAATAAAAAAGGAACTACCATACTACATGTATCATAAATAGGCCTTGTGCCACACCATTACTTTCACAGAATGGTTAGTACAGTAGTCAATCCTATGTGTTTTGAAGGCTTTTGTCAAAGGTCCAAACCCCACCTGGAGAAATTTGCTTTTTATACAGCTTTTTATTTCTTTTTAAATTCTAACCAAATGAAAGTGGTCCCATTGTAAATCAATCAATAGTACAGTTTGGGAGATTTGTGGCTTATTTAGTCATGGCAGTGCATGTCAGAAATTCATAAAATACTGTGGCATTTGGAAAGGGGCACAAGGTTTTCTTTGAATGAAATCCCTTAATTTGATAAATGAGGAACAGCAGAAACTTGCATAAGAAATGGAAATGCATGAGACCAGTGCCAGGGTGAAAGAGCGGAAGGGTTAATGACAAGGCATATAGCCACAGTAATTTATCTGTATCTTAATTGGTGTAGTTATTGACTGTATTGGCTTACATTGCATTTGAACAGAGTTCAGACGTTACCAGGAGAAAATAGTTTTTTAGGTTGTTTTTCAGTTTTATTTTATTTTACCCAAATGAAAGAGGTCCCTTTGCGAATCACCCCCAAGCACTATCTGGGAAATGTGTGGCCTATTTAAACATGGCAGTGTATGTCAGAAATTTGTGACATGCAGTGGTTTGTGAAATGGGGGGGTGAGGTTTGCAGTGAAAGAAATACCTTAATTTGTTGAATGAGAGATGTCAGAGGCTTATATAAGAAAAGGAAAACCATGGAGCCAGTACCAGGATGAAAGAGATAAGGAGTTATTTGTTTATAAATCATGAACAAATACTGTGAATGTTTGGCATGTAAAAGAGAATTGTCATGGGAATAGAAATGCGACTCTCATGCCGTCCAGATGATATAAAAGTATGTAGCCAATCACTGGCATTACTGGAAGTGTCGGGATAGAGATTAATACAAGGGTGTGTTGATTTTGACAAGGGTTCAAACCCCACCCCACGCAATTTGTTTTTTATATTGTTTTTTTTTTTTTTTTTATTTTACCCAAATGAAAGAGGGTACTTTGGAAATCACCCACTAGCTGTTAGGCACAAAACAGCATGATAGAAATGTGTGACATGCTGTGGTTCACATCACAGATGTAGTGGCATATGCCACATACCAGAGTGACATATGTCACATTCCTAGAAAGGGTTTCAACCCTTACTGGTGAGAACACTCTATCAGTGACCATTTTGTCATCAGGGCTATTGCCAGACCTTGTATCAAATTAGTTGGCATCTGGATGAATTTAGCTGGAATCAGGACTGAGCAATGATTGTTAAGTTTATCAAGAACATATTGTATGCACCTCCAGACAAATGCCCTATCTCACCACTCAGGTTGAAATATAAGCTCAAGATATACATCACAGCAGCTATTTTGATTACCTGATAGTGGATCTTGTCATCTGGAGGAGCATCTAGGCACAAACTCAGTAGAATGCCAGCCGCTAATGATATATTAATGGTGGTAGGTTTAGGGCAACTCTCATGGCCATCTTGCTAAATAGCATCTGACCCTGAAATAGACAGCAGGAGCTTCTGGTCGTTTAGAGCATCAGCTAATAGTAGGCATCTTCCTCAGGTGCAAGCCACACCCCCACCAATTATCAATGTCTAACTGATCTAAGCGACAGTAGAGACGAGTGGTGAGACAGTAAGGCCTTCCCATGCAGGTCGATATCAGAAGATTAAAGAAATAAAAGACTAAAGGCCAGATGTGGCAAATTCCAGCATTGCGACTCACAAATTGCGAGTCTGAGCGACTCACAATTTGCGAGTCGCAATGCCGGATGCAGGATGGTGTCCCTGACACCATCTGCGAGTCGCAAGGGGGTCTCAAAGAACCACCTCATTAATATTAATGAGGTGGGTCGCAATTTGTGACCCCTTGTGAATCGCAGCACTCACAGGGATGGTGGCCTGCTGGAGACAGCAGACCACCATGTCTGTGACTGCTTTTAAATAATTACAAACAAAAAAATGAAACGTGTCAGTTTCATTTTTTCAGAGCAGGCAGTGGTATTCCTATTTGTGACTCGCATTCCTATTTTGCGAGTCGGTAACCAAGTTACCGACTCGCAAAATGGGAATGGGCATCGCGATGTGGCTTTTGCGCCTAGCTACATCTGGCCCTAACCCATGACCCTTAGTACGAGTTTTGGGGAAATTCTCCAAACTTTACTACACACTGTATATAGTGATTCATAAAGGTGAAGAACATGCAATCAAGAGTTTTTTCATCAGTCTGTGCAAATGAAATATATCAGGTGATGAGAATATTGCAGAGCAATAACCATTGCACCTATTACACATCATAAATGCTCAAGTTATAGTGTGTATTATATATTGATATTAAATATTAACTGCATCACATAAGTAGCACATCAGGATAATACTCAGAAGACACCATGACAGGTGTTCTGAAGAGTGAGGAGAAAAGTAGATGGAGCTGAATATCCCAACATTCATTTTCAGTATTCAAATTGTCAAATAGCACAATTGAAGCTGCACATGAGGCACCACATTAATCATAATTCAGAAGCAAATATTGTACAGCAATAACCATTGTACCCATTAAAAATTGTAAATGCTCAAGTTATAGTGTGTGTTACACATTGATAATAAATATTTACTGCATACGATAAGTAGGACAACAGAATAATACATAAAAGACACCACAACAGGTACTCCGGAGATTGAGAAGAAAAGTAGAGGGGGTCTGAACACCCTGCTAACGCGTCCCTTTATGATATTTTATTACACATCAGGACTCATTTTAGGCCAATGAATCTTTTGACCCAGTTGAGAGACACCTTAGGACGAGATAGCTGATCAATATATCAATCAATACATCAATAATGTCAACAATATTGATCACGACAATGCATTTCACTTTAGTCAAAGTCATTAATCAATTCAAAGACGCTACCATGACCTTTCAGCCATGAATAATCACACCTTGTTTAGTAGAATTTTATGAGTTTTATTCCCTATTAGTTACAGTCTAAAAGCAAATGCGTTAATCTCAACACTAAGAAACATAATAGCATAGTCACAATATGGCAACTTTGATAAGCTTTCATTAAAGCGAGAATCACAAACATCAGTACATAACACGGCGTGAACATAGATCAATTTAGCAGAGTGTCAATAACGCGTCAGTTCAACAAAGCATAATCTCGGTCGTGTGTCTATTTGCGTCAGTTTTGGTGAACACCTGTCCTAACCACTGATTAGCATTCGCATGTTGGGCTTCATGCAAAACAATTTAGAACACTAATTTGGAAAACATCTATCTAAGGTCTCTGTCAAAAGTAAGCAGTTGGTACCTAGAAAGGAAAAGCAAAGAGAAAAATCACAATCACATTGTCATAATTACCCTCCAAAGTTTAGGTCAGCGCACAGGTTCAGTCTTCGTCCTCAGGACTTCAGTCAAATCGCCATCAGTCAGAACTCAGCTCCGGGGCAAAAGGGCACTTTCCTCATAAGGAGGTAAAGTGTAAAATGGATAATCTAAGGGCGAGGATGGCTTAAATAAAACAATAAGTCACCAAACAGAGTGACAAAGTTTCTGGATAAAATCAATAGCATTCCCTACCTAATTCTAAATGACTCCCCGTGACATGGGTTTTTATCCCTTTTTCGTTGTACATTCCCCCAAAATTCTATTGGCCATTTGCTATACCCCACTATCTTTAACCTATCATAAAACACATTAGGTAATATAACTCTTCACCCCATATTATTTTACAAGTTTTTGATTGGTCTTCGTAATTGACGTCTTCAGAGGTGGTACGTCCGGTATGATTTCATCCTTCTGTAATTCTTTGCACATCTTTTGGTCAGCAGTTCCATTGTCTTCACCGGTTTGAATGACCTTGTACATTACATTAATCTACATTGTTTCAATTCACTTTTAACATTTAGGGGGTCATTCTGAGTTTGGCGGGTGGCGGTTGCCGCCCGCCAAACTACCCCGTCGAAAGACCGCTCCGCGGTCAAAAGACCGCGGGGGCCATTTCGACTTTCCCACTGGGCCGGCGGGCGACCGCCAAAAGGGCGCCCGCCGGCCCAGCGGGAAAGGCCCTGCAACATAGAAGCCGGCTCTGAATGGAGCCGGCGGTGTTGCAGGGGTGCGACGGGTGCAGTTGCACCCGTCGCGATTTTCACTGTCTGCAAAGCAGACAGTGAAAATCCTGCTGGGGCCCTGATAGGGGGCCCCTGCACTGCCCATGCCGGTGGCATGGGCAGTGCAGGGGCCCCCAGGGGCACCACGACACCCGTTCCCGCCATCCTGTTTCTGGCGGTGAAAACCGCCAGAAACAGGCTGGCGGGAAGGGGGTCGGAATCCCCATGGAGGATTCCCCCAGCCGGGGGAAATCCGGCAGAAAACCGCCGGACCAGGCTGGGCGACCGCGGCTTCACAGCCACGGTCGGAATACAAAATGAAGCACCGCCAGCCTGTTGGCGGTGCTTCAGCCAGCCTCCACCCTGGCGGTCATAGACCGCCAGGGTCAGAATGAGGCCCTTAATCTGTAGATGAGAGAAAATGGTGGGAACGGATCTAACATGGTTACATTCATCTTCCAAGTCGAAGAAAAAGAATGAGCAGGGTCATGTCCCTTGTGAGTCAGCACACTGGAAAATAGAAAAATGCATTTAATATGAGAGCCAAGCAGCTAAGCTTCGGCTCATGCTAACTTAAGACCTATGAGGATTTCAATACAGATTTAATAACGCAAATATTAGTATAAACTTATTTAAACATAATATAAACTTTTTGGTCATTATTATTAATCTATGTATACATTGGTGGCCACTCATCGTGGTCACTATTCAAGCGCAAAATTACTATTAATACAGTTTCTATGCGGCATCATCACACACTGATTCATAAACATTTCATGTTAATATAGATTATATAAGCTACGCTCTCTCAGTTCCTCCTCTGATGAAGTTCGTCATCACAAACCTTTCCTTTAACATTTCACTTACATTTTTCACTTTACGCATAATGCGCATTTCAACATCTTGTCCCTTGTGTGAGCTCTCCCAAATTTCATTAAACATTTTCTCCCTTTCACTTTCCTCATTCCTTTTACTTCTCTTTGTCCAATTTCTTTTGATTTTATCATTTATTTTGCATGCTCCCCATAATCCTAATAGACAGGCCAGAACAATTAATAGACCCCCTAATATTTTTTCAAGTACCCCATTCCAAATATTGCTAAACCAGCTCCCTACCCTGGCAATTCCCTTTCCAAATTTCTCCCATACTCCAGGTTCCTTCAAATCCTTCAGATCTGCACTATCCTTAGTTAAGTTAGTAAGCATATCTCTAATCTTTTTACTATTATCTGGTATAAATGAACAACAATGACGCTCGTTGAGCATCTTGCAGACCCCCCCACTCTTTTCTAAAAGAATGTCTAAAGCAAGCCGATTTTGAAGAGTCATAGCTCTTTCCGCAGCAAGTTCAGTATCCATCAGGAGTATAGCCCCTGTAAAATTTGGAAGCATGTTATCCACAATAGTAGACACATTTTGAATCTTTATGGAGTTTAGAATAACCCCTACTGAAGGAATTATTGCTCCAAATATGTCACCAACGACAGCAGCCACTGTCTCTCATTTTTGTCTAGCATGTTGTAATTCAGACGTTTTAGGTATTTGTTTTAAATCATCAATCTGGTAAATCTTTGGGAAGACTATCCCCAAATAACATGTCCCATACCATCCCTTAGGGAGACGGTAATAAGCATTAAGTCCACAGATATAATAGATCCCAGGGATCGCTGGATCCTGTCCATTTAACATGAATGTCCATTTACTTTGAAACAAAAACACATGTCTGCATTCACTCGTTCCCACACATAAAGTGTCATGTTCAGATTTCGGCCTATATATACAAACCCTTCCTACACGTAATACATCTATAGCTAGTTTGCCTTGTGTTTTTATTGCAGTGTAAGCATAATCATTTGCATATGTGCGTTTCTCTAGCCCCTTTTCTAATCTTCCTTTTAATGCTTTGCGTCTATCATCAGTGTGATCTAAAAAGCTTTTCTCTACAGGTGTCAATAAGTAAGTCAGATTATTGCGGTGTGCATATTCTGTCCCAAATGTAAGCGTTGGTTCAAAGAAACCTCTCACTAATTTTATACTATGCTCTTTAGCTAGCTTGTTCAGAAACTCAATCACAGGCACAAAAGAAAACACAACATCCAGATTTGAATAAAAGTATTGCACATGCTCTTGATTATAGAATCTTGGTAATAGCAAGCTACAACTTATCCCATAAGTTAGTGGAAGGTTATGGTAGGTGACCACTTCTTCCACTGATGAAGGAATCTTTGTGCACACATAACAGTTTTTCGCATCCATGGTCTCAACGTACTCATTCAACAAGCGATAGAAAACATTAGTAGAAAGTTCCCCTTTTGAGTTAGTTCCCTCATGCAAGTGTTTTGCATCCTGCTCAAACCTTTCCCACGGTGTTAATGTTGTAGTTTCAGGTTTTGAATCATTGTTAGTCACTTTCTTATCCAACCACGGCATTCCCACAATCACTCCCACAATTATTATTGCACACACAATACCTAAAATAAGACTCAACCAACCACACACATTACCCTTCTTGTTACTACCTCTATTATAAGCCATGTCTGTAAAGAATCAGATAGCAAACAACAATCAACTTGAGGACGATATAAAACTCTTTTCTTTTCTCTCTCTTTTTTTTTTCCCTTGATGCAAAGGTCTCTTTCTCTCTGCGTGAATTTACAGCGTTTGACTCACTCTAGGACCCCTTTGTCAAATCAGGTTAGCAGCTTGTCATAATCAGGTTCTCAAAGTCAAATTAGGTTATCAGTGTTGCATCCGGTAATTTATAAGTCTCTTTTCTTTAGTTTTTCAGTTTTCGATTTTTAACAAAGTCTTTTTCTTTGAGTTACTTCAGGTACCGTAGTATTGGCCTGGTACTTCTCGATCAAAACAGAACGCTAAGAATTCTTGTTGCCATTCAGATGTTGTTGCATATGCCCATTCAGGACCTGCGTATCTTCTATTTGCGATTCTTTTTCTTTTCAGTCTGCATTCACCTTGCAGTTCTCCTACACTCAGGTCCTTTATTCTGGATGTATCTGTTTCTTCTGTTATTGTTTCACCTGGTACGCTCCTTTCCGTTGCAGCCTGCTTCTCTGACCAGTTATCTCCCTTATGCGTCTTCTTTCTGCTTGTCTTTTCAGGACGTTGAACAGCACCCTCCTCTTGTAATATGGTGTTTTCTCTTGATGAACCTGCAACTGGCTCAGGGGATGCCGGTGTACTTTGATCTCTTTCTACTATTTCGCCTTCTTCTTCCTCTTCTTCTGGATCTGTAACGGGTTCAAGTTCTAATCCGTATACGTCTGCTTCTGAGAGAACCTCTCCTTGACTTAGTTCTCCTGCTGCCTCTACTGAGATAGGCACACTGTCACCTCTCCCGAAATCGTTTACTGTTTGAGGGACAAGGCTGTTCTCAGTGGGCTCTCCTGCAGTCTCAGTTCTCTCTTGGCTATTTTTAAGCCCTGAGACTTCCCTCTTTGGAACTGTTGAATCGGAAACTTCAAGTTCCTCATCAATTGGACACGTTACCTTCTATGTGTGGCTGGCATGTATCCAGTTTGGAATGCGGGCACATTTCACAGCAGTGGTTGTTGTCAAGATTACTTGATATGGCCTCTTCCAGCGCGGCTCCAAACACGACTTTCTCATGTGCTTCTTGACAACCACCCAGTCATCGGCTTGCAAGGTGTGACCTGGATCACCGATCGGTGGCAATGTGTTAGCTTCCACCTGGTGAGAAAAAGAGCGAATCACATCAGTCAAACCTTTTCAGTAGTCCAACACCATATCATCTGTGATATTCACAAGAGCATTTGCAGGTACTGCAGGCAGCCTCATAGCTCTACCCATAAGAATCTCGTGTGGTGATAGTCCTGTCTTCTTATCAGGGGTGTTCCTCATTGTCATCAGTACTAAGGGCAATGCATCTGGCCATTTCATATCGGTAGCTGCGCACATCTTCTCCATTCTCGATTTTAAAGTACCATTCATTTGCTCTATTAGTCCTGATGCTTCGGGACGGTAGCTACAATGCAGCTACTGTTCGATGTCTAATGCAGCACACAAGAGCTTAATCACTTCACTGTCGAAGTGTCTGCCCCATCTGATTCTATAGAGACCAGAAACCCGAACCTAGGTATTAGTTCCCTAAGCAGCAGCTTTGCAACTGTGAGACTGTCATGTCTACGTGTGGGGTAAGCTTCAATCCAGTGGCTGAAAATACACACACAATCACCAACACATACTTCAATCCTCCACAAACAGGCCTTTCAATGAAATCCATTTGCATCTTACTAAATGGACCACCAGCTCTCCCTATGTGGCTCAAAGTTACCACAGTCCCTTTTCCGGCATTCATCTGTTGACAGATGATGCACCTGTGACAGGTAACCTCTGCGGCATGTCTGAACTTTGGGTTAAACCAATCAATTTTGAATGACCTGATAATTGCATCTCTCCTAAGATGTGCCTGTCCATGGTAAAGCCTCACAAATTGTGACAGAAGACTGTTTGGCAAAACCAGTTTCCCCTCCTCTGAGACCCACAAGTCATCAGCCCTTTGTTCACATTACATTCTCTGCCAGGAGCGTTTTTCCTCTTTGCTAGCACGACCCTGTAGTGTCTTTAGCTCATCTAGTGTATCGACCACCCTTAATGCAAGGTTCAGGCATGCTTCATTTTTAGTTTGCGGTAACAATTCCCACTGATCCATGAACGATATACAGTTCAATGCGCAAAACCTCGCGACTTGATCTGCATAACCGTTTCCGATGGACACAAAGTCTTGTGACTTAACGTGAGCTTTGCATTTCACCACGGCAATTTCAAGAAGTAACTGAATTGCATGTAACAAATCTTTAATTTGTTCACCATTTTTCACAGGGGAACCAGAGGAGGTCATGAAACCTCTCTGCGACCACAATTGGCCAAAATCATGTACAATTCCAAATCTGTATCTGCTGTCAGTATAGATAGTGACTCTCAGATTTTTAGCTGTGTGGCATGCCTTAGTAAGGGCAATTAGCTCTTCCCCTTGTGTGGAATACACTCTCTCGAGCCAGGAAGCTTCGATGATACCAGCTATGGTACATACGGCGTAACCGGCTCTCAGCATTCCGACTGAGTCTCTCAAACAGGATCCATCAACAAACATAATGCAGTCATTTTCTTTTAACTGTGTATCTTGAATATCAGGTCGGGGCTTGGTGCATAGTTCTGTTACCTCAAGACAATCATGCTCTACTTCCTCTTCATTATTAATCTCGGTATTCTCAACAGGAAGTAGAGTTGCCAGGTTCAATACAGTACATCGCTTCAATGAAACATTAGGTGACCCCAATATAATTGTCTCATATCTGGTAAGACGGGCATTTGTCATGTGCTGGGTTTTGGTTTGAGTCAACAAAATCTCAACTGAATGAGGAACCATTACTGTCAAGGGATGTCCCATCACTATGGCCCTCATTCTGACCTTGGCGGGCGGCGGAGGCCGCCCGCCAAAGTCCCGCCGTCAGGTTACCGTTCCGCGGTCGAAAGACCGCGGCGGTAATTCTGACATTCCCGCTGGGCTGGCGGGCGGCCGCCTTCAGGCCGCCCACCAGCCCAGCGGGAAAGAGGCTTCCACGATGAAGCCGGCTCGGAATCGAGCCGGCGGAGTGGAAGCTGTGCGACGGGTGCAGTTGCACCCGTCGGGTATTTCACTGTCTGCCAAGCAGACAGTGAAATACTTGTAGGGGCCCTCTTATGGGGGCCCCTGCAATGCCCATGCCAGTGGCATGGGCACTGCAGGGGCCCCCAGGGGCCCCGCGACCCCCCCTACCGCCATCCGGTTCCCGGCGGTCGGACTGCCGGGATCTGGATGGCGGTAGGGGGGGTCGGAATCCCCTCGGCGGCGCAGCAAGCTGCGCCGCCTTGGAGGATTCAATGGGGCGGCGGTACACTGTCGGGAGACCGCCAGTGTTGCCGGTCCGACCGCGGCTTTACCGCCGCGGTCGGAATCCCCATTGGAGCACCGCCGGCCTGTCGGCGGTGCTCCCGCGATCCTCCGCCCTGGCGGTCTTTGACCGCCAGGGTCAGAATGACCGCCTATGCCTTCACACTGCATGAGGCTTTGACCAACTGCTGCAACTGCTCGCAAACAACCCGGTAAGGCTGCTGCGACGGGGTCCAAGGTAGCTGAAAAATATTCTACAGGGCAGTTTGTACCTCCATGGACCTGTGTTAAGACAGACAAAGAACAAGCATCATGTTCATGACAAAACAGTAGAAACTGCTTCGTGTAATCAGGCATACCCAAAGCTGGTGCTCTGCACATGCACTCTCTCAATTCCACGAATGACTCAAGCTCTTCCTTGGATAAAGCTATGGTATACGGCTCATCCTTAATCTCTTTGCCTGTCAGCTTTATCAATGGTTTTGAGATAATCGAGAAGTTGGGTATCCACTGACGACAGTAGCCCACCATTCCCAAAAACATTCTGACATTTCTCGTGGTTGTCGGAGGGTTCATTTGCAAAATAGCAGTCACCCTTTCCTTCGATATTCTCCTGGACACTTTCTCAATCAAGTGTCCTAAGTATTTCACCTCTTTCTGACAGTACTGCAGCTTCTTTGGCAACACTTTATGTCCGTTCTTTCCCAAATGATTCAGTAAGGCAATTGTATCATATTTACAGTCATCTTTTGTCCTGGACGCAATCAGCAAATCGTCAATGTACTATACTAGAGTTGAATTGAAAGGCAGTACTAGGGACTCTAAGTCTTTTTTCAATATCTGATTGAAGATGGACGGTGATTCAGAAAACCCTTGAGGAATTCTGCACCAACTGTACACTTTGTCCAGGAATTTGAAACTGAATAAAAACTGTCTGTCTTCATGAAGAGGTATCGAAAAGAAAGCTTGTGACAGGTCTACAACGGTAAACCATTCGGCATCACAAGGGACCTGAAACATTATCACTGCTGGATTGGGCACTATGGGGCAACACTTTACCACAATCTTGTTTATTTTTCTTAAGTCCTGCACAATTCGAACCTTCCCACAAGGCTTTTTCAGACCCATTATCGGTGAATTACATGGGCTGCTCAACACTTCCTTCAGGACTCCTTGCTTTACAAAGTCCGCAATTATTTGTGCCACCTGGATAAGAACATCTTGTGCCATGTGATATTGTGGCACCTGGGGAAACACTGCATTTGGCTTCACTTGTACTTTAACTGGTTCCACACCTTTTATCAGTCCCACTTCTTTTCCTGTCAAATCCCACACTTTCTCTGTCACCGTTCCCTGTAACTCAGCAGGTAAGTCAATCACTGTAAGCATCGGGAACAATGTAATCAAAGGGTAATCTTCATTTGCAGTTTCTGTCTCTAATTCTGCGAACTGACCATCATTTCCTTCATTATCACTGTTTGTCTGCACCTCAATTCCATCGTTGAAACATGTAATCGAACATTTCGCCTTGCACAGTAAATCTCTTCCCAGTAGGGATACTGGACTTGAATCGCAGACTACAAACTTATGCAGTCCCTGGAAGTTGCCAATCTCAACTTGCACTGGATCTGTAATTGGATTTGTCAAGTACTGGTTTGCTACTCCGACCACCCTTATGGTACGCCATGAAAGTGTCAATTTTGGAACTTCTGCACTCCTAACCGTGGAGCGTGTAGCTCCGGTATCAACTAAGAATAAAACCTTGTGACCCATCATCTTTCCCTCTACATAAGGTCCCCTCTGATCAACCTCTAGGGACGCTGCAAGCCTGCACACTTCACTGTCTGAACTGTCATCCGACCATTCCTCATTCATTCCATCTTCACCACGCAATGGGAATTGCTGTACTGTATTATTTTGACTCATCACCTGACCTGTGACCTGTTGAGGCAGCATCACCTGTTGCTGTCCCACCGAAGCCATTGGCAATTGCATTTGATGTCTAGGTACCATGGGAATCTGCTGTTGTACCTGCTGCATTTGTGCTGGTTGAACACGCGGCATTTGCATTTGCTGCATGGGCTGTAACCCCTGCATCTGTATCATGTTATTTTGAAAATTCGGGTTTTGATTTCTCAATTTTGGACCTCTCATATTTTGGAGTGTACCAACATTAATGCTTTGTTGAACAACACCACCCTGCACCACATTTGTGCATTCCCGCTTCCAATGCCCCATGTCCCCGCACGTGTGACATGGTGACATCCTTTTCATCCCTTGCGTGTCATTTTGAACCACAACAGTATTTAAGTCTGGACCGCGATTCACAAAACCTCGACCTTGACCTCTTGGTTGTGCCTGAAACACACCATTCCCTTGCGGTTGCTGCTGTATCATTTGTTGAATTCCATTTCCCTGCATTCCTGCCTGTGCTGCCCTTATCTTCATCACCATCACTTTCTCCTTCAACTTTTTCTGCTTCAGTTCAATCTCATCACTACAGTATTTTGCATACTGCAATACTTCATCAATCGGCTTCGCTTGCCAACAGATCAAATGATTCTTGATCATCTGGCTAACTTCTGGTCTCAGCCCTTCAACAAATCTGAACACAAGATGGTTCATATCTTTCGGCTCAATGGTCTCAGTACCACTGTAATGTTTGAATGCCTTCAACAATCTCTCATAGTAAGCATGTATTGATTTCTTAACCTCCTGTGAGGTCCGGTCTATTTTCTGCCAATCAGTCACTTTCGGCGACACTTTCTGCTTCAAAAACTCAATCACTTTATGATAGTACTTCATCACCTCCTCAGAGGGTGCCCCAGTCACCTTATCCCTTGCCGGCTCATTCGTTGGCCAGTCTACCCCTCTCTTGCACTTGAGCCATAAGTCAGGCGGAACAATGATCTCAAACAAGGTATTCAAGTTTTCCCAGAGACACTTTACAAGCTTCACAAACCTATCTGTTTGTTGGTACCACTCGATCGGCTTCTCCCTCAACCTGGGATAATCATTAGTAAAAGATAGGATGTCTCCCCTGGACCACAGTACATGAATGAAAACCCCACCAGCTGTTTCTCTCATCAGTAGTATCTTTACTGATTCTGAATCTGGTGTGGTTTTAGTTTTACTCGAACTTGGGCTGTCACCTTTCTCCTTGTCTCTTTTCTTAGCCCATCTGCCTTCCCATTTTTCTAATGCTCCCCAGATTTGCGCACTTTGCAATATTTCTTTTAGATGCGCTTTCATTCCGGTAGACCTCATATGCTTGAAGTCTTTTGAATCGAAGTCTAATCTAACCTGTAACTTCTTTTCAAATGTTTAGTGTTCTCAATATCAATGTTGTATTTGTCTGCCAGGTTTGCTGATTTCTGATGTACCTTGCCTATTTCTTTAGTAATCTTAGGGCACAGATATCTCAATTCCACTTCTGTGTATGACTCTAATCTGTTTACCCCCATTGTCCCTTCCACTAATTCAGCAGAACGCCCAGTCTCACAAAGTTCAGGTAATCATCCCTCTCTGCCGTTATTGCAGCAATTTGTGAAGGTTATTTCCCAACCACTCGTTTAGTTGCTGCACGGAAAAACCTTGCAACAAGATATTTCCTGCCTGCTTTATTGGATTCTGTGATGTTTCCACACTCATTGTCTGAGGGGCTAACACACTTGACCCTACTTGTCTTATCGCCTCGATAGGAGCCCCAATCGGACTAAGGCTTATCAGAGACCTGAGGTGTTCAGCTGTTTGCAATCTTGGTGATATTGATCGAGGGGTTCCTGTGAATCCCCCTCCCATCATTTCCTGGGTCTCCATTCCTTGGTCACTTGTCTCAGGTTTACCCTGTGCATATAATGGTACAGGTGGACCAACAGTAATTGGCAACGATATGGCAGCTGGTGTCTGAGCTGGTCCCAAACCTCGTGGAGCAGCGACTCCAAAGGTCTGATCCAGTGAAGCCGGGGCCGGTATTAATGGAGGTCCAGCTGCTGGGTTATATCCCGGTATCAGTTGTGGCTGGGGCAGCAATTGGGGAGTTGGCTCAATCTGCACTAACCTCGATTTTGTATATATCGGGTCTGGCGGCACTATCAGATTTGTAGTAGTCTCTAGTACTGGGACGTCTGGATAGATTCTCTGTATCTGCAGTGGAGGTTGCAACTGTATCTGCATGTCTGGCGCAGTGGGTACACTGACACCATTCTGTGTCAAAGCCGTATCACTAGTCTGTGCTGTATCAGTAACTCCCTTCTCCTGCGTCTGGTTCCCAGGACCTGTACTAGTGCTCAGGACATTATCGCTTACCGCATAAGGTGGCGGGCGATCATGTAATATCCGATCCATAAATTCTTCATCGCCTGAATCATCTTCTTCTTCCCAAGGTCTCTTAGTTTCTTTAGGCTTACTGGAGTCTTTGTCTGTTTTACAGGTGGCTTTCTTTCCCTGCGTCTCATCTCCCTGTGTAATAGCTGGGAATAATTTTAATCCATCAACTATTCCCCGTCTCCACATTTTGCTTTCATTATCCCACCTAGCTTCCGCATAAGTCTTTTCTGCCCTTTTTATTCTTCTTTGGAATTTCTCTTGTCTCTGTTTAAGGGCCATTAAATCCCAAATCGCTAAAGCCTCATACTGAGCTGGCCTCGGAGGTGGTTTCTGTACACTTAACATCCACCTTAGATTTTCTAGAACTCTCGTATTGAACGTCCCATGTTCTAGGAACACCAAACATCCCTCTTTTTCAGTCAATTTTCGCCATTGTTTCATCCATAAGCAAGGCGCAACACCTTTTTCCTCCATAACTATGTAAACCGGAGTTCCCTCAGGTGGTGTAGGCTCCCCTTCACTCGCCATAATGTATGCATCTCCTTTCAGAGCACTCTTAAAAGCCTTGACAAAATTCATTTTTACGTTTTTCTCTTATTTGTATTTAATCAGAGAGTGACTTTAGTTCCCAGGACACTCTTCACCCACCTTTCTCAACCTATTGCCTCTCACGGATGGCAGCCAATCCGTGCGCGACCCCTCTCGACAACTGACCTATCTCAGCGTGGCATCACTGACGTCACACTCACACACTGCAGCTGACAAAGTCTTGCAGCTCGTCCGCCCCTCACTGGATTCACACCAAACTAATGCAAAAAATTACTGCGAGCACCTTAAACAACAATACAATTTGCCGGTTTACTACAGGAAGGGTAACACATTCGCTTCAGAACTTTACAGAGATTTCACTTGAAGCCTCAGCCGCTACTCTCTCCTTCTCAGCTCCCGCATACACAAGCAGAATTCGACCCGCGAATCCTACTCTCGACTTGTCAATGGTTCGTTCTAGTGCACTTTAAAACTTGCCAAATCTCCATTGAAGGTTTCACACATACAATTTGACTCAAACTCGACTTATCAACCACGCCCAATTGACCTATTAAACCACACAAATTACAACATAAACCCAAGTGTCTCCCACACTTGACAATATACTCTAGAGTCTTAGACCACGACGGGTCCGTACATGAACAACCAACCATGTGGATAATTTTTAGCACAAAGCGCCACTCTCATATGAAGTACGCCGACTTCCCTACTCTCATACTGCGGAGTACACCCACTCCTACTAAAACAACATTACCTGGCCTAAATACACACAAACTTCACAATTTACCTGCAAAATGCATAAGCTGAGCAAACGCAAATCCTACACCACACATACTATGACGCTGAGAACATCCCCAACTCACTTAGGCAGGCTCCGAGATCCCAGGAAAGTCATGGTGAATTTAGAAACACATCATACCTCCAATTTGCATTATCTCAGAAAAACAATTTAATCAATGATTCTCCATCCTAGGTCCCCATAGGGCCAAACCGTCGCTCTGCTACCAGAACTGCTAACGCGTCCCTTTATGATATTTTATTACACATCAGGACTCGCTTTAGGCCAATTAATCTTTTGACCCAGTTGAGAGACACCTTAGGACGAGATATCTAATCAATGTATCAATCAATACATCAATAATGTCATCAATATTTATCACGACAATGCATTTCACTTTAGTCAAAGTCATTAATCAATTCAAAGACGCTACCATGACCTTTCAGCCATGAATAATAACACCTTGTTTAGTAGAATTTTATGAGTTTTATTCCCTGTTAGTTACATTCTAAAAGCAAATGCGTTAATCTCAACACCAAGAAACATAATAGCATAGTCACAATATGGCAACTTTGATAAGCTTTCAGTAAAGCGAGAATCACAAACATCAGTACATAACACGGCGTGAACATAGATCAATTTGGCAGAGTGTCAATAACGCGTCAGTTCAACAAAGCATAATCTTGGTCGTTTGTCTATTTGCGTCAGTTTTGGTGAACACCTGTCCTAACCACTGATTAGCATTCGCATGTTGGGCTTCACGCAAAACAATTTAGAAAACTAATTTGGAAAACATCCATCTAAGGTCTCAGTCAAAAGTAAGCAGTTGGTACTTAGAAAGGAAAAGCAAACAGACAAATCACTATTGCATTGTCATAATTACCCTCCAAAGCTTAGGTCAGCGCACAGGTTCAGTCTTCGTCCTCAGGGCTTCAGTCAAATTGCCATCAGTCAGAACTCAGCTCCGGGGCAAAAGGGCACTTTCCTCATAAGGAGGTAAAGTGTAAAATGGATAATCTAAGGGTGAGGATGGCTTAAATAAAACAATAAGTCACCAAACAGAGTGACAAAGTTTCTGGATAAAATCAATAGCATTCCCTACCTAAATCTACATGACTCCCCATGACATGGGTTTTTATCCCTTTTTCGTTGTACATTCCCCCAAAATTCCATTGGACGTTTGCTATACCCCACTATCTTTAACCTATCATAAAACACATTAGGTAATATAACTCTTCACCCCATATTATTTTACAAGTTTTTGATTGGTCTTCATAATTGACGTCTTCAGAGGTAGTACGTCCGGTATGATTTCATCCTTCTGTAATTCTTTGCACATCTTTTGGTCAGCAGTTCCATTGTCTTCACCGGTTTGAATGACCTTGTACATTACCTTAATCTACATTGTTTCAATTCACTTTTAACATGTAATCTGTAGACGAGAGAAAACGGTGGGAACGGATCTAACATGGTTACATTCATCTTCCAAGTCGAAGAAAAAGAATAAGCAGGGTCATGTCCCTTGTGAGTCAGCACACTGGAAAATAGAAAAATGCATTTAATATGAGAGCCAAGCAGCTAAGCTTCGGCTCATGCTAACTTAAGGCCTATGAGGATTTCCATACAGATTTAGTAACGCGAATATTAGTATAAACTTATTTAAACATAATATAAACATTTTGGTCATTATTATTAGTCTATGTATACATTGGTGGCCACTCATTGTGGTCACTATTCAAGCGCACGTCTAAGCAAAATTACTATTATTATAGTTTCTATGCGGCATCATCACACACTGATTCATAAACATTTCATGTTAATATAGATTATATAAGCTACGCTCTCTCAACCCCAATAATCATTTTCAGTCTTAAATTTGTAAAATAGCATAATTGTAGCTGCACTTGAGGCACCAAATCAACCATAATTCAGAAGAAGGCCATTATGAGAGCAGAAATCCATAAAACAGGCTATGTGAACAATCCATAAACATGCTGTGTGAACAATCCATTGTCATCAATCAGAACACCTTTGGGGGCCACAGGGAAAGAAGGGGCTATTTGGACTCAACCACTGTTGTTATGATTATTTCCCTCAAATGTATAGAGGTACTTCCTACTATTAATCTTCAAACATGGCCAAGTAGAACCCCTTCATCAACTGATTTTCCGTGATGGCAAGGGTGATCAGTCATGTGCTTCTCAGTGAATTCTCAATTTTGCAATGGAGCAATCACACACCTGCCCCATCACATCATACCAGTGTTTTTATTTTAAAAAGTAAAGTACTTTATTACTGCTTTTTTGTATTTGCAACTTTTACCAACAGAAAAAAGTTTTTTTAATCAAGGTTTTTAATGGGTGTATTAACTGGTGCAAGATACAAATTAATGTATGGCTTGTCCCTGTGATTTACAAGTGCTGCAGATATTTGTGTCTAGTTTAATTGCACGGTTGTATGATATTTTATCTTTGTAAGATCAATTTTTATTTTGTGTATTTATGAGGATCGTTTTATGATGTTTGTTGTTTTTATGGATTTTTTAATCTGGATAAACGTATTTCCTACTACTTTATTATACATCAAAATTAAAGAGTGCACATGCAATTACAGTCAACTACAATTTACTGAATGTAAGTGAATTGAGTGTCAGGTTCAGACTGCATCGCTTGTGAATTGTGAATTCACAGTTCATGCATCTTTCTCTCACCACTGTATTCTCTAAAGACATTTGGTTTTCGAACCACAGCTAGCTAGCAACATCATGCAGTTCCTCGCACACAAGCATGCAAGCACATTGCAGCTAAAGAGTAACGGCGGGTACATACAATGGCGATCCAATTGGAATCATGGTATCACCAAATGGGTGGATCTAATCACTGCCACCCTCCAGGCAGCTTCTGCCTGCAAGCTTCAAGCAGGTCCTATTTTAGGCCACTCTATCTCTCAGATTCATTGAATTGGGCCAGGCCTTAGTCTCTTTAGGCCTTATGGACCCAAAGGCAAGCCTCAGTCTTCAAATGAGATGTGGTGACACAGGGTAGCCACAACAGATCTATGACTGAAAAGAATAGGATCAACTGTTGTCACAGTACTTTGGCACTAAAGTCACCTGGTAATCTACAAGTAATCCTCATTGCATCAGTACTAGGAATAAGTGATATTGCAGTTTCCATCTGGAAATAACAAATAGGAGAGTCTGTCAGCTACTGACAACTAGAGCACACAGATCACTCCCCTTTTTCCTCTGCCAGACCCCTCCATCACCTGGGTCACAATGTACCTCGATCCTTGTGGATTGTTGCTCCTCTTACAGGACTGGCATGTGCTTCACTCACTTAACAGGCAGGTGACTTTTGGGAGTCTCAGATCAGATGAACTGCTCCGTCCAGCAAGGCAGGACCCATGTGTTCCCCCTCACATGTGGGAAGATGTGAGACAGACACCAGGTCTTGTTGCATACCTGTCCTCTGAGTACTCTGTAGTGTACTCCCTTCCTCGGTCTCAGCTAGTTCCTTGTGGATTGCTGCTCCTCTTGCAGGAATGGCATGTGCTTCACTCTATCAGCAGGCAGGTAACTTCTGGGAGCCTCAGACCAGATAAACAGCTCCTTACAGCAAGGCAAGACCCAGGTGATGCCCCCCTACATACCATCCAGAGCTATACCCATTTGGATCATAAAACCAGCATGGGCCAGGGTATCCACAAAGGTGTTCCCTGTTGTCACGAAGGCAACAACCATTGTCAGTACTTCTACAGGAGCATCCATCACTGCCACAACATCTGTCTCAAACAACTTATTTATTACCTCTTTAGTGTTGTTGCCATCCACTTATGCCACTCTTGCAACAAGTGATACAGTTGCCTCGCTCAATAAGGAGCCTAAGTGATGTCTAAGTGATGTAATTATTGCCATTGTTTGTATATCCATCTCCATGACACCTGCCACAGTCACTGTTACATCCTCAGTCTTAATTGATATTTCATCCAACATGAAGGCACAAAGCATGCCATTGGATATCATTCCCCTCCCTTATGAGTTTTTTTCATGAGACACCCATGGGGGAAGAGATTGTTGTGGCAATGACTACATTGTGTACCCAGCTGCATTCGGCCCATCATATAAAATCTGACAGGACATCAGGAGAAATCTTCCTCCTCCAGCCATATTAAACATCATATTCATACATCCTTATCACATCATGAGTTTAAAAAACATCTGTCATACATGGACAATGGTCAAGATACATGCCTCAGTTCCTATGAGAGGTATACGAAAAGCATGTCTTCTCTGAGATCAGGAATATCTTAGAACAACAACTAGAGCACATGAGTATAGCTGAGAGGGAAACACTTCAATACAGACAGAAATAGAAGTATCAAGTATATGCACAGGTATGTGCCTTTAACAGTCACTCATTCGATATAGTGTTGAGGGGCAGTGAAGGACATGCATGGAAAATTATTAGAAAAGCAAGAAATAATCCAGTCTCAAAAAGGGAATTTTGCACAAACAGACAGTCCAACATCATCTACTGCACCATCTACATTCAGCATGTATGGAACTGCCATTGACCTCCACCTGTGGGGAGCTTGCATCCAAAAACAGAGTTGTTTATTTTTCAACCTGTCTAAGTGTAGTTGCAGGACATCCTTTCAGTTAAAAGTAGCTGTGTCATTGTTTGTGAGTATTTGTCGGGTACACCGCACCCATTACTATCTTTCCAATTTGACCTATTAATGTTTTATATGGATGACCAAAATATAGTTCCAGAGTAATAACGCAAATGTAGGATGATGTCCCTTTTTGCATGCTCACCCCCATTTTGTTGTTTGTTGCTGTGATTTGACACTGCACACTGGGACACTGCTGTCCAGTGTATGTATCCTGACCCTTATAAAACAAGATGATTTGACAAGCACCTAATTGCCGTATTTACATTGCCTATAAGTCCATAGTACAAAGTGTACCCAGGGCCCTGGAGTTAAATGTCACTAGTGAACTGCAGCACTCATGCCACCACTAAAGTGACAATGGAAAATATGACTGTAGGCCTAAAGTATGTCTGTACAGGTTTAGACTTCAAATTCAACCTGCCAAAATAGCACCTTTCACAGGCCTAAACTCTCATTTAAATATTAATATTCACCACCTGGTAGGCCATACATGCACATAAGGCCTTTAAGGTTAACATGTCCTCACAGTGAACATGCCCTTAAAGCTATTTTCGTTGTAGCAAGATTAGTTGTTCCATAGGAAAACACTTGGATATTTTCTTATCGTCTCCAACTAGGAACCAGATAAAAATGTGATTCTCTGACTTTTTAAAATATTTATTACAAATCCAATTAATTCATAATGAGGGATTTGTAACAAGTATTTTACAGAGGTACTTTTACAAAGTTACACTTAAACTACCTAAACCTACCTAAAGACTCTAAGGGCCAGATGTCTGAAAAGTTTTTGCACTCACAAACGGTGCGAATCACAATAAATCAGCTGTTTGCGAGTGCAAAAATGTGGTCTGGGATGCATGAAAGGCATTCGCAGACCAAAAATAAGAAATCGCAAAAATTGAAATTTATTGCGGTGCGACCTGGTTTTGCGAGTCGCATTTTGCAATTTGGTATTTCCAGTAGGAAATTGTGAGGCGCAAAATGCAGTTTGCAAAATCCAAATCGCAAATAGATGCATCAAAAAATCGCAATTAGCGATTTTTCGCAGAATGGCATTTTGCAATTGCAAAATACCACTAAGTGAAACCAGGTGGTAACCAGGTGCAAACTATATAAAAAGGCCCAGAATGCCTCAGACTCTTTTCCACAATGGCTGCACTCTACGTCATGGCGAGGAGGATGAGGATCTTGGCAGGTTTGAGGAGAGGGAGGAGGAGACAGGAGCGCATTTTCAGAGTGCGCATTACACTATTTGACCTGACAGAGGAGGAAATATTTGAGAGGTATAGGTTGAACTCAGCCATGATACTTGATCTGATAGCTGAGCTACAACCCATACTGCAGCGCAGAACACTAAGGACTCACAGCATATCCACCCATATGCAGGTATTATGCTCCCTACACCTACTCGCCTCAGGGAGCTATCAAGGGGTCATAGCAGCGGCTGGGGGGGTGTCACAGAGTACCCTCTGCAGATTTTTCAATGCATTTATCAACGCCATGCTAAGCAAACTCCAACAGTACATCAGATCACCCCACAGGAAATACAGCAGACAAAAATAGAGTTTTACCAAATAGGACAGTTCCCCCACGTCCTAGGTGCCATAGATGGCACACATGTGGCAATATGTCCACCATCAGTCACAGAGTATGTGTACCGAAACCGTAAATACCAACATTCCATGAATATACAGGTGATATGCAATGCCTCCTATATCATAACTGATCTTGTGGCCAGGTACCCAGGGAGCACACATGATTCGTACATCTTTAGCCACAGCGGCATTCACACAAGACTGTTAGCTGGGGAGTTTGGTGAAGGATATCTACTAGGTAATGTCACTCTGTACACTGGCGCATAGATGACAAACCCATCTCAGATGGCTGAGTTACTCATCACACCTTCTGTCCCTTCCAGGAGACAGTGCCTATGCAGTGCGCACCTACATGAGGACGCCCTACCTCAATCCTGCAACACCAGCAGAACGGAGATACAATGCAGCACACAGGGAAACCCGCAACATTGTTCAGCGCATATTTGGACTGCTGAAGAGTCGCTTCCATTGCCTCCACAAAAGTGGAGGGGCACTACAGTACAGGCGAGAAACCACATGTAGAATAGTGGCTACTTGTGCAATCTTGCACAATATAGCTACAACCAGGGGCATACCTATAGAAATCAGTGACACTGAATCAGATGAGGATGACAATCCCATACCGCCTCTACAGCCAGCAGACAGGACCAGTGCAGCAGAGGGAAGGCAAAGGCTTGCCGACATCACACACAACCATTTCAGACGTGAGTATGAATGACAAAAATCCACTGACAACTGTACCTGTAGCGATATAAATTTATTACCTTACGTCAGGCAATGAATGAGTGATAAATAAAGTAAACAGGTGATGTAAAAAACTTAAATTAACAAATGAACTGAGTCACGCACTATTACGTCATAGTGGCAACAGCAGTGTCATTGCAGCAAGAGTCACTTTCTCCTCCCACGCACACCACTCGGGTGCCCAGTTAACTCACTGGCACCTTGAATGTTACCTTCAGTGGCAGTGCTGCGCCTGGCACTGCGCCGTCTGGTGTCTGCTGCAGGTACGGCAACACTACTGAGGCTAGAACTGTCCTCAGTGTCCCCCAAGGCTACCTCACTGGGAGTGGCAGATCTCTATCCCATGACATGTTCAATCACATTAGTGATGTGCACAAGGCCGTGGACAACGTCCCTGCTGGTGTGTGCAGCCTCCACTTGTGCCGCCACAGCGCGACGGGCGATGAGTGCTGTGGAGTTCGCCATCCTGTTGGAGGACCTGCAGTAGCTGCCAAACATGGTCCTGAATCGGTGTTCCTGTATGCGCCGGCTAACCCTTTCATGGCGCAGCTCCTGGCAGAGGTCACGGACTGCACTAGTATCCTCAGAAGCCTGCACCTGTCCCTCACGCAGCTGTGTGATGTTGCTATACAGTGCGTCCAGTTGCCGAATCCGGTCCCAGGATGCTTGTTTCCAGTCCAGGGAAGACCTGGCCTAGCAGTTCGGGCTGGACTGTTCCCATGGGGAACAGGGTCAAGACTGATTTGTATATGGCTGGGTCTAAACTGGGGTGGCATGGTGAGCAAAAGAACGATGGATTAAACCCAGATGTGTGACTGGGGGTGAGTGTTTGCATTGTTCAGCACTCCGTCCATCATCCTTTTGTTTTCCTCAGGTGTTTCTGCTCCTGCTGAGTGCTGCTCTGTGCGGCTGGGCTGCTCTCTCTCAGGATGCTGGTTTTGGGTGTGGCACCTGAAACTGCCTGGGATTACTCATTTCCTGCTGGTGATATCATCAGGCTCCTCAAGGTGTGCATTCTCGAACTTTCTCGCAATTTGCAATTTTTTACCGAATCGCAAAAAAATCGCAAATTGCGAGAATGCAAATTGCGAATCGGTAAATGGGCCTCGCAAACCACAAATAGCGATTTTTAAGAAATTGCTAATTCCGAATCGCAATTTTGTTACATGGCCAATTGCGATTTGGAAATAGCGATTTCTTAAAAATCGCTATTTGCGATTCGCAAGCCCCAGTTTTCATACATCTGTCCCTAAATGCCCATATACCTGAACATCTGACTGTGAACCAGGAGCTGACTTTCTTCTTGATTATGTGTGAAGCTCTTCAGTATCTGGATGCCCAGTGTTGGTGGTCTCGGCGATAGCATTATACAAATATTGTTCCTGTGCGATCTTGCCTACTTGCCCTTGTTCAGGTCTAATGCTACCAGTTGCCCACAGTTGGCACTATTTTTATTTACAATTGTATAACACGTTGCACCGGTTCCTTTTATTGTATTTTTGGTGTCATTTTGTGTATGAAAATATTCTGTATAGCCTACAGTTGTATTTTTACTGTGTTGTATGTCCATGTTATTGACTTGTTTTGGCACTTCTAAATGCTTTAGACATTTCCTTAAGTTAAGATTGTCTAATCTGTGCGTAGCTACTAGGGGTGAGTTCAAGTTTCAATTACTCAACTCTTACTGGACCTAACAGGATTGTGCCATTACTACGTGTGGTAGACTACCATTCACTCCAACTAAAAATTCCACTTTCACACAATAAATTTTGGGCTCTTCATGTTATTTTATTTTACATCATAAAATAATTCCTGTAATCATGATATTGTTTGATGTGCTATTTAAATCAAGTGTGTGGAAAATGGTTTCTCCCCATTCTGGTATACTTATATTGTACCTATTTGTATCCATATTTTTGGCTTTTATACAGATTGTTTCATGCATCCTCACATAAAACAATCATTGTAATACTGTAATAATCAAGTATGTTAATCATAAATACACCTGTTACTTCCATAATTTAATTTTGTAAATGTGTTCATCACATTTCATGTCTACAATGACAATTTGGTCCCATGTGCTGCTCAGTAGTTGTGTGATATGTATTTGGCAGATTTAGCATAATAAATAAATATATATATTGTGTAATTTCCAAAGGACTGAGGCTGCACTGATATATTAAAGAGTCCAAATAACATTCCAGACAGATTTGTCTGGGTGCAAATGTGTGTTTGCCACCATCAAAATAAGTTATTTAATCAAAGTAAGACACACAGCACACATTAGGAATGCACTTGTAATGGGTCGTAATTATTACACTTATTAAAAAAAAAATCCTGACGGATTGTAACAGGTGTACTTATTAACACATGACTCTCTTGGAAACTTACTTTTATATATATATATATAGCTCTTGAATGCTCATTTGTGTCAATCCATTGCTTCACAGTTGGCTTTATGCGGAATATATATACCAAGACATGCGTACATACTTAAAATTGAAAATGTTTCATTGGTCATTTCTGCAGGTTTACACAGACCAGCCATATTTGTAATTGGATGTTTAAATACCTAAACAGTATTTATCACATACGGTTTTGAAAGCTAGCAAGCTTGCACGTGCAATAAAAAAGCATTTGGTTTTTAGTTTGTGTTTGGATGGATGGGATAGGGCATGGCGGACCAGAATTATCAATATTATCAATAATTGACTCAGTGCTATAAGACAACCTGCTGTGAGTGCGCTCTGTCAAAAGCAAAAAGCACAAATGCATTATACTTTAGTAACCTGTGGCACATTCCTGCTCTCTATCTGGGCAGGTTCACTGACTTCAGCCTAGCACTGATGCAGGCACTCTTGTGCCATGGTGCAAGAGTGCCTGTGTTGCAGGCAGGATTGTTTTCCTCTTTCCAGAAAGAGGAAAAAACAAGGACAAAAACATATTTCTTCTTGTTGCACTGAACAATTTAGGCACATTCCCAGCTTTACTGGTAAATCTAGAAATGTGCCAAAATTCCTGGGTGGATACATTGATACATGGGTGTATACATGGGAATATCCACTCCACACCCACGTAATGCCTTCCAGATGTAGAATAACGCAAGGCAGCGACTTGAGCTACATTGCTTTATTCCAGATATACCAAACCATACAGGTCCATGTAAGGTAGCTTTCCATGGCTTGTTAAATCTGACTCAACAATTGTGTTACACTTGCATGACACAGGCAATGCAATCCTTTGGCAAATCTATCCCAGAGTTTAAATGAGACATGCGGTTTTGGCAACAATGCATGCATGACTCCTGATGAGAGCCTGCTTCTTTTATTCTCAGAATTCTAATTCTTATCTAATTTCAAAATATCAAACAGTGCAAGACTAAGGAAATATGTAAAATCAATCCAAAATAGGCTTTAATATGAATGTCTTTTGTACTGTATTTATGGTGTTGGTCTTGGTGATTGTGTGCGTGCATGTGTGTGTATACCCTTTTTTGAGAACTGACTTAAAAAATACGTTTTCATATGCTCCAATTGCAGGCAGCCTGCCTCTCAAAAGATGCTGCATATATTTACAGCCGCCTTGAACTTGGTTTTTATAGTAGTGTCAGCAAAACAATTTGCTGTCCTTTAAATCACTTTTAATTAAAAATTCTCGGTGGAGCATGTCCTTAGCTTTTGTAAGAACACAATCATTTTGATTGCTGTCTGAGAGGAAAGCGCTGAATGACATGTACCAACCCTGAATATTACCTGTCAAGACTGGACCAGAATACCAAAGTTAGGTACAAGGAAAGCAATAGTTTTCTGGCAAACTGTCTTATGTTGTGTAGCTTGATATTAATATCATTTGAAATTGTTTCTTATCAATAAACTAGTCTCAGTACTGTAATCACTTTTGAAGTTGCATTGTAAATTCCACTTTTTCATATCCCATTTCACTATTATTAAAACTATTATGTTCATCTAAAAAAAACTGAAAGAAACCTACACTACAGCAACAGCATATTTAGCTCGAAAGTAATGGGTATATATGTGATAAAAACGAACCCAAAAGCAACAACTGCATTAACCCTTTCACTGCTAGCCCCATCCCCACTCCGTGCTCAGCCTTTTTATTGGCTATTCGGGGTAGTTTGCGCTTAGGCTTCCATAACTTTTTGTCCAACTAAGCTAATCCATGCCAAATTTGCATCCATTTTTTTCAATCATCATAGGGATTCTAAAGGTATCCAGTGTTTGTGGAATCCTCTGGTGGGGACCGAGAAATTTGACAAAATATAGCTACATTTTTGGGGAAGGGAAATGTGAAAAAAATCCTGCAGAAGAAAGCCGCTGTAGGAAAGTACCAACTTTCTTGGCATGTTACCCCCAATTTCTCTCTGTTTGTTAGTGTGTTTTGTCTCACTGGGATCCTGCTAGTCAGGACCCCAATGCTCATAGTTTGTGCCCTATATGTGTCCACACACTATTTCACTGCCATTTTCACTGCACCAGGTAACTTATAAGTCACCTATATGTCTAACCTTCAGTTACTGAAGGATAGGTGCAAAGTTACTTTGTGTGAGGGCACCCTTGACCTAGCAAAGGTGCCCCCACATTGACCAGGACTGATTTTCTGGACTTTGCGAGTGCAGGGACACCATTATAAGTGTCAATACATATATGTAGCTTCACAATGGTAACTCCGAATATGGCCATGTGAGGTGCTTCAGATTGTGAAATTGAACCCCCATTCCAAATCTGGTATTGGGGAGCAAATTCCATGCACCCTGGGTGCTCCACCATGGACCCCCAGTAATTCCAAACCAGCTCTCTGAGGTTTCCACTGCAGCCCCAGCAGCTGCAACCTCACAGACAGGTTCCTGCCCTCCTGGGGATTGAGCAGCTCAATCCTAGAAAGGCAGAACAATGTATTTCCTTTAGAAGAGGGGTGTTACACCCTCTCCCATTGGAAATAGGTGTTACAGGCATGGGAGGGGTATC
Source organism: Pleurodeles waltl (assembly GCF_031143425.1). Classification (NCBI taxonomy): domain Eukaryota; kingdom Metazoa; phylum Chordata; class Amphibia; order Caudata; family Salamandridae; genus Pleurodeles; species Pleurodeles waltl. Next base: position 333,296,431 of record NC_090444.1, on the reverse strand, counting down.
CTCTTGCATAATCCAGTCTACAGCAGTTCAGGGACCGCCCGGTCCCTGCTCTGGTGCGAAACTGGACAAAGGAAAGGGGAGTGACCACTTCCCTGTCCATCATCACCTCAGGGGTGGTGCACAGAGCTCCTCCAGAGTGTACCTGGAGTTAGCCATCTTCGATTCCAAGGTGTGAGGACCCTGTGGGAGCATCTGAGTGGACAGTGCCAGCAGGTGACATCAGAGACCCCTATTGATATGTGCATACTTGGACAGGTAGCTAATCCCCCTCTCAGTGCTATTTAGGGTCTCTCTTCTAGGCGTTTCCTCAGATTCTGTTTGCAAGACTCCACCAGGACTCCTCTGCATCCTCTGCTTCAGCTTCTGACCATCAGACCAACCGCAGACTGCTCCAGGAACCACTGCTCCAGGAACCGCTGTAATTGCAACAAAGTATCCAGAAAGGCTACTGTGACCTGTAATTTCAGCTCCAGCCAGCAACTGCAACAGTTTGCAGGTTGTGCACACTCTGAGGACTGCCTGTCTTCACCCTGCACCAGAAGAACTGAAGGAATCTCCTGTGGAGTGACAAAGCCACTTCCCTGCTTCAGCAGGCACCTCTCTGCAATGACAACTGGTCCTCTGGGACTCTTCTCCTGTCAACAATTATGATCCCTGGACCACAGGTGGGGGACCGAAGTCGTCCTGACTGTCCAAAGGTCCAGCTGTCCACATTTGGTGGAGGTAAGGGCTTGTCTCCCCTTATCAGACAGTACCCCTGTGCCCCACATCTTCTGCAGCTGCTTGGGCTTTTGTGCACTTCTTCCAAATGTTCTTTGTGCACAGTGTAGTTCAGTTCCCCAGCACTGTACCCTATGATGCTCAGCTCCCTGAGTTGTTCTGCAGCGGTGTGGGATCCCTTTGACTATGATGCAACAACTGCACTTTGCACTTCTTTGTCCCCATGTCCTGGGACTCCTGTGGATACTGCCTGGTCTTCTGAGGGCTCTCTGAAGTGCGGAGAGCCCCCTCTGTCTCTTCAGTCCGAGTTGAGACACCCAAGTTCCTCCTGGGTCTGAGCAGTGCCTCTTTGATGCAAAATGCGCTCTTGGGCAAATCAAGGCTTGCTGGCAGAATCCAGTGACACAAACAGCCTGCATCCAATGACTCCACATGGGACATCTCTTGCACCAAGCAGGAACCCAGAGCTATCTTCTTTGGTGCATTTCTGTACGTTTCTTCCAACAGGAGAATCCACTTTTGCACCTTCATCCAGGTTGGCAGGGGCTCCTGGACTTCTGAACTTGGTCTCTTCTCTCCACAGGTCTTCTGGTCCAGGAATCCATCATTGGTTTCTTGCAGTCTTTCTTGGTTCAATCATAATCCTTTACCATTACTTCTAGTGTGTTCTGAGGGAACTTGCTGTACTCTACTCCTGTTTTCCTGGGCTCTGGGGTGGGATACTTTACTTGCCTCTGGTGTTTTCTCACACTCCCAGTGTTCACTATTTTAGTATATGATTTGTGTTGTCCCTATGCCCATTGAAATCTATTGTGTTTTTCACTGCTTGATGGTGTACTTACCTGGTATAAGGTATATGTACCCCTGGTACCCACTACAAACCAGGGCAGCTGCTCACAGTTGCCATCTTCCCAGATTTCAGGAACAGGCAGACTTGATTCAGAAAATCACATTTTCTCAGACAGTTTTGGCAGTTTACTGGGAGATAGCCCATTTTCCCTATTTTTAGTGTTTTCAACCTCCATCCAGTTTGTGGTGGAAACAGGTATGAAACCCATGATGGAACCCGGTGAACTATACTTGCTTAAAACCTGGACAACATTTTAAATTCTGCAAGCGGCAATTTGTGTAGATTCTTCAAGGTTTTCCCAAAGAAACGAAGGGCCAGATTTCTTCCACCACCCACTGCCACCGAACAACACTATTGGTGTGCCATATCTACAATACAGTGCACCATGGCACATGTTAGGCCAATAGCAACAACATTTTTGACGCAATTTTGGCACTTCGCTCCAATAGCATCTAAAATGTTGATGCTAGTGGAGCAAAGTGTAAGGAGGCCCATTTGTTTCAATAGGTGTTGTTGGAAAGTGGATTATTGATAAGGGCAAGTAAGTACCTACACTTAGCAATAGGCCACTAACCTCCACTTAGGTCTAGTTAGTTCTCAATAAATTAAACCCAGCTCAATCCTTGGTAGCTTGGCAACAAGCAACAAGGATTAACTTAGGAGACAAGTGTGTGAAGCATTTAAAAATCACAAAACAGTAAATAAAACACAAAACACAATATAAATCCAACACACAATTATAAGAATAGAATATATTTTTAGCTTTAAAATGACACCAAAATGATTAGAATTGGATAAGCGGAACCAGATATATGAATTTTCAAAGAATTAATGTTTTCTAGCGCATAGAAACGAAAAGCTCCAGTCTGGTCATTTGGTCGCACTAGACCGGGCAAGGTTAAAGTTTGAGGCTGAGTGCAATGGAGCCCTATTCGGCTACAGCAAGCGGGAGGCTTCAGTCAAAAGTTTACGTTCGGACTTAGTCTTTTTCTTGAAGATTTTCTTCAGCGGGATGAAGTCACCAATCCAATCTGACTTCGCTGGAGCCCTCTTTGGATACGGTTTGCAGGAGACCTTGGTGAAGAATTCTACGTTCTGACTTAGATCATTTTTCCAAATGAAAATCTTCATCCAGACTAAAGCTGAATCTTGATCTGATGTCCCTGGAAACCTCCTCGGATACGCTGCACGGGAAGTCCCGGACAACTTTTTACCTTCGAACTAAATCACTTTTTTGGAGCTTTTTCTCTCTGATGTCGGATGACCCTGAACAGAAAGCCAATTTTGAGTAAACGTCATTGGATTGCCTTTCAAGGAGCCCCCAGCGAAATCCTGTAAGTCTAGGGCTCTGGAGTTTTCAGCAGGACGAACCTGCGAGTCAGGCCAGGTCACGGTCGACGTAAGCTGGTTTGACCATTGAGGACGGGTCGGTCCCTTTATGGAGCTTTTTTCCAAAAGTTATCCGAGCTTTTGGATCTTCTTCCAGAGAGTCTTTGACAGTTCTTCAGGAGTCCACAGATCACCCCACGTTTCCAGATGCTCTGAGTTGCTCCTTTAGGGTTAGAACTCCCAGAATGCACCTGGTTCAAATCCAAAAATAACCACTAGCCACTGGTTAGCTGGTCAATTCCTTCAGGTTTTGAAACAGGGGACTCTGGTTAGCTAGTTTTTGCCTGTAGCAAGCAGGGACTCCCTTCTTGAACCAGTTGAAGCCAGGCAAAGTCCTTCTTGTGGTGAAGCCCGAGTGCAGGTCAGGGGTCCAGCAGGGCAGTCCTTCTGATGATGTTCCTTGTAGGGATCTGAGGTGTGGTTGCAGCTCTTCCATATTTATCCTTGTTCCTGGGGTGAAAAGCAGAAGGGGCAACTGTCCAACGACAGGCAAGTCACTTCACCCGTGGATGGCAAAATCAATTCCAGGGAGCAACATTCTTCAAAACTCCAACATGGCTGAAACTGATTTTTGGAGGTTAGATCTGGCTGAGCCCACCCACTGGTGTGGCTAAAACTCCTAAACTCACCCCTCTCTTACCCTCCCCTAACCTAATCAAGAGGACGCCTACGTGTCCGGGATGAAGGGAATGGGGGAGGTCCTGAGCTGCTCCAAATGTCCTTCCCTGCCTTTGAAGTCCAGTTTGGATGCTCTCCCCCCATACTGTTTCACTATCTGCTGAGGCAAATCTTCTCCCCAGGAAACATACTTTGTGTTCAGCTCAGGCCACTTCACACCTCATCAAGGCAGCCTGGCCAGGCTGCCAGAGGCTGGCCAATCAGAGAAGGGCACTACAGCGCTGAAATTGGCAACTTTCAGGTAGAGTTTTAAAACTCTTTACTTGAACTAGTTATATTAAATCTAACAGAGGCAAGTTGTAGTAATTATTAATATAATTAATTTGATACCAAACTCAAGATATCTGGCTCCTATGGGGACTTTGCTATTTAAAATAAAGTCTCCCCATTTTAGCCTATGGATGCCATTCACTACAGTGAGGGAAAAATACATTTGGCTCTTTTACCTCACCAGGGCTTACAAAACATTTTTTATAAAGGTCCCTGCTTTGAGTTACATGTCACCCAACCCTAGGGACACTTAGGACCCACCTTAGGGGTGACTTATATGTAAAGGTTTAAGACTTTGGAAGTACTTTTATTTCCAAAGTCAAATTTCCATTTAACTTTGGTTTAAAAACAGCCAGCAAGGGAGGCCTGTCTTTAAAATGACACTAAGCACCTCAGCAGTGCACCTATGGGTGCACCACCGATGTTGGGGTCCTTAGACCTACATGCCCTACCATATACTAGGGACTTATAGATAGGTTGATACTGCCAATTATAATTAGACTAATTTGTATACTCATTTTAACCAGAGTACAGGCCCCAGGACTGGTTAGCACTACCCAGGGCACCATCAGAATCAGGAAAACACCAGCAAAAAGTGAAAAATGGGTGCGAAAATATAGGGGCCTCTGCAATCAGCCCCATTTTCTTACAAAAGCCCCCCAAGCCCACATGCCCAGGAGACGCAGCCCAACCCTGGGAAACTCTTCCTGGCTTGTCAGGCTAGGAAGATAGTGAGGAGAACTGGCTGTCCATTTGCAGGGCCTACTCTGCTTTACATCCTTCTGTCATGGTCACTCCCTCTGGGTAGTGAATATATCCCAACAGTGAAAGGACCCATCTTATCATGAAACATCCCTCTGGGGGGTCTTTCTCCTCTCTCTTTGACAATTTGGGTAGTGATGTGCCCATCTGTCCTATCCCTAACTTTCCTAGGCCAATACCTAGCTTACTTAAAGAGGTCACCCAACAATTGAGCAACTGCCAAAAAGGCCAGCACCCAGCAGAGGCTACTGACAGGTGTCAGCCCTGAGAACCACACCCTGAGCTCTCCACTGACAGGTGGGTGAGCTGCTTTAAGCACAACTGTGTGGTACTGGCACCTTAGAGCGAGGGGCTATCATTTTGTGACAGACACCCTCCTTCTGCTCTCCTTTCTGTCAGTGCAGGGGCAACACCCTGCAGCTAGGCAGCTGCCTGACTAATCAGGGCTTCCTTGGGGTCAGGTGAGTCCTCACCAGTGCCAATACTAGGTTCTCCCTACTAGGGCAGAAGGCCTTGGGCTCACTGAAACTCTCTTTAAGAGTGGCATACCCTTTCTTTTCCACTTTTCTTGGGGACCCTTGTCACCTAACTGTAGGAACTGGTTCCCTAGGATTTTGGGTTTGGGTGGTGCCCGAGGCCACCACCCCATCTGGAACCAGACTCACCTCTGGGATGTCATTGCCAAGTATTCAATCTAGAGAGAGTTCAGCATTGACCACCACCCTACACTAGTCAAGGATACCCTCCCTCTTTAGGGGTACTATGGCTACAGGTTTGGTGGTGACCTCAACTGTAACTATCCTGACTTTCCTGGTCTCCCCTGGGACATACATGTCTGGAGTCACCAACCGGTCACTCACTATAGTCTGACTGGCACAGGTTTCTCTTAGGCCAGTGGTAGGGATCCCATTCACCTGAATGGGTGAAAGTGCCTACTCCCACCCTCAGGGATCACCAGCTTATAATCTGGTACTGTCTTCCAGCCCAATGCTATGTGGACCTCATCAGCTGAGGAGTCCTCCTCCATGGCTACACTGGACATCCCAGAGCTAACCACCTTTTTTGGACAGACTGCATCTCCTCTGAAGTGACCTGTTTGCTGTCAGTCAAAGCAGGCCTCTTCTTTAACCCTGGGTCTCCCTGCCTCTGTTTGTCAGAGGGGGAGTGGGGCTTACTCCCCTCCCTCTTAGGGTCTGGGGTAAAGGGAGTCTTTGTAGTGGGTTTATCAACTCCCTCCTCAGGTTTTTTTTGGGAGCTGTTCCCCCCCCCCTTCTTGGAGTATCCCCTCTGGGACCCTGGTTCTCAATCACTCATCAGCTGCTTCCACTAGCTCTCTGGGGTTTGTCAGCTTAGAATCCAATAGATGCTTGTGTAACCTTTCTTAGATACAAATGGTCAAGATGTTCTCTCTCATGATCAAATTATATAACCCCTCATAAGTATTTACTTTGTTACCATATATCCAGCCCTCTAGTGCCTTAGGTGAGGTATCTGGAAAGTCAAGCCAAGACTAGGTATTGACCTTCTGGATGTTCTTGAACTTCATTCTGTAGTGCTCTGGGGTCGGTCAGACCAAACATCTTGTTCAAGCACCTCTTCATGCTGGGATAGGAATCTGCTTTCTCCCCTCCTAGAGTTAGGAGACTATCCCTCCCAGATAATGGGTCTAACTCCCATAGGAGTAAGCCCCAACATTGCAGCATAACCTTCTCATTTTAAGAGCCCTCTCAAAGGTCTCCAACCACTTGTCTATGTCATCTCTCTCTACATAAGCAGGAACAACCAATTTGGGTAACCTGGGGCAGAACCCACCACCCATTGACACCTCAACATCTTTGTCTTTGCCACCATCTCTCTATTCAATCTTTGCCCACTTCTTCTTCTCTAGGGCCACCTTCTCTGCCTCCAAAGCTATGAGGGCTAACTGGGCCTCAGGTTCCCTTTCCCTGAGGTCCAGGTCTGCTTCGTCTTGGTCTGATGCCACAGACCCTCCCCTCCCACTAGCCCTGGATGGGGCCCTAGCTGCTGAGATTACAGTTTGGCAATCATCCTCCTCCTCTGGGCGGTTAAAGGGGCATCTTTCCTCTCACTTACTACCTCTGAAGCTTTCTCTACCTCCATCTGCACTACCCAGGCTTCGAGGTACTTCACTATCACAGTCTTCCTAAGGTTGTTAGCAGCTGCACAACACCTCATGCTCAGCTGCAGTGAGTATGGTTAGGCAGCCAGATCAAGCTCTATGGTCTCCCTTAAGTGGTATGCCACCTAAAAAAACTTTAGCAACACAAAAAGATGATGTACGGAGTGTTGAAACTTTTCAAACACTCACCCCAGTCACAGATCTGGGTTTAATCCATCATTCTTTTGCTCCCCATGCCACCCCAGTTTGGACCCAGCCATATGCAAATCCATCTTGACCCTGTTCCCCATGGGAACAGTACAGCCCGAACTGCCAAGCCAGTTTGGACCAGAAACAAGCATCCTGGGACCGGTTTCAGGGTATCACCTTGGCAGTTCGGGCTGGACAGTGTCAAGACTGATTGGCTAGGTCCAAACTGAATGGCATGGTGAGCAAAAAAATCTGATGGATTAAACGCAGATCTGTGACTTGGGGTGAATGTTTTATTTGGTCTACATTGCATCCATCAACTGTTCTTTATGCAGTTCTTTTTTCACATAGAAACATTGGCACCAATTTAGGGGCCCACAAGGGGCCTTGTGTTAATCCCCTGACATTTTGTTACACACCACAATGGCCTGAAAATCTCAACCTTGGACTAACATTGCACAATTTCCTTGAATTTCTGAATTAAACTCCTGGAAACCTCAGGGATCCACAAAATTCCTACCATCCTGTCTCACCTATTTGCCCCAATAAAAATGTTACACACTTGTGTGTCTGGGCCTAGCATCCATGATGCAAAATGCCCCAATAAGCAGTGTGGAGAAATCATCATTAGGGGTAGCTCCAGTATGTGGATCTGGGCTTGGTGGCCATCCTGACAGGCAAAAATCAATCCAGAGTCAATGAGAGTCACTCTCCGAGACTCCCATTAACCTTGTTTGATGCATGCTTACTGTGTGCACTAGGCCCAGCTACACAAATGAAGTACTACTTTTATCAGAACAAGTAGGAGAGTGGTTGGTGTTAAGACTTATGTGGATTCCTGCTGATTCCAGAAGTGCATATCACAGAAATTCTAAGAAGGCGCTGTACGTGGGTGCGCTGCTCAGTCAAATAGCCAGGTTTTGAGGTCCTTCCTGAACTAATTCAGTGATGTGGTCTGTCTGAGCTTGAAAAGTAGTGCATTTCATGTCTTGGCTGCTAAGTAGGAGAAGGATCTTCCTCCTGCTGTGGTTTTCCAGATCTTGGGGACGGCTGCAAGGGCAAGCTAGGAGGAACAGAGACGTCTGTTGGGTACATAGAAGGTGAGGCGGTGGTTGAGGTATGCCGGTCCTATGTTGTGCTTTGCCTTAAAGGTGTGGATCAGGAGTTTGTATGTGATGCGCTGGTTAACTGGAAGCCAGTGTAGGTCTCTGAGGTGGGAGGAGATGTGGCTGTGTCAGGAGATATCCAGGATGAATCTGGCTGCTGCATTCTGGACTCTTTGTAGTCTTGATTGACGTTTCTTGGTGATTACGGTATAGAGCGCGTTGCTTTAGTCCAGTTTGCTGGTGATGAGTGCATTGGTGACTGCTTTCCTCGTGTTGGGGGGAATCCATTTGAAAATCTTCTGCAGGAGTCGGAGAGTGTGGAAGCATGACAAAGAGACGGCTGTCATTGATAGAGAGGAGTCCAGGATGATGCCTAGGTTGCAGGCATGGTCAATACTCAGAGTGGTGGGCCACCAGGTCTTGTTCCAGACAGAAGAGGTGTAGCTAATCACGAGGATCTCATTCTTGTTCGAGTTGAGCTTGAGGCAGCTAGCCTCCATCAAGGTGGTGACTGCTTTCATTCCTCTTGGCTTGAGCAGAGACAGGGAGAGGATCAGTTGGATGTCAATTGCAAAGGCATACCACCTTTGACTCCTCTGGGTGTCTATTTTTTAGAAAGGTCTCTGTTTGATAGGTTTGTATGGGTAATCGATGATTCCCGGCCAAAAAAACACAGCTACCCCCATTGCCAAATGCGATCACTTTTGTGACAGGATATGTTGATGTCTCCACATTGTATTTTAAGACCTTTCGTGTTGTGGGCACTAGACCTACCCACACATGTGAGGTAACGTTTTTATCAGGAGACTTGTGGGGAATGTAACATGGTAGGAACTTTTTGGGTCTCTGCAGATTCCAGAACTATCACAAAAATGTGATGAAAAATTGTTTTTAGTCACAGTTTGAGGTTTGCAAGGACTGCTTGCAAGTCACCCCAACCTAGATTTCCCTGGGGGTCTCGTTTTTAACAATGTGCAGGTTTGCTGTGTTTCCCTTGGTGCCGGCTGAGCTAGGGGCCAAAATCCACACCTAGCTGTAGTGCAAAAAAACGATCAGTTTTCAGTGGAAAAATGTGGCGTTCATGTGGCATTTTGGGGGTTTTCCTGCCACAAGAACTAGCACTACCCACACAATTGTGGTATCATTTTTTACAGGAGACTTGGTGGAATGCTGAGTGGTAGGAAACATGTGGCTCTCCACAGATTCCAGATGTTTTCCTTACATATATGTGAGGACAGTTTGGCACTTATTATCACTTTTGCGGATGGAAAAACCTGTCTGCCGAAGTCGCAATGGGTAGGTTGCTACCAGTATGTCAACCTCCCCACCGGGGCCATTACGAGTTACAGTTTCTGCCCATTGGCCCAGAGGAAACAGCCTACGCCTTTGTCTCTGACTCATAGTAGAGCCGGCAGCAATGCTGTAGTGAGTAGTCAGGCCAGTGGGCCCCTGCACTGCCTATGCCCAGTGCATGGGCAGTGCAGGGGCTCCCCGGGGCACCCTGCACCCCGTTTTCGCCAGCCTTTTCACGCAGCGTTATCGCCATGAAATCACTGGTGGAGAAGGGGGTCATAATCCACAGGGAGGCGCTGCATGCAAAGCTGTCCTGGCAGATTAAGACCGGCAGCACCACCAGACCGTCATGTAGATGGAATCTGGTGGTTCTGGCCTACCCACACAAGTGAGGTACCATTTTTATGGGGAGGAATGCGGAAATACAGAATAGTAGAATATCTGTTATTGCCAATTGTATATGTCTGTTTTTGTGCCTTTAAAACAAAGGGCAGTGTGTAAAAAAAATGACATTTTGAAAAATTTCCCTCTGAATCACATGGTAATATTGTTGCCCACAAATGCAAAAGTATACAAATTACCATTGTTCATAAACTCTGTATATAGTGTATATAGTGTCTGCTTCAGAAATACATAGGTTTCCTTGATACCTATTTTTCACTCTTTATATTTTACCATATGAATTCCTCTAAACTCTATACACAATGAAAAACTATTGTTAGATGCCGCTCAGTTGTTAGCTCTGAGTACTTTGGTTTCTCAGAGAACCTACAAACTCTTTAAATCCCACAACCAAATTGGTCAAGAGGAAATAATGGTAAATTGCTTTTGTAAATCAGACATCGTTGGAAGAAGGTACAAATGAAAAGGTTATCATAAATGCCCCTTTTTCCCCATTTTCCATTTTTTTGTATTACAACAGTTAGTTTCATTATGAAAACCTTGAGCAATCTGCCCAAATGACCTCATTCTAAGTTTAACATTTTGTCTACTTTTTTTAATTCAATAGTTTTCGCAGATCACCCATGGGTTACCAATGGACTACCTCTTTGATAAAAGCTAAAACTGTGGTAATAAAATTATTATTTTTTTGATTCAGCTCTTCATGTTCCTTAAAGCTGGGAAAAAGATGACTTTATCACAGCAAATCTTTAGTTGATAAGATTTTTCAAGGAATAAACAAAGTTTTTTTGTGGCGTACCTTTTTCCTATTTTTCCGGTGAAACCCACATTTTGCTCTATTTTAGTTATTTTCTTAGCCCCCTGCAGGGCAAAGCATGAATCCACTATCTTTGTAATCCACAGGATGTTGGGGAAAAAAGTCCTAATTTGACATGGATACCTTATGTGGAAAAAAGGTATGGAGGCCTAAGCGCCAACTCCCCCAAAAAGCTAACAAAGGGCTTCACATTCTAGGGGGAAAAGGCTTGGCACCAGGGGGTTAAGAACTGCATAAATATTTACAACAATAAGGAGGTTTTGTTGAGACTAACCATAATGTTTACAGGTAACAAACCTGTTGTTCAAGTCGAGTACATTAATTTGCCTGAAGTCTTGATTATTGGAGTGTATTTTGGTATATAGGTATGAAGTGTAGTTCAGACAGTAATATGTTTGAGAGCACAGTGGACTTTAGAAGATTGTTGTTCAGTACACTGTCGTGTTGTAAATTGTATTGCAATGGAGGTGTGCATAGTAGAGCACTGTACAGTGAAGTAGAATGTAGTACAGTAGAGAGGCGTGCAGTAGAGTTGAGTGAGGTGTCAGACAGCTGTGTGACATTTTGTACAGTGGAGTACATTGGTGGGTCATACAGTTTGACAAAGTACAGAACAGTGGAATGTATTTGAAGGGTATAACTAGTTAGTCTTCTATAAGCCATAATTTGTTAGAACTTGTTAAATATTATTTGATGAACTGTCCAAATTGTATTAAATAGGATTTGTATATCTAGTGTACACAAATAATTTACATATAACAACTATAAGTTAGGGCAACATTTTTAACTCACCTTACAACTAATAAATTGGCCTGGGCCGAGTGTGTGGAGTTGCACTATGCTGAACTCCTCGAAGTGGATAAAAAACTCTGCCATGCTAGGTGGAGTTCCCTTAGTGGGTGGATTTTTCCATTGCATCCGTTCATGTTGTTTTTGATGTTGTACCTCATTATTTTTACGTTGCTTTAGTGTTTTTTTGTAACTTTTTGTAGATTGTTAATTTTTCCCTTATTTCTTTCTTCCATTTCCTCTTGTTTCTTTTCTCCTACCCCAGGGCCCCACCCAGCACCCTGGCAGAGCAGCAGGGCAGCAGCGGTCACCTGCCTTATGAGTGGCGTCAGCATCAATGGGTGTCGGTTCAACCGATCCTCAGTGAGGAGGAGGTGGCAGTGCCACCTCCTCTCCATGCTGGCAACAGGCCTGAGAGCAGTTACCCCCTGTGGGAGCATTGGCAGAACTGTGCCGGTTGGTCAGGGCCACCACCAATGCCCAGCGCACCGCCCAACAGATGACGCACCGATGGGCAGATATCATTGACTGCAAGAAGGACTTGCTCGACCTGCTAGGCATCAAGATCCTGGTGAGTATTATATTTTTTCATTTTGTTTGTGTTCTTCAATGCTAACTGTTTTTTTCCAAATAGCATACAGCTTCCACTCCGAGGTAAGTTACATTTAGCACACATTAAGAATTTTATTTATTATTTGATACAGCTAGAGCTAGGCAGGTGCTTAGCGTTACATCATAATACTCGTAAGTAGGCGCTCGCTTAGGCTGATTATTTAAGAAGCCATTGCAATGCAGACTCCTCTGTCCTCCTGTCTCCATAGTGAATTAGTGAGATCAGTGATTTAACGTTCTCTGTGTCTTTATGTAGCTCTTACAATCCCAAGCAATTTCACATTGCAAAAAAAAGGGAGAATGAGTTGGTCCATCATGGGGACTGAGAAATTAGAACAGAATGAAAGATCAATTAATTGGAAATGCAATTCATTAGTTCGAAGTGTAGTTTTTGTTAAGGAAATTTGGAATAATAGTTGATCATACTAGTATTGCACCATAGGCGATCTGATTTAAGTACAATATTATTACATTTGCCGGTTACATAATAACTTTGTGTAGATTAACCGTACCATTAATGTATTTTTTAAAAAATCTTCTTTGTAATCTTACATCAGCACACAAGGCAAGAAAAGGGGCACTGTACCGGTGGGTCTGGCAGGAGCTGGGGAGCCACTGACCATCAGCGCCAATGCTGATGTCTCTGTTCATCCCAGTATGTTATTCAATATTATTAATATTATTTCCCTAACTTTTACCTCTCTCCACTTTTATACTACTTTTAATTTTGCCTTGTTTACTTTTTTATACTATCTCCCGTTTTTTCAAACTCCCCTATCCGATATTTGTTTAATTCCTGCTATCCCTCCATTATCTTTTTTTCTGTCTTTCATTGACCATTTTGTATTCCACCCCTTTGTTGCTCTTCAATTATTCCAGGTCATCGTCAATCATAGGCTATAGCTCTGCCCCTCTATTATGCAAAGCATTTGGTTGGCTTGACTACCTTTTCTAACATTCCAACAAAATGCCCAGAGTGATATTTTTGACAGAAGATACTGCAGTGCTCACTGAAATGTAATGATTGTGGTTGCATTTTTGTATTTAAAAAAATTAAGAATGGGACATGGCATCTAAAAAACATATACTGTATACTTGTATAGCCACACCAATTAGTGGAGCAGGCTCAAATTCGACCACCGCAGGAGCAGGGTGAGACTCAGTCGCAGGGACAGGCACTGTGAACAGATTCATGACCCCCCCCGGCATTACAGCTACAGCAGTGGTTGGGTTACTTATGGCCTCTTCTTTCTGCAACTCAGTAAAAGCACACATAATGTACGCTAAACATAATGGCTTGATGTAAATGTGAAAGAATGGAAGGTTAAAAGAAAAGATGGGTGAAAAGAGTGAAAGGAACGGATGTGTGTGTGGATGAAAAAGGATGCATAGGTGAGTATTGGTATTGGGTAAATGGATGGATGGGTGAAAAGATGATTGAAAGAAGAGGTGGATAGTGTAGTTACCTAATGGATGGATAAAGGATTGTCAATTTTTAAATCATGATGGCTATTGGCGTATATAGGAGAAGAATGAAAGGATAATTGAAAAATTGCTTGGATGAATAAAGAAGGGAGCTCTTCTTCTGTAGAGAGATCGATGACACCCCTCTATTCTTCTACAGCAAAAGCTCTACTTACCTGCCTAATCAATCTGCCTTACTCTGCAGTAGAGTAAGTCAAGTTTCTTTACTTTCCTTATTGCCAAGCAAGTCAATTTGTTATAAAGAATTTGTGATGCTGGGTGAGACCAGTGGGTAAAGTGGGACTAGTAAGTGCCCGATCAGGTTTCAAGTTTGGCGTAGGGGATACTCAGTAACGAACGTACCAAATCAAATCTTTAAAACAAATTCCTTTCCCTGTAGTGCAGTGCATCACTTCCCCCATCTACTTATGGCAGACAGGAAAAAATCTATCCACATTTTATACATGACATGTGTGACATATTTTATTTATACATCTGCCTCTTTGGAGTCAGGGTAGAAACTAAACTAAGTGAATGGCATATGGGGAAGAGCAGGGCAATTGAAACTAAACTAGACAATAGTCAGGTATAGCTGCCCGAGCTACAGATGGCAGCAATCTACGTGAATTGCAGGCAAGCATGTCTTCAATTATTTGGCACAACAACATGTACTCCATAGTGCATAATACCCTACTCATTGTAATGAGAGGTAATTCATTTTTATTTTTCTACCACATGTGTCTGTTTAGTTACTAGAAAAGCCTTTAAAAAAAACTTAAATTACTGGCTTTTTAATCTGTTCTTATTCTGCCTTATTGCTTTTCTACCAGACAGTTAGTGCTTCTTCTGTGAGGCATATGTAGGTAAGCAAATAAAATATTGGCCCTGTGACTCTCTGAATCATAAATACTCACAGCAATGTAGTGGTACTATGCCACTCACTATCTATTATTTGAAGAAGTGTTTGTTCAGAGCATTCTTTATAAGTTGTCTTTTGTTAGTCTTCTTTTTCTTGATATAGCTACTCCTGCCCGACAACCACCACCAGCAAGACAAGAGATAGTGGCCTGTCTGCTGCAGCAGAGGCTGGGTAATATTCACGCAGAATACCAGCGCCTGGTGATCCTGGAGGAGGAAAAGGCCAAAACAGCTGCCTTGGACCCAGGATGCAGAAGAGCAGCATGCCAGCCCCCAGCCTCCTGGTCAATACATTGCGTCACCACCAGCAGTCAGGGTCTCTGACTGCACCTGCAGCTGCAGCCTCCTGCTCCACCATGTGACGCACAGCAAAGAAGACCTGATATGATAATAAAAACTAGCAACATCAATTTCTTCTGAGCAACGGTGGGGAGCTAAGTATAAAACTAAATTTAGGAAATGAAATCATGCAGTCAGGAGTCATGGGCTTATACTCAAGAGTGTTTGGACCAGGTTACGCATTTACAGAACACACACATGAGGCATGAATGAAGATGTTGATGGGGCCAGTGTGGAATATTGCTCAGGTAATCGAAGGTCATGCAGTAAGTTGATGCTGCTTTCACAACATCCATCCCTGCAAATGTGTGATTGATTTACGGTGTAAAATGACATCACACCTCAATACATTACTCAGCCCATGGAAAGAGGGTTAGGAGATCAATGAACGGATGGGAAAAGAGATTTGGGGAAAGGTATTACAAAGACAAACACTCCAGAAAAGAAGCCACAGCAGTATTTGTTGGGGGTACTGAGCAGCACACCTTCAAACATCTGCTGTGGAAGGAAACAAAGGATAAGCAAGTATTACACAGTTCAGTGAATTCACTGGAAACAGTCATACTGCCCCAGAAAGACCCCAGATAGTATATCCAAATTGTTATGTCTTCTAGTTTTGAAATATGGAATATTGAATTTAACCTACCCATTTCTAAAAATGATGATTGTTAAAAGGGAAATTATAGTGTAATGCCAAATCTGGTGATGCAGTTCCATTTTGCTTGGAATGTAAATCACTCTGGTGCCTGTCTGAACCTGTCCGGTAAGTAAGCTGGAGCATTGAGCTTTCCAAGTTTTGTTTGTGCAGGACAGGATTATGTTGCTGTAATATATAGTTAAGGAAAAGGACAAAAGAAAACAAGGCAAACTTCTTGAGAGGTCAGGATTATACCAAGAAGACTCAGAGGCAGAGCAAGAACATAAGAGGAGTTTCACATTTGAGCTACCAATGCAGCAAACACATACTCAGAGGCATTTCCAAATCAGTACATCTCTTCCCCATCACCATGGGTTCTCTTTAAATTTCAAAACTTTCTCCTTTCTAGCTGTTGAGGTAGTCCTGCCCTGAGTACTTCCATCTTCCTCCTTTAGATTCAGAGCAAATCGTCCCAGTCCCAAACAGAGCAAGGTAGGCTTGTGAAGTGGACTGCTGTTGAAGAACAAATAGAGAAACAGAACTGGAGTATTTTTTATGTAGATTTTTGTGTAGATTTGTGTTTGGTAACTAAAGTGGCTGGTTTGTTATAAGGATCCAGAAAAAATTAGTAGACCCTGCAAGTAAATTTCACTACTTTTGAAAGACCAATCACTTTCAAGACAAAATGATCACTGATCAGCCCCCAAACATTGCAAATCATTAGAAACAAGTTTACACATTTGTTAAACTCCCTCCCTCACTGTCAGCCATCATATACATCAGTCATCACTCACAAATTCACAATCACAATCAATCAATATATCACCACTCATTAGTGCAATATTTACTTAGTTGCCACTTCCAATCAAAGCACGGTGATTGAAGAACAAAACAACACCTCTTTGATTGTATCCACACATTGGAATTAGGCATTGTCATTGGCAGTCATTGAATCAATGATCTCATAGGGCAGCACTGTTAGGTGATGTAAAAATAGAATAGGCAATGGCATGTGAGGGAGGCAGGCATTATATCCAATGACCTGAGGGGTATGAAGGGGTTTCTTCACTGCACACGGGTCCAACTCCAATCTCTCCCTGTTTTGAGGTGAGATCCTGGTCCTTCTCACTGTAATAACTACACCAGCTGCACTGAACACACGTTCAGCAGACACACAGGACAAGCCAGATACTTTAGTGCCAGCCTGATGAGCTCTGGCCATTGGTATATCTTACTATACCTTTACACTAATGGATTTTAATCCACATACACCTCTTTTGGATCATCGAGATACTCCTCGAACATCCTCTGAATGGTCATTGATGCTGCCACCTGCTCGACTGCTCCTTTCTTCGCCTCTGCGCTGGACTTAAGACCAGAAACTTGAAACCAAGCCAATGCAGAGGTTGGGTCTGATTTTTCTGTTGCTGTTGTCGCCAGTTTTCTTGTTGGTGGGATTGGTGGATATGAGACAAGACTGCCCTCTGTGGAAGTTGCAGACGGAACCCCAGAACTGCGGAATGGAACTCTCTGTTCTAGCCAATCTTCTTTGAGTTTACCTGCTTACTCAAATATGCACCTTTTGTATTGTAAAACACCCCCTTCAGAAAAAGGAATGATAGCAGAATAATTTTTTTGTAGCGTGGATCAAGTAGGTTGGAACAGATGTACCCTTTAGATTGAGATTATATCATTTTACAACCTTCATTACATGTCAAGCGATAGCTTGAGCTATTAACCAAGTCATGCGCTTCTGGGTTTTGTTTTGCACCCTCAAATGCAAACCTTTCAGACACCTTCTTTAGCTGCTTCTGTAGTAGATGCAATAATGGGATAGGTTGGCCCATTGTACTGTTCTCCTTGCTAACTTCCCACGTGAAAACCTCAAAAGTGAACAGCAGCTCTGAGAGGTATTTGACTAGGCCCTATTTGTCTGCATGCATTGTCATAGCTTACCCAATTGTGTCAGCTTACCTTTGAATGACATAGTCATTTATCTGTTTGTACTGCTCTAACAGATGTTGCAACATATCATTGGTTAACTTTCAATGTGTGAGAACCTCCTGTATCAGGGCTTTAACTGGTACTCTGTTATCACGCTGAATAATTCACAACTATTTGCAGACTTTAAAAGAATAGCTGAAATAAGTGCAGATGCGCCTTCAGGTGATCAGCATGCTGCTGACTATGGCGGTCATTCTGACCCTGGCGGTTGAAAACCGCCAGGGCAGAGTGCCGCGGAAGCACCGCCAACAGGCTGGCGGTCCTTCATGGGCAATTCTGACCGCGGCGGTAAAGCTGCGGTCAGAAAAGGGCAACCAGCGGTTTACCGCCGGTTTACCCCTGCTCCAAAGAATCCTCCATGGCGGCGCTGCTCGCAGCACCGCCATGGGGATTCCGACCCCCTTCCCGCCATCCTGGTCCTGGCGGTAAAAACCGCCAGGAACAGGATGGCGGGAACGGGTGTCATGGGGCCCCCTAACAGGGCCCCATAATGATTTTCAGTGTCTGCCTAGCAGACACTGAAAATCGCGACGGGTGCCACTGCACCCGTCGCACACCAGCAACTCCGCCGCCTCCATTCGGAGCCGGCTTCATCGTTGCTGGGGCTTTCCCGCTGGGCGGGCGGGCGGCCTTTTGGCAGTCGCCCGCCCACCCAGCGGGAAAGTCAGAATGACCGCCGCGTCATTTGACCGCGGTGCGGTCTTCTGGCGGTCTCCGGCGGGCGGCGCCCGCCACCCGCCGGGGTCGGAATGACCCCCTATGTCTTCTTTTGTAAGAAAGCATTCCACAACACAGTTGATGCGGTGCACCAAACACAGGACCCTGAAATAGCCACCACCTGCCATGGTTTTGACTATGTTACTGCCATTGTCAGTGGCTACAAATCTAACTCTAAGACCTCTGGAGCAGCAACTCTGTTCAAATAGGTCTGGCTTGGAACCTTCCATTTCAGTAAGAGGGCTGCCACATACTCTAAGAATCCCATTCCTATTACAAAAGAAAAATGGAAGAGGTCCAGCGGTAACATTTTTGCCACTTGCCCATTGCACACTGGGTAGTTGCAGTCATAGGGCCCCTCTTGTCTAAACATGCCCGTAATTTCTTATTTTGTGGGGCCACTGATATAGGCAACTTTTGAGATGTAAGTGGTGGTAGACTCAATGCCCGTCATGGTGGTGCAGTCTGACTCTGAGTTTTCCAGTGCCATTGTGAGGTCGCTGAGGCAGATGATTCTGGTGCATTGCTGGGAGAGGACTGCTGTGCATGAGCATGTGTAATGCTATTGGTATTTGACCACCAACTCCAACTTCACCACTGAGTCCATTTTGTGCTCAGCTTCAAGTGCCATCACAGTAGCGGCACAGGTATTTTTCCACAAAGCTTGTTTTCTACACTGAACATGTTTTCACTCTTCTCACCAGAGCAAGGAACATATTGTGGGGGATGCATAGGTGATAAGATTATACCACGGTGAGAACGTTTTCTGCAGAGAAAGGTACAGTACAGCCAGCATTTGAAGTCCATAACCAAAGGGAGGGTTGGTTACTAGAATCTTCCTCTTGAGTTCATTTAAGGTATATAAAGTGGGGAAAACTTAACACTGAAACAGAGAAGCTTGCACTGCCTAATTAGATCCCACAGGGGAAGTTCTACTCTCTCAGCTGTTCAGGATTCCCTGGCTTGATGTTGGCAAGGATGATGATGGAGTCAGCCACCATGGTGATGTATTTTTATTCTTAATTTTCTAGCTTGGCTGTACACATATAAACTTATATATATATATATATATGCATATATATATATATAATATATTTTACTTTAATTGATATCTGGAAAGTGCCTTAATAAATTCATTATTCAAACTAGGAGTGCAGAATTCCTTGGCATCATTCTCTTCTTAGTTTGAAGGACAGCAGAACAGCATGTCACCTTCTTGTTGTACACCTTTCACCGTGATTTGACCAGTTGCAGCTGATGTTTCCTGGTTCTCCTCAACTTCACCACCACGACCACATTGAGTCAATTTTTAACTGCTCCTTCACTGGATTGCGTGATATTTTTTCATATGGGTCGCCTGGCCTCCAGTAACATAATGTGAACGAGGCTTACCTCGATGAACACTTATGTGGCAAATGGAGCATATGGCAATGTTCTCCTGTTTGCTAATTGTAAAAAAGTCCCAAACTGGGGAGGAGTACGTTCTTATTGGGCCACTGCCAATGCCTGAAGAAGAACTGGATGTAGATGGGTGTGTCGATTGCCTCTCTGCAGTGTATGCTTCTACTGAGGTACGGTTGGTGCAGGTCTCTGCTGGAGCCTTCAAAATATGGGAGCTGCCAGTTCTGCCTGTGCCACATCCCTCAGAGCAGGTTGGATAGTAATGTCGGACTCCTCTGTTCAAGCTACCACAATGAGTGGCTCATTGTCATCATCCTCTTCATCGCCTTACATGCTTCTAAGTCTTTTTGGAACTTTTCTTTTCCCTTGCCTCTCCTGGCATCCCTCGGACTCTGCCGGGGTCCACTCAATGCCCCTATCATCATCATCAGAAGTGGTCTTGAAGAAGATGTTGGAGTAGTACCCTTCCTTTTTCTTGCTGGAGATCTACAAGCCATTGACTCTAAAAGAAGAGGTTCTTGCTCAGCAGGAAGCTCAACCTCCTGTTCTGCTCTAACTTCAAGAAGATATGGCTGCAGCTGCTGTCCATTTTGCTCTCTTTCGATTGGGTATTACTTTGTGAAGGCACAGATTCAACATAACTGCTTGCCAGTGTTGCCATGATTGCAGTGGCAGGCCTCACTGACAGACATCAGTCTTGGGCTTGGGTGGGGGTGGTGCTGTTGATGCAGGAGTGCGGTGTGGAAGGCTTACATCTCCTGAAAAAGGTTGTGGTTGGCATGCCACTGGTGGAAAGCTGCTTCTTCTCACTGGCCACTTACTTGGGAGCAATTTTCTTTGGAGACATCTTAAGCTCTAGGTTGACAGTGGTACTAAAATGCTCAAGAGAAATAGTTTTGTGTCTGTGGACTGATGGTCTTCTCTTTGGCAGTACTGTGGGTTTGTGAGGTCTCTTCTCAAAAAAACAAGCCAAAGAAATGAAGCTAGTGAAAGGTGGCATTGTTGCGGGTTGAAAATAGTTCAAAGAAAGGCAATCTTAGTGCTGTTGGTTACTTATTTTATATACCTATTTAAGTGAGGTACCATTTTCATCAGGAGACATGTGGGAATGCTGGGTTGAAGGAAATTTGTGCTTTCTCTCAGATTCCAGAACTTTTTGTCACTGAAAAGTGAGGAAAAAGGATTTTTGGGCCACATTTTGAGGTTTGCAAAGGATTCTGGGTGACAGAACCTGGTGAGAGCCCCACATGTCATGCCATCTTGGATTCCCCTAGGTGTCTACTTTTAGAAAACGCACAAGGTTTGGTAGGTTTCAAAGATGCCGGCTGAGCTAGAGGCCAAAATCCACAGGTAGGCATTTTGTAAAAAACAGCTCTGTTTTCTTTGGAAAGTGTGATATGTCCAGGTTGTGTTTTGGGGCATTTCCTGTCGCGGGCACTAGGCCTACCCACATAAGTGAGGTACCATTTTTATCAGGAGACTTGGGGAATGCTGGGTTGAAGGTAATTTGTGGTTCCTCTCAGATTCCAGAACGTTCTGTCACCGAAATGGAGAAAAAAGTGTTTGTGGGCCACATTTTGAGGTTTGCAAAGGATTCTGGGTGACAGAACCTGGTGAGAGCCCCACAAGTCACCCTATTTGTGATTCCCCTGGGTGTCTACTTTTAATAAATGCACAAGGTTTGGGAGGTTTCCCTAGATGCCGGATGAGCTAGAGGCCAAAATCCACAGGTAGGCATTTTGCAAAAAACAACTCTGTTTTCTTTGAAAAAATGTGATGTGTCCACATTGTGTTTTGGGGCATTTCCTGTCACAGGCACTAGGCCTACCCACACAGGTAAGGTAACATTTTTATTGGGAGACTTGGCGGAAAGATGGGTGGAAGGACATTTGTAGCTCCTCTCATCTTCCAGAACTTTCTGTGACCAAAATGTAAGGAGAAAATGTTTTTTTTTGGCCACATTTTGAGGTTTGAAAAGGATTCTGGGTAACAGAACATGGTGAGAGCCCCACACGTCACCCCACCTTGGATTCCCCTAGGTGTTTAGTTTTAAAATATGCACAGGTTTGGTAGGTTTCCCTATGTGCCGGCTGAGCTAGAGGCCAAAATCCATATCTACACACTTTGCAAAAACAGCTCTGTTTTCTTTGGGAAAATGTGATGTGTCCACGTAGTGTTTTGGGGCATTTCCTGTCACGAGCGCTAGACTTACCAACACAAGTGAGGTGCCATTTTTATCAGGAGACATGTGGGAATGCTCGTTTGAAGGAAATTATTGGTTTCTCTCAGATTCCAGAACTTTTTGTCACTGAAATGTGAGGAAAAAGAATTTTTTGGGCCAAATTTTGAGGTTTGCAAAGGATTCTAGGTGACAGATCCTGCTGAGAGCCCCACATGTCACACCATCTTGGATTCCCAGAGGTGTCTACTTTAAATAAATGCACAAGGTTTGGTAGGGTTCCCTAGATGCCGGCTCAGCTAGAGGCCAAAATCCACAGGTAGGTACTTTGTAAAAAACAGCTCTGTTTTCTTTGGAAAGTGTGATATGTCCAGGTTGTGTTTTGGGGCATTTCCTGTCGCGGGCACTAGGCTTACCCACATAAGTGAGGTACCATTTTTATCTGCAGATTTGGCGGAATGCTGGGTTGAAGATCATTTGTGGTTCATCTCAGATTCCAGAACTTTCTGTCACCGAAATTGAGGAAAAAGTGTTTGTGGACCACATTTTGAGGTTTGCAAAGGATTCTGGGTGACAGAACCCGATGAGAGCCCCAGAAGTCACCCCATCTTGGATTCCCCTAGGTATCTAATTTTCAAAAATGCACACGGTTTGGTAGGTTTCCCTAGATGCCAGCTGAGCTAGAGGCCAAAATCCACTGCTAAGCACTTTGCAAAAAACAGCTTTGTTTTCTTTGGAAAAATGTGATGAGTCCATGTTGTGTTTTGGTGCATTTCCTGTCGCGGGCACTAGGCCAACCCACTCAAGTGAGGTTCCTTTTTATCGGGAGACTTGGGAGAACGCTGGGTGGATGGAAATTTGTGGCTCCTCTCAGATTCCAGATCTTTCTGTCAACAAAATTTGAGGAAAAAGTATTTTTTGGCCAGATTTTGAGGTTTGCAAAGGATTCTAGGTAACAGAACCTGGTGTGAGCCCCACAAGTCACACCATATTGGATTCCCCCAGGTGTCTACTTTTCTTAAAATGTGCAGGTTTGGTAGGTTTCCTTAGGTGCCAGCTGAGCTAGAGACCAAAATCCACAGGTAGGTACTTTGCAAAACACTGCTCTGTTTTCTTAGGGAAATTTTATGTGTCCACATTGTGGTTTGGGGCATTTCCTGTCACGGTCAATAGGCCTATCCACACAAGTGAGGTACCATTTGTATGGGGAGACGTGGGGGAACGCTGGGTGGAAGGACATTTGTGGTTCCTCTTAGATTCCAAAACTTTCTGTCAACGAAATGTGAGGAAAAAGTCTTTTTTTGGCCTAATTTTGAGGTTTGCAATGATTCTAGGTGACAGAACCTGGTGTGAACCACACAAGTCACCCCATCTTGGATTTCCCTGGGTGTCTACTTTTAAAAAATGCACAAGGTTTGGATGTTTCCCTAGATGCAGCTGAGCTAGAGGATAAAAATCCACATGTAGGCACTGTGCAAAATGCAACTTTGTTTTCTTTGGAAAAATGTGATGTGTACATGTTGTGTTTTGGGGCATTTCCTATCGCAGGCGCTAGGCCTACCCACACAGGTAAGGTACCATTTTTATCGGTAGACTTGGGGGAATGATTGGTGGAAGGAAATTTGTGGCTCCTCTCATTTTCCAGAACTTTCTGTCACCAAAATATGAGGAGAAAATGTGTATTTTTGAACAGATTTTGCAGTTTGAAAAGAATTCTGTGTAAGAGAACCTGGTGTGAGCCCCACAAGTCAACCCATCTTGGATTCCCCTAGGTGTCTACTTTAAAAAAATGTGCAGGTTTGGCAGGTTTCCTTAGGTGCCAGCTGAGCTAGAGGCCAAAATCCACAGGTA
Source organism: Pleurodeles waltl (assembly GCF_031143425.1). Classification (NCBI taxonomy): domain Eukaryota; kingdom Metazoa; phylum Chordata; class Amphibia; order Caudata; family Salamandridae; genus Pleurodeles; species Pleurodeles waltl. The sequence goes on along the minus strand of NC_090444.1, from coordinate 333,272,904 downwards.
GGTACTTTGCAAAAAACTGCTCTGTTTTCTTTGGGAAATTGTATGTGTCCACATTGTGGTTTGGGGCATTTCCTGTCACGGTCTCTAGGCCTATCCACACAAGTGAGGTACCATTTGTATGGGGAGACTTGGGGGAACGCTGGGTGAAAGGACATTTGTGGTTCCTCTTAGATTCCAAAACTTTCTGTCAACGAAATGTGAGGAAAAAGTGGTTGTTTGGCCAAATTTTGAGGTTTGCAAAGGATTATAGGTGACAGAACCTGGTGTGAACCTCACAAGTCACCCCATCTTGGATTTCCCTGGGTGTCTACTTTTAAAAAATGCACAAGGGTTTGGATGTTTCCCTAGATGCAGCTGAGCTAGAGGCCAAAATCCACATGTAGGCACTGTGCAAAATGCAGCTTTGTTTTCTTTGGAAAAATGTGATGTGTACATGTTGTGTTTTGGGGCATTTCCTGTCGCAGGCACTAGGTCTACCCACACAGGTAAGGTACCATTTTTATCGGGAGACTTGGGGGAATGATGGGTGGAAGGAAATTTGTGGCTCCTCTCATATTCCAGAACTTTCTGTCACCAAAATATGAGAAAATGTGTATTTTTGAACAGATTTTGCGGTTTGAAAAGAATTCTGAAAAGAGAACCTGGTGTGAGCCCCACAAGTCAACCCATCTTGGATTCCCCTAGGTGTCTACATTTAAAAAATGTGCAGGTTTGGTAGGTTTCCCTAGATGCCGTCTGACCTAGAGGACAAAATCCACAGGTAGGCACTTTGCAAAAAACAGCTCTGTTTTCTTTGGAAAAATGTGATGTGTCCATGTTGTATTTTGGGGTATTTCCTGTCGCGGGCACTAGGCTTACCCACACAAGTGAGGTACCATTTTTATCGGGATACTTGGGGGAACGCTGGGTTGAAGGAAATGTGTGGTTCCTCTCAGATTTCAGAATTCTCTGTCACCGAAATCTGAGGAAAAAGTGTATCTTTGACCAAATTTTGAGGTTTGCAAAAGATTCTGGGTGACAGAACCTGGTGAGAGCCCCACAAGTCACCCTATCTTGGATTCCCCTGGTTGTCTACTTTTCAAAAACGCACAAGGTTTGGTAGGTTTCCCTAGATGTCGGATGAGCTACAGGCCAAAATTCACAGGTAGGCACCTTGCAAAAAACAGCTCTGTTTTCTTTGAAAAAATGTGATATGTCCACGTTGTGTTTTGGGGCATTTCCTGTCGCAGGCACTATGCCTACCCACACACGTAAGGTAACATTTTTATCGGGAGACTTGGCGGAAAGATGGGTGGAAGCAAATTTGTAGCTCCTCTCATCTTCCAGAACTTTCTGTCACCAAAAGTTAGGAGAAAATGTGTTTTTTTGGCCAAATTTTGAGGTTTGCAAAGGATTCTGGGTAACAGAACCTGGTGTGAGCCCCACAAGTCACCCCATATTAGATTCCCCCAGGTGTCTACTTTTTTAAAAATGTGCAGGTTTGGTAGGTTTCCTTAGGTGCCAGCTGAGCTAGAGGCCAAAATCCACAGGTAGGTGGGTACTTTGCAAAAAACTGCTCTGTTTTCTTTGGGAAATTTTATGTATCCACGTTGTGTTTTGGGGAATGTCCTGTCACGGTCACTAGGCCTATCCACACAAGTGAGGTACCATTTGTATGGGGAGACTTGGGGGAACGCTGTGTGGAAGGAAATTTGTGATTCCTCTTAGATTCCAGAACTTTCTGTCAACTAAATGTGATGAAAAAGTATTTTTTTGGCCAAATTTAGAGGTTTGCAAAGTATTCTAGGTGACAGAATCTGGTGAGAGCCTCACAAGTCACCCCATCTTGGATTTCCCTGGGTGTCTACTTTTGAAAAATGCACAAGGTTTGGATGTTTCCCTACATGCGGCTGAGCTAGAGGCCAAAATCCACAGGTAGGCACTGTGCAAAAAGCTGCTTTGTTTTCTCTGGAAAAATGTGATGTGTCCACATTGTGTTTTGGGACATTTCCTGTCGCAGGCACTAGGCCTACCCACACAGGTAAGGTAACATTTTTATTGGGAGACTTGGTGGAAAGATGGGTGGAAGGAAATTTGTAGCTCCTCTCATCTTCCAGAACTTTCTGTCACCAAACTGTAAGGAGAAAATGTGTTTTTTTAGCCAAATTTTGAGGTTTGCAAAGGATTCTGGGTAACAGAACCTGGTGTGAGCCCCACAAGTCACCCCATATCTTATTCCCCCAGGTGTCAACTTTTTTTTAAATGTGCAGGTTTGGTAGGTTTCCTTAGGTGCCAGCTGAGCTAGAGGCCAAAATCCACAGGTAGGCACTTTGCAAAAAACTGCTCTGTTTTCTTTGGGAAATTTTATGTATCCACGTTGTGTTTTGGGGAATGTCCTGTCACGGTCACTAGGCCTATCCACACAAGTGAGGTACCATTTGTATGTGGGGACTTGGGGAAACGCTGGGTGGAAGGAAATTTCTGGTTCCTCTTAGATTCCAGAACTTTCTGTCAACTAAATGTGATGAAAAAGTATTTGTTTGGCCAAATTTTTAGGTTTGCAAAGGATTCTAGGTGACAGAACCTGGTGAGAGCCTCACAAGTCACCCCATCTTGGATTTCCCTGGGTGTCTACTTTTAAAAAATGCACAAGGTTTGGATGTTTCCCTACATGCGGCTGAGCTAGAGGCCAAAATCCACAGGTAGGCACAGTGCAAAAAGCTGCTTTGTTTTCTCTGGAAAAATGTGATGTGTCCACATTGTGTTTTGGGACATTTCCTGTCGTATGCACTAGGCCTACCCACACAGGTAAGGTAACATTTTTATCAGGAGACTTGTTGGAAAGATGGGTGGAAGGAAATATGTAGCTCCTCTCATCTTCCAGAACTTTCTGTCACCAAAATGTAAGGAGAAAATGTGTTTTTGTGGCCAAATTTTGAGGTTTGAAAAGGATTCCGGGTAACAGAACATGGTGAGAGCCCCACACATCACTCCACCTTCAATTCCCCTAGGTGTTTAGTTTTTAAAAATGCACAGGTTTGGTAGGCTTCCCTAGGTGCCGGCTGAGCTAGAGGCCAAAATCCACATTTACACACTTTGCAAAAACAGCTCTGTTTTCTTTGGGAAAATGTGATGTGTCCATGTAGTGTTTTGGGGCTTTTCCTGTCATGGGCACTAGGCTTACCCACACAAGTGAGGTACCATTTTTATCAGGAGACATGTGGGAATGCTGGGTTGAAGGAAATTTGTGCTTTCTCTCAGATTCCAGAACTTTTTATCACTGAAATGTGAGGAAAAAGGATTTTTTTGGCCACATTTTGAGGTTTGCAAAGGATTCTGGGTGACAGACCTGCTGAGAGCCCACATGTCACCCCATCTTGGATTCCCCTAGGTGTCTACATTTAGAAAATGCACAAGGTTTGGTAGGTTTCCCTAGATGCTGGATGAGCTACAGGCCAAAATCCACAGGTAGGCACTTTGTAAAAAACAGCTCTGTTTTCTTTGGAAAGTGTGATATGTCCAGGTTGTGTTTTGGGGCATTTCCTGTCGCGGGCACTAGGCCAACCCACACAAGTGAGGTTCCTTTTTATCGGGAGACTTGGGGGAATGATGGATGGAAGGAAATTTGTGGCTCCTCTCATATTCCAGAACTTTCTGTCACCAAAATGTGAGAAGAAAATGTGTATTTCTGGACAGATTTTGCGGTTTGAAAATAATTCTGGGTAAAGAACCTGGTGTGAGCCCCACAAGTCAACCCATCTTAGATTCCCCGAGGTGTCTACTTTTAAAAAATGTGCAGGTTTGGTAGGTTTCCCTAGATGCCGTCTGAGCTAGAGGCCAAAATCCACAGGTAGGCACTTTGCAAAAAACAGCTCTGTTTTCTTTGAAAAAATGTGATGTGTCCCCATTCTGTTTTGGGGCATTTCCTGTTGCAGGCACTAGGCCTACCCACACAGGTAAGGTAACATTTTTATCAGGAGACTTGGCGGAAAGATGGATGGGAGGACATTTTTAGCTCCTTTCATCTTCCAGAACTTTCTGTCACCAAAATGTAAGGAGAAAATGTGTTTTTTTGGCCAAATTTTGAGGTTCGAAAAGGATTCTGGGTAACAGAACCTGGTGAGAGCCCCACACCTCACCCCACCTTGGATTCCCCTAGTTGTTTAGTTTTAAAAAATGGACAGGTTTGGTAGGTTTCCCTAGGTGCCGGCTGAGCTAGAGGCCAAAATCCACATTTACACACTTTGCAGAAACAGCTCTGTTTTCTTTGGGAAAATGTGATATGTCCAGGTTGTGTTTTGGGGCATTTCCTGTCGCGGGCACTAGGCCTACCCACACAGGTAAGGTAACATTTTTATCGGGAGACTTGGTGGAAAGATGGGTGGAAGGAAATTTGTAGCTCCTCTCATCTTCCAGAACTTTCTGTCACCAAACTGTAAGGAGAAAATGTGTTTTTTTGGCCAAATTTTGAGGTTTGCAAAGGATTCTGGATAACAGAACCTGTTGTGAGCCCCACAAGTCACCCCATATTGGATTCCCCCAGATGTCAACTTTTTTTTAAATGTGCAGGTTTGGTAGGTTTTCCTAAGTGCCAGCTGAGCTAGAGGCCAAAATCCGCAGGTAGGCACTTTGCAAAAAACTGCTCTGTTTTCTTTGGGAAATTTTATGTATCCATGTTGTGTTTTGGGGAATGTCCTGTCACGGTCACTAGGCCTATCCACACAAGTGAGGTACCATTTGTATGTGGAGACTTGGGGGAACGCTGGGTGGAAGGAATTTTGTGGTTCCTCTTAGATTCCAGAACTTTCTGTCAACTAAATGTGATGAAAAAGTTTTTTTTTGGCCAAATTTTGAGGTTTGCAAAGGATTCTAGTTGACAGAACCTGGTGAGAGCCTCACAAGTCACCCCATCTTGGATTTCTCTGGGTGTCTACTTTTAAAAAATGTACAAGGTTTGGATGTTTCCCTACATGCGGCTGAGCTAGAGGCCAAAATCCACAGGTAGGCACTGTGCAAAAAGCTGCTTTGTTTTCTCTGGAAAAATATGATGTGTCCACATTGTGTTTTGGGGCATTTCCTGTCGCGGGCACTAGGCCTACCCACACAGGTAACGTAACATTTTTATCGGGAGACTTGGTGGAAAGATGGGTGGAAGGAAATTTGTAGCTCCTCTCAACTTCCAGAACTTTCTGTCACCAAAATGTAAGGAGAAAATGTGTTTTTTTGGCCACATTTTGAGGTTTGCAAAGGATTCTGGGTGACAGAACCTGCTGAGAACCCACATGTCACCCCATCTTGGATTCCCCTAGGTGTCTACATTTAGAAAATGCACAAGGTTTGGTAGGTTTCCCTAGATGCCGGATGAGCTACAGGCCAAAATCCACAGGTAGGCACTTTGTAAAAAACAGCTCTGTTTTCTTTGGAAAGTGTGATATGTCCAGGTTGTGTTTTGTGGCATTTCCTGTCACGGGCACTAGGCCAACCCACACAAGTGTGGTTCCTTTTTATCGGGAGATTTGGGGGAATGATGGGTGGAAGGAAATTTGTGGCTCCTCTCATATTCCAGAACTTTCTGTCACCAAAATGTGAGTAGAAAATGTGTTTTTCTGGACAGATTTTGCAGTTTGAAAAGAATTCTGGGTAAGAGAACCTGGTGTGAGCCCCACAAGTCAACCCATCTTGGATTTCCCTAGGTGTCTACTTTTTAAAAATGTGCATGTTTGTTAGGTTTCCCTAGATGCCATATGAGCTAGAGGCCAAAATCCACAGGTAGGCACTTTGCAAAAAACAGCTCTGTTTTCTTTGAAAAAATGTGATGTGTCCCCATTCTGTTTTGGGGCATTTCCTGTCGCAGGCACTAGGCCTACCCATACAGGTAAGGTAACATTTTTATCGGGAGACTTGGCGGAAAGATGGATGGGAGGACATTTTTAGCTCCTTTCATCTTCTAGAACTTTCAGTCACCAAAATGTAAGGAGAAAATGTGTTTTTTTGGCCAAATTTTGAGGATCGAAAAGGATTCTGGGTAACAGAACCTGGTGAGAGCCCCACACGTCCCCCCACCTTGGATTCCCCTAGTTGTTTAGTTTGAAAAAATGCACAGGTTTGGTAGGTTTCCCTAGGTGCCGGCTGAGCTAGAGGCCAAAATCCACATTTACACACTTTGCAAAAACAGCTCTGTTTTCTTTGGGAAAATGTGATGTGTCCATGTAGTGTTTTGGGGCTTTTCCTGTCACGGGCACTAGGCTTACCCACACAAGTGAGGTACCATTTTTATCAGGAGACATGTGGGAATGCTGGGTTGAAGGAAATTTGTGCTTTCTCTCAGGTTCCAGAACATTTTGTCACTGAAATGTGAGGAAAAAGGATTTTTTTGCCCACATTTTGAGGTTTGCAAAGGATTCTGGGTGACTGATCCTGTTGAGAGCCCACATGTCACCCCATCTTGGATTCCCCTAGGTGTCTACATTTAGAAAATGCACAAGGTTTGGTAGGTTTCCCTAGATGCCGGATGAGCTAGAGGCCAAAATCCACAGGTAGGCACTTTGTAAAAAACAGCTCTGTTTTCTTTGGGAAAATGTGATATGTCCAGGTTGTGTTTTGGGGCATTTCCTGTCGCGGGCACTAGGCCTACCCACACAGGTAAGGTAACATTTTTATCGAGAGACTTGGTGGAAAGATGGGTGGAAGGAAATTTGTAGCTCCTCTCATCTTCCAGAACTTTCTGTCACCAAACAGTAAGGAGAAAATGTGTTTTTTTGGCCAAATTTTGAGGTTGGCAAAGGATTCTGGGTAACAGAACCTGTTGTGAGCCCCACAAGTCACCCCATATTGGATTCCCCCAGGTGTCAACTTTTTTTAAAATGTGCAGGTTTGGTAGGTTTCCTTAGGTGCCAGCTGAGCTAGAGGCCAAAATCCGCAGGTAGGCACTTTGCAAAAAACTGCTCTGTTTTCTTTGGGAAATTTTATGTATCCACGTTGTGTTTTGGGGAATGTCCTGTCACGTCACTAGGCCTATCCACACAAGTGAGGTACCATTTGTATGTGGAGACTTGGGGGAACGCTGGGTGGAAGGAAATTTGTGGTTCCTCTTAGATTCCAGAACTTTCTGTCAACTAAATGTGATGAAAAAGTTTTTTTTGGGCCAAATTTTGAGGTTTGCAAAGGATTCTAGGTGACAGAACCTGGTGAGAGCCTCACAAGTCACCCCATCTTGGATTTCCCTGGGTGTCTACTTTTAAAAAATGCACAAGGTTTGGATGTTTCCCTACATGCGGCTGAGCTAGAGGCCAAAATCCACAGGTAGGCACTGTGCAAAAAGCTGCTTTGTTTTCTCTGGAAAAATATGATGTGTCCACATTGTGTTTTGGGGCATTTCCTGTTGCGGGCACTAGGCCTACCCTCACAGGTAAGGTAACATTTTTATCGGGAGACTTGGTGGAAAGATGGGTGGAAGGAAATTTGTAGCTCCTCTCAACTTCCAGAACTTTCTGTCACCAAAATGTAAGGAAAAAATGTGTTTTTTTGGCCACATTTTGAGGTTTGTAAAGGATTCCGTGTAACAGAACATGGTGTGAGCCCTACACGTCACCCCACCTTGAATTCCCCTAGGTGTTTAGTTTTCAAAAATGCACAGGTTTGGTAGGCTTCCCTAGGTGCCGGCTGAGCTAGAGGCCAAAATCCACATTTACACACTTTGCAAAAACAGCTCTGTTTTCTTTGGGAAAATGTGATGTGTCCATGTAGTGTTTTGGGGCTTTTCCTGTCACGGGCACTAGGCTTACCCACACAAGTGAGGTACCATTTTTGTCAGGAGACATGTGGGAATGCTGGGTTGAAGGAAATTTGTGCTTTCTCTCAGATTCCAGAACTTTTTGTCACTGAAATGTGAGGAAAAATGATTTTTTTGGCCACATTTTGAGGTTTGCAAAGGATTCTGGGTGACTGAACCTGCTGAGAGCCCACATGTCACCCCATCTTGGATTCCCCTAGGTGTCTACATTTAGAAAATGCACAAGGTTTGGTAGGTTTCCCTAGATGCCGGATGAGCTAGAGGCCAAAATCCACAGGTAGGCACTTTGTAAAAAACAGCTCTGTTTTCTTTGGAAAGTGTGATATGTCCAGGTTGTGTTTTGTGGCATTTCCTGTCTCGGGCACTAGGCCAACCCACACAAGTGTGGTTCCTTTTTATCGGGAGACTTGGGGGAATGATGGGTGGAAGGAAATTTGTGGCTCCTCTCATATTCCAAAACTTTCTGTCACCAAAATGTTAGTAGAAAATGTGTATTTCTGGACAGATTTTGCGGTTTGAAAAGAATTCTGGGTAAGAGAACCTGGTGTGAGCCCCACAAGTCAACCCATCTTGGATTCCCCTAGGTGTCTACTTTTAAAAAATGTGCATGTTTGTTAGGTTTCCCTAGATGCCGTCTGAGCTAGAGGCCAAAATCCACAGGTAGGCACTTTGCAAAAAACAGCTCTGTTTTCTTTGAAAAAATGTGATGTGTCCCCATTCTGTTTTGGGGCATTTCCTGTCGCAGGCACTAGGCCTACCCATACAGGTAAGGTAACATTTTTATCGGGAGACTTGGCAGGAAAGATGGATGATAGGACATTTTTAGCTCCTTTCATCTTCCAGAACTTTCTGTCACCAAAATGTAAGGAGAAAATGTGTTTTTTTGGCCAAATTTTGAGGATCGAAAAGGATTCTGGGTAACAGAACCTGCTGAGAGCCCCACACGTCACCCCACCTTGGATTCCCCTAGTTGTTTAGTTTGAAAAAATGCACAGGTTTGGTAGGCTTCCCTAGGTGCCGGCTGAGCTAGAGGCCAAAATCCACATTTACACACTTTGCAAAAACAGCTCTGTTTTCTTTGGGAAAATGTGATGTGTGCATGTAGTGTTTTGGGGCTTTTCCTGTCACGGGCACTAGGCTTACCCACACAAGTGAGGTACCATTTTTATCAGGAGACATGTGGGAATGCTGGGTTGAAGGAAATGTGTGCTTTCTCTCAGATTCCAGAACTTTTTGTCACTGAAATGTGAGGAAAAAGGATTTTTTTGGCCACATTTTGAGGTTTGCGAAGGATTCTGAGTGACAGAACCTGCTGAGAGCCCACATGTCACCCCATCTTGGATTCCCCTAGGTGTCAACATTTAGAAAATGCACAAGGTTTGGTAGGTTTCCCTAGATGCCGGATGAGCTAGAGGCCAAAATCCACAGGTACACACTTTGTAAAAAACAGCTCTGTTTTCTTTGGAAAGTGTGATATGTCCAGGTTGTGTTTTGGGGCATTTCCTATCACGGGCACTAGGCCTACCCACACAGGTAAGGTAACATTTTTATCGGGAGACTTGGCGGAAATATGGGTGGAAGGAAATTTGTAGCTCCTCTCATCTTCCAGAACTTTCTGTCACCAAACTGTAAGGAGAAAATGTGTTTTTTTGGCCAAATTTTGAGGTTTGCAAAGGATTCTGGGTAACAGAACCTGGTGTGAGCCCCACAAGTCACCCCATATTGGATTCCCCCAGGTGTCAACTTTTTTTAAAATGTGCAGGTTTGGTAGGTTTCCTTAGGTGCCAGCTGAGCTAGAGGCCAAAATCCACAGGTAGGCACTTTGCAAAAAACTGCTCTGTTTTCTTTGGGAAATTTTATGTATCCAAGTTGTGTTTTGGGGAATGTCCGGACACAAGTGAGGTACTATTTGTATGTGGAGACTTGGGGGAACGCTTGGTGGAAGGAAATTTGTGGTTCCTCTTAGATTCCAGAACTTTCTGTCAACTAAATGTGATGAAAAAGTATTTTTTTGGCCACATTTTGAGGTTTGCAAAGGATTCTAGGTGACAGAACCTGGTTAGAGCCTCACAAGTCACCCCATCTTGGATTTCCCTGGGTGTCTACTTTTAAAAAATGCACAAGGTTTGGATGTATCCCTACATGCGGCTGAGCTAGAGGCCAAAATCCACAGGTAGGCACTGTGCAAAAAGCTGCTTTGTTTTCTCTGGAAAAATGTGATGTGTCCACATTGTGTTTTGGGGCATTTCCTGTCGCAGGCACTAGGCCTACCCACACAGGTAAGGTAACATTTTTATCTGGAGACTTGGTGGAAAGATGGGTGGAAGGAAATTTGTAGATTCTCTCATCTTCCAGAACTTTCTGTCACCAAAATGTAAGGAGAAAATGTGTTTTTTTGGCCAAATTTTGAGGTTTGAAAAGGATTCCGGGTAACAGAACATGGTGAGAGCCCCACGTCACCCCACCTTGAATTCCCCTAGGTGTTTAGTTTTCAAAAATGCACAGGTTTGGTAGGCTTTCCTAGCTGCCGGCTGAGCTAGAGGCCAAAATCCACATTTACACACTTTGCAAAAACAGCTCTGTTTTCTTTGGGAAAATGTGATGTGTCCATGTAGTGTTTTGGGGCTTTTCCTGTCACGGGCACCAGGCTTACCCACACAAGTGAGGTACCATTTTTATGAGGAGACATGTGGGAATGCTGGGTTGAAGGAAATTTGTGCTTTCTCTCAGATTCCAGAACTTTTTGTCACTGAAATGTGAGGAAAAATGATTTTTTTGGCCACATTTTGAGGTTTGCAAAGGATTCTGGGTGACAGAACCTGCTGAGAGCCCACATGTCACCCCATCTTGGATTCCCCTAGGTGTCTACATTTAGAAAATGCACAAGGTTTGGTAGGTTTCCCTAGATGCCGGATGAGCTAGAGGCCAAAATCCACAGGTAGGCACTTTGTAAAAAACAGCTCTGTTTTCTTTGGAAAGTGTGATATGTCCAGGTTGTGTTTTGGGGCATTTCCTGTCGCGGGCACTAGGCCAACCCACACAAGTGAGGTTCCTTTTTATCGGGAGACTTGGGGGAATGATGGATGGAAGGAAATTTGTGGCTCCTCTCATATTCCAGAATTTTCTGTCACCAAAATGTGAGTAGAAAATATGTATTTCTGGCCAGATTTTGCGGTTTGAAAAGAATTCTGGGTAAGAGAACCTGGTGTGAGCCCCACAAGTCAACCCATCTTGGATTCCCCTAGGTGTCTTCTTTTAAAAAATGTGCAGGTTTGGTAGGTTTCCCTAGATGCAGTCTGAGCTAGAGGCCAAAATCCACAGGTAGGCACTTTGCAAAAAACAGCTCTGTATTCTTTGAAAAAATGTGATGTGTCCCCATTCTGTTTTGGGGCATTTCCTGTCGCAGGCACTAGGCCTACCCACACAGGTAAGGTAACATTTTTATTGGGAGACTTGGCGGAAAGATGGATGGGAGGACACATTTAGCTCCTTTCATCTTCCAGAACTTTCTGTCACCAAAATGTAAGGAGAAAATGTGTTTTTTTGGCCAAATTTTGAGGATCGAAAAGGATTCTGGGTAACAGAACCTGGTGAGAGCCCCACACGTCACCCCACCTTGGACTCCCCTAGTTGTTTAGTTTTAAAAAATGCACAGGTTTGGTGGGTTTCCCTAGGTGCCAGCTGAGCTAGAGGCCAAAATCCACATTTACACACTTTGCAAAAACAGCTCTGTTTTCTTTGGGAAAATGTGATGTGTCCATGTAGTGTTTTGGGGCTTTTCCTGTCACGGGCACTAGGCTTACCCACACAAGTGAGGTACCATTTTTATCAGGAGACATGTGGGAATGCTGGGTTGAAGGAACTTTGTGCTTTCACCTAAGATTCCATAACTTTTTGTCACTGAAATGTGAGGAAAAAGGATTTTTTTGGCCACATTTTGAGGTTTGCGAAGGATTCTGAGTGACAGAACCTGCTGAGAGCCCACATGTCACCCCATCTTGGATTCCCCTAGGTGTCAACATTTAGAAAATGCACAAGGTTTGGTAGGTTTCCCTAGATGCCGGATGAGCTAGAGGCCAAAATCCACAGGTACGCACTTTGTAAAAAACAGCTCTGTTTTCTTTGTAAAGTGTGATATGTCCAGGTTGTGTTTTGGGGCATTTCCTGTCGCGGGCACTAGGCCTACCCACACAAGTAAGGTAACATTTTTATCGGGAGACTTGGCGGAAAGATGGGTGGAAGGAAATTTGTAGCTCCTCTCATCTTCCAGAACTTTCTGTCACCAAACTGTAAGGAGAAAATGTGTTTTTTTGGCCAAATTTTGAGGTTTGCAAAGGATTCTGGGTAACAGAACTTGGTGTGAGCCCCACAAGTCACCCCATATTGGATTCCCCCAGCTGTCAACTTTTTTTAAAATGTGCAGGTTTGGTAGGTTTCCTTAGGTGCCAGCTGAGCTAGAGGCCAAAATCCACAGGTAGGCACTTTGCAAAAAACTGCTCTGTTTTCTTTGGGAAATTTTATGTATCCACGTTGTGTTTTGGGGAATGTCCTGTCACGGTCACTAGGCCTATCCACACAAGTGAGGTACTATTTGTATGTGGAGACTTGGGGGAATGCTGGGTGGAAGGAAATTTGTGGTTCCTCTTAGATTCCAGAACTTTCTGTCAACTAAATGTGATGAAAAAGTATTTTTTTGGCCACATTTTGAGGTTTGCAAAGGATTCTAGGTGACAGAACCTGGTGAGAGCCTCACAAGTCACCCCATCTTGGATTTCCCTGGGTGTCTACTTTTAAAAAATGCACAAGGTTTGGATGTATCCCTACATGCGGCTGAGCTAGAGGCCAAAATCCACAGGTAGGCACTGTGTAAAAAGCTGCTTTGTTTTCTCTGGAAAAATGTGATGTGTCCACATTGTGTTTTGGGGCATTTCCTGTCGCAGGCACTAGGCCTACCCACACAGGTAAGGTAACATTTTTATCGGGAGACTTGGTGGAAAGATGGGTGGAAGGAAATTTGTAGCTTCTCTCATCTTCCAGAACTTTCTGTCATCAAAAAGTAAGGAGAAAATGTGTTTTTTTGGCCAAATTTTGAGGTTTGAAAAGGATTCCGGGTAACAGAACATGGTGAGAGCCCCACACGTCACCCCACCTTGAATTCCCCTAGGTGTTTAGTTTTCAAAAATGCACAGGTTTGGTAGGCTTCCCTAGCTGCCGGCTGAGCTAGAGGCCAAAATCCACATTTACACACTTTGCAAAAACAGCTCTGTTTTCTTTGGGAAAATGTGATGTGTCCATGTAGTGTTTTGGGGCTTTTCCTGTCACGGGCACTAGGCTTACCCACACAAGTGAGGTACCATTTTTATCAGGAGACATGTGGGAATGCTGGGTTGAAGGAAATTTGTGCTTTCTCTCAGATTCCAGAACTTTTTGTCACTGAAATGTGAGGAAAAAGGATTTTTTTGGCCACATTTTGAGGTTTGCAAAGGATTCTGGGTGACAGAACCTGCTGAGAGCCCACATGTCACCCCATCTTGGATTCCCCTAGGTGTCTACATTTAGAAAATGCACAAGGTTTGGTAGGTTTCCCTAGATGCCGGATAAGCTAGAGGCCAAAATCCACAGGTAGGCACTTTGTAAAAACAGCTCTGTTTTCTTTGGAAAGTGTGATATGTCCAGGTTGTGTTTTGGGGCATTTCCTGTCGCGGGCACTAGGCCAACCCACACAAGTGAGGTTCCTTTTTATCGGGAGACTTGGGGGAATGATGGATGGAAGGAAATTTGTGGCTCCTCTCATATTCCAGATTTTTCTGTCACCAAAATGTGAGTAGAAAATATGTATTTCTGGACAGATTTTGCGGTTTGAAAAGAATTCTGGGTAAGAGAACCTGGTGTGAGCCCCACAAGTCAACCCATCTTGGATTCCCCTAGGTGTCTACTTTTAAAAAATGTGCAGGTTTGGTAGGTTTTCCTAGATGCCGTCTGAGCTAGAGGCCAAAATCCACAGGTAGGCACTTTGCAAAAAACAGCTCTGTTTTCTTTGAAAAAATGTGATGTGTCCCCATTCTGTTTTGGGGCATTTCCTGTGGCAGGCACTAGGCCTACCCACACAGGTAAGGTAACATTTTTATCAGGAGACTTGGCGGAAAGATGGATGGGAGGAAATTTTTAGCTCCTTTCATCTTCCAGAACTTTCTGTCACCAAAATGTAAGGAGAAAATGTGTTTTTTTGGCCAAATTTTGAGGTTCGAAAAGGATTCTGGGTAACAGAATCTGGTGAGAGCCCCACACGTCACCCCCCCTTGAATTCCCCTAGGTGTTTAATTTTGAAAAATGCACAGGTTTGGTAGGCTTCCCTAGGTGCCGGCTGAGCTAGAGGCCAAAATCCACATTTACACACTTTGCAAAAACAGCTCTGTTTTCTTTGGGAAAATGTGATGTGTCCATGTAGTGTTTTGGGGCTTTTCCTGTCACGGGCACTAGGCTTACCCACACAAGTGAGGTACCATTTTTATCAGGAGACATGTGGGAATGCTGGGTTGAAGGAAATTTGTGCTTTCTCTCAGATTCCAGAACTTTTTGTCACTGAAATGTGAGGAAAAAGGATTTTTTTGGCCACATTTTGAGGTTTGCGAAGGATTCTGAGTGACAGAACCTGCTGAGAGCCCACATGTCACCCCATCTTGGATTCCCCTAGGTGTCAACATTTAGAAAATGCAATGGTAGGTTTCCCTAGATGCCGGATGAGCTAGAGGCCAAAATCCACAGGTAGGCACTTTGTAAAAAACAGCTCTGTTTTCTTTGGAAAGTGTGATATGTCCAGGTTGTGTTTTGTGGCATTTCCTGTCGCGGGCACCAGGCCAACCCACACAAGTGTGGTACCTTTTTATCAGGAGACTTGGGGGAATGATGGGTGGAAGGAAATTTGTGGCTCCTCTCATATTCCAGAACTTTCTGTCACCAAAATGTGAGTAGAAAATGTGTATTTCTGGACAGATTTTGCGGTTTGAAAAGAATTCTGGGTAAGAGAACCTGGTGTGAGCCCCACAAGTCAACCCATCTTGGATTCCCCTAGGTGTCTACTTTTAAAAAATGTGCATGTTTGTTAGGTTTCCCTAGATGCCGTCTGAGCTAGAGGCCAAAATCCACAGGTAGGCACTTTGCAAAAAACAGCTCTGTTTTCTTTGAAAAAATGTGATGTGTCCCCATTCAGTTTTGGGGCATTTCTTGTCGCAGGCACTAGGCCTACCCACACAGGTAAGGTAACATTTTTATCGGGAGACTTGGCGGAAAGATGGATGGGAGGAAATTTTTAGCTCCTTTCATCTTCCAGAACTTTCTGTCACCAAAATGTAAGGAGAAAATGTGTTTTTTTGTCCAAATTTTGAGGTTCGAAAAGGATTCTGGGTAGCAGAACCTGGTGAGAGCCCCACACGTCACCCCACCTTGGATTCCCCTAGTTGTTTAGTTTTAAAAAATGCACAGGTTTGGTTGGTTTCCTTAGGTGCCGGCTGAGCTAGAGGCCAAAATCCACATTTACACACTTTGCAAAAACAGCTCTGTTTTCTTTGGGAAAATGGGATGTGTCCATGTAGTGTTTTGGGGCTTTTCCTGTCACGGGCACTAGGCTTACCCACACAAGTGAGGTACCATTTTTATCAGGAGACATGTGGGAATGCTGGGATGAAGGACATTTGTGCTTTCTCTCAGATTCCAGAACTTTTTGTCACTGAAATGTGAGGAAAAAGGATTTTTTTGGCCACATTTTGAGGTTTTCAAAAGATTCTGGGTGACAGAACCTGCTGAGAGCCACATGTCACCCCATCTTGGATTCCCCTAGGTGTCTACATTTAGAAAATGCACAAGATTTGGTAGGTTTCCCTAGATGCCGGATGAGCTAGAGGCCAAAATCCACAGGTACGCACTTTGTAAAAAACAGCTCTGTTTTCTTTGGAAAGTGTGATATGTCCAGGTTGTGTTTTGGGGCATTTCCTGTCGCGGGCACTAGGCCTACCCACACAGGTAAGGTAACATTTTTATCGGGAGACTTGGCGAAAAGATGGGTGGAAGGAAATTTGTAGCTCCTCTCATCTGTAAGGAGAAAATGTGTTTTTTTGGCCAATTTTTGAGGGTTGCAAAGGATTCTGGGTAACAGAACCTGGTGTGAGCCCTACAAGTCACCCCATATTGGATTCCCCCAGGTGTCAACTTTTTTTAAAATGTGCAGGTTTGGTAGGTTTCCTTAGGTGCCAGCTGAGCTAGAGGCCAAAATCCACAGGTAGGCACTTTGCAAAAAACTGCCGTTTTCTTTGGGAAATTTTATGTATGCACGTTGTGTTTTGGGGAATGTCCTGTCACGGTCACTAGGCCTATCCACACAAGTGAGGTACCATTTGTATGTGGAGACTTGGGGGAATGCTGGGTGGAAGGAAATTTGTGGTTCCTTTTAGATTCCTGAACTTTTTGTCAACTAAATGTGATGAAAAAGTATTTTTTTGGCCAAATTTTGAGGTTTGCAAAGGATTCTAGGTGACAGAACCTGGTGAGTGCCTCACAAGTCACCCCATCTTGGATTTCCCTCGGTGTCTACTTTTAAAAAATGCACAAGGTTTGGATGTTTCCCTACAGGCGGCTGAGCTAGAGGCCAAAATCAACAGGTAGGCACTGTGCAAAAAGCTGCTTTGTTTTCTCTGGAAAAATGTGATGTGTCCACATTGTGTTTTGGGGCATTTCCTGTCGCGGGCACTAGGCCTACCCACACAGGTAAGGTAACATTTTTATCGGGAGACTTGGTGGAAAGATGGGTGGAAGGAAATTTGTAGCTCCTCTCATCTTCCAGAACTTTCTGTCACCAAACTGTAAGGAGAAAATGTGTTTTTTTGGCCAAATTTTGAGGTTTGCAAAGGATTCTGGGTAACAGAACCTGGTGTGAGCCCCACAAGTCACCCCATATTGGATTCCCCCAGGTGTCAACTTTTTTTTAAATGTGCAGGTTTAGTAGGTTTTCTTAGGTGCCAGCTGAGCTAGAGGCCAAAATCCACAGGTAGGCACTTTGCAAAAAACTGCTCTGTTTTCTTTGGGAAATTTTATGTATCCACGTTGTGTTTTGGGGAATGTCCTGTCACGGTCACTAGGCCAATCCATACAAGTGAGGTACCATTTGTATGTGGAGACTTGGGGGAACGCTGGGTGGAAGGAAATTCGCGGTTCCTCTTAGATTCCAGAACTTTCTGTCAACTAAATGTGATGAAAAAGTATTTGTTTGGCCAAATTTTGAGGTTTGCAAAGGATTCTACGTGACAGAACCTGGTGAGAGCCTCACAAGTCACCCCATCTTGGATTTCCCTGGGTGTCTACTTTTAAAAAATGCACAAGGTTTGGATGTTTCCATACATGCGGCTGAGCTAGAGGCCAAAATCCACAGGTAGGCACTGTGCAAAAAGCTGCTTTGTTTTCTCTGGAAAAATGTGATGTGTCCACATTGTGTTTTGGGGCATTTTCTGTCGCAGGCACTAGGCCTACCCACACAGGTAAGGTAACATTTTTATCGGGAGACTTGGTGGAAAGATGGGTGGAAGGAAATTTGTAGCTCCTCTCATCTTCCAGAACTTTCTGTCACCAAAATGTAAGGAGAAAATGTGTTTTTTTGGCCAAATTTTGAGGTTTCAAAAGGATTCCGGGTAACAGAACATGGTGAGAGCCCCACACGTCACCCCACCTTGAATTCCCCTATGTGTTTAGTTTTGACAAATGCACAGGTTTGGTAGGCTTCCCTAGGTGCCGGCTGAGCTAGAGGCCAAAATCCACATTTACACACTTTGCAAAAACAGCTCTGTTTTCTTTGGGAAAATGTGATGTGTCCATGTAGTGTTTTGGGGATTTTCTTGTCACGGGCACTAGGCTTACCCACACAAGTGAGGTACCATTTTTATCAGGAGACATGTGGGAATGCTGGGTTGAAGGAAATTTGTGTTTTCTCTCAGATTCCAGAACTTTTTGTCACTGAAATGTGAGGAAAAACGATTTTTTTGGCCACATTTTGAGGTTTGCAAAGGATTCTGGGTGACAGAACCTGCTGAGAGCCCACATGTCACCCCAACTTGGATTCCCCTGGTGTCTACATTTAGAAAATGCACAAGGTTTGGTAGGTTTCCCTAGATGCCGGATGAGCTAGAGGCCAAAATAAACAGATAGGCACTTTGTAAAAAACAGCTCTGTTTTCTTTGGAAAGTGTGATATGTCCAGGTTGTGTTTTGGGGCATTTCCTGTCGCGGGCACTAGGCCACCCACACAAGTGAGGTTCCTTTTTATCGGGAGACTTGGGGGAATGATGGATGGAAGGAAATTTGTGGCTCCTCTCATATTCCAGAACTTTCTGTCACCAAAATGTGAGTAGAAAATGTGTATTTCTGGACAGATTTTGCTGTTTGAAAAGAATTCTGGGTAAGAGAACCTGGTGTGAGCCCCACAAGTCAACCCATCTTGGATTCCCCTAGGTGTCTACTTTTAAAAAATGTGCAGGTTTGGTAGGTTTCCCTAGATGCCGTCTGAGCTAGAGGCCAAAATCCACAGGTAGGCACTTTGCAAAAAACAGCTCTGTATTCTTTGAAAAAATGTGATGTGTCCCCATTCTGTTTTGGGGCATTTCCTGTCGCAGGCACTAGGCCTACCCATACAGGTAAGTAACATTTTTATCGGGAGACTTGGCGGAAAGATGGATGGGAGGAAATTTTTAGCTCCTTTCATCTTCCAGAACTTTCTGTCACCAAAATGTAAGGAGAAAATGTGTTTTTTTGGCCATATTTTGAGGTTCGAAAAGGATTCTGGGTAACAGAACCTGGTGAGAGCCCCACACGTCACCCCACCTTGGATTCCCCTAGTTGTTTAGTTTTAAAAAATGCACAGGTTTGGTTGGTTTCCTTAGGTGCCGGCTGAGCTAGAGGCCAAAATCCACATTTACACACTTTGCAAAAACAGCTCTGTTTTCTTTGGGAAAATGTCATGTGTCCATGTAGTGTTTTGGGGCTTTTCCTGTCACGGGCACTAGGCTTACCCACACAAGTGAGGTACCATTTTTATCAGGAGACATGTGGGAATGCTGGGTTGAAGGAAATTTGTGCTTTCTCTCAGATTCCAGAACTTTTTGTCACTGAAATGTGAGGAAAAAGGATTTTTTTGGCCAAATTTTGAGGTTTCAAAAAGATTCCGGGTAACAGAACATGGTGAGAGCCCCACACGTCACCCCACCTTGAATTCCCCTATGTGTTTAGTTTTGAAAAATGCACAGGTTTGGTAGCCTTCCCTAGGTGCCGGCTGAGCTAGAGGCCAAAATCCACATTTACACACTTTGCAAAAACAGCTCTGTTTTCTTTGGGAAAATGTGATGTGTCCATGTAGTGTTTTGTGGATTTTCCTGTCACGGGCACTAGGCTTACCCACACAAGTGAGGTACCATTTTTATCAGGAGACATGTGGGAATGCTGGGTTGAAGGAAATTTGTGCTTTCTCTCAGATTCCAGAACTTTTTGTCACTGAAATGTGAGGAAAAAGGATTTTTTTGGCCACATTTTGAGGTTTGCAAATTATTCTGGGTGACAGAACCTGCTGAGAGCCCACATGTCACCCCAACTTGGATTCCCCTAGGTGTCTACATTTAGAAAATGCACAAGGTTTGGTAGGTTTCCCTAGATGCCGGATGAGCTAGAGGCCAAAATAAACAGGTAGGCACTTTGTAAAAAACAGCTCTGTTTTCTTTGGAAAGTGTGATATGTCCAGGTTGTGTTTTGGGGCATTTCCTGTCGCGGGCACTAGGCCAACCCACACAAGTGAGGTTCCTTTTTATCGGGAGACTTGGGGGAATGATGGATGGAAGGAAATTTGTGGCTCCTCTCATATTCCAGAACTTTCTGTCACCAAAATGTGAGTAGAAAATGTGTATTTCTGGACAGATTTTGCAGTTTGAAAAGAATTCTGGGTAAGAAAACCTGGTGTGAGCCCCACAAGTCAACCCATCTTGGATTCCCCTAGGTGTCTACTTTTAAAAAATGTGCAGGTTTGGTAGGTTTCCCTAGATGCCGTCTGAGCTAGAGGCCAAAATCCACAGGTAGGCACTTTGCAAAAAACAGCTCTGTATTCTTTGAAAAAATGTGATGTGTCCCCATTCTGTTTTGGGGCATTTCCTGTCGCAGGCACTAGGCCTACCCACACAGGTAAGGTAACATTTTTATCGGGAGACTTGGCGGAAAGATGGATGGGAGGACATTTTTAGCTCCTTTCATCTTCCAGAACTTTCTGTCACCAAAATGTAAGGAGAAAATGTGTTTTTTTGGCCAAATTTTGAGGTTCGAAAAGGATTCTGGGTAACAGAACCTGGTGAGAGCCCCACACGTCACCCCACCTTGGATTCCCCTAGTTGTTTAGTTTTAAAAAATGCACAGGTTTGGTAGGTTTCCCTAGGTGCCGGCTGAGCTAGAGGCCAAAATCCACATTTACACACTTTGCAAAAACAGCTCTGTTTTCTTTGGGAAAATGTGATGTGTCCATGTAGTGTTTTGGGGCTTATCCTGTCACGGGCACTAGGCTTACCCACACAAGTGAGGTACCATTTTTATCAGGAGACATGTGGGAATGCTGGGTTGAAGGAAATTTGTGCTTTCTCTCAGATTCCAGAACTTTTTGTCACTGAAATGTGAGGAAAAATGATTTTTTTGGCCACATTTTGAGGTTTGCAAAGGATTCTGGGTGACAGAACCTGCTGAGAGCCCACATGTCACCCCATCTTGGATTCCCCTAGGTGTCTACATTTAGAAAATGCACAAGGTTTGGTAGGTTTCCCTAGATGCCGGATGAGCTAGAGGCCAAAATCCACAGGTAGGCACTTTGTAAAAAACAGCTCTGTTTTCTTTGGAAAGTGTGATATGTCCAGGTTGTGTTTTGGGGCATTTCCTGTCGCGGGCACTAGGCCAACCCACACAGGTAAGGTAAAAATTTTATCGGGAGACTTGGTGGAAAGATGGGTGGAAGGAAATTTGTAGATCCTCTCATCTTCCAGAACTTTCTGTCACCAAACTGTAAGGAGAAAATGTGATTTTTTGGCCAAATTTTGAGGTTTGCAAAGGATTCTGGGTAACAGAACCTGGTGTGAGCCCCACAAGTCACCCCATATTGGATTCCCCCAGGTGTCAACTTTTTTTAAAATGTGCAGGTTTGGTAGGTTTCCTTAGGTGCCAGCTGAGTTAGAGGCCAAAATCCACAGGTAGGTAGGTAATTTGCAAAAAACTGCTCTGTTTTCTTTGGGAAATTTTATGTGTTCATGTTGTATTTTGGGGCATTTCCTGTCACGGTCACTAGGCCTATCCACACAAGTGAGGAACCATTTGTATGGGGAGGCTTGGGGGAACGCTGGGTGGAAGGACATTTGTGGTTCCTCTTAGATTCCAGAACTTTCTGTCAACGAAATGTGAGGAAAAAGTGTTTTTTTGGCCAAATTTTGAGGTTTGCAAAGCATTCTAGGTGACAGAACCTGGTGAGATCCTCACAAGTCACCCCATCTTGGATTTCCCTGGGTGTCTACTTTTTAAAATTGCACAAGGTTTGGATGTTTCCCTAGATGCGGCTGAGCTAGAGGCCAAAATCCACATGTAGGCACTGTGCAAAAAGCAGCTTTGTTTTCTTTGGAAAAATGTGATGTGTACATGTTGTGTTTTGGGGCATTTCCTGTCACAGGCGCTAGGCCTACCCACACAGTTAAGGTACCATTTTTATCGGGAGACAAGGGGAAATGATGGGTGGAAGGAAATTTGTGACTCCTCTCATATTCCAGAACTTTCTGTCACCAAAATGTGAGGAGAAAATGTGTATTTTTCGACAGATTTTGCGGTTTGAAAAAGATTCTGGGTTAGAGAACCTGGTGTGAGCCCCACAGGTCAACCCATCTTGGATTCCCCTAGGTGTCTACTTTTAAAAAATGTGCAGGTTTGTTAGGTTTCCCTAGATGCCGTCTGAGCTAGAGGACAAAATCCACAGGTAGGCACTTTGCAAAAAACAGCTCTGTTTTCTTTGGAAAAATGTGATGTGTCAATGTTGTATTTTGGGGTATTTCCTGTCGCGGGCACTAGGCTTACCTACACAAGTGAGGTACCATTTTTATCGGGATACTTGGGGGAACGCTGGGTTGAAGGAAATGTGTGGTTCCTCTCAGATTTCAGAATTCTCTGTCACCGAAATCTGAGGAAAAAGTGTATCTTTGACCAAATTTTGAGGTTTGCAAATGATTCTGGGTGACAGAACTTGGTGAGACCCCCACAAGTCACCCTATCTTGGATTCCCCTGGGTGTCTACTTTTCAAAAACGCACAAGGTTTGGTAGGTTTCCCTAGATGTCGGATGAGCTAGAGGCCAAAATTCACAGGTAGGCACTTTGCAAAAAACAGCTCTGTTTTCTTTGAAAAAATGTGATATGTCCACGTTGTGTTTTGGGGCATTTCCTGTCGCAGGCACTATGCCTATCCACACAGGTAAGGTAACATTTTTATCGGGAGACTTGGCGGAAAGATGGGTGGAAGCAAATTTTTAGCTCCTCTACTCTTCCAGAACTTTCTGTCACCAAAAGTTAGGAGAAAATGTGTTTTTTTGGCCAAATTTTGAGGTTTGCCAAAGGATTCTGGGTAACAGAACCTGGTGTGAGCCCCCCAAGTCACCCCATATTAGATTCCCCCAGGTGTCTACTTTTTTAAAAATGTGCAGGTTTGGTAGGTTTGCTTAGGTGCCAGCTGAGTTAGAGGCCAAAATCCACAGGTAGGTAGGTACTTTGCAAAAAACTGCTCTGTTTTCTTTGGGAAATTTTATGTGTTCATGTTCTATTTTGGGGCATTTCCTGTCACGGTCACTAGGCCTATCCACACAAGTGAGGAACCATTTGTATGGGGAGGCTTGGGGGAACGCTGGGTGGAAGGACATTTGTGGTTCCTCTTAGATTCCAGAACTTTCTGTCAACGAAATGTGAGGAAAAAGTGTTTTTTTGGCCAAATTTTGAGGTTTGCAAAGCATTCTAGGTGACAGAACCTGGTGAGATCCTCACAAGTCACCCCATCTTGGATTTCGCTGGGTGTCTACTTTTTAAAATTGCACAAGGTTTGGATGTTTCCCTAGATGCGGCTGAGCTAGAGGCCAAAATCCACATGTAGGCACTGTGCAAAAAGCAGCTTTGTTTTCTTTGGAAAAATGTGATGTGTACATGTTGTGTTTTGGGGCATTTCCTGTCACGGGCACTAGGCTTACCCACACAAGTGAGGTACCATTTTTATCAGGAGACATGTGGGAATGCTGGGTTGAAGGAAATTTGTGCTTTCTCTCAGATTCCAGAACTTTTTGTCACTGAAATGTGAGGAAAAAGGATTTTTTTGGCCACATTTTGAGGTTTGCGAAGGATTCTGAGTGACAGAACCTGCTGAGAGCCCACATGTCACCCCATCTTGGATTCCCCTAGGTGTCAACATTTAGAAAATGCACAAGGTTTGGTAGGTTTCCCTAGATGCCGGATGAGCTAGAGGCCAAAATCCACAGGTAGGCACTTTGTAAAAAACAGCTCTGTTTTCTTTGGAAAGTGTGATATGTCCAGGTTGTGTTTTGTGGCATTTCCTGTCGCGGGCACCAGGCCAACCCACACAAGTGTGGTACCTTTTTATCAGGAGACTTGGGGGAATGATGGGTGGAAGGAAATTTGTGGCTCCTCTCATATTCCAGAACTTTCTGTCACCAAACTGTGAGTAGAAAATGTGTATTTCTGGACAGATTTTGCGGTTTGAAAAGAATTCTGGGTAAGAGAACCTGGTGTGAGCCCCACAAGTCAACCCATCTTGGATTCCCCTAGGTGTCTACTTTTAAAAAATGTGCATGTTTGTTAGGTTTCCCTAGATGCCGTCTGAGCTAGAGGCCAAAATCCACAGGTAGGCACTTTGCAAAAAACAGCTCTGTTTTCTTTGAAAAAATGTGATGTGTCCCCATTCTGTTTTGGGGCATTTCTTGTCGCAGGCACTAGGCCTACCCACACAGGTAAGGTAACATTTTTATCGGGAGACTTGGCGGAAAGATGGATGGGAGGGAATTTTTAGCTCCTTTCATCTTCCAGAACTTTCTGTCACCAAAATGTAAGGAGAAAATGTGTTTTTTTGGCCAAATTTTGAGGTTCGAAAAGGATTCTGGGTAGCAGAACCTGGTGAGAGCCCCACACGTCACCCCACCTTGGATTCCCCTAGTTGTTTAGTTTTAAAAAATGCACAGGTTTGGTTGGTTTCCTTAGGTGCCGGCTGAGCTAGAGGCCAAAATCCACATTTACACACTTTGCAAAAACAGCTCTGTTTTCTTTGGGAAAATGGGATGTGTCCATGTAGTGTTTTGGGGCTTTTCCTGTCACGGGCACTAGGCTTACCCACACAAGTGAGGTACCATTTTTATCAGGAGACATGTGGGAATGCTGGGATGAAGGACATTTGTGCTTTCTCTCAGATTCCAGAACTTTTTGTCACTGAAATGTGAAGAAAAAGGATTTTTTTGGCCTCATTTTGAGGTTTTCAAAAGATTCTGGGTGACAGAACCTGCTGAGAGCCCACATGTCACCCCATCTTGGATTCCCCTAGGTGTCTACATTTAGAAAATGCACAAGATTTGGTAGGTTTCCCTAGATGCCGGATGAGCTAGAGGCCAAAATCCACAGGTAGGCACTTTGTAAAAAACAGCTCTGTTTTCTTTGGAAAGTGTGATATGTCCAGGTTGTGTTTTGGGGCATTTCCTGTCGCGGGCACTAGGCATACCCACACAGGTAAGGTTACATTTTTATCGGGAGACTTGGCAGAAAGATGGGTGGAAGGAAATTTGTAGCTCCTCTCATCTGTAAGGAGAAAATTTGTTTTTTTGGCCAATTTTTGAGGTTTGCAAAGGATTCTGGGTAACAGAACCTGGTGTGAGCCCTACAAGTCACCCCATATTGGATTCCCCCAGGTGTCAACTTTTTTTAAAATGTGCAGGTTTGGTAGGTTTCCTTAGGTGCCAGCTGAGCTAGAGGCCAAAATCCACAGGTAGGCACTTTGCAAAAAACTGCCGTTTTCTTTGGGAAATTTTATGTATCCACGTTGTGTTTTGGGGAATGTCCTGTCACGGTCACTAGGCCTATCCACACAAGTGAGGTACCATTTGTATGTGGAGACTTGGGGGAACGCTGGGTGGAAGGAAATTTGTGGTTCCTTTTAGATTCCAGAACTTTTTGTCAACTAAATGTGATGAAAAAGTATTTTTTTGGCCAAATTTTGAGGTTTGCAAAGGATTCTAGGTGACAGAACCTGGTGTGTGCCTCACAAGTCACCCCATCTTGGATTTCCCTGGGTGTCTACTTTTAAAAAATGCACAAGGTTTGGATGTTTCCCTACAGGCGGCTGAGCTAGAGGCCAAAATCCACAGGTAGGCACTGTGCAAAAAGCTGCTTTGTTTTCTCTGGAAAAATGTGATGTGTCCACATTGTGTTTTGGGGCATTTCCTGTCGCGGGCACTAGGCCTACCCACACAGGTAAGGTAAAATTTTTATCGGGAGACTTGGTGGAAAGATGGGTGGAAGGAAATTTGTAGCTCCTCTCATCTTCCAGAACTTTCTGTCACCAAACTGTAAGGAGAAAATGTGTTTTTATGGCCAAATTTTGAGGTTTGCAAAGGATTCTGGGTAACAGAACCTGGTGTGAGCCCCACAAGTCACCCCATATTGGATTCCCCCAGGTGTCAACTGTTTTTAAAATGTGCAGGTTTGGTAGGTTTTCTTAGGTGCCAGCTGAGCTAGAGGCCAAAATCCACAGGTAGGCACTTTGCAAAAAACTGCTCTGTTTTCTTTGGGAAATTTTATGTATCCACGTTGTGTTTTGGGGAATGTCCTGTCACGGTCACTAGGCCAATCCATACAAGTGAGGTACCATTTGTACGTGGAGACTTGGGGGAACGCTGGGTGGAAGGAAATTCGTGGTTCCTCTTAGATTCCAGAACTTTCTGTCAACTAAATGTGATGAAAAAGTATTTGTTTGGCCAAATTTTGAGGTTTGCAAAGGATTCTACGTGACAGAACCTGGTGAGAGCCTCACAAGTCACCCCATCTTGGATTTCCCTGGGTGTCTACTTTTAAAAAATGCACAAGGTTTGGATGTTTCCATAAATGCAGCTGAGCTAGAGGCCAAAATCCACAGGTAGGCACTGTGCAAAAAGCTGCTTTGTTTTCTCTGGAAAAATGTGATGTGTCCACATTGTGTTTTGGGGCATTTTCTGTCGCAGGCACTAGGCCTACCCACACAGGTAAGGTAACATTTTTATCGGGAGACTTGGTGGAAAGATGGGTGGAAGGAAATTTGTAGCTCC
Organism: Pleurodeles waltl; assembly: GCF_031143425.1. Lineage (NCBI taxonomy): Eukaryota > Metazoa > Chordata > Amphibia > Caudata > Salamandridae > Pleurodeles > Pleurodeles waltl. Next base: position 333,246,747 of record NC_090444.1, on the reverse strand, counting down.
TCTCATCTTCCAGAACTTTCTGTCATCAAAATGTAAGGAGAAAATGTGTTTTTTTGGCCAAATTTTGAGGTTTCAAAAGGATTCCGGGTAACAGAACATGGTGAGAGCCCCACACGTCACCCCACCTTGAATTCCCCTATGTGTTTAGTTTTGAAAAATGCACAGGTTTGGTAGGCTTCCCTAGGTGCCGGCTGAGCTAGAGGCCAAAATCCACATTTACACACTTTGCAAAAACAGCTCTGTTTTCTTTGGGAAAATGTGATGTGTCCATGTAGTGTTTTGGGGATTTTCTTGTAACGGGCCCTAGGCTTACCCACACAAGTGAGGTACCATTTTTATCAGGAGACATGTGGGAATGCTGGGTTGAAGGAAATTTGTGCTTTCTCTCAGATTCCAGAACTTTTTGTCACTGAAATGTGAGGAAAAAGGATTTTTTTGGCCACATTTTGAGGTTTGCAAAGGATTCTGGGTGACAGAACCTGCTGAGAGCCCACATGTCACCCCAACTTGGATTCCCCTAGGTGTCTACATTTAGAAAATGCACAAGGTTTGGTAGGTTTCCCTAGATGCCGGATGAGCTAGAGGCCAAAATAAACAGATAGGCACTTTGTAAAAAACAGCTCTGTTTTCTTTGGAAAGTGTGATATGTCCAGGTTGTGTTTTGGGGCATTTCCTGTCGCGGGCACTAGGCCACCCACACAAGTGAGGTTCCTTTTTATCGGGAGACTTGGGGGAATGATGAATGGAAGGAAATTTGTGGCTCCTCTCATATTCCAGAACTTTCTGTCACCAAAATGTGAGTAGAAAATGTGTATTTCTGGACAGATTTTGCGGTTTGAAAAGAATTCTGGGTAAGAGAACCTGGTGTGAGCTCCACAAGTCAACCCATCTTGGATTCCCCTAGGTGTCTACTTTTAAAAAATGTACAGGTTTGGTAGGTTTCCCTAGATGCCGTCTGAGCTAGAGGCCAAAATCCACAGGTAGGCACTTTGCAAAAAACAGCTCTGTATTCTTTGAAAAAATGTGATGTGTCCCCATTCTGTTTTGGGGCATTTCCTGTCGCAGGCACTAGGCCTACCCACACAGGTAAGTAACATTTTTATCGGGAGACTTGGCGGAAAGATGGATGGGAGGAAATTTTTAGCTCCTTTCATCTTCCAGAACTTTCTGTCACCAAAATGTAAGGAGAAAATGTGTTTTTTTGGCCAAATTTTGAGGTTCGAAAAGGATTCTGGGTAACAGAACCTGGTGAGAGCCCCACACGTCACCCCACCTTGGATTCCCCTAGTTGTTTAGTTTTAAAAAATGCACAGGTTTGGTAGGTTTCCCTAGGTGCCGGCTGAGCTAGATGCCAAAATCCACATTTACACACTTTGCAAAAACAGCTCTGTTTTCTTTGGGAAAATGTCATGTGTCCATGTAGTGTTTTGGGGCTTTTCCTGTCACGGGCACTAGGCTTACCCACACAAGTGAGGTACCATTTTTATCAGGAGACATGTGGGAATGCTGGGTTGAAGGAAATTTGTGCTTTCTCTCAGATTCCAGAACTTTTTGTCACTGAAATGTGAGGAAAAATTATTTTTTTGGCCAAATTTTGAGGTTTCAAAAGGATTCCGGGTAACAGAACATGGTGAGAGCCCCACACGTCACCCCACCTTGAATTCCCCTATGTGTTTAGTTTTGAAAAATGCACAGGTTTGGTAGGCTTCCCTAGGTGCCGGCTGAGCTAGAGGCCAAAATCCACATTTACACACTTTGCAAAAACAGCTCTGTTTTCTTTGGGAAAATGTCATGTGTCCATGTAGTGTTTTGGGGCTTTTCCTGTCACGGGCACTAGGCTTACCCACACAAGTGAGGTACCATTTTTATCAGGAGACATGTGGGAATGCTGGGTTGAAGGAAATTTGTGCTTTCTCTCAGATTCCAGAACTTTTTGTCACTGAAATGTGAGGAAAAAGGATTTTTTTGGCCACATTTTGAGGTTTGCAAAGGATTCTGGGTGACAGAACCTGCTGAGAGCCCACATGTCACCCCAACTTGGATTCCCCTAGATGTCTACATTTAGAAAATGCACAAGGTTTGGTAGGTTTCCCTAGATGCCGGATGAGCTAGAGGCCAAAATAAACAGGTAGGCACTTTGTAAAAAACAGCTCTGTTTTCTTTGGAAAGTGTGATATGTCCAGGTTGTGTTTTGGGGCATTTCCTGTCGCGGGCACTAGGCCAACCCACACAAGTCAGGTTCCTTTTTATCGGGAGACTTGGGGGAATGATGGATGGAAGGAAATTTGTGGCTCCTCTCATATTCCAGAACTTTCTGTCACCAAAATGTGAGTAGAAAATGTGTATTTCTGGACAGATTTTGCGGTTTGAAAAGAATTCTGGGTAAGAGAACCTGGTGTGAGCCCCACAAGTCAACCCATCTTGGATTCCCCTAGATGTCTACTTTTAAAAAATGTGCAGGTTTGGTAGGTTTCCCTAGATGCCGTCTGAGCTAGAGGCCAAAATCCACAGGTAGGCACTTTGCAAAAAACAGCTCTGCATTCTTTGAAAAAATGTGATGTGTCCCCATTCTGTTTTGGGGCATTTCCTGTCGCAGGCACTAGGCCTACCCACACAGGTAAGTTAACATTTTTATCGGGAGACTTGGCAGAAAGATGGATGGGAGGAAATTTTTTAGCTCCTTTCATCTTCCAGAACTTTCTGTCACCAAAATGTAAGGAGAAAATGTGTTTTTTTGGCCAAATTTTGAGGTTCGAAAAGGATTCTGGGTAACAGAATCTGGTGAGAGCCCCACACGTCACCCCACCTTGAATTCCCCTAGGTGTTTAATTTTGAAAAATGCACAGGTTTGGTAGGCTTCCCTAGGTGCCGGCTGAGCTAGAGGCCAAAATCCACATTTACACACTTTGCAAAAACAGCTCTGTTTTCTTTGGGAAAATGTGATGTGTCCATGTAGTGTTTTGGGGCTTTTCCTGTCACGGGCACTAGGCTTACCCACTCAAGTGAGGTACCATTTTTATCAGGAGACATGTGGGAATGCTGGGTTGAAGGAAATTTGTGCTTTCTCTCAGATTCCAGAACTTTTTGTCACTGAAATGTGAGGAAAAAGGATTTTTTTGGCCACATTTTGAGGTTTGCGAAGGATTCTGAGTGACAGAACCTGCTGAGAGCCCACATGTCACCCCATCTTGGATTCCCCTAGGTGTCAACATTTAGAAAATGCAATGGTAGGTTTCCCTAGATGCCGGATGAGCTAGAGGCCAAAATCCACAGGTAGGCACTTTGTAAAAAACAGCTCTGTTTTCTTTGGAAAGTGTGATATGTCCAGGTTGTGTTTTGTGGCATTTCCTGTCGCGGGCACCAGGCCAACCCACACAAGTGTGGTACCTTTTTATCAGGAGACTTGGGGGAATGATGGGTGGAAGGAAATTTGTGGCTCCTCTCATATTCCAGAACTTTCTGTCACCAAAATGTGAGTAGAAAATGTGTATTTCTGGACAGATTTTGCGGTTTGAAAAGAATTCTGGGTAAGAGAACCTGGTGTGAGCCCCACAAGTCAACCCATCTTGGATTCCCCTAGGTGTCTACTTTTAAAAAATGTGCATGTTTGTTAGGTTTCCCTAGATGCCGTCTGAGCTAGAGGCCAAAATCCACAGGTAGGCACTTTGCAAAAAACAGCTCTGTTTTCTTTGAAAAAATGTGATGTGTCCCCATTCTGTTTTGGGGCATTTCTTGTCGCAGGCACTAGGCCTACCCACACAGGTAAGGTAACATTTTTATCGGGAGACTTGGCGGAAAGATGGATGGGAGGAAATTTTTAGCTCCTTTCATCTTCCAGAACTTTCTGTCACCAAAATGTAAGGAGAAAATGTGTTTTTTTGGCCAAATTTTGAGGTTCGAAAAGGATTCTGGGTAGCAGAACCTGGTGAGAGCCCCACACGTCACCCCACCTTGGATTCCCCTAGTTGTTTAGTTTTAAAAAATGCACAGGTTTGGTTGGTTTCCTTAGGTGCCGGCTGAGCTAGAGGCCAAAATCCACATTTACACACTTTGCAAAAACAGCTCTGTTTTCTTTGGGAAAATGGGATGTGTCCATGTAGTGTTTTGGGGCTTTTCCTGTCACGGGCACTAGGCTTACCCACACAAGTGAGGTACCATTTTTATCAGGAGACATGTGGGAATGCTGGGATGAAGGACATTTGTGCTTTCTCTCAGATTCCAGAACTTTTTGTCACTGAAATGTGAGGAAAAAGGATTTTTTTGGCCACATTTTGAGGTTTTCAAAAGATTCTGGGTGACAGAACCTGCTGAGAGCCCACATGTCACCCCATCTTGGATTCCCCTAGGTGTCTACATTTAGAAAATGCACAAGATTTGGTAGGTTTCCCTAGATGCCGGATGAGCTAGAGGCCAAAATCCACAGGTACGCACTTTGTAAAAAACAGCTCTGTTTTCTTTGGAAAGTGTGATATGTCCAGGTTGTGTTTTGGGGCATTTCCTGTCGCGGGCACTAGGCCTACCCACACAGGTAAGGTAACATTTTTATCCGGAGACTTGGCGAAAAGATGGGTGGAAGGAAATTTGTAGCTCCTCTCATCTGTAAGGAGAAAATGTGTTTTTTTGGCCAATTTTTGAGGTTTGCAAAGGATTCTGGGTAACAGAACCTGGTGTGAGCCCTACAAGTCACCCCATATTGGATTCCCCCAGGTGTCAACTTTTTTTAAAATGTGCAGGTTTGGTAGGTTTCCTTAGGTGCCAGCTGAGCTAGAGGCCAAAATCCACAGGTAGGCACTTTGCAAAAAACTGCCGTTTTCTTTGGGAAATTTTATGTATGCACGTTGTGTTTTGGGGAATGTCCTGTCACGGTCACTAGGCCTATCCACACAAGTGAGGTACCATTTGTATGTGGAGACTTGGGGGAATGCTGGGTGGAAGGAAATTTGTGGTTCCTTTTAGATTCCTGAACTTTTTGTCAACTAAATGTGATGAAAAAGTATTTTTTTGGCCAAATTTTGAGGTTTGCAAAGGATTCTAGGTGACAGAACCTGGTGAGTGCCTCACAAGTCACCCCATCTTGGATTTCCCTGGGTGTCTACTTTTAAAAAATGCACAAGGTTTGGATGTTTCCCTACAGGCGGCTGAGCTAGAGGCCAAAATCCACAGGTAGGCACTGTGCAAAAAGCTGCTTTGTTTTCTCTGGAAAAATGTGATGTGTCCACATTGTGTTTTGGGGCATTTCCTGTCGCGGGCACTAGGCCTACCCACACAGGTAAGGTAACATTTTTATCGGGAGACTTGGTGGAAAGATGGGTGGAAGGAAATTTGTAGCTCCTCTCATCTTCCAGAACTTTCTGTCACCAAACTGTAAGGAGAAAATGTGTTTTTTTGGCCAAATTTTGAGGTTTGCAAAGGATTCTGGGTAACAGAACCTGGTGTGAGCCCCACAAGTCACCCCATATTGGATTCCCCCAGGTGTCAACTTTTTTTAAAATGTGCAGGTTTAGTAGGTTTTCTTAGGTGCCAGCTGAGCTAGAGGCCAAAATCCACAGGTAGGCACTTTGCAAAAAACTGCTCTGTTTTCTTTGGGAAATTTTATGTATCCACGTTGTGTTTTGGGGAATGTCCTGTCACGGTCACTAGGCCAATCCATACAAGTGAGGTACCATTTGTATGTGGAGACTTGGGGGAACGCTGGGTGGAAGGAAATTCGCGGTTCCTCTTAGATTCCAGAACTTTCTGTCAACTAAATGTGATGAAAAAGTATTTGTTTGGCCAAATTTTGAGGTTTGCAAAGGATTCTACGTGACAGAACCTGGTGAGAGCCTCACAAGTCACCCCATCTTGGATTTCCCTGGGTGTCTACTTTTAAAAAATGCACAAGGTTTGGATGTTTCCATACATGCGGCTGAGCTAGAGGCCAAAATCCACAGGTAGGCACTGTGCAAAAAGCTGCTTTGTTTTCTCTGGAAAAATGTGATGTGTCCACATTGTGTTTTGGGGCATTTTCTGTCGCAGGCACTAGGCCTACCCACACAGGTAAGGTAACATTTTTATCGGGAGACTTGGTGGAAAGATGGGTGGAAGGAAATTTGTAGCTCCTCTCATCTTCCAGAACTTTCTGTCACCAAAATGTAAGGAGAAAATGTGTTTTTTTGGCCAAATTTTGAGGTTTCAAAAGGATTCCGGGTAACAGAACATGGTGAGAGCCCCACACGTCACCCCACCTTGAATTCCCCTATGTGTTTAGTTTTGACAAATGCACAGGTTTGGTAGGCTTCCCTAGGTGCCGGCTGAGCTAGAGGCCAAAATCCACATTTACACACTTTGCAAAAACAGCTCTGTTTTCTTTGGGAAAATGTGATGTGTCCATGTAGTGTTTTGGGGATTTTCTTGTCACGGGCACTAGGCTTACCCACACAAGTGAGGTACCATTTTTATCAGGAGACATGTGGGAATGCTGGGTTGAAGGAAATTTGTGTTTTCTCTCAGATTCCAGAACTTTTTGTCACTGAAATGTGACGAAAAACGATTTTTTTGGCCACATTTTGAGGTTTGCAAAGGATTCTGGGTGACAGAACCTGCTGAGAGCCCACATGTCACCCCAACTTGGATTCCCCTGGTGTCTACATTTAGAAAATGCACAAGGTTTGGTAGGTTTCCCTAGATGCCGGATGAGCTAGAGGCCAAAATAAACAGATAGGCACTTTGTAAAAAACAGCTCTGTTTTCTTTGGAAAGTGTGATATGTCCAGGTTGTGTTTTGGGGCATTTCCTGTCGCGGGCACTAGGCCACCCACACAAGTGAGGTTCCTTTTTATCGGGAGACTTGGGGGAATGATGGATGGAAGGAAATTTGTGGCTCCTCTCATATTCCAGAACTTTCTGTCACCAAAATGTGAGTAGAAAATGTGTATTTCTGGACAGATTTTGCTGTTTGAAAAGAATTCTGGGTAAGAGAACCTGGTGTGAGCCCCACAAGTCAACCCATCTTGGATTCCCCTAGGTGTCTACTTTTAAAAAATGTGCAGGTTTGGTAGGTTTCCCTAGATGCCGTCTGAGCTAGAGGCCAAAATCCACAGGTAGGCACTTTGCAAAAAACAGCTCTGTATTCTTTGAAAAAATGTGATGTGTCCCCATTCTGTTTTGGGGCATTTCCTGTCGCAGGCACTAGGCCTACCCACACAGGTAAGTAACATTTTTATCGGGAGACTTGGCGGAAAGATGGATGGGAGGAAATTTTTAGCTCCTTTCATCTTCCAGAACTTTCTGTCACCAAAATGTAAGGAGAAAATGTGTTTTTTTGGCCATATTTTGAGGTTCGAAAAGGATTCTGGGTAACAGAACCTGGTGAGAGCCCCACACGTCACCCCACCTTGGATTCCCCTAGTTGTTTAGTTTTAAAAAATGCACAGGTTTGGTTGGTTTCCTTAGGTGCCGGCTGAGCTAGAGGCCAAAATCCACATTTACACACTTTGCAAAAACAGCTCTGTTTTCTTTGGGAAAATGTCATGTGTCCATGTAGTGTTTTGGGGCTTTTCCTGTCACGGGCACTAGGCTTACCCACACAAGTGAGGTACCATTTTTATCAGGAGACATGTGGGAATGCTGGGTTGAAGGAAATTTGTGCTTTCTCTCAGATTCCAGAACTTTTTGTCACTGAAATGTGAGGAAAAAGGATTTTTTTGGCCAAATTTTGAGGTTTCAAAAGGATTCCGGGTAACAGAACATGGTGAGAGCCCCACACGTCACCCCACCTTGAATTCCCCTATGTGTTTAGTTTTGAAAAATGCACAGGTTTGGTAGCCTTCCCTAGGTGCCGGCTGAGCTAGAGGCCAAAATCCACATTTACACACTTTGCAAAAACAGCTCTGTTTTCTTTGGGAAAATGTGATGTGTCCATGTAGTGTTTTGTGGATTTTCCTGTCACGGGCACTAGGCTTACCCACACAAGTGAGGTACCATTTTTATCAGGAGACATGTGGGAATGCTGGGTTGAAGGAAATTTGTGCTTTCTCTCAGATTCCAGAACTTTTTGTCACTGAAATGTGAGGAAAAAGGATTTTTTTGGCCACATTTTGAGGTTTGCAAATTATTCTGGGTGACAGAACCTGCTGAGAGCCCACATGTCACCCCAACTTGGATTCCCCTAGGTGTCTACATTTAGAAAATGCACAAGGTTTGGTAGGTTTCCCTAGATGCCGGATGAGCTAGAGGCCAAAATAAACAGGTAGGCACTTTGTAAAAAACAGCTCTGTTTTCTTTGGAAAGTGTGATATGTCCAGGTTGTGTTTTGGGGCATTTCCTGTCGCGGGCACTAGGCCAACCCACACAAGTGAGGTTCCTTTTTATCGGGAGACTTGGGGGAATGATGGATGGAAGGAAATTTGTGGCTCCTCTCATATTCCAGAACTTTCTGTCACCAAAATGTGAGTAGAAAATGTGTATTTCTGGACAGATTTTGCAGTTTGAAAAGAATTCTGGGTAAGAAAACCTGGTGTGAGCCCCACAAGTCAACCCATCTTGGATTCCCCTAGGTGTCTACTTTTAAAAAATGTGCAGGTTTGGTAGGTTTCCCTAGATGCCGTCTGAGCTAGAGGCCAAAATCCACAGGTAGGCACTTTGCAAAAAACAGCTCTGTATTCTTTGAAAAAATGTGATGTGTCCCCATTCTGTTTTGGGGCATTTCCTGTCGCAGGCACTAGGCCTACCCACACAGGTAAGGTAACATTTTTATCGGGAGACTTGGCGGAAAGATGGATGGGAGGACATTTTTAGCTCCTTTCATCTTCCAGAACTTTCTGTCACCAAAATGTAAGGAGAAAATGTGTTTTTTTGGCCAAATTTTGAGGTTCGAAAAGGATTCTGGGTAACAGAACCTGGTGAGAGCCCCACACGTCACCCCACCTTGGATTCCCCTAGTTGTTTAGTTTTAAAAAATGCACAGGTTTGGTAGGTTTCCCTAGGTGCCGGCTGAGCTAGAGGCCAAAATCCACATTTACACACTTTGCAAAAACAGCTCTGTTTTCTTTGGGAAAATGTGATGTGTCCATGTAGTGTTTTGGGGCTTTTCCTGTCACGGGCACTAGGCTTACCCACACAAGTGAGGTACCATTTTTATCAGGAGACATGTGGGAATGCTGGGTTGAAGGAAATTTGTGCTTTCTCTCAGATTCCAGAACTTTTTGTCACTGAAATGTGAGGAAAAATGATTTTTTTGGCCACATTTTGAGGTTTGCAAAGGATTCTGGGTGACAGAACCTGCTGAGAGCCCACATGTCACCCCATCTTGGATTCCCCTAGGTGTCTACATTTAGAAAATGCACAAGGTTTGGTAGGTTTCCCTAGATGCCGGATGAGCTAGAGGCCAAAATCCACAGGTAGGCACTTTGTAAAAAACAGCTCTGTTTTCTTTGGAAAGTGTGATATGTCCAGGTTGTGTTTTGGGGCATTTCCTGTCGCGGGCACTAGGCCTACCCACACAGGTAAGGTAAAAATTTTATCGGGAGACTTGGTGGAAAGATGGGTGGAAGGAAATTTGTAGATCCTCTCATCTTCCAGAACTTTCTGTCACCAAACTGTAAGGAGAAAATGTGTTTTTTTGGCCAAATTTTGAGGTTTGCAAAGGATTCTGGGTAACAGAACATGGTGTGAGCCCCACAAGTCACCCCATATTGGATTCCCCCAGGTGTCAACTTTTTTTAAAATGTGCAGGTTTGGTAGGTTTCCTTAGGTGCCAGCTGAGTTAGAGGCCAAAATCCACAGGTAGGTAGGTAATTTGCAAAAAACTGCTCTGTTTTCTTTGGGAAATTTTATGTGTTCATGTTGTATTTTGGGGCATTTCCTGTCACGGTCACTAGGCCTATCCACACAAGTGAGGAACCATTTGTATGGGGAGGCTTGGGGGAACGCTGGGTGGAAGGACATTTGTGGTTCCTCTTAGATTCCAGAACTTTCTGTCAACGAAATGTGAGGAAAAAGTGTTTTTTTGGCCAAATTTTGAGGTTTGCAAAGCATTCTAGGTGACAGAACCTGGTGTGATCCTCACAAGTCACCCCATCTTGGATTTCCCTGGGTGTCTACTTTTTAAAATTGCACAAGGTTTGGATGTTTCCCTAGATGCGGCTGAGCTAGAGGCCAAAATCCACATGTAGGCACTGTGCAAAAAGCAGCTTTGTTTTCTTTGGAAAAATGTGATGTGTACATGTTGTGTTTTGGGGCATTTCCTGTCACAGGCGCTAGGCCTACCCACACAGTTAAGGTACCATTTTTATCGGGAGACAAGGGGAAATGATGGGTGGAAGGAAATTTGTGACTCCTCTCATATTCCAGAACTTTCTGTCACCAAAATGTGAGGAGAAAATGTGTATTTTTCGACAGATTTTGCGGTTTGAAAAAGATTCTGGGTTAGAGAACCTGGTGTGAGCCCCACAGGTCAACCCATCTTGGATTCCCCTAGGTGTCTACTTTTAAAAAATGTGCAGGTTTGTTAGGTTTCCCTAGATGCCGTCTGAGCTAGAGGACAAAATCCACAGGTAGGCACTTTGCAAAAAACAGCTCTGTTTTCTTTGGAAAAATGTGATGTGTCAATGTTGTATTTTGGGGTATTTCCTGTCGCGGGCACTAGGCTTACCTACACAAGTGAGGTACCATTTTTATCGGGATACTTGGGGGAACGCTGGGTTGAAGGAAATGTGTGGTTCCTCTCAGATTTCAGAATTCTCTGTCACCGAAATCTGAGGAAAAAGTGTATCTTTGACCAAATTTTGAGGTTTGCAAATGATTCTGGGTGACAGAACTTGGTGAGACCCCCACAAGTCACCCTATCTTGGATTCCCCTGGGTGTCTACTTTTCAAAAACGCACAAGGTTTGGTAGGTTTCCCTAGATGTCGGATGAGCTAGAGGCCAAAATTCACAGGTAGGCACTTTGCAAAAAACAGCTCTGTTTTCTTTGAAAAAATGTGATATGTCCACGTTGTGTTTTGGGGCATATCCTGTCGCAGGCACTATGCCTATCCACACAGGTAAGGTAACATTTTTATCGGGAGACTTGGCGGAAAGATGGGTGGAAGCAAATTTTTAGCTCCTCTACTCTTCCAGAACTTTCTGTCACCAAAAGTTAGGAGAAAATGTGTTTTTTTGGCCAAATTTTGAGGTTTGCCAAAGGATTCTGGGTAACAGAACCTGGTGTGAGCCCCCCAAGTCACCCCATATTAGATTCCCCCAGGTGTCTACTTTTTTAAAAATGTGCAGGTTTGGTAGGTTTGCTTAGGTGCCAGCTGAGTTAGAGGCCAAAATCCACAGGTAGGTAGGTACTTTGCAAAAAACTGCTCTGTTTTCTTTGGGAAATTTTATGTGTTCATGTTGTATTTTGGGGCATTTCCTGTCACGGTCACTAGGCCTATCCACACAAGTGAGGAACCATTTGTATGGGGAGGCTTGGGGGAACGCTGGGTGGAAGGACATTTGTGGTTCCTCTTAGATTCCAGAACTTTCTGTCAACGAAATGTGAAGAAAAAGTGTTTTTTTGGCCAAATTTTGAGGTTTGCAAAGCATTCTAGGTGACAGAACCTGGTGAGATCCTCACAAGTCACCCCATCTTGGATTTCGCTGGGTGTCTACTTTTTAAAATTGCACAAGGTTTGGATGTTTCCCTAGATGCGGCTGAGCTAGAGGCCAAAATCCACATGTAGGCACTGTGCAAAAAGCAGCTTTGTTTTCTTTGGAAAAATGTGATGTGTACATGTTGTGTTTTGGGGCATTTCCTGTCACGGGCACTAGGCTTACCCACACAAGTGAGGTACCATTTTTATCAGGAGACATGTGGGAATGCTGGGTTGAAGGAAATTTGTGCTTTCTCTCAGATTCCAGAACTTTTTGTCACTGAAATGTGAGGAAAAAGGATTTTTTTGGCCACATTTTGAGGTTTGCGAAGGATTCTGAGTGACAGAACCTGCTGAGAGCCCACATGTCACCCCATCTTGGATTCCCCTAGGTGTCAACATTTAGAAAATGCACAAGGTTTGGTAGGTTTCCCTAGATGCCGGATGAGCTAGAGGCCAAAATCCACAGGTAGGCACTTTGTAAAAAACAGCTCTGTTTTCTTTGGAAAGTGTGATATGTCCAGGTTGTGTTTTGTGGCATTTCCTGTCGCGGGCACCAGGCCAACCCACACAAGTGTGGTACCTTTTTATCAGGAGACTTGGGGGAATGATGGGTGGAAGGAAATTTGTGGCTCCTCTCATATTCCAGAACTTTCTGTCACCAAACTGTGAGTAGAAAATGTGTATTTCTGGACAGATTTTGCGGTTTGAAAAGAATTCTGGGTAAGAGAACCTGGTGTGAGCCCCACAAGTCAACCCATCTTGGATTCCCCTAGGTGTCTACTTTTAAAAAATGTGCATGTTTGTTAGGTTTCCCTAGATGCCGTCTGAGCTAGAGGCCAAAATCCACAGGTAGGCACTTTGCAAAAAACAGCTCTGTTTTCTTTGAAAAAATGTGATGTGTCCCCATTCTGTTTTGGGGCATTTCTTGTCGCAGGCACTAGGCCTACCCACACAGGTAAGGTAACATTTTTATCGGGAGACTTGGCGGAAAGATGGATGGGAGGAAATTTTTAGCTCCTTTCATCTTCCAGAACTTTCTGTCACCAAAATGTAAGGAGAAAATGTGTTTTTTTGGCCAAATTTTGAGGTTCGAAAAGGATTCTGGGTAGCAGAACCTGGTGAGAGCCCCACACGTCACCCCACCTTGGATTCCCCTAGTTGTTTAGTTTTAAAAAATGCACAGGTTTGGTTGGTTTCCTTAGGTGCCGGCTGAGCTAGAGGCCAAAATCCACATTTACACACTTTGCAAAAACAGCTCTGTTTTCTTTGGGAAAATGGGATGTGTCCATGTAGTGTTTTGGGGCTTTTCCTGTCACGGGCACTAGGCTTACCCACACAAGTGAGGTACCATTTTTATCAGGAGACATGTGGGAATGCTGGGATGAAGGACATTTGTGCTTTCTCTCAGATTCCAGAACTTTTTGTCACTGAAATGTGAGGAAAAAGGATTTTTTTGGCCACATTTTGAGGTTTTCAAAAGATTCTGGGTGACAGAACCTGCTGAGAGCCCACATGTCACCCCATCTTGGATTCCCCTAGGTGTCTACATTTAGAAAATGCACAAGATTTGGTAGGTTTCCCTAGATGCCGGATGAGCTAGAGGCCAAAATCCACAGGTACGCACTTTGTAAAAAACAGCTCTGTTTTCTTTGGAAAGTGTGATATGTCCAGGTTGTGTTTTGGGGCATTTCCTGTCGCGGGCACTAGGCATACCCACACAGGTAAGGTTACATTTTTATCGGGAGACTTGGCAGAAAGATGGGTGGAAGGAAATTTGTAGCTCCTCTCATCTGTAAGGAGAAAATGTGTTTTTTTGGCCAATTTTTGAGGTTTGCAAAGGATTCTGGGTAACAGAACCTGGTGTGAGCCCTACAAGTCACCCCATATTGGATTCCCCCAGGTGTCAACTTTTTTTAAAATGTGCAGGTTTGGTAGGTTTCCTTAGGTGCCAGCTGAGCTAGAGGCCAAAATCCACAGGTAGGCACTTTGCAAAAAACTGCCGTTTTCTTTGGGAAATTTTATGTATCCACGTTGTGTTTTGGGGAATGTCCTGTCACGGTCACTAGGCCTATCCACACAAGTGAGGTACCATTTGTATGTGGAGACTTGGGGGAACGCTGGGTGGAAGGAAATTTGTGGTTCCTTTTAGATTCCAGAACTTTTTGTCAACTAAATGTGATGAAAAAGTATTTTTTTGGCCAAATTTTGAGGTTTGCAAAGGATTCTAGGTGACAGAACCTGGTGTGTGCCTCACAAGTCACCCCATCTTGGATTTCCCTGGGTGTCTACTTTTAAAAAATGCACAAGGTTTGGATGTTTCCCTACAGGCGGCTGAGCTAGAGGCCAAAATCCACAGGTAGGCACTGTGCAAAAAGCTGCTTTGTTTTCTCTGGAAAAATGTGATGTGTCCACATTGTGTTTTGGGGCATTTCCTGTCGCGGGCACTAGGCCTACCCACACAGGTAAGGTAAAATTTTTATCGGGAGACTTGGTGGAAAGATGGGTGGAAGGAAATTTGTAGCTCCTCTCATCTTCCAGAACTTTCTGTCACCAAACTGTAAGGAGAAAATGTGTTTTTATGGCCAAATTTTGAGGTTTGCAAAGGATTCTGGGTAACAGAACCTGGTGTGAGCCCCACAAGTCACCCCATATTGGATTCCCCCAGGTGTCAACTGTTTTTAAAATGTGCAGGTTTGGTAGGTTTTCTTAGGTGCCAGCTGAGCTAGAGGCCAAAATCCACAGGTAGGCACTTTGCAAAAAACTGCTCTGTTTTCTTTGGGAAATTTTATGTATCCACGTTGTGTTTTGGGGAATGTCCTGTCACGGTCACTAGGCCAATCCATACAAGTGAGGTACCATTTGTACGTGGAGACTTGGGGGAACAATGGGTGGAAGGAAATTCGTGGTTCCTCTTAGATTCCAGAACTTTCTGTCAACTAAATGTGATGAAAAAGTATTTGTTTGGCCAAATTTTGAGGTTTGCAAAGGATTCTACGTGACAGAACCTGGTGAGAGCCTCACAAGTCACCCCATCTTGGATTTCCCTGGGTGTCTACTTTTAAAAAATGCACAAGGTTTGGATGTTTCCATAAATGCAGCTGAGCTAGAGGCCAAAATCCACAGGTAGGCACTGTGCAAAAAGCTGCTTTGTTTTCTCTGGAAAAATGTGATGTGTCCACATTGTGTTTTGGGGCATTTTCTGTCGCAGGCACTAGGCCTACCCACACAGGTAAGGTAACATTTTTATCGGGAGACTTGGTGGAAAGATGGGTGGAAGGAAATTTGTAGCTCCTCTCATCTTCCAGAACTTTCTGTCATCAAAATGTAAGGAGAAAATGTGTTTTTTTGGCCAAATTTTGAGGTTTCAAAAGGATTCCGGGTAACAGAACATGGTGAGAGCCCCACACGTCACCCCACCTTGAATTCCCCTATGTGTTTAGTTTTGAAAAATGCACAGGTTTGGTAGGCTTCCCTAGGTGCCGGCTGAGCTAGAGGCCAAAATCCACATTTACACACTTTGCAAAAACAGCTCTGTTTTCTTTGGGAAAATGTGATGTGTCCATGTAGTGTTTTGGGGATTTTCTTGTAACGGGCCCTAGGCTTACCCACACAAGTGAGGTACCATTTTTATCAGGAGACATGTGGGAATGCTGGGTTGAAGGAAATTTGTGCTTTCTCTCAGATTCCAGAACTTTTTGTCACTGAAATGTGAGGAAAAAGGATTTTTTTGGCCACATTTTGAGGTTTGCAAAGGATTCTGGGTGACAGAACCTGCTGAGAGCCCACATGTCACCCCAACTTGGATTCCCCTAGGTGTCTACATTTAGAAAATGCACAAGGTTTGGTAGGTTTCCCTAGATGCCGGATGAGCTAGAGGCCAAAATAAACAGATAGGCACTTTGTAAAAAACAGCTCTGTTTTCTTTGGAAAGTGTGATATGTCCAGGTTGTGTTTTGGGGCATTTCCTGTCGCGGGCACTAGGCCACCCACACAAGTGAGGTTCCTTTTTATCGGGAGACTTGGGGGAATGATGAATGGAAGGAAATTTGTGGCTCCTCTCATATTCCAGAACTTTCTGTCACCAAAATGTGAGTAGAAAATGTGTATTTCTGGACAGATTTTGCGGTTTGAAAAGAATTCTGGGTAAGAGAACCTGGTGTGAGCTCCACAAGTCAACCCATCTTGGATTCCCCTAGGTGTCTACTTTTAAAAAATGTACAGGTTTGGTAGGTTTCCCTAGATGCCGTCTGAGCTAGAGGCCAAAATCCACAGGTAGGCACTTTGCAAAAAACAGCTCTGTATTCTTTGAAAAAATGTGATGTGTCCCCATTCTGTTTTGGGGCATTTCCTGTCGCAGGCACTAGGCCTACCCACACAGGTAAGTAACATTTTTATCGGGAGACTTGGCGGAAAGATGGATGGGAGGAAATTTTTAGCTCCTTTCATCTTCCAGAACTTTCTGTCACCAAAATGTAAGGAGAAAATGTGTTTTTTTGGCCAAATTTTGAGGTTCGAAAAGGATTCTGGGTAACAGAACCTGGTGAGAGCCCCACACGTCACCCCACCTTGGATTCCCCTAGTTGTTTAGTTTTAAAAAATGCACAGGTTTGGTAGGTTTCCCTAGGTGCCGGCTGAGCTAGAGGCCAAAATCCACATTTACACACTTTGCAAAAACAGCTCTGTTTTCTTTGGGAAAATGTCATGTGTCCATGTAGTGTTTTGGGGCTTTTCCTGTCACGGGCACTAGGCTTACCCACACAAGTGAGGTACCATTTTTATCAGGAGACATGTGGGAATGCTGGGTTGAACGAAATTTGTGCTTTCTCTCAGATTCCAGAACTTTTTGTCACTGAAATGTGAGGAAAAATGATTTTTTTGGCCAAATTTTGAGGTTTCAAAAGGATTCCGGGTAACAGAACATGGTGAGAGCCCCACACGTCACCCCACCTTGAATTCCCCTATGTGTTTAGTTTTGAAAAATGCACAGGTTTGGTAGGCTTCCTTAGGTGCCGGCTGAGCTAGAGGCCAAAATCCACATTTACACACTTTGCAAAAACAGCTCTGTTTTCTTTGGGAAAATGTGATGTGTCCATGTAGTGTTTTGGGGATTTTCCTGTCACGGGCACTAGGCTTACCCACACAAGTGAGGTACCATTTTTATCAGGAGACATGTGGGAATGCTGGGTTGAAGGAAATTTGTGCTTTCTCTCAGATTCCAGAACTTTTTGTCACTGAAATGTGAGGAAAAAGGATTTTTTTGGCCACATTTTGAGGTTTGCAAAGGATTCTGGGTGACAGAACCTGCTGAGAGCCCACATGTCACCCCAACTTGGATTCCCCTAGGTGTCTACATTTAGAAAATGCACAAGGTTTGGTAGGTTTCCCTAGATGCCGGATGAGCTAGAGGCCAAAATAAACAGGTAGGCACTTTGTAAAAAACAGCTCTGTTTTCTTTGGAAAGTGTGATATGTCCAGGTTGTGTTTTGGGGCATTTCCTGTCGCGGGCACTAGGCCAACCCACACAAGTCAGGTTCCTTTTTATCGGGAGACTTGGGGGAATGATGGATGGAAGGAAATTTGTGGCTCCTCTCATATTCCAGAACTTTCTGTCACCAAAATGTGAGTAGAAAATGTGTATTTCTGGACAGATTTTGCGGTTTGAAAAGAATTCTGGGTAAGAGAACCTGGTGTGAGCCCCTCAAGTCAACCCATCTTGGATTCCCCTAGATGTCTACTTTTAAAAAATGTGCAGGTTTGGTAGGTTTCCCTAGATGCCGTCTGAGCTAGAGGCCAAAATCCACAGGTAGGCACTTTGCAAAAAACAGCTCTGCATTCTTTGAAAAAATGTGATGTGTCCCCATTCTGTTTTGGGGCATTTCCTGTCGCAGGCACTAGGCCTACCGACACAGGTAAGTTAACATTTTTATCGGGAGACTTGGCAGAAAGATGGATGGGAGGACATTTTTAGCTCCTTTCATCTTCCAGAACTTTCTGTCACCAAAATGTAAGGAGAAAATGTGTTTTTTTGGCCAAATTTTGAGGTTTGAAAAGGATTCTGGGTAACAGAACCTGGTGAGAGCCCCACACGTCACCCCACCTTGGATTCCCCTAGTTGTTTAGTTTTAAAAAATGCACAGGTTTGGTAGGTTTCCCTAGGTGCCGGCTGAGCTAGAGGCCAAAATCCACATTTACACACTTTGCAAAAACAGCTCTGTTTTCTTTGGGAAAATGTGATGTGTCCATGTAGTGTTTTGGGGATTTTCTTGTCACGGGCACTAGGCTTACCCACACAAGTGAGGTACCATTTTTATCAGGAGACATGTGGGAATGCTGGGTTGAAGGAAATTTGTGCTTTCTCTCAGATTCCAGAACTTTTTGTCACTGAAATGTGAGGAAAAATTATTTTTTTGGCCACATTTTGAGGTTTGCAAAGGATTCTGGGTGACAGAACCTGCTGAGAGCCCACATGTCACCCCATCTTGGATTCCCCTAGGTGTCTACATTTAGAAAATGCACAAGGTTTGGTAGGTTTCCCTAGATGCCGGATGAGCTAGAGGCCAAAATCCACAGGTAGGCACTTTGTAAAAAACAGCTGTTTTCTTTGGAAAGTGTGATATGTCCAGGTTGTGTTTTGGGGCATTTCCTGTCGCGGGCACTAGGCCTACCCACACAGGTAAGGTAAAATTTTTATAGGGAGACTTGGTGGAAAGATGGGTGGAAGGAAATTTGTAGATCCTCTCACCTTCCAGAACTTTCTGTCACCAAACTGTAAGGAGAAAATGTGTTTTTTTGGCCAAATTTTGAGGTTTGCAAAGGATTCTGGGTAACAGAACCTGGTGTGAGCCCCACAAGTCACCCCATATTGGATTCCCCCAGGTATCAACTTTTTTTAAAATGTGGAGGTTTGGTAGGTTTCCTTAGGTGCCAGCTGAGTTAGAGGCCAAAATCCACAGGTAGGTAGGTAATTTGCAAAAAACTGCTCTGTTTTCTTTGGGAAATTTTATGTGTTCATGTTGTATTTTGGGGCATTTCCTGTCACGGTCACTAGGCCTATCCACACAAGTGAGGAACCATTTGTATGGGGAGGCTTGGGGGAACGCTGGGTGGAAGGACATTTGTGGTTCCTCTTAGATTCCAGAACTTTCTGTCAACGAAATGTGAGGAAAAAGTGTTTTTTTGGCCAAATTTTCAGGTTTGCAAAGCATTCTAGGTGACAGAACCTGGTGAGATCCTCACAAGTCACCCCATCTTGGATTTCCCTGGGTGTCTACTTTTTAAAATTGCACAAGGTTTGGATGTTTCAATAGATGCGGCTGAGCTAGAGGCCAAAATCCACATGTAGGCACTGTGCAAAAAGCAGCTTTGTTTTCTATGGAAAAATGTGATGTGTACATGTTGTGTTTTGGGGCATTTCCTGTCACAGGCGCTAGGCCTACCCACACAGTTAAGGTACCATTTTTATCGGGAGACAATGGGAAATGATGGGTGGAAGGAAATTTGTGACTCCTCTCATATTCCAGAACTTTCTGTCACCAAAATGTGAGGAGAAAATGTGTATTTTTCGACAGATTTTGCGGTTTGAAAAAGATTCTGGGTTAGAGAACCTGGTGTGAGCCCCACAGGTCAACCCATCTTGGATTCCCCTAGGTGTCTACTTTAAAAAAATGTGCAGGTTTGTTAGGTTTCCCTAGATGCCGTCTGAGCTAGAGGACAAAATCCACAGGTAGGCACTTTGCAAAAAACAGCTCTGTTTTCTTTGGAAAAATGTGATGTGTCAATGTTGTATTTTGGGGTATTTCCTGTCGCGGGCACTAGGCTTACCTACACAAGTGAGGTACCATTTTTATCGGGATACTTGGGGGAACGCTGGGTTGAAGGAAATGTGTGGTTCCTCTCAGATTTCAGAATTCTCTTTCACCGAAATCTGAGGAAAAAGTGTATCTTTGACCAAATTTTGAGGTTTGCAAATGATTCTGGGTGACAGAACTTGGTGAGACCCCCACAAGTCACCCTATCTTGGATTCCCCTGGGTGTCTACTTTTCAAAAACGCACAAAGTTTGGTAGGTTTCCCTAGATGTCGGATGAGCTAGAGGCCAAAATTCACAGGTATGCACTTTGCAAAAAACAGCTCTGTTTTCTTTGAAAAAATGTGAAATGTCCACGTTGTGTTTTGGGGCATTTCCTGTTGCAGGCACTATGCCTATCCACACAGGTAAGGTAACATTTTTATCGGGAGACTTGGCGGAAAGATGGGTGGAAGCAAATTTTTAGCTCCTCTACTCTTCCAGAACTTTCTGTCACCAAAAGTTAGGAGAAAATGTGTTTTTTTGGCCAAATTTTGAGGTTTGCCAAAGGATTCTGGGTAACAGAACCTGGTGTGAGCCCCACAAGTCACCCCATATTAGATTCCCCCAGGTGTCTACTTTTTTAAAAATGTGCAGGTTTGGTAGGTTTCCTTAGGTGCCAGCTGAGTTAGAGGCCAAAATCCACAGGTAGGTAGGTACTTTGCAAAAAACTGCTCTGTTTTCTTTGGGAAATTTTATGTGTTCATGTTGTATTTTGGGGCATTTCCTGTCACGGTCACTAGGCCTATCCACACAAGTGAGGAACCATTTGTATGGGGAGGCTTGGGGGAACGCTGGGTGGAAGGACATTTGTGGTTCCTCTTAGATTCCAGAACTTTCTGTCAACGAAATGTGAGGAAAAAGTGTTTTTTTGGCCAAATTTTGAGGTTTGCAAAGCATTCTAGGTGACAGAACCTTGTGAGATCCTCACAAGTCACCCCATCTTGGATTTCGCTGGGTGTCTACTTTTTAAAATTGCACAAGGTTTGGATGTTTCCCTAGATGCGGCTGAGCTAGAGGCCAAAATCCACATGTAGGCACTGTGCAAAAAGCAGCTTTGTTTTCTTTGGAAAAATGTGATGTGTACATGTTGTGTTTTGGGGCATTTCCTGTCACGGACGCTAGGCCTACCCACACAGTTAAGGTACCATTTTTATCGGGAGACAAGGAAGGGGAAATGATGGGTGGAAGGAAATTTGTGACTCCTCTCATATTCCAGAACTTTCTGTCACCAAAATGTGAGGAGAAAATGTGTATTTTTCTACAGATTTTGCGGTTTGAAAAAGATTCTGGGTTAGAGAACCTGGTGTGAGCCCCACAGGTCAACCCATCTTGGATTCCCCTAGGTGTCTACTTTTAAAAAACTGTGCAGGTTTGGTAGGTTTCCATAGATGCCGGCTGAGCTAGAGGCCAAAATCCACAGGTAGGCACTTTGCAAAAAACAGCTCTGTTTTCTTTGGAAAAATGTGATGTGTCCATGTCGTATTTTGGGGTATTTCCAGTCGCGGGCACTAGGCTTACCCACACAAGTGAGGTACCATTTTTATCGGGAGACTTGGGGGAATGCTGGGTTGAAGGAAATGTGCGGTTCCTCTCAGATTTCAGAATTTTCTGTCACCGAAATCTGAGGAAAAAGTGTATCTTTGGCCAAATTTTGAGGTTTGCAAATGATTCTGGGTGACAGAACCTGGTGAGAGCCCCAGAAGTCACAAAAACGCACAAGGTTTGGTAGGTTTCCCTAGATGCCGGATGAGCTAGAGGCCAAAATTCACAGGTAGGCATTTTGCAAAAAACAGCTCTGTTTTCTTTGAAAAAATGTGATGTGTCCACATTGTGTTTTGGGGCATTTCCTGTCGCAGGCACTAGGCCTACCCACACAGGTAAGGTAACATTTTTATCGGGAGACTTGGCGGAAAGATGGGTGGAAGGAAATTTGTAGCTCCTCTCATCTTCCAGAACTTTCTGTCACCAAAATGTAAGGAGAAAATGTGTTTTTTTGGCCACATTTTGAGGTTTGCAAAGGATTCGGGGTAACAGAACCTGGTGTGATCCCCACAAGTCACCCCATATTCGATTCTCCAGGTGTCTACTTTTTTTTAAATGTGCAGGTTTGGTAGGTTTCCTTAGGTGCCAGCTGAGCTAGAGGCCAAAATCCACAGGCAGGTACTTGGCAAAAAACTGCTCTGTTTTCTTTGGGAAATTTTATGTATACACGTTGTTTTTTTGGGGAATTTCCTGTCACGGTCACTAGGCCTATCCACACAAGTGAGGTACCATTTGTATGTGGAGACTTGGGGGAACGCTGGGTGGATTTGTGGTTTTTCTTAGATTCCAGAACTTTCTGTCAACGAAATGTGATGAAAAAGTGTTTTTTGGGCCAAATTTTGAGTTTTGCACAGGATTCTAGGTGGCAGAACCTGGTGAGCGCCTCACAAGTCACCCCATCTTGGATTCCCCTAGGTGTTTCGTTTTAAAAAATGCACAGGTTTGGTAGGTTTCCCTAGGTCCCGGCTGAGCTAGAGGCCAAAATCCACATCTACACACTTTGCAAAAACAGCTCTGTTTTCTTTGGGAAAATGTGATGTGTCCACGTAGTGTTTTGGGGCATTTCCTGTCACGTGCACTAGGCTTACCCACACAAGTGAGGTGCCATTTGTATCAGGAGACATGTGGGAATGCTGGGTTAAAGGAAATTTGTGGTTACTCTCAGATTCCGGAACTTTTTGTCACTAAAATGTGAGGAAAAATGATTTTTTGGGCCAAACTTTGAGGTTTGCAAAGGATTCTGGGTGACAGAACCTGCTGAGAGCCCCACATGTCAACCCATCTTGGATTCCCCTAGTTGTCTACTTTTAGAAAATGCACAAGGTTTGGTAGGTTTCCCTAGATGCCGGCTAAGCTAGAGGCCAAAATCCGCAGGTAGGCACTTTGTAAAAAACAGCTCTGTTTTCCTTGGAAAGTGTGATGTGTTCTGGTTGTGTTTTTGTGCATTTCCTGTCGTGGGCACCAAGCCTACCCACATAAGTGAGGTACCATTTTTAATGGGAGACTTGGGGGAATGCTGGGTTGAAGGTCATTTGTGGTGCCTCTCAGATTCCAGAACTTTCTGTCACCGAAATGGAGGAAAAAGTGTTTGTGGGCTACATTTTGAGGTTTGCAAATGATTCTGGGTGACAGAACCTGGTGAGAGCAGAAGAAGTCACCCCATCTTGGATTCCCCTAGGTATCTACTTTTCAAAAATGCACACGGTTTGATAGGTTTCCCTAGATGCCGGCTGAGCTAGAGGCCAAAATCCACAGCTAAGCACTTTGCAAAAAACTGCTGTGTTTTCTTTGTGAAAATGTGATGTGTCCATGTTGTGTTTTGGTGCATTTCCTGTTGCGGCCACTAGGCCAACCCACACAAGTGAGGTTCCTTTTTATCGGGAGACTTGGGGGAATGTTGTGTGGAAGGAAATTTGTGGCTCCTCTCAGATTCCAGAATTTTCTGTCACCAAAATTTGAGGAAAAAGTGTTTTTTGGCCCAATTTTGAGATTTGCAAAGGGTTCTGGGTAACAGAACCTGGTGTGAGCCCCACAAGTCACCCCATATTGGATTCCCCCAGGTGTCTACTTTAAAAAAATGCACTAGGTTTGGTAGGTTTCCCTAGGTGCCAGCTGAGCTAGAGGCCAAAATCCACAAGTAGGCACTGTGCAAAAAACAGCTCTGTTTTCTTTGGAAAAATGTGATGTGCCCACTTTGTGTTTTGGGGCATTTCCTGTTGCAGGCACTAGGCCTACCCACACATGTAAGGTACCATTTTTATTGGTAGACTTGGGGGAATGATGGGTGGAAGCAAATTGGTGACTCCTCTCAGATTCCAGAACTTTCTGTCACCAAAATTTGAGGAAAGATAATTTTTTGACCAAATTTTGAAGTTTGCAAAGGATTCTGGGTAACAGAACCTGGTGTGAGCCCCACAAGTCACCCCCTATGTGATTCCTTCAGGTGTCTACTTTTTAAAAAATGTGCAGGTTTGGTAGGTTTCCTTAGGTACCAGCTGAGATAGAGGCCAAAATCCACAGGTAGGTACTTTGCAAAAAACTGCTCTGTTTTCTTTGGGAAATTTTATGTGTTCACGTTGTATTTTGGGGCATTTCCTGTCACGGTCACTAGGCCTATCCACACAAGTGAGGTTCCATTTGTATGGGGAGACTTGGGGGAACGCTGGGTGGAAGGACATTTGTGGTTCCTCTTAGATTCCAGAACATTCTGTCAACGAAATGTGAGGAAAAAGTGTTTTTTTGGCCAAATTTTGAGGTTTGCAAAGAATTCTAGGTGACAGAACCTGTTGAGATCCTCACAAGTCACCCCATCTTGGATTTCCCTGGTTGTCTACTTTTAAAAAATGCACAAGGTTTGGATGTTTCCCTAGATGCGGCTGAGCTAGAGGCCAAAATCCACATGTAGGCACTGTGCAAAAAGCAGCTTTGTTTTCTTTGGAAAAATGTGATGTGTACATGTTGTGTTTTGAGGCATTTCCTGTCGCAGGCGCTAGGCCTACCCACACAGGTAAGACACCATTTTTATCGGGAGACATGGGGAAATGATGGGTGGAAGGAAATTTGTGACTCCTCTCATATTCCAGAACTTTCTGTCACCAAAATGTGAGGAGAAAATGTGTATTTTTCGACAGATTTTGCGGTTTGAAAAAGATTCTGGGTAAGAGAACCTGGTGTGAGCCCACAGGTCAACCCATCTTGCATTCCCCTAGGTGTCTACTTTAAAAAAACTGTGCAGGTTTGTTAGGTTTCCCTAGATGCCGTCTGAGCTAGAGGACAAAATCCACAGGTAGGCACGTTGCAAAAAACAGCTCTGTTTTCTTTGGAAAACGTGATGTGTCCATGTCGTATTTTGGGGTATTTCCAGTCGCGGTCACTAGGCTTACTCACACAAGTGAGGTACCATTTTTATCGGGAGACTTGGGGGAATGCTAGGTTGAAGGAAATGTGTGGTTCCTCTCAGATTTCAGAATTTTCTGTCACCGAAATCTGAGGAAAAAGTGTATCTTTGGCCAAATTTTGAGGTTTGCAAATGATTCTGGGTGACAGAACCTGGTGAGAGCCCCACAAGTCACCCTATCTTGGATTCCCCTGGGTGTCTACTTTTCAAAAACGCACAAGGTTTGGTAGGATTCCCTAGATGCCGGATGAGCTAGAGACCAAAATTCACAGGTAGGCATTTTGCAAAAAACAGCTCTGTTTTCTTTGAAAAAATGTGATGTGTCCACATTGTGTTTTGGGGCATTTCCTGTCGCGGGCACTTGGCCTACCCACACAGGTAAGGTAACATTTTTATCGGGAGACTTGGCAGAAAGATGGGTGGAAGGAAATTTGTAGCTCCTCTCATCTTCCAGAACTTTCTGTCACCAAACTGTAAGGAGAAAATGTGTTTTTTTGGCCAGATTTTGAGGTTTGCAAAGGATTCTGGGTAACAGAACCTGGTGTGAGCCCCACAAGTCACCCCATATTGGATTCCCCCAGGTGTCAACTTTTTTTCAAAATGTGCAGGTTTGGTAGGTTTCCTTAGGTGCCAGCTGAGCTAGAGGCCAAAATCCACAGGTAGGCACTTTGCAAAAAACTGCTCTGTTTTCTTTGGGAAATTTTATGTATCCACGTTGTGTTTTGGGGAATGTCTTGTCACGGTCACTAGGCCTATCGACACAAGTGAGGTACCATTTGTATGTGGAGACTTGGGGGAACGCTGGGTGGAAGGAAATTTATGGTTCCTCTTAGATTCCAGAACTTTCTGTCAACTAAATGTGATGAAAAAGTATTTTTTTGGCCAAATTTTGAGGTTTGCAAAGGATTCTAGGTGACAGAACCTGGTGAGAGCCTCACAAGTCACCCCATCTTGGATTTCCCTGGGTGTCTACTTTTAAAAAATGCACAAAGTTTGAATGTTTCCCTACATGCGGCTGAGCTAGAGGCCAAAATCCACAGGTAGGCACTGTGCAAAAAGCTGCTTTGTTTTCTCTGGAAAAATGTGATGTGTCCACATTGTGTTTTGGGACATTTCCCGTCGCCGGCACTAGGCCTACCCACACAGGTAAGGTAACATTTTTATAGGGAGACTTGGTGGAAAGATGGGTGGAAGGAAATTTGTAGCTCCTCTCATCTTCCAGAACTTTCTGTCACCAAACTGTAAGGAGAAAATGTGTTTTTTTGGCCAAATTTTGAGGTTTGCAAAGGATTCTGGGTAATAGAACCTGGTGTGAGCCCCACAAGTCACCCCATATTGGATTCCCCCAGGTGTCAACTTTTTTTAAAATGTGCAGGTTTGGTAGGTTTCCTTAGGTGCCAGCTGAGCTAGAGGCCAAAATCCACAGGTAGGCACTTTGCAAAAAACTGCTCTGTTTTCTTTGGGAAATTTTATGTATCCACGTTGTGTTTTGGGGAATGTCCTGTCACGGTCACTAGGCCTATTCACACAAGTGAGGTACCATTTGTATGTGGAGACTTGAGGGAATGCTGGGTGGAAGGAAATTTGTGGTTCCTCTTAGATTCCAGAACTTTCTCTCAACTTAATGTGATGAAAAAGTATTTTTTTGGCCAAATTTTGAGTTTTGCAAAGGATTCTAAGTGACAGAACCTGGTGAGAGCCTCACAAGTCACCCCATCTTGGATTTCCCTGGGTGTCTACTTTTAAAAAATGCAAAAGGTTTGGATGTTTCCCTACATGCAGCTGATCTAGAGGCCAAAATCCACAGGTAGGCACTGTGCAAAAAGCTGCTTTGTTTTCTCTGGAAAAATGTGATGTGTCCACATTGTGTTTTGGGACATTTCCTGTCGCAGGCACTAGGCCTACCCACACAGGTAATGTAACATTTTTATAGGGAGACTTGTTGGAAAGATGGGTGGAAGGAAATTTGTGGCTCCTCTAAGATTCCAGAAATTTCTGTCACCGAAATGTGAGGAGAAAATATGTTTTTTTGACCAAATTTTGAGGTTTGCAAAGGATTCTAGGTAACAGAACCTGATGTGACCCCACAAGTCACACCATATTGGATTCCCCCAGGTGTCTACTTTTTTAAAAATGTGCAGGTTTGGTAGGCTTCCTTAGGTGCCAGCTGAGCTAGAGGCCAAAATCCACAGGTAGGTACTTTGCAAAACACTGCTCTGTTTTCTTTGGGAACTTTTATGTGTCCACATTGTGGTTTGGGGCATTTCCTGTCACGGTCACTACGCATATCCACACAAGTGAGGTACCATTTGTATGGGGAGACTTGGGGGAACGCTGGGTGGAAGGACATTTGTGGTTCCTCTTAGATTACAAAACTTTCTGTCAACGAAATGTGAGGAAAAAGTGTTTTTTTGGCCAAATTTTGAGGTTTGCAAAGGATTCTAGGTGACAGAACCTGGTGTGTACCTCACAAGTCACCCCATCTTGGATTTCCCTGGGTGTCTACTTTTAAAAAATGCACAAGGTTTGGATGTTTCCCTAGATGCAGCTGAGCTAGAGGCCAAAATCCACATGTAGGCACTGTGCAAAATGCAGCTTTGTTTGCTTTGGAAAAATGTGATGTGTACATGTTGTGTTTTGGGGAATTTCCTGTAGCAGGCGCTAGGCCTTCCCACACAGGTAAGGTACCATTTTTATCGGGAGACTTGGGGGAATGATGGGTGGAAGGAAATTTGTGGCTCCTCTCACATTCCAGAACTTTCTGTCACCAAAATATGAGGAGAACATGTGTATTTTTGAACAGATTTTGCGGTTTGAAAAGAATTCTGGGTAAGAGAACCTGGTGTGAGCCCCACAAGTCAACCCATCTTGGATTCCCCTAGGTGTCTACTTTTAAAAAATGTGCAGGTTTGTTAGGTTTCCCTAGATGCCGTCTGAGCTAGAGGACAAAATCCACAGGTAGGCACTTTGCAAAAAACAGCTCTGTTTTCTTTGGAAAAATGTGATGTGTCAATGTTGTATTTTGGGGTATTTCCTGTCACGGGCACTAGGCTTACCCACACAAGTGAGGTACCATTTTTATCGGGATACTTGGGGGAACGCTGGGTTGAAGGAAATGTGTGGTTCCCCTCAGATTTCAGAATTCTCTGTCACCGAAATCTGAGGAAAAAGTGTATCTTTGACCAAATTTTGAGGTTTGCAAATGATTCTGGGTGACAGAATCTGGTGAGGCCCCCCCAAGTCACCCTATCTTTGGTTCCCCTGGGTGTCTACTTTTCAAAAACGCACAAGGTTTGGTAGGTTTCCCTAGATGTCGGATGAGCTAGAGGCCAAAATTCACAGGTAGGCACTTTGCAAAAAACAGCTCTGTTTTCTTTGAAAAAATGTGATATGTCCACGTTGTGTTTTGGGGCATTTCCTTTCGCAGGCACTATGCCTACCCACACAGGTAAGGTAACATTTTTATCGGGGGACTTGGCGGAAAGATTGGTGGAAGCAAATTTTTAGCTCCTCTCATCTTCCAGAACTTTCTGTCACCAAAAGTTAGGAGAAAATGTGTTTTTTTGGCCAAATTTTGAGGTTTGCAAAAGGATTCTGGGTAACAGAACCTTGTGTGAGCCCCCCAAGTCACCCCATATTAGATTCCCCCAGGTGTCTACTTTTTTAAAAATGTGCAGGTTTGGTAGGTTTCCTTAGGTGCCAGCTGAGTTAGAGGCCAAAATCCACAGGTAGGTAGGTACTTTGCAAAAAACTGCTCTGTTTTGTTTGGGAAATTTTATGTGTTCACGTTGTATTTTGGGGCATTTCCTGTCACGATCACTAGGCCTATCCACACAAGTGAGGAACCATTTGTATGGGGAGGCTTGGGGGAACGCTGGGTGGAAGGACATTTGTGGTTCCTCTTAGATTCCAGAACTTTCTGTCAACGAAATGTGAGGAAAAAGTGTTTTTTTTGCCAAATTTTGAGGTTTGCAAAGCATTCTAGGTGACAGAACCTGGTGAGATCCTCACAAGTCACCCCATCTTGGATTTCCCTGGGTGTCTACTTTTAAAAATTGCACAAGGTTTGGATGTTTCCCTAGATGCGGCTGAGCTAGAGGCCAAAATCCACATGTAGGCACTGTGCAAAAAGCAGCTTTGTTTTCTTTGGAAAAATGTGATGTGTACATGTTGTGTTTTGGGGCATTTCCTGTCACAGGCGCTAGGCCTACCCACACAGTTAAGGTACCATTTTTATTGGGAGACATGGGGAAATGATGGGTGGAAGGAAATTTGTGACTCCTCTCATATTCCAGAACTTTCTGTCACCAAAATGTGAGGAGAAAATGTGTATTTTTCGACAGATTTTGCGGTTTGAAAAAGATTCTGGGTTAGAGAACCTGGTGTGAGCCCCACAGGTCAACCCATCTTGGATTCCCCTAGGTGTCTACTTTTAAAAAACTTTGCAGGTTTGGTAGGTTTCTCTAGATGCCGGCTGAGCTAGAGGACAAAATCCACAGGTAGGCACTTTGCAAAAAACAGCTCTGTTTTCTTTGGAAAAATGTGATGTGTCCATGTCGTATTTTGGGGTATTTCCAGTCGCGGGCACTAGGCTTACCCACACAAGTGAGGTACCATTTTTATCGGGAGACTTGGGGGAATGCTGGGTTGAAGGAAATGTGCAGTTCCTCTCAGATTTCAGAATTTTCTGTCACCGAAATCTGAGGAAAAAGTGTATCTTTGGCCAAATTTTGAGGTTTGCAAATGATTCTGGGTGACAGAACCTGGTGAGAGCGCCAGAAGTCACCCTATCTTGGATTCCCCTGGGTGTCTACTTTTCAAAAACGCACAAGGTTTGGTAGGTTTCCCTAGATGCCGGATGAGCTAGAGGCCAAAATTCACAGGTAGGCATTTTGCAAAAAACAGCTCTGTTTTCTTTGAAAAAATGTGATGTGTCCACATTGTGTTTTGGGGCATTTCCTGTCGCAGGCACTAGGCCTACCCACACAGGTAAGGTAACATTTTAATCGGGATACTTGGCGGAAAGATGGGTGGAAGGAAATTTGTGGCTCCTCTCATCTTCCAGAACTTTCTGTCACCAAAATGTAAGGAGAAAATGTGTTTTTTTGGCCACTTTTTGAGGTTTGCAAAGGATTCGGGGTAACAGAACCTGGTGTGATCCCCACAAGTCACCCCATATTCGATTCCCCCAGGTGTCTACTTTTTTTTAAATGTGCAGGTTTGATAGGTTTCCTTAGGTGCCAGCTGAGCTAGAGGCCAAAATCCACAGGCAGGTACTTGGCAAAAAACTGCTCTGTTTTCTTTGGGAAATTTTATGTATACACGTTGTGTTTTGGGGAATTTCCTGTCACGGTCACTAGGCCTATCCACACAAGTGAGGTACCATTTGTATGTGGAGACTTGGGGGAACGCTGGGTGGATTTGTGGTTTCTCTTAGATTCCAGAACTTTCTGTCAACGAAATGTGATGAAAAAGTGTTTTTTGGGCCAAATTTTGAGTTTTGCACAGGATTCTAGGTGGCAGAACCTGGTGAGCGCCTCACAAGTCACCCCATCTTGGATTCCCCTAGGTGTTTAGTTTTAAAAAATGCACAGGTTTGGTAGGTTTCCCTAGGTCCCGGCTGAGGTAGAGGCCAAAATCCACATCTACACACTTTGCAAAAACAGCTCTGTTTTCTTTGGGAAAATGTGATGTGTCCACGTAGTGTTTTGGGGCATTTCCTGTCATGGGCACTAGGCTTACCCACACAAGTGAGGTGCCATTTGTATCAGGAGACATGTGGGAATGCTGGGTTAAAGGAAATTTGTGGTTTCTCTCAGATTCCGGAACTTTTTGTCACTAAAATGTGAGGAAAAATGATTTTTTGGGCCAAATTTTGAGGTTTGCAAAGGATTCTGGGTGACAGAACCTGCTGAGAGCCCCACATGTCAACCCATCTTGGATTCCCCTAGGTGTCTACTTTTAGAAAATGCACAAGGTTTGGTAGGTTTCCTTAGATGCCGGCTGAGCTAGAGGCCAAAATCCGCAGGTAGGCACTTTGTAAAAAACAGCTCTGTTTTCCTTGGAAAGTGTGATATGTTCAGGTTGTGTTTTGGGGCATTTCCTGTTGTGGGCACTAGGCCTACCCACATAAGTGAGGTACCATTTTTAACGGGAGACTTGGGGGAATGCTGGGTTGAAGGTCATTTGTGGTGCCTCTCAGATTCCAGAACTTTCTGTCACCGAAATGGAGGAAAAAGTGTTTGTGGGCCACATTTTGAGGTTTGCAAATGATTCTGGGTGACAGAACCTGGTGAGAGCCCAAGAAGTCACCCCATCTTGGATTCCCCTA
Source organism: Pleurodeles waltl (assembly GCF_031143425.1). Taxonomy (NCBI): domain Eukaryota; kingdom Metazoa; phylum Chordata; class Amphibia; order Caudata; family Salamandridae; genus Pleurodeles; species Pleurodeles waltl. Next base: position 333,216,026 of record NC_090444.1, on the reverse strand, counting down.
GGTATCTACTTTTCAAAAATGCACACGGTTTGGTAGGTTTCCCTAGATGCCGGCTGAGCTAGAGGCCAAAATCCACAGCTAAGCACTTTGCAAAAAACTGCTGTGTTTTCTTTGTGAAAATGTGATGTGTCCATGTTGTGTTTTGGTGCATTTCCTGTTGCGGGCACTAGGCCAACCCACACAAGTGAGGTTCCTTTTTATTGGGAGACTTGGGGGAATGCTGTGTGGAAGGAAATTTGTGGCTCCTCTCAGATTCCAGAATTTTCTGTCACCAAAATTTGAGGAAAAAGTGTTTTTTTACCCAATTGTGAGATTTACAAAGGGTTCTGGGTAACAGAACCTGGTTTGAGCCCCACAAGTCACCCCATATTGGATTCCCCCAGGTGTCTACTTTTAAAAAATGCACTAGGTTTGGTAGGTTTCCCTAGGTGCCAGCTGAGCTAGAGGCCAAAATCCACAAGTAGGCACTGTGCAAAAAACAGCTCTGTTTTCTTTGGAAAAATTTGATGTGCCCACTTTGTGTTTTGGGGCATTTCCTGTTGCAGGCACTAGGCTTTCCCACACATGTAAGGTACCATTTTTATTGGTAGACTTGGGGGAATGATGGGTGGAAGCAAATTGGTGACTCCTCTCAGATTCCAGAACTTTCTGTCACCAAAATTTGAGGAAAGATAATTTTTTGACCAAATTTTGAAGTTTGCAAATGATTCTGGGTAACAGAACCTGGTGTGAGCCCCACAAGTCACCCCTTATGTGATTCCTTCAGGTGTCTACTTTTTTAAAAATGTGCAGGTTTGGTAGGTTTCCTTAGGTGCCAGCTGAGCTAGAGGCCAAAATCCACAGGTAGGTACTTTGAAAAAAACTGCTCTGTTTTCTTTGGGATATTTTATGTGTCCACGTTGTGTTTTGGGGAATTTCCTGTCACGGTCACTAGGCCTATCCACACAAGTGAGGTTCCATTTGTATGGGGAGACTTGGGGGAACGCTGGTTGGAAGGAAATTTGTGGTTCCTCGCAGATTCCAGAACTTTCTGTCAACGAAATGTGACGAAAAAGTGTTTTTTTGGCCAAATGTTGAGGTTTGCAAAGGATTCTAGGTGACAGAACCTGTTGAGAGCCTCACAAGTCACCCAATCTTGGATTTCCCTGGGTGTCTACTTTTAAAAAATTCACAAGGTTTGGATGTTTCCCTAGATGCGGCTGAGTTAGAGGGCAAAATCCACAGGTAGGCACTGTGCAAAAAGCAGCTTTGTTTTCTTTCGAAAAATGTGATGTGTCCATGTTATGTTTTGGGGCATTTCCTGTCGCAGGGCTAGGCCTACCCACACAGGTAAGGTACCATTTATATCGGGAGACTTGGGGGAATGACAGGTGGAAGGAAATTTGTGGCTCCTTTTCATATTCCAGAACTTTCTGTCACCAAAATGTGAGGAGAAAATGTGTATTTTTGGACAGATTTTGTGGTTTGAAAAAAATTCTGGGTAAGAGAACCTGGTGTGAGCCCCACAAGTCAACCGATCTTGGATTCCCCTAGGTGTCTACTTTTAAAAAATGCACACGGTTTGGTAGGTTTCCCTAGATGCCGGCTGAGCTAGAGGCCAAAATCCACAGCTAAACACTTTGCAAAAAACAGCTGTGTTTTCTTTGTGAAAATGTGATGTGTCCATGTTGTGTTTTGGTGCATTTCCTGTTGCGGGCACTAGGCCAACCCACACAAGTGAGGTTCCTTTTTATCGGGAGACTTGGGGGAATGCTGTGTGGAAGGAAATTTGTGGCTCCTCTCAGATTCCAGAATTTTCTGTCACCAAAATTTGAGGAAAAAGTGTTTTTTGGCCCAATTGTGAGATTTGCAAAGGATTCTGGGTAACAGAACCTGGTGTGAGCCCCACAAGTCACCCCATATTGGATTCCCCCAGGTGTCTACTTTTAAAAAATGCACTGGGTTTGGTAGGTTTCCCTAGGTGCCAGCTGAGCTAGAGGCCAAAATCCACAAGTAGGCACTGTGTAAAAAACAGCTCTGTTTTCTTTGGAAAAATGTGATGTGCCCACTTTGTGTTTTGGGGCATTTCCTGTTGCAGGCAGTAGGCCTACCCACACAGGTAAGGTACAATTTTTATCGGTAGACTTGGGGGAATGATGGGTGGAAGCAAATTGGTGACTCCTCTCAGATTCCAGAACTTTCTGGGTAAGAGAACCTGGTGTGAGCCCCACAAGTCAACCGATCTTGGATTCCCCTAGGTGTCTACTTTTAACAAATGTTCAGGTTTGGTAGGTTTCACTAGATGCCGTCTGAGCTAGAGGCCAAAATCCACATGCAGGCACTTTGCAAAAAACAGCTCTGTTTTCATTGGAAAAATTTGATGTGTCCACGTTGTATTTTGGGGTATTTCCTGTCGCGGGCACTTGTCTTACCCACACAAGTGAGGTACCATTTTTATCAGGAGACTTGGGGGAATGCTGGGTTGAAGGAAATGTGTGGTTCCTCTCACGTGTCTAATATTTTAAAATGTGCACGATTGGTAGGTTTCCCTTGGTGCCAGCTGAGCTAGAAGCCAAAATCCACAGGTAGACACTTTGCAAAAAACAGCTCTGTTTTCTTTGGAAAAATGAGATGTGTCCAGGTTGTGTTTTGGACATTTCCTGTTGCAGGCACTTGGCCTACCCACACAAGTGAGGTACCATTTTTATCAGGAGACTTGGGGAAATGCTGGGTGGAAGGAAGTTTGTGGTTCCTCTCAGATTCCAGAACATTCTGTCACCGAAATGCGAGTAAAAGTGTTTTTTTACCAAATTTTGAGTTTTGCAAATGATTCTGGCTAAGAGTTCCGGTTGTGAGCCCCACAAATCAACCCATCTTCGATTTCCCTAGGTGTCTACTTTTCAAAAAAGCACAAGGTTTGGTAGGTTTCCCTAGATGCCGGCTGAGCTAGAGGCCAAAATCCACATCTAGACACTTTGCAAAAACAGCTCTGTTTTCTTTAGGAAAATATGATGTGTTCAGGTTGTGTTTTGGGGAATTTACTGTTGCAGGCCCAAGGCCTACCCACACAAGTGAGGTACCATTTTTTATCGGGAGACTTGGGGGAACGATGGGTGGAAGGAAATTTGTGGCTCCTCTCAGATTCCAGAGCTTTCTGTCACCGAAATGTGAGGAGAAAATGTGTTTTTTTGGGACAAATTTTGTGGTTTGAAAAGGATTCTGGGTAACAAAAACCTGGTGTGAGCCCCACAAGTCACCCCATCTTGGATTCCCCCAGGTGTCTAATTTAAAAAAATGTGTACGATTGGTAGGTTTCCCTGGGTGCCAGCTGAGCTAGAAGCCAAAATCCACAGGTAGGCACTTTGCAAAAAACAGCTCTGTTTTCTATAGGAAAATATGATGTGTCCACATTGTGTTTTGGGGCATTTCCTGTCGGGGGCACTATGCTTATCTAAACAAGTGAAATACCATTTTTATCACGAGACTCGGGGAACGCTGGGTTGTAGGACATTTGTGGTTTCTCTCAGATTCCAGAACTTTCCGTCACCGAAATGTGAGGAAAAACTGTTTTTTTTGGCTAAATTTTGAGTTTTGCATATGATTCTGGTAACAGAACCTGGTGAGAGCCCCATAAGTCACCCGATCTTAGATTCCCCTAGGTGTCTACTTTTCAAAAATGCACAAGTTTTGCTAGGTTTCCCCAGGTGCCGGCTGAGCTAGAGGCCAAAATCCACAGGTATGCACTTTGCAAAAAACAGCTCTGTTTTCTTTGAAAAAATGTGATGTGTCCAAGTTGTGTTTTGTGACATTTTCTATCGCAGGAGCTAGGCTTACCCACACAAGTGAGGTACCATTTTTATTGGGAGACTTGGGGGAACGCAGAGTTAAAGAAAATTTGTGGTTCCTCCCAGATTCTAGAACTTTGTGTCACCCAAATGTGAGGAAAAAGTGTTTTTGGGCCAAATTGTGAGGTTTGCAAAGGATTCTGGGTGACAGAACATGGTGAGAGCCCCACAAGTCACCCCATTTTGGATTCCCCTAGGTGTCTACTTTTAAAAAAGCACGAGGTTGGGTAGGTTTCCTGGATGCCAGGTGAGCTGGAGTCCAAAATCCACAGGTAGGGACTTTGTAAAAAACAGCTCTGTTTTCTTTGGGAAAATGTGGTGTGTCCACATTGTGTTTTGGGGCATTTCCAGTCGGGGGCACTAGGATTATCCACACAAGTGAGGTACCATTTTTATCAGGAGACTTGGGGAAACGCTGGGTTCAAGGAAATTTGTGGTAACTCTCAGATTCCAGGACTTTCTGTCACCAAAATTTGAAGAAAAAGTGTTTTTTAGGCCAAAGTTTGAGGTTTGCTAAGGATTTCGGGTAACAGAACCTCATGTGAGCCCCATAATTCACCCCATCTTGGATTACCCTAGGTGTCTACTTTTAAAAAATGCACAAGGTTTGGTAGGTTTCCCTGGATGCCGGCTAAGCTAGAGGCCAAAATCCACAGGTAGGCACTTTACAAAAACAGCTCTGTTTTCTTTGGGAAAATGCGATGTGTCCACGTTGTGTTTTGGGGCATTTCCTGTCTCAGGCACTAGGCTTACCCACACGAGTGAGATACATTTTTATCTGGAAACTTGAGGGAACGATGGGTGGAAAGAAATTTGTGGCTCCTCTAAGATTCCAGAAATTTCTGTCACCGAAATGTGAGGAGAAAATATGTTTTTTTGACCAAATTTTGAGGTTGAAAAGGATTCTGGGTAACAGAACCTGGTTTGGGCTCCACAAGTCCCCCCATCTTGGACTACCGTAGGTGTCTACTTTTAAAAAATGTGCACGATTGGTAGGTTTCCTTAGGTGCAAGCTGAGCTAGAAGCCAAAACCCACAGGTAGGCACTTTGTAAAAAACAGCTCTGTTTTCTTTGGGAAAATGTGGTGTGTCCACATTGTGTTTTGGTATGTTTCCTGTCGGGGGTACTAGGCTTATCCACACAAGTGAGGTACCATTTTTATCAGGAGACTTAGGGGAACGCAGGGTTGAAGGAAATGTGTGGTTCCTCTCAGATTCCAGAACTTTCTGTCGATGAAATGTGAGGAAAAAGTGTTTTTTTTGGCCAAAGTTTGAGGTTTGCTAAGGATTGTGGGTGACAGAACCTGGTGAGAGCCCCACAAGTCACCCCATCTTTGATTCCCCCTAAGAGTCTACTTTTCAAAAATGCACAAGGTTTGGTAGGTTTCCCTGGATGCCGGCTAAGCTAGAGGCCAAAATCCACAGGTAGGCACTTTACAAAAACAGCTCTGTTTTCTTTGGGAAAATGCGATGTGTCCACGTTGTGTTTTGGGGCATTTCCTGTCTCAGGCACTAGGCTTACCCACACAAGTGAGGTACTATTTTTATCGGGAGACTTGGGGGTACGCTGGGTTTAAGGAAATTTGTGGTTCCTCTCAGATTCCAGAACTTTGTGTCACCGAAATAGAGGAAAAAGTGTTTTGGGGCCAAATTTGAGATTTGCAAAGGATTCTGGGTGACAGAACCTAGTGAGAGCCCCACAAGTCACCCCATCTTGAATACTCCTAGGTATCTACTTTTCAAAAATACACAAGGTTTGGTAGGTTTCCCTATATGCCGGCTGAACTAGAGGCCAAAATCCACAGGTAGGCACTTTGCAAAAAACAGATCTGTTTTCTTTTAAATATGTGATGTGTTCAGGTTGTGTTTTGGGGCATTTACTGTCGCAGGCCCAAGGCCTACCCACACAAGTGAGGTACCATTTTTATCGGGAGACTTGGAGGAACGATGGATAGAAGGAAATTTGTGGCTCCTCTTCGATTCCAGAACTTTCTGTCACCGAAATGTGAGGAGAATACATGTTTTTTGGCAAAATTTTGAGGTTTGAAAAAGATTCTGGTAACAGAACCTGGTTTGGGCCCTACAAGTCACCCCATCTTGCATTCTCCTAGGTGTCTACTTTTAAAAAATGCACAAGTTTTGGTAGCTTTCCCTAGGTGCCAGCTGAGCTAGAAGCCAAAACCCACGGGTAGGCACTTTGCAAAAAACAGTTCTGTTTTCTTTGGGAAAATGTGATGTGTCCACATTGTGTTTTGGGGCATTTCCTGTCGGGAGCACTCGGCTTATCCACACAAGTGAGGTCCCATTTCTATCAGGAGACGGGGGGAACACTGGGTTGAAGGAAATTTGTGGTTCCTCTCAGATTCCAGAACTTTCTGCCACCGAAATGAGAAGAAAAAGGTGTTTTTTTGGCCAAAGTTTGAGGTTTGATAAGGATTCTGGGTGACATAACCTGGCGAGAGCCACACAAGTCACCCCATCTTGGATTCCCCTAGGTGTCTACTGTTCAGAAATGTACACGATTGCTAGGTTTACCTAGATGCCGGCTGAGCTAGAGGCCAAAATCCACATCTAGACACTTTTCAAAAACAGCTCTGTTTTCTTTGGGAAAATGTGATGTGTCCACATTGTGTTTTGGGGCATTTCCTGTCGCAGGCACTAGGCTTACCCACACAAGTGAGGTACCATTTGTATCGGGAGACTTGGGGGAACGCAGGGTTAAAGGAAATTTGTGGTTCCTCTCAGATTCTAGAACTTTGTGTCACCCAAATGTGAGGAAAAAGTGTTTTTTGGCCAAATTGTGAGGTTTGCAAAGGATTCTGGGTGACAGAACAGGGTGAGAGTCCCACAATTCACCCCATTTTGGATTCCCCTAGGTGTCTACTTTTCAAAAAGCACAAGGTTGGGTAGGTTTCCCTGGATGCCAGTTGAGCTAGAGTCCAAAATCCACAGGCAGGCACTTTGTAAAAAACAGCTCTGTTTTCTTCGGGAAAATGTGGTGTGTCCACATTGTGTTTTGGGGCATTTCCAGTCGGGGGCACTAGGATTATCCACACAAGTGAGGTACCATTTTTATCAGGAGACTTGGGGAAACGCTGGGTTCAAGGAAATTTGTGGTAACTCTCAGATTCCAGGACTTTCTGTCACCAAAATTTGAAGAAAAAGTGTTTTTTAGGCCAAAGTTTGAGGTTTGCTAAGGATTTCGGGTAACAGAACCTCATGTGAGCCCCATAATTCACCCCATCTTGGATTACCCTAGGTGTCTACTTTTAAAAAATGCACAAGGTTTGGTAGGTTTCCCTGGATGCCGGCTAAGCTAGAGGCCAAAATCCACAGGTAGGCACTTTACAAAAACAGCTCTGTTTTCTTTGGGAAAATGCGATGTGTCCACGTTGTGTTTTGGGGCATTTCCTGTCTCAGGCACTAGGCTTACCCACACGAGTGAGATACATTTTTATCTGGAAACTTGAGGGAACGATGGGTGGAAAGAAATTTGTGGCTCCTCTAAGATTCCAGAAATTTCTGTCACCGAAATGTGAGGAGAAAATATGTTTTTTTGACCAAATTTTGAGGTTGAAAAGGATTCTGGGTAACAGAACCTGGTTTGGGCTCCACAAGTCCCCCCATCTTGGACTACCGTAGGTGTCTACTTTTAAAAAATGTGCACGATTGGTAGGTTTCCTTAGGTGCAAGCTGAGCTAGAAGCCAAAACCCACAGGTAGGCACTTTGTAAAAAACAGCTCTGTTTTCTTTGGGAAAATGTGGTGTGTCCACATTGTGTTTTGGTATGTTTCCTGTCGGGGGCACTAGGCTTATCCACACAAGTGAGGTACCATTTTTATCAGGAGACTTAGGGGAACGCAGGGTTGAAGGAAATGTGTGGTTCCTCTCAGATTCCAGAACTTTCTGTCGATGAAATGTGAGGAAAAAGTGTTTTTTTTGGCCAAAGTTTGAGGTTTGCTAAGGATTGTGGGTGACAGAACCTGGTGAGAGCCCCACAAGTCACCCCATCTTTGATTCCCCCTAAGAGTCTACTTTTCAAAAATGCACAAGGTTTGGTAGGTTTCCCTGGATGCCGGCTAAGCTAGAGGCCAAAATCCACAGGTAGGCACTTTACAAAAACAGCTCTGTTTTCTTTGGGAAAATGCGATGTGTCCACGTTGTGTTTTGGGGCATTTCCTGTCTCAGGCACTAGGCTTACCCACACAAGTGAGGTACTATTTTTATCGGGAGACTTGGGGGTACGCTGGGTTTAAGGAAATTTGTGGTTCCTCTCAGATTCCAGAACTTTGTGTCACCGAAATAGAGGAAAAAGTGTTTTGGGGCCAAATTTGAGATTTGCAAAGGATTCTGGGTGACAGAACCTAGTGAGAGCCCCACAAGTCACCCCATCTTGAATACTCCTAGGTATCTACTTTTCAAAAATACACAAGGTTTGGTAGGTTTCCCTATATGCCGGCTGAACTAGAGGCCAAAATCCACAGGTAGGCACTTTGCAAAAAACAGATCTGTTTTCTTTTAAATATGTGATGTGTTCAGGTTGTGTTTTGGGGCATTTACTGTCGCAGGCCCAAGGCCTACCCACACAAGTGAGGTACCATTTTTATCGGGAGACTTGGAGGAACGATGGATAGAAGGAAATTTGTGGCTCCTCTTCGATTCCAGAACTTTCTGTCACCGAAATGTGAGGAGAATACATGTTTTTTGGCAAAATTTTGAGGTTTGAAAAAGATTCTGGTAACAGAACCTGGTTTGGGCCCTACAAGTCACCCCATCTTGCATTCTCCTAGGTGTCTACTTTTAAAAAATGCACAAGTTTTGGTAGCTTTCCCTAGGTGCCAGCTGAGCTAGAAGCCAAAACCCACGGGTAGGCACTTTGCAAAAAACAGTTCTGTTTTCTTTGGGAAAATGTGATGTGTCCACATTGTGTTTTGGGGCATTTCCTGTCGGGAGCACTCGGCTTATCCACACAAGTGAGGTCCCATTTCTATCAGGAGACGGGGGGAACACTGGGTTGAAGGAAATTTGTGGTTCCTCTCAGATTCCAGAACTTTCTGCCACCGAAATGAGAAGAAAAAGGTGTTTTTTTGGCCAAAGTTTGAGGTTTGATAAGGATTCTGGGTGACATAACCTGGCGAGAGCCACACAAGTCACCCCATCTTGGATTCCCCTAGGTGTCTACTGTTCAGAAATGTACACGATTGCTAGGTTTACCTAGATGCCGGCTGAGCTAGAGGCCAAAATCCACATCTAGACACTTTTCAAAAACAGCTCTGTTTTCTTTGGGAAAATGTGATGTGTCCACATTGTGTTTTGGGGCATTTCCTGTCGCAGGCACTAGGCTTACCCACACAAGTGAGGTACCATTTGTATCGGGAGACTTGGGGGAACGCAGGGTTAAAGGAAATTTGTGGTTCCTCTCAGATTCTAGAACTTTGTGTCACCCAAATGTGAGGAAAAAGTGTTTTTTGGCCAAATTGTGAGGTTTGCAAAGGATTCTGGGTGACAGAACAGGGTGAGAGCCCCACAATTCACCCCATTTTGGATTCCCCTAGGTGTCTACTTTTCAAAAAGCACAAGGTTGGGTAGGTTTCCCTGGATGCCAGTTGAGCTAGAGTCCAAAATCCACAGGCAGGCACTTTGTAAAAAACAGCTCTGTTTTCTTCGGGAAAATGTGGTGTGTCCACATTGTGTTTTGGGGCATTTCCAGTCGGGGGCACTAGGATTATCCACACAAGTGAGGTACCATTTTTATCAGGAGACTTGGGGAAATGCTGGGTTCAAGGAAATTTGTGGTACCTCTCAAATTCCAGGACTTTCTGTCACCAAAATCTGAAGAAAAAGTGTTTTTTAGGCCAAAGTTTGAGGTTTGCTAAGGATTCCGGGTAACAGAACCTCGTGTGAGCCCCACAATTCACCCCATCTTGGATTACCCTAGGTGTCTACTTTTAAAAAAGCACAAGGTTTGGTAGGTTTCCCTAGATGCCGGCTGAGCTACAGGCCAAAATCCACATCTAGACACTTTTCAAAAACAACTCTGTTTTCTTTGCAAAAATGTGATGTGTTCAGGTTGTGTTTTGGGGCATTTCCTGTCGCAGGCCCAATGCCAACCCACACAAGTGAGGTACATTTTTATCTGGAAACTTGAGGGAACGATGGGTGGAAGGAAATTTGTGGCTCCTCTAAGATTCCAGAAATTTCTGTCACCGAAATGTGAGGAGAAAATATGTTTTTGTTGGCCAAATTTTGAGGTTGAAAAGGATTCTGGGTAACAGAACCTGGTTTGGGCTCCACAAGTCCCCCCATCTTGGACTACCGTAGGTGTCTACTTTTAAAAAATGTGCTCGATTGGTAGGTTTCCTTAGGTGCAAGCTGAGCTAGAAGCCAAAACCCACAGGTAGGCACTTTGTAAAAAACAGCTCTATTTTCTTTGGGAAAATGTGGTGTGTCCACATTGTGTTTTGGGGCGTTTCCTGTCGGGGGCACTAGGCTTATCCACACAAGTGAGGTACCATTTTTATCAGGAGACTTAGGGGAACGCAGGGTTGAAGGACATTTGTGGTTCCTCTCAGATTCCAGAACTTTCTGTCGACGAAATGTGAGGAAAAAGTGTTTTTTTGGCCAAAGTTTGAGGTTTGCTAAGGATTGTCGGTGACAGAACCTGGTGAGAGCCCCACAAGTCACCCCATCTTTGATTCCCCCTAAGTGTCTACTTTTAAAAAATGCACAAGGTTTGGTAGGTTTCCCTGGATGCCGGCAAAGCTAGAGGCCAAAATCCACAGGTAGGCACTTTGTAAAAAACAGCTCTGTTTTCTTTGGGAAAATGCGATGTGTCCACATTGTGTTTCGGGGCATTTCCTGTCTCAGGCACTAGGCTTACCCACACAAGTGAGGTACCATTTTTATCGGGAGACTTGGGGGTACGCTGGGTTTAAGGAAATTTGTGGTTCCTCTCAGATTCCGGAACTTTGTGTCACCGAAATGGAGGAAAAAGTGTTTTGGTGCCAAATTTGAGGTTTGCAATGGATTCTGGGTGACAGAACCTAGTGAGAGCCCCACAAGTCACCCCATCTTGGATTCTCCTAGGTATCTATTTTTCAAAAATACACAAGGTTTGGTAGGTTTCCCTATATGCCGGCTGAGCTAGAGGACAAAATCCACAGGTAGGCACTTTGCAAAAAACAGCTCTGTTTTCTTTGAAATATGTGATGTGTTCAGGTTGTGTTTTGGGGCATTTACTGTCGCAGGCCCAAGGCCTACCCACACAAGTGAGGTACCATTTTTATCGGGAGACTTGGAGGAACGATGGGTGGAAGGAGATTTGTGGCTCCTCTACGATTCCAGAACTTTCTGTCACCGAAATGTGAGGAGAATATATGTTTTTTGGCAAAATTTTGAGGTTTGAAAAAGATTCTGGTAACAAAACCTGGTTTGGGCCCCACAAGTCACCCCATCTTGCATTCTCCTAGGTGTCCACTTTTAAAAAATGTGCCCGATTGGTAGGTTTCCCTAGGTGCCAGCTGAGCTAGAAGCCAAAACCCACAGGTAGGCACTTTGCAAAAAACTGTTCTGTTTTCTTTGGGAAAATGTGATGTGTCCACATTGTGTTTTGGGGCATTTCCTGTCGGGAGCACTCGGCTTATCCACACAAGTGAGGTCCCATTTCTATCAGGAGATGGGGGGAACACTGGGTTGAAGGAAATTTGTGGTTCCCCTCAGATTCCAGAACTTTCTGCCACTGAAATGAGAAGAAAAAGGTGTTTTTTTTGGCCAAAGTTTGAGGTTTGATAAGGATTCTGGGTGACATAACCTGGTGAGAGCCACACAAGTCACCCCATCTTGGATTCCCCTAGGTGTCTACTGTTCAAAAATGTACACGATTGCTAGGTTTCCCTAGATGCCGGCTGAGCTAGAGGCCAAAATCTACATCTAGACACTTTTCAAAAACAGCTCTGTTTTCTTTGGGAAAATGTGATGTGTCCACATTGTGTTTTGGGGCATTTCCTGTCGCGGGCACTAGGCTTACCCACACAAGTGAGGTACCATTTGTATCAGGAGACTTGGGGGAATGCAGGGTTAAAGGAAATTTGTGGTTCGTCTCAGATTTGTGTCACCCAAATGTGAGGAAAAATAGTTTTTTGGCCAAATTGTGAGGTTTGCAAAGGATTCTGGGTGACAGAACATGGTGAGAGCCCCACAAGTCACCCTATTTTGGATTCCCCTAGGTGTCTACTTTTCAAAAAGCACAAGGTTGGGTAGGTTTCCCTGGATGCCAGTTGAGCTAGAGTCCAAAATCCACAGGTAGGCACTTTGTAAAAAACAGCTCTGTTTTCTTCGGGAAAATGTGGTGTGTCCACATTGTGTTTTGGGGCATTTCCAGTCGGGGGCACTAGGATTATCCACACAAGTGAGGTACCATTTTTATCAGGAGACTTGGGGAAATGCTGGGTTCAAGGAAATTTGTGGTACCTCTCAAATTCCAGGGCTATCTTTCACCAAAATTTGAAGAAAAAGTGTTTTTTAGGCCAAAGTTTGAGGTTTGCTAAGGATTCCGGGTAACAGAACCTCGTGTGAGCCCCACAATTCACCCCATCTTGGATTTCCCTAGGTGTCTACTTTTAAAAAAGCACAAGGTTTGGTAGGTTTCCCTAGATGCCAGCTGAGCTACAGGCCAAAATCCACATCTATACACTTTGCAAAAACAACTCTGTTTTCTTTGCAAAAATGTGATGTGTTCAGGTTGTGTTTTGGGGCATTTCCTGTCGCAGGCCCAATGCCTACCCACACAAGTGAGGTACATTTTTATCTGGAAACTTGAGGGAACGATGGGTGGAAGGAAATTTGTGGCTCCTCTAAGATTCCAGAAATTTCTGTCACAGAAATGTGAGGAGAAAATATGTTTTTTTGGCCAAATTTTGAGGTTGAAAAGGATTCTGGGTAACAGAACCTGGTTTGGGCTCCACAAGTCCCCCCATCTTGGACTACCGAAGGTGTCTACTTTTAAAAAATTTGCTCGATTGGTAGGTTTCCTTAGGTGCAAGCTGAGCTAGAAGCCAAAACCCACAGGGAGGCACTTTGTAAAAAGCAGCTCTGTTTTCTTTGGGAAAATGCGATGTGTCCACATTGTGTTTTGGGGCATTTCCTGTCTCAGGCACTAGGCTTACCCACACAAGTGAGGTACCATTTTTATTGGGAGACTTTGGGAAACGGTGGGTGGAAAGAAATTTGTGGTTCCGCTCAGACTCAAGAACTTTCTGTCACCGAAATGCGAGGAAAAAGTGTTTTTTGGCCAAATTTTGAGGTTTGCAAATGATTCAGGGTAACGGAACCTGGTGTGAGCCCCACAAGTCACCCCATCTTGGATTACCCTAGGTGTCTACTTTTCAAAAATGCACAAGGTTTGTAATGTTTCCCTAGATGCCGGCTGAGCTAGAGGTCAAAATCCACATCTAGACACTTTGCAAAAACAGCTCTGTTTTGTTTGGGAAAATGCGATGTGTCCACGTTGTGTTTTGGGGCATTTCCTGACACAGGAACTAGGCTTACCCACACAAGTGAGGTACCATTTTCATAGGGAGACTTGGGGGAACGCTGGGTTTAAGGAAATTCGTGGTTCCTCTCAGATTCCAGAACTTTCTGTCACTGAAATGGAGGAAAAAGTGTTTTGGGGCAAAATATTGAGGTTTGCAAAGGATTCTGGGTGACAGAACCTGGTGTGAGCCCCATAAGTCACCCGATATTGGATTCCCCTATGTGTCTACTTTTAAAAATTGTGCACTATTGGTAGGTTTCCCTAGGAGCGAGCTGAGCTAGAAGCCAAAATCTACAGGTAGGCACTTTGCAAAAAACAGCTCTGTTTTCTTTTGGAAAATATGATGTGTCCACAGTGTGTTTTGGGGCATTTCCTGTCAGGGTCACTAGGCTTATCCATACAAGTGAGGTACCATTTTTGCCAGGAGACTTGGGGGATCGCTGGGTTGAAGGAAGTTTGTGGTTCCTCTCAGATTCCAGAACATTTTGTCACCGAAATGTGAGGAAAAATTATTTCTTTGGCCAAGGCTTGAGGTTTGCCAAGGATTCTGGGTTACAGAACGTGGTGAGAGCCCCACAAGTCACCCCATCTTGGATTCCCCTAGGTGTCTACCTTTAAAAAAAGCACAAGGTTTGGTAGGTTTCCTTAGATGCCGGCTGAGCTAGAGGCCAAAATCCACATCTAGACACTTTGCAAAAACAGCTCTGTTTTCTTTGGAAAAATGTGATGTGTTCAGGTTGTGTTTTGGGACATTTCCGGTCGCAGGCCCAAGGCCTACCCACACAAGCGAGGTACATTTTTATCTGGAGACGAGGGGGAACGATGGGTGGAAGGAAATTTGTGGCTCCTCTAAGATTCCAGAAATTTCTGTCACCGAATTGTGAGGAGAAAATATATTTTTGGGCCAAATTTTGAGGATGAAAAGGATTCTGGGTAAAGAACCTGGTTTGGGCTCCACAAGTCACCCCATCTTGGACTACCCTGGGTGTCTACTTTTAAAAAATGTGCACGATTGGTAGGTTTCCTTAGGTGCCAGCTGAGCTAGAAGCCAAAACCCACAGGTAGGCACTTTGTAAAAAACAGCTCTGTTTTCTTTGGGAAAATGTGGTGTGTTCACATTGTGTTTTTGGGTGTTTCCTGTCGGGGGCAAAAGGCCTACCCACACATGTGAGGTACCATATTCGTCGGCAGACTTGGGGAAACGCTGTGTGGAAGGAAATTTGTGGTTCCTCTCAGATTCCAGGGGCCGTATTTATACTTTTTGGCGCACAACTGCGCCAACGCAGTTGTGTGTCAAACAATTTAACGCCGGGTAACGCCATTCCAAAGCGCCATGCGGGTGCCTTATTTATGGAATGACGTTAGCCGGCGGAGCTGCCTGGTGTGCGTCAAAAAAAATGACTTACACCAGGCAGCGCCGGCGTAGGGGAAAATGGAGCTTGGGCGTCAAAAAATGGGGCAAGTCAGGCTGAGGCAACATTTTCGCCTCAACCCGATTTGCGCCATTTATTTTGACTCCCAACCCCCATTTATAGCAAAGACAGGAGTCATGCTCCCTTGCCCAATGGCCATGCCCAGGGGACTTATGTCCCCTGGGCATGGTCATTGGGCATAGTGACATGTAGGGGGGCACAAATCAGGCCCCCCTATGCCACAAAAAATAAATAAAAAATACTTACCTGAACTTACCTTAAGTTCCGTGGGAGGGGTCCCTCCATCCTTGGGCGTCCTCCTGGGGTGGGCAAGGGTGGCAGGGGGTGTCCCTGGGGGCATGGGAGGGCACCTCTGGGCTCCTTCCGAGCCCACAGGTCCCTTAACGCCTGCCCTGACCAGGCGTTAAAAAATGACGCTAAAGCTGATGGACGTCATTTTTTTTGACCTGTCCACTCCCGGGCGTCATTTTTGCCCGGGAGTGAAATTACGGCGCACATGCCTCTGAGACATTTTTTAGACGGGAACGCCTACCTTGCATATCATTAACGCAAGGAAGGTGTCCACGCTAAAAAATGACGCAAACTCCAAGATCTTTGGCGCTAGACGGGTCTAACGCCAAAGTATAAATATGGAGTTAGTTTTGCGTCGGATTTGCGTAAAAAAAAACGCCGCAAATCCGGCGCAAACAGTATAAATATGCCCCCAGATCTTTCTGTCTCTGAAATGGGAGAGAAAGTGTTTTGGGGCCAACATTTGAGGTTTGCAAAGGATTCTGGGTGACAGAACATGGTGAGAGCCCCACAAGTCACCCCATCTTGGATGTCCCTAGGTGTTTACATTTTAAAAATCACAAGGTTTGGTCGGTTTACCTAGATGCTGGCTGACCTAGAGGCCAAAATCCACATCTAGACGCTTTGCAAAAACAGCTCTGTTTTGTTTGGGAAGATGCGATATGTCCACGTTGTGTTTTGGGGGATTTCCTGACGCAGGCACTAGGCTTACCCACACAAGTGAGGTACCATTTTTATTGGGAGACTTGGGGGAACGCTGAGTTGAAGGAAATTCGTGGTTCCTCTCAGATTCCAGCACTTTCTGTTACTGAAAAGGAGGAAAAAGTGTTTAGGGGCAAAAGTTTGAGGTTTACAAAGGATTCCTGGTGACAGAACCTGGTGGGAGCCCCACAAGTAACCCGATCTTGGATTCCCCTAGGTGTCTACTTTTAAACAATGTGCACGATTGGTAGGTTTTCCTAGGAGCCAGCTGAGCTAGAAGCCAAAATCCACAGGTAGGCACTTTGCAAAAAACAGCTGTTTTCTTTGGGAAAATGTGATTTGTCCACACTGTGTTTTGGGGCATTTCCTGTCAGGGGCACTAGGCTTATCCACACAAGTGAGGAACCATTTTTATCAGGAGACTTGGGGATCACTGCGTTGAAGGAAGTTTGTTGTTCCTCTCAGATTCCAGAACTTTTTGTCACCGAAATGTGAGGAAAAAGTATTTCTTTGGCCAAGGTTTGAGGTTTGCCAAGGAATCTGGGTGACAGAACAAGGTGAGAGCCCCACAAGTCACCCCATCTTGGATTACCCTAGGTGTCTCATTTTAAAAAAGCACAAGGTTTGGTAGGTTTCCCTAGATGCCGGCTGAGCTAGAGGCCAAAATCCACCGGTAGGCACTTTGTAAAAAACAGCTCTGTTATCTTTGGGAAAATGTGGTGTGTCCACATTGTGTTTTGGGCATTTCCAGTCAGGGGCACTAGGATTATCCCCACAAGTGAGGTACCATTTTTATCAGGAGACTTGGGGGAATGCTGGGTTGAAGGAAATTTGTGTTACCTCTAAGATTCCAAGACTATCTTTCACCAAAATTTGAAGAAAAAGTGTTTTTTAGGCCAAAGTTTGAGGTTTGCTAAGGATTCCGGGTAACAGAACCTCGTGTGAGCCCCACAATTCACCCCATCTTGGATTTCCCTAGGTGTCTACTTTTAAAAAAGCACAAGGTTTGGTAGGTTTCCCTAGATGCCAGCTGAGCTACAGGCCAAAATCCACATCTATACACTTTGCAAAAACAACTCTGTTTTCTTTGCAAAAATGTGATGTGTTCAGGTTGTGTTTTGGGGCATTTCCTGTCGCAGGCCCAATGCCTACCCACACAAGTGAGGTACATTTTTATCTGGAAACTTGAGGGAACGATGGGTGGAAGGAAATTTGTGGCTCCTCTAAGATTCCAGAAATTTCTGTCACAGAAATGTGAGGAGAAAATATGTTTTTTTGGCCAAATTTTGAGGTTGAAAAGGATTCTGGGTAACAGAACCTGGTTTGGGCTCCACAAGTCCCCCCATCTTGGACTACCGAAGGTGTCTACTTTTAAAAAATTTGCTCGATTGGTAGGTTTCCTTAGGTGCAAGCTGAGCTAGGAGCCAAAACCCACAGGGAGGCACTTTGTAAAAAGCAGCTCTGTTTTCTTTGGGAAAATGCGATGTGTCCACATTGTGTTTTGGGGCATTTCCTGTCTCAGGCACTAGGCTTACCCACACAAGTGAGGTACCATTTTTATTGGGAGACTTTGGGAAACGGTGGGTGGAAAGAAATTTGTGGTTCCGCTCAGACTCAAGAACTTTCTGTCACCGAAATGCGAGGAAAAAGTGTTTTTTGGCCAAATTTTGAGGTTTGCAAATGATTCAGGGTAACGGAACCTGGTGTGAGCCCCACAAGTCACCCCATCTTGGATTACCCTAGGTGTCTACTTTTCAAAAATGCACAAGGTTTGTAATGTTTCCCTAGATGCCGGCTGAGCTAGAGGTCAAAATCCACATCTAGACACTTTGCAAAAACAGCTCTGTTTTGTTTGGGAAAATGCGATGTGTCCACGTTGTGTTTTGGGGCATTTCCTGACACAGGAACTAGGCTTACCCACACAAGTGAGGTACCATTTTCATAGGGAGACTTGGGGGAACGCTGGGTTTAAGGAAATTCGTGGTTCCTCTCAGATTCCAGAACTTTCTGTCACTGAAATGGAGGAAAAAGTGTTTTGGGGCAAAATATTGAGGTTTGCAAAGGATTCTGGGTGACAGAACCTGGTGTGAGCCCCATAAGTCACCCGATATTGGATTCCCCTATGTGTCTACTTTTAAAAATTGTGCACTATTGGTAGGTTTCCCTAGGAGCGAGCTGAGCTAGAAGCCAAAATCTACAGGTAGGCACTTTGCAAAAAACAGCTCTGTTTTCTTTTGGAAAATATGATGTGTCCACAGTGTGTTTTGGGGCATTTCCTGTCAGGGTCACTAGGCTTATCCATACAAGTGAGGTACCATTTTTGCCAGGAGACTTGGGGGATCGCTGGGTTGAAGGAAGTTTGTGGTTCCTCTCAGATTCCAGAACATTTTGTCACCGAAATGTGAGGAAAAATTATTTCTTTGGCCAAGGCTTGAGGTTTGCCAAGGATTCTGGGTTACAGAACGTGGTGAGAGCCCCACAAGTCACCCCATCTTGGATTCCCCTAGGTGTCTACCTTTAAAAAAAGCACAAGGTTTGGTAGGTTTCCTTAGATGCCGGCTGAGCTAGAGGCCAAAATCCACATCTAGACACTTTGCAAAAACAGCTCTGTTTTCTTTGGAAAAATGTGATGTGTTCAGGTTGTGTTTTGGGACATTTCCGGTCGCAGGTCAAGGCCTACCCACACAAGCGAGGTACATTTTTATCTGGAGACGAGGGGGAACGATGGGTGGAAGGAAATTTGTGGCTCCTCTAAGATTCCAGAAATTTCTGTCACCGAATTGTGAGGAGAAAATATATTTTTGGGCCAAATTTTGAGGATGAAAAGGATTCTGGGTAAAGAACCTGGTTTGGGCTCCACAAGTCACCCCATCTTGGACTACCCTGGGTGTCTACTTTTAAAAAATGTGCACGATTGGTAGGTTTCCTTAGGTGCCAGCTGAGCTAGAAGCCAAAACCCACAGGTAGGCACTTTGTAAAAAACAGCTCTGTTTTCTTTGGGAAAATGTGGTGTGTTCACATTGTGTTTTTGGGTGTTTCCTGTCGGGGGCAAAAGGCCTACCCACACATGTGAGGTACCATATTCGTCGGCAGACTTGGGGAAACGCTGTGTGGAAGGAAATTTGTGGTTCCTCTCAGATTCCAGGGGCCGTATTTATACTTTTTGGCGCACAACTGCGCCAACGCAGTTGTGCGTCAAAAAATTTAACGCCGGGTAACGCCATTCCAAAGCGCCATGCGGGTGCCTTATTTATGGAATGACGTTAGCCGGCGGAGCTGCCTGGTGTGCGTCAAAAAAAATGACTTACACCAGGCAGCGCCGGCGTAGGGGAAAATGGAGCTTGGGCGTCAAAAAATGGGGCAAGTCAGGCTGAGGCAACATTTTCGCCTCAACCCGATTTGCGCCATTTATTTTGACTCCCAACCCCCATTTATAGCAAAGACAGGAGTCATGCTCCCTTGCCCAATGGCCATGCCCAGGGGACTTATGTCCCCTGGGCATGGTCATTGGGCATAGTGACATGTAGGGGGGCACAAATCAGGCCCCCCTATGCCACAAAAAATAAATAAAAAATACTTACCTGAACTTACCTTAAGTTCCCTGGGAGGGGTCCCTCCATCCTTGGGCGTCCTCCTGGGGTGGGCAAGGGTGGCAGGGGGTGTCCCTGGGGGCATGGGAGGGCACCTCTGGGCTCCTTCCGAGCCCACAGGTCCCTTAACGCCTGCCCTGACCAGGCGTTAAAAAATTACGCTAAAGCTGATGGACGTCATTTTTTTTGACCTGTCCACTCCCGGGCGTCATTTTTGCCCGGGAGTGAAATTACGGCGCACATGCCTCTGAGACATTTTTTAGACGGGAACGCCTACCTTGCATATCATTAACGCAAGGAAGGTGTCCACGCTAAAAAATGACGCAAACTCCAAGATCTTTGGCGCTAGACGGGTCTAACGCCAAAGTATAAATATGGAGTTAGTTTTGCGTCGGATTTGCGTAAAAAAAAACGCCGCAAATCCGGCGCAAAGAGTATAAATATGCCCCCAGATCTTTCTGTCTCTGAAATGGGAGAGAAAGTGTTTTGGGGCCAACATTTGAGGTTTGCAAAGGATTCTGGGTGACAGAACATGGTGAGAGCCCCACAAGTCACCCCATCTTGGATGTCCCTAGGTGTTTACATTTTAAAAATCACAAGGTTTGGTCGGTTTACCTAGATGCTGGCTGACCTAGAGGCCAAAATCCACATCTAGACGCTTTGCAAAAACAGCTCTGTTTTGTTTGGGAAAATGCGATATGTCCACGTTGTGTTTTGGGGGATTTCCTGACGCAGGCACTAGGCTTACCCACACAAGTGAGGTACCATTTTTATTGGGAGACTTGGGGGAACGCTGAGTTGAAGGAAATTCGTGGTTCCTCTCAGATTCCAGCACTTTCTGTTACTGAAAAGGAGGAAAAAGTGTTTAGGGGCAAAAGTTTGAGGTTTACAAAGGATTCCTGGTGACAGAACCTGGTGGGAGCCCCACAAGTAACCCGATCTTGGATTCCCCTAGGTGTCTACTTTTAAAAAATGTGCACGATTGGTAGGTTTTCCTAGGAGCCAGCTGAGCTAGAAGCCAAAATCCATAGGTAGGCACTTTGCAAAAAACAGCTGTTTTCTTTGGGAAAATGTGATTTGTCCACACTGTGTTTTGGGGCATTTCCTGTCAGGGGCACTAGGCTTATCCACACAAGTGAGGAACCATTTTTATCAGGAGACTTGGGGATCACTGCGTTGAAGGAAGTTTGTTGTTCCTCTCAGATTCCAGAACTTTTTGTCACCGAAATGTGAGGAAAAAGTATTTCTTTGGCCAAGGTTTGAGGTTTGCCAAGGAATCTGGGTGACAGAACAAGGTGAGAGCCCCACAAGTCACCCCATCTTGGATTACCCTAGGTGTCTCATTTTAAAAAAGCACAAGGTTTGGTAGGTTTCCCTAGATGCCGGCTGAGCTAGAGGCCAAAATCCACCGGTAGGCACTTTGTAAAAAACAGCTCTGTTTTCTTTGGGAAAATGTGGTGTGTCCACATTGTGTTTTGGGCATTTCCAGTCAGGGGCACTAGGATTATCCCCACAAGTGAGGTACCATTTTTATCAGGAGACTTGGGGGAATGCTGGGTTGAAGGAAATTTGTGTTACCTCTAAGATTCCAGAACTTTTTGTCACCAAAATTTGAAGAAGAAGTGCTTTTTAGGCCAAAGTTTGAGGTTTGCTAAGGATTCCTGGTAACAGAACCTGGTGTGAGCCCCACAATTCACCCAATCTTGGATTACCCTAGGTGTCTACTTTTTAAAAAGCACAAGGTGTGGTAGGTTTCCCTAGATGCCGGCTGAGCTAGAGGCCAAAATCCACATCTAGACACTTTGCAAAAACAGCTCTGTTTTCTTTAGAAAAATGTGATGTGTTCAGGTTGTGTTTTGGGGCATTTCCTATCGCAGGCCCAAGGCCTACCCACACAAGTGAGGTACATTTTTATCGGGAGACTTGGGGGAATGATGGGTGGAAGGAAATTTGTGGCTCCTCTAAGATTCCAGAAATTTCTGTCACCGAAATGTGAGGAGAACATATGTTTCTTTGGCCAAATTTTGAGGCGGAAAAGGATTCAGGGTAACAGAACTTGGTTTGGGCTCCACAAGTCACCCCATTTTGGACTACCCTAGGTGTCTACTTTTAAAAAATGTGCACGATTGGTAGGTCTCCTTAGATGCCAGCTGAGCTAGAAGCCAAAACCCACAGGTAGGCACTTTGCATAAAACAGCTCTGTTTTCTTTGGGAAAATGTGAGGTGTCTACATTGTGTTTTGGGCATTTCCAGTCAGGGGCACTAGGATTATCCACACAAGTGAGGTACCATTTTTATCAGGAGACTTGGGGGAACGCTGGGTTGAAGGAAATTTGTGGTACCTCTCAGATTCCAGAACTTTTTGTCACCAAAATTTGAAGAAGAAGTGTTTTTTAGGCCAAAGTTTGAGGTTTGCTAAGGATTCCTGGTAACAGAACCTGGTGTGAGCCCCACAATTCACCCAATCTTGGATTACCCTAGGTGTCTACTTTTTAAAAAGCACAAGGTGTGGTAGGTTTCCCTAGATGCCGGCTGAGCTAGAGGCCAAAATCCACATCTAGACACTTTGCAAAAACAGCTCTGTTTTCTTTGGAAAAATGTGATGTGTTCAGGTTGTGTTTTGGGGCATTTCCTATCGCAGGCCCAAGGCCTACCCACACAAGTGAGGTACATTTTTATCGGAAGACTTGGGGGAACGATGGGTGGAAGGAAATTTGTGGCTACTCTAAGATTCCAGAAATTTCTGTCACCGAAATGTGAGGAGAAAATATGTTTCTTTGGCCAAATTTTGAGGCGGAAAAGGATTCAGGGTAACAGAACCTGGTTTGGGCTCCACAAGTCACCCCATTTTGGACTACCCTAGGTGTCTACTTTTAAAATATGTGCACGATTGGTAGGTCTCCTTAGGTGCCAGCTGAGCTTGAAGCCAAAACTCACAGGTAGGCACTTTGTAAAAAACAGCTCTGTTTTCTTTGGGAAAATGTGGTGTGTCCACATTGTGTTTCGGGGCGTTTCCTGTCGGGGCACTAGGCTTATCCACACAAGTGAGGTACCATTTTTATGAGGAGACTTGGGGGAATGCAGGGTTGCAGGAAATTTGTGGTTCCTCTCAGACTCCAGAACCTTCTGTCAACGAAATGTGAGGAAAAAGTATTTCTTTGGCCAAGGCTTGAGGTTTGCCAAGGATTCTGGGTTACAGAACCTGGTGAGAGCCCCACAAGTCACCCCATCTTGGATTCCCCTAGGTGTCTACCTTTCAAAAATGCACAAGGTTTGGAAGGTTTCCCTAGATGCTGGCTGAGCGAGAGGCCAAAATCCACAGGTAGGCACTTTGCAAAATACAGCTCTGTTTTCTTGCGAAAAATGTGATGTGTCCAGATTGTGTTGTGGGACATTTCCTGTCGCAGGCACTAGGCCTACCCACACAAGTGAGGTACCATTTTTATTGGGAGACTTGGGGAAACGCTGGGTGCAAGGAAATGTGTGGCTCCTCCCAGATTCCAGAACTTTCTGCCACCGAAATGGAGGAAAAACTGTTTTTTTTGGCTAAATTTTGAGTTTTGCATATGATGCTGGGTAACAGATCCTGGTGAGAGCCCCACAAGTCACCCCATCTTGGATTACCCTAGGTGTCTACTTTTTAAAAAAGAACAAGGTTTGGTAGGTTTCCCTAGATGCCGGCTGAGCTAGAGGCCAAAAATCCACATCTAGACACTTTTCAAAAACAGCTGTGTTTTGTTTGGGAAAATGCGATGTGTCCACGTTGTGTTTTTGGGCATTTCCTGATGCGGGCACTAGGCTTACCCACACAAGTGAGGTACCATTTTTATCAGGAGACTTGGGGGAACGCTGGGTTGCAGGAAATTTGTGGTTCCTCTCAGATTCCAGAACTTTCTGTCACCAAAATTTGAAGAAAAAGTGTTTTTTAGGCCAAAGTTTGAGGTTTGCTAAGGATTCTGGGTAACAGAACCTTGTGTGAGCCCCACAAGTCACCCTATCTTGGATTACCCTAGGTGTCTACTTTAAAAAAAAGCACAAGGTTTGGTAGGCTTCCTTAGATGCCGGCTGAGCTAGAGGCCAAAATCCACATATAGACACTTTGCAAAAACAGCTCTGTTTTCTTTGGAAAAATGTGATGTGTTCAGGTTGTGTTTTGGGACATTTCCTGTCGCAGGCCCAACGCCTACCCACACAAGCGAGGTGCATTTTTATCTGGAGACGAGGGGGAACGATGGGTGGAAGGAAATTTGTGGCTCCTCTAAGATTCCAGAAATTTCAGTCACCGAATTGTGAGGAGAAGATATGTTTTTGGGCCAAATTTTGATGATGAAAAGGATTCTGGGTAAAGAACCTGGTTTGGGCTCCACAAGTCACCCCATCTTGGACTACCCTAGGTGTCTACTTTTAAAAAATGTGCACGATTGGTAGGTTTCCTTAGGTGCCAGCTGAGCTAGAAACCAAAACCCACAGGTAGGCACTTTGTAAAAAACAGCTCTGTTTTCTTTGGGAAAATGTGGTGTGTTCACATTGTGTTTTGGGGCGTTTCCTGTCGGGGGCAAAAGGCCTACCCACACATGTGAGGTACCATATTCGTCGGGAGACTGGGGGAAACGCTGTGTGGAAGGAAATTTGTGGTTCCTCTCAGATTCCAGGGGCCGTATTTATACTTTTTGGCGCACAACTGCGCCAATGCAGTTGTGCGTCAAAAAATTTTACACCGGCTAACGCCATTCCAAAGCGCCATGCGGGTGCCTTATTTATGGAATGACGTTAGCCGGCGGAGCTGCCTGGTGTGCGTAAAAAAAAATGACTTACACCAGGCAGCGCCGGCGTAGGGGAAAATGGAGCTTGGGCGTCAAAAAATGGGGCAAGTCAGGCTGAGGCAACATTTTCGCCTCAACCCGATTTGCGCCCTTTATTTTGACTCCCAACCCCCATTTATAGCAAAGACAGGAGTCATGCTCCCTTGCCCAGTGGCCATGCCCAGGGGACTTATGTCCCCTGGGCATGGTCATTGGGCATAGTGACATGTAGGGGGGCACAAATCAGGCCCCCCTATGCCACAAAAAATAAATAAAAAATACTTACCTGAACTTACCTTAAGTTCCCTGGGATGGGTCCCTCCATCCTTGGGCGTCCTCCTGGGGTGGGCAAGGGTGGCAGGGGGTGTCCCTGGGGGCATGGGAGGGCACCTCTGGGCTCCTTCCGAGCCCACAGGTCCCTTAACGCCTGCCCTGACCAGGTGTTAAAAAATGACGCTAAAGCGGATGGACGTCATTTTTTTTGACCTGTCCACTCCCGGGCGTAATTTTTGCCCGGGAGTGTAAATACGGCGCACATGCCTTGGAGTCATTTTTTAGACGGGAACGCCTACCTTGCATATCATTAACGCAAGGAAGGTGTCCACGCTAAAAAATGAAGCAAACTCCAAGATCTTTGGCGCTAGACGGGTCTAACGCCAAAGTATAAATATGGAGTTAGTTTTGTATCGGATTTGCGTAAAAAAAAACGACGCAAATCCGGCGCAAACAGTATAAATATGCCCCCAGATCTTTCTGTCTCCGAAATGGGAGAGAAAGTGTTTTGGGGCCAACATTTGAGGTTTGCAAAGGATTCTGGGTGACAGAACATGGTGAGAGCCCCACAAGTCACCCCATCTTGGATGTCCCTAGGTGTTTACATTTTAAAAATCACAAGGTTTGGTCGGTTTACCTAGATGCTGGCTGAGCTAGAGGCCAAAATCCACATCTAGACGCTTTGCAAAAACAGCTCTGTTTTGTTTGGGAAAATGCGATATGTCCACGTTGTGTTTTGGGGGATTTCCTGACGCAGGCACTAGGCTTACCCACACAAGTGAGGTACCATTTTTATTGGGAGACTTGGGGGCACGCTGAGTTGAAGGAAATTCGTGGTTCCTCTCAGATTCCAGCACTTTCTGTTACTGAAAAGGAGGAAAAAGTGTTAAGGGGCAAAAGTTTGAGGTTTACAAAGGATTCCTGGTGACAGAACCTGGTGGGAGCCCCACAAGTAACCCGATCTTGGATTTCCCTAGGTGTCTACTTTTAAAAAATGTGCATGCTTGGTAGGTTTTCCTAGGAGACAGCTGAGCTAGAAGCCAAAATCCACAGGTAGGCACTTTGCAAAAAACAGCTGTTTTCTTTGGGAAAATGTGATTTGTCCACACTGTGTTTTGGGGCATTTCCTGTCAGGGGCACTAGGCTTATCCACACAAGTGAGGAACCATTTTTATCAGGAGACTTGGGGATCACTGCGTTGAAGGAAGTTTGTTGTTCCTCTCAGATTCCAGAACTTTTTGTCACCGAAATGTGAGGAAAAAGTATTTCTTTGGCCAAGGTTTGAGGTTTGCCAAGGAATCTAGGTGACAGAACAAGGTGAGAGCCCCACAAGTCACCCCATCTTGGATTACCCTAGGTGTCTCATTTTAAAAAAGCACAAGGTTTGGTAGGTTTCCCTAGATGCCGGCTGAGCTAGAGGCCAAAATCCACCGGTAGGCACTTTGTAAAAAACAGCTCTGTTTTCTTTGGGAAAATGTGGTGTGTCCACATTGTGTTTTGGGCATTTCCAGTCAGGGGCACTAGGATTATCCCCACAAGTGAGGTACCATTTTTATCAGGAGACTTGGGGGAACGCTGGGTTGAAGGAAATTTGTGTTACCTCTAAGATTCCAGAACTTTTTGTCACCAAAATTTGAAGAAGAAGTGTTTTTTAGGCCAAAGTTTGAGGTTTGCTAAGGATTCCTGGTAACAGAACCTGGTGTGAGCCCCACAATTCACCCAATCTTGGATTACCCTAGGTGTCTACTTTTTAAAAAGCACAAGGTGTGGTAGGTTTCCCTAGATGCCGGCTGAGCTAGAGGCCAAAATCCACATCTAGACACTTTGCAAAAACAGCTCTGTTTTCTTTGGAAAAATGTGATGTGTTCAGGTTGTGTTTTGGGGCATTTCCTATCGCAGGCCCAAGGCCTACCCACACAAGTGAGGTACATTTTTATCGGGAGACTTGGGGGAATGATGGGTGAAAGGAAATTTGTGGCTCCTCTAAGATTCCAGAAATTTCTGTCACCGAAATGTGAGGAGAAAATATGTTTCTTTGGCCAAATTTTGAGGCGGAAAAGGATTCAGGGTAACAGAACCTGGTTTGGGCTCCACAAGTCACCCCATTTTGGACTACCCTAGGTGTCTACTTTTAAAAAATGTGCACGATTGGTAGGTCTCCTTAGGTGCCAGCTGAGCTAGAAGCCAAAACTCACAGGTAGGCACTTTGTAAAAAACAGCTCTGTTTTCTTTGGGAAAATGTGGTGTGTCCACAATGTGTTTCGGGGCGTTTCCTGTCGGGGCACTAGGCTTATCCACAAAAGTGAGGTACCATTTTTATGAGGAGACTTGGGGGAATGCAGTGTTGCAGGAAATTTGTGGTTCCTCTCAGACTCCAGAACTTTCTGTCAACGAAATGTGAGGAAAAAGTATTT
The DNA here is from genome assembly GCF_031143425.1 of Pleurodeles waltl. Taxonomy (NCBI): domain Eukaryota; kingdom Metazoa; phylum Chordata; class Amphibia; order Caudata; family Salamandridae; genus Pleurodeles; species Pleurodeles waltl. Next base: position 333,189,166 of record NC_090444.1, on the reverse strand, counting down.
CTTTGGCCAAGGCTTGAGGTTTGCCAAGGATTCTGGGTTACAGAATCTGGTGAGAGCCCCACAAGTCACCCCATCTTGGATTCCCCTAGGTGTCTACCTTTCAAAAATGCACAAGGTTTGGAAGGTTTCCCTAGATGCTGGCTGAGCGAGAGGCCAAAATCCACAGGTAGGCATTTTGCAAAATACAGCTCTGTTTTCTTGCGAAAAATGTGATGTGTCCAGGTTGTGTTGTGGGACATTTCCTGTCGCAGGCACTAGGCCTACCCACACAAGTGAGGTACCATTTTTATTGGGAGACGTGGGGAAACGCTGGGTGCAAGGAAATGTGTGGCTCCTCCCAGATTCCAGAACTTTCTGCCACCGAAATGGAGGAAAAAGTGTTTTTCTTGGCTAAATTTTGAGTTTTGCATATGATGCTGGGTAACAGATCCTGGTCAGAGCCCCCCAAGTCACCCCATCTTGGATTACCCTAGGTGTCTACTTTTTAAAAAAGCACAAGGTTTGGTAGGTTTCCCTAGATGCCGGCTGAGCTAGAGGCCAAAATTCCACATCTAGACACTTTTCAAAAACAGCTCTGTTTTGTTTGGGAAAATGTGATGTGTCCACATTGTGTTTTTGGGCATTTCCTGATGCGGGCACTAGGCTTACCCACACAAGTGAGGTAACATTTTTATCGGGAGACTTGGGGGAACGCTGGGTTGCAGGAAATTTGTGGTTCCTCTCAGATTCCAGAACTTTCTGTCAACAAAATGTGAGGAAAAAGTGTTTTTTGGCCAAAGTTTGAGGTTTGCTAATGATTCTGGGTGACAGAATCTGGTGAGAGCCCCACAAGTCACCCCATCTTGGATTCCCCTAATTGTCTATTTTTAAAAAATGCATAAGATTTGGTAGGTTTCCCTAGATGCCGACGAAGCTCGAGGCTGAAATCCACAGGTAGGCACTTTACAAAAACCAGATCTGTTTTCTTTGGAAAAATGTGATGTGTCCAGGTTGTGTTTTGGGACTTTTTCTGTCTCGGGCCCTAGGCCTACCCACACGTGAGGTACCTTATTTGTCGGGAGACTTGGGGAAACGCTTTGTTGAAGGAAATATGTGGTTCATCTCAGATTCCAGAACTTTCTGTCACTGAAATGCGAGGAAAAAGTGTTTTTTTGGCCACATTTTGAGTTTTGCAAATGATTCTGGGTAACAGAACCTGCTGTGAGCCCCACAAGTAACCCCATCTTGGATGTCCCTAGGTGTCTACTTTTTAAAAAAGCACAAGGTTTGGTCGGTTTACCTAGATGCTGGCTGAGCTAGAGGCCAAAATCCACATCTAGACACTTTACAAAAACAGCTCTGTTTTCTTTGGGAAAATGCGATGTGTCCACGTTGTGTTTTGGGGCATTTCCGGTCGCAGTCACTAGGCTTATCCACACAAGTGAGGTACCATTTTTATCGGGAGACTTGGGGGAACGCTGGGTTGAAGGACATTCGTGGTTCCTCTGAGATTCCAGAACTTTCTGTCACTGAAATGGAGGAAAAAGTGTTTTGGGGCAAAATGTTGAGGTTTGCAAAGTATTCTGGGTGACAGAACCTGGTGTGAGCCCCACAAGTAGCCCGATCTTGGATTCCCCTGGGTGTCTACTTTTATAAAATGTGCACTATTGGTAGGTTTCCCTAGGAGCAAGCTGAGCTAGAAGCCAAAATCCACAGGTAGGCACTTTGCAAAAAACAGCTCTGTTTTCTTTTGGAAAATGTGATGTGTCCACACTGTGTTTTGGGGCATTTCCTGTCAGGGGCACTAGGCTTATCCACACAAGTGAGGTACCATTTTTATCAGGAGACTTAGGAGATCGCTGGGTTGAAGGAAGTTTGTGGTTCCTCTCAGATTCCAGAACTTTTTGTCACCGAAATGTGAGGAAAAACTATTTCTTTGGCCAAGGCTTGAGGTTGCCAAGGATTCTGGGTTACAGAACCTGGTGAGAGCCCCACAAGTCACCCCATCTTGGATTCCCCTAGGTGTCTACCTTTAAAAAATGCACAAGGTTTGGAAGGTTTCCCTAGATGCTGGCTGAGCTGGAGGCCAAAACCCACAGGTAGGCACTTTGCAAAAAACAGCTCTGTTTTCTTGCGAAAAATGTGATGGGTCCAGATTGTGTTGTGGGACATTTCCTGTCGTAGGCACTAGGCCTACCCACACAAGTGAGGTACCATTTTTATTGGGAGACTTGGGGAAACGCTGGGTGCAAGGAAATTTGTGGCTCCTCCCAGATTCCAGAACTTTCTGCCACCGAAATGGAGGCAAAAGTTTTTTTTGGGCTAAATTTAGAGTTTTGCATATGATGCTGGGTAACTGATCCTGGTGAGAGCCCCACAAGTCACCCCATCTTGGATTACCCTAGGTGTCTACTTTTAAAAAAAGCACTAGGTTTGGTAGGTTTCCCTAGATGCCGGCTGAGCTAGAAGCCAAAAATCCACATTTAGACACTTTTCAAAAACAGCTCTGTTTTGTTTGGGAAAATGCGATGTGTCCACGTTGTGTTTTTGGGCATTTCCTGATGCGGGCACTAGGCTTACCCACACAAGTGAGGTACCATTTTTATCGGGAGACTTAGGGGAACGCTGGGTGCAAGGAAATTTGTGGCTCCTCTCAGATTCCAGAACTTTCTGCCACCGAAATGGAGGAAAAAGTATTTTTTGGCTAAATTTTGAGTTTTGCATATGATGCTGGGTAACAGATCCTGGTGAGAGCCCCACAAGTCACCCCATCTTGGATTACCCTAGGTGTCTACTTTTTAAAAAAAGCACAAGGTTTTGTAGGTTTCCCTAGATGCCGGCTGAGCTAGAGGCCAAAAATCCACATCTAGACACTTTTCAAAAACAGCTCTGTTTTGTTTGGGAAAATGCGATGTGTCCACGTTGTGTTTTTGGGCATTTCCTGATGCAGGCACTAGGCTTACCCACACAAGAGAGGTACCATTTTTATCGGGAGACTTGGGGGAACGCTGGGTTGAAGGAAATGTGTGGTCCCTCTCAGATTCCAGAACTTGCTGTCACTGAAATGGAGGAAAAAGGGTTTTGGGGCAAAAGTTTGAGGTTTGCAAAGGATTCTGGGTGACAGAACCTGGTGTGAGCCATACAAGTCACCCGATCTTGGTTTCCCCTAGGTGTCTACTTTTAAAAAATTTGCACTATTGGTAGGTTTCCCTAGGAGCCAGCTGAGCTAGAAGCCAAAATCCACAGGTAGGCACTTCGCAAAAAACAGCTCTGTTTTCTTTTGGAAAATGTGATGTGTCCACACTGTGTTTTGGGGCATTTCCTGTCAGGGGCACTAGGCTTATCCACACAAGTGAGGTACCATTTTTATCCGGAGATTTAGGAGATCGCTGGGTTGAAGGAAGTTTGTGGTTCCTCTCAGATTCCAGAACTTTTTGTCACCGAAATGTGAGGAAAAACTATTTCTTTGGCCAAGGCTTGAGGTTTGCCAAGGATTCTGGGTTACAGAACCTGGTGAGAGCCCCACAAGTCACCCCATCTTGGATTCCCCTAGGTGTCTACCTTTCAAAAATGCACAAGGTTTGGAAGGATTCCCTAGATGCTGGCTGAGCTAGAGGCCAAAATCCACAGGTAGGCACTTTGCAAAAAACAGCTCTGTTTTCTTGCGAAAAATGTGATGTGTCCAGATTGTGTTGTGGGACATTTCCTGTCGTAGGCACTAGGCCTACCCACACAAGTGAGGTACCATTTTTATTGGGAGACTTGGGGAAACGCTGGGTGCAAGGAAATTTGTGGCTCCTCCCAGATTCCAGAACTTTCTGCCACCGAAATGGAGGAAAAAGGTTTTTTTGGGCTAAATTTTGAGTTTTGCATATGATGCTGGGTAACAGATCCTGGTGAGAGCCCCACAAGTCACCCCATCTTGGATTACCCTAGGTGTCTACTTTTAAAAAAAGCACAAGGTTTGGTAGGTTTCCCTAGATGCCGGCTGAGCTAGAAGCCAAAAATCCACATTTAGACACTTTTCAAAAACAGCTCTGTTTTGTTTGGGAAAATGCGATGTGTCCACGTTGTGTTTTTGGGCATTTCCTGATGCGGGCACTAGGCTTACCCACACAAGTGAGGTACCATTTTTATCGGGAGACTTAGGGGAACGCTGGGTGCAAGGAAATTTGTGGCTCCTCCCAGATTCCAGAACTTTCTGCCACCGAAATGGAGGAAAAAGTATTTTTTGGCTACATTTTGAGTTTTGCATATGATGCTGGGTAACAGATCCTGGTGAGAGCCCCACAAGTCACCCCATCTTGGATTACCCTAGGTGTCTACTTTTAAAAAAAAGCACAAGGTTTTGTACGTTTCCCTAGATGCCGGCTGAGCTAGAGGCCAAAAATCCACATCTAGACACTTTTCAAAAACAGCTCTGTTTTGTTTGGGAAAATGCGATGTGTCCACGTTGTGTTTTTGGGCATTTCCTGATGCAGGCACTAGGCTTACCCACACAAGAGAGGTACCATTTTTATCGGGAGACTTGGGGGAACGCTGGGTTGAAGGAAATGTGTGGTCCCTCGCAGATTCCAGAACTTGCTGTCACTGAAATGGAGGAAAAAGGGTTTTGGGGCAAAAGTTTGAGGTTTGCAAAGGATTCTGGGTGACAGAACCTGGTGTGAGCCTCACAAGTCACCCGATCTTGGTTTCCCCTAGGTGTCTACTTTTAAAAAATTTGCACTATTGGTAGGTTTCCCTAGGAGCCAGCTGAGCTAGAAGCCAAAATCCACAGGTAGGCACTTCGCAAAAAACAGCTCTGTTTTCTTTTGGAAAATGTGATGTGTCCACACTGTGTTTTGGGGCATTTCCTGTCAGGGGCACTAGGCTTATCCACACAAGTGAGGTACCATTTTTATCAGGAGACTTAGGAGATCGCTGGGTTGAAGGAAGTTTGTGGTTCCTCTCAGATTCCAGAACTTTTTGTCACCGAAATGTGAGGAAAAACTATTTCTTTGGCCAAGGCTTGAGGTTTGCCAAGGATTCTGGGTTACAGAACCTGGTGAGAGCCCCACAAGTCACCCCATCTTGGATTCCCCTAGGTGTCTACCTTTCAAAAATGCACAAGGTTTGGAAGGATTCCCTAGATGCTGGCTGAGCTAGAGGCCAAAATCCACAGGTAGGCACTTTGCAAAAAACAGCTCTGTTTTCTTGCGAAAAATGTGATGTGTCCAGATTGTGTTGTGGGACATTTCCTGTCGTAGGCACTAGGCCTATCCACACAAGTGAGGTACCATTTTTATTGGGAGACTTGGGGAAACGCTGGGTGCAAGGAAATTTGTGGCTCCTCCCAGATTCCAGAACTTTCTGCCACCGAAATGGAGGAAAAAGGTTTTTTTGGGCTAAATTTTGAGTTTTGCATATGATGCTGGGTAACAGATCCTGGTGAGAGCCCCACAAGTCACCCCATCTTGGATTACCCTAGGTGTCTACTTTTAAAAAAAACACAAGGTTTGGTACGTTTCCCTAGATGTCGGCTGAGCTAGAAGCCAAAAATCCACATTTAGACACTTTTCAAAAACAGCTCTGTTTTGTTTGGGAAAATGCGATGTGTCCACGTTGTGTTTTTGGGCATTTCCTGATGCGGGCACTAGGCTTACCCACACAAGTGAGGTACCATTTTTATCGGGAGACTTAGGGGAACGCTGGGTGCAAGGAAATTTGTGGCTCCTCCCAGATTCCAGAACTTTCTGCCACCGAAATGGAGGAAAAAGTATTTTTTGGCTACATTTTGAGTTTTGCATATGATGCTGGGTAACAGATCCTGGTGAGAGCCCCACAAGTCACCCCATCTTGGATTACCCTAGGTGTCTACTTTTAAAAAAAAGCACAAGGTTTTGTACGTTTCCCTAGATGCCGGCTGAGCTAGAGGCCAAAAATCCACATCTAGACACTTTTCAAAAACAGCTCTGTTTTGTTTGGGAAAATGCGATGTGTCCACGTTGTGTTTTTGGGCATTTCCTGATGCAGGCACTAGGCTTACCCACACAAGAGAGGTACCATTTTTATCGGGAGACTTGGGGGAACGCTGGGTTGAAGGAAATGTGTGGTTCCTCTCAGATTCCAGAACTTTCTGTCAACAAAATGTGAGGAAAAAGTGTTTTTTGGCCAAAGTTTGAGGTTTGCTAAGGATTCTGGGTGACAGAACCTGGTGAGAGCCCCACAAGTCACCCCATCTTGGATTCCCCTAATTGTCTATTTTTAAAAAATGCATAAGATTTGGTAGGTTTCCCTAGATGCCGGCTAAGCTCGAGGCTGAAATCCACAGGTAGGCACTTTACAAAAACCAGATCTGTTTTCTTTGGAAAAATGTGATGTGTCCAGGTTGTGTTTTGGGACTTTTTCTGTCTCGGGCCCTAGGCCTACCCACACGTGAGGTACCATATTTGTCGGGAGACTTGGGGAAACGCTTTGTTGAAGGAAATATGTGGTTCATCTCAGATTCCAGAACTTTCTGTCACTGAAATGCGAGGAAAAAGTGTTTTTTTGGCCACATTTTGAGTTTTGCAAATGATTCTGGGTAACAGAACCTGCTGTGAGCCCCACAAGTAACCCCATCTTGGATGTCCCTAGGTGTCTACTTTTTAAAAAAGCACAAGGTTTTGTAGGTTTCCCTAGATGCCGGCTGAGCTAGAGGCCAAAATCCACATCTAGACACTTTTCAAAAACAGCTCTGTTTTGTTTGGGAAAATGCGATGTGTCCACGTTGTGTTTTTGGGCATTTCCTGATGCAGGCACTAGGCTTACCCACACAAGAGATGTACCATTTTTATCGGGAGACTTTGGGGAACGCTGGGTTGAAGGAAATGTGTGGTCCCTCTCAGATTCCAGAACTTGCTGTCACTGAAATGGAGGAAAAAGGGTTTTGGGGCAAAAGTTTGAGGTTTGCAAAGGATTCTGGGTGACAGAACCTGGAGTGAGCCTCACAAGTCACCCGATCTTGGATTCCCCTAGGTGTCTACTTTTAAAAAATGTGCACTATTGGTAGGTTTCCCTAGGAGCCAGCTGAGCTAGAAGCCAAAATCCACAGGTAGGCACTTCGCAAAAAACAGATCTGTTTTCTTTTGGAAAATGTGATGTGTCCACACTGTGTTTTGGGGCATTTCCTGTCAGGGGCACTAGGCTTATCCACACAAGTGAGGAACCATTTTTATCAGGAGACTTAGGAGATCGCTGGGTTGAAGGAAGTTTGTGGTTCCTCTCAGATTCCAGAACTTTTTGTCACCGAAATGTGAGGAAAAACTATTTCTTTGGCCAAGGCTTGAGGTTTGCCAAGGATTCTGGGTTACAGAACCTGGTGAGAGCCCCACAAGTCACCCCATCTTGGATTCCCCTAGGTGTCTACCTTTCAAAAATGCACAAGGTTTGGAAAGTTTCCCTAGATGCTGGCTGAGCTAGAGGCCAAAATCCACAGGTAGGCACTTTGCAAAAAACAGCTCTGTTTTCTTGCGAAAAATGTGATGTGTCCAGATTGTGTTGTGGGACATTTCCTGTCGTAGGCACTAGGCCTACCCACACAAGTGAGGTACCATTTTTATTGGGAGACTTGGGGAAACGCTGGGTGCAAGGAAATTTGTGGCTCCTCCCAGATTCCAGAACTTTCTGCCACCGAAATGGAGGAAAAAGGTTTTTTTGGGCTAAATTTTGAGTTTTGCATATGATGCTGGGTAACAGATCCTGGTGAGAGCCCCACAAGTCACCCCATCTTGGATTACCCTAGGTGTCTACTTTTAAATAAAGCACAAGGTTTGGTACGTTTCCCTAGATGCCGGCTGAGCTAGAAGCCAAAATCCCACATTTAGACACTTTTCAAAAACAGCTCTGTTTTGTTTGGGAAAATGCGATGTGTCCACGTTGTGTTTTTGGGCATTTCCTGATGCGGGCACTAGGCTTACCCACACAAGTGAGGTACCATTTTTATCGGGAGACTTAGGGGAACGCTGGGTGCAAGGAAATTTGTGGCTCCTCCCAGATTCCAGAACTTTCTGCCACCGAAATGGAGGAAAAAGTATTTTTTGGCTTCATTTTGAGTTTTGCATATGATGCTGGGTAACAGATCCTGGTGAGAGCCCCACAAGTCACCCCATCTTGGATTACCCTAGGTGTCTACTTTTAAAAAAAAGCACAAGGTTTTGTACGTTTCCCTAGATGCCGGCTGAGCTAGAGGCCAAAAATCCACATCTAGACACTTTTCAAAAACAGCTCTGTTTTGTTTGGGAAAATGCGATGTGTCCACGTTGTGTTTTTGGGCATTTCCTGATGCAGGCACTAGGCTTACCCACACAAGAGAGGTACCATTTTTATCGGGAGACTTGGGGGAACGCTGGGTTGAAGGAAATGTGTGGTTCCTCTCAGATTCCAGAACTTTCTGTCAACAAAATGTGAGGAAAAAGTGTTTTTTGGCCAAAGTTTGAGGTTTGCTAAGGATTCTGGGTGACAGAACCTGGTGAGAGCCCCACAAGTCACCCCATCTTGGATTCCCCTAATTGTCTATTTTTAAAAAATGCATAAGATTTGGTAGGTTTCCCTAGATGCCGGCTAAGCTCGAGGCTGAAATCCACAGGTAGGCACTTTACAAAAACCAGATCTGTTTTCTTTGGAAAAATGTGATGTGTCCAGGTTGTGTTTTGGGACTTTTTCTGTCTCGGGCCCTAGGCCTACCCACACGTGATGTACCATATTTGTCGGGAGACTTGGGGAAACGCTTTGTTGAAGGAAATATGTGGTTCATCTCAGATTCCAGAACTTTCTGTCACTGAAATGCGAGGAAAAAGTGTTTTTTTGGCCACATTTTGAGTTTTGCAAATGATTCTGGGTAACAGAACCTGCTGTGAGCCCCACAAGTAACCCCATCTTGGATGTCCCTAGGTGTCTACTTTTTAAAAAAGCACAAGGTTTGGTCGGTTTACCTAGATGCTGGCTGAGCTAGAGGCCAAAATCCACATCTAGACACTTTACAAAAACAGCTGTGTTTTCTTTGGGAAAATGCGATGTGTCCACGTTGTGTTTTGGGGCATTTCCGGTCGCAGTCACTAGGCTTATCCACACAAGTGAGGTACCATTTTTATCGGGAGACTTGGGGGAACGCTGGGTTGAAGGACATTCGTGGTTCCTCTGAGATTCCAGAACTTTCTGTCACTAAAATGGAGGAAAAAGTGTTTTGGGGCAAAATGTTGAGGTTTGCAAAGTATTCTGGGTGACAGAACCTGGTGTGAGCCCCACAAGTAGCCCGATCTTGGATTCCCCTGGGTGTCTACTTTTAAAAAATGTGCACTATTGGTAGGTTTCCCTAGGAGCCAGCTGAGCTAGAAGCCAAAATCCACAGGTAGGCACTTTGCAAAAAACAGCTCTGTTTTCTTTTGGAAAATGTGATGTGTCCACACTGTGTTTTGGGGCATTTCCTGTCAGGGGCACTAGGCTTATCCACACAAGTGAGGTACCATTTTTATCAGGAGACTTAGGAGATCGCTGGGTTGAAGGAAGTTTGTGGTTCCTCTCAGATTCCAGAACTTTTTGTCACCGAAATGTGAGGAAAAACTATTTCTTTGGCCAAGGCTTGAGGTTTGCCAAGGATTCTGGGTTACAGAACCTGGTGAGAGCCCCACAAGTCACCCCATCTTGGATTCCCCTAGGTGTCTACCTTTCAAAAATGCACAAGGTTTGGAAAGTTTCCCTAGATGCTGGCTGAGCTAGAGGCCAAAATCCACAGGTAGGCACTTTGCAAAAAACAGCTCTGTTTTCTTGCGAAAAATGTGATGTGTCCAGATTGTGTTGTGGGACATTTCCTGTCGTAGGCACTAGGCCTACCCACACAAGTGAGGTACCATTTTTATTGGGAGACTTGGGGAAACGCTGGGTGCAAGGAAATTTGTGGCTCCTCCCAGATTCCAGAACTTTCTGCCACCGAAATGGAGGAAAAAGGTTTTTTTGGGCTAAATTTTGAGTTTTGCATATGATGCTGGGTAACAGATCCTGGTGAGAGCCCCACAAGTCACCCCATCTTGGATTACCCTAGGTGTCTACTTTTAAAAAAAGCACAAGGTTTGGTACGTTTCCCTAGATGCCGGCTGAGCTAGAAGCCAAAATCCCACATTTAGACACTTTTCAAAAACAGCTCTGTTTTGTTTGGGAAAATGCGATGTGTCCACGTTGTGTTTTTGGGCATTTCCTGATGCGGGCACTAGGCTTACCCACACAAGTGAGGTACCATTTTTATCGGGAGACTTAGGGGAACGCTGGGTGCAAGGAAATTTGTGGCTCCTCCCAGATTCCAGAACTTTCTGCCACCGAAATGGAGGAAAAAGTATTTTTTGGCTTCATTTTGAGTTTTGCATATGATGCTGGGTAACAGATCCTGGTGAGAGCCCCACAAGTCACCCCATCTTGGATTACCCTAGGTGTCTACTTTTAAAAAAAAGCACAAGGTTTTGTACGTTTCCCTAGATGCCGGCTGAGCTAGAGGCCAAAAATCCACATCTAGACACTTTTCAAAAACAGCTCTGTTTTGTTTGGGAAAATGCGATGTGTCCACGTTGTGTTTTTGGGCATTTCCTGATGCAGGCACTAGGCTTACCCACACAAGAGAGGTACCATTTTTATCGGGAGACTTGGGGGAACGCTGGGTTGAAGGAAATGTGTGGTTCCTCTCAGATTCCAGAACTTTCTGTCAACAAAATGTGAGGAAAAAGTGTTTTTTGGCCAAAGTTTGAGGTTTGCTAAGGATTCTGGGTGACAGAACCTGGTGAGAGCCCCACAAGTCACCCCATCTTGGATTCCCCTAATTGTCTATTTTTAAAAAATGCATAAGATTTGGTAGGTTTCCCTAGATGCCGGCTAAGCTCGAGGCTGAAATCCACAGGTAGGCACTTTACAAAAACCAGATCTGTTTTCTTTGGAAAAATGTGATGTGTCCAGGTTGTGTTTTGGGACTTTTTCTGTCTCGGGCCCTAGGCCTACCCACACGTGATGTACCATATTTGTCGGGAGACTTGGGGAAACGCTTTGTTGAAGGAAATATGTGGTTCATCTCAGATTCCAGAACTTTCTGTCACTGAAATGCGAGGAAAAAGTGTTTTTTTGGCCACATTTTGAGTTTTGCAAATGATTCTGGGTAACAGAACCTGCTGTGAGCCCCACAAGTAACCCCATCTTGGATGTCCCTAGGTGTCTACTTTTTAAAAAAGCACAAGGTTTTGTAGGTTTCCCTAGATGCCGGCTGAGCTAGAGGCCAAAATCCACATCTAGACACTTTTCAAAAACAGCTCTGTTTTGTTTGGGAAAATGCGATGTGTCCACGTTGTGTTTTTGGGCATTTCCTGATGCAGGCACTAGGCTTACCCACACAAGAGAGGTACCATTTTTATCGGGAGACTTGGGGGAACGCTGGGTTGAAGGAAATGTGTGGTCCCTCTCAGATTCCAGAACTTGCTGTCACTGAAATGGAGGAAAAAGGGTTTTGGGGCAAAAGTTTGAGGTTTGCAAAGGATTCTGGGTGACAGAACCTGGTGTGAGCCTCACAAGTCACCCAATCTTGGATTCCCCTAGGTGTCTACTTTAAAAAAATGTGCACTATTGGTAGGTTTCCTAGGAGCCAGCTGAGCTAGAAGCCAAAATCCACAGGTAGGCACTTCGCAAAAAACAGCTCTGTTTTCTTTTGGAAAATGTGATGTGTCCACTCTGTGTTTTGGGGCATTTCCTGTCAGGGGCACTAGGCTTATCCACACAAGTGAGGTACCATTTTTATTAGGAGACTTAGGAGATCGCTGGGTTGAAGGAAGTTTGTGGTTCCTCTCAGATTCCAGAACTTTTTGTCACCGAAATGTGAGGAAAAACTATTTCTTTGGCCAAGGCTTGAGGTTTGCCAAGGATTCTGGGTTACAGAACCTGGTGAGAGCCCCACAAGTCACCCCATCTTGGATTCCCCTAGGTGTCTACCTTTCAAAAATGCACAAGGTTTGGAAGGTTTCTCTAGATGCTGGCTGAGCTAGAGGCCAAAATCCACAGGTAGGCACTTTGCAAAAAACAGCTCTATTTTCTTGCGAAAAATGTGATGTGTCCAGATTGTGTTGTGGGACATTTCCTGTCGTAGGCACTAGGCCTACCCACACAAGTGAGGTACCATTTTTATTGGGAGACTTGGGGAAACGCTGGGTGCAAGGAAATTTGTGGCTCCTCCCAGATTCCAGAACTTTCTGCCACCGAAATGGAGGAAAAAGGTTTTTTTGGGCTAAATTTTGAGTTTTGCATATGATGCTGGGTAACAGATCCTGGCGAGAGCCCCACAAGTCACCCCATCTTGGATTACCCTAGGTGTCTACTTTTAAAAAAAGCACAAGGTTTGGTACGTTTCCCTAGATGCCGGCTGAGCTAGAAGCCAAAAATCCACATTTAGACACTTTTCAAAAACAGCTCTGTTTTGTTTGGGAAAATGCGATGTGTCCACGTTGTGTTTTTGGGCATTTCCTGATGCGGGCACTAGGCTTACCCACACAAGTGAGGTACCATTTTTATCGGGAGACTTAGGGGAACGCTGGGTGCAAGGAAATTTGTGGCTCCTCCCAGATTCCAGAACTTTCTGCCACCGAAATGGAGGAAAAAGTATTTTTTGGCTACATTTTGAGTTTTGCATATGATGCTGGGTAACAGATCCTGGTGAGAGCCCCACAAGTCACCCCATCTTGGATTACCCTAGGTGTCTACTTTTAAAAAAAAGCACAAGGTTTTGTACGTTTCCCTAGATGCCGGCTGAGCTAGAGGCCAAAAATCCACATCTAGACACTTTTCAAAAACAGCTCTGTTTTGTTTGGGAAAATGCGATGTGTCCACGTTGTGTTTTTGGGCATTTCCTGATGCAGGCACTAGGCTTACCCACACAAGAGAGGTACCATTTTTATCGGGAGACTTGGGGGAACGCTGGGTTGAAGGAAATGTGTGGTTCCTCTCAGATTCCAGAACTTTCTGTCAACAAAATGTGAGGAAAAAGTGTTTTTTGGCCAAAGTTTGAGGTTTGCTAAGGATTCTGGGTGACAGAACCTGGTGAGAGCCCCACAAGTCACCCCATCTTGGATTCCCCTAATTGTCTATTTTTAAAAAATGCATAAGATTTGGTAGGTTTCCCTAGATGCCGGCTAAGCTCGAGGCTGAAATCCACAGGTAGGCACTTTACAAAAACCAGATCTGTTTTCTTTGGAAAAATGTGATGTGTCCAGGTTGTGTTTTGGGACTTTTTCTGTCTCGGGCCCTAGGCCTACCCACACGTGAGGTACCATATTTGTCGGGAGACTTGGGGAAACGCTTTGTTGAAGGAAATATGTGGTTCATCTCAGATTCCAGAACTTTCTGTCACTGAAATGCGAGGAAAAAGTGTTTTTTTGGCCACATTTTGAGTTTTGCAAATGATTCTGGGTAACAGAACCTGCTGTGAGCCCCACAAGTAACCCCATCTTGGATGTCCCTAGGTGTCTACTTTTTAAAAAAGCACAAGGTTTGGTCGGTTTACCTAGATGCTGGCTGAGCTAGAGGCCAAAATCCACATCTAGACACTTTACAAAAACAGCTGTGTTTTCTTTGGGAAAATGCGATGTGTCCACGTTGTGTTTTGGGGCATTTCCGGTCGCAGTCACTAGGCTTATCCACACAAGTGAGGTACCATTTTTATCGGGAGACTTGGGGGAACGCTGGGTTGAAGGACATTCGTGGTTCCTCTGAGATTCCAGAACTTTCTGTCACTAAAATGGAGGAAAAAGTGTTTTGGGGCAAAATGTTGAGGTTTGCAAAGTATTCTGGGTGACAGAACCTGGTGTGAGCCCCACAAGTAGCCCGATCTTGGATTCCCCTGGGTGTCTACTTTTAAAAAATGTGCACTATTGGTAGGTTTCCCTAGGAGCCAGCTGAGCTAGAAGCCAAAATCCACAGGTAGGCACTTTGCAAAAAACAGCTCTGTTTTCTTTTGGAAAATGTGATGTGTCCACACTGTGTTTTGGGGCATTTCCTGTCAGGGGCACTAGGCTTATCCACACAAGTGAGGTACCATTTTTATCAGGAGACTTAGGAGATCGCTGGGTTGAAGGAAGTTTGTGGTTCCTCTCAGATTCCAGAACTTTTTGTCACCGAAATGTGAGGAAAAACTATTTCTTTTGCCAAGGCTTGAGGTTTGCCAAGGATTCTGGGTTACAGAACCTGGTGAGAGCCCCACAAGTCACCCCATCTTGGATTCCCCTAGGTGTCTACCTTTCAAAAATGCACAAGGTTTGGAAGGTTTCCCTAGATGCTGGCTGAGCTGGAGGCCAAAATCCACAGGTAGGCACTTTGCAAAAAACAGCTCTGTTTTCTTGCGAAAAATGTGATGTGTCCAGATTGTGTTGTGGGACATTTCCTGTCGTAGGCACTAGGCCTACCCACACAAGTGAGGTACCATTTTTATTGGGAGACTTGGGGAACGCTGGGTGCAAGGAAATTTGTGGCTCCTCCCAGATTCCAGAACTTTCTGCCACCGAAATGGAGGCAAAAGTTTTTTTTGGGCTAAATTTTGAGTTTTGCATATGATGCTGGGTAACAGATCCTGGTGAGAGCCCCACAAGTCACCCCATCGTGGATTACCCTAGGTGTCTACTTTTAAAAAAAGCACAAGGTTTGGTAGGTTTCCCTAGATGCCGGCTGAGCTAGAAGCCAAAAATCCACATTTAGACACTTTTCAAAAACAGCTCTGTTTTGTTTGGGAAAATGCGATGTGTCCACGTTGTGTTTTTGGGCATTTCCTGATGCGGGCACTAGGCTTACCCACACAAGTGAGGTACCATTTTTATCGGGAGACTTAGGGGAACGCTGGGTGCAAGGAAATTTGTGGCTCCTCTCAGATTCCAGAACTTTCTGCCACCGAAATGAAGGAAAAAGTATTTTTTGGCTACATTTTGAGTTTTGCATATGATGCTGGGTAACAGATCCTGGTGAGAGCCCCACAAGTCACCCCATCTTGGATTACCCTAGGTGTCTACTTTTTAAAAAAAGCACAAGGTTTTGTAGGTTTCCCTAGATGCCGGCTGAGCTAGAGGCCAAAAATCCACATCTAGACACTTTTCAAAAACAGCTCTGTTTTGTTTGGGAAAATGCGATGTGTCCACGTTGTGTTTTTGGGCATTTCCTGATGCAGGCACTAGGCTTACCCACACAAGAGAGGTACCATTTTTATCGGGAGACTTGGGGGAACGCTGGGTTGAAGGAAATGTGTGGTTCCTCTCAGATTCCAGAACTTTCTGTCAACAAAATGTGAGGAAAAAGTGTTTTTTGGCCAAAGTTTGAGGTTTGCTAAGGATTCTGGGTGACAGAACCTGGTGAGAGCCCCACAAGTCACCCCATCTTGGATTCCCCTAATTGTCTATTTTTAAAAAATGCATAAGATTTGGTAGGTTTCCCTAGATGCCGGCTAAGCTCGAGGCTGAAATCCACAGGTAGGCACTTTACAAAAACCAGATCTGTTTTCTTTGGAAAAATGTGATGTGTCCAGGTTGTGTTTTGGGACTTTTTCTGTCTCGGGCCCTAGGCCTACCCACACGTGAGGTACCATATTTGTCGGGAGACTTGGGGAAACGCTTTGTTGAAGGAAATATGTGGTTCATCTCAGATTCCAGAACTTTCTGTCACTGAAATGCGAGGAAAAAGTGTTTTTTTGGCCACATTTTGAGTTTTGCAAATGATTCTGGGTAACAGAACCTGCTGTGAGCCCCACAAGTAACCCCATCTTGGATGTCCCTAGGTGTCTACTTTTTAAAAAAGCACAAGGTTTGGTCGGTTTACCTAGATGCTGGCTGAGCTAGAGGCCAAAATCCACATCTAGACACTTTACAAAAACAGCTGTGTTTTCTTTGGGAAAATGCGATGTGTCCACGTTGTGTTTTGGGGCATTTCCGGTCGCAGTCACTAGGCTTATCCACACAAGTGAGGTACCATTTTTATCGGGAGACTTGGGGGAACGCTGGGTTGAAGGACATTCGTGGTTCCTCTGAGATTCCAGAACTTTCTGTCACTAAAATGGAGGAAAAAGTGTTTTGGGGCAAAATGTTGAGGTTTGCAAAGTATTCTGGGTGACAGAACCTGGTGTGAGCCCCACAAGTAGCCCGATCTTGGATTCCCCTGGGTGTCTACTTTTAAAAAATGTGCACTATTGGTAGGTTTCCCTAGGAGCCAGCTGAGCTAGAAGCCAAAATCCACAGGTAGGCACTTTGCAAAAAACAGCTCTGTTTTCTTTTGGAAAATGTGATGTGTCCACACTGTGTTTTGGGGCATTTCCTGTCAGGGGCACTAGGCTTATCCACACAAGTGAGGTACCATTTTTATCAGGAGACTTAGGAGATCGCTGGGTTGAAGGAAGTTTGTGGTTCCTCTCAGATTCCAGAACTTTTTGTCACCGAAATGTGAGGAAAAACTATTTCTTTTGCCAAGGCTTGAGGTTTGCCAAGGATTCTGGGTTACAGAACCTGGTGAGAGCCCCACAAGTCACCCCATCTTGGATTCCCCTAGGTGTCTACCTTTCAAAAATGCACAAGGTTTGGAAGGTTTCCCTAGATGCTGGCTGAGCTGGAGGCCAAAATCCACAGGTAGGCACTTTGCAAAAAACAGCTCTGTTTTCTTGCGAAAAATGTGATGTGTCCAGATTGTGTTGTGGGACATTTCCTGTCGTAGGCACTAGGCCTACCCACACAAGTGAGGTACCATTTTTATTGGGAGACTTGGGGAACGCTGGGTGCAAGGAAATTTGTGGCTCCTCCCAGATTCCAGAACTTTCTGCCACCGAAATGGAGGCAAAAGTTTTTTTTGGGCTAAATTTTGAGTTTTGCATATGATGCTGGGTAACAGATCCTGGTGAGAGCCCCACAAGTCACCCCATCGTGGATTACCCTAGGTGTCTACTTTTAAAAAAAGCACAAGGTTTGGTAGGTTTCCCTAGATGCCGGCTGAGCTAGAAGCCAAAAATCCACATTTAGACACTTTTCAAAAACAGCTCTGTTTTGTTTGGGAAAATGCGATGTGTCCACGTTGTGTTTTTGGGCATTTCCTGATGCGGGCACTAGGCTTACCCACACAAGTGAGGTACCATTTTTATCGGGAGACTTAGGGGAACGCTGGGTGCAAGGAAATTTGTGGCTCCTCTCAGATTCCAGAACTTTCTGCCACCGAAATGAAGGAAAAAGTATTTTTTGGCTACATTTTGAGTTTTGCATATGATGCTGGGTAACAGATCCTGGTGAGAGCCCCACAAGTCACCCCATCTTGGATTACCCTAGGTGTCTACTTTTTAAAAAAAGCACAAGGTTTTGTAGGTTTCCCTAGATGCCGGCTGAGCTAGAGGCCAAAAATCCACATCTAGACACTTTTCAAAAACAGCTCTGTTTTGTTTGGGAAAATGCGATGTGTCCACGTTGTGTTTTTGGGCATTTCCTGATGCAGGCACTAGGCTTACCCACACAAGAGAGGTACCATTTTTATCGGGAGACTTGGGGGAACGCTGGGTTGAAGGAAATGTGTGGTCCCTCTCAGATTCCAGAACTTGCTGTCACTGAAATGGAGGAAAAAGGGTTTTGGGGCAAATGTTTGAGGTTTGCAAAGGATTCTGGGTGACAGAACCTGGTGTGAGCCTCACAAGTCACCCGATCTTGGATTCCCCTAGGTGTCTACTTTTAAAAAATGTGCACTATTGGTAGGTTTCCCTAGGAGCCAGCTGAGCTAGAAGCCAAAATCCACAGGTAGGCACTTCGCAAAAAACAGCTCTGTTTTCTTTTGGAAAATGTGATGTGTCCACACTGTGTTTTGGGGCATTTCCTGTCAGGGGCACTAGGCTTATCCACACAAGTGAGGTACCATTTTTATCAGGAGACATAGGAGATCGCTGGGTTGAAGGAAGTTTGTGGTTCCTCTCAGATTCCAGAACTTTTTGTCACCGAAATGTGAGGAAAAACTATTTCTTTGGCCAAGGCTTGAGGTTTGCCAAGGATTCTGGGCTACAGAACCTGGTGAGAGCCCCACAAGTCACCCCATCTTGGATTCCCCTAGGTGTCTACCTTTCAAAAATGCACAAGGTTTGGAAGGTTTCCCTAGATGCTGGCTGAGCTGGAGGCCAAAATCCACAGGTAGGCACTTTGCAAAAAACAGCTCTGTTTTCTTTCGAAAAATGTGATGTGTCCAGATTGTGTTGTGGGACATTTCCTGTCGTAGGCACTAGGCCTACCCACACAAGTGAGGTACCATTTTTATTGGGAGACTTGGGGAAACGCTGGGTGCAAGGAAATTTGTGGCTCCTCCCAGATTCCAGAACTTTCTGCCACCGAAATGGAGGCAAAAGTTTTTTTTGGGCTAAATTTTGAGTTTTGCATATGATGCTGGGTAACAGATCCTGGTGAGAGCCCCACAAGTCACCCCATCTTGGATTACCCTAGGTGTCTACTTTTAAAAAAAGCACAAGGTTTGGTACGTTTCCCTAGATGCTGGCTGAGCTGGAGGCCAAAATCCACAGGTAGGCACTTTGCAAAAAACAGCTCTGTTTTCTTGCGAAAAATGTGATGTGTCCAGATTGTGTTGTGGGACATTTCCTGTCGTAGGCACTAGGCCTACCCACACAAGTGAGGTACCATTTTTATTGGGAGACTTGGGGAAACGCTGGGTGCAAGGAAATTTGTGGCTCCTCCCAGATTCCAGAACTTTCTGCCACCGAAATGGAGGCAAAAGTTTTTTTTGGGCTAAATTTTGAGTTTTGCATATGATGCTGGGTAACAGATCCTGGTGAGAGCCCCACAAGTCACCCCATCTTGGATTACCCTAGGTGTCTACTTTTAAAAAAAGCACAAGGTTTGGTACGTTTCCCTAGATGCCGGCTGAGCTAGAAGCCAAAAATCCACATTTAGACACTTTTCAAAAACAGCTCTGTTTTGTTTGGGAAAATGCGATGTGTCCACGTTGTGTTTTTGGGCATTTCCTGATGCGGGCACTAGGCTTACCCACACAAGTGAGGTACCATTTTTATCGGGAGACTTAGGGGAACGCTGGGTGCAAGGAAATTTGTGGCTCCTCCCAGATTCCAGAACATTCTGCCACCGAAATGGAGGAAAAAGTATTTTTTGGCTACATTTTGAGTTTTGCATATGATGCTGGGTAACAGATCCTGGTGAGAGCCCCACAAGTCACCCCATCTTGGATTACCCTAGGTGTCTACTTTTAAAAAAAAGCACAAGGTTTTGTACGTTTCCCTAGATGCCGGCTGAGCTAGAGGCCAAAAATCCACATCTAGACACTTTTCAAAAACAGCTCTGTTTTGTTTGGGAAAATGCGATGTGTCCACGTTGTGTTTTTGGGCATTTCCTGATGCAGGCACTAGGCTTACCCACACAAGTGAGGTACCATTTTTATCGGGAGACTTGGGGGAACGCTGGGTTGAAGGAAATGTGTGGTCCCTCTCAGATTCCAGAACTTGCTGTCACTGAAATGGAGGAAAAAGGGTTTTGGGGCAAAAGTTTGAGGTTTGCAAAGGATTCTGGGTGACAGACCCTGGTGTGAGCCTCACAAGTCACCCGATCTTGGATTCCCCTAGGTGTCTACTTTTAAAAAATGTGCACGTTTGGTAGGTTTCCCTAGGAGCCAGCTGAGCTAGAAGTCAAAATCCACAGGTAGGCACTTTGCAAAAAACATCTCTGTTTTCTTTGGGAAAATGTGATGTGTCCACACTGTGTTTTGGGACATTTCCTGTCAGGGGAACTAGGCTTATCCACACAAGTGAGGTACCATTTTTATCAGGAGACTTGGGGGATCGCTGGGTTGAAGGAAGTTTGTGGTTCCTCTCAGATTTCAGAACTTTTTGTCACCGAAATGTGAGGAAAAAGTATTTCTTTGGCCAAGGTTTGAGGTTTGCCAAGGATTCTGGGTGACAGAACAAGGTGAGAGCCCCACAAGTCACCCCATCTTAGATTCCCCTAGGTGTCTACCTTTCAAAAATGCACAAGGTTTGGTAGATTTCCCTAGATGCCGGCTGAGCTCAAGGCCAAAATCTCCAGGTAGGCACTTTGCAAAAAACAGCTTTGTTTTCTTTGGAAAAATGTGATGTGTCCAGGTTGTGTTGTGGGACATTCCCTGTTGCAGGCACTATGCCTACCCACACAAGTGAGGTACCATTTTTATTGGGAGACTTGGGGAAACGCTGGGTGCAAGGAAATTTGTGTCTCCTCCCAGATTCCAGAATTCTGCCACCGATATGGAGGAAAAAGTGTTTTTTTGGCTACATTTTTTGATTTGCATATGATTCTGGGTAACAGAACATGGTGAGAGCCCCACAAGTCACCCTAGCTTGGATTCCCCTAGTTGTCTAGTTTTCAAAAATGCACATTTTTGGTAGTTTTCCCTAGGTGCCGGCTGAGCTTGAGGCCAAAACCCACAGCTAGACACTTTGCAAAAACAGCTCTGCTTTCTTTTGAAAAAATGTGATGAATCCAGGTTGTGTTTTGGGGCATGTTCTGTCGCGGGCGCTGAGCCTACCCACACAAGTGAGGTACCAATTTTATCGGGAGACTTGGGGGAAGGAAATTTGTGGCTCCTCTCTGATCCCAGAACTTTCTCTCACCAAAATATGAGGAAAAAGTTTTTTTGGGCCTAATATTGAGGTTTGAAAAGGATTCTGGATAACAGAACCTGGCGAGAGGCCCACAAGTCACCTCATCTTGGATTCCCCCAGGTGTGTTGTTTTAAAAAATGCACAGGTTTGGTAGGTTTTCCAAGGTCCTGGCTGAGCTAGAGGCCAAAATCTACAGCTAGGCACTTTGCAAAAAAACACGTCAGATTTCAATGTAAAAATATGATGTGTCCATGTTGCATTTCCTGTCGCAAGCATTAGGCCTACCCATGCAAGTGAGGTACCATTTTTATTGGGAGACTTGGGGGAACACAGAATATCAAAACTAGTGTTAGTGCCCCTTGTCTTTCTCTACATTTTTTTCCTCCCAAACGTAAGACAGTGTGTAAATAAGACATCTGTTTGAGAAATGCCCTGTAATTCACATGCTAGTATGGGCACCCCAGAATACAGAGATGTGCAAATAACCACTGCTTCTCAACACCTTATCTTGTGCCCATTTTAGAAATACAAAGGTTTTCTTGATACCTATTTTCACTCTTTCTATTTCAGCAAATGAATTGCTGTATACCCTGTATAGAATGAAAACCTGCACATTTTCACATTTATTGGCTCTGGTACCTAGGGTTCTTAATGAACCTACAAGCCCTATACATCCCCATAACCAGAAGAGTCCAGCAGACGTAACGATATTATGCGTAAAAAAATCAAATCAGACATCGCAGGAAAAAGTTACAGATTAAAATGCGGGGAAAAATTGCTCTTTTTTTACCTCAATTTCAATATGTTTTTATTTCAGCTGTTATTTTCTGTAGGAATCCCTTGTAGGAGCTACACAAATCACCCCTTGCTGAATTCAGAATTCTGTCTACTTTTCAGAAATGTTTAGCTTTCTGGGATCGAGCATTGTTTTCACAGTGATTTCTGTCACTAACTGGAAGGAGGCTGAAAGCACAAAAAATCTTTTTCTCCTAAGAACAACAAACATCGATGCAGTCCTGGAAAGCTGGAAAACATGTTGTGCCTCTGGACGGCTTACAAATGCCGCAAACCTGTGATTAGCTGATTTATGAATAGTATTGAAGCTTGGTGTAGAAAAGGTATTACCCCGAATTTGTTAATGTCATTTTATTTAAATGTGCATTTTCTGCATCCATTGTGTATTCTGTGTATGCAGTAAGCTGTATCATTGCATCAAGTGCGTAAACCTGACAAATATGCTTTCTGTGTGAATTTGGAGCGCTACATAATTTGCCGTGATTAGTACATCATATTTTATGCTACTGTGTTATCCATTGATGATTTTTAAACTCACCTTCATTTAACTAGTATATGGACTCTGGGGGTCATTCTGACTTTGGCGGGCGGCGGATGCCGCCCGCCAAAGTTACTCCGTCGAAAGACCGCGGGGGTCATTTCGACTTTCCCGCTGGGCCGGCGGGCGACCGCCAAAAGATCGCCCGCCAGCCCAGCGGGAAAGGCCCTGCAACAATGAAGCCGGCTCCGAATGGAGCCGGCGGAGTTGCAGGGGTGCGACGGGTGCAGTTGCACCCGTCATGATTTTCACTGTCTGCAATGCAGACAGTGAAAATCCTTGTGGGGCCCTGTTAGGGGGCCCCTGCACTGCCCATGCCAGTGGCATGGGCAGTGCAAGGGCCCCCAGGGGCCCCACGACACCCGTTCCCACCATCCTGTTTCTGGCAGTTAACTATGAATTCCCATGTGGACAAATTAGCACGAACAAGCTCCATCACCTTGAAGACTCTACGGCGCAACTTCCCCAACTCAGATTTCCACACAAGGTGCAAGCTACTATCTCACTTGTACTATCCAAAATGGATTATGCCAATGGCCTCTACCATGGATCATCTCTATCCATTATGAAAAAACGACATAGTATTCGGAAGTCCACAGCCAGGCTACTATTACATGTAAAGCCACAAGCCCACATCTCCCCTGCCTTGAGAGCACTACACTGGTTACCTGTTGCGAGAAGATGCACTTTCAAGCTTCTTTGTATCACCCACAAAGCTATACATGGAACAGGACCGCTTTTTATCAGAAACAAAATAACCAAATATATTCAACAAAGAAACCTCCGCTCAAGATTGGCAGCCCGCCTTAGAATACCACCATGCAAGAAAAAGACTACAGGTGGTACATCCTTCTCCGTTCAAGCAGCCAAACTATGGAATTCATTACCCCCAATTATAAGAGCCACAGATAGCTTTCTTGTCTTCAGAAAACTACTCAAGAGTTGGCTCTTTCCTTCATAACCACTGTATTCAAACAGACTGCATGTGCACTCTTTAAACCTGTTTAACTAAGTATATTTACTCTTAGTTTAAATATGTATACATATGTACATATATCTGTGTATTCATGTGTGTATGTATGTATGTGTGGATGTATATATATATATGTTATTCTATGCTTAACATGTTCATAGGTCATTGCATAACTCCTAGATAAGTTGTTATACTAGATACTTATTAAACCCTGCACTCATCTTATATCACACTTATCTACCCATCACCATATGTCATGTCTCTATCAATCAACCCTCCATTCCCACTCTGACTCATCCCAAATCCATTCTACTACTTTCATCTCCTAAATAACTCTGTCGAAGCTCTTCCCTCCTCTTCCACATCAACTCATCATAATACTAAAACTGTACTCATATTTCCCTATACTAATCCATCACTAATTCTTGTTGGGTTCCGGAGTAGCGTGCTACTCTCCAAAAAGCGCTTTGACACCTTTTCAGGGGTAGTAAGCGCTATATAAATACTATTACAATAACAATTACAATTTAAGAGCTTCCAGTCCTTGCTATATTGCTACATTCCTCTGATGAGCCGCAACTAGAGCGAAATGGATTGTGTGAAGTATTATTATACACGTACTCTGCCTTGCGCTGGTTTTGGAGACCTGTCTCGCCCTTCCAATACATTTCTCTAAAGAGCTCCAACTGGACAAAAATGAGCAAAAAAACTGCATGAGAAACATGAATATAAACAGCACCTTCAAGTTATTAGCTGTTTTTGTTGAAATTCGCACTCCTATTTAACATATGGATAAATAATATCTCACATTTTCAAATCATTATCAGTTTAGGAATATTTCACTTGGAAGCAAATGTTCACTTCAGCCAACTGTTCCGTTTGTAGGCCATTTCATCTATGTAAAAGATTCCGTATTATTACTGTATTTTTTAAACCGATTGGATAGTGAATTTGGGTGGCGTGCTTGGATACTGCGATTCAAAACAAACAAACCTTAAGCCTAGTTACCCTTATTAGACTTTCTTTTGAGGAAAACTAGGTTAATGTTGCCATAATAACGCGGGGTCTGTGTTTTTTTTAAATATTTAACATAGGAAGGAGTGCACAGACTTGCATCGATTCATTTAGTATCCCTTTCTAAGCTCCTTTCTCGTGCACCGTCGTGAACTTTTGTCCTTCACAACCTGTTTTCAGATTTGCTTTCCTAATAGTGCTATATTTTTCTGAGAGCAATGCTGATTCGAGTCTTTCTTGACACAATAAGACTCCAGTGATTCATAGAAGGCTGCGCCAGAGTTTCAATCTAGTAGTTCGCCAATTTACAGCCGAGCCTGAACACTGCAATTGTGGTAAAATAGAAAGATGTTTGCTTATATCCTTTGCATAAGTGCATAGGAAAAAGAAGGAAGGGATCTATCGAGATGCTTTAAAAAAAAGAATAATTACATGTTTACAGCTACATAAACGTTATTTAGTCTCTAACAGTCTGTGATAAAAAAAGAAAAAAAAAGAGTATGGCTTTCAACAGCCAAAGGTATGTTTGTAATTTGTTCAGCACTGAAACAAAAGTATCCTGAATCCCAATTTATAAAGTTTTGGGTTTGCTATGTACTGAATTCTGCGTTGATTTCTTTTATCGTGACTTCACAGTAAACCCGAATTGAGAGAGAAAAAAGAGAAAAAATAAAATATTAACTTTCTTGAACAAATCCGGCAGTTTGGCTGTTTTTTGTGAATTATTTATTTCCTTTCAATCGCTTTTCTCTGACATGGAAAAAGATTTCCACAACTCTTATTTTTGTTCAAACTTAGTAAGGCGTTTCAGATAGAAACTAAACAATCAATTGTAATGGCTTAAACTCCAGGGCCCAAATGTAGTAAGATTTTGCGTTGGGGTTGTACCACTATTGTGGTGCAGCCCTGACACAAAATCACTGTTGGGTTTTCAAGATTTGCGTAGCTTTCCATGTGATTGTAACCCAAAAGTACTACATAGCGCTGGCTTGTGTTATGTTGGGTCGGGCAGGCGTCACATGGGTAGAACGAGGGTATCCCTGTACATCCTTCCATGTTTGTTTATACGCACCCATATTTACTAAAGTTAGTAAATATAGGTTTGTGTCAAAATCATGCGCCCACCCGAGGGTGGCGTAACAATAAGAAATATCAATATTTCGCCTCATTACTTCCTCTTTGCATGTGTGTCAACATAGAATGAGGAATAATCCTCTAAGAATAGTTTTTTTTTGCAGGAAGGTATCTCTTCCTGCACAAAAGCTATTCTTACTACAACATGAGCACCCTTACGTCACTATGAAAGTATAGTTGCTTCACGGCTGGGCATCCAGAAGTAAGTGCACCAGCGTTACAAGAGCAGAACTGCACCATCTCTTAGTAATTATGGCTTTGACACAATGGAGCATAGCACCTTCCCTTGCTTCATAGCGTTGCGTCAAAGTTTCAGAAATCTGGCCCTAAAACCAACAATTCGAGCTTGATCTCAAGCAGTGCAGCCATCAGCAGAATGCATGAACTGGTGGGTTAATTTATAACATTGTATTTATGGGATGAAACATCACAGTGTGAGTCTCTTTGCCTAAAGGAAAGGACTATATGTAGGTTTTGCTGCTGACATGGTGCCACTTAAGCAAAGCATGAGACAAATATGCAATTTTATGTAATGGGTAATCTTGACAAAGTGAAACTTTAAACTCATATCAAGAATGGATAATGCACAAGGGCATGTCAAATTGTGAGTATGACAAGCGAGGAAAGTGAGTCATGTTGTTTAACAGCTGTGGCTTTCAATGTGTTGATATATGAGAAGGGCCAAGAAGTAGTTATTTGGTGGAGGAGCCGGGATTCTACTGCTTAATTGTTTTGAAGCACTTTCTGTGTGTATAAGGAATAGCAGTAGTGTCTAAGTGGGTCTTGTTGGAAATTGTGTTACTGGTTGAGGGGGGTGAAACCCTTCTCAAGCAGCAACCACAATTCTTTTCGGGGTGAAGTTACAAGCAAACCCCAAATAGCTGTCATTATCAGAGGATATATAAAGGCAGTGTGCTCCCTGAAGGGCAAACACATGCTGCAGTAGATGTCTTTCTCAGTGACTGCTTTATCTGCATTAGGTGGGAAGCAGAATCCTCAAAGTATGCTGGCAGCAGCTGAAACTGTCTCTGGCAGAATCTCATGTGATAATCTCGTCAATGGACCTCGTCTCTCAAGTGGACAAGTGTCAGTCTTTATTTACTAAATCTCATCAGAGAATGCAATCTCTGACCTAAATTTAGGAATGTCTGACATAGATATGTGCATCAAGGTGTACGTCCCAGATGTTTCTATATGAACATATTGGATGAAAGATTGTCAATTCATATCACACCAGATGCCTTCAAACTGTGAGGTGCACCTCCCTGGGGGAGCGAGTAAATACCTCTGGGGGGTAGCGAGCTCCACAGAATGATTCTCTCTCCGAAGCGCATTCACTTCTGTTTCTTCTCCAGAATCTTTGCCATCACAAACAGGACTCAAATTGATTGGAGGTAACAGTCAGAATAGCAGATCACTGTGTGGAAGTGTCAACTTTGACATCCTTTCAATCAGAGACACAGCAGTATAGAGGCAGGAATTCAATGCAAATTACACTTCAATAAAAATGAAGCTTGAAAACCTACTGCTTTGCCAGGAGAGCAGCTCTTCTTCCCTCTCAATCCATCATGCTGATGGCTAGGCCTCTGAAGCTACACGCAGGTAAGTTTAAAATTAAACATTTTTCTGCAGGATAATTTCTTTTTTCCCCATCCTCTCTCTACTTTTGCTCTTTTCCCAACACCAAACATAGAATGAGTTTTGCCTTACAGCGCAACACTCATAGACACATTCGCACTCAAAAGGCAATCACACTCTCAGACACACAGACATCCTTTCACACATAAACACACACACACAGGACATGGAACAGTTCCCCAGGCTGTTCACACATTTGAAACAGTGAACGGTTGAAAACATATGGGTGGGTTTCAACACCACCAGAAAGGAATGCAATATTAGTCAATCAATCAATCAATCAATCAAAGCATTTATAGAGCGCCCTACTCACCCGAGAGGGTCTCAAGGCACTGGGGAGGGAGGGGTGGGTTACTGCTGCACGAAAAGCCATGTCTTGAGGCGCTTCCTGAAGGCGAGAGGGTCTTGGGTAGTTCTTATGTGTGCGGGGAGGGAGTTCCATGCTTTGGCTGGCAGGTAGGTGAAGGATTTTCCTCCTGCGGTGGTTCTGCGGATAGGTGGGATGGTGGCGAGGGCGAGGCTGGCTGAGCGAAGCTGGCGGGAGGGCGTGTAGAACGAGAGGCGGCTGTTGAGGTATTCGGGCCCATGTTGTGGAGCGCTTTGTGTGCGTGGGTGAGGAGCCCGAAGGTGATCCTCTTGTTGACGGGGAGCCAGTGCAGGTGTTTCAGGTGCGTGGATATGTGGCTGTGGCGAGGGATGTTGAGGATGAGGCATGCGGAGGCGTTCTGTATGCGTTGAAGACATTTCTGTAGCTTTGCGGTGGTTGCTGCATGTAGGGTGTTTCCGTAGTCCAGACGGCTTGTGACGAGGGCATGGGTGACTGTCTTTTTGGTTTCGGGGGGGATCCAACGGAAGATGTTTCGGAGCATGCGTAGGGTGTTGAAGCATGATGATGAGACGGCGTTGACTTTTTTGGTCATAGTGAGGAGGGGGTCCAGGATGAAACCGAGGTTGCATGCGTGGTCTGTGGGGGTTGGTGCGGTGCCCAGAGCCGTGGGCCACCAGGAATCGTCCCAGGAGGAAGCAAATTGTCCGAGGATGAGGACCTCCGTCTTGTCTGAGTTCAGCTTTAGGCGGCTGAGCTTCATCCATTCTGCGACGTCTTTCATTCCTTCCTGAGGGTTGATTTTGATTACTCAATGTGTAATATCCAGAAGCTTTACCCTGCACTGGTCCTTTCAGATTGTAGTCACCGAGTTACTCCAGTTATACAAATTATGGGTCCCATCAAAAGGGTAAGTTCTGGAGTTTCATCTGTCTCTCACTGCACAGGTGACACTGTCTTTGCTGAGAATCGTTGTAGAAGGCAGAATACCACCATGATAACTAGACATAAAGGAGTCATTAAACATAAATAAGCTGAAAAAACAGAGCAGTGTGAGGTCTTATACAGAGCATAACTGCGCTGTGCAAATGCTGATGACCTAGTGCATTTGCACTTCACTGCCAAGAGGCCCCGTGTTACCCTTGTCTTACCCCTTTAAATTATAACGTTTTAAGTTAACAGAAGTTTGGATTCTGCAAATCTGCTGTAATGCAGGCGTTTTCAGAACCTTAGGCAAAATTACATTTTTGTCATAGTATTTTCCATAATATCAAGAAGTTTTTAGGGCACTTATTTTAGTTTTGCACCCTCTCCTGTTCATTTATGATAATGCTGTGCAGTAGTCTCCTGTGATGGCTTTAATGTAGATCTGAACCATTAAACCCTCATAGGTGCTGTGTATTCCAATCACAGCTCTAGTCACAGAGACCATTTACATTGCTTGCACCAAAGACCTACGGCACCTATTGTGTGTTCACAGCACAATATAAAAGAAATATATATGGCAGTGGGAATTTCATTTATTTGAGTTGGATTCTCAGAGCAAAGACCTTGGCCAGAGAAGAATGTGATTGTCAGATTTGCCAACTTTCTGATTGTTCACTGGATCCGGCTGCACAGTACTAGATGGGGTCTTGAAAGGTGGGGGTGCATGCAATGACCTTGTGGTAGTTTTCACTCAAAACAAAATTTCCCATAAATTGCCGTTGCATGGGTTCTGTGGTTTTGGGTCAGATTTACAAGTGACAAATTGTTAAATTTACAAAATACTCTTGATGTTGTTTCACTGTTCCAGAGATGCTAAATTCCAACTTCCATAAATGTTAGTGATGGGGGAGATAACTCCTAAAATATATTGTCAACAAGGCTTGGCCTAAAATGTTTGAGAACCTCTGGTCTACATTATTGTTGTAAAGTGTTTTTTAGAAAGTGCAGTTAAGTACCTACACTTAGTAATAAGGCCAAAATCACAAACAAGATCTAGTCAAGGTCTTAGTAAATGAATCCTTGCTCAAACCTCAGTAGCTTGTCCCATGAGTAGTTAGGCTTAGCTTAGGAGACAGGAGTGTAAGTAATTAATATCAACAAAATAGTAAATAAAAAAGACACCGCACACAATAAAAATCCAACATCAGTTGATAAAACTAGGAAATACTTTTATCTTCAAAATGGCACCAAAATGACAAAAATCCACTGCAGGGAACTAGAGATATGCATTTGTAAACATTAAATTATTTTTTTTTCTTTCTAGTGCTTAAAAGCAAAATGTGCCAACAGTGACCATCTGGTTGTGCCTGACTGGGACAAAGTCAAAGTTTGAGGCTGACCACAATGAAGCCCAAATCAGATACAGTGAGCGGACGGCCTCGGTCAGAATGTTACCTCCAGACTAATGGCCTCACTATTAGGTTGGCGGTCATGAAACCGCCAGACTCGCAGTAGTGGTCAGACCGCTGCACTCCAGGTGGTCTGACCGCCACATTGGAACCCTGGCTTTCGGGCCTCCAGGGAACCACTGTCCCCACCAGGAATGGGCTGACGGTGGTCAGAGCTGTTCTCAGCCACGGCAGTGCTGAGTTCAGCGCTGCCATGCTTATCATGAGTCCAGTTTACACCAGCCTTTTCGGGGAGGACCCCACCACAAAAAGGGTGGCGGAAACCCATCTTTGAATGGACCCTGTCTGCTATGGCAGACAGTACCAATTCCGAGGGTGTTAGGGGCACCCTCTGTTCAATGACATTGGCTTTGACTCTATGAGGAGCCAAGGCCAATGCCGCCACATGGTTTCCACTGAGCTGACCGACGGAAACCTCTGATTTCAGAGGTTTTGCCGGTCAACCCAGCAGAAGCCTTGTAATAGGGCCGGGTGGGGGAACCCGCCATCTGCAGGGTGGTCTTCTCTCCACGGGTCTGGTGATCTGAATTTCAGAACCCCAGACTCGTAAAGAGGCCCTTAGTCTTTTTTTGGAGCTTTTTCTCTCGATGTTGAGCATTCTCCCCTTCAGGCTGGCGTGCATTTCGATGACAGCAGCTTGGGTGAGGGCAATTCCTCAGTCAATTCCTGGAAGTCTTGGTGACGGAAACAAAAATGCTCTGGTGCTTCAACAGTGCAAACCTGAAATTCAGGCCAGGCCATGGTTTGATGCCGCTGGCTTGGATCTCGATGACAGGTCAGTCACCTTATGGAGCTTTTAACCAAAAATGCTGCAAACATCTCCAAACTTCTGTACCTTCTTCCGGAAGGTCTATTGGGGTCTTGAAGCATCCACAAACTTAATCCAAAGTTCCAAAATCTCTGAGTTGCTCCTTGAGAGTTGGGACTACAATTCCCACAATGCACCTGGTTAAATCCTGAAAAGTCGACTGGATGCTGGTCAGCTGTGCTCTTCTTGTGCAACTTGACTCAAGGGACTCTTGGTAGCTCTTTTGTACCTGTTGCTTACAGGGAGTCCACTCCTGAAATGTTACAAGCAAGACAAAGGCCCTCATTATAAAATTGACGAGAAATCCTGATTACCGCTGCGGTGACGGCTGCCAACATACTGTTGGGGAGGCGAACATCCATCTGCCATATTATGACACACACACACCAAACCGAGAGCATACTGCCACAAACCCAAATCTACCAGACCAAAGGTTAGTGTTAATCTATCGGCATAGCATTACGCCAACAAAACAACACCCTCCACATTATTACCCACAGATCACCACTGCGGACATGCAACAGTGGTGGTGAACACTGCCAAGGTGGATATGGCCAACCAAAAAGAAAAAAAAACAACATTGGCCAGAATCAAAAACCCAAACCTGACACAAATACACACCCCACACACCCACCAACAGCACTATAAAAACATACCCCCACATCACCCACAATCCTTTGCAAACATGACAAGACCGCTACACTTTGCCACACCAACTTCACATTCATATCACAACTACCCATTTATCCATCACATACCACATACTCCACCACTTCACACATCACACATCACCCTTTGCACGTCACACTCCACACAACACCCATGTCCCCACACACCCGTTTCACTGATGAGGAGTTGCGGGACATGGTGGAGGAAATAGTCAGGGTAGAGCCACTGCTGTTTGGAGCAGAGATCCAGCAGATCTCCACTGCCAGGAAGATGGAGCTATGCCAGACAATCTTGTACCTGGTGAATGCTGTGGGACAGCATCCATGAACAAAGGATGACATCAGGAAGAGGTGGAATCACCTACGTGGAATGACCTACGGGGGCGGTACATTCCATAGCAGGAAGGCACCAGCTCGATATACGGGGGACTGACGGTGGAACCCCACCTCTTTCCCCACAGCTGACAGCATTGGAGGAGCAAGACTTGGCAATCCTGCACCCTGAGGGACTCACTGGAGTTTCCGTAGGACTGGACACTGGTGAGTCAATATTTACTACCTACGCCCTCCATACCTGCATGCCACCACCACCACCACCCTTCACCCTGACACCAACACTTTACTCCAACCCACACAGTGCACCACCACAATTAACTAACCGAAATGCCAAGCCCTGCATGCCATACCCACTGCATGCACATCCCTCCCAGCCCTGCATGTGCACCCACCACCAATGCATGCACAGCATGGAGAACTAACAATCCCACAATACATCACCATACACAAACAAAGATGGAAGGGCAACAGAAATAGTCTGTGGGACACTGGGGATGTAGAATATGTCACAGACATGTAGCATAATACACTACTTACATCCCCAAAGGGGCCCCAGCCAATCTTAGCGTCAAGGAGGTGCACGGCTACCCAGTGCCCCACCAAAAGATGCCCCCAGTGATGACAGCAACTCTGGACTTATAGATCTAAATGAACTCCCTGTACCATCAGGGACCACTAGTCAGTTGCATCCTCCAGAACACCCAGTCCACCACAGAGCCTCCCCCCTCAGTATCCAACACCACAGCTGCCCCCCAACATCCCCAGACCTCTGATCCCAGGACCCGTCAGCCATCAGACAATCAGGGTCCTGGGGTTAGTGGCAGTTGGCACACTGTTTAGGGGACACAGGCACGGGGGCAAGGACAGCTGTGCGCCTGGGGGAGGACAGGCCCAGGGAACTCAATGGCCAGGATACACTCACTAATGTCCTGGGGGCTTACCAACAATCCCAGGACAAGATGGGTCAGGTGATAGACATCATGCAGGAAAACCAGCAGCTGCAGGAGGAACACCACCTGGAGATCAAGAAAGAATTGCAGGCCCTCAACACCACCATGGTCTCTATAGCAGGGGTGCTTTGTGAGATGGCCAAGACCATAAAGGACTACACAGCACACCAGTGGGCCCCTTCCACTAGCCAGTCAACTGACCAGCCCTCCACATCTGCTACAGCTAGTGGACAGGAGACCCTGCCACAGAACCCACAGGCCACCAGCACCCCTCCCCTGCAGAAGGTGAACCATCCCACAAACGTTCCCTGCGACCCAGAAAGACACCAGAGACACTTGTCATGACAAAGATCACCCCCAGGAATTGAGACCCTCCTGAATGTCCCCCTTGTGTTCCACTGTGTCACTTTGTCCACTTTGAACTGCCATTTCTCCCCTTCCTGGGGGCCCTTGGACCCTGGACCTGTGCTACAAACAGACTGGACCACTACACTGGACATTCCTCTACCATCACCTCATTCCATTGCACTATTCCTTCATAATTTTCTTTTCAATAAACACCCTTGAACACAACTGGGGTAATAGTGTTTTATCTGACAGAAATGTACAATGTATTGAACTGTATCATCCTGTGCAATTGTCCAGACCTTTGTGATTCCATCCAACAAATGGCCTGTAGCAGTTTGTTGGCATCACATCAGTACACAGGTGTAACCACCCCAACATCTGCAAATTGGGAAGGCATGGGTGACAGTCAGTTGGGATGCTAAGGAAATGACTGCTATTATGCTACAGCCACACAGAAAATATAATTTATTAGAGAAATGGTCAGTTCCACTGTCATACCTGTGTGTCATTGGAGGTACTGCCGTATAACAGATGTCCTGTTGTCCACATCCTTATCCTCTTCCTCCTCAACCTGACTGTCCTCAGGGTCCACTGCTGCAACTGGAGCATTTTCACCCTCCTCCTCCTGCAGATAGGGCACATGTCATCTGATGGCCAGGTTGTGCAGCATGCAGCATACAACAACTATCTGGCAGACCTTCTCAGGGGAGTAGCAGAGGGATCCACCCGTGAGGCGGAGGCACCAGAATCTGGCCTTCAAGAGACCGAAGGTCCTTTCAATAATCCTCCTCGTACACCCATGCGCATCATTATACCTATTCTCAGCCCCTGCCCCCGGATTCCTTACAGGGGTCAAACACCAGGCCAGATTTGGGTAGCTAGAGTCACCTGTAAGAAGTGAGGGACAGACAATGACATGGGGGATGCCTCCTGAAGGCATACACTGACATACATTGGGTGGGGACTCAGGCTCACCCCTAAGCCTCACTCTGTGCCACTGTAGTTGTCCCATCATTTGTGGGATACTGCTATTCCTCAGGGCGAAGGTGTCATGCACCGACCCAGTATATTTGGCAGTGACGTGGGAGATGTACTGGTCAGCAAGCTCCCTGGTGGTGGCGGACACCTCTGGAACCTGCCCAGCTACAGTTACAGCTGCCACCCCCCATTCCAGCAACGACCTCCCACCGAGTTTCCTGTACCTGCTCACCCAGGAGGGTGGGCATCTCCTTCACCTCAGGCACCTCAGGCCCTGCCCCAGTCAGCCCTGCTGTCCTCAGTGAGGAGGCTATTGACCTTCTGAAATCCATCTCTGTAGGGCAGTCAACAATGGTGAATGCCATCCAGGGGCTGGCATCCCAGATGCAGCAAATGCAATGCTTCTTTGAGGGCAATCACAGTGGCTTGGTGACCCTACAGAGATCGTTTCAGGCTCTGGTCCCCTCTCTGATGGCGGCAAGTGTCCCTGGTTCTACCGCCCCCCACCCCACTAACTACCACTTTCCAGTCCCATTCTCTTAAACCCCAAACCATCCCATGCAAGCGTACAGACAAGCATGCACACAAAACATCACTCAAGAGTGGCACAGACAAGCATAGGAACAAATGTCAAGCCACAAGCACTCACAGAAACAACAGACATATGCACACACAACATCCGCTGCCTCCACTGTCTCCCCTCCTCCTCCCTCACAGTCATATCCGCGCTCACACCTGCATGCACTGCATCAACAGTCCCAGACCCTGCCATCTGTACACCCTTGCCCAAAGACACCACAAGAGCAGACCCTCAGACATGCACCCCACACACCACATGTGCAGTCACCACCACCACCTTCACCACCTCATGCAGCACACACACCTCACTTGCAGACACCACCACAACATTCATCCACTTATCCTGTTTGTCCTCTCCCACCCTATCTGACCCCTCAAAGAAACACAAACCCTCGCAATCAGACCCCCAACAGCCATTCACCTCACAAATGCACACTGTCCATGCACCTGCACCCAAGTC
This sequence comes from Pleurodeles waltl, assembly GCF_031143425.1. Taxonomy (NCBI): domain Eukaryota; kingdom Metazoa; phylum Chordata; class Amphibia; order Caudata; family Salamandridae; genus Pleurodeles; species Pleurodeles waltl. Next base: position 333,154,615 of record NC_090444.1, on the reverse strand, counting down.
CAGCACACCTACTCCTCCTACTACTATTCCCTCTACCTCCACTCCCATCCCTCCTCCACATCCCGCCCCAATGTCCCTAAGAAGGTTTTCCTTGTCCATTTTGACCTTTTCTCTACCCCTACCCCATCCTACCCATAAGTGCAAGGTCCCAACCACCCAGCCAGGCACCTCAGCCAGCCAGTCTGCTGCTCCCACCCAAAAATCTGCTGCTGCCACTAAGAGGCCCCTGAGTGGGATGACAGCCACTCCAGCAAGGACACACCTCTGCCTCAAAAAGGGTGGAGGAACCTAATAGACAGAGGACGGGGTCAGTGGAGGCACCTCCTAAACCTAGAGGCAAAGACACAGGTCACATGACAAAGGCCAAGGGGGCCCCTCACAGGAATAAACCCAAGGTTCCCCATCCACAACCTGAGGGCAAGGATCCCCATCCACCACCTAAGGGCAAGCATCCCCATACACAACCTGAGGGCCCCCATCCACAACCTGAGGACAAGACTCCCTATCCACAACCTGAGGGCAAGGATCCCCATCTACCACCTGAGGGCAAGGATCCCCATCCACCACCAGTGGCCATGTAGCACCCGCTCCAGGGATGTGGCCTAATACTCCCCTCCAGGGACAATGGACAAGGAACCCCTTCAGAACCAGTGGGCATGATACCCGATCCAGAGACTGTGGCCTAGGACTCCCCTCCAGGGACAGTGGGCAAGGAGCCCACTCCAGAACCAGTGGGCATGATACCCACTCCAGCTGAGGTGCCTCCCGCCTCCCACCTTACCCCTGAGGTGGCTGCCCATTTCCAACAGGATGCCCCTGAGTGGAGTCCAGATGATGTCAGGAATAAAGTTGGAGCTTGGACGATACCCTGTGGCCATGTGGCCCTTTAATACTTTGGACTGGCCATTGGCCCAATCAGTACATTGACGTGTATGTAGTTATGTATTTATTTATTATGGTGGCTTTTGGCAGCAAATTACAGTGGTTGTACTACAGCTATGTGTCCTTGTATTCTTTGCTCCTGGGCTCTGTAATTGTCGATGTACTGTGCAGCTGGTTGTGTGTGTGTGTGGTGTGTGTAGTACGTGTGTGTGTCACTCTCCTTTTCCTCCCTCCCTCCCTTGTGTGTTAGGCGGCTGTACTCACCGTCATCGTCTTCGTCAGCATTGGTGCTCCAGGACGGCCATGGTGTGTCAGAGCATCTGGAAGACTTTGAGTTCCGGTTCCATGGCAGCCACCGAGTCCTCTGTGTCCCTGAAGGTGAGTCTTTCCTTTTTTGTGATGTGTTTCTGCCAGGCTTTTGATGGCGTTGCTACCGCCCTGGAAATCCTAGCAGTTTGCTATGTCATAATATGGTGGGCGGTATCTTGACTTCCGCCTGGCTGTATGTGGCTACCGCCATGGTCGGTGGTGTTACTGCCCTGGTGGTTGGTGTGGTACATTGGCTGTCTATGGGCGATCTCACCGCCATGGTCATAATTTGTCAGCAATTACCGCCAGCCTGTTGGCAGTATTACCGCCACTTTAACAGTGGTGGTCAGTACACCTCCAATGTCATAATGAGGGCCAAAGTCCTATTTGTAGTGAAGCCCAGAGTGTGCAGCAGGTACATTCCTTCAGGTGCATTTCTTCAGAGTGTAGTCCTTCTTGCTGCAGACCAGGGGTTCAGCAGGGCAGTCTTTCTTCTTCCGATTTCTACCAGCAGGTATCTAAGTTTCTTGTCAACTCTTCCATTTTAATCCAGGTTTCTGGGCTGGCAAGCAGGAGGGGCACCCCTGACCAACAGATGCGCAGGGTGCCACCTTCTGTGATGATTGCTTCCTGCAAAGTGTGACACCTTTCAATTCCAGAAAGCCCTGATTCTCAAACATTTAAGATAGAAAAATCTTTCCTGGAGGTTCAGGTCCCGCTAAACCCACCCATCTGGCTGAGGGTGCAGGAAATGGGGGAGACCTGGTTTTTGTCCAGAAGTGTCTTTCCCTCCTTTGAAGAGCAGTTTGGCCACCCAGCCCCCTTGCTGCTCTAGCATCTGCTGCTGAAGGACTCCTCCAACCAGATGGTTCCTTTGTCTCATCCCAGGCCACTTTCTACCTCATTAAGGTAGCTTGGCTCAGCCTGTCCAATTCTGGCCACTCAATAAAGGCTACTACAGGGCTGATTTTAGGAAAACATATCATAATAAATCTAACATTGACAAGTTGTTGGATTTATTCTAACTATTAGTTTGATACCTTGACTGACATTTCTAGCTCACTCCTACCAAAAGTAAGCCTTTGTTAATTTTAAATAAAGCCTTCTCATGTTAGCCTATGGAGCTAATTCACTTCAATAGGGAAAAGCTAAATTGGCAGGGCTTATAATACGACTTTTATAATGTCCCTGCTTATGACTACACTACCCCCTACCCTTGGGGTGCTGATGAGTAGACCTTTTGGGGTGACCTACTTGTAAAAATAAGGTAGTTTAATACTTTGGAAGACTTTCAATGCCAAAGTCAAATTTGGACTTAACTGTATTTTATAAAAGCAGCCAGTAAGGCAGGGCTGTCCTTAAAATTACATCAGTCACCAGAGCAGTGCACCCATACATGCTTTAACTCCACTGGGGTCTCAAAGCCTACATTCCCTACCATATACTAGCGACTTACATGTAGGTTGTCAGAGCCAGGTATAATTCTGCCTAATTATCATATACCTTTTAAAGACAGCACTGACCCTGGACCTGGTTAGCACAGCTCAAGGCAGAGTCAGTAACCACCAGTAACAGTCAAAATGGGAGTGATTAGGGCTGAAAAGAATGACTTTCTCACAACTATTTTGACAATATATCTGTTTTTGTTCTCATTGGGCCTTAACATGATGATAAGTAAACACTTATCCCTGACTGGTGCGACCTCAGGTGTTATAACTATGTTATTAGTTGAATGACTTGCACTTTTACCATTCTTCGAAAGATAAGGTCAGATGACATTTTGTAACAGTGGCAGGCATCACAGTGATTCTGCACAAAAGTAGGAATATGGCAACTCTGGGCCATTTAGGGCCTACCGTAGGTGTGACATAGGCATTAAAAAGGAAGGTTTAAGCCTGGTAAAGGTTTATTTTGTTAAGTCGAAACAAAAGTTCAAAACCAACCACAAATCAAGTATTAGGTTCAGACTGGAAAGCTAATTCAGACTCTCAGAATCCATCTCAGCATAGTTTAAAGAAGAGCCTGAAGTTTCCATGGCTAGGGTAAGCAAAAGCAAAGCAAATGTTGTTGACATCAGTGACCTGAATGGAAGTAAACCTGATTATATTGAACTTCAAAGTTGATGATCTATGATCATGGCTATTAAAAAGAGTTGGAGGGATATTCCTTATCCAAAACATATTTGTCCATTATGTGGTGTGGCTAATGATGATTTGAATGCTGCGTGTGTAAAAATGTGTGTTATTTATTGTGGTGGATGGGAGTCCATCACAAGGAATAAAGTCGCAAACTTGTTAAAATAAAACAGTTTAAATCATTTAAAGTTAGCAGACAGGATTGTCTCAAGTATTTTGCAGTAGGAAAACAGTTAAAAGGTCAAAACACAACACAATGAAAAGGAGAAACATGACACCAAAAAGACAGATATCAATTTTTAATGAATTAAGGCAAGAAGCATCAAGAAAAAGTAAAGTGCCATTTCGTAATCACTGTTGTTAAGTGGAACTTAAGCATGATTTCAAGCTTTCGTCCTGAATCATGCATCGAATATATTAAGTGGGCTCGCCCTCATCAAAGATTTTATCTTTGGACCTCTGGTGGGGTAAGGTTGAAGACCTTAGAACATACCTACTATACTTACTACAAGAAAACTTGTTGCACTACATTCAGTGAAAGGGGAGAGAGATCATAGCTACAAAGATATGGAGCATTTATGCTCTTTCATGTTGCTGGAGCACTGTGTGCTGCCTAACATCAATGCAGGCACCCTTGCACCATGGTGCCTGGGTGCCTGTGTAAGGGTCAGGATTGTTTTAGTGCAGGAAGGGATATCTTCATGCCCAAAAACAATCCAAAGAGGCATTTTCCTTTCTATGAGTGATGCAGAATGCATCCTGTGTAGAAAAAGGAAATAAGTAGAAAAATGATTTTTCTACTCGTTGGAGCATCCTCTGGTAGGCATACCAACATGATGCAATTCCAGTTTACATATCTTTGTAAATCTGGATTGCATCAAATATATTGGGAGATGCACAGAACTGCCCATTGTCCATTAATGGAATGCATTCCAGATAAAAATTTAACAAAACGCAGCTCAAGCTGCTGCCTTGCGCTACATTTCTTTATAAAGCCATGCAAGCTGACACAAATTGCCCCTTGTGTGGTCCTGTAAATCTTAATGAAGCTTTCTAAATGTTTATGTATCACTTCGGAACTCAAGGGCACTGCAAAGGCTTTGCAAATCTGGGTCTGTATTAGTTGAATTCCTCTTGAAAACAGATAGCCCCTGGGTGAAGTCTCACTGATGTCACTGATTTTAGCGGGAAAATCGTTGTGCAGGAGTAATTTAAATTTAAAAACTAACAAACTCTTTGTTTAAGGCGGAAACTTTTTGTGCCTTCTCCTGGTCAAGGTTTCTACCTTCAGACATAGGCGCCCATTACAACCCTGGCAGTTGGCGGTAATTTGGGGAAAGGTATTGCCAACAGGCTGGCAGTACCTTTTTCCAAATTATGACATTGACAGTTTGGCTCAAGCCAGGGTGGTAACAGCCGCTGGGCTGGAGACTCCAGTCTTCAGCCCGCCGGCCGTCACAATCCCACCTTTGGGATTATGACCCCACCTACTGCCTTGGTTTCCATGGCAAGCGCACGAAAACCATGGCGGTAGGCACTGTCAGTGCCAAGGAATTCCTTCCCTGGCACTGGTAGGGGTCCCCCCGCCCTCCTCCCCCTCCACAGAGTCCTCCCCACCCTCCCTCTCCTGTCCCCCGCACTTTTCAACACCCACACGCGCACACATCTACACACATAGACACACACACACGCATACCCACATCCACCCACGCATGCACACATATATACCCACACACCGCAACTCACACCAACATACTTTGCCTCACACATGCATTCACAACACACAACATACACGTACACTCACAATCAGGCATTCACGCACTCATTCAATGTGACTCACACCTGCATGCACGCATTCATAAACAAACACCCCCACGCACACAAAACACCCCCACACATGCACACAGTCCCTCCACTCCCTCTAGTGTCGGAGAACCAGACTTACCTGCTTGTAGGGGGTCCTCCAGTTGGAGAATGGACACAGCGCTGCTGTTAGCAGCAGCATCCGCAAGCAAAACACCACCAGGCCGTATCATTGCTCATGATACGGTAGGTGGTGTTTTGCTGGCGTGGCGCTGCTTCTGGCAGCAGCACCACCTTACCACCGTCCACCTAAATGACCGTCGGTGGTATTCCGCCAGCCTTCAGTCGGAATTCCATCGAGGGTCATAATGCAGGTGGGCGGCTGGTAGCCACGGCGACGGTTTGTTGGCGGCCCTCGCCGTGGCAGTAGGCGGCAGTTACCGCCAATGTTGCAATGAGGTCCATAGTTTTTTTTATGGAGCTTAAAATCATTCAGTCGAGTAAGCTTCAAGCTGAACAAAATTGTTTTGAAATCGGACACCCTTTGCTGCAAGGGCCTGTAGGTGCTCCACAGTTCTTGGAAGTTCAAAAATGTTCTAAGTCCCAGATTTTCAGGGATCAGGAGCAGCTTCTCTTGGCCACATCTAAGACTTCCAAAACCTCAGGGACACACTCCAGCAAAGATTACCAGCCAGGTCCAGTAGAGTTCCAGTCATCACTAGTCTGTCTCTAGTGTCTGTCACTGTCACTTTTAACTGCTTGTGTGCAGCCATGCTGTCTCTTTCACATTGAAAGAGCATAACATCGAGGATATAAGAGATTTGTGAGCAGGGTAATGGTGTGACCATGTGTTATAAGGAATATAGTAGTGTCTGCTTCACATTAAAGGTATTAATACAGGGAGACATCTTGAAAACATAGACAACAAATATGGTTCTTCATTAGATAAATTAATTACAATTTGAGACTAGACGTGAAGTAATTTGCCTTATACACTGTCCGTTGCTAGAAAACTATTTTTTATAGTATGTGGGACTGATGCTAGTTTGAATGTAGAAAATGAAATTGGTACAGAGTCAATAATGGTGTAAAAAAAAATATAAAATAACATCATGGTGCAAAAGGCTATAACAATGCAAACTGTCATCTTCTTATACACCTAGGACATAAGCAAAGTCCAGCAAAAAGCACAGGGTTTTTAATAACATAACAGCCAGAAGCAGAAGGGCTATAATGTTATTGAACATTCCACTCACTGAGGATGGAATGTCCTAAATTAATAGGGAGAAACAGATAGGCAAACATTAGAATATTGGAGCAGGCAGGCTATTTCCAGCAGTTATTGGCCATGAGCCACTTCATGGTCTTCAGTGGAATACCCAACTTTCTAATATTCTACTGATAGTTGCTAAACAACTTCTGTTGGACGGATTGACAAGATCAAAAGAGGTGCAGTAATCAGAACAGCCAAGCAACTCAAGGAGAAGGTAGTTCTTCTACAAGAAATGTACCTTCTGTGTAGAAGATTTATTTTTTGGCCTGATACGATTTCTCACAGTTGTTTTACACAACATTTATTAAAGCGTCTTGAGAGTTGTCATGATAATCGGAAATCACTTGCCTTTTTACATAAATCAAGTATGGTTTGGCAATTTGGGATGATGTGTGTCAATCATGGAGATATCGCATAGGAAGTCTTTATCCTCAATGGGCTTTATTCACAAAGGTAAACTTACACTTTTGGTTTAAGTTTACTATTTTTTTGCTTTTCAGAAACTATGAGTGTAGTTTTACATGTAGTATTTTAACAACTCCAGAGACTGTCCTATCTTTAATGTGCAAAGCTCTCCACAGTTGTAAAGATGCTACATGTAAAACTACATTGTTAATTTGTGGATAGTGAAACATGGTAAACTTACACCAAAAGTGTAAGTTTACCTTTGTGAATAAGACCCAATAAGTGCATATCCCCCTCATTGATAGCAGTGGACTTCCTGGAGGCTATGGGGAAGATGTCCAGCACAAGCTCTTTAGAAACTATTATGAGAACATTCTGTTGCTCATTTTTGGGTATGTTTTTGTTAAATTTAGAACATTTGTAACAAGATGAACAAAAGCATTTAGTGATTGCAAACACTGTGGGCCTTATTTGTACTTTTTGGTGCAAAACTGCACTAAGGCAGTTTTGCCCCAAAAAGTTTTGAACCGGCTTGCACCATTTTTTAGCACCAGCTGGCACCATATTTATGGAATGGTGCAAGCCGGTGCAAAGGGTAGGCTAGCTTAAATTTTTTTTACGTTAGGCAGTTTTGAGTCAAAAGAAATGATTCTGACCAGATTAACATAATTTCTTTACGCTAAGGGGCATATTTATACTCTGTTTGCACTGAATTAGCGTCATTTTTTTTAAACTCTAATTCAGGGCAAAACTAACTCCATATATATACTTTGGTGCTAGACCCGTCTAGCACCAAATTTATGGAGTTAAAGTAATTTTTTGGAAGTGGAAACCTACCTTGCCTTAATGAGATGCAAGGTAGGCATTCCCGTGCAAAAAAATGACTCTATGGCACCATATCTATACTTCCATGTAAAAATGGTGCAAGGGAGGGAGGAGGTGTCAAAAAATGGGGCAAAGCTTGCTTTGCCCCATTTTTTAAGACCTGGGTCAGGGCAGGTGTTAGGGGACCTGTGGCCCTATTTCCATGGTGGAACACCATGGAATAAGCCCAGAGGTGCCCTCCCTAGGCCCTAGGGGCACCCCCACCCACACTAGAGGGACTGCGAGGATGGGGGACCCCATCCCAGGTAAGTAGAGGTAAGTGCATTTTATTTTTGAAAGTGCCATATGGGGCCCTGAAATGGGCCCCCATACATGGCACCGGGTGCAATGGCCATGCCCAGGGGAACCCTGTCCTCTGTGCTGGCCATTGGGGCGGTGGGCATGACTCCTGCCTTTTCTAAGGCAGGAGTCATGTGGCTTGGTAGGTTTAGCACCATAAAATGACGCTAATCTGGTTAGAGTCATTTTTATTTACTCTAACCTGCCTAAAGGCATTTTGTGGTGCTAAACCCTCTTCTTCCATACTGCCAGCCCCACACGACTAAAGTAATTTTTTAAAACTCTAGCCTACCCTTTGCACCGGCTTGCACCATTCCATAATAATGGTGCCCGGCTGGTGCACAGAAATGGTGCAAGCCGGTGCTAAACTTTTTGGTGCAAAACTGAGTTAGTGCAGTTTTGCAGCAAAAAGTATAAATAAGGGCCAATATTTTGTAAGTTTGTGCCACTTTTGTGTCATAAAATGACCTTAATGCGGTGCAAAAAAAGTTTAAATCAGGGCCTTGGTGCTAGATGGGTCTAGCACCAAAGTATAAATATGGAGTTAGTTTTGCACAGAATTAGAGTAAAAAAAAATGACACTAATTCGGTGCAAACAGAGTATAAATATGCCCCTGTGATTCCCCAAATCACATGGTTTGTGACTAATAAATGGCCCTTTTATATGTTCTAAGTGTAATTTATGATTCAGCAAGTACTTGCAGGATGGCAGAATGAGTTTAGAAAGCATATTGACTCACAATCTGAGATTTGGAATTCAAAGTATCAATAGTTAGTGACAGCAATTGTGGATTCCACGCAATCTAAAAGTACCAATTACAATACATTAACCCTAGCCACTCAATAAATGTTAGCCACTCTTAATATCCTCTTAGTATCTAGGTTACTGCATAGGATATTATGAAGGACAGAAAGAAGAAATTTATATTCTTTGATGATTTGGAATGGACTCAATGCAGTAAACAAGAACCAACCGTTTTTTTTATTTTTACACAGTTTTTGGATTCATTGGGATATTTATTATTCTTTTTTCTATTATCTATCACAAGCACTTTTCCCTTCACTGGTTTGTCCTTCTGGTTTTTATGTTTATGAGATGGGTTGTTCCTATGGGATTTATATAGGAAGATGTTTTTTTATATGTAGATGTATATGAAGAAAATTGTTGTTGGATTTTCACCTAAGTTGATTTCAGATATGTAAATGTATGTTGGGTCCACCTGTAGGGCAGTTTTGTAGTTAATATTTAGTTCTCACCCAGCCCTTTGGGTTTATGGGTTACCCTTTGTGGTTTAAAAGCACGCCATGAGAAGGCTGGCTGAAAGCCAATGCTGGGGGATACAGGGGGGCCCTGCACTGAGATGCCCATCCCCTCTGTGTTACAATATAGGACTCAGCTCCCTCAAGGAAGCCGAGTCCTATATAGTTGCACAGTTCCCACTGGACTGATTGGCAGGAATGCCTATTACAATGTTCCTGCCAGTCAGCCAGGCGGGAACATTGTAATGCAGTCAGTGGGGACATCATCGCCATGGCGGTGGCATCCTCTCCGTGTGTTTGGCGGTCCCACGGTGGGACTGCCAAACTCAAAATGAGGCCCTTAATATAATTAGATAGAGATGTGGAAAGAACAAAAGTGCAGTGCACCGTACAGCATGCATTTACAAAGCAGTGTCTGCAGATAGCCACAAGTAGCAATATGAGTCATAGGAAGAACAAGATTTGTGAGAGTTCATGATGGATATTTTGAATAATCTGCAGGAGAACGGTGTTGGAAAGTGGGCTATTAGTAAAGGCTAGGTAGGTGCCTACACTTAGCAATAGGCCACAGACCCCCCACTAGGTCTAGACAAGGTCTAAAAAAATTGATCCTTGCTCAGCCCTTGGTAACTTGGCCAACAAGCATTTAGGCTTACCTTAGGAGACATTTGAGTAAAGCATGTAATATCAACAAAACAGTAAATAAGTAAAACATAACACACAATAAACATCTGGCACCAATTTGTGACAATAGGAAATATTTGTATCTTTAAAATTACACCAAAATGTCAAAAATCCAAGGTAGGGAATCAGAGATATGATTTTTTAAAGATTAAACGTAAGGCTACCGCTTAGAAGCAAACAACTCTGAAAGGGTTATAAAAGGTCGCACTGGACATAGACAAAGTCCAGAGTTGAAGCCACCCATGATGTAACACTCTTACACTTACTTTCAGAAGTGCTTTTGTGATTCAGGAAAGCGGTCCACAACACCAGCCAAGGGTTCAGATGCTCTGGTTTGCCTCTTGGGGTCTGGGACTACAACTACCCACATTGCACCTCTTCTGCTTATGAAGCTTTTTCCAACAGTTGCTGCACATTTCTCCAAACCTCTTGATCGTTTTCCAGAGGTCCGTTTTGAGTCCTTGAAGTGTTTACAAATGTGACCCAAGGTTCCAAAAGCTCTGAGTTGCTCCTTTGGAGTTTGGACTACAATTCCCAGAACGCACATGGTCAGAATCATCAAATGGCCACTGGACGCTGGTCAGCTGGACTCTTTTTGGAGGACTTGATGCAGGGGACTCTGGTCAGCTCCTGTAGCTTCCAGGGAGTCCACTCCTGGAGTTGCAGAAGCAAGCCAAAGTGTACAGCTGTAGGTAATGGGTCCAAAAGAGAAGTCTTTCTTCACCAGTATCTTCTTCCAAAAGGAATCAGAATTGTGGGGCAACTCTGCCATAGTTATCCTTTCTTAGGGTGGGAAGTAGTGGGTGCTCTTGTCCAATACAGTGCAGGCCAACACCCTCTAGGGTGACCTCTTCCTGTGAAGTGTGGCAAAAATCAATGATAGAAAGCAACATTGAGGAAATCTCTCTTTGAAGGATACCTCTGGCTGAGTCCCCCACTGGTGTGGCCAAGTTTACCTAACACACCTCCACTAGCCCCTCTCCTGATATAATTAGTGTGGCTCCCATCTGTCGGGGGAACAGTAAATAGGGGAGGCCCAGTATCTGTTGCAGGTGGCTTTCCCTCCTTTGAAAAATAGTGTGGTCACTCTCTCCCCATCCTGCTCTGCCATCTGCTGCAGCAGTTCACACCCACCAGATACTTCCTTTGTCTCAACCCAGGCCACTTCCCGCTTCATTAAGGCATCCTGACTCAGGCTGCCAGAGGCTGACCAATCAGGAATGGGCATTATAGGGCTAAATTTGATAACTTTCAGAAAGAGTTCTGAAACTCTTTCCCTGTGTTAGTTATTTTAAATTCAACATTGGCAAGTTGTTGGATTTGTTATAACATTTAATTTGGTACTGAACGTGCTATATTTAGCTAATCTGTACTGAATATAAGACTTTCTTATTTTAAAATAAAGTTTTCCAATGTTAGCCTGTGGGGTCCATTGACTACAATGGGTAAAAACTAATTTGCCTGTTTTTCCCTCACCAGAGCTTATAACGTCTTTTTAAAGTCCCTGCTTATATTTACACTGCACCCATCCCCAGGGGCACCTATGGCAGACCTCGGGGCTGACTTATATGTAAAAGTGAGGTTGTTTGAAACTTTGAAAGTACTTTTAATTTCAAAGTCGAATTTTGGGTTAATTTTAACTTACAAGCAGCCAGCAAGGAAGGCCTGCCTTCACAACAACACCAAGGACCGAAATAATGCACCCAGTGGTTCCCTATCTACCCTGGGATCCCTAAACCTTCATCCCCTCCCATATACTAGGGAGTTATAGGTAGGTTGTCAGAGCCAATTATATTTATGTCTAATTTGCACATACCATTTTAAACAGAGCACTGGGCACAGTCAAAAGACACCAGTATCAGCTGAAAGTCAGAGAAAAATGTGAGTGGTGTTCAGAAATTAGCCCAGTTTTCCCACAGTTGGACTGCAAAGTTTGTGACATGTACTATGTTATGAACAGCAGTGTAAATTTGTGGGCACATTAATGAAACAAATAGAGAGCACAAATGTTACCCATATAAAGGTTCCAAATAAAAGCAGATTGCAGTTTGAATGTCAAAAGATGCACACCATAGCATTGTATGAGAAGTCTGTATAGGAGTTGTATGGCTTAACCAAAAAAAAATAAAACTTGAAGAATCTTAAGAAAAAAGATAATATTGTTGAGATACAATGCAGGTGGTCCAGAAAGTTGTATAGCGATGCATAATTTCAAGTACAGCGATATTATTAGGGGGAAACACAGATATTAAACTAGCATAGTTTTTCACAAAGTGGACAGTATTGCTTCATGATACTACACAGTCTTTTTCAAGAATATGGTAGGATGTACAAAGTAGGGAATTAATAGTGTTTTCAAATCAACTGCACATGTTGCTAAATGGCTGCTTAATAATGGCAGCACAGTGAAACTTCAAACGTATATTTAAAAAAGGATAATGGTTAAAAAAGAACAACCTCAGGAAAGACTAACATAAAGCCTTTAAAAAAGAATTGAGAACAATACTGTAGCCTTGTAGTCTGGTGTAGCAGGCCATACCGGCCATTACAGGCTCAGTTCAGCAACATAACTAGGAAGCAACAGCTTAATGGCCAGTATAATCCTCTACCTTGTTAGAACATTCTGCTTCATGAATATGGTATGGCCTATTTAAAACAAAGTTCTCTGTGGAGGCATGGGGGTTAAAACCCATCATGATTCTGCAGACTTTGTTCAAAATTTTTTGCTGTGAATTTTCAACAACTACAGCCACAGGTAGGGACATGGCTGTTAACTGTTGAGCATATACAACAGCTTTGAGCCAAGGCCGTCAGCCACTAGTTTCACTGGGTTAGAGCTAATTGTCTTTCCTCATTCACCTAGCTAGGGAGCACCAGGTGCTTGAAAGAATTCCCCTCTTCCTCCTTCCAAAGCTTTAGTGACACTCTGAGATTTGGGAAGAGTGAGTGGGCAAGCTTCTATGTATTCTGGTCCCCAGCCCCTGCCTCTGTCTTTTTCCTGCCAGATCCACATGTCCAGGAGAGGCAAGGGAGAACGAGAGGCAGAGTTAGTGGATTAGGACTCTGTGATGTTGAAAGCAATGGTCCTAAACCAATGATTATAGGTCTGCTGTCGCGTTTCCATTGTATTCAATTGTTCATCTACAAAGATAGAAAATAGTGTGTGGAAAAATATAATAGATATCTGAATATTATCCCTGTGTTAGATGAATAATGTCATACTCTAGCACATTAAGAACCATCCCAAGTACTGAGATTTAGATATGCTCTTAGGAAGCATTTTTCACAATCTAAATGATTTTTCTTTCATTTGTAGACGAAGACATCTAGATTTAACCACTTTGTAAAGCCAAATACCTGTACACATGAACGGTTGCTCAGATTGAATTTGAGAACCCCCAAAAAGAAACATTTCTTAAATATTACCAAAAATATTTCTTTTCTTTGTCATTTTCAATAGTTTGCTTTTGAGAAAATGCAAAAAATGAAGCAAACGCAAGTGCAATGAAAACGAGGATAATATTAGGAGCAAAAAGAAAGGTTGATGTAATGGGCAAACCTGTAGAACTGGGGTAGCCAGCACTTCTTCTTGACGCTACAAAAAAGTAAGAAGCACGAAAATTTGAAATATTATAACACTACTTGATAGTAGATTAAATGTAACAGCATAAGAAAGAACAAAAAAATCAAGAAAACATTAAAATTAATGCATAAAAGGATACAAATACGGAGTCATATGCAGTTCAAGGGGGTGTTGCGAGTTATGATCTTTATATGCAGCTGGCAAATTCAGTGGTTTTAAGCTTGGTAGTCAGAACCATAACTCAGTTTTTAACTGTGTGCTTTTTCTTTTTTTTAAAGATCGTGTTATAGATGAGCATTGGCTTCGTGAAGGCAAGAGTGATGTCACAACCGCTCCACTATGGCTGACAGTTTTAGTTCTATAGCACTAAAGCACATATACTTCATGTCACTGACATGCAGACATCTTTCCAATGACAGCTCTCAATTACATTCTGTATAATGCCAGGTTAACTTTATTGCATTGAATTACGGGCTGAAGCACATCATTTGATCTCTCGACACATGCGAACAATTACAGGTATTGCCTCTACACATGAAGCTGACAGCAAGTGCAAAATTATGAATGTACGCATCTGGCTAAGACTTATAGACGTGTACATTCATGCAAATGTACCCATTCAAACTTAGGATAGAGAGGTAAATTAGGCTACCGATAAAACATTTAGACACATTTACAGTTATAAAAATGATCTGATCACTGTAGTGGCTGAACAGTTCAACATGAGAGAATTCATGCAGTAGTCATCAGGTATTGTTCGCTTCAGAATGACATAATAAATTATCAGTTTTTGTAAAATATGGCTACGTTTGGGCAAAAGGATGCAGGTTTTGCCTTTAATGAAGACTTACCACTAATTGAAACTTTGAATTCTTACAACATTTCTCCGGACGTTATTTCCCAGCAAATGAATCGGGCTTATTTAGTCTGTACTTTAAACTATACTTTAAACTAAAAGATGCAATACGCTGAACCAGTTAACGCATGCGTTCATTTTGAGAGTCAGATACATGAACTTTCAGTTGTAGAATATTAGTTGTAGAATATTCTTCGTGATTGGAGAGGAACGCAAATGTTCAATAGTGCCAGCAGAATGAGAGGTAAGCTGTCAGAACGTAGACAGGATACAGTACAACTGTATGCAAAACATGTTACCTTCCGTCCCTCCCTCGATTTCCTTCCAGTTAACAATGTAGGCGAGGACATCCGTCCGCCAGACTATGAGCGCTGCCGGACTTCTGCCACAAGAAGGGTGGAAATCTGGCAGTGCTCAGACTGGTGGACGGTGGTAAGATGACGGTACCACCACCAGCACTGCCACGCCACGCCAGTTGAACGCCGCCAGTCGTATCATGACCTGTGATTTGGTCTGGTGGTGTTCAGCTGGCGGGGCGGTGCCGGTCATAGCAGCGCCCCTTCCTATTCCCTGCTGGATGACCTTTCCAAGGCAGGTAAGGTGATCGTCCTACAGGGGGGGGGTGGGAGGGTGGGGGCATGTTGTGTGTGTGTGTGTGTATGTCGGGAAGAATGCGTGTATAAATGCGTGTATGCCAGTTTGTGTATGAATACGAGTATGGATGAGTGTAAGTTGATGGGTGTAGGCATGGAGTGTGTCTTTGTGTGTGTATGGGGTGGGGGATTTGTGTGGATGAATCAGAGGGGGTGGGGGTTTGGTGTGTGTATGGGTGATATGGGGGGTGTATCTGAATGTCGGGGTGGGGGTTAGTGTGTGTATGGGGGTGGGTGGGGTGTATGTGAATGTCGGGGTGGGGGTTAGTGTCTCTATGGGGGAGTGGGTGGTGGGCTGAGTTTGGATGGGGGTGTCAGGTGAGTGCTGGTGGGGTGGGGAGCCGCCTACTGGTGACAGGGAAGGAATTCCCTGTCACCAGTAGGGCCTACCGCCATGGTTTTAGTGGTGCTGCTAATGCCACAGAAAACATGGTGGTATGCTGGCTCAGAATGCCGGGGGCGGTACTCTGACGGCCGCCGGGCTGGGGATTCACATCCCCAGCCCAGCTGCTCATACAGCCATGGCGGTATGAATGGTTAATTGGCGGGTTGGCTGCAGCCAACCCGCCAATCTCATGATGTGGCACTACGTACCGCCAGCCTGACATAATGAGAGCCTTAATGGTAAATATAAATAGTTTTTATTCATTTTTTGTAAATGTAGAACATAATAAACAAATGTTACAGCACTATTAACCTAGCTTAAATATAAGAATTATTTATTTTGACTATAATAAATTTAATCAAAATTATTGTTTTTAATTAGGGGTTTGAGAGGAGTAAGGAGAGGTTTAGCAAGCATTAGGGATGAGTTTGGGGAAGACATGCACCCACTTAAAATAGAGTAGTCCCATTGGGGAAACATCCTGAACAACTAGGTCTAAGCCACTACTTGCCTAGTTGTTCAGGCAATTGTTATTCAGGCACAATTGTTGTTTAGACAGTAGTTGTTCAGTACTTAGTTGTTGAGACATTTTAGTTGTTTAGCAGTAGTGGTTTAGACTATAGTTGTTTAGGACCTAGTTGTTCTGTCATATATTCTACCTACATACATACAGAGCCCCTGTGACATGGAATGTGAATCCGGGTGCACTGTAAGCCTTCCCAAAAAAATCCACGCATTGCTGCCATGCGTCAAAATATTTTGCTGTGAACGCCAATATTCCATACTCTGCAGGGCCAAAAAAATGACTACTGCCCCATGTGCATCAGTTGCACATCCACAGGCCTTCTCAGGCTTCATGGGAAGAAATATCACACATGACCATCATGCTTCAAAATGTAAACGCCAAAACTTGTTACTTTCCTATTCAGAAAAATTACACCTGGCCCCTGTGGGTCAATAGCAAGTCGTAAGAACTTGTCAGCCTCAATGTAAAAAAAACAACGCATGACTGTCATGTTTAAAAAAATACGCATATCTGAATATGTGTTGCATAAGGCCAGAAAGTGATGAAACAGGACATCCTGCCTGAATGCATTGCACAGTGAGTTCACTTTTACTTTCACTTTACAGTTTTATTGCAGCTGGTGCTGTTGGAGGACTGGAGTTGTAAGAGAGTTGTGTGCTGTGTCCTGTTGCAGTTGTGTTATATTTGTCATTTCCTCAGTCTTTTGTAGTGTTTTTGTACTGTGCTTGTCACTGTATTGTGTGGTGTTTGTCTAGGGGTAGTATAGTTTGTTGGCATATTTTGGGTAGTCTTATAGTAAATGTATTTTTGGGCACTTACATTTGCAGTCTCCTAAAACTGCTTTAAGTCTGGAAAAGGAAGGATGACAAAGATGATGGTAGGTGAACTGGGAGGGTTCATGCAGCATTACCTTCCAAGGATGCTGGTTTTGGGTGGCAGCGTGATCCAGGACTACCACACAGGGCCCTGGAAGCTGCAGTGGGGCAAGGTGCTCCACCACCTATCCGAATATTTGGAGGAGGATGCGATACCACCAGCTGAAACACTGTTGGGCTGACCTGATATCAAGGGAGTAAGACCTACCGGATCACCTGGGTATTCAGATTGGTGGATCAGTCAGTAAGTATCCATTTGCATAGCAAAACTATTATTTGCATGTGCTTGACAGGCAGACATAAGGTTGAGTGCAGCATGTTTTGTCAAGGTATCTCTACAGGTTATTTTGAGCCCGATTAAAGAGCCCCAGCACCACCTTAGGGCTGCTATTGTGATTTTCATTAACAAATCTGAGGCAGGGCAGAAGTGTCATCTTCCCTGTGCCGTAATAACAAAGTGGTGCAAAGCATTCATAGCTCTGCTCAGTTAACCCTTATACAAAATGATGGCTGCCAAGGCATAATTTATGGGAGGGGGCCTACCACTGTATAGGGGGCTAAAGTAAATGAGTCTGGGAAATCTGATATATTTCCTAGCGCCATATTTCCTGCACTGTGAACGCCTGCAGGTGTTAAAAGGGGACATAACATTGTATGTGATGGGCCTCTATGTACTCGTCAGAAGTCGTCAGAAGTTGTAGTGCTACTCCTGCTGAGTACATCATTTGCGTCAATATAAATTGACGCAATTGCCCCCTACCTGCACCATGGAGCACCATGTGTTTTATAGGGCACACACATGGCAGGGGAAAGGGAGGTCCTAAAGGGAAAAAAGGACAGCAGTGATGCACTATGTGCAGCACCACTTTCCTTAAATCTGCCTCTTTGTGTCATTAGCCAACAGCATTTAAGGGAGCTTGTCTATGCACCAGATCTAGATTACTAGCACATTCCTCTTCCTGTGCATTGTGTATCACATACACCGACAATGTGTCTATTACCCCTCATCCATGTGCTGAATTTATACAACAGGCCTGTTGTATCTTACAGACAGTATGGGGTAGGCCAACATCTGTGCCAGCACTAGCACATTACTCAGAAGCCTGCACAACATAGGTATCTTTGGACCACAAACCAAGTGTGTCTGTGTTGAGGGGAATGTAAATGCACAATTTTTTTTTATACAATGGCAACAATGGCTGGCCACACAGTATTAGCAATACATCTGTAATGTTATTCAGTTAATGTGCAGGTAGGGACAGCTAAATGAACATAAGTAAACTGCCATGGCATACTAGCTCAAGCATGTTTGCCTTTTAATGGCAGACACATATTTGAAATAAGAAACAAGGATGTATCAATACATTCCTCAACACTTTGCAATACTCACAGAACTCCTGGACAGTTGTCAGTCTTTTAGCGCCGATGAGTTAGATGTCTTCAACATCTGGGGCAGGGTCAAAAGCAGTGGGTGTTACAATGGGATGGCCACTACAACAACCATTGCATGCTCCTCAGATACAGAATACTGTATCATGCAGCCCTTAATGCTCATGCAGGCATAGAGCAACAAATCTGCTGCATGACACTTCAATGTACATATGGTGCAGTTAAATGCACCACAGGAGTGTAAGGGAAAATTATGCTTTGTTGATGCCAGAGTCTTATGTCTCACAGACAGATTATATATGTTTGAGAGTTGTTCAGATCTACCACTAAGTTGACTTGCTCACTCAGCTTAACAAGTTTATTTTGAAACTGTCATCTATGCACAGACATATCCAAATATCACAAAGCTATGTTTTCTTTTCATGTATTACAAGTGGGCCTCCACCCTACACCAGCAGAGAGGTGTCCAGATACTAAGACCCCTATGCTTCCAGTAAGTGTCACCTTGTGCGACATGTGTCATGCCAGTGTTTTGTTATGAGACAGTCTGATGTGTGCACTGCAATGATTAAATGTATGATGCTATGGAATAGTGAGTGTTAGGAAATGGAAAGCATGCCCACATATACTATGATGTCAATCATGCTAGGTGTCAGAGCTGCTATTTATCTGATAAACATTCCCGTTGCTAACACATTTGTGACTGCACTTTTGACAGCACTGTGTGCCATATGTAGCTTTCAGTTACTCATGAAATGGTACAGATGAAGTAAATGTCTTGAGGTATCTATGAGGCTTATATAGGAGACCATATGGTGTACTCGGACTTGGCGTCTGCCAGCAAAGGTACGACACAACATGGTGGGTTATGGTGTGCCATACTCCAAGACCATGAGGGCTGTCAGCTCATTTATTTTATAACTTCACACAGGCAAAGCCCAGCCTCTTGACTAAGAGGCAACATAGTATGGGAGAGGCTGGGTGCCTCTCTACATCCCTTCCCTATTTAAGTCATGAGTCACCACCCTCTCAACAGTGTTGCAATGAGAGACAGAGAGAGAGAGAGAGAGAGAGAGAGAGAAAAGAGATGTATAGCAAAACATTTGTAGAAACATTCCAAACCAGAACATAAAGTCTCGTAGCTGCTTACTAGGCACCGGTTGGGCAGCAGGGTGCATTTCTCACATCATTCAGGCAGGCCTCTCGCCGTCTAGTCACCCCGTTCAGGACGGGAGGACCCGTTCAGACGAGGTGCTCGGTCTCTCATACTTCCTAGCCTCTGCCAGACACACTGCCTGCGCGTCACCACCTCCTGCGTTCTCCTTGCTTCCCTCTTGGGACCAGGCAGCAGTACAACCATCCGGTGGAACCACCCATCTGAATCAAGACACATTGCAGGTGACATGCCACCCATTCTGGCAGGCTATGAACATCGTTTCTTCAACTTTCTCCACCACCCAGATGTCGGGTTCAAACGGAGTCCTGAATTTCCATCCAGGATGGCGATCTTTAAGGATGACCTGGTCCCCCACCCACAGTTTGGGTTGTCTCACCTGTTGACTCTCAAAGGCTTTCAAGTTCATTTGGAGTCTCTTCCTTTGTGCCGCAGCCACATCTAATGTCGCTGGTTGCAAGTCTTCCCTAGTCGGGATGCAGTCGTGGGGTGGTTGCCAGAATAACAGTGCAACAGGGGCACACTCAGTCGCACCGTGGGACATCTGCCAATAGGCTCGCAAAAATGTATGCAGGCAGCATTCAGCATCCTCGCCTTAGGCTACCCCTATCCGCAGGGCTCGGTTGAGTGTTGCATAAACCTCTCAACATCGCTGTTCACTTGAGGCCACTGTGGGGTAATCCTGAGGTGCCTAATGGCCAGAGACTCCAAGTAGTCTTGGAACTCTTGCCCATGAAAAGGAGGCTCATTGTCCATTCACACTTCATTGTATAAGCCATGCATTAAGAATGCCTTTTAGGCACTGGCTGACCGTGCTCAAAAGCTGTGGACCTTATTAGCTCTACCACTGGGACCCGGGTGTAGGAGTCAATCATGACGGCTGTCAGCTGGCCATCCGGAAAACTTCCAAAGTCCAGACTTATTCTGGACCACGGTTATGTGTTCGGTGGCTCAGTCACAACGGCAGCAGGGGCTGGATCCCGGATGGGTATGGCTAAAGGGTGGCATTTTCTCACTTTTTCATCGACCAATGCGTCCATCCCTGTGAACCATGCCTTGCTTCTGAGTCTGGCCTTGGTTTTCACAGTCCCTTGGTGTCCTTGATGAGCCAACTCTACCACCTGATCTTGGAGTGATCGCGGTATCACCAACCGCTGGCCTCGAAGTAAAAGCCCCTCACAGCTCACTGACAGCTTGTATATTACCCTCTAGACAAGTTGCATTGCTTTGTGCTCCTCGGGGTCAAGGGACCTGGCACCATCTAGGAAATGCTTCCATTGCCGATTTACCAATGCTCCCTTGGCCTTGCCAATGATCCTCTCTTCCCTAGAGGCATCAGTGATCTCCTGCACCGTCAGGGCTGTGGCGCAGGCCAGCTTGACCACCATGCTTACAAAGATCTCCATTTTCTCCTCACCATCTTCTCCTTGATCATGGAGGGGTGCAACTGGGGGATGTCGTGAGAGGTAGTTTGCGGGATTGTTAACTCCGAATATGTAGATGACTTGAAACCTGTGGGCTGGAGGAGCATCGCCCACCTTTCAATCCTTGGAGGGGCCAGCCTGGTGGAGCTGGCGAAGAGAGGTTTGAGTGGCTTGTGGTCGGTGACCACACAATATTCATGCTGCATAAATACAGATGAAAATGCTGACGGGCCCACCTGATGGCAAGTGCCTCCCGCTCAATCTGGGCGCACGGGCTTCCATCGCTGACAGTGCTCTACTTGCGTAGGGCACCGAAGCCCATTCTGGTGTTGTTCTTGGAGCAAAACTGGCAGCTCTCGTGGGTTGTCGGAGAGTTTCAGCCATGGTGGCCAGCTGGGGAATGAACCTCCTGCAGTAGGTGGCCATGCCGAGGAATCTCCTCACTGGTGGTGCTCCGTGGGACTGAGGCTTCTCAGATGGAGTTTACCTTTCGGGGTAAACCTGTAGTCCGTCTCTTGATAAGATGTACCCTAATAACTCAATGGTGTTACAATAGAACGCACACTTCTTCTGGTGTAGCATTAGGCCTGCCTCATCGAGTCTCTGGAGTGTGGACCTCAGGCGTTGATGGTATTCTTCTAGTGTCTCTGAGTAGAGGAGGATGTCATCACTGAGAATGATTACACCCACCAACCCTGACGGAGTCTCTCTGATTGCATTTTGGAATATTTCAGCAGCTAAGGAGACCCTGAAGCTGAGCCTCCTCGAGCAGCGAAATCCCATGTGTGTGGAAAACGTGCTGATGTTGCGAATATCGGGGTGTAGCTCCAGCTGGTGGTACCCAGAATTCAGATCTAACTTAGAGAACCACTGGGCTCCATTGAGGTCCACAATGATGGCATCAATGATAGAGGTGATGTGGCGCTCACGCTGGATGACCTGTTGGGTAGTCGCATATCCACACACAGGCGGATGGCTCCCGGTTGTTTTGGCTTCTGGGCGATTACAAGGGATGACACCCATGGCGTCAGGCCAGTGACTTTTTCGATGCCCCCCAGTTCTTTGAGAGTCCAGAGTTCTTGTTCCATGAGTGGCCGTGGATGGAACGGCACCCGCCTATGTCTCAAGTCGGTGGGCTTGATCGCTGGTTCGACATGCACTTGGAACTGTTTTCCTTTTAGGTTTCTCAAACCGCTGAAGAGCCTCGGGAATTTGCCCAGCATGGTCTCCGCGTGGGAGTCGTGTATTCGTCCTGCAAAGAAGACTAGCTCAAGGTCTTCAGCTGTGTGGAAGCCCAGCAAGGTTCCCTTTTTTCCATTTGTTACCTCAATTGCCCCTCTCAACAGTATCGGGTCTTGGCTACCATATGTGTTGATTTTTGTCCAACATGGCAGGAGGGGAGGTGGGGGTAAAAGATTGCAGTACTGCTCCATGCCCATGAAATTCACTGAGGCGCCGGTGTCGATAAATGCCTTTACCGGGGCGCCATCGATGTTCACATTGCATATAGACGGTTGCCTACATTTTTGTTCTGGCCCCCCTGCAAATGAGATGATGAGGATGTCCTTGTCCTCTTTATCCTCGTACTGTGTGTTTCCTGGGCAAACCTCAGAGGCCAACATACCGGTGTCTTCAACAGGTGTCACTTGACGTACCAGGTCTCTTCTCGCTGCTGCAGCTCAAGGCCTGGGCCGACCCCACTATCGTAGACCTTGGCAAAGTGGTTTGGTTTTCTGCACTTGAAGCAGGCCTTCCCCTTCACATGGCACACGCCTGGTCTTTTGTGGTCAAAGACACAGTTTCCACAGCCTCTGTCATTGAGCTTTTGGGGGCGAGGCAGGTGCCAGTTGTTCGAGTGCCCTTGGAGAAGATTGATTTGTTCCTCTTTCACTAGGGTCAGTTTTGTTGAACTCTGTGCCAGGGTCAACCGCCCCAGGGCGGCCGCCATGTCCTCTGTGTGGCTATTGGAGAGCTCATGTGAGTGGGCCAGGATTAGGATTTGGTCCAATGAGATGCTGGGCTGGTGCAGTATGAGTCTGTGCAGTAGGTTCGAGCAACACCCTTGGATTAATTGGGCTCTTATTTTCTCATACTGATTGAGACCTGTGCATGTGCTAGCGAGTTTTCTCAACCACACATAAAACATGTCCACTAACTCTGTGTCGGTATGCCTTGCCTCTCTTAGCTTGAATCTCTCATAAACGGGGTTCATCTGGGGGTCAAAGTATAAATTGAGAGCGTCCACAGCTGCATTAAAGTCATCATCGCCACCTGTGTTGGGCAGCGTCTTTTTAGAACTCATCGCCTCCGAAATGTAGCATGAGGGATCTTTGGACTGCGTCATCCATTTACCGGGTAGCCCGGAAATAGTGTTTCAATCTGCACGCCAATGGCGCCATCTTGGCGCAGCTGTGGCTGGGTCTGCCAACTGGCTGAAGGGAGGCAATGTGGTGACTGACGTGTGTGCCCCCAAGATGGGCGCAGCACATTGGTGGCCCGCCTAGGGTGGTGCACTCATCTTTATGTAAGTTGTATTTTTTATTTTTTTTTCAAATGTTTACTTTGAAATTTTACAAGTGTTCCACTCTTCTATTCTCCTTTTATGAATATATTTTTTTCTCCTTTCTTTCCCTAAGATTGTGGTCTTGCCTGTAAATGTCATGTGTTGGGTCTTTTTTTATCTCTTCTTCTGTGAGCCAATGGATAAGTCACAAAGCAGCTATTCAGGGCTGGGGATGGGTAGAGGCATCCTATCCTAGTAACAGGCACCATGGGAGGCAGTCTTTGGGGTACTTACAGAGAGGGGGGTGTTGGGCAGTTCACTGACCTTTCCCTTTGCGTGTGGATCATGGCGATGCTCTTGGGCGTGTTGTAGCCCTTACCCGCCTCGTCCACTTGACCATTCTGCTGGGTGGGGCTAGGGCCTTCAAGTATGTGACAATGCCTGCGAAGCATGGGGGCTGAGGTGTGGCGTGGCCCAAGCATGGAATCCAGCCGCTGTTGTGAAGTGGTCAGGCAAGGCAGGTGCGCCACTGGGCCTGCTGGATCATACAAGGGCCGCTGTGCACCAGCACAATGCCAAGGAGGTGATGTGCGCCGGAGGGCTGGGAGGCAGGGTCGCACTCTGCTATTGTCACCAATGTTGTGGCATGCTGCAGGCCACGTGGTGTACCCGGCCAATGTATGACACAACATGGTTGGTTATGGTGTGCTGTACTCAAAGACCAAGAGGGCCGTTGGCTCATTGATTTGATATCTTCACACGACCAAAGCCCAGCCTCTCAACTGAGACACAACAAAGTATGGGAGATCCCAGGTGGCTCTCTACAACTTGCACGACTGGTGCCTCACCGCTCTTCAAATTTTAAGTGAGGCAGCAGCCGTGCGAGCAGCCTTATTCACCTGGCCAACAGTCAGTTGAGTACGAAATGAAAATACAACTAAGCTCCAGGTGGTTGTGTGAAATGCCTACAGATTGTAGCGAGCTAGATCTCTGCATATTTACCAACATGGTCTACCCATCATGATATTTGTGAGTGATCTTGGTCAATTTTACTGTGCCCCTAAGGGAACCCATGTAGCCAGTATGTGTGTGCTGCATTACACATTTTGCACAACATAGCACAGGGTAGGTAGTAGTAGTTGTAAAATCTGTAGATAACTTTGATATGCTGTTAAGGCTTTGCCCAAACTATATGGGCACTTTGCTTGAATTGTACATTTGGGCACATTGTGAGCAATGGTGTGCCGCCTTGTAATGATTGCGGTGAGCAGGTGTTACCCAGTACACAGGAATGAAGCTTTATCTTACCTTGGAATTGCCGTGGTAAGTTTCCTGTCCCCATATTAGATGGCCCCACCTTGCATTCATGATGCCTGGGCAAGGTTTGATGTAGCACTAGGGGTGTCAAATGGGTAGATTGCATACAAAGCACTGTGTATTGACAATGGCACAGGAATTCTGGACTTGTTGGGCCACTTGATCCTCACTAGTTTGATTACACAAATGTTAAGCAAGGACGCAGTAGTCCACTTACCTCTGGGCCCTGATGGAAAGCCGTTACACCAGTGACATGTACATGATACCATAGCTGACTGGTAGGAATTTTGTATAGATTTGGAGTCAGTCAGTGTTGTGGAATGTATTGAACTGCATGTGTCATCTGAGAATGTTGTGTGCATTGCATGTCTGTTCTACCTCCACCCAATGCTGTATTTAATGCTTTAGTTTCTTCATATTTCAGCTGCCAATATGACCCCAGCAGAAAAACATACTTTCAACAAGTGGGCTGACAGGTACAGGTACATATCGGAGGTAAACGGCAGGTACCAAAGGATGGAGAGGAGTTTTAGGAAGGAAAAACCACTGGGGCTTGGCATGCATTCACACATGGGGAACCTCCGTTACAGCCAACAACAAAGCAGGCCACCTGAATCTGGGTTTTGGGAGCCTCCCAATCCAGTATAGTGTGGATCTTGGGCTAGAGGGGTTGTACATGGCCTCCACTCACACGTTGGCCCAGGTACACCACTGAACTCTGCCCTATCTGGGACTTGCTTGCCTTGATAGTCAGGCCTGCCTGGAGCAGGGCCTGAAGCACTTCCTTCAGGTAGACTAAGTGATCCTCCCAGGTAGAACTGAATAAAGCTACATCATCCAGATAAACTGTGCTAAAAGATTCCAACCCTGACAAGACTCGGTTCTTCAACCTTGGAAGGTGGCAGGGGCATTTTTCAACCCAAAGGACATCACCTTGAACTGAAAGTGGCCCTCTGGGGTGGAAAATGCTAACCTCTTATAAGCTCTAGGGTTTAAGGCAATCTGCCAGTATCCTCAGGTCAGATCAAATGTACTTAGGGACTTCGGAGCCCCAACCTGTCAATGAGCTCATCATCTCTAGGCATGTGGTGAGTGTCAGTCTTAGTGACTGCATTTAGACCCTCTGTAGTCTGCACAAAATCTTATCTCTTTTTTTCCGGCTTGAGGATTATGTCTATGTACCAGTACCACTGCACTGGCCAAAAGACTACCAGAGGGCTCAATTACCTTTAAATCCAACATCTTAGCTACCTTAGCTTGATGTTCACCTTGATCTGGTCTGACAACCTGTACAACTTATTTTTGACAGGTAAGCTGTCACCAGTGCCAATATCATGGACACATAAATTGGTGAGCCCAGGGATCAGAGAAAACAGGCCAGCAAACTGCTCCAAAACTTGTCTGCAGTCTTCCTGTTTCTGGACTGTCAACTTGGGAGAGAGCACTACTCCCTCCACTGACCCATCTTGTGCATTGTTGAATAGGAGATCTGGCAGACGTTCACTCTTCTCCTCCTTTCCCACAACTGTGACCATAAGCATGGTCATATCTGCCCTGGTGGAGTTTTTGCCTTTTCACATGCAGGATCATATGAGGATTCCTGCGTGTGCTAAGGTCCACCAGGTGACCTTACCCTTTTTTCCCAATATTGGATAGGGCCCAGTCCATTTGGCTTGAAGTGCCCTAAGAGCCAAAGGCTCCAAAACCCACACCAACTGACCTGGGTGATGGTATCCTTCTGGTCATGCCAGAGATTCATGAGCTCTTGGCTGGCCTCCAGGTTGCTACTTGCCTTCTTCATGTACTCAGCTGTGTGGGATCTCAGGCCCAAAACATAATCAAGCACATTCTGCTTAGATTCTTTGAGAGGCTTCTCCCAAGACTCTCTCACCAAACTCAATGGGACTTTTACAAGGTGCCCAAACAGTAACTCTAAAGGTTTGAACCCAACTCCCTTCTGGACTACCTCCCTGTATGTGAGCAGCAGGCATGGGAGGAGAACATCCCATCTCCTCCTGAGTTTATCAGACAAACCCATTATCATGCCCTTCATGGTCTTGTTAAATCTCTCCACCAGTTCATTGGTCTGAGGATGATTGAGGGTGATGAACTGATTGCTTTCAGGTAGGCAGACATACATTTTGTACCCCTATCTGAGACCACCTCCTTTGGGAAACGTACTCTGGTGAACACACCAAGTAGGGCCTTAGACACTGTGGGAGCAGTGACTGTTCTGATGGGTATTGACTCTGGATGCCTGGTGATATGGTCTACAAACACCAAAATGTATCCATTACCAGAGGCAGTTGGTGGGTCTAGGGGACCAACAAAGTCAATCCCCATCCTCTCTCTTTTTTTTTTATAATTATTTTTATTGATTTTTATCAAGACCCAACAAAATAGCAAAAAGCATTACAATTCCACACTTGATCATGAACATCCTTCCCAATAATTTCGAAAAGGATAATTCCTGAGAAATACAATCAGGCTAGAGGAAAAAAGAGAGAAGTAAGAAAAAAAAAACTTTTTCCCCCCTTTCTCTCACCCTTCCTCTCCTCCTTAAATTATGCATAGTTGTCTGGAAAGAGTTCGCCCCAAATCCGTGAAAACTGTTTGCCCCCGCCCACTCTCCTGGCATATCCCATTTCCTGCTTTCTGACCTGTACCATTTTACTCAGCCAATCTTGAGGGGAGGGAGTTAGATTGGAGCACCAATTTCTTAACAGAAGAGATCTGGCAATAACAGTGGCAATACAAATTAAATTGTCCTACCTGGGTGGAAGATTTGCCCTGGGATTGTAGCCCAAAGCCACCAGGCAAATACTGGGAATTATAGGGATCTGACCAATAGTTGTAAATATCTTAAATACTCCATCTCAGTATTCCTAAATAAGTCTACATGAGCCAATCATGTGTATCCAGGCAGCCACCCCTGTTGCCTTACAATGAAAACAAAGATCAGGGCAACCGGCCACCAGCCAGAACAAGGCTTGCGCAGTGCAATATAATAACCATTTACTAAAACATATCATGCCATGCCAATTCGCACCTCTGAGTACTGTAAAATGTAGATGATTGATCTTTTCCCAGCACTCCCTTGACAGTTCGAGACCCTCTTGGTGAACCCATTTTCTCGCCACCTTTTCCCAGAGATCAGTCTTATCCTGCTCAAGAAGTAACCTTCTCCATGCACCAGCTCGCCTTATCCCGGGATGGTCCACCAGTTGGGTAACTACTGCCCGTGCATCAATGATTGAGTCAATATCCAAGTCCCTCAAACTGTGGAGCATAATAATATAAAATCCCTCCCAAGAGAAAATCATTTTGAATGATCATCTGAATATTTCAGAGGGTTTTTCCAATTATAATTGATGCGAAAATCCCCAATTTTACTAAATCCTGCATAATCCCATCTCCTTACTATCTCTAAATCGAGCTGAGAGCCAGAGCACAGCACAAACTGTGTGAGAGGAGAAAGAAAGCGCAAGTAAAGAATTGAATATCTTCTAAAAAAAATCTGATTTCCTTTTAAAAAGCCATTTAAGAATCTTGTATCAAACTTTTTTTGAGATTTCAGTGCAGGATTCGGAATATCGGGCTCCCTGCAGAAAATCTTTGGAAATTAGGCCGCCCAAAGATTGGTTAACTTTGAAATGAGTCAAATACTGCACGAAAAAGGCAAAATAATAGTCTTCAAAATGTGGTAGTGCTAAGCCCCCATTTTCTCTATCAGCATATAATATACTTAATGCAGTCCGCACCTTCTGATTTTGCCACATGAATGAGCCAAACATAGACTCTAATTTCTTAAAAAATAGAGAAGGTAATACGCAAGGAATGGGCGAGAACAAAAAGTTAAATAATGGAAGTATGGACATTTGAATCAGTGCAAGCATAGAGAGGGGGAGAGACCCCAGCTTGCAAGCAGGCTCTGAGTTTTCAGGAGCAGAGGAACGAAGTTGAAATCATACAGTTCTTCTATTTCAGATGAAAAGTTAATCCCAGATATCACTTTGGCCTAGTATTCAAACAGGGAACAATTTACTAGAAGAAGTGCCAGAAAGAATAACATCGGTTTTACTCATGTTAATCTACACCTTAAGAGCTTCCTCCTGGGAGGATCGCTCTTCATCTAAAAACATGCTAATATCATCAGCATAAAGTTTGATCGTCCCCATTGACTTCAGCGGGGAATGAATCCAATTATTCTGGCTGATTTTATTCGCTAAAGGTTCAATGAAGAGAGCGAAGAGAATAGGAGATAAGGGGCATCCCTGACGAGTGCTGCGTCAAACTTGAAGTTGACCAATGCAGGTAGAGTTAATTATAATATTGGCTTCGAAGTTTTGATACAGCCTTTGAATTAGTGCAGAAATCTGGAAAGGCACCTTGTATATGGACAATATTTAAAACAATGTGTCCCATACAACCAGATCAAAGGCTTTATCTGCGTCTCATAAAAGAATAATGTCAGAAATTTAATTAGAAGTGAAATAATCGAGAACCTCGGCTAAATAATGCATGTTAGTTGCAAGTTGTCGACCGGCAATAAACCCGTTCTTATCGGGATGCACCAGTTTAGCGACAACCCCTTTGAGCCTGTTGGCCAAAAGTTTTCATGTCAATTGTATAGCCCATATTTAACAAAGAGATTGGACGATATGCATTAGGGTCTTCCCTGTTCTTATTCTTTTTCAGAAAGCTTACCACATTCCCTGAATGCCAAGAATCGGGGATCCGCTCGCCCTTCCGTAAGCCATTAATTAAGGACAAAAAATTGTCTATAAAAATATATATGAAACTTTTATAAAGTTCAGCCGGGAAGCCCACCTTCTCATAGAGAGTCCCAACCACTGGCAGTAGTATCAAGAGAGCCTTTGGCTTGACACCTGTCTTGCCACTGGCTTGACAGGTTACACAGGAGCTGAACAACTCCTTATTTTTTTTTTACATATTTGGCAAATAAAAATTATTGACCAGCCTCTTCCAGGTCTTGATCTGCCCCAAATGTCCTGCTAAGGAAATATCATGACTTAGAGTTGGGAGGAATTCTCTATACTTCTGGGGGACCACCACGTTCCTGGTTGCTCCTGTTTCGGGGTCCCTTGCCTCAGTGTAAAGAACTCCATCCTCACAATAAACCTTGTGGGACCCACTGACATGCCCTTGTTCTTGCCTGGAGGCAGTCTGCCTCAGGCCCTAAAGAGTGGGTCACAATTCTTCTCTGGTGGGCTCACCTGCCCCTTGCAATTCTGCTAAGTCAGGCAGAGCTTGCAGGGGAAGGGTCCTTCCCTCAGAGGTCAGATCCTTTCTCTTAGGATAGAATTTCTCCTGAACCTCTGTACTTTATGGGGCCAGCTCCCCAGCCTCAGTGCCCTTTCTCTTCTTCTTGGAGGTGTGGCCCATTGTTCCAGGGTCCAAGTGTCCAGCACTTCCCTGTTGTGCTGCCTGTGACCTGGTCAAAACATACACCTATTCAGGGAGGTCAAGCATCTGTGCCTGGGCCCTTATTTCCATCTCTAACCACTCACATGCTTCCAGATCATTTCCCAGCAGGCGATCTACTAGGACGGCAGGAGCCCCAGCTATCCTTTAGGGCCAGTCACACCTCCCTACTCTAAGTTTACCATTTCCATCGGATGGAGCTTGGTTCTACTGTGTGCATATGTCACCTGGTGGAATATACCAGGTAAGACCTGCCCTGGAGAAACCAGTTTTTCTATGATCATAGTCACACTGGCTCCTGTATTTCTCAGGGCCTTCACCTCAGTCCCAGTGACCTTAGGCCTCTGCCTTTACCTCTCCATGCTGGGAGGTAAATTGACCATGGCTGCAATGTCTACTCCACCCATTGACACCAAGGTGACCTCTGTGTACCCTGATCCCATCCCTGTGTCAACTTCCACCCCCACAACTAACCTAGCAATCCCATAAGAATACCCACTAGTGGGGGCTTGTTGGAGCAGACAGCATCCCGCCTTGTGTGTCCAGGCTGGTGACACTCAAAACACTTGCCGGCCATAGCGAGTTCCTGAAACGTTCCTGCCTGAACAGGATCCTAGTGCTTTCCCTGGTACACCTTCACCTGAAAAGTGGCATGGCGTGGGGTTCCCCCACCCTGAGAAGGTTTCGGAATCTTTTGTGAGGTCTCCTTGGACTTTTTATCATCTTTTCCTTGGTTCTTCCCCTGAGAATCACCTTGTCCTCCCTTTTTGTGATCATTCCCTTGGTGGTTTCTGGTTAACTGTGGTTCTCGACCAGTCATCTACAGCCTCCCCAAGCTCTCTGGGGTTGCTCAACTGAAAGTCAACTTGATACTGGTGCAACTTCTCTTAGGCACAATTAGTTAGAAGGGGCTCCCTTATAATCAAATTGTACAGCCCCTCAAAGGTACTTCCCTTGTTGCCCTGTATCCAGTCCTCTAGTGCCTTATCTGAGATGTCCACAAAATCAAACCAGGACTGGGTAGCTGTCTTCTGGGTGTCCCTGAACTTGAGGCTGTACTGCTCTGGGGTGAGACCAAATTTCTTGGTTCAACACCTCCTCACACTGGGATAGAAATCTATTTCCTCCCCCCCACTTACGGTCAGGAGCCTACCCCACCCCAGGTATTGGGACCATCTCCCATAGAAGTGAACACCAAAATTGGGGTTTATCCTTCTCATCTGGAGAGCCATTTGAAAGGTCCCAGTCAATTGTCTATTTCATCCCCCTCTACATAAGCAGGAACAACCCACTTGGGCAGACTGGGACAAAGCCTCCCACCCATGGACATCTCAACTTCTCTGTCACTGCCACCATCTCTTTTCTATTCCCTTGCCACTTTTTCTTCTCTAGGGCCAGCATCTATGCATCCAAAGCTATGTATGCTAGCTGGGCTTCCAGTTTTCTCTCTCTGTGGGACAGGTTCTCTCCTTCTGAAGGGACCACCTTCCCCCAACTACCTTTGGGTATGGCCCTGGTGACTGTGTGCAATGAGGACCTGTCTTCCTCATCCACACTAAGGTTCAAATGCCCCCCCTCCTGAGAGGTTGGAGAAGGCATCTTCTCCTACTTCTTCCTCCCCTGGAGCTTCTCGTGTGTCTACCTCTTGGGCCTCAGCCCAGGCCATCAGGGATTTAATCAAAATATTATTTCTGAGGTTAGTGGCTGCAGGCAGCCCCCTCTCCGTACACAACCCCCTAAACTGGACTACTGTCATTGTGGGTAGGCTAGCTAGATCAAGCTCCATGGTTCCCTAGTTTTGTGTCACACAAAAAACTTTTGCAAACATTGCAATCAAGAATTTAGAAAAATCACAAAAATGCAATAATTGAAATTAGTCCAAATTAAAAAGAAAAAATAATATTTGCACTAGGACAATATGAGGGATTTTTAATTTGTTTTACTTAAAACTGTAGTGTGATACTGAATATAAGTACTGGATACCACCACTGCACATCAAAAAACATGGATTATTGGTAAGGACTGGTAAGTACCTACACTTAGGAAACTTAACCCCACTACGTCTAGTTAGATCTCAATAATTTAACCCCGTGTCAATCCTTGATAGCTTAGCAACGAGCAACACGGCTTAACCTAGGAGACAAAGGCCCATATGTATACTTCTTTAGCGCCACATTTGTATCATTTTTTAATGCAAAAGCAGCGCAAACCTACAAAATACAATTGCAGCAAAAAGCGGTGTAAATGCAGCACTAAAAAAGTATAAATATAGGCCAAAGTGTGTAAAGCATTCAAATATCACAATACAGTAATAAAATAAAGCACAGGACACAATTTTAAAATCCCAAAACAATTTATAAAAATAGAAAATATTTTTATCTTTAAGTTAAATGAATACCTTGGATAAGGGAAACCGGAAATATGAATTTTTAGAGTTAATGTTTTTTAGTGCATAGAAACTAAAATCACCACTTGGGATATGTGATTGCACCTCAACTGGGTCAAAGTCAAAGCTTAAGGCTGCCCGCAATGGAGAGCTGCTTGGCTGCAGCAAGTGGGAGGCGTGGGTTAAAAGTTAGCCTTCTGACTTAGGGCCTCATTATGAGTTTTGGCGGACTTTTGGAAAGAGCGCTGCGGTTGTGGCAGCCAAAAGAAAAACTGGAGGACGGAAAAGAGGAGGTCCTACCTCAAGCACCACCAGCCAGACCAAAACCCACCCATCAGATTATGCGTCACAAATCACCACAGCAGTTCTTGCATGTTGAAAAACCATTGGTGGTGCGATCCGCGGCGGTTTTGACGTCCGAACACCACATCACATTCAATAGTTTGAATATCCCTCATCTGACACATATCTACACACCACACACACCTACTCACTGCACTATATGACACACCCCTACACAGCCCACAATCCTTTGTAAAAACAACACCACTCACATCCACTGAAAAGCCAAATCTGCAGCGAATTCTACTTGGACACAATAGACACACATACACATCTCACTCAGCACACATCCCACATCAGCGCAAAATACACACAACATTAGCACACACAATCCGCAAGTACCGTGTCCAACTCACATCGCAGGACCCACATCTCACCAATTACCAAACACTACACCCTTATACTCACAACACCCCCACACACCATCTACACAACCACTATCATGCCCCCACAAAAACACCCACATTTCAATGAAGACGAGTTGAGGGTCGTGGTGGATGAAATTGTCAGGGTGGTGCCACACTTCTTCAGAGCAAAGGTCCAACAAACATCTATTGCCGGGAAAATAGAGCTATGGCAAAGGATTGTCGATAGGTTCAATTCTGTAGGCAGTCATCCAAGCACAAAGGAGGACATCGGGAAGAGGTGGAATGACCTATGGGGTAAAGGTGCATTTCATGGCATCCAGGCACCAGATAACCATGCAGAAGACTGGCCGTGGGACCCCACCTCCTCCCCTACAGTTCACATCTTGGGAGGTAAAGGTCTTGGAGATACTGCATCCTGAGGTCCTAACTGGAATTCCTAGGGACTGGAGTCTGGTAAGTACCAACATCATTCATGTAACACAATTGACTAGTCCTGCATTCTTCCTCACCACCCAAATTCTCCCTAATTAACTAATTTAGCCACTACATCTCTCACATAATCACCTAATGACCCTCTCATGCATGCCACCTTTCCACTTAGCCTAACTGCCCTCACAGCCCTTGGAAATGGCATGTTAACTACAGGCTGATCAGAACATTACGACTCCCAGAATGCACTAACCCATCATTGACAAAACTTGGATTGTGCACATCACATCACATGTTATGCATGTTTAACCAAAATATTGGCTACACCATCTAGATTGTTGTACTGAGGGCCAGCACATGGCAATGGCAGCAAAGCAAGGGTGCACCCACAATAGCAACCAAATCAAAACACAGCTACAGGTCAGTGACCAATCCCAATGTCCACAGATCACAGATACTAATCCAGAAATAGCCAGACCTGGGTTGGAAAGGAAGATGGCATAGTTGATGCACATGTACAACACATACTTACAGGACTATTACCCCTACATACTCACATACTGTGTTCTCCTTAGGACAACATTTGCATTGTACAACTTTCAGGTGTGACATCTGGCAAGCCTGTCTCTAGACTACACAACATAGTCAAACAGTCATGTCGCATATCAGACATTATCTGATTGAATCTGCATTACAAATTGTACACAATTAGTATGACCGCTCCCAACATGGAGTAAGGGAAACAAGTCACAGACTTGTATGTCTATCTAAGGTATGCTGTGCAGCAGCTGTCAATGTTATTCAGGGATTCATGTCAGGCCACTGTCTACATCTCACAAAAAAACAACCAAACACATATTCTAACCTGAACTCTGTGTATCACTTCCTCCACAGGTATCCCTGCCATTGCCACCATGGAGAGGATACCTGAGACTATCAGTCCCCCTCAGGAAGAAGGCCCCAGTGAGAACAATACCCTTGGATGTCTGGACACTGAAGAACAATCTGGCTGATCTGGGACACCTGGGCAGTGAACAACTCTCAGCCTCACCCTGCCAACATTAACACCTCCCAACACTGGTGCATCAAATTCATAGGCAACCATTCACCCTAAAACCCATGTCCAAAGAACTGTTCAATCTATTGTGTGACCCACAGAACAGGTACCTGAGTCTAACCTTGCCACCCCTGACAATAATGGACGTGCAACCACTGGGAGTGGGCACAGTATGCCAGGGGTACAGGCATGTGGGGGTAGGGTGCATGGGAGGGAGGCTGTGGGCTAGAGGATGGGGCCTCAAAGGGACACAACTGACCATGAAACCATCCCCCAAGTCTTGGCAGCTTACCAAAGTTCCTGAGACAGGATGGGCTAAATTATCACCATGTTGGGGGAAAATCAAAGGCTGCAGAGGGAACTCCATCAGGAAGTCTTGCAGCAGTGGCAAGCACAAACTGCATACATGGCTACCAATACAGTCGTGCTGAGGCACATCAACATCACCCTGATTAACTTCTCCACATAACAGAAGGCCCCTTCTACTGGTAACATTACATCTGCTGCTTCCAAATCTGTGGCAGCTAGTGGAATGGAAGCCCTACCAGGGGAAGGCCATTCCTTAGACACCTCACCCTCTGTAGTTGAAGAACCTTCCCCTGCAAACGTGGACATCCATCCAAACAACCAGCAGCAGCAGATGTCAAGACCAAACCCACTGCCAGGAAGTAAACCTCTCCTGATTTGTCACTCTAGTGTGCCACAGATACACACTGTTGACTGTTCTGAAACCCACCTCTACTCTCCCATGGTACAAGGATGCTGGACTTGTGTAACCAACAGGTGTAGCAGCTAACCTGATTAAATCATCCACCATGACTTCACCCATTACCTTAATGTTCATTTATCG
This sequence comes from Pleurodeles waltl, assembly GCF_031143425.1. Taxonomy (NCBI): domain Eukaryota; kingdom Metazoa; phylum Chordata; class Amphibia; order Caudata; family Salamandridae; genus Pleurodeles; species Pleurodeles waltl. The sequence goes on along the minus strand of NC_090444.1, from coordinate 333,119,138 downwards.
AGTTTTTTTGTCACTGATAGTCTTTTGACAAGCAAAATAAATAACACTTGAACACAGCAACTGTGTATGTGTCCTTTACAATCCATGTACAATAGCCATGCTTGCCAACTGTGATCTGGGCATGCCCCTCTGAATTGAACAGCCAGTGTAATGCTAATCATAAGGAGGCTCCCTCAGCAGGAGGCACATTACAAATGAAATGTCAAAGCACAGATGTCTAAGAGGTTGAAATCCAAGTTTACACTATTGTATAGTCAGTATTGCATTCAGAAAATAGAGCATGACAGAGAGTATCATCTGGATGTACGCCATGGTGTACCTACAAAAAAAGAAATGCACAGGTTACAGACGTCAGGCTCATGGTAAGCTGTCAACAAAGCTAGGCACACAGATAGGTCCTCTGTGTCACCATGCATAGGCTCTTCACATACCTATACCATAGCTGCTAAATCACATATCCCATGGAACACACAAAGATCATTACAGAGGAACCCAGTACTGAAAACGTACACTAATATTGGCCCCATACCTGTAGGATTATCACTCACGTATGTCAGTATACAGTTACATGCACCTTGGACTGCAAAGTTAGAACACAAAGAAAGCGAGGTCCCATCGCCATCACAACGTCCTCCACCCATTGTGAAGCAAGAGGGCATGATCCAACCTTCACACATGTGCCAGCATGTGCCAGAAATGTCACCTGACACGTTATACACCATTTTACATCCTCTTCAACCCCACAGGTGAAAGAAAAGGACTAAGCATTTACCACACCACTTTTATGAAGGATAAATTATCAAGGTACTACCCCACTAACACAAATCTCATGTTACTAGGTATCTGTCAAGTACACCTCTGATGACTGTCAGCAATTCCCATCAGTTTCTGACACAGAAAACCTCCAGCCTAGGTTGCAGAGCCAAATAGGATCTAGCTAAATTGGTAAGTGAAAGGAAAAGAGGATAGGAGATTACACGAAACGTACCTCACATCTAAGAAGTCTTTATCAGAAGTGTATGTTAGCATCTGCAGCAACAATACATGAGAAAGTAGAACAATCTGTCCTGTACACATTACAATCTATCAGTCTGCATTCACAACTCACACATAGAAAACATAGGCATTGAAGTTCATTATACCCCCACAGATGAAGCAAGAAAGGAGGTTAATGGCAGCCATCTGATTCTGGTTGTACACATTCATCACAACAAAAGGTCCACTTCACATACCTGTATGTCAGTTGAAGTACTGATTGACGAGATCTGCCCTAGAGCCACTGCTCCCTCTTCCTCTGGCTCTTATAATTTGCCATATCAGTATTTAAAGCCACAGGTCAAACTGCTTCCCACTCATTTGCTATCAATGGTATCTGACTTCTCAGTGTAAGATTGTGGAGCATGCAACAATTATTTGGCATACATTGTGGGGCGAGTAGAGGAGAGCTCCTCCAGATAGGTCTAGGAACTGTAATCTTAACTTCAGGAGCCCACATGTTTGCTCTGTTACACACCTTGTCTTCTTGTGGGCCTCAATGTAATTGAGTTCCCCTGGCATGGATGGGTACCTTACTGGTGTCAACAGCCAAGGACGGTTTGGATAGCCTGAGCCACATGTGAACACAATGGTTGAACACCACAAACATGTATGTGGGACTTGCTATATTGTGATGGTAGGAGACATAAATCACAAAAACACACTACAATGGAAACGTACTAACCAACCAGGCTTTCTCTGTGTGGAGTCGTCCATTAGCTGTGGAAATCATCCATAGGACCTGGATACTTGGCTGTGACATGTGAGATGTACTGGTCTGCCAGACACACCACCTGAACATTGATTATGTGGTAGTTGTTCCTGTTCCTATAAACCTGTTCAATGGCAATGGGAGGGACCAAGGCTACATGGGTGTCATCAGTGTCTCCTACCACATGAAGAATGTGTCCCATCTCATAAAAGTCTGCATTCACAGGGGCCAAATCTGCTTAGTGGGGAAAGCTGATGTAGCTGTTCAGGTATCTCAACAAAGCACACAGTACATCCTTCAAAACCAGACTGATCATGGCCTGAGACATCACTGCAGTTAGAGCCAATGTATTATGAAAGGAGCTTATAGTCAGGAAGTGTAGAACTGACAAGACTAGAACAATGGGAGGTGTGCCATAGGGATTGTGAATGACAGACATCAGATCTGGCTCCAGCTGAGTACAAAGTTCCATGATGGTTTGATGATTAAGATGATATGACTGGATGATATGACTTTCCTACATGGTGTCCAGGTCTACTAGTGGATGGTACACTGGTGGTTGTCTCACTTTCCTTATGGCAGGATAACTATGTGAAGACAAGTGACCATAGTATGAGTAATGCAATATGCACATTTCGTGTACACTTTGTTTATTTCCTCACATCTAACATCTGTAGAGGACGACTTACTGTAGGAAAGTACTATCTTACCTGGCATGTTACCCCCATTTTTACTGTATGTATGTTTGTATTTGCCTGTGTCACTGGGATCCTGCTAGCCAGGACCCCAAGTGCTCATAAAGTGTGCCCTGTATGTGTTCCCTGTGTGGTGCCTAACTGTATCACTGAGGCTCTGCTAACCAGAACCTCAGTGTTTATGCTCTCTCTGCTTTTAAAATGGTCACTGCAGGCTAGTGACTAATGTTACCAATTCTGATTGGCACACTGGAACACCCTTATAATTCCCTATTATATGGTACCTAGGTACCCAGGGAATTGAGGTTCCAGGAGATCCCTATGGGCTGCAGCATTTCTTTTGCCACCCATAGGGAGCTCAGACAATTCTTACACAGGACTACCACTGCAGCCTGAGTGAAATAACGTCCACTTTATTTCACAGCCATTTTACACAGCACTTAAGTAACTTATAACTCACCTATATGTCTAACCCTCACTTAGTGAAGGTTAGGTGCAAACTTACTAAGTGTGAGAACACCCTGGCACTAGCCAAGGTGTCCCCACATTGTTCAGGGCAATTACCCCTGACTTTGTGAGTGTGGGGACACCATTACACGTGTGAACTACATATAGGTCTATACCGATGTGTAACTTCACAATGGTAACTCCGAACATGGCCTTGTAACATGTCTAGATGAGTGCTGTGCTCAGAACTTCTGAATGCCTATTCAGGTGCTTCTGTGGGTGCTGCCTGCTTCTGCATGGGCTCACTTTGTTGCTGAGCACCCCCTCTGTCTCCTCCTCCAAGGGGCGACCTCCAGGTCCTTCCTGGCACTGGCAGCACCCAAAATCCTTAACCATGACTCTTGCAGCTAACAAGGCTTGTTTGCAGTCTCTCTGCATGGAAACAACTCTGCATCATCCAGCATGCTGTGGGACATCTTCTGACCAAAGGAGACGTTCCTGGTACCTTTTGTTGTTGCAGAATCTTCAGCTTCTTCCACCCAGAGGCAGCCCTTTTCTACCTTCATCTGGGGTTTAGTGGGCTCCTGCCCCCCCCCAGACACTTGCATGACTCTTGGACTTGGTCGCCTTCCTTTGCAGGTTCTCAGGTCCAGGAATCCATCTTAAGTGCTTTGCAGTCAGTTGTTGTCTTTGCAGAATCCCCTATTTTGACTTTACTGTCTTTCTGGGGTACTAGGGTAAATTTACTCCTACTTTTCAGGGTCTTGGGGTGGGGTATCTTGGACACCCTTAGTGTTTTCCTACACTCCCAGTGACCCTTTACACACTACACTATGCCTGGGGTCCATTCGTGGTTAGCATTCCACTTTTGGAGTATGTGGTTTGTGTTGCCCCTAGGCCTATTTTCTTCTATTTCATTCTATTGTGTTCTACAGTGTTTGCACTACTTTTCTAAGTGTTTTACTTACCTGATTTTGGTTTACGTGTATATTTTGTGTATATTACTTACCTCCTAAGGGAGTATATCCTCTGAGATACTTTTGGCATATTGTCACTAAAATAAAGTACCTTTATTTTTAGTAACTCTGAGTATTGTGTTTTCTTATGCTACAGTTCTATATGAAATAAGTGGTACAGTAGGAGCTTTGCATGTCTCCTAGCTCAGCATAAGCTGCTCTGCTATAGCTACCTCTATCAGCCTAAGCTGCTGGAACACTACTAATCACCAAATCACCAAATAAGGTATAACTGGACCTGGCACAAGGTGTAAGTACCATCAGTGACCCACTATAAGCCAGGCCAGCCTCCTACACTTACACATCTGACATACACAGTGCAGTCCATAGATATGCATCTGATTACACCCTCCTTGGTGCAAATTGCCAACTAAGACAATGGGACTGTACATATGATACAATTATAAGAGTATATGTGTGTAAGACACAGCTGTCCTGCACTAATCACGCTTACTTTTTAATCAATCTAAATTTTTCAGAGCACTAAGAACCTCTTAGTAGCTGTACATTGCTGTCACCATATTTTGTCACTCAACACAGCCCTTACTTCTCATATGCATCGTATGTGACTCCAACATGATAGGAGTACATACAGATAAACAGCTCTTCAGTGGAGTATGTGAATGCTGCAGATTAGTAAGCACTTCCATCCATTAAAAGTGCCCAAAGTGGCAGGCATCTGACCTACTGTACTAGACAGGTGGAAGTGACCTAAGTCCGCCGACGGAAGTCGTCATGGCGGTAGGCGTCGCAATCACTGTGTAACTTGCCATTGAAAAACATTGCTGCCCTTGGCAGACTTGCGCATGTCCGCCGACAGTGACAGTCATGTATGTGGCAGCCGTAACCGTCATCTTCTGTACTATTACTCACTTGACTAATGACACTGTTGCCAGCAAGACCTCCATGACGTGTACTACGTCTGGGAGCCATCCTGCCACATCTGGCAGGTGATAGGGTTCCTGCCTTCACCATGGAAGAGCATGCCTGCTTTTAAAATGATAGAGGGCACCTCAGCTGTGTACCTATGGGTGCACAATATATGCTGGGTCCCTAAACCTACATGCCCTACCATACTAGGGACCTATAGGTAGGTTGATGCTGCCAGTTATTATTATCTTAGTTTGAATATACACTTTACACAGAGCACTGGCCCTGGGGCTGCTAGGCAGAGCTCAGGGCACAACCAAGAGTCAGTAATCACCAGGATCTGCCCAAAACGTTTGAGGGAGACCAGGGCAAAAAGTAGGACACTGCTTCATAATCACCATATCCAAACAGCAATGGTCTTCATATCCCTGTGTTGGTAAACATTTCTAATCTGATTATGTGTATATACCTAGATATATGTATTTCTTTAAGAGGTATGTATAATCACTATTTTATAACAAGAAAATATATACACACGCTTTAAGCCTGTTTAATAAAATGTATATTTTACTCACGGTTAAATGTATATATGTGTGTATGCATGAGTGTGTGTGTATGTATATATGTGTGCATATTTTTATATATAAGTATGCATATAATATATGTATGTGTGTGTATACATATATACATGTACATTATGCTATGCCTAGCATGTTTATAGGTCATTGCCTAGTTCCTAGATAAGTTGTTAGATTAGGTACTTATGAATCCCTGTTTTCATTTTATCTAGCACAATGAGCAAATGTTATCTTAACTATTTATCTGCAAGTATTTTGCTATTGAAATATTGAGGAAAGATAAAATAATTTTAGAAAATAAATTAACTTAAAATATTGGAAATATTGAAAATCTGAGTTTATACAATATAACTTTAACTCTCAAAATATTATACCCATTATTATATTTCTTATACATATATTCCCTTACTATGTATTTATGCAACTATTTGTTTATTACTTTAGTCTTAGTTTTGAAGAGAGAAACAAACAACACATTTTTTACTGTCTCACAAGCTTCAGCATCTCCCTCACCGTACCTCTGTCAATCTATGTTCCATTCCCACTTTCTAACTCATCCCAAACCCATTCTACTACTGTGAATCTTCCTAACCCCTTTCTACAGACTCTTCTCTCCTTCATATCTCCTTTACTTATCCCAAGTCTCATCCACTAATATAAATGTCCAATTAACACTTCTGGATTCTTCCAACCTTTATCGCTCTATTACTTATTCAATCCAACTGACAAACCCACATATCCCTCACTCAAACTAACTCATAGTAATACTAATACTGTACTCATATTTCCCTGTACTAATCCACCACTAATCCTTTTGGGTTCTGGAGTACTGCGCTACTCGGCGAAAAGCACTTTGATGCCTGGTCAGGGGTAGTAAGCGCTATATAAAATACAATTACAATACATAAATATATATATATATACATATATATGTAAATATATAAATATATATTTAAAGCAAAGGTTACAGAGTGACATTATAGTTAGGTTCACATTTTAAGCATAGAAAACCATAAAAATTCTGCTGTTATAGTTACATTTTTTCAAGTAACTATAACTTGTGCCCTAAGGTAACTATAACTCACTCCCCACCATGCACAATTATCACATTAAATCATTTTACTGCAAATGTTAGAGTGAAATTATCAATAGTGTTCTAAGATATGTTATTAATGCTGTAATATCTCGGGTAGTTTTCAGTGCATGGCAAAGGAGCCAGTTATAGTTACATAAGGGCACAAGTTATAGTTTCTTGAACTAACTCTAACTATAAGAGCTGGATTTCTATTTTTTTAATGTTCAAAATATTTTCCTAAATGTAACATTCCTGTAACCCTTGTTTTTTTCAGTGAATGTCTATGTTTTTTTAATATAAAGAAATCTTAATTACTATAAGTTCATCCAAACACTGTTGCACATGGCCTCCCACTTAAAGGGGTTAACATTAAATATATGTATTTAGGGGGACTGCACAGGTTCCCCAGGGCACTGGGGCCCACCACCTCCCCAGGGCTACCTAAAAAGAAACTATGGGGGGCAGCCGAACCCCCCCTTGGGCCCCAAGGACCACACTCTCCTCACGGCAACATTAAGTAAATCTTTAGGATGGCCGCATGTGCCCTTCAGGCCCCAGAGCTACCACGTTCCCATGGCAACATAATAAAAAGTTAGGGAGGCCATGCAGAACCCTTTAGGTCCTAGGGACCACCACCATCCTGAGACAACATTAAATACCTATATGGGGGCCTACACTGACCCCAATTCCCCGGTGACCACCACCTCCCTAGGCAACATAATTATTGTTAGGGGTGCCATGTGGACCTCCCAGGTGCTGCATTAACTGAATATAAAGGAGGCATTGCAGACCTCCCCGGGCTCCAGGGACCACCACCTTCCTTGGACTACAACATTACAATACAGCAGGGAGCTGTGTGGAACCCCTGGGCCCCGGGGACTACCACCTTTAGGATAGTGGATTGTTGGTAAGGGCAGGTAAGAACCTACATTAATAGGCCAGTAACCCCCACTAGGTCCAGTCAGGTCTCAATAAATGAATCTCACCTCAACCCTTGGTTGCTTGGCAATGAGCAGTTAGGCTTAACTTTGAAGATAGGTGTGTAAAGCATTTAAGAATCATAAAACAGTAAATAAGTAAAACACAAAGCACAATAAAAATCCAACACTAATTTGTAAAACTAGATTATATTTTTTACTTTAAAATGACACTAAAACATCCAATGTAGGGAACCGGCAATATTATTTTTAAACATTAACAGTAATTCTAGCACTTAGAAGCCAATAGCACTCAAAGGGTTAAAAAAGGTTACACGGGACAGGGACATGTTCAGGCCTCCCACGATGTAACACTGTTACACTTACTTTCAGAAGTGTTTCTTGATTCAGGAAAGTGGTCCACAGCACCAGCCAAGGGTTCAGAAGCTCTGGTTTGCCTCTTGGGCTCTGGGACTATAACTCCCACAATGCACCTTTTCAACTTATGGAGCTGTTTACAACAGTTGCTCTAAATGTCTCCAAACTTCTGGATCTTATTCCAGAGGTCATTTTTGGGTCCTTGAATTGTCCACAACTTGATCCAAAGTTCCAGAAGCTCTGAGTTGCTCCTTGGGAGTTGGCACTACAATTCCCAGAATCCTAAAATGGCCACTAGACACAGGTCACCTGGGCTCTTATCAGCCCCTTTGTACATGTAGCTTACAAGGAGTCCACTTCCAGAGGCGCAGAAGCAAGGCAAAGTCCTTTTCTTGTTGCAGTACAGAGTATGTTTCTGGTGCAGTCCTTGTCTATGTAGTGTCCAGGTGCAGGCCAGGGGTCCATCTGGGCAGTCCTTCTTCTCCAGTATCTTCTTTCAGTAAGGATCTGAGGTATGGGCACAACACTGCTATATTTATTCATTCTCCTGGGGTGGAAAGAAGGAGGGGGCAACAGTCCAATCACAGGCAGGCCACCATCCTCTTGGATGACCACTTCCTGGGAAGTGTGGTAAACATCAATCCCAGTGAGCAACATTCTTTAAAAATCCAAAATTGCAGAATCCAATTTTGGAGGTTAGGTCTGGCTGAGTCCAACCATTGGAGTAGCTAAAAGGGTACTATAGAACTAAAGTTGGAAACTTTCAGATAGAGTTCTAAAACTCTTTCCCTGACCTAATTATTTTAAATCAACAATGGCAAGTTGTTGCATTTATTATCGCAATCAGTTTGATACTAAACCTCAAATATCTATCTCTATTTGGGACTTTATTAATTTAAAATAAAGCCTCCCCAATTTAACCAACAAAGCCTATCCACTATAATTGGGGAAAACGGATGTAGCTATTTTTCCCTAACCAGGTCTTATAAGACATCTTTTATAAGGTCCCTGCTTAGAGTTACACTGCACTCAACCCTTGGGGCACCTAGGGTAAACCTTAGGGATGACTTATATGTACAAATAAGGTAGCTTAGGACTTTGGGAGTACATTCAATTCCAAAGTTGAATTTGGGGTTATCTTTAACTTAAAAAAAAGCCAGCAAGGCATGCCTGCCTTTAAAATGACACTGCGCACCACAGCAGTGCACATGTGTGACATATGAAGACAGAGAGTTGGGAACAAAAGTTTTTTTTCGTTTTTTAACAAGAAACATAGGCATGCCTCCCGTATAGATTATTTCTTGCTAGATATACGGTTGAGAGAGGGGGGTGGAGGACATTGTATACCTGCCGTCTCATCTCTAGGACCATGCAGTGGTGTTATTGGATATTGTTCTTCTCAGATGACAACTAGTAATAGATGGACATTAGACTGCTCATTATTATTAGACGATGAGGTTGTATTTCAATTACATAAGGAAACAGAGGTTTATTTTAGTATCAATGTAGGATCTGCTTCGCCATCAGTGTTTGGGACACCTTTAAGGAAGTTATAAGAGAGAGGATTATGAGTATTTCAAGTTACAAACGTAAGTTGTTTAGGAATGAAATAAAATCTCTGGAACAGGAAATGTTAAGGAAAAGGGACAAGCTGGTGGGGATGAGGGAAACGGGCGAGATAGAGGCTTTGAGGATAAAATTGGATGAATTGAGACAACAGCTGGAAAATGTATTACAAGGGAGAGTGTTAAAAAGATGTAAGGCAAGTAAACTGGCGCCTTTCGAGTATGATGAAAACGCGGGGAAGTTACTAGCTTGGAAGAGCAAATGAGATCAAGTAAGAAATTACATCAAGGAAATTGAAGCGGATAAGTCGGGGGAGAGAGTGACAAATAGTAAGGATTTTGAGTTCGTCTTCCAGAATTTTTTTGCTAATCTTTGTAGAGAGAAGTTAGAGGTGGGAGTGGAAATGGTTGATGATTAGTTGGGTCCTGATATACTTCGTGGTATTTCACAACAGGAATAGGAATTACTTAATCGTCCAATAACAGCAGAAGAAATAAGGAGGGTTTTGATTGGGAGTAAGGGTGGGAAGGCCCCAGGGCTGGATGGTATCCCAGTGGAACTATATAAGGCATTAGGGGACACTATTATTCCAGCTTTAACTGAATTATTTGGTGAGATTTTTGAACATGGAAGTGGTATTCCAAGTTCATGGAATAAGGCGATTATTATTATACAAATTTTGAAACCAGATAAAAACTCTACCAAATGTATATCATATAGGCCTATATCGTTGTTGAACAGTGATTATACATTATTTGCTAAAATATTAGCTGATTGGCTGAATAGGGTAGTGAATAATTTGATACACTGTGATCAGAAAGGGTTCTCTAGGGGAAGATATTTGCATGAGTTGACTTTTAATTTGATTGGGACTAGAGATTTGTCCACTTCCCTTGAGACACCCCTGTTGATTATTATTATTGATGCAATGAAAGCTTTTGATCAGGTGAACTGGAGTTATCTAAAATCTATTTTAAGCCGGGTAAATTTGGGGGACAAGTTGTGTGGGATTAATGATCAGATTTAAAGGGCCCTTCGGCTCAAGTTTTGGTTAATGGGAACCTTACAGGATCTATTGCAATTTCAAGAATCACTAGGCAGGGATGCCCACTGTCTCCTGTACTGTTTAATTTGTACATTGAGCCATTAGCTAGGAAGATCAGGCAGAGTTTGTCAATCTCTCTTTCTAGCTGTAAAGGTTGGGAAAAAAAGGTAGCTCTGTATGCGGATGATCTCCTTGTATACACCAATAATTTATCAACAGCTCTCCCCGCAGTTCTAAAATTGACTGAGGGATTTGGCAGTATTTCAGGATATCGGGTGCATGTTGAAAAAACAGATACTATGGGGGTTATTACAACTTTGGAGGAGGTGGTAATCCGTCCCAAAAGTGACGGTAAAGTGACGGATTTACCACCAGCCGTATTACGAGTTCCATAGGATATAATGGACTCGTAATACGGCTGGTAGTATATCCGTCACTTTACCGTCACTTTTGGGATGGATTAACACCTCCTCCAAAGTTGTAATAACCCCCTATATCTTGGAATATGGAGGAAGGCTCGGCATATAGTAAGAAGGAAGTAAGGTATCTAGGTATATTGGTGACTCATGATCTTAAGCAGCTAGTAGAAAAGAATTAACAAAAATTGTTTGTAGAATGTAAAGGTATAATGCAAAGATGGGCACACTTTCCATTGACAACATTTGGGAGAGTCAATTCAGTTAAAATGTCCATCTTGCCTAAGTGTAATTTTTTGTTTTCAGCTATTCCTCTTCTTATGCATGAAAGACATTTGGATAAGATACAGCAGGTTATAAACGATTTCATATGGAGGTCAAAGGGGCCAAGAATATCTTGGAAAAAATTGCGTAGAAGGAGGGAAAAGGGAGGCCTGGCATTACCAGATTTGAGGTATAATGCTTGGGCTTTTTTACTTAAGAACTCAAGGATGGTATTTTTTTGTCCTGACACTACAGCAACGGGTCTTATGTGTAAGGCTATGGTTTCAAATATTAAGGGGGCTTCAAGACACTTTTTGTTTAAATTTGGAGACCCTAAGTTTTTCAAAATGGTTAAGTTGAAAACATTGTAGGGTCTTCCGAAGTGTTGGTATCAGTTAAGATCAGCAGCAAAGGCAACCTAATATAGTTGTAATGCACCCATTTGGGACTCCCCGGGTACACCAGACTGTTTTAAAGATGTTTTGGCTTTACCAATTAAAAAGGCGGGATGGAAGTTTGGGGAGATCTTTTTGATGAGGGTATCTTGCTTTCATGGGAAGAGTTGACAAAGGAAACTTGAGGATCCCTGTCAAGACTGAAGTTTTTGCAGATAAAGGAATGGACACGGGGGTTAAGTGGGTGTGGGTGTTGTTAACGACTTGGAAGACTTCCTCCTATTGCTCTGTCCAGCTTTAAGAAAGTTTGCGGTTTGGTATTGGGAAATTTTAGAAGGATTAGATAGGCATTTTAAATTGCCTATAGATCTTTGGGACGATTTTATTCCAAAGGAGATGGTTCATAGGTGATGGAAGGAGTCTTTGGCGCTTTTGTTTGAGGTAGTAAAACCAGCCTCATTAAGGAAGAATTACGTTTACACTATACATAGAGCCTATATTTTGCTGGATAAGATGTCTAAAATTTAAAAAGGAGAGGTGGTTAAATGTTTAAAATGCGGTCTTGAGGGGGCAACATATATTAATATGTTCTGGAAATGCCCAGACATTTGTTTATTTTGGGAGGAAGTATGTAGGATGGCCTTGAGCATATTAGGTTGAGATATTATAGCATCTCTCCCTTTGATAATATTTGGGCAACCACAGGAACAGGAACTATGGAGCAGAAGGGGAAGTAATGAAAGGCTTAAACTTTTGTTTTATGTGATTTTGTCGGGCAGAAGTGAAATATGTAAGAAATTAATGTCTGTTTCTCTCCAACACACTCTGAGTGGCTTAATGCTGTGTTTCATACCTTGGAAGTGGGCTTCAATTTACGAAATATTAGGAGGATAAGGGTGAACTTTTGGGCCACTTTATTAGATTGGAGAGAATCTATTTGAAGTTTGTTTGAATGGGTGGGTAGTAAGTATTTAGTAAGTATTTAATGACAATTTTTCTTTCGGTTGTCCAATGATTATGCACCTCTCTCTAGGATCTCCTGTCCGACAGTGGTTTCTCCCCCTTCGGCAGAAGATTGCATGATAGTTAAATGGAGTCCTCTGGCACGCAACATTCTCTTGTTGAGGGGGTAAGAACGGTGTTTTGGAGGAGAGTTGATTCAGGGTACATGGTGAATGAGGAAAAAAAAAAAATTTAAAAAGGTCAAACTTTGACTTTACTCACTTGACTACCTCCCCTCCCTTATGAATATGCCATATATTTTATTGTGGGTGTTAGAGAGTTAGTGTTAGGTTAGTGTAGGTTTATAGATTAGTTAGGATAAGTGTAGTTGGGGTGGGTTTTTTCTTCTGATGTGTTTATTGGTGGGTGGTTGGGTAGGGGGTCATGTTGGGGTATGTATGTGTTTTGAAAAATAAAAAATATCTAAAAAAAATACACAAAATATATATTTGTTTAGGATTAGTTAGTAAATGTGTATTATTAGCAATTGTTGTCCTGCTTGTGTCTTGTTTCTTAAAGGGGGTGGGGACCACAGTTTAAGTGTGGTGTTCAAAGTGTAAGTTAAGTTTAACATAGGGTAGATAGCGTTAGTTGTAAGTATAGTTAGTATAGGTTAGTTTAGCATAGGGTAGTTTGTAATTGTTTTTATGTTTCTTGTACTTAAAATATATATTTTTGCATTCTCCCATACAATGGTGGTCATTACAACCCTGGCGGTCGGTGTTAAAGCGGAGGTAAGACCGTCAACAGGCCGTGAAAAAAAAATGGAATTATGAACGTGGCGGAAACTGCCAACAAAGAGAGCCACTTTAACACTCCGACTGCCATGGCGGTACAAACAAACAGCACGGCGGTCACCGCCAACAGACAGGCCGGAGACAATGTACCGCCCACAGTATCACAACCTACCAATCTGCCACCTTTTCTGGGGCGGATTCACTGCAAACAAAAACACGGCAGAAACAGGACTTTGAAGGGAAAACGCTCACCTCTGCATACCCCACGAGAAACCAGGACGCCATGGAACCCGAGCTCCACATTTTACCAGCCTTTATCTTCTTGCTTCTCTACCAGGAGCACGAACGCCAGCGGTGAAGACCACGGTGAGTACTGCACCTATGACACAGGGGAAGGGGGAGGGAAAAACAGTGACACACACACGCAACACGCAACACCCCCACCTCCACCCTCACCCACGACAAAACACACACTAATACAGCATGATACATTACAGTTACACCCCCCAACCCCCCGATAGAATGCAAAGAAAAAAGTAAATGAGGTGAAAGATTGTAATGTATTAAAATTCAGTAGTCAAATAATATACATACACTATTTACAAATATATACATTAAGGGCCATATTTATACTTTTTGACGCAAAACTGCGCTAACGCAGTTTTGCGTCAAAAAAATTAGCGCCGGCTAACGCCATTCTGAAGCGCCATGCGGGCGCCGTATTTAATCAATGACGTTAGCCGGCGTTAGCCGCCGTCGCTGCCTGGTGTGCGTGAAAAAAAACGACGTACACCAGGCAGCGCCGGCGTAGGGGGATATGGAGCTTGGGCGCCAAAAAATGGGGCAAGTCAGGCTGAGGCAAATTTTTCGCCTCAACCCGATTTGCGCCATTTTTTTCGACTCCCAATCCCCATAGAAATGACTCCTGTCTTAGCAAAGACAGGAGTCATGCCCCCTTGCCCAATGGCCATGCCCAGGGGACTTCTGTCCCTTGGGCATGGTCATTGGGCATAGTGGCATGTAGGGGGGCACAAATCAGGCCCCCCTATGCCACAAAAAAAAAAAAAAAAAAACACTTACCTGAACTTACCTTAATGTCCCTGGGATGGGTCCCTCCATCCTTAGGCGTCCTCCTGGGGTGGGCAAGGGTGACAGGGGATGTCCCTGGGGGCTTGGGAGGGCACCTCTGGGCTCCTTCTGAGCCCACAGGTCCCTTAACGCCTGCCCTGACCATTTCTTTTTTTACCCGCCCACTCCCGGGTGTGAATTTTGCCCGGGAGTGTAAATACGGCACACATGCCTCGGAGTCAATTTTTTAGACGGGAACGCCTACCTTGCATATCATTAACGCAAAGTAGGTGTCCACGCTAAAAAATGACGCAAACTCCATGGATTTTGGCGCTAGACGCGTCTAACACCAAAGTATAAATATGGAGTTAGTTTTGCGTCGGAATTGCGTAAAAAAAAACGACGCAATTCAGGCTCAAACAGAGTATAAACATGCCCCTAAGAACATTAGTCCAAGGTATTCCACCCTTAAAGTCCGTGGACCACTGGGCCCACATTGCATGGGTGAGGCCCACACAAGATACCCGAACATGATGGAGAGAACACTGCAGGGACATCAGATAGAAATAAAACAGGCACCTCAGGGGGAAGGGAAAGGGTGGGCACCTCAACCGGTTGAGTGCACAACGCCAAATCCACAAGGGGATCCCATGCCCACTGTTCAATCCTGGGGAGTGCAAAGCCACAGTCTCACAAGTCTCTACAGTGGGTGGGTTGCCCACTGCTATATCCTGGGGAGTGCAAAGCCACAGTCTCTCAAGTCTCTACAGTGGGTGGTTTGCCCACTGTTCAATCCTGGTGATTGCAAAGCCACAGTCTCACAAGTCTCTACAGTGGGTGGGTTGCCCACTGCTATATCCTGGGGAGTGCAAAGCCACAGTCTCTCAAGTGGATAACAGTCTCCACTGGTTCTGGAGGGGGCTTGGTGCCCAGAGTGCTTCATCCTGCCAAGGACAGAGGTAGTGGATGTAAATCTCCACTGGTTCTGGAGGGGGCTTGGTGCCCAGAGTGCTTCATCCTGCCAAGGACAGAGGTAGTGGATGTAAATCTCCACTGGTTCTGGATGGGGCTTGGTGCCCAGAGTGCTTCATCCTGCTCGTGGCAGCCTCAGTAGTGTCAGTGCTTTTGGCGCTCATGGGTCTGCGGTGCTTGTGGAGGCGGTGTCTTTGGCAGCGGTGCTTGTGGGGGCGGTGCCCTAGGCAGCGGTGCTTTTGGTGGCGGTGTCCTTGGCAGCGGTGCTTGTGACAGGAGTGTCCTTGGCAGCAGTGCTTGTGACGGCGGTGTCCTTGGCAGAGGTGATTGTGGCGGCGGTGTCCTTGGCAGCGTTTCAGCTGCTGGCGGTCCTGTCTTGGGCAGCGGGGCTGCTGCTGGCGGTCCTGTCTGGGGCACTAGGGTTACTGGCGGTCGGCTCCTGGGCAGCGGGGCTGCTGCTAGCGGTCCTGGCTGGGGCAGCGGGGCTGGTGGTGGTCGCTTCCTGGGCAGCGGGGCTGATGCTGGCAATCCTGTCTGGGCCAGCGGGGCTGCTGCTGGCAGTCCTGTCTGGGGCAGCGGGGCTGATGGCAGTCTTCTCTGCCGTGCTGATCTTCCCAGACTTGCCGGGTTTCTTGTGCTCCTTCCCCACCTTGGAAGGTGTCGCAGCTGACTCCACACTCCCACCTGTACCCCTGGGAGTGGTTTTGGTGGCTGTTGTCTTCCCCCTTTCCCGCCGGGCACTGGCCAACTTTTGATGCTCGACAGGTGGGGGACTGTCCGTGCTGTGGCTCCTTGCCACACTGGCTGCCCTTCTGCCTGGTGCACTCCAGAATACGGTGACTACTGGCACCACTGTTCCCACCGATGTTGTGGCTGAGGTGCTAGGTTGGGATCTGGAGAGTCGGGCCCTAGGAGACTGACGGGGTGGGGGAGGTGAGGGAAAGAGGTCAAGGGTGGACAGGAAAGGTTTCTTAGGAACACTGGGACGGGTAGCTGGAGGGGGTTTGGGGGTGGAGGAAGAGGTCGTGGTTGTAGGAGGTGTACGTTTGGTGACTTTGGGTGAAGGTGCATGCGCTGGAGGCTGTCGTGAGGTGGATGGCTGTTGGGTGGGTGTGTGCCTGCGTTTGTGTACCTTGGGAGGTGGCGTCACAGACACACTGGGAGAGGACACAGGGGATGTGTGAATGGTAGTGGGGGTGGTGACTGCACGTGAGCGGGGTGTGGTGGTGGGTGTGCTGGTGATAGAAGTAGTGGCTGTAGAAGTAGTGCATGCAGGTGAGTGGAGACGAGACTGGGAGGGAGGAGGAAGACGAGGAGGAGGGGACACAGTGGAGGCAGTGGATGTTGCTATGTCTGCATGTGTGTGATTCTTCTGTGAGTGCCTGTGGGATGTGTGGTGCTTATCTTTGCCTGAGCTTCCTTTGTGTGTTGAGGTGTGTGCATGCTGGTCTGATGGTGTGCTTAGGGTAGGCTGAGGTACAGGGGAGTGGGTCTGGGTGGAGGAAGTTGGAGGGGGGAGGCTAGAGACAGGGACAATGGCTGCCATCAGTGCTGAGGCCAGAGTCTGAAAAGCTCACTGAAGGGCTGCCTGACCAGAATGAATGCCCTCCAGGAATGCATTGATTTGTTGCAACTGCCTCTGTACACCCTGGATAGCATTCAAAATGGTAGACTGCCCAACAGTAAGGGACCTGAGGAGGTCAATGGCCTCCTCACTGAGGGCAGCAGGGGTGACTGGGGCAGGGGCTGAGGTGCCTGGGGCGAAGGAGATGCCCACCCTCCTGGGTGAGCGGGCACGGGGCAAAGGCTGAGGGGCTGCTGGGAGGGCAGTGCTGGAGGGGGGGTTGCAGCTGTACCTGTAGATGCGGGGGGCCACACCCACAAGGGAGCTCCCTTCAGAGGACGAGTCTGTATCACTGGTGTCAGCTCCTGTCCCCGCCGTGGAGCTCCCCTCGCTCTCCGTCCCACTAGTGAAATCAGACTCCATAGTATCGCCCTCCAGGGCCATGTGGGATGCAGCTCCCTCCTGCTCCGGTGCCACTGCTCCTCCGCCTGATGATGCTAATGCACACTTGTACAGGGAGCCCACAAAAAGGGGGGGGAGAGACAGAAGAAAGACATGTTGAGTGCATGCATTACCGCTACCGTTGGCGGACACGACAGACACAGAAGCCGCCTGCACTACGCCACACACTTGGGGTCCACTATTCAATCCCTGGGACATGGCCTACAAGGCTATGGCCGATATCTGCACACATGGATGTCACAGGAGCCTGACTAGGTGTAGTTGGCACTGTACCCAGGTGGGGTGTGGTGCCACAGGGTCTGCCTGAAAAAGGGGACTTAACTAGCACACTCCCCCTGGCCTAGGGAAACCACAGCCCAACTCCCCCACCCAGACACCTCCACTGCACACTGAATCAGCAGAACGAGAGTGTACTCACCCCCTTGTTGCTGCTGTGATGCCCTCAAGCGCCCATCCATCTCCGGGTACAGCACCGCCAGGATCCTGAACATCACTGGGGTCATGGTGCGACGGGCACCCCTCCCACATTGGGAGGCCATCCCCAGCTGGGCCTCCGCCGTCTTCTTGCTCCAGCGGCGAATGTCCTCCCATCTTTTCCGGCAGTGGGTGCTCCGTCTGTGATAGACCCCCAGGGCCAAATATCCTTCTTCTGGTGGGCGCTGACCTACAGGAATTATACAGGGGAAAAAGATAAGTTATTACCAACTGCACCGTCACAGTCATTGGCCCGCATCCCTATCCTTGCCATGTGGCACACGCACTCACTGTCGTTTCATGCACGCATCATTCTCCCCCACCTATCTTTCATCCACACCACTCCACACAGGCATTGCCAATACAGCATGCTCACAGTGTACTTACCTGTTTGTCTGGAGGACCGTAGAGTAGCGTGTACTGGGGGAGGACCCTATCCACAAGTTTCTCCAGCTCCTCCGTGCTGAAGGCAGGGGCCCTTTCCCCAGACGCACGAGCCATTGTCTCTTCCAGACTGAGGTCACAGCAGCACTTGCAGTGTAGGTCCTCTCCTGTCGAAGATCAGGTATCGAGTGATTGAACAGATAGAAAATGGCGGTCACGTCCGCGGCGGTGCGTACGGTCACCACCGGCGTACATGACCAAGGGCTCCTGGGACCCACAGGGTCCAATGTTAAGCAATGCAGAATTGTGCCGTGGTCTTCGACCGCCTACCGCGACGGTGTACAACGCCAGCACAGTTACCTCACATTCCATTGTCCCACTTTACAGGTCAAGCAGCCGCCATTTCAGGGGCCCACATGGCTTTATTTTTATCTGCGTCACACATACCTAGTCCTTGTCTCAACACTCATACAGCCAAAATTCGGGTTATGAATGGTTTTCAGAGTAAGCTGTGTTAACGTACCTCTGAGTTGGTTGACTCTGTGCTCGCTGTTGTCCTTCATAGGCACCGTCCTCTGGGACATGTGAGGAGATGGCGGCGTCCTCCAGTGCACAGACCACTGGTGGACCTGTCGACAATTGAGGAAAGACATGTAATCATCACCTACAGGCTTGATCGTGCCACAATCCTGGAACTGTGTGCCCAGTTGGAGCAAGACCTGATGTCAGCTATCCGCCATCCCACAGGAATCCCCCTTCAAGTGCAAGTGCTGTCAGTACTCCATTTCCTTGCAAGTGGGTCTTTTCAAACTACAGTGGCCATAGCATCAGGGATGTCCCAGCCTATGTTTTCCAACGTGTTGTCCAGAGTGTTGTCTGCCCTGCTGAAACACATGCGCAGCTACATCGTTTTCCCTCAGGTGGAGGATTTGCCTACAGTGAAAGGTGACTTCTATGCCCTGGGACATATCCCCAACATCATAGGTGCCATTGATGGGACACATGTGGCCTCGGTCTCCCCCCCCCCGCAGGAGTGAACAGGTGTACAGAAACTGGAAGAGTTACCATTCGATGAATGTGCAGATGGTGTGTTTGGCAGAATAGTACATCTCCCATGTTAATGCCAAATTCACTGGCTCAGTGCATGACGCTTACATCCTGCGGAATAGCAGCATTCCTTATATGAGGGGGCAACTCCAGAGGCACTGTGTGTGGCTATTAGGTGAGCACCTGGAACCAAATCAGTGGGAATAGTTGTCTGGGGATATCCTTACAGGTTAGTGTGTGTTTAACAGTTGTCTCTCGAAATTTGCAGGTGACTCTGGGTACCCCAACCTGTCATGGCTACTGACCCCAGTGAGAAATCCCAGGACAAGGGCAGAGGAACGCTACAATGAGGCACATGGGCGAACTAGGAGGATTATAGAGCGGGCCTTCAGCCTCCTGAAGGCCAAGTTCCGGTGCCTCCATATGACAGGTGGTTCCCTATACTACTCACCAAAGAAGGTGTGCCAGATCAACGTGGCCTGCTGTATGCTTCACAACTTAGCTTTGCGACAACAGGTGCCTTTTCTGCAGGAGGATGGTCCAGATGGAGGTGTTGTGGCAGCTGTGGAGCCTGTGGACAGCGAAGACGAGGAAGGAGAAGAAGAGGACACCGACAACAGGAACTCTGTGATCCTGCAATACTTCCAGTGAGACACAGGTAAGAAGACAAACCTGCCTACTACATGTACTTTAACACTACTACCTCTCTACTGTCTGTCCTTTTTACCCAGTGTATGGTCACTGATTTGTCACTTTCCCTTACGATTTCACAGATGTGGGTCCCACTGTGTGACATCTGCTTTGTTTCCTCATGGACTAGAGCTGTGTGACATAGGTATGTTGACATTACAATTGAAAGAGCATTTTGTCACTGTATTTGCTAATACACTATTTTGAAATCACAGACGGGCTCCAGATTGTTTTGTGCTTTAAGGGTGTTTATTTAAGTGCTCAATATTGGAGGGGGTTGTAAAATGGTGAGGGGTGATGGTAGAGGAATGTCCATGGCAGAGTCCAGTGTATTAGTCTCACAGGTGCATTTTCCAAAGGGGCATAGGAAGTGGAGCTGGGGCAGTTTGAGGATGGACAGGGTGACAAGGTGGGGCAAAAGGATGACATTCAGGGTGTTCTCATTTCTTGGCGGGGGTCTTGGCATCGTTCTCTGTCTTTGTCCTGGATCTCAGGGACCGTTTGCGGGGTGGTTCTCCCTCTGCAGGAGGTGGGCTGCTGGCGTGGTGGTCCTGTGGCGGTGCCTCCTGTCTACTAGCGGCAACGGAGGCGGTGGGCAGTTCATCGTCCAGGCTAGTGTCAGGGGCCCCTTG
Source organism: Pleurodeles waltl (assembly GCF_031143425.1). Taxonomy (NCBI): domain Eukaryota; kingdom Metazoa; phylum Chordata; class Amphibia; order Caudata; family Salamandridae; genus Pleurodeles; species Pleurodeles waltl. Next base: position 333,098,697 of record NC_090444.1, on the reverse strand, counting down.
TTGTGCCACAGTGTCCCTCCTGGTGTTGAGGACTTCCTTCAGCACCCCTACGATGGTGCCCAGGGTGGAATTGATGGATCTGAGTTCCTCCCTGAAGCCCAAATACTGTTCCTCCTGCAGCCGATGGGTCTCCTGAGACTTGGTCAGTACCATTGGCATTGTCTCCTGGGAATTATGGTATGCTCCTATGATGTTGGAGAGGGCCTCATGGAGAGTGGGTTCCCTGGGCCTGTCCTCCCCCTGTCGCAGAGTAGCCCTCCCAGTTCCCCTGTTTCCCTAGGCCTCTGTCCCCTGAACGGTGTGCCCACTGCCACTGCCCCCAGGTCCCTGTTGTTGTTGGGGTGGTGGTTTAGCCTGGGTTCCCTGTACTGGTGGACACACTGCTGATTGACGTGTCCTGGGGACAGAGGTATGGGTCCGCTGGGATGGTGCTGTGCTGGTGTTTCCAGAGGGGGCAAGCTCTATAGTGGCCTGTGCCAGTGTGAGGGGAACCGACTGTCCCGGGGTCCCAGATGGGCCGGGCTGGCCGTCTAGGTCCAGTTGGACAGAGCTGCTGTCATCACTGTGGGCCTCTTCTGTTGGTGGTGTGGACATGTGTGGACCCTCCTGTGCAGTGACGTTGGGTAGGGCTCCTGCAGGGGTGTTAAAGCATGATTATTGCATCTGGGTGTACCATGGTGTGCAATGGGTGGGTGAACGTGTACCCCAGTGCTTGTATTCCTGTGTTGGACCTTGTGTGATGATGGTTTAGGGGGTTATATGGGTATGTGCAGTGGCCATGCATTGCTGATGGGTGTCGATGCTTTCTGGTTGCATGCAGGGCTTGGTGTTGGGATGTGTGGTTTGTGATATTGGGACATTTGTGAGGAGTAGGAGTGATGGGGGAGGGCGGGGGTATGTGATGGCATGCAGGTAGGGTGGGGGATATAGTAGTTAAGGTTTGACTTACCATCTACTCCTTCGAGGCCCTCAGGATGCAGAAAAGTCAAGACTTTCTCCTCCCATGTTGTTAGTTGTGGGGGAGGAGGTGGGGTTCCGCCGCCATTCCTCTGAACCGCAAGGTGGTATCTTGAGACCACGGAACGCATCTTCCCCCGTAGGTCGTTCCACCTCTTCCTGATGTCATCCCTTTTTCTTGGGTGCTGTCCAACTGCGTTGACCCTGTCCACTATTCTTCGCCATAGCTCCATCTTCCTAGCTATGGAGGTGTGCTGCACCTGTGATCCGAGTAGCTGTGGTTCTACCCGGATGATTTCCTCCACCATGACTCTGAGCTCCTCCTCAGAGAACCTGGGGTGTCTTTGCCGTGCCTTGGGGTGGTGTGGGTGATGTGTGGGGTAGTGTGTGTTGTGATATGTGGGGTGATATTTAGTGGTGTGTTGTGTGAGGTGCGTGGATGTTATGTGGGTGATGGTATTGTGTGCTTGTGGATGCTTATTTGTAGATTGTAGTGTCTCTGGCCTTCCGTCGCAATTGTGGTCGTAGGGGTTTGTGGGTGGGTGTTTTATATTGTATTGGGTGTGTGGGAGTGGTGTGTGTATGTGTATCAGGTGTGTGTAGTTTGAATTGTCCAATGTGGTAGTGTTTTGCAAATGTGTGTGTATTTTCAGCGCAGCGTTGTGTACCGCCAATGGAATACTGCGGTGGAAAGACCGCCAAGTGTATTCGTGGGTCGTGATAGTGTGGGCGTATTTCTGTTGGCGTGACGGTGGAGGTTTTGTTATCGCCAGTTTATCACTGACCTTTGGTGTGGCGGACTTGTGTGGGTGACTCAATTTTGGCGGATTCTGAACTGTGGGTCATAATGACCGTGGCAGAATTCCGCTGCCGCGGCGGTGTGATGCCGGTCTTCTGCACGGCAATAAGCGGCTTTTACTGCCAATGTTGTAATGAGGGCCAATGTGTGTAATTTGCTTGAGTCTCATGGTCTTCCCACAAGTGCATAGGGCAAATTGAGGGTTGCCCTACGGAATCCATCCTGCCTTCAATTCGCTCTCTTAACATGTGTGTGACCTATTGGCAATGGAGCTGTCATATTGACTGCAACATCACATCTACTAGTCCATGCATCTGCCATGCAGCCCAGCCACCATTCAATATGTCTATCTATTGTTTCTCTTAGACAGGTAAGTCTGGTACTTCAGCTGTCATGGTTGGAGTCCTGTTTGGACAATAGTGGGAATTGTGACAGATCTGACATCAGCCCCTCATGGTACTCTATCTTGGAACACAAACATGTGCCCATCACTGATGAGGTTAACTACCTCTGTGCCATACCAATGAGGTATTCTGGTACTCCGAGATGGCTACATTGACATTTACTTGGCTTTTTGCCTGACCTGCCATATATCTTGACCAAAGTCTATATGTACCCATCAGTTTATGAAAAGTCTACATCATACACCATAGTCATGTTCAGATCCTTGTGTGTAGCTTTGTGCCTCCACAGTTCAGCATTCATGTACTGATCTTCTCAAGTCATTGACATGGATTCACACAATACTATTATTTCACTGAGTAGATGGATCACAAAATAAGTTGACATGAAAAATGTGTACAAGGTGTTTACTTACAGGTGAAAATGTCTAAGCCAAATATCAACAATGTCCAGGTGTGAATCCCCATTTGTGAATAACAGTTTTATGACACAATCAGAGTCCAGGATTGAGGGACATGTCATGAGACATGCTTCAGTGTAGTGTTGATAAGTGTGGAGGAACAAAAATTGCCAATTGGTAAGTGAGAGACAATGACAGTCCGTAGCAGACAGGTCAAGAGTGGGTGAGTGAAGAGTGTACATATCCTACTGTGATAACACTTGCATGATATTTAGCCCAGAACTAAGGAGAACACTGCTCAGTGGCATAGACTGGTGCTACTGGGTACTTCTCCGAGTAAAAGTGATCTGTTCCACATCTTCATCCTCCGATGTGTATGGTGGCTCCTGTGCCATTGATGGTGGTGGAGAAGTAGAGGGGGCCAAACACACAGCTGCCATTTGTGGTATGACATATGGCATCAATGCAGCAAGGACTAACTCCTAATTGTTTTAAATGGCTACAACATCCCTGTGGTTGACAGCCATGACTTCCCTGAAGGAGGTCACTTCATGCTGAATGGAGTTCAGCTTATTCTCTATCATGCTGCTGCCAGTTTGAGAGGGCTGTTGTTGTGGCCTCTCCCTCATGGCAGCAGCTATGTCCTCCAGACACTGCTGGAGTCTGCGCGGTGGGGAGTGTGTGACTAGGTTGGCAGCTGTGTGTTTATTAGCTGTCACGAGGCATGTGCACATTCCCTCTAGGCTGGCTGCCACAGTCTCCATCCCAATCCACACCTGCTTGGCCAGCTCCCACCGGACTCCTACTATTGTCCCATGGAAGCTTGCCCCTGCGACCTCAGAGTCCTAAGCTGTGTTTCTATTGGGTGTGGGGTGGGTCACCTGGGATGGCTCCAACTTTGGTTGTCCTCCTTGCAAATGGAATTGGTGTCTGGAGGGATACAAGGACATCCTGGAGAGTCTGTTGGCTGATGGTTGTCTTCTGGTCTTCCAGGTGATCAGAGAACTCCAGGACAGGTAGGTTTGCAGGAAAACCATCATCCTCTGCAATGAGATGGTGTAAAATCAATCTTTCTATGTTGTGATAGTTAACATGTCACGTCACTGAATTGCTATAGGAGGCTCAGTAAAAACTTACAGCCCAAATATTGTTCTTGTACATTATGGGTGCAATTTATCAGCCCATTGACCCACCTGAGAGTCACATAAAGGGAAGATCAGGTGGCTGCGTCATGTTTACAAGGTGTGATGCATTTCCATTTGGTTGCTTGACATCATCTTGTTATTGTGGTCCCTTCCTATGCATCCATTTGCATGGTAGAGTCTTGCAATGGCTGTTGCAGTGGTCAAGCAACAGCAACACACATTGCAAATTGCCCCATCCCAGTTTTATGTGTTTTTCATACACCAAGGTGGCACAGAAAGCTTACACCACCACGGGGATGCCATTACCAATTTGCTATATTGTTGTTTACTTTGCTTGCTCCTAATGTTGATGTATGTGTGTTAGAAATGGGGTCTTTGGTTGGCAGTCAGGTTACCCCTTCTCCAAGCAAGGACCGTCACTCTAGTCAGGGTAAAGGACAATCACACTCAGTTAACCCCCACTCACCACCTTGTTAGCTTGGCACGAGCAGGCAGGCTTAACTTCAGAAGCAATGTGTAAAGTATGTTTACCAACACACACAATAGTACAGTGATCCACTACAAAATGACACAACACAGGTTTAGGAAAATAGGTAATTTTTATCTAAACAAAACAAGACCAAAACAACAGAAATCCAACATACACAAGTCCAGATATGAATTTTCAAGAGAATAGGAGTCGTAATCCTTAGAAAACAGTGAGAATGCTGTTGTTACACAAAGTACCTGGTTAGCGTAAAAAATAAAGCTGCACAGGCGAGCTTGTGTTGGAAAAGTTAGCAATGTGTCTCTTCCTTACTCGCATGCAAGGCTGTGCGTCATTTCCTTCTCCGGTTGGGTCGGCAATGCGTTGTTTTTTTGCCCCGCAAGAGAGCGATGCGTCTATTTCCGGACGGGCATCTCGGATCCACCCAGAGTCAGGTTGACTTGGACGTCCAAGGACGATGTGTGGAAAATTCGGTCATACAGTGTTAGAAAACTGCGCTGTGTGGGTTTGCGCCATTATCAGCCTCAGTAAGCGGGTGTTACTCATTGTTTCTCCTGCCGGGAGCATTGAGCTCCCTGCCGTGATGCAGGTGGAGTGTCAATTTCAGCCACGAAGCCGGAGGCCCATCATTTATCAGCTGCATTGTGGAAGGTGTGTCGTAAACTTCCCTGCACTGTGTTCTGTGCATGGATTTTCATCTCTTGGCTACCAGCTTCACCTTTCAAGGACCCAGGGACTGGATAAGGCATGACTTGGCAGGGCAGGAGTATAAGCAGAGAGTCCAGGTGCTGGCAGGGGAAGTATTTGATGGTCCTGAAACTTCAACAACAGGAGGCAAGCTCAGTTCAAGCCCTTGTCAATTCTTCTCAAGCAGGAATGCACAGCAAAGTCCAGTCTTTGTCCTTTTTCACAGGCAGAAGCAGCAACTGTAGGATAGCCCAACAAAGCACAGTTACAGGCAGGGGCAGCACTTCTCAGCTCTTCAGCTCTTCTCCTTGGCAGAGATTCCTCTTGAATCCAGAAGTGATCTAATCTTCAGGGGTTTGGAGTCCACTACTTAGACTCCTTTCTGCCTTTGAAGTAGGCAGACTTCAAAGAAAGGTCTCTCTTGTTTGTAAGATCCTACCTTTCCCAGGTCAGTCCCCAGACACACACCAGGGGGTTGGAGACTGCATTGAGTGAGAGCAGGCACAGCCCTTTCAGGTGTGAGTGACCACTCCTCCTCCCCCTCCCAGCACAGGTGGCTTGTCAGGATATGTAGGCTACACCCCAGCTCCATTTGTGTCACTGTCTAGAGAAGAGGTGAAGACAGCCCAAATGTCAAACTGACCCAGACAGGGAATCCACAAACAGGCAGAGTCTCAGTATGGTTTAAGCAAGAAAATGCCTACTTTCTAAAAGTGGCATTTTCAAACACACAATCTAATAACAAACTTTACTTAAATATGTATTTTTAAATTGTTTAAACATGGACCCCAAACTCCACATTTCTATCACCTCTCAAAGGGAATCTGTAATTTAATAATATTTAAAGGCAGCCCCCATGTTAACCTATGAGAGGGATAGGCCTTGCACAGTGAAAACCGATTTTGGCAGTATTTCACTGTCAGGACATATAAAACACATTAGTATGTGTCCTACCTTAAACATACACTGCACCCTGTCCATGGGGCTACCTCGGGCCTCCCTTAGGGGTGCCTTACATGTAAGAAAAGGGAAGGTTTAGGCCTGGCAAGTGGGTACACTTGCCAAGTCGATTTGGCAGTTTGAAACTGCACACACAGACACAGCAGTGGCAGGTCTGAGCCATATTTACAGGGCTACTAATGTGGGTGGCATGACCAGTGCTGCAGGCCGACTAGTAGTATTTGATTTAAAAGCCCTGGGTACCTCTAGTGCACTGTACTAGGGAATAGATGTGCCAATTATGGAAAGACAATTAATTCTACATTTTACATAGGAGCACTTGCACTTTAACACTGTATAGCAGTGGTAAAGTGCCCAGAGTAACAGAAACAGAGTCCAGCAGACATCAACATCCTGGGAAACAGATGCAAAAATTTAGGGGAGACCACGCCAAGGATGCCAAGTCTAACAATGTGTATGTGTGCTACATTGCAAGGCACACATGGACCTAGTAGACTGCAATTTCTGTTTCTGGTTGTGCTGGAAGGTGATCCTTCCTACACAACCCTGATCTCCCCCTCAATGCAGCCATCCTTGAATTATGATGTAAGATATGCAGCATTGTGGCAGTGCAGCTAATTTGATACTGGCTCAGGGGTGGACCAAGTGATGGCCAGCATGGGTAGTATTTGTTGATGTGAACATCATTTTCTACATGGCAGTGGCTGATACCACAAAATCATGGACATAGCCAACTGACTGATGTTGAACTTAGATCAGGTCCTCGAGCTAGTTTGTACTGGTGCATACATGGACCTTCATTAAAAGTCTGGCTGTCCTATGACCACTAGACTACAACTGGCAATATGGCCACCAGCAACAGCACAGGTGGAAGTGGCACATGTTGTCCACGGGGAATGCCCCATGGGCCAATGGCCTAGCACTGGCAGGTTGCCGGCAGCTTACAGACTGGCAATGTTACCTGTCTTGTGACACCAGACCAGTATTATGATCAACATTACCATCCAGGTATGCTCCTGCTTATCCACGAACCTGTACATGGTGGTCAAACCCCCATGCACAGGTTGGTGATAATGTGGTGTGCTCATGGGTGCCCATGCACCTTGCACGGGCAGTGTAGTGGGCCCCGTGCCCAGGCCCTTTGCGTTTTCCACTGCCTGATTTGCAGTCATAAGTGCAGCGTGTGCTGATTGGTACTGCCTCTAATTGATGTAGAGGTGACTGCCACTCAGAGCTGACATGAGGAGACAGATTTCCACCCGCGATCTGAGTGTGATACTCATGTTGCCAACTGCAGCGTCTACACTGTACTATCAGTCCTACCAACACCAGACTTTCCCATGCACTATCCCCCACCTGTTGTTGTGATATAGTACACAATGATGTTCACATACATATGCCATATGTTGTGTTTGTGTGATTGTTTCCCCATACCTATATGGCTCACATGGTTGTGTCAGAGTTGTTGTGGACTCAGCCTGTATGAGTTGTGACTTACAGATTTCAATCTGTCGTGCATTTTTCATGTACTGGCATTGTTCTAATCATCAATATGTGTGGCTCCACACTGCACCAGGTTAGTTATACTGGGTAGTTTCCTTTGAAACTGGACCACCCTGCAATTCCCCCAGCAGCTGCCCAGATTACTTTTCCCTGCACCCAGACCGTCATCCTTACTGCATAATGGAGAAGTGGCTGCCTAATGAGGATGTGTTGTTTATGTGCTTCCTGCACATGCTTGAGTTATGTTAGCTACAATGCCATGTTAATGTGTGCTGTCAGATGCAGCAAACATTTGTTTTGGCAATGGGACAAGGCAGTTGCAAAGTGTTTCTGGAAAAGACACCAACATGATATAACCCCAGGAACAGTATTGACTGACTTCTTAGTCGCTGATGGCTTAGTTGTGTTGGTAGGGTTTGTTTAACTATATGAAAGGGATATTGTGATAACACAACCACAGGCACAGTAATCAGACATGCCTTCCATCCTATGTGCTTCATATTTACATGTTGGTATGTGGCTCTGGTGATTAACATATGTCCAGGTTGTGTGTGTGTTGTGGTGCATGGCACAACCAAGGTGTGTGTACATGTGTTGCTTCTGTTTGAATGATGCAACTTGATTCATGGGCAATGTGTCCCTCTTAACTCCTTTCACATGCATTGAGTGTGTCCTATGTGCCTCCTCCTTTTTGCATTTGTTAATTTTTAATTTAGTTACCCCATGCAACTTACCCTGCATTTGTGGTGGTCTGCACTAACCTGTCCTGCAATGACAGTGACCAGTTTGTCTGGGATGACCGCTGCAACCATCTCCTCCATCTCATCCAGGTTCTTCTGTAGTGCTGGACTTCCACCTCTAGCTTGCAGTGCAGTCTTTCTGTTCCTTGCCATTTTTTCCCTAGTTCTTCGCTTACAATCATTCCAGTGTTTCTTGCACTCTGTTACAGTTCTCCTCACCTCTGCCACACTGTTAATTGTGTCCACTATCTGCTGCCATATTGCTTCTCTCTTGCCAAATGGCAATTTGGAGGTGAAGAATAGTTGATGTTGGTGATCCTCTCTCACAAGGATTTCATTCTTGTCTGCACTAAACCAACACAACCTTCCCCTGGGAGTTCTGTGTGTCCTCCTGGCTGGTTTCTGGTTGTATGGGGTCACCCTGGGGTATCTCCTGGCTTTCTGGTTCCATATTCCCTATGGTTTGCAAAGTTTCCTGCATTAGCATCTAGAGATGACGCTAATGAGGGGCTAAAAGGTTAAAATTGTACATATCTGTTTGCAACATGTTCTCGTGTGTAAAAGGGGTTACCATCAAATTTGCAGCGTTAACGTCATTTTGACTTACAACAGGGCACCAGGGTTAACGTAAAAACTTTTTAAATCTACCCAGTTTTTAGTGCCATCCTAAAGCTGAACTCTGAAAAAACGGAAGTCCTCATCCTCGGCAACACCCCGTCCGCCTGGGACGACTCCTGGTGGCCCACGGCCCTCGGCACCGCACCGACCCCCGCAGACCACGCCCGCAACCTCGGCTTCATCTTGGACCCTCTTCTCACCATGACCAAGCAAGTCAACGCCGTGTCCTTCGCCTGCTTCCTCACTCTCCGCATGCTCCGCAAGATCTTCCGCTGGATCCCCGCCGACACCAGAAAAACCGTGACCCACGCCCTTGTCACGAGTCGCCTGGACTACGGCAACACCCTCTACGCCGGGACCACCGCCAAACTCCAAAACCGCCTGCAACGCATCCAAAACGCCTCGGCCCGCCTCATCCTCGACGTACCCCGCAACAGCCACATCTCCGCACACCTGAGACACCTGCATTGGCTCCCAGTCAGCAAAAGGATCACCTTCCGTCTTCTCACCCACGCACACAAAGCCCTCCACAACAAGGGACCGGAATACCTCAACAGACGCCTCAGCTTCTACGTCCCCACCCGCCCCCTCCGCTCCGCTGGCCTCGCACTTGCTGCCGTCCCTCGCACCCGCCGCTCCACGGCGGGTGGGAGATCTTTCTCCTTCCTGGCGGCCAAGACCTGGAACTCCCTCCCCACCAGCCTCAGGACCACCCAGGACCACTCCGCTTTCCGGAGACTCCTAAAGACTTGGCTGTTCGAGCAGCGATAACCCCCCCTTTCCCCCCTAGCGCCTTGAGACCCGCACGGGTGAGTAGCGCGCTTTATAAATGTTAATGATTTGATTTGATTTGATCCTGAGTCAGAGAATAAATATGATGCCTGAGTGGCGCTAAAAAATAGTGCAAGCCAGCGCTAGTCTTTTTGATGCAAAACTGCGTTAGGTGGCATTAACCTCAGTGTGGAAACAACTATCCATACCTCAAACAGAACATTTTATGTGGAGGAATCACCTTGTATTCCGCAACTTTATGTTTCTGCTTCCTTTTAATGTTCATGACTGACTCATTTTGGGCACCTCTGGCCTTCATGTCAGCAGCTTGTCGAATGGCACACTCTTCAGCTCTGGCAGCCATGAGAACTCACTCCAAACTTGGGGCATATTTATGAAAACTTTTCTTGCACCCATTAGTGCCCACCTAACACCACCATATGTGCACCGTATTTAATACACGGTGCACCATGGCAGTAATTGGGGAACTAGCATCAACATTTTTGATGCTAACTCAGTGCTTTGCAGGATTTGCTTAAAAAATGTTGACCCTAATCCTGCAAAGCACCCAGAGGTAACCAATGGGAGCCTCCTTTCAACACCTGCTCAGCGCAGGCGTTAAAAGTGCCAAAAAAATGACGCATAAAAACTCTTAGATTTCTTTGTGCCATTTCTTTGGCCCGTATAATGAGAGAATGCCCCCTTTGCATACATTGTGCCTGACACAGGCATAATGTAGATGTAGTGCAAAGGGTTACTAAGTGGCGCAATGCTTGCATTGTGCCACTTTGTAAATATGGCACTGCTTTTTTTGGCCATCTGATGCCACATTAACGTAAAACAAATGACACTAATGTGTCATTAGAATGGTGCTAGGATCTTTTAAATCTGGGTCTAAGAGTTTATATCAGCATTTGTTGTCTGGATGAATCTGACAGGCACCCATTAATCACTCAGAGATGTATTGCTTCCGCATCATTAAATTAATTAAACTTACAGTGTTTCGTGAGCATATCCAGTCTATTGTTTCACGAACTCTCTGTTGTTCTTGAATGAAAATGTACCTTTCATAACCTACTTTCAGCATTGTATTGAACTTGCAGTTTGCTTGGACCACGGCAAACTCTCTGGGAGAGCACTGTCAATCTTTGGGTTACTTATCTCCTATCTTGTGGCCAGTTGTTACATCTTCCCCAGCCTAGGTACCCACCAATAGCTACGTCACACACAGATGGTTATTATACCTCTTTATTCATCTGCGTGTATCCAGTAACTCAACTTCCTAAACCTTTATTGACTTCACCAAGTTCTAAGTCTCATGTCACAGTTCTATGGAGTCCTTCAGGAGGAAAATGGGTTCCTTATTAATAACTCACACAACACTACACTGGGTATAAATGATTTAGAATCTGAAGAAACAGCAAGTTGTAAATGTTCATAACTAATGCCGGATTAATCATCGTTTTTAACATTACACTACGATGCATATTTTAAATGCCACTCATGAAAAATCTTTTTACAACCAAATCTGTAATGGTGTTTAATCCAGGCTTCAGCCCTGATAAAGAAAATCAAATGATACATGAAACGATGCTGGTTAACAGTGTAATTAGGCGTTTCATGATATGCAGTCTGGACATTGGAACTGCCTATACATGTTCAAAAATAGAGTAAACGATATGTTGATTACAAAGCCGCCCAGGGACAAGCATTAATATACACAACAAAATTAATCAGCCATTACATTTGAGGATGTGCTGCCTTGCAGTCAAGCTTAATTGTTTGCATATCCTTGTCCCTCGGTATTACAGTTTTTTAATTGCCAGCTCTTTTACCATGTCACATTATCATGCACACTTTCAGCTAAATAGCCTGATATTCTTTTATTTTAATCAACTGTACCTGTGTAATGAATATCAAAAGCACAAGCCAGTCAAGCAGCGCCTTTTATGGAAAACTTAATGAAGGCGAGATGATTAATGTGGCCATTTCCTTCAAAAGGTTTTCTCAGGTCTGTGTTTCTGGTAAAAGTTTCTGATAAATAGTGTCTATTTTTGAGAATTGTCCACAGATAAACAATTTCTCAGTAACACAAACAGGAGCGCTGTTACCCCAGTTTGATTTATTGCAGGTGGGTTTTGCATTTTAAAATTACATTTGCTAAGTTTCACCATACATTCTAATTGATCTTAGGCAGTTGATGGATATTAAAACAGATTTAAAGTAAGTTTTATGTTTTTCATTCTGAAAAGATTTACTCCGGGCTTGTTTATTTCACTTGATTTTACCCCCAAACTGTTAATGTCAGTGGGAAAGTCCATCTTAAAATTGGAAAATTGACTTTGTGATATGAGACGCATTCGGATCAGACTAACATTAATATCACACAATCAGTATAAAGTTAGGTGATTCGATCATACCTCGCATGTATAAAAAGAATAAACGAGTAAATACGTTGCTATTTTGTACCTTTTACTCACCGGAACAATATTTTCCTGTGTCATTAGACCACGCAGTACTTAATTCATCACTTAAGTGCCCCTAGACACTTTGACACCAAAGATGCCCTACCCTCAAAGTTACTTTGTTTCAACACATTTAGAAAATAAACTATCGATAATCCAAACCAACAATGTTCTTGTCACCCCCTTGCTCTTACATCATATAAGACTATTTAGTCTGATACGTTTTTCCGGGCCATATTGCACCATCACTCTTCAAACGTAGAAGAACATTGGTGTTTAGTGTATTTTTCACAATTGTATTTCAGAGACAGGTTTTCTCCCTACTTAAGCAAGAGAATCAGTTAACTTCATTACAGTTTTTATGACATTATGCAGAAAATGTTGCATGGTTCTGTCCATACACATTAAGCTTTTTCTAAAAACATTTTTAAAGTTTATGCAAAAGACTACTCCGTTTACAATGGAAATTAAAGTGCTGCTAAAAGATTCTTAGGAATTCGTACCACACAACATTTTTGACAGTAAGGCCCATATTTATACTTTTTTAGCGCCACATTTGCGCCGCTTTTTTATGCAAAATCGGCGCAAACTTACAAAATACAATGGTATTTTGTAAGTTTGCACCGATTTTGCGTAAAAAAGCGGCGCAAATGCAGCGCTAAAAAGGTATAAATATGGGCCTAAGTATTTAATGTACTAGCCAGGGGCGGCCACCACAACTCTCAAGAGGAGGGAGGGGTAGGGGGTGGTGGGGAAAACAAAAAAATAATATAAAAAAAAAAAGTACCTTCAAGCATGCTGGAAGCCACCTCACGCTCCTCTTCTCTTCTGGTGAACCAGCATTCACTGGGACACCAGCACAGACTCCCCAGCAATCCTGACACTGTTCTTATGCTAAACCTAGCAGGAGAGCAGCACCAGGATGAGTCTAGGCAGCTTGGGCTGTCGTTCAGAAACTGCATGGGAGTCTGTGTAGTTTCTCCAACCCAGCTGCAGTTGGAGAAACCTAGGTGTGCATGTGTGTTTGGCAAGCCTGAGACAGCCAGCCAAACACACATGCACACTTAAAGTGCACACACTCCACTCCCCCTCCCATGGCCCCGGCCTGCTCCTCCCTGCACTTGCTGCTGGCTGAACTAGCAGCTGTAAAAAAAAACAATAATTAAATACCATTTTATTTTACAGTGTAGGGTCTTAGACAGTGGGGCAATGCTTCTTTGTCATTGTGAAGGAGCCACCCCTGGTCCTAGCTGGTAAGCAGAGGAAGAAATGGGCAGGATCAATGATAACCAACGTTTCTGTGCCTTTTAAATTTTATTAAACCAGTTCTCGTGCCTTCTTGTTAAAAGAACACTATTCCTAAACAGTTACTTCAAGCTGAAAGAAAAAGAGTGGTCCCCATTACCGTGCAGTGGGAGAATGTACAGGCAGCAAATCTGTGAGTTAGGTAGGATCCGCGTATGCTGTAATTGATAAAATCACTTCAAGATTTACAGTGCCCAAGGATTATTCTTTTTGAGAGGTACTGTGAGGCTGTTGTCATTTCTCGAATGTGTCCTTTAAATAGAAACCCAGAAAAAAATTGCATTAGGAACATTCTAATTGTGTATTACTGAAACATAACTTTTGAAAGCACTAAAAGGACTTAAACAATGAAATGTTTTGCATATTTTGCAGCAGCCTATTTTTGCAACTAATGATTTGCGTACTCACTATGCCTTCTGTCACAGACTTTTATACGGTTCCTATGAGTTTAGTAGGACTGTGTAGATAATAAAATAACTTCACAATATAGAGACTTAGGGCCTGATTTTGTTGGCGGAAGGGGTTACTCCATCACAAACATGATGGATATCCTTTCCAGCATATAATGATTCCATTTTACCCTATAGAACTCGTAATACGGCATACAGGATTTCCGTCACGTTTGTGGCACAATAACCTGTCCACCAAACTCTAAATCAGGCCAAAAGGCAACATATATCATAAGTAAATGTTGCTGTGTTTTGGTTTGCTCACAGTACCACATCCAGCCCCTTAAACCGACCAGGGTGATATATGTTATTGGTGACCATGAACATGAACACTCTGATTTCCAAAGAATCCATTGGCACAGATCTAACCCTTTCGGTTTGTCACTCTTGCATGCCTAAGGTAAACACAAGAAAGATATGAAAATGCATGTTCAAAACATTTATCGAAATGATTGTATTCTCGCAAAAAGAGCATGAGCTGTGATTATTAGAACAATCAGATATATTACTGTAATCAGCCTTAATAGAATGGTGAACAACACAAACAATTCCGCCATGTTACTTGTTGCTAATGTTACCTCACTCCTATCTGTTACTAATACTATATGAAAGAGAGCATATCGGAGAACTCTCTGCAAGATCATTTGGGATAGTCTAACCCCCATACCTTGGTCTTAGGTGTTAGGAAGCCGGTTATCTTCCTTGCAAGGATTGAGGTTGGAGTCAGCAGGTCTGCATCTCAATCACGGGGTTCAATGATCATTTGGCATGAAGTGGTCCTCCCAATTAGTGTAGCATGGAAGCTGTTTCAGGAGAGCTACTTTGGTTCATCTAGCATAAACAGATTGTATCCTAACAAGCAGAGAAAAAGAAGACAAGGGCATTGTGTTCTGTTTTTACTTCCATTGACTTAATGTAGAGATTTTTGGGCGACAATAGCCACTGAGAATAACTGTGTGGGCAGCACATTCTCATGTCAGTGGAAAATATGTAAAAAGTCATCCATCATAAAAAAATGTCAAACTAAAACTGACATCAAAAATGGAGACTAAGGGCCTGATTTAGATCTTGGTTGAACTACCACCATCCCGCCGCAGAGGTGGGTCCAAGTACTCCATCAATTTGACTGCTGTATTTAGGTCAATGCAAAAACAACAGATGATGAATTTAGATCAATGTCGCTTGAACCTCTATCCGAGTCAATGGAGTGTAGTCCTTTGCGGAAGCTGTATCCAAACTCCAATGCTGACTCACAATACTCTTTTGCTATCGGGAAGGTGGGATTGCACTGATCATATTTAAATAACACAGTTGTGCTGGCAGTGTACCAGCGGTTGTCCCATGACAGAGGTAGTCGGATGCGGGAAACGTTCAGCATTGTAATGGGGCTGTGGGTATTGAATGGATGCAAGCAGCACATATCGATGTCTGTTGGCCAATTGTGAGCACCTGCAAACCACACTATAAAATACACTCCATTTCACACCATGATCCTCTGCCATTCCACTGAAGAACACCATTTTGCTGCTGAATTTGCCATACAGAAGTTAGTTTTTTTCTCTTTTTTCTCTCCCTCTGTTTATTTTCCTTTCCTTTCACTTTGTTTGAGTCTCTGTCAACTTTTGGGGCACTACATAATTATTTTAGTTACTCACTATGGCAGGGAGGATTCCATGTTTTACAGAAGGAGAATTGTCAGTCATAGTGGATGAAGTTATTAGAGTAGAGCCAAAATTGTTACAAAATACAACCATATCTCAGAAAAGGCAAGTGTGAACCAGAATAGTTAACAGAGTGAATGCTGTTGCAAACAACATGCGCACGCAGGAGAAAATTAGGTGGAGGTGGAATGGCCTTCAAGGTAGAGAGCGTTCACTGGCTTCCAAGAGTCACCTGGTGACCCTTGCTAATGAAAAATGTAGTTTTTGCTTCTAAGTTAGCTGTTCAGACTGTTTCTCGACCCTTAGCAAAACATATAGAGCTAAACCTGATTAATCAAAATATCTTGTTGTATCCAAATTACTAGCATCATAGTTGCACATCTCTTTTTAACAATGCTAAAATGTTTTGTCAGAATGTGGGTTGTTCTCCAGGGATCATCCCTTGCATTTGCCGAGTTCTTTGCTTTTTTCAATGTATGCTGTTGTACTTAAGAAAAACAGGTTCCGAACTCCACCTTTTTGCACGTGAAGGAGTAGTGTTTCTAAGTGTTTTTCACCTATTTGGATCATTCACATATGTGTGTACATATTGTAAATGTGTGTTCATTTTCACTGTAGATATTTGAATAGGTATGTTTAACTACGATGAAACCCCGTTTTGGCTCTGGAAAACAATAGTGCAATGGGATTTTGCATATATGCACATATGTCGAAATGTTATGCATTTGTCATTCACTATTTCATGCTATGTATGAAAATGCCATTTGTTGTGCTGATATAGTATGTTGTCACTATTTTTTTACTCAATTGAAGTGGTGTAATTGCTTACATAATTCATAGTTTGTTGAACTAGACATGTTCAATCATTTTCTGTGGCATGCTGAAAATAGGTAGTTTTGATACACAATTTACTTTGGATTTTTCATATGATGACCAATGCCATTAATTCCAATACGTTGTACTGTAGCATTGCCCAGTAGGCCTTGGGATGGTTTACTTCTCAATTCTCCTCACCACTGTATTTGGTTGAATATCTGGTACATCTAATGTACACTTTCTCATTAATATTTTTTCATTTCAAGACATCTATTCAACATTATCTCTAAGGTTTACATCTGTGTAAATTGACCTGCATGTGTAAAATAATAAAAATCACACAAAGGCCTAATCATCCCAGTAATCATAATTTTCACTTTCAGGTTGCTCCATTTCTAGCTGAAGACACATATGAGGTATGATCCAGACTTTTAATTTCATTTTGTTTGTTATTTATTTTAGGTCCAACATGCAGAGCCAGTGAACCACCATTTGTAACTGAAGACAACTCCTGTCCAGACCAGGATCAAGCCTAAAGTAAAGACACACTCCTGAAAATCCAGATGATGTGGAGCTGCCTGGTCCATCTGCTTTGTCTGGGCAGACAGCTCCAGTGAGATTCACTCTGCCCACACCTACACCTCCAACCGCAGAAGCAACAACATCTACACCTAGCTGCTTGTGAGCCAACACCACCACCTCCTCCAGGTCTGCCAGGACCCAGTGGGATGGGACACACTGCCTCAAAGGTACAGGGTAGGTGTTGTGGAAGGGAATCAGTGGGCCAGCAAAGTGAGGCTACCTGGATAACTGTCATGCAGCCCACCATCAACCGAGCCTTGGGAGAACTACAGCAGTCCCAAGATGTGATGGACCAGGTCCTCACAGAGCTCCAGGACATGAAACAGGTGCAGAGGGAGCACAATGTAGAGATACAGAATCATAATTCCAATGTGTGCTCCTGACTGGAGTGATGTTTGACATTTGCAATCATATACGCAAGGCTTTTCTCTTACCATCTACCCAGTCTGTGCTCCCTCAACATCAGGAGAAAATACACCTTCCTAAGCCACAGACTGGGAGGCTCAGCCACTACTGGAATCTGCTCTGACCACCATAGTCCCTGTACCTGTGGACCCAACCCCCAGAAGGGGATGCACATCTGGACCACCAGGAGAGGATGGCAAAACCTCCACCATCACCTCTAAGAGACACCAAACCTAAGTTCCTCCAGGGTATGTTTACCATTCACTCTGTTGACAACTTTGTGGACACATCTGCCTTTTTTGTGGATAGTTGTATTTTGCACATTCGGCTGCACACAATTTTAGAGCACCATAAATAGTTTCATCCACCATGGTGGACTTCATTTCTTTTTTGTTTTTCCTTTGATTTTATGTTTCAATTTATGTCTCAAACTATTCTAGGTAATTTGTGTTAATACATTTTTTTCACATGACCCAAAGTCATAAAAAAATTTTTTTAATCAATACGTCTTAAACCAAAATAAGATATGACAATTAGGGTATGTGTTTCCCAATTAAAAAAAATAAATACATAATAATCTCAATGTATTTGTGTCATACATTTGTAAGTAAAAATTATTTGTCAAAATTGTAGATAATTTTTACAACCTATTCATAACCCAAGTAGTCTGCACTATTTATAATTTGATGCTCCAAGACCTTGACACAATAGAATAAGGGAAAATAATCTGAATAATCATAGTAAATATGAAAACTATTATTGATTCATTTCATCATCTGGAGCCAGACATCCTGTCTCACAATAGGAATTCCACATCAATTACACCAATAATCAAAATCATGGCAATACTACATTTTGTGGCCACAGTATCATTTCAGTACACTGTTGCACTATCTAGAGGCGTGTAACAACCAACGTTTATTGCTGTGCTACAAAAAATATTTCTTTAATGATGAGACAGATCAACAGCTTCATAGACTTATCACAAAATGAAGGTTTTGCCAATGTGAAGGAAGATCAGTACCAACAAGCCAGGGGTATGGTGCTGCTGTGTAGTACAAAAGAATCATGTGCTGACCCTGGGAATGGGACAAACACACTTGAGATGTACAAATCAGGTAAGTCAACACCTTGTACATTGATAGAATGGAAGCTCTTCTGATAGCGATAGAACTGTTCTCTGGCATGAGTTGGCATCAAAGCAATATGTGTGGCATCAATTGCCCCAAACACATGTGGTAAGCTACCCAAAGCATAAACTTCTCCATTCACATTAGCACACTCCTGATGTCGTGGAAACTTAATGAAGCTGTTGATGTCTCATCATTGAAGAGAGGACTTCTTGTAGCACATCCATGAAAGTTTTTTGTGACATGCCTCCAGATACTGTCACAGTGTATTGGAAAGATCCAGTGGCCACAAAATGAAGTACTGCCATGATTTTCCCTATTGATGTTATTTCCAGTGTATTCCTATTGTGAGGCAAAAGATCGGGTTCCAGCTGTTGACATAAATCCATCATACCTTACCTATTCTATCTGAATTTTTTGATAATTTCCCGTTCTTCCATGGTGGCAAGATCTGGAAGAGGTCTGAAGACTTGAGGTGGTCATCTTAAACCCCTCCCTTAATTTATGTCTGCATTGCGAGATGATGCTTGATGCACTTAAAATGGTCCTAAAATAGTTTTATAATTAACACACATCTCATGTCGTTGTAACAATACATATCTTTATGTGACATATATGTACACCACATTTTTGTGTTATGTAGTAACTTTGAATAACAATTTTTTACATGTCTGATTTTTTTATAATAATGTTTAAATAATGCATTTCATATGCATTATTTACACTTAAAAAAAAAATCTGTCAATAGAAATATGAAATACACTCCATCACTATTGATGTTAAACACAGTAAAAGTGTACATTGTAATGGGTAAAACTTTAAAAATAAAAGCATTGTATGTATCTTACATATGTAAACAAACTAGCCACAATTTTGAGTGGTTGGAACACACACTCAATTTAAAAATACCCTGCTTCACATCCCAAATTGGCAGGCACCTTACCTTGATGTTAGGAGATTGGCTTTCTGACGGTCTTATGCAGAAGCTGACTGTCTAGTAGGTGTAACACTTCACGACGGATACAGCCATAGACTAACATGTGTGACGGCTATGTACAAAAGCTAATAACTGTGTCCGTCTCCATTGTGTATCACATATGATGTGACTTGTACGCAGAGTCTTGAAAAAGATCACTTGCCTCCTAACACTGCAGCCATCAACATATTCTCCACTTTTACTTCTGTTACTGACCTCTAGAAACCAGGATACTGGGCACAGCAGGTGACACAGTCCCTAACTTCTCCCTGAGGAATTGGAACTCCTCACCAAAGAGGTTCTGTCCCCGTACAGCCAGTTGTATGAGAACCCAAAAGAGCAGGTACATGTTCAATTGTCAAATGTTTTCTAAGTAATGTGTTTCTTTTTCATGCATAGGCTTCTTTGTCTCTTTTTTTCAATGGGTGTAGTGTTTTGATTGGAATGTACTGAACTGAAAAATGCTGCAAGGGACATAATGATGTTTGACAAAGTTTTAAATATCTGTAAATTGAACAAAAAAGTAATCTGAATGAATAAGCTGTGTTTTCAATTATTTTTACTCACAAATCCAGATTTCATTTGACAAACTGCATGCCACTTACTTCCAGTGGTCAGTAGACACTGTACCAGTAGTATAAGAGAACATTATAGCCGAATGTGGAAATTAGAGAAATGTCAGAGCAACAAGAAGCTTTTAGGTTATGCAGTTGTCTGATGATTTTGTTTTAACTTAAACGACATCCCATTTTCTAAAAGATGAGTGCCTGTGTGTGTTATCATTGTAATGGTGCCACATATGGGGAAAGGTATATCCTGTACTGCAAGTTTAAATGTCACAGGCTCTCAATCGCCCATACAAACATGTCCCATTACTTCACACACTTTTTCCATATCTCATCAAAATCATGCTCTTACTAACAAACAAACCATAGTATATGCTTCTAATAAACTTTGGCATTAAGCCAATGTAGCTGCTCGTGGGAGTGCGTGCTAATATTGTACAAGTTGAAAAGCCATTAGTAGCTTGCAATGATTTATACTGCTCAGTAGTGGCTCTGCCTATAGGAAAGGTTTCAGACCCAGACTTAGATGATGTTTGTGGCCTGGGTTAGTAACATGAGGACCTTGAAAATGTTGGGAGAACTCAACAGGTCAATACAAATGTCCTAGAAAAAAAAAGTTGGCAAATATCTGTACTGGATTTTTAGAAATGCTTGTCAGAGATGTTACAAAATTGTGTCGGAGCAATACAGACATAACCACACAAGTTTTGTGCAGGTTTTTTGCTCTTTAGAAGAAGGTGATATGGAAGGCTATTGCCAAGAAGGTGTGGACCCTGGGGTCTATCAGTGCCACAGTGGCACAGAATCCATTGCTGGAAGAGTTGGGATGACCTATGACACTGGACCAGAAAGTCAGCTGAAGTTCACCTCGGCCAGTCCTCCCAGCGCGGGAAGTGCGTGCACTGCACCCTGATCCCAATATTGACCCGGATTCTTTTGGGGCCCTATCCGGGTCTTGATGGGCTGTTGGGAGCCTATTATTACCATCAATGGGATAAGTTCTACTTTGAGTTCAACTAAATTTTGTTACAGAAACTAAATTTGCCATCAAGGGTTAGGTTAACATATGCATGTCCAATGCAGAAGAGTTCTTGGAGGTGTAGGTTTTACCGAGTGTGTATGACGATGTGTTTTGTAGATTATATTATGGGTAAATACACCACCTGATTTGTGTTCACTACCAAAGGACTCGTTTTAGCAGACACATGCCTCAATAAACAAAACGTCTAAATCAGGTAGCTTGATTTTATGAGGGACAGTAATAACAAATAGGCCACTGTTCACTATTGTGTCAGGTGTGATGCTCCTCTACTATTGTGAAAGATTTACTGTTAGCCCTGTTACAGGTGACGTAGCATAAAATGCTATCATGATACAGTTGATGTTCCAAATGTCCCATTGGTAAGTTGGTTTTATACAGAAACAAGAGTGAGCATGTGAGCCAAAAAGACTAGTATTGTCAGGTTAAAAGATTATATTTTTGTTTTAAAACATATCCCAGATGTGTTTTAACTGGCATGGACATAATGGTTACGTCCATGGCTGTGCCTCTGAGGCAACGCCATAGGGAAAAGCAGCTGGCAGCAGACTACAGCCACTTTTACCACCGGACCAATCACAATGAGCGTCCCTGCCAGCATAACTGTGGCAGCTAAACATCCACACTTGACTCAGCATATTGTAAGGGATATAAGTACAAAACATAACTTCTGTGAACTTTATCCATTTTCTCCCACTATGAACCCAGCAAAGTCTACCTTTGCTGCTGATACTGGACCACATTAAAAGTCACCCCCCCGTCTCCGGAACCAAAAGTAAGTCACTATTTCCCCTGTCATCATCAGCATTGTCTGTGCGCATTAGCTCGGAACTCATGCATGTTTAAAAATATTTGCAAGTGAAAGCACAATGATGTGCAATGCATATGCTTGTAATGTGGTAGTTAAACGTAAAGAAAAACACCTCAATATGTAATTAACACTCAGTAATCTAGTACTAACTGCCTCAATGCCAGTGGACACCTTCCCAAAAAGTCACATCAAACTCTAAGTAAAAATGAGTCCATACAGGTTCATGTAATCATTTATCATAAACTACCATATCAGATACATAAACAGTACATATAGTTGTAACCACTGAAATCTAATATAATGTAGTAATTGCACTACACAATGCAACCAGTGGGTTTACACAGAATGTACAACAAATGTTACCACTAAACTTCAAACATGTCAGAGATGTATTAAGGTCACATGTTCCCTTATCTTGTGCAATTTCTGTAAAACTTTAGATGTCATTTAACTCCAAAGTGTAATTGTCCTTGTGTAATTCATATGTTTACTTTGTTTGGGCATTTTACAATGGTAACACTTACTTCAAGTAACTAATGTATATTTCAAACTAACAAAATGATTATATGGATTCTGTACTGAAGTAGCTTATCAATGTATCACACACTATGCAGAAAGCTATGCTGTTGAAGAAATTAGAATTCAAATTGGTATTTTGTGGTGGATTGACAAATTACTCATACACTCATAAGTAAATACATGGGCCATGATACATATCAAATCTACTTCAGTACACAGCTAAAACATTTTCACATTTGATTACTGATATTTGAAGTCTGTTTTACCATTGCGTCATTGTTCCACAAAATATGCTGCCTTTCCCACTAGGCGGACATTTCTACATCAGAGTAATATTACATACACTGATTAATATAGACTTTTTTCATCAAACATTCACATGCAATTCACAATATGCTACGGATTACTCCTTGACACATTTATATATTTACAAAATGATTCATGATTTGCGTGTGATATTTCGTTTTTCAGATGGGATATACTAACACATATGGGATGGAACCTTACATTTGCAAAAGTCCCTTCAAGTATCTCCTATTTTTTCCATCATTTATTAATATTCTGGATATCACAAAGGACACTGTGAAATGGCTTACGGTATGGGGTACTCTATCACTAAAGTGTACACATTCCTGTCTGTGTTGTACCAAAACCAAATCAGTCACTTTACAGATGAATGAAATAGTATTTTTTGTTTTAACCCCTTCGCTGCCAGGCAATTTACCCCCCCAAAAAACAGGTAGTTTTGTATTTAATAATTTTGATGTGTCCAGAAAGTGTTTTGGGGAATTTCCTGTCGCGGGAGCCAAGCCTACCCACACAAGTGAGGTACCATTTTTATCAGGAGACTTGGGGAAACCCTGGGTGTAAGAACATTTGTGGCTCCTCTCAGATTTCAGAACTTTCTGTCACCGAAATGAGAGGAAAAAGTGTTTTTTGGCCAAATGTAGAGGTTTGCAAAGGATTCTGTGTAACAGACCTTGGTCAGAGCCCCACAAGTCACCCCATCTTGAATTCCCCTAAGTGTCTAGTTTTCAAAAGGGTGCAGGTTTGCTAGGTTTCCCTAGGTGCTGGCTGAGCTAGAGGACAAAATCTACAGCTAGGAACTTTGCAAAGAACATGTCAGATTTCAATGTAAAAATGTGCTGTCTCCACTTTGCGTTTCCTGTCGCGAGCATTCAATCACTCAATCAATCAAAAAATGTGTAGAGCGTGCTACTCACCCGTGAGGGTCTCAAGGTGCTGGGGGAGGGGAAACCGGTGTGCGGATAGGGAGGGTCACTGATCGAACAGCCATGTCTTGAGGTTCTTTCTGAAGACCAGTAGGTCTTCATTAGGCCTACCCACGCAAGTGAGGTACCATTTTTATCGGGAGAGAATAGTACAAGAAGTGTTATTGCCCCTTGTCTTTTGCTACATTTGTTCCTTCCAAATGTAAGACAGTGTGTAAAAAAGATTTCCATTTGAGAAATGCCCTGTAATTCACATGCTAGTATGGGCACCCCGGAATTCAGAGATGTGCAAATAACCACTGCTTCTCATCACCTTATCTTGTGCCCATTTCGGAAATACAAAGGTTTTCTTCATACCTATTTTTCACTTTTTATAATTCAGCAAATGAATTGCTGTATACCCGGTAAAGAATGAAAACCCATTGCAAGGTGAAGCTAATTTATTGGCTCTCTGTACCTAGGTTTCTTGATGAACCTACAAACCCTATATATCAAAGCAACCAGAAGAGTCCAGCAGACGTAATTATTGCTTTAAAAAATCTGCCATTGCAGGAAAAAGTTACAGAGTAAATCGTGGAGAAAAATGGCTGTTTTTTTTACCTCATTTTCAATATTTTTTTATTTCAGCTGTTATTCTCTGTTATTCTCTGTAGGAAACCCTTGCAGGATCTGCACAAATGACCCCTTGCTGAATTCAGAATTCTGCCTACTTTCCATAAATGTTTAGCTTTATGGGATCCAGCATTGGTTTCACACCCATTTCTGCCACTAAGTGGAAGCAGGCTGAAAGCACAAAAAATAGTAAAAATGGGGTATGTCCCACAAATGTCAAAATTGTGTTGAAAAATTGGGTTTTCTGATTTAGGTCTATCTGTTCCTGAAAGCTGGGAAGATGGTGATTTTAGCACGGCAAACCCTTTGTTGATGCCATTTTCAGAGAAAAAACCACAAGCCTTCTTCTGCAGCCCTTTTTCCCCTTTTTTTTTTTTTTAATGAAAATGTTGCTATATTTTTGGCTAATTTCTTGGTCTCCTTCAAGGGAACTCACAAAGTCTGGGTATCTCTAGATTCCCTAGGATGTTGGAAAAAAGGACACTAATTTGGCATGGGTAGCTTATGTGGACAAAAAGTTATGAGGGCCTAAGCATGAACTGCCCCAGATAGCCAAAAAAAGGCTTGGCACCTGAGGGGGAAATGGCCTGTCAACGAAGGGGTTAAAACAAAAAATACTATTTCATTCATCTGTAAAGTGACTGATTTGGTTTTGGTACAACACAGACAGGAATGTGTACACTTTAG
This sequence comes from Pleurodeles waltl, assembly GCF_031143425.1. NCBI lineage: Eukaryota > Metazoa > Chordata > Amphibia > Caudata > Salamandridae > Pleurodeles > Pleurodeles waltl. Next base: position 333,073,973 of record NC_090444.1, on the reverse strand, counting down.
TAATAGAGTACCCCATACCGTAAGCCATTTCACAGTGTCCTTTGTTATTTCCAGAATATTAATAAATGATGGAAAAAATAGGAGATACTTGAAGGGACTTTTGCAAATGGAAGGTTCCATCACATATGTGTTAGTATATCCCATCTGAAAAACAAAATATCACACCAAAATCATGAATCATTTTGTAAATATATAAATGTGTCAAGATGTAATCTGTAGCATATTGTGAATTGCTTGTGAATGTTTGATGAAAAAATTCTATATTAATCAGTGTATGTAATATTACTCTGATGTAGAAATGTCTGCCTAGTGGGAAAGGCAGCATATTTTGTGAAACAATGACACAATGACTTCAAATATCAGGAATCAAATGTGAAAATGTTTTAGCTGTGTACTGAAGTGGATTCAATATGTATCATGGCCTATGTATTTACTTATGAGTGTATGAGTAATTTGTCAATCCACCACAAAATACCAATTTGAATTCTAATTTCGTCAAAAGCATAGCTTTCTGCATAGTGTGTGATACACCGATAAGCTGCTTCAGTACAGAATCCATATAATCGTTTTGTTAGTTTGAAATATCCATTAGTTACTTGAAGTAAGTGTTACCATTGTTAAATGCCCAAACAAAGTAAACATATGAATTACACAAGGACAATTACACTTTGGAGTTAAATGACATCTAAAGTTTTACAGACATTGCACAAGACAAGGGAACATGTGACCTTAATACATCTCTGACATATTTGAAGTTTAGTGGTAACATTTGTTGTACATTCTGTGTAAACCCACTGGTTGCATTGTGTAGTGCAATTCATACATTATATTTGATTTCAGTTGATACAACTGTGTGTACTGTTTATCTATCTGATATGGTAGTTTATGGTAAATGATACATAAACCTGTATGGACTAATTTTTATTTAGAGTTTGATGTGACTTTTTCGGAAGGTGTCCACTGGCATTAAGGCAGTTAGTACTAGATTGCTGAGTGTTAATTACATATTGAGGTCTGTTTCTTTACGTTTAACTACCACATTACAAGCATATGCTTTGCACATCATTCTACTATTACTTGTAAGTATTTTTAAACATGCATGAGTTCCGAGCTAATGCGCACAGACAATGCTGATGATGACAGGGGAAACAGTGACTTACTTTTGGTTCCGGCGACAATGGGGGTGACTTTCAATGTGGTCCAGTAGCTGCAGCAAAGGTAGAATTTGCTGGGGTCATAGAGGGATAAAATGGAGAAAGTTCACAGAAGTTATGTTTTGTACTTATATCCCTTACAAGCTGCTGAGTCAAGTGTGGATGTTTAGCTGCCATATTTATGCTGGCGAGGACGCACATTGTGAATGGTCCGGTGATAAAAGTGGCTGTAGTCTGCTGCCAGCTGATTTTCCCTATGACGCTGTCGACATAGGTGTAGAATTCTGGCAGTAATGGTGGTTCATTGCCAGACTTTTGTTTATGGGACCGCCAAAATCTGAATAGAGTTGGCGGACCACCAATGTGGTGGGCAGGAAATCCAATGGAAAATTGACAACAAGACCGATTCTGCAAAGATCTAAATCAGGCCAGAGGTGCGTGTCTTGCAAGGCCTCCCCAGGTCAGAAAGTAGACTGCTCTAAAAAATAGAGTAGCATTAAGGAATATAAAAACCCTAGAATTGTACAACAAAAAGACTTTAATTATCCATACAGATACTAGAAGCCATAAAAATACCGAATTAAAAACAAGTACACTATAAAAAATGAATGCAATAAATTTAAAAACAAAGAGCCAAATTAAAAAAGCCTAGGAGGCACTGGAAGTACACAACAGTATGCCTGAAACATGTGCCATGCTCACACAGTCATTGGAGCCCAGAAAGGAATATTCATAAGCAGATGACAGATCCACAGAGGTCTGAAGAACAATTTCCAGGGATCAAACATGGTCAGTACCAGTTCATTCGGCCGAAGCCAAAGGCAGCTACCGGGAGTGCAATCTCAGAAGGAGAGCCAGATTCCAAAGAGCCTGCAGTCAAAGTATCCATTCCACGTGGTGAAGGTGACCCATAACAAGCATCTTGCAGCAATGGTAGCAACATAGGACAGCATTGTATGTGTGCCTGCAAAGGATAAACCAGCAGATTCTGCATCAATTGTGTCGCAAGACATAGGTTCAGTGCACACTCTAAAGATTACCACAGAGAGTGAAATACAGGCTTTACATTCTGAAACTACACAGTCTGGAAAGAGAAAGACTGGTTCTCATTTAGTACTTGTATTAAGGACACTCAAAAGTACTGGACCACATGTTCATGTCATAGAAGGACATGTTGCAATTTCATCACCATTTGGCATTGCTGTGGAACATCCACTATGGAGCAGCAAACACAGAACCAAAATACCAATCAACAGGAATAATACAAGCGGAATGCCTCCAAAATCCCTTGACCATAAGGAACATATAAAAGATGGAATGACTCCAAGTACAATTTAAAATGTAGAGTCAAATCAAGACTCGGGTGCCTTAAAAATGTGTACTACTCCAGCAGTATTTGAAGCATTAAAAATGTGGTGCACAAGTTCAATGAAATGCAGCAGCAAATTTGTGCATAAGAGTGATTGTACATCTAGAGATGACCGGGCAACTAGGAGATCAAAAGTTTCTCAGGCAAATGCTAGCGCCAGTTCTTTTCAAAACATTGAGGATTTCAGTTGGCTTACCTTCTCAAACTTAATTTTAGAAATAGTTGTGTTGTTGTCACAAGGTAATTTCCCCAGTTGTGTGTGTAGGAGGATATAAGATATTCATGCAGCAACAATTAACAGTTACAATATAAGCTACACCTGGCTTCATTCCAAAGCAACCTTGGTTGTTCAGACTCTAGTAGTTTCCATTTGAAAGCAACTGAAATTCTGGCTTCCTCAAAGATATGGGAACTACCCTCAAATAACACATTGTTAGCTCTGGACACTTTACAATCTTCAAGCAGTGTTATCTGTTTACAGAATAATGACTGTCCCAAAGAAAATCTGTAATCAAAGCAAAGAGACCAAGTTCCATATAAAAAAAATATCTCATCCATCTGCTCCTATCTGCCCACCGGAAAATGTTTCAGACATAATGTGAGATGACACGTAGGGATTGGTAAAGAAATGAAACCATGGATAAGCCATATATCTGAAGGCGTTTGAACTACTGTGAAAGGCCGTTTCTCTAAGGGCTCTATTTTAAGCATAATGTAAGTCACGTCTTTCTTCACCATCACCTGTTGTACACGTGACAAGTTATAAGGCAAAAACTATTCTGTTGCATTCAAATATTTCCATGGCACAGGCTTTGATTTTAAAACCTGCAATGTCCAAGTCAATTGCAAAATGGATCTCCATTGATTTTGACCTAGTTGAACGATCAGCATGTTGTTCTGCATGACATCAAAAACAGAGGGCACAATATTATTCAAAGAATAAATACAAGCAGAAAATGTAGTCATGTATTTTTCAACAACAGCCAATACTTTTTCTTAAGTAGCCTTCTCAATTTCTAGCAGTCATTCAACAGCTTCTTGTTGGGAATTCTTCCAATTAGCATATATGACATGTTTAGAATGGGGACATCTGGAACCTAATTAATAATATCTTGTAAATCCATGCTGTCTGGAAGAAGAGATACGTGTTGCTTAACAGCGGAGGTGAATGTTCTATCCGTTGCTGGCATAACTTTCCTACACTTGTTATCACACCCAAGTGTTTGGCTGAATATACAGGGGTCTAGTCTGTTTGCTTTAAATCACATAGAAGAGTTTTAAAAGTGGAAATTGTAGCCATTATTGTCAACTGTCCACACTAATCACACATCTCAACCAGAAAGTAATGAGTTGTTTATACATTTCTATACCATTCTATTAAGCCGTTCTTCTGTGAGATTACTATGTTGTTGACAATTAACAAAACCTGCAACAGAGGGAATGCCAGGGGTATTTACATATTCATTATTAGTTAATCCATGACATGTAGTCTGTTGTACTATTTTGTTGAAAATGTAATTTGTCAAGGTATTAGACAAGCCCTAAATAAATCATCAATACCCTGGAATTGCCAATGTCATATGCCCCAATTAATTTTAGTTCACCATTGTCTTTCTGATCTGAGAAAGCAGTAGCTCTGTGTAAATAATGGTGTGCATAATACAGTTAGCATCACATTTCCTCATAGTTTGTAGAATTCAAATACAAATGCGCATTTTTGAATATTGTAGAAGACTCTAATTCAATTACCTTCTGTGAAGAAGAATGGGGCACAAGTACTTCAGCTACCAGTTCTGGAGAAGAATGATCTGGGAAATAGTGTCCATTTAACAGCAGGAAGAAAACTGTAGCAAATCAAGTCTAGATGAAGAGACAAAAAAACAGAGGTAGGACCATGGAGGAATCAGAAAATACTTTTTCACCCAAAACAGCATTGCATGTGCAGCAGGCAAGGAAATGTGAGAAGAATTTGATGAGAAATCATCAATGATGGCAAAGTAACCAGAGTCAGTCTGTGCAAAAGACGGGGGCCTCATTAGGCAAAGGAAAGCAAACAGGTACCTCTAAAAGCAGTTGATAACAAATATTTGCTTATTAGGATCAGCACATGAAAACTGTGCACTCACACCAGAAACACATACTGTGTTGGCACTAGTAACAGGCAACAGGGAAAGTTCAGCATCAGAAGTCCCGAGGTGGGGAGTAGTAAGATTCAGGCTGCTAAATGCATAAAAAGAGATCTCTGGCAGAGTATGGAGATGAGATAAAGAACTACCCAGATGCCCACACAGAGTAACTTGATCAAATCAATGAAACTTGTTATTTCTGTTGACAATCAGCAAGTGGTGGCAGAATCACAGTTCACGTACCTTGAATAACAAGGACGGGCACCGGAGCATGGTAGTACTGGTCAAACTATTTTTTATCTGAAATCTTTGTCCCATACTAGATTCCCCAACCTTAGGAATCCAGCCAGAAGTCACTGGTTGTTGCTTCAATTTGTCAATGGCAGAATTTAAGAGCTAATCTCAGAAGTTTTGTAATTCATGTAAGACAGCACAATGCTCATTGAGGACAAAGGGTGCATCTGCCACCACTGTACAAGGGTCATTAAGATATGGAACATACACTTGGACCCCAAAAAAGACCTGATAGGGGTCTGACCATCCAAAGACTTTCTAGGCTTAATATTTATAGCTCCCTGGACTCCATAAAGGTGATGAGTCCAGCTACGACCTGAACCTAATCATGTAGCTGTTACGGATTGCTTTAAGTTACAATTCCTCTGCTTCACTATAAAATTTCTCTCTGGATGATTTGGGGTGGTATAATGCACAGCAATACCCAGGGTGCCCATGATATCTCGGTAAGCCTTAGAAGCATATGGCGGTGACTGGTCCGAGTGCAAGGCTGCACTGCATATGTACCAATAATGACCTGCACGTTTTTAATAACAGTTTTAATGCTAGCTGATTGCTGTGGCCATAACCAAAGAAATTGAGAACACGAATCAACAGCCAATAAAATAAATGTTAACACTCCAACTGTATAGAGTGGTCAACAATGATCTAAATAGACAAATTGTATCGGCTTATTTGAGACTAGAAAAAGGTGTCTGCAAAGGGCAAGCAACACTGGTCCTTTTAATTTGTTGACAAATGTTACAAAAAAAGTCTTACTTCTATTTATAAAAACCCTACCACCAGTAGTGTTTCTGTAACAAGGAAACTGTAGCCACCACACCAGCATGGGAAGACGCAAACCCTTCATGAGCAGCAATTATCAATTCTAACCTGCGGTCCTGGTTGGGAATCACTTGATCACCCTCGCCAGGAATACAGTTAGAACAAATATTTTGAATACTTGCATATTTTGCTGGATAGTTTATAGGCAGGGGCGTGCCACTAGTCGAAGCAGTGACCACAACCATAATGTCATCAATTGTTCCCTTAGGTGAACAAATAATTGCAGCTACTAGTACAGTTTGAACAGCTGCTTTATTAGCTTCATCAGCCAATTAATTCTCTGCAACATGTATACCAACATGTTGATGACTAAATGTGTGAATGACATGAGCCTGTGGCAAAGCCTCTTTAAGAGCTGCCACCTTTCCCAAAAACAATCTCTGATATTTTACGATGTCTGAATCCATTTAATCACCAATAATGTCAGATACCATTATAGGACTGGACATAGTAATAAGAATCACACACTATAAGTGTCAGGAATTCTGGATCCGTGTTCCGCAGTTCCAGAACCAATGCTTTCAATTTAGCCAGCTGAGGAGTACAGTCAACCAAAGTTTCTGTATTAGTTTTCTGTGTCTGAAATTCACCATCTTTCATGACATCCTTTACTGCAGCACATGCTGTCAAGCGCTTATCCTTAGTGCCAATGCAGGCTGGGATGAACTATCAGTATATATTATGTCATCATCCCTACATGGAGGCAACATTTCATCAGACATTGGGTATTGTTGTTCATACTGGAGAAATCCCTGTGTTCTAAATGTAGAGTCAAAGAAATAATCTTGATCCATAGCTGTTAAGGATGTGCCCACTGGATCTATCTTGGATGTATGGATTTTGTGTTAAGAGCACTTGCCTCTGTGCCAACATCGAAAGCTGGAATGGGAGAACTACAAGTATATGTTTCCCCTGAGCCAATGGACGTTCATTTAGGAGAGCTAAGCAGCAGTCAATTTCTTTTTTTTGTTGATGTAAAATGCATTTCAACATCCAAGCATAAATGCGAGTTATATGCAATTGGTACAATTTCACCTTCCTTAAAGGTGACATACATGCAACCACTAGAACCTATCACTATGCAAATTACTACATTATTAGTGTTGACATGAATATGCAAGTTGTTAGATGCAAGGCATGTCTGTTTAAATGTTCTAAGAATATTAGTATGTTCTGTAGTTTAAAGTTTGTCTAAACATCATACAACAGTTTAACCAATTGAGCATAATCTGGTATGCATGTCCTACCAGAGTTTAAAAAGCCTAAAAGTTATTTCAGCTTTTTAATGTATTTGGTGTTTATAAGAGGGTTTGGTCAAGGCTTTTGCATTCATTTGATAATTTGTATACTAGAACAGGACACTGAGAAATTGTTGTTTTTTGCTTTTGAAAACTGAATTCATAGCCATGGTCAGCGAATCCTAGACTTATCCAAACAATTCTCCCAAATGTATGTATAAATCATCATCTGTGAGGTAAATGTCATGTACGTAAGACAACACTTTAGAGTCAATTACTTTTATTATACAGGCAGCAAACAGTCCTGGACTGTTCTTATCCCCTTGAGGGAGTCTACAGAATCTTCCCTGAACCTCTAAAGCAGTAAAGGCCAGATGTATGAAGAAACCACTTTGCGAATCTCTAATAGCGATTTTTAAGAAATTGCTATTTCTGATTCGCAAAATGGTATGTATCATTTTTGCGATTCGGTAATAGTGATTTCTGAAAAATCGCAAATGCTATTACCGAATCGCAAACAGCGATTCTAAGCCCATTCGAACCTATGGGCCTGTAGGCCCATATTTGCAAATTTTTTGCATTCCCTGGAATTTGCAATTTAGGAAATGCAAAACCCCAGTGTGCTGGGGGCCTAAGGCCCCCTCTGCTGCACCCCAAAAAACATTTCAGGACATGTAAGACGCACACATTCCAATGGGGCATGTGTGCGTTATATGTCAATTTAAAAAATACATTTTTAATGCATTTTTTTAATTTGCACATGGTTACCACCAAGTTTTACTTTGTGGTAATTGCGATTCCTTAATGCCCAATTCACATTAAGGAAAAGCTTGATACATGTGCTTAAGAAATCGCAAATCAGGATTCCTTATTTGCGATTTCTTATTTAGACAATCGCAATTTGCGATTCTCTAAATGGCCTTGCAATTTTAAGGAATCGCTATTTTAGCGATTCCTTAAAATTGCATAGCAAATGCCTTTAATACATAATGAAAGGCATTTTTGCATTTGCAAACGGCCATTCGTACCGTTTGCGAATGCAAATTCGCTTGATACATCTGGTCCTAAATGCAGTAACATCCCTGCTTTCAGGTGCTATATCTTGACAGAAAAAGCATTGGAAATGTCAAATGTAGTTTTGCATTTTTATTAACAATATTGTTAATTAAAGCTGTATTATATGAATTTTGTGTAACAAAAGTCGATGTATGACTGTTTACATGTCTACAGTCTAAGTTTAGCTACAGGTATTATTCCTAGGAGAGATACAAGAGTCAATCACACCCTGATATTTTAGTTGTGAAAGAAGCTCCCTCACAAGGCAATTAGCAACATGTGTAATTGGGTATTGTGGCTGCTTTTGTGGGCTGGACATTATAAATATAGCATAATGATGTGAGCCTTCATCCCAGCCTGCTTGATTGTGATATAATGTTGAGGCTCGTATAAAAGCCAAATTCTTCACGAACAAGTGCGTGGATGGATGGTAATATTATATTCCCCTGTGAGACTTTTCTAACAAAATTAGGTGGCCAATCTACCTCAGCCACAAGAATGTCACATGGATTAGTCAAATTCTGCCAGAATATTACTTTAATAGTACGCAATATATCACTCTTGATTTGGATATCCAAATCATAGAGCATGAGTACTCACAAAAATGTTTCCAAGGGCCGGACTGACTAGTCTGTGATGTGACTGAGGGCTGCATTGATGCCAGTGGGGGGTGGTCGAGCAGGGATTGGCAGCAGGTTGAGTGTAGGAGAAGCAAACAATATACATCTAGTGACTGACGTGCACAATATGAAACTAGAAAACCTGATATTATTCCTGGATTCCCCACTTTACCAATTGGTTTTATCCTAGGCAAATGTTTTATTTCACTTTCCCTCCTTTTACTTTATTATCACATATAAGAGGACCTCAAAATACATGACTTTAGGATGTGTGCTGTACAAGACCTTCCCTGTGTTTGATTTAATAAACTGTAATGTTGTTCATGTTCAAAATGGACCAAGGTCACCCAAGAAATGCACAAAAGCACTGACTTGCCTCATAAGTTCACCATTGACATTGTTGTCAAGGTGGGGGGAAGAATGAATGTTTCCAAATTCATGCTTGAAAACTAGGACTTTTTAAATAAAACTTTTCAATGCATTGATATATTCTGATGTACTAAGGTTCTACATGGTATTTAAATACTTGTTTTACGTTTTCAAGAGACTTTGGGCCTGATTCTATTCAGGGGGAGGGGGATACTCCATTGCAAAGGTGATGTGATATATCTCATCAGCCATATTATGATCCCATTATATCCTATGGAGATCGTAATATGATAGACGGGCTATCCGTCATGTTTGTGACAGAGCATTCTCTCCATCGTGATCAGGCCCCTTATCATATTTTTCTACTATTGCTGCAAGAAGTCTTTAAAAAGGAAGGTAATCCGAAAGTTAAACAATGGAGGACATTCTAGTTACTTCCATTCTTTCCCTTCTTTAACACCAATGAACCTTTAAATACATGCTTGCCTGTTTATTTAAAATCACATTTTATTGCTGAGCCAGGTTAACAGCAGCACAGGGCTGATGCTGATTAGGGGGGCACATGTAGAGGTCAAGAAGTCCACATGCAGCCACCAGGCCGTACTTTAAGTATCAATCTTATAGAGTCTATCAGGAGGGCTAAGCCGATGATTTGGGGTTTCAATGTGCATGAAATCATTAGTTCATCTCGTCACCAGAAACTCTTGAAAAGTCTGGTAAAATATTCTGACTTCTGCTGTGCTGTTGAGTAGGGTTTTCTCCCACATCATGTTTATAAGAAGCCTCCTGAGTATCTGTGATATATTTAGTGAAAATTCCTGTCACTTTTTTCTTTTTAAATTGTGTTTTTTGTTGTGAAAGTTTTTCTTCCTTTTTTCTGATAAGATCATAGGAGCGTTGTGAGTCCATTTTTGTTTCACATTCTCTTCTTGTCTTCGTTCACCCTGTCCTCTTCTCTCTGACTTTCTGTCTGAAGAGTCCTGCGAGGAATGAGAAGGATGTATATCAAAATACTGATACCTATCAGGCTGTTTAATAGTATCACAGTCATGTAAAATATAAAGTTTTTTAGTGAACTCTGGTTGCAGAGATCCACTCCAAGCTTTCTCTTTATTTTGAACTGCATCCCAACACTTTTTTCTGAAAGCTCAGGTGTCTGATTGGTGGTAGCTGTATCATGTTGTTTTAAATTGTGGCTTACAAGTCCTGGTTCTCACATTGGCATGACCTATAGATGCATAGGTTTCAGAAATAGGTAGCTTACATTCCTGATCTACAGCTGGAACCATCTCAAGACGTTTCTGTATTGCTAAAGATGCTGCCTCCTCTTCAATATTACTTAATCATTGAGAATACTGTGGCAAACTGGCAATTAATTGCATCCCCAAATCCAGGTCAGGGACTCCCCTGTGTTCATTTTGAATTTGCTTTAGCACTTCAGGCAAAACAGCAATTGATGGATTACCATGTGTTATGGTATATATATTGCAGCAAATACAGTATCCCATGTAGTGCAATCTTCAACTAGAGAAACCATCCCAAGTAGAAGATGCATAGGGCCTGATTTAGATCTTGGTGTATGGGTTACTCTGAAACAGACGTGATCGTTATTCTGTCTCCAAAGGATATACATAACCATAATACACCTGGCGAGATATCCATTATGTTTGTGACAGTCACCCCATCTGCCAAGATCTAAATCATGCCTAAAGTGAGAATTCTAAATGTATCTTAAAATCCCATATGGAGAAACACTGCTTTAAGCTGATTCATTTTTCTGTGCAGTCCAAAACAGAATTTACTAATATTTGGATGGAATTTTACCAATAATGGCATTAATAGTAAGTGGACTAATAGCAGACACAGCTAACTGTGCTGTCCAGCTTGAAGAGCCCTTGCTGGGACAGTAGTTATTGTGTGCATAACAAACTGCATTATTTGTTGATACAGCCTAAATAAATGAGCATACGCAGCAAGCACATTGTGATTATTCAATGCTCCTGCATCTGGACATGGTGTGTAGCGGGCTAAGACTGGCCATGTTACCCCATCATTAATGAGAGAACCCATTCTTACGTGCTGGAATGGATGTGGAAGGGTGCCTTGGAACCTATGTTTGTGTTCTTGGTAGGTTAATTCTGTTTCTAAATATTCACAAGGTGTATGTGAAGATGAAACTACTGCCTCAATGTATATATGAAAAGTTTGTGTATTGGAATCTGTTGCAGGGAAATTAACCCATGAATGAAAATCTTCATGTTCATAAGCTTTGTGTGCCGTGAGCACAAATGTAACATTACCTCTGCCATTGGTGAGCCCATGTACAAGCAAATGTGCAGGTACTGCCTATCTATAATTATTCGAAATATTCACGGTTGAGCCATATTTAATGAATAGAATTTCAAAGAAAGGTAACAACCGAAAGACATAAATAGGTGTGTCCAAGAAGCAGAGGAAAATAAATCATTTTCACCACAGACATCTCTGTGTAGAGGTAAAAAAGGAGCCTTGGTCACACACAAGTAAAACTACTCAGGAGACCTGATAAATAAGTACCTGACCTAAAACATTAGTAGTGCCATATTATTTGGTTCCTACGAGTTTAGTAGGACTGCGTATATAATAACAAGTACTTCACAATATAGAGATGTAGAGCCTGATTTAGAGTCTGGCGGAGGACTTTACTCCATCACAAATATGACGGATATCCGTTCACCTGTATTACAATTCCATTATAACGTATGGAACTTGTAAAATGGTGGACAATATATCTGTCACTTTTGTGATGGAATAACCACTCTACCAAACTTTAAATCAGTAAATGCTGCTGTGTTTTTGCTAACTCACAGTACCACATCCAAACCCCTAAATAGACTGGGGTAATAGATGTGACTGGTAATTTCATACATGAACACTCTGACTCCCAAGAAATTAGTGGAAGCAAATATAGGCCCTCATCACAACTTTGGCGGTCACGGTACCGCCACACCAGCTGTGGCAGGCGTACAGTTGCCAGGCTGGCGGTGCAGACCGCCAAATTACGACCCTGGTTGTGATATCACAACAACACAGCTAGTTCCTGACCAGTACCGTCAGTGCAGTATGACTGATGGCGGTAGACATCTCCAAGCCAGCGGAAAGCACAGTAGTGCCCCGACTATTACGAGTCAGCAGACCGCCATGTTTTCTGGAGGCAGAACAAACGCCACAAAAGTCTGATGACATGAACTGAAAGAAGGAGACACTCACCTCCAGGTATACAGACGAGTCAGCTGACACCATGGAATGTGCACTACAGGTCTTCCCAGCGCTCTTCCACACCATCATCCTACAGGACCAGCAATGCCAACGAAGACGCCATCGGTAAGTACACCCACGAGCACAAAATGGAGGGATGTGGAGAGTCACACATGCACACGCCACACACACATTTGGCACGGACTGTAATGTTCACACATTGCGATACAACACCCATACTGATACACACACATTCACAGACACACACACACACAGACCACACACATGCACAACCAGCACACACACACCATGCCCAACACACACACATAGGTAAAAAACATCACAACAGGGCCTCACATATACCCACCCACAGCAATCCGACTCAAAAAGCCACAAAAGTAACACAGGCACCCTAATTTTGTAACAGACAGGGCCAGTAAGCAAACCAAAATGTCTACACAACCTGCATGGAATCAGAAACATTCAACATAGCCAATTCTGAACATTCAGCCATCCATGCAAAGGGAACATTCGCACATCCTGGACACACAACACACATCATGATACTCAACCATGCAAATACCACAACCAAGCATACACAAACATACCCATCCATATTCAAAACAATTCTTACACTGCCCAAGTAATGGATTCAGCCAATGCAGCCATACAGACACAATGCATCGATCTGCTATGTAACCAGCATCCAAATACATTTGTACATTAACCACATACTGAGAAAGGCACAACATATGTTTCAATTTGACACCAACGTAGTCTGTTGGGCAGTTGAAATAGTTAGAGGACACAGGTCGAAATATTTACAAAAGGGGGCCATAGACCACTCCAAATTGTCCACATGTGCCACAGGCACACAGTACCAGGCAGTTGGCTCAACTTGACTCCTAACAGCCTCATGACCTCCACAGGCTAGGGACATCAATGGGGCAGGCAGGTACCTCAGGGGTCAGTGGGTTGGGGTGGTGGCAGAGGTTTAGGTTTGGGAGGGGGTTCCTTTGGCCTTGGTTTGGGAGGGAGTCTTTTGCCGATGTTTTGGGATGGGGTTCCTTCATCTTTGTTTTGGTAGGGGGGTCTTTGGCCTTCATTTTGGGAGGGGGTGGGCAAACACATTTTGATTTGGACTGAGGAGGAGGATCTTTGGATTTAGCCACAGGTACAGGGACTGGCTTTGTGGCAAGGGGTGGGGCATGGGAAACAGCAGAGGAGTCCTGGGAGGACGTGGAGATTGATGGATTGGGTGTTTGGAGGGAACCATGATGGCGAGGGACAACACTGGGTGGGACAGGAGCAGTGAACAAATCAAGGCGGGCAAGGAAAAGCTTCTTAGGAATACGGGAATGGGCTGGGATACAGGTCTGGAAGTGGAGGTAGAGTGAGTGCTTTATGATGTGTAGGAACACTATACATAGTGTGCATGTGTGAGGTGGAGGAATGTTGAGTGTCTGAGTGGGAGCGTTTATGAGTATTGGAAGGAGGGGGAAGAGAGGGTGGGAGAGGACAAACAGGATCGTGTGAATGTATGTTGGGGTGGTGTCTGCAAGGAAGGTGATTATGCTACATGTGGTTGTGATGGTGGTTGTGATAAGTGCTGATTTGGTGTATGGAGTGCATGTCTGAGGGTCTGCTGTTGTAGTGACTGTGGGCGAAACAGAATTGGTGTCAGGATCTGGGAGTGAGGATTCAGTGCTGGCAGGTGTAAGTGGTGATGTGACTGTAAGGCAGGAGGTGGTAGGGAGACAGGGAGGGCAGTGGCTGTTGTTGGTTATGTCTACTTGTGAGTGTTGAATGTGTGAATGCCTGTGGTGTGTCTTGTGGCGCCTGTGTATGTCTTTGCGTGCCTTGTCTGTGGCTTCGGGAATATGCCTGTCTGAATGTGTGGGTTTGATGGGTGAGGGAAGAGGGATCTAGGATTGGGCACAGGTAGCTGGAGGGTAAACTGAAGAAGTAGGGGGAATAGCTGCCATGAATGAGGAGGCCAGATCCTTAAACGATCTCTGTAGACCAGCCAAGGCACTGTGGATGCCTTCCAGGTAGGCATTGGTCTGTTGCAAACAGGGATGCCAGGCCCTGGATAGCATTCACGATGGTTGACTGCCTCACAGACATGGATCTCAGGAGGCCAATAGCCTCCTCATTAAGGGAAGCAGAGCTGACTGAAGCAGGGGCAAAGGTGCCTATGGTGAAGGAGACACCCACCCTCCTAGGTGAGCGGGCACAGGCACCTGGGCAGGAAGCTCCTGGGAGGACAGTGCTGGTGAGGGGGTTGATGGACAATGATGTTGCTGGGCTGCTCCCAGAAAGGGTCCACCACTGCCAGGGAGCTTCCATCAGAGGAGGAATCAGAATCAGATGTGGCAGTTCCTGTCTCCCCCGTGGTGTTCCCCTTGTCTTCCGACCCATTGGTCCCCTCAGCATCTGTGCTCTTGGCCTCCTGGGTCCTGTGGGCCGCAGCCTCCACCTTGCTGGTTCCCCTACTCCTTTGCCTGCTGATGCTAATGCACACATGGAAAGAAGAGGACAAGGAGGGAGGGTGGGAGAACATGAAAGGGAGAATGCGGCCAATATCTACACATCTTGCAAATATCAACACAGTTTTAACCATAAGCATAGCAATTACAGGTGTGCAACACCTACTACATTATCACATCCATCAACACTCCCAAATAGCTACTCATAAGTAAGTGAGCACAACCATCACAGTTCAAAAGCACAACTCAGGTTCTGCTACATACTGGCATGCCTCTATGAATCCAGATTACAACTATGTGAAGGGCATCCCTAAGTAACAACATTGCAATGTGATGCTAACCTGTGTATGCCCTCACAGAAACAATGTTCCATGATTAGAACTGTACATGACAGTCACTTTCCTCCAGTCCCATCCCAGATATTACAACTTTACACATGCCTGGCATTCTTAGATGCATATACTACCAATCCAACATACCTACACACCTTTTACACACATATCCTAGCTACATACCCTACCATATACACTCTACATCTACCTTTCTCCATCACACTTATCCTTTTCATTCAGAGTGAAATAACACAATAACTACACTCTGTTACTCACCCCCTTGTGGCTGCTGTGTTGCCTCCAAGCACCCACCCAACTCCGGGTATGCCATCGCCAGTATGAGGGCCATTAGGGGGGTCAGGGTCTGATGGACACCTCTTCCTCATTGGAAAGCCATCCCCAACTGGGCCTCTGCGATCTTCCGGGCCCTCCCACCAATTCCTGCATGGGGTGCTCCACCGGCTATGGACCCCCAGGGTCCGCACTTCCTTGAGAATGGCTTTCCACAAAGATTCCTTCTGATGGGCGCTGACCTTGATGGGAGAAACAGTAAGAAGGACACAGTCATGTGGACACAATATGAGGTAATATGATGGGACCACAAACATTATACACACACTTCTATCCATGACAGGACAGGTATACTTTCTTTTCCAGCGTGCTTGTCTGATGCATCACCCTCCACAAGGTATGCAGCATACACATACTGTCATCCACATACAACCAGGTCACTACAAATACACCAATATGCAAACTACCTGGTGTTCTAGAGCCCCATGCAGCTTTGTGTCATGGGGTAGGCCCCCATCCACATTCTGAAGTTCTTCCTATGTGAAGGCGGGGACCCTCTCCCCTGTTATATGTGCTATCATGGCTTCTAGGAGCAGGACACAGCAACACACGCAGTGGAGGTCTTGTCAGAGTCAGGAGTGAAGTGAGAGAGGCTGTAGAAAATGGCAGTCACAGCCGTGGTCTGCACCGTCACCGCCAGTGGTCATCATCATTAGCCCCGGTTTCCTATAGACAACAATATTCAACAATGAGGAGTTGCACAGCGGTTTCGACTGCCTACCGCCATGATGACATACGCTGGCAGAATGAGCTCACTCTAATATTCCTCTGCATGTAGTACAAGCAGCAGCCATTTTTCAAAGCTACTGTCCAAAGTACAGTCACACATGTCTGTCACAATTCATACAGGTAATGTACATGCCAAGCAGAAATGGTTATGAGCAATGACAGTAATGTTTTTGTCAGTTGTACGTTCAGTGTAATGAGGAATATGTTGCAGACACATAAACAGCTTATGATTGTGTAGTAGGTGAAAGGGTGACTGTACATTATTAATGCCTGACACCACATGCCAATAATATATGGTGTATGCACTCCGGATGACATCACTGGGTTCTCATATTGTTGGAACAGTCTCTTATCAAATATCCAGGTATGAGTCAGGAACCTAGTTGCAGGTGTGATGTATATTGGGTGATATATTGTCACAATAGGGGACAAATGAAGTATAATCGTACTCACACATGCATTGTTTGCTAAACCTAGTTACAACCACTTTGGAGGGAGAGAAATGCACCTGTGTACTAGCCCCTGGTTGACCTTGCCACCATGAAAGACAGACACATCATACTCACCTATTGTCTCAACCGTGCATCTATCATGGAACTGGGTAGCCAGTTGGAGTCAGATCTGGTGCCAGCCATACGACAACCTATAGCCATTCCTCACACTGTGCAGGTGCTTTCCTTACTCCATTTTTTGGCCACTGGCTCTTTCCAAGGGACTGTGGGAATGCCAGCAGGTATGTCTCAACCTATGTTCAGTCATGTGTTGTGGAAAGTCATGTCTGCCCTGCTGAAACATGTTGACAGCTACATAAAATGTTCCCATACTGAAGATTTCCCCCATGTGTAGGTGGACTTCAATGCAATGGGGCATGTCTCTCATTGTTACCACCCAGGGACAATGGGCAAGTGTGTAGAAATAGGAAGAGCTATCATTCGATTAATGTGCAGATGGTCTGTTTAGCCGACCTATACATCTCACAGGTGACAGGTCCTGGCCCTGTCATGATTCCCACATCCTCAGGAACAGCAGTGTCCCACATATGATGACACACCTACAGAGGAAGATTGGCTTCCTCTGTTGTAAAGCTATTTTAGTCAGGTTTTAGACACGTTGTTTTAGCTAACTAGGCCTGCCGCTGTGCACTTTCAGCCTATTACATTTCACACGGCATTGCTTTATTTTTCTAGCAGTAGCTTCATTTGCGGTGCTGTTTTTATTTCTCTATATACCTTTTTGTCCTTCCACCTAGGAATGCATCATGTTCTTAGTAGGACATATTGTTCACTTTGTGCTTTCTCCAAGGCTACAGTCAGATAGGGTTGTCGCCAAAAGTGGTATGATGTGTCTTCTGCATTCACAGAAAACAACGCACTCATACATGGGGACCATTTCCTAGAATGTTAGCTGTTTTATTACAAAACACTCCTTAGTCCCAGACATGTTAGAGGAACATTCCAGCCAGATGACCACGACTGTATGCTGATTGCTGCAAGCTTCGCTACAGCTATTTGCTTAGATGGCCAAGACATGAACTGGATGTGGACAGTGTCTCTCTAGACCTCATGCCTCTTCTTCAGGTATGAGGAATGATGTTCTCCCAGGGGGAAACCCGAAGGACAGATTAGGCTTAGTGTGCTGTGCTCATACTTACCATAGGTGAGGGGCTATAGATCTACTCCCCTGTTTAGATAGCATGGTAGGACTGTTCTTTTTTTTACATTTTTAGTCACATGCCTGTTTCTATTGTCTTTCATTATCCTTGTTATTGCTATGCACCTACTTTTATCTAAAATGTAGATATTTTAATAAATGCTTATTTAAATATATTCTGCCACCATTGACTTTACCTGAGTGAGATTTTGGTAACTGAGAGAATGGGATGTGATCTGATGTAGCACAATTCCCTGGGGAATCTATCTTACTATGAGCTCGGTTGCCACAGTCATCTCGGTCAGAGTTGGGGCGCGCTGCTACTTAGCCGGAAACCCCAGATTAGGCCGACAGGTGTCACCAGGTGTGGAATTGTACTCAGTACCCACTAACTAGGCAATCCGACCACCCAAATCCAGTAGCCTCATTACCCTAATGAAATCTTATGCAACACCTGGTTGGTGAGTAAGATGAGTGTGTGTATGATCACTGTGACCTCTGCAAGCCTACACTTTCCACTCTGAACAAGGCAGGACTGTAATAGATCCTTCCACTATCCAAAGGTGTTTCGTGGTATCCAAATTTGTCCTGGCTACTGACACCGGTGAAGAATCCAAGGAATGAGGTGGACAATCAATACTATGAGGCTCATGGGAGTACGAGAAGGGTCATTGAGTGGACATTCAGTCTTCTGAATATGAGGTTCCGGTGTTTGCAATCTGGAGATTCCCTTCTTTACCCACCTCAGAAGGTGTGCCAGATTGTCGTGGCCTGCTGCATGCTGGACAATTTGGCACTAAGGAGGCATGTGTCACTTCTGGAAGGGTAGGGTGTAGGGGATGTACCGGTAACAGTAGAGGGAGCAATGGACAGTGACGAAGATGCAGATGAGGGTGATGTTGTCACAAGAACTCAGCTCATCTAGCAATACTTCCAGTGACATTCTGGTAGGTTTATCTTTCTATGTACGACTTATCATGCAGAACTACAATATGGGTGTTGATTGAAATCTATCTGTGATGTGAGCAGTGTCATGTCTAAGTTAGGTACAGCAGTAAAGTGTACCTGATAGGTAGGTATTATTGGGCTGAAGTACTACTGCCATTGTCAGTCTGTATGAATTGATTTCACTTTCTATCCTAATCCTCTATATGCTAAATTATATATGAATAATTTGGAAGTGACAATGGAATGTCTTTTCTTCATAGCTGTCCTTATACATCACCTCACGGTACAGATTCCCCAAATTTAATTTCGGAATTTTATCATACAATTAGTGGAGGATAGCATACTGATAATTCTGATAGACAGCATTCCACTTATGTGTCATGTCTCAAAGACAGGAATTGTGTGATATGTTTAGTATTGTTCATAAAAAATCCTCTTTCTGTTGTTGGAATTAGGTATGTCTGTAAAGACATTTTTTGTTGACACCTTTGCACAGGAGAACTGTTGTTGGATGCTGAGTTGCCTTTCCTCTCTGCTATCTGTGGATCCAGAGATGTGTAGATATTGACACTGTGCATCTGACACCGAGCTGTATGGACAAAGGCTTCACATATATTACATTACACATAACACTTGATCACTACACCACATCATTGTTTCTTCATTGTCACTTATTGAACACACAAAACCAATTGTTCTGTTAAAGTATATTTATTGTGATTCTAATAGGATGGGTTGGTGCAAAAGAGTGGGGCAATGGTGTACAAAATTATCAGGTTGTTAGTCCAAACATTCAGACGCATATGTCCAGTTGCTAGGAGTGCTAGATAATGGACATATGGCAGTAGTCAGTCTCCAAGGTGTCTTAGTGTCACACAAGGGAAATAGTTCCAGAGAGGGTCATTTTCTGGAAGTGGGGTTGGTCTTGGCTTCAGTCCCTGCAGGATGTCTGGGTCTGCGTCCATGTTTGTATACCAGTGGCTTGTGAGTCCTTAGGCAGGGCCACCATCCCAGTAGCTGCAGCAGATGTCGACGGCTGATCAGGACTGTGGATACTAATAGGGGCATGGTGGTTGTAGGAAGGTAGCATCTTTCTAGCCTTGTTACCCCCATTTTTGGCCTGTTTGTGAGTATATGTCAGGGTGTTTTTACTGTCTCACTGGGATCCTGCTAGCCAGGGCCCCAGTGCTCATAGTGGAAACCCTATGTTGTCAGAGTGTTTGATATGTGTCACTGGGATCCTGCTAGCCAGGACCCCAGTGCTCATACGTTCGTGGCCTGTATGTGTTACCTGTGTGGTGTCTAACTGTATCACTGAGGCTTTGCTAACCAGAACCTCAGTGTTTATGCGCTTGCTGCTTTAAAAAATTGTCACTGCAGGCTAGTGACCTTTTTTACCAATTCTGATTGGCACACTAGAACACCCTTATAATCCCCTGGTATATGATACCTAGGTACCCAGGGTATTGGGGTTCCAGGAGATCCCCATGGGCTGCAGCATTTCTTTTTGCCACCCATAGAGAGCTCAGACAATTCTTACACAGGATTGCCACTGCAGCCTGAGTGAAATAATGTCCACGTTATTTCACAGCCATTTTACACTGCACTTAAGTAACGTATAAGTCACCTATATGTCTAACCCTCACTTAGTGAAGGATATGTGTAAAATTACTAAGTGTGAGGGCACCCTTGCACTAGCCAAGGTGCCCCCACATTGTTCAGAGCAATTTCCCCGGACTTTGTGAGTGCGGGGACACCATTACACAAGTGAACTACCTATAGGTCAATACCCATGTGTAGCTTCACGATGGTAACTCCAAACATGGCCATGTAAAATGTCTAGGATCATGGAATTGTCACCTGTAAATCTGGTATTGGGGGGACAATCCCATGCATCCCCGGGCCTCCAGCATGGACCCCAGGTATTACCAAACTAGCTCTCTGGGGTTTTATCTGCAGCTGCTGCCAACCCTCAGACAGGTTTCTGCCCCCCAGGGCCTGGGCAGTCCAGTCCTATGAAGGCAGAACAAAGGATTTCCTCTGAGAGACGGTGTTACCCTCTCCCTTTGGAAATAGGTGTTAAGGGCCTGAGTGGAGTAGCCTCTCCTGGCCTCTGGAAATGCTTTGAAGGGCACAGATGGTGCCCTCCTTGCATAAACCAGTCTACAACATTCAGGGAGCTCCCAGCCCCTGCTCTGGCACGAAACCCGACAAGGGAAAGGGGAGTGACCACTCCCCTGTCCCTCACCACCCCAGGGTGGTGCCCAGAGCTCCTCCATTGTGTCCCAGACCTCTGCCATCTTGAATGCAGAGGTGTGAGGTCACAATGGAGACCTCTGAGTGGCCAGTACCAGCAGGTGACGTCAGAGACCCCTCCTGATAGGCTCTTACCTGGTTAGGTAGCCAATCCTCCTCTGAGGGCTATTTAGGGTCTCTCCTTTGGGTTTCTCGTCAGATAACGAATGCAAGAGCTCACCAGAGTTCCTCTGCACTTCCCCCTTCAACTTCTGCCAAGGATCGACCGCTGACTGCTCCAGGACGCCTGCAAAACCGCAACAAAGTAGCAAGAAGATTACCAGCAACATTGTAGCACCTCATCCTGCCGGCTTTCTCAACTGTTTCCTGGTGGTGCATGCTCTGAGGGCTGCACCAAACTTCTGTATCACCGGTCCTCTGGGTCCCCTCTCATCCTGACGAGCATGGTCCCTGGAACACAGGAGCTTGATCCAAGTGTCCCCAACAGTCCAGTGGCCCTTCTGTCCAAATTTGTTGGAGGAAAGTCATTGTCTCCCCACGCCAGACAGTAATCCTGTGTACTGCGTGAACTGCAGCTGCTAGGGCTTCTGTGCACTTTTACAAGACTTTCTTTGTGCACAGCCTAGCCCAGGTCCCCAGCACTCCGTCCTGCATTGCCCAACTCGCTGAGTTGGACTCCGACTTCGTGGGACACTCTTTTGTTGTGCTGAGTCGACCGTCATGCTTAGATCTTCTGAATGCCTGTTCAGGTGCTTCTGCGGGTGCTGCATGCTTCTGCATGGGCTCTCCGTGTTGCTGAGCACCCTCTCTGTCTCCTCCTCCAAGGGGTGACCTCCTGGTCCTTCCTGGGCCCTGGCAGCACCAAAAACCTCAAACGCGACTCTTGGAGCTTGCAAGGCTTGTTTGTGGTCTTTCTGCGTGGAAACAACTCTGCATCGTCCGGGCATGCCGTGGGATATCTGCTGAACAAAGGAGAAGTTCCTGGCACCTTCCTTTGTTGCAGAATCTTTGGCTTCTTCCACCCGGAGGCAGCCCTTTTGCACCTTCATCCGAGGTTTAGTGGGCTCCTGCCCCCTGGACACTTGTGTGACTCTTGAACTTGGTCCCCTTCCTTTGCATGTCCTCAGGTCCAGGAATCCATCTTCAGTGTTTTGCAGTCAGTTGTTGTCTTTGCAGAATCCCCTATCTCGACTTTGCTATCTTTCTGGGGTACTAGGGTAACTTTACTCATACTTTTCAGGGTCTTGGGGTGGGGTATCTTGGACACCCTTAGGGCCTCATTCCGACCCTGGCGGTCATAGACCGCCAGGGTGGAGGCCGGAGGTAGCACCGCCAACAGGCTGGCGGTGCTACATGGGCAATTCTGACTGCGGCGGTAAATCCGCGGTCAGAAAAGGGCAACCGGCGGTTTCCCGCCGGTTTATCCCTGCCAAAGGGAATCCTCCACGGCGGCGCTGCTTGCAGCGCCGCCATGGGGATTCCGACCCCCCTTCCCGCCATCCTGTTCCTGGCGGTTGTTACCGCCAGGAACAGGATGGCGGGAACGGGTGTCGTGGGGCCCCTGGGATGGGCAGTGCAGGGCCCCCCTAACAGGGCCCCATTAAGATTTTCAGTGTCTGCCTTGCAGACACTGAAAATCGCGACGGGTGCCACTGCACCCGTCGCACCCCTTCAACTCCGCCGGCTCCATTCGGAGCCGACTTCATTGTTGAAAGGGCTTTCCCGCTGGGCCGGCCCAGCGGGAAAGTCGGAATGACCGTCGCGGTCTGTTGACCGCGGAGCGGTCTTCCGACGGGGTTACTTTGGCAGGCGGCCTCCGCCGCCCGCCAAAGTCGGAATGACCCCCTTAGTGTTTTCTTACACTCCCAGCGACCCTCTACACACTAAACTAGGCCTGGGTCCATTTGTGGTTCGCATTCCACTTTTGGAGTATATGGTTTGTGTTGCCCCTAGGCCTATTGTCTCCTATTGCATCCTATTGTGTTCTACAGTGTTTAGACTACTTTTCTAACTGTTTACTTACCTGATTTTGGTTTGTGTGTATATTTTGTGTATTTTACTTACCTCCTAAGGGAGTATATCCTCTGAGATACTTTTGGCATATTGTCACTAAAATAAAGTACCTTTATTATTAGTAACTCTGAGTATTGTTTTTCTTATGATATAGTGCTAAGCGATATAAGTGGTATAGTAGGAGCTTTGCATGACTCCTAGTTCAGCCTAAGCTGCTATGCTATAGCTACCTCTATCAGCCTAAGCTGCTAGAACACATCTAATCTACTAATAACGGATAACTGGACCTGGCACAAAGTGTGAGTACCACAAGGTACCCACTATAAGCCAGGCCAGCCTCCTACACTGATTAGGACCCATGAGAGAAGGACCTGATTCATAAAAGTACAGTAATTCCCCTTACTGCCATAAATGTAACACCATTTTCTCTTTTCTAACAAAGGCTTCATTCAATGTGCTTGTTCCTATTCCTAATTAGGCCACATTTTGTGCAATCATTATTATATAGCACAACTGTAAGCATAAAAATGGAAATGTACTAATTACCACAATTTGAATATCTATTAAATGCTCACATGCAAAACTGCATATAGCAAGTCTATTAACACATATATCTAATAAACATGTTTCTGTTACTCACTATAAACTCACCCATAAGAAAAGTCCTAAGCAAATATTTGCATAAACAGTCTCCGATGAGGCCAAGAAGGTTTCTTTGTGCGAACAAACCTACAACCAATTCCCTAATAATTGTTTGTGTACTTTGAAAATCAGTATCTAATTTCACAATGCTTCTCATAGGATAATATGCCAACACATTTCAGCCCCCACGAAAGACAGCATTAAACGGTCTTCCTCGGTGGAAAAAATATGTTTCCCATTCAGGATAAATTCAATATCCTCCGAGGTGGGTCACTGAAAAACGTTTCTGAGTACCATTCTTTGTTTTCTGGAGTCTTGCAAGAATCCTTGAGCTGTTTGTGCGATCCTTAAATAGCTGTATAGCTTTCAGGGCACACAGCGTTCATTGAAGTCAGGTATGTGGCTGTCACATTTGAAGTTGTATGGAACCTGACAACCTGGTGGTTTGGGAAACCACAACAATCCTCTGGATTGAGTGTCTGATCCCACCAGCTGCTTTTGGTAAGGTGCCTCTTTACTTGCGACCAAATCGGTAAACTTCAGACTTTCTCTTGTGGAAATGCCAATGACATATCGGACACAATAATATTTCAGAAACTGTCAGTCCTGAATAACCAACTGAGCTTCATCTCAAGAACAATGCATTTCCCAAAGAGTAGTTTACCTTGCATTTATTTTTCATTTTAAAGTGTGTAAACCTTATTTTATATGTAGTTACAGTAGAAGAAATAAACTTACAATATATTTTCTCTGTTTAGCTATCTTTCTGACTCCCACTTCAACACTCGCTGAACCAGCACCTATTAAACTCTGGATCATAATTCCTATACTTTTCTTAAAGCACTCTGATTACTAGTGGTACCTTAAGGTAATGTCTTCCACAATCTCCTTTTGCCACCATATTATGGAAACAGGATTTTGGAGGTGGTAATAGATTATAAGGACTTTTGTGAAAATGTATTTTGTGGAGTTTTGTTCAGATAGTGATGAGTTCTGTTGTTTTTGTATTGCAAAACTACAAAGTGATTTTATTGTATTGCACTGCAGTTGTGTTGTGATGTGTTCTGAATATTTTGTTGTGATGTGCTGTGTTACGCAGTTATTTCGTTTTTCTATGCTTTCTGTAAGGTATTGTGCACTGTTTCTTACTTTGGATATACTGATATATTTCTTGAGCAGAGACTTGGGTCTTAGCATTGCCATTACTCACTCTATGTGATATAGCACTGTTGGACCAGTCCCTTTATGTAGGTTTAAACTGGACTGGTGATTCGTTTTCTCCATGATTTGCATATTTGATTTATTAGTAAGTCCCTAGTAAAGTACAGTAGAGGTGCTCAGGGCCTGTAAATCAATTGTTGCTAGTGGGTTTGCAAAACTGATTGTGCCACCCACATGAGTAGCCCCGTAAACATGCCTCGAACCTGCCACTGCAGTGTCTGTGTTTGCAGTGTTTGCTGCCACTTCGACCTGGCAAGTACACCCACTTGCCAGGCCCAAATCATCCCCTTTACTACATGTACATCACCCCTAAGGTAGGCCCAAGAGAGCCCCATGGGCAGAGTGCACTATATTTAGAAGGTAGGACACATACTGCTGTGTTTTACATGTCCTGATAGGGAAATACTGCTAAATTTGATTTTCACTATTGCAAGGCCTATCTCTCCAATAGGTTAACATGAGGGTGCCTTGAAATATCTTTTAAGTGTAGTTTCCCATTGGGAGCAGATGGAGACAAGGCGTTTGGGGTCTCTCGACTCACAAATTAAAAATAAATCTCTTAGTAAAGTTGTTTTTTAGATTGTAAGTTTGAAAATGCCACTTTTAGAAAGGGGCAATTTTCTTGCTGAACCATTCTGTAGTGAATCCTAGTTTGTTTTAGCAGGATAACAGGAGTTAGCTTAGCCGTAGGCTTGTAAACTCGTGCCCCCATCACCCAGTGACTTTTTACCTACTTAGCTTGCTCTGTCATAGTCCATTTAATTATTTATTTCCTTTAAAATGGCGGCCTTGTTTATAGTTAGGCCACTTGTTATGGGTTCTATTATCAGTGTCATTGCGCCAAGGCGTCAAGATCAAGCACGAAAGACAAACATACAGTAGGCATTCACACTTAGGGATTTCCCCTCTCTATACTTTCGAGGGATTGTTGATATTAATTGCCGTCCCAAGCATGCCTGTTATCTATTGTTATGAATAACACTTATGTCAGGGGACCTTGTAGATCTGTATAAATACAACACACTTTTAGACAGATAATCAGAGGGATTCCGATCAGAGGGCATCGCCACCATCGCTGATACCGATGCTGCAGTCATCTTGACACTGATCCAGTCTTCGTGTCCCTGCGGAGTCTGAGATAGAGACCTCATTCCAAGGTAACGAGGGTTGGGGGCTCCTCTCATGGACACGGTTTTGGCAGATTAGGTTTAATGAACCCAGCTCTTCCTTTTTAGGTAGGAGGTTAGAGCTACTCTCCTTAGGGTATTAGGGCGTATTCCATCTTTTACATATACATATATTTCTTTCATATATTGCATAATGGTGGGGGTCTTTATAACAATGACTCTCCTCTTTACAATACTGTTGCTTGGTATATTCATTATCCTAATCATTGCAGTTCATGCAACTTATCACAAGTTGCAGTTATGTTGAATAAAAACTATTATAACTTTACTGCATCTGTGTTATTGCCTTTGTTTGAATGAGACATAATAAATCTGTGAGAAAAGGGTAATTTCCGTTTAACCACGACAATCCTGAGATATTGTATTTTGAGTCCATGCGTAAGCGACTGCTACAAATCACCTTTTACTATTGTGTTTTTGGTGAGGTATTGCTAGTAAGCCGGAAAGGTTTGGACAACAGTTACAAATAGTTGTAGGAAGAGACTTAGGCCCTCATTCTGACCCTGGCGGTCGGCGGAGAGACGGCGGTCGGACCGCGAACAGACCGGCGGTATTAAAAATGGCATTCTGACCGCGGCGGTCCCCGCCGCGACCGACCGCTACTTCTCCACTCCGACCGCCACGGCGGTCATGACCGCGGGGCTGGAGTTTGCGCACTCCGGCCCGGCGGTCGTCCCAAGACCGCCAAGGGTATTATGACCCTGCCTACCGCCGCGGTTTCTTGCGGGCGGGAACCGCCGTGCGAACCATGGCGGTAAGCACTATCGGGGTCAGGGAATTCCTTCCCTGGCACTGATAGGGGTCTCCCCCACCCCCCACTACCCACCGAGTCCTCCCCCCACACCCTCCACCCCCCTGCCACCCCCCAGAGGTGGTACGAACCCCCTCCCCACCCCCACCCCGACATGCACATACATGTACCCCGACATGCACACACCCCCAACATGCACATATACACACCCCCTACACACACATACACAACGGGGACACATACCCGCACACATACATGCCGACATGCGCACCTGCCGAACAGCACACATTACCCATAGACACAGCAGCACCCCCCGCCCGCATACACGCACTCACACACCCCCTCTACACACTCACACGCACACCCCCATGCACGCCCACATCACACAACACCCCCCCACCCCCTCCCCTCACGGACGATCAACTTACCTTGTGCGTTGGTCCTCCGGGAGGCGACGGGAGCCATAGGGACGTGACCGCCAACAGAAGACCGCCAACAGAAGACCGCCACACAGAAATGTGGGTCGTAATTCTGTGGGCGGTGTTCTGCTGGCGTGGCGGTGGAGGTTGACCAGTCTCCACTTTCCCGCCGACCGCCAGTGTGGCTGCTGGCGGTTTTCCGGCGGAACGCTCCCAGCGGTCAGAATGCGCACAGCGGCACACCGCCGCGGTCGGCGGTCTTCACCGCGGCGGTAACTCAGCGGTCTTGCGAAAAGACCGCCAAGGTCAGAATGAGGGCCTTAGTCACCTACAAACGAAAGTACTGTCATCCTGAGACCAGCAGTCTTGCTCAGAGCAAGAGTCCAAACTACGACATGGCGCCACCAACGATGGTGTTTAGGCACTAATTTACGGTTACCCTGACTATCACTGTCTCACAGACAACAGGTACCCTCAGTACCATTATACGGAGACGTCCGTGGTCTTTGGGAGAATCCTCCTCAGCCACACAGGTAACACCTGCTTAGGCTGTAGGTTGTTCGAGCTCGAACTAACAAAAGGAAAAAACTTCCCCTATTTTGGTGTTCCGTTTCTCTAAACGACTATGGCTAATACCATAGACATTCCTGCGAATGCTAGACATGCACTTACACAACATTTATTAGCACATGGCCTTACAGAAGAGGGCGGGGAAGTTACTTTGATTATAGAAGCAACTGAAGCATACCAAACAGAAATTTTTTATTGGTGGGTTGCCTTTCCTGAGGCTGACCAACGAACGCACACATTTCACACTTATGACATTGCGGACGTACCCGTAAGGTACGAAGCATACCAGTATCATGAAATATCGCTCACATATCAGGAGCATCAAAACTGGTTTGAAGGCGTCCTACCACATATACTGCGGCGGGTGAGGTTAGGTCCTTTAAGTAATGAAGGGCCTACATGGCCCATGTTTGCCACATGTACACCTCACCCAGGCATACAGACTATGCCGCTTGTAGATTTAAGGATATTATATAATGAATTAGTAGCATTATATAGACGATTGGTCCAGTTCGTAATGCGAACATTGAACACTACACCAGCGCGTCCAGCACCGCCAGTAGCTGGGGGATATCAATTGGCTACTGGGATTAATCCACAAACGGTACATACCATTATGGGTAAAGTGCCCTCGGATCGAGAAAAAATACCGTTCTGGATTGCTCAGAAAACAAATCAGCTGGAAGCTGTGTTCCCCCATACGGGGCCACAGGAGAAACATAGATTGCTCACTATGTGCTTGCCATTCGGGATGGTTCCCTCGGTCGATGAATGTGCCACTTGGGGTACAGTCTTCGCTGCTGTTTATACTACCACGCATGGTACCCCTACACTGGCCAATTTGCCGGAAGTGTTGAAACAAATACAAAATGAGCATGGGGCTGCACCAGCCCTAGATCTGGGGATGAAATTGATGCGTAACTTTGACGCTGTCTCCTCAATAATACTGAGTAATATTAAAGGGGAAGCAGTAGCACTGGCGATATGCCAGCGTCTCCGGGAAACTCCACACCAGGAACAAGAGAGACAGCTACCGAAAATAATATCTGATACCTATACTAGTATAGTACGGGATGGGCTGGGAGCCAAACCTAAAAAATTGGACATACCAAGTACCACCCATAAGGAAGGTACAAGGCAAGCACTAGAGGGGTCTAAAAAGCGCTGGGACAAACAAAAGGATTTCAAGGATAGGAGAAACAAAAGAGCTGATTCTCCTCATCTGGAGTACTCCGAAAGGAGGTATAATTTCAGGAATAGGGATAACATTAGAACTCCAGACAGATATACTGATTCACGTCCTTCTCGTTCCTTTCAGGACGCACCGGATAGACGTAGCGAGAGAGGGGGCCATCAAGATCGACGTCTGGAATACGTGAAAGAAAAGAAAGACTCGCCCCAGTCTACTGTTAAGAAAGAAGAAAAGACTCCTCAACAAAAGCCACAATTTAAAAAGAAAAAAGTGGCTGCACTGACCATTAAAAATGCTGGTAGTATTGAGAACACTGTTGAGGAACAAGAAGTGGGCAGTGACTCTGTTGGACAGCGCGGCAGAGGTCACGATATGTCGCCAGAGTCTGAAAGATCATCTGGATGCGACAGCAACTAGCGATTACATCGCAGTTGAAACGGCGGATGGCCGCGTACTTCCACCCGATCGGGTTTTTGATTTAACAATTCAGATAGAGGGAGACGTGGAACGCAATATTAGTGTAATATTTTTGGATGAACTTACTAGTGATATCCTGTTGGCCGAGAGAGACTGGTCACCTGAACATGTCCGCATGCTCCCACATGGGGAAGATGTCATTTTGCCTTCTTTCTCCGATCTTGTTCCGGAGACAGACAAACGAGCATTAGCTGCTGAATGGGCTTTAGCACAGGCACCTGCATTATACCGTAATCATGTAGGATGGGACAAGGACTCTACTTGTCATGTTATTCCCGTTCGGTCAACACCACACCCGCAGCCACAATACCCTGTTAAACATGAAGCAAAAGCTCCAGTGACGGAGATACTGTCACAACTTGAATACCAGGGAGTAATTGAGCCCTGTACATCGGCAATGAATAATCCGCTATTTCCCGTTGCGAAACCTGATCATTCATATAGAATAGTGGTTGATTATAGGCACTTGAATAGTCATGCACGCACTTATGCTATACAAAATTCACACAGCACAGCGCTAATTAATAATATAGTGCGTAAGAAATACAAAACTACATTGGATATATCTAATGTTTTTTTCTGCCAGAATTTAGCACATGAAAGTAGAGACCTAAGTGCATTTTCCTATGGTTCTCAGAAACGCTTTTGTCGTTTACCACAAGGCTATAAAAACAGCCCAGGACTGTTTTCGGCCCGTGTCACATCAATCTTACAGGAGCTTGATTCCGAGGCATTATCATATGTGGATGATATCTATCTCACTGATGACACCCTTGACATTCATCTTGCCAGGGTCGATCGGATAATTTTGGGATTTGCCGCCTTCGGATATAAATTTAATTTTAAGAAAAGCAAGATAGCGTTTCTTAGTGTATTGTTCCTAGGATATGAACTATCAAACGAAGGGAAGAGCCTGGCCCCACACTTCCTAGAGAAGTGTGCTCAGCTACAGCCTCCGAACACGCTTAAAAAATTGCAGTCATTACTGGGTTTCTTTAATTTTGGCAGAACATATATTCCAGATTATGCTGAACGCGTAAAGCCACTATGGGGGTCAACGACCGCGGGAGCACCGCCAACAGGCTGGCGGTGTTCCCAAGGGCATTCTGACCGCGGCGGTATGGCCGCGGACAGAAACGGAAAACCGGCGGTCTCCCGCCGGTTTTCCGCTGCCCTGAGGAATCCGGGGATTCCGACCCCCTCACCGCCATCCTGTTCCTGGCGGTTTTGACCGCCAGGAACAGGATGGCGGTGAGGGGTGTCGTGGGGCCCCTGGGGGCCCATGCAGTGCCCATGCCAATGGCATGGGCACTGCAGGGGCCCCCGTAAGAGGGCCCCTAAAAGATTTTCAGTGTCTGCCATGCAGACACTGAAAATCGCGACGGGTGGTACTGCACCCGTCGCACCCTTCCCACCCCGCCGACTCCATTCGGAGCCGGCTTCCTCGTGGGAAGGGGTTTCCCGCTGGGCTGGCGGGCGGCCTTCTGGCGGTCACCCGCCAGCCCAGCGGGAAACACAGAATAACCGTGGCGGTCTTCTGACCGCGTAGCGGTATTCTGTTGGGGGGCCGCCCGCCCGCCAAGGTTAGAATCACCCCCTATATGACTTAATTCAGCCCAATTATTCTAGCAGGCGATGGACAATTGAACACACACACATCCTAAGGGACATACAACAAGACATGCTAGAAGCTAGACACTTGTACACACGGGACAATAAAACGAATTTGGTCATCAGAATAATAGCTGGTGCCCTAGGATTTACCTATGTCACCTTTAATGAGGGTGACACGGTGCCAATAGCATACAAATCACATTTGTACTCCAATGCAGAAAAACGTTTTGCTCCTACTGAAAAAATTCTGACGGCAGTTCAGATTGCCGTCATAAAGGAGAGACCGCTTGTCCAGGGGAAACGCATTGTTGTTGTCTCCCCGGTTCTGGCCTTAGAGGCTGTCACTAAAGCGAGCAATCCTAACGCTAAGGCATTGCATCCACGCTGGATTCAATGGGCAACATCTCTGACCGCCACTGATGTTGATTATGTGTTTGACTCAAGACTTCAGACACAAGAATTTCTCCAGTATGAACAGGAGTACCCCGCTCCCTTACACATATTGCCAATAGACAGTTATGATACTATCATTTACACTGACGGATCGGCACAACCGGCTGTGGGTACTAAACATCAATACTCGGCAGCTTGCGCAGCCGTGTGCGGGGTAATGTAAGACGGCGTTTTTCATCCTCATAACACGTACACTCAGACCTTAGGGGACTGCACAGCCCAGTTGGCCGAGCTTAAGGCTCTTCTTCTAGCACTCGAACATTCAGAGCCAGGAACACAGACTTTGTTCGTCTGTGATTGGTATTACTGCGTCCAGTCATACAATGAATATCTTAATCATTGGATACTGAACGGATTTAGAGATTCTAAAGGGAACACCATTAAACACAAAATATTGTGGGGAAGGGTGGCTGATCTTAAGGATAGGCTGCCATGTGTCCATGTAGTTCATACATTGGGGCACCAACGTGTAGGAATACATGTTGCCGGTAATACATTGGCTGACAAAGCAGCCAAAGCTTCAGTAGCTACGGCTTTTGTGGCTGCAGTGACTAGTTCTCGGACGAGGTTGGATAATGAAATACTGATTGCCGTTAAAGCCTCGGCTGCAGGCAAGCCCCTTCCGAAAGGATACCCTACGAACTATACATATCATATCAGTGCACAGAATGTTGCTTTTGCAACAATTCCTGATGTTGGTGATCGAGTGATCCCAAATGAAGATCAAAGATTGGAACTGATTACAGCTGCACATGAGGGTGTCGCTTCTGCACATGCTGGTATACAGGCCACTATCACCATTCTACAACAACGGTACTGGTGGCCTGGTCTATGCAGACGAACTAAACAGTATGTCCTTTGCTGTGACATTTGTCAGCAGATTAAGGGCTCGAATATCAGACGCCCTCTGCAGACATCTCTCTTAGTGTCAGACAAACCACTCCATTGTGTGTACCTGGACCATTGTGGTCCTTTGCAACCTGATGGTGCATACAAGTACATTTTAGTGGCAGTAGATTCCTGTTCTAGATTCCTGTGGGTATGGCCACAACGGTCGACTGACACCCGGACTGGTATAAAAGATTTGCTGATCTTTATCGGTACATATGCGGTTGCAGCATTCCATTCGGACCAGGGCCCTGCATTTGCCTCTAAGGCTTTCAGGGACACCATGAGGACGATGGGTGTTGAACTCCATTACTCCTCACCATACCATCCCGAGGGAAATTCGGTCGTGGAGAGGCGGAATCGTGATCTAAAGCAGTCCTTACCAGCTCAAGTATTAGGTTCAGGCCGCAGTTGGTTACATCACCTATATGGGGTCCAGAGAGCACTGAATAATCTGCCAAGACGGTCCTTGGGGGGAAAGTCTCCATATGAGGTTCTCTTTGGGACAACTATGTATGTTCCCGATCTTGATGCCCCTGGTATGGTGGCAGCAGAAACACCATTTGACATAAAAGAACGTCTCGCTGTTTTACAGGAGCTTCAACAATTCCGTGATGATAAATCATCTGCACACGCTGCCACCTTGGGAATAAGGGATTTGGCGAAAACTTCGACTGGCTGGATTCCTAACGTTGGGAATCTGGTTCGTGAGAAGATCGCTGTGAGAAAAGAGTTTGGTCCAGCATACAGAGCACCTGTACCGGTCTTGGAGATAAAAGGCACCAGGACTGTCATCCTTCCGCCATTGTCTGGTTCCAAATCAAACAGATTCATCTCCATTGATGACATCAAATTACACCATGTGGCCGATTCTTCACAGTAGACCAGGAGGTCCCTTGAGTGGTTCCCGATCCCCTCTCACTACCCAACAGGACATCCCTCTACATAGTAGGATGACCATCGCTACTACTGACTATGCAACTATGTCAGCTGTTGTTCCAGACACTTCCTCGACCATGGGGAGGGCGGAAAATGAACTTTTGTTGGTTCCTGTAATAACTGCGGAGAACACCCCGCTACAGGATTTGGCTGTATTTTACACAAACACTTCCACGACTGGTAACGTCATCTATCATGAACCTCCACGAACAGTGGATGGGAATTCGATGAGTCCTGTGTTTGCGGAGACTTTCTCTGGCTATTTTGTGGACATTGATGATTTTTCTTTAGATTCATCCTCAACTGAGACTGATAAACTTTCCAGAGGTAGCAAGTTCTATCAATGGCTTAAAAAGAACTATTTGATATATCCATGGAACTATCTCTGGTTCTGTTTGACATTTATTGCATTGTTTTTATGGATTGGTTTTGTGACTGTTTTCTTTTTACTAATTAATGGTCACTATATTGCTGATCGCTCCTCAGTGGAGCCTGTTGATGTAATTTTAACACCACATCTTTCATCACATAAGGTCCGACGTGATTTGTCCCCTGTCAATATTACAGCTATTCCAATTTCTGATGGAATTGTTTGGGACAAAGTTCCGTTCGATATATACGGGCCTACAGAGATAATTCGAATACCATACGTGTTCAAAATTTCTATGTCTGATGTTATTACACCTAATGTTGTCTCTGATGATTGGGATGTCCAAACAGTGGATTCCATGCTAACTGAAATGAAGAACTACTCCGCTTTTGGAAGTGATGATGTATATGATTTTACAATGAATTATGGTGAAATGTTCTGCTATAATAATTGGGGACATCACTACCTGCACCGTGCAACTAGATATAGGCCTCTTTTTAACTACACACAATGGGCACATTGTTCAACACCACGGGTGGGGAGTCCAAAGTATTACAGTGACAAATTCACATACTTTTTTGGGCATGATACAACGAAAGCTGAATCTTATTATTTTAAATTACCTAAAACATACATTAGAAAACTGTTGCTAACAGATACAAAACTGATTTATTCAGATCCCTTTGTTTCCCGACTTTCGATAGAGGGTTATGAATATTGGAAGAACACTATCGATTTGAAGAGTGTATGGGGACGCAAGATTGG
Source organism: Pleurodeles waltl (assembly GCF_031143425.1). Taxonomy (NCBI): domain Eukaryota; kingdom Metazoa; phylum Chordata; class Amphibia; order Caudata; family Salamandridae; genus Pleurodeles; species Pleurodeles waltl. The sequence continues at coordinate 333,039,429 of NC_090444.1, read as the reverse complement.
CAGATACAGGGTAGGGAGGCTTTGTTTCGAGATTGCTTAATTCCTGTGCAAATGATTTTTTTAAATGACACTGTTGAGCAGACATCATGTCTGGGATTAGCTAAAATAAAGGATCTAAACACGCCCAGTATCCCTACACCGACAAAATTTAAAGATTGGCAACACTTTCTAAATGTTTCTGAGGAAAGGTTGGTTGCATTGGTTAAGGCTGGTGACTATAATTCTTCACTTTCCAGTCCCGGGGGATGGTTGGTATGGCCCACCGATACTGATGAGTGTCAAAGGCGTTTTTTTAACTCTTCAGGGGTTTTTTCCATTCATAGACCAGACCCTCGCTTTTTGTCAGTTCAGCATGCTGGTATAATTACAACATACAGTGTGGGCAAGCTGTGCCAACAATGGGTACAAACGAACACCTTAACAGCGGTGAAACAACACCTGAATACTCTTTCTGACAGTATAGACCTACAAGATTTCCTATTAGGTCCTAGAAAACGACGCTCGAAACGGTTTTTATATGCCATGTATAATGAAATTTGGAAACTTTCTCAAATTGAGGCTGCTGCACGTTTACGGCAACTTGATAAAGGAAATTTGGAAAACACATTAGCTGTTGTCGACAATGGCATGAACACGCTATCCAACAGGATTTATTCCCTGTCGAATATAGTGTCATCTGCTATTGATATCACTCAGACTGATTTGTCTCGGTTATATCATGGGCAAACACAGCTGCGTTCCATCATGCAGCTGAGTTGGGCATTGCAGACGCTGAAAAGTGGCCACATTCCATGGAAATACCTTAATGGGAGTGAACTATTCGCTGCTTTTAATTTTTCCAGGGAACAAGTGACAATGGCTAAAAGAGAGGCTTGTTTCACCTTGCTTCAAGTAGAAAAATTAGATAAGTTGCCCTTCACGGTAGCAGAGAGTCCTTCAACTATCTGGCTCTTACACAGCATTATTAATTTACCGTTTTCAATATTTCGTTTCTCAAGCTGCCTGAAACATCTTGCAGTGGGACGATATGAACGGCTAGGAGATAGCTTTATTAAGGAAGAGTGGGAGTTGCCCTTTGAGTATCGATGTCTGAACGGCGAACAAGAGGTCTTTCTTAGCGGAAGTGAATGTGAGACTACTGTTCGTCATTCCATGATATGCAAACAGGTGTCTCTTCACGGTCTTTGCAATGCGGGGGTTGCGAATTTGGCCTGTTTTCTGAAGGGTACTCCCGTCCCCTTGATTCGTTCAGTGTTTTATGTTCTTTCTAATGGGAGTTATGTTCTTCTGAGCGATGACAGCTGTTGCGGCTTGCGACCTAGAATTACCTACGCAATCTCAGTCACGAAGGTCGTTACGTGTTGTGACCATGTTTTGTTTCCCCCCACACAAGAGATACAAGTATCTGAAATGTGGCCCCACATTGATACTATTAATGTGAACTATGACAAGTTGAGTAGACTGAAGGCGCTATTGTTTCAAAAACAGGTCGCCTTGACATCCGCAAAGGAGACCTATGCTCTCCAGGTTGCGAGATCATCAGCCGAGATACAATCCCTTTTAAATACCGATTTCCCCATACACTTTGGAGAGTTGGTATCGAGAATATTCAATGCTTCAAGCACCACTGGGATTGTTCATTTCTTTAAGGCTGTCGGGTCTGGTTTTGTGTCCATCTTCCAGACTGTCTTCGGAGTCATCCCATCAGCCATCCATTCTCTCTTTTCCAGTGTGTTTGGTGGCTTTCCAATTATTTTGGCTTTAATTGGCGGACTACTACTGCTATTTTTTCTGATTCGCGGTGGTTGTTTTTTTCCAGCGACACAGAGCAATGGAGCCACTCCCGTCAACCCTGCTGTGCCGTGAACGCATGGTTCGGATCTTCATTACACCTTTGCTGGTGGAACTAGAGTTTGACTGGTCATTGTCATTCCGGCCTCTACTCTGGTGTGTACAACCTGTGTTCCGCTGCATATGGTGTCTCTTTGAACATCTGCCTATGGTCTGTCTTGCTGTTGCACCAACATCTCCTGTGGACCACGAACTGCTGATGTCCCCGATGAGGGTTCATACACGGTCATGCCCCTTGAGACTGAGGTTGCTCCGCGAGCCCACCTATGAGCCTTCCGTTATACAAACTAACATGGATGAGGACGCTGCAGCGAGTGTCGATACATCGATGAATATGGCTCACTTCTGCTCTGTGGATCCGTTTGTCCGTCCAGCTCTCAATTTCACTTCAGACGATGTTGACTCATTTTTAAGATCCTTGAATGGTGACTTCGATGACATTCTTCAAGATCCTGCATATAGCTCATCATTTGGTGAATTAGCTTGCCAGTTCCCGGTTCTAAAAACTAGCAATTTAATTGAAATTTTGCGATACTTGTCATGGTTGATATTAACATCTCTGAATGTTTTTTTTTTTTTTTTTTTTAAAGAGAAGGAAAAAAAAAAGAAAACGTATTTTAACACACAGCATTGATTTTTGTCATTACGTACATTTTTTAGCTTGAGTTTTCATTTTCGTTTTTTGGCTTTTTGGTTCAGTAGCAGCTTTTTTAGCGCTTGGGTTTCCTTACCTTCATCATACCTGTTACGGCAATGGGGAGGGTGTAGTGAATCCTAGTTTGTTTTAGTAGGATAACAGGAGTTAACTTAGCCGTAGGCTTGTAAACTCGTGCCCCCGTCACCCAGTGACTTTTTACCTACTTAGCTTGCTCTGTCATAGTCCATTTAATTATTTATTTCCTTTAAAATGGCGGCCTTGTTTATAGTTAGGCCACTTGTTATGGGTTCTATTATCAGTGTCATTGCGCCAAGGCGTCAAGATCAAGCACGAAAGACAAACATACAGTAGGCATTCACACTTAGGGATTTTCCCTCTCTATACTTTCGAGGGATTGTTGATATTAATTGCCGTCCCAAGCATGCCTGTTATCTAGTGTTATGAATAACACTTATGTCAGGGGACCTTGTAGATCTGTATAAATACAACACACTTTTAGACAGATAATCAGAGGGATTCCGACCAGAGGGCATCGCCACCATCGCTGATACCGATGCTGCAGTCATCTTGACACTGATACAGTCTTCGTGTCCCTGCGGAGTTTGAGAGAGAACTCATTCCAAGGTAACGAGGGTTGGGGGCTCCTCTCATGGACACGGTTTTGGCAGATTAGGTTTAACGAACCCAGCTCTTCCTTTTTAGGTAGGAGGTTAGACCTACTCTCCTTAGGGTATTAGGGCTTATTCCATCTTTTACATATACATATATTTCTTTCATATATTGCATAATGATGGGGGTCTTTATAACAATGACTCTCCTCTTTACAATACTGTTGCTTGGTATATTCATTATCCTAATCATTGCAGTTCATGCAACTTATCACAAATTGCAGTTATGTTGAATAAAAACTATTATAACTTTACTGCATCTGTGTTATTGCCTTTGTTTGTATGAGACATAATAAATCTGTGAGAAAAGGGTAATTTCCGTTTAACCACGACAACCCTGAGATATTGTATTTTGAGTCCATGCGTAAGCGACTGCTACAAATCACCTTTTACTATTGTGTTTTTGGTGAGGTACTGCTAGTAAGCCGGTAAGGTTTGGACAACAGTTACAAATAGTTGTAGGAAGAGACTTAGGGCCTGATTCTAACTTTGGAGGACGGTGTTAAACCGTCCCAAAAGTGGCGGATATACCACCTACCGTATTACGAGTCCATTATATCCTATGGAACTCGTAATACGGTAGGTGGTATATCCGCCACTTTTGGGACGGTTTAACACCGTCCTCCAAAGTTAGAATCAGGCCCTTAGTCACCTACAAATGAAAGTACTGTCATCCTGAGACCAGCAGTCTTGCTCAGAGCAAGAGTCCAAACTACGACAATTCTGTGCCTCTGCCTGGCTGCTGCATACACGTCTGGGTCTGACTGACACTTGGGCTGTTTGTGAATTCACTTTAGACAGACACACAGAGGGAGCTGAGGTGTGTCTTGCATATCCTGATGGGTTTCCTGGGCTAGAGTGCAGGGAAGTGCTGACACTTGCAACTGAATACACAAAGCAGTCTCCCACTCACTGGAGTGTCTCTGGGGCCAGGACAGGGAGTGTCACGGTCTTGTGCACTACAAAGACTTTCTTTTCAAGTTTGCCTACTTCAAAGTCAGAAAGAAATGTAAGTATTGCAATGCTGACCCCACAACTTCAGTCCACTTCTGGACTGAGGAAATTCTGCCAGCAAGAAGAACTGGATGCTTGAGGAGGACTTGTCACTCTGCCTGTCACTTTGCTGTGCTTGCCTGCTGCTGTGTCTTTTGCCTTGGAAGTGAAAGGACTGGACTTTGATGTCTACACCCTGCTTTCCAAGGTTCTCCAAGAGCTTGAACTGAGCTTGACTCCTATTAGAAGTCTCAGGCACATAAAAGGCTTAATCTGCCAGCACCTGGACTTTCTTGCTGAGAGTTCTGACTTGCCAAGTGGTGCCAAATCCAGTTCCTGAACTCTTGGAAGGGAGGTCTGGTGAAAACAAGACAAACCAGGCACATCAACTCCAGGCGACTACAGAACCAGTGCAAATGCTCAACTCCATGCAGCTACCTGCATCCGAAGTTGTGGTCCCCACTGGAGTGCACTGATCATGACCAGCACTGCAGACCTAGCACCACTGGCCCAAAGCTGCTGGAGCGCCTCTGAAGTCCAGAGACATTGTGAGTCCCAAGTGCCTTGTCACTGTCGTTCGTGGCACCCAACTCTGCCGCTGAGCCTGTAGGCCCATAGCATGACTGTGACCCCAAGAGGTCGCCCCATCTCATCTTGACCCACCAGATTCATCGGCACTGCCGGATCCTAAGGAACCAACACCTCACCACTGACGCTGCATCACCTCCCCTGCAACCGTAAGGAATAGATGCCTCACCTCTCCTGCCTTGCAGTAAGTAACCAACACCTCTCCGGCAGCAGTAAGGAACTGATGCCACACAGGCTCCAGCGATGCCTCACCTCCCTGAATTTGTGCAATGTCTTTGTTTTCCTCATTTCTAAAGGTACTGTACCCGGGGTCCATGTGACTCTGTGACCGAGACCTCACTCCCTGGCAAGTGGCATCGGACTGTTGGGAATGACTTTGTCAACGATTTGGTGATAGCCCCAGGTGGAGCTATGTTGTTTCTAAGCATTTTATTAGGATTAAATCCTTATAAACATTTATATCTTTGCTTGTGTATGTTTGGTTTGTGCCATTTTGGTCTTGTTTCACTTAGATAAATGTTGGCTATTTTTCTAAACTGGTGTGCAGTACTTTTGTGTTTTTTTCATTGTGTTACAGTGTGTGTATGTGTATAGACATACTTTACACAGTGCCTCTGAGATAAGCCTGACTACTTGAGCCAAGCTACGAAGGGGGTGGACAGGGGTTATATTAGCTGTGTGACTCCCTTACCCTGACTAAAGTGAGGTTCCCTACTTGGACAGGTTGTAAACTGATTGCCAACTAGAGACCCAATTTCTAAGAAGCCCCTAAGGTTTTAACATTATGTTTAAAAGATGCTGTAGATGCTGTCTTTAATAACTGAAAGAGGAACACAATGCAAAGATGCTTACTTGGAAATTGAAAAGACATCTGGCTTTGATGAAGCATTCAGCAGCATGTGTACCTATGAGGAGGCAGGGCAATATTTTAATCCACTGAGTGAAACTCATAAATTTCACCTTACATGAAATTCCAAGATCTTCCCAAATTTTGCATCATGTCATTCCTCATAGGTTCGCAAACATAGTGAAAATATGTAAATCAAAATGTCCTCTTTCATCCACTCATGAAATGTCACAATTATTGTCAGTTATTACACTGCCACATGATTGTTGAGTTCTGAATTTGAGTACCCCACACTACCTCCCTGAGCTGCCTGTGACTATTTGCCATTGACACCACTTAGAGCCAAGTGTTGAAAGAGGTGTACTTGGCCAAGTTTGCAGAGAAATAGTAAGATTGAGCCTGGGATATTAGATGAAATGACCCCTAAACCCCATAGTTAATGCTCTGTAGCCCCTGCTCATCCCATGGCCTTCTGAATCGGGTCTGTTATGTGGAAAATCACTTACTATTGCCATTGTATTGGCAGCCCTATAGGCAGAAGTAAGCACCACTAGTGCTTAGGTGAAGGATTGCTGTTTCAGCATAAAAATCATGAAGCGCCACTTTTCTTGCTCTCCCCTTGTCCCCCCTAATGCCACTATTTGGACACCGTATTTAAGTTACAGCGCACCATTGCAGTAATAGGAACAATAGCATAAAAAATTTTGACACGCTTTGCTCCACTAGCATCAGAAATTATGATGCTAGTGGAGCAATGTGGAAGGAGCCCCATTCATTACAATGGGAGAAATCTTTTAATGTCTGCTTTCAGCATTTGTCTTTGGAACACACAAAAAAGTGAACTGGACTTGCATTGATTGTTTTTGTTAAAGCTACTAATACATTTTTTAGTGAAAGCAGTTTTGTCAAAAAAGAACACTCACAGTAATACTGAACTCAGCACTTCCCAAACAGGCTGTGCCTCCCTGTCCCTGCCATATGGGGCACACGCATCAAACCCTAAATGATGACAAAAGCCTTTATAGAACAACTTCTTTGAAAATATATCAATAAAGGTCAGACATAAGAAGAGGCATACGTTTTACTGTTGGACACAGCTTCTTGGTATCTTAAGTATCTCATGAGACATACATTTTTTAGAATTTGTCTCAAAACGTAAGTATTGTATATGAGAAACTGGGTTGTTGGTTGACTGGGCCTTGAGCCCTGATCAAGCATAATCCACAATCCCTTGCTGAATGATCCACAAAAACTCACTAAATTAACTTGTGTTTAACTCTGGTTGGTCTGGCACAAACAGACATCAGGCAATAAATTAGATTCAATGTGTAAAGTATTTATGCAGCACACAAACAGTAATAAAGTGGAAGCACAACAAAGAAAAATCCCGACCCAATTTTGAAAAATAGAGTAAATTATAATACATTATTTAACACCAAAACAGCAAACACCCAATTAGTAGAACCAGAGTTATGATTTCTTAAAACGTTTTTAACAAAAACTAGCTCCTAAAAGATCAAAGCGCCAAATGCAGACAACTAGTTGTGCAAGACTGTGTCAAAATTGAAAAATATGGCTTACTGCGATGGAGAGCTGTTCAGATACAAGAAATGGTTTGGGCCCAGACAGTGGTTACATTGAGACTTTGGTCCGATTTGGAATTTATCAGATGGAGTTGCTCCGTAACAAACATGGCAGATATCCTATCTGTCATATTACTATTCCATTATATCCTATGGAAACCATAATACAGCGGACCAGATGTCCATCATGTATGTGATGGAGTAATCCTTCTGCCAAACTCTAAATCACACCCTTGAAAAATTTCTGAGGAAAAGTGTCTGAGAAGGTAAAGTTCAGAGGGGCAAGACTTCAGGAGGTGTCAGGAGAGGTAGTATCATCATTGGATGACCTTGGGTTGACGCCACAGTGAAGATTTTTATGTCTGGACTTAGTCATTGAAATGGAAGTTGAAAATCTCCAGCGGGATGAGACTGGGGCTTTGCTGGTATGGAAAAGAATGAAACTGGAGAAGTGGTGAAGTCAAGCCAACTAACGATACACCTCATGCAGATAGTCAAGCAGGTTAGACGGGTCTTCTGGTCCACATACAAGTTTTGGGAATTGCCATCTGTGCATCTTTTGCACTACAACAAAAGGTGTAGAACTGCTAAGACCTCCTGGGGGTTAAGAACTTACTCAGGCTGGTTCCAGGTGGGGTTTAAGAGTGTGGGATACTTTTGTGTCTCTGTGGCTCTGAACAGGAGACCAGTAAACTAACCCTTCGAGTAATTTCTGCTATCCTGGAAGCAGATGAAGATTTAAGCTCAACAGCAGGGCTGGCCACTGAGGGTCCAAGGCAGGCTCCAGGGAGCAAATCAGCCCTTCCAGGTATAGCACTAGTCTGGCAGAGTGCAAGCAGTTCTCTGGGAGTCCTTCCACAGGTCCAGTAGTGAACTGAAGAGTGGGTCTGAAAATTCAATTTTTTTACCCCGGAAGTTGGGAGAAGCTTCTGGAAAGGCTCTATGAAGTGCACGGAATTACTTGAGTCCACTTCCATGGCTACAAGCTGCCTATAGTGACAATACAGGGTCACTAGGCCGTTTGTGTGAACGCAGAGCAAAGGGTTATTCAGGAGTACGAGTGGAGATGCTCAGCTCCACCCCCACCCTAACAGCAGATTGCCCATTGTGGCACACCTAATCCCCCATTGTGTGACTGTCTTGGAGGAACTCACAATGCCTGTCAGCTACACCCATTCATGTGTCCCAAGACAAGTCAGAGGCACAAAGGTCTAAGGGCACGAACATGCAACTTCTGAAAAGTGGCATTTTCAAAACTGTAATGAAAAATCCAACTTTATCACTAAAGAGGGTTTATCTTTACAATTTATAGATACCAAACATGAAAAAGCTTCCAGCTCCCAATTGGAAATGACAGCTTATTAAAGGTAATAAGGAATCCCCAATGTCATCCTATGGGACTGGTAGGCCTCAATGTAGTGAAAAACACATTTAGCAGTTTTTCACTACCAGGACATGCAAAACGTAAAACTACATGTACAACATTTTAATTCAACAGCACTCGCCCTATGGGCTATTTAGGGCCTGCTTTAGGGGTGACATAATAAAAGAGAAGTTTCAGGTTTGGCCTTGGGGTTTAAATGCCAAGCTGACATGGCAGTTTCAAACTGCACTCAGGCCACAATGGCAGGCCTGGAACATGCTTTAGAGTGCTACTGGAGTATGGAATCAAGACGACTTTCAAAAATCCTGTTGATCAGCTTTTACAACATTCAACTGAAAAGCTTAGAAGTAGTTTGTGAACAATTTTATCTTATATTTTAATTGTAGATTTGTTAAATGTTATACTATGAGTCATCGGTTCAGTATAAGATGTTTTTTATGAAAGTGGTTTTATTCATTATAATATCAATTGCATGACTTTTTTGTATATATTTTATTGCCTTTAGGCTGAATTAATAATTTTGTGATCTGATCTGGAGAAAAAAATATGTTTAAGGAAAACTGCCTTTGAGAAACCTTACATATGTCAGATCTGAGCTGGACCTTATACAAGTCCTGAAATCTGCAATTATTGTTAGATATTAATATGATATTGTAATGTAACATATAGGCCCTAATTATGAGTGTGTCATAGCTGTAGGGGCTACTTTCTTCACCAGATACAATCTAACTACCTTCAGTTCATAGGTTATTCAGTGCAGTAGATACCACTGATTCAGAATTTGGGTGGAATGTCTTTTGGAATTTGATACATATTGCATTGCACAGTAAATACCTTAACATTTTTCTCTGTTTCCTTTTATTAGGCTTGACCTCCCCAAATTTAACAAAGGGTGATGTCTTTAACACACCCCATAATTAGAGGCTGTGGTAAGTACCACACAACTCAGAATTCCAATCCACTCACAATTAGGACAAAAATATAATAAGTACAAGAAATTTATTTTTACTAAAATTAGACCTTCTTTAAAGATATACCACTCTACAGTTGGATCCCTTCGTCTACCCTCCCCTGAGTCACTAAACCAGTCCACGGAGAACCCTCCTCTTCACTTTGGGACCCCATCTGAGCATTGCATGTAACTGTAATTTGCTCACAGATGCATCCCATTAGGCAGACAGTACCACTATGGCAACAAAGTGATGTGGCCCATTCCAACCCTTGAATCAGACTTCTGTCCCAACGTTAGGAAAACTCTGCCCATAAGGACAGCAATAAACTGAGGACACTGACAACTGTCAGTATCAAGATCCAGGACCCAGGCCATCCATTTTGCTGACCTCTCAAAGTGAGGGCAACAGCCCTGAGTGTTAGGCACCCTGCTTCCATCCTACTTCCCTCCAGTTCAGGAGTGGTATCCTCAGACTGGCATTTGGCAGAGGATTTTACCCTGAGGCTGAAGGGGGGGGGCAGGGTGAGTCCTCCCTTACCCTGCCCCCCCATTTGGCTCCATACCATTCACTAAGGAGTGGTACCCCAAGAAAACCTGAACTGTCAGGGTACCCTGGGTGGCTGTCCCTCCCAACTATCTCAACATCGGAAGTGACTCATTCCCCAGAATGCAGTCTATTGACATCTATGAACTAACAATGCCCATTCTCTGGGTCACCTCCCAACCCCACTCTAGGCATACCTGGGCCATGGGGTAGAAAAAGTCCAGCCCTTGGACCTAAGCTACCTACACCTCTGTCTGGTGTACTGCCCAGGGAAACCAGCCTTTCCACTACCTTGGTCTGGCTTGCCCCTGTGTCCCTCAGAGCAGTGACAGGGATCCCATTCAGCGATGACTCCCACCCTTAGGGAATACCAGATCACTCTCTTAATCTACCCTTCAACTAAGAGAGATTTATTCATGGTCTAATACCTGCCCCTGGGAACCACTTACCCCTGAGGCCACATTGGCCACCTCTGTAAAGGCCCCACCAGTGAGTCATTTCCAAGGAGTCCCCTTGCTTGTGTACTAGCTGAGAGGAATCAAAGCACCAAGGTTGGAAATGGGGCACCCTGGGCTACCTTCAGTTTATTGCTCTTCAACCAAGTATCCAATAGCCTTGGAATCCACACAATTGACCCAGAACTGAGGGGTCAGCTTTTGGCTGTCCCTAAACATCTGCCTGCACTTTTCTGGGATGGGGCCATCCTACGTGATAAGAGTGTCCTTCACTGGGGGCGGGTGCCTCATTGTGTCCCCCTTTTCCAGGGCTACTAGGACATCTCTCCCTTCACTAGGTATGTGCCTTCACAGACTGGCCCCCCAAGCTTCTTCAGTGACCCTATGCATCTCCAAATCAACCTCATAGTCTTAAATCTACTTATCAATCTCATCAACCACAGTAAAGTTAGGCACGAGATCCTTAGGAATATGGAACCTCTTGTCTCCAGCGTGTACTACAGGTATGCTGCCACCATTACTGCTGGACTCTACTTGCTTAGCTATGATGTCAAGCTCTCTGAGCCTTAGCTCCTTAGCCTTCCCCCTCTCCTCCTTGGTGCGTCTCTTTTACTCCAAGTCTCTCTCAGCCTCTATGCCAGTTTTTTTTCCCTGCACATTATGGCCCTCATTCTGACCCTGGCGGTTTAAACTGCCAGGGTGGAGGGCAACGGAAGCACCGCCAACAGGCTGGCAGTGCTTCCAGGGCTATTCTGACCGCGGCGGTAAAGCCGCGGTCAGAAAAGGGGAACCGGCGGTTTCCCACCGGTTTTCCCCTGGCCCAGGGAATCCTCCATGGTGGCGCTGCTTTCAGCACCGCCATGGGGATTCCGACCCCCTTCCCGCCAGCCTGTTCCTGGCGGTAAAACACGCCAGGAACAGGATGGCGGGAATGGGTGTTGTGGGGCCCCCTAACAGGGCCCCACCATGATTTTCACTGTCTGCTATGCAGACAGTGAAAATCGCGACGGGTGCCACTGCACCCGTCGCACCCCTGCAACTCCGCCGGCTCCATTCAGAGCTGGCTTCTTCGTTGCAGGGGCTTTTCTGCTGGGCCGGCGGGCGATCTTCTGGAGATCGCCCGCCGGCCCAGCGGGAAAGTCAAAATGACCCCTGCAGTCATTTGACCGCGGTGCGGTCTTTGGGCGGTTTCCTCCCGGCGGGCGGTGCCCGCCGCCCGCCGGGCTCGGAATGAGCTCCTATGTTTGGTCATCTGCTGCCTAAACTTCCTTTCATACTTCCTGTCTACTAGCTCCCCTCGGGACACGTCTTGGGAGGACACACTACTTTCTGATCTGGGAGAGAGTTCCAATCCAGTTGACAAATTATCTCCTTCCCCTGTATGCTGCACTCCAGGGCCAGCATTCCAATTGCACCTCTACATCATCCTTCCTCTCCTGGTTGTCTTCTGCAAGTGATTGAGACTTCCCGTGCTCCAGCTTTCTGGTGTTCGTCTTGGATGTAAGTCCCCTCTCCTTAACCACAGTGTAGCTAGGGAAACATCCTTTTTTACGACTTTTTTATTACGAAAGTCGTGGTTAACGAAAGCGTAACAACGCTTTTTTTAATCACGACTTCGTATTTTTGTGCCTTAACTACATATGTTCTGAACAACGAACATGCGTGGTTAAGGTACAAAGAAGGGAGTTGGCGAAGGTAAGTGGTGGGTTTAGGTTTTGGGGTGGGGTTGGGGGGGTGGGGCGTTTTTGGTTTTGGGGAGGGGGTGGGGGGGTCAGGGGGTTTTAGGTTTTGGGGTTGGGTTGGGGGGGTGGGGTGTTTTTGGTTTTGGGGAGGGGGTGGGGGATTAGGGGGTTTTAGGTTTTGGGGTGGGGTTGGGGGTGGGGCGTTTTTGGTTTTGGGGAGGGGGTGGGGGGTCAGGGGTTTTTAGGTTTTGGGGTGGGGTTGGGTGGGTGGGGCGTTTTTGGTTTTGGGGAGTGGGTGGGGGTCAGGGGGTTTTAGGTTTTGGGGTGGGGTTGGAGGGGTGGGGCGTTTTTGGTTTTGGGGAGTGGGTGGGGGTCAGGGGGTTTTAGGTTTTAGGGTGGGGTTGGGGGGGTGGGGCGTTTTTGGTTTTGGGGAATGGGTGGGTGGTCAGGGGGTTTTAGGTTTTACGGTGGGGTTGGGGGTTGGGGCGTTTTTGGCTTTGGGGAGTGGGTGGGGGGTCAGCGGGTTTTAGGTTTTGGGGTGGGGTTGGGGGGGTGGGGTGAGGGATGTAGGGTGAATGGTGCCTATTGCTAATGATTTTATCAGGAATGCCTTTACAACGAAATATCGTTGTTAAGGCATTCGTGGTAAAATCATTAGTAGTAAGGACGAGGCCGGTGTTCCGACCTCGTTGTTAAGGTTAGTAGTTGTTTTTAATTCGGTGTTCCGTCATATAATCGTGTAGCTATCCAGTATGACAAGCTGAAATGCCATCCTTCTAGGTGTGGCCACAGGCACAGACAGTGAAGTAGAGTGAAGGTACATTTGGACAAAGCAAAAGAACAAATCAAGGAGAATTTAGAAGACTTTCAAGATGGTATAAAATAATTTATCTGGGATTTTAGTGTTACACAAAATCACTGTGTGGCACTCCACAAACACAAGTACTGAATCTCACCACTGAGCAACAATGTAGGAATTTGTGCTCCTGGTTGATGGGGTGAAACTCACCTCAAGCAGCAACCACAGTTCTTGTCAGGGTGAAATACAAGCAAACTCCAAATTGATCACTGCTTAACACTCTGCTAGATTGGCACAAAACAGTCAGGCTTAACCTAGAGGCAATGTGTAAAGTATGTATGTAGCTATAGATATCAGTAGGGGGTAAAGAGGCTATTTGTTTGGGGGCAGGACACAGGCTATATAAATGTAAGTGGGCCCTGCCTCTCCCTCTCCCAGCCCAGTAACACTATTCAGTATGTGGATGAAATACTGTTATACCTCCACCCTCCTTGTGTAATGGCTGTCTGGAAAGTAAGCACAAAGCTCTGTTGTCACCCTACCCTAGACTTTGATTGGAGTCAGGCTGCAAAGCACAAGAGTCATAAGCACAGTGAAATGCCCACTTTCTAAAAGTCTGTGTCAATCTGTAACTCCATGTAATGTCATTCCTGGCAAGATACTACATACTGACACATTTGGTTTGCATCGTGTTTTCTCCTGGCAATTGCATAGATTTCCATGTGATGTGAATGGCTACCTATGTGTAAAGGTAATGGAACCTCTTTCAGGTGCACAGTAAGGCTATACAGTGAACTGCTCTATGTTGTGTCAAACTGGATCAATCACATTTCTCAGGGCTACTCAGGTAGAACCTTTCATGTTCAAACTATCGGCAAACAGATATGCTCAACACATTGATCAAGGAGCATTGTGCATGCACCACACATAATCTACCAGACACAAAGGGCAGACTGCAGATGAGGAATACATCAGTAACACATCATAAGACAGAAATCCAGACAGATTATCTGAATGTCGATATTATGAATGAAAAGGCATACGATAAGTCTGATCATAGCATAGCAATGCTACATTTAAGTCATAAATCTGCATACTACACGGCTAACTACATTCATCCAAGCATATTGCAAATAGCATAAGCACAGCTAAATAAAAAATACGAATTTAAATAATCATGTGTCACGTGTACCCTCACCAGTTTAGAAAAATAGATAACATTGATCTGAATAAAACAAGACCAAAATTAAAAAAAATCAATATACACAAGTAAAGATATCATTTTTGGGAGGCTTAAGTAAGTCTTAATCCATAGAAATCAATGGATGTATCTCTTTAGCAAAAAGTACCTGGGATGTATAAAAAATAATGATGTAGAGGGCTGCAGAGGAGGTGATGCATCGGAAAGTAAAATGATGCATCAATTTCTTTAGCACGTGGAGGTGATGCATCAATTCTTTCCTTGCAGGCAAGATGATGTGTTGATTTCTGGGTTTGCAGCCTTAATTCCTTACTGTGGTAAGGGGGTAATTTGACACCCAGGGATGATGCATGGAAATCCAAATGCACTGCAGTGAGGAAACAGGCACTGTGTCGATTCGGTAGGCGCTGCAGTGATTTTTCAGCCACAACACAGGTGCTGCATAGGTTCTGCAGGCATTGCATTGATTTTGCAGGCTTTGAGTCGATTTTTCTGCTGCATTGGATTTTCTCTCCAAGGTGAAGAATTTGATGGCCCTGAGACTTCTTAAACAGGAGGCAAGCACAGTCCAAGCACATGGAGATCACTTGTGAGGGAAGGCAAAGTCTATCCAGCAGAGTCAGGGAACAGCAGGCAGCAGGGCAACAAGCAGGAGAGCAGTCCTTCCAGAAAATCAGTCTAAATGAGTCCGTTGGACAACACGATAGTCCTTCTGACACAGTCCAGCTCTAGGTCCAGAAGCATCTAACTTGAGGGGGTCACACACCCAGTATAAATACCCAAATGTGCCTTTGAAGTGGAGGAAACTTCATGGAGTGATTTTGAAGAGCACCTATGGCTGACTGGCTGGAATTGCATACACAAGGGTAGCTGCCAACCAGCACAGACCAGATGTGGATTGGAGACAGGCTGTAAGTGACAGAGAGTAGTAAATGCAAAGAAATGTCTACTTTCTAAAAGTGGCATTTTTAAAATAATGATATTAAATCTAACTTCACCAGTAAGCAGGATTTCACACTACCATTCCAACCATACCAAACATGACAATGCCACTCCTTTCAGATCAGAAACTATCAATTAAAAGTATATAAGGGAATTTCCAATGCTGGCCAATGAGAGGAGCAGGCTTCACAATAGTAAAAACCGACTTTGAGAGTTTTTCTCTACCAGGACATAAAACCTACAAGCACATGTCCAGTCTTTTACTTACATATCATCCTGCCCTATGTGCTGCCTAGGGCCTTCCTTCTAGGTGACTTATATGTAATAAAAGGGGGAATTAAGGCTTGGCAAGTAGTTTTAAATGCCAAGTCAAAGTGGCAGTGAAACTGCACACACAGGCCTTGCAATGGCAGGCCTGAGACATGGTTAAGGGGCTACTTATGTGAGTGGCACAATCAGTGCTGCAGGCCTACTGGGCAGCCCAGACCCAGGAAGGCAGATCAAAGCAATTCCTCTGAAAGGAGGGTGTTACACCCTCTCCCATTGCAAATAGGTGTTACAGGCTGGGGAGGGGTAGACTTCCCCAGCCTCTGGAAATGATTTGAAGGGCACAGATGGTGCCCTCCTTACATACATCAGTCTGCAGAGTTCAGGGACCCCTTCTCCCCTGCTCTGGCAGGAAACTGGACACTCCCTTGCCCATCACCACCCCAGGGGTGGTGCCCAGAGCTCCTTCAGTGTATCCCAGACTCCAGCCATCTTATTCGCAAAGTGTGGGGGCACTCTGGAGGGCTCTGAGTGGCCAGTACCAACAGGTGACGTCAGAGACCCCTCCTGATAGGTCCATACCTGATAAGGTAGCCAATCCCCTTCTCAGGCTATTTAGGGTCTCTACTGTGGGTTCTCTTCAGATTCTGCTTGCAAGTTTCCAAAGGGAATCCTCTGCAACAACTTCAGCATCCTCTGACCTCAGATCAACCGCAGCCTGCTCCAGGAAACACTGTAACTGCAACAAAGTGTCTACAAGAGACACTTTTCTTCAGCAACCTGAGCTCCAAGTCAGCAACTGCAACAGTTTCCATGGTGTGCATGCTCTGGGGGCTCCCTGTCTTCATCCTGCACCAGAAGGACCAAAGAAATCTCCCGTGGAGTGATGGAGTCACTCCCCTGTTCCAAGCAGGCACCTTCCAAGGCGACAACTGGTACACTGGGATTCCTCTCAAGGTGACAAGCATGCTTCTAAGGACACAGAGGGTGGACATCATCGACATAGATTGTCCTGAGGTCCTTCTGATGCAATTTGGAGTAGGTAAGACCTTTCCTTCCCCAAGAATGATGGTATCCCTGTGTTTTGTGTCTTCTTCACCTCCTGAGGCCTCTTTGCACTGTTTGTAAAATTCCTTCATGCACAGCCTGGCCGAGGTCCTCTGCACTCCACCTTGTGAAGCTCAACTACCTGAGTTGTTCTCCAGCGGCGTGGGACCTTCTTTTGTTGTGCTGCATCAACCGTGTTTTGCACCTCCTTTGAACCTGGATCCTGTGGCATCTTGGGGTGCTGGCTGGCATCCTGAGGGTGCTCTAAAGTGCTGAGAGCCCCCTCTTTCTCCTCACACACAGATAAGGCCCACAGGTCCCTCCTGGGTCCATCCAGTGCCATTTTGATGAAAAACGCACTTTTGTCGTAGCCTAGGCTTGTTGGCACCTTCCAACATGAAATCTCATCAGCAACGGTCTCCACGCCGTTGTCCATCTTTTGCATCATGCAAGAACCCCCTGGCATCTTCCTAGTGTGCATTTCTTCAGTCTTCAACTAACCAGGGACTCTTCTTTGGTACCCTCTTCTGGGTTGGCAGGGGCTCCTGTCCTTCCTGGAACTTCTTTTGACTTCTGGACTTGGTCCCCTTCCTTTCAGATGGTAATGGACTGGGATGGCTGGTTGCTCTGGTGGAACCTTCCCCCTCTACTGGCTTGATGTCATATGGTGCTTTGCAATTTGTCACATTTTGTGTGTGCTGTTGGAGGTTATTGGGTCTACACCATCCCATGCACACAAGAAACCTGGTTCCTGACACTGCAAGACAGCTTCTTTTTGGAAGTAAAAGGCAGTCTCCATTTGGCTGGAAGATGCTAGTTTTCTGAGGAAGCTGTTGAGGTGCACACCATGAAGATATTTTGGACCAGGTCTGGGTGCCTGAGAATGGGGACCTTCCAAATTGGTAATTGAAACAGTCCCAGTTGACATGTGGGTGTGGGTACCTGAGTGGTTGCTTTTTACATTGGTTGGAGAACTGCCCTGCATCCCTTCATCAGACTGCCTTTCCCCTGGGGTATGGCCAAGCAACTCCTCTGGAGGGGTCAATGGAGGCTTTTGTGAGGATACCCGATCAACAGAGCATGTACAGCAGCCCTGAGCTTCCTAAATGCAAATAAAGGCCTGAATCCCTAATGTTATCTCACTGGTCCTTCGTTTAAGCTTTTAGTACAATAAATTTTGAGGTATGCATGAAATGGATGCTTCTCGCTTGGGGTTTTAACTTACTTCACATTTGGGTTCTACGTTTTTACTAAGGCATGGCTTCCTTAAACAGTTACCCCTCCCTGCCAGGGTTGCACCCCACTTCATTGTTGGGCTAAGTTACCTGTCTGTAGTTGTTGCTGTCATGTGTTTGTCCAACTACCTGACCTGCAGTGATGCAGCAGTGGACTGATTTCCCTGAGGCTGAGTGCAAGGTGCATTTGCGATTCCTTCAGACTGCTTTTGGTGATGGAAATTTTGCAGGGCTGGGCCATGCTGACAGAATTCTGTTTGTGATATGCCTTTATACTGCATCTGTCAGCCATGAGTCCCATTCTGTGTCTGTGGCAATTACAGCATTCTCTAAGGTCCGGCTGCTACCAGTCTCCCTGGTTTCTGTTGCTTTAGATGGGTTGCAACTGCCTGGTTTTTTTTGGTGGTGCTCCTTTCAGAACTAGTGCCATTTGCATGATCACAAACACTGCCCCTCCCTAAGAGTGGTATTTTTCAATTTGTGTTGGACCAACTTAGTGGTGTCTCTTTGGGCTTGCTCCTGTCTTCCCCTGTCCTTTTCTTGTTTCTTTTTGTGATAGTGTAATATGTGATCTTGTATCTCTTGCCCGGGTTTTGTTTCTAGCCCGACTAGGCTGTGCAAACTGCTTTGTATTTCAGCAGGCAGCCCTTTTTTGAGGATATTTAAAAAAAAATTCAACCCCGGAGCCTGTTTCGGTACACAGCTGCCCTGTCTCTTGTCCGTGTTGTTCTGTCATCCTATTCAGAAAGTCGATTATGGTCTCCCCAGGGTTCATGGTTTCTGCCATTAACCCTCCACATCTGGGCAGCTAGAGAACATTTCCCTCAGGGCAATTCATACTGGTGTCGGTATGAATAAAATGTGGCCCCGTCAGGCTTGATGCTTGCCAGAAAAATTTCTAGGATATGAGCAAAGGCGAACACCCTGTTAGTCTGTTCTCCGATAAGACTGCTTTTGACATTGTCTCATACCAGGTTTATTCCTGCAGTTTTCTTTTCAAAACATGAGATTCTTTTTCCCACCCCACCAAACAATGGTGGCAACTTGATCCTTAGCCCTTCTTTATCCATCTGAGCCATTGACTCATGGATGGTCTGTGACATGACCTTCTGCAGTAGCAGGTATATATTGGCTTTGGGTAGCTACAATGGTTTCTCCCTAGCATAGCACTTCCATCTTTTTAGAGAATCCTGCACCTAGGGGAAGTTCCACTTGGGATCTTTCCCTCTGTGCTGGATTCAGTCTTCCACAACAGCTACTTCCTCTGATTAGAAGGATCCCTATTCTGGCCAGGGTCTATTGTACAGGTCACTTCCCTCAGTCCATCAGGCTAGCAGGTGACCAAATGGTCTTGCAAAGATCTCATCTTCCTCTCAAGCAACTATCTCTCTTGCACATTGGGGAGAAGCAGCAGAGACCTTGTCGCAGCTCCCCTCCTGCACGCGCAAAGGTGCCCCATTCCTACATTGACCATCTGGTGAGCGTCGGATCCTAGCCAAAAGCTTCTCCTCTAGTTTTACCTCAGAGTCTTCCTGAAACGGGGCTCTGTGCCTACCCATGCTCACCTCAGGTGGAGGGCATGCTGCTCTACTCTCTCCCTGTGCTTCTAGGGTGAGAGCTCTCTCTCTGTCCCTCCTTGGTTTGTGCCCTTTCTCTAAATCCCACTTAGATTGCCACCTTCGTTCTGAGCTATGCACTGTTCTTTTTGGCCAGGACCTGCCCTCAAACTTGCTTTCTCTTGTTTCTCCGGCCACCTGAGCAAACCCTATGGCTTCCCTTTCGCGACTGGATCCCAGAGGACAGGGACCCCTTTCCTCACCCCTGCTAGTTGTCTCTCTGTCCAGGACTGCTATGAATCTCCCTGTCACTCATTTGTGTTCACCGGAATCCCTGGTTGTGTGTGTTCTCCATGCAGAGGGGGTTTGATGGGCTGAGTGCAACAGAAAGGGGGGCGAACTTCCGGGAGCTCTAACAATGGACTGGGATGGTACGGGGATTATCTGGGCATGCTGTCCTGTTAAATGGTCATGCCTGGACCTAACAGTTAATTTTTCAGTAGGGGACCCTCCAGCTCCCTCCACCAGCAGATTGGTATTACCTAATGCAGTAATAGCAGACACTGGGAAGAGCACCTCCATTACTGCATGTGGCAGGGGAGGTATGGACACCTTGCTTGCTGACTGTGGGGTAGTGTTACTGGTCTGGGCCTCCTCGAAGATGACCCATAATTCTAATGATGTTTCTCTCCTGTCCTTCTTTTTCCCTGCATATATAGTCTGCATGAGTGTATTCATGGGTTCAATTATCGAAGTGTCAACGTTTCCCTCTTTTGTCCAAGAAAACAAGTGTGCCACAGTGTTAGAAATGGGGTTTCTGGTTGGCTAGGGTAGGGTTCCGCAAAGTCGGTCCTGGACAGCCGGATCCATGCCAGGTTTTTAGCATATCCACATTTAGAAAAAAGATGTTTCAGAAAGCTACATTTTTCTAAATATGGATATGCTAAAAATCTGGCATAGACCTGGCTCTCCAGGACCGACTTTGCAGAACCCTGGGCTAGGGTGTGCACCTCAGCCAGGCAGATCCTCCCCACTCAGGGCAAGGTAGTAACACGTCCAAGATAAACCCTGCTTACCCTCTTGGTAGCTGAGCACGAGCAGTCAGGCCTAGCCCAGAGGCAATGTGTAAAGCGTTTGCACAACACACACAACGCACGTGATGCAATATCCACACCACACAGGAAACACAAAACCAAATTATACGAGAATATACTGTATTGTACACAATGCAATTATTAGACCAAACATCACATATCAGTACTATCCTGCTACCTTAGCAGTTGTCAGAATGTTACACATTAGTCACTCTGCAAACTAGCAGTAGTCACACATAACACACAGGTTACTCAGTATTCTGCAACATAAGCAGTAGTCAGGAAACACGTTATTACACCAAGACACTTGTCATAAGAATATCATAAAACGCCCATATTAGGAACATTAGAAAGATATGGCAAGTCATAGGAATACATATCAGCAGGTCATGTCCATAAAAGGAACATTTGCACACATATGTAAAACCGTTATCAAACAGGCAGGCCATATATCAATGAGCAAAGTCTTTAGGAAGAACTTGGGTTATAAATATATTAGTCCTTTGAAAGAACCTGGTTTTATGAAGGCACCTCCAGTGCCTATAGAATGAAAATTGGGCCCCCTGGTGCTCCTCTGCGCAAAACAGGGGCCTCCTGTGAGCTCTGGGACCGAGAGGGGCGGCACGTACCATCTCAGTATTCCTGATGGGCCCCTTCTGGGGCCTGCGATCACTGGGGCCTCTCCCTGGGCCACCACTGGCCTTCACCAGGGGAGGGGGGACGAAGCACACCCCAAAACAATCAGGCAATCAATAGGGGCCCCGACCCGACTCTGGCGGGGGCCAAACAGCTGATGCAAGACCTCGCAGTGCGTGGAGGCTCCGATGAGGCTTCCTTCCCCCGCTCGTCTGACACAAAACAGAGGGGCACAGTAGGTCGGGGAGCCTCCGATGAGGCCTCCTGCCCCCCACCCAGCTTGGAAGAGATGTTGCGGCCTGCCCATGCCGTCAGGAGCAGCAGGCACCAAAGTAGGGGCCTGCTTGTGCCCCGGGGGCGCTCCACAGAGCGCTCTTCACCCCGGGGGCATGATAGGAGCGTGCTCGCTCCAATCTTCCATCTGGCAATTTTCTTCATGCTCCTGGGGCACAGAAAACAGCGTGACTCCGGTGCTGAAACGATCACAGCCCGGGTTGCAGCGGTGATTTCTCCACAACACCTGCGATGCGCTTTCTAAGCGCTAGGAGCTCATATTAGGCCAGGTCGCGGCGGTGAATGCTGGCAACACGCACTTACAAAGTGCTAGCTTCCAGGGAGAAGCAGGACAAGCCACAGGGAGCACTTTCCACGCGCTGTAAAGCACAAATGAAGCACTCCTCATGCTGTGAATAGATGCAGGGGTCAGGGGCCACAGCATCCTGCTCCTGGGGGACAGAGCCCAAGGAAAAGGCCCACAGGTAGAGGGGCCCAGCAACAGGCCAGCACACAGAGGATGCAAGCAGGTTGCAAGTTCTTTCAGTGACCAAACAGGTCACAGGTCAGCACAGCAGTAGCAGTCCATGGCCGTTCCTGGTGAGTCCTTCCAGCCTTCCGTGTCCAGTTCCAAAATGTCTCCAAGAGTCTCCAAATAGTGTGGAAAATTCCCCTGTACTTATACTCAGTCCTTACAATGTTTTGCAATGGCAGGGAGAGGAGGTTCCAGCCAGTTACAACTGGTTCTGGGAGTGCCACCTCTCTCCTTTCAGCACAGGCTCCAAAAATCAGTGGGGGGTTAACGACCCTATTGTGTGAGGCCAGGGCACAGCCTTTACAAATGTAGGTGTGTCCCGCCTCTCCCTTCTCTCAGCCCAGGAAAACTATTCAGTATGCAGATGCACCTCTGTGACACCTCCACCCTCCCTGTGTTCAGGAAGTCTGAAAAGTATGCACAAGGCCCCAACTGTCACTCTACCCAGACATGGCTTGGAGTCAACCCTGCAAAACACCAGAGTCATAAGCACAGATAAATGCACCCTTTCTAGAAGTGGCATTTCTGTAATAGTAATCAAAAATACACCTACACCTGTAAGCAGCATTTATTATCACCATCACAACCACACCAAACATGCCTACGCTACCCCTCATAAATCAGACAATACTCCTTACACATAAGGCAGGGCATTTCTAATGCAATCCTATGAGAAGGCAGCACTCACAGCAGTGAGACACCAAGTTAGGCTGTTTGTCATTATCACACCCTATATCACATCCACGGGTCATGTATACCATCTGTATCACACCCACTGGTCCAAGCAAACACACTTCTCACTTCTTTCAGATACCAACAGTGTTAAGAATCAAGTAGCACTGAGAAAACCTTTTAGACTAAAAATAGGATTGAGGTGCGGGCCTATGTCACACCCAGAGACTATACGTACCATCTGCCTCATATCCATCGGTCCAATCTATGGACACGAAATTGAAATGCCAACCCTATATCACACCCAGGGCTTATGTATACCACCTGTGACATGCTCATTTGTCCAATCAGTGAGGCCTCAACCCTAAGTGACGTATTACACCTAAGGAACAAGTGTACCATCTGTGTCAAATGCTGGACTAAGGTTCTGATGTAGTCTCTTACCCTTCTGACAGTGGCTTCAGGACAGACCTCCACCCTGTGAATTCAGCAGAATTCCAAATCGGTTGCATCGTCGGCTCGCTTTACCATGTTGCGCACATGTTAATCTGTCCGGGTGAAGTCCCCTTCCTTTGGTCGCTGTCGGGTCAGAGGAAGCAATCAGCCCCTGTCTGGCTTGCAAAAATGTTGCTCAAATGTGAATTTACCTTAAAATACAAAATACAAGAGGTGTTTGGCAAAACAGGAATAATAGTTCATTTAATTAAACTTTACAGCTAAGAGGACAGTTGCAGAACTGGCATCTGAGGACTGCCTCAGAGCACAATGGTTCCGAGCAGTGTTTCCTAAATATCTCTGGGTACCATATACGAATTACAAAATTCCTTTTTTGTGTAAAGAATGTGAACAGTGACAGTTGTCTTGGAGTCATAAATAATGTCCTGATAACAAATGCAAGTTGGCCTCAACCTTGCATGTGCAAAATGTGAGCCAGTGAGTGCGTGTCCAGATGTCCAGCCTAAGGGGTGCGTGGTCGCTGCTTGTTGATTGGCTAAGTGTTCCTAACTTCATGTGGCATCTGACTTTATGGTGTGTTGGGGAATGTGTGCACCTCTCTGTGTGTTTTATTAGGGCAAATTTGCTCAGACCATTGTAGTGTTGCTGCGCCTATCTGTGGGACTGATCTAAGATTCCTGTTTGTGCATTTGTCTGCCCGGTACATACCACCTCACCTGTGACCTGTGAATCTGTATCCTCAGGCCCAGGACTCCGAGCCTGTCTGACCACATACTTTTGTGCCAGGGTTGATGGAGAGTTCATGACGGGTGAATTCAATAGTGGTGATGCAACTTTGTTCTTACATATGAATGTATTGGTGGGTGTATTGCCATTGACTACTCTAATATTAACAGGTGCAAAGGAAAAGAAAGACAGGAGTAAGTGAATGAGATGGCACCATAATCAGATCTTCTGTGTGGACTGTACAGGTGGGAAGATTTGATATCCAGGGAAGCTGATCTGATAGATTACCTTTGACTGTAGATCGGTGGACCAGTAGGTATATATATATATATATATATATATATATATATATATATATATACATATATATATATACATATATATATATATATACATACATATATATATTCATATATATATATATATATATATATATATATTAATATATATATATATATGTATATATATATATATATATATATATATATATATATATATATATATATACATATGTATATATATATATATGTTTTATCTTCCTTCTATGATGTTGTGTAAGTGAGGCAACGGCGAAGCAAGCCTCTAATAAATATGCCCCACAATGTTAAAGTCTAAGCTGCATATTCCTTCTGTTAATGCTTGTATGTGTGCTTCTCTATATGTGCTGCATTGTGTTGCACATGTATATAGATTGCGATGTCTCATGAATATGTAAATGTGCAGATCTTTGTGTTCTTCAGTCCAAACCAACAACATGTTACATACTGAGAAGCAATGCAGCCTTTCAAAACTTTGCAACATACAATAGCTCACTACTGTTCAGTACATAGAACACCAGTACACACGTATATGTCTTCTATGCCGGTATCTAAGATGTATGTCTGCTCTTTTCCATCATAACAGCACTTAGATAATCCTAGGCTCAAACATGTCACCCCAGTGTTATTGTACACTGGAGTCTGAATTTATGCTGGTGAGCATTTCTACAAAAATCACATCATTGAGTCATGCTACAGGAATGTAATGCCATGCACATTAAAACTTCTGTATCCAGCCAGGTCTGGAGTGCAAGTGGACTAGATGTTTTGGATAACCTTTTAATATATAGACGTGTGTAGGAGCTGTTGTATACTTCTGATATAGTGGGGTAGCATAGGTAATTGATTTTAAAAGTAAAAATGTGTGAAAGCAATGCTATGTCCTTAACAATGTCTCCAATGTGGACATCATCCTTCCACCAAGGGTAAGGTTGATAGCTTGTAGGGCCCCAATGCCAAAAGTAAGTATTATAAATCCATTTATGTACCATCTTGATGTCTGTGCATGATCTTTGTGATATGTAATATCGTAATATGTTTTACTTGACAGTCTGCAAATCAGAATTTAAAATGCTCACCGATCCTTTTGTGAAGATAACTGACTACAATTTCAGATGCTGTAATGTGTATGGAAACAGGCACACAGGAACTAAATTTAGATTGTGGCACATATCTAGTCATGTTGCTTTGAGAACATTGCTCTTCAAGTGGCACAAAGTCTGCACTTGTTACACAGAAACACATAAAATAGTACAAAAAATGGCTGCTTCCCGGGTATTCTGGAGTCAAAGTATGTGGTAGCACAGTGATTTTAGTTTGGCTAAGCAAGTGTGGGCAGGGATCATTTGTAGATATCAAAATGTTTTCATGACACAGGGCCATATGTTGTGTTAAATTTCCACACAGACACTGTTCCCAAATATGAAAGGATAGGTATAATGGAATCTGATTCACACACTGAGCAATTATGTAACCTATGTAGCATCAACAGGCAGCAGAATGGTTTCATACATGCTGCATGCTTTTATGCATGCCAGATAAAACATTTCAATTATACAGAAAATAAGGGTGGACTAACATACCTGCTGTGTTTCACACAACATGTTTTTAGTAAACAGAATTCACATTGTACTAGTATGTAGAAATGAACACAAAAACTAGAAACACATATGACAATGGCATCAGGGTTGGCATCACAATCTGAGCAAAATTTAGGGGGTCATTCCGACCCCGGCGGGCGCCGCCCACCGGGCGGAGACCGCCAGAAGACCGCACCGCGGTCAAATGACCGCAGCGGTCATTCTGACTTTCCCGCTGGGCGGGCGGGCGACCGCCAAAAGGCCGCCCGCCCGCCCAGCGGGAAAGCCCCAGCAACGATGAAGCCGGCTCCGAATGGAGCCAGCGGAGTTGCTGGTGTGCGACGGGTGCAGTGGCACCCGTCTCGATTTTCAGTGTCTGCTAGGCAGACACTGAAAATCATTATGGCGCCCTGTTAGGGGGCCCCTGCACTGCCCATGCCTGTGGCATGGGCAGTGCAGGGGCCCCGAGGGGCCCCACGACACCCGTTCCCGCCATCCTGTTCCTGGCGGTTTTTACCGCCAGGACCAGGATGGCGGGAAGGGGGTCGGAATCCCCATGGCGGTGCTGCGAGCAGCGCCGCCATGGAGGATTCTTTGGGGCAGGGGTAAACCGGCGGGAAACCGCCGGTTGCCCTTTTCTGACCGCGGCTTTACAGCCGCGGTCAGAATTGCCCATGAAGCACTGCCAGCCTGTTGGCAGTGCTTCCGCGGCACTCTGCCCTGGTGGTTTTCAACCGCCAGGGTCAGAATGACCGCCTTAATCTGGTTATTGCAGCATATGCTTGGCTGAAGAGGCAATAAATTATTAAGTAAGTATTTACCCCATTGCAAACAATACATGGCATGCCTACATGTGTGTTAATCTTTTTCTTCATTAGTGTATGGACATTTAGGGCCTCACTTACAAGAAATGATGCATCTCTGTTGCAACGCAGAGATGCTTTAACATTTTTAATGCTTCGATACGACAGCCGCGCTTGCGGCAAATTTACAAAACAGCTAACCACGGCATTAGGATCTGGGCTGCATCCAAAAACATTATGCTAGCCTTTATGTCACGTGGCTAAAAGAATTATGCTACTACTGCAAAAGTGACTGCTGTGTCTAAAAAACCCCTAACAGGAGACACTGCAAAAGCAGATTTGGAGACTCCTGGAAACCAGAGACCCCAGAACAATCCC
Organism: Pleurodeles waltl; assembly: GCF_031143425.1. Lineage (NCBI taxonomy): Eukaryota > Metazoa > Chordata > Amphibia > Caudata > Salamandridae > Pleurodeles > Pleurodeles waltl. The sequence goes on along the minus strand of NC_090444.1, from coordinate 333,012,707 downwards.
AACAACCACAGTACCAGCCAGGAAGTCCAGGCTCCCTGGAGAAGGGAAAGAGAAAGAGAATTTGCAGGTTTAGTGAGGAGAACATCATCCACATTGAAGTGTTGGAACACCAACAACAGCTCTTCAAAATTGTAGTTAGGGAGGAAAGAGGCAGTATGGCAGTTCATTGTGGACAAAGTCAACAGTGTGGCATAGGTGAAGAGGATAGTTATTGACTATAACAAGTGCTGTAATGATTGCAAGTGCATGATTGCATGTGCAGAACAAACGAGAAACTGGCCAGCAAATGCAAGGCAGCATTGCAGACCAGACATGGAAGTCCAGCACCCCAGGAGCAGTTGGAGGAGATGGTGCTGGCTGTCATCCCTGAAGAGTTGGTAACAAGAGTCCCAGGATATTACAGTGAAGCATATGACAAACTACAAAAACCATAAGGTAAGTTAAAGCAGGGCAATATGGTAGTGACGCAAGGTCAAAAGGGGGAAGCAGTCATGTCCCAGTGCTAAAATGCACTGTCTGCAGACTAATGGATAGTATGCAGGTTAAACAGCAAAGATATGTAATGAGCACTGACATCCCACAATTAGCACATCCCAGTCCAGAACGTGCAGCATCATTCCAGGTTTAACTCACTTTGTGCCTCGTGTATGAGGACATGACACAGTGCAGCACAGCCAGACAGCTTGCTATACTGTGTCATTTAGAAAGTGCAAGGATGCCTCGTATTCACTGAATTTTGACGCATCCCTGTACTTTCCTCAGCGATGCCACACAAACGGCTTCCTAGACTTAATGCAGGCATCCTTGCACCATGTAGCTACTCAGCCTCTCTTGGGCCTATGCACACTAATATAGGATGTAAATCCTCAGAATGGAATGGCTGTGTCACAGGACAAACAACTCATCTGAGAGAGGAGACAGGTGTGGGCGATAGGAGGCATACACACATAATGACATGGCAAGAGACATGTTTATTGTAACCTGCATGAAATTAAATTGTGCTCCATGGCAGGCAGGGGAGTGTACACAGGTGTCAGCTGCCATGGAAGCGACCACATGAACTCATCCCAAAAAATCAATTGATTAGTGGGTGATCTAAGAAATGCACAGTACTGGACCATGTATGTGCAAACTAATGATTATGTGTGGCATGATGGGGCACTGATAGTGCTCTGCATAGTATGGTACTTACACAAAACCCATGCGCCACTGGGTCTGACTGGCAATGCTTGTGGCACACCTAGAAGGGATGGCAGAGAAAATCCCATTGGGGGACTAGAAACTATATATCATGTGGACCAACCAGCATTTGTCACATGCTAGTATGGTGCATGATGCAACAATGTCTTACGGTGCCACATGTACAATGTGGAGGATGTCAAATAGGGTTTTGACAAGAAGCATCTAGCCACCACAAATGATCAGATCCATGGAGGAACTAAGGCCCAAGTGGGTGGGCCTACTGATGTTGGATTCAAATGTAGGGACTCACCGCCAATCATACCACCACTACAATGTGCAATAAGCCCCTAACAATTGCTGTGTTTAACAAAACAACATGTAGTCCCACTGGATATAGACATGCATGATAGACGTGTCATAGGCATGTGAGAATGAATGTATGATCTGGATATGATCAGTATGCCACTTACTTGTGTACTAGGATCCAAAAGTTGGTCATCTAAGGAGGTTTGTACACATACAATGATGTGGGCCTGAGTCATATGATGTGTGACAATCTGCAGATAGACAACTCACATCAGGACATATGGACGGATGTAAGTGAGCTAAACTACCCAGTAGGACAGGGCCCATGCCTTCAGAGCAGGCACACAGTGTCTGTCAGAACAATCCATTTGTTACATAAATCTTGGGAAACTACATCAGTACACATGTCCAACAGCTGTACTACACATCGATGTTCAACTCAGGGACCCATGTATGAGGAAATGGTGCAACGTGGTGCTGCAAGCATCATTTTGAAAGTGCAGGGATGAATTGTATTTACCAAAATGCAACGCATATGTGTACTTTCCTCAGTGATGGTACACTAACTACTTCCTAGCGCCAACAGAGACACCTCTGCACCGTGGTGTAGGTGTGCCTACGTTAGAGGGATGATTGGGCATATGCTGAAAGGGGCACTTTCCTGAACTTGAACAATCAGGAATTGTTTCTTCCACTTTCTATGTAGGCTGCAGAACGCTGCTCACATTGAATTAGGATAAAATGGGGACTGAAATGTAAATTTTCAGTTGCACCACTTCAATGCCACCCCTGACATTCTGTAGGAACCTGACACATTTCCCGATATCTAAGTCTGGGAATATGTCACATTCCTTTGGATTCCATGGGTGTTTTGAGGGAACACACACAGCAACACCCATGGAATTCACCTTTTATGCAGTGTAATGCATGGAAGGGGTACACATTTACAAGACCATGACAAGCTTCGCAAGTTAGTGTGGTGCAGCCTTGTAAATAAGGGGCCTGCACACTGTGCCACCAGATCATCAAATGCAATGACACTCGCAGTGTGTTTCTAAGGCCTTGATTGTAAACCTGATTAACCATCTAGCAGAGCTCAGCATTAACTTATCTTCATTTAATTGCAGAGCATGGCACCATAACTCCTGGCCAGCGGTTGTATGTCGGAACGCCACCTGCCAAAACAACGAGTGCCTGAACAACGAGGTCGGAACACCGACCTCGTTGTTTCCACCAATGCCTTTACCACGAATGCCTTAACACCGATATTTCATTGTAAAGGCAGTCCTGGTAAAGGCATTAGTAATAGGCACCCATTGATCCTGCATGTGTCACCCCGACCCCCCAACCCCACCCCAAAACCTAAAACGCCCCACCCCCCCAACCCCACCCAGTGTCGCGGGGTCTCCAGATGATCCACCCAACATCCAACCTACACCACCTGCCAGTTCCCCCAGAGACCTGGACCCCAGGACCCAAGACCTACATTTCAACAAACTGCGGTAGGAGTCCAGTGAGAGCTGGTAGATATGGTGTGAGTGGGGATAAAGACTGTGGTGGATAGCCTAGTGGCAATCCATAGGTGCCTCCGTACGAATCATGACAATTCAGCTTCCATACAAGGTACCACTCCATGGCCTCCAGCTGACCCTGGCTGATATCGCTGGTGTCATGAGGCTGAGGCATGAGCAAATGCCTAGCCAATGTGGTACCTGTGAGGTTTACAACAGGCTGAGGTCAAAACAAACTGTCTTGAAGTCCATCGAGCAGAAGCAGGACTTCCTCATGACCACCTTGGGTGCCCTTCACTGTGATGCTGCTGCAATGTTGCAGAGCCTGCAGGTATTCCTTGCTGCTGTGCTGCCTCATGTGTTGTCATAGGTGAGGACTGCTATGGACCCGGGATCCACATCTTCAGCCCCTGATGTGTGTGTGGCTCCACCTACAGTCCCCCGTCACAGAATGCACCACATACATCAGTGGATGAAGATGTGGAGGGAGCATCTTTCACCAGGAAAACTGCCTGGTAGCATTTATTTATGGAACTTTGCTCTTTGCTTCAGATCAAGCCAGTGTCAAAACAACTGACACTGTCCTCAGGTTGACTCTCCTACTGTTGACGTCTCACATATCTGGACTGTCACTGTGGCAAATCTTCCCTAGTGGTAATGTTGTCATCCTCCTCACTAAAGCACTCCTCTCCTACACATGCCCCATGACATGTTATCTGGACATCCAATGGTTGGATACATATTTTAAGGTTGTTGTCTCCTGAAATGTACAGCAGTACTGCAAGTCAATTTTCACATGTAAATAAAATCACCCACTACAACATTTGTGGTGTATGTGTGTCTGAAGCTGAACCAATATGAATGTGTTGCATTGAGTAAAGCAACTACACTGACTTGTTAACAAAGGGATATGTGTGAATAGGAGTCAGAGACAAAGCCACACAGACTGAGTGAACATAATTGATAAATATTATATGTGTGCTGATTAACAAACAGCTCCTGACGCTCCCAAGCATGTTGTGCAACAGGTAGCATGCATTCATTGTGACAGCTGATGTAACTCCCCTGGGATGGGGTCATGTTTCCTGATTAACCATAAAGAATAGATGTCATTCAACGTTTTAGTAAGCAAATGAGCATCAAGCATGCATGTAAATACTATCTGCAGACATCAAACATTGGCCATATGAAATCACAATTTGAAGGGCAATCTTAACATACATTTGTACAATAGCCATCATCTCAGCATTGATTATGGTCAAGGTACCAAGACTAGTTAATGTTGCACAATAGCAATGCCCCATCTAGGGACATCTTCGAATGACCATGTCATCATTGACTATTAAGCAGATGGTGAGGCAGGGAGGGGGAGGGCTGCCAAACTGGTCTTCAAAGTCAGAGAAGGACATTTGGAGCAACCCAGCAACACCCACACATCCTGCAAACCCAGACAAATAGGTGCCCCCTTGATTAGATTAGGAGAGGGCAAGAGAGGGGTGTGTTTAGGATTTTTAGCCACACCAGTGGGTGGGCTCAGCCAGATGTAACCTCCAAAAATCACTTCAGGCATGATGAATTTTTGAGAAATGTTGCTCCCTGGGATTGGTTTTTGCCACACTTCCCAGGAAGTGGTCTGTGACAGGACGAACAGTATAAAGACAATGGAGAGAACTTGAGGTGCTCAGGTAAGTGGTTTATTTCAAATATTATTTCGATATTGATGTTTACGGAGTTCTAATTTAGTCTCTAGGTGTTATCTTTTCTTCCTTTTAATGGTGTTTTCCTTCTTCTTTCTTTTGTTCTCTTTTAGGTGAAGAGTCTGTCAGTCTCTCGTGTGGTTCCAGGGTTGGGCATCGAAAACAAAAAGGAAATAAATGCGACGGTAAGTGGGACGGTAGGTATATTTCTTTCTTTGAACTAAGACAGAATGGGGAAAAGGAAACAAAGGGTGGGGTTGTGCCAGTGAAGAGTTGGGGTACAAAGTGACTAACGTCTTTATTAGTGCACTGATAGGTGATTTACCCGTGTTGTACTTGTGCCTTCCAATCCCCTCCCAGTCCACCCCTCACCCTTCCCTAGTTCCATTCCCCAGTCCCCTTTACTGTGGTGCTCCCTCGGTTGGTCCAAAAAGACCGTACCTTAGTAAGCCACGACCCTCCAGGGTTGTGGCTGGTGCTGAGGTGGTCCGTCCGTGGGTACTCTTCAACAATGCTGACCGGTTCCACCACCTCGTCGTGTGGGAGGCCCGTCCTCCCTGGTTCTCCCATCTCGCTGTTCCAGTTGGTCTCCGTTCCGGTTTCTCCTTCGTCGTTCGCTCCTTCCTCCCCTCCGGTCTCCTCTCTCCCGGGCTCCTCCTCCCCTATCCTCGATGTCCTCCGCCTCTTCAATTTCCCAGGCCGGAAACCCTCCCGGGTTTCCGCGGCAACGCCGGGACGCCGGCCTCCCTCTGGAAGCGTTCCCACGGCAACGTGGGGACGCGGATATGACGTATCGGATGATTCCGATACGTCAGCTGCATCCAGTCCCGAAGGGGTGATCGGGGATACCCGTTCACACACCCCTTCCCAAGAGCGGTCCCGCTCTAGGACCGATGTAGAATCAGGGAATCGAGACAGATAATCAGCAGGGGCTTGCAGAGACCCCGGAACGTGGCGAACCTGAAAGGAAAACGGCTGAAGTTCAAGGAACCATCTCAGAATCCGGGAATTTGAATCTTTATGAGCGGTCAGCCAAGTGAGGGGAGCGTGATCCGTGAAAAGAACAAAAGGCCGACCCAACAGGTAATATTGTAAACTGTCCACGGCCCATTTAATAGCCAAACACTCCCTTTCGATGATGGGAAAATGACGTTCCCGATGAAACAGTTTCCTGCTGATATATACGACAGGATGATCACGCCCCTTCTCGTCAGGTTGAGCCAGAACCCCCACCAGTCCCACATCTGAGGCATCAGTATATAGATGAAATGGTTTTGAAAAGTCTGGACACTGTAAAATGGGCTCCTTGGTTAGATAGGATTTTAATCGTTCAAAACTAGTTATCTGAAGATCCGAAAAAGGTAATAACAGATTAGGATGTGATTTAGATAGGAGGTCTGTGAGGGGAGCCGCCAGGGTGGAATATCCTGGTATGAACCTTCGGTAGTAGCCCACTAGTCCCAGGAAAGAGCGCAAGTCTTTCTTGGTTTTAGGGGTAGGGGCATTTAGTATTGCGTCCACTTTCTGAGTTTGGGGTTGTAGAGTACCCTGACTGATTTTGTATCCTAGGTACGAGATGTCGGTTTTTCCTATAACACATTTCTTGGGGTTGGCGGTTAAACCTGCTTTTGTTAGAGTGTGGAATATCTGTTGTAAATGCTCTAGATGATCCGCCCAGGTCTCACTAAAAATGACTACATCGTTTAAGTAGGCTGCTGAGAAAGTATGGAATGGTCTTAATATCCTATCCATTAGCCTTTGGAAGGTGGCCGGTGCTCCGTGTAGTCCAAAAGGTAACACTGTAAAATGATATAGCCCGGACTGGGTAGAGAAAGCCGTTTTTTCTTTATCATCGGAGGCCAAGGGAATTTGCCAATACCCCTTAGTTAAGTCTATGCAGAATCTGACAGTTCCGTCGGGTTTTGGTACTAGGACTACGGGTGAGCACCAGGGACTAGTAGAAGGTTCCACTACTCCTAGAGTTAACATTTTCTGTATCTCATCTTCTATAATTTGTTTCCTTGCCTCTGGAATACGGTATGGTCGTAATCTGATAATTTTACCGGGGGTTGTTCGTATTCTATGGTAGATCAAGGTGGTTTTACCGGGTGTCTCTGAAAACAAATTAGGAAAGTGCTTCAATAAGCGATATACCTGCCTCTTTTCTAGATTCGTCAAAGCTCCATTTACCGAGGGTAACCTTTCCCCATCGGTTTGTTCTGTGGGGTAGAATTCAATATTTAATTCTTTACTTGGACCTAGAAACCGACCCATTTCTACTGTCTTGTCAGGTTTCTCGGGTACCTCCCATTTCTTTAAGAGGTTCACATGATATATTTGGGTCTTTTTAGGATTGGCCGATATTTCAATAAGGTAAGTAACAGGAGAGACTGCTCGGATTACCCGATATGGACCTTGCCATCTCGCAAGGAGTTTTTGTTCGGGTGTGGGACGCATTATCAGTACCTGGTCTTCTGGTTGGAAAACCCTCAACTTACTCCCTTTGTCATAATAATGCTTTTGGGTCCTTTGGGCCTATTCCATATTTTCTCGTACCTCTTCCCATAACCCTTGTAAGTGTGTCCTCAAGTTGTGGGCATATTCCATCAGTGGTCTTCCTCCTTCCCCCGCTTCTTCCTCCCATGTTTCAATGGCCATGTCCAGAAGGGAACGTGGCTGCCGTCCGAACACTAACTCGAATGGGCTATGTCCTGTTGAGGCCTGTTCATGTGTTCGGATAGCGTATAATACTAACGGTAATTTCTGATCCCAGTCTCTCCCTGACTCTTGCACTATTTTCCTCAGTAGGGTTTTGATGGTCCGATTGTAACGTTCCACCAATCCATCTGTCTGTGGATGATAAACGGAGGTTTTGATTTGGGAAATACCTAATGTCTTACACACCTGTTTCATGAGAGTCGACATAAAGGGGGTTCCCTGATCGGTGAGTATTTCGTGGGGGAACCCGATTCGAGTAAAGACAGTTATCATCGCTTGGGCAACTGTTTTTGTAGTCATACTTGTCAGGGGAATAGCCTCGGGGTATCGGGTGGCATAATCAACAATAACCAATATATACGTGTGACCTTTAGAAGAAGGGACTACGGGACCAATCAGATCCATCCCTATCCTGCTAAATGGGGTGTCTATAATGGGGAGGGGTATAAGCGGTGCTTTTTTTGGCCTACCTGGTTCCGTATGCTGACACCTGGGACACTGTGCACAATATTTTCTTATGTGTGCAAAAACACCTGGCCAATAAAACCGCCTGAGGAGATACTCTTCGTTTTTTTCCCTCCCAAAATGCCCCCCTCCTGGTTGATTATGAGCCAGGGTTAGGACGTGATCCCTATAATATTCTGGTACTATTAGTTGTTGTTTACGCTCCCCCGCATGAGTAGTGGTCACCCGATATAAGAGATTTCTTTTAATTAGGAAGTAAGGACCCACCTCCTCAGTTTCTTCTGTCTTTGCGGATCTCCAGGCCTGAGCGAGGGAGGGATCTTCTCTCTGTTGTTGATAAAAACTGACAGGTGCTTCATGGGTTTCTGCTACAAGTCCTTGTGCGTTTTCTGGCCCATTATAACTTCGGAAATGTACTCTCTCTTCTCGTTTTTCTCGACGTGACAGTTTTCTACGGCTTACAGGGCATTCAATAGTACTGTCCGCAAAAGGGGCCTCATCCCACCAGTCCTTTGACATCTTGGGGTTCCTAACCTGATCCAGGAGCTCTTGGAAATGGTTGTAGTCGGTCCCAACGATACAGTCCTCAATCAGTTGTGACATTATCCCCATAGGAAGGAAGTCCCTGTAGTCTCCCCACTCTATTTTAAGTACTTTTAATGGGTATTGCTCTTTGTCTCCATGAATACAGCAAATATTGACCCATTGTCTTGTTTCTCTATCTACTGGGCTTATTACGTCTTCCCTAACCACGGATTGGCTGCAGCCCGAGTCGACTAGAGCACATACAGACCGTCCATTGATTTTCAAGGTCTGTTTGAACTTAATATCACCTCTTCCCGTACAGAGTACCCTTCGCCTGGTTACTCCTATCTCCATTGGCTCACTACCCTCATGTTTCCGCGGACACATACGGGCTATGTGTCCCCATTCCCCTCAGTTGTAACATTGGGGCCCCTGTACAGGAGGGCCTTCTGATAGTCTACGGGGAACCGGATCTTTGAGTAGAACTTTCGGTGGGGGTTTGAGATTGGGCACGACAGATTTTATGTTGGGTCTGGGTTGTATACCCCTTACATCGGTAGAGCGATGATATGCGCAGGCTAAATCGATCGCCATGTCGGTATCTACCTTTGGATGTTGCCGTATCCAATTTTTTGTGGAAGGAGGTAAGGCGTCTAAGTATTGTTCAAGTATAATCGTTTGTATAACCTCCTCGCGGCTATTCCCGATAGGACCCAACCATTTCAAGGCTAAGGGGGTGATTCTAACTTCGGCGGGCGGCGGAAGCCGCCCGCCAAAGTTCCCCCACCAAAATACCGCTCCGCGGTCAAAAGACCGCTGAGGGTATTTTGGGATTTGCCCTGGGCTGGCAGGCGGCCGCCCGCCAGCCCAGGGCAAATCAACCTTCCCACGAGGACGCCGGCTCAGAATTGAGCCGGCGTAGTGGGAAGGTGCGACGGGTGCAGTGGCACCCGTCGTGTATTTCAGTGTCTGCATAGCAGACACTGAAATACTTTGTGGGGCCCTCTTACGGGGGCCCCTGCAGTGCCCATGCCATTGGCATGGGCACTGCAGGGGCCCCCAGGGGCCCCGCGGCACCCCCTACCGCCATCCTGTTCCTGGCGGGAGACCCGCCAGGAACAGGATGGTGGTAGGGGGTGTCAGAATCCCCATGGAAAGGCAGAAAAGGTAGCAACCTTTGACCCTGCTCCTGCAGGCAGGTCGCTTCCCTCCTCTCCGCTGCTAAACCTGGCTGCCAGATTTTACATGCTTTTTCAGCTCCAATCTTTCTTTCCCCGACTCTCCCTCGCTGCTGCCTCCCCGCGGCTCAGGCCCAATACTGCCACCTTGACTCTCCTCTCCACTCCTTTACCTGTTTTCCACCTTGAGCCCTGCTCCACCGCCCCCCGGTCCTCTCATTGGTTAATCCACCCATTACTACCAGCTGCCACTCCCTCCCACCTCCCCTCTTATGACGGCCATAGCGCAGAGAAGGTAGCGACCTTTGACCCTGCTTCTGCAGGCAGGTCGCTTCCCTCCTCTCCGCTGCTAAACCCGGCTGTCAGATTTTACCTGCTTTTTCAGCTCCAATCTTTCTTTCCCAGGCTCTCCCTCGCCGCTGCCTTCCCACGGCCCCACCCCCTCCCTCCACCTCGACTCTCCGTTCCGCTCCTTTTCACGTTTCCTGCCTTGAGCCCCACTTTCCCGCCTCCCCTGCCCTCTCATTGGTTAATCTACCCCATCCTCCCAGCTGCCACTCCCTCCCTCCTCCCCTCTTATGCCTGCCGCAGAGCAGAGAAGGTAGCGACCTTTGACCCTGCTTCTGCAGGCAGGTCGCTTCCCTCCTCTCAGCCCCTAAACCCGGCTGCCAGATTTTACCTGCTTTTTCAGCTCCAATCTTTCTTTCCCCAGCTCTCATTCACTGCTGCCTCCCCGTGGCCCGCCTCCCTCCATCCATCTCAACTCTCCACTCCTTTTCCTGTTTCCCGCCTTGAGCCCCGCTCCCACGCCCCGCCCTCTCATTGGTTAATCCACCCCATCCTCCCAGCTGCCACTCCCTCCCACCTCCCCTCTTATGCCGGCCACAGCGCAGAGAAGGTAGTGACCTTTGACCCTGCTCCTGCAGGCAGATCGCTTCCCTCCACTCCGCCGCTAAACCTGGCTGCCAGATTTCACCTGCTTTTTCAGCTCCAATCTTTCTTTCCACGGCTCTCGCTCGCCGCCGCCTCCCTGCGGCACCGCCCCCCTCCCTCAACCTCGACTCTCCACTCCTTTTCCTGTTTCCCGCCTTGAGCCCCGCTCCTACGCCCCGCCCTCTCATTGGTTAATCCACCCCATCCTCCCAGCTGCCACTCCCTCCCACCTCCTCTCTTATGCCGGCCGCAGCGCAGAGAAGGTAGCAACCTTTGACCCTTCTCCTGCAGGCAGGTCGCTTTCCTCCTCTCCGCCGCTAAACCCGGCTGCCAGATTTTACCTGCTTTTTCAGCTCCAATCTTTCTTTCCCCGGCTCTCCCTCGCCATTGCCTCCCCGCGCCCCCCCTCCACCTCAACTCTCTGCTCCTTTTCCTGTTTCCCATCTTGTGTCCCGCTCCCCGCCCCCCATGCCCTCTCATTGGTTAATCCATCCCATCCTCCTATCTTCCCAGCTGCCACTCCCTCCCACCTCCCTGAAGGCACGCCAAAGGCAAGCCCATCTGCGCCCGTCCGCGCCAAGACTGCACCCAGCGCCAGACCCCCTGACCCCCTCAGACAACTCTACTCACCCTCCACTCTCTCAACCCAGGCCCTGGCCCGACCTGCACCCTTTCCAGCCCCACACACACTGATGGCCCCTTCACCTGCTACACCTGTCATTTCTCCTGCTCCATATCCCTCACACCACACACCAACCACAGCGATCCCCCCAACAACAAACACAACACCCCCAGCGCAATACACACCTGCTCTGCCCCCACCCCCACCAACCAGCCCCGCCACACACCACCCCACAACCAGAACACACCCCGCAACAACACCCTCATGCACCACACCAACACCACCCACCACAACCACCTCAACTGCCTGCTACTCAATACCAACTCCCTTCACAACCATGCCATAGAACTCTGGGATCTCATCACATCACACTCACCTGACATCTTCTTCCTCACGGAAACCTGGACCAACCCCTCCTCAGAACCCGACATAGCCATCGCCAACCCCAAGGGATACAAACTCCAACGCAAAGACCGCCTTAACAAGGCAAGTGGTGGCATCCCCATCCGAAAACAAAGACACCATTAAAGTTACCACCAACTCCCAAGACACTATCGACAGCACAGAACACATGCACTTCCTAATCCACATTAACAACCCCATCCTCAGAAGTACACTAATCTACAGACCACCAGGACCACGCCCCGCCTTCTGCGACACCATCGCCGACACCATCAGCTCACACCCCCTCACCTCCACAGACCACATCCTCCTATGTGATTTCAACTTTCACTTGGAGAACCTTCAAGACCACAACTCCACCTCCCTCATAGACAACCTCACCAACCTTGGACTCAAACAAATGGTCACTGCACCCACCCACTCAGCAGGACACACACTTGATGCAATTTTCACCTCAAGCCAACACATAACCTACACCCCCACCACGGAACTCCACTGGACTGACCACCACCGCGTCCACTTCTCCTTCACCAAACCCCCCACACACCACCATCAACACACCATGCCCTACCGCATGTGGGACAAGATCCCCACAGAACGCCTGAACTCCCAACTAGCTCACAACCTCCCCCCCACACCAACGACCCCAACACAGGAGCACACAACCACTCTAAATGGATCACTACCTGCACAGACACACTAGCCCCCTCAGAAAACACATCGCCACCCGCAACATCAAGAACGCTGCATGGTTCACCCCCGAACTCTAAGACTCCAAGCGCAAATGCCACCAAGCAGAGAAAATATGGCGACAAGAACCCTCTACAACCAACTTCTCCACCCTCAAAACTTCCATTCGCACCCATCACCAACTCATACGCATCACCAAGGGAGATCACCACAAGACACGCCTTGACAACAACTCCCAAAACAGAACTTTTCACCATAATTAAAGAGCTAGCCAAACCCAAAGCCAGCAACATAGACCCCACATACACACACAGCCCCTATGTGACGCCCTCTCCAACCACTTCCACCACAAAATCCAGGACATCCACAACAGCTTCATACCACACACACCCACCACACACAACCCTCACTCACCCAACTCAACCCTCACTCATGACCCCCCACTTCACTTACCACCTGGGCCCCTACCACACACAAAGAAACCGAAAAAAACATGAATTCCATCCACTCCGGATCCCCCATCTCCCCCATACTCCGTGACATAATCAACTCCTCTTTCGACTCCGCCACCTTCCTAGACCCCTGGAAGCATGCAGAAATCACTGCTCTCCTAAAAAAAAACAAAGATGACCGGGAGGTCCTCTCCAACTATCGCCCCATCTCCCTCCTCCCTTTCCCCGCCAAGGTCGCCGAGAAACTAGTCAACGCCCGCCTATCCCAATTTCTTGAGGAAAACAACTCTCTTGACCCCTCACAATCCGGGTTCTGCAAGAACCACAGCACGGAAACCGCCCTCATCGCATGTACTGACGACATCAGGACCAGAGTCAACAAAGACGAGACCGTCGCACTCATCCTCCTAGACCTCTCCACAGCCTTTGACACTGTCTGTCACCACACACTCCGCACACACCTCCACAACACTGGAATTCGCGACAAAGCCTTAGACTGGCTCACCTCCTTCCTCACAGACTGGACCCAAAGAGTGCGCCTTTCACCTTTCCACTCAACCGCTACCAAAATCATCTGCGGAGTCCCCCAAGGGTCCTCCCTCAGCCCCACACTCTTCAACATTTACATGATCCCCCTAGCCAACATCCTCCGACCACACGGAATCACTATCCTCTCCTACGCAGACGACACCCAACTCATCCTCTCCCTCACCCGCAACCCCACCACCGCCAAAACCAACCTACACGCTGCTCTCCTCGACACCGCCAACTGGATGACAACTAACCACCTCAAGCTTAACTCCAACAAAACCGAAATCATCATCTTCGGCCCGACAAAACCATATGGGACGACTCCTGGTGGCCCATCGTCCTACGCCCCGCACGCACCCACCCACGCAAACCACACACGCAACCTCGGTATCATCCTGGACCCCTCCCTCTCCATGACACAGCAAATCAATCCACTAACCTCCTCCTGCTTCCACACACTCCGCACACTGAAAAAGCCTTCAAATGGATTCCCCCAGAGACCAGGAAGACAGTCACCCATGCACTCATCAGAAGCAGATTAGACTACGGTAACGCCCTCTACGCCGGCACCACACTCAAACTCAAAAGCAAACGCCAGAGAATTCAGAACACAGCTGCACGCCTCGTCCTTGGCCTCCCCCACCACGAACGAATCTCATCGCGCCTAAAATCCCTTTACTGGCTCCCCATCGACAAGAGAATCACTTGCAAGATCCTCATCCACACACACAAATCCCTCCACAACACCGGCCCAACCTACCTCAACGAAAGAGTGATCTTCCACACTCCCACCCGCAACCTCCGATCAGCAGACCTCGCACTAGCTACAGTCCCCTGCATCCCCCACATCGAACAAACCACCACAGGAGGCAGGGCCTTCTCTTACCTCGCCCCCATTACCTGGAAATCCCTCCCCTCTGCAAAACCAAACACCTCCTGCTCTTCAGAAAAAACCTTAAGACATGGCTATTCGAACAGTAAGCTCCCCCTCACCCTCCCCACAAGTGCCTTGAGACCCTCACGGGTGAGTAGAGCGCTCTATAATTTTTTTTTGATTGATTGGTTGATTGAAAAGGAGTTTGCGCCAGGTGCATTCTGGGAGTTGCAGTCCACACCCCCAAGGATCATCTCAGAGCTTCTGGAACCTTGGGGGTGAGCTGTGGACCCCCAAAAAAACCTTAAAGGAACATCTGGAAGAAGATCCAGAAGTTTGGAGAAGTTTGGAGAACTTTTGAAAAAAAGCTCCATAGAGGGACCGACCCACCGTGGCAACTCTAGCCAGCTTACCTCAACCGTGACCCGGCCTGACTTGCACGTTCGTCCAAAAAAGAGACTAAGGGGGTCATTACAACCCTGGCGGACAGTGTTAAAGCGGGGGTAAGACCGCCAACAGGCTGGCGGTCTTTTTTTTGAGGATTATGACCATGGCGGTTAACGCCATGGTCATCCGCCGCTTCTCCGTTCCGCCCGCCAGGGCGGAGGCGACCGCTGGGCTGGAGACCTGGGTCTCCAGCCCGGCGGCAGTGACAATACCACCGCCGGTATTTTGACCCAGCTTACCGCCATGGATTTCCAGCGGTAGGAACCGCCATGAAATCCATGGCGGTAAGCACTTTCAGTGCCAGGGAATTCCTTCCCTGGCACTGATAGGGGTCTCCCCCACCCCGACTCCCTCCCCTACACCCCCCACCACTCCTGCCACCCTCCAAAGGTGGCAGGACCCCCCACCCCGACCCCGACTTTACCTTACACATACACACCCGACACGCACGCAGGCACCACCAACACACATGCACGCACACACACTGACATACATGCCTACATCCACACACACAGTCAGACACGCACACCCACATTCAAACATACATGCACACATCTATACAGACATACCCACAGACATACACGCACTCATTCCCAAAACACGCTACATACACCCATGCACCCCCCCATGCACCCACACAACATACATCACCCCCCCACCCCCCTCCCCTAACGGACGATCGACTTACCTGTTCCGTCGATCCTCCGGGAGGGGACAGGAGCCATGGGGGCACCTCTGCCGACACCACACCGCCAACAGAACACCACCACGGTGAATCACAGGACGTGATTCGCTGGGCGGTATTCTGTTGGCGTGGCGGTGGAGGTGGAGCAACCTCCACTTCCCTGCCGCCCGCCACTATGACTGTTGGCGGCTCTCCGTCGGAAAAACGACGTAGAGCTGCCAACAGTCATAATACGCCGAGCGGAAAACCGCCACCACTGGCGGTCTTCAGCAGGCGGTCCCTCGGCGGTCTTGTAAAAAGACCGCCGAGGTTGTAATGACCCCCTAAGTCCGAATGTAGGAAGTTGACCGGGACCTCCCAGCCAGAGTATCCGAGGAGGGCTCCAAGGTTGTCAGATCAAGATTTGCCCAGGTCGAAGGATTTTCACCTCGAAAAAACGACTAAGACCGAAGGTAAGCCTTGTCATTGGGTCATAGCAGATTAGGCCCTGCACTTGTGCTCTGCAATATGCAGCACACTAGTATTGGTTTAGATGCTATTGGTGGCGAGGTGGTAAGTGGACCTGTTAGAAATGGGGTCTTTGATTGGCAGTCATGTTAACCCCTGTTCTTGCAAGGAACCTCACTCTAGTCAGGGTAAAGAAGAAATACACCTGGTTAACCCCAACTCACCCAACTTGGTAGCTTGGCATGAGCAGAAAGGCTTAACCCAAAAGCAGTGTGTAAAGTATTTGAACCAACACACACAGTAATACAGTGAAAACACTACACCAGATTAGAAAAACAGGTATATTTATCTAAATCAAACAAGACCAAAATGACAAAAATCCAACATAAACAAGTTAAAATATTCATTTTCAAAAGAATTAAAGTATTACTCCATAGAAAACAATGGAAATGCAGATTTTACACAAAGTACCTGGTTTGCTTGAAAAATAAAACAGCACAGGTGAGTGTGTGTTGGAGAAGTCAGTGATGTGTTGATTTCTTACTCACAAGCGAGACGTGGATCATTTCTTCTCCAGTCGGGTAGGCGATGGGTCATTTTTCTCCCTTGCGAGAGAGTGATGCGTCAATTTACGGACTGGGCACCTCAGGTCCGAGCAGGTTCACAATGACTTTGATGCCCAGGGATGATACGTGAGAAATCCGGTCGCACGGTGTTAGAAAACCATTCCGTGTGAGTTTGCATCGTTATAAGAAGCGGCAAGCGGGTGTTGCATCGTTTCTCCAGCCACAATGCGTCTATCTACCAACCACGATGCAGGTGGAACATTGATTTTTGCAACAAAGAGGGTGGCACATTGTTTTTCAGCTGCGTTGCAGGTGGTGCATCGAAAATGTCCCAGCACAGCGTTCTGTGCATGGATTTCAGTCCAGTGGCAGAGAAAGTCAATGATGGCCCTGTGACTTCAAAACAGGAGGCAAGCTCACTTCAAGCCCTTGGAGATTCTTCTCAAGCGGGAATGTACAACAAAGTCCAGTCTTTGTCCTCTCTCAGGCAGAAGCAGCAGCTGCAGGCCAACCTAGCAAAGCACATTCATAGGCAAAAGGGCAGTACTTCTCCTCCAGCTTTTCAGCTCTTTTCCTTGGTGGAGGTTCCTCTTGATTCCACAAGTAAACAAACAAATCTGGGGTTTTGGGTCCACTACTTATACCCCTTTCTGCCTTTGAAGTAGGCAAACTACAAAGAAAAGTCTCTGCTGTTAACAGGATCCTGCCTTACCCAGGCCTGGCCCCAGACACACACCAGGGGGTTGGAGACTGCATTGTGTGAGGGCAGGCACACCCCATTCAGGTGTAAGTGACCACTCTTTCCTCCACTCTAGCTCCGATGGCCCATCAGGATATGCAGGCTACACCCTCCCCCCGTTTTCTCACTGTCTTGAGGGGAACTGCCAATCTGACCCAGTCTTGAGCCCAACTGTCAGTCTGACCCAGACAGGGAGTCCACAAACAGACAGAGGCCCTCATTACAACCCTGACGGTCGGTGTTAAAGCAGCGGTAAAACAGCCAACAGGCCAGCTGATTTTTTTTTTTTATTATGACTGTGGTGAAAACCACCAGCATAGACAGCCACTTTAACACTCCAACCGCCATGGCGGTCACCGCCAACAGACAGGCGGAAGACAATGTACCGCCCACACCATTATGAGAGGCCAATCTGCCACCTTTTCCGGGGGGGGGATTCAACGCGAACAGAAACACGGCGGAAACAGGACTCGCCTCTACACACCCCACGAGGAACCAGGACGTCATGGAGCCGGAACTCCACATACTCCTTGACATTGTCTTCCTGGTCCTCTACCAGGAGCACGAATGACAGCAGCGACGACTACGGTGAGTACTGCACCTACGACACAGGGGAGGGGGAGGGAAAAGAGAGTGACACACACACGCAACACACAACACCCAACCCTCACCCACAACAACACACATACTAATATATGCTGAAACAATACATTCCCCACCAGCACCCCTGGAAAAACGCAAGGACAAAAGGAAATGATTTGAACGAATGTAATCATGTAAAATCCATTTGTCAAAAATATATATACCCTATTAACAAATATGTACACCAAGAATTCAAGTCCATGTACTGCACCTACATAGTCCGTGGGCCCAAAATGCATGGGCGAAGCCCACACTCAATACCCGATCCAAATGGAGAGAACACTGCAGGGGCATCAGATTAAAATAAAACAGGCACCTGAGGGGGAAGGGAAGGGGGGCACCTCATCCGGATGAGTGCACGACGCCTGCTCCACGAGGGGCCTCCATGCCCATTGAGGTATCCTGGGGAGTGCAAAGCCACAGTCTCTCAAGTCTCTCCAGTGGGTGGTTTGCCCACTGATTTTTCCTGGGGAGTGCAAAGCCACAATCTCTCAAGTCTCTCCTGTGGGTGGTTTTCCCACTGCTTTATCCTGGGGAGGGCAAAGCCACAGTCTCTCAAGTCTCTCCAGTGGGAGGTTTGCCCACTGATTTATCCTGGGGAGTGCAAAGCCACAGTCTCTCAAGTCTCTCCAGTGGTTGGTTTGCCCACTGCTGCATCCTGGGGAGTGCAAAGCCACAGTCTCTCAAGTATCTCCAGTAGTTGGTTTTGCCCACTGCTTTATCCTGGGGAGTGCAAAGCCACAGTCTCTCAAGTGGATAACAGTCTCCACTGGTTCTGGAGGGGGCTTTGTGCCCAGAGTGCTTCATCCTGCCAAAGACAGAGGTAGTGGATGTCTTTCTCCACTGGTTCTGGAGGGGGCTTTGTGCCCAGAGTGCTTCATCCTGTCAAGGACAGAAGTAGTGGATGTTTTTCTCCACTGGTTCTGGAGGGGGCTTTGTGCCCAGAGTGCTTCATCCTGCCAAGGACTGAGGTAGTGGATCTGACACTCCACTGACGGTGGGGCAACATGAAAGCTGCCCATGCCCCTGGAACTGACAACCAGCATTGTTCGAATGACCACTGGGGATGGCAGCCATGTCTGCGGGGGTGCCACTGGCACAGGATGTGGAGTGGCTGCTGGCAGTGCTGGCGGCGGGCTCAGTAGCGGCAGTGCTTGTGGTGGTCATTGGGCAGCGGTGCTGGTGAGGGGCTCATTGAGCGTGCTGCTGACGGCAGTGTCCTGAGCGGCAGTGCTGTTGGGGGGCTCAGTGAGCGTGCTGCTGGCAGCGGTGTCCTGAGCGGTGGTGCTGGTGGGGGACTCAGTGAGCGTGCTACTGGCAGCGGTTTCCTGAGCAGCTGTGCTGGTGGGGGGCTCAGTGGGCATGCTGCTGGCGGCAGTGTCCTGAGTGGTGGGGTTGGTGGGGGATTCAGTGAGCGTGCTGCTGGCGGCGGTGTCCTGAGCAGCGGTGCTGGTGGGGGGGCTCAGTGAGCATGCTGCTGGCGGCGGTGTCCTGAGTGGTGGGGCTGGTGGGGGGCTCAGTGAGCGTGCTGCTGGCAGTGGTGTCCTGAGCTGCGTTGCATGTGGCGGTCTTGCCCGCCGTGCAGGTTGGCGGCGACTTCCCTTTATTCCTCTGGCCCTTCCCCACCTTGGATGGTGGCGCAGCTATCTTTCCACTCCCAACTGTTGTCCTGGCTGAGCCCTTGGTGGCAGGTGTTTTGGACTTCTCCCTACGGGCTGTGGGCAATTTAGTTTGTTTTTGAGGTGGGGTAATGTCCTTGGCCTCGCTCCTTGGGACACGGGCTGCCCTGCTGCTTGGCGCACTCCAGAAGCTGGTTACTGCTGGCACCACTGTTCCCGGGGATGTGGTGGCTGAGGTGCTGGGTTGGGACCTGGAAAGGTGGGCCCTAGGGGACGGACGAGGTGGGGGAGGTGAAGGGAAGAGGTCAAGTTTTGACAGGAAAAAGTTTTTTAGACACACTGGGATGGGTAGATGGAGGGGGTTTGGGAGTGGAGGCAGTGGTTGTAGGAGGTGTTCGTTTGCTGACTTTGGGTGAAGGTGCATGGGCTGGATGTTGTCCTGAGGTGGATGGCTTTTGGGTGGGTGTGTGATTGCGTTTGTGTAGTTTGGGAGGAGTGCTCACAGACACACTGGGAGAGGACACAGGGGATGTGTGAATGGTAGTGGGGGTGGTGAGTGCATGTGAGCGGTGTCTGGTGATGGGCGTGCTGGTGATGGAAGTAGTGGCTGAAGATGTAGTGCATGCAGGTGTGAGTGGAGATGTGACAGGGAGGGAGGAGGGAGACGTGGAGGAGGGGGACACAGTGGAGTCAGTGGATGTTGTTATGTGTGCATGGGGATGGTGCTTGTGTGAGTGCCTGTGGGATGTGTTTTGCTTAAGTTTGCCAGAGCTACCCTTGTGTGTTGAGGTGTGTGCATGCTGGTCTGATGGTGTGATTGGTCCTGAGGTACTGGAGATTGGGTCTGGGTGGAGGAAGTTGGAGGGGGGAGGTTGGACACAGGGACAATGGCTGCCATCAATGCTGAGGCCAGAGGCTGAAAAGCTTGCTGTTGGGCTGCCTGACCAGAATGAATGCCCTCCAGCTATGCATTTGTCTGTTGCAACTGCTGCTCCACACCCTGGATGGCATTCAGAATGGTAGACTGCCCAACAGTGAGGGATCTGAGGAGGTCAATGGCCTCCTCACTGAGGGCAGCAGGGCTGACTGGGGCAGGGGCAAAGGTGCCTGGGGTGAAGGAGATGCCCACCCTCCTGGGTGAGTGGCCATGGGGCACATGCTGAGGGGCTGCTAGGAGAGCGGTGCTGGTAGGGGGGGTTGTGGCTTTACCTGTAGATGCGGGGGCACAGAGAAGCCCGCCACCGCAAGGGAGCTCCCATCAGACGAGGAGTCGGTGTCGCAGGTCTCAGCTCCTGTCCCCGCCGTGGAGCTCCCCTCGCCCTCCGTCCCACTGGTGAATTCAGAGTCTGTAGTCTCGCCCTCCAGGGCCAAGTGGGATGCAGCTCCCTCCTGCTCCGGTGGCACAGCTCCTCCACCTGATGATGCTAATGCACACAAGAACAGGGAGACCACAAAGAGGGGGGGGAAATAAAGTAGAAAGACATGTTCAGTGCATGCAATACCGCTACCGTTGGCGGACACTATAGACACAGCAGCCCTCTGCACTACGCCATGCAAATCAAGAGTTCCCTATTTGATTACAGGGACATGGGGTACAAAGCTTAAGCCCGATTGCTGCACACATGGAATTCACAGGAGCCTGACTAGGTGTAGATGGCTCTTACCACTGGTGGGGATGGGGTGCCACTGAGCCTGCCTCACAAAGGGTCCTTGCCTACAAAGCTCGCCCTAGCTTAGGGGAACCCACAGCCCACCTTCCCCCACCCAGACACCTCCAGTGCGCGCTGAATCAGATAGATGTGAGTGTACTCACCCCCTTGTGGCTGCTGTGATGCCCTCAAGCGCCCATCCAACTCCGGATAGGCCACCGCCAGGATCCAGAACATCAGGGGGGTCATGGTGCGATGGGCACCCCTCCCACGTTGGGAGGCCATCCCCAGCTGGGCCTCCGCCGTCTTCTTGCTCCAGCGGCGAATGTCCTCCCATCTCTTCTGGCAGTGGGTGCTCCGTCTGTGGTGGACCCCCAGGGTCCGGACGTCCTTGGTGATGGCACGCCAAATATCCTTCTTCTGGTGGGCGCTGACCTACAGGAATAGTACAGTGGAAAAGGAAAAAATATAACCGGACCGTCACAGTCATTGGCCCACGTTCCGAGCCTTGCCCTGACGTACATCCACTCACCGTCGTTTCATGCACACCTCATTCCCCCCCTTTCTCCCACCCACACCACGCCAAACAGGCATTTCCCATACAGCATGCTCACAGTGTACTCACCTTGTTGTCTGGAGGACCGTAGAGTAGCGTGTACTGGGGGAGGACCCCATCCACTAGTTTCTCTAACTCCTCCGATGTGAAGGCAGGGGCCCTTTCCCCAGACACTTGAACCATCGTCGCTTCCAGACTGAGGTCACAGCAGCACTTGTAGTGTAGGTCCTCTCCTGTCGAAGATCAGGTATCCAGTGAGTGAACAGTGAGAAAATGGCGGTCCCGCCCGCAGTGTTGCGTACCGTCAACGCAGGCGTACATTGTCATTGGCTCCTCGGACCCATAGGGTCCAATGTTAACCAATGCAGGACTGTGCCACGGTCTTCGACCGCCTACCGCGACGGTGTACAACCCCAGCACAGTTACCTCATATCCCCTTGTCCCACCTTACAAGTCAGGCAGCCACAATTTCAGTGGGCCACATGGCATTGATTTTAAATGCGTCACACAAATCTAGGCCTTGCCTACACACTAAGACAGGCACATAGCGGATTGACAAATGTGTGCAATAGATTTGTTTGTTTCCTACCTCAGTGTTGGCTGACTCTGTGCTTGCTGTTCTCGTCCATAGGGTATGTCCGCTGGGGCAGGTGAGGAGATGGAGGCATCCTCCAGTGTACAGACCGCAGGTGGACTTGTCGACAATGGAATAGCGACATGTAATTGTCACCTACAGACCCACAGGGATACCCCCCTCTAGTGCAGGTCCTGTCAGTACTCCATTTCCTGGCAAGTGGGTCCTTCCAAACAACAGTGGCCCTTGCATCAGGGATGTCCCAGCCAATGTTCTCTAACGTGTTGTCCAGAGTGTTGTCTGTACTGCTGAAACCAATGCGCTGCTACATTGTTTTCCCTCAGGTGGAGGATTTGCCTACAGTGAAAGGTGACTTCTATGCCCTGGGACATGTTCCCAACATCATAAGTGCCATTGATGGGACACATGTGGCCTTGGTCCCCCAGCAGGAGTGAACAGGTGTACAGAAACCGGAAGAGTTACCATTCAATGAATGTGCAGATGGTGTGTTTGGCTGACCATTACATCTCTCATGTGAACGCCATGTTTCCTGGCTCAGTGCATGACACTTACATTCTGAGGAATAGCAGCATCCCTTATGTGATGGGCAACTCCAGAGGCACCGTGTGTGACTATTAGGTGAGGACAGGGACCATATACAGTGTGTATAGTTGTCTGGGGCTGGGGTTGTCCGTAAGGGTTATTTTGTGTCTAACAGTTGTCCCTCGACATTTGCAGGTGACTCTGGCTACCCCAACCTGTCATGGCTACTGACCCCAGTGAGGAATCCCAGGAGGAGGGCAGAGGAACGCTACAACAAGACACATGGGCAAACTAGGAGTGTTATAGAGAGGACCTTCTGCCTCCTGGGGGCCAGGTTCAGGTGCCTCCATATGACAGGTGGTTCCCTATACTACTCACCAAAGAAGGTATGCCAGATCATCGTGGCCTGCTGTATGCTGCACAATTTGGCTTTGCGATGACAGGTGCCTTTTCTGCAGGAGAATGGTCCTGAAGGAGGTGTTGTGGCAGTTGTGGAGCCTATGGACAGTGAAGAAGAGGACGCAGAAGAAGAGGACATAGACAACAGAAAGACTGTGATCCATCAATACTTCCAGTGAGACACAGGTAAGAAGACATCACTGCCTCCTACATCTGATACACTTGTTCTACCTCTCATCTGTCTGTCACTTTCACCCAGTGTATGGACCCTGATTTGTCACTTTCCCTTTCGATTTCACAGATGTGGGTCCCACTGTGTAACCTCTGCTATGTTTCCTCATGGACTAGAGCTGTGTGACATAGGTATGTTGACAATACAATAGACATTGCTATTTCCCTCAGTTATTGCAAATACACATTTGTGAAAGCACAGACTGACTCCAGATTGTTTTGTGATTTAAGGGTGTTTATTTAAGTGCTAAATAGTGGAGGGTGTTGTAAAATGGTCAGGGGTGATGGTGGAGGAATGTCCATGGCAGAGGCCAGTCTATTAGTCTCACAGGTGCATTGTACAAAGGGGCATAGGAAGTGGAGCTGGGGCAGTTTAAGGAGGGACAGGGTGACAAAGTGGGACAGAAGGATGACACTCCGGGTGGTCTCATTTCTTGGCAGGAGGCTTGGCATTGTTCTCTCTCTTTGTCCTGGATCTCAGGGACCGCTTGCGGGGTGTTTCTCCATCTGCAGGGGGTGGGGTGCTGGTGTCGTGGTCCTGTGGCGGTGCCTCCTGTCCACTAGCGCCGGCGGAGGTGGTGGGCTGTTCATCATCCAGGCTAGTGTCAGGGGCCCCTTGGTGTGCCACAGTGTCCTGGTGTTCACAAGGTCCTGCAGCACCCCTACAATGGTGACCAGGGTGGTGTTGATGGACTTGAGTTCCTCCCTGAACCCCAAATACTGTTCCTCCTGCAGCCGATGGGTCTCCTGAAACTTGGCCAGTACCGTTGCCTTCGTCTCCTGGGAATGATGGTAGGGTCCCATGAAGTTGGAGAGTGGGTTCCCTGGGCCTGTCCTCCCCCTGTCGCACAGCAGCCTTCCCAGTTCCCCTGTTTTCTTGGGCCTCTGTCCCCTGAACCGTGTGCCCACTACCACTGCCCCCCGGTACCTGCTGTTCTTGGGGTGGTGGGTTAGCCTGGGTTCCCTGTAATGGTGGACACACTACTGCTTGATGTGTCCTGGGGACAGAGGTATGGGCCCACTGGGTGGGTGCTGTGCTGGTGTTTCCTGAGGGGGTAGGCTCTGTGGAGGCCTGTGGCAGTGTGAGGGAAACCGACTGTCCCGAGGTCCCAGATGGGCCGCGCTGGTCATCTAGATCCAGTTGGGCAGAGCTGCTGTCATCACTGTGGGCCTCTTCTGTGGGGGGAGTGGACATGTCTGGGACCTCCTGTCCGGTGACGTTGGGTAGGGGTCCTGCAGGGGTGTAAAGGCATGATTATTGCATCTGTGTGTGCCGTGGTGTGCAATGGGTGGGTAACCCTGTACCCCAGTGCTTCCATTCATGTGTAGGACCTTGTGTGATAATTGTTTATGGTCTGTGTGGGTATGTGTAGTGGCCATGCATTGGTGATGGGTGTCCATGCTTTGTTGTTGCATGCAAGGCCTGGTGTTGGGATGTGTGCTTTGTGATAGTGGGACATCTGTGAGGAGTTGGAGTGATGGGGGTGAGGGCAAGGGTGGGGGTGTGTGATAGCATGCAGGTAGGGTGGGGGATGAAGTAGTGAAAGATTTTACTTACCAGAGTTCATACCTCCAGCTACTCCTGCGAGGCCCTCAGGATGCAGTATAGCCAAGACCTGCTCCTCCCATGTTGTTAGTTGTGGGGGAGGAGGTGGCGGTCTTCCGCCAGTCATCTGAACCGCGATGTGGTGTCTTTAGACCACGGAACGCACCTTCCCCCGTAGGTCGTTCCACCTCTTCCTGATGTTATCCTGTGTTCTTGGGTGCTGTCCCACTGCGTTGACCCTGTCCACGATTCTGCGCCATAGTTCCACCTTCCTAGCTATGGTGGTGTGCTGCACCTGTGATCCGAATAGCTGTGGCTCTACCCGGATGATTACCTCCACCATGACCCTGAGCTCCTCCTTAGCAAACCTGGGGTGTCTTGGCAGTGCCATTGGGTGGTGTGGGTGATGTGTGAGGTGGTGTGTGTTGTGATGTGTGGCGTGATGTTTAGGGGTGTGTCGTGTTTTGTGCGTGGATGTGTATGTGTGATGGTGTTGTGTGCCTCTGTATGCTGGTGTTGTCTTTGCTGTGCTGTCTCTCTGGCCTTCGTCAAAATATTTGGTAGTCAAGGTTTGTGGGTAATGTGGGTGGGTGTTTTATATTGTATTGGGTGTGTGGAGTGGTGTGTGTATGTGTATCAGGTGTGTGTATTTGGAATTATCCAATGTGGTAGTGTTTTGTTAGTGTGGGCGGATTCCTGTTGGCATGACAGTGTTGTTTTTTTATCGCTGACTTTCGGTGTGGCGGACTTGTGCGGGTTCCTAGATTTTGGTGGATTCCAAGCTGTGGTCGTAATAGCTGGGCCGAAATTCTGCGGCCGCGGCGGTGTGTTGGTGGTCTTCTGCACAGCGTTAACAGCATTTACCGCCAATGTTGTAATGAGGGCCAGAGTCACAGAATAGTTTAAGCAAGAAGAATGATTTCAGAGACACCAAACTCCCGAGTTCATATGCTCCCAAAGGAAAACTACACTTAAACATTATTTAAAGGCAGTCCTCAGGTGAAACTATGGGAGAGATAGGCCTTGCAACAGTAAAACCCAAATTTGACAGTGTTTCACTATTAGGACATGTAAAGGAGAGTACATGTCCCACCTTTAACATACACTGAACCCTGCCCAAGGGGCTACCTAGGGCCTACCTTAGGGGTGCCAATCAGACACTCAACATTCCTCCATCTCACACATACAAGCTCTGCATACATCTGCACCCATATCCAGCACAACTACATGTCCTACTATCACCCCCTCTACCTCCACTCCCAAATCAGTTTTCCAATCCATCCCCCTTGTTCCTAAGAAGCTTTTCCTTGCCCGCCTTAACCTGTTTCCTGAGCCTGTCCCATCCCGTGTTGCCCCTCACTATCATCGTTCCCTCCCCAAGCCAAGTCCCTACACCTCCAAGTCCTCCATGACACCACTTCTACTTCTGCTGCCCCTACACCCACAAAAAACCTTCCCCTGTCCCCCTCAAAAAACTGCCCCAAAGCATGGCTTCAAAGCCCCTGCCCCTCCGTTGAGAGCAAAGCTGAAACCCCCATCCCCTCCTGGACCAAAACCAAAGGAGCCCCCTGCCAAGCCCAAGGACCCCGCTCCCAAACCTAAACCTTCATCCCCGGACCCTTTAGGTGCCTGCCTGCCCCATTGATGCCCCTACTTTGTGGAGGCCTTTAGGCTGTCAGGAGTCAAGTTGGGGGCCTTGACAGGCACAGTTATGCCAACTGGACATTCGACTGGCCTACGGGCCTTGGTGCTTTTTGTTGCACATTTACATTGCATTTGTTCTAAATATATTTCCACAACATGATTCCTGTTGGTTCTTCTTACTTGTGAGTTTCCATCCATCTATCATGTGCTGTACGATGTACATTTCTAGGCATTTTTTTCATTCAGATTCACTGTTCTTTCTTTTATTTTGGCATTGTATTTAGGGTTGCGTTTTTGCATTGTATTGGTTTGTGTGTTGGTGCTGTTGGTGTGGTTGTGTAGTTGTGATACGGGGCATGTGTATGTGACATGTGTGTTTGGCGTGGCTGTGGTTTGTGTGTGTGTCTCAGTATGGGTATTGTATTGCATGTGTGAGCATGTGTGCGTGTTGGAGTCAGTGCATGGTGTCAATGTTGTGTATTGGTGTGTCACTCTCCCCTTCCCCTTGTGTGCTCTGCAGGTGTACTCACCAATGGCGTCATAGAGGAGGAAGAGCGCTGGAAAAATTTCAAGTTGGCCTTCCATGGTGTCCCCTGAGTTGTCTGTGTCCCTGGAGGGGAGTGGGTCCTTTTCTAATTGCTGTTTCCACCAGGCTCTGGGTGGTGGGCATTGCGCCCCAGGAATCGTGGCAGTTTGCTGTGTCATAATAGGGTGGGCCGTGCAGTGGATCCCACCAGCCTGGGGATGGCAACCACCGCCATTGGCAGTCTGGCCGCACTGGGGTAACTGTCAGCAAACTGGCTTTGTTTCAGTGGGTTGTCTGTCATAGTCATAATATGGCGATCTGCACCGCTGGCTTGGCAGCAGTCCGACCACCATCGACGGCATGGGGGGACCGTTACCGCCAATGTCATAATGAGGGCCTATATCCTTTGTCAACTGCACAGTGCATAAGGGTAGACTGGGGGAATGATCATTACAGCTAAAGGCACATATATAAGTCATTCACTGTCTTATTTACTCAGACATATTGCCAACAGTATGTGACGTGCTATGAAATTAATTGGCATCCATGCAAGATGATCACTTAATTGTCAAACACTGTGCTGCACATACAGGAATACTGTCCTCTGTGATAAACGTATTATTGGTCATACATGTGAGTGCAAATGATGTAGATGTTGTGAGTTGTCACCAGTGTTCTGAATTTTTCAGCCATTGAGTTGACACCTATCTCACACTCATCCACTGTTACAGTTTATGGCTACTATTTACAGACATTGCCATACATTTTTGCCCCAATGCATCACATAGTGATACACATCTATCTATTTTCCATTTGTACCGACAGTTCATTGGTGGATATGAGTGTTTTCAGTTCAACATGTTTGTTCAACAGGCAGTGCAAACATTACACACCACACTTTTCAGAGAGCAGTGCATTATGTGTTGTACTTTGACTATGATAATAGTGTTCACACGTGATTGACAACTGTTGTGGCCTACCTACAGTTTTGTTAATGTTGGTGAACTTTTCTTTTGTAGAACTGTG
This sequence comes from Pleurodeles waltl, assembly GCF_031143425.1. NCBI lineage: Eukaryota > Metazoa > Chordata > Amphibia > Caudata > Salamandridae > Pleurodeles > Pleurodeles waltl. The sequence goes on along the minus strand of NC_090444.1, from coordinate 332,984,782 downwards.
CCAAACACTTTAAGACATATGTTAGATGAAACTATTTATTAGCGTTTGGCAATGTCATGCCTTCGTTCACATGTGTTTCAGGAAAAGCAATTCTCCATAATGTGTGCACGTCTCCATTGACCTGCAACAGTGTTCTGGATGTCACAAGGGTGTGGTGGTTCATCCTTCTCCTCATAACTTTAGGCATCCCGTTCGTCATCCCAGGGGACATTTGTCCTGATACAAATATTGTGCAATATTGCAAAGGTCAATATGATTTTGCAGCCCAAAGAAGGAGAAAACAAGCGTCTCCCCCAGAAACGTCTAGGCAGCGAATCGGTCCCTTAAGTAGCCGAAGGTTTCCAAACACTGTCATCACCCACTGCTGGATACCATATCCTTTGTCAACTGAAATGTACAGAAAATGGCAACAGTGTCATTGTGTTGGATTACTGTATTTACATACGTCCTGCACATTTGTGTTATGTCTATTGGTATTGTTTTACACTTCTCCATTGTATGACCACAGGATATGTCAATCATACTAGTGTTCTGCCATTTTCAGCAGCCTATTCACTCACTGTATGTGATGTCACATACAGTGCATCAGCAGATACATCATACAATTCAACTTCCTGATCGTCATATTTCTGCATCAGAGTTTGGTGGTGGCTGATTCCCATCACTTTCACGCAATGTTCTCTGTCTACACTACATGTGTGGTGAGACAGAATATGGATTTGAATCTTTTTTGGAGATCTATTCTAGATTGCTGGTAACATGCCAGACATGGCTGACACTGACACATGTATAGGTCCATAGTCATCCCCAGAAGTAGGTGTTGGCCCACATTACATTTGCCCATGCCTTTGAATGTCCTACATTTTTCATGCAGGTTGACACAATGCCACCCACACAGTATGCACTCACATATCCCAAATAAGTGACATGAATTGACTACTGCCATTTCCCAATCCATGGTTTCATGTCTAGGGGGGATATTGTGAACATTTGTGATGGCATTGTGCCCAATTTGTGCACAAAACACATGCATTCTGCAGATTTGTGAGTCCACAGTCCAGCTAAATGACTTCTTGCATTTTACTGCATCTTTGAGAAATGGAACTGGTACGCATTACTTGGTGTATGCTTCAGTTTTGGGGTCTATACAACTGACCATATGCACAGGTTGCCTATCAAATACAAAGTCATACTTGCATCAGGGGTTGTAGGTGCTTTCAGGATGGAATGTGTGTATAAGGGAGCAGCTTCCAGCCATGGTTGCTGCCTCAGAAACATAGTGAGTGATGTGTGTGTGCGTATGTGTAGCATCAAACTTCACACATGTTCAATGGGAGTTAATTTATATAACATTTACATTTGTACAGTTACATGTCACCTGCCAATGAGCTGTGGTTTGTCATTTTGCACCTAGGGCCTCATCTACAGGGTCCATGGAACAGGATGGGGCAGCAGGTGCCTTGTTGCACTGTCATACACCACCAGGAAATTGAATAAATGTGCCAAATCTATAAGATGTGGCACCTTTCTGACCTGCCCCCCAGCGCTGCCACACAAATTGCTACCTAGCACCAATGCCAGCAGCCTTGCACCATGGTGCTAGGGTGCCTTCATTGTGGGGATGATTGTTTTTGTGCAGGACACCTTCCTGCACATAAAACTATCACATGAGGTACTTCCCTCATTCTATGTGCACTGCAGAATGAGAAGAGGATAAAATGGGGAGACATGAACATATTTCTCCATGTTGCATCACTCTTACACCATCATTGAGGTGGTGTATGAATCTGATTCATTCCCAGCCTTATAAATCTGGGAATGCATCTGATTCCTTTGGCTTCTATAAGTGTTGCATGGGTACACCTCAAGCAACACCCATGGAACGCCCCTTTCACACAGTGTTATCTGTGAAAGGGGTCCATATTTACAAGACCATGAAAAGCCACGCAAGGTGGCTTTGCAAGGCCCTGTAAATATAGAGTGGCACACTGCCACCAGAGTGTCAAATGCACATTGTTCTGGCGGCACAGTGTCCTACTAGGGCCTCGTATATATTGACCCTAGTTCCTGATGCGTGAGCCATGACACTTCTTATGGCCCATGTGTGTTGCTTGTGAACACCCCCATTGTACAAGGTACACCTCACTTGCACACAGAGATGTTGGGCAGATTTCTGTCTGCCATGCATAGCTATGTGCCTTTAAATCAAACAACATGTGCAAAACTGGCTTGGGAAGTCTTCACCTGTATGTCAGGGTGATTCGCATTACATATTTGTACTGAAGCATGGTGAATGTATTTGTAGCAGGCCTCATAATGCAGTCCCTATCTGTGCAGGGAGAGAGTGATCTGTGAATTGTGTTTCCCATATCTATTTGTTATTATGTTATTATGTCTATTAGTCTATTAGGTACTTGCTGTTTGCTCACCTATAAGTAGGCCATTTCCATATTGTCCATCGTGGAACCTCTGGTTGATGATAGACTACTGGAAGATAAAGGCATCATGTACACTGCCCGGGTATTTGCCCACCACATTCAGGATCAACCCATGATGGCCAACAATGGCATGGACATTGATGGAGTGGGTATGTTTCTTGTTCCAGTACAATTGTTCTGTTGCAGCAGGGGGAATGAGTTGCACATGTGTATAGTGCATTGCTCCCAGCACATGCAGAAAGCCGACAATGCTGTAGAAGCCCTGTTTAATTACCTGCTGCAGTTGCTGGCCATTAGAGAAGACGATGTGGTGGGATGTTAGGCAGATGATAGCATCCAGGACAGAGGGAAAGAATGCTGAGAAGGATGGCTGCAACACTCCTCCCACTTGTGCTGCAGTGGTCTGGAAGGAGCCCAAAGCCAGCATGTGTAGCACAACCAGGAGCTTGATCAGTAGTGATATGTTGGTCACCCTGTCAATTGTTGCCTGCAGGCTTGGCACAATGAGATGGGGCAGCTGGATGACGACTCCCTGTATAGCCAGTAAAAGGTGATGAGACAATCAGTGCCATCTGCTGCTGGTAGATGCACTCCCTTCTTCGCTGCCTCTGTAATGCAGGTGTTGGTGACCGTGGTGGTGGTAATAGTGGTGGTTGTGGAGGTCTTCTTGGTATTCCATACTGTGGCAGTAGTAGATCCATGTTGTCCTAGAGCTTGCCAGAGTGTTTTAGGTCTGTTCTTCTTATGTACCTGTGCCAATGCATCATTTTAACCCTTGATCTGACCAGGTGCTAATTTTGTGACGAATTACAGGCACTGCATGACTTTTTCTAAGGTTGCATCATTTTTTGAAAAGCGTGTAAAAAATGTTTCTTCAAACCTGCCTAATTTTTTAAGAGGAAATGCCTACCTTACATATCATTGTCAGCATCTGATGCAGGCAGATCTGACACTGATGAAAAATGACACATAGGGGGAACAAGTGACACTAGAGGCCTCTAGCATTACCTTATTAATATGGAGTTATTCTTGCACCACTGCTGCAACAAAAGAAAATGACAGAGCAGCAACACAAGGGGCTTGGAAATAAGCCCATAGTTCTTCAATGTATTTGCCGATCCTTAAGGTATGAGAGTTCTAATTCAGCATAAGTGGTAATTGTCCCTCCCTATGAGTTATGATTCAAGGGCATATAAAATATCTTTTGAATACGCACATCACTGAGATGCTATGTAGACTTAATGAAGTATGCATCCAGATGTTTGTGTGTACCTAAGCTTGTTTATGTATGACACCTAATGACTTTCCCAACAAGTTTGAAGCTGGAGATACTTCCTATTATTCTGCATAATAACCTGATTGACAATGTTAGTAATTTTACACAGTCATGGTCTACATGAGGTGCATGGCAACACCCTATTCATGTATCAATTATCAGGAACAGAGTAAGGGTAGACAGCGATGTGTGCATTCTTATGATACTCCACATGGGGCCTGCAAGTCCAAGTCAGAGTGGCTGGAACTTCTCTCCTTATCCACTGTCACTTATGTGGCTGACTAATGATCAGCACATTTACATGATACAACACTAAGGGGGTGATTATGACCTTGGCGGACGGCGGAGGCCGTCCGCCAAGGTACCGCCGCCAAATGACCGCACCGCGGTCAAAAGACTGCGGCGGCCATTCAGACATTTCCTCTGGGCCGGCGGGCGCTCTCCAAAAGAGCGCCCGCCGGCCCAGAGGAAATGCCCCTGCAACGAGGACGCCGGCTCAGAATTGAGCCGGCGTAGTTGCAGGGGTGCGACGGGTGCAGTTTGCACCCGTCGCGTATTTCAGTGTCTGCATTGCAGACACTGAAATACACAGTGGGGCCCTCTTACGGGGGCCCCTGCAGTGCCCATGCCATTGGCATGGGCACTGCAGGGGCCCCCAGGGGCCCCGCGGCACTCCCTACCGCCATCCTGTTCCTGGCGGGAGACCCGCCAGGAACAGGATGGCGGTAGGGGGTGTTAGAATCCCCATGGCGGCGGAGCGCGGATTCCCCCGAGCAGCGGGAAGTCGGTGGGAGACCGCCGACTTTCCGCTTCTGACCGCGGCTGAACCGCCGCGGTCAGAATGCTCGTGGGAGCACCGCCAGCCTGTTGGCGGTGCTCCCGTGGTCGGTGGCCCTGGCGGCCACCGGCCGCCAGGGTCAGAATGACCCCCTAAATCCCATAAGTGGTGATACAGGCCCACTTGTCCACGTTTAACTATGGATCCCTCAATGACTATGCATTATTATCCTAAATGATAAGGTATTTATGTCATTTTGACTACTGTTACATTTCGAGCACCCACACAGATGGGGTCTGGCTCAGTTTTACTGGCGCATGCAGTGGATGTCTACGTAGTGACATTAAATTGTCCATTTATCCATATCTATTGCGGGTATTGCTTTGCTCAGGAATATATGAGTGGGTCACAATGTCAGACTATTTCTCACACAAATCATGTACAATTACAGCATGTGCTAACTATTGATAAATGTTTTCACCTTAGATAACATGACAGCTGATGAAGCAAGAACATTTGAGATGAAGTGTGAGCATTTTTGGTGTGCGCAACATATCTAGTGCATTTAGAAAGATTCATAAGTTAAGCAAACGTTCTAAGGCTGCAAGGTCCTGGGATGTTGCAAGACCAACACATACATCTCTGCCACATCTGCCAGTAAAAAGTCAGGACCAGGATCAAACCAACCACCTACACAAGAGCCACTGATTCCACCAGCTACCCCTACTGCCACACAGCAGAGACAAACAAGGGCCAGGATGCATTGCAAGAGGGACTCGGTGCTCTATTACACAACCATATGAGAGCTCAAAAGACTTGACCGTAAAGTGAACTTTATGCGGGAGGAGATGGACAGCCTATAGATGAGAATGGGTTACCTTGAGGATGGCATGGAGCAGATTGCGCAACTCATTTGAATGTTTTTGATACATTATGTTTTATCAGAGTTGTTATATTATTTTAGTTGTTAAGATGTAAGTTAGTTAGTTGATAAGTATAGATTTAGTTAAGGTAGCTTTTAGAATTTAAAATTATTTTATAGGTTGCTATATTTAGATATGTAGATGTTTAGAAGTTTTTAGTAGGTGGTGCGATAATGTTTAGCCTTTGTATGAAAAAATATGAAAATATATTTTTGTTTAGATTTTAATGTGTAAGTAGTTTATGTTTAGGTGTAGTTTCTGTTTATATGGTATGACTATGGGTGTTAGTGTGGGTAGGAGTGTTGATATTTTACATGTCATTTGTGCTTGGTGTTTAAGTTAGAGTAATATAAGTTAAGTAAGATTTAGGCAGCACTTAGGATAATTAATTTAGGATACATAGATGTAGTTAGATTAGGATAAGTGTAATTTTATTTTGGTAGTGTTTAGCTTATGTAGTGTAGTTTAGGTAATTTTCATTTTTAAACATAAAGTTATCTATAGTGAACAATTTTCTACCTTCACAATCTTGTTAAATTGCATCATTGAGAGTTTCTAGCATTGACTATGTTGAGTTGAATATATGATGCTGCTATTACTGTGCTGTCTTTATATGTGTATTTGATCTAGTAGTAGGACTATGGTGCACAGGTGGTGTTGATCATGAGTCAACTAATGACAAGTTGACAATATGAAATAATTGTAGGTGGTCGTCTTTGTGTAACTTGGCACGCAGGTCAAAGAAGAAACTCACCCACTGTAGCATTGTGTAAAAAAGATACACCATTTATTTTTATGTTGTATTTGTGACAACATTTGGCTGGATACATGTAATGCTGTGGCATACACTGGTACATGCCACTGACACACACACCCTTGCCCAAATTAGTACCAAGGTACTGGTTATTATTACAGCTCATGTCTGTGGCCCCCACCTGCCTGGAGAACATCAATAATCCTTGGCATTGTGTGACACTACATACAAGTGACTTTGTGCACCAACTAGCAGTGTTTGAAACACAAGTCTCCAATTTCCTTTTGGCCTGGGGTTCTTTTGCTTTAATCCTGGGTTTGTGATGTGACTCCAAATTAGTCAAATGTGTGGATATAAAAAATTGAGGTTATGTGTGGTCATACTCACAATCGATACAGGTGAGGCCTCCCAGGAATAGAGAGACACAAAAACACTATGGCCCTCATTCTGACCTTGGCGGGCGGCGGAGGCCGCCCGCCAAAGTCCCGCCGTCAGGTTACCGTTCCGCGGTCGAAAGACCGCGGCGGTAATTCTGACTTTCCCGCTGGGCTGGCGGGCGGTCGCCTTCAGACCGCCAGCCAGCCCAGCGGGAAAGAGGCTTCCACGATGAAGCCGGCTCGGAATCGAGCCGGCGGAGTGGAAGCTGTGCGACGGGTGCAGTTGCACCCGTCGCGTATTTCACTGTCTGCGCAGCAGACAGTGAAATACATGTAGGGGCCCTCTTACGGGGGCCCCTGCAATGCCCATGCCAGTGGCATGGGCACTGCAGGGGCCCCCAGGGGCCCCGCGACCCCCCCTACCGCCATCCGGATCTCGGCGGTCCGACCGCCGGGATCTGGATGGCGGTAGGGGGGGTCGGAATCCCCGCGGCGGTGCAGCAAGCTGCGCCGCCGCGGAGGATTCAATGGGGCCGCGGTACACTGGCGGGACCCCGCCAGTGGTGCCGGTCCGACCGCGGCTTTACCGCCGCGGTCGGAATCCCCATTGGAGCACCGCCGGCCACAGGCCGGCGGTGCTCCCGCGGTCCTCCGCCCTGGCGGTCAAAGACCGCCAGGGTCAGAATGACCACCTATGTGTTCCAGTGCACATTTCAACAGCAGGTATCATTACTAAATGGAACAGTATTAATTTGAATAAGAATTTCATGCCTACTGGCATCCAAGGTGTTGCACCAAGGTTCTACATCATTGAGTGGTATGATACTAAATCAGGAATTTGGGTATCAGTATCTGAAAATTGCCAGTGTGTGCATAACTTTGGTAATTTAGAACCTCTTAAATGTAGACATTGAGGTTATCATATGTGCTTCACCATATTGTTATGATCACATAGCAAGATATATGTGGATATGTGAAACTGTGTTGGTGGCTCACATTGCTCACATGATCCATTTTGTGCAGTTGGGCAATTCTGTGATGATTAAGTCATTTACACTGTGCCAGTCAATCAACTGATGCTTATTGTCACACCGCGATGTTCAGAAGTTAATGGGACTTAAAACATAATGCCAGGGCAGTGGAAGTACATGATGCTCGGGCATGTCCTACCAGAACAAGTGAGAGTGACTATAGCATGATTTCCTAAAGTTGCTAAGAAATGGCTTTTATAGGAACACATCCAGCATCATCTTGTTAGCCCTGCCACAGACAGACAACATGCTGGTTCGTGTGAGTGGATTTATTCACAGGTGTTTACATAGTCAATTCCAAAGTAACAGTTTGGCAACAAACATAACATTGTTTAAATCCAAAGGATGTCCTTTGATTGCCTCAGAGGTGTCCTTATTGGGAATGAAATACACACAGAAAAAAAAACCTTGGCTATTGATTAATGATTTCACACAAAGATACAAACCAGTACATCAATCCTGTGTGTCAATGAATACTTCATTTTCCATCCATTTTCATATTTTCTCAGTTGTTTTCACAAAAATGTCTTAAACATTAATCCTTATTCATCTAGACAAATAATTAAAAGTGTTATCGTATTCATCTGAACAAAAAAAACAAAAGTGTTATATACAACATGTATCCCTCAACAATCAAGAAACAAACTTTTTTACATCCATATGTTACATGAAAAATGTGGTAAATAAGTCCAATAAAAATTGAAAGTCCTATCAATTACTCAACTGGCATTAGGCTATTCATGTCCCAGTTCTTGGATAAGCTACTGCCTCATGTCCATCAAAAGTGAAAATCCAGTTCCAAAAGCACATAAGACCCCTGTTGCAGATGTCAGATGGTTTCAGTTTACTTCATTTATAATACATCTAATGCTGAGCAGGGAAATCATTAGGCACCCCGTTGACTTAGAATTAGCCAACACATTTCGACTTCTGTGTATACTGCTCAGTTGCATTCAAAACAAGGAATCATCAGGGCTTCTCGTTTGTCAAAATGATGCAGACTCATCTTATTTATTTTCTCGTGCCCGTTAGGCATGCCAGCATAATAGTTTCAGTGTCTTGATCATATATTTACTTGGCACTGGGATCACTCCACTGCACGGGGCCATCGATGCTGTGAGGGAGTTGGATTTGGGTGTCCCGGATGTCAGGGACACAGCACTGAGTACTCACACTGTGTCAGTACCTCAGAGACACTGCATCAGCATCAGGCCTGCAGAATCGATCAAGGTCATTGCACTCAACGGGAACCACGGTTCCTGGTGCAGGCAGTGGCACACAGTCAGACAGCGGCGCCGGTTCTGAATTCGCTCTGGAGTCGACAACTCTGTTTCTTCTTGCTTACACCAGAACTTACTCCCAAGGGCCCAGGTACTGGATTTGGCATCACTTAGCAAGTCAGGACTCTTAGCAAAAGAGCTCAGGTGCTGGCAGATGAAGTCTTTTATGTCCCTGGGACGTGTAATAGGAGGCAATCTCACTTCAGGCCCTTAGAGAAACTTTGGAAGCAGGATGATGAAAGCAAAGTCCAGTCCTTTCAAACCAAGAACAGAAGCAGCAAGCTGCGGGCCAGCACAGCAAAGCAACAGGCTGAGTGGCAGTCCATCCTACAGCATCCAGCTCTTATTCCTGGCAGAATTTCCTCATTCCGGAAGGATTCTATGGTTGTGGTCTCAGTGGTAAAGTGCCTTGAGTCCTACAGCCAGCAAAAACAAAATTCAGCACAGGATCAAAATAGGAGGTCAGAAGCAAAAAGACTGGGGAAACCCTGCAGAAAGGGCCACTTCCAACAGGACCTATTTCATCTTGTCCCATCACAATTCCCATTTTCACTTCCTCCTGCTTTCACATATGTGTCGTAGTCAGACATTTCCTTGTTCTGCTCCCACCTTTGATACATCTTCACCCAGGTCCACATTCCATGAAGGATGTAAGACACCCATGCCCTCATCTATGGCATCCCTCCACAGCTATAAAACATGTGTGACACTATCAGACACAACAGTGTATGAGTATCACTCACGCTACTTTGTGGTACACACTTCACAACTCACTTCCTTGCTAAGCAATGACTCCTAATTCAGACACAGTTCCAGCTCAATGTGCTCAGCCACATCGCTTTACACTACCAAGGGCACACCAGGATCACACACCATCTGTTCTTCCCACAAACACAATTGGTCCTCTGCTGCACCCTAATTGCATTTACCACCACCCCAAGTATAAATTTGTTGATGACATGAGGTAGTGTGGTCTCTACCATGGCAGACAACACCTGTATGCTCCCACCCCACAGAACATGACAGCTGCATGCAATGTAGTTTCATGCTCCTGACTGTGCACATAGCTATTCCCATAATCCTACATGATGAAAGTTCACATCCACCACACCTGAAGCCACTCTCAGGTGAGGAGTTAATCCTCTTGCAACCCCATTCCAATCCGTTGCTTTGCAGTTCAGATTTAAATTTAAAAGCATGGGCCCAAAAAAGACACAGTACCCTCATGGTGCAAGGGAACCAGCACTGTCACAGTCAGGTTGGGCAGGGTTCAAGTGTCCATGTATGATATGCTGTACCAGTCCAAGTATTTTTTCTTTGCATTGGGAGACTTGCAGAGGTGAGCACTCAAATTATAACTTCCACTACAAGTCCTAGTAAAGGGTGAACTTGGACTGGTGCTGCACGTCACACATAAAATGGACAAATTTGACAGAGCTGGACTGGGTTGTACAAAATGTAACTGGGCAGTATGACTCACATTTATTTGACTGAGCATGTGAGTGATTCCTGTGCTTTCCCTTGCACACAATGCAGTAAAGTGCAGGAACATAGCTTGAAGTGCTGTACAACATGACATTTGTATGCACATTGTCCCTTGTTGCCACTTACCCTGTTGGTATTGCTGGTCCTTAAAGCCAGCACTGTTTTGTCCTTCCATTCCTTCCACCAAGGATGACTGATGCCACCTGCTCCTCCAGTGGGTCCAGCTCCTCCAGGTCCTTAGGTCATACTCCGGTCCACATGGCTGTCCTCAGGTTACTGGACAGTTTCTCCTTGGTCCAGCGCTTCTTGCACTCTGCCACTGTCCTTTTAGATTGTCCTACACTGTTCATCTTGCCATTATGGACTGCCAAATGGCTTCTTTGTCCCATAACGGAAATTTGGAGGTGACAAAGAGCTGATGTTCATGATTTGTCACCTCTGTTATTAATATTTAATTCACCTCCTCCCTGAAATGGGGTTGTTGAGATTGCTGCCCTGACTGCTGCTGCCCCATGCTGCCTGCTCACTTTCAGGGGTAGGAAACATTGGTTTAAACAATGTATCACTTTGTATCGACTTTTGATGCATGACGCACCCCATTGTGACGCAAAAGTGATTGGTTTATTACCAGCAAAACAGGTTTGTGTCATTTTGGCTGCACATGCATCAGTTTCCGCTGTGGCATCTATCCCGCAGACGAGTCTTTTTATTTTTACCCACTTTGGGAGCTTTATGATATGGTGCACTATACCATAAATATGCCACATCCATGGAGTTTTAAACTGTCGTACTGCAGTGAAACGTTTTTCTGGTGCATTGTTGCCTTGTGGCAGTAAAGCATCAGTTCTCAAAAATATGCCTGTTAGTTTTTAGATACTGTAAAAAGTGTTGAAAATCTAATGGCAATTTGGCATTTCTTTCTTCATTGGTGCATTAGGATGCTGTGTCAAATTCTATTGAAAGTTCAACAAACTATTTTTTTGACGTTTTATAAGCAGTTCTTGATTACCTCAGATTTATGATGGATCAAGCAACCTTTCTGTTTTTTTGCGCTATCTATCAATCTCACTTTCAAGCTATGTACATTGCAGGACAGCAAGTGCCATTTGAAACCTTCAATTTGAACAGTTGTATGTTTTAAAATTTGACCAGAAATGTATTCTGACGGCAAAATTGGAGTTTCACGCCAAGATAATTCTCCAATCTCCTAACAAAAAAAAAATTCACACAATCTCTAATAAACCATGTTTACACCTCAAACTCATTAATGCACACACAAATTCTGTAATGATCATTCCTTGTACTTTGAACAAAAAGTTGATAAGATTCTTGTCAGTTTGGGACCTTTGATTACACTTCTAGACCAATTGGTCTGCCATCTTGGGGAATTACCAAAGGATATCTGGGAATTTTGTGGTAGCAACAGTCCTTTACCCATCTTTGATAATCTGGTTCAGATTAATTTCAATCAAGGTTCCATCCAGCTCGACACTAAATCAACATTCGTCACAATATTAGATGATCTTGAAATTGCTGCAAACCAAGAGCAATTTTCAGCATTGATACTGTTGGATCTGGCTTCCATGTTTGATCCTGTGAATCACAAAATCCTGGTTTTGGGCTCTAAGAGGTTGGTATTTATGGCATAGCACCAGACTGGTGTAGATCTTACTTGGAAGACCATATGCTAGCAATCCAACATCCACCAGAAATGTCAGCAGCCAGACCGGTTAGACAAGGGTTTCCAGAGGGCTCTTTGTTAACCTCTACATGATATAATGACTATTTGGGGCCACTAGCAAAACTGATACATAGTCATGTAATAATTTAGTGAACTATACCATGACAGGCAAATCATCTTGTCAGTTGATCTCTCCATTTCTTTGCTTCTTGAAGTGTTCCCAGCTACTTGACTGACATCTCATTTTGTCTCGACTGTAACTCCCTCAAAATTTAAAGGTGAGAAGATGGAGATTTTCTTGTTCCATTGGCAGTCCAACCATCTCATTACCAGAAGAGATATGGCCATTAACAGGTAACCCTACTCCTGTTGCCTCTCCTGCAATTGGGAACTGTGAAGTGTATCTATATGCCAATATCTCACTTACCACACATGTGAAAATGTTGCCCTCCATCACCTTTGCATTGATGTCCCTTCTTTGCAAAATCTGCCACTTCTTCCTCTTCATGTCCATCCTTTGATAGTCTAATGTTGTATTTTAAGTCATTTGGACTATTGTAACTCAATGTGCACCTGACTATCTGATTAAATAGCTTCATAGTATTTAAACAGCCACTGCTAATATGGTACTGTCTCATCATTGGTACTCTTCATCCTCTGATGCCCTTCATACCCGCACAGCTCTCAGTGCCTAAGAGGATGACAATAAAATCCCTTGTATGATCCTTAAAGGCATTCATCACCAGGGCTGCAGTTTCTCCAGATAAGATGATCTCAGTATGTGCTCAGGAAGACATGGGCAGGTGATCGTGCCTTTTCAGTCCAAGCAGCCCTGTTATGAACCTCTTCCTGTTGCACTGTGTTTTAGAGATAATCTACTCATGTTTAGTAAAGCATTCAGAACTTGGCTTATGTTTCTTAATCTGTCCTTTATTCTTATATTACTTTGTTAGCTACCTTTAATGAAAGGAGGTGGTCTCCTGAGCACAAGAACTCATTTGACAGTGTCGAAGCAGGGACCCTCACTCTAATCAGGGCAATGGAGATACACACTCAAGATATTCCCTGCTCACCTCCTTGGTAGCTTGGCACAAGTAGTCAGGCTTATCGCAAAGGCAATGTGTAAAGTATTTATACCAAGCACACAGTAATACAGTGAAAACACTACAAAAGGGACACCGCACCAGTTTAGAAAAATAGGTGATATTTACCTCAATCAAACAAGACCAAAATGACAACAATTCAACATACACAAGTCAGGATATGAATTTTCAAAAGAATAATAGTCTTACTCCATAGAAAACAATGGAAACATTGATTTTACACAAAGTACCTGGTTTGCTTTAAAAATCAAGCCGCACGTGTGAGCGTGCACCAAAAAAGTCAACAATGTGTTGATTCTTTATTCGCAGGTGAGGCAATGCATTGTATTTCTCCCGTGCAAGAGAGCAATGTGTCAATTTTAGGACAGCGTACCTCGATATGCAAAGGTTCACTATGACTTTGACGCCAAATGACGATGCGTGAAAAATCGGGTCACACTGTGCAGGAAAACCATACTGTGTGGGGTTTGCGTCATTGTCAGCAGCCACAAGCGGATGTTGCATCATTTCTCCAGGCAGGATGCATCGATCTCCCAGCCGCGACGGAGGTGGAGTGTCAATTTAAGCCGCGAAGCTGGTGGGGTGTCGTTTTTCAGCTGCGTTGCAGGTGGTGCATGGAGGTTTTACAGCAAGGTGTTCTGTGTGTGGATTTCAGTCCTTGTTCTGCCAACTTAACCTCTCAAGGGCTCAGGGACAGGTTGGGGCACCACTTGGCAGAGCAGGAGTCTCAGCACAGAGTCCAGGTGCTAACAAAGGAAGTATTTGATGGCCCTGAGAATTCAGAACAAGAGGCAAACTCAGTTCAAGCCCTTGGAGATTCATCACAAAAAGGAATATACCACAAAGTCCAACTGCAGGCCAACCCAGCAAAGTAAAGTCACAGGCAAAGGGGCAGCTCTTCTCCGTAGCAGAGGTTCCTCTTGATTCAGAAGAAATCTAAACATCTGGGGTTTTGGGGCCACTAATTATACGCCTTTCTGCCTTTGAAGTAGGCAAACTTCAAAGTAAAGTCTCTGTCGTTCACAAGATCCTGCCTTGCCCAGGCCTTGCTCCAGATTCACACCAGGGGGTTGGAGACTGCATTGTGTGAGGGCAGGCACAGCCCATTCGGGTGTAAGTGACCACTCCTCCCTCCACTCTAACCTAGATGGCCCATCAGGTTACAGCCCAGCTCCCTTTGTGTCACTGTCTATAGAGGATTCATAAATAGCCCAAATGTCAGTTTGACCTAGATATGGAATACACAAGCAGACATAGGGCCTGATTCTAACTTTGGAGGACGGTGTTAAACCGTCCCAAAAGTGGCGGATATACCACCTACCGTATTACGAGTCCATTATATCCTATGGAACTCGTAATACGGTAGGTGGAATATCCGCCACTTTTGGGACGGTTTAACACCGTCCTCCAAAGTTAGAATCAGGCCCATAGTGTCAGAATGGTTTAACCAAGAAAACGCCCACTTTCTAAAAGTGGCATTTTTTTTTAAAAATGACAATTTAAAAACCAACTTTACCAAAAGATGTATTTTTAATGCCCTCAAAGGGAAACTGCACTGAAAAGATATTTAAAGGCAGCCCCCATGTTAACCTTTGAGAGAGATAGTCCTTGCAACAGTGAAAACTGAATTTGCCAGTATTTCACTGTTAGGACATATAAAACACAACAGTATATGTCCCACCTTTAAAATACACTGCACCCTGCCCATGGGCATACTTAGGGCCTACCTTAGGGGTGCTTTACAGGTATACAAAGGAAAGGTTTTGGCCTGGCAAGTGGGTACACTTGGCAGGTCAAATTGTCAGGTTAAGACTGCACACACAGCCAATGCAGTGGCAGGTCTGAGCTGTGCTGCAGGCTCACTAGTAGCATTTGAATTATAGGCTCTGGGCAACTTTAGTGCACTTTACTAGAAACCTACTAGTAAATCACATGTGCCAAACATGGAAAAGCCAATTACCCTTACATTTTATACAGGGGGCACTTGCACTTTAGCACTGGTCAGCAGTGGTAAAGTGCCCAGAGTATCAAAAGCAGCTAAAACAGAGTCCAGCACACAATCACAACAAGGGGAGCAGAGGAAAAAAAGACCACACAGAGGATGCCAGATCTAACAGTAACCAAATAATACACAGCCACAATCAAAAGAAGATGATTATTATTATCATCTTCTTCATCTTCTTCATCCTCTACTATATTTATTAATTGGTTCAGAGATGTGGGCTCCCTCAATTTGTGATTGGAGAAGGAATGAAGCACTGGATAATAGTAGAAGAGTTGTGGTTGGTCAAGGTAAAGATAAATGAAAATGTGTAAGAAGGCATCTCTCTATGGAGATAGTTTTAAAATATTTTGTGCCTGAAGCGGCTGGTGTATTAGAGAGCTAGTGGTTAGGCCCTTTTAACAATTTGTTTTAGTACTCTGCAGTGACACAGTCATTGGGAACACTTCATGAAAGGAAGCCTCATTATCAGAGTAAATAAATTGCCCTTGTGAATCTGACGGTCTTCAAAATGATTAAACCTGTTGCTGCAAAACTCTATTGATTGTCTGCATGCATGCTGTGTATGCACACAACTGAGCTATATAAGGTATATCTTTCTGAGTTTTAGCAGAGCCTTTGAATCACAAACACAGCAGTAACGTTTGATGCATTCCAAGCAGCAGTAACTTTTGGTGCAGTCAAATCCATGAGTCAACACTAATACACAAATACATTCTCCTGGCCAGAGCTGGCTTTGGGGAGGTGCGACTGGTGCAGCAGCAATTGGCACTGAGCTCAGATGGCGCTGTTAACTTATGGGTCCTCAGGGGACCTAGGGGTCTTAATAAAGACTGACTAAAATGTCAAAAGTCTCTCCCTAGCTACAAATGTCC
Organism: Pleurodeles waltl; assembly: GCF_031143425.1. NCBI lineage: Eukaryota > Metazoa > Chordata > Amphibia > Caudata > Salamandridae > Pleurodeles > Pleurodeles waltl. The sequence continues at coordinate 332,968,779 of NC_090444.1, read as the reverse complement.
ATGTAGTTCTGATAGGTTGAATGTGTGGGCCCATCTTGCACAAGTTTATCAATATCCAATGAGAATTATAGACGCATATCAAGTTTGCAACTATTCCTAATTTTCTCAGGGAAAATACAAAGTTCTGCCAAAATAAAACTGTTAAAGGGATTTGAAACACTGGGTTTCTTTCTCAGGCTTCTACAAGATGATTCTAACAGTTCTTATGTGAACTCAACAATCCTTCCTGTCTTGTTTGACAGCTAGAACAAATATTGTTACACTTGTTATTAGTTAAAACAAATCTTCTGTCTTCTATAACACATCAGCAACCTAGGAAATAGTCAAAGAAAACATTTATTCCACTACTGCTTCAAAAAGTATTTTCAGGCCTAGTCTACCTAAGAAAGCCTAAATACATATTTTAATTAAATTACTACAGATACACTCAATTGCCCACCTAACAATTTAAAACAAATATGCAAAGCAAATTATTTAATTGCAATAATTATATACAACATTAGGCACTCTTGTACCAGTTTGTAACCAAAACCTATTGTAAAGGATTAAATAAGGGCCTGATGACCCACAAAGAGTCCAGCATCAGGGTTACAAAGAGCTTCAGTCAATAAGTATGCACAGCACTACACACATAGTAAAGATGGTCATTCTTTATTTCTTGCTTCAATTTTAAAATATGGACAAGACCCAGTCAACACGTATCATCCCATAACATTGGGACTTCTTCAGTGCACGGATGTCAATAGAATGTCATCAACCAATATAAAGTTTCTTGAATGTAAAATTCTTCCCCATATTAAAGTGCACCTTCCATAAATCACTCCAGATTTTCAGCCATAATTTTCCACTGGTAGGAGAATGCTTCCAATCTGTCTATTTTCAAGTACCGGTATGAACTACACCTATAGTCACGGTCTACGCATCTATCTTTCACACAGAATGCAACATGCTCCTTGTGGTGTGCTGTGAGTAAATGTTCCTAAAGAGGCTCACTTACAGTGACTAAAGGTTGAAAAGGCTCCATATTTTACTCATTTGTCAATTCTCCATAGGCCTCTGACAAAGCAACATTTATGTATAAGGACAGCAGGTCAATAAACACATTGTGTACTCAACTTACTCCATGCTAGCAGTTCATAAACATGAAATGATGACAATGTGGTGGAAGTAGAAAATATTCTATAAAACCTATACCTACACCTATCTAGCCTAAATCAACTAACCTTAACACTAGCCTACACACACATATATACATACATAAAATGTTTTTATGTACACTAAACATCAACTCCCCATCCATTTAAAAACCTACCAGCCTAATAAAAACACTTAAAAACGACTACCTAATTAGACAAAAAAAAAACACTACACTATACCTATTCTGAATCCTATCTAACACTATGCCTAAATTACTAATACTGTTAAAACAAAATTATAAAAAAAGAGAAAGGGAATTGTCTAATGGAAGAGTTCAAATCTGTGTGCTGATGCACTCCATTGTCTTCTCTAATTTCAGCATGGCACAGACACTTGCCAGCTGATCCTCTTGCCCTGCATCCTACATTTGAGTTTTTGCAGGTCTTTCAGGCCCTAGGGCTCAATGAAAGATCATGTGGCTAAGCTTGGACCAAGGCCTGTGTTGCTGGCATCTGATGGGTGGTGGTCAGGGTCTCGAATGGCTGAAGTAACATCCAGCTGCTGGTGGGCACCCTCCTGTGGTTTCTTGCCATTGGAATGTCCTGTGTGTGACCACCTTTCCGCATTCCATGTTCCTGTTGTCTTGGCTTTTTCAAAAAGCTCCCAATCTTTGATTAGGCCTTGGCCACATGCTGGATGTGGCTTTAGGGCTCCAAATGCATTGAGGGGGTCATTACAACCCCGGTGGTAAAAAACACCTACCGCTGCAGCGAAGGCCACCAAAAGACCGTCGCCGTGGCTACCAGCCATCCGCCCTATTATGACCACAACCAGATTTCCACCAGAAGGTTGGCGGAAATCCGGCTATGGTCATGCCGGCAGATGGTGGTAAGGTGGCACTGGAGCTAGCAACAGCGCCATGTCAATAGACTGCTGAAGACCATATCATGACCCATGATACGGCATGGCGGTGTTCTGCTGGTGGACGCTGCTGCTGGCAGCAGGGCCCCGTCCTGTCTCCTGCCGGAGGACCCCCTGGCATCAGGTAAGTCAGGTGCTCCAACAGGGGATGGGTGTGGGGGGTGTTGTGTGTGTGTGTGGGTGTGTGTATGTATGTCTGTGCATGCATGTCTGCAGGTGTGTGATGTGTCTTGTATGTGTGTGCACGTATGGATGTGTGAGTGCGTGTATGCTGTGGTGTGTGAATGTGTGTGTGTTTGTATGTATGTCAGTGTGTGTGGATGTGTTTCTGAATGGATGTATGCATGCATGGATGTATGTTGGTATGGGTGTGTGTATGCGTTTGTGCATGTGTGAAGGGAGGGGTGTGTAAGGCTATGGAGGTCTGGAATGTAAGGGGAGGTGGGGAAACCAGGGGAGGGGGCGGGGGCAGGGAAGACCCTATCATTGACAGGGCAGGGATTCCGTGTCACTGATAGTGCCTCCTGCGGGGTCATAATCCCGCAGGCAGGCAAGTGATGGCCTCCAGACTGGAGACTGAGGTCATTACCGCCCTTGCGGTCGGTGTGGTACATTGGCAGTTTGGCTTTAGCCAAACTACCAATGTCTTTATATGAAAAAAAGTTGTGCATGCCTGTTGGCAGTACTTTCCTCTATATTAACACCGTCCGCAGGGGTCATAATGACCCCATGAATGTTGTTTGGCCTGTTCATCTGCCATATTATCTAGGGAGGTAAAGGAAGAACGTATCAGCTCCAGGTGGAAATGTACATGATGTCTGCAACAATAGTCTCATATTGTCATATAGTTATATGTTACTGACAGCCCATCACCAAACATTGAGAAAAGGATATGAACAATATACCTTTATGCACAGATGAATCTCATAATCAAACAAGGCACACTGACTCAAGTGCTGGCAGTGTAGGTATACAATATGGAAATGCAGTCACAGACGTTCTTGCAACCATTGAATTCCTAACACTGAGTTGCAAACATGGTGATGTGTCTACATGCAATAGGACGCATGGTTCAGATATTGGAACATTGATGTTGGTATTGCATCTTGCAACTGGGTTTGTAATGACCTCAGAGTTAAGTCAAGCAAGTATAGATAGTTTGCTTCTGCATTGCATTACTCATCTGGAATTACACAAGGCAGCACACATTGCTCTCTTGACTCACTCAGTGCCAGGTATTCAAAACATAGATGTGGGCGGGTAGCTACCTCCTGTAACACATAACTATTATACACTTCACAAATTTAGACTAAGGCCAATTTAAGGAAATCTGACATATAGCTTGTGGTATACAGTTACAACAATACCATTGTGACCTTAACATAATTAAATGTCTGCACACACATTCTCCCAAGGCTTCTTTCCTCACCCCATTATTATGCATTGTGCAATTTACCTCAGGAGTGTGTGCATGCATGCTGTAGTACTCAGCTGTACAAGTATGATGAAGGAAACCTTGCACCATGAGTCAAAGGTGACTGTGTTGGTGCTAGTCAGTAGGAGTTACCCCATTCATAGGTGAGCAGTGAAATGGGCTGCATGTTGCTAGCACGGTGCATCCCTGCATTTGGACTTTTACACAGTACAGCAATATTACTACCTACCTGGCACGGTATGAATGCCTCCCAGAGATGGGACATAGGGTATATGAGGCAATGAATTTGGTATTTCAATGCAAATCCATGTGAAGACTAGTGACATTTACCCAATGTGCTCCGAATTATTCTGTTTGCACTGAGGTAGGCACCCTGACATCCTGTCACGACCTCTCAGGTCATATGTTCATACCCTGCCATGTGGACATACACACTCACATTGTGCATCAATCAGGCATTCTGGTGACGATCTGTCCAACACCATGGTTAGATAGATTTGCAGGCTCACATTCTTACAACCACTGTGGCATCTGTGTAACTGCTCCTCTGTCATTCCATTTCACATATGTATGACATGGACTACTCTGAGGGATGCTCAAGTACTTCTGAGGCCAGATTACAGCAGCCATACCTAAGGTTAAGGGAAGCGAATGAAGAATCAAAATTACTACTGATAATTTATTAACATCCATACAGCAACATGTGTTGACATGCCATATGTCCTCTGTCATGACTCAAATCAATGATTAGGAAAAAATGTCCCCAATCACAGCAACATTTGCAGTATCTATCATAGTAATAATGGTTTGTTTGTGATGGCTAGCCGGCTGACACGGTCATTCAGTATTTGACATTTGGATTTTGAATTCACACACAGCTACAGAAACAGTTATGGGTTACCAAACATTTTAAGTGTTAATAAGTATGAATGTCTGACCACATCTATAGTCTTTCACACTGAATATATGCTGCAGGAGGAGTTAAACGTATGCAGCATGTATGAACAAATTATGATGCAAAATGAAACAATTTATGTGGCATTTGGACACAAGCTTACTCCAACTCAGTTTACATGAGACTGTAATGCTTACACTTGGTAACACTGTCTGGGTAATTTGTTCCACATCATCAGCACTGTCATTCTCAAATATGTCCATAGGCAACCAAACCATATCCAGATAAACTCAGCCTAGCTCATTCTACTTTGCAGCAAACCTCTGTTGAAATCTTGTTTATAATGCTTGTGCCATGTGTTGGGTGTCAGAATTTGAATGCTTTTACCATCTGTATATTTATTGCCAGATTAAGATACTTGTGCCATAATCATCCAAACATCATCATAGCAACTAAAGGTGCATGATTTCTATTGGCCTGCATCATTTGCCCTACACACCTTGACATACATCCTTCCATTTAATATTATTCTGTGAACAAGTTCAGTTGTGTGTGTGTACACTGATTGTAATTTGGTTATAGATGATTGATAAATCCCCCTGCACATCATAGGGTTACAATTATCTTGGATCACAAACAGACCTTACGGAGCTACCATCATAGCGTTGGACCTGGAAGGTCTCAATTTCTCCCCTGGTGGATGGTGCAGGTCCACCTACAAGATAATAATTTGAGCATTGCATTATAACTGGTGCAAATCCACACTGTCTACATATAATGAATAGTACTATGACATCTCAGTGATCTGGCACACTCAACAAGTTAGATACACATATTTATATATTCTCTGTATATATGAGGTGCAGCTAGTCATGTTACATGGCAGAGGTGGCTTGATGTTAATGCTCAGAAATATCTCACATCACATGCCAAAAGCATGCCTCAGGCATTTGTGTTTTGTGTATTGCTGAGCAGCATGATCCCAGGCCCCCTTGCACCATGATATAAGGAGGAAAGCCATGAGCCCTGGGCAGGCCAAAGTGGTGCTGGGATGTTAAAGGACAGGTATACACCATATGTAACATTTAAGGACAATATCCAATTATTCATGTCACTGGTGCACAGAATGTTGACTTACCATTAAGCATGCTACCTTACAACATGGTGCAAGAGTGCATGCCTTGAAAGATGTGTTTCACTTTCTGTCCTGAAAGGGCCACCTTTCTGAACAAATACAGTTGCCAGGGGCATGTTACTCTGTGTGCTGGATAATGCAACACTTATTAGAAGGTAAACATTATAGGAGACTGAACATTACATTTCCCTTACACATCACTTGAGCACAGTTAATCATGTTTTGATCATGCCCTGCACAGGCACATATGTGAAATCAAGTCATGTTTAAAAATACATGCATGTAAAATTTAAAAAGGAATACCCACAAATCTTGAACAGCCCCCCGGGGCAAAGAATAACAATTGCACAGGTTTACACTGGATTTTAAGACCACAACATTAAATGATATGTTCCTTACATGTTTACATTTGACAAATATGTGATAGTCACACAACTATATGTATTTGGTACATACATACATTCCTTCATGGCAGCCAATCTCCAATCCTAGGTGGCGTAACATATCAGCTTCTTGGGACATTACATCAGCCTATTGAAGTTTAAGCTACTGGATGCGGCACTCAGCACCAAACACCTTGAGCATGTGCAAATGTTCCCACTCTCAGTGCTCGTTCCATTCCTTGGTGGGGTACCCCTGGCTTTCCCTACCCTGATGCATCATGTTGGGAATGTAATGGGCCAGCACCCATAGCAGACCCCTAAACTCTCTCTTCATAAAGATTTTCACCCTATACTTTCTTGAAAAGGCCAAACCCACATTACACCCACCAAACCCCAAAAAACACAGCTTAATCTAACCCCGCCTCTGAATTATTAAAACCCTAAATGGACAAACACTCAACAAAACAATGACAATACATCGACAATTTACAACAACAATACACAAAAAAACACACACCATGCAAATGACAGGGACAGAATAGACACCAACAAGACCAGATTTCACAACAATCTACCAGCCGCTCTTCAAATCACCTCCAACACCCAGCACAAACTAACAAACTGTAAGAGAAAGTGAAACTAACTTTCACACTTTCTAGTATGCAGTCTGCCACACCCATTGCATTATTGCCTGGTTATATCCTGCCCATTTCTAACATTTGTGTCATTTTCTGTGATGCATAGAGATTCAAATGGCCAATGCATGATGCCTGCACTTCTCAGTGGCATTTCTGAAGTCAATTCAATACATTGGTTTGTATGCGTGCCTTCCGATCAGCCAAGTGGTGCGATGCACTGCAGAACGTGGGTGATGGACAGGTTGTGACCCATGTAATTGGCCGAATGTGTAGGTGCAACTGTAAAGGTCTGGGTAATGCTGGATCCGACATCTTGGGTAAACTTACATGGACCCATGACTGGGGTGGGACCCCTTGGTAGGTTTCTTTGACAGTTGGCTGTGTGCTGGTGGTGTATTTGGGTAGTTTGAAGTATTTTGTGTGCTGTAACTTCATGAGAAGTAGTCCGACTGATTGCCCCTGGAGTCAATCTGGGACCAAGGAAGGTTTGTCCATTCCTCTTCACACAGCCAGGGGAACGGCAGGCAGCATGTCAGCTCAGCACGGCAAGAATCATGATCTGTCTGATCATACATCAGTTGTCACAGCCATTAGAGGGGTCCACACATCGGTGTCCCCCACAATAATATATGCATGTGAAGATGGCTCTTGGTGCTACAGCGTAATCTATTTTATTCCCAATTCTGCTGAATCTCTTTATTCATGTAATGCATCAGAAATCATTACATGTGATATGTCACAGATGCAAAACACACTTAGGGAAGCACAGAGATAGGCTGGCTCACTCATAGCACAGGGTAGGTGCCACCCAGCTTGCAGATTTACTGCATTTTCTTAATCCATCTAATGTAAATCCTATATTGCACATGTGTTTGTCAGGAAGCCATGTCTTACACACAAATCCAGGCAAGAAGATCCATGTAATGCGGTGGCAAACACACTTCTGTCCTACATATTACCCAAAATGTGTGGCAGTTGCACAGTGCAACATGGTACATGCGTAATGCAAATCTATTCTGATATTTGTTGAGCCACCCAAAGCCAGCTTGTCTAGCCCTTAGAAGTGTCTTTAATCTTGAGTGAACAATGTATTGCAAATCACTGCATTGCCTTACTCTGCAGCAGAGAGGTTCCATGGCCATTGCCTGGGGGTACCCATTCGCATACCATGGTTTTAGATGCTTTAAATGCATTTCCAGTCTTACCAAACAAGGTAAACCTGAGAATGCACCATGAAGTACATCCTTCCCAGGAGTGGTATTACTAGGAGACAGACCTTTAAATCTCCTTGTTTCTTCATATTTCAATTTGTGCTGCATTCTGCAGCACGCATAGATGTCAGATTATGACTCACAGGATATTTTTCTTAGCACCTTCATGCACAAAATACTTTTCTTCATGAGACTCAAAAAACTTTGCTCCATGGTTCAAGGGTGTCTGTCTTGGTCCCAGGCAGCCAAAACAGCACCTGCGCAGGGGAAAGGTCAGGAATGATTTGTATTCTATTTGATACAGCACATTACTTCTCTTTTGCGTTCACACATTGCAGTGCAGGAGGGTGAATGTCTGGCCGTGCTCATTATATGTCCCTCTGTTTAAAGTCACAGGGCATTAGGGAAGCAATACTATGATCCACACGTATCAGACTACCACCAATATCTTGATGTGCAGCAAGTGGTTCTGCACTCCTTTTAGACTGTGCTAGAATGTGCAAAGCTGAACACACACTACCAGCACATACACTCTTACCATGTGCACATTGTTCCACATTGGTACCTATGTCCTGTGTATGTCTTGCACATGCAAATGCATGCTCCACATGATTTTATCATACACACATATTTTGATAAATATGATGATGGGCAGGGGTGAGTATAACACACAGCAACAGACCTTTTGAATAGGTGATTGAGCCAGTATGCCTCACTGTAGTGGTACAGGGTCACATGGTCATGTTCACTACTGCTGTTCACTAAACACCACCCTGTCAACCCCACTTTAGCTCTGCCTTAATGATGTCAAAGGCAGAAGCAGTACATATACTCTGAGGGCAGGTCTTGATGTGGCCCTCCTAGTCCAATCCATTACTGCAATCCATGACACTGGCCTATGTAATGGCACACACTCAAATGCCATTTCCCCTCTGGGATGATACAATATTTGTGATCTCCTCAACTATTCACTGATACACTCAGGACAGGGGTAAACTACTCTTACCATGCAGAGATAAGTTCATATCCAGAATCCACCATTGCACCATGTACACTTACATTTTAGCATGACTTGGACACTTCTCACATTTGCCATCTCTGCCATCTCTGTATTCTTCATGTGTTGTGATGTTTGCAAGAACATCTCCATTGTTGTAGTTCTCTTTGTAATGCCAAACATTGCAATGTAGTTTGTTCATTGGGTTGTGTTACAGGACTTTGAGCCTCATCGCATTGCTGTGCAGTGGTTGGAGAACTTGTATTTTGCCAACTGTGGTCTGATGTGTTATATGTGAAAATCTGGCCATGAAGAGCATAATTTGTGAGGATCCCCACACATGCATGCATGCACTCTTTACCAATGAAATTATTTTCTGGTATACATGAAACTTGGCCTTTTCCCATTACAACCATCACCTGTGATCTGTCATGGTATCTGCTACAACATTTGCTCCTGTAAAGTGCTGCCATTCTGCATTCTAATGCATTGATGAAACACACTACAATAAGTGATTTCTCTCAGGCATGGACATGTTGGGTGATTTTTGTTCCAACACTCACTGGGTATCATATGAAACACGCTTTGCTGCTGCAGAACACAGCAAGACTACTAGCTGTGCAGCACTGCTCTGCTCAAGTGTGTGAGGACTTGAATGAACAATTTAGCTGTGGATATGTGGCAAGCCTGGCCTGTCCCTTCCATACAGTACACTAAATTGCATTGGATTGCTGTTTTGGTTGATTAAATATTTTGAGCCATGGTCCCATGTTGCTCAACAGTTCTGACAACATGATTGATACATGTTGAGGCCTAATTATAGTTCATAAGATGTGAGTAACTTCATGTTTACATGACTGTAACATACAGACAACACAATGAATACGTTCAAACATTTTTTTTCACGTTGAAGATTTCAGACAATTTGTCCATCATGTCATATATTTCATTAAGAAAATTGTCTTGTGTTGCCACCAACCAGCCATTGTGTGATGGATGTCTCCTCCATTATCATCCTCCTCTTCAATTTGGTCGATCTCTTCAGGCTTCGAGTGCCACGGGTCATTGAATCTTACACATATATTGTGGAGGATCCCACACTCAAGAATACTTTCGCACACCATAAGAGGGAGTATGACAGTCATCCCCCTGACATGTGCAGGCATTAGACTCTAGACTTCAGTTCTCCAAAGGTCCATCTGACCACATTCCTTGTCTTGATCAGTGCCTGGCTGCACTGTTTTTTGGCTCCGTTTGGTGATGTACAATTGAGGTCATGACCCATGGCTGCAAACCATATCCTTGGTCATCTGAAAGTAAAATGAATACAGCTGTTACTGATTAGGCACATTATTAAAGAGATACCTGCCCATGTGTGTTATATATACTGACTAACTCATACATATTTCCTACAGTATTGAGCATTATGTAGTATATATATAGTTGACCATTGGTTTACACATGGTTCTTCTCGTTCTCTGTGTCATTGCAAATGTTGGCCATGGACTGATACTATGGACACTTCTACATGCCAACATTCATGTTCAGGAAGTAGATTACTGTGATAGGTATTTTGAAATGTTTTCGACCTCTCTATTTTATGTGCACTCACTACACGTACAAAGTGACAAAGTAGTATTCTGATTTTCCGTCATATATTCAGCCCTAGGTAGGTTTGGACAGTGCCAACCTGTTTGATGCTCACACATCTATATGTTCTTTTGAAACATCTGATGTTGTTGCTTACCTACATGACATTGGCACAGCCTTTGATTTGTTCACTTACTTTAGCATGGGAATTTGATGCATACATATAGTGCATTTCCAGCATGTGTAATGGATAGTTATACGTTTTGTTGTCAGCCTGCAGGTAATGCTTTTTTTGTCACAAAATTTGTCATACTGAACTTAGATTGACACATAGGTATGGCAAATTGGGCCATTTTTGTATGCAGGATACACTGATGTAGATATTAATAATGTTCTACTAAAGACCTGGACACAATACTTTAGGTTTTCACCTGGATGTATAGGTTTCTCACTTGTAGGGGATTATGGACTTCTATGCCTTGATTCTGTCATCATTTGAAGCATCAAGAGGATGTTGAAATTGGGATCCTGAGTACACTATAATACCTTGCTCTGATCGCATTTCATGCTCTGTTAGTTACTGGTGTATGACATGTTTGACAGGATTGTGTTTGAGTTTGTGAGTTCAACATTGATAGATTCATATGCAGGGGATTTAGCCATCTTACACCACATTTGTGGTGATGTATCACATTGGTTACATATGATAGTGTGACTTGATACTTATGTCTGTGTGTGTACCTAGACTATCAGTATGGATGAGGCATATCTGTGTTATGTGCAGTTGGTATCACATTGGTTCACAAAATTGACATTTCCACATAAATGGGGCCTACACTTACATCGCATGAAACAAAAGCAATTTACAACTCCTTCTTCCAGTGTTGCTCCAGAAGATTTCTTCAACATAGGTAGTTTGCCATGGGTGACACACTTACTTTTGAACACATGAATTGTTCACAGATCATTAATTTAGTGGAACTTTAACTGATACGGAGGCTAAGTATGCCATTAAGGTAACAATCATCTTGCCATCATGTGCACTTTGTACTCCTATTGACTGGCTTTGTGTATAAAACCATTTTTTTCTTGATTTGTTAACCAGTACAGATGAAGTTGTTCAGTCTATTCACACAGTGTGAGATAACACAATACTATGCACATATGGTATGTTTCTACTGCTATTGCAGGATTAGTGAGGGAATGACACAATGGAAAAACATTGTATACATTTTGCATAAGTTATTACCACTGTGTGCACATGACACTCCGTTCTGACTCACTTTTGCTGCCTAGCGCAAACACAGGCACCCTCGCACCATGGTGCAAGGCTGCATGCATTGCATGCAGTATTGTTTTTTTATGCAGGAAGGGGCACCTTCTCACACAAAAACAATCCTTAAAGGGATTTTGTTTCTACATGTGTGCCACCAAATGCAGCACAGATGGGAAGAGGAAGTAGCATGAATGAATTAAGTAATTTATACTCATTACACCTCACCTAGGGAGGCATATTTATTTGATGGTTCCCCAGGTTCATTTGGTTTGGTATACATGCCATGCTTCATAAATCATGGGAGCTGCATGGAAACACACACACAGCACTGATGGAACACCTCCCTAGCACACAGTAACACAACAAAAGATGTTGTGCTGCATTGCTTTGCTCCAGATTTTTGATGCCATTCAAAGCCACACTGCTCTTTGGATGTCTTAAAAAATATAACTTGGAGGTTTGCACCACACGTGTACCACGATGCATGGTGCAAACATGTGACACACCTCTCGTAAATATGCCCCTAAATCCATAGACAAACACAGAGATGGCTATTATATTATACATTTCACATTTTTAGTTGGTATGTTGTATGTTTCAGATTTCCTTACCAAAAAGTAGGTCATTCCCATATTGCCCATTCTGGAAGCGCTCATTGATGATACTGTGCTGGGAGATGTAGGAATCAAACACACTTCCTGGGTATTTGGACAGCACATTAATAAACATCCCCAGATTGTCCACTATAGCCTGGACGTTGATGTAATACATGTGCTTCCGGTTTCTATACAGGTGGGATGTTTCAACAGGAGGAACCAATTCCACATGTATAGAATGAATTTCATTTTATCGCGTGCGGAAATCCCACAAAAGAAGCCTTGCTTGTTGTAGGGTCTTGGGGAAGAGGAGTTAATGAGTGTGAACCTGATGATGGCATCCAGGACAGAGGATAGAAAGGCAGAAAATGATGCATGTGAGATTCCTGCCACTCTAGCTGTTGTTATCTAGGAGAAACTAGATCTCACCACGTGGAGCACAGCCATCAGTTTGACCTGTGGAAGAATGTTAGTGGTCCTGGCAGTGCCTGGAGACTTTACCCAATTTTGCGGAGCAATTCAATGATAGACTTGCTCCTGAGTCTGTCAAATGTGGGGTCAATGAGGGATATTTGCTGCCGGAACACTTGCTCCGTCTTCCTTCACTACCTACGTGATGGTGGTGATGTTCTCCTCGCAAACCCTAGATGCAGGATCACAACCTTGATGGCGTAGTTAGGCTTGCCAAAGTGTTTTTATAGCACCGCCACTGCATCACTTCCTATGCTTGGGTTGTTGATGCACAGTTTCTTTGGGGTCATTACAGGCTTTGCGCGCCACTTCCCAATGATGCATCACACATTGGCAAACACATAAATAGCACTGTGTTACATTTGTGTGATATTTTGTGGGGAAACACCCACCTTGCATATTTTAAGCTGGTTTAGGCACAACTTTTGCTGACACAAGCCTTCAAAAACAACACATTTTGGCAAATGTGTCATATTGTAAATATGAAGTACTGCTTGTGCCAAAATTAGTGGTATAAACATGGGTTCAAGCCTCTCATAAATGTACCCCTTAGTCTCTTCAGAGCACGGAATCCTCCGTGGAGACAGGCAAGGCTGCAGGCTGTGTCTGATGAGGACTCAGCCAGCCCGGATACCTTCTAGCAGAGGTCCACTGAAATGGATTTGCTGCTGTGGAAAAGCTTGGAATGGAACAATCCAGTTTTTTTCAGCCCAGAGAGGTTGCACCACGGAGGGGATCAGCTTGGCAGGTTGGTCACGCAGTCCCCCAATAGTCCTGAAGTCCAAAAATGTCTTAAGTGCCAGGTTTTCAGAGATGTGAGGAGAAGTCCATTTGGACACAGGCACAAGACTCAGAACCTCAGGAACAGTATTAGACAGTCAAGACTCTTTCAAGCAGAGACCAATAGCAATGTCCGGGTCAGGTCCAATTGTTACTGGATAGCTGAAGGTTGCAGTAAGATAGCTCTTGTAGCATTTTGTATCCTTGTATACCAACAGGAGACCAGCCAGCTGACCCTTTGAACCCACTTACAAAGACAACAAGTCCAGTCCTCCTCTGTTTTTTTTCTCAGATCTAGAAGTGTTCTGAAGTAGGCGTCATTGGGTGCCACATTTATACCTGGCACAAGCTTGTGGTTGGGGGTGACTCCTGGCCCATTCTAAACGAATAGGGTAAAAGTTCTCAGAGATAGCCCTACCCACTTTGGCAGCAGTTCATGTGTGCTCTACTACAAAAACCTTCACAGTGTTCCTCACTCACTGACTCTAAGTTAGAGAAACCATTCTCCCGTGAGCAGAGTCTTTATGCCTACCTAGAGGGGTGGCCAGCATACTGAGCAGCAACTTCTCTGTGGTCATTCCAAACCAGTTCTGGATTGGCTTCCCTTTACTGTGTTTGGTACCTGTCTAACAGGGAGAAAAACAGTAGGGGCCTGTCCAGGAGTAATCTGAAATCTTCTAGTGAGAGCTAAGGCCCCTTTCAAGTAAATTAAGATTCCTAGGTGCAGCCCCACTAGTCTTCCAGCTAGGAGAACACAAACAGCTCCCCACACAAAGCCACTGCCTCTACCGTGGGAGTAGTTTTCACACCTCAGCAAAGCTACACAGTCTCTGGGTATTTGCTGGAGAGCTCATGTAAATTAGCGTCCAGAAGCTACAGGCACAGGGAAGGTAATATTTTGGGAGTTAATTTTCCTTGAAGCTTTGTTAAAAATCCAACTTCATCATTGAGCTGGTGGCCTAATCATATTTGTAGCCACTCCCAATCCAGACATAGCAGGACTGAAGGTTAATATTGCTTCTCAGTGTTTCTCTATGAGCCATCCAGGCATGATGCAGTGAAAATAGCTTCTCTGTGCTACTCACTGCATAGACATGTTATTTTTAAATTTCTACATGTCCTGTGCTTAAATTCGAAACACACTTCCTTGTGGGCTGCAAGGGTTACATGGGGTTACCTATTAGTATTTAAAATGAATATTTTCACCTATTATAAAGGGTTTGGTTTCACAGTTTGCTAGCAGGCAGAGTGGCAGGCCTGAAGTCATGTTTGCCTGGTCACACCTGTGGAGGGCAGAGCAGTGCTCTTGTCCTTGGGTGACATTTGTCTTTCATGCTAATGATGTAATTTGGGCATTATATATACTAATGCTTTATAAGAAAGTTAAATATTCCAGTCAAGGAGTTAGCCAACTTCAACATGTTTCAGAGGTCATTGAACATACACTAGGACCTGTTTACTAGTGTCCCATTGCACATAGTCAGAATAACAGCTGTTACAGCCTACTACTCTTCAATTCCTTCATCGAGATGTGAAATGATATTTGATTGTTTATTTGATGGGACAACACTATTTGTGGCGTAGTGCCAGTAGTAGTAAGGGTCTCTTGTTGGATCTCCTACACCTTTTCCACAAAGCCTTGGCACCTTTCTGACCTTAGTGAAACAGCTTTCCTTTAGATGTGTCAGTACAAGAACATAACAAAACTGATTACAAATGGTTCTTTCACCATTGATGCCATAACTAGGGTGCTGTTACCATGCCTGTACCCATTGGCAGCTGCTGAGCCATTAGTTGAATCATCAGAAACCATTGCATTAGAATCACCCTCCACTGTTGCTGTATTACGTACACTGGCTACGTTATGATTAACCACCAAAACTCAGCACAATTATGTTTAATTTTCTCAAGATGCCAAATACTGGTGTCATCTGCTTCTCACATATGTTTGGTATGAAGTACTGTGTTGTAACCTGCCTCTCTTTTCCCTGGGGTTTATGTTCTAGTTTCAGTGTGCATGTTCACTGGATGCATTGAAGCCTACCCATGTGTCTGAGCTGGTACAATCATTGTAGCTAAGAAAAACACATCTTAGGCTTCATCACAAGGCTTCAAATCATTCTACTTATTAGAAGTGACAAGATAAGCCACATTGTGCTCTCTGTGGTTTAAGAGCTGTATAAAGCTTTAGGGATAAAGCAACACTTTTATTGCTTATTTCCCGAGTCATCTGGAAAAGTTGAACATTACAATGGGACTTTGATAAGCAATTCTAAGATGTGTGCAGAAACTGGGTGTAAGTGGAGCAATGCTTTAACATTGGCACTCTGGCTAATTCAACTTCCACCTAACCAAAGGTCTATGCTGTCAATTTACGTTCTTGCCTTAGATTGCCCCATGCTACATCCTGCCAACACTCCAGGTCAAAGCTGCTTTACCCACCAGCATGATAGAGGCATGAAGTCATCTACAGCCTGGAGATTGGATCCATCTGAGGATTAATGAACGAAAAACAACACTACATCCCCAACCTCGGTGGTGAGGTCTAGACCAAGATCAGCACTGTGAAGTGCTACGAATAGCCTGACTAGATCCACTCACTACAAATGCAGACCACTATGAACCACTGAACCGAGAGGCATTGCAACTGAAACCTAAAGTGCTTGTGAACCTGTAATCTGAAGAATTTCTGTTTCTGATTTCTAAAGCACTGCAGTGCATGAAATAGGCCCTTTCAGACTCCATTTGGCATATGAGCAAATTTTTGTTTTATAATTGTATGAGATATATTCGTCTTGAGTCATAACGTTGTACTTCTTGGATTTGATTCAACATTTGCACATTGGTGCCTGACATAGATTTAGTAGGATATTTATGTCCCACTGTCTACTGATGTGAACTACAGTTCTCCCATATTCACAGATCACAGTACCTCTGCATCTGCAATCAACTGCACTGATGACATCAGAATTGATATACTCTTGTTGCCCACAACAATGGTCTGTGACTGCAATAGTGTGAAGCCTCCAACTTTTTTTGTCCTTACTGGGCTGTTCGATCCTCTTTGCTGCAATCCTGCTTCGTGATGCATCAACCACTCAAGGCAGCTGCCCACCACCAGTGCAAGAGTTCCTCTATGAAGACAATGTAATATTTTCCTGCTAATTCCAGAGCATTACAATTAAACAATGTTAACATTTTTCATGGTAGGTGGGCATTTACCTGCCCATGGATTTCAATGGTGTGGTTTCCATGTTTGAAATGAACAATATGATGATCTGCATGTGCATGGACACTATATGGTCGATTATGACTTTGGCAAACAGAAAAGCCCGCCCACCGAAGTCCTGATGGGTTTGCAGCCACTTTCCTGTCGGCCACATTACGAGTTTCCTGCTGGCGCAGTGGAAAACAGTCTACAACATTGTTACCAGCTTGCAATAGAGCCAGTGACAATGCTGTAGTGTGGAGGGTGCATCAGCACCCGTCGCAAAGTTCACTGTCTGCAAAGCAGACAGTGAGCTTTGCCACGGGGCTGGCCGGGGGGCCCCTGCAATGCCCAAGCCAAGTGCATGGTCAGAGCAGGGGCCCCCTGTCTCCACCAGCCATTTCCTGGTGGTGATACCACTATGAAACAGCTGATAGAGAGGAGAGTTGTAATCACCAGTGCAGCAGTGCTTGCAGAGTTGCCCTGGCAGATTAGGACCACCAGCACCGCCAGTCCATCCTGTGGTGGTAAAGTGTCAGTGCTAGCGGTCTGAACGCTGTGCTACTGCTGTGGTCATAATGCAGCGGTGGTCCGACCGCCACTGCAACTCTGGAGGTTTTAAGACCACCAGGGTTCGTAATGAGCGCCTATGTATCTGAATGCCAACAAATGTATTATTTGTCTCTCTTTCACTGATCAAGCAATGTCATTGCCAATCAATGCATCATGTTCTTAACTGTCCATCAAGCACCTGTGGTCCATAGACAGGTTTGCAAAGTCAGAAACAGGAATGTCTTCTTAGGGCATAGCCAATGTGCCTTGGTGGTACACAAACACACTGAATAAATGTCTTATCCTGTTTTTAGTTAAGTGAACACTACTCAAGCAATCTACTTTTTAGAAGCTGGGCTACCATGTAATAGGGAAACTGAAAGGCCCAGAGCTTACTATGTTTCTGGGAACAGAACATATGTGGGGTTACCCATAGAGTGGTCCTGATCACGCTATCCTGCCTACATTAGGATTGCTGTCAGGTATCTGTCCACACAGCCTCTGAGCTCACTGAAGTAGTGGCTGAGTAACATTTCAGATATAGCCTGATTCTTTGCCCTTTGGATACCAAGCTACAGAGCAGGACTGCCCATTTATGAAATATGTCAGGTTGTGCAGGTTTTAATAGGAAGTAGCAAACTCAACTGTAATGGCCTAAGGGATGATATCTGACCAGAATAAAATAGATTTTGATTTTTTCTCCTGTCTGCCAAAGTTAGAGTTTGGTATTATTGTGTAGTACATTTATCACAAACATTTGTCTAGGCATACCGGTGTCTGGGCCTGTGAATACCTAAGGGGGAGCAGAAAGCAACCACTTACCATCCATACCTGGCTAAGGTAGTCTTGGATAAAATTACAAAGGTACCTGGCTCAAAGAATGAAGGAGGGTTTAGGAAGGGAACACCGGGGAGTAGATCCTGTTGAAGGTGAAGACTCATTAGAGTGTGGTCTTTGGAATACCTTCTTGAATTGGTGAATATAATACAATTAAAGATTTCTCCTACCTGATTGATGGACCTCAGAACCAACAGTGGAGAATGAACACTCTGCTCTTTTCCCGATGTGGTGATAAAAGGAGGAATGCGCCTGAGCCGGACCATTTAGATGCTTGTTAGTAAAAAATTATCAACCAGATTACATAGCCACAACAAAAAAAGTTTTAGAGCTGAAGCCCTTAACTGCTGGCCCTTTCCATGTCAGGGCTGAGGAATTTTTGGCTAGTTGGGGTAGCTTAGGGCTCCATGGCCCATATTTATACTTTTTGACGCAAAACTGTGCTAACGCAGTTTTGCGTAAAAATAATTAGCGCCGGATAACGCCATTCTGAAGCGCCATGCGGGCGCCGTATTTAATCAATGACGTTAGCCGGCGTTAGCCGCCGGCGCTGCCTGGTGTGCGTGGAAAAAAACGACGTACACCAGGCAGCGCCGGCGTAGGGGGATATGGGGCTTCGGCGTCAAGAAATGGGGCAAGTCAGGTTGAGGCAATTTTTTCGCCTCAACCCGATTTGCGCCATTTTTTTTCACTGCCAAACCCCATAGAAATGACTCCTGTCTTTGTAAAGACAGGAGTCATGCCCCCTTGCCCAATGGCCATGCCCAGGGGACTTCTGTCCCCTGGGCATGGTCATTGGGCATAGTGGCATGTAGGGGGGCACAAATCAGGCCCCCCTATGCCACAATTTTTTTTTAAAAAAAACACTTACCTGAACTTACCTTGATGTCCCTGGGATGGGTCCCTCCAGCCTTGGGTGTCCTCCTGGGGTGGGCAAGGGTGACAGGGGGTGTCCCTGGTGGCATGGGAGGGCACCTCTGGGCTCCTTCAGAGCCCACAGGTCCCTTAACGCCTGCCTTTTGCAGGCGCTAAAAAACGGCGCAAAAGCGGCCGTATGTCATTTTTTTTGACCCGCCCACTCCCGGGCGTGAATTTTGCCAGGGAGTATAAATCCGACGCACATGCCTCGGAGTCGATTTTTTAGACGTGAACGCCTACCTTGCATCTCATTAACGCAAAGTAGGTGTCCACGCCAAAAAATGACGCAAACTCCATGGACTTTGGCGCTAGACGCGTCTAAAGCTAAAGTATAAATATGGAGTTAGTTTTGCGTCGAAATAGCGTAAAAAAAAACGACGCAATTCCGGCGCAAACGGAGTATAAATATGCCCCCACATCTCTTTTCAGCAGAAGGCACTAAAACCAAATTTGCATCATTTTTCAAACATCATGTGGATTCTAAAGGTACCAAGGGTTGGTGGATTCCCCTAGAGGGGACACAGAAAATAGGTAAAATATACTACATTGTTATTTTTTTGGTAAAAATAGGAAATAAGTGCTCTGGACAAAAGTGTCTGTTTTTTCATAGAAATGGCTTCAACGAACGGTTTGCAGTAATGAAGTCACCACCTTACCAGCTTTCAGGAACATGCATAGCTGAATTAAAAATAACTATTTTCGACCACAGTTTTGGCATTTTTTAAAGAGGTAAACCATTTTTCCTATTTATTTTTTTTTTGCACACTTAGGCCCATATTTATACTTTTTGACGCAAAAGTGCGCTAATGCAGTTTTGCGTCAAAAAAATTTGCGCCAGCTAACGCCATTCTGAAGCGCTATGCGGGCGCCGTATTTAATCAATGACGTTGGCCGGCGTTAGCCGCCGGGCCCCGTCTGGTGTGCGTTAAAAAAAACGACGTACACCAGGCAGCGCCGGCGTAGGGGGATATGGGGCTTGGGCGTCAAGAAATGGGCAAGTCAGGTTGAGGCAATTTTTTCGCCTCAACCCGATTTGCGCCATTTTTTTTTCACTCCCAACCCCCATAGAAATGACTCCTGTCTTAGCAAAGACAGGAGTCATGCCCCCTTGCCCAATGGCCATTTCTGTCCCCTGGGCATGGTCATTGGGCATAGTGGCATGTAGGGGGGCACAAATCAGGCCCCCCTATGCCACAAATTTGTTTTTAAAAAAAACTTACCTGAACTTACCTTAATGTCCCTGAGCCCACAGGTCCCTTAACGCCTGCATTTTGCAGGCGCTAAAAAACGGCGCAAAAGCGGCCGTACGTCATTTTTTTTTACCTGCCCACTCCCGGGCGTGAACTTTGCCCGGGAGTATAAATCCGACGCACATGCCTCGGAGTCACTTTTTTAGACGGGAACGCCTACCTTGCATCTTATTAACGCAAAGTAGGTGTCCACGCAAAAAAATGACGCAAACTCCATGGACTTTGGCGCTAGACGCGTCTAACGCCAAAGTATAAATATGGAGTTAGTTTTGCGTCGGAATTGCGTAAAAAAAACAACGCAATTCCGGCACAAACGGAGTATAAATATGCCCCTTACTCTGCTTCCAATTTGTGGTAGAAACAGGGGTGAAAAACATAGGCGATCCAGCAAAGCTATAGATTTCTGAAATGTAACCAACATTCTGAATTCAGCAAGAGGTCATGTGTGTAGATTTGTAGGTTCAAGTAACTGTTGAAATAAAGAAATGTTGAAAATTAGTAGGAAAAAAAGCCATTTGTGACCAAGTTTCCATCTGTAACTCTTTATTACAAAGGCCGATTTACAAAAGCAGTATACCATTACATTTGCTAGACCCTTCTGGTTGTGAGAATCTACAGGGTTTGTAGGTTCTCCCAGAACACAAGGTACCCAAAGCCAATAACTGAGCTGCACTGAACAATGGTTTGCCATTTTGTACAGAGTATAGACCAATTCACATGTTGAAATACGTATAGTGAAATATCAATGTCAAGGAAACCTTTACCGTTCTGAAATAGGCAAAAACTATGGAGCTTAGAAACAATGGTTATATGTAGATTGTTTGTGATACCCATACTATCATATGATTTAGAGGGTATTTTTCAAAATGTCTTTTTCCTTACATACTGGCTTACATTTGAAGGCACAAATGCTGTGAAATCCAATTGGTAATGACAGATGTTCTACTATTCTATGTTCCCACATGTCTTCCAATAAAAATGGTACCTCACTGACATTTTTGGCAAAGTGGGAAGCCATGGATTTTGGGCACTGACTTGGCCAGCACCTTGGGAAACCTAGCAAATGTGCACATTATGGAATTTGTGGGGAGCCACAAACTTCATTCCACTGAGCATTCCCCTGATAAAAAATGGTACCTCACTTACATTAGTAGGCTTAGTGCCCATGACAGGAAAGGGCCCAAAACACTACATGGATACATCTCATTTTTCCACTCACAACATGCCATTTTTTGCAATGTGAGCAGCTGTAAGCTTTGGGCCAAAGCTCAGCAGCCACATGTGGAAACCTAGCAAGCGTGCACATTTTTTAACCCTAGACACTTGGGGAAGTCCAAAATCCCTGGTGACTTGTTTGGCTGTCACAGATTTTTTTTTTACACACAATCCCTTGCAAACCTCAAACTTTAACTAAAATCAAATTTTCTCACATTTCTGTGATCTGTGGAAAACAACAAACTTCCTTCCATCCAGCATTTCCCTAAGCCTCCTGATAAAAATGATACATTACTCGTTTGGCTAGACTTATGGGCAGATTTACTAAAAAGTGGCTCAGTGTGGTGTGGGGCCAAAATTGACAGCGTTGCGTTGCAATACTTTAGAAACACAGGGATGTGTTGTATTTAATAGAATACAGCACAACCAGCATTTCCTCCTGCGATATTGCTAAATTAAGCTGCCTGGTGCCAACGGGGCCATCCTTGCTCCATAGCGCAAGGATGTCTGCGTTGATGGGTTTGATTGCTTATGGGCAGGAAAATGTCCCTTCCTACACATAAACAATCACTAATGGAGATTTGGCATGTCTGTGTGTGCTGCAGAATGCATCATTTTGAAATGATTGTTTATGTGCATGAAGGGACACCTTTCAGCACATAATCAATAATTTCTGACATTTTGCTCTTTCTATGCATGCTGCTGAATGCAGCATGAAAGAAAAAGCAAAAAAACAGGAGGAATAAAAGTATTCCTCCTCATTGCACCTTGCTAATGGCACTCCTGGGGTGGCATTTGATTTTGGTGCTGCCTCAGGTTTACGAAAACTCATAAATCTGAGGCAGCATCAAAATGCAATGGGTGTTGGTTTGGCACGCCCACAGCAGCACCCATTGTTTGCCCCTTCCATGCAAAGGGCTGCGTGTGAAGTGGCTGGATTTACAAGATGGCGTTAAGCCACAAAACGTGGCTTAATGCCACCTTGTAAATATGGGGCAGGGCATTATGCCTCCGGAGCGACATGTAAAGTGACACTCCAGTGACGCTAGGGACTCTTAAATACGCCTTCTGTGAAAGGAAACAACCCAAAATGCAGCAAGGATACATCACATTTTTCCACTCAAAATTGACCTTTTTTTGAAAGCTAGACAACTAGGGAAGTTTGGCTGTGTGTGTCTTGTGTGGCTCACACCAGGTAGTTTTACCCAGAAGCCCTTGCAAACTTCAAACTTTGGTAAAAAAAAAGACACACACAATTTCCTCTCACTTGTGTGACCGAAAATTCGATAAACTACAGGGAGCTACAGATTTCCAGACACCTTGAGTTCCCACATGTCCACCCTTTAAGACCAGTACCCCACTTGTATGACTGGGTGCAGGAAAGTGCCTTTTCGTACGGTCAACCCCCACACTTTTTGTCCCCATGCTGATGGTTATGGACTCCTGAAAGTGCACTGAAGCCTGCAACCAGGCCCCAGTGCCAGTGCTCTCTCCTTAAATGTAATTAACGTGAATTGGTATCCCCAATTGGCAAATGCTTTAGCCCCCTTAGAAATCCCAGGTAAATGGTACCAGTGGTACCTAAGGCATGGTAGTTAAAGGGGTCACCAGGGTCTGAAGCACTGTTTCTGTCCCTTTAAGTAGCCCAAGTAAACAGATGGCAGCAGGTCTGCTACTGCAGAGTGCATGAACAGTGCTAGCTGTTCCAACTAGACTTTGCCCTCACCATGTGTGGCAAGGTCAAAGCATTACTTTTAATCTGTACTAGTCACCCCTAAGGTAGGCATTCTAAGCCTGGGATGCAACATATATACATAGCATCATACTAAAGTTGTGGACATTTAAGCGCAAGCGTATATGTCTCTTTACATAAAGAGCTACTATAAATGGTAAGGGGGCAATAGGCTAAAATGGACTGGCACCCGGGCATCCCAAGGTTGTCAACCTACTTATGGTCACGCTGAAGCATGTCATGTTTGGCTCATTAAACCTGACTTTATTCCAAAGTCAGATTTGATGTGGCATGCACCCATGTGGCTAATGTAGAGGTTGCCCACCTAGCTTCCCCAGTCTTTCCTGTGGCCTATCCGACAGCCTGCAGCTGATGCCCTCAAGACAGGAATCTGACCCCTGTCAGGAGGTGTGACCACTTCCAGGAGTCAGAAACAAAGGCCTGCCAGGCCAAGAGGTGCACCTCCCTCCCTGAGAGGATGGCTAGTGAAGTGGAACATCAAAGTTGAGTTTCAAAGCCCACACCATCTCTGAAATGTAAGCAGGTAATTTTTAAAAGTGGCAATATAGAGGGTTCTGGGTAGAAAAGGTGACACACACAACCAAATTTGGTCACTTCAGGGACAGATTAGCTGCTAGGGCTAGTAATCCATTGTCTACTTGCACTCAGACCCCTAAAACTCCTAAAACTAGTATTTAAGGGGCACCCCTGGTACCAGAACCTCAGATCTGATTCTACTTGCAACCAAGGACAAAGGACAATAAAGAGACCTGAGTCTGCAACTCCAAGACCTGCACAAAACAAAGGTGATATACCCTGTGCCTTTTGGCAACCATCCTGCAATTGAATGTCTGCTATTTGTCAGGTTTGAAAGTCAAGAGGATCTTCTCTGAACACAAAACACAACTCCAAAACACTCTTGGACTAGAGGTAACAATCCCCTGCAGGTAAAAGCACACACCAGGAACCAAAGAATCACTGCCCATCATGCCTGTCGAGGGGCTGCCAAACATTAAATGATCTAGTG
Organism: Pleurodeles waltl; assembly: GCF_031143425.1. NCBI lineage: Eukaryota > Metazoa > Chordata > Amphibia > Caudata > Salamandridae > Pleurodeles > Pleurodeles waltl. The sequence goes on along the minus strand of NC_090444.1, from coordinate 332,944,575 downwards.
CATTGTAGGAAATGTAGTTCTGACTTACAGCAAATTTCAGGTAGCTACTGTTTTCCCTCAGACTCCAGGATGTCTAAGTAATCACATGCTGTGTTTGCCACTGCCAAGGATTGTTGGTGGCCAGTCAGGCTATCACTACCTTTGTTCGATACTACACCAAAAGAGACCTCCACCCCCTTCAACCATCCAATACATTGGTTCAGTTGTCAAGTTTCTGCATCTGTTAATTCACCAGCATTGTCTTAGTGGTAAAATATACCCTCATATGGCTCCCTCTTCAGCACCAAGGGCAGCCAGAACAACTTTGCACCCCAGCATTACGAGCCTTTTAACATTCCTCTGACTGTCGTGGCTTGATCCTGGGAGTTGCATCACCTTAACTGCCAGTGATTGCCACTGAACACAACCTGCAAGTGACGATTGTCACTAGCTGTTTTCTCCATTGACCACAATGCTAAATTTTGACAGTAGTGAAATGCACTGATTTTTCCTTCTAAAATCTATAACTCCAGTTATACTCATCATATTGTGTTTGTTTTGGTGTCTAAATGTATATAAAAAACAGTTCTATTTTTATTAACTGGTGTCAGATTCCATTTGAGTTGTGTCTTTTACTTTTTGACCATGTTGGTGCTCTGAAATGCTTAACACATGTTTCTCTAGTAAAGCCTCACTGCTCTATGCTACACTACCAGGACTGAGCTAGGGATTTATTGGTATGAATCCAAAGAACCCAGTTTGGAGCATTGTGCGAGTACTGTGTGGTCAAGCCTAACCAGTCTCTCTCCATAATACTCCATTTTTCTACAGTGGGCCCAGAGATCACAACACAAAAGGCCCTAAAGAGATACATTGAAAGATAAACAAAAGGGGTAGTTGTGGTATTTGGGGACATGTTGTGGAACCACCCATGCAAAACTCCAAACCACAGATTTTTTTTTTTATTGGACAACCAGATGATTCCAAGGTGGTGTGCCATGTGTAGATCCAATGAGGATTTTTACCCACAACACACTACAAACCTCAAATTTTGCCTGAAATCACATGTTTGCCCTACCTTTCCGTGATGGAAACTTCTGAATACACAGAAATCCACAAAATTCCTACCACCCAGCGTTACCCCACCTGTGCCAATAAAAACACTGCATCACTTGTGTAGCTGGGCCTAGTCCTCGCAACACATACTGACTAAAGGAAGGGCTTAATTGATGAGGTCAGAGCACACCACTCATGCTCTCATCTCACATACCAAACTCTCACCTAAACAAAGTATCAGAGTACCTTCTTAGATTGTTGCCAAACTTTCTGAATCAAATCTTTTCCTGAGGATTCTTTACATGATCTGCAACCTCAAGTGTGGAAATAAGTCTGTGAGTGTGTCTTTTAATTCAAGAATAATAAAATCTTTTTTTGTGCTTGTAATCAGTATCTTTAATCGTTGGTTCTTGTGATTCAATTTTCAGTGTTCCCTTTTGATCCTTTGAGAATGGGGCTCACTAATTTTTTTCCCTTTTTCCAAAAAATAACCTTCCTGATTTCAAATAAAGTCTTTGTTTTTCTAAGAATTTGCAAACAACATCTCGGATTCACAGCCCATACAGTTTAATTCACTACCTTAAGCAATATACTTTCCTTTTTTCCAGGGATGTTCAAACAAAGTTTTTTTTTCTCTTTCTAAAAAAGTCTCACTAAGCCTTGGTCTTCTGAGTTTTTGTTTTATAGGAAAATGTTTCCCTCAAGAGAGGCTTGTATTATTGTAGATCCACATCCAGTGGTAGGGGAAGCAGGGTGTGGCCTTCTTTTATTGTGAGACCATGCCCAGATCCAAGCCGGCTGCCGGTGATCCAAAAGGCAGGGTAGAGTTTATTCAGGCCTCTGCAATGGGCCTGAAATTGTTGTAAACTGCATCTTGGTCTAGGGCAGCGATGGTGGATCAAAACCCCAATACTAATTCTGACTGTCAACGATTGAGTTGATCTGCTACGCTACAATCTATAATTTCATTCACATCCATATTGCCTTTGCCACCAGCTGAGACAATGTCAAGGGGACAGCCCCATCCCAATCCTAATTTTGGATAACAATGATCTGAGTATGGGTTTTTAGAATATAATTAATCTGATATGAAACAGGAAGTTGATTGTTTGATCCCCATACAAATGTTTTAAGAATGTTGCCCATGAAAAAGCACAAAGGAGGCATTCAGAAATACTTTTTGTTAGCCCCACTGAAACTTGCTTCAGACATATGTATCTTCTCATACAAACAAGAGCCTTAAATAAGTGTCAGCCTCCCCTCTGTATTTCTGTGTCTTTCTCTTTATGGTTCCCAAAATGAGAACGTTTTAATTAGCTTCCTCAGCCGAAATGCTTACATTCTTGTTACAGATTGAAATTCATCTTTTTCCTTGATTTCAGTATTTGGACACCTGTATGCGCCCTTAGTTTTACTCTATCACATGCTCTCCATTGCAAAACCATTAGTGCAATACTATAAATGTATATCTTGTATTTGCAAATTGACCATGCTCCTTCTCAGCTTTCCGGAGGAAACTCAGCACAACTGGACATGTTATTTATATATATATGTTTTGTCTTTTTGATAATAGACCATTTCAGACTCCAATTGGTGTATGAGTAGACTGTTTTAATTTTTTAAGGGGGTGCATGGCCATACCCAAGCTGGGCAGCCCCACCCCTACAAATACAAAAAAAGTAATCCCTGGTGTTGAGTGGTTTTCTGCCACCCATGAGGACAGATTGGCCTAAAATATTTGGCTGATCTACCTCAGGGAGAGGTAGAAAATGGCCATAATAATCCCCCATAGTGGGGAGCGACCCTTGCCCAACAGGCCGCTCCCCACAATATATTTTTAAAAATCCCAGGTATCTAGTGATATTCTTCCCCTTCCCCCCTGGGGGGCAGAATGGCCTATTGTCCTAAAAATAAGGGCAATCCACCCCAGGGGGGCTGAACATTTGTAAGATCCTTTGCCAGTTATGGGCAGTGGCCCTTGACCAAAGGGACGCTCTCTGCAACAAAAATAAATCCCTGGTGTCTAGTGGAGTGGATCCCTTCACGGGGATCACCCTCCCTGCATTTTGGAAATGTACCATTGAAAATAGGAGGTTCTCCCATTTTCAATGATGCTCCTGTGTGCTTCAATGGTCATGTGTATGAGATATGCCCCTGAGCACCGAAGCAGTGAAAGTGAAATGAGCCAATTTGCTCTTTTCACTTTCATTTTCAATGTAATTATGTTAGTGCATCATGCACACAGATTGCCATTACATTGAGACAAAAATGCCTCTGGTGGCTGAGGAGTTCTTCCCCAGCTCCCGAAGTTAAAAAATAAAAGAGGAAATCCCTCCGCTGTGAACAGCAGAGGGAGTTTCAGATTCATGTGCGGGGATGGGTCGGAGCCACACTGTGCACATGAGCACCGGTGAGGAGGACTGTTTTGAGCCATCCTACGCACAGAAGTTAACCCTCATATGATCTAAATTGAAGTTACAAGGCTTACGAGAATCCTTACCTCTTGCATCTGACTAAAAATATAAGCATGAATAGCTAGACATCAATTTACTTGCATATGAGTTGTCATTATTTTAAAAAAATCAAACATTGAAATGTCTTGAAAGAAGGACACATGCTGGCATCACTGTTTTTCTCTATTTTTTGCAGACTTTTCATAACTGTTTATAGCCTCTCGTAGTTTTCAGCTTACAGAACAAAAATTAAGCTTTCTGTTGGCAATCCAGTCATTATTATTAGGATGCCATAGGAGTCTAAAGGTAATTAAATGCTTAAACACTAAAAAACATGAAGTTGTGTTAGGGAATGTACAATAACAATTAAAGAAGTTAATATTTTGTGGCAACATGGTGCCTGTGAGTGGGAAGGAGTGCAGTCATTTTTAAAATGGCATTGCTGAGCGTGTTTCTCGAGTCCAATAGAATACAGTAAATCGATCACGGGCTAATATAAATAGTATTAAGGTATAAATTGGTAATTGAATATAATAGCACAATAGAGGAGAACATACGTAACAAGTATTATATTATGTTGGGTTAGGTTTTTATAAGCACTATCTTAAGTAATTATTATTTGTTTTTTGTGTTGTTTTTAGTATGTGTATTTAAGAATTGGAAAAATTATACAAATGCTTTTTAATTTTAAAACTACACTATCCAGAATACATTGTAAATAATGAGGCACTATGGGGTGTAAATAGCAACAGGGAAAAGGGACTCATTCACTGTGAACAAGACTCCGTGGGGAGTTGAAACGCGTTGGTGGTGGTGGTTGTTAATTTGGCATCAATAAATAGGCACTATTTAAACTTCATGGAGTGCGGTGAATACTTTTGGTGAATTATATATATATATATGCATATATATATATATAATAATTACATTTAAATTAAAGTCAATTCCCTTATAAATTAAAAAACATGTGAATTAATGATTATTAAATGTGATGAATATAACGTCTTATAAGTAATGTAATTAAAATGGAATTATATTCTAATAAAATATATTCCTACATTTTTCAAATGCAAACAATATGCATAATATTGATCAATATGATGAGAATATTTTATAAATAAGTTAAATGTATGAAAATAATTGTTACTATGAAATTATATGTGCTTATGTTTGTAATTATTTGAAAATTTAATTTAACGTTTTTTCTACTGGGCCTCATTTTATGTTTCTTTCTCCATCATTTTCTATTAGAGGGTGTTGGACTGCTAGTGAGTGGCCTTATATGATGCTAGACTTACCACTGTTTTTTAATAGTAGCTTATGCTTGTAAGTTAGGCTTCATCCACTTTTACAAGGATTGGAGATATGTAAGTTACAGTCTTGAAATAGGTTCACAATTTTTTGAATAGTCAAAAGTATTAAAATTACTCAAAAGTTTAAGAGTAAATTACTCATGTAAAGTGTAAGTTACATTTGTGAATAGCCCTGGTTGCGTTTATATAACTGGACATACCTTTAAATTAATTTCTTAACAAAAGTGCTTTTATGCATAGAAAATTATTCATTTTTATGAAACAGTAATACAGTTATAGAACTAAACGCTGTAAAAGGAATTCACCTGTATGGGAAAATAATAGATGTTGCATACTCAAATATATATAGAGCCCCAATAAATTACTTCTAATTATTGCTTAATCCATATTTTTACTATGGATGTCCACAGGTAAATGTAAGTTTGCACAGACATAGTATACTTTTTACACTCAGACTGAGCTTCTAAGATGCTCAGTTTCTTACAAAACTTACAAGAGTCCTCTGTCTTGCCACCCATGCTCAGAGACTGGTGAAGGGTGTTGCAATTTTTGCTTGCTGGCTGTACCAAATAGAGGAGTATTGTGGCTTTGCCTAGACAAATCCAGGTCCTAAAAATCGATGGGACAAACTCTTTGCTGATATGACAAAATTAGATAGCCGTTTCTATGAGCTAGGTAACAAACCAAGTCTATGACCAGAGATTCGCCCCGGATGAGACAGCCCAAAAGCCTTATATTAGAGGTCAAAAATAGGAGTAGTCTTTGTCCTCTGCGGAGACAGGAAAATCCAACCATGTCTATGCTTTCTATTGATATCTATGTGACAAGACTACATAGATTTTGCACCCCATTTGCATAATTTATTTTACCCAAATGTGACACATACATAACTCCATATTTCTATTTTGACGTTTGACCTGTCTAATGTCAAAATATTGGAGTTTGCACCACTTATTAGATGTGTGAACCTACCGTGCATCAGTGAGAAGCAAGGTAGAACTTCCCATCTAAAAATAGTGCTATCCCCATTGCCTCACATTTATGCCCCCATGCTAAAATGACACACGGGTGGGAGGAGGGGCCAAATAATGGGGCAAAGCTTGCTTTGCACCATTATTTAATGCCTGGGTCAGTCTAGACGCTAGGGAACCTGTGGATCCATTTCCATGGTCAGACACCATGGGATGGGTCCAAAGCAGTGCTTAATTTGTGCTTGTTGTTTCCGGTGCTGAGCACCGGGACTTATTTGGAGGGCCTGCGTTTAGTCTTCTGCATCAAGCATTTGCTGCGAGTAAAAGACACATTTGGGAAAGACAGAGGAAGAGAAAACAGAAAAAGCATCACAAAGAGAGAAAGTAGAAAGCTGCAAGAGTGAGCTGAAGGGGCAGAGAGTGGATTTAAATGGATTGAAGAGGCCCGAGATGGCTCCAGGATTATGCTTCCTCAGTATGCCGTGTTCGCACATTTAATTGCAGCAGCTGCATGTTTAAGACAAGGGCTTTGGGCAACGGCACCTTTTTATTTACAAATCAAGCACTGGTCCAAACGTGCCCTCCCCAAGCCCCATGAACACCCACACCTCCACCAGAGGGACACCGGAGGATGGGGACCCCATACCAGGTAAGTAGAGGTAAGTGTTTTTAAAACCTTTTTAAAGTGTCATTGGGGACCCTGAAACTGGGTGCCCCACATGGTACTGGGTGCAATGGCCGTGCCCAGGGGACCCTTGTTCTCTGTGCTGGCCATTGGGATGGTGGGCATGACTCCTGTCTTTTATAAGGCAGGAGTCATGTGGTATGGATGATTTTGCATCAGAAAATGATGATAGGCTTGTTAAAGGCATTTTGTTTTACCTCTAACCAGCCTAGCATAATTTTTGGTGCAAAACTCCCTTCTCCCATACCGCCACCCCCACCCGGATAACATAGCTTTTTTTTATGCTAGTCCACCCTTTGTGCCAGCTTGCGGTATTCCATAAATTTGGCACCCGGCTGGCACTCTGGAATGACACAAGACGGCGCTATACTTTTTATCGCAAATATACATTTACGCAGTTTTGCAGCAAAAAGTATAAATATGGGCCTACGTGTGTTACCGAGGATATGGAAAATTTAGAGCAGCCCATTACCAAAGAAGAGATGTTAGAAGCAATATCCAGCTTTGTCACTGCAAGATTCACGGCCAGTTTTGGACGTACTGTTTCTATTGGAGAAAGGTCAAGGCTGATTTAATACGACTGAGTTCAAACTGAGGTGGCATGGTGTGTAAAATAATGATGAATTGGAATGCTACCCAAGCAATTACCACCCATCACCTTTTTGTATACACAATGGATCTCAGCACCCAAGTACAGGCCCAGGGTCAGCATACATTTCTTAAAGCATCATCAGCCTTTCAGGTTGCATAGCTGTGGTGGAGTCAACCCAGACCAGTAAGGTCACTTAATGCACCTACAAAAACTGGGCCCACATGTCGAAGTAAGCCTCAGCAAGGCCTACTAGTGCAAGGGGTTCGCCCTTCTCTGCACAAAGTCCTCAGACCATATAGGAAGAAGTTGGCACAGAAACTGAAATAAAAGACAAAGTTTATTAAACCTCATAAGGTGGTACCACAGTTCAAACAGCACCCTTCGGTAATGTTTGAAGTAGCACACTGAACTAAGAGAGCATGGTCCTTTTATACCCACACAGGGGCTAAAAGAAGGTGGTGCAATTATAGAAGCAAGACTTATATACATATAAGGTCATATGGAAATGCACAGTCGACAGGTAGGAGAGGCTAACAGTTTTTAAGGACTAGTAGACACATTACTGTTGGTTACTAATTACTAACAGCTGCAGACCTTACTGGGCATGTGCAAAGTGGGACATGCTAAATATAACTTGTCACTAGACAGATTTTCAAGAGGAGTTAACAGGAAGGTAGGACAGAGCATATGGCAAGCACATGGCAGCATGTGACAGAGATAATGGCTGCCATGAATACAAAATGGATTCCGCAAAATGTTCACAATAGCTGCTAAATACAAGATGTCTTCTGCTAATGCTTAATCTAATCGCTACTAAACTACAACAGGGAACCCTTTCAGCATTAGCTGAAGACATTCGTCTTTCTGGGATAATCTAAATATTCATCTTGTATATTTATGCTCATCATTTCAGCTATTTCCTTATCTAACATGTGTTGTGCTTTCATTTCTGTAATATTTCTTTTGATAGGCATACAAGCAGTAATACACATGGAGCAGAACATTGGACCACACTGAATACAGATACGCATGTAAAAAATATTGCAATCATTACACACAGGATAGTCAGTAGTTTCCAGCCCCAAGCGGAAACAATAGCCCAAAACCATCCAGAAAAAGTCCAAGTACCAGTCTCTGTGTGAATTTCTGCGGTAATTTTATGCAATTTAGATATTGCATCATATACTGAAGGTGAGTGATCTGGAATGAAAACACAGCAACTACTACCGATGATGCGACATGCACCAACTCGATCAGCTATTATCACATCTAGTACCATACGATTTTGGAGCGCTACAGTCCTCGCAATTTGGAGCTCCTCAGTAATATTCCCAAGTGCCAGAGCTGCCTGATTGGTAACAGCTTCCACAACCCTAGTCAATCGTCTCACTTTCCTACTGTTTAACGCAGCACCCACAAAGGAGAACAACCCTAAATTAAAATCAACATATTTTTGCAGACTAGTGTCCATTTGGTCTACCTCGTTTGTACTTATTATCCTTTTATATCTATTTTTAATGATGTAATTGTACAGTTTAAAATCTCGGTGATATGACGCAGGTGCCAAAAACACAGGGGGTAATAGAAAAGATACATAACACACCTGACCACCCAACAGGTAGTTGGTGATATCCATAGTTACCACAAAAAAAATATGTAATATGTGAAGCTGTAAAACTACTATTATTTACGCCCTCAATAGTAAAAATCAAGGTACAATTGCTTGTCCCCACTGGAATTCACCCAATGCTACGTATACATAAATCTGCTTTAGTTTTTGTAACTGAAATCACAAATTGTTCTTTCTTGTCAGAGTCTCTTATACTTGGGAAGACATATGGTATTGAAACATTGTCCGGTTGATACTCTTCCCATTCCCATTTAGTTCCTTTGGCTTGGGGATACCCATCTTTTTCTTGGTAGCATACTTTATTAAGGCGAAAAAGAAGTCCGCCCTCTGTACGCTTTCCAGATGCAAACAAAAGCGTATACCAAGCTTGACAAGAACCATTGTGTGAAAAAGGAAGAGGAATGAAAGGTGTTCTTCCTTTCTTTTGATGCGCAGGTATCATTCCACATATCCAACAGTTAGTAGTATTTGTAGCATTATGAGTATGATGCAACATCTGAATGAAAGTATTATTGAAGTACGATTGACGGTGCTGCTGCTCCTGATAGGGAAGCGTGAAGTATTAGTGATCCTCTGGTATTGGAGTAGTGGCAACAAAAAACTCACGAGCAGAAGCCATCTTTTCAACAAACCAGGTGATTATTGCTATAACCACCAAAACAACAACAAACCCCAAAAGTACTAATGATCACTTTGTTATTCATTTTAGCAACAGTGATAATCGACCCTTCCAGAAATTAATAAAAAACAATCGTTGGAGCTCTTATCCCTGGGCAGCCGCTGATTTCTTCACCACGGGCCAAGACGGGTGTCACTACTCTAATGCATGGCTGATCCCCTTCCCCTTGCCACATTGGCTCTCCGTTTCACTAACCCAGGGCGGTAGCTCAACCATTTTTTTTCAGCACTACAGATTCTTTCCTCGGTCTCAAATTATATTGCGACACTCCAGAAATGGTATGGTCCAGGAAGAACTACGCAGATTCCTCAGGTGATATAGCACGGCCTTTCTCTGTAGTCAAAATCTCTCGATGATCGGTTAGCACAGCAGGTTCCACCAAGGTAGGTAGCACTCTCTTGCAGTGAGTACTATGGACCCAATTATTTCAGTTCGTCACTCGAACTGCTGTCCTTGTCGCAAGGAGCACCTGCTCTGGGCCTCGCCACCTTGGTTCCAAGCTGCTTGATCTTTCAAAGGACTTAATCATCACCTGGTCACCAGGTCGGAGTTCATGGCCTTCACCTGTAGATCTGTCAGGAAGTGCTTCTCAAACCTGTTCATGAATAGAAACCAAATTGTCGGTTAACTGTGACAAATAATCATTCATCAGGACACAAGGTACATCATATACAGAATTTGGCTTAGGAACTCCCCAAATGTTCATTGACCTTCCAAATACTATTTCATAGGGGGTAAGGCCTGTTCAAGAGTGTGGCACTGACCTAATAGACAATAATGCCAACGGTAATGCATCCGGCCAAGTTAAAGATGTGGAAGCCTGTATCTTCGCTAACTTCAGCTTAAAAATAGCATTATACCTTTCCACCAACCCTGCTGATTGTGGGTGGAAAACCGAATGGAACTTCTGTTTGATCCCTAATCCTATCAGGACATACTTAATAACTTCCCCAACAAAATGAGGTCTGTTATCATTCCATAAAAGTCTGCAAACACTAAACGTAGGGAAAAAAAAATTCAAAAGCACCTTCGCTGTGGTAATGGCAGTATTATCCTTTGTGGGGTATGCCCCTATCTATTTACTGAAGGCACATACCACCACCAAGACATAATTTAAATTGTTGCAACGTTCAAGTGAATATAATCTATTTGTAGAACTTCGAAAGGTGCAGTTGGTGTTGCAAGCCCTCCTGCAGGAGTTCATGTCCCTTTTCCAGGATTGTATTGTAAACAGATCAAACAAGACTGTACTACTCTCTTAGCTGTACTGGAAATTTCTGGATTCTCCCAAACTTGCGTAAGCAACTTCGTTATTGTTGAAGCTCCAACATGTGCCAGCCCATGTGCCATCTGAACCATAGGTTGTACAAAAGCTAAAGGCAATTTCCATTTATCCATCTGCTTATTCTGCCAACATCCCTCATCATCCAATTCTCCTTCTACAGACCATTGCTCACGTTCTTTCACAGAACCAGATTTCTGTACATTCAGCTTGTGACTTCACTACATACATAGAAGTAGTACTTCACTGCATCGCAGTCTCACGTGCTACGCGGTCCGCAAGGGCATTACCTTGTCCTATCTTATCGGTCACTCTCTTGTGTGCACTACATTTCACAATAGCTATTTTCTTTGATATGTCAATGCAGTCAAGAGGTTATGGACTAATTCTCCGTACATTATCTGCATCCCATGGGATGTGAGAAAGCCTCTCTCCTTCTAAAGCAAACCAACATCATGAGCACCTTCAAAAGCATAATGGCTGTCTACATAAATATTCACACATATGTCAGTACTAAGCTCACATGCTCGTGTCAAAGCTATTAGTTCAGCTGCTTGAGCTGACTTCTGTGGTATACGAGCTGTCTCCTCTACCGTGTGTATTGTGGTGATTGCATATGCAGCTGAGGTCGTACCGTCTGGCAACTTCAAACAAGACCCATCAACCCACAATTCCCTGTCTACATCTGGAAGGGGTCTATCTTGCAAATCAATACAACCCTTTGTCTGTTCTTCAGTAAGGAATATACAATCATGTGCTTCTTGTGACTGAGGCTGAGTCACCGGATATGGCAACAAAGTGGCTGGATTTAGTATTGCACATCTCTTTAGTGCAATGTGAGGAGCCAGCAATGTCAATTCATATCCTGTCAGACGAGCACTATTTAATGTTGCGTCTTTGTTTGATTTAAAAGAGCATCAACCGCATGGGGTACTAACACCAACAGCTAATGTGACAAAACTATCCCTTCACTCTGACGTGTTGACACAGCTGTTGCGGCAACTGAACGAAAACACCCAGGCAACGCTCGAGCGACAGGATCAAGTACTGCTGAAAAATGTGCACATGGACGCTGCTTATCGCCATGTGTCTGTACTAAAACATACACTGCACATCCATCTTTCTTATGTACGTAAAGTGCAAAAGGCTTTGTGTAATCTGGAGTACCTAACACTGGTGCTGAACAAAGGGCTTGTAGTAGCTGCCGGAAAGCAGTCTCACATTCATCTGTCCATGGGAGGGGCATTGGAGTATCTTTAGTCAAAAGTGCTAGCAAAGGTTTGACACTGTGTGAAAACCCTAATATCCATTGCCTACAAAAAGAAGTAAGACCAAGGAATGCACGAACATCTTTATGAGTAGAGGGTAGAGGCTAAAATTGCTTGAATACGATCTGATGTAAGTGCACGGCCCTCCTTAGACAAAAGGTGACCTAAATAGGTTACCTTTGGTCTACAATATTGCAATTTCTTTCGTGACACTTTATGATGGTGTGAAGCAAGAAAAGAAAGTAAGGCCAAAACGCACTTTTCACATTGCTCAAGGATATCAGCTGCCAACAAAATATCATCACCATATTGTATGAGAGCCACACCTTCAGGCAAAAAAAAAGAATCAAGTTGTCCTTTTAACGCTTGACTGTAAATACTAGGTCTCTCAGTATAGCCTTGAGGAACTCTGCAAAATCTATATTATCATTTATTCAAAGTAAAACGAAACAAATATCGGCTGTCAGGATGAATAGGGATCGAAAAGAAAGCATTCTTCAAGTCTATCACAGAGAACATAGTTGCTGTCGGGGGAACCAAAGTAAGAAGTGTTGTGATGTCAGAATCCACAGGATATTGTGAGACCACAATCTTATTCACTTCTCGTAAATCAATAATGCATTGGTAAATCCTAGTATTAGTATCTTTTTTCAGAATAGAAAGAATTGGACTGTTACAAACATTATACGGAACTTCCTCAACAACTCCAACTGCAATAAGATCATGCACAATTTGTGTGAGTGCTTCTTCGCCCTCCTGTGAAATTTTGTATTGAGGCAAACGTGGCAATACAGCTCCCTCCATGACACTAATATGTACCGGTGGAATAATCATTTGTCCCACATCAGTATCTGAAGTAGCCCGCAAAGTACAAGGGAGTGAAGTTAATGCAATATTCTCTTTAACAAGACAAACGCTTTCCATCACAGGATGATTATCATTTAAAATAACACACACCCCTTCAGGAGAGCATCGTATTGTAGCCCTGAAATACTTGAGCATATCAAGACCCACAATATTGTCTGGTGTATTTGGAGAAAGCAAAAACGGACATGGAGCAGTAAATTTATCAACATGGAATGCAAGTAGTTGTGACAGTGGGTTAGGGGAAGGTGTTCCATCAAAACCTATCGATGTAATGGTTAAGCCAGACAGGGGAGCCCTTGGAACCAATTGTTTAGACAAGGCACTATGAGTAGCTCCTGTATCAACCAGAAACTAATCAGTAGAACCCAAAACATGTGCTGTAACATAGGGACCCCTCTGAACTACTGGAACTTCAACTGATTCCTTACCCCATCCTAGGCAATCCCATGCATAAGCAGAATCTTGGAAATCAGGCTACACATAGTTAGACATCTGGTATCAAAAGTGTTAAACCCATCCTGCCTTTGTACATTACCATCAAACCTAGCATGATCATTTGTGCTTCTTCTAGGCCCTGAACATCCTGAGCGATTTCTCATTTGTCCCTGACCACGTGGACACTGCTGAACACGTAGTGCTGGACAATCGGCAGCCCAATGCCCAAATTTCTTACAATACGCACACTGATCAACAGACAAATTCAAACGAGTGTAAGAAGAACCATAAGATCCACATCCACCTCTATCACTACCTCTAAAATGCGGACCATAAGCTGGAGCCAACATAACCTTCGTCTTTAATTCTTTAATCTTTTTATCCTCGCTGCCTTGTGCTTCTAATTCCTGACGTTCATAATACTGAGCCATAGTAAAAAGAGAAACCGGAGTAGAGGTAGTCCATGAACTTTCACTAGCTTTTAGACGATTAGCTATTCTTGGTAACAGATTTGTGAAATATTTATTGACGAACCGTCCATCTGTTCTAATTCTTTCCATGACTCACCAAAAACTACCCAATCATCAACTTTGCGAACAGTTCTCCACATATCTGGCGGTAATATCAATCCGAAAAATAAATCAATGTCAGCCAAAGTCATAGTACAAGAACTAATTGCTCCCTCAACTTCCTCATAAAAGGCGGCTCGATTTTTCCCCGGGTCAGGTAATGTTGTTTTAAGTGGCATTACATCTACCCTATTCCAAGGAGTATACACCCAATTATAAATAAAATAACCCTTAGCATCAACAGAAGTTTTATCATCACTTGTACCCGATCCTTTAGGAGGAACATACGAAGGCGCGCCCTCCCGCATTGGTTTTGAGTGAACTATCATAGTCTTATCTGTTCCGAAGATGTTAGCTTGCACCTACCGGTCTGAGATGTCCGTACAACTACGTCCACGGCCCTTTTCACTGCTTGCAAACAGACTGCCACAACACTTAATTTCACCAAACGCCTGATTGCATCAGCCACCTGGGAGAAAACAAAAAGACATCACGCATTTGCTTATGATCAGCTGCTACATCATCGGGCTCTAACTCATCAGAATATTTCTGAAATAGTTCAATAACTTCTGTGCCAATTTCCTCAGTAAAATATAGCTGCTTCTTTTCTGTCCACCCTTTCATGTTGTCTAAAAGTTCAGAAGCAGAGACAATGCTACAAATTGTTTTACGAGCAGTAGATCTAAGCTCAGACGCACAGTCAGCAGGCAACATAGAGTGACTGTCTCGTATCTGCTATTGCTCCGTACCGGAGTCCTCAGCTAACTCCTGAGGGGCAGAAGGAATGACATACGGAGGTAGAGGGCGATCTAGTAACAAAAAATCATTGTGCGGTTTATTAAGGATAGGATAGAGAGTGTATTGGCCAGTTAACTGTAATTTGCGTTCTTTCTCTTGTATCTCTTTTAAATCGTTTATTTCTTTCTTTCTCATTTCCAATGATTTTACATATACATTCTTCCGCTGCTCTTTCTCAAGCAAGGCTTGCTCACGCTTCACTCGTCCATGCACTTCTTTCTCCCACATTCGTACACAGTCAAACATATCTTGCTTAGACCTTCGCTTACACATACATTGTTCCACATACTTAATCTTTCGCAAAGCAAATGACCCATGCATAGGCCAACGTAACTCAGGATCCGCACAAGTGTATTTATTACATAATGTGTTGTACATTATAGAAGAAAGACCATGTTTAAAATACATATCTCTATTCGGCGTCCCCTCTGGGGGTGCCGGTTGTGATTCTTCCAGTCTCAAATTGGTGCCATTACCAAAGCAACACATCCTACGAAGTGCACTAAAAACAGGCATGCCAAAAATAGTGCAGAATATGCAGTATTATAATCAAAGTAGCACTTAAGGTGCCATTCAAATCAAAATTAAATTGGAGAAAATTCTCCTCATTACCTGCATATATAAATTGCAATTTATATATCAATTCAAAGGACGCAAATTGACTAGTCACCCAAAACACGAGAGCCACAGTAAGTGGTGCTAAACTTCATTACCAAACAAAGGCATCAAAACCCACAGAAAGTGCCGTAAAACGGTTCTTACCAATCACAAGGCGTCCAGGTTCCAACTGCCAAGTTCTAAAATTGACCAAATGGTCACTGCATGACGAATGAACAAAAAGGATCTCAGTTGAGCACCGGCGCCACCTGGATGGTCAAATCAGAAAGAAGGGAAAAACGCTGTGGTTGCTGAGACTCTGGTCTCCTCAGGCATTTATAGTCCGCAGCAAGATCCCAGTCCATCGTCGCGACCAATGCGTCGGGCATCCGAGTCGCTGATGAGTCCCTGTTCTGGAGCCAATTTTTTAAAGTAAGCCTCAGCAAGGCCTACTAGTGCAAGGGGTTCGCCCTTCTCTGCACACAGTCCTCAGACCATATAGGAAGAAGTTGCCACAGAAACTGAAATAAAAAAGACAAAGTTTATTAAACCTCATGAGGTGGTACCACAGTTTAAACAGCACCCTTTGGTAATGTTTGAAGTAGCACACTGAACTAAGAGAGCATGGTCCTTTTATATCCACGCAGGGGCTAAAAGAAGGTGGTACAATTATAGAAGCAAGACTTATATACATATAAGGTCATATGGAAATGCACAGTCGACAGGAAGGAGGGGCTAACAGTTTTCAAGGACTAGTAGACACATTACTGTTGGTTACTGATTACTAAGATCTGCAGACTTTACTGGGCATGTGCAAAGTGGGAGGTGCTAAATATGACTTGTCACTAGACAGATTTTCAAGAGTAGTTAACAGGAAGGTAGGACAGAGCACATGGCGAGCACATGGCAGCATGTGGCAGAGATAATGGCTGCCATGAATACAAAATGGATTCCGCAAAATGTTCACAATCGTTGCTAAATACAAGATGTCTTCTGCTAATGTTTAATCTAATTGCTACTAAACTACAACACACAGCTGGCCCCAGTCATAAGCCCATTTCATGATGCTTGATCGTCCATCTTTCCTATCTGATCTGTCTGTGTAGGCATACTGAATGCTGTAACTAATCAAAAATACTGTGGGCATATTTACAAGAAACTGTGTATCGGCACCAGTGCATCACTTTCCTTGCATCGTCCTGCATCCCCCCAAACGACACCATGGTAGCACTGTTTCATAATACAGCACACACCATGGCACAAGTTAGCACAATATTTTTGATGCAATTGTGGTGCTTTGCTGGACTAGTGGCAAACATTATGACACTAGTCCAGCAAAGCTCGGGGAGGCCTATGAGAAGTAGCCTAGCTAGCGTCACTTTAACGTCTGCCCTGGGCAGGCCTTATAAAATGACACTAGAAAGGCACAGTGAAATCTAGTTAATTTCACTGCAACATTTGTTTGGGCCACCCTGCGGGGAACGCACTCCTTGCATACATTATACCTGGCGCCGTTGTAATGTGGCACAAGAGTTTACAAAGAGGCATAATGCTAGCATTGTTCCACTTCGTAAATATGGGTCAGGGTGAGGGTCTGTTGAGCGCCATCATTGCATAAAAGAAATTATGCTATGGTGGCACTAAGGGGTGCAAGAGGTTGTAAATATGCCCCTAAGTTAATTTCTCCAAATGTCATTTTTTGTTGCCCACAGTGTGTCTCCACAAGTCATGCATTATCAAATCATTCCTGCACGAACTAGATTTAACATCAATGAAACATGTAAAGGTGCTCTTGAGGTAAAATTCAAAGTCACTTTGAAAGGTAACAAAGAGTTAACAACTTCTGTGCATTGTTTCTAGGAACAGTGAATGGAGATATCAATGTGAGGTTAATTCAACAATTTCAAATAGGGAAAAAGAGGAAGAAGAAGGAAGAAAGAAAAAAGATGAGAGAAAAAGAAAGAAAGAGAAAGCTGTGAAAAGTGAAAGTAAATAATAGCCCTATTAATATAAAGGATAAGAAGCAAAGAGATACAGATATATAAGAGTATAATAAAACATATGCAAAAATACGTTAAAACAGGTAGTATTATGTAAATTTAACATTAACTTATGTATTTTCCTATTGTGAAATGTTACTATTATGTTACTCATATTATTGAAAGTTACCTTTACACATCTTAATATTTGCACTGTATTCTAATGTATTTTGTTCATTGCTCAATAAAATGTTTTTTTTTTTAAAAAGAACTGAGAATAAGTTTGAGGATTATGAAATTGAGGATATGGGGAAATGTCATTTGAGTTATGTTGAGAGTAAAAAGCAGCTTTCATCGCTGTGGCACCAGGATTGTAGACTGGAACCTAATTATTTGTTAGTGTCTGACCAATAATTTAGTAGATATTTGCTTAAACTGGATTTAGATTTCCATTTACAAAAGTTTCAGAGGAAATTGGGAACTATGTCCATCACCAGTACTAACTGCACTTGTGGAATGTCTAAAAACGGGTCCTCACAACACCTGCGTGTAATCTGCTCTACTTGCCATACTCTGCAAAAAGGTTTACTGTAATCTTGGCTTCATGTCTCAAGTATTCTGACAGTAAACAAAGGATTTAAACTATTTAATTATTTATTTATTTAAACTGTGCCAAGCACTAAAAAATCCAACTATTCCTGTTCGTTTTGGTAGATTTATAAAAGCAATGTTTATAAAATATCTTAAATTTGATTTGTAATTTATTTTGTGTTTTGTTTCAACGGACTAAAACACCATTAATGAAGTAAACAATTGAACTGATCTCATTCCTTCTCCCATTTGCTGTTACTATTTATTTCATAAGTTCCATGTAACCAAACATGCATGCTACTTTGGAAATGGTACCTCAATTTGTCAGACGTACCTTGCATGTGCAGCCCTATGCAGGTCATGCATGTTAATCTCTTGTTGCTCTGTAAAAAGTGCCACTGCCCTCTTATATGAAGCCCATGCTAAAAATTATGAGGCATATTTATCATGCAGTTGCATTGCATTTTCACCATACAACAGGTTGCAAGCGTGGCACAACTACTAAATGGGATTTATCAATCCACCTTGGGTGATCCTGAGTGGTTAGATAAATCTGGAGTAACGGAACGGAGTGCAATTTGCTGTGTTGTGTTACTCAGCAGACATTTGATGGGTGATGCGTGGGTGTCCCCACGCAACACCCATGGATTTTGACACATTTGCATTCCCAGATTAAATATAAATGGTACATTCTGCAGCACACATAGAAAAAGCAATATGCCTCAGGGGATTTTTTTCGTGCCGGAAGATGCCTCTTTCTGCACAGAAACAGTCCTCTTTGCAAAGCAGGCTCCCTTGCACCATGGTGCAAGAGTGTCTGTGTTGGCCCTAAGAAGCCAAAAGTTCATCCGCACTGAGAAATGACAGGAATGCATCACATTTTGTACATCAATTTTCTGCCCTTTCCCTATCATGCAGGCGACGCAAAAAAGATCTAAAACATGAGAACTAATACAAAATAAAGTTTAAATTTTTGAGCAGTTTGTAGTGAATAATAAAATCTATGCAACCTTAAAAACTATAAGGGGGATATGGTGAAGCTGATGAGAATATCATTTCAACTAGTATTTTATATATAATGCTTTTGTGAACCAACATGCAGAGAAGAACAAAGGGCACATGTATGATTTTCATTTGACTTGTATTTTCCATATAAAGTTGACCAAATTAATATTTAAAGTGGAGATATAGCATGGCTTAATTTAGAGAGAGATGCAGAGATTTGGAAAGCTACAACATTCTTCTGTACTGTGGACTCATTGGATGGGTTAAGTTATAGATAGAATTCACTGCAATGCTTAGTTTCATGGCTGGCTGTTGACAGCTCTATATACAGTAAAATATTCTACTATTAGTGCCACTACATATATTTAGGCTATAACATAGGATGCATGGATGATTTAATCACATACTGCATTGAGAAAAATTAATTAGCATTCTGCAAAAAGCAGATGCTCCATAAACTGAAGGGACTTATTGGAAGGTGATGTGGTGTAACTGAATGATGATGCACTGCTTCAGCGACTGGCAATCTCTAATTCAATATGCGATGCATATGTAAAAACTCTCTGTGGCAGCATAGAATGTGCTGCTCCACACAAAGCAGTGGATGTGATAAAAAAGAATATTTATTTCCATATTACATCACATGCTGAAACATCATCTCTTCCTTTAACTCACAGAAGAAAAGTAGGAACCTAAAGGGAGAGAAGTGTGAAATTGCTGGTCACGTTATTTAAACCTGCATGTTTAAGCATCACAATGTTTAATTCCTAAAATAGCTCACATTACGAAAACAGTAAGTGGATCCAGTCATCTAAAACTAACTTTCTTCTTTCTTATAACGTCAAGTGCTTGCAGAAATATTGGTATAATGCTACAATTACTTCTGGGATCTCTTCCATTGATGGTACATTAATTATCACATAGGCTTCCTGTTTCCCAACAAACCCCTATGAAGCACTTTGCTTAAGCTTCCCCAAGCTTGAATCCCTTGATGCTTAGGCCCCTCCCCTTCTGTTGGGCCTTCAAAAGGGAAGGACCAAGTGACTGCAATTCCAGCTGCATCTTTCTCCAGTGGGAAGGCCCACCCAAAGATATCCTGTATCTCACATAAGCATCAGGTCACCCTTCTCAAGTTCATGCCAAGAATCCTGTAAAAGGTGCAAGGGCTGCAAGAAGTGCTGTTGAAGGCTGTGCAGAAAGCACAATGAGCCAGCTTGCATCATGGGCTTTGCTGGAGCTTATGGTGGTGGTTTCCACAAGCAGCCAATGCTGCAGTGTGAAGAGCTGGGCTAATGGAGCTTTGTGCTGATTTACGGTGCGAGCTACAAGGTTTCAGTCTGCATTGGCCCGTTCGTGGTCACAAAGAGCTCAAAAGCTTGATATCAGCGCCCATGGCCTACACCAAGGGCCCTGGACCTAAAGGGCACCACATGGGGGTCAGGAACATGCAGCAGCTGGGTGCAGTGGCTGGTTCAGGATGTTGGGGAGCCTTTTATATTCCTGAGGCTCGGACTAGGAGGCCAGCAAAGTAGCCCTTGGAGTCCCTCCAGGGTCCTGGGTTCAAGCTTAAGTTGCAGGTCAAGTTCTCCTTCCCGTGGCAATAGGGCAGTAGCTAGCAGGTCACCAGGGCATTATTTCTTAAGAGTAGCAGTCCAGGACAGGAGGGTGGTGGTTCTTATAGCAACACAGCAGTCCTTCTTCCTGGCAGAGTATCCCCAGGTCCCAAAGTGTACAGAAGAGTTGGCGCCTGAGGTCCAATATTTATATCCAGTTGTGCCTTTGAAGTGGAAGAGAAACTTATAGAGGTTTCCCTTTGAAGTCCCCAAGCATCCTGCCTCCCTTTTCTGGCTCCAGACTAACTACAGCGTCACCACCCACTAAAGTAGCATTTTGAAACTGCTACTGCAGCCTGTAGTGCAGTTTTAAACTGACATTTTTACATGTCAAAATAAACATTTGGCAAAATAAACCTTCCTTTTTTAATACTTTTAAGTTACCCCTAAGGTAGACTTTAAAGGCTCATGTGGCAGGTTTGACTGTATTTAAAAGGTAAAACATGTGTGCTGAATTTTACATTTCCTGGAAGGGAAAAGATCCTGAAACCATCTTTCACTGGTGTAAGACCTATCTCTCCAATTGAATAATTGTGTGTTACCTTATTACACCTAATAAGTGATAACAGTAGATTGGAGACAGAAAGAGAAATGCTTTTTCGGCTCAAATAAATTATAATTTTAAATCCTCTTTAATGGTGAAGTCAGCCTTCTTGAAAAGGCAGCATTAGGGCTTGCTCAAGCCTTTCCTGGTTTCTAAGGTCTGCCTGCTCTTCCTTCACAAATGGAGCACACACTTGGGCCTACCTGTTCTTTGTTACCCTAGACAGATTAGAACCAAAGCCAGGAAAAGGAAAAAGGTTACATGAAAGATGCATCCACCATCACTAGCCTGACACTGAGCATATACACTCCTGGACCTGTAAAAGATTTAAAAGAAGGACTGCCCTGCTGTCTGAAGAAGGAAGATTAAACCTGCTGGCCTTGAACCCAGACTCTTCAGAAGTGACTCCAAGGGTCAGTTAGTTGACCGCCTTTTTGATGTATAAAACAGAACAAACTTCCAAATGCCTCACTGCTATTTCTCAGTGGACCGGTACCAAATGGACTGTCCTGGACATCCCTGAGCCCTGCTGCTGACCTCTGCTGGAGTGACTCCTGATCCCCAAGAGTTGACCCTCCTGGTCCTGGACACTTCTCTGGCATCAGACTGTACTCCTTCTGTCTGAAAACCACAAGTCCTGAGTTCTAAGTAAAGATCCAGTAAGTTTTGGGCTCTTTAAGATCAGACTCTTCATATTTCGCAACGAACATTCACAGTTTCTGCTACAATGTCTGCCAATATGATTCTCCAGTGACCTGCTTTTTATATCCACACCAAGAAGTAACGCCAATAGTAGTAGCCCTTGTTGACCTCCACAGAGCTCCAGCTAAGACCAACTCTTGCACCTAACAGACCATCCAGGATGCCCTGCCCTGCTCCTCATACCAACAATAGGCTCCTCATGCATCACTCACCAATATGGAGCTCCACTGCAGCTCCCTGTGTGGACTTGGACTCAGGGAAGGTAAAATCTTTAACAAGACAAACCAAGTCCCTGTATCCAACCCGTGCTCCATCACTGTCGTCTTGAACTTGTGAATGTTCCCTAGTCCATTGCAACCATATAATCACAATTGCCACATTTGTGCTTTTTGGTGCTATTTTCACTAGACCTATATTTTTATGTGTGGAATTCCCTGCCTCAACTGAGGAGTCTCTGCAGTCATAAAATTACACTTATTAAAATTAAACTTGCAGCTTCTGAACACCCAAAAAATTGTAAACTTACACAAAGTATATGTTTTTTCTGAATCACTCCCTCAGTTGGGGCAGTTTAATATGCTAACTACGTATATTTCAAAACAAGCATCCCTTAAATCACTGGACAAATGATTGAAGAACCTCAAATGTTGTCCAATGAGCATTTGCAGTATTGGGAAGCGGACCTTGAAAGATTATCTTCACCTTATGGTGTGCTGTGACAAACTAGGTATGTTAGAAGTCATTATAGTGCGGCACACAACTCCAGTCCCTGCCCTTCCACTGCAGAGTAAATTCCGTAAGTTCCTGGATAGGGCCTTGACAGATCTTCACCTGGAGATTTTAGGTGAGTGAATGTTTTTTCATTGTAATGTATATCAATAGACATGCCACACATTCCAGTACCATGTTGTATTTCAAAAAGTATATCAGGTTTATTTTATCATATGTTTCACACCATACCTCATTGTAGGCATACCACCAACCAGGGTAGGCATGATTAGTTTTGTGTTAAGCAATCAAATACATAATGCAAACTGAGGTTATACTACGGACACGTAGCTTGGGTAAGACAGGCCAACATGTTTGTTGTAGTTGAATTTTTAACCTTACTAATTCTGGTAGGTGATGACACAGAAATGAGGGTAGGCCTTACTGTCCACCACATTTGGTGATCCCTGTGACAATGGATCACATGGTTCATATATAGGTGCAATGTAGGGTGTAATTTAAATGTTGTTGTTCCTTTTTCTACTGTGAGTTGAAATGCATACCCAGTCAGTATGTTATTTGATGTGCAAGAAAACCAAGACATAGATGGAACACTATTTCTTGCTCAGTGTCTTCCTCATTCTCACCAGTCAGCATCATAGACACTGCCGAAAGACAATAGGACTTGGGATAGTATAGAAGTCCCCTGACTGTAGACTCCCACCACAACCACTGAAAAACAAAGGGGGTGGGGGAGGAGAAAGAAAAGAACACCTCCTCTAAAGGAGAATTGGTACCACATAAGAGAAATATTTGGTCATTCACAAAGTCTCTTGGAGAAGGGAGATGTGGTCATAGAAGCAACCAGCACATACCAGAAAGACAGCAAGGATGGTGGAACTCCTGGCAAGGAACAATAATCGGGGGCCATTCATAAAGGTAAATTAAGATATAGAGATATCTGCATATGTATATCAACATTTACAGCTCTACCAAAAGATGTTGAGAGTCCTACAACTGATTTCTTACAATGTAAAGTTGGTTTTTGCCTGTTTATGGTGATCTTCACCATAGGAGAGGCAATGTCCTCATAGACAGTAATAGGGAATTTTAAGAACATGCATTATTAATTCAAAACATATTTATTGTTTTATAGTATTAATATTTTTTATCAAAAATATAAAAACCCAGTTCCATAGCTCTTAGTCACAGCTACATGGTATTACTGCAGCAAAACATAATATATTTGTACATTTTAAATCATTTAATTTTTACATATGTAATTTTCATTAATTGTTTTGTAAATTAAATTCAATTTTAATTTTTATCTTTCCCATTTATTACGTTATCATTTCAGTTATAATCTGGTAAGCATGTTATGTACTGTTTGATTTTTCATTGCAAATATGTTTTGCAAAACATTTTAATATATCTATTAAAAGCTAAGATTCTTTCTATTTATATACTAATACATTTTAAATTAATTTAGATAAAATGTAGTTTAAAATGCGATTTAATGTAAGTTATTTCATGTGTTTCCCTATGTGTTAATGTTATTCCTGCCTCCATGATTTTTAAGAGAATGTTTTGCAGTTCCAGTGATTGACCATGGGTGGTGTTGGACTTACTCTAAGGTGAGGCTCTAGTACATTTAAACCTGTTTTGTCTGTACTATTACAGAACCATACATAGGTGTGTATTTTGTGTGTTGCAATTAGCTTACTTATTGTGGATGTGCTTTTAGCTGGGAATGTCCCTCCCTTAAACCCTACTTTAATTTCCATTAACTCCACGTATTTTGTAGTAAAGAGTACCCATTTCCCCACCGCTCCCCTTTGTTCTCTTCACATCTCATTTGTTAAGACATCTTGGAGAAAAAGATAGGACAGCTTGAGGTGGAGATTTCCAGCCAGTTGTTTCATAATTGCATTTTGGAGTATGTAAAGTAATGGTTCTTAACATACTCCAAAATTATTTTTGTGAATAAGCCCTTCAGTATACAAGGGATCAAGATACTCCAGCATCTGCATAAATCAATGTTTTGTCCTTTTTCTTACCACAGCCAGTACCTTTGCAACTGCCCATCAGTGGTTAAGTATCATATTTTGCCCAGACACACCTAGCAGTCAGGTGTCCCATCACTCTCCTCACATTCCATTGTTCTTCAAAGTTCATTCAAGAATTGAACACGTAATGGTTACAGAGAAAGCCATCCTGTAGGCCCTGGAGAAGGGATTTCCCACAATGGAGAAGGGTTTTGGGGCTGTGCAGCACATGCATACTGCCTGCCATTGGTAGATGATTTGCCTTATCCCCCTTTTGAGCTGTCTCAATGTGTTATCTAAACTTATCAAATAGCTCCACTCTGGTCACTTTTGTGAGCCTAACCAATACTACCAACTTTGGCCATGCACAAGTAACTGTTTTCGCTCTGTAGGTCCTTAGTAATGCTACCTGTGGACCTTTGAATGCAAAAGAGGTGGGATCATCAAGTGTTTATAGTAGAAAACGTCTTGGAACTTAATTCCCAAAATAATTGCAGGACCCATCTCCGTGTTGGTATGACTTTATATTTCCATTTGAGTTGTGATATCTTTCTTCATTGACTTTTTGTTTGCCATTAATTTTGGACTCTTGTAATATGTATTTTGGTTGTGATTAAGATGTATTTTGTTATGTTTTAAAGGATGTGTAGTTGCATGCTTACCTATACCACCATCAGCCCACATCCAAAGGCCCATGTTCCCATCTCTTTGCATGGATTATTATGCTTTGAGAAAGTTTGTTTTCATGTATTTGTGCTTTCTTTGTGTCTTCCTAGTTTTCTAAATCACATGTATGTTCCACATATTTCAATACATGCTACATATGCTTTTATGAACATATGCACATGCACAAAAGATAAAAGACAACATTGAGGTTTGTGCAATTGTGTACATGTATTGTGCCAGTTAGTGCCAATAAGTACTGCTAAACATTCATATATGAGTGACATTACACTCAGAGTGAAGGCATGTTTATCAGACAGTAGTGACTGTGAGTAGTGAGTGACATGTTCAAGGTAATGGGAGTTGTACTCTGTCTCCATGCTGGTCATTTAGTGCCCTAGCTGCACAATAGAAGTGGGGCTCTGGATAAGGCTCTGCAATGGGACCAGGTTGATAGGATTGTTGGGAGGCACCTGCACGTCCCTGCAATGGTGCATGCACAAGGTCTGTGTAGGACATTTATTGTTCTCTGCCTCTGTTGCTTTTGTGTGGATATGTATGTGTACCACCATATCTTCCTACTGGCAGCATGTTTGCATGTGCTTATTTGATCTTAGCATTTTGTGATTGGAATTTAGGTGGCCATTAGGAACATGGCGGGAAGCACTGCTGACAACCGTGTTGATGGTCGGCGGAAGATCGCCAGTGGCGGCGGCAGGCACCCTGCCAAATAATGACACCTGGAGCCTCACCGCCATAGATGGCGTTGAGGGCTGCCATGCTGGCAGGCTGTGGCGGGGTGGATGCTGCTCCATCCTCACCGCCACATCAGGCAGACACTGCATACCTATAAAGATGCAGTCATAGGATTGGCTATATATGGAGACACAGCAATGCTGTCGGAGCAGCATCCTAGGGGCCCGTTCCATCCCAGAGCAGCACCACAGAACAGGTAAGTACTGCTCGAGAGGGTAGAGTGGTATGTGTTGAGTGAGTGAGTGCGTGCATGGGGGTGTACATTTGTGTTTGTGAAGGGGGATGTGCATCTGCATGTATGAATGTGTGTTTGTGTATGTCTACATATGCATGCAGGTGTATTTGGGGGGTTGGAGGTGGCCTAAATGGAGGTGGGGGATGGTGAGGGGGTTGGAGAGGGCCTACAGAAGAGAGATCGGGGTAGGGTTTAGGATTTCAGGGTTCAGGGGTAGGGGGGTAGGGGATGTCCAGGGGCTTGGGGGGATATTTGGGGGTTATGGCAGTGGAGGAGGCCTAGCTTGTCGCATACTGGTGACAAGATTGGATATTCCTGTCACCAATACGCTTTCTGCCAGGGATACCCCACCAGGAAATTCCTGGTGGAAACGGGATCATTATCCTACCGGCGGTCTAGGCTCCACCGCCGGGTCGGAAATGGCTACCTTCGGCCCGGCGGTCGATTCAGGCCTGGTGATGAGTCGTAGTGAACTGCCTGCTTTGCAGCCAGTTCACTACTGTCATCTTTGTATGGTGGTTGTGCACCACCATGCCATCAGTGGTATTATCCGCCACCGCCAGCGGAGCGGGCTTTCTTGCCTTGTTCAAAATGACCCCCTTAGCCTGTTAGTGGTCATTGTGAACTGTGAGCAGTCAGTCGTTTGGCAAGCCTGGCAGATGATCTGAAGAGCAGACCATTCCTGTCAGTGTTCTTAAATGCAGTGCCCTTGTGGCATCTCTTTCAGCTCTCCTTAGTGGAGAAGGTGAAGTACAAATATATCTTGTAGAGATTGATGCAGAGATAAGACCATTATCTGGCATGTTCAGCTAAAACACTGACAACAGAAGTACTCTTGCAAACCTAAAAACAAAACTTGCATGATGTTGGTAGCAACCATTTGGGTCATTCAGTTTAAAGGGGGCAACATCCAGACTGGATTTCAGAAACACAGTACATCAGCAAAGATGGCAGTCGGAGTTAAGAGTATTGTCCTCATCATTTTACATTTATCACTGGAAAAGGTGATCCGGTTAGGGTGTGACTGTCTACCTAGAAGGGCACACATAATTATTTTGTTTGTGAATTTGTATATTCTTGGCAGAGGCATTGTTAGATTTGACATCATTGGCATGGTCTCCCCTAATTTTTTGCCTCTGTTTCCCAGGTTGTTTTTTGTGTGAGGAACTCTGATTTTGCTGTTTTTGTTGCTCTGAGCATTTTTCCACTGTTATCCATGCTGAAGTGCAAGTGCTTCTACGTAAAATACATGTGTAATTGGCATTCCATGATTGCCATATTTGATTTACTAGTAAGACCCTAGTACAGTGCACTGGAGGTGCCCAGGGCCTGTAAATCAAATACTACAAGTAGGGCTGCAGCACTAATTGTGCCACCCACATAAGTAGCCCTATAATCATGACTGAGGCCTGCCACTGCAGTGTTTGTGTGTGCAGTTTAGCCTGCCAGTTCAACTACAGCTTCCCTTTCTTATACATGTAAGGCACCCCTAAGGTAGGCCCTAGGTAGCCCCATGGGCAGGGTGTAGTGTATGTTTTAGGTAGGATATAGACTAATGTGTTTTATATGTCCTGACAGTGAAACACTGACAAATTCTGTTTTCACAGTGCAAGGCCTATCTCTCTCATAGGTTCACGTGGGGGCTGCCCTTAAATATTATTAAAGTGCAAATCCCCTTTGGGAACAGATGGAAATGTGGAGCTTATGGACCCTGAACTCACAATTTAAAAATACATCTTTTAGTTAAATTTGTTTTTAGATTGTGTGTTTGAAAATGCCACTTTTAGAAAGTAGGCATTTTCTTGCTTAAACTGTGACTCTGCCTGTTTGTGGATTCCCTGTCTGGGCCAGTTTGACAGTTGGGCTATTTGCACCTCTCCTCTAAACATTGACACAAAGGGAGATGGGGTGTATCCTACATATCCTGATGAGCCATCTGTACTGGGAGAGAGGGGAGGAGTGGTCACTTACACCTGAAAGGGCTGTGCTTGCCGTCACACAAGTTAGTTTTTCTAACCCGGATTTTCCACGCATCGTCCCTGGGCTTCCAAGTCAACCCAACTCTGCGTGGATCCAAGGTGCCCCATCTAGAAATCGACACATCGCTCTCTTGCAAGGGAGAAAAATTACGTTTTGCAAACCCGACCGGAGAAGGAAACGATGCATGGCCTCACTTGTGAGTAAGGAATCAACACATTGCTACACTTTTAGTTTTATTTTTGACACTAACCAGGTACTTTGTGTAATAACATCATTCTTACTGTTTTCTAGGGATTAAGGGCCAGATGTAGCAAGCATTTTGCATGGTGCAAACTGCGAAAATCGCAGTTTGTGCAATGCAAAATGCCGATTGCGATGCTCATTCACAATTTGCAGGTCGGTACCGACTCACAAATTGTGAATGCGACTCGCAAATAGGAAGGGATGTCCCTTCCTATTTGCGACTCGCATTGCTATGCTAAATTGTTTTGTGACCGCGAATGCGGTCGCAAAGCAATTCGCAGTTACCACCAGTGTCACTCTGGTGGTAATCCATTTGCAAAAGGGAAGGAGTCCCCATGGGACAGCTTCCCCTTTGTGAATGTTGCCAAAAAGGGGTTTTCAGAGCAGACAGTGGTCCAATGGACCACTGCCTACTCTGAAAAACCGAAACTAAATGGTTTCGTTATTTTTTTTATTTTGCAACTCATTTTCCTTTAAGGAAAACGGGCTGCAAAATAAAATAAAAAACTGCTTTATCTAAAAAGCAGTCACAGACATGGAGGTCTGCTGTCTTCAGCAGGCCACCATCCCTGTGAGTGCAGGGACTCGCTATGGGGTCGCAAAATGCGACCCACCTCATTATTATTAATGAGGTGGGTCTTTGCGACCCCATAGCGACTCGCAGACGGTGTCTGAGACACATTTCTGCATCCGATTTTGCGAATCAGAAATTGCGAGTCGCACCAACTCGCAATTTCCGATTTTCAAAATGCTACATCTGGCCCTAAGACTCTTAGGCCCTCATTATGACTTTGGCGGTCTCAAACTGAGACCGCCAAAGCCATGGGCGCCAGAAGACCACCAGTGCTGGTGGTCTTTCGCCCACCATAATATGGTTACTGCTGGATTTCCGCCACATATAGGGTGGAAATCCAGCAGTAGGCATTCAGGTGGACGAGGCACCACCAAAGGAAGATAGGACTGTGCACACTTTACTCTTCATAATGATAATGTTCAGAACACAATGGATAGTGCTGCCCAGTCCCATACATCATTAGCCTATTTGAGGTCCACATTTCTGTAGCCCGGTAATCAGAGTGAGCATTAGGCAACAGAGGCACAATGCTACTAATGACAAGGAACATTATGGATTAAAACTGAGTGATATATGCATCTATATCCCCTGGTGAGGACTACAGCTGGCCACACAGGGAGAGGACCTCAGCTGCCAGCATCTCTAGCTCCTCTTCAGAGAAGGCACAGGCCCTCTCACCTGCTTGAGTGGACATGATTGCACCCAGAGGTTACAAACAGCAGCTAAAATAGAGAAGGTCTTGATAGCTGCAGTGTCAGGAGGTAATTGAGCTTTTTTCAAAACCACAACATACATGTTTGCAGTGTACGTGGTAATCAGCTTCAGTGGAAAGTGCCATTGACCAGGTACACCCAGGTCAAAAATTCAAAATATCTGTAACAAGGATTGGAAAAACTTAAAAATACTATAACAAACTCTTTCATTGTGCAGGCTGTAACATGAATCCAACGCCTCTCTGTGAGATCTAGTATTAAGCCACAAAAAGAGGGGTTTCAAACAAAGTTTCCTTGGAACAGCTAGTGCCAGACAAACAAACAGAACATGTGAAAGAGATTGTACCCCACCTTGACACAGATCACAAATGCTAGACGAGCCATCCCACCTAGAGGTAAGATCTCTCAGTGGCAATCTATTAAATCCAAGCAGGATACACAATCGCCTCACCCCATGATTTAAATTCCAGGTCAAATAGGGTTGCACCATTTTCATAGTTGCAGAGTCAGCTAGCTTCTCTAGACCTATTCTTTGGTGACGCACATCCATGTCCAACAAAAAGCCTTTGGACCATGACACTTCCTTCATATTTTTTTTTGCGATGCGTAGGGAATTGAAGGACAAGGTCCAAGTCTAGCTCTGAGAGCCGAATAGCTTTGATGGAATTTCTAAAAAAAACAGATTTTTCCCTCAGATTGTGAAAGATCTCACTGTAGGCCAGGCTCCTCAATGTACAAGGCCTTGCACAAAAATATTCCTTATGCCAAATTCAAGACATAATGCAGCCCCTGAGACTGTGTGATTATAAGAAACCATGCGTCTCAGAATGCGGCCTTCTGTCTTGTCCAGGAAATCCCATTTGGTTATATCAATACACTCTATCATGTATAAAAGAGTCACTGGGATCTTGAACTGATAGGCCATTAGTAAGTGTAAGAAATTACGTTTACCATTTGCCTTATAGAAGGCAGACAGGCCTTGGGTAAGTGAAAGAGCCTTATTTGTGTTATGGTGAATGTGATCATGATCTTTTGGGGAAGCCGAAAAGATCACACCCAGAAACTGGTAAGAAACTTGCTGTTCCCGCTTGTGTTGACCCATAACCCAAGGATACAAAACTCTTCTTCTAATTATCTTCCCATGGAAGCAAATCACCTGAGTCTTTGCTATATTAATTTTCAGGTAGTGCCTGTCAAAGTAGATTTTTACGGTGGCCAAGCGATAATTTAGGCCTTTTGAGGTAAGGTCATACACTACTATATCATCCGTGTACATTAAGCACACAATTGGCCGGGCACCCACAGCAGGGGCATCGCCGGAGGAATTCCTGAGACTCATGGGTGGGTCATGAATATAAAAAGAGAAAAGCAGTGGGGCCTGTAGGCAACCTTTTTTTAGCCATTTTTTGTTAATACCTTTGAAGACAGTCCCTGTTCTCCACCCATTAAGATCTTAAACCAGGTTGATGAATGTAGGGCAATTACCAATTGTAGGAGACCGGGAGGAACCCCTAGATCTTGAAGTTTCTTCCACAGTATACCCCTATCCACTCTGTCAAATGCTGTGGAATAGTCGATCGATGCCGCATACAAGATACCTCCCCTAGTCTGAACATACTCATCAATTAGAGTTTGCATAATCAAGATATTGTCTAAGGTATTATGGGTCTTTCTAAAGCCTTCCTGTTCCACTGGTAAGATACAACTTTCCTCCACCCAATCATTCAGTTGCAGGAGGATGCTTTTCACAAATATCTTTCCTGTTGCATCTAAGAGGGCGATTCGTCTGTAATTTGACTGTATACATCTATCTCCCTTTTTATGTAGAGGAAAAATTATACTACCCTTCCATGATTCTGGGATTTTACCATGAGCATAACAGGAGCCAAAAACTGGTTATAGTAGTGTTGCCCAGAGCAAAGGCTCTCTTTTAATTAGGGTAATTGGAATCTCGTCGGTGTCCATAGCACCTGAAGATCACATTGATGATATGATCCCTTCTATTTCTGCCACTGTTGGCGTCCCTGTGTTACCCATTTCTCCCCCTCTGTTAATTACTGTCTCCTTTCTCCTGAGATCAATGCCCTGATTTTCAGCGTAAAGCTCTTGAATATACAATTTCCAGTCTTCCTCTGCTATCGGGACAGCGGCTAAAGATTTACAGTTTCCACACCCCTTTGAAATAATGGCCCAAAATGATCTGGGGTTTCTCTTTACAGCTGCTTCCCTCAGTACTACCCAATTATAATCCTCTTCTTTTTTCCGAATTGTCAGTTTCTTCTTCTCATTAGTTTTATTATTTCCCTATTCAATTCCCCAGGCTTGTATTCCAATTGTCACAGTACTAGCTCATTTATTACTCTATTCAGGTTCAGAATAGGAAGCTGAACTTTTTCCACTCTTATCATATTATGCTCGGGCTGATTACGTGAAGTAATATGCTTTATTAAGTTGGAAAATTTTGTTAAAACATCTTTCCCCCACACTTCCAAATTTCCCGTGATGTTCTCCAATAGAGGCTTAATCGCTAGCATTTTTGCTGTTGTCCAGGACATTCTCCTGTTTTTTCCATTAATACTTATGTTTACGCCTTTTATAGACCACGATTCTGTAGCCCCTAACTTCAAGCTTAAAGAGAACCATAAGATTTTATGGTTACTGTATGGAGTGTCTAATACAGCCATGTCCTCGACTTTTTGAGTTAAGTTGTACGATGCACAGATGTAATCTACAATGGAGTTATTCTTGAATGATTTATGGGTGGGGGCTGCAGGTGAATCCATATTAAAACGTCCATTAAGAATAATACAGCCGCAAGCCCTTAGACCTTTCAAGAACAAAATACCTCTTTTATCTGTCCTAATTCTAGAGGGAAACCTGATAGAAGGGATATTCAGTGCTTTTTCCCTATCTAAATTACTAAAGGAATAAAGCATAGTATTTGAAACTTTACAATTTAAGTCCCCCATAACATTTAGATTAATGGGATTACTTATAGCACACAATTGTAAAAGGAGTTGTTGTAATATAGTATCCCATTCCTTTTCGGGAGGGATACATACATTTACAATTGTTAGAGGTCTTTTCCCACCCTTCTGCCGCCTAACTTGTACTTGTACTATTTGATAATAATTTGTAGATTCAGGGAGGCTGACATATTCCCAATTATATCTGTCACTTAAAAGCATAGCGCTGCCCCCTTTAGCATACCCTATTTTTGAAGAGAGTGCCTTTTTGTTTTAAACCATGTAACCCGGACAGAGGAACTCTTTTAAACACCATGTTTCTTGGATACAAATCAAGTCAATTATCATTGAACACAAGACTTTACACTGATCCTTCCCTAGACCTGCAACATTCCAGGAGACCAAGGAAGGGCCAGTGCTAGTAACATGGCTGCTTCAACTTATCCCTAGGCTTAAGTCTATTCTGCGCCCCAGTTAACCAATTCCAGTTTTCTTGATTGGTACCGTAGCCCTGTAGTTTAGGCCCTTCCACAACGTTCACTACCCTAATACCTTGGTGTAAAGAAACTTGCACACTTTTAGAAGATTTTCCCACCCAATTCATGACTGAGTTAGTAGAATCTGATCCGTGAGTCTTAGATGGACCACCAGAATACATTGTTTTCTCCTGGACTGGGATGACATCTATACCCCTACGTTGTAGTTGAGCACAATTAGCCAAGATTAGTTTCATAATAGTTTTGGAAAAAAAAAAACCTTTGCCTTACTCCTGCCCATTCTGTGGTCAGGAAAGACCCTCACAATATTGGTACTTTCAATTAAATTGAGCTCATCTATTTCCAAAAAACATGATAATATAAACGACCAATTTAAGCATACATTTGGGTCAAATATAGCTAAGAACTCCAGATAGTCAGGTAAGTCTGTCATCCCATTAAGGGCATTATCCCCTCTGATTTTACCTTCCACAATCAGAGTATTTAATCCAGGATGAATCTCCTTGGCCACAGGGTCGACAAGATCAGGTGAGAGCACGATGGTGGAGTCCGATCTTGCACATGGAATCGCTGGTATCACTGAATCGTCCGTCTGAACCTTGACTTGTGATTTTCCAACTATAAACACACCCTCAGTCCTATTCTGAGAGTTCTTCGATGGGGGGACCTGTTCCATGATGTCCATATATTCTCCCTTTTCTTTTTCTTCAAAAGTAACCTTCCTTCCTTTTTTTTTATGATTCTCCGGTTTCCTTTCTTTCCAGTCTTTTTCCTTCTTATTTTAGATATTCTGCTGACCAGCCCCATATTGGTTTCAGTTTGTTCCGCCTGCTTTATAGATGGGTGATCTTTAGGAAGAAAAATTGGAAATGGTGCTGCGCTGGGAATAGGGACAGCTTCCTTCATCTGGGCAACATGAGCCAGTGGAGAAGTATTAAGAAATGAGTTTGTATTAGTGAACAGATTGTCCAAGGAGTATATCTCATTCTCTTCAGAGGCCTGAATTACTGTAGTAGTGGCTCCCTCGACCACCTGTGGTTTTCCAGCTTGAGTTCCTCTATCAGAGTGAGAGAGTTTATCACCTACGATCTTCCAGTCCTCAACATTTGGAGACGGCAGGCTAGTACCATTTGAGTTCAGGCCTAAGCTCTTACATGTTTCTTGTTTAGTTGCCATAGTTCGCTCTGTAGAGGAATGATTCATGTTTTGATTTGCTAGTAAGACTTTTAAAATAGAAACCAGAATGTCTTGAGTATGGTCTGAATTTTTGACGTTTTCTCCAAAAGTTCCAGGATAGAAGTTAAAATTCATTCACGGTACTTGAGAGAATAGGAGAGGACTACATGTTGTGCAGGTGGACCCACTAGATATGGAGTATCCGATGGAGAGAAAGTGATCCGAAGGGGTACAACTGAACAGTTGTAGCATGGGGGATTCGATATTAGAATGTTCATCTATGGGCTTCGTTGGTGTAGTCGACGGAGCTAATCTGCAGCCAAGCACCTCATTCAGATCTATATCTGGGAGTGTGAAATCTGTAACTTTAATATGATTTGACCCACTCATGGGAGGGGCAACCGCAATACCAGCAGACCCCTCCATGATGGCAGTGCCCTCACCCATCAAAGCATTCAGATTATTGTTCTGAGCAGGACCTTGAAAAGATTTGTTAATAATAACAGATGCGTTTCCTGCTTACCCAATATTTTCTCACCAGGATCCTTCGAAAGGAATGGTAGAATAGAATTCAGACTTTTTATATTTAATTGTTGTACCCCCTTGTTTCTCAGGGGGTTTGATTTAGTTTTTTTACATGCTCGATTAAGGAAAGATCTACTCCTTCTTGTACGCTTAGACGTAATTCTGTTGATCCTGTTCTTTTGATCACACTCTTGCTGCGAAGTGATCCTAGGCACACCACAGTCTCTTTTATGAGCAATGTCGAAGATAGTAGGAGAATACCACCAAATCACAATGGCATCAAGGAAAAATCAAGGAAAAATAGGGAGACAGGAACAAGGAGGGAAGAAGTGGAAAGACCAATACAACTCAACTCTCAACCCTCCTAGCTCTCAACACTCCTGGTCTGCACCCCCTGCCGTAGGCTTTCTGCTCAGGGCTTCAAGGCAGCAACAGCAACAGTAGTGGCAGTAGCAGAAGCCAAGCCAAGCAACAATTGCAGTACCTATGATAACTTTTATATCTCCTGTGAGTCAAAGGAAGTCAGTGGAAGTCATAGAAAAGAGAAGAGTGCCTTTAAGCCTCCCACAAGTCTCTTATGAGGAAGTGAGAATCAATGGAGGTCGGTGAAAGGTGAAAATGAGGCGGTGTGAGGTGGTGTGAGGGAGTGTGAGGCAGGCAGGCAGGCAGATGGGACAGGCTGGGGCTAGAAAAACCTACAGCCAAGCAGCTGGTTGAGACAGCCTGTCGAAGTAAGCCTCAGCAAGGCCTACTAGTGCAAGGGGTTTGCCTTTCTCTGCACAAAGTCCTCAGACCATATAGGAAGAAGTTGGCACAGAAACAGAAATAAAAGACAAAGTTTATTAACCCTCATGAGGTGGTACTACAGTTCAAACAGCACCCTTCGGTAATGTTTGAAGTAGCATACTGAACTAAGACAGCATGGTCCTTTTATACCCACGCAGGGGATAAAAGAAGGTGGTACAATTATAGAGGCAAGACTTACATACATATAAGGTCATATGGAAATGCACAGTCGACAGGTAGGAGGGGCTAACAGTTTTCAAGGACTAGTTGACACATTACTGTCTGTTACTGATTACTAACTGCTGCAGATCTTACTGGGCATGTGCAAAAGTGGGAAATGCTAAATATAACTTGTCACTAGACAGATTTTCAAGTGTAGTTAACAGAAAGGTAGGACAGAGCACATGACGAGCACATGGCAGAGAAAATGACTGCCATGAATTCAAAATGGATTCCGCGAAATGTTCACAATAGTTGCTAAATACAAGATGTCTTCTGCTAATGCTTAATCTAATCACTACTGACTTACAACATGCCCCCTCTCCACCTTACCTTGATTCAGAGTCCTGCACTCGTTTCCTGCTCTCCAGTCTCTCCAGTCTCCACCACCTCCTTCTCCAAAACTTCTAGTCCTAGTCCTCGTCCTTCTCTTTCTTTCTTTCTTTCACTGTAGCACTATACCTTGCCAGAGCACGGGGGAGGGGGCTCAAGGACCGTACCCTCCCCGTCAGGCAGTCAGGTAGTCAGGCGCCCGGCGGCAGCACCCGGCAGCCACACAGTGGCAGCTGCTCAGTGCTCTCAGCCAGCGACCCAGAACCGGAAACAGTCTGCTCCTTCTCTCTCCTCTTCCAATCTCGAATGTTAGACAAGTGTGACCTGTTCGGTTTTTCCAGCCATCAAATATGTCCTAACAAATGAGGGACGGGGATGTGGGCTAAGGTGTGACCTGAGGTGACAGCTGAGATGAGGCCCTGGCCAGAGGGACACTCAGGTAGTAGTGTGTGCCTGGGTATACACCGCCAAACACCACAGATGCCATCAGTCACTGAAAGGAGCCTCATGCCACTATGCGTGTCACTCCTACACCCACAGCTCCTTTCGGTGGGCTCCCCAGCAGGCTTGGGGGCAGACTCTGCTTGCTCGGACGGCTCCTCACCTATGACCCGCGACCACAGCAGGGACCGAGACCAGCTTTGTGTCGCTCGCTCCTTCTGCAGCCTTGGCAGTCTTGATAGGCACAGCAAGGGTCTGCAGTCTGAACTGTCCGAACTGTCTGCAACTGCTTCCGGTTCAATCTCCTCAATCCTCAATCCTCCTTTGTATGTCAGCTTCTCGAATAAATGGATTTTACCAATACGTCGTTCATTGTAAGCTAGCCAGCATTTAGAAACTCCACGAAGTCTCCGCCTGCTTCTCTCTGCTGAGACATCTTCCCTTGGGCTGCGAGCACTGGGGGAAGGGAGAACAAAGCCCCGGGAGCCACTGGTGGGGAGCGAGAGGGGTGCAGGCGGTAGTCACCACCCCGGCTTGTTGCAACTGTACTTTTTCCAGCTGGTGGCTGGAGCTGGGTGCGTGGGCTAGTGACGTCCAGATCCGTGGCGCGTTGCACAGCCCAGAGAGCCAGGTGTCCAAAGCAGAGGAGGAGTTGCAGAGCTGTGCTGGCTACATGATGGGCCGGGGCTGTCGGCTCAACGTTCCAAACTTGGAAGCAGGGAGAGAAGGCGGGGGAGAGGGCGAGGGGAAAGCGCATGCACAATGTCCTTCCTAGCCAATTGGCCTTTTGGCCAGGTACACCACAATCAACAAGGTTAGACTATGGCTATGTCTGTTGTTCACTTATCTACCTACTGAGCACCCAACTGATGCACAATGTCCAATATGCGAGGTCAGGCGGCTGTCTTTTCAGCAGCTGATAATACTGTAATGGAGACTGTTGTCTGCCTCACCCCCACTACAAAAGAGAGGTTATATTTGTAATCTTGTAAATTACTTTTGACAAGAATTTCAATTAACCCTTACATGTGGCTGGTGCATTTATGTGCATGTTGGCTTAATTACTGTGGTGCACTGTACACCATCATTTGCAGTGTCCTCCCCATTCCCAAGTATATGACAAATATATATTTAAAAGGATATAAAAGTGTTGTACATTTGGCCCATCAATGGGAAAACAACATCAGCGCAACAATGGGGATTGTTGATGCATATAGCACAATATACAACTGTGATGGACATGTCCATTTGAAAAATTAAAAGTGTTATGTACTGTCACATGATTTTTAACTTTCTATTCACATATGTTACTGTTGACCTTGTGAGCAACCTTAATACACTGTTTCTAGTTCACCCCTAAGTATCCTGTGAGAGGGATAGGACGGCTGCCTCCTGTGAACCGTCCATTCCCAGACCTTCACACAATGATGGAAAGGAACATTATCTGTAGGTTTTGATTGAATAGGCAACTCATACAGGACCTATGTCATCAGTTGAAGCCTGATCTCTTGCCCCAGAACACAAATCCCACATGTTTGACACCAATAGTGAAAGTGATGGCAGTATTGCATTTCCCGGCAACAGATTCCTTTCAATGAACCATGGCAATCTGTAGTGATATGTCACAATCAATGTTCTATTGTGTGCTAAGAGATGTGCTTTCAGCACTGATGCAACACCTGGACAGCTACATCCTGTTCCCCACGTGTGAGAATTCGGCTAATGTGAAGTCTGGATTCCATGGAGTGCAAAGGATATCACATTTTGTTGGAGCCATTGATGGCACCCATTTTGCGTTAGTACCACCACATAACAGGGAATAAGT
This sequence comes from Pleurodeles waltl, assembly GCF_031143425.1. NCBI lineage: Eukaryota > Metazoa > Chordata > Amphibia > Caudata > Salamandridae > Pleurodeles > Pleurodeles waltl. The sequence goes on along the minus strand of NC_090444.1, from coordinate 332,906,282 downwards.
TTACCGCAACAGGAAGAACTTCCATTTGATCAATGTGCAAGTTGTCTGCTTGATCTGTACATTTTCAACATCAATACCCACTTCCCTGGATCTCTCCATGATTCCTTTGTCATGCGGAACAGCCCCATACCCCAGCTGATGTCGCAGCTACAACCAGAGAGGGCCTGGTTTGTTGTTAAGTATTGTGTGAGCTAACCTTGTGGGTGTGATGTCAGGTTGTATAAATAGGAACTGTGTACCTTATTGCACCTCTGATTGTCTTCCATCCAGGAGACTCAGCCTATCCCAACCAGCCATGGTTGTTGGTCCTGCTGAGGAATCCTTCACCACCAGGGGAAGTCCAATTCAATGAAAGGAGAAGATGGCCAGTGGAGCAGACTTTTGGGGTCCTGAAGGCTGTATGCTCCACAACCTAGCCCTGCGATGGAACATGCCTTATATTGCGGAGGACGGAGAGACTGAAGTACCACTGGGTGAGGCTCATGGAATGCCGAATGCTGATGATAGTGGTGAGGAGGAAGGAGCTGACTTGTGGCAAGATCTCATTGGCTGCTTTTTCTCTTAAGTGTAAGTATTTTATCCACTTGTCATGGCTTGGACTGTGCCACCTACTGTTGTATTGCTGATGGAAGAAGTGTTTTGAGGGAAAATATCATGGAGGACATGCTCATGTTGATCCTTGTTGAAGGTGTTTGTTGAGCAAGGAATGACAGATGCTAAGTAGTTTTGTGGAGCTTTGTTTTGTTCAATCAAATTGGGAAGGACTGTGTTTTTACGGATGTGTCTGTCTTAACTGTTTTACCTCAATGGGTTGTCAGTTAATTTTCCAGTCTATTCTGTTTCAGGCGCCTTCACCATGGCATCATCATTTGGAAATTTTAGAGTTGTGACAATACTGGTTATTTGGTGCTGTTTTGCTGTAGAATGTGGAAAATGGTAGTCCTGTGGTATGACCGAGACAGACTTTGGATGTCCAAATCCTGGAACAGGACAGCTGGCACAGTGATCTTTTGGAGGTAAGGCATACACCATTACACTTGCTCCTTGTCATATGTTGGTCGTAGTGCATTGTGTGTTGCAACATGTGCTCCAACATGAGGTTGTATTGGAACCCAAACATTCTATTCTCCCTCAAGGTTGGCTAAACCTTCACTCTGTTTGATGTGTTTGTAGCTGTTGATGTGTTTCATCAGTGTAGGGCAAGGTGCATGTAGCACAACACAGAGGCCTGTTGCTGGCATTCCATAAGATACAGGGAATGTTGATTGGAATCGTACTGTGCTCAGACAATGTGTACTACCATATGTATGTCTATTGGGATCAGTGATGAGAAATTCCCTTTGTGGACTAAGTGATATGGCTCCTGCTGGCGACAGACACCACATAAAATTTGCCTATTCACAATGAAATGGTCAGATATGTCCCCTCCTTCTATGTTGAGTTTGTCTGCACAATAAATCATGGCCACTGGTGAATACCATTGTTGTCTTGTTTGATTTGCTGTGTATCTTGTGCATAAGCTAACATCCATCCACCAAACTCCCGATGAGGAGACCTACTACTTACAATGACATACTCTGAGTGCATCAGTAGAAGCCATTAGTCCTTTGTATTTTGGAGCGGCACAGAGATTTGCAAATACTTATAGAAGGCCCTAAACATGTTTCCCTATGGAAAGTTACATCACTGTCCCTATTTTGGTCATGCAAACCCAGATGTCTGTCTGTGGATGATGCTTGCAACCAAGCAGATGTGATTTCAACATAACTTCAAGTCGCTCCATGATGCGGGCCAACAGTCAGGGCACAAACCTTACCCATTTACACATGTGCAGTGCACTTTTCCACATGATGCCACATCAAGGGTTAGGATATTCACATTGTGGCTCTACACATTAGGCCTTCCTGTCACAGATATAAATGTCTCCTTCTGCAGACTAACCCCAACACTGTGCTCAGGCTCTACAATGACTAAGCAAGCTTGCTGACATCATGTAGGCCGCACTATAGCAACCTGACTGAGATGGGAGCCACTATGAGACACATCACACCTCTGAAGGGTAAACTCCTTAGGCATTCATGGACCAACACATTCACCCTCTATGACAAAGACTCTGCCAACTGTCAGAGTACAAACTCAAACATTACAACTGGGTAATAGTGAAGGGACTCACATGGTGGATACAGAAAGTGTGTTCCCTGTCCATGTGTGGACATGTGGACTAATAAATGCAGACTCATGCCACTTCAGGGGCTGGAGTTCTGTGTTATGTACCTATACCACAGAATACTCCTTTCGACATATGTTGTCCAAAAGACAAAGACATGCATTGTACAGTTTCTGCTATGTGACTACTGACTCGCATATCATGGCCTCCCAGGAATCAACACACTGTCTGCACTGTGGGATTGTCATTTATACAGTAAACCTGCACAGGACAAATATGACCTGTGAGAAGCTGACGTCAGAGCTGTGGGATTAAGGGACCGGTCATGAGTCAAAGACAAACATTGACAATGATGCTAGGTGCACATATCGGCTAGATTAATAACTTACCTCTATACCCATTCATAATTTAATCAAAGGAATACATCATAGCCTCATATTGCCCACTTGATGGGATCTGCTGGGGTACAGGAAGTGGGCACAGTGCCATATTTGTATAGCCAAAGTGACTAGACTAGGACCCATAATTGGGTATACAATTGTCAGACCCTGATCTCTGCAGGCTGAGCATACAGAAACTACAAGACACTCCATGCCCATCACTTCCAGGCATGAAAATATATCATGTAGTCAACGGAAATCTGGCATGTGGTGTGTGGCAACCTGAAGTCCACAGTGAATCATGAACTGCCAGTTTAGCAAGGGCAGAAGTGTTTAGAAATTTCTGTGGCACCATACACATTGCTGATATTACTTTCAACTGATATACACCATGCATACTCAGCTTATGCTTTCATGCACATGCATGTTGTCTGACATTTTACAACAATCATGAAGAAGGTGATGCCAGTGGATGGCACTTACGTCTTCTCACCCACTTATGTGCATCCAACACAAGGAGGATCTAGGAACTCAAAAACCTCACACGACACAATGGCCCTCATTCTGACCTTGGCGGGCGGCGGAGGCCGCCCGCCAAAGTCCCGCCGTCATATTACCGTTCCGCGGTCGAAAGACCGCGGCGGTAATTCTGACTTTCCCGCTGGGCTGGTGGGCGGTCGCCTTCAGACCGCCCGCCAGCCCAGCGGGAAAGAGGCTTCCACGATGAAGCCGGCTCGGAATCGAGCCGGCGGAGTGGAAGCTGTGCGACGGGTGCAGTTGCACCCGTCGCGTATTTCACTGTCTGCACAGCAGACAGTGAAATACATGTAGGGGCCCTCTTACGGGGGCCCCTGCAATGCCCATGCCAGTGGCATGGGCACTGCAGGGGCCCCCAGGGGCCCCGCGACCCCCCCTACCGCCATCCGGATCCCGGCGGTCCGACCGCCGGGATCTGGATGGCGGTAGGGGGGGTCGGAATCCCCGCGGCGGTGCAGCAAGCTGCGCCGCCGCGGAGGATTCAATGGGGCGGCGGTACACTGGCGGGACCCCGCCAGTGGTGCCGGTCCGACCGCGGCTTTACCGCCGCGGTCGGAATCCCCATTGGAGCACCGCCGGCCTGTCGGCGGTGCTCCCGCGCTCCTCCGCCCTGGCGGTCAAAGACCGCCAGGGTAAGAATGACCACCAATGTGACTGAACTTTACATATGTCACTGGCCGCCAATACCTGCTCATTGTACATTCCATTGATGCCACATAGACTTCAACTACAGGCACATGAGTAGGCAAACTGGCACACATGGGCACATTCTAAACTGTGAGAAGGGAAAGGATAGTGAAGTGAAGTACAGAGAAAACTGTGCACATGAGGTACTGACCTGTTCCTCTGGTGCACCATAGAGCTGTTCATACAAGTGTAGGACCTCGTCCACTAGCCTCTATACCTCCTCTGGAGAGAAAGAAGGGGCCCTATCACTTGCTGGATGTGGCATGATTGCTCCCAGAGCAGGGACACAGAAGCTCAGGTAGTGGAGGTCCTGCTGGCAGCAGTGTTAAGAGTTAAGTGAGTGAATATGAAAAACATTGCGGTCACATCCGCTACGTACGCAGTCCCTACCGCTGTTGAACACAGGTATTGGCCCGCGACCACCACTGGCAACAACGTTAGCATATGGCTGTGTCCGTCACTGTTACAACTGCCTACAGACATGGCGACTTCCACCAGTGGTCACGGGCAGTTTCTATTTTCCAGTGGAGCAGGTCAGGCAGCCACCATTTTAGAGGCCTGAAATGCGGTATTGGGCTTCACAAACTGTGTCACACCTTTGAAAATGTGGTTTGAGCTCACAAACATGCTTATCCTGTCTTGTCACATAGGGCCTACTACACAAGCACCATTGTAGTATGTTGAAGGGCACAGATGGAATTTAACAGTGGGCAGGGTCATCTCTTTTGACCAGTGCCACCGCAATGGGTGCTGACATTGGGAGGGGGTGCCCTGTTTGCAACTAAATTCTAGTTTTTGATACCCCTGCTGCAGCATTCCTTGCCTCTAGGAATTTTCAGGCAGCAATAAAAATGTCAAGATAACTCAGGAGGCTAATGTTCGTCTTGGAGAGAGTTGGGAGTTTTCTCTACTGGAAGTTTTAAGGTAGCATAGAGGATTAGTATGCCTCCTGTAAAGAACATGTGCATATGATGCAAATGGTCAGTGGCTTGCTGCTTTTGTCAGAGAGGTCCTTTTGTCACTAATTGTTTATAAGTTAAAGTCCTAATATAGAACAGTAAGCTATTAACAGTGAACAAAGAAATACATACATTTCTCAAAGTATAGATTAGAGCATTATCATGTTTTCCCCAGTCTTTCATCATCCTGATGTTGCAAAAAGATTTCATTTGGGTATAAATCATTTCTTATTAAAGAAAATCCCCAGCCATGGTGTTACATTTAAAAATCTGAGTTTATGATTCTCCAGACTAAGCATTCCTAAACCATGCAGCCAACCAGTGCGGATGACATGTACTCCTACATATTTTAGTGCTCTGTCTTATGTAACATTTCTCATACACTAATTTGAAACCTTATGACTGATTGTCTCTATGTAATGTGTGTTTGATATAAAGTAGTCTGTCACCCAACACTGCAATGAGTGGCACTACAAAACTAATTAAATGTATCTAGGATAGATTAGTAATGGAGACTAGAGGGGTAATGTTAAAGGGTGGTATATGAGAATTTGGGGTGTGGGTGGTCACTGGGGGTGCCAACAAACATTGTTGCACATGTTCCTGCAAGCGCTAAGGCTGGCCCTGATAGTGGAACACAGTACCCCCCGTTGACAGTCATTTTGGCAGTCGAGTTACACAGTCACGTTTCGAGGGGCAATTGTGTTGCACATCTTTGAGTTTGGTCCAGATACATGTTGTGTATAAATGGGTGGAAAACTATAGGGATCACATGTGACCCTTGTGTTATTTGCAGCTGATATGTGTACTGGTTGTCACCTCTATCATTTCTAAAATGCCTTGTCACATGACATCATTGACATTCATCATGTATGTTGCTGTGGACACAAGGACTACTGTCATAAATCATGTCTTGTCATACATTGGTATCCAGGGACAGGGAGGATGCGACAACCTCATGTTAACTGTCTACTGCCAGACCTCCAGACCATGGAATAAAGCCACATCTGAATCGGCAAACAATAGTGGACTTATTTTGTCAGTTGGAGCCAGATCTGATGCCAGCTATTAGTTATTCAACCAGCAGACCATCCATTGTAGAAGTCATGTCAGTATTGTACTTTCTAGCCACAGGGTCCTTCCAACATACAGTGACCATCCCAAACTACGCTCAGTCTGGTGTTGAAGGATGTCCTCTCAGCACCGTCAAAACACCTGGGCAGCTACATCCATTTTCCCCAACATCAGGATTTAGCCCATGTGAAAAATTACTTTTATGATTTTGGATGCCTCCCACATGTGGTGGGTGCCATTTCACACATGTTGGAGTGGTGCCACAGAATTCCAATGAACAAGTATACAGCAACAGAAAGAACTTCCATTCCATCTATATACAAGTTGTCTGTTCGGCGGATTTATACATTTCACAGGTCTGTGACCATTATCCGGATTCAGTCCATGATCTCTTCATAATGCAGAACAGCACCATACCTCAGCAGATGTCACAGCTGTACCCAGAGAGGGCCAGGATGGATGGTAAGTCACATCTGTCCTGTTTGTGTGTGTGCAATGTTAGGTGCTACAATCATGAAATGAGTGACTCATTGTTGCACATATGCCCCTCTCATTTACAAGAGATTCAGCATATCCAAACTGTCCTTGGTTGTTGACTCCACTAAGGAATCCAACAACGCTATGGGGAAATCAGCTTCAATGTGGCCTGTGGAAGAACAAGACAGGTAGTGGAGCTAGCTTTTGGGCTCCTGAAGGTCAGATTTAGGTGCCTGGACCAGAGAGGTGGAGCCCACCTCTACTCACTCAGGATAGTGTGTCAGATCACTGTGGCATACTGCATGCCCTACAAAATCGTCCTGCAGAGGAATATCCCATACATCTCAGAGGAGGGGAGCCTGCAGTGCCACTGGGTGAAACTAATTAAATGCCAAGTGAGGATGACAGTGGTGAAGAGGAAGGAGCTGACTTGCAGGAAGATCTCATCAACAGCTACTTTTTACGAGTGTATTTATTCCATGTGATGTGGTGACTGTGATTGTATGAAGAACTGCAGTTTTGAGAATGCATAGAGTTGAGTCTTTTGGAAACAACTAGTAAGCAGATATTTTGCAGTATTCAGCCAAATTGTGCATGAAGAGTTAGCCTTTGACGTATCCCCACCTTGATCTAGCTACTTTGTTTGTGTCAGTCTCATTGCAATGTAATTTCCTTTCAGATGCTTGCTATGTGATTTGTATAATAGGTATGTTTTCAAGCCAAGACTCTCTGTTTTGTCTTTGTATAGGTACCTTCATCGTGATGTCCTCATGTGAGTATTTCAGAGTTCTGACATTGGCTGATATCTGATGCAGTTCTGACATATAAAATGGACATGGATTGTTCCAGGTCATATAGGTCACATATTTGGAGTGTATGAGACCTTTGCCAAGGCAGCTTGAACCGTGTTTGGATGAAATATCTAAACAGCATATTGTTCTTGTTTATTGTGCTGTGTTTTGCGAATTGCATTGTATGTGTGATTAGGTGGACATGAAATATATTGTCATCAATTGCAAGCCAGGCATTTTCCCTTCACATAGGCTAATCACTATTCTAGTATGACCTTATGTAGCTGCAAATGTGTTTCATCATTGCAGGCCACAGTGCTTGTGCCACAACACTGACATATGTTTGTGTCATACCACCAAACGCATGGCCATTGGATTAAGATGGGCCTGTGCTCCAGGACTGTTGCACTGCCCTCTGTCTGTACTTTGGTTTATGTTATGTTGGATTTCTTGGGCGTTGTATGTGAAAAGGCTTAAGGTGGTGACATTATCCACTAGTCTGTTTGCCTATTTTACAGGACAATGTCTGACAAGGCGCTCCCTTCCTTGGTTTAGGGGGCTTTACCTTGATATGTGCACCTTGACACTATATGAGTCAGCCATTCTTTGCTATGACAGCCCAGACATTTCAACAGCTTATGTGCTGTAAGGTAGAATAAAATGTTTGGTGTGACCAGACATTAGTAGTAATGTGCTTGTGTGTTGGAAGTAATCTTTAGCAGGACACTGTGAGGGTCATTCCGACCCTGGCGGTCCATGACCGCCAGGGCGGAGGGCAGCGGAAGCAACGCCAACAGGCTGGCGGTGCTTCCTGGGTGATTCTGACTGCGGCGGTAAAGCTGCGGTCAAAAAAGGGGAGCTGGCGGTTTCCCGCCGGTTTCCCGCTGGCCCAGGGAATCCGCCATGGCGGCGCTGCTTGCAGCACCGCCATGGGGATTCCGACCCCCTTCCCGCCAGCCTGTTTCTGGCGGTGTCCACCGCCAGAACCAGGATGGCGGGAACGGGTGCCGTGGGGCCCCTGGGGGCCCCTGCACTGCCCATGCCACTGGCATGGGCAGTGCAGGGGCCCCCTAACAGGGCCCCACAAAGATTTTCACTGTCTGCTTTGCAGACAGTGAAAATTGCGACGGGTGCCACTGCACCCGTCGCACCCATGCAACTCCGCCGGCTCCATTCGGAGCCGGCTTCATTGTTGAAGGGGCTTTCCCGCTGGGCCGGCCAGCGGTCTTCTGGCGGTCACCCGCCGGCCCAGCGGGAAAGCCGGAATGGCCGCCGCCGTCGCGGTCTTTCGGCGGGAACCGCTTGGCGGGCGGCGGCTGCCGACCGCCGCGGTCAAATTGACCGCCTGTATCTGTAATATATCCCTCCTTCCATTAGTACCCTATGTCTTCCTCATTTGCTTCACACAGTCTTACATCACTACATAGCAAAATGTGCAACAGAAGCAAGCAGACAATGACTTTGTGTAGGTGGATTTATTGAAAATGTTTTCAGACAACAAGCTTGGGGTATGATGGAAAAGAAAAGTGAAGGGTTCAGTCATGGAGGATGAAATCATTGGAGTGGATGCCACACCACTGGAAGTCCAATGTCCACAGTATTCTTCCCATTGGAAATGGAATGTGGTTGAAGAACTATCAACAGAGTGAATATGTGGCACAAAAAGGAGGACATTTGTGAAGAGGTCACTTACTAGCAGAGGTGGGTGTCTTGCCATCCGTACTTCCTGGAGTCTTTGCTGGATGTCCCTGCTTGTGTGTGTATGGGGGGGTCTGCTGATACAGAGGAAGGGGTGTCTTGGATGGGTCCTTCCTCTGACAGGGCCTCCCTTCCAGTGGTACCAAATGAAGGGGTGGTATGTTGTTGTCAATCCCTGCTCAGGGTGAATTCCCTCAGCACCCCTGTTAGGGAGGCTATGTTGGTATTTTGAGCCTCCCACTGTTCAGGAATTTCCCAATGGAAGTCCCCCTATAGCTGCTTCATTTCCCAGAGTTCTGAAAATACCTGGCCCATCACGCCATGGGGCTCCTGATAGACCCCCTAGGTGTGGCTAATGGTGTCCTTGTCCAGAGCCTCACCCCATTGTCTCACAGCATCCCGCCCACACACCACAGGTTCCTGGGCCATCATTTTCAGAGGTGTTGTGCTGTTACTCAGAATCCTAAACTGAGGGGCACAAGATGGCTGATACTGTCCGAGGGGCACAGGTGGGGGCGAAGAGCTGTTGGTGATGTGGAGGCAACTGGGCTACGATGTGATGTAGTGGACACAGTGAGAATCACTGTTGGGGACTGACCAGCCTGTCAAGATGGGAAAGAACTGTCCCCCACATCCAGACATCCAGGAGCATCATAGTCACTGAGGGCTTTCTACATGAGGGTATTGGCAATCTTTTCTGTGGCTCTGTGTGGCCAGTGGCAGCTCAACATATTGATGTGAAACATACAATGTTACTGGTTCTATTGTGACATCTATCTCCAAAAGTTTACAGTGACATTTCACAAAGCTCTTTTACATAGTTGATCTGCAGGTCATTCTATTGTGACAGGTACCCATGATATTGGCTGTGTTGACCTGTCATCTGTGAAACAATTAATTTCCATTTACATCAAGCAGATGCTGAAATGTATAGATTATTAGCCCTTGGGAAGATGGCCTGAAAATGCAATCTTGCCACCAGTGCAGGCAAAACAGTTTCTAGGTAAGACATGTCTTTGGCCATTTTGAAGCCTAGTTGCTTGTTAAGCAGGCAGAACTAGGACTTTGTTCCGTATGTGATTGGAATCATCATGTGGTCAGTGCATTGTGAATGTGTCTGATGCCAATACCACTCTGGCTTTGCATCTGGAGGCCTTTGGGGTCATTGCTTTGCACACTGGGTAAGGTGTCCTTCCTGTCCTCAATAGTTTCATCTTGAGATAGCAGGCCAAGATGAAGCTAGGTAGCTAGACCCATCTCAGAGTTGAGCATGACCTGTATATTGGTCCCTCCCAGGTGAGTAAACTTCAATTGAGAGTTAGCAGACAAGGGTATTTGGACAAGCGACCACTGTTCTGGTGTTGGTAGTTACCGAGCCTCGTAGGAGTTGCAGTCAAGTTACTCTCCATACTACACTAACTTGACAGATGTTATCCACCCAGGTGACTGAAGTGCAATTGAGAGTTCATAAATCAGCGGACTTTAATAAGCGAATATTGTTTTTGTGTTTAGAGTTATGGACAGAGGGCCTATTGGTTTTTGCATTGTTGTCACTCACTCCACTTCCACCCACAAAACATATGCTATGCTCCCAGATGAGTAAACTTCATTAGAAAGTTAAGACACAGGGTTATTTTGGCATGAGAACACATTGCCTGTGTTTGGAGTGTGAGAGACAGAGGCCCTCATTACGACAGTGGTGGTAATTTCCAAATACCTCCGCGCTGACGGCCGCCAACATTCTGCCTCAGAGGCAAACATCCGGCCGCCAGATTACAACATAACCACACCAAATCGACAGAACCTAGCCACAACCACAAATCTGCCAGACCCAACTAACGCGATATACTGTCGGAACCAGCACCCATACCATTATGCCACTAAAACAACACCCTCCAAATAATGACCCACAAATCACCCAGTGGATATTCAATAGTGGTAAACCATTGGTGGTGCACACTGTTGCGGCAGTAATGGCCACCCAAAAATAAAACAACATTGGCCAGAACAAAAAACACACACCTGACACAAATACACCCACCCACCAACAGCACTATAAAACAACCCCACATCACCCACAAACCTTTGCAAACATGAGAAGACCGCTACACCTTGCCACGCCAATCCCAGAGATAACTGCACGCACATATCACAACTACCCATTCATCCGTCACACACCACACACCACATAACCCACTACATCACTAAACACCCTCTGCACAACACACACACCACACAACACAAATTTACCCACAAAGGCACCCCCTTTTCACTCATGAGGAGTTGCAGGTGATGGTGGAAGAAATAGTCAGGGTAAGGTCACAGCTTTTTGGAGCACAAGTGTAGCAGATCTCCATTGCCAGGAAGATGGAGCTATGGTGGAGGATCGTGGACCAGGTGAACGCCATGGGACTACATCCACACACAAGGATGTGTGCTTTCCATTGCATCAAGGCACCAGCTCCCCATCAGGAGGATTGCTGGTGGACCCCCACCACCTCCCCCACAGCTGACAACATGGGAGGGGCAAGTCTTTGCAATACTGCATCCTGAGGGCCTCACTGGTGTAGCTGGAGGACTCGACACTGGTGAGTCACCATTACCAACCTACCACCACCCATACCTGCATGCCATGTCACCCCCTCACCCTAACTCCCTTCACCCCACTCCATCCCACACAATGCACCACCCCAATTACATAAACACATAAATGTATACCCCTGCATGCCATACACACTGCAAGCACATCCCTCCCAGCTCTACATGCACACCCAACAGCAATGCATGGACAGCTTGGAGAACTACCAATCCCACAATCTATCACAATACATTACCAAAGGTGGGAGGACAACACCAGTATCATTGGGAAAGATAGAAATGCAGAATATGTGACAAACACTCACCCTAAAAAATCACTTACATCCCCTCAGGTGCTCCAGTCAAGGTCAGTGGCGAGGAGGTGCTACGCAACCCAGTTCCCAGATCCCCTCAGTGAAGACAGCAACTCTGGACGTCTTGATCTACATGAACTCCCTGGCCCATCTGGGAACACTGGTCAGTCGGCTACCACATCCCAGAGCAAATCCACCGCAGGGACACCCCTCAAAATCCAACACTATAGCAGCCAGCCAACGCCCCCAAACCTCTGTCCCCAGGACACGTCAATCAGTAGTGTGCCAACCTGTACAGGCACCCGAGTTGACACCACACTGACCACACAAGCAAAATGATGAAGGTCCTTGTGCCAGTGGGAGTGGGCACACCATTCAGGGGACATAGGTACAGGGAGCCAGGGACAGTCAGAGGACAGCTGTGCACTAAGGGGAGGACAGGCCGAGGGGAACCAACTGCACAGGAGCCACTCACAAATGTCCTGGTGGCATACCAACAATCCCAGGACAGGTTGGGTCAGGTGTTAAACATCATGCATGATAACCAGTGGCTGCAATTGGAACACCACAAGGAGGTCATGCAACAATTGCAGGCCTTGAATACCACCATGGCCTCCACTGCAGGTGTGCTGAGTGACATGGCGAACATAATGCAGGAGTACTCAGCACACCAGTGGGCCCCTACCACTACCCAGTGTACTGACCAGCCCTCCACATCTACTGCAGCTAGTGGAGAGGAGGCCCTGCCACAGAACTAACAGGCCACCAGCACCCCTCCCTGCAGAAGGTGAACCACCCCAAAAACATCCCTGCGACCCTGACATACCAGAAACAGTTGCCAAGACGAAGACCACTGCCAGAAAATGAGCCCCTGCATAATGTCCCACTTGTGTTCCACTGAGTCACCTTGTTCTCTTAGGACTGCCATTGTTCCTATTCCTATGTCCCCTTGGACACTGGACCTGTGCTACAAACAGACTGGACCGCTAGACTGGACTGTTCACAACCATCACCCCACTCAATTGCACTTTCACTTGATTTTTTTATTCAAAGAAACACCCTTGAACACAATGTAAGTAATAGTTCTTTATCAGATAGAAATGTGCAATGTATTGAATTGTATTGAACTGCATTATCCTGTGCACATGTCCTGGAATGTTTCAATCCATCCAACAAATGTGTCTCAGCAGTCTGTAGTCATCAGAACAGTACACTGTTGTAACCACAACAACATCTGCAATAAGGGAAGGCATAGGTGACAGTCAATTGTGATGCAAAGGTAGTGACTGGCACAACACTCCAACCACGCAGCACTTTACTAAAATGGAGACATGAATAGATCTACAGTCTTACTTGAGTGTCATTGGAAGTACTGATGAATGGTATGTGTCCTGTTGTCCACATCCTCCTCCTCTTCCTCCTCCTCACTGTCCACAGTGTCCACTGCTACCACATGTACATTGTCACCCTCCTCCTCCTGCCGATAGGACAGATGGTGTCTGAGGGCCACATTGTGCAGCATGCAGCAGACCACCACAATCTGGCAGACCTTCCCAGGTGAGTAGCACAGGGATCCACCTGTCACATGGAGGCCCTGAACCTGGCTTTCAGGAGATAGATAGTGCATTCCACGATCCTCCTGGTACACCCATGGGCATCATTGTACCGGTTTTCAAACCCTGTTCTTGGATTCCCAACAGGGGTCAACAGCCAAGACAGGTGTGGGTAGCCGTAGTCACCTGGAAGAAGTGAGGGACACACATTAGCCATGCACAATGGCATGGGGTATGACTCCAGTAGGTATACACTGACATACATTGGGTGGTGGCTCAAGCTCACCTATAAGTCACACTCTGTACCTCTGTAGTCTTGCCATCACCTGTGGGATGCTGCTATTCCTCAGGACATAGGCATCATGCACAGATCCAGGATACTTGGCAGTGATGTGGGAGATGTACTGGAAAGCAAGACACACCATATGGACATTGAGACTCATTTACCCTGGGAGGGACTAAGCCAATATGGTTCCCTTCAATGGCCCCAATCACATGGGGCATGTGTCCAATTATGTAGAATCAAGCCTTCATAGTGGGCAAATCACTCTGCAGGAATGAGATGTAGCTGTACATGTGTTTTAGCATGGCAGCCTAAACCCTTCCAAGCACAATCAGGAACATTGGCTGTGACATTCCTGCAGCCAAGCCCACAGTCACCTGCAAAGAACCAGTTGCCAGAAAATGGAGCACTGACAGTACCTGCACAAGAGGGGGAGTTTCTGTGGTACAACTGATAGCAGGTAGCAGATCAGCTCCAATTGTGCACACAGCTCTGAGATTGTGGCCCTGTCCAGACGATAGGTGAGTATAATGTGCCGGTCCTCCAGTGTAGCCAAGTCCACAAGGGGTCTGTACACAGGTGCTTGCCACCTCCTACTATTCCTCTGCAGTGGTTGGTATCTAAGTGAGACAAAAGTAAAATGATTGTGTCAACAGGATCTATGTATGCAAGACATTAGAAATGTCTAGATGTGTACAGTCAACACCAATGATGCACATATGGATTTTATATATGAGTACTAGCAGTAGGAAATGGTAACTGCCTGTCCTGTATGCAAGGACATGTGGAAGTGACCTCACTCTGCTGCCTTTAGGAGTCATGGCGGAAGGTGGTCTGCACCGGTGTTCAATTCCTCATTGGCTAACATGGGGCTCTATGGAGTTCAGGAACCAATGCTGATCAATGCCGGAGGTGACGGTGTTTACTTCCGTGGACGTAACCACCATTTTCTTTCTACCAGTTTACATGATTCCTGACTTTCCACTGAACGACATCTCCACTGCATGTGCTGCTGTGACCTGTGTTTGGAACCTGCCAAGGCCCATGCTAGAGGGGAAGGGCCCCAGCCGTCACATCTGAGGAGTTGGAGAGGCTCATGGATGGGGTCCTACCCCTGTGTGGGCCTCCAGACCAACAGGTGAATACATCATGGGTATGTTACACATGACATGGCTGTATCTAGATGTATGTGTGTGCTAGCAGTGTGTCATTTGGGGGGTATGGCTGCAGGCAATGTGACTGGGTCATGTGTGTGCTTGATTAGGGGCAAATGCAGTATGTATGCCATTTGTGTGACAGGCTGGATTGTATGGTTCATGTCCTTCTGTCTGTTTCCTCTGCAGGTCAGCACCCATCAGAAGATGGAGTTGTGGTGTGCCATCGCCAAGGACGTGCAGACCCTGCGGGTCTATAGGCGGCGGAGCACCCATTGCAGGAAACAGTGGGAGGACCTGCGGGTCTATAGGCGGCGGAGCACCCATTGCAGGAAACAGTGGGAGGACCTGAGACACTGGGCCCAGAAGACTGCGGAGGCCCAGCGGGGGACGGCCTTGAGCCCCCAATGGCCCGCATACTGGTGGAGGCCAAGCCTGAGTTGGATGGGCACTTGAGGGCAGCACAGCAGCCACAAGGGGGTGAGTACAGTGTGTGTGGTATTCATTTTTTGCTGCCCGGCATGGGATTCGGTTGCAAGGTTCTAGTCAGTGGATGCCCTAATATACCGATTTGTGTGTGGTACTGCTTAGCTATGTAGGGTGATATCCATTTTTTGCATTGCTAGGTAGCTAGCATGCCATGTCAGCCAGGGCTTAGTTGGTCTGAGTAAGAGTGCAGATGGTAGTGTTTGGGTTCCTTCCTGCTGTAGTATCTAGGCAATGGTTTGTCATTGGGGTCCATTCTGTGCAGTTTGAGTCCCAGGGAGTGAATCTGATGTGTTTTCAATCTGTGCTGTTGGTGCTGTGATTGACCCTGTGCTCTCTTTCTCTCTACCTCCTCTCTCCTTTTGTCACCCTGTCTATGTATGCATTAGCATCATCTGCCGAATGAGCAGTGGTACCAGTGAGTGAGGGAGCTGTAGCCCACGGGACCCAGGAGACACAGTCCACCTATGCTGAGGGGACCAGTGAGTTAGAGGGTAAGGGGAGTACCACAGGAGAGATTGGAGCTGATACAACTGACTCTGATTCCTTCTCCGATGGAAGCTCCCTGATGGTGGTGGACCCCTGTGGGACCAGCTCTGCTACAAGATATTCCACCACCCCTGTACCAGCACCGCCCTCTCAGTTGCCCTCCACCCAGTTGCCCATGCCTGCTCACCCAGGATGGTGGGTGTCTCCTTTGCCCTCCCCAGCCAGTCCTGCTGCCCTCAGTGAGGAGGCTAGTGACCTCCTGAGATCCATCGCTGTAGGGCAGTCAACGATGGTGAATGCCATCCAGGGGCTGTCATCCCAGATGCAGCAATGCAATACCTAACTGGAGGGAATTCACAGTGGATTAGTGGCCGTACAGAGATCATTTCAGGCTCTGGCCTCCTCTTTGATGGCAGCCAGTGTCCCCCCTCCAACTACCTCTTCCCCGTCCCTATCTCCTCTCCCCAACCCATCCCACACCCACATTCTGACAAGCATGCACCCATCACAACAGACAGGACCCGCACAGACAAACACAGGCACCACACTTCATTCCACAAGCACACACACAGCCAACACACAGATGCACACGCAACAGCAGCCACTGCCTCCAATGTCTCCCCATCCCACTCCTCCCTTACAGTCATGTCAGCACTCACGCCTGCATGCACTGCATCAACATTCCCAGATCCTGCTACCTGTACAGCCTTGCCCACAGTCACCACAACAGCAGACCCGCAGACATGCATCCCACACACCACATGCGCAATCACCACCATCACCACCATATGCAGCACACCAACCTCACTTGCAGACACCACCTAATCATACATCCACACATCCTGTTTGTCACCCCCCACCCTGTCTGCCACCTCCAAAGATACATAAATGCTCCCACTCAGACACCCAACAGCAATCCACCTCGCACATGCACATTGTCTATGCACCTGCACCCAAGTCCAGCACACCTCCTTCTCCAACAACCACTCCATCTACCTCCACTCCAATTCTTCCTCCTACACACTGCCCCATTGGTCTTAAGAAGCGTTTCCTTTCCCGCCTTAACCTTTTCCCCCCACACCCCTGTCCTGCCCGTAAGAGAAAAGTCCCACCTCCCAAGCCCAGTATCTCTAGCTCCAAGTCGACTCACGTTCCTACCCCTAAGAGTACTCCTGCCACTAAGGTGCAAAAGAGTGGCACTCCAGCTCCCCATCCCAAGGCCACTCCTCTGCCCCAAAACAGAAGGGCAAGGACCCGTCCCCTCCCAATCCCAAGCCCAAGGACGCCCCTCCCAAGAAGAACACCCCTCGCCCACCACCCCTCCGTCCCCTGAGGTACCTGCCTACCATCTCAATGATGCCCTTGCCCAGTGGAGTGAATTGGCTGTCAGGAGTCAAGTTGGGCCTTGGACGTTGCGCTGTGGCCATTTGTGAACTTTGGACTGGAAATGGCCCTGCCTGTAAATATGTTATTTAATATTTATTTAACTTTACACTCATTATCCAACATGATTACAGTGGTTGAACCAGAGGTATGTGTCCTAGCATTCTTTGCTCCTGGGTTCTGTTGCTGTCGATTTACTCTACAGATAGTTCTGAGTGTGTGGTGTGGTGAGTTGTGCGGTTGTGTTGTGTGTGTGTGTCACTCTCCCCTTCCTCGCTTGTGTGCTAGGCGGCTGTACTCACCATCGTTGTCTTCACTGGTTTTGGTGCTCCTGGACTGCCATCACGTGATACAGCATCGGGAAGACCTCCAGCTCCAGTTCCGGGGCAGCTGCGGACTCCCCTGTGTCCCTGGAGGTGAGTGTCTCCTCTTATATGATGTGTTTCTGCCAGGCTTTTGCTGGTGGTGCTAACGCCCCGGAAATTCTGGCGGTCTGCTATGTCATAATATGATGGGAAGATCCTTGTCTTCCGCCTGCCTGCAGGGGGGCTACTGACATGGTCACTGTTCATACCGTACTGTCGGTTGGGGTGGTACATTGGCTGTCTATCGGAGGGATCACAGCCATGGTCATAATTTGTCGGTCATTACTGCCAGCCTGACGACGGTACTATGACCATCACCAGCGTGGGGTCACCTGACCGCCAATGTCATAATGAGGGCCAGAGTTTCCTGGTCTTAGCAGTCAAGTCATCCCCTCTACTTCACACATTTGATAACTGTCATCCCCACAAGTGAATACACTTAGGCCCATATTTATACTTTTTTAACTCCTAATTTGCGCCGCTTTTTGATGCAAAAGTGGTGCAAACTTACAAAATACAATTGTGTTTTTTAAGTTTGCACTGTTTTTGCATCAAAATATGACGCAAATGCAGCGCTAAAAAAGTAGAAATATGGGGCTTAATTTGTGGGTTCATGGAGAAGGGCATTGGAGAATTGAACACTGAGCTAGTGTTTTGGGTTAGTGATGCAGTGCCTCCTCAGAGTTGCAGTCAGATCACTCCCTCCACTACACACACTATACAAATGGTATCCTCCGAGACGAATACACTTCAATCGAGACTTAACAAACAAGGGTATTTGGACAAGTGGACACTGTCTGGTGGTTGGAGTTAGTGAAACAGTGCCTCCTGGGAGTTAAATACATGTCCCTCTCACTACTCCCCAATACTTGACAAAAGTTATCTCCCCAGGTTGGTAAACTTCATTTGGGAATTGACAGACAGTAGTCTTTGGAAAAGAGAACACTGGATTAGTGTGTGGAGTCAGTGAAACAAGGCCTCCTGTGAGTTGCATTCATGTAACTCGCTGTACTACACACACTATACAAATGTTATCCTCCCAGGTGAGTCAACTTCTGTTGAGAGATTACAAACAATGGTATTTGGACAAGAGAACACTGGGCTGATGGTTAGTTTTACAGAGACAGGGCCTTCCTGGCATTTGTAGTCATGTCACTCCCTCTACGTCCTACATTTGATCATTTGTATCCTCCCAGCTGAGTAAATCTACATTGTGAGTTGGCAGGCAGTGGTCTTTGGACAAGTGAGCACAGTTCTAGTGTTTGAAATTGTTGAAACAGCGCCTGTTGTGAGTTTTAGTCATGCCAGTCCCTGTACTAAAAACACTATACAAATGTTATCCTCCCAGGTGAGTATACTTCAATTGGGAGTTAACAAACAAGGTATTTGCTGAAGGAAACACTGGGCTGGTGTTTTGGGTAAGCGTAGCAGTGCCTCCTGGGAGTTGTAGTCATGTAACTCCCTGTACTACACACTCTATGCAAATGTTCTCCCCGAGATGAGCACACTTCAATTGAGAGTTCCCAAACCGGGGTCTTTGGACAGGTGTACACCTGGCTCGTGAGTGGTAAAAGTAGCAAAAGGTGAGCTAGGGGCATGCACGACATAGCATTTTTGTGTGACATTTTTAGTGCTGTGACCTACCAGACTTCACTCCCACAGGTATTCCTATCAAGCCTTCAGGATGCGGAATTTCCTTGACCTTCTCCTGCCATGGAAAGAGATTTAATAGGGCCAACACCAGTCTTCTTGGCCTGCAGTTGGTGCCTGTTAACCAGGGAACAGACCTTGCTCCTGAGATTGTTCCACCTCTACTTGATGTCGTCCCTTGTGTGCAGGGTGGTGCCTACAGTATTCACTCTGTCGATGACCCTGTCCTACATTTCTATTTTCCTACTGAGAGGAGTGTGCTGGACTTTTGCTCCAAACAATTGATTTCATCTACCATGTCTTTTAACTCATCCTTCGGAAAAATGTAGAGTTTTAGAACGTGACATGGGGAAATTTAAGAAAGAAAGAAAATGACTGTGACTTACCGAAGAGTGGAAGTGCAAAGGTGTGACTTGGCAAAAGTGTGTGCTTGGTGTGAAAAGAGATGGTGCGAAATAAGTTGTGCCTAGTATCTGTGCTGATGTGTAGAATTATTTGCTCTGGCTTGTGTGTGTTGCAGTGTAAATGAAAAAGATTGTGGTGTGCCAAGGGGTGTGTTTTAAAATGTCCTTTGCAGGTGTGTCCACCGTGCAATGTTAGTTGTATTGTTTTCATATCCATGCAATGTGCCGTTGTGTATTACTTTGGTGACCGTGAACCACCGTAGTTTATGCTACCATTGGTTGACTACCATGGATTACCGCCGCTATGACTTTGGGCTTGTAATACGGTGAGTGGTTGGTTGCCATGCTCTCAGGAATAGAGGTTAGACAACCTATTTCTGGGCCTTTGCACCACTGCCAGTCTGCCTTTTTTGTCTGGCGGTCAGCATCCTGGCTGTTAGACGCGTTATATGGCGGTCTGTAAGGCCACTAACATGGTGGTCTTTTTAGGACCGTCAAACATTTTATAATGCCCTAAGTCCTTTAATGAACTTTTTTGAAGACAGTGGGGTTAGCAGACTGCATCGTTCCAGCCACAGACGCCAATCCAAATTCCAAATATCACTGGTGTAACTTCTATGACAGCACCTTGGCACAGAAAGCCATAACAAACAATGCAGTGGAAGGATGGAAAAATGCCTTCTAATCCACACTAGGCAGAACCCAAACTATACTCTACAAATTTATGGAAGCATTACAAAAACAGGAAAGCTATCAAGGACTATGAGTGGAAGAATCTATTTGTCAGATTGGCCTTAAACCTAGCAGTCAAAGCAAAAGAAAGTACAAGATGTTATAATTTAAAGTCAAACTCTTCATAAATGTCCAAGGAGTAGATTACTTACACATCATAGTCAAAAGAATACTACAAAATAATAGCAACCTACCAAAGTCTTCAGAAGCTATGAAAAATGTAAAATCAACACACAAAATGTTTTTCATTTAACTTCATAAACACATTTTTATTACATAAGTCAAAAATTAATTTAAATTATAAAGTTAAACAGACTGACATTATAAAATTATATGTACATCATTAAAAAAAATTTAACCATCACAAACCAAGAAAGTTAAAAACAAACTCAATCCATCACATAAAATAATTACAACGCATAAACCAAACAAATCCACATAACAATCACGTAGGCCCTCATTATGACTTTGACGGTCAAAATAGTTGACTGCTGAAGTCATGCCATCCAGGACACCGCCAGTGATGGTGATCTTGAGACTGTGATATTATGACTCCTGGCAGCTCTCCACCATACATTGGGTGGAGAGCCACCAGCAGCAATACTGGTGGTCGGAGGTCTAGTGGAGGTTGCTCCGCTAGCACCGCCACATGATCACAACACTGCCCGCCGTATTACAACTTTGTAATCGGCATGGCGGTGTTGTGTTGAAGGGGCGGTGCAGGTGGAGCAGGCCCCAGGGACCCCGTTCCCTTCCGGACGACCACCAGGAAAGGTGATCGACCGACAGGGGAGGGGGGTGATGAGTGTTGTGTGCGTGAATGGGGCTAGGTGTGTGTGAATCGAGGGGGTGAGGTTGTGTTGTTGTGTTTGTGTGCATGGGTGTGCAAGTGTCTGTGTGCTTGTGTGAATGCATGTATGAGGAGTGGTGAGTGTTGGGGCCCTATGTGCATGTGTGTGTGAATAAGTTGGCGTGGACGTGTGCGTGTAGGTATGTATGTGTGGATGTGTGCATGTATGTATCTATGTGTGGATGTGTGAATGCATGTATGTATGTGTGGATATGCGCATGTATGTCTGTATGTGCAGTGTGTGCATGTGTGGATGGGGGAAGTAAGGGGATCAGGCAGAGGGGGGTCAGTAGGGGATCTGGGGTCAGAATGGGAATCTTGGGAGGGGACGTCACTGCTTGGTTTTCTTACAAAAAAAAAGTAAACTTCCAATGCTCATAGGACAGGCTCGTAGACAATAACCTGTAAAGTAAATGTAAAAAGCCTACCACAAAACGTATTACATTTCCAAAAATATGTACATACAGCTTATCATCAAAATATATCTAACATAACACAATTAAACATAACATAGTGATACATTACTAAAATAGTGTTTGAAAAGCCAAAATGACAAACTAGTGAACAACAGTAACACTAAAGCATCTAAATACACAAAACACTCACAATAACATTACAACTGGCTTGTAGACCTTCCCAGTAAGTCCCTCTGCCCACAAAACCCTTAGTAAATGCTTAAAAAAGAAATTACCTGTTCAGATGAACAGCAGAACCTTACTGCAACCTCGTTCTATGAAAAATAACTAACAATATGTTACAAAATACAAGGTATTAGTTAAAAAAAGGCTGCTAAATGAAACTAATCAAAAGATTATCTCCTCATAGAAATAAATGCAAAGCATTGTAAAAGTGTTGAATCAATGTATAAAAAATGTAAAAAACTATCAAACATGTAAAACATGTAAAAAAGGTTTGTGATAAACATAAATAAATTGGAAAGTACAAAATATAAAATAGTATAAAATACATACAATTATTTGATAACGTCAAAATACTGTAAAAGTATATAATAAAGATAATAAAAGTTAATTCTCTTTTACACAATGGAAATGAATGTTAAAAATATATAGCAGACATTAGTATGCTAGATTGAAATTAAATGTACATGTTTTTGTTGAGAGAAAATAGGGCAAACGTTATTACTTAACTTTAGATATATGTTTATTTTTAATTTGAAGCATATGTGAATAGAAATATGAAACTATACAATAAGTACACTGCAGAAACATATACATTAGAAAAATGTGTCACATGTTTTCATTACACACACAAGTTTAGGAATAATATTATTGGTTACAAACATACAACAAACCATGTTTTATTAAATTTCTAATCACCAACAATACCACAGAAATAACACTAACTATTCATACTATGAACAAATAAAAGCAACATTTTTTTCAGAATAAAGATCTAAATTTAAATAATCACACTCCAACATTAATCATTCAAAATCATGTTAGATACTAAAGGGGTGATATCTACTATTTCCACTCCAATCTAAACCAAACTGGGGAAGGAATTGAACATGATTGGGGTGACATTTACTATTCCTACTCCAATCTAAACCTATTTGGGGATAATGTTGGACACTGAACAGGTGGCATTTACTGTTCACTCTTCAATGTAAACCTATATGAGGACGGTGTTGGACACTAATACATATTTAAATATAAACAAATTGCTATTTACAGTATATATATATTTTTTAGATATGTACGGCCAGTCAATTTAAAATATAAAATAAAAAAAATCACAATACAAAATGAACATTCATAAAAGAAAAAATATTTAATTACATGTTTTTTAATATTCAAACTAAAATTACAGTTTGAAAACAAAAAATATTTAAAATAATTCCACAATTTTAAAAATGTTGTTACAATATATTTAAAATTTAAAAATGTAACATAAATATGTTGCTAAATATTCAACTTTATTAAAAGTGTTGATATATATTTTAAATGTCATAGGGCCTGATGTATGACAAAAACACTTAGCGAATCGAAAATAGCGATTTTTAAGAAATCTCTATTTCTGAATCGCAAAATGCAATGTATCAAAACTGCAATTCGGAAAAAGTGATTTCTTAAAAATCGCTAATGCAAATTGCGAGGTCCAAATACCGAATCACAAAAATATTTGCGATTCGGTATTTGAAAATCGCAAATTACGAAAATGGACACCTGGAACAGCCTGATGACATCACAAGCAGAAATTGAGTCAGCCCAGGCTGTTTGCAGGTACCACACCCACAGGAGCAGCAGAGAGTTACAGACCAGCCCCACGGAGCAGGTTTGTGAGCAAGCCAGGAGCTGACATCAACATGGCCAATGCTGCTAATGGGAAGGAGAAGGGAGAGAGGAAGACGAAGCTGAAGTTCAGTGAGCAAGAATTAGAGCTGCTCACGGAGGAGGTGGTGAGGAGCCATGACCGGCTATTTGGGAAGAGCTCACTCCAGGTCCCAGAGAGTGAGAAGCGAAAACTCTGTGCTAACATCCAGACCGAAATCCACGCAGTGGGGGTTCCTCAGCGCTCAGTGGAGGAGATAAGAAAGAGGTGGTACGACCTGCATTCCAGTGCCAAGGAGAGGGTGGCCAGCAGGCTAAAGGAAGAAAGGAGCACAGGAGGCGGACCATCCACCCAGACACCCTCCACCCCAATGGAAGACCTGGTGGAGTCCACACTGCTTCCAGAAGCTGTCAGTGGGGTCACTGACATTGACACGTCCGGCACACCCAGCACCAGTAAAGGTAAGTCCAATAATGATATGTAACCCCATATGTATGTACAAATGCCCCTTAGGAAATAGCAAGTAGTGCAAACCATTGTGCGAAGTACTCCATTCCACATCTTAGATGCGGCAGAACAATGCCTTATGGGAGTGGTAGTCCAGAATCCAGAGCTGAAATTAGCACATATAAAGCAATTAAGTAGAGTGACACCCAGAAGAACACAACACCCACTACATAGTGATATGATGTAAGTGTACATTTGTTATCAATGTGCAACATTTGGTGATACATAAATAAATGACATGCTGCACATTGTCGTTGCAGATGGCCCAGCAGCAGCAGAATGTGCCATTGTGGGGGATGCAGAAACACAGCCTCTGTGCGACTCCAACACCAGCGAGTCATTGTGTATCACGCCAATCAGACGCAGGGCAAGGGTGTTACCTCTCCCCGATTTGAGCCTGGACTCCGATGACATGCGGGATGAAGGCCACACTCCATCCCCAGAAGCCAGATCCAAGGAAGGTAGCAGTCCCTGCCCCAGCATCACTCAACTCCCCGCAGGAGGCGTCACGATGCAGGCACACAGAAGTAGGTGAGGGCCCATCATTCTTCAGTGGCCTGGAAGCATCAATGCTCAAAGTGCAGCGCCTGCAAAACAAAAACATGAGGGCAATGCACAGGCAGATGCAGGCACACAATGCCAATATGGGGGGCTGCACAAGCAATTGGAGTGTCTGAATACAAACATCTGCAAGCTGCATGAGGGACAGCAAACAGCTGCAGAGAATACCAGGGAACTGACCAATGCCGTAAAGGAACTCTGTACTGAGATCAGGCATGAGCGAGTTAGCCACCGCGGGCATGAAAGGCGATTCATGGGGATGTTCAGTGTCTTTTGTAGATCAGTAAATCGCCTAGCTACATCTACTGCCCTCATATCACGGTGTGCTGTGGCCGCACAGGTGGAGGCAACACATAGCAGTCGGGATGTTGCCCAGGGATTGGTCCAAATTACCAACGTTCTGGATACTATGCTGGCAAATCGCAGTGCTACACCCAGTGAACTGGGAGTAAGGGATACTGAGGAGTCATCTAGCCTCAGCAGCCTTGCAGTGCCCATGATTGATCCTAGGCGACACAGTGCCAGGCACAGTACTGCCTGTGAGCCTGACACAAGAGGTGCTGGCGAGGCCACTGCACACTCAAGTGGAATGCGTGGTCGTAAAAAGTGACATTGATGGCCACAGGGGACTCACTTCACATGTAGAATTACAGTAAACTATCATGACAATAGTGCAACACTGTTAATGGCTCATGTGTGACTCATGTGTAATGCTTTGTCCTAGTGATACGTATGTTACCTGAAGTCAAGGTAATAAAGGTGCTAACTACAAAAATACATGTCAGTGAGGTTGTGTTATCATAAGTTACATCTGAAATGGTTGTGCGTGATGTCAACATGCCTTTACCTGCCCTCTGCTGCACTGGTCCCGTCTGCTGGCTGTAGGGGTGGTATGGGATCATCATCCTCATCTGAGTCTGGCTCCGATATTTCCACAGGTATGCCCCTGGTGGTAGCTATATTGTGCAGGATCGCACATGATACCACTATTCTACAGGTCCTGTCCAGGCTGTACTGTAATGCCCATCCACTTTTGTGGATGCATCTGAAGCGACTCTTCAGCAGGCCAAAGGTGCACTCCACCACATTGCAGGATGCCCTGTGTGATGAATTTTATCTCTGCTCTGCTGGTGTTGCAGTATTTAGGAAGGGCGTCATCATGTAGTTGCACACTGCGTAGGCACTGTCTCCTGGAAGGAACAGAGGGTATAATGAGCAGCCGAGCCATCTGACGTCAAACTGCCATCAATGCACCAGTGTACAGAGGGAAAATACCTAGTAGATATCCTTCACCAAATTCCCCAGCTAGCAGTCTTGTGTGAATCCCGCTGTGGCGAAAGATGTACGAATCATGTGTGCTCCCTGGGTACCTGGCCACAAGATCAGTTATGATATAGGAGGCATTGCATATCACCTGTATATTCATTGAATGTTGGTATTCACAGTTGCGGTACACATACTCTGTGGCCGATGGTGGACAGATTGCAACATGTGTCCCATCAATGGCACCTAAGACGTGGGGGAACTGTGCTATCTGGTAGAAATCTATGTTTGTCTGCTGTATTTCCTGTGGTGTGTTGGGGAATCTGATGTCGAAGTAAGCCTCAGCAAGGTCTACTAGTGCAAGGGGTTCGCCCTTCTCTGCACCAAGTCCTCAGACCATATAGGAAGAAGTTGGCACAGAAACGGAAATAAAAGACAAAGTTTATTAAACCTCATGAGGTGGTAACACAGTTCAAACAGCACCCTTCGGTAATGTTTGAAGTAGCACACTGAACTAAAAGAAAATGGTCCTTTTATACCCGCGCAGGGGCTAAAAGAAGGTGGTACAATTATAGAAGCAAGACTTATATACAAATAGGGTCATATGGAAATGCACAGTCGACAGGTAGGTGGGGTTTACAGTTTTCAAGGACTAGAAGAAACATTACTGTCGGTTACTAATTACCAACAGCTGCAGACCTTACTGTGCATGTGCAAAGTGGGAGATGCTAAATATAACTTGTCACTAGACAGATCTTCAAGAGAAGTTAACAGGAATGTAGGACAGAGCACATGGCGAGCACATGGCAGCATGTGGCAGAGATAATGGCTGCCATGAATACAAAATGGATTCCGCGAAATGTTCACAATAGTTGCTAAATACAAGATGTCTTCTGCTAATGCTTAATCTAATCGCTACTAAATTACAACACTGATGTACTGGTGTATCCTGCTCAGCATGGCGTTTAGAAATGCATTGAAAAATCTAGAGAGGGCACTCTGTGATACCCCTCCAGCTTCTGCTATGACACCTTGATAGCTCCCTGAGGCAAGTAGGTGCAGGGAGCACAATACCTGCACATGGGTGAGTATGCTATTAGTCCTGTGTGTTGTGCGCGACAGTATGGGTTGTAGCCCAGCTATCAGGTCAAGTATCATGGCTGAGCTCAACCTGTACTTCTTAAAATGTCCTCCTCATTCTGGTCAAAAAGGGTAATGCGCACTCTGAAAATGCGCTCCTGTCTCCTACTCCCTCTCCTCAAACCTGCCAAGATCCTCATTCTCCTCGCCATGACGTCGAGTGCAGTCATTGTGAAAAAGAGTCTGAGGCATTCTGGGCCTCTTTATATAGGTTGCACCTGGTTACCACCTGGTTTCAATCCGTGGTAATTTGCATGTGCAAAAGGCCATGCTGCGAAAATTCGCAACTAGCAAATTTTTGATGCATTGAATTGTGACATGTTTTTGCGTGTTGCATTTTGAGTCTCGCAATTTGCAACGTGAAATACTGAATCTGTATTTGCGAGTTGCTATTTGGACTCGTAATTTGCGATATGCTAATAGCGATTCTGTATTTTATGTTGCAAATTGCGAGATGCAAAATGTGACACGCAAAACCATGCCGCCTCACTAAAAATCGCAAATTTTGCGATTCCTTGTTTTTGGCCTGCGAATGCCTTTCATGCATCGCAGACCATGTTTTTGCATTCGCAAACGGCCGATTTGTGCGATTCACACCGTTTGCAAATGCAAATTCGTTTGATACACCTGGCCCAAAGTATTTAATTTTTAAAGACATATTTATCACCATTAATATACATCTTCATTAATGTGAAATTCAAATATAGTTAAACATGCTTTTTGCAGATTTCCCCCAACCTTGTACCTCATTTTGGACTATTATCTGCTGGGTTTCAACTTTGCGAGTGCACTGAGGCCTGCTGCCCAGACCTCAGTGATGGTGTTCGTTCTTTTTCAAAATGCTATGTTTAATTGGGTGTGCATGATTGGCATGAGACGACTTACTTATGATTCTCTAGTATATGATACCCAGGTACCCAGGGCATTTAAGGCTAGCTGTACACACAGGAGCTGCAGCACTTCTTGTGCTACTCTGTGTTTGACACAGAGAAAACACAACTTTCAGCGGTCATTGCTGACTAAAGTGGCTGCGAATGTACTGCACACATGACTTTGCCATTACCACTAATGTCAAAGTGCACCAGTCCCTTAACTACACATATAATCCTAATTTATGTGAGGCCTATAAAGCCCTTTGGCAAGGAGCTATATATTGTTAAGGTAGACATATATTTTGTATATAGTTATACAGCAAAGCACTAAAGTGTTGGTGTTTGTTGAGGACAGTTAAGTAGCCTTATAGAGTTAAGGGTTGGCACTTGGCACTTCAATGTGTATAACACCTGACAGAGACCACCTAACTATTCCATGTAAGCTATTAAATTAAAGGGGACATTAAATACGATTCAGTAGTGCAGTTGCCATTTATGTCAAATTTTATGCTGAAAACATATGCGAAAGTTGCCATTCTTTGACCCTGCTGATCAAATGACTTTGCAGAGGCACTGAGCCTGAGACATGTTTCTGCCTATTTGGGGAGAAATGTGAACGACTCCCAGGCCAAGATAAAAGGCTGTTGTCACACAGTAGGTGTGCCCTCTCCCACAGGATGGGCTGCAAAAGGTGTTAGCCAAAAAGCAGGCATCAAAGGTGATTCTACCTTTGAAGGACTGCTGCAACAGTACTCCCACACAGAAAGCCTTTTGTTTCCCCTAGACTGGGTAGAGCAAAGGCCAAGTAAAAGAAAACTGGTTTCAGAACTAGTTTTCCATTGGCGTTCAGCCAAACATCTGGGAGTGGGCTACCAAGGTCCTTGCACTGGAGAAAGACTTCAACCATGTTGTCTGTGGCATGCAAGATGCACTCTGGAATAAACATGTGCCACACATCGTTGGAACTGTGTCACTAGATAGGAGGAGACCTACTAACCCTTTGGTTAGTTACTGCGTTGTCCCGTCAGGGCTCTTTTTTGGGGTGTAATGGTTGTACCTGACACCCAAGACTTCAGTACTCACTGGACTTGAATCAAGAATGAGATGAAGGTTACTTCACACTTGTTGGAAGTAGACAAGCAGAGGCTGCCACATTGGAGGGACTGTACCTGCTTCACAATGAGCTAGCGGATTTTTGACCCTGTTCTGCATGCATGATTCAGAAAAAAAAGTGATTCTCATTCCCAGTCTGAAACAGAGACTCCTAGATCCAGTTGGCTGCCCCCCAGAATGGCACATAGGACATTAAAGCTGGAGCAGCCCAAATGACATCTCTGGTAGCCACCACAGCTACTTTGCCTCTACTGGACTCTGGGCAACTCGACAGATAATTTAGAAATAGCCAGAAGTTGCACCACAGTCTGCTGGACCCATGGGTATTTGTTGTGACTGGAATTGTACATCCCAAGGGATACTAGCCTACATTAAAGATTAACACCATAACAGCTGTGTTGGAAGAACGAAAGCTCTGCACCAGCAGTTCTTTGAAACCTGCATAGAGGACTCTGTGGGGCCCCAAGTACTGTGGTCAGATTTGCCTCCACTCATCTGTGGATGGAGGACTCAACCGGACTTCACCCCTGTGGACCGCACATTATCTGGAGCTCCCATTAAGCATATTTAAGCCTGCATCGGCATCAGTACCACTCCATAGAAGTCAATGGCAGTCTCCATATCAGGAGCAAGTAACCCCTACAACCTAGGCTCATTGTACCAGTATCATCACTCAGATAGCACTTGAGTGATACCATAGTTTGTTAGTTAGTCTTCGGCATTAGTATGCCGTGTCTGATAGGGATCCATAGCCCTGAGGAATGCCCCAGACCTGGATAGGCTCTACATGAAGGCAGAACATTTCAGCTACCAAGACTGTCTGATCCATTATTCGCAGCATTACCATCAGACTCTATTTTGAATCATACCTGTGGACACCACTATTAAAGGAAAATACACCTGTAGTCCTCAAGGTATTTTTAATGTATCTGGATCCCCCTCTTGTCCAGTAGCTTTTATCTAAGAACTCCCTCCAGTCTAGATCCATCAGGAGATCGAGCCCACCCTGATGGTACTGTCGCACCAGGGAGGGAAAAGGTTGCAGATTATGAAGCATGACACATAGACACAAATATATGTGTGTGAGGATTCCTCTTCCATAAGGAGAATCTTCCCATGTGTTCAGGTTGGACAGCCATAGGGTAATTTCCCAAATTGGGCCATTAGTCTGCTGACCACTCCTGGGCAACAGTCTATAAGATGTTTAGGCTACCATATCTGTTGTCTTAAAGTTGTTTGACCTGGAAAAAAGTATGGTGGCCTAGCAATATCCCCCTCTCTCACAAGAGTTAAATAAGAGAGACCTCACTCATGTCACCTTCCATTACATCGCACTCAACACTACCATCCGACATGCACTACACAGCGCTCTTTTACACAACACATCGTTATCAGTACATGACTGTCATGTGTTCTAAGAAATCACCTGGTTCATATTATGGGCCTTAATTTGAGTTTGGCAGATGGGAAAGTCTGTCCACCAAACTCCGAACAGGGTAGCAGTCGCCTTTGTGGTGACCACTCTGCCAGAGTTATTATGAGTTTCCTGCTAGGTCGGTGGGGTTTCTGCTGGCCAACCTAGCGGGAAACAGGCTACAGTATTGTCTCCTGCTCTTATTCGAAACAACGGCAATGTTGCAGCCCCCAGGGCAGGGCAAAGCAGACAGTGAACATTGAGATGGTGCTGGGAACCCCCTGCACCTGTTCTCTACCAGCCCTTTCATGGTGGTGTTACCTCCATGGAAAGGCTAGAAAATAACAAGGTTGTATTTCACAGGGCAGCGCTGCATGCAGAATTGCCCTGGCGTATTAGGATATCCACCACAGGCCACTGGGATCATGGATCTTGGCTGTGCTGGTGGTTCCCTGGCAGTCTGACTACCAGGGCTATGATGTCCCCATCGGACTGCCACAACAGCAGCGGCCCTGACCACCACCATAAGTGTGGTGGTCTGTAGACTGCCACACTCATAATGAGGCCCTATGTCTTTTCACTGATAGCACATGCAATAGGGACATTTAGGCCCGTATTTATACTCCGTTTGCGCCGAATTAGCGTCGTTTTTTTCGACGCAAATTTGGCGCAAAACTAACGCCATATTTATACTTTGGCGTTTGACGCGTCTAGCGCCAAAGTATGGGCAAATAGCGTCATTTTTTTGCGTGAACGCCTTCCTTGCGTTAATGAGATGCAAGGAAGGCGTTCCCGTCTAAAAAAATGACGGCGACGCAAATGCGTCGTATTTATACTCCCGGGCAAAAATCACGCCCGGGTGTGGGCGGGTCAAAAAACCCCGCATTTGCGCCACTTTTTAACGCCTGGGTCAGGGTAGGCGTTAAGGGGCCTGTGGGCTCCAAATGAGCCCACAGGTGCCCTCCCATGCCCCCAGGGACCCCCCCTGCCACCCTTGCCCACCCCAGGAGGACACCCAAGGATGGAGGGACCCATCCCAGGGACATTCAGGTAAGTTCAGGTAAGTATAATTTTTAATTTTTTTTAATTTTTTTTGGTGGCATAGGGGGGCCTTATTTGTGCCCCCCTACATGCCACTATGCCCAATGACCATGCCCAGGGGGCATAAGTCCCCTGGGCATGGCCATTGGGCAAGGGGGCATGACTCCTGTCTTTACTAAGACAGGAGTCATTTAAATGGCGTCTGGGCGTCGAAAATAATGGCGCAAATCGGGTTGAGGCGATTTTTTTGCCTCAACCTGACTTGCCCCATTTTAAGACGCCCTAATGCCATTTTCCCCCTATGCCGGCGCTGCCTGGTCTACGTGGTTTTTTTCCACGCACACCAGGCAGCGCCGGTCTGCTAGCGCCGTCTAACGCCATTCCATAAATACGGCGCCCGCATGGCGCTTCAGAATGGCGTTAGACGGCGCTAAAGTTTTTGACGCTAAACTGCGTTAGCGCAGTTTAGCGTCAAAAAGTATAAATATGGGCCTTAGACTTTACATTTCCCAATAGGGAGACCCTGAAAAAGTAAAATGCCTTCTCCATCAGTACCTGTGTAGAATTAGGGCCTAAATACAACCTAATAGAATAGAACACCATAGGGTATTAGCAAATCTGACCTGCTATGAGACAAATCCTACAGCACTGTAACTTCTCACCCAGCCTAGCAATAGCCAAACTGAGCTAGATAGGATGCACTGGAAGGGAGTCATAGGGGAGGACACTGTTTGACCCTGAGATTTCACAAGAGGAGATAGCTAAACCACCTAGCTAATGCACAAACATGTACACTCCCACTTCCATCTGTGTTCCCACGGTGCCCCTAAGTATGTCTGGGACTGTCTTTGTTAACAAGACGTAACGCCATCCACCTTAATGATATGAAGGAAAATGGATCTTGTAGGGGAGGCTTAAATAACAGCGTAGATACCCTGTGTCAGGAAGTCTGGGAGATAGACAGATAAATGTGGATAGAGGGGAAGGGGAAACCCTTAAATGTACTGACACTCACGTTGTATTCCACATGTTTCAGAGGCAAAGGAACCATTCCGCTGGGCACGAACAAGACTTGTGCCACAAGACTGCACATTCTGGACCTTCAATGGCGCACCTTCATACTGATGAACACCAAGTGGCAGTGCAGTGAGTTTGCTTACACCCAACTCATCCCTGGATAGCAAAGCCTTTTGTCGCTCATCACAATACAAACCCCAACTCTTGTCATCCCTGGAAAATAGCTGTATTAACTATTTCAACACCCGCTGAGGAAGAAAACAACACTATTGTATCAGGCTCAAAGGAAAAGAACTGTTGAATATTTTGGCTGGGCTCAGAATACGGACATTCCTGAGGAGTTTAGACTGTTCACTGATGCTCAAGTATCGGTGCGAGGGTCCATACCCTTCTTTACCTTGCAGACAAAAGCAAATCCCCATTAGTTGCAAATAACCCAGTGGGAAATGCTCAAAATGATGGACAGTACTGAGCTCAGCCTTAATGCAATCAAGGAAGAACTGAGAGCCACCTGCCTCATGGTGATGCAACATCGGTATGTCTTGGACTTGATGACTGCAATGGAGGGTGCGGTGTGTGCAAAAATCAGTGCATCCTGCTGCACTTTTATACCTGGCAATGACATGGACAATGGAACTCTGACACTTGCCGTTCAAGCATTGCATCAGCTACCGAAGTACATGTGTGACAAGGGTCGTGCCCCTAATCAGTAGTGGTTCATGAACTGGTTTTCCTAGCTCCCCCAGTGGCCGACCAGTCTGTGCACCTCATTGTTGCCCATTTTCATTGTGTTGCTACTTTTGCATGGTTTCCTACAACTGGAGGTGTCCTGCTGTAAAAACACAGTTCTCAAATTGGGTAGAGTTCAAGTTGCGAGGGAAGTAGACAATGAGTGCAAACAAGGTAACTGTCAGAATGTGTGGACTTCATGATGGAGTTGAAAATTCAAATAGAGGGTGGAATGTTAATACTGGATTCATTGATGTGCATAGCAACATATCTTCATGCATGAGCAAAGTTGCATCACCATTGTTAGACTCCTCCGTCGTGAACTCTCAGTCAACACCAGCACATAGTTACGTGATCAGGCAAGCTCTGAGATCCAGGCCCAAAGGTTAATTACTGACAGGTCACAGGTGGCGTAACACTGAGCTGGCAGCCAAACATACGAACAGGAAAACTTAGATCAGATCTCACAGATAGGAAGAAAGACGACAATGGTCCCCATAGATTGATCCCTATAAAACACATATGGTCAGAGGGATGCGTACATTCACAAAATCACCATAAAGTTAGATGCCACATGAAGTTAGGTACACCTAGCCAATTAGGGCACAGCATATACAGCACACGTAGTGACCAAGGGGGTCATTACAACATTGGCGGAAAAGGCGGCTTACCGCCGTGCAGAAGACTGCCAACACACGCCGCGGAATTCCGCCACAGCTATTACGACCCACATCTCGAAATTCGATAAAATTCAGACACCCACACAAGTCCGCCACACCAAAGGTCAGTGATAAACTAGCGAAAACAAAACCTCCACTGTCACGCCAACAGAAATACGCCCATGCTATCACAACCCACGAATCCACGCTCAAAATACACACACATCTCCAAAACACCACCACATTGGACAATTTAAAATACACACACCTGATACACATACACACACCACTGCCACACACCCAATACAATATAAAACACACACCCACATCACCCACAAACCCCAGCGACCACCATTACAGAGAGAAGGCCAGAGAGAGACACCACCATCCACAAACTAGCAGCCACAGGCACACAACACCATCACCCATGCAACTGCGACGCACAAAACACCACACACCACTACATATCACCACACTTATCACCACACACACCACCCCACAAATCACCTACACCACCCCATGGCACGGCAAAGACACCCCAGGTTCTCGGAAGAGGAGCTCAGGGTCATGGTGGAGGAAATCGTCCGGGTAGAGCCACAGCTATTTGGATCACAGGTGCAGCTCACCTCCATAGCTAGGAAGATGGAGCTATGGCGAAGAATAGTCAACAGGGTCAACACAGTGGGACAGCACCCAAGAAATCGGGACGACATCAGGAAGAGGTGGAACGACCTACGGGGGAAGGTGCGTTCCGTGGTATCAAGACACCACCTGGCGGTACAGCGGACTGGCGGCGGACACCCACCTCTTCCCCCACAACTAACAACATGGGAGGAGCAGGTTTTGGTTATTCTGCATCCTGAGGGCCTCGCAGGAGTCGGTGGAGTAATGGACTCTGGTAAGTAAAATCTTAACTATTACATCCCCCACCCTACCTGCATGCCAGCACATACCCCCACCCTCACCCTCACCCCCAGCACTCCAACTCCTCACAAATGTCCCAATATCACAAACCACACATCCCAACACCAAGCCCTGCATGACAAAACAAAGCATGGACACCCATCACAAAAGCATGCCCATTACACATACCCATAACACCCCCCTCAACCATCATCACACAAGCCCCCACACAAGAATGCTAGCACTGGGGTACACGGTCACCCACCCATTGCACACCATGACACACACAGATGCAATAATCATGCTTTTACACCCCTGCAGGACCACTACCTAACGTCACCAGACAGGAGGGTCCAGACATCTCCACCCCACCCACAGAAGAGGCCCACAGTGATGACAGCAGCTCTGTCCAGCTGGATCCAGATGACCAGCCTGGACCATCGTGGGCCTCGGGACAGTCGGTTCCCCTCACACAGGCACAGCCCACCACAGACCTTCCAACCTCTGGTAACACCAGCACAGCACCCATCCAGCGGGCCCATACCTCCGTCCCCAGGACACGTCAATCAGCTGTGTGTCCACCACTACAGGGAACCCAGGATAACCCACCACCCCAACAACAACAGGGACCTGGGGGCAGTGGCAGTGGGCACACGGTCCAGGGGACGGAGGCACAGGAACACAGGGGAACTGGGAGGGCTGCCGTGACACAGGGGGTGGACAGGCAAAGGGAACCCACTCTCCACGAGGCCCTCTCCTCCATCATGGGAGCATACCACCACTCCCAGGAGACGATGGCAACGGTCCGGGACAAGTTTCAGGAGACCCAGCGCATGAAGGAGGAACAGTATTTGGGGTTCAGGGAGGAACTCAGAACCATCAGCTCCGCCCTGGGCACCATCATAGGGGTGCTGAAGGAAATACTTAACACCAGGAGGGACACTGTGGCACTCCAAGGGGCCCCTGACACTAGCATGGACGATGAACTGCCCACCACCTCCCCCGGCGCTGGTGGACAGGAGGCACCGCCACAGGACCACCACACCAGCACCCCACCCCCTGCAGATGGAGAACCACCCTGCATGCTGTTCCTGAGATCCAGGAACAAGACAGAGCACAATGCCAAGACCCCCTCAAAGAGATGAGACCACCCTGATTGTCATCCTATGGTCCCACTGTGTAACCCTGTCCATATTGTAACTGCCCCAGCTCCACTTCCTATGGCCATATGGGCAATGCACCTTTGAGACTAATAGACTGGACTCTGCCATGGACATTCCTCCACCATCACCCCTCACCATTTTACAACCCCGCTCCAATATTTAGCACTTCAATAAACACCCTTGAAGCACAAAACAATCTGGAGTCAGTCTGTGATTTCGAAAATATGTATTAGCAATGACAGTGACAAAATGCGTTTTCAAATGTAATGTCAAAATACCTATGTCACACATCTCAAATCCATGAGGAATCTAAGTAGATGACACACGTTGGAAACCACACCTGTGAAACCGTAAGGGAAATGTACAACTCAGTGACCATATACTAGTTGAAATCGACAGACAGGATAGAGGTAGAAGTGTGAAAGTACTTGTAGTAGGCAGGAATGTTTTCTCACCTGTGTGTCACTGGAAATATTGCTGGATAACTGAGTCCCTGTTGTCAATGTCTTCTTCCTCTGCTTCCTCCTCATCACTGTCCACAGGCTCCACAGCTGCCACAACACCGTCATCTGGACCATCCTCCTGCAGAAAAGGCACCTGTTGTCGCAAAGCCAAGTTGTGAAGCATACAGCAGGCCGCGATTATCTGGCACACCTTCTTTGGTGAGTAGAATAGGGAACCACCTGTCATTTGGAGGCACCTGAACCTGGCCTTCAGGAGGCCGAAGGTGCGTTCGATCACCCTCCTAGTCCGCCCATGGGCCTCATTGTAGCGCTCCTCTGCCCTGGTATGCCTCACTGGGGTCAGTAGCCCTGACAGGTTGGGGTAACCAGAGTCCCCTAATAGCCACACACTGTGCCTCTGGAGTTTACTCATCACATAAGGGATGCTGCTATTCCGCAGGATGTAGGCGTCATGCAGAGAGCCATGGAACATAGTATTTACCTGGGAGATGTACTAGTCTGCCAAACGCACCATCTGTACATTCATCGAATGATAACTCTTCCGGTTCCTGTACACCTGTTCACTCCTGTGTGGGGGGACCAGAGCTACATGGGTCCCATCAATGGCACCTATGATGTTGGGGATATGTCCAAGGGCATTGAAGTCACCTTTAACTGTAGGCAAATCCTCCACCGGAGGGAAAACAATGTAGCTCCACATGTGTTTCAGCAGGGCAGACAACACTCGGGACAACGTGTTGGAAAACATAGGCTGGGACATCCCTGATGCCATGGCCACTGTTGTTTGAAATGACCCACTTGCAAGGAAATGGAGCACTGATAGCAAGTGCACTTGAGGGGGGATTCCTGTGGGATGGCAGATTGCTGACATCAGGTCAGGCTCCAACTGGGCACACAGTTCCTGGATTGTGGCACGGTCAAACCTGCAGGTGATGATCATATGTCTTTCCTCCATTGTCGACAGGTCCACCAGTGGTCTGTACACCGGAGGATTCTGCCATCTCCTCACATGTCCCAGCGGACAGTGCCTAGGAAGGACAACAGCGACCACAGAGTCAAACAACTCAGAGGTATGTATCCATAGTCTACACAGAACACCATTCAAACAAAAAATGTGGCCTGTATTTGTGTTGTGAGACAAGGCGTAGGTCTGTGTGACGCAGTTGGTAATTAGGCCATGTGGGCCCCTGAAATGGCGGCTAACCTCTAAAGTGGGACAATGGGATTTGAGGTAACTGCGCTGGCGTTGTACACCGTCGCTGTAGGCGGTCGAAGACCGCGGCGCAATGCTGCATTGGTTAACATTGGACCCTATGGGTCCCAGGAGCCAATGGCGATGTACGCCAGCGGTGATGGTACGCACCGCCGCGGACGTGACCGCCGTAGACGTGACTGCCATTTTCTATCTGTTCAATCATTCGATACTTGATCTTCGACAGGAGAGGACCTACACTGCAAGTGCTGCTGTGACCTCGGTCTGGAAGAGACAATGGCTCGTGCGTCTAGGGAAAGGGCCCCTGCCTTCACTGCAGAGCAGTTGGAGAAGCTCGTGGATGGGGTCCTCCCCCAGTACACGCTACTCTACGGTCCTCCAGACCAACAGGTAAGTACACACGGAGCACGTTGTATGGGCTATGCCTGTGTGGGGAGGGCTGGTTGTAAGAAGGAAGGGGGCAGAGTGCTGCGTGCATGAAAGACGGTGGGTACATGTGCCACATGGCAAGGGTAGGGATGTGGGCCACTCACTTTGACGGCGCAGTTGGTAATGACTTCTCTTCTTTCCCTGTACATTTCATGTAGGTCAGCGCCCACCAGAAGAAGGATATTTGGTGTGCCATCGCCAGGGACGTCCAGACCCTGGGGGTCCACCACAGACGGAGCACCCACTGCCGGAAGAGATTGGAGGACATTCGCCGCTGGAGCAAGAAGACGGCGGAGGCTCAGCTGGGGATGGCCTCCCAACGTGGGAAGGGTGCCCGTCGAACCATGACTCCCCTGATGTTCCGGATCCTGGCAGTGGCCTACCCTGAGTTGGATGGGCACTTGAGGGCATCACAGCAGACACAAGGGGGTGAGTACAACATCATTCAGCGGACTTTGTGCGCATTGAAAGTGTCTGGGTGGGGGAGGAGGGCTGTGGGTTTCCCTAGGCCAGGACGAGTTCCGTAGGCTAGGCCTCTCCGTAATGCAGGCCATGTGGCACCCCACCCCAACTCTGTAGAGTGCCAAGTACAGGTATTCATGCCCCTGTGTCATCTATGTGTGCAGATGTCGTCCATAGCCATGTAGGCCATATCCCAGGAATTGCATCTGTAGAGCCCAACAGCGCGACGTAGTGCAGGGGGCTGCTGCGTCTGTATTGTCCGCCAACGGTAGCGGTAAGCCATGCACTCAACCTGTCTTTCTTCTGCCCCCCCCCCTTTTTGTGGTCTCCCTGTTCTTGTGTGCATCAGCATCATCAGGCGGAGGTACAGTGGCACTGGAGCACGAGGGAGCTGCATCCCACATGGCCATGGTGGGCCACACCACAGGCTCTGAATACACCAGTGGGACGGAGGGCGAGGGGAGCACCACAGCAGTCACAGGATCTGCAACCAGCGACACGGACTCGTCCTCCGATGGGAGCTCCCTTGTGGTGGCGGCAAAATCTGTGCCCCCCACTTCTACAGGTACAGCCACCATCCCCCCTACCAGCACCGCCCTCCCAGAAGCCCCTCAGCGTGTGCCCTGTGCCCGCTCACCCAGGAGGGTGGGCATCACCTTCGCCCCAGTCACCTCAGCCCCTGCCCCTGTCACCTCTGCTCCCCTCAGTGAGGAGGCCATTGACCTCCTCAGGTCCCTCACTGTTGGGCAGTCTACCATTTTGAATGCCATCCAGGGTGTAGAAAGGGAATTGCAACACACACATGCATTCCTGGAGGGCATTCATTCTGGTCAGACTGCCCTTCATCGAACCCTGCAAACTCTGGCCTCAGCACTGATGGCAGCCATTGTCCCTGTATCGAGCCCCCCCTCCAACTTCCTCCACCCAGACCCAATCCCCTGTTTCCCAGCCTATCCCAAGCACACCATCAGACCAGCCTGCACACACCTCAACACACAAGGGAAGCTCAGGCAAACATAAGCACCACACATCCCACAGGCACTCACGCAAGCATCACACACATACAAACACACCAACATCCACTGCCTCCACTGTGTCCCCCTCCTCCTCGTCTCCCTCCTCCCTCCCAGTCTCGTCTACACTCACACCTGCATGCACTACCACTACAGCCAGTACGCCCCGCACCAGCACACCCGCCACCACACCCCGCTCACGTGCACTCACCAACCCCACTACCATTTACACGTCCCCTGTGTCCTCTCCCAGTGTGTCTGTGACGCCCCCTCCGAAGATACACAAACGAAGGCACACACCCACCCAACACCCATTCACCTCACAACAGCCTCCAGCTCATGCACCTGCACCCAAATCGACAAAAGTTACACCTCCTACAACCACCACCTCTTCCTCCACTCCCAACGTCCCAGTGTCTCCCAAAAACTTTTCCTGGCCCCCCTTAACCTATTTCCCACCACCCCCTCCCCTTTTGACTCATAGGTCCCATACTAGCACCTCATCCAAAAAATCCCCGGGACCAGTGGTGCCTGTTGTTACAGGTATGTGGAGTGCACCGGCCACCAGGACAGCCAGTGTGGCACAGAGCCACAGCACAGCCAGTCCCCCGCGTGAAGCACCAGAAGTTGGACAGTGCACGGCGGGAGAGGGGTAAGACTCCAGCCAGCAAAGCCGCTCACAGGGGCCCCAGGGGGAGTGTCGACTCAGCTGTGACTCCTCCCAAGGTGGGGAAGGGGCAGAAGAAATCTCCAAAGTCTGGGAGGAGCAGCACGGCGGAGAAGACCACCATCATCCCCTCTGCCCAGGAGGCCACCGCCAGCCCCATCGTCACTGGCCAGGAGGCCACTGCCAGAGTCACTGCCCAGGAGGCCAGCCTCATCGTCACTGGCCAGGAGGCCACCACCAGAGTCACTGCCCAGTAGGCAAGCCCCATCGTCACTGGCCAGGAGGCCACGGCCAGCCACAGCTCAGCTGGCCAGGAGGGCCCGCAAGCCACAGCCCAGCTGACCCATGATGGACCGCCAGCCACAGCCCTGCTGGGCATTGAAGGACCGCCTTGGCAAGGACCGCTGAACAGGACAGGTACCTCTGAACAGGGCAAAGACCGCCATGGAATGCACCGCTGAACAGGTCTGACACTGGCAACGCAAGCACAGCTGAACAGGCCAGGGACGGCTGAACAGGGCAAAGACCGCCATGGAATGCACCGCTGAATAGGTCTGACACTGGCAACTCAAGCACCACTGAACAGGCCAGGGACCGCTGAACAGGGCAAAGACCGCCATGGAATGCACCGCTAGCCCATTTGCGGCAGGGGCAGTGACACAACTGGGACCGTCACAGGGTGTGTGCTGCACTCTGGGCACCAGTTCCCCTCCAGAACCAGTGGAGACTTGCATCCACTCCGTCTGTCCTGCACAGAATGAAGCACTCTGGGCACAATGCCCCCTCCAGAACCAGTGGAGAAAGGCATCCACTACCTCAGTCCTGCACAGGATGAAGCCCTCTGGGCACAAAGCCCCCTCCAGAACCAGTGGAGAAAGGCATCCACTACCTCAGTCCTTGGCAGGATGAAGCACTCTGGGCACAAAGCTCCCTCCAGAACCAGTGGAGAAAGGCATCCACTACCTCAGTCCTGCACAGGATGAAGCACTCTGGGCACAAAGCCCCCTGCAGAACCAGTGGAGAAAGGTATCCACTACCTCAGTCTTTGGCAGGATTAAGCACTCTGGGCACAAAGCCCCCTCCAGAACCAGTGGAGAAAGGCATCCACTACCTCAGTCCTGCACAGGATGAAGCACTCTGGGCACAAAGCCCCCTCCAGAACCAGTGGAGAAAGGCATCCACTACCTCAGTCCTTGGCAGGATGAAGCACTCTGGGCACAAAGCTCCCTCCAGAACCAGTGGAGAAAGGCATCCACTACCTCAGTCCTGCACAGGATGAAGCACTCTGGGCACAAAGCCCCCTCCAGAACCAGTGGAGAAAGGTATCCACTACCTCAGTCTTTGGCAGGATGAAGCACTCTGGGCACAAAGCCCCCTCCAGAACCAGTGGAGAAAGGCATCCACTACCTCAGTCCTTGGCAGGATGAAGCACTCTGGGCACAAAGCCCCCTCCAGAACCAGTGGAGAAAGGCATCCACTCCGTCTGTCCTGCACAGGATGAAGCACTCTGGGCACAAAGCCCCCTCCAGAACCAGTGGAGACTGTTATCCACTTGAGAGACTGTGGCTTTGTGCTCGCCAGGATGGTACAGTGGGCAACCCACCCACTGCAGAGACTTGAGAGACTGTGGCTTTGCACTCCCCAGGATGGTACAGTGGGCAACCCACCCACTGTAGAGACTTGAGAGACTGTGGCTTTGCACTCCCCAGGATGGTACAGTGGGCAACCAACCCACTGCAGAGACTTGAGAGACTGTGGCTTTGCACTCCCCAGGATGGTACAGTGGGCAAACCACCCACTGCAGAGACTTGAGAGACTGTGGCTTTGCCTCCCCAGGATGGTACAGTGGGCAACCCACCCACTGCAGAGACTTGAGAGACTGTGGCTTTGCACTCCCCAGGATGGTACAGTGGGCAACCCACCCACTGCAGAGACTTGAAAGACTGTGGCTTTGCACTCCCCAGGATACATCAATGGGCATGGAGCCCCCTCGTGGATCTGGCGTGGTGCACTCATCCGGCTGAGGTGCCCCCTCTTCCCTTCCCCCTGAGGTGCCTGTTGTATTTCTATCTGATGCCCCTACAGTGTTCTCTCCGTTTTGATTGGGTATCTTGTGTGGGCCCCGCCCATGCATTTTGGGCCCAGTGGTCCACGGACAATGAATGGTGCAATACCTGCACTACTAATCGTGGTGTATATTTTGTTTAATGTATATATATATATATATACATATATATATATATATATGTATATATTTGCTTACTGTATTTTGAAATATTACAATGGTTCAACTCAATTCCTTTTGTCTTTGCATTCTTTCGGGGGGGTTGGGGGTTGTTACTGTAATGTATAGATATGAATTGGTGTGTGTGTTGTAGTGGGTGAGGGTCGGGGTGGGGGTTGGAATGTTGGTTGTGTGCGTCCCTGTGTTTTTGCCTCCCCCTCCCCTATGTCGTAGGTGCAGTACTCACTGTGGTCTTCTCCGCCGGCGTTGATGATCCCCGTATAGGAGCAGGAAGACTATCGCAGAGAGAATATGGAGTTCCGGCTCCATGGTGCCCTCGTTCTTCGTGGAGTGTGTAGCATTTTCCCTTTGAAATGGCTGTTTCCGCCATGTTTTTATCTGCAGTGAAACCGCCCCGGAAAAGG
The DNA here is from genome assembly GCF_031143425.1 of Pleurodeles waltl. NCBI lineage: Eukaryota > Metazoa > Chordata > Amphibia > Caudata > Salamandridae > Pleurodeles > Pleurodeles waltl. Next base: position 332,863,701 of record NC_090444.1, on the reverse strand, counting down.
TGGCGGATTGGTAGGTTGTGATACTGTGGGCGTACATTGTCCTCCGCCTGTCTGTTAGCGGTGACCGCCAAGCTGTTTGTCTGTACCGCCATGGCGGTCGGAGTGTTAAAGTGGCTGTCTTTGTTGGCGGTTTCCACCATGGTCATAATTCCAATTTTTTTACTGCCGGCTTGTTAGCGGTTTTACCGCTGCTTTAACACCGTCCGCCAGGGTTGTAATGACCACCCAAGTGTCCCTGAGGCCAGATATCTGGAGAAATACTCGCTGACCCACATTCTGTCCCCGCCGTATCAGGCCCAGCTGCGTACACTCTTTGGAAGTGTATTTATGAATCCTTGACAACTATTTTCATTTTTATGAAATACATAATGTCTTTTATGGGTTTATTGCAGTCAGGGAAAAGCATAAAAACATGCTTAAATCCGATGTACGATGTGAGACAGTCCTCAGACTCCAGTTCCATCACTGCTCTCCCAGCTGTTATGTTTAATTAAACTAACTCTTCCTGTTTTGCTAGATGTCTCTTGTTTTTTAAGGTAAATTCTCATTCGAGCAACAAAACAAATTATTCATTGTGTTCTAGCTGGATATTATTTATTTGTCCTGAGGTGATTCTGTTGTGTTAGGTGAGTACATAATGTTCAACTTGGCATGAGTACATTGTAGGAATGTGTTGCATTGGCAGAGTCATCGGGACAACTGTAGGTCATCCTCACATTGGAGTTATGTATTTAAACATTTCCATACTTTAGTCACTGTCGGTTGGGCTCAGTATTTGATTTTGCACACAGCACAGCATAAGTAGCCTCCTTCCTGTACCACTCTGTGTGAAAGGGAGAGGGCATGTAAGTGCTGGATTTGACATTTTATTACAGATTGCTGGGACACAATCTACAACCTAGCACTAACACAGACAACCTTGCAACACTCTGAAAGGGGCTCTGCATTGTTGGCTGGTTTATAATTGTGCTGGAAGTCACACCTGAATGGGCAATTTCCATCATCATTTACATTTACTTCTTGCTATACGCAGACGTATGCAAACTGGCAAATCTGCAAAATAGAAATCGCCAATGAAGAACACATCGCATGTATATTGTAACCTGCAACCACGCACACCCACATTTTCTGACCACTGTACTCCAGCGGCGGTCTTCCAGCATCCTTCTTCTTCCCCTCAGGTTCCCCTTGTCGCTTCTGCTGTACTCTGCTTGCAAGGTACCACATCCCCTGGAAGAAAATTGCAATGTCAAGGTCAGAGCAAAGAACAGCACGAGTTACACGCATCACACTTTGTGACAGATATTTCACAGACAAAAGGTAAAACAAGCATAATAAGTGTTATAAGGATTTCTTGCACAGAGAGAAAGCGAACAATATTGCACCGGATGGTGTGCTTGTCTCGAACTGCATGGCATAATTAAAACACTTCTGAATGTTGCTTTAGGACAGATGCATTTCTTGGAAATACAGAAACTCCTACAAATCTGATTGTTCAGACAGTTTTTTAAAAGTTTAAGACAGACATTATTCTGGACACTTAATACTTTGAATGGGAATAAAAGAAAAGCTACTAGATAAGAGTACATTATGAGAAAATAAAAATTGGGATGTTAAAGCCGTACAGTACTAAAGAAACTAAATAAGCATCTATGTTGAACTGTGCTTAATGAGTGTTCTTCGCTTACAGTTATGTCAGGCCCAAGCAGTCCTAGAACGTAATAGATTGAATGAATCTGCATCAATATCCTGTACCCCTGCTCTCCTGGAACCAGCTGAATCAGAGGCAGATAAACCACACCACTGAAGCCCAAGTATTTCTCTTTATCTCTCTTATCACAACCCCCTTCCCTTTGAGAATTTCTGGAGTGCAATGTATACTTCATTGCTACTTAGGGCCAGATGTATCAAACTTCCAGTATGCATTTCCTAAATAGCAATTTTTAAGAAATCACTATTTAAGAAATGCAAAATGGAATGTATGAAAGTTGTGATTCGGTAACAGTGATTTCTTAAAAATGATTTTGCATTACCTAATTTGCGAATTCCTGTTAGGAATTTGCAAATTAGGTAATGCAAACCCCAGGGTGCTGGAGGCCCAAGACCCCCTTGATGCACACCAAAAACATGTGTGCGCTACACTTTATTATTTAAAAATGCATTTATGATGCATTTTTAAAAACTGCACATGCTTACCACTAAATGGTAATTGTGTTTCCTAAATGCCCCATTCGCATTTACGAAATGCATGATACATGTGCTTTGGAAATTACAAATAGGAACTCCATGTTTGCGATTTCCTATTTAGAGAATCGCAATTTGCTTTTCAAATTTTCTGTTTCCTTGAAATTGCACTGCGAATGCCTTTCATAAATCTTCAAATGCATTTTTGCATTCGCAAACAGCTGAATTGTGCGATTCGCACCGTTTGCGAATGCAAAATTGTTTGATACATCTGGCCCTTGGTTCTCATAAGGGATTGGAGAAATAAGATGTCCCTCAGAACCACCTGGAGTTCAGATGAGTAGCTCACAACAGTTTGGCATCTCCTATATGAAGACTTCTACAGGGACTCTATTAGCACACTGAATGATCCTCAACTGTGTTTCGGTTTTGAATGAATTACTGATTTGAGTGCAAATACTGCAACAAATGACCAGTATGTTATTGACTTTCACTTTTTTAGGTGGTCCTGAACAATTAGGGTGATGCAATTCACTAAACGTAGGGCTCTGAAGTATCCTGGATCAGCTATGGCTTTGACAATATTATTGCCATTGTCAGTGGCAACAAATCCAATGCTAAGACCTCTGGGCTGAAACCATTCATTAACTTTCATATTAAATGTTTCCACGATGTTGACAGCTGTATCTGATTTATCCATGTAGAACACTGCAACTGTTGTAAGCTGCTCAGTGTTTCAAAAAGCATTCTCAATGGCAAACCTAATATTTATCCTATGCTTAACCCCTTTGAAGGAGAACTAGTGTCCAGTGATGCAAGTATAGGCGGTCATTATGAACATGGCGAGAAAGACCACAGACCACTGTGTCGCCGGTGAATAGAATCCCGCCGATGGCGGCGAATGGAAACCCACCATATAATGATTGAAAAACCCAACCCCGCCAAAAAATCCCAGACCACAACTGCCTGCCAGGACCCTGTCGGTGGGAATATCGGCCCACCCCGCCACCACCAAGCACATCCACATCCCGCCCTCCAAATAATGATGCACAAATCACCTCGGCAGACAGTGGAGGCCGGACGACCATTGGCGGCTGCGACCCCATAATGGGTGGAGTACTTCGTGATCTACATTGGACATAGCTGTCATTGTGTTCTTTGCAGTCCAAGGTGTATGTCATCGTAGATTGACATAGCTGAGTGACAATTCTTCAAGCATGGGACCAATGGTAGTGAAAGGTTTCAGTGCTGGATACCTCTGTTATCATATTTGTGTGTTCCATGGGATATGTGTTTTAGTAGCTATGGTATGGGTTTGTGATGAGACTATACCAGGTGATACAAAGGACCTATCAGTGTGCCCCTGCCTTGCAGGTAGATTACCATGACCCTGACTTTTGTATCCTGTGTATCTGCATTGTATGATACCTTAGCATACATCCTGATACTACTCTCAGTCCTGCTTTATGTGCTGATTGCAATACTAACTATAAATTTGTGTATAACTGGATTTCAACCTCTTTGACATTTGTCCTGTAACAGCTCTGTTTCAATGAGTCTCCTGCTGATGGAGTCCCCATTTGCCATTACAATGGTGATTCGATACAGAAGGACATGACCACAAAAGAGTTGGCATGCATGACTATTCTACATGGATGATAAAGGACACATACTTCGAACCTAAGATTTTTAAGTAAGATGTATTGTGCATATCAAAAGGAAATCTGTAACAATGATAGCAAAATAAATGAACAAAAAAAGTGATGGGTGAAGTCATTGTGGATTATTTAATCAGGGTAGCTGATACACCAGTTGGTAACATAAATCCAGTGTCCTTGTGCCATGGGAAAATGGAGTTAGTTTTCAGAACAGTCAATGTGGTGTATTTGTGGCACACAAAGGGGATTAATCAGGAGAGGTGCACTTCCTGGCAGTGGGTTTGGTCTTGGCATCTGCTCCGACTGGATGTCTGGGTGGATGTTCATGTTTGCGGGGGTGCTTAAGCTACAGAGGGAAGGGTGTTTGAGGCATGACCTTCCCCTGACAGGGCGCCCATTCCACTAGCGGTCACTGCTGCTGTTTCATTAGTGGAAGAGACTAGTCATGTAGAAAAACGAATCCAGTGGTATTGATGTCCCTCAGCACCCCTGCAATGGTAGGTAGGTGGGAATTTTGTGCCTGCACTGCTGCATGACTTCCTGGTGGTGGTCCCTCTGCATCCTTTGATTTTGCCCGAGCATGGTGATGACTTGGCCCATCCTGTCTTGGGAACTTTGGTAGGCTCCCAAGACTTGGGAGATGGTTTCCTGGTCAGTTGTGTCCCTTTGAGGGCCCATCCTCTGGCCCACTGCATCCTTCCCATGCACCCTATGCCCACATGCCTTGCCCCTTGCACAATGTGTTCACTCCCAGTGGCTGCAGGTCCATCATTGTCATTGTCAGGGGTGGCAAGGTTAGACTAACGTACATTTACTCTGGGGCACATAATAGATGACACAGTCCTTGGGACACAGGTTTGCGGGTGAATGGTTGCCTGTGATGTCGATGCAACAGGGTTAGTAGGAGTTGTTGTGGGCAGGGTGAAGCTGAGAGCCATTGACTGACAGGTGACCCAGATGGGCCAGGTTGTTCGCCAGTGTCCTGACATCCAAAGGTGTTGTCCTCACTAGGGCTTTCATCCAGAGGGGGAGTGATAGTCTCTGGTATCCTCTCCATTGTGGCAATGGCAAGCTTACCTGTGGAGGGAGTGAGACACAGAGTTCAAGTTCAAATGGCTGTTTTGTAGCATTTGTGTGGGATGCAGACAGTGCCTTAACAAGATTCCCTGCAATAACATTGACAGCTGCTGCTCAGCATACTTTAGTTGGACATACAACTCTGTGACTTGAGTTCCATACTCCATGTTAAGAGTTGGTAGACTAGGTTGGTACAATTGCACTGCAGATGAGATCTGATATTGTCTGATTATTGACATGACTGTTCACCTCTGTCACCTATTGAAAAGTCAGGCTTGCTAGTTGGCACACATTAGAGCTGCATAACGCACAATGATGTCCTTGTAGGAACATAGTATGTGAGTATGCAAGGGACATTGACCTGTATCTGGATGTAGTGCATGTGCACTGACACAACCTTCTGACCTTCCAACCCAGATCAGTCTAATTCTTGCTTGGGATACTTGATCTGTGGACATTATGAATGGTGACTCAGCTATAGCTTTGTTTTGCTTTGGTTGCTATTGGGTGTGAAACATTGCAGTGATGTCACTGCCATGTACTGTTCCACACTAGAACAATCTAGATGGTGTAACTAGTAAATTAGTTGTACATGCATTACATGTGATTTTGTTTTTGCACAGTCCAGGTTTTTACAATGAAGGGTTAGTGCATTCTGGGAGTCGTAGTGATAAGATTATCCAGCAGTGGGGCAGTTGGGCTCAGTGGAGAAGTGCATTACAGGGAGGGGCATTAGGTGATTTGAAGAGAGGTGTAGTGGGTAAAATGGTTCATTACGGTGGGTTGAGGTGGTGAAGGAGCATGCTGGACAAGACAATTGTGTGACATTAATGTTGTGGATACTTACCAGACTTTCGTTCCCCAGGTATGCCTTTCAGGCCCTCAGGATCCACTATGTCCAAGACCTTCTCTTCCAATGATGTGAAAATAGGGGGATGAGGTGGTGGCCCACCACCAGTCTTCTGTACAACTAGCTGGTGCCTGGATGCCATGGAACACACCTTTCCCCGTAGGTCCTTCCACCTCTTCCTGATGTCCACCCTTGTGCATGGATGACTGCATACTGGATTGACCGTCGACTATTCTTTGCCACAACTCCATTTTCGTGGCCGTAGATGTTTTTGTACCTGTGGTCTGAACAGGTGTGACTCTACCTTTACAATTTCATTCACCATGGCCCTCAACTCGTCATCAGTGAAACATGGGTGTTTTTGTGGGGACATGGTAGTGGATGTGTAGATGGTGTGTGTAGGTGTTGTGAGTGTAAGGATGCAGTGTTCGATAATTGGTGAGGTGTGGGTGCTGCGCTGTTAATGGGAGATGGTTGTAATGGATTGTGTGTGCTAGTGATGTGTGCACTGTGATTGTTGTGCGGATGTGGGGTGTATGCTGAGTGAAATATGTGCCTATAGTGTACAAGTACAAAATCTTATCTTTTAGTCTTCTTGGTATATGTGTATGGTGTTTTGGATGCAAAGGATTGTGGGTTGTGTAGTGGTTTTTTATATAGTGCAGTGAGTAGGTGTGTCTGGTGTGAGGATGTGTGTCAGGTGTGGGGTATTCAAACTATCCAATATGGTGTTGTGTTCTGAAAGAGGTGAGTTGAGATCATACGTTTTGGATCGCCAATGGTTTTCTACCATGAAAGAACATCTGTGGATCGTAATTGATGGGTGGAATTTTGTCAGGCTGGTGGTGCTAGTGGTGGAACCTCTTCTTTTCCCTTCCAGTGTTCTGGCAGGTTAAACAATGTGGCTGTTTTTTGGCTAACTTCATAGTGTAACTCTTAATGCAGCGGTCGACTCACCACCAACATGGCATTCTTTTGGCTACTTCCACCACGGTGGTCTTCCCAAAAGACCGCTAAACTCGTACTGAAGCCCCTTGTGTCTCTCCAGCAGCCATAGGGTGCCTATGGGAGGCAGGCAAAAATTCAATAAATTCATTAATAAACTTCTTGTGTAACTCAGAACCCATGGGTCCCTATAGGAGGATGGTAAAAATGTATCAAGTTAACAATCGTACATGGTATCTCTTCAGGGCACACAGGAGGCTTGCAAAAATCAAATTAAATAAAAACGACAAATGTGTACTAGAGACTACTATATTCAGTCAAAGCCATATCAGGAAAATATAAAAGGATAAAGACAAAATTAACAAAAATAACATGGGTTTCTTCTACTAACATGCTCCTAGAAAATGCCTTTTAAAACTGTACTAAAATGATTATGAACAGAAACACACACTTGATCTGAACAATGGTGGTCACTCACCACGTGGCATTGGCTAATAAGGAAGGAGGCATGGAGAACAAAGACAAAATTACCACCTATGACACACATACATACACACACACCCTATAAGTATAAATAGGCAATCATTACATGGCCAGCGAAGAAAGAGACATGGAAAACAAAGTAAACATGATTGCTATACCCTGGCAAGAGTCTCTTTCACTACCACCAATAAAAACCTGCATGATTGCAAGAAAAGGATTGCAAAAATATGCAACCAAAATGTGATTGGCCCTGTCTGTGAGGATAGTACATCACCAATCAATCATTATCAATTCATTAATAAACCAGCAAAATGATAACAGTAGTAAAAGTTTAAAGTAAGCTTTACATGAGAAACAAACAACACAACAACCAATGACCCCTGCAAAATACCTTTAACCCCTTCTGTGCCGCGGACGTAGTGGTTACGTCCCTCGGCACAGTGCTGCTGTGCCGAGGACGTAACCACTACGTCCTCGGCACACAGCCCAGAGGGAGCGCTCTCGCTCCCTCTGTGTGCTTCCCTCCCACCCCCCAAAGTCGGGGATGGAAGGTGAAGCCCTTCCCCTTCCACCCCCGACCCCCCACCCCCCCATAATGACGTCAGTGCGCGATTGCGCGCTGACTTCATTATGGGATCCTCGCCGCACAGGAAGCCATTTGCTTCCTGTGCGGCGACGAGAGAAGAGGTAAGAATCTCTTCCCGGTGGGTGGGGGGTTTGGCCTAAAGAGGCACCGGGGAAAAGGAAAGGCTATTCCTTTTCCCCAGTGTCTCTTTGAGCATTCCTGCTGCCCGATCGCATTGCGATCGGGCAGCAGGAATGCCCACTAGACACCAGGGATTTTTTTTTATTTTTTTATTTACCTGTTTCTGGCACGCGGGGAGCGGCCCCTTGGGCAAGGGTCGCTCCCCTTTGGGGGGCAATTAGTTACGGCCATTTCTGCCCCCCTTGGGGGCAGATCTGGCTACTTTTTAGAAAACACTAGATCACCAGGGATGTATATTGTTTTGTGCATTTATGTGTGGGGGGGTGCCCCCTTGGGCAAGGGGCGCCCCCCCCAAGGGGGAAGAGAACTGTTGGCCTTTTCTGCCCCCTTGCGGGCAGATCGGCCTATTTTTTTTAGGTCCATCTGCCCCCAAGGGGGGCAGAAGCCACTTAGGCACCAGGGATTGTGTGTGTAGTGGATGGGGGGGCGCCCCCTTGGGCAAGGGTCGCTCCCCTTTGGGGGGCATGTCTTTTCGGGCCATTTCTGCCCCCCTTGAGGGCAGATTGGCTACTTTTTAGCCACATCTGCCCCCCAGGGGGGCAGAAAACACTAGATCACCAGGGTTTTTTATTTTTATGTGTATTTATGTGGGGGGGTGCCCCCTTGGGCAAGGGGAGCCCCCCCAAGGGGGCAGAGAACTGTTGGCCTTTCCTGCACCCCTTGGGGGCAAATAGGCCTATTTTTTTTAGGTCCATCTGCCCCAAAGGGGGGCAGAAGCCACTTAGGCACCAGGGATTGTGTGTGTAGTGGATGGGGGGGGGCCCCTTGGGCAAGGGTCGCTCCCCTTTGGGGGGCATGTCTTTTAGGGCCATTTTTGCCCCCCTTGAGGACAGATCAGCCTATTATTTTTAGGCTGATCTGTCCCAAGGGGGGCAGAAACCACTAGAACGCCAAGGATTTTTTTTTATGTGTTAATTTTTGTGGTGGGCGTCCCCTTGGGCACGGGGCGCCCCCCCAAGGGAAGCATTGACCTGTTGGCCATTTCTGCCCCCCCTGGGGGCAGATGGGCCTATTTTTGTAGGCCCACCTGCCCCCAAGGGGGGCAGAAGCCACTTAGACACCAGGGATAGTATGTGTGTGTGTGTGTTAGTGGATGGGGGGGGGGGCCTTGGGCAAGGGTCACCCCCCACTTTGGGGCACATGTACCCAGGCCATTTCTGCACCCCTTGGAGACAGATCAGCCTATTATTTATAGGCTGGTCTGCCCCCAAGGGGTCCAGAAACCACTAGAACGCCAGGGATTTTTTTTTATTTGTTTATTTTTGTGGGGGGGCGTCCCCTTGGTCACGGGGCACCCCCCCAAGGGGGGCATTGACCTGTTGCCCATTTCTACACCCCCTGGGGGCAGATGGGCCTATTTTCTTAGGCCCACCTGCCCCCAAGGGGGACAGAAGCCACTTAGGCACCAGGGATAGTGTTGTGTGTGTTTCTTTTTTTTTTTTTTGTGAGGGCTGTCCCTTTAGGGTCGCTCTCCATGGGGACACACTACTAAAGGTATTTTCTGGCTTCCTTGGGGTAGACAGGTCTATTTTATTAGTAGGCCCATCTGCCCCTATGGCAGAATCCACTTAGGCACCAATTTCTAAATGTTTGATGGTGGGGTGTTTGTCAACTGAAGAAGTCTTTGCATTTGTGATAAAAAATGTTTTCCTCCTTTTTGTTCTAGTTCAAAGCTTTTGCTTTATTTGCTGTGGCTCCTTGCGGTTTTGGCGGTGGTTGACCTGCAGTTTGCACAGTTGCATGTTTTAGGTAAGTAAAAACAATTTACTCCAAAGGAGTATTGTTCCCATGCATGAATGACATGTTTGTAGGGGGTGTACTAAATGCAGGATTGTGCGTGAAATTGTCCTTAGGTTTGTGCACAATGATATTTGTTTTGTCTTTTTTCTAATTTGCCTTTCTTTCTTTATTTTTAGTGGGATATCATTGGTGATTGCTGTGTAGTTGCTGGTGAATCAAGCTTTTTCAGGCAAGTGAGCGGTATAGTTTTTGAGTTTATAACTCTTACTAACAAAGCTACACTTTGTTACTTGTCTTACACAGTGCTGGTTGTTGGTGGTGAATTTGTCCAGTTAATTTTAGCAGGAGAGATCATGGCTAGCCGCAGGATGACCGCTCAGCAGGTGGTTGGTATGCTTTTTGAGTCACAGTCTGATCATGACTATGAGACAGACTCTGCATCTGAGGCAGAGGAGGAAGTCAGAGATTCTGGCAGTGATGTTTCTCTTGGAGGGGAATCTTCTGATGATGAAGCCACACTCAGTGCAGATGAAGGCCCTGTTTTAGAGGAGGACATTGATGTGCCAATAGTGCAGCAACCTGGGGCTGAAAGGTTTCCCGTTATAAGACCTGATGTCTGGGTTGCCCCAAACATGGAGCAGCCAGAGTTGCCTGCCTTTACTGGTCTCCCGGGGTGTAACGCCAATACAGAGAACTTTATGCCTATCAATTTCTTTGAGTTATTCATGGATGATGTGTTTTTGGAAGAGATTGTTGAGCAGACTAATTTGTATGCGGAGCAGCATTTGAGGGACAACGCTGCTAGACTTAGGCCACACTCTAGAGCTGCCCAGTGGATTCCCACAAATTTGGAGGAGTTAAAAAAGTTTTTGGGTTTGACTTTTTTGATGGGGTTGATAAGGAAGCGGTCACTGGCTTCTTATTGGTCTACTAGTCCCTTGATGGCAACAGCTATATTTCCAGCGACCATGAGTCGTAATCGGTATTTGCTTCTTCTTAGGATGCTGCATTTTGTTGACAATGCATTAGCCTTGCCACGAGATCACCCAGATTCTGACCGTCTTTTTAAGATTAGGCCTGTCCTTGATCATTTTGTAGATCGGTTTTCGGAGGTCTATGTTCCAGGCAAAGAGTTAAGTGTGGACGAGTCTTTGGTCCTCTTCAAGGGTCGTTTGGTTTTTAGGCAGTACATTCCTAGCAAAAGGGCACGATATGGAATTAAATTGTATATGCTGTCTGAATGTAGGACAGGATATGTGTATAGTTTCCGTGTGTACACTGGTAGGGATTCCAATATTGACCCCCCTGGTTGTCCTCCCACTTTTGGAGTTATTGAGAAAATTGTGTGGGATCTTGGTAGACGACTGTTCAACAAAGGTCACCATTTGTATGTAGATAACTTCTACACTGGTGTGCAATTGTTCAAGGAATTGTTTAGAGTGGACACAGTTGCTTGTGGCACAATCCGTTCTAACCGGAAAGGCTATCCAAGGGAGCTTGTCTGTAAAAAACTTGAGAGAGGACAGTGCTGTGCCTTGCGGAACGAGAAGCTGCTAGCTTTGAAATTTTCAGACAAGAGGGATGTCTACATGCTAAGTACCATCCATGATGAGAGTACTTCCCCTGTGACTGTTTGGGGCCAGGTTGCTGAAGTGCGCAAACCTGTGTGCATTTTAGATTATAATAAGCACATGGGAGGTGTAGATAGAGTTGACCAGAGGTTGGAACCTTATACTGCTATTCGTAAGTCTTACGTTTGGTATAAGAAGTTAGCACTTCACCTCTTCCACTTAGCAACCTTCAATGCTTTTATTGTGTTTAGGGATAGGTCTCCAGAGTCAAAGATGACATTTGTGAAATTTCAGGAGTCAGTGATAGAGAGCCTTATTGTGGTGGAACAGGCCAGAGTTCCTAGAGAAGCAGTGGTGGAGGATGTGGCTAGATTGAAAGATCGCCACTTTGCTGAGCACATTCCTCCCACACCCAAAAAAGACTTTCCAGCTAAGAAATGTAGAGTGTGTTTTCGAAGAGGTATCCGGAGGGAGACTCGAATGTACTGCCCAGATTGTCCTTCAAAGCCTGGGCTATGTGTCGGTGCTTGTTTTAAGAATTACCACACCCAGAAGAATTTCTGGGAACAACCATGAGTGTAAACTCATGTCTGTTTTGTATTTTCATGTGTTTAGTTTCATGGTTAGCATTTCTGTCATGTTCTTAGTTAGAGCTTTTGTGTTTGTAGTTTTGTAATTCTTTCTACTTAGTTAGGGGTTCCTCTGTTAAAAAAAAAAAAAAAAAAAATGATGCCATTGTGGGTGGAGTGAGCTGAGAGTGTACATATTGACTTGCTGTTGGCTACTGCAACACACTGCCAGCCAAACACCAGTCCACACACTCCCATCAGCTGGTGTGATTGTTGTATCAGGCATGTGGGCGTATGTAAGTGATGGGCCCTTGATTGGCGCTGTCTGTCGATGTGAGTGTTGTAATGTGCTGGGCACGTGGCTGGCGGTGTGAATGGCCTTGTGTGTGTCATGTATGAAAGTTGTGTGAATGGACTGTAAAGCGGTTGGTGCCTTGTCGCGACTTTACAGCTCACGAGCTGTGAGTCATTGGTTCAGTTTTTTGCCTTTCAGTTACTAACAGTGCATTTCATTTTTGTGAAAGCTCTTGTTAGTAAAATTTGATCCACTGAACCATCACTCACCCTCGTGCCAAATCCAACCAGTATGTGTGGTAAAAATGACAAAACCTGCTGCACTGTAATCAGGCGTCGCAGCACACCTGTGACACGCTAGGTGCCTCAGGTGGGACCCCGATGATGAAGCATGCCACCAACTTGGTTGGTGGGTGAGGGGTCTTTTTCACATAACCTAACTGTGTTTCTTTTCAAAATTTTAGTGTTTGGCACATCACGGACGTATGTGGGCACATCAAAACGATATATTACAAAACTACCTGTGTTTGGGGGGGAGAGGGCACCTATGTTTTTGGTCCTGTGTGCGGCCTTCATCTAGGGAAACCTACCAAACCCAGACATTTTATAAAACTAGACACCCCAAGGAGTCCAGGGAGGTGTGGCTTGGGTGGATCCCCCAACATTTTCTTACCCAGACTCCTCTGTAAACCTCAATGTGCTTACAAAAGCATATTTTCCAGACTTTTCTTCGTAGGATCACCACTCCAGCACAAAATTCCTACTCCCCAGTGTTCCTCTCAGCCTCCCAAGTAAAATGACACCTCACTTATGTGGGTCCCCAAAGCAGAGTCAGTCTAAAGATGTATAAAAGAATATGTCCTTATAAACTAGCTGTGCTATCCCCTCTATCTCTACAAGTTTTGGGCCTTATTCTGTTGCAGGCACCTGGCCCACCCACACAAGTGAGGTATCATTTTTATCGGGAGACTTGGGGGAACGCTGGGTGGAAGGAAATTTGTGGCTCCACTCAGATTCCAGAACTTTCTGTCACCTAAATGTGTGGAGAATGTGTTTTTTTAGACAGAATTTGAGGTTTGCAAAGGATTCTGGGTAACAGAACCTGGTCCGAGCCACACAAGTCACCCCATCTTGGATTCCCCTAGGTCTCTAGCTTTCAGAAATGCACAGGTTTGGTAGGTTTCCCTAGGTGCCGGCTGAGCTAGAGGCCAAAATCTACAGGTAGGCACTGTTTTCAATGAAAAAATTTGTTGTGTCCACGTTGCGTTTTGGGGCGTTTCCTGTCGCGGGCGCTAGGCCTACCCACACAAGTGAGGTATCATTTTTATAGGGAGAAATGGGGGAACGCTGGGTGGAAGGAAATTCGTGGCTCCTCTCAGATTCCAGAACTTTCTGCCACAGAAATGTGAGGAACATGTGTTTTTTTAGACAAATTTTGAGGTTTGCAAAGGATTCTGGGTAACAGAACCTGGTCCGAGCCACACATGTCACCCCATCTTGGATTCCCCTAGGTCTCTAGTTTTCAGAAATGCACAGGTTTGGTAGGTTTCCCTAGGTGGCGGCTGAGCTACAGGCCAAAATCTACAGGTAGGCACTTTGCAAAAAACACCTCTGTTTTCCTTCACCAATTTGGCTGTGTCCACGTTGCGCTTTGGGGTGTTTCCTGTCGCGGGTGCTAGGCCTACCCACACAAGTGAGGTATCATTTTTATCGGGAGACGTGGGGGAACGCTGGGTGGAAGGAAATTCGTGGCTCCTCTCAGATTCCAGAACTTTCTGCCACAGAAATGTGAGGAACATGTGTTTTTTTAGCCAAATTTTGAGGTTTGCAAAGGATTCTGGGTAACAGAACCTGGTCCGAGCCACACAAGTCACCCCATCTTGGATTCCCCTAGGTCTATAGTTTTCAGAAATGCACAGGTTTGGTAGGTTTCCCTAGGTGGCGGCTGAGCTACAGGCCAAAATCTACAGGTAGGCACTTTGCAAAAAACACCTCTGTTTTCCTTCACCAATTTGGCTGTGTCCACGTTGCGCTTTGGGGCGTTTCCTGTCGCGGGCGCTAGGCCTACCCACACAAGTGAGGTATCATTTTTATCGGGAGACGTGGGGGAACACTGGGTGGAAGGAAATTCGTGGCTCCTCTCAGATTCCAGAACTTTCTGCCACAGAAATATGAGGAACATGTGTTTTTTTAGCCAAATTTTGAGGTTTGCAAAGGATTCTGGGTAACAGAACCTGGTCCGAGCCACACAAGTCACCCCATCTTGAATTCCCCTAGGTCTCTAGTTTTCAGAAATGCACAGGTTTGGTAGGATTCCCTAGGTGGCGGCTGAGCTACAGGCCAAAATCTACAGGTAGGCACTTTGCAAAAAACACCTCTGTTTTCCTTCACCAATTTGGCTGTGTCCACGTTGCGCTTTGGGGCGTTTCCTGTCGCGGGCGCTAGGCCTACCCACACAAGTGAGGTATCATTTTTATCGGGAGACGTGGGGGAACGCTGGGTGGAAGGAAATTCGTGGCTCCTCTCAGATTCCAGAACTTTCTGCCACAGAAATGTGAGGAACATGTGTTTTTTTAGCCAAATTTTGAGGTTTGCAAAGGATTCTGGGTAACAGAACCTGGTCCGAGCCACACAAGTCACCCCATCTTGGATTCCCCTAGGTCTCTAGTTTTCAGAAATGCACAGGTTTGGTAGGTTTCCCTAGGTGGCGGCTGAGCTACAGGCCAAAATCTACAGGTAGGCACTTTGCAAAAAACACCTCTGTTTTCCTTCACCAATTTGGCTGTGTCCACGTTGCGCTTTGGGGCGTTTCCTGTCGCAGGCGCTAGGCCTACCCACACAAGTGAGGTATCATTTTTATCGGGAGACGTGGGGGAACGCTGGGTGGAAGGAAATTCGTGGCTCCTCTCAGATTCCAGAACTTTCTGCCACAGAAATGTGAGGAACATGTGTTTTTTTAGCCAAATTTTGAGGTTTGCAAAGGATTCTGGGTAACAGAACCTGGTCCGAGCCACACAAGTCACCCCATCTTGGATTCCCCAAGGTCTCTAGCTTTCAGAAATGCACAGGTTTGGTAGGTTTCCCTATGTGGCGGCTGAGCTACAGGCCAAAATCTACAGGTAGGCACTTTGCAAAAAACACCTCTGTTTTCCTTCACCAATTTGGCTGTGTCCACGTTGCGCTTTGGGGCGTTTCCTGACGCGGGCGCTAGGCCTACCCACACAAGTGAGGTATCATTTTTATCGGGAGACGTGGGGGAACGCTGGGTGGAAGGAAATTCGTGGCTCCTCTCAGATTCCAGAACTTTCTGCCACAGAAATGTGAGGAACATGTGTTTTTTTAGCCAAATTTTGAGGTTTACAAAGGATTCTGGGTAACAGAACCTGGTCCGAGCCACACAAGTCACCCCATCTTTGATTCCCCTAGGTCTCTAGTTTTCAGAAATGCACAGGTTTGGTAGGTTTCCCTAGGTGGCGGCTGAGCTACAGGCCAAAATCTACAGGTAGGCACTTTGCAAAAAACACCTCTGTTTTCCTTCACCAATTTGGCTGTGTCCACGTTGCGCTTTGGGGCGTTTCCTGTCGCGGGCGCTAGGCCTACCCACACAAGTGAGGTATCATTTTTATCGGGAGACGTGGGGGAACGATGGGTGGAAGGAAATTCGTGGCTCCTCTCAGATTCCAGAACTTTCTGCCAAAGAAATGTGAGGAACATGTGTTTTTTTAGCCAAATTTTGAGGTTTGCAAAGGATTCTGGGTAACAGAACCTGGTCCGAGCCACACAAGTCACCCCATCTTGGATTCCCCTAGGTCTATAGTTTTCAGAAATGCACAGTTTTGGTAGGTTTCCCTAGGTGGCGGCTGAGCTACAGGCCAAAATCTACAGGTAGGCACTTTGCAAAAAACACCTCTGTTTTCCTTCACCAATTTGGCTGTGTCCTCGTTGCGCTTTGGGGCCTTTCCTGTCGCGGGCGCTAGGCCTACCCACACAAGTGAGGTATCATTTTTATCGGGAGACGTGGGGGAACGCTGGGTGGAAGGAAATTCGTGGCTTCTCTCAGATTCCAGAACTTTCTGCCACAGAAATGTGAGGAACATGTGTTTTTTTAGCCAAATTTTGAGGTTTGCAAAGGATTCTGGGTAACAGAACCTGGTCCGAGCCACACAAGTCACCCCATCTTGGATTCCCCTAGGTCTATAGTTTTCAGAAATGCACAGGTTTGGTAGGTTTCCCTTGGTGGCGGCTGAGCTACAGGCCAAAATCTACAGGTAGGCACTTTGCAAAAAACACCTCTGTTTTCCCTCACCAATTTGGCTGTGTCCACGTTGCACTTTGGGGCGTTTCCTGTCGCGGGCGCTAGGCCTACCCACACAAGTGAGGTATCATTTTTATCGTGAGACGTGGGGGAACGCTGGGTGGAAGGAAATCCGTGGCTCCTCTCAGATTCCAGAACTTTCTGCCACAGAAATGTGAGGAACATGTGTTTTTTTAGCCAAATTTTGAGGTTTGCAAAGGATTCTGGGTAACAGAACCTGGTCCGAGCCACACAAGTCACCCCATCTTGGATTCCCCTAGGTCTCTAGTTTTCAGAAATGCACAGGTTTGGTAGGTTTCCCTAGGTGGCGGCTGAGCTACAGGCCAAAATCTACAGGTAGGCACTTTGCAAAAAACACCTCTGTTTTCCTTCACCAATTTGGCTGTGTCCACGTTGCGCTTTGGGGCGTTTCCTGTCGCGGGCGCTAGGCCTACCCACACAAGTGAGGTATCATTTTTATCGGGAGACGTGGGGGAACGCTGGGTGGAAGGAAATCCGTGGCTCCTCTCAGATTCCAGAACTTTCTGCCACAGAAATGTGAGGAACATGTGTTTTTTTAGCCAAATTTTGAGGTTTGCAAAGGATTCTGGGTAACAGAACCTGGTCCGAGCCACACTAGTCACCCCATCTTGGATTCCCCAAGGTCTCTAGTTTTCAGAAATGCACAGGTTTGGTAGGTTTCCCTAGGTGGCGGCTGAGCTACAGGCAAAAATCTACAGGTAGGCACTTTGCAAAAAACACCTCTGTTTTCCTTCACCAATTTGGCTGTGTCCACGTTGCGCTTTGGGGCGTTTCCTGTCGCGGGCGCTAGGCCTACCCACACAAGTGAGGTATAATTTTTATCGGGAGACGTGGGGGAACGCTGGGTGGAAGGAAATTCGTGGCTCCTCTCAGATTCCAGAACTTTCTGCCACAGAAATGTGAGGAACATGTGTTTTTTTAGCCAAATTTTGAGGTTTACAAAGGATTCTGGGTAACAGAACCTGGTCCGAGCCACACAAGTCACCCCATCTTGGATTCCCTAGGTCTCTAGTTTTCAGAAATGCACAGGTTTGGTAGGTTTCCCTATGTGGCGGCTGAGCTCCAGGCCAAAATCTACAGGTAGGCACTTTGCAAAAAACACCTCTGTTTTCCTTCACCAATTTGGCTGTGTCCACGTTGTGCTTTGGGGCGTTTCCTGTCGCGGGCGCTAGGCCTACCCACACAAGTGAGGTATCATTTTTATCGGGAGACGTGGGGGAACGCTGGGTGGAAGGAAATTTGTGGCTCCTCTCAGATTCCAGAACTTTCTGCCACAGAAATATGAGGAACATGTGTTTTTTTAAAGCCAAATTTTGAGGTTTGCAAAGGATTCTGGGCAACAGAACCTGGTCCGAGCCACACAAGTCACCCCATCTTGGATTCCCCTAGGTCTATAGTTTTCAGAAATGCACAGGTTTGGTAGGTTTCCCTAGGTGGCGGCTGAGCTACTGGCCAAAATCTACAGCTAGGCACTTTGCAAAAAACACCTCTGTTTTCCTTCACCAATTTGGCTGTGTCCACGTTGCGCTTTGGGGCGTTTCCTGTCGCGGGCGCTAGCCCTACCCACACAAGAGAGGTATCATTTTTATCGGGAGACGTGGGGGAACACTGGGTGGAAGGAAATTCGTGGCTCCTCTCAGATTCCAGAACTTTCTGCCACAGAAATGTGAGGAACATGTGTTTTTTTAGCCAAATTTTGAGGTTTGCAAAGGATTCTGGGTAACAGAACCTGGTCCGAGCCACACAAGTCACCCCATCTTGGATTCCCCTAGGTCTCTAGTTTTCAGAAATGCACAGTTTTGGTAGGTTTCCCTAGGTGGCGGCTGAGCTACAGGCCAAAATCTACAGGTAGGCACTTTGCAAAAAACACCTCTGTTTTCCTTCACCAATTTGGCTGTGTCCACGTTGCGCTTTGGGGCGTTTCCTGTCGCAGGCGCTAGGCCTACCCACACAAGTGAGGTATCATTTTTATTGGGAGACGTGGGGGAACGCTGGGTGGAAGGAAATTCGTGGCTCCTCTCAGATTCCAGAACTTTCTGCCACAGAAATGTGAGGAACATGTGTTTTTTTAGCCAAATTTTGAGGTTTGCAAAGGATTCTGGGTAACAGAACCTGGTCCGAGCCACACAAGTCACCCCATCTTGGATTCCCCAAGGTCTCTAGCTTTCAGAAATGCACAGGTTTGGTAGGTTTCCCTATGTGGCGGCTGAGCTACAGGCCAAAATCTACAGGTAGGCACTTTGCAAAAAACACCTCTGTTTTCCTTCACCAATTTGGCTGTGTCCACGTTGCGCTTTGGGGCGTTTCCTGACGCGGGCGCTAGGCCTACCCACACAAGTGAGGTATCATTTTTATCGGGAGACGTGGGGGAACGCTGGGTGGAAGGAAATTTGTGGCTCCTCTCAGATTCCAGAACTTTCTGCCACAGAAATGTGAGGAACATGTGTTTTTTTAGCCAAATTTTGAGGTTTACAAAGGATTCTGGGTAACAGAACCTGGTCCGAGCCACACAAGTCACCCCATCTTTGATTCCCCTAGGTCTCTAGTTTTCAGAAATGCACAGGTTTGGTAGGTTTCCCTAGGTGGCGGCTGAGCTACAGGCCAAAATCTACAGGTAGGCACTTTGCAAAAAACACCTCTGTTTTCCTTCACCAATTTGGCTGTGTCCACGTTGCGCTTTGGGGCGTTTCCTGTCGCGGGCGCTAGGCCTACCCACACAAGTGAGGTATCATTTTTATCGGGAGACGTGGGGGAACGATGGGTGGAAGGAAATTCGTGGCTCCTCTCAGATTCCAGAACTTTCTGCCACAGAAATGTGAGGAACATGTGTTTTTTTAGCCAAATTTTGAGGTTTGCAAAGGATTCTGGGTAACAGAACCTGGTCCGAGCCACACAAGTCACCCCATCTTGGATTCCCCTAGGTCTCTAGTTTTCAGAAATGCACAGGTTTGGTAGGTTTCCCTAGGTGGCGGCTGAGCTACAGGCCAAAATCTACAGGTAGGCACTTTGCAAAAAACACCTCTGTTTTCCTTCACCAATTTGGCTGTGTCCACGTTGTGCTTTGGGGCCTTTCCTGTCGCGGGCGCTAGGCCTACCCACACAAGTGAGGCATCATTTTTATCGGGAGACGTGGGGGAACGCTGGGTGGAAGGAAATTCGTGGCTTCTCTCAGATTCCAGAACTTTCTGCCACAGAAATGTGAGGAACATGTGTTTTTTTAGCCAAATTTTGAGGTTTGCAAAGGATTCTGGGTAACAGAACCTGGTCCGAGCCACACAAGTCACCCCAGCTTGGATTCCCCTAGGTCTATAGTTTTCAGAAATGCACAGGTTTGGTAGGTTTCCCTTGGTGGCGGCTGAGCTACAGGCCAAAATCTACAGGTAGGCACTTTGCAAAAAACACCTCTGTTTTCCCTCACCAATTTGGCTGTGTCCACGTTGCACTTTGGGGCGTTTCCTGTCGCGGGCGCTAGGCCTACCCACACAAGTGAGGTATCATTTTTATCGGGAGACGTGGGGAAACGCTGGGTGGAAGGAAATTCGTGGCTCCTCTCAGATTCCAGAACTTTCTGCCACAGAAATGTGAGGAACATGTGTTTTTTTAGCCAAATTTTGAGGTTTGCAAAGGATTCTGGGTAACAGAACCTGGTCCGAGCCACACAAGTCACCCCATCTTGGATTCCCCTAGGTCTCTAGTTTTCAGAAATGCACAGGTTTGGTAGGTTTCCCTAGGTGGCGGCTGAGCTACAGGCCAAAATCTACAGGTAGGCACTTTGCAAAAAACACCTCTGTTTTCCTTCACCAATTTGGCTGTGTCCACGTTGCGCTTTGGGGCGTTTCCTGTCGCGGGCGCTAGGCCTACCCACACAAGTGAGGTATCATTTTTATCGGGAGACGTGGGGGAACGCTGGGTGGAAGGAAATCCGTGGCTCCTCTCAGATTCCAGAACTTTCTGCCACAGAAATGTGAGGAACATGTGTTTTTTTAGCCAAATTTTGAGGTTTGCAAAGGATTCTGGGTAACAGAACCTGGTCCGAGCCACACAAGTCACCACATCTTGGATTCCCCAAGGTCTCTAGTTTTCAGAAATGCACAGGTTTGGTAGGTTTCCCTAGGTGGCGGCTGAGCTACAGGCAAAAATCTACAGGTAGGCACTTTGCAAAAAACACCTCTGTTTTCCTTCACCAATTTGGCTGTGTCCACGTTGCGCTTTGTGGCGTTTCCTGTCGCGGGCGCTAGGCCTACCCACACAAGTGAGGTATCATTTTTATCGGGAGACGTGGGGGAACGCTGGGTGGAAGGAAATTCGTGGCTCCTCTCAGATTCCAGAACTTTCTGCCACAGAAATGTGAGGAACATGTGTTTTTTTAGCCAAATTTTGAGGTTTACAAAGGATTCTGGGTAACAGAACCTGGTCCGAGCCACACAAGTCACCCCATCTTGGATTCCCTAGGTCTCTAGTTTTCAGAAATGCACAGGTTTGGTAGGTTTCCCTATGTGGCGGCTGAGCTCCAGGCCAAAATCTACAGGTAGGCACTTTGCAAAAAACACCTCTGTTTTCCTTCACCAATTTGGCTGTGTCCCCGTTGTGCTTTGGGGCGTTTCCTGTCGCGGGCGCTAGGCCTACCCACACAAGTGAGGTATCATTTTTATCGGGAGACGTGGGGGAACGCTGGGTGGAAGGAAATTTGTGGCTCCTCTCAGATTCCAGAACTTTCTGCCACAGAAATATGAGGAACATGTGTTTTTTTAAAGCCAAATTTTGAGGTTTGCAAAGGATTCTGGGTAACAGAACCTGGTCCGAGCCACACAAGTCACCCCATCTTGGATTCCCCTAGGTCTATAGTTTTCAGAAATGCACAGGTTTGGTAGGTTTCCCTATGTGGCGGCTGAGCTCCAGGCCAAAATCTACAGCTAGGCACTTTGAAAAAAACACCTCTGTTTTCCTTCACCAATTTGGCTGTGTCCACGTTGCGCTTTGGGGTGTTTCCTGTCGCGGGCGCTAGGCCTACCCACACAAGAGAGGTATAATTTTTATCGGGAGACGTGGGGGAACACTGGGTGGAAGGAAATTCGTGGCTCCTCTCAGATTCCAGAACTTTCTGCCACAGAAATGTGAGGAACATGTGTTTTTTTAGCCAAATTTTGAGGTTTGCAAAGGATTCTGGGTAACAGAACCTGGTCCGAGCCACACAAGTCACCCCATCTTGGATTCCCCTAGGTCTCTAGTTTTCAGAAATGCACAGGTTTGGTAGGTTTCCCTAGGTGGCGGCTGAGCTACAGGCCAAAATCTACAGGTAGGCACTTTGGAAAAAACACCTCTGTTTTCCTTCACCAATTTGGCTGTGTCCACGTTGCGCTTTGGGGTGTTTCCTGTCGCGGGCGCTAGGCCTACCCACACAAGAGAGGTATAATTTTTATCGGGAGACGTGGGGGAACACTGGGTGGAAGGAAATTCGTGGCTCCTCTCAGATTCCAGAACTTTCTGCCACAGAAATGTGAGGAACATGTGTTTTTTTAGCCAAATTTTGAGGTTTGCAAAGGATTCTGGGTAACAGAACCTGGTCCGAGCCACACAAGTCACCCCATCTTGGATTCCCCTAGGTCTCTAGTTTTCAGAAATGCACAGTTTTGGTAGGTTTCCCTAGGTGGCGGCTGAGCTACAGGCCAAAATCTACAGGTAGGCACTTTGCAAAAAACACCTCTGTTTTCCTTCACCAATTTGGCTGTGTCCACGTTGCGCTTTGGGGCGTTTCCTGTCGCAGGCGCTAGGCCTACCCACACAAGTGAGGTATCATTTTTATCGGGAGACGTGGGGGAACGCTGGGTGGAAGGAAATTCGTGGCTCCTCTCAGATTCCAGAACTTTCTGCCACAGAAATGTGAGGAACATGTGTTTTTTTAGCCAAATTTTGAGGTTTGCAAAGGATTCTGGGTAACAGAACCTGGTCCGAGCCACACAAGTCACCCCATCTTGGATTCCCCAAGGTCTCTAGCTTTCAGAAATGCACAGGTTTGGTAGGTTTCCCTATGTGGCGGCTGAGCTACAGGCCAAAATCTACAGGTAGGCACTTTGCAAAAAACACCTCTGTTTTCCTTCACCAATTTGGCTGTGTCCACGTTGCGCTTTGGGGCGTTTCCTGACGCGGGCGCTAGGCCTACCCACACAAGTGAGGTATCATTTTTATCGGGAGACGTGGGGGAACGCTGGGTGGAAGGAAATTTGTGCTCCTCTCAGATTCCAGAACTTTCTGCCACAGAAATGTGAGGAACATGTGTTTTTTTAGCCAAATTTTGAGGTTTACAAAGGATTCTGGGTAACAGAACCTGGTCCGAGCCACACAAGTCACCCCATCTTTGATTCCCCTAGGTCTCTAGTTTTCAGAAATGCACAGGTTTGGTAGGTTTCCCTAGGTGGCGGCTGAGCTACAGGCCAAAATCTACAGGTAGGCACTTTGCAAAAAACACCTCTGTTTTCCTTCACCAATTTGGCTGTGTCCACGTTGTGCTTTGGGGCCTTTCCTGTCGCGGGCGCTAGGCCTACCCACACAAGTGAGGCATCATTTTTATCGGGAGACGTGGGGGAACGCTGGGTGGAAGGAAATTCGTGGCTTCTCTCAGATTCCAGAACTTTCTGCCACAGAAATGTGAGGAACATGTGTTTTTTTAGCCAAATTTTGAGGTTTGCAAAGGATTCTGGGTAACAGAACCTGGTCCGAGCCACACAAGTCACCCCAGCTTGGATTCCCCTAGGTCTATAGTTTTCAGAAATGCACAGGTTTGGTAGGTTTCCCTTGGTGGCGGCTGAGCTACAGGCCAAAATCTACAGGTAGGCACTTTGCAAAAAACACCTCTGTTTTCCCTCACCAATTTGGCTGTGTCCACGTTGCACTTTGGGGCGTTTCCTGTCGCGGGCGCTAGGCCTACCCACACAAGTGAGGTATCATTTTTATCGGGAGACGTGGGGAAACGCTGGGTGGAAGGAAATTCGTGGCTCCTCTCAGATTCCAGAACTTTCTGCCACAGAAATGTGAGGAACATGTGTTTTTTTAGCCAAATTTTGAGGTTTGCAAAGGATTCTGGGTAACAGAACCTGGTCCGAGCCACACAAGTCACCCCATCTTGGATTCCCCTAGGTCTCTAGTTTTCAGAAATGCACAGGTTTGGTAGGTTTCCCTAGGTGGCGGCTGAGCTACAGGCCAAAATCTACAGGTAGGCACTTTGCAAAAAACACCTCTGTTTTCCTTCACCAATTTGGCTGTGTCCACGTTGCGCTTTGGGGCGTTTCCTGTCGCGGGCGCTAGGCCTACCCACACAAGTGAGGTATCATTTTTATCGGGAGACGTGGGGGAACGCTGGGTGGAAGGAAATCCGTGGCTCCTCTCAGATTCCAGAACTTTCTGCCACAGAAATGTGAGGAACATGTGTTTTTTTAGCCAAATTTTGAGGTTTGCAAAGGATTCTGGGTAACAGAACCTGGTCCGAGCCACACAAGTCACCACATCTTGGATTCCCCAAGGTCTCTAGTTTTCAGAAATGCACAGGTTTGGTAGGTTTCCCTAGGTGGCGGCTGAGCTACAGGCAAAAATCTACAGGTAGGCACTTTGCAAAAAACACCTCTGTTTTCCTTCACCAATTTGGCTGTGTCCACGTTGCGCTTTGTGGCGTTTCCTGTCGCGGGCGCTAGGCCTACCCACACAAGTGAGGTATCATTTTTATCGGGAGACGTGGGGGAACGCTGGGTGGAAGGAAATTCGTGGCTCCTCTCAGATTCCAGAACTTTCTGCCACAGAAATGTGAGGAACATGTGTTTTTTTAGCCAAATTTTGAGGTTTACAAAGGATTCTGGGTAACAGAACCTGGTCCGAGCCACACAAGTCACCCCATCTTGGATTCCCTAGGTCTCTAGTTTTCAGAAATGCACAGGTTTGGTAGGTTTCCCTATGTGGCGGCTGAGCTCCAGGCCAAAATCTACAGGTAGGCACTTTGCAAAAAACACCTCTGTTTTCCTTCACCAATTTGGCTGTGTCCCCGTTGTGCTTTGGGGCGTTTCCTGTCGCGGGCGCTAGGCCTACCCACACAAGTGAGGTATCATTTTTATCGGGAGACGTGGGGGAACGCTGGGTGGAAGGAAATTTGTGGCTCCTCTCAGATTCCAGAACTTTCTGCCACAGAAATATGAGGAACATGTGTTTTTTTAAAGCCAAATTTTGAGGTTTGCAAAGGATTCTGGGTAACAGAACCTGGTCCGAGCCACACAAGTCACCCCATCTTGGATTCCCCTAGGTCTATAGTTTTCAGAAATGCACAGGTTTGGTAGGTTTCCCTATGTGGCGGCTGAGCTCCAGGCCAAAATCTACAGCTAGGCACTTTGAAAAAAACACCTCTGTTTTCCTTCACCAATTTGGCTGTGTCCACGTTGCGCTTTGGGGTGTTTCCTGTCGCGGGCGCTAGGCCTACCCACACAAGAGAGGTATAATTTTTATCGGGAGACGTGGGGGAACACTGGGTGGAAGGAAATTCGTGGCTCCTCTCAGATTCCAGAACTTTCTGCCACAGAAATGTGAGGAACATGTGTTTTTTTAGCCAAATTTTGAGGTTTGCAAAGGATTCTGGGTAACAGAACCTGGTCCGAGCCACACAAGTCACCCCATCTTGGATTCCCCTAGGTCTCTAGTTTTCAGAAATGCACAGGTTTGGTAGGTTTCCCTAGGTGGCGGCTGAGCTACAGGCCAAAATCTACAGGTAGGCACTTTGGAAAAAACACCTCTGTTTTCCTTCACCAATTTGGCTGTGTCCACGTTGCGCTTTGGGGTGTTTCCTGTCGCGGGCGCTAGGCCTACCCACACAAGAGAGGTATAATTTTTATCGGGAGACGTGGGGGAACACTGGGTGGAAGGAAATTCGTGGCTCCTCTCAGATTCCAGAACTTTCTGCCACAGAAATGTGAGGAACATGTGTTTTTTTAGCCAAATTTTGAGGTTTGCAAAGGATTCTGGGTAACAGAACCTGGTCCGAGCCACACAAGTCACCCCATCTTGGATTCCCCTAGGTCTCTAGTTTTCAGAAATGCACAGTTTTGGTAGGTTTCCCTAGGTGGCGGCTGAGCTACAGGCCAAAATCTACAGGTAGGCACTTTGCAAAAAACACCTCTGTTTTCCTTCACCAATTTGGCTGTGTCCACGTTGCGCTTTGGGGCGTTTCCTGTCGCAGGCGCTAGGCCTACCCACACAAGTGAGGTATCATTTTTATCGGGAGACGTGGGGGAACGCTGGGTGGAAGGAAATTCGTGGCTCCTCTCAGATTCCAGAACTTTCTGCCACAGAAATGTGAGGAACATGTGTTTTTTTAGCCAAATTTTGAGGTTTGCAAAGGATTCTGGGTAACAGAACCTGGTCCGAGCCACACAAGTCACCCCATCTTGGATTCCCCAAGGTCTCTAGCTTTCAGAAATGCACAGGTTTGGTAGGTTTCCCTATGTGGCGGCTGAGCTACAGGCCAAAATCTACAGGTAGGCACTTTGCAAAAAACACCTCTGTTTTCCTTCACCAATTTGGCTGTGTCCACGTTGCGCTTTGGGGCGTTTCCTGACGCGGGCGCTAGGCCTACCCACACAAGTGAGGTATCATTTTTATCGGGAGACGTGGGGGAACGCTGGGTGGAAGGAAATTTGTGCTCCTCTCAGATTCCAGAACTTTCTGCCACAGAAATGTGAGGAACATGTGTTTTTTTAGCCAAATTTTGAGGTTTACAAAGGATTCTGGGTAACAGAACCTGGTCCGAGCCACACAAGTCACCCCATCTTTGATTCCCCTAGGTCTCTAGTTTTCAGAAATGCACAGGTTTGGTAGGTTTCCCTAGGTGGCGGCTGAGCTACAGGCCAAAATCTACAGGTAGGCACTTTGCAAAAAACACCTCTGTTTTCCTTCACCAATTTGGCTGTGTCCACGTTGCGCTTTGGGGCGTTTCCTGTCGCGGGCGCTAGGCCTACCCACACAAGTGAGGTATCATTTTTATCGGGAGACGTGGGGGAACGATGGGTGGAAGGAAATTCGTGGCTCCTCTCAGATTCCAGAACTTTCTGCCACAGAAATGTGAGGAACATGTGTTTTTTTAGCCAAATTTTGAGGTTTGCAAAGGATTCTGGGTAACAGAACCTGGTCCGAGCCACACAAGTCACCCCATCTTGGATTCCCCTAGGTCTCTAGTTTTCAGAAATGCACAGGTTTGGTAGGTTTCCCTAGGTGGCGGCTGAGCTACAGGCCAAAATCTACAGGTAGGCACTTTGCAAAAAACACCTCTGTTTTCCTTCACCAATTTGGCTGTGTCCACGTTGTGCTTTGGGGCCTTTCCTGTCGCGGGCGCTAGGCCTACCCACACAAGTGAGGCATCATTTTTATCGGGAGACGTGGGGGAACGCTGGGTGGAAGGAAATTCGTGGCTTCTCTCAGATTCCAGAACTTTCTGCCACAGAAATGTGAGGAACATGTGTTTTTTTAGCCAAATTTTGAGGTTTGCAAAGGATTCTGGGTAACAGAACCTGGTCCGAGCCACACAAGTCACCCCAGCTTGGATTCCCCTAGGTCTATAGTTTTCAGAAATGCACAGGTTTGGTAGGTTTCCCTTGGTGGCGGCTGAGCTACAGGCCAAAATCTACAGGTAGGCACTTTGCAAAAAACACCTCTGTTTTCCCTCACCAATTTGGCTGTGTCCACGTTGCACTTTGGGGCGTTTCCTGTCGCGGGCGCTAGGCCTACCCACACAAGTGCGGTATCATTTTTATCGGGAGACGTGGGGAAACGCTGGGTGGAAGGAAATTCGTGGCTCCTCTCAGATTCCAGAACTTTCTGCCACAGAAATGTGAGGAACATGTGTTTTTTTAGCCAAATTTTGAGGTTTGCAAAGGATTCTGGGTAACAGAACCTGGTCCGAGCCACACAAGTCACCCCATCTTGGATTCCCCTAGGTCTCTAGTTTTCAGAAATGCACAGGTTTGGTAGGTTTCCCTAGGTGGCGGCTGAGCTACAGGCCAAAATCTACAGGTAGGCACTTTGCAAAAAACACCTCTGTTTTCCTTCACCAATTTGGCTGTGTCCACGTTGCGCTTTGGGGTGTTTCCTGTCGCGGGCGCTAGGCCTACCCACACAAGAGAGGTATAATTTTTATCGGGAGACGTGGGGGAACACTGGGTGGAAGGAAATTCGTGGCTCCTCTCAGATTCCAGAACTTTCTGCCACAGAAATGTGAGGAACATGTGTTTTTTTAGCCAAATTTTGAGGTTTGCAAAGGATTCTGGGTAACAGAACCTGGTCCGAGCCACACAAGTCACCCCATCTTGGATTCCCCTAGGTCTCTAGTTTTCAGAAATGCACAGTTTTGGTAGGTTTCCCTAGGTGGCGGCTGAGCTACAGGCCAAAATCTACAGGTAGGCACTTTGCAAAAAACACCTCTGTTTTCCTTCACCAATTTGGCTGTGTCCACGTTGCGCTTTGGGGCGTTTCCTGTCGCAGGCGCTAGGCCTACCCACACAAGTGAGGTATCATTTTTATCGGGAGACGTGGGGGAACGCTGGGTGGAAGGAAATTCGTGGCTCCTCTCAGATTCCAGAACTTTCTGCCACAGAAATGTGAGGAACATGTGTTTTTTTAGCCAAATTTTGAGGTTTGCAAAGGATTCTGGGTAACAGAACCTGGTCCGAGCCACACAAGTCACCCCATCTTGGATTCCCCAAGGTCTCTAGCTTTCAGAAATGCACAGGTTTGGTAGGTTTCCCTATGTGGCGGCTGAGCTACAGGCCAAAATCTACAGGTAGGCACTTTGCAAAAAACACCTCTGTTTTCCTTCACCAATTTGGCTGTGTCCACGTTGCGCTTTGGGGCGTTTCCTGACGCGGGCGCTAGGCCTACCCACACAAGTGAGGTATCATTTTTATCGGGAGACGTGGGGGAACGCTGGGTGGAAGGAAATTTGTGCTCCTCTCAGATTCCAGAACTTTCTGCCACAGAAATGTGAGGAACATGTGTTTTTTTAGCCAAATTTTGAGGTTTACAAAGGATTCTGGGTAACAGAACCTGGTCCGAGCCACACAAGTCACCCCATCTTTGATTCCCCTAGGTCTCTAGTTTTCAGAAATGCACAGGTTTGGTAGGTTTCCCTAGGTGGCGGCTGAGCTACAGGCCAAAATCTACAGGTAGGCACTTTGCAAAAAACACCTCTGTTTTCCTTCACCAATTTGGCTGTGTCCACGTTGCGCTTTGGGGCGTTTCCTGTCGCGGGCGCTAGGCCTACCCACACAAGTGAGGTATCATTTTTATCGGGAGACGTGGGGGAACGATGGGTGGAAGGAAATTCGTGGCTCCTCTCAGATTCCAGAACTTTCTGCCACAGAAATGTGAGGAACATGTGTTTTTTTAGCCAAATTTTGAGGTTTGCAAAGGATTCTGGGTAACAGAACCTGGTCCGAGCCACACAAGTCACCCCATCTTGGATTCCCCTAGGTCTCTAGTTTTCAGAAATGCACAGGTTTGGTAGGTTTCCCTAGGTGGCGGCTGAGCTACAGGCCAAAATCTACAGGTAGGCACTTTGCAAAAAACACCTCTGTTTTCCTTCACCAATTTGGCTGTGTCCACGTTGTGCTTTGGGGCCTTTCCTGTCGCGGGCGCTAGGCCTACCCACACAAGTGAGGCATCATTTTTATCGGGAGACGTGGGGGAACGCTGGGTGGAAGGAAATTCGTGGCTTCTCTCAGATTCCAGAACTTTCTGCCACAGAAATGTGAGGAACATGTGTTTTTTTAGCCAAATTTTGAGGTTTGCAAAGGATTCTGGGTAACAGAACCTGGTCCGAGCCACACAAGTCACCCCAGCTTGGATTCCCCTAGGTCTATAGTTTTCAGAAATGCACAGGTTTGGTAGGTTTCCCTTGGTGGCGGCTGAGCTACAGGCCAAAATCTACAGGTAGGCACTTTGCAAAAAACACCTCTGTTTTCCCTCACCAATTTGGCTGTGTCCACGTTGCACTTTGGGGCGTTTCCTGTCGCGGGCGCTAGGCCTACCCACACAAGTGAGGTATCATTTTTATCGGGAGACGTGGGGAAACGCTGGGTGGAAGGAAATTCGTGGCTCCTCTCAGATTCCAGAACTTTCTGCCACAGAAATGTGAGGAACATGTGTTTTTTTAGCCAAATTTTGAGGTTTGCAAAGGATTCTGGGTAACAGAACCTGGTCCGAGCCACACAAGTCACCCCATCTTGGATTCCCCTAGGTCTCTAGTTTTCAGAAATGCACAGGTTTGGTAGGTTTCCCTAGGTGGCGGCTGAGCTACAGGCCAAAATCTACAGGTAGGCACTTTGCAAAAAACACCTCTGTTTTCCTTCACCAATTTGGCTGTGTCCACGTTGCGCTTTGGGGCGTTTCCTGTCGCGGGCGCTAGGCCTACCCACACAAGTGAGGTATCATTTTTATCGGGAGACGTGGGGGAACGCTGGGTGGAAGGAAATCCGTGGCTCCTCTCAGATTCCAGAACTTTCTGCCACAGAAATGTGAGGAACATGTGTTTTTTTAGCCAAATTTTGAGGTTTGCAAAGGATTCTGGGTAACAGAACCTGGTCCGAGCCACACAAGTCACCACATCTTGGATTCCCCAAGGTCTCTAGTTTTCAGAAATGCACAGGTTTGGTAGGTTTCCCTAGGTGGCGGCTGAGCTACAGGCAAAAATCTACAGGTAGGCACTTTGCAAAAAACACCTCTGTTTTCCTTCACCAATTTGGCTGTGTCCACGTTGCGCTTTGTGGCGTTTCCTGTCGCGGGCGCTAGGCCTACCCACACAAGTGAGGTATCATTTTTATCGGGAGACGTGGGGGAACGCTGGGTGGAAGGAAATTCGTGGCTCCTCTCAGATTCCAGAACTTTCTGCCACAGAAATGTGAGGAACATGTGTTTTTTTAGCCAAATTTTGAGGTTTACAAAGGATTCTGGGTAACAGAACCTGGTCCGAGCCACACAAGTCACCCCATCTTGGATTCCCTAGGTCTCTAGTTTTCAGAAATGCACAGGTTTGGTAGGTTTCCCTATGTGGCGGCTGAGCTCCAGGCCAAAATCTACAGGTAGGCACTTTGCAAAAAACACCTCTGTTTTCCTTCACCAATTTGGCTGTGTCCCCGTTGTGCTTTGGGGCGTTTCCTGTCGCGGGCGCTAGGCCTACCCACACAAGTGAGGTATCATTTTTATCGGGAGACGTGGGGGAACGCTGGGTGGAAGGAAATTTGTGGCTCCTCTCAGATTCCAGAACTTTCTGCCACAGAAATATGAGGAACATGTGTTTTTTTAAAGCCAAATTTTGAGGTTTGCAAAGGATTCTGGGTAACAGAACCTGGTCCGAGCCACACAAGTCACCCCATCTTGGATTCCCCTAGGTCTATAGTTTTCAGAAATGCACAGGTTTGGTAGGTTTCCCTATGTGGCGGCTGAGCTCCAGGCCAAAATCTACAGCTAGGCACTTTGAAAAAAACACCTCTGTTTTCCTTCACCAATTTGGCTGTGTCCACGTTGCGCTTTGGGGTGTTTCCTGTCGCGGGCGCTAGGCCTACCCACACAAGAGAGGTATAATTTTTATCGGGAGACGTGGGGGAACACTGGGTGGAAGGAAATTCGTGGCTCCTCTCAGATTCCAGAACTTTCTGCCACAGAAATGTGAGGAACATGTGTTTTTTTAGCCAAATTTTGAGGTTTGCAAAGGATTCTGGGTAACAGAACCTGGTCCGAGCCACACAAGTCACCCCATCTTGGATTCCCCTAGGTCTCTAGTTTTCAGAAATGCACAGGTTTGGTAGGTTTCCCTAGGTGGCGGCTGAGCTACAGGCCAAAATCTACAGGTAGGCACTTTGGAAAAAACACCTCTGTTTTCCTTCACCAATTTGGCTGTGTCCACGTTGCGCTTTGGGGCCTTTCCTGTCGCGGGCGCTAGGCCTACCCACACAAGTGAGGTATCATTTTTATCGGGAGACGTGGGGGAACGCTGGGTGGAAGGAAATTCGTGGCTCCTCTCAGATACCAGAACTTTCTGCCACAGAAATGTGAGGAACATGTGTTTTTTTAGCCAAATTTTGAGGTTTGCAAAGGATTCTGGGTAACAGAACCTGGTCCGAGCCACACAAGTCACCCCATCTTGGATTCCCCTAGGTCTCTAGTTTTCAGAAATGCACAGGTTTGGTAGGTTATGGCGCTAGGCCTACCCACACAAGTGAGGTATCATTTTTATCGGGAGACATGGGGGAACGCTGGGTGGAAGGAAATTTGTGGCTCCTCTCAGATTCCAGAACTTTCTGCCACAGAAATATGAGGAACATGTGTTTTTTTAAGCCAAATTTTGAGGTTTGCAAAGGATTCTGGGTAACAGAACCTGGTCCGAGCCACACAAGTCACCCCATCTTGGATTCCCCTAGGTCTATAGTTTTCAGAAATGCACAGGTTTGGTAGGTTTCCCTAGGTGGCGGCTGAGCTACAGGCCAAAATCTACAGGTAGGCACTTTGCAAAAAACACCTCTGTTTTCCTTCACCAATTTGGCTGTGTCCACGTTGCGCTTTGGGGCGTTTCCTGTCGCGGGCGCTAGGCCTACCCACACAAGAGAGGTATCATTTTTATCGGGAGACGTGGGGGAACGCTGGGTGGAAGGAAATTCGTGGCTCCTCTCAGATTCCAGAACTTTCTGCCACAGAAATGTGAGGAACATGTGTTTTTTTAGCCAAATTTTGAGGTTTGCAAAGGATTCTGGGTAACAGAACCTGGTCCGAGCCACACAAGTCACCCCATCTTGGATTCCCCTAGGTCTCTAGTTTTCAAAAATGCACAGGTTTGGTAGGATTCCCTAGGTGGCGGCTGAGCTACAGGCCAAAATCTACAGGTAGGCACTTTGCAAAAAACACCTCTGTTTTCCTTCACCAATTTGGCTGTGTCCACGTTGTGCTTTGGGGCGTTTCCTGTCGCGGGCGCTAGGCCTACCCACACAAGAGAGGTATCATTTTTATCGGGAGACGTGGGGGAACGCTGGGTGGAAGGAAATTCGTGGCTCCTCTCAGATTCCAGAACTTTCTGCCACAGAAATGTGAGGAACATGTGTTTTTTTAGCCAAATTTTGAGGTTTGCAAAGGATTCTGGGTAACAGAACCTGGTCCGAGCCACACAAGTCACCCCATCTTGGATTCCCCTAGGTCTATAGTTTTCAGAAATGCACAGGTTTGGTAGGTTTCCCTAGGTGGCGGCTGAGCTACAGGCCAAAATCTACAGGTAGGCACTTTGCAAAAAACACCTCTGTTTTCCTTCACCAATTTGGCTGTGTCCACGTTGCGCTTTGGGGCGTTTCCTGTCGCGGGCGCTAGGCCTACCCACACAAGAGAGGTATCATTTTTATCGGGAGACGTGGGGGAACGCTGGGTGGAAGGAAATTCGTGGCTCCTCTCAGATTCCAGAACTTTCTGCCACAGAAATGTGAGGAACATGTGTTTTTTTAGCCAAATTTTGAGGTTTGCAAAGGATTCTGGGTAACAGAACCTGGTCCGAGCCACACAAGTCACCCCATCTTGGATTCCCCTAGGTCTCTAGTTTTCAGAAATGCACAGGTTTGGTAGGTTTCCCTATGTGGCGGCTGAGCTCCAGGCCAAAATCTACAGGTAGACACTTTGCAAAAAACACCTCTGTTTTCCTTCACCAATTTGGCTGTGTCCACGTTGCGCTTTGGGGCGTTTCCTGTCGCGGGCGCTAGGCCTACCCACACAAGTGAGGTATCATTTTTATCGGGAGACGTGGGGGAACGCTGGGTGGAAGGACATTTGTGGCTCCTCTCAGATTCCAGAACATACTGCCACAGAAATATGAGGAACATATGTTTTTTTAAGCCAAATTTTGAGGTTTGCAAAGGATTCTGGGTAACAGAACCTGGTCCGAGCCACACAAGTCACCCCATCTTGGATTCCCCTAGGTCTCTAGTTTTCAGAAATGCACAGGTTTGGTAGGTTTCCCTAGGTGGCGGCTGAGCTACAGGCCAAAATCTACAGGTAGGCACTTTGCAAAAAACACCTCTGTTTTCCTTCACCAATTTGGCTGTGTCCACGTTGCGCTTTGGTGCGTTTCCTGTCGCGGGCGCTAGGCCTACCCACACAAGTGAGGTATCATTTTTATCGGGAGACGTGGGGGAACGCTGGGTGGAAGGAAATTCGTGGCTCCTCTCAGATTCCAGAACTTTCTGCCACAGAAATGTGAGGAACATGTGTTTTTTTAGCCAAATTTTGAGGTTTGCAAAGGATTCTGGGTAACAGAACCTGGTCCGAGCCACACAAGTCACCCCATCTTGGATTCCCCTAGGTCTCTAGTTTTCAGAAATGCACAGGTTTGGTAGGTTTCCCTAGGTGGCGGCTGAGCTACAGGCCAAAATCTACAGGTAGGCACTTTGCAAAAAACACCTCTGTTTTCCTTCACCAATTTGGCTGTGTCCACGATGCGCTTTGGGGCCTTTCCTTTCGCGGGCGCTAGGCCTACCCACACAAGTGAGGTATCATTTTTATCGGGAGACGTGGGGGAACGCTGGGTGGAAGGAAATTCGTGGCTCCTCTCAGATTCCAGAACTTTCTGCCACAGAAATGTGAGGAACATGTGTTTTTTTAGGCAAATTTTGAGGTTTGTATAGGATTCTGGGTAACAGAACCTGGTCCGAGCCACACAAGTCACCCCATCTTGGATTCCCCTAGGTCTCTAGTTTTCAGAAATGCACAGGTTTGGTAGGTTTCCCTAGGTGGCGGCTGAGCTACAGGCCAAAATCTACAGGTAGGCACTTTGCAAAAAACACCTCTGTTTTCCTTCACCAATTTGGCTGTGTCCACGTTGCGCTTTGGGGCGTTTACTGTCGCGGGCGCTAGGCCTACCCACACAAGTGAGGTATCATTTTTATCGGGAGACGTGGGGGAACGCTGGGTGGAAGGAAATTCGTGGCTCCTCTCAGATTCCAGAACTTTCTGCCACAGAAATGTGAGGAACATGTGTTTTTTTAGCCAAATTTTGAGGTTTGCAAAGGATTCTGGGTAACAGAACCTGGTCCGAGCCACACAAGTCACCCCATCTTGGATTCCCCAAGGTCTCTAGTTTTCAGAAATGCACAGGTTTGGTAGGTTTCCCTAGGTGGCGGCTGAGCTACAGGCCAAAATCTACAGGTAGGCACTTTGCAAAAAACACCTCTGTTTTCCTTCACCAATTTGGCTGTGTCCACGTTGCGCTTTGGGGCGTTTCCTGTCGCGGGCGCTAGGCCTACCCACACAAGTGAGGTATCATTTTTATCGGGAGACGTGGGGGAACGCTGGGTGGAAGGAAATTCGTGGCTCCTCTCAGATTCCAGAACTTTCTGCCACAGAAATGTGAGGAACATGTGTTTTTTTAGCCAAATTTTGAGGTTTACAAAGGATTCTGGGTAACAGAACCTGGTCCGAGCCACACAAGTCACCCCATCTTGGATTCCCCTAGGTCTCTAGTTTTCAGAAATGCACAGGTTTGGTAGGTTTCCCTATGTGGCGGCTGAGCTACAGGCCAAAATCTACAGGTAGGCACTTTGCAAAAAACACCTCTGTTTTCCTTCACCAATTTGGCTGTGTCCACGTTGCGCTTTGGGGCCTTTCCTGTCGCGGGCGCTAGGCCTACCCACACAAGTGAGGTATCATTTTTATCGGGAGACGTGGGGGAACGCTGGGTGGAAGGAAATTTGTGGGCCCTCTCAGATTCCAGAACTTTCTGCCACAGAAATATGAGGAACATGTGTTTTTTTAAGCCAAATTTTGAGGTTTGCAAAGGATTCTGGGTAACAGAACCTGGTCCGAGCCACACAAGTCACCCCATCTTCGATTCCCCTAGGTCTCTAGTTTTCAGAAATGCACAGGTTTGGTAGGTTTCCCTAGGTGGCGGCTGAGCTACAGGTCAAAATCTACAGGTAGGCACTTTGCAAAAAACACCTCTGTTTTCCTTCACCAATTTGGCTGTGTCCACGTTGCGCTTTGGGGCATTTCCTGTCACGGGCGCTAGGCCTACCCACACAAGTGAGGTATAATTTTTATCGGGAGACGTGGGGGAACGCCGGGTGGAAGGAAATTCGTAGCTCCTCCCAGATTCCAGAACTTTCTGCCACAGAAATGTGAGGAACATGTGTTTTTTTAGCCACATTTTGAGGTTTGCAAAGGATTCTGGGTAACAGAACCTGGTCCGAGCCACACAAGTCACCCCATCTTGGATTCCCCTAGGTCTCTAGTTTTCAGAAATGCACAGGTTTGGTAGGTTTCCCTAGGTGCCGGCTGAGCTAGAGGCCAAAATCTACAGGTAGGCACTTTGCAAAAAACACCTCTGTTTTCTGTGATGTGTCCACGTTGTGTTTTGGGGCATATCCTGTCGCGGGCGATAGGCCTACCCACACAAGTGAGGTATCATTTTTATCGGGAGACTTGGGGGAACATAGAATAGCTGAACAAGTGTTATTGCCCCTTGTCTTTCTCTACATTTTTTCCTTCCAAATGTAAGACAGTGTGTAAAAAAGACGTCTATTTGAGAAATGCCCTGTAATTCACATGCTAGTATGGGCACCCCGGAATTCAGAGATGTGCAAATAACCACTGCTTCTCAACACTTTATCTTGTGTCCATTTTGGAAATACAAAGGTTTTCTTGATAGCTATTTTTTACTCTTTATATTTCAGCAAATGAATTGCTGTATACCCGGCATAGATTGAAAACCCACTGCAGGGTGCAGGTCATTTATTGGCTCTGGGTACCTAGAGTTCTTGATGAACCTATAAGCCCTATATATCCCCGCAACCAGAAGAGTCTAGCAGACGTAACGGTATATTGCTTTCGAAAATCTGACATTGCTGGAAGAAGTTACAGAGTAAAACGTAGAGAAAAATTGATGTTTTTTTCACCTCAATTTCAATATTTTTCTTTTTCAGTTGTTATTTTCTGTAGGAAACCCTTGTAGGATCTACACAAATTACCCCTTGCTAAATTCAGATTTTTGTCTACTTTTCAAAAATGTTCCGTTTTCTGGGATCCAGCGTTGGTTTCATGCCCATTTCTGTCACTGACTGGAAGGAGGCTGAAAGCACAAAAAATCGTAAAAATGGGGTATGTCCCCGTAAAATGCCAAAATTGTGTTGAAAAATTGGGTTTTCTGATTCAAGTCTGCCTGTTCCTGAAAGCTGGGAAGCTGGTGATTTTATCACCGCAAACCCTTTGTTGATGCCCTTTTCAGGGAAAAAACCACAAGCCTTCTTCTGCAGCCCATTTTTCCAATTTTTTGGAAAAAAACAAAATTTTCACTGTTTTTTGGCTAATTTCTTGCCCTCCTTCTGGGGAACCCACAAAGTCTGGGTACCTCTAGAATCCCTAGGATGTTGGAAAAAAAGGACGCAAATTTGGCGTGGGTAGCTTATGTGAACAAAAAGTTATGAGGGCCTAAGCGCGAACTGCTCCAAATAGCCAAAAAAAGGCTCGGCACAGGAGGGGGAAAAGGCCTGGCAGCGAAGGGGTTATAGGTTAAGCAAATCAATAATCAAACAACTCACACAAAAACACGCATTAATAAATGGTCGACAATATGTTTGGAAGAAGAAAAGAAACTGCCTGGCTACATGGGCCCAGACTCCTGGAGCTACCCCATCCCTAGCCACCAACAATCACATGAAAACCAGAAAAAAAGTTAGAATAAATGTAAAGCTATTCACAACCACCTAGAATATGAAATAAATATCTCTAGCACATAAGCTGTTAAAATCTGAACAATACATTTTAAAAAGTGAAATTCGCCACACTTCATGAAGACAATTCTGGACAAAATTCACTTAAACATGTGTCACAAAAATGAATTATTATTGATTTTATTGAGCAAAAGATTGAGAGAATACTATATAAAGTTTAAAGGTCAATATTAAATCCTTACCAGTCTTGAAGAATATCTTCTAAGGGGCAGGTGGTCAATGAAACAGATCATTTCAACAAGTCTTACCTTTTGAAGGGAAAAAACTTTATGAACTGGTGGTGTAATAAAAGGCCTTATTTGGAAACAGAGTTAGTAATAAACTGGACATTTGGCAAAGCTACGTTTCCTGTCCAGGCCCCGACTGTCAGCTGCACAAGAGATTGGGATAAATGTGCTATAGCCAACGTGAGTTATTGCTGAACCAAGGAGGGTGCCTACAGCCACAGTTCAGTCCCACAGCCATGATAGGCAGGGACACTAAATTGTATCACTGGTTTGCCTGACGATAAAGCAATATCGGGAAGTTTGGCTGTGGTAAACAGTCTTGAAATACTGGCATTCAAACTTCACTTCTGGAAAGTGTGCTGTTCTTTAATTTCTGTTCTTTCATTTCTACCAGTTTTCATCTTCAAAACAATGAACAAAATGGATAAATAAGTTGTTGAAACAATTCTTCCGGTGCTTTCCTAATGCCTCCTCCAGGTCGTGTGTTCACAGGCTATAGTTTGTAGTTTAAGCTTAATGCACTCTTCCTAAACAGGACAGATGATGCACAGAAACTGGGAAGTACTTCCAACAAATAGTCTGGCTAAGGAAAAAAAAGGTGCCAAATTACAGGGGGCTGGTAACACTGAAAAGCAAAACGCATGCTAGTGTCTGAACTTGTTTTGCATTACTACCCGAAGAAAGAGACGCACACGTGAAACTGCTACTAAAAATAAAAATCACCTTAGTATGGCAGCAATCCATTTCTCTTCTATAATATGTAAGACGCATTTCTTATGCAGTACATATGGATGAGAAATAATAGCAGTAGTGTGATGCAACATGATCTTCGAGGCAACATTTTGAGGTAAATTACTGTAGTATGGTTGTTTCTTCGCTGTGTTGAAGGAAATACATTTGTGTAAAGTCATGGGGCTTTGTCTTCACAAAGAAGTTTAGTAGGATTACATTGTATTTGCCAAAGGCAGTACTATGCGTATTCGCCAAAAAGTGTTCAATGTTGTATGCAGAAACATGATGGAGTTGTGCTAAATCCAACATGCCAGAATAATACTTGATGAAAAGGGAAGTCTTTAATTTCCTGAGGGAAGTGCATATTCACAAGAAAAACACAGCTGGAATATTCTCTTTCATTGTATCTATAAGTGGTGGAGGAAATTACACTGTGTGTCATTTTCTAGCATTAACACTAGATTCTGCAAGTCTTCTTTTTAGTTCCTTCCAAACTCTGAATATTAGGCCATTAGGTATTTATTTGGTAGTTTTATATAATGCAAGCCAACCCCAAATTACTGTCAAAGTCCTTTTACCTTGAAGTAATACTCAGTTGTAATATATACACACCTAATTTTGCTATAGTACACATTTCTGTTACATGTTACAGGTTACAAATATGTAATATAATCAGTTTGTGTTCTGGATTCTTTGCAGTTGCAGGCTAACTGTTGTAGGGTGAAGGCTGTAAGATATATGGACTATCACCTTCGTTGATGGGTAGCTGCCTCTTGCCATTGACTGCACCAACGCATCCACACATATTCACCTTCTAGCCTTGTTGTCAAGCTCAAGGGATCCAAAGGACAAGATAATGTGGAGATGCGTCTTAACATGCGAACACCTCAAAATCACCCACTGACATGCCTTTTTATATGGAAAAAATGCTTCTTCTGTCTTAAGCATTGAATTTCATGTGAAGTAGAGTAGCTGTTGAATTACTATAGTGCATGACACTTTTTACTTCCAATATGGCTGCCAAGATTTGGCAATGGTGCATTAAACTATGGTCAAGGTCTAGGTTCGACATGAGAGCCTTGTCACTATGGTGGTCTTTTCCAAAACTCACAAGCATCGATGTAGGATAATTGGCATATGGACAACATTACAGCCAAGATGGATTAGTCAGACCACCCTGAATGGCCTGGAGGCTCACGGTGATAGACAGCAGGGTTCATGATCTTGCTTCCACTGCCTTCTTTGGTAAGCAATCAGCACCTGGAAAGTGGGGGCAGAGCTAAACAGGGAACTTAACAACTGTCTTTGTGTTCAGAGCTCCATGGGTGTGCTGTTGTTTGTGAAGTAACCTTCTTGAATTCACACTCTTACAGTTTCTAGGGTGTGTGCTCATATGGACATGCGTGCCTCTATGCTTGTTAATATTACCACTGGTCTTTACTATCACATGGTCAGTGAAATAAGATTGCTCTCTATAGTAACATTACCAGTTATGCAGGGAATTGTTTTATTATTTGAACAAATCCGAGAAATGAGTCTTGTGCAAGCAATAGGGCCACAATTGTTTCCCTGCTGGGAAGCAGGTATTCCATTGTAGAACTTGACTTTCTCAAGGTAGCAGAGTAATCCAAGGCCTACTTCTTTGAAAATGAAAAGGTACATTTATTACACACAATACTTAATACTATGCATTCATTTACAAATATATGCAGATGGAAACACCTTTGGTGACATTCTGAAATGACATTTGACCCCTCCTGGGTCATAGCCCCATAATCACAGAATCTCTCATCTATACCAGGTAGAGCATCACAATACAGGCATGTCTATTGGCTTTGTCAAAGGGTCACTGCATCAATATGTAGGGCAGAACCCTTCTTTCCCTGTGCAGAGCTCCTGTGCTCACCCAAAGCTGTGGCCATATAGAAGAACAGCCTTTCCTCTGTAGTTACTATAAACCAGTTGTGGGGCAGCTCCCCTCTCCCACTGGCTTTAAAGCTAAAATGGCTAGCAGGACAATAGAAAGGGAATGTCTAGGTGTCAGCAACAGAACATCCTCTTATGTATAGTGTGATTTCAAATACACATAGCACCATCTGCCTTTGACAGATGGTGCCCCCTTTGAATGTAATCAAGTTACTGGGCACAGCTCTAGGCCTTCCTGTCAAGAAAGGAAAACTCCTGCCTCACACTTAGGGCTATTTGTACTCTGAATGGGAACAATGCACCTGTGATTAAGGGTAGTTATGAGACACTGAACATTGAGATAAGGGCCTTTTGGTTTTAGGCAGGAAAATTATAACATTCCAAATGTGTCATTTGATATATAAAAATGAAATTCAGACTTAACTAGTATGTTGGATTTTAAATCTCTATTTGTTACCAATCAGAATTTTGTATATAATAAATGTAACAATGTAGCCCAATGTCCCCCTATGGAAGTAGTCAGCCTTTCACCAGTGTGAAGAGCTTGTAGAGACATTTCACTGTATGGATATGTTCATCATGCATTTTTATATGCTCTACTTTTAGATATCTTGCAACCTGTGTAGGAGGCTAGCCTGGTGTGTGGTGGGTACCTATGGTACTTAAACCTTATACCAGGTATCTCTTTTTAGTGTGGTGTAGTCAGTGACTTGAAGCCAGGCTCTCTAGCGGCAGCTGTGGATGAGCAGCCAAGGCTTATCTAGGAGACACGCAAAGCTCTTGCAATACCAATGTAGTCACACTTAGACCCATATTTATACTTGCTTTGCATTGAATTAGCGTCATTTTGTTTACGTTATTTCAACACAAACTTATCTTCATATTTATGTTTTGGCACTAGGCCCGTCAAGCGCCAAAATATTGGAGTTAACATAATATTTTGGATGAGTGAAACCACCTTGCGACAATAAGATGCAAGGTTGGCGTTCCGTCCAAAAAATTACTCTAAGCTCCTAGCGCCATATTTATCCACCCATGCAAATATGAGGCACGGGTGTGAGACGAACCCAAAAAATATTGTTAACCCCTGATTTGCTTCAAATGTTTATGGCTGGGTCAGACCAGGTGTTAAAATGAGGCCCACAAACCACTACTTAAGAAAAACACACTGAAGCAACATTGGCAACCCACAAGACAAGAT
The DNA here is from genome assembly GCF_031143425.1 of Pleurodeles waltl. Classification (NCBI taxonomy): domain Eukaryota; kingdom Metazoa; phylum Chordata; class Amphibia; order Caudata; family Salamandridae; genus Pleurodeles; species Pleurodeles waltl. The sequence continues at coordinate 332,822,365 of NC_090444.1, read as the reverse complement.
GGAAGTGATACTGCTCCACCTTGGGAGACAACGCAGAGGACAACAACCACAAAAGTAACCACCACCACTACTGCAGCAATCACAACCACCACTACGGCACCCACAAAGGCAAGACAGAAGGCAGGAGAGGATATTTCGAAACAGGACAACCCTCCTTGGCCTCAGGGAGCAAGACGTCATTAGGAAATACCTACTCAACCGGCAAGCCATTCTACGCCTGCTGCACCACATTGAGCCACAGATCGCAGCCAGCCTGCAGACTCCCCATAATATACCACCTGTCACACAGCTGCAAGCTCTCCTGCATATGCTGGCAAATGGCTTATTACAGACAACAGGTGCACTGGTTGCGGGTGTGTCACAGCTGTCTTTCTCAGTATTCCTGCCGAAGGTATTAGATGCAGTCATCTCTCTGACACCCACCACATCTGCTTCCCCAACACCCAGAAAATGCAGCAGGAGATAAAACAGGGCTTTTACCAATTTTCTGGCTTTCCACATGTGCTGGGTACAATGGACTGTACCCATGTCTGACTTGTCCTACCTGCAGCAACAGAACATTTATATAGGAACCGGAAACATATGCTTTCCATAAATGTGCAGGCCATAGTGGACCACCATGGACTATTTACAAACATTTTAGCCAAGTATCCTGGTAGGGTCCATGATGTCTACATATTCAGGCACAGCAGGATAAACAAACACTTCCAGGATGGCAAATATTGTAATGGCCTTCTTGTGGCTAAGTCAACAAACCTAGAAATATACACACAACACACCAACCCTGTAGGACACACAAGACATACACCACTCCAAAAACACACAGCCAGGGTAACACATATTGGCAGGTATCAAAACATATGCACCATGCTGCAGTACAGCACAATCAGTGCACAGCACAAACACATACACCCACATGTACGTAACACACCCACAACTTGACAGGCACACCACGTGAAGGACAGGTGGAGATATGTAACCTTTGCTAACAGAAGATGTCCACAAACCACTACAAGTGCCCACAGGTTGGCTACTATGTACACTTCACATACACATTACACCAAACAAAGAATAGCACAGCAATGTGAATGGCATACACCATGCTCATGTAACGAAAGTCACACATAGGCACAGCCCCCTTAAATCATGCCGTGCAAGTCTCTGCCAGAACAAACATCAAATGCCAGACAACTGGTGCCTATACCAACTACATCTCATCAACGCATACCTGACTTACCTGTAGTGTGCATATGCATCTGCTTGACGCATTGGGTCACACACAGAGAAATACACAATCAACGGCCCTCACATACCATGTGCCAGAGTTGTGAGAAATGTCACCACACCTACTGTAGTGCCACCTCACATGCACCCCTTACTGATCCACAACACCATTATGCCTGTACCGTAAACAATAAATGTCCCACCATGGGGCAGAGTCACAGTTAGTGCAGATCATGGATGCCATAGTGGGACCCTGTAGGAGTTTTTAGGATATCACTGACCTCACATGCACTGGGCTAAGGGACACATTTGCTAAGTAGCTGAGCCCCATCCCATAGCATGCACTGTGCATGTGTTGACAGTATAAATACTGATTCATGTATTGGAAGATAGGAGAGACACTGGTAGTAATGTTGATCATCCTGAAACTATGGGAAACACACCCTTGGACGCCTGATGGCTGGCACAAACATCAGCTGCCACTAAAGATCACTAAGGGACATGTGGAAGAGCCCCCAGTGCCATTGTCATGGCCTACACTGTATGTACAAGTTGGCGGATGACCACTTTTTTGTGACTTGAAGCCACACTGTAAATCGGGCAACCTCCCATACAGCACTCAGCGTGGAAGAGGCATGCAATGTCTGTTGCTGTAGGTGTGTCACCACAAGATACATAGCATGATGACGCTGACTCAGATGTAGATGTCACCTAAAACCTGAGGCAGTGCCAACATCAAACACCACCCCAGGGGATGTATGCAAATGACTCACACATGAGGTAGGGGATGTCAAAAAAGAGAAATTTTCATGTTATAACTGAATACTGTCACAACTCAGTGTGAGTGTTGCAATGGATGCATCAAATATGTGTGACGAGGGGGGCATCATTAGTAACTATGGTCATCATGATTTGCCCAGGGATATCAACCAATGGAAGATGTTGAACCTGCATAGTCTATCCATGGTTAACTGTTCTGCCACTGCCATGGGGCACAACCGTGATACAGAGTAAACATGACCTCACACATTGAATGGATACGTCTGTGGAATGGATGAGAACATATGCAGCTAGGGCTGCAGGTCCACTATACACAATCATCAACCATTGGTAAATGCAATGAGTGAAATTCAAAATTTGTGATCAGACCATAATCTGGGTGGAATGTAGCCAGAGTGTGTCATACACACTATAGACCAAAGATGTACATATCTCAGACAAATCTGCTGTTTTCACACAGGTCTCCATAAACTCCAAGTCTAAATACGGAGATGTCAGGTCATATTTCCTAGGTAGCAATAGTTTGCCCATCATCAACAATGCCTGACCTTTGTATGCAGCATTAAATAGTATGCTCTGTTTGACAACATCACACATCACATACCAAAACACAATACCCAATACCAATGTATTACTATTGCATTGTACTGATTGCCAAACATATGTGGACACACTGTTGTCGCACATGCATATATATGCACGACGTGCGAAAAATTGCATGCTGTTGACTCCGTAATTTAATAATTGGTGGAACTGACCGATCACACCCTCACCACATTGCTGCATGGACTACCACATGTGGCCATACCTCATATGGAACATTGCAGAACAGCCCATGTCACATGTATGGTGAATCAGGGTACATCTAAGGACAATGTAAAAAAACACGCAATCAGGAACAGAATAAAAACAAATTATGCAAATGCATAAAGAACATCTTCAAATGTTAAGAAAATGACACATGGGCCCTCAGCGTGAATTCTACGTTCACACTCCTCTTAATGCAGCCTTCTGTGAAATTGACTCATGACCGTCATGAGTCAATGTAAATGACACACGTGCGTTATGCGTCTAAAAAACCTACGCAAATGTCAAATATGTCAAATAAAAATACGAATAACTGAAAAATGTGATGTATGCACACAAGAAGTGATGTAATAGGAAATCCTGTCTACAAGCATGGTACAGTGGGTGTAGTTTCACTTTCTCTTTACAGTCTGTGCCTTTGTGACTGTGTGGTTGAGTGTAGGAGATGGTGGTTGATTGTAGGATGTGGTTGGAAGTTTGTGGTGTCCCTTCTGTTGAGTCCGGTTGAATTTTGTGGCTATTCTGTCCCAGAAGTTATGTTTTATTGTAGTTTTTGTCCAATTTTTGTATTTGTATTGTGCGGTGTCTGTCCAGGGTTGTTAGATATTTCAGATAGGTGGGCTACATTAGTGGGGTTAATTTTCCTTTTATTTTGTTACATTACTTATTGGGGTCAACTCTGACCATCAGTTGACTTGTCTGGCAAGGGGAGGATATCCTGAATATTTGCAGATAGGCTTGGTGGCTTTGTTTGGCTGGTTCAACACTACCTGCCAATGATGCTGCAAATGGGTGGCCAGGTGATCATCGGCTACTGGACCGAGGCAAGGAGGCTGTAGTAGGGCACGGTGTTCCACCACCTGAAACATATTTACAAAAGTGGCAGGAATGAGCACCAGCAGAAGCATTGCTGGGCAGATCTGGTGGCCAGGGAGCAGGGTCTGCTAGATCACCTGGGGATCAAGATCAGTGGAACTGTTGGTGAGTCTCCCATTAGCATACTATTGACAGTTCACTGCTTTTGAATGATAGTAGCAGATAAGTTGGAGTGCTGCATGCAATGCTTGTGGGCAGGTTGTATGCAACCAGTATGAAGAGTATCTGCACCAGTTCAGGCCTGAAGTTCACATGTCAAACAATAATACCAATGCAGGTCAGATATCAGATGAGTCCTGCACAACCATCAAGAAGGCACACATTTCAGAGCCCATAGCGTCACCTGTGCCCCGGCATAGTGTCATGTATGAAACACCAAGGCACAGCCACCCTACCATATTTTCCCCAGGATTGCATCAACAAAGTAGCGCAATGCGTACATAGTGCAACTTTGTCAACATTTCACACACATGACCCCTCCATCAGCCATTATTTTTGCAAAGGAAGTTTACCCGTCTTAGGGGACAAAGTATATGGGGCATTTGACACCATGAGACAACTTTACCACATCAGTCATAAATTAATCAATGCATGATCATTGCAGACTTTCAATTGAACCGCATGTCTATACAAAGAGCCTCTGGGTGCCTTGAGGGACAAGCTTGAGTTATGTTGTTTTATACAGACATGGTGATGTCAGGGATGTGCTAAGGGGCACACATCATGTGGGGCAGCACTAGAGGCTAGAATCATGAGAGGCTAGCGCCGCTCTTGCACCATTGTGTGACGCATTAGTAGCACAAAATTTACCTCAAACACATGGAGTGTAATTTATCATTGTTAATGAAACTGCGTTGGAAAATGACGCAAAGGCGGCACTCACTTTTCATTACTCAAGTCCTAGGTGCTGCACCACTGTCCTATTGGCCCTTTTGAGTCATTGAGCAAGGCCATGTGAGGGAGACTACACATGAATTGGGAAGAGACTACTGGCAGTTCCATGTTCCAGTTCATGTTCTGTCACAGACAGTCTCTATCGCCCCCATATCACACGCATGTGCAGAGTCTGTTCCAATGGCCTACAACTCCTCACTGACAGTATGAGGCTGCACTGCATCAGTTCAATATCTGCCACATCACTCACTAATATGCAACTCCTGATGCATCCTCTGACCACATAGCAAATGTGTCTGTGATGAACATTATGGGGTGATTCTCACCCTGGCGGGCGGCGGAGGCCGCCCGCCAGAGTTCCCCCCTCCAGAATACCGCACCGCGGTCATTAGACCGCTGCGGGTATTCTGGGTTTTACACTGGGCTGGCGGGCGACCGCCAAAAGGCCGCCCGCCAGCCCAGTGTAAAACAACCTTCACACGAGGACGCCGGCTCCGAATGGAGCCGGCGGAGTGGGAAGGTGCGACGGGTGCAGTGGCACCCGTCGCGAATTTCACTGTCTGCAATGCAGACAGTGAAATTCATTGTGGGGCCCTCAAACGGGGGCCCCTGCAGTGCCCATGCCATTGGCATGGGCACTGCAGGGGCCCCCAGGGGCCCCACGACACCCCATACCGCCATCCTGTTCCTGGCGGGCGAACCGCATCCCAGCCTGTTGGCGGTGCTCCCGCATCCCCGAAGGACCGCCGGGGTCGGAATGACCCCCTATGTCTATGCCCATGTACTTCTCCCTCACTGGATTGACAATAGTGTACAATGGCAACAATGGCAGACCAACCACTATTTGCAATACATACATGTCACAATGCAGTCAATGTGCAGGTAGACAAAGTAACTGTACATGAGTCCATATCCATAGCAATTCCTTAAGTGTGCCTGCCTTGTGATGGCACACACATTTAACTCTGTTCATTGTAGGATGTGTATTGCAAATCCCAAACAACTTGCAGTACCCACACAATATGAGGGTAGTAGCGTGTCTGTGAGCTGTGATGATGACATAGTTGTTACCTACATCTGTTGCAGGCAGAAATGCCATGGGTGTGACAATGATACTGCCACTGTTACAACCATAGCATGGCTCTCAGATGGAAAATACATGATCAAACAGTCCCACTTGGCAATGGAGGTGTTGTGCCCACAGACAGCTGCATGACAATGCCACGTATACATTTTCAGGTTGTAGCACCACAGGACTCTCTGGCCCAGTGCTAGTGGTCAGATGTGTGGCTCCAACTCACCTGAGTGTGTGTGTCATTGTGTGATCGTAGTGGTGTGTCTGTTGCACTGATTTCCACTAGGATGACTAGGTCACTCCTCTCAACTAGTTCACACTGACATTTGTTGTCCACTCTCACTGACTATGATTTGACACTAAGCATGGTTTACGATTTATGTCTTACAGGTGGACAAGCTCCCTACACGATTGATAAAGTGGTGCGTTTCAAAGACACAGATGTATCCAGTAAGTGTGATAATATGTCTTCTGTGAAGTAATCCAGGGTTTGGTGTGAGTGAGTCATGTGTGTTGAATACAATGCCAGATGTGATAAGCTGTCCAGTGATCAGTTATCAAAGTAGGCTGGATGGTGACATCATTGCCCATTTTAAAGAGCCCCAAGCACCACCAGAGGGTCACGTCTTGTGAGGCGCATGGTGCGCAATGGCCAGCATCATGTATACAAGGTGCACTCCATCGTTCTCACAAAACAGGGATGCACCATATTGGTCCTAATTTGGTGCATCCCTGTATTGTCATAAAGGTGAAGGACTGGGCTGGCAATTGTCCCCCAGCATGGTGCTCTGTCTTTTGCACTCCATGTATGTTTCACTTTTCACACGCACGTCAATGCCAGCACACGTTAGGTCGAGGCCCAACGTCTGCTGGCATGGAAGTGGGTGTGAAAGGAATAGTAGTGGCAGATCCCGTATTGATGGATATCTATAACTGGACACATGAATATAGATGTGATTGACTTATGGATACCAGTTTCCCAGTGGGTAGTCCTCCTAACATATTGTCCATTCCTTGACTCCATGTATAAGTGGTCAGGCCTTGGTGGATGATCGGGACTGTTGAGATGATGGATGGCATGGCCATCCCCCTTTAGGCTCAAGTGGAGATAAATGCCAAATTTGTAGGTAAATATGATGTGCACAGTGTAGGTGACAGTCATGTTGATCAGGCTTACATATGTACCTATCAGCTCTGACCCCTTATGGTTAACTACAGCATCCCATCCTCCCAAATGACATGTCTAAGTTACTGGTGAAGTATGGTTGGAAATAGACACAGATAATGAGGAAATTTGGGCCTGATCTATGTAAAGTTAGAGCCACCTTTGCATCATTTGACTACGCAAAAGCGGTGCACACTTCCAAAATGTTGGTTCATTTTGTAGGGTTGCATTGCTTTGGCGTCAAAAATATGATGCAAAGGCAGCGTTGATGTTACTTTTATCAGGGCCTTTGTCTTTTCTGGAATGTGAGTTTGAGTGCGTGTGTAATTAGATGAAGCAGTGAAAGCTGGTAATCTGTACAGACTCCACACAATGCTGACACTGATGGTTGGTTGGCTCCATATTACAGCTGCCAACATGACCAATGATAAGCGGTATGATTTTCAGAAGACGACAGTGAGGCACCGCCACGTCCTAGCAGTGGAGTCTGGGTACAAACGCATGGGTCCCCGCTTCCGTGCAGAGAAGGCAACAATGGAATGGCAGGCATTCCCACATGGGGCCCCCACACTGCCTAATATGTCTCAGCAATCTCCAGGCTCATCAGCAGTGTAGGGGGGCACAGCTGGCACCACCCTAACAACATGGGCTGCAACAGTCAGCACAGCAGCACAACAGCCCACACGAACCAGCTGCCATTGCAACACAGTTGCTGCAGGATCTGCAGTGGGAAGTGTCCCTCGTACTCAAACGTCTGGACAGAATGGAGGAAGAAGTTGCCAGAAATAAGAAGATGTTAAAATACATCAAGAAAAAAATAAAAAAGACAAAACTGTGACTTTCTTCTGATCAGCCACCTCAAAGTTCTGTCCCCTCCCTTATGATGTATTTTACTATGGGTTTTAATGGGTTGTTGTTAGCTTAGTGTAGGTATATAAATTAAATAGGATAAGTGTAGTTGAGGGTGGGTTCTATACTTATTATGTGTTAATTCGTGGGTGGGTGGGTGTAAGGTCATGTTGTGATATCTATGTGTTTTCTTTAATAAATAATGAACAATAAAAAAAGTTTAAAATTGTTTTAAAAAAACAAATATATATATTTGCTTAGAATTCGTTAGTATATGTGTAGTATAAGTATGTGTTGTCCTGCATGTGTCTTATAACTTAAGGAGGGTGGGGTGCCAATGTTTAGAGTGTGGTATGCAATGTGTAAATTTAGTTTAGCATAGGGTAGATAGCTTTAGCTGTTGGATAAGTATAGTTAGAATAGGTGATTTTAGGATAGGGTAGGTTTTAATTATTTTTTATGTTAGCTGAAATTTTAATAAACATTTTTGCATACTCCCATACATTTTGTGTTATGTGCTTGTGTCTCAGGGTCTTCCCATGAGTGCACAGTACAAATTGGGGGTTGGCCTAGGGATTCCATCCCGCCTCAGAATACCTCTCTTGACATGTGCATCACCTATCGACAACTGAGCTGTCACATTGACAGCAACAACACATCTACTAGTCCATGTATCTGCCATTCAGTGCACCCACCACTCAAGATTACTATGTTTACTTTGTATTGGACAGGTAGGTGTAGTACTACAGCTGTCAGTGTTGGCGTCCTGTATAGAAAAGTCGGAAATTGTGGCACATCTAACAGCCTAAATTGAAACTCTCCCCTGTAAAACTGACCAATGTCAATCACTAATGAGTTTAGGTACCTCTGCATCACACCAATGTGTTCTACTGGTATTCCCAGCAGACGATATTGCCCTAGACTTGCTTTACAGCCATTCATGCTGTATGTAGTGAGGGAAGCATACATGTGTTCTTCATTTGTGACATACTCAGTGAATTGCTTGTAGGGGAAGAGACCAACATTAACATTTGCCATGTTAGGGACATTGTGTGTAGTTTTGTGCCCCCACAGTCCTGCACTCTTCTACTGACATTTTGTGACCAATGACATGGATACTCACATCACAATTACTCAGCGTACTAGATGGATCACAATACACAAAGACATGCTGATTGTGTAGTAGGTGATTATTTACAAGTGTTGTAGTGCAATATTTACAATGTCCAGGTCAGTGACCCCATTTGTGAAATTCATACAATTGTGACACAACACAAGTCCAGGGTTGAGGGACATGTCATGGGACATGCTTGAAAGAAGTGTTGTTAAGTGCGGAGGAACAACATTTGGCAATTGGTGAGTGAGACAATGACAGTTCATAGCAGACAGGCCAACAGTGTGTGTGTGTGTGAAGAGAGCAAATATCCAACTGTGCTAACACTGACATGAGCTCAAGCACCGGACATAGGAGAACACTGCCCATGTGTCATGGGCTGGTGCTACCAGGAACTCTTACGAGTGAAGCTGATCTGTTCCACATCTTCATCCTCCGATCTGTGTGGTGTCTCCTCTGCCCTTGATGGTGGTGGAGGAGAGATAGAGGGGGCCACATACACTTCAGTTGTTGAAGATGTGGAATCCCAATTCCCAGTAGCTGTCATTTGTGGAACAACATATGGCATCACAGCAGCAAGGAGGATCTGCAGATTTTTCAGGATAGCACATCCCAGTGGTAGGCATCCATGTCTGCCCTGAAGGAGGCCATTTCCCGGTGCATGGAGTCCAGCTTGTTCTCAATCACGCTGCTGCCAATTTGGGAGGGCAGTTGTCCCTCAGACACTGCTGGACTCCATACAGTGGGTACCTTGTTTGGCTGCTGTATGTTCATTGGCCATAATGAGGCACGTGCGCATTCCCTCTAGGCTGGCTGCCACAGTCTCCATCCCCACCTGCACCTACTTGGCCAGTTCCCACTGGACTCCTACCACTGTCCTCTCAAAGCTGGTTCCTGGGTCCTCTGAGTCCTCAGCTGTGTTGGTGCTGGCAGGTTGTACTATTGGGCTGTTGGGAAGGGCATCTGGGATGGTTGATACATTATTTGCCCTCCTTGCAACTGGAGGTGGTATCTGGAGGGATACGAGGACTTCTTGGAGGGTCTCTTGGCTGATGGTTGTCAGCCGGTCATCCAGGTCATTGAGGTACTCCAGGACAGGCAGATCAGCAGGACAGCCATCATCCTCAGCAATGAGATGGAGTAAAATCAATCTTTCAAATCTTTCAATGTTGTGGCAGTAGACATGTCACATAACTGGCTCATTGTCAACTTACTTCCCAAACATTGTTCCTGTACATCATGTTTGCAGTCTATCATCCCTTTGCCCCACCTGAGTGTCGCATAAGGGGAAGCTCAGGTGGTGCAATTGGCTGCATCATATTTACAAGGTGTGATGTTAATCCTTTTGGTGGCTTGACATCATCTTGTTATTGTGGACCCTTCCTATGCATTCATTTGCCTGGTATGTCCTTTCAGTGGGTGTTGCTGTGGTCAAGCCACAGCAACACACATTGCAATATGCCCCTGTCCAAGTTTTACATGTTTCACATACACCAGGGCTGTACCGATACCTTACACCACTATGCTGTTGTTTCCTTTGATTGCACTCATGTTGATGTATGTGTATGTGTGCTATATTGCACAGCACACATGGACCTAGCAGATTTCCATTTCAGTTTCTGTTTGTGCTGGAAGGTGCTCCTTCCTACACAGCTATGATCTCCCCCTCAATGCAGCCATCCTTGCACTATGATGAGATGCAGTATTGTGGTAGTATTGTGGTGGTGCAGCTCATTTAATACAGGTACAGGGGTGGACCCAGGGATGGCCAGTCTGGGTATCATTTGTTGCTGTGTACATCATTTTCTACATTACAGTGCCTAATGGAAAAATATTGATAGACATAGCCAGTTGACTAATGTTTAGCTTAGGTCAGGGCCTCGAGCTAGTTCGATGGTGATTTTGCAGGTAGTTATACTGGTGCATATATGGACTCTCATTATAAGTCTGGCAATCCTATGACCACCTGACTGCCATTCTCAATATGACCACCACCAATAGCGCAGGTGGTAGTGGCACATGTTGTCCTGGGGAATGCCTCATGGGCCAATGGCCTGGCACTGGCAGGTTGGAGGCAGCTTACAGACTGGCAGTGCCACCTGTCTTGTGACACCAGACCAGTATTACAATCAGCACTACCCTCCAGGTATGTTCCCGCTGTTCCACCAGCCTTTGCATGGTTGTGAAACCCCGTGCAAAGGTTAGTGGTGATGTGCTGTGGTGTTCTCCTGGGTGCTCCTGCACAGCCCAGGCACCCGGCATGGGCAGTGCAGGGGCGCCAGGCCCAGGCCCTTTGCGCTTTCCATTGCATGATTTGCAGGGAGCAGTGTGTCCTGTCACACCCAATGCACCCCAAGACTGGCACTGACTCTATTTGATCCATCAACAATGTAGTGGTAACTGCCCCACAGAGCTACCATGAAGATACAGATTACTACCCACCATACCAGCATGTAACTCGTACTGCCAACCTCAAAGGGTACACAGTACTAGCAGTCTTACCAACACCAGACTTGCCCATGCACCATCCCACACCCGTAAATGTGATATTGTGCACCATTATGTTCACAAACATACATCATTTGCTGTATTTGTGTGGTTGTTTCCCCATTCCTATGTGTCTCACATGGTTTTGTCAGAGTAGTTGGGGGGTCATCCTTTATTTGTTGTGACCTACAGATTGCAATCTATAGTACATTTTTTCTCTAGAGGCACAGTTCTGATCAGCATCAAAATGTGTGGCTCCACAATACACCAGTTCCGTTAGGATACTGGGAGGTGGCATGTTTCCTGTGATACAGGACCACCCTGCTATTCCCCAAGCACCTGCCCAGATTACTTTTCCCTGAACCCAGAGAGCTATCCTTACTGCATGATGGAGTAGTGGCTGCCTTATGAGGATGTGTTGTTTATGTGTGGAGTGGTGGTGCTTCCAGCACATTTCTGAGTACTGTTGGGAAAGGTTTCTATGTATTGTTTGCTGTAAGATGCAGCCCTTATGTGTTTTGGCAATGAGACAAGACAGTTGCAAGGTGTTTCTGCAAGGGACACCACCATGATGTAACCCCAGGAATGGTATTGACTGACTTCCTAGTCTCTGATGTCTCGGTCATGTTGGTAGGGTTTGTTTGACTGTATGCAAGGGATGTTGTGATGACACAACCAGAGGCACAGTCATTAGACATACCTTCCATTTATGTGCTGCATTTGTACATGTAGGTATTTAGCCCTTGTGATTAACATATGTCCAGGTTGTGTATGTGTTGTGCATGGCACTACCGAGGCGTATGTGCGTGTTGCTTACTTTTGAATGGTACAACTTGATTCATGTGCAATGTGTCCATTCGTGCTCCTTTGACATGCATTGAGTGTGTCTTATGTGCCTCCCCCTTATTGAACTTGACAATTTTGAATTAATTTCCTCCATGCAACTTACCCTGCATTTGTGGTGCTTCCTGGTAGTCTGTGCTATCCTGCAATTCCAGTGACAAGTTCCTCCGGGATGACCAATGCAACCATCTCCTCCATCTCGTCCAGGTCCTCTTGTGGTGCTGGACTTTAACTCCAGTTTGCAGCGCTGCCTTCCTGTTTTTTGCCATTTTCTCCTTTGTCCATTGCTTGCAATCATGCCAGAGTTTCTTGCACTCAGTTACAGTTCTCCTCACCTCTGCCCCACTGTTATCTTGTCAACTATCTGGTAACAGATTGCCTCTCTCCTGCCAATTGGCAATTTGGAGGTGATTAAGAGTTGATATTGGTGCTCCGTCACCTCTCTCAGAAGTATTTCATGCTCCTGTGCACTAAAATGACACTTGTGTTTTTTCTTCTCCCTACCCTGGGACTTGTGTGTGTCTTCCTGGCTGGTTCCTGGTTGAATAGGGTCACCCTGGGGTCTCTCTGGCTTTTTGGGTCTATTTTGCCTCTCCTTTGCACTGTTTTCTGCATTAGTGTCTGAAGTTGACGCTATGCAGTTAAAAATGGTGCATATCCGTTTTGCAACATGTTTTCGTGCATAAAACAGGTTAGAGTCATTTTTGCAGCGTTAACATAATTTTTTCTTACGAAAAGGAGCAATGGTTAACATCAAAATGTTTGACTCTAAACAGTTTTTAGCGCCATTGTGCATCATGGTATAAATATGACGCCCAGACGGCACTAAAAAATGGTTCTAGCCAGCGCTAAGCTTTTTGAGGCACAAATGTGCAAAGTATAAATCTGGGCTTTAGTACTTACACAAATGAAAGAAAACACTGAGGCCCTGATCCATACTTTTTTTTTCACCGAAATAGCGTCAAGTTGTATTTTGTAAGTTTGTGCAGCTTTTGCAGCAAAACATGACGCTAATGAGGTGCAAAAAAAGTATAAATCAGAGCCTCAGTGTCACAAAATTAAAGGTATTTTATTTTGGTGACACAAATACCAAAAATACCATAGAGACTATACTCCTTTAGGAGGTAAGTGATACAGAAATTATATACACTAGTATGCAGAAATAGGCATGAAAACAGTTAGAAAACAAATAGTGAAAAACACAATAGTTAGAAATGGGACTGGGGAGCACATACCACATACTAAGAAAGTGGAATGAAAAAGTCGGTCTCCCATCTAAGCATGTGTAGTGTGTAGAGAGGAGTTGGGCGTACTAGGAAAGCCCAAAGGTACGTACCACAACCCACCCTAGTGACCAGGAAAACAGGAGTAAATCACAGTAAGGTTCCCAGAACACACACAGAGAAGTAAAGAAAAATATTGCAAAACCTAGAAAAGAATGCAAGACAGCAACAGTGGATTTCTTGTCCAGGGACCTGTGGAAAAAAGGGGCCAAGTCCAAGAAGCATGGAAGAGTCCAGGAAGGGCAGGAGCCCCTACCAACCTGGATGAAGGAGCAAAAGGTGACCCGCCGGTGAAGAAGAAGAGTCAGCACTGCACCCAAGAAGACAAAGTCACACCGAATGGAGGATTATAGTTGGGTCTGCATCATCGGACTCCGCCAACAGGCCTTGTCACACGCAAAGCTCGTGGAAAATGGCACTGCCCGGGACCAGGAAGGACAAGGTGAACTCTACCCAGGAGGGGGACTCAGAAGGGACCTGCTGCATCCTGTGAGCCTCTGAAGAGTCTGCCGACTCTGGGATCGAGACTCGCCTGAGCCTCATCTCTCTGTGTGTCTGTCACTGTCTTTTCCGCTTTCGGTCTTTCTTCTTTTATTTATTACTGTCTTTCCTTCTATCTATTTGCATTTTTATTTTTTGTATGCTTTGTAATTTTGTCATTTTGCACCTTTCCCACTTCCCGCACTTTCTCTCCTGTCACAGCTACCCCTGCAGCCCCACCTCACTCCCTGCAAAGTGCTCTCTCGCCATACCCACCTCCCACTTGACCAATCCCTTCTACCTCCCTCCATTTCTTGAGGGTGGCTGCTGCACGGCCATACGCAGTGAGCGTGCCACTGGTGTGCCAAAGGCAAGCCGATATCCTCAACATACTCTTCCTCCACAAACAGGTCATATAATTCTGGGACATTCTAGGCTCCATCCACCCGGACAACACCTTTGTCACAGAAACCTGGACAAACCCAGCATCAGAACTGGATATCTCTATCGCCTTCCTCAACAACTACAAACTGCTACGCAAAGACCGACCCTTCTGACTGGCCATAGCACACAAAACTACCCTCCGCCTGACAACAAGCACAGAGGAACACTCCCTTCTGATGGAGCACTTCCACTTTCAGGTCCACACTATCCCGAAGCCCACTGTATGCGGCACCCTGATCTATAGGCCACTTAGCCACCCAGCCATCAGCTACTCCCTCATCAACATCATAGCTCCCAACGCACTCTCATCCATGAACTACCTTCTCCTCGGTGACCTCAACTACCACATCAACAACCACAATGACCACAACTCTGTTTCTCTGCTCGAGAACCTCGCCACAATCAGACTCAAGCAACTGGCCACCTCACAAACACACATTGTTGGACACACACTCAACCCCATCTTTTCCGCCAGAAGCAACATCTCCATCGACTCCATCTCCACACTATTCTCCACCGACCACCACTGCATTCACTTCTCCGTTATCACACCCACAGCCCACCTCAGCACCGCCTGCTCCCCTCACAGGAAATGGAACCAGACCACAAAGAAACAGCTCACCAACACTCTCAGCAAGTCCCCCCCACACCACAAACGCAAACATCTCAGCACAGGAATTCCACCAATGGATCTCCGCATATGCCAACACACTAGCTCCACTCTGAACAAACTCGGGTAAACATAACACCAAGAAGGCCAGCTGGTTCTCCCCGCACTCCAGGACTACAAGCTCACCTGCAGACAGCAATAAAAAGATGGAGAAACAGCAAATCCCCGGAGGACCTCGCAGCATTCAAATCCGCCACCAAATCCCACCATCACCTCATCGGATCCTTCAGAAAAGCCACCCTGCAGAACTATTTTAAAGCCACTGCATACAACACCAAAGAACTCTTCGATGTGGTCAAAGAATTTGCCAAACCCCAAGTAAAAGCAGCGAATGTCACTCCATCTGAGGACCTCTGCTGTAGACTGGCCTCCTTCTTCCACCACAAAATCAAGGACATCTATGATAGCTTCGGACCCCACCCAGGACTTTCCGAACCCACCAACAATCCTCCAGCTTGAATCCACTGAACACTCACAGATCCTGCACCGCTCGATCCCCCTCTCCACATACGAGAGTCGCTCCATCTTGAGCAGCATCCACTCCAGAGCACTGACTGATCCCTGCACCCACTACATCTTCAACAAAGCCAGTGCCTCAATCGCACCCAAGCTCCGCAACAACCTCAACTGCTCCTTGGAGATGACCACCTTTCCTGAGGACTGGAAGCATGTTGAGATCCGCCTGCTCCTGAAGAAATCCATAGATGACCCCATGGAGCTCAAGAACTACCTCCCCATCTTGCAGCTGCCTTTCCAGGCCAATGTCATTGAAAAAGCCATCAACGCTCAGCCCAAAAAACACATCGAGGAAAACAACATACTGGACATCTCCCAATCAGAATTCTTGATCAACCACAGCACACAGACCACCCTCATCGCCGCAACAGATGACATCTGCTTGCTTCTCGACTGGAGCCAAACAGCAGCCCTCATCCTGCTGGACCTATCAGCCACCTTCGACCCAGTCTCCCATCTCACCCTCTGCTCCAGACACAACACAGCAGGCATCTGCGACAAGGCCCTACAGTGGATATGATCCTTCCTGACCGGCAGAACACAGAAAGTCTGACTCCTGCCATACCTGTCAGAGTCTAAGGAGATAAGCTGTGGAGTACCTCAGGGCTCCTCCTTGAGTCCCACACTCTTCGACGTCTACATGATTCCTCTCATATCCGTCGTCAGAAGTCACAGACTAAACATAGTCTCCTATGCACTCACTGGCCAAAAATCCTACAACTGTCAAGAAGAACTTCCAAATGGGATAGAAGCTATAACCGCCTGCAAGGAGAGCTGCCTCAAGCTCAACACTGAATAGACCAAGATCCTTGCCCAGGGACCCTCCACATCCGCTTGGAACGATTCCTGGTGGCCCACCACACTAGGCTGCCCCCCCACCCCTATGCACCACACACAGAACCTCAGCTTCATCCTGTACTCATCACTCACCAAAATCTGAAAAGTCAACTCCGTCACCTCCACCTGTTTCCACCCTCAACTCCTCCGGAAGATCTTCAGGTAGTTCCCAAATGACTGCCAAAAAACTGTAACCCATGCCCTAGTCACCGGCAGAGTTGACTATGACAACGCCCTCAATGACGGAACTACCAAAAACTGGAAAAAATGACAACACATCCAGAACACCTCTTCCAGACTCATCCTGGACATCCCTTGCCATGAACACATCACTAGACACCTGAAAGATCTGCACTGGTCCCTCGTCCATGCCTACAAGGCCCTTCACAACCTGGGACGCACTTACCTCAACAATTGCATCATCTTCTACTCCCCCACCAGACCTCTCTGCTCCTCTCAACATGCACTTGCCAGGGCACCCTGCATATGGAAGACCTCAGCTGGAGAAAGATCCTTCACCTACCTCATGGCAAAGAGCTGGAACACCCTGCTTATCCACCTCAGGCAGTCACCATCCCTACCTCAATTCAGGAAGGACCTTAAGACCTGGCTTTTTGACTAACGCTCAGAGGCCCGACCCGACAGAGCTTTGAGACCCTCATGAGTGAGTTGTGCATTTACAAACACTGATTGATTGATTAATGGGCAGGGAGCCCTTGTCTGCTCCCACCTGGTGTGATAATTTTTAAAACTCCCGCTATGTGGGAGAAGAGATTCCTTCCCACCCACAGGAACATGGGCAGGGAAATCAAGTATACTCCCACTCAGCAAGAGCTTTAAAAATGCTCTCCCTGGGTGGGAGCAGACTTTTGTTTCCCTGCTGCCACTCTTATAGGCAGAGAACCTCAATTGCTCCCGCCCAGAGAGAGCAAGTAAAAACAGCTTCTTCATTTGGGTTGGAGCAAAGCCGGCTCCCAATAAACCCAGAATCAGTGAATGCAAGGAGGCACTGGAGCCACAAGGGACATTAGTATTCCTCTGGAGCTCTCAACATAATGGTTTGTGACTCCTCCAGGTGGACATCAAAGCATCCAACTGAGGTCCTGTGGAATGGGGCCCTGCTGGTGTAAAGTTTTGGGGAGAGGTACTGTGGGGTGGGTACCAGGATACTCAAGTGAATAATAAATGAGAAACAGGTGCTGTTCATTTTGTATTCACTGATCTGGCATTGAGCGCCCCATAAGACCCTGTGGGGGCATGTTTGCTTATTAATATTTTAAGCTTGGTGGTGCTTCTGGAATAGGGAGGAGCCCCATCCAGCATTCTTTCAGTGCTGTTTGAGGGGCTGCTGGAAGTGAAGCAGCCCCCCTCTGCAACATTAGAAAACAAGCATTTGCAACGCAATGGGTCTCGCGTTTGCTTGAGTTAGTGCTATAAGCGTTGTTAAATCCTAACTGGACTTTTCTTACTGCACAAACTGAAAATAGAAAACACTTGACAAAAGTGAGCTGTTTCAAAGGGCAGCCATGAGCATGAAGAGAGAGACAAAAGGAACAAGAAGTTTCCTCGCAGTCAAAGTTATTGGCAAAAGTGTAATTATCCATGTAACAGGATCGGTGGTCAAGGCGGTAACAAAACCTCCCTAAGAAGGGGCAAACGTAAAGCTGTTACCAACAAAAGCAAAGGTTTTGTGAAAGGCAAGCCCATGAATAAGTGATAGTGATGCGCGTGCAGTGGGCGTAGTTAAAAGCCCAGATACAAGCCAATACGTGAGAAAAGCAGCTGCTATGCTCGACCTAAGAACAGTAAGGGTCTGATTTTAAGTTTGGTGGGTAGGTTACTCCACCACAAATGTGACAGATACCCCATCCACCATATTACAATTTCCATAAGATATAATGGAATCATAATGTGCTGGACACAATATATGTCACATTTGTGATCGAGTAACCCCATCTGCCAAACTCTAAATCAGGCCATTGTAGATTATTAAAAAAAAAAAAAAACAGGAGAGGTTTTAAACCATACCCATGATTGCACTTTGTGAGCCAAACAATGTTTAAAGAAAGACATGAAGTCATGTTGGTTTTCAAAGAATGTCTGAGCCTTTCACATTTTCAGCCCACAAATTGAATAATAAATACTATTTTAAAAGAATGATTCACAGATGTTTATTTTTTATTGTGAGTGTATGTTAGAAATTGGGGGGCATATTTATACTCCGTTTGCGCCGAATTTGCGTTGTTTTTTTCGACGCAAATTCGACGCAAAACTAACTCCATATTTATACTTTGGCGTTAGACTCATCTAGTGCCAAAGTTCATGGAGTCAGCGTCATTTTTTGGCGTGAACACCTTCCTTGCGTTAATGAGATGCAAGGTAGGCGTTCCCGTCTTAAAAAATGACTCCCAGGCATGTGCGTGGTACTTATACTCCCGGGCAAAAATGACGGCCGGGAGTGGGCGGGGCAAAAAACCCCGCATTTGCGCCTCTTTTTAGCGCCTGGGTCAGGGCAGGCGTTAAGGGACCTGTGGGCTCAGAATGAGCACAGAGGTGCCCTCCCCTGCCCCCAGGGACACCCCCTGCCACCCTTGCCCACCCCAGGAGGACACCCAAGGATGGAGGGACCCATCCCAGGGAAGAAAAGGTAAGTTGTGGTAAGTATTTTTTTAAAAAAAAATTGTGGCATAGGGGGGCCTGATTTGTGCCCCCTACATGCCACTATGCCCAATGACCATGCCCAGGGGACAGAAGTCACCTGGGCATGGCCATTGGGCAAGGGGGCATGACTCCTGTCTTTGCTAAGACAGGAGTCATGTTAATGGCGTCTGGGTGCCCAAAAAAAATGGCGCAAATCGGGTTAAGACGATTTTTTTGCCTCATCCTGACTTGCCCCATTTTGGGACGCCCAAACGCCATTTTTCCCTACGCCGGCGCTGCCTGGTGTACGTCGTTTTTTTTCACGCACACCTGGCAGCGCCGGTCGGCTAACGCCATTCAATAAATACGGCGCCCACATGGCGCTTCAGAATGGCGTTAGCCGGCGCTAATTTTTTGGGCGCAAAACTGCGTTAGCGCAGTTTTGTGTCAAAAAGTATAAATATGGCCCTGGGTCTCTAAATGGTAAAGGTATCACCCTGTCCAACTAGGGACACAATCCCAGTCAGGGTATGTTGGATGCTGGCCTGGATTATAGTGCGTACCTGATGGTACTTACACTTTGTGCCAGATCCAATGATCCCTTATTAGTAGATTAGTAGTGTTCTAGCAGCTTAGGCTGATAGAGGTAGCTATGGCGAAGCTGCTTAGGCTGAACTAGGAGACATGCAAAGCTCCTACTATACCACTTATATCATATAGCTCTATATCATAAGAATCACAATACTCAGAGTTACTAAAAAAAAAGGTACTTTATTTTAGTGATAATGTGCCAAAAATATCTCAGAGGATATACTCCCTTAGGGAGTAAGTAAAATACACAAAATATACACACAAACCAAAATCAGGTAGGTAAACAGTTAGAAAAGTAGTGCAAACGCTGTAGAACACAATAGGATGCAATAGGCCTAGGGGCAACACAAACCATATAATAAGAAAGTGGAATGCGAACCACTTAGGGATCCCAGCCCTAGTGTAGTGTGTAGAGGGTCGCTGGGAGTGTTAGAAAACACTAAGGGTGTCCAAGATACCCCAACCCCAAGACCCTGAAAGTTACCCTACTTCCCCAGAAACACACTAAAGTTGTGATAGGATATTCTGCAAAGACCACAACAGACTGCAAATCACTGAAGACAGATTTAGAAAAGTAGTGCAAACACTGTAGAACACAATAGGATGCAATAGGCCTAGGGGCAACACAAACCATATACTCCAAAAGTGGAATGCGAACCACGAAGGGACTCCAGGCCTAGTGTAGTGTGTAGAGGGTCGCTGGGAGTGTAACAAAGCACTAAGGGTGTCCAAGATACCCCACTCCAAGACCCTGAAATGTAGAAGTAAAGTTACCCTACTTCCCCAGAAAACACACTAAAGTCATGATAGGAGATTCTGCAAAGACAACAACTGACTGCAAAGCACTGAAGATGGATTACTGGACCTGAGGACCTGTAAAGGAAGGGATTTCAGTCCAAGAGTCACACAAGTGTCCGGGGGGGGCAGGAGCTCACTAAACCCCGGATGAAGGTGCGAAAGGGCTGCCTCTGAGTGAAAGATGCTGAAGATTCTGCAACAACAGAAGATGCCAGGAACTTGTCCTTTGCACAGACGATGTCCCACGGTGAGTTGGAGGATGCAGAGTTGTTTCCATGCAGAAAGACTGCAAACAAGTCTTGCTAGCTGCAAGAGTTGATGTTTAAGAAAATGGGTGCTGTCCGGGCCCAGGAAGGACCAGGAGGTCGCCCCTTAGAGGAGGAGACAGAGGGGGCGTTCAGCAGCACAGAGAGCCCACACAGAAGCAGGCAACACCCACAGAAGCACTTCAATAGGCATACAAGAAATCTGAGCATGGCGGTAGTCTCAACACTACAAAAGAGGGTCCCACAAAGCCGGTGGTCAACTTAGTGAGTTAAGCAATGCAGGGTGGAGTGCTGGGGACCTGGGCTATGCAGTGCATCAAGGATTCCTTGCAAAAGTGCACAGAAGCCCCAGCAGCTGCAGTTCACGCAGTACACAGGATTACTGTCTGGTGTGAGGAGGCAAGGACTTACCTCCACCAAATTTGTCGGGGTCACTTGGATCTAGCTCCTATGTTCCAGGGACCACAGTCGTCAAGATGAGAGGGGACCCAGAGGACCGGTGATGCAGGAGTTTGGTGCCTGCGTTAGCAGGGGGAAGATTCCGTCGACCCACGGGAGATTTCTTCTTGGCTTCCAGTGCATGGTAAAGGCAGGCAGCCCTCAGAGCATGCACCACAAGGAAACAGTCGAGAAAGCCGGCAGGATTAGGCGCTACAATGTTGCTGGTAGTTGTCTTGCTACTTTGTTGCGGTTTTGCAGGCGTCCTGGAGCAGTCAGCTGTCAATCCTTGGTAGAAGTTGAAGAGAGAAATGCAGAGGAACTCTGGTAAGCTCTTGCATTCGTTATCTGAGGAGAAACCCACAGGAGAGGTCCTAAATATCCCTCAGAGGAGGATTGGCTACCTAACCAGGTAAGAACCTATCAGGATGGGTCTCTGACGTCACCTGCTGGCACTGGCCACTCGGAGGCCTCGATTGTGCCCTCACACCTCTGCATTCAAGATGGCAGAGGTCTGGGACACACTGGAGGAGCTCTGGGCACCCCCCCTGGGGTGGTGATGAACAGGGGAGTGGTCACTCCCCTTTCCTTTGTCCAGTTTCATGCCAGAGCAGGGGCATCCCTGAACCGGTAAAGACTGCTTTATGCAAGAAGGGCACCACCTGTGCCCTTCAAAGCATTTCCAAAGGAAGGCCAGGAGAGGCTACTACTCTCAGGCCCTTAACACCTATTTCCAAAGGGAGAGGGCGTAACACCCTCTCTCAGAGGAAATCCTTTGTTCTGCCTTCCTGGTACTCCTGCATTCTGCTGCACACATAGACAAAGCAAAATGGCAGAAATTATTGTTTATGTGCGTGAAGGTGTCCCTTCCTGCACATAAATAATCATTTAAAAATGGCTCTTTGGCACTTCTGTGTGTGCTGCATTGTGCATATACATCACACCCTTCAACACAGACATCCTTGCACAGATGCCTGCGTTGGCTCTGGCAGTTAGATTTAGAGCAGGGGGAAACACAGGTGTGCGCCGTATTTCCTTAAATACAGCACATCCCTGCGTTTCCAAAGTGATGCAGTGCAGCGCTGCCAATTTTGGCACAGCACCACACTGCACCATTTTTCTTTAAGTCTGGCTCTAAAGGTCATATTTACAAGCCCCAAGCGCTGTCTTAGCATAATTCTTTTTACGGTAAAGTGGTGTTAACCAGTCCCCCACATATTTACAAAGTGGCACAATACAAGCATTGCATCCTCTTGTAGCCCCCTCTGCTACATTATACCTGCTCCAGGTAAAATGTATGCAAGGGGGTTGTTCCCCCACGGGAGGCACAACAAAATGGAGCAGTGAAATTTACTGCGCAGGTGTTAAAGTGACACTTGTGCTTTAGCCTATGGGCCTCCATGTGCTTTGCTAGATTAGTGCCAAAATGTTTGGCGCTTTTCCAGCAAAGCACCACAGTAGCATCAAAAATGTTGATGCTATTATCCTAACTTGCGTCATGGTGCGCTGCATTGTAAATACAGTGCTACCATGCTTTTGTTATGGGGGTGCAGGGTGATGTAAGGAAACTGATGCATCAGAGCTGATGCACTAGTTCCTTGTAAGTATGGCCCTAAAGCCCTCAGCTTTGAAACCCCTGCAACTGACCATTTGTACTCTATCAATAAGGAAGGAGGATAGTAGACGGAGAGCTAGGCCTCCAACCCTGATCTCCTGCAGCTGCTGAATCCTCCATGTTGACCAGACCATATCGAATACTACAGGTAGATCGAGCATTAGCAGAATGGCCGCACCCTCCCCCCTGATGGACATAGCAGAGGATGCTAACTGTTACCACCACAAGGGCCGTTTCTGTGCTGTGGCCAGACCTAAAACCATTCGGTGAGAGGTCCAAAGAGTCATAAATTTTACAAGCTCCTAGTTGATAATTTTTTCCAAGATCTTAGCTGGCTAAGGGAGTAAGGAGATCGGACAATGTTTTTTGAATTTTTCCAGATCTGCAATGGATTTTTTTAGAATACGAGTGAAAAATAATTTTTTTCTAAAATACCTGATTGGAGTATGGACATAAACATATTTTGCAGAAGGTCAGCAACAGTCCCAGCGGCCAGATGAAGGGGCATATTTATACTCCGTTTGCGCCGAATGTGCGTCGTTTTTTTCGACGCAAATTCGGTGCAAAACTAACGCCATATTTATACTTTGGCGTTAGACGCATCTAGCGCCAAAGTATGGGCAAATAGCGTCATTTTTTTGCGTGAACGCCTTCCTTGCGTTAATGAGATGCAAGGAAGGCGTTCCCATCTAAAAAAATGACGGCGACGCAAATGCGTCATATTTATACTCCCGGGCAAAAATCACGCCCGGGAGTGGTCGGGTCAAAAAACCCCGCATTTGCGCCACTTTTTAACGCCTGGGTCAGGGTAGGCGTTAAGGGGCCTGTGGGCTCAAAATGAGCCCACAGGTGCCCTCCCCTGCCCCCAGGGACCCCCCCTGCCACCCTTGCCCACCCCAGGAGGACACCCAAGGATGGAGGGACCCATCCCAGGGACATTCAGGTAAGTTCAGGTAAGTATACATTTTTTTTTTTTTTTTTTTTGGGTGGCATAGGGGGGCCTTATTTGTGCCCCCTTACATGCCACTATGCCCAATGACCATGCCCAGGGGACAGAAGTCCCCTGGGCATGGCCATTGGGCAAGGGGGCATGACTCCTGTCTTTACTAAGACAGGAGTCATGTAAATGGCGTCTGGGCGTCGTTTAAAATGGCGCAAATCGGGTTAAGACGTTTTTTTTTGCGTCAACCTGACTTGCGCCATTTTTAAGACGCCCTACCGCCATTTTTCCCTACGCCGGCGCTGCCTGGTGTACGTGGTTTTTTTCCACGCACACCAGGCAGCGGCGGTCTGCTTGCGCCGGCTAACGCCATTCAATAAATACGGCGCCGGCATGGCGCTTCAGAATGACGTTAGCCGGCGCAAAATTTTTTGACGCTAAACTGCGTTAGCGCAGTTTAGCGTCAAAAAGTATAAATACGGGCCGAAATATTTTAACAGAACACAGGTCCGACGGAGATCCTGTTTTGACACTCATAAGTAGCTTCTTTGTCTGCTGCAGGGAAATGACAGGAAATTCCAATAGTTGGTGGCTAGTGGAACACACACCAGCAGACAGGGAGCCACCTTGCAGAGGAAGTTCAAAAGTGGAATAGATATCCAGAATCTTATTCTGGAAAAAGAGCACCATGCCGTCACAGAAGTCTTAAGAGATGGCTACCCGACTCTGAGACGGGGAAGTAGATAGATCTTAATTACATTGCACAGCAGTTTAGAAGCATTGCCTGCTGCCCTGATTTTTTCTGTAAAGAAGCCTACCTTGGCAAATTTAATTGCCATCCTATATTGCAACAGCACAAGCTCATGCTTCACGTTTTCAGTGCGTTTAGTCTCAGCGACAGTAGAACAAAATCAACCTAAATCAAATCAAATCAAAAACATTTATAAAGCGCGCTACTCACCCGTCAGGGTCTCAAGGCGCTAGGGGGAGGGGGTTACTGCTGCTCGAAGAGCCAGGTTTTGAGCTGCCTCCGGAATGCAGGGTGGTCCTGAGGTTGGCGGGGAGGGAGTTCCATGTCTTGGCTGCCAGGTAGGAGAAGGATTTCCCACCTGCCGTGGTGGGGCGGATGCGAGGGACGGCGGCGAGTGCCAGGTTGGCGGAGCGAAGTTGACGGTTGGGGGTGTAGAAACTGAGGCGACGGTTGAGGTATTCGGGTCCCTTGTTGTGGAGGGCTTTGTGTGCGTGGGTGAGGAGCCGGATGGTGATCCTTTTGTTGACGGGAAGCCAGTGCAGGTGTCTCAGGTGGGCGGAGATGTGGCTGTTGCGGGGTATGTCGAGGACGAGGCGGGCGGAGGCGTTTTGTATTCGCTGCAGACGTTTCTGGAGTTTAGCGGTGGTTCCTGCGTATAGGGTGTTTCCGTAGTCCAGGCGGCTTGTGAAGAGGGCGTGAGTCACAGTTTTTCTGGTGTCGGCGGGGATCCAGCGGAAGATCTTTCGGAGCATGCGGAGAGTGAGGAAGCAGGAAGATGATACGGCGTTGACTTGTTTGGACATGGTGAGAAGCGGGTCCAGGATGAAACCGAGGTTGCGTGCGTGGTCTGAGGGGGCTGGAGCGGTGCCTAGGGCTGTGGGCCACCAAGAGTCTTTTCTGAGTTCAGTTTCAAACGGCTGAGTTTCATCCATTCTGCGACGTCTTTCATTCCATCTTGCAGGTTGGTCTTGGCGCCAGTGGGGTCCTTGGTGAGGGAAAGTATCAGCTGAGTGTCATCGGCGTAGGAGGTGATGATGATGTTGTGTTTGCGTATGATGTCGGCGAGGGGGCTCATGTAGACATTGAAGAGAGTCGGGCTGAGCGAGGAGCCTTGTGGGACGCCGCAGATGATCTCGGTGGGGTCTGAGCGGAATGGAGGGAGGTAGACTCTTTGGGAGCGGTTGGAGAGGAAAGAGGTGATCCAGTCCAGGGCCAGTCCTTGGATACCGGTGGAGCGCAGGCGGGATGTCAGGGTTCGGTGGCAGATGGTGTCGAACGCAGCCAAGAGGTTGAGGAGGATGAGGGCGACTGTTTCTCTGTTGTCCATCAGAGTTCTGATGTCATCTGTGACTGAGATGAGGGCGGTTTCTGTGCTGTGATTGGCTCGGAATCCGGACTGAGAGGGGTCGAGTAGGTTGTTGTCTTCAAGGAAGTTGGTCAGTTGCTTGTTGACGGTCTTCTCAATGACTTTGGCAGGGAAGGGGAGGAGAGAGATGGGGTGGAAGTTCTTCAGGTCGCTGGGGTCCGCTGTAGGTTTCTTCAGTAGGGCGTTGAGTTCAGCGTGTTTCCAGCTCTTCAGAAATGTGACAGAAGCAAACGAGCTGTTGATGATGGTCTGGAGATGCGAGGCGATGCTTTGCCTATGCTTTGTCTGCAACACTTCTTCCTCTACTCCTTAGGTTATGCTGAAACCAGGTGTGGAGGGTTTATTTCTGTTCATGGTTTTAGTCTTTAGAGGGGCCTTATTGTCTATAGTGGACGCAACGCAAGTCTCAAAGCTGCAGCGGAGAAGCTTAAGGAAGCAACCAGGCTATCTTTACAGGAATGAAGCGCCTGTTCTAAGTTGGGTAAGGTAATTTTGTTTCCATTCCTGCAAGTGATGCGCTTTGGAGAGACTTCATTAACAATTGGATTTAGGGTGGAATGAAAGAATATTATATACAATAATTTGATGATCAGTCCAGCTAAGAGGGTGGATTCTGTTTACTGAAAAATCAGGATGATTAGAAAAAAATACAATCAAGGATATGCCCCAAGGAATGAGTAGGCATCCTAACTCTTTGGAAGAGCTCTACATTTTCCATCATTTCAAGCAGTGAAGCAGTGTCCCTACAATAGGGCTCGTCAAAATGGAAATTGAAATCATCTAGTATTGTGATATGTTTGCAATTTAAGTAAGGCTCAATCATCTGCCACCAGGATTTGATAAAACAGGTACTTGATCAAGGGGGTCGGTAAACTAAGATCCCTAAGAAAGTGTCTTTAGATTAAATTGTTGGTCTAAAAAAGGCTGCCTCTGTCAGATCTTTGATGTTAAGGGATATAGGATCCAGCGTGCAGCCAAACTCATTCCTTGCAATGATAGCAAGTCTGCCTGCTACCTGGCCCTGATGAACTTTTCTGGAGATGGAAAAGCCTGAAGGAACTGCATCCACAAGGTCAGGGTCTGAGTCTTCCCTGTCCCAGGTCCCTGTTATAGAAAAGCAGTCAAGGGGTTCTGTTAGAATCAACTCATGGGTTTCAATCTTATGTTTAATTAAGGAGTGTGTGTTCAGCAAGGAGCATTGGAGCGTTCCAAAGTGTAGAGATGTGGGGATGAAAATGTTTAACTGGGAATGTCTTACATTAGGTGCAGTATAGGGTGTTGCGGTATCTGATTTGGTCATGAAACAGAAGTCACAGCTCGGGCAGTAATTGACAGATGGATTAGAGATATCAAGGATTAAGGGGCAGGTCTCCTTGGGATGGAGATACTGAAGATCTAAAGAACTGCCTAAGAGACAGACAACTACCCTCAGCCCTGCCCTTCATTAGTCCAAAAAACAACAGCATCTCTGACCCCTGGCACCATCCAGGCATGCACAATCACAGACGGGCTTGCCTTAGGCACATCTTCGGTGCAGCAGCAGCACGCCCGCTGCTCGTGTTCACAGCATATCCACACTGGCAGTCCCAAAAAGCAGTTCAGGAATGCTATTTGGTATCTACAAATGTGAGATGAAACATAAGTAATCTCAAAGTAAAATTACATAATGCGGGTGCAAGGGAACCGGGGTCCACTACACGTCTGTGCTGGCATACTCCTTATAAAGGAGTCAAAAGAAATTTCCAACCAACAACTAGGCGCCTGCAGAGCTCCAAGATGGTGGTGGGCTCCCCAGGAACTGGATGTGAAAACTGGCTCCCTGTCTGCACATACAGCCAGTGGAGCTGTGAAAGACCAGAGGGTGTCAATCACTAAAAATCAAAAACAAGGAACCTGCCCATCCGACCAACACAGTCCCTAAAATCAGGTTAAAAATACTATTTGTATCAAAAAATATCAAATTAAACATAAGAAAGGCTCATACTAAATATAACTAAAGCACATAGTAAAATTACACAATGCAGGGGCTGGGAAGCCGAGGTCCGCTGCATGTCTGAGCTGGCATACTCCTTATAAAGGAGTCAAAAAAGATTTCCGGCCAAAAACTAGCCTGCTGAGTTCTAACATGGCAGTCAGCACATCAGGAAGTGGGTGTGAAAGCCGGCACCCTCTCCACACAAACAGCCAGTGGTACTGCGGCAGACTAAAGGATGTCGACCAATGAAAACAAAAAACAAAGGACCTGCCCAACATAGTCCCCAAAAGCAGGTTAAAAATACTATTTGGTATCTAAAAATGTCAGATGAAACATAAGTAAGGCTCACAGTTAAATTACACAATGTGGGTGCCGGGGAGCAGGGGTCCGCAAATGTGAAATAGTGTTTAGAAGTCACTAACGACCAAAAGGTTACTTGAGGGTGTGAGGGACTGGTGCAAATCCAAGTGCTCAGACAGACTGCGATGTAGGGTAGGCTGGCTACAGGCCACAGACACACCAGGCTGACAAATATCTTGGA
This sequence comes from Pleurodeles waltl, assembly GCF_031143425.1. NCBI lineage: Eukaryota > Metazoa > Chordata > Amphibia > Caudata > Salamandridae > Pleurodeles > Pleurodeles waltl. Next base: position 332,794,100 of record NC_090444.1, on the reverse strand, counting down.
TGGAGCCTTGGTCTACGTCGAGAATCCACTGCATCACCGTTGAGCTGTGCAAAGCGGATCTTGCATAGTCGTTGAGCTCTGTTGAAGTCAGTGCATTGCATTGTCATTGGGCCGCATAAGCTGTGGATCCGATGTTATGGAGCAGCCTCTGCATTGGGGTTGAAGGCGATACGGCTAAATGGTTCTTGCACTCGAGACGATGCATTGTTTTTTGCAGAACCAACTTCTGAGTCCCAGGACTAGAGAAGGGCACCTAAGGCAAGGGTAGGACTCACAGATGGCAGAGGCTAGCAGCACCAGGAGAGATGTCCATCAAACTGCAGGAGAAGAGGAGGTAAGGCAGCAAGCCCTGAGAGTCACTCTGGGTCAGCAGGATGGGTTCAGTCCTTGTCTTCAGCAGCGCAGAGATCTGCAGGCAGTAGGGCAGCACAGCAAAGCAGAGAAATAGTTCATTGGAAGAGTCAGTCTAGGCAGAGTGTCAATCCTTACAGCACCGCCATCCAGCAGAGTTCCTGCCAAGTCCAATGGTGATCTGATTTTGTAGGGTCAGAGTCCCAGTACTTATACCAAAGAGTGCCTTTGAGCAGGGGTGACTTCAAAGCAGCTGCTTGAAGTTCACAGGTCTCCCTTTCATCCCAGCCCTGGCTCAAGACTATCAGCAGGGGGTAATCAGCCCTTTGTGTGGTGACAGACACTTCCCTATTGAATTGTAAGTGTGAGCTCCCCTCCAACCTTTCAGCTAAGGAAGGCCCATCAGAATGCAGATGAGTCCTTTGTCACATCTACCATTCCTGTGTTTGCGGCTGTCTAGAGGGAATGCACAAAGTGTAGGTGTCACCTAGCCCAGACGTGTATTAAAGAAATGCTGCAAGGCACACAGAGCAGGAAAAGCAAAGAAATGCCCACTTTTTAAAAGTGGCATTTCTAAAATAGTAATATTAAATCCGACTTTACCAGTAAAGAGGATTTGTCAATGCCTTCCCAGTTATATGAAACATGATGTAACTACTACTTTCTGTTCAGGAAATACAGCTTCAAAGTATATTAAGGAATTTCACATATGGTAGTAAAATATCATTCTATGGTAAAAACAAAACAAAAAAAAAAAACTAGAAATTCACAAAACAAATCGAAGGTTAATAGTTATCTTTAATAACTATAACAGGTGTCCTGAGGTAACTATAACTCGTGTCCTTGCCATGCACTGCTTATTACCCCACATATTACATCACTTGTGATACCTGCTATGGCATCACTGATAAAATCACAGCAACATTTGAAATTAAACTGTTGATGAGAAAACTGTGCATAGGAGGGGCACAAGTTATTGTTACGAAGGATAACTATAGCTGGTGAATTTCAGTGGTTTTGTACATTAAATTGGCATGTTTTAACAGCCATTTTCACATAAAAATAATGTCACTTAACCTGTACTACTAAAACACATAAACCATTCTTCAATTTGTTGGGTCAGTTACATTTGCATTTGCTGCACTGCACCATTTTCTCTAACACAGTTGAACAAGGTTTTTCACACACTATTAGCCAAATCACTAATAATCCTTGGTGCATTAAACATCTTATACGAAAACACTGCACATTTTTCTTAACCACACATGTTATGATACATTTCATTTTGGTTCCTATATGCCCTGATTAACTGTTATTTTTAAAAATTTGAGTAGATGAATGTGCTCTCGCCAATAAGAATAAAAATTATTAGAGTTTTATATTATTTGTGAAATTATTGTTCATACATACAATCATTGTATGAAGATGGCAATTGCATTACTGTAAAGTTTGTTGAATCCTTATTTTAAAGTATTGCTTTCTTGATAACACTTTGGAGGATCTCCAAAAGGATTTAAGGATTGTTGCACCTCTTACACATGGACAAATGATGCATTGACACATAGACAACTCATGCAGTGTCTTTTATCCGAGCCTTTGACTATTGTTTGTGCATGCATTTAGCCAGTTAGCATGAACATTATTTGATTTTTCAAAGGAATTCAAAAATAAATATACAGATAAACATTCCTAAAAATAATGTCTAAAACATAACACAAAAAATGAAGCAGTGGGGATAAAAACAGCAATCATTACTGAGGAACTAGACTCGTGTGCATGGTGCCGTTTTCACCGTATTTGTGACTGTATTCTGTATTCTGTGCCTTGCTTTTTTGTGCTTTTTGCTTCCATTTGTGCTTTTTTCAGACTTTTGTAACTGCTTTTCGCCCCTTGTGCGCTCCCCCTTGCCGCTTTTCCCTGCCGCTGCCTCCCTGCGGCCCCGCCCCCCTCGCGCCCCCATTCGCCGCTCCCTCCCGCCTCCCAGCTGCGTCTCCCTCCCCCCTCCCTTCTTAATGGCTGGCGCTGCGCGTCGAGGTTGAGCGACCACTGAACTGATTTTGGTCAAGAGCTCGCACCCCCACGTCCGCAGCACCACCCTGCTGTGTCCGTGTACCTGACCCCCGCCCACGCTGCTGCTACCGTGTTCGAGGCCCTCCTCTACCCGCAGGCATCCCCTGCACCTCATCCCTGGTGTCTAGTGGGCTTCTGGTAAGCGTCACTAGACTTGTGTGCATTGTGCTGTTTTCACCGTATTTGTGACCGTATTCTGTATTCTGTGCCTTGCTTTTTTGTGCTTTTTGCTTCCATTTGTGCCTTTTTCAGACTTTTGTAACCGCTTTTCGCCCCTTGTGCGCTCCCCCTTGCCGCTTTTCCCTGCCACTGCCTCCCTGCGGCCCGCCCCCCTCGTACCCCCATTCGCTGCTCCCTCCCGCCTCCCAGCTGCTCCTCCTTCCCCCCCTCCCTTCTTAATGGCTGGCGCTGCGCGTCCGCGCAGCGGGCGTGCCGCTGGCGCGCCAGAGGCAAGCCTCTGTGCCCGTCCGCGCCTGGACCGCGCCCAGCGCCACCCCCCCTGGTCCGCACGACCCCCCCCACCACCAGACGCCTCTACTTGGCCAACCAGCTCATCGCCCTCAACCCCGGCTGCTCCACAACATGCTTCCAGTCATCTCCAAAGAACACCAAGAGACCATTCCCCTGCCACGCCTGCAACTTCACCTGCAACAGAACAAGGAAACCTGTAACAACCGCAACAAACCACCTCCACTGCATACTCCTCAACACATGCTCCACACGCAAGCACGCTATCGAGCTCTGGGACCTGCTCGACACCACCGCCCCAGATGTAGCCTTCCTGACCGTAACCTGGTGGAACGACTCCTCAGCACCTGACATCGCCATAGCCATCCCGGACGGCTACAAGATCACCAGGAGGGATCGCCCAAACGGAATCGGAGGAGGAATAGCCATCGCCCACAAATCCACCCTCAAAATCCACACCCACACGGACGACACCCTCAAGACCGGCGAACACCTACACTTCCGGATCCACACTGACCCCAACACCACTCTTAGGGGAACGCTCATCTACCGACCCCCTGAACCACGAGCACCCTTCAGCGACTCCATAGCCGACCTCATGAGCACCCACGCACTCACCTCTATGGGCTACATCCTCCTTGGAGACCTCAATTTGCACTTGGAGAACAGCAACGACGCCAACACCACATCTTTGATCGACAACCTCTCCAACCTCGGCCTCAGACAACTGGTCAACACACCCACCCACATCGCCGGCCACACGCTTGATCCGATCTTCTCCGCAAGCAACCACGTCACCTTTAACCACACCACCAAACTTCACTGGACCGACCACCACTGCATCCACTTAACATTCAAGAAGCACATCGAACACCACCGCACCACACCGCCGCTGGAGCAAAGTCACCGAAGACCAGCTGACCAACACCCTCGCCCAGAACCCACCCACCGACTCCACCGACCCAGACACCGCCGCTCTCAACCTACGACAGTGGATCAACGACTGCGCCAACACCCTTGCACCACTCAAGAGGTCCACCGACAACCAAGAAAAGAAAAACGTAGCCTGGTTCAGTGACGAACTCCTCACCTCCAAACGCGTCTGCCAGAAACTAAAGAAGAAATGGCTCCTCGAACACACACCCGACAGCCTTGCAGCCCACAAGGAGGCCACCCGCAAGCACCACCAGTTAATCAGACTTGCCAAGAGATCAGCTTACCCACCACCTCGAGGACAACTCCATCCTGGACCCCTCCCAGTCCGGTTTCAGATGTAACCACAGCACCGAGACTGCTCTCCTCGCCACCACAGATGACATCAGACAGCAAATGGACAACGGCGAAACATCAGCCCTCATCCTCCTGGACCTATCCACAGCCTTCGACACAGTTTGCCACCGCACCCTATTAACACGCCTCCACGAAGCCGGAATACAAGAAAAAGCCCTCAACTGGATCTCATCATTCCTCTCCGGCAGAACCCAGAGAGTCCGACTCCCACCCTTCCGCTCCGAAGCCACCAACATCATCTGCGGCATACCCCAGGGCTCCCCACTAAGCCTGACGCTGTTCAACATCTACATGGCCCCCCTCACACAACTGCCACGTCAGCACAACCTCAACATTCTCTCTTATGCCGACGAAACCCAGCTCATCCTCTCCCTCACCAAAGACCCACACACCGCCAAAGCCAACCTCTATGAGGAAATGATGTCCGTCGCCGAGTGGATGAGAAATAGCCGCCTGAAGTTGAACTCCGACAAGACGGAGGTCCTCATCCTCGGACGCACCCCTCTCAGCCTGGGACGACTCCTGGTGGCCCACCGCGCTGGGACCCCTGCCAACGCCAGCCAACCAAGCACGCAACCTGGGTTTCGTCCTCGACTCCGCCCTCACCATGTCCAAGCAGGTCAACGCAGTTTCCTCCTCCTGCTACAACACCCTCCGCATGCTCCGTAGAATCTACAAATGGATCCCGACGGAAACCAGAAGAACGGTGACCCAGGCCCTCGTCAGCAGTAGACAAGACTACGGCAACGCACTCTACACAGGTATCCCAGCAAAAGACATCCGACGCCTCCAACGCATCCAAAACGGCTCCGCCCGACTGGTCCTCGTCGTACCCCGCCGCTGCCACATCTCCCACCACTCTACACAGGTATCCCTGCAGATGGAGATCCAGGACAAAGACAGAGAACAATGCCAAGACACCCGCCAAGAAATGAGACCACCCTGATTGTCATCCTTCTGTCCCACTTTGTCACCCTGTCCATCCTTAAACTGCCCCAGCTCCACTTCCTATGCCCCTTTGGACAATGCATCTGTGAGACTAATAGACTGGACTCTGCCATGGACATTCCTCCACCATCACCCCTGACCATTTTACAACCCCCTCCAATATTTAGCATTTAAATAAACACCCTTAAATCACAAAACAATCTGGAGTCAGTCTGTGCTTTCGAAAATGTGTATTTGCAATAACTGAGGGAAAAAGCTATGTCCATTCTATTGTCAACATATCTATTTCACACAGCTCTAGTCCATGAGGTTACATAGCAGAGGTCACACAGTGGGACCCACATCTGTGAAATCGAAAGGGAAAGTGACAAATCAGGGTCCATACGCTAGGTGAAAGTAACAGACAGATGAGAGGTAGAACAACTGTATCAGATGTAGGAGGCAGTGATGTCTTCTTACCTGTGTCTCACTGGAAGTATTGATGGATCACAGTGTTTCTGTTATCTATGTCCTCTTCTTCTGCCTCCTCTTCTTCACTGTCCACAGGCTCCACAGCTGCCACAACACCTCCATCTGGACCATCATCTTGCAGAAAAGGCACCTGTCGTCGCAAAGCCAAGTTGTGCAGCATACAGCAGGCCACGATGATCTGGCACACCTTCTTTGGTGAGTAGTAGAGGGAACCACCTGTCATATGGAGGCACCGGAACTTGGCCTTCAGGAGGCTGAAGGCCCGCTCTATAATCCTCCTAGTTCACCCATGTGCCTCATTGTAGCGTTCCTCTGCCCTTGTCCTGGGATTCCTCACTGGGATTAGTAGCCATGACAGGTTGGGGTAGCCAGAGTCACCTGCAAATGTCGAGGGACAACTGTTAGACACACACTAACCCTTAGGGACAACCCCAGACAACTATTCACATGGTATAGGGTCCTTGTCCTCACCTAATAGCCACACACAGTGCCTCTGGAGTTGGCCCATCACATAAGGGATGCTGCTATTCCTTAGAATGTAAGCGTCATGCACTGAGCCAGGAAACTTGGCGTTCACATGGGAGATGTACTGGTCGGCCAAACACACCGTCTGCACATTCATTGAATGGTAACTCTTCCGGTTTAGGTATACCTGTTTACTCCTGTGGGGGGGTACCAAGGCCACATGTGTCTCAACAATGGCACCTATGATGGTGGGGATATGTCCCAGGGCATAGAAGTCACCTTTCACTGTAGGCAAATCCTCCACCTGTTGGAGAACAGAGGCTGGGACATCCCTGATTCTATTGCCAATGTAGTTTGAAAAGACCCACTTGCCAGGAAATGGAGTACTGACAGGACCTGCACTGGAGGGGGGATCCCTGTGGGATGGCGGATTGCTGCCATCAGGTCTGGCTCCAACTGGGCACACAGTTCCTGGATTGTGGCACGATCAAGTCTGTAGGTGACAATTACATGTCGCTCTTCCATTGTTGACAGGTCCACCAGCGATCTGTACACCGGAGGATGCCACCATCTCCTCACCTGCCCCAGCGGACGTGCCCTATGGACGAGAACAGCGAGCACAGAGTCAGCCAACACAGAGGTATTAAATAGAATATTTATTGCACACATTTGTCAGTCCGCTATGTGCCTGTCTGAGTGTGTATGCAGAGCCTAGATATGTGTGACACATTTACAATTAATGCCATGTGGCCCCTAAAATGCTGGCTGCCTGACCTGGAAGGTGGGAAAAGGGGATATGAGGTAACTGCGCTGGCATTGTACACCGTCGCGGTAGGCAGTCGAAGACCGCAGCGCAATCCTGCATTGGTTAACATTGGACCCTATGGGTCCCAGGAGCCAATGACGATGTACGCCGGTGGTGACGGTACGCACCGCCGTGGACGTGACCGCCATTTTCTCTCTGTTCACTCACTTGATACCTGATCTTCGACAGGAGAGGATCTACACTGCAATTGCTGCTGTGACCTTAGTCTGGAAGCTACAATGGCTCAAGTGTCTGGGGAAAGGGGCCCTGCCTTCACATCGGAGGAGTTGGAAAAACTAGTGGATGGGGTCCTCCCCCAGTGCACGCTACTCTACGGTCCTCCAGACAAACAGGTGAGTACACTGTGAGAATGCTGTATGGGCAATGCCTGTTTGAAGTGGTGTGGATGGGAAATAGGGGGGGGAATGAGGAGTGCATGAACCAACAGTGAGTGTATGTGCGTCATGGCAAGGGTAGGAACGTGGGCCAATGACTGTGAGGGTCCGGACGGCTATATCTTCTCCTTTTCCCCTGCACTATTCCTGTAGGTCAGCGCCCACCAGAAGAAGGATATTTGGCGTGCCATCGCCAAGGAAGTCCGGACCCTGGGGGTCCACCACAGACGGAGCAACTACTGCCGGAAAAGATAGGAGGACAGTCGCCGCTGGAGCAAGAAGACGGCAGAGGCCCAGCTGGGGATGGCCTCCCAACGTGGAAGGGGTACCCGTCGCACCATGACCCCCCTGATGTTCTGGATCCTGGCGGTGGCGTATCCGAAGTTGGATGGGCCCTTGAGGGCATCACAGCAGCCACAAGGGGGTGAGTACAGTCACATTCATCTGATTCAGCGCGCATTGGAGGTGACTGGGTGGGGGAGGTGGGCTGTGCGTACCCCTAGGCCAGGGCCAGTTTTTTAGGCAAGGTCCCTTCGTAAGGCAGGCCATGTGGCACCCCACTCAACCAGTGTTAAGAGCCATCTACCTCTAGTCAGGCTCCTGTGACTTCCATGTGTGCAGCAATTGGGCATAGGCCTTGTACCCCATGGCCCTTTGAATAATTAGGGAACTCTAAGTGCATAGCGTAGTGCAGAGGGCTGCTGTGTCTGTAGTGTCCGCCAATGGTAGCGGTATTGCATGCACTGAACATGTCTTTCTACTTTCTCCCCCCCCCTTTTTGTGGTCTCCCTGTTCGTGTGTGCATTAGCATCATCACGCGGTGGAGCAGTGCCACCGGAGCAGGAGGGAGCTGCATCCCACATGGCCCTGGAGGGTGAGACTACAGACTCTGAATTCACCAGTGGGACGGAGGGCAAGGGAGCTCCACGGCGGGGACAGGAGCTGAGACCAGTGACACCGACTCCTCCTCTGATGGGAGCTCCCTTGCGGTGGCGGGCCCCTCTGTGCCCCCGCATCTACAGGTACAGCCGCCACCCCCCCTACAAGCACTGCCCTCCCAGCAGCCCCTCAGCGTGTGCCCCGTGGCTGCTCACCCCAGAGGGTGGGCATCTCCTTCGCCCCAGTCACCTCAGCCCCTGCCCCTGTCAGCCCTGCTGCCCTCAGTGAGGAGGCCATTGATCTCCTCAGATCCCTCACTGTTGGGCAGTCTACCATTTTGAATGCCATCCAGGGTGTAGCGAGGCAGTTGCAACAGACAAATGCATACCTGGAGGGCATTCATTCTAGTCAGGCAGCCCAACAGTGAGCTTTTCAGACTCTGGCCTCTGCACTGATGGCAGCCATTGTCACTGTGTCCAGCCTCCCCCCTCAAACTTCCTCCACCCAGCCCCAATCCCCAGTACCTCAGCCTATCCCAAGCACACCATCAGACCAGCATGCACACACCTCAACACACAAGGGTAGCTCTGGCAAACATAAGCACCACACATCGCACAGGCACCCACACAAGCATCATACCCATGCACACATACAAACATCCACTGCCTCCACTATGTCCCCTCCTCCTCGTCTCCCTCCTCCCTCCCTGTCACGTCTCCACTCACACCTGCATGCACTACATCTTCAGCCACTACGTCCATCACCAGCACACCCATTACCACACACCGCTCACGTGCACTCATCACCCCCACTACCATTCACACATCCTCTGTGTCCTCTCCCAGTGTGTCTGTGAGCCCACCTTCCAAACTACACAAACGCAGTCACACACCCACCCAACAGCCATTCACCTCACAACAGCATCCAGCCCATGCACCTTCACCCAAAGTCAACAAACGAACACCTCCTACAACCACTACCTCTTCCTCCACTCCCAAACCCCCTCCATCTACCTGTCCCAGTGTGTCTAAAAACCTTTCCTGTCAAACCTTGACCTCTTCCCTTCACCTCCCTCACCCCTTCCGTCCCCTAGGGCCCACCTTTCCAGGTCCCAACCCAGCACCTCAGCCACCACATCACCGGGAACAGTGGTGCCAGCAGTAACCGGCTTCTGGAGTGCGTCAAGCAGCAGGGCAGCCAGTGTGCCAAGGAGCCAGGCCAAGGACACTCCCCCACCTCAGAAACATAAGAAGTTGGCCACAGCCCGGAGGGAGAAGGGCAAAACACCTGCCACCAAGGGCTCTCCCAGGACTACAGTTGGGAGTGGCAAGACAGCTGCACCACCATCCAAGGTGGGGAAGGGGCAGAGAAAGAAAGGGAAGTCGCCGCCAACCTGCACGGTGGACAAGACCGCCACCGGCACCGCCACCAGCACCGCTTCCCAGGACACCGTCGCCACCAGCACCGCTACCCAGGACACAGCCGCCATCAGCATCGCTGCCCAGGACACACCGCTGCCACCAGCACTGCTGCCCAGGACACCGCCACCACCAGCACCGCTGCGAAGGACACTGCCGCCACCAGCACCGCTGTCCAGGACACCGCCGCCAGCAGCACGCTCACTGAGACACCCAGCACTGCTGGCCAGTGAGCGCCGCAAGCACTGCCGCTACTGAGGCCGCCGCAAGCACCGCCAGCGGCCACGCCACATAATGTGCCAGTGGCACCACCGCAGACATGGCTGCCATCCCCAGTAGTCAGTCGTACGAAGGTGGTGGTCAGTTCCAGGGGCCTGGACAGCTTCCATGTAGGCCCACATTCAGTGAAGTGTCACATCCACTACCTCAGTCCTTGGCAGGATGAAGCACTCTGGGCGGGAAACATCCTGAACAACTAGGTCTAAACCACTACTTGCCTGAACCACTACTGCTAAACAACTAAAAAGTCTCTACAACTAAGTACTGAACAACTACTGTCTAAACAACAATTGTGCCTGAATAACAATTGCCTGAACAACTAATTTTAAGGGAAGGTTTCCTTTTTCGTTTTTATGGTTTATTAGTTGTTTAGAATATGTATATATATATTAGTTGTTCAGGCAATTGTTGTTCAGGCACAATTGTTGTTTAGACAGTAGTTGTTCAGTACTTAGTTGTAGAGACTTTTTAGTTGTTTAGCAGTAGTGGTTTAGGCTATAGTTGTTTAGGACCTGGTTGTTCTGTCACATATTCCTCTGGGCACAAAGCCCCCTCCAGAACCAGTGGAGAAAGGCATCTACTACCTCTGTCCTTGGCAGGATGAAGCACTCTGGGCACAAAGCCCCCTCCAGAACCAGTGGAGGAAGCACTCTGGGCACAAAGTCCCCTCCAGACCCAGTGGAGAAAGGCATCCACTACCTCTGTCATTGGCAGGATGAAGCACTCTGGGCACAAAGCCCCCTCCAGAACCAGTGGAGAAAGACATCCACTACCTCTGTTCTTGGCAGGATGAAGCACTCTGGGCACAAAGCCCCCTCCAGAACCAGTGGAGAAAGGCATCCACTACCTCTGTCCTTGGCAGGATGAAGCACTCTGGGCACACAGCCCCCTCCAGAACCAGTGGAGTATGGCATCCATCACCTCAGTCCTTGGTAGGTTGAAGCACTCTGGGCACATACCCCCTCCAGAACCAATGGAGAAAGGCATCCACTACTTCAGTCCTTGGTAGGATGAAGCACTCTGGGCACAAAGCCCCCTCCAGAACCAGTGGAGAACTGTTATCCACTTGAGAGACTGTGGCTTTGCACTCCCCAGGATAAAGCAGTGGGCAAACCACCCACTGGAGAGACCTGAGAGACTGTGGCTTTGCACTCCCCAGGATAAAGCAGTGGGTAAGCCACCCACTGGAGAGACCTGAGAGACTGTGGCCTTGCACTCCCCAGGATAAAGCAGTGGGCAAACCACCCACTGGAGAGACTTGAGAGACTGTGGCTTTGCACTCCCCAAGATAAAGCAGTGGGCAAACCACCCACTGGAGAGACTTGACAGACTGTGGCTTTGTACTCCCCAGGAGACATCAATGGCAATAGAGCCCCCTCGTGGAGCTGGCGTCGTGCACTCATCTGACTGAGGTGCCCCCCTTCCCTTCCCCCTGAGGTGCCTCTTTTATTTTGATCTGATGTCCCTGCAGTGTTCTCTCCGTTTGATCGGGTATCTTGTGTGGGCCTCGCCCATGCGTTTTGGGCCCAGTGGTCCACGGACTATGTAGGTGCAGTACATGGACTTGAATTCTTGGTGTATATATTTGTTAATAGTGGATTTTTATTGATTACATTCGTTCAACTCATTTCCTTTTGTCCTTGCGTTCTTCCAGGGCAGATTGGGGGGTGTAAATGTAATGTATCAACATGTGTTTGTGTGTGTGTTGTAGTGGGTGGGGGCGGTTATGTTTTGCATCTGTGTGTCACTCTCTTTTCCCTCCCCCTCCCCTGTATCGTAGGTGCAGTACTCACTGTGGTCGTCGACACCGGTGTTCGTGCTCCTGGTAGAGGAGCAGGAAGAGAATGGCAGGTAGAATTTGGAGTTCCGGCTCCATGGTGTCCTGGTTCCTCGTGGGGTGTGTAGAGGTGAGTGTTTTCCCTTCCAAGTCCTGTTTCCGCTGTGTTTTTGTTTGCAGTGAATCTGCCCCGGAAAAGGTGGCGGATTGGCCTCTCATGATACTGTGGACGGTACATTGTCTTTCGCCTGTCTGTTGCCGGTGACCGCCATGCTGTTTGTACCGCCGTGGCGGTTGGTGTGTTAAAGTGGCTGTCTATATTGGCAGTTTCCGCCACGGTCGTGATTCTATTTTTTTTACCGCCGGCCTGTTGGCGGTTTTACTGCCACTTTAACACCGACCACCAGGGTTGTAAGGAGGGGCCATTGTATAATTTTTTAATAATGGTTGCCAGTTGAAGTGGGAATCAAGCAAAATGTCCAGTTACTAAACGTTTTCCATCCTACTGATGTGATGACCCTTAACTTTGAAATTAGGAGTTTTAGGGCCGTATGAACACATTTTCCCATAGACATACAATTGGTAAAAACCTTTGATACATCTGGCCCTTAGTGATTTTAGGTCCCACCACCATAGCATGAGATTAATTGGTTGTAAGATCAAGACTATTCATAAAACTAATGAAAAGGTCCAAAAGTTGTTGTAAACCCAGTGCTGTGCGGGCAACTAAAATGCCATAGTCTGTATATCAGAGGGTGGGCATCAGTCACCCACCTACACTAGGAATATCCTTACTTTGTTCAATCAAAACAGATTCTAATTCATTATTATAAAGAATAAAAAGAAACGGGGCAACGATAAAAACCCTGATGACCCCTTCTCATCAAGTTAAAGTGCAGTGTGCATTCCCCATGGGGAACATACCTCACCAAGGCTGTGAAGCCATCATGAACTCAGAAAGGTGACAAGTGCAGGCTCAATCTCATGAACCCCAGTACAGTCCAGAGCTTGGTTATGTTAACCCTGTCAAATGCAGAGCTGAGATCCATGAAGGCCAGCTGGACTGAACCCTCCCTTGCTTTGGTATTCTTAGTAATGAGAAGGATTACAGTAAGGGTTTACTCGACGGTACGTCAGACTGGTCTAAACTCATGTTACATGTCAGACAAATATTGTGATCACTTCCCTGTGTGGTGAGAAAATCTAGGAGCACCCGATTTATAATTGTGTCCTCGGAGTCAACCAATGAAATGGGTCTGTAACATGCTGAGTCCACTCTACTCCCCTTTTTAAATACTGGTACAATCACAGAGTGATGTCACAAGGGTTGTAGTGAACTGTGAACTGAAGCATTAAGGAGCTTAGTCAACAAGAATGCTTACAGACCAACTAGTAACTTATTCAAATCTCCAGGAAACCTGTCAAGGCCAGGGGCCTTTCCAGAGGGAAGAAATAAGATATATTTTCTTACCTCCTCCCACTGAAAAATAAACCTTAATTCCTCCCAAGTGCAGAGTGTGATGGATTCTGTGCCCTCATTGTCCTAGACAGTCGCAAAATGCTTGATCCATGCCTGAACAGTAATAGTTAGGGCCTGATTTGACAACTACTTGGAACTAAACTGTGGGTAGTTCAATTCCCTCCAGATGGTCGCACTTTCCTGAGTTGCATTAGCCAACAATAAGTTCTCCCATTCCTCCTTTTTTAAATTGCTCTGTCATTCTTTGCATGCCATGCTGTTAATGGCCCTTTCCATCCTCACGTCTTCCTGATTGTGGGGTCTTTATGCATGATCAAGTAGCTAAAAAAAAGAGCCACTGAAAAGGAAAATACTATACAGGCAGCATAGGCTAATCATGGTCTTCAAATACACTTTATAGCTCATGCAACGTAATATCCAAATCACCATTGGCTACTGGAGCCTTACAATACAACGTGGTACTTCCATATATTGGAGGTATGTCTATTTCTTGTCTATACTTGCACATGAGCCTATTTTGTTGGCACAACTCTTTGCTCCACCACCAGAACTTCTAAACACAACATGGTTGGAATTTTTAAACATACTGAACAAATCGAGGTCTTTTCCTTCTCTTTCACTTTGCACTTGTCACTGTTCTCTGCGTGCCATCACTCTTTCATTGGTGTTACAGAAGGGATATGTCTCTAGTTTGTGGTTCAAATAAGGCACACAATAGATCTGCGGCATTGGGTCTCTCTTTCTATTCACAATAAGTTGCATCCGTTCAAGCTCACCCTAACCATTGTAGAATTCGATCAAACTGGCAATTTCTGTGACTCATGCCTTTCCATCTCTATATGTTCACAGCCTTGAAAAAGTCAATTCTGACAAAACACGTGTCGGCTGTTGTTTTTCTCTGAACATGTGATTGCTATTGGCAGTTTGACACCACACCCATTGTATACTACGGGGTCAGTGATTAATTTCCTGAGATACCACAGAGGAATAAATTGAACTTTCTACGCATTTGTGATGTGCCGTGGTTCTTCTTCTTCTTTATACAGGCAGCATAGACCAGGGGGTACAATGTAAAAAACTAAAACAAAGCTGCCTAGCACCAATAAGGAGATTCAATTTACTGAAATTAATGTATTTAATAAACGTGATGAATGGGAAACCTAGTGTGGCAAAAAAGTTAACTTAAATAAATATGTTATTAACTCAACAAATCGATACAATCTTCGTCATTCATAGTATAATACACTCAATAATGAAGTCTCATAGAAAATATATTGGATTCCTTCAACAAGTATTTACCTAATATAATTTAGCTTAAATTGCCTACATGAAATACTGGGACACAGAGGTCACATGTAATAAAAATCCTTCATACAAACAAGCAGTCACCATTCGCCACACACACACTATCATACCATTAATAAATTCTCTCCAAAGACCAGAAAGAGTAAAAAAAAGGTCACTTCTGTCACATCCAATCTATATACCTTTGCTCCCAATGTCAGACAGGTATAAATGTAAAACTTTAAACCTGAGTTTCCTGGCCTAGGGGTGATATATTGATAATATTAATTGAACTTCACTCCAAAGAAAACCTCAGATGGCATTTCATTGAGTACTTGATTCAGCATAGCAGTTGTGGAATATATATATAATCATAACTGTGATCCTTTTATCTCTTGTAGAGTGCAGTGCGTTGCCTTAGGACTGCCCAGCAGGAGCCACCTTCTTCAGGGCTCCCGGATAAGATGTCAATGAGACGCTGTTACCCAGGATCAATCTAGCAAATGAACATATTCATATAACTACACAATAAAACATGTTTTTGCCATCACACATGCCTTAACCAGGCCATAAGTGCTAAAATAGGTAAGCTAACCACTACACTAAAAAATGGCTCATCTACTAAAATGGTACTAGGTGTACTGAATAGTGGGAAAAAGAGGAAACTTTGAAAAAAAAAACCTTTCACCTCATGCTATACCTCCACCTGGTTGTGGTTCTACTTACATTTTATAAGTGTAATTTCTAATTGGGAAGAGTTGGGACCCCCAAGTTTGGTATCTCTGCAATCAGAATCTAAAATCACAACCTATGGTAAAGGTAGATTTTACATTGTAAAGTTGAAAATGCTACTTTTAGAATGATGGGATTTCTTTCTTTAGCTATGTGCTGCCTGTTGCCTGTCTCTGATCACATGTCTGAGGTGGGGTGACAGGTGGACTTGTGCATTCCCTCCAGACAGCCACAAATAAAAGGAGCTTAGGTGTGATGAATGGGCCGTCCACAGCCTGATGGGCCATTCTAGGCAGGGCGGGAGGGAAGAGCTGAAACGTATCCTGAATGGACTATGTCCTATCTCCAATCAAAGGGCTGCATTCCCCCCGGGCCCTTGGAAGTGGCTATAAAGTGCTGCTCCTGTAGAAACACACACATCCTCACCATTGTAGGAGTCATAACCAGCGCATCAACACCATTGCAGGAATCAGAACCGGCGCATTGACTTCATTGCATGGATCTTACGTGGTGCATTGTATTTGGAATCAATGCATCCTCTGCTACAGGAATGGTAGCAGTTCATTGCATGCTGAACCCAGCACAGTGGACTTGGAACCAATGTATGACAGCTGTTGCACAGGAAAGATCAATGCATCACTTCCACTATGTGGCCCAACACTAAAGCATCCCTTCGGCTTCACCACACATCTCCTCGATGACGATGCAACCCTGATCAAGGCAATTTTGTTCAGCTGGCCAAGGCTGATCCCTGCATCTAATCCGTTCCATCATGGTCGGCCTGAACTTTTGACTTTGTCCCAGTCTATAGCGCCCAGATACCCCTCATAGGCACTCACTTCTAAGCATTATCTTCCAGTGTATTCTATACACTGGTAGAACCTATTCTTTATTGAACTCTTGCAGCATTTTTCTCTATTTTGTTCAGAAATGTGCTCCCTCACCGACAATCATTCTCAATGTAAAGCTGAAGGTTATTGCCTAGAAGTATCACAATGGTTTTAGGAAATACTTAGAGCCCTATAAATCTTTTCTTCAAAACGGAGGGCCTCATTGCACCCAGTGCCACGTAGGGGGCCCATTTTGGCGCCCTCAACGGCACTTTTTTTTTTTTTTAAATACTTACCTATACTTACCCTACTTACCTGAGATGGGGTCCCCCAGCCGCTGATGTCCCACTGATGTTGGTGGAGGTGTTCTTGGGGCTTGAGGTGGGCACCTGTGGGCTCTTTTAATGGTGTTTGACCATGGAAATGGGTCCACAGGTCCGCTAACGTCTGCCCTGACCCAGGTGGTAAATAGTGGCTCTGTGCAGGCTTAAGAACATTATTTAGATCCGCCTCCCTCCCGTGCACCTTTTTTGCACGGGAGTATAAATAAGGCGCTAGGGCCTTAGAGTCATTTTTTGGATGGTGAACACCCACGTTACATTTCATTGACACAAGGTGGTTTCACACATCCAAAGGAAGACTTTAATTCCAATATGTTGGTGCTAGACGGGTCTAGCATCAAAACATAAACATGGAGTTAGCGTAAAACAAATGATGTATAAATATGGGCCTTAGTGCCATATTTATCAAAGAAGATGGATCCCTCTTGCACCAGGTAATGTGGGGTAGTGTGGTGTGAGAACGGCACAACTCTATAGGAAGATTTATTAAAGGCAGTACACTTCTGGACCAGTGGACATCCTACCAGGAAAAAGGACTGCTGTGCATCTACAAGGATTGCTACTCTGCTTGACTGCTGCTCTGAAGGAACTGCTGTCCTGCTTTGATGATGTGCTGTCTGCTGCCCTCTTACCTGGGGAAGAAGAACTGGACCTGCAAACCCTCCTGAATCCTGGTCCGCAGAATGAATCAAAGGGCTAGTCTACTGACCTCCTAAACTGAGCGGCAGGGAGACAAAAGGCTCCCCAATGGCTCCTGGACCCTTCTCCAACGAGCTCCAGACCCCAACGTGGTGCCTCTCAGGTCCCAGACCTGTAGTGTGGTTAACAAGCTCTTGAAATCAAGCTTCCGGGCTCTTCATGACTGCAAACATGCCTGTTCACATGGGAGCTGCACAGCTCGTACAGTAAATCAGCAGGAGCCACCACTAATCAGTCTCTTCAAACAGCACAATCGACATTCTGTGTTTGAATGTCAATGCGAAGATCCAACCTGCCTGTCCATGATGCCTTGTCCACTCTTCGCACCACCCCGATTGCAGCCAGTGAGTTTTTCCTTGCATCCTACTCCAATGAAAATTATACAAACCTTGAGAAGGAGTAGTTCCTGGCAAAACGGTAGAGACGCACACACACAGCGATGCGAAGAGTCTGAGCACAGCAGCGGAGCAGCACACAGGCAGGCAGGCTCCGAGTTGCTGGTAAGCTCCGGGAAGAGCAAAGCAGCAAAGCGGCACGGCCGTGAAGTGCTGTGAAAAGACGCTGCAAATCATCGGGGAGCAATGGGAAGGACGCCTGCTTCCTTCCTCCCACTCTACGAAGTGAAACACAAAGAGGCAGCAGCAGCGGCAGTACCGTGAAAAAGAAGCTGTGAGTTGCGGCAGCAGCAGCAGGAAGGACAGTCGCCCCCTTCTCCTGCTCCAGGAAGATCAAAGCAGTGCCACAAGTTGCAGGGGAGCCGTGGGAAGAACGCCCACCTCCTTCCTACTACTCTATCAAGTGAAACGCTAAGCAGCAGCAGCAGCATCAGTGCTGCAAAAAAGACGCCACGAGTCGTGTCAGCAGCAGCGGGAAGGATGGTCACCCCCTTCTTCCACTCCAGGAAGATCAAAGCGGCAGTGCCGCAAAAAAGACCCCAAAAAGACGCCACATGTCACAGCAGCAGAAGCACCAGTGCCATGAAAAGACACCATGAGGCACCATGGGGTGCCGCGGGAAGGACGGTCGGCCCCTTCTCCCGCTCCAGGAAGAACAAAATGGCAGTAGCGGTAGCGGCTGTAAAAAACTCCATGAGTCGCTACATGAAGGACGCTCTCCCCTTTCTCCCACCACTACCCTTGGCTCAGGGAGAATAAGGGAGTGTTTTTTGGCGATGAGAGAGGCGGAGCAACCGTGGCCTCTTCCTTTCACGGCTGCCCAGGCAATAGATAAAACATCAAGGAACCAGCTGCGCAGAGGATACAGGTCAGCAGGTTGTGAAGAATAGTGGGAGGGTGAGAGTTGGGTGAGCAGGGAATTGAGGGGAGCCTGTTTTCTGACATCAAGGTCCTTTGGTTTGTTTCTGGCTCCACTTTCTTTACTCCTTTCCTTCTGGCCCGGCTTTGCTCTGCTCTGCTGTGTTGAGCCACAGCCTGTCTGCATTGTTACAGAATGGGTGCCTGAGGTCTGTGGACTGAGACTCTTCGAGTCCCAGGGGGTGCCCTCAGTTTAGAGTGCAACAGAAGGGCGCTGCAGGAAAAATTGTATCCAGCATCATTCCAGGACCTGGTGGATCGCTAAACAATTTTCTTGACAGGAATATTGGTTTGCTTGGTGAGTGGACTCAGGAATAAAGTAGAACAAAGTAGAAAAGGAGTTAACGGATCAGAACTAATAAAAATGACTTCCAAACACATAAGAAGGAGTAGGTCATTTCTTAGTCAGGCCTGTAAAAAACCCAAATCGAACCCCTTAAGAAATAAGGGTGTTCAGCATCTGAACGCAAAGAGCTTGAACTCTATTCTTCCATTTGTCCAAATAGACCCATGTGAGAAATTGGTGGTCAAGGCGGGAAATCTTCTCGGTACCAACAATAATACCTCTCAAGGTTCTGCCCAGGGTAATGACCTAAATTACATGATGGATGAGGGCACTACTGACAGGGGAGGTTTAGTTGTTGCTTCCACCTCCCCCCTCCTTAGTAGGGCCAATCAAGCCAAAATTATGGAATTTACCCTCCCCGACATTGACCCGGATAAGGTGCCCGGCTCCAGAATTGTTCCTCCATCCATCCCAATGACGCCCGTAGTAGCGCAATCTAATACTGGTTCCCCTATGCTAAAACTTTTTAGCAGTACTCCCTCGGACCACTTCCTTTCGGATATAAGGTCTGAAGAAACCCCGGACTTGGTCTGTGTGGGGAACTTTTTCAATTGCCCACCAGATCAACACAGAGGCCCTCACTACAACCCTGGCGGTCGGTGATAAAGCGGCGGTAATACCTCCAACAGGCCAGCGGTAAAAAAAATTGAATCACGACCTTGGCAGAAACCGCCAACACAGACAGCCACTTTAACACACCGACCGCCACGGTGGTAGAAACAGACACTGCAGCAGTAACCGCCAACAGACAGGGGGAACACAATGTACCGCACATGCTATTACAAGGCACCAATCCACCAGATTTTCCGGGGCGGTACCAACACCAAAGCACGGCGTAAACAATACACAGAAGGGAAACCACTCACCTCTCAACACCCAACGAGGAACCAGGACGCCATGGAGCCCGAACTATAGGTGTTACCAATGTTGGTGTATCTTCTCATCTACCAGGAGTACGAAGGACGGTGGCGACAACCACAGTGAGTACTGCACCTAGCACACAGAGGATGGGAGGAGGGAAAAGAGAGTGACACACACACATGCAACACCCCAACCCACAACAACACACAAACACATACCCAATCACATCACAGATACACCCCGTCACACCCTGGAAGAACGCAAGGACCAAACAAAAATAGTTTAACTAGTGTAATATTCGAACAATCAGATAGCCCAAGAGAACAGTAAATAATCAGTATATTAAAATATTTACAGCAAGTACACAAGTCTGTACACTGTCCCATTAAATGTCCGTGGACCAGTGGAACCAAAATGCATGGGCGAAGCCCACACATGGCACCTGCCTCAAAATGGAGAGAACACTGCAGGGGCATCAGGTCGAGAAAAAAAACAGGCACCTCTGGGGGAAGGGGGGCACTTCAGCTAGATGATGGACAGTGAAACTGCTCCTCGAGTGGGATCCATGCCCACTGCTTGCTCCTGGGGAGTGCAAAGCCACAGTCTCTCTAGTGGGTGGTTGCCCACTGCTTGCTCCTGGGGAGTGCAAAGCCACTGTCTCTCAAGTCTCTCAAGTGGGTGGTTTGCCCACTGCTTGGTCCTTGGGAGTAAAAAGCCACAGTCTCTCAAGTCTATCAAGTGGGTGGTTTGACCACTGCTTGGTCCTGGGGAGTGCAAAGCCACAGTCTATCAAGTCTCTCAAGTGGGTAGTTTGCCCACTTCTAGCTCCTGGGGAGTACAAAGCCACTGTCTCTCAAGTGGGTGGTTTGCCCACTGCTTGCTCCTGGGAGCACAAAGCCACCGTCTCCCAAGTCAGTGACATGTTCCACTGGTTCTGGAGGGGTTTTGGTGCCCAGAGGGCTTCATTCTGCCAAGGACTGTGTTAGTGGATGCTTTTCTCCATTGGTTCTGGAGGGGGCTTGGTGCCCAGAGTGCTTCATCCTGCCAAGGATTGTGTTAGTGAATGCTTTTCTCCACTGGTTCTGGAGGGGGCTTGGTGCCCAGAGTTCTTCATCCTGCCAAGGACTGTGTTAGTGGATGCTTTTCTCCACTTGTTCTGGAGGGGGCTTGGTGCCCAGTGATGCTGCACCTGGGGTGTGGCAGTTCCCATTCCCTCACCTGGGTGTCTGAGCCACGAGATTTTCAGGGAACAGGTAGCATGATACTCCATGGAGGCAGAGCCACACTCTACCTTGCAGGGTCTTAGGCTGCAAACTGCTGGTAGTGCCAGTGCTGGTGCCTCATGTAGTGTGTGCAGGGTCTAGGACGTCTCCTGTAGCCTCGGATGGCTGGCCACTGGGGATGCTGATGATGTCCGTTGTATTGGCACTGGCTGGGCACGTTGGGGGGCAGGTGGCGGTGGCTGCGGCCGAGATGCTGGTGGTGCTGCCCGTGGTGCAGGTGTCTGTAGTAATGGAGGGAGACACCAGGCCGTCTCCTGCAGCCTCAGACGGCTGCCCACTGGGGATGATGCTGCTGACAGTAGTGGTGGCAGCTGCCGTGCAGGTGGCGGTGCAGATGGCGGTGCAGGTGCTGGTCGTTGCGGCCGTGCTCACCGTGGTACAGGCTGCTGGCCTGTCATGAGCAATGGGGGTCAACAGTCCCTCACCCGGAGGCTCCGTGCCCTGAGGTGACTTTCCTTTGCTTTTGTGTCCCTTCCCCACCTTGGTAGTCGCTGCTGGGACCTTGGCACTGTCCTCTTTGTTTCTGGATGAGGCCTTGCTGGGTGGGTGGTGCGGCTTTTCTCTTCTGCATGATGGCCTCTTCTTTACTTTGGCAGGAGGCGGAATCAGGTCCTTGCCTTCAGTAGGTGGCACACTGGCAGCCCTGATGGGTGCCCCCTTCGATCCTCCCGGACTTGCACGGACCACACTGGATGACGATTTGATGGCTGAGGTGCTGGTCTGGGCTCTAGACACCCTGGCCCAAGGGGAAGGACAGGGGGGGAGGTGTAGTGAAGAGGTTAATGTTAGCCAGGAAAAGTTTTTTGGGATACACAGGGACGGGAAGATGGGGGGGGTTTGGGAGTGGAGGAAGAGGTAGTGGTTGTAGGAGGTATGTACGTCTGCTGAGTTTGGGTGAAGGTGCATGGGTTGGAGGCTGTTGCGAGGTGGTTGGCTGTTGAGTGGGTGTGTGCCGGCATTTGAGTACTTTGGGAGGAGGGCTCACAGACAAACTGGGAGAGGACACAGGGGACGTGTGAATGGTAGTGGGGTGGTGATTGCACGTGAGCGGTGTGTAGTGATGGGCGTGCTGGTGATGGAGGTAGTGGCTGAGGATGTAGTGCATGCAGGTGTGAGTGGAGATGAGACAGGGAGGGAGGTGGAGGACATGGAGGAGGGGGACACAGTGGAGGCAGCGGATGTTTGTGTGTCTGCATGGATATGGTGCTTGTGTGAGTGCCTGTGGGATGTGTGGTGCTTATGTTTGTCAAAGCCACTTTTGTGTGTTGATGTGTGTGCGTGCTGGTCTGATGGTGTGCTTGGGATATGCTGAGGTAGAGGGGATTGGGTCTGGATAGTGGAAGTTGGAGGCGGGAGGCTGGACACAGGGACAATGGCTGCCATCAGTGCTGAGGCCAGAGCCTGAAATGCTCTGTGTTGGGCCGCCACGCCAGAACGAATGCCCTCCAGGTATGCATTTTGTTTGCTGCGAATGCCTCTCGACACCCTGGATGGCATTCAAAATGGTTGACTGCCCAGCAGTGAGGGATCTATGGATGTCAATAGCCTCCTCACTGAGGGCAGCAGGGCTCACTGGGGCGGGGCCTGGAGTGCCTGGGGCGAAGTAGATGCCCACCCTCCTGGGTGAGCTGGCACGGGAAACACGCTGAGGGGCGACTGGGAGGGTGGCGCTGATAGGGGGTTGGCGGCTGTATCTGTTGTTGCGGTGGGCCCAGAGGTGCCCGCCACCGCAAGGGAGCTCCCATCAGAGGAGGAGTCGCTGTTGCTTGTGTCCCCTCCTGTCCTGTCCCCTCCTGTCCCCGTCGTGGAGGTCCCCTCACCCTCCATCCCACTGGTGCCTTCACCCTCATGGGCCATGTGGGATGCAGCTCCCTCCATCTACTGTGCCTCTCCACCTCCGCCAGATGATGCTAATGCACACAAGGACAGGGTGACAAAACAAAAAGAGGGGGAAGACAGAGGAGACACATGGTCAGTGCTAGCAACACCACTACCGTTGGCGGACACAACACACAGGGAGCAGCCCTATGCACTGGGCCATGCACTAGCAGTCAGTAGGAAAAATACCTGCCCATTGGGGACTATGCCTAACCCCATTTGCTGCACACCTGGAACCAACAGAAGGCTGACTAGTTGTAGATGGCCACTACCACTATT
The DNA here is from genome assembly GCF_031143425.1 of Pleurodeles waltl. Taxonomy (NCBI): domain Eukaryota; kingdom Metazoa; phylum Chordata; class Amphibia; order Caudata; family Salamandridae; genus Pleurodeles; species Pleurodeles waltl. The sequence goes on along the minus strand of NC_090444.1, from coordinate 332,771,158 downwards.
GGGGTTGGAGTGCCACAGAGCCTGCCTAACAAGGGAACTACCCTACCAAGTTCGCCGTGGGCTAGGGTAACCCACAGCCCACATCCCCCACCCAGACACCTCGTAAAGCACGTAGAGTCAGCTGAATGAGACTGTACTCACCCCCTTGTGGATGCTGTGATGCCCTCAAGCGCCCATCCAACTCCGGATATTCCTCCGCCAGAGTCCAGAACATCAGGGGGGTCATGGTGCGACGGGCACCCCTTCCACGTTGGGAGGCCATACCCAGCTTGGCCTCCGCCGTCTTCTTGCTCCAGTGGCGCAGGTCCTCTCATCTCTTGCGGCAATGGGTTCTCCGTCTATGATAGACCCCGAGGGTCCGCACTTCCTAGGCGATGGCACGCCAAAACCCTTTTTCTGGTGGGCGCTGACCTAGAGGAAAGGTAAAGTATGAAAGGAAATTACTCACCCGTCCGGTTTGTCATACTAATTGCCCACCACTTCCCACCCATGCCCTGACACACATACTCACCATCCTCACATGCAGGCCTCAGCCCTTCCATCCACACCACTCCATACATTTATGTCCCACGCATCATGCTCACAGTTTACTCACCTGTTTGTCTGGAGGACCATAGAGTAGTCTGTACTGGAGGAGGACCCCATTCACTAGTCTCCCTAACTCCTCCGAAGTGAAGGCAGGGGCCCTTTCCCCAGACACTCGAGCCATTGTTGCTTCCAGACACAGGTCACAGCAGCACTTGCAGTGTAGGTCCTCTCCTTTTGAAGGTCAGGTATCAAGTGAGTCAACAAATAGAAAATGGTGGTCACGTCTGCGTGGGTCGTACCGTCACCGCCGGCGTACATTGTCATTGGCTCCTGGACCCCGAAGGGTCCAATGATAATCAATGCTGAATTGCGCGGCAGTCTGCGACTGCCTACCGCAACACTGCACAACGCCAGCGCAGTTACCTCATTTCCCTTTGTCCCTCCTTACAGGTCAGGCAGCCGCCATTTTAGAGTGACACAGGTCAGGGCTCCTAACTGCGTCACAACACATTTGGGCAGAAATGCGGACAACTCACATTACTGCAAGAACACTTGTGCAACCTATGTGGTACATGACCCTCTGCTCACCATTCCCCTCCATAGGGCACATTCGCTGGGGCAGATGATGAGATGGCATCATCCTCCGGTGTACAGACCCCTGGTGGACTTGTTGACAATGGAAGACAGACACATAATTATCACCTACAGACTTGATAGTGCCACAATCCAAGAGCTATGTGCCCAATTGAAGCCAGACCTGATGTCAGCTATCCGCCATCCCACAGGTATCCCCCCTCTAGTGTAGGTCCTGTCAGTGATCCATTTCCTGGCAAGTGGTTCCTTTCAAACAACAGTGGCCATGGCATCAGGGATGTCTCAGCCAATGTTCTCTAACGTGTTGTCCAGAGTGTTATCTACCCTGCTGAAACACATGCGCAGCTACATCATTTTCCCTCAGGTGGAGGATTTGGCCACAGTGAAATCTGACTTCTATGCCCTGGGACATATCCCCAACATCATTGGTGCCATTGATGGTACACATGTGGCATTTGCCCCCCCCCCCCTTGCAGGAATGAATAGGTGTACAGAAATCGAAAAAGCTACCATTCAATGAATGTGCAGATGGTGTGTATGGCAGACCAGTACATCTCTCATGTGAATGCCATTTATCCTGGCTCTGTGCATGACGCTTACATTTTGAGGAATAGCAGCATCCCTCATGTGATGGGGCAACTCCAGAGGCACTGTGTGTGGCTAATAGGTGAGCCTAACGTCACCACACAGTATGAATAGGCGTCTGGGTATGGGGTAGTCCCTAAGGGTTGGTGTATGTCTAACAGATATCCCTCTACATTTGCAGGTGACTCTGATTACCCCAGCCTCTCATGGCTACTGACCCCAGTGAGGAATACCAGGACAAGGGCAGAGGAATGCTACGATGAGGTACATGGGCGAACTAGGCGTATTATTGAGTGGACTTTTGGCTCCTGAATGCCAGATTCTGGTGCCTCCATCTAACAGGTGGCTCCTTATACTACTCACTGAAGAAGGTGTGCCAGATCATCGTGGCATGCTGTATGTTGCCCAACCTGGCTTTGCGACGCCAGGTGCCTTTTCTGCAGGAGGATGTCCCTGATGTTGGTCTGGTGGTAGCTGTGAAGCCTGTGGACAGTGAGGAAGAGGAGGCAGAGGACGAAGATATTGACAACTGAAACATCACCATGCAGTACTTACAGTGAGACACAGGTAAGAGACTGGCACTGCTCATCTCATATCTGACTACTGTAGGACATTGTAAAAGTCAGCTTCTTAACCTCTGTTTATGGACCCTGACAATTCACTTTGGCTTTCCTTTTCACAGATCTGGGTACCTCATTCTGCCTTCTGATATGTTTACTGCTGCCCAACAACTGTCATACTTTGGTATGTGCAAATTAACATTTACATTGATATTTGTAGAAGAAGTTGTAATAATACATTTGTGAAAGTACAGACTGACTCCAGATTGTTTTATGATTCAAGGGTGTTTATTTAAGTGCTAATAAGTAGAGGGGGATGTACAATGGGCTGGGGTGATGGTGGAGGAATATCCATGGTAGAGTCCAGTCCCTTGGTATAACAGGTGCATTGTCCAAGGGGGCATAGGAAGTGGAGCAATGGCAGTTCACGGTGGTCAGGGTGACATAGTGGGACAGAAGGGTGACAATCAGGTGAGTCTTATTTCCTGGGAGGGGTCTTGGCAATGTTCTCTGTCTTGTGCCTGTATCGCAGGGACCGTTTGCGGGGTGGTTCTCCTTCTGCAGGGGGTGGGGTGCTGGTGGCCTGTTGGTCTTGTGGCGAGACCTCCTGTCCACTAGCGCTGGCAGATGTGAAAGGCTGTTCATTATTCAGGCTGGTGTCAGGGGCCCGGTGGTATGCCACTGTCTCCCTCATGGTGTTGACCATGTCTGCCAGCACCCCTGCAATGGTGACCAGGGTGGTGTTAATGGAGTTCAAGTCCTCCCTGATCCCCAGGTACTGTTCCTCTTGCAGCCGCTGGGTCACCTGAAACTTGGCCAGTACAGTGCCCATGGTCTCCTTGGAATGGTGGAATGCTCCCATGATGTTGGAGAGTGCCTCATGGAGAGTTGGTTCCCCGGGCCTGTCCTACCCCTGTCGCACAGCAGTCCTCCCAGCTTCCCTGTTATCCTGTGTCTCTGTCCCTTGAACCGTGTGCCCACTGCCACTGACCCCAGGTACCTGATTGTCCTGTGTTTGTGGGTTTGCCTGGGGTCCCTGTAGTGGTGGACACACTGCTGATTGACGTGTCCTGGGGACAGTGGCATGGGCCCGCTGGGTGGGTGCTGTGGTGGTGTTTCCTGAGGGAGGAGGTTCAGTGGTGGTATGGAACTGTGGCAGGGGAACCGACTGTCTAGGGGTCCCTGATGGGCCGGGCTGGTCGTCTTGAGAGAGCAGGCATTGTCCTCAAACTTTTTAACCAAAAATGGCCTGAAACAGTGCTGTTTATTGGCTCCACTGGTATTTTCCCTTTACATCTATGACCTCCCCAAAATCCTTAGGAGTACTATTGGCTATGCCCCTATGGTGGGTGGTTGACCAATCGCCTGCCTACTATACGCGGATGACATAGTTGTGTTCGATCTCACTCCAAAGGGCCTAAATCAATATCTGGCCACTCGAAATCTATACTTGGTGAAGCACTACTTGAGAATCAATACTTCTAAGTCTCAGGTTGTACGCTTCACGGGGAAAAAAACAGAAGGAAAATGTTTTCCTCCTGGTTCTGGGTCAACATAAGTTGGAGCGGATAGACACATATTGTTTCTTGGGTAAAATCTTTTCCGCCACAATAAATTATCAAGACCATATTTGTAATAATATTAGTAAGGCTATTTCACACGCTCAAGGTTTGGCGGCTTCCTTCAATGCCAATGGTATACGCCATCTTTAACATCTATTGTCTGCCTATCTAATTAGGATACCAGCTACTCTTCTTAGTGCAATAGAATGTTTAGATGTAAATAAATGGGATTTGCCTGATAAGACAGAAGGCCGGATCCTAAGATGCCTGGCTTCCTGTAATAACTCAGCTTCAGGGGCAGCTCTATGGCTTGAATTTGGCATCAAGAATATCTTTGTGCAAGGCCTCGCGGCTGTGATTAGAAGGGCACATTGCCTTATCCACAGCGAGGAATTCACTCTCAGAAACCTGGCTTATAATGACATTTTTAATAATTTGAGAGAAAAATCCAGGTTTTTTAAAGAAATTACACCTATGCTACTCAGCTCTTAGAGCTGGACCCAGACCTCACTCCTTCAATACCCTTTATAAGCCTAAAAAATGATTTGAAGGAAGTGACATGGTACAAGGGCTTTTCAAAGGATCTTGATGTGTGCCGCCCTAAAAGAGGTCTTGAGAAGTTAATCAAGTCTGTGTCTATGAAAGTGGTGCATCCTTACCTGACTTGGAATCTACCACAAGGTGTGAGGCGATGTTTTATACTGAGCAGACTAAATAGAATACCTCTTAGGGATCTAATCTCTCAATGGGATGGCGCTACAAATTCTTGTGATTAGTGTCAAGGATACAGAATATCAACACACATTTTATTTGTCTGTCCAGCTATAGCCGCTTAGAGGAAACTATGGTTAAAACCCCTCTATTTGTGGCTAAATATTAGATCTTCCAGAGAGGCCCTAGATTTATGTTATAACCCTCCTAATGAAAGATTTTGTTATAGGATTTTAAAAATATTTCAAACCTTGTGCAGATATATTGATTTTCTGTGATTAGATCGCCTCTCGGCCCCTGGTGTGGAAATCAAACTAAACACCGCAGGGACCGTAGGGGTCGTCACGTCTTAAAGAGAAATTTTACGGATGAAAGAAGGGCGAGGTATGTCCCTCAAACTTATTGGGCAAGGACTCTTGATTTTAAGAACTGGTGTCCGTAGTGGGAGGTTAAACTTATGTTATTTTAAATTAAATATTGCCATAGATCGGTAGTTTTTGTAATGTCTGAAGTATGTAGGAATGAATTGATGGTGTGGAGTTTTATTCTTTTTTAGAAAGTGTATTAATTTATTATGTATTTATATGGTTTTGTATCGTTTTCATGTGGATCTCTTTGGAATTCCAAATCATGACATTAACAATTGAATTGAATAGACCTGAAACCTTCATCAGGACTAATCTGTGACTGTATCAGACTTGTGCTCCATTATGGTCAGCCTGTAGCTTTGACTTTGTCTTGGTCCATCGTGTCGAGCTAGCCACAGATGACGCTTTATGCTTTTATGTGATATATTGTAGCTTATTTTTTTAAATCCATATCTTTGGTTCTACTGATTGAAGTTTTGTCATTTTGGTCTTGTTTTAGTTATTAAATTAAGCTCTATTGTTCTAACGTGGTGTGGGATCTTGTCGTGCGGTGTTTTCACTGTTTTACTGTTTGAAATGTTTCACAGATACTCTAAACATTGCCTCTAAATTAAGCCAGAGTGCTCTGTGCCACGTTACCAAGGTTTTGAGCACAGGTTGATTTGGGGTTTATTTGTGCCTTACACTGACTAGGATTGTGGTTGCTGCTTGACCACGGCTCACACCTCAGTCAACCAGTAACACATTTTCTAACACTGGGGGCAGCACTGGCTTCTATTTTTACTCTGGCAATGTATCAGAGGTCCAACAACAAGAGTTCCAAGTGTATAAAGCTGACGCTCAATGTCCAAAAATCCTGATACACAAGAAGTGAATCTATCTGAAGGTGTTATGTACAGATCCAGGCAGCCCATTGCTGGCTCATTCTACAAGTTTGGTAGCATTCCTGGAGCCCAATTACAATTCCGAGCATGTGTAGCTGCAAACTGCGAACTAATTAAATAGAACTTGAATGGGGTGAGGTAATTAGCAGAGATGTTATTTGCTAATTACACTTTTCTTTTTAATTATTCTTATTATTAATAATTATTTAGATTTTTTAAGAGTAGGCAGTGGTCTGTGAGACCACTGCCTGCTCTTAAAAAATGTTTTCGCATGCATTCACAAAGGGGAAGGGGCCCATTGGGGACCCCTTCCCATTAGCGAATGTGTTACCACCTACTTGAGGTAGGTGGTAAAATGCGAATATTTTGCAACCACATTTCGGTCACAAAACATTCCTACACACCATTGTAATTCGGTATTTCAAAGGGACGCCCTTGACACTCCCTTTACTAATACCGGATCGGTATGTAGTCTCGATTCCAATTTATGATTCGGTAACAAGTTACCGACTTCCAAATTGGAATTCATACATACAAAAAAGCATTTTTGCGATCGCAAACGGCCCGATTGGGCAGTTTGCGATCGCAAAAATGCATGATACATCTGGCCCTATGTCTAGTGATAGATGCTGCAGTAGCACAAGTGAGGCTGGTCTCAGCTCCCAAGCATTGATTCGACATTGTAGAGATTGACTAGCCAGGAGGTTGCTTGACTGAGAAGACATTTACGCTATATAGTGAAAGGCAATCAAAAATTAACATTTTTTGTTGACGCTCTCAGACTTAAATTGTGCAATACACCGGGCCGCAGAGATGGTATGAAATACAATACTGCATAAGTCTGATCTAGGGGCACCTAAAGCAATACCTCAGTATTCTCAACGTATAATCAGTTATGCCACAGATTATGATCTATGCTCTAGTATGTCTCCTTTGACATTGTTTTGCATGTAACCATAAAGGTGTCATGTGCTGTTGTGAACGGAAACACCTTCGCCACTTTAACAAACAAAGTATGGAAAGAATCGGTCAGTTTTAAGAAAGAAATATCCCAGTGTGGGCACAGTGCAGTTCATGGAACACAGGTGGTCACTATGTTCTTTGAATTAGGTAATGCAGATTTTACATATTTATCCGTTTGTGTCACCAAACAACCAGAGGACACAGTAGTCTACCGTCCACAAATGTGCAGAATTCCTGAATGCTTACAGATAATATTGGTACATGTTGTGCATGGGAAATATGGGAATGGAATGGCATTGAATGGAACGTGTAAATTGAATGAGTGTCATCAGCGACAACTGCGTAGCGAATGCCCGAATGTCCTACCGTACTGTAATAGCTGCTTATCAGCACTATCTAGTGTACCACGTAGGCGTACAAGCATTTCATTAGTTGTGGATCTCAGGATTTGCGAATCACCATTACTTCTAGCTCAGTTTTGTATCTTATGAATTGCATTTTGGTTTTCATTGCTTTCTGTCCCCGCTAAATTAACACCCAATCAATCCTTCATTCTCCATATATAATTGCATTATATTGATGGCACACCCTAATTTCACCCAGAGTTTGACATCCATTCCTAAATCTAGAATGTCTAACTTCTGCAATCATAAAGAAAACTTGGTACATCAACTAATATCTATCCAGACACAATTTCTCCCCTTTGCGAACCATTCTAATCCTCATTATGCATACTTTACAAACTGCATTATGGCCTAACTCTGATAAATTGATTTTTTTAGGTTTTGGTCAATCATGTCCCTGAAGTTTGAAATGAATGCATAACTTTTTTTGTGTGTGATTTGTCCTAATTTGACAAAACACTTGTTTTCCATGGGTATTAGATTCTTGCTTTTTGTCTTATTGGTAAAATTAGGCATTTTCAAAAAACGGTTAAACTAAACGATCAACCATTCAATTAACAAATATATGAACCAGGTTTATTCCTTCGAATTGCACAATTCCACACATCTGGGTGTGGTTTATTATAATTCACTGCAGATCTACAATTCAATGTTTTCCTCTTCTGCAGCGATTGTTACAGTAACGACCCATTGCTAATTTATTTTAAAGCCATATGTACAGTTGAAATTGCTCCCTGCAGCTCAACAGAAGAAGGCAATTGTGATCTTGTCTAGATTATAATAATTTCAGAACTAGTTATGTGGCCTGGTTCAAGCCTGAGGGAAGGTTTGTATGAAGTACTTTGTTCAAGCGGGAGTGCTCCAGAGCGGGACTTGTTATCTGTGCTTTGGTAAAATGATTGGAAATGACTGGTACATCACGGCTGAAATGATGTATTTTATACTGCATTACTGAGAGCTGTAATCTTGACTTACAATTGATTGAATGCCCTGGGTGAATAGTAAATCCCGTTTGCTCCACTGATAAAGGGAATGTGACTGCACTATAGCTTTATAAGTACCAATGGAATTATAGAATGTTAGCCAATCACATTGTTATGTACCTCACCAATGTAACACGCAGTTTCCCTACATCCTCAAATGCAATTTATATGTTTGTATGCATTTTTAATAAAATACTGTGTGTTAAAGCACGTTTAGTATTTTATATCCTTTTTTCTATGACAGGGCAGCCTTTATCGATGCTGTGGTTCCTGCTCCAGAAATAAAAGAAAAACGTCACGAATGCACACCGTTATGCAATCTATCATCTACCTCAGTTTCATATATTTGAATGTTGAACAGAAAAACTTAAACCTTAGAAAGGGGATATGATAAAGCCTTCAGACATGCGATAGTATCTGTTTTCTTCCACACGGTTTAAAATTGGGAAAATAGGAACTATTTTTCTCATATTGTCTTTTGTACGCAACAAATTCCAACACAGTACAAGAGGAGGTAAATTACCGCTCAAAAGCAGGCAACTTGTGAGTGTTTGGACACAATTATTATCCATGCAATTTAAAAAAGTTATTTTAGTAAAAATTGTTTTGGAAAACGATTTTATCTCATGCAATCCTTTCTGTGCCATTGGAACAGTTATGTTATGTGCAATACTTGTTTTACAAGTACTAAGGTGCATATTTATACTTTTTAATGCAAAACTGCACTAGCATAGTTTTGTGTCAAATTCCTTAGCGCCTGCTAGTGCCATTCTATAGCAGCAGCTGTGTGATATATCTATGGATTGACGCATGCTGGCACTAAGGAATGGCTAGCTGGGGGTGGTAGGGGGATTGGCAGTAGGTACAAACGCGCTGCTGGGTTAGAAATGACGCTAGGTAATAAATATGCTGCAACCAGCCTAGCATCATTTTCTGACGCAGTTGCACCCAAATATGACTCCTGTCTCAGTAAAGACAGGAGTCATGCCCACCACCAAATGGCCCCACAGGGGCCCAGTGTCCCCTGGGCAAGACCATAAGACCCAGCCCCAGGCAGAGAGCCCCATGTCAGGGGCCCCCAATGGCACCCCAAAAAAAAAAAATACTTACCTATACTTACCCAGGATGCAGTCCCCATCCTGTGGTGTCCCACTGGTGTGGGTGGGGGTGTTGCTGGGGCTGTGGGCCCATTCCATGGTGTTTGGCCATAGAAATGGGTCCAAATGTACCTTAACGCCTGGTCTGACCCAAGCGTTAAATAGTGGTGCTAAGCAGGCTGAGCACCATTATTTGGGTCCACCTCCTTCGTGCACGTCATTTCTGCACCAGAGGATAGATATGGCTCTAGGGGATTACCGTCATGTTGTGGACGGGAACGCCTACCTTGCATCTAATTAGTGCAAGATAGTTTACCGCATCCACAACATGACGCTAACTCCTAGAAAGGGTCTAGCGTCAAAATATGAATATGGAGTTAGGTCAGCACCATTTTAGCGTCAAAATAAATTATGCTAAAGCGGGGCAACCCAAGTATAAATATGCATCTAAATTCATTGTAGATGGTATAAGTTCTTGGTCTTTAATTTTTATTCACCCAAATTATAAAAGCAACCTTGTACTGATGCCCAGCCATGCTGTACATTGCTGGAGGCTCAGGTTCGGTGAAAGACCTGGCTAAAAGAAAGCTGACATACCCTGCACCCAACCAATGTAACAGCTAACTGGTGCATACAGCCTTCAGCCCTGTGCTGCAGTGTTTTGCCACGCAGTCTGGGCTGCAGCAGGGATACGCAGCTGCTAACAATTATTCTTCACCTACTGAACATATTTGTATTTATATAGAAGGATTAAAAGCAGCACGTTCAGAATGATAAATATTATGATATAGGTTCTTATTTTTAAGACAAGTAGGTGTTTCAAAGACAAAACTGCATTTATTTGTTTTTCAACATGTGTTTCTTTTTGTTTTTCTCTTTGTTTTATGACGAAACTTTGGCAGAAATTGAATATTTAACACAGGATCAAAATTTAACAAAAATATTACGCAGGCAAACAAATGTTAAGGATAAAACTGCTTATTTTGGTTATCGAACACCATTCTTGTGAATCTGTCATTCTGCAAATTTCTATGGCAGGATCAAGCTCTGTTCGAGCTGGATGTACTTGCAGATCTTCTCCATTTCGATGTTCTTAGATGCTTTTCATCTTACATGTTTCTACTTCCTAACTCCTCTCCTTTTGAAGCAGGATTGAAGCAGTCCTGATGAATACAGGGATGATGTCCCAGATCCTTAGGGGCATATTTACCAGAAAGGACATATTGCTGTGTTCCGGCAGCGATGTATCAAAAATAATTACGGTGCGCATCCTTTACAATGCCATGGATGCACCATATTTATAATACAAGGTGTAAGAATGGCACCTTATTTATATGAAGCCCAAAAAGGTTTTCACTGGAAACTGAGGGGTTATTTAGAGGTGGTGTATCCACCAGGTTTTAAATGACAGAGCATAAACTGACTCCCTCATTAGAAAACTTTGACCATTGTTACCAGCTTGGCAAACTCTTTAGCTTTCAAAGCAACCACTGTTTTATGCCACAAGGAACACAAGAATATCTAAATATAGCAGATTGGTCTATACAATGAAATGGGGGAAGTCGACTCTACTGATTTGCTGAGCTAGCTGGCTTGGAAGTATGCAGCAATATAAAAACCCATATTTCATAGTGTTAGAAATGTTTTTTTTGGCTGGCAGTCAGGTAACCCCCTGTCCAAGCAAGGACCCTCCCTCTAGTCAGGGTAAAGGAGAATCACCCTCACTTAACCCCTGCTCACACTCTTGATAGCTTGGCACAAGCGAGCAGGCAGACTTAACCTCAGAAGTAATGTGTAAATTATTTGTACCAATACACACAGTAACTCAGTGAAAACACTACAAAATGACAAAACACAGTTTTAGAAAAATAGATAATATTTCTCTAAACAAAACAAGACCAAAACACAAAAATCCAACATATACAAGTCAGGATATTAATTCTTAAAAGAATACGAGTTTTAGGCCCTCATTATGACCCTGGCGGTAAATCCCGCTTACCGTCATGCTGACGGCTGCCAACATACCACTGTGGCGACGGATATCCGTTAGCCATATTATGACACATGCACACCAATCCAAAATACTGCCACATGCACAAATCCGGCAGCCTAAAGGTCAGTGCTAAAGTGGCAGCATCAACACCCATACCGTTACACCAACAAAACAACGCCCACCACATTCTGACTCACGAATCACCACAGCAGGCATTCAACGGTGGTAAACGATTGGCGGTGCAAACCAAAGACACACACCTGACATCCATACACACATCACACCCACACACCCACACCACTATAAAACACACACCCACAGTACCCAAAACCCTTCGCCAACACCAAAAGACTGTGAGAGTTAGCCACCGACATCACAGAGACAATTACAAACACATCACTGACACCCATACATCCCTCACGCACCCCACATCACACACCCCACCACATACCCAACACATTCTCACAACATACAACACCCATGGCACCACAAAGGCACCCCCGTTTCACTGAGGAGGAGGAGTTAAGGTTCATGGTGGACGAAATTGTCAGGGTAGAGCCACAGCTCTTTGGAGCACATTTATAGCAGATTTCCATTGCCCGGAAGATGGAGCTATGGCGGACAATCGTGGACAGGGTGAATGCCGTAGGACAGCACCCAAGAACAAGGGACGACATCAGGAAGAGGTGGAACGACCTACGGGGAAGGTACGTTCCATAGCACCAAGGCACCAGCTCGTCATACAGAGGATTGGCAGGGGACACCCACCTCCTCCCCCACAGCGTTGCTGTCACTACGCGGGACACAGACTAATGAACACGACTTATCATGGTCGCATTGATCACTTGAATTGCAACATATCACATGCTTTGGCATCCTCTAACCTACCTGCTGCAGTGTTGTCTGAAAATTGGGAATATTACAGCATTCCTGGAACTTTTGATTATACTCATACTTTGGCCTTGAGAAAGTCATATTGACGAAACACGTGTCAGCTGTTGGGTCATTGGACTGGCTGTTTTTCTATTGAATCTACTTTGCATTGGATGAATAACATTTCTATCATGTACACATGTTCATGCTGAACGTCAATTGACTCAGCACATCAAGGAATGGATTATCAGAACTATTTCGTGTGCCTTGGTACACAAAGTTTTGGATGGGAGGAACAAGTACTGGCATTACTGCATCCTGAGGGACTCGCTGGATTAGCCGGAGGACTGGACACTGGTAAGTCAACATTTAACACTTATCACCCCCATACCTGCATGCTATCTCACACCCTCAATCTTACTCCCATCACTCCACTACAACCCACACACTGCACCTCCACATATGACTAACCTCAATGCCAAATCCTGCATGCTATACCAATGCACTCCCCTCTCAGCCCTGCATGGACACCCATCACTAAAGCATTCACAGCATAGGGAAACTAACAATCCCATAATACATCACCATACACAAACAAAAGATGGCAGGGCAACATCAACATAGATTGGAAGATAGAGATGCACAGTATGTCATACACATGAAGCATAATACATCACTAACATCCCCACAGGTACCCCAGTCACTGTCAGCAGAGAGGAGGTGCCACGACTATCCAGTCCCCCAACAGAAGATGCCCCCAGTGATGACAGTAACTCTGGACTTCAGGATCTGGATGACCTACCTGGCCCATCAGGGACCACTGGACAGCTGGTCACCCAAGCCTACTCACAGACCACCACAGAGCTTCCCCCCTCAGAAGCCAACAACACAGCACCTACCCAGCGTACCCACACCTCTGTCACTAGGGCACGTCAATGAGCAATGTGCCTAAATGTACAGGGCCCCCAGGCCACACCTCACCCCCAACAAAATCAGTGACCTGCGGTCAGTAGCAGTGGGCACACCGTTCAGAGGCACAGGCCAACAGGGACACTGGGAGACTGCTGTGCACCAGGGGGAGGACAGTAGCAGGGAACTGACTCTCCAGGAGGCACTCTCCGAGATCCTGGGAGCTTACAAACATTCCCAGGACACAATGGGCCAGATCCTAGACAACATGCAGGGGATCAAGGAGGACTTGCAGGCCATCAACACCACCCTGATCTCTATAGCAGGGGTGCTGGCAGACATGGCCAGCATCATGAGGGAGGCAACAGCACACCAGCAGGCCCCTACCACTAGCCAGTCTATTGACGAGCCCTCCACATCATCTGCCGCTAGTGGGCAGGAGGCCCCGCCACAGGACCCACAGGCCACCAAAATCCCTCTCCCTGCAGAAGTTGAACACCCCTCTAACTTTCCCTGAGACCCAGACAGAAGCCAGAAACACTTGCCAAGATCACCCCCAGACCCTTTGGACACTGCACCTACGCTACAAACAGACATGAACAATACCCTGGACATTCCGCCATCATCACCCTATTCCATTGCACTTTTCTCTCAATTTTTAGCACAACAATAGACACCCTTGGACACAACTCAACTACTTGTATGTCATGTGTTTAAAATGTGTGTTCATGGAAACAGTAACATCCATTGCAAATGTACTGTACATTGTGAGAGCATAGAAATAATGAACTGTAGCTGGCTGTAGTCAGCACATCAGTACACAGTTGTTATATCACCAACATCTGCAAAATGATAAACCATAGGTGACAGTAAGTAGACGTAAAAGGAAGTGAATTCCATCTTGCCACAGCCACACTTAATACACCAATAGTCATTGAAATGTTACTCTACACTGTCTCACCTGTGTGTCATTGTAAGTACTGACAGATTACTGATGTTCTGTTGTCCTCATCCTCAGCATCTTCATCCTCACTGTCCTCAGGGTCCACTGATGCCACAGGGACATCTCCAGTATCCTCCTCCTGCAGAAAAGGTACATGGCGTCGGAGGGCCAGGTTGTGCAACATGCAGCATGTCACTACTATCTGCAGACCTTCTTAGGTGAGTAGCACAGGGATCCACCTGTCAGATGGAGACACCTGAACCTGGCCTTCAGGAGGCCAAAGGTTCTCTTGATGATCCATCTGGATCACCCATGTGCCTCATTATAACGTTCTTCGAGCCTTGTCCTGGCATTCCTCACAGGGTCAGCAGCCATAATAGGTTTGGGTAACCAGAGTCACGTGAAAGTATTGAGGGACAACATTTAGCCACACACAATCCAATGGGGTTGACACCAGAGGCATACACTAACATACAGTGGGTGGGGACCAAGGCTCATCTATAATCCACAACCTGTGCCTCTGTAGTTGGGCCATCACCTGCTATTCCTCAGAACAAAGGCATCGTGCACCGACCCAGGATACTTAGCATTAATATGGGAGATGTATTAGTCCTCTAAACACACCATTTGCACATTCATTGAGTGGAAACTCTTATGATTCCTGTACACCTGTTCATTCTGGGGGACAAACAGAATATGTGTCCAGTCAAGCGCACCAATAATATTGGGGATATGTCCCATTGCATAGAATCCGGCCTTCATTGTGCCCAAATCTTCTACCTGTGGAAAAGAAATGTAGCTGCACATGTGTTTCACCATGGCAGACAAACCTTTTGCCAGCACAATTGAGAAACATTAGCTGTGACATGCCCGCTGCCAAGCCCACTGTCACTTGGAAAGACCCAGTTGCCAGGAAATGGAGCACTGATAGCACTTGTACAAAAGGGTGGATCCCAGTGGGATGACAGATAGCTGATACCAGATCAGGATCCAAATGGGCTCACAGCTCTGTGATAGTGGCCCTGTCCAGTCTATAGGTCAGTATAATGTGCCTGTCCTCCAGTGCAGGCAAGTCCACCAGAGGTCTGTACACAGGGTTATGTCTCCACCTCCTATTCATCCACAGCGGTAGGTATCTAAGGGACACAAGAGCGAGTAGGCTGTAACAATTGGAACAACAAAACCACAACTGCAGTCCACATGGTGCACTTACGTATTGGGACAGTCTAAATGGCGAAGTATGTGCCAGTCTAATCTGTGACACAGTAATTGTCGATATGCCTGTTTCCCCCCCTGAAATGGTGACTGCCTGCCCTGTATGGAGGTACAGGTGGAAGTGAGGTAATTGCAGTGACGTTGGGCGTCATAGCGGAAGGGGGTCTTGCACCGCTGTGCAATTCCTCATTGGATAATAAGGGGGTCTATGGAGTACAATGGCGAATGGGGATCTACGCCAGCGGTGACGGTGTACATCGCCGCGGACGTGACCGCCATTTTCTTTCTGATTTCTCACTTGATTCCTGACCTTCAACAGGAGAACACCTACACTAGGTGTGAGGCTGTGACCTGTGTCTGGAACCTACCATGGCCCATGTGACAGGAGAAAGGGCACCAGCCTTCACTTCCGAGGATTTGGGTCGACTGGTGGATGGGGTCCTACTCCAGTATGGTCAGCTGTATGGGCCTCCAGACCAACAGGTGAGTACATTTCGGCCATGATGCATGTGGCAAGGATGCATGGAGTGTGTGAAAGCATCGTGTAAGGGTTGGCGGGTGGTGGGGGGACTGTGCACTGGCCTATGTGTGTGCCAATGGTGATGGAATCGGTTATGGGGGGCCATTTATGTGCCAGGGTGGACTGTTTGTTTAATGGTGTTCTCCTGTCTGGCTTGCCCTTGCAGGTCAGTGCCCATCAAAAGAAGGGATTACGGCGTGCCATTGCGAAGGACATGCAGACCCTGGGGGTCTACGGCAGGCGGAGCACCCACTGTCAGAAACGGTGTGAGGACCTGAGACGCTGGGCACAGAAGACTATGGAGTCCTGGCTGGGGACAGCCTCCCAAAAAGGAATGGGTGCCCATCACAACCTGACCCACATTCTGGCGGTGGCCTACCCTGAGCTGGATGGGAACTTGAGGGAATCACAGCAGCCACAAGGGGGTGTGTACAATGGGTATCATTACATATTTTGGTTGGTGGGGTGGTATCCGGGTGATGAATGTTTGTTAGTGGGTGCCCCTAAGGCCAGGCCAGACATTGCAGAATGGGTCAACTGAAGAGTAATGGTTGCATGGCAAATACAGGTAACCTAGCTTGTTATCAGTCCATTTCAGGTAGGGCATCGTGGGTCCCAGGTGTGCTGCAGTTGGCGATGTGTGGTCCTCATCTTGCCTTAGTGACTAGCTATATCACTGGTAGTGCAATGCATAGTGCTCAAGCCTGTTCCCTGTGTGTGACAGTAAAGTGAATGCCAATAGTGGTGTTGGTGCAGTCATTGACCAAGTTTATCCTTTGTCTCCCCCATTTCTTATTTTGTCATCCTGTCCTTATGTGCATTAGCATCATCTGGTGGAGGAGCAGGGGCACCGGTGACAGAGGGAGCGGCATCCCACAGGACCCTGGAAGCAGAGTCCACCGATGCCAAGGGAACCAGTGGGATGGAGGGTGAGGGGGGCACCATGGCGGAGACGGGAGGAGTCAACACAGACTCAGATACCTCCTCTGATGGAAGCTCCCTGGTGGTGGCAGACACCTCTGTGACCCACCCCAGCTGCAGCTTCAGCTGCCACCCCTGTACCAGCACTGCCCTCTGAGCAGGCCCTCAGCGAGTTGCCAGTGCCCACCCACCCATGAGGGTGGGCATCTCAGGCCCTGCCCCAGTGAGCCCTGCTGCCCTGAGTGAGGAGGCTATTGACCTCCTGAGATCCATCTCTGTCGGGCAATTAACCATTGTGAATGCCATCCAGGGGCTGGCATCCCAGACGCAGTCCTCCCTGCCAGCATGGGCAGCCCAGGAGGCACCATCACCTGTTGCCACAGGGTGGCACTCCACACCAGCTGAGGCAGTGTAGCTATCACCACCAGCAGAGGAAGACCAGGAGGCACTCTCACCTGTTGCCACAAAGCAGCACTCCACACCAGCTGAAGCAGTGCAGCTATCACCGCCAGCAGAGGCAGCCCAGGAGGCACCTTCCCCTGTTGCCACATAGCAGCACTCCACACCAGCTGAGGCAGTGCAGCTATCACCGCCAGCAGAGGCAAGCCAGGAGGCTCTGTCACCTGTTGCCACAGAGCAGCACTCCACACCAGCTGAGGCTGTGCAGCTATCATCCCCAGCAGAGGACATGTAGGCCACCCACCAGGGACTGCTGCTCAAGGGGCCCCCTCCAGAAGCAGTGGGAAAGTCACCCACTCCTGAGACTGTAACCTTACACTCCCTAGAACGGAGAAATGGGCATGGAGCCCCCTCCAGAACCAGTGGGCATGTTCCCCAGCTCAGAAGCTGTAACCTTGCACTCCCCAGCACTGAGAAATGGACATGGAGCCCCCTCCAGAACCAGTGGGCATGTTTCCCAGCTCAGAGTCTGTAACCTTGCACTCCCAGCACTGAGAAATGGGCATGGAGCCCACTCCAGAACCAGTGGGAAAGTCAACCACTCCAGAGACTATGGCCTTGCACTCCCCAGCAAAAAGGAATGGGCATTGAGCCCCCTCCAGAGCCAGTGAGGAAGTTCCCATATTCGGTTATGGTGCTCCCCCATCCCCCTGAGGTGCCTGCCCACTTGCAAACTGATGCCCCTGCAGTGTTCTCTCCGGATGTGTCAGAATAAAGTTGGGCATTGGACTGTGCCCTGAGGCCTTGTGTGCCCTTATGACTTTGGACTGGGCTTGGCCCTTTATGAACATTTGTATATATTTGGTTTGTGTGGTGGGTTTTGCTATGCTAATACATTGTCAATACTTCCAAAATCTAGTCCTTCTTTCATTAAGCCATGTGTCGTGTGCCATTGGTTTACGTGTGCAGCTGAATGTGTCTATGGTGTGTGTTGTGCGTGTGTGTGTCACTGTCGTTTTCCTCGCTCCCTCCCTTGTGTGCTGGGGGTTGTACTCACCGTCGTCAGCGCTGATGTTCCAGGTGGAGCATAATGTAGAAAATCATTGGGAGCACTTGCAGTTCGGGTTGCATGGCAGCGTAGTTCTTCCCTGTGTTTCCAATGGTGAGTCCTTTCACTTCTGAGCTCTGTTTCCACTCCTAACTTTTTGCCTGCCTCCCTCCACTTTTTAGATACTGTTTTTGCTGGTTATAAGACTCTGCACACTTTACCACTGCTAACAAGTGCTAAAGTGCATATGCTCTCTCTCTTTAAACATCATAACATTGGATCATACCTAACTGGATTATTTAATTTACTTATAAGTCCCTAGTAAAGTGCACTATATGTGCCCAAGGCCTGTAGATTAATTGCTACTAGTGGTCCTGCAGTACTGATTGTGCCACCCACTTAACTAGCTCCTTAACCTTGTCTCAGGCCTGCAATTGCAAGGCCTGTGTGTGCAGTTTCACTGCCAATTCGACTTGGCATTTAAAAGTACTTGTCAAGCCCAAAACTCCCCTTTTTCTACATATAAGTCACCCCTAAGGTATGCCCTAGGTAACCCATAGGGGAGGGTTCTGTGTAGGCAAAAGGCAGGACTATGTAGTTCACATGTCCTGGTAGTGTAAAACTCCTAAATTTGTTTTCACACTGCTGTGAGACATACTCCCTTCATAGGCTAACATTGGGGCTGCCCTCATATATTGTTTGAGTGGTAGTTGCTGATCTGAAAGGAGTAGGAAGGTCTTATTTAGTATGGCCAGAATGGTGATATAAAATACTGCTGACGTGAAGTTGGATTTAATATTACTATTTTAGAAATGCCACTTTTAGAAAGTGAGCATTTCTCTGCACTTAAATCCTTCTGTGCCTTACAATCCACATCTGGCTGGGTTTAGTTGACAGCTCCCTTGTGCCTTCACTCAGACACACCCCAAACACAGGATACTCAGCCTCACTTGCATACATCTGCATTTTGAATGGGTCTTCCTGGGCTGGGAGGGTGGAGGGCCTGACACTTGCATGTCAAAGGACAGTAGCCTGCCCTCACACAAAGGACTTCTGCACCCGCTACTGGGACCCTGGCAGACAGGATTGAACTGAAAGGAGACCTTGTGTACTTCTAAGCCACTCTTTGAAGTCTCCCCACTTGAAAGGCACATTTGGGTATTTAAAAGGGCCTCTGCCCCTACCAACTCAGACACTTCCTGGAGAAGAGAACATGAACCAGAACCGGCATCCTGTCAAGAAGACCTGCCTGGCTGCCCAAAGGACTCACCTGACTGCTTTCTGTGAAGAACTGCTGCCTTGCTGTTGCCCTGCTTCCTTGCTGCTCTCTGGCTGTGGTGAGAAGTTCTCTCCAAGGGCTTGGATAGACTTTGCCTCCTGTTCCCTGAAGTCTCAGGACCAAAAAGACTTCATCTCTACAAGAAGGACTACTTGTGCGGTGGAAATCGATGCACAGACTGCCAGAAACGACTCGCAGCCTGCACCCCGGTGAAAAATTTACAGCACGCCGAACTGGAATGACGAAGCCCAACTTTGCAACAAGATGATCGGCGCAGTGCCAGCGTAGAGACCGGAAATTAGACGCACGGCCCATTAGATTGACGCACAGTCGACCCGCAATGATGCAGCCCGACTTCCAGAGAGGAATCGACGCAGCGCCTGCTTTGTGGTAGAAATTTCCACGCAACGCCCACAGGATTCACGCAGCCCCTGTGACTTTGTCCTGTCAGTGCCGGAAAGCCACGCATCGGCCCCAGGGTGTCCGAAAACCCTGCAACCCAAAGAGGATCCACGACCGAGAGCTGGAAATTGATGACAGTCATCCCTGCATGAAAACTAAATGACGCATCGCCGTGTACGGTCTGAGAAATTGATGCACACCCCATTTATTTCCACGCATCTATTCCTCTGCGGTTCTCTGTGGAGATTTTGCACGCAAACCAGGTACTTTGTGCTTGAAAGAGACATTTATTGCTTTTAAAAGACTAAGGCACTTTATATCACTTTTACAGTGATATCTCAACACATACTTTTTGCATTTTAATAGTTTTGACCTGCATTTATCCAGATAAATATTATATATTTTTCGAAATACTGGGGTGTATCTTTGTGGTGCTATACTGTGTTATTGCATGATTTATTGCACAAATACTTTACACATTGCCTTCTAAGTTAAGCCTGACTGCTCAGTGCCAAGCTACCAGAGGGTGGGCACAGGATCATTTGAATTGTGTGTGACTTACCCGGACTAGAGTGAGGGTCCTTGCTTGGACAGGGGGTAACCTGACTGCCAACGAAAGACCCAATTTCTACCAACCTCCATGGTCATAATTTGGCAGAACTTACCGCCAGCCTGTTGGTGGTATTACCGCCATTTTATCAGCCACTGCCAGGGTCATAATGAGAGCCTTAATCCTTAGAAAATAGTGAGAATGGTGTTAGAGCACAAAAGTACCTGGGTAGTATCAAAATAACGCCAGCAATGGGTTGATTTCTCAGCTGCAAGCGAGAATGTACATTGTTCACATTCGGTCAGGTCGGGGTACATCATTTCTTCTCTCCCGCAAGAGAGCGATGCGTTGATCCGGATGGGCACCCGGATTTCGGGCAGGCTTTGCGTTGATTTTTCACACCCAGCGATGTTGCGTTGAAATCCAGTCGCACGGTGTCAAGAAACTGCACTGCGTGGGGGCTTCTGTTGTTAACAAAAGCCACTGTGGACGTTGTGCATCGATTCTCAAGCCGTGTTGCATCAATCTTCCAGCCGCGATGCAGGTGGAGTGTCAATTTTAGCTGCGAGGCCGGCGGCGTGTCATTTATCAGCCGCGGGCCGGGTGGTGTATCGAAGGTTTCCCCACACAACGGTATTTGAATGGATTTTCAGTTCTTAGCTGCCAGGTTCACCTTTCAAGGACTCATCAGCATATGCAGGCTACACCCCAGCTCTCTTTGTGTTAGTATCTAGAGGAGAGGGGCAAACAGCCCAACTGTCAAACTGACCCATACAGGGAATCCACAAACAAGCAGAGTCCCAGAATGGTATAAGCAAGAAAATGCCTACTTTCTAAAAGTGGCAGTTTCAAAACACAATCTAAAAACAAACTTTACTAAAAGATGTATTTTTAAATTGTGAGTTTAGAGACCCCAAATTCCACATTCCTTTCTTCTCCCAAAGGGAACCTGTGCTTTAATAATATTTAAAGGCAGACCCCATGTTATCCTGTGAGACAGAAAGGCCTTGAAGTAGTGAAAAACACATTTGGCAGTATTTCACCGTCAGGACATGTAAAACACATACGTATATGTCCCACCTTTAACATGCACTGCAGCCTGCCCATGGGGCTTCCTAGGGCCTACCTTTGGGGTGCCTTACCTGTATAAAAAGGGAAGGTTCAGGCATGGCAAGAGGGTGCACTTGCCATGTTGAATTGGCAGTTTAAAACTGCACACACAGACACTGCAGTGGCAGGTCTGAGCCATGTTTACGGAGCTACTTATGTGGGTGGCATATCCAGTGCTGCAGGCCCACTAGTGGCATTTGATTTAAAGGCTCTAGGCATCTCTAGTGCACTGGACTAGGTACTTACTAGTAAATCAAATTTGCCAATTGTGGAAACCAATTACCCATATATTTAACAAAGAAGCACTTGCACTTTAGCACTGGATAGCAGTGGTAAAGTGCCCAGCGAATCAAAAACAGCAAAAACAGAGTTCAGCACACATCAACAACCTGGGAAACAGAGGCAAAAGGTTAGGTGAAACCATGCCAAGGAAGCCAGGTCTAACACTTAGGGACTAGAAAATCTAGTTAGTTGAGGGGCATAGGTGCCTATCACAAGTAATAACCACAATCCTTATTGGGGTGAATCACAAATTAACCTGAGCTCAACCCCATCATAGTCATGGTACAGAGTAGAAAGGCTTAACTTAGAGGCAAGGTGTACAATATTGCTCTGGCTCCCTCTAACCAATGGGGTAAAACTTCCCATGGGTTATCCTACCCACCTTTGTGATATTTCCAGTATGCCCTACTACAAACAATCACTTAGTGCCCCTGTGTTCCTAAACCCAATATGGCAGATCCTTTAATCCTTGTGCAGAGGTTGAGGGACCATTCTAGAAGTGTGGTCGTGGAAATGAACAACTCCTCCTTTGTGGTCACTCTAAATCAGCCCTGGGGACAACCCTCCTCCCAGTGGTGCCTGCCTGGCTGGTGTAACAAATGAAGGGCCTGCCCAGGTGTCAGCTTACATTTTTCTGTGGTAGTGTAGGCTCCCTTGAAGTTAATCAAATACCCAGACACAGCTCACAGGCCATGCTGTCAATGGAAAAACAGTACCTTCTCACACATGAGGCCTTTGTCCTGTTCCGGGAGAGGTTTTCACACCTAAATAAGGGGGCTATTCAGGTGGCAGTTGGAGCTCATGTAAGTGGGCATGCATAAACTTTATGGAGGGTAAAGGTTTGTTTTTCCTAAATAGTTATTATGAATTCTGAAGAGCTATTGAAATGTGCCTTTGAACCATATCTGTAGCAATTTCCTAACTAAAATTAGCATTATAATATATAACATTGTAACCCAGTGTATTCCTGATGAACAGGCAGCCTTTAAATAGTAAAAATAGCTTTTGGGGGGTTTTCACTTTAAGGACATGTAGAACACTGAACTTTTACATGTCATGCTTTTAGATACCATGCACTTTGCCGTATGGACAATGAGACATACTTCGGGTGTCTTATAAATGTTTTTAAATAAAGTTTTGACCTGTCAAAATGTTTTATTTTGACAGGTCTAATTTGCAATTTAAAACTGCAGCAACCAGGCTACAAATAGTTGGCCTGCAGTCATGTTTGCTCTGTCACTTAAATGGATTGCACAATGGGTGCTACAGTCCACTATTGACATTCAACTAACGTGCCCTGGGCAAACTTGTATCATATACTTGGATCCTAAATGTTATTTAAATATGCCAATTAGAGGTGTGCCAATTTCATCATGTTAAAAGGGGGAGCATAGTTACTTTACCACTTGTAAGAAGAGGTAAAGTGCATAGAGTTCTACAGCCAGCAAAACAGTCAAGGCAAAAATCTAGAGTTACACCACATAAACGGTGGTCATATCCTACAGGGACTGATAAAATATGAAAAATATTTTACTTGGCCCTCTGAAATGAGGAAATATTATATAAGTTAAATATCATCAAAATGGCAGCCAAGCCCAAACCACTTTTTAGTTCTTTACCATTCTTTATTGTTTATTCTGCCCTCTGTTAAACATAAACAAACATTCACATTCTAAATCCATTAAGTGCTGATTGTCGGCTGACTCTTTTATAGAACAGTTTCAAACACCTCTTCCTTTCATACAGCATGTGTTTTTTATGAAAGCAAAATATTTGTTCTAATATTTAGAGTCCTGTAAATTAATTCAAAGTGTGCCATACAGCTCCGTCAAAATGATGGCGCCACATTGCACACTTTTTCTTTTTTTAATTTTCAAAAACAAAATCCCAAAACAGGATTTTGTTTTTTAAATGAAAAAAATACAATGAAAGCTCACAAAGGGAGTTTGCACCTCTGTATAATTGAATGTTGTTTACTTGTATATACTGCCACGTTTTGGATTGTGGTTTGTGCAAGTAAAAACTGACCATGTGTCTGCACACTCTAAATCAGGTGGGCGGAGACATGGCCAGAACACTGATAACCCTTACTTTGTTGGGGTGTCAGAAGGGTATGTGCCAGCGGAGACTAGTAGTCTCCAGTATCTGCATGCGGAAGGCCTGCAAATCAGGCAGCCTGATCTTCATTTTGGCATTTTGGCAAAGAGGGTACTCTGACGCCTTTGCAACAGAGTACTCTAAAATGGAACCATAACAAAAAGAAAATATTACCAAGAAACTCCCAGGTAATACGAGAAACTGCCTCTGGTCTGTGTGAGATTCACAAATAATTCGAGGTGCAGGAATCCTGAATGAAGTACATACTGTTGAGTGAAGTGAAATGGACCAATATGAACTTCATTCCTAGAAATAAAGCGCTTAACTCATTCCAAAAAGGCTCGATTATTGATGATACTTACTAAAGTTTCCATGTAAATAACGAAGGAAATCTGTCTTTTGTCTGACGATCACCAAAGATCTGTGCCTAATTAAACCAGTGTAGTAGTGTTGTTAATTTGTGCCAAGGAAGAACAACATGAAAAATCACTCAAACACTGCAATGATGTCGGCAATTCACATTATCACTTCCCACGTGTTAGCCTTATGGGACTTATGAATTGTGCATCACAAACTACGGTGGATAATATTCCGAAAGTAAAACGTTCTTTATTGTAGTTCTATTTGAAAGCACAAGTCGGCTTTCAATGTTTAGCTTTCCTAGAATGTATTTTAGCATTATAAGTAGTAGGAAGGGATACCTTTAATCACCATATTAAAAGTGACAGTTGTCCCGCCCCGGAAATGACGTCATATCCGGTGGCTGGGACTTCCGGTGTCCCAGAAAGCCCTCCCCGGAAGTGACGTGCATGGGGGTGTCACGTGGTTTGTGAACACGTGTTGTTGGCTGGTAGAGCCACCCTTTTTTTTTTTTTGAAATGCTGCATATAAGGAGCTGGTTAGAACCGGCTGTCAAACCGCAAACCAGGGCTGAATCAGTTTGCCAAGGCGCTATGAAGAGATACAATCCGATCGCCAGAAAAGCCGTCTCCTCAGGGGCCCTGAACACTATTGGTAGATATTACCGGACCCTCGCCCCTCGTACGATGGATGAGAATGCACAACAGGGTGTCCCAGACACCCGGGATACCGATGTTACAGGTTTTCAAGAGGAACTTTGCCATCGGCTTGAAAAGCTTGACCTCAAGGATGTGTCGCCCTTGATATCCCCTATTAAGGGGGCCGGCAGTGACAGCGATGTCTCGAAAGATGGATTAAGCGGGGCATCTAACGTCGTAGACATTGAAGTTGAAGAATGTGTACCACCCCCGAATTCGCCCATCTATGAAGACATGGGCTTCCAGGAGGACCCCGAGGCAGAGGCCTTTATTTTACAACCATCAGGTGTGAGTTCAAGCGCTGTTTCTGCCCCAATGGACCTCTGCGACTCCCAAGATTTCAGAGGAGCCTCTGAGTGTGAAGCGAATGCTGAGGTTAGTAAAGACATTTTTTTATTTTATTTTTTTATGCCTGTATACTCTAATGTCATACTTTTAACTAATAATGTGTCTTGTGCTTTCTGTTTGAACCCTAGAACATAACAGAAGAAAGAGAGCCTCTAGAAGGGTCAGCTCCAAAGGTTAACACCGTAAATTTTTTCTGCTTATGCTGTTCCAGACAGTCTGAAAGTATTACAAGCCAGAACAAAGAGCCTCGTAAGAAATGTGTTTGCACCTACACTAGCCACGATCTTGAAAAGGAAGCTCCGGGCGTACCCTGTGACACCATATGGCCGGTTAAAGGCTTTGCAGCTGCCGTTGTGAACGCTTGTGTTAAAAGGGATTATTATGACCTTTGCTACGGGCATAAAATTAATGACCCTCAACAGGAGGCTCACGAATGTCTATACGATGCATACACTGCAAGAACAATTCGTCACGTTTGTAACCGGATAGACACTTATCGGGTATATAAGCTGTTAAGGGTTGTGTATGGGCTGTCTGCTGTGAAGAAAAGTGTCCACTGTGACATGATGAAGGTCTTGGCTGCGGCTGTCCTTGAGATCCGATACGCTGCAGAGCCATGCTCAAAACTCGACCGCATGCACGGGATGTGTCCCCCCTTTGACAAACGTATGGTAGAACGGGTTATAGAAAGACGAATGTGTGACATTTATTATAAAAACAGAAGAATGTTGTCTTTAGCCCCTCGAAAACTGTTTTAAATAAATAAATAAAGAAATAAATAAAAAATAAATAAATAAAAAAAAAAAAAAAAAGTAGACCATAAATATGTTACTTAACGCTCCATACTTACTCACTTTTAGGAGGGGATTCCGGGTATCGAGGTGCAAGATGTCTATGAGTTACAACCGGGCTACATCTGTATCGGGAGATTGATTTTTGTGCTTGTTAAAGAAAGAATAGCTGAAATACAGCCTGTGACTCTGCGATGTCTGAACATTTCGGAACCTTCGGCCTTGTTGCAATGTAACTGCCATGAGTGTATCGCCAAGTGGTGTATCAATGGCCGGCTAAACGCATCTGTTAAATGCTGGGCCTTGGACAAAGACCACAAGCGCAAGTTAAGACTTTCACCTGAGGCGGGGGTGCATGAGGCTTTGGAGAACATGACTGTAGATTATCTCACAAATAAAGGTTCTGCATTGTCCTATCTAGAACTGTATGAACTGTTGAATTATATCAGTATCCTGAGCGTTCAGAGTTATAGACGTGGGGAACGGGAAGTCATGTCTAGAGCTATTGAGAGTATAGCCATAAAAATATCAAAGTTTGTGTCGCTTAGGGTTTGTAAAGGAACATGCTCTGAGTAACATGTGTAGTGGATGTTGTACTATGTATACGTTTGTAAAAAAGGCCACATTGGATCCGGGTTTTGACATTTATAAGCTATGTAGCACAAAATGTCAAATACACGTTGATTGTATACCCCAGCCGCACATGTATGTTTTTTATGTTTAATAAAATGACCTTACACAAAACAGGTGTCTTTCATTTCGGGGTGTTGATGTGAGACAGCATGACGGATGCTGATTTAAGGAAGCTTTATTACGATAAACAGGGGGTTGGAAGTTTCGGAGGCTCCGAAGCTCTATTTAGAAGGGCTCGAGCTGAAAATGAATCTGTAAAACGTGCCAGTGTGAAGACTTGGTTAGCTGGGGAAGAGGCTTATTCGCTGCACAAACCTGCCAGGAGGCGCTTTAAGAGGCGGGCCACCGTTGTTAACGCACAGCTCGATTATCAGTGGCAGGCCGACATAATCAGTCTTCAAGATCTAGCAAAACATAACGATGGCGCCATGTATATATTAACCGTCATAGATGTGTTGTCCAAATACGCCTATGCAGAGGCATTAAACGATAAAAGTGGTACCAGCGTTACAGCTGCTTTTAAAGACATCTTCGCTAGTGGGCGTGTGCCCCAGAAACTACAAACAGACGCCGGAAAGGAATTTTTAAACAAACACTTCCAAAAATTATTAGACCTGCACGCTGTTCAACATTTTGTAACGCACACAGAGGTAAAGGCTGCTGTTGTAGAGCGTTTTAACCGTACTTTAAAGTCGAAGATGTGGCGATATTTCACCGCCAACAACACCTACAGATACGTGGATGTTCTAAAGGCTTTTATAGATGTTTATAACGCCACCTACCACAGGACAATCAAAATGGCCCCTGTTAAGGTAACAAGGGATAATTCGTTAACGGTGTGGAGAACGGTGTACGGTGGGCGTCTCACACAGAAGGTCAAGAAACCGGATTTAAAAGAAGGGGCTCATGTCAGGGTTTCAAAGTTGAAGGGGGTCTTCACCAAAGGCTACCAGCAAACATTCAGCGATGAGATATTCATAGTGGAAAGTGTGCAGCTTAAAGAAGGGGTATATATTTACAGGTTAAAGGACTACGCTGGGGAAGAGGTATCGGGTGTCTTTTACACAGAAGAGTTACAAGAGGTGCCCTACGACCCGAACAGGGTGTACAGGGTTGAAAAGGTTCTGAAAAGAAAAGGGAGCGGAGCCCGGCGACAGGCGTTGGTCAAATGGCGCGGGTGGCCCGAGAAATTTAACAGTTGGGTTCTGGCCAGCTCGTTGCACGGTGTGTGAGGTATAGCTGTAAACGCTATGATGGAGAACTCCCCTTTTTATATCACGCTGCCATCCAACGCTTCGAAGGACATGTTCCCAGACAATCAGATTTCGAGTTATACAGTGAAACTTGCAAAGCCAGTGGATTTGAAAGGCCCGTGGGAGGTGGCACTAACGGAAATACAGTACCCTAGAACTTGGAATACCTTTACAAAGGCCGATGTTAAATTTCATATAAAGCGACCTCAGGATGCACTGACCTATAACTTGTCTTTCCCGCACGGCTATTACCCTACCGTCGCAACAGTGGTCGATGCCATCAACAAGTCTATAGCCAGCACTGAAGCGTATGCGAATATATATCTGGTATTGGATCACGTTAGAAGAAAGGTGGTTCTTAAAGCCCCAGAGTTCAGTACAGTGTTTAAATGTAGTGGTAAATTACAAAGGGTTTTAGGGACCGTACAGCATCACCAAAGGGAGATGGATCCAGACCCTACATGTCCCGATATTAACGGCGGTTTTTATACACTCTACGTTTATAGCGACATTGTAGAGCCGCAGAGGGTCGGGGATAGTTATTCCCCTTTGTTGAGGTGGGTCCCGGTGCAGGGTGAAAATAACGCAATGGTTAATATACAACATCACAAACTCGACTATGTTGCAATTTCTAAAAACCATTTTGACACTATAACCATCATGGTGTACAACGATCAGTCGGAGCCGGTCGCCTTTAAATACGGGAAAGTTATTGTTAAGCTTCATTTAAGGCCACGGCGCGAAGGTGACTATTAGACAGCTGCAATGGTCACCATGAAAACCTACGGGGATCCCTCGATGTACAGGGACTATTATAGAGTTCAGGCCGGGTATGGCGGTCCCCAACCCTACTTTCAAGGGGCTCCGGTTATGTATGGGGCGGGATTGGGGGGTTTCTTCCGGAGCATGTTTAGACGTGCCATGCCCTTTTTGAGAAGAGGGTTCGAAATTGCAAAACCTCATGTTAAAGCGGCAGCTACAAACATAGCCCAGGACGTTGTGGGCAGTGTAACGTCTGCGGTAGCAGAGCGCATGAATAGACAGCCCCAAGAAGGAGCGGGGTTGCTGTATAAAGCGCATGGTTTTGTTAAAAGGAAGCGAAGGGCATCGCTGCGTAGGGGGCCGCCAAGGCCCTATAAGAAGCGCCGGACTACTTCAAAAGGCCCTCGCAAAAGAAGAGTCATAAGACAGAAGAGATCAACCAAGAAGAAGAGAACTCGTTCTAGTGCGAATATTTTTTAAAACATCGATCATGGCCTTCGTACACTGTGCATCGGGTGAATGCGCCAAATCTGAGTTAGATCTGTTTTCTCTCAAACCCACACAGACTAGCATTGAAAACAGTTTTTTCATGGAAGTGTCACCAATGGCCGCTCTGACACCCCTTGCACCTATAGAGTTTTATGTGTCGGGATCCACGGATATGTACCTTGATCTCAACAATACTCTCCTGCACCTCGTCTGTAAAATAACCAAAGCGAACGGTGACAACATCGAGGATGATGCTAGAGTGGCCCCTATAGCCTATCCCATCGCAACAATGTTTAATCAAGTGGACATTAACCTAGGTGATCGCCTCGTCACACAGAGTGATAACATGTATGCCTACAGGGCCTACATAGAGAGTATTCTAAATTATAGTCGTGATGCGCTGGACACACATCTTTCAGCGGGGCTCTTCTACCGAGATACCGAAGCGCATTTGGAGAACACAGCTTTGGACGGAGACAACGAGGGTTTTAAAAAAAGAGCCAGCTTCGTCGCCGGCAGTAGGCAGTTTGACCTCCTGGGGCGCGTACATTCAGACCTTTTCTTCCAAGACAAACTGTTAGTCAACGGTATTGATCTTAAGATCAAACTCAATCGTAACAAGGACTCTTTCTGTCTCATCAGCGGTGATGCAGAGCAGTATAAAATGGTTATATTGTCAGCGAGCCTGTTTGTAAAGAGAGTGAAAGTGTCCCCAAGTGTCAGACTGGCCCATGCTGAAGCTTTACAATTATCGAACGCCAAGTATGCCATTGAAAGAGTTGCTCTGAAGATATTCAGCATCCCCGCCGGAACCCGATTAACGCAGCAGCAGAATCTATTTCTGGGGCAGTTACCGAAACTCATTATCATAGGGTTTGTGGACAATACCGCTTTTAGTGGCGCCTACAACTCAAACCCTTTCAACTTCAAACACTATGATATCAACTATGCCGCTCTGGTTCACGAGGGTGCTGTGATCCCCGCAAAACCTTTCACGCCGAATTTTGGAACATCAAATTTTGTCCGGGAATATCTAGGACTGGTCTCGATAACGGGGAAACAGCTGCGGGACTCAGGAGTAGTTGTTTCAAGGGAAGGGTATGCTGCAGGCTACACGCTGTTTGCGTTCGACCTGACGCCGGACATGGAAGATGGCGACCATTACAACCTGATCAAAAACGGAAATCTAAAAGCGGAAATACGTTTTACACAGGCACTGGCGGCCAATGTGAACATGGTTGTGTTCTCTGTATTCGACAGTGTTATTCAGATCAACCACGCCCGTCAGCTTATGTTTGACTACCATTGAAAAAGTGTAAAATAAAAAAAAATATTTTTTTAAAAAAATATATAAAAATGGACACTACTGAGATACGTGACTTCTTAAGTAGACATAAATATGCTAAGAAATACTTTCTAGGGGTATACCCTAGCGATGGACTACCTGAAAAGATAGGTCCGGAAAGGCCACGTACCCTCGTCTTTAACACCGATCCCCATTACAAGGGTGGGGCACATTGGGCTGCACTGTTTCTGGATGTGGACAAGGTTATAGTGTTTGATAGTTTAGCTGAATTCCCTAAGCATAGTATTTATACAAAGCCGATATTCAAATATGTAAAAAAAGCATCACCCACTGTTGTATATAATAAACTACGGGTACAGGATCCTATGGCCATCACATGTGGGGAACATTGTATATACTTTATTAGTAAAATGTCTGAAGGTATAACGTTTAGAAATTTTTTAAATCTATACTCAGATGATTTAGTAAACAACGATGATGTTGTTATGAAATATGTGAATGAAAACTACAGGACAATGTCACACGTTGTTAAAACAGACTCTGGTCTCTGTCAAAAGTGTAAGGTCTTGTAAAGCTGTTATTTGTACTTGTGAGTGTCTAAAATAAAAAACATCTTAAACAAGCTTTCATCCTAGGCATTTTTTTTTTTATCCGTACTGTGTACATTTTCAAACCATTCATAAATAAAAAGATGGCATACTCCGGCTGAAAGTTTAAAAGTGTTTATTACAAGCATGTTTCAACACGAACATTTACATGGTTAAACATATAAAATGAAGCACATTTTTTCGAACCGTAAAAACTTTTAACAAAAAAAAACTGTACATGTGTGCAAAATTAGATCGGTAGCCATGTGTTCATTTTGAATAGTCTCTTTTTAGGCCCCATAGGAAGATCAGCACGGTCCCGAGCGGGGGTTAATTGTGGAAAGAAAGGCGATGTCGATATAGCGGGGCTCCTTGTAAAAATAGCGGGGGCCGGGTCTTTTAAACTTTCAAGCTTACGGCGATTCTCGGCATTTCCGATGATCGTGGAGGGAATGTTGAGTTCCGCAGCTGCATTTAGGAACTGTTCCCAGCCTCTAGGAGCTTCTCGTGTTGTTAGGGTTTTACCGTGTGTGAGACCCCGGACCAGATCATACATATGGGAACCAACAACCGGCTGCCCTTTGTAAACGAATTCACCCCGGGCGTTCCAAGTGGTCAAATCTTTAGTAGTACTCATTTTACTGAGTAACATTTGCGCAGCCCCTCTATATTTCTGACTGATATTTTTTAAAAGGTCTAAGACAAAGGCATCAGTTGTGGGTGTGGGACCTATGTCATGAGCCTGCGTAGAGGGTCCAGGCGGCTGTTCAGCATCTGGGGTGTACAGCGTCAGTTTGGTTTTTTCAGAGGTGAGTTGCTTGTAGTATTGTAGAAAGTTTTGAAGGGCTCCTGAGTAAAGCCCTGCCTTGTCGTGGGGTTTTAAATCAGTCCGGTTCAAAATGGCTTTGATTTCCGCATCGAGACGATGTGTTTCGTTTTTGCGTATGTCCCAGACATCCGTGTTAGAAGGGGCCAGATGTTCCACCTGTTGCCGGGGCACGAGGTACATTTTGTGGGCGTGCTCCATCAGGATCGCGACAGTAGCCCTGTGATTAGGGGTATAGCTATACCTAACAACGACCCTATAAAGCCTCCTGACTGTTTGAACAGTTTTCTTTTGGAAAGGAGT
The DNA here is from genome assembly GCF_031143425.1 of Pleurodeles waltl. Taxonomy (NCBI): domain Eukaryota; kingdom Metazoa; phylum Chordata; class Amphibia; order Caudata; family Salamandridae; genus Pleurodeles; species Pleurodeles waltl. The sequence goes on along the minus strand of NC_090444.1, from coordinate 332,739,022 downwards.
GAAGCCCTCTTATTGCTGAGCTTCTTAATAATGTGGCGTTTCTTCTTCAGAACCCGGAACTGGCGCGTTGATATAGGGACATTACCTTTTAGGGTGTTTAGGGCTATTTCTGAAATGGCGGCCACTAAATCATCCGTGGCAGCGCAGAGGATGGCTTTTCTTCTCGCGGGGCTGGCCGTGATCAACATTTTTAGAAGTCCTAAATTACGTCGTAACCGCGCAGACATTGTGGGGACCTTATATTACAAGGTTTAGAGTGTAAATGTTATAAGCAGCTTTTTACTTGTTCTTTTTATAGTTTTTGGACACTGTTTTAGGCGTGTAGGCGACTGGGAAGTCCGGGGGTATTATGCCGGATCGTAGTCTGTAGTCTTCAAAAGTGTTGGGTTTCAAATCCACCAGTAAGTAGCCGTGGGGTTTTGCTGTAGCATCGTTAAAGGCATCCATGAAAAACTGGGTGTTGCCGGGGTACATTTGTTTAGCTATAATTGAGATTTGAAGTTTGTCTCTAGGGTTTTTAAATAAGACCAGGTATGAGGCGTTGAGAGTTATGGACCGGCTGCTCTTGCCCTTGTAAAACAGGTTCTGCACTATATAGCATATGCTCAGATTGCGGTGGTGTGAATATTGCGTAAAAGCCCGCTCAAGCTCGGGGTGGTCCCCTCCTTCACGCATGAGGTCATCCACCACGACCATGTTTACAAGGTGTTTTGGTAGCAAGTCATCGTCGTTGAGATTATCGGGGATACCCTCTATAAATCGAATGTGGGGGAATTTTAGGGTGAGCTCAGTGTAAAGATCCTGCCAGCATGAATAAAGCCACACGATGTTGTTAGGGGTCTGAGATAAAACCCCGGGAGCGTTTTCTAACAGTTTCTTTATAAAAAAACTTTTACCGCTATTGGAGGGCCCCGCTAAAACGCAGGAGAATGGGTGCTGCAGTCTGGTGTCCATATCTGGGTGATGTTCAAACCTCTAATGGCTTTTAGTAACCGTAAGGCAGTGTTTTGTAGTCCGTTGTGAGGACCCGTTTGTCAAACACTACTCTTAAGGTTTTAAACATAGGCTGTGTTGTAATTTCCCATTTTTTCTTGGACCTGACTATGCTCGGATGGTTTACAACAATGGCTTTGCTATTTTTGTGATCGCTCGATGCAGAGTATTCGTGCACCAGGCCCTTCAGACTGTCAAAGTTTATTTTAATCGTATTGTTGACGTTTAAAGTGATACCTTTGACTTTCATGCAAACCTTGTTGCTTGAGGTCTTATAACTGTACGTCTTAGGGCCTGATGAGGTAAATTCCTGTATATACTCCCCCTTTTCGAGCTCGCTGGTCAAATCCCCTAGATAATCACCCAGCGGAGGATCTTCATCACCCTCTTTACTCACAAAGATAACAGAGTCAGTGTCATGGTACAAACACCGTTCCTGAAGCTGGTCCAACAACCTGTAAAGCTCTAACCTGGCGTGAGCGGTTGTGAAGCATGCTATAAAGATGTTTATATTGTTACACGTTGTGGGGTACTCTTTGGCGTATTTCCAGCATAGAACGGCCGTCTCGTCGTCAATAAATTCACAACTGGATACGTCATAAACAGGTGTGAATATGTACTTAAAAAGCTCATCCGGATCTGTGACGATGGATGTGTTTGACAAATTGGTCCGCTGTGCGAACTTTCCCCACAAGGAGTTGAGACAGAGCTTAGCTAACTGCCGGCGGGCGGGGTTAACCTTAATGAACGCAGGTCTCAGTTTAATACCCTCGCGAGCTTTGTAATCAGCGATATACTTTTTCTTTGAGGGTTCATCGACACACCATTCTGGATACCCCGAGGCCTCCTGCTTGTCTCTAAGAAACAAGTTTATGTACTCAGAAAAGAGCTGTGTTGTTGTATTTGGAAAGTGCCAGACTTCCAGGATTTTACCAAGACGATACCCTTTCTCTAGGGCCGTCTGCACCTCAATGGTACACCAAGTCCCTTCCAGCAGCCTCTGCTCATCACTATGCCGACATTCGCTAAGCTGTTTACTTTCAGCGCAGGTACGGCATAGGGGGAACATTAGCTTACCGTCGACTCTATAAGGGAGCACCGGAAAGTAAAGTTTCCGCGGAGGGTGAATCTGACACTTAATGATTCCAAAGTACTCTTTGAGAGGTTTAAAGTTCCTGTATACAATTGTAGGGTGGCCCACAGGGTACAACTTCACCTTGTTCACAAATGGATACAGACTAGTGAAGTCGTAGTAATGTATTTTCTCACCAGGGCCAGCTACACGGTACAATTGAATGGCGTTTGTACGGCCGCCGAATAAGGCGTCACGGGGCTCCAGCGGTGAAGGTAGCTGCTGGCTCTTAATAAAAGTGCTCAGTGCGCCATCTTTCGATAGCTCAGTTACCCAATCATGTTCCCAGAGAGTTCTCAGAACAAACCCACAACTCTCAATATACTGCGCCTTTGCCAGAGTCCGGCGGTACAGATGTTCAAACGTGGTGCCCTGCAGTCTATTAAATTCATGGGGTTTGTAACACTGAGGGCAACCATGGTAAAAACACCCGTTGAACTCAAAGGCCGTTGGAACACCGTTAATTAATGCATACCCGTCTAGATAGTAGCGGCCTAGACGGTATTCGCCGCCCTGCAAAGCGTGCTGAATGAAGATGCTCTCATTCGCAGAGACGTACATGAGCCACTGAATAGAAGGTGTGGAGTAACGTTTCTGCTTGCCGTTATAGAGGTCAGGTGGTATTAAGGCGATAGTTTCAGACTTTAAAAACATGTGTTTATAAATAGACATGCACATTGAAGCCAGAGTAATGTTTTGAAATGGGTCCAGGTATACAGTTATTTTTTTTTCACGCTCGCACGGATCTGTTTCAATAAACACGACCCGCTTCGTCATCGCCACCACAACATCTCTGAATAGGTTGCATGCTTTTCGCAATATCATAACGTCCGCCTGACAGTATGCTCTCAATTCAGTTTGGAAATGAAACCGTTTTTCACGGTTTTCATCGTACCACTGTAGAAAACTCTCTTTTTCAGAGGGCATCATATAATCGCAACCATAACTGTCGGGCGGAGGCATAGGCCCGAAGTAATTCTGATTAGCCCATGTGTTAAAAAAGTGTGGGAAATAACCTTTACAGCCTTCAAACCCAAAGGCTTTTGGCAGTTTGCTCAACTTCATGGGCAGAAAATTCAAGGTGTCTATGAACCTAGGGCCATATTTATACTCCGTTTGCGCCGAAATTGCGTCGTTTTTTTTGACGCAATTTCTACGCAAAACTAACGCCAACTAACGCCATATTTATACTATGGCGTTAGAGGCGAATAGCGCCAAAGTTCCCGGAATGTGCGTCATTTTTTAGCGTGAACCCCTTCCTTGCGTTAATGATATGCAAGGGAGGCGTTCCCGTCTAAAAAATGACTCCCAGGACTTTACGTGGTATTTATACTCCCGGGCAAAAGAGACGCCCGGGAGTTGGCGTGGCTAAAAACGGCGCATTTGCGCCACTTTTTAACGCCTGCTCAGAGCGACGTTAAGGGGCCTGTGGGCTCAAAATGAGCCCACAGGTGCCCTCCCATGCCCCCAGGGACCCCCCCTGCCACCCTTGCCCACCCCAGGAGGACACCCAAGGATGGAGGGACCCACCCCAGGGACATTCAGGTAAGTTCAGGTAAGTATACATTTTTTTTTTTTATATATTTTTTTGGTGGCATAGGGGGGCCTTATTTGTGCCCCCCTACATGCCACTATGCCCAATGACCATGCCCAGGGGACAGAAGTCCCCTGGGCATGGCCATTGGGCAAGGGGGCATGACTCCTATCTTTACAATGATAGGAGTCATGTTGATGGGGGATGGGCGTCGAAAATAAATGGCGCAAGTCGGGTTAAGACGATTTTTTCGACGTAACCTGACTTGCCCCATTTTAAGACGCCCATGCGCCATTTTCCCCCTACGCCGGCGCTGTCAGGTCTACGTGGTTTTTTCCCACGCAAACCAGGCAGCGCCGGTCTGATTGCGCCGTCTAACGCCATTCCATAAATAAGGCGCCCGCATGGCGCTTCAGAATGGCGTTAGACGGCGCAAAACTTTTTGACGCTAAACTGCGTTAGCGCAGTTTAGCGTCAAAAAGTATAAATATGGGCCCTAATGTCAAAAGGCACAACCTTAAGCAGCATTAGTTTGGAACCTTGGGTTATGAGACTAATGGGCAACTTTTCATGTATCAGGTCCCTGATAATGAAAAAAGAATCATATGCTTTGGAGTTGTGAGCCAGAAATGTATAATCCTGGTATCGGGGTTGCATAAATGTGAGGAGGAAATCATTCACGCAAGCCCGACCTTCAAACTCCCAGCTCCCATCACCGGTTAGATGGTGGGCGTAAATATAGTTTGCTTGGTGCACCCCCGTCTCTTGCGTACACTCTATGTCAAATACGATACAGTCTTCTGTTTTTTTCTGGTAGTGACTTCTGAGCATGTAACACTCATGGGTTGTTCCGGCTATAAAAGGAGCTGTACACCTAGGGCACTGCATACCTTCACATTTGTGATCGACAGGTTTATAACGGCCGCAAGTCCCACAGTCGGCTTTAAGAACACATTGGGCGAGGCCTATGTGCGTGTTTAAGCAGTCTTGCGACCGACAAAACAGCTTGCACGTTGGACAGTTCACTTTCAGAGCATTGTCATTGACACAACCGTCCCTCTGACACATTTTACAGTGTAATTCACACTGGTGTTTGGTCCGGTTGTTGTATATGTGATCGCAATGCTCACACACATACTTGGCGCCTAGAAAACCCTTCAGGTTCAAGACACCGTAAAAGTGGTTTTCATGATGTAGCACATACACGGTCTTGTTTTTCACACCTTCATTGGTAGTGAAGTACTTCCAAGAACCTGCATGGTATAGAACTTTAACCGTCACGGCGAAGTGATTCTCAAAAAGTCCCAGATCCCCAAAACCGACCATTTTGTCAGTCGGTATCTGAAGCGCCTCATGTGCTGCTACAGCCATGGCCATAATGACGGCGTCTGGGGTAGAGCGGTCCATCAATAAGCCTGCAATGCTTGCGGCCAGACACATGTTGGTAGCTCCGGTATTAAAATCGAGCAACCATCGTGATTTCTTGTCAATGATTTTACTGTACATAACGCTCTTTAAGGCTCTGGAAGCACCCCCCTCGCGCCCCCTAACAACGAGGGAGATGATTCTAAAGGACCCGTACGCCAGTAATTCAGCCTTGCTCTGTAAAAGTTTAGATAGGTTTTCTAAAAACGTTACAGCGTCAAACACATCCCGAGATGACCGTCTGGTGAACAGGGGACTATTGAGACCCTGTCCCTGAAAACGCATCTGAAAGAAATCATTAGGACCCACATCGTGTAACAATCGTTCGATCAGCGTTTGCACAGCCTGATGTATAGCTATGATGCCATGATCTGAGGAGTGTAGGCGATCTAGGTTAACGAACCTAAACTCCTCATAGTGTTCTGTAGCGTTAAACCGCTCTACAACACGACTATACCGTCTCACACTTTCCATAAAAACTGGTTCTGAAGCCTCAGTTTGAGAATTACTGGTTGTTGGAGAGCTCCCAGGGGTGTGGTTAGATGTATGTGTGTTTTTAGACCTTCTGGTAACGCAGAGTCTGGCTTTCTTTAACTTTTTTATTACTGTTGGACTTTTGCTTATGCAGGGTCATCCCCAGACTTTTTGCCTCCTGCCTCCTATATTTTTCTGACATGTTGCTGTTGGCTTTTCAACTCTGAGCACTTTACCACTGCTAACCAGTGCTAAAGTGCATATGCTCTCCTGTTTAAATTGTATGTAAGTGGTTTATCCATGATTGGCATATTTGATTTACTAGTAAGTCCCTAGTAAGGTGCACTAGAGGTGCCAGGGCCTGTAAATCAAATGCTACTAGTGGGCCTGCAGCACTGGTTGTGCCACCCACATAAGTAGCTCTGTAATCATGTCTCAGACCTGCCACTGCAGTGTCTGTATGTGTATTTTTACACTATAAATTCGACTTGGCAAGTGTACCCACTTGCCAGGCCTAAACCTTCCCTTTCCTTACATGTAAGGCACCCCTAAGGTAGGCCCTAGGTAGCCCCAAGGGCAGGGTGCAGTGTATGGATAAGGTAGGACATATAGTAATGTGGTTTATATGTCCTGACAGTGAAATACTGCCAATTTCGTTTTCACTGTTGCAAGGTCTGTCTCTCTCTCATAGGATAATATGGGGGCTACCTTTAAATATGATTAAAGTGTAGATTCCCCTAGAGAGTAGATGGACATGTGGAGTTTGGGATCCCTGAACTCACAATTTAAAAATACATCTTCTAGTAAAGTTGATTTTAAGATTGTGAGGTTGGAAATGCCACTTTTAGAAAGTGAGCATTTTCTTGCTTAAAACATTCTGTGACTCTGCCGTGTTTGTGGATTCCCTGTCTGGGTCAGTTTGACAGTTGGGTTGTTTTTCACCTCACACCAGACAGTGACACAAAGGGAGCTGGGGTGTGATCTGCATTTCCTGATTAGCCATCTCTGCTAGGAGGGAGGGGTGGAGTGGTCACTCTCATCTGAAAGGACTGTGCCTGCCTCTGACAATGCTGTCTCCAGCCCCCTGGTGTGTGTCTGAGGCCTTGCCTGGGCAAGGCAGGATTTCACAAGAAGGTGTGAGTCCCCTTTGAAGAAAGGTGACTTCAAAGACTAAAATGGGTATAAGAAGGGCACCCAAACTTACAAACTTTAGAAACACTTCTGGAATCAAGGGGAACCTCTGCCTGGAGAAGAGCTGATCGCTGAGGAACAAGTGCTGCCCTGCCTGTGACTGTGCTTTGTGGAGCTTTCCTGCAGTGCTGCTTCTGCCAGAGTAAGAGGGCAAAGACTGGACTTTGTGTGCCTTCCATCTTGAAGAAGAAATCTCCAAGGGCTTGATGTAGAGCTTGCCTCCTGTTGTTGAAGTCTCAGGGATAGCAAAGACTTCTTCCTGCCAGCACCTGGAGTCTCTGGAGAGACCCCTACTCTGCTCTGTGGTGCCCTTCCAGTTCCTGGGACCCTGAAAGGAGAGGCTGGCAGCCTAAGGACAAAAATACACGCACCGAGCACCGTGCGGAGAAAAGATCGACGCGAATCCGATCGCGGCTGAGAAAACGACGCGACGCCGGTTCCGCAGCTGAGAAACGACGCCGCAGGAAACGCGACCGAAAAACCGACGCCCGGAGCAGGAGAAACGACGCGCAGCATCGCTGACGGAGGCTGAGAGATCGCACCCTGCGCCGCGGGACTTTCGGATCGTCGTGTGGCTGGCTTTTTCAACGCGCACCGCCGTGCAGAGTTGTTTTCGACGCACACAGCCGTGCAGGGTTACTTTCGACGCACACCGCCCGTGCAGGGTTATTTTTGACGCAAACCAGGTACATTTTTCACGCTAGCAGCGCTAGTGTGGTGTTACAACTACCTAAAGACTCTTTTTATTTTAAACCTTTAAAAAATCATAACTTGACTTGTGTATGTTGGATTTTTGTCGTTTTGGTCTTGTTTTGTCTAGATAAATATTTCCTATTTTTCTAGACTGGTGTTGTGTCATTTTGTAGTGTTTTCATTAAGTTACTGTGTGTGTTGGTACAAATACTTTACGCCCAGCACTCTGAGGTTAAGCCTACTGCTCTGCCAAGCTACCAAGGGGGTAAGCAGGGGTTAGCTGAGGGTGATTCTCTTTTATCCTAACTAGAGTGAGGGTCCTTGCTTGAACAGGGGGTAACCTGACTGTCAACCAAAGACCCCATTTCTAACATTGGTGACCAGCGGTCGGGATTGGACTTGTATTTGTACTTGACATACAGTAATTAAGTGTACACTACTGTTTTGATCTCAGACCACTACGTGACCACATACTACTTGTTTGGTGATCTTTTGATTTTTCTCTTAAGGACTCTTTTTGTTCTACTTCCATGATTTTGCTGATCCCTTGACTGATTCTTTTTACTTCATTGGGAACTTATTTTCTGCCTTTGGAACTTTGCACTTGTGACCATCATGTCTCAATCTGGAGATGCAACAGCTGGAGCTGTGTTTGAAATGGAGAAACTGAAGGAGTACTCAGTTGCTCAATTGAAACAGTTCCTTAAAGATCTTGACTGTCCCACTAAGAGCTCCACCAGGGAGGGGGAGCTGCAAAAGGCACAGAGGGCCGGGGTGACAATCAAGAAGGCTGGAGGGCACACAGAGGAGGAGAATGTGGGTGGGGAAGTGCAGAGGATACACAGTGGTGTAGTGGAAGAACCTGTTACGCCTGGGGGGAGGGTCCCCAGGAGGGATGGCAGGGTGTCACCCAAGGGTCTGACTCCTGAAGAGTTACAGGACAGACAGGCAGAAAGGGTTCGCCGGTTGGAGGCAGAAAAGTTGAGGATGCAAAGGGAGTATGACAAGTGGGAAGAGTTGGAAGAAAGGAGGAGGAACTTAGAGATTAAAAAAATGATTTATGCTTACGAGCTTAAATTGAAAGAGCTGGAAGTCATGAGGGCTGAGTCCAGCTGGAATGGTGGCAGCAACAATTGTATATCCAGTGATGCTGCAGAAGTGCACATGCCCAGAGAGGTGGTGCCCTACTTGAAGGAGGGAGTTAACACACGCCAGGAGGTTCAGGGGTATGAGGTAGCTCCAGTGATGCACAGGGTCCCTGAGGTGGATTGGGGAACTGGCATGGGGAGTCATATTCCTACTGGTGGGAGGGACACTCTACTGACTCTAGGTGAGAGTGACAGGGAGAGGGGTTCCCCCCAGGTAGAAGTCCTGGTTATGGAGTGTGAAAACATCCCAGAAGAGTGTGGGTTGAGTGTCAGGGACAGTCAGGTACTGTCTCACCAGTCTCAGGAGGGTGATGTGGGGTGCTTTTTCAAAGCAGAGTCACTGGATGGTTGGGTGAAGGGTACTTTGGTTAATTCATGTGAGGGGCTGAGTGATGTAATTGCTGGAGAGCATATGTCTAGTCCTTATTTTCCAGAGCTATGCCAACACCAGGCGGAGTGTGAGTTCTCTGACCCCAGGGAGCTTACAATGGAGGCAGACTTCTGGGTGAGTACCAGAGAGTCTGAAGAGGCATTTGGGGGTGCTCCTGAGAGGAGTGGTCTAGGTAGTTCCCAACCAGGTGAGGTAGGGAAGGATTGTAGTGTCCCAGGTAGGTCCCAGTGTAGTGGGATGGGTGAGGGACCCCATGTCCAGTCTCAGAGGAGAGGGAATGGGGATGGGTTGAGGCCCAAGGTGCCCGAGATCCGGTCCCAGGTCCTGGAGGGTTCCCTGCGGGAACACCAGGAGGGGAGCCTAGCCTGTACCATAGGGCCATCTGTTGAGGGAGACCCCACAGTGTCAGGAGAACTTGGGGGGGCGGCTGTAGCCAGCGTCCCACCAGTTCTGGTGTCTGGCAGTACCACTCCTAGTGAGGGGGTGCAGAAGTCCAGACAGAGGGTTGAGAGGGGGTTGCGGACCCCAGTGGAGAACCTGGAGGGTCAGGGGTCAGCTCTGAGAGCAGAGCCCCCCATGAATGACCTTGGTGAGACCATTTCTGGGTTGGGGGGAATCCAGACTCTGTCAGATGGGCAGAGGTCAGGAGACCTGCGCCAGCCAGACTCTTGTGTGGCCCTTCGGGACAGTGTGTCCCTTGAGGGGGGTAAGTGTGCCCCCCTGGAAGTCCTGGTGTGCCAGGCAGTGGTTCAACCGCAGGGTGGTGACTCTGGGTTGAATAATCAGGTTCAGGGGGTAAACTCTGACCTGATGGGGGGTGAGTGTGCTCCCAAGGAAGTCCTGGTGTGCCAGGCAGTGGTTCAACCGCAGGGTGGTGACCCTGGGTTGGATGACCAGGTTCAGAGGGTAAACTCTGACCTGGTAGGGGGTAGGTATGCCCCCCAGGAAGTCCTGGTTTGCCAGGCAGTGATCCAGTCGGTGGGTACAGACCCTGGATTGGGAGGCCAGGTTAAGGGTGTCCCCCCTGACCTGGAGGAAGGGGCTACTGCTAACAGTGCCCCTACCATGTTGTCTTCTGGGGGGGTCACTCCGAGTTGGGTGGTTCAGGACCCCAGAAGAGAGGGCAGGGGGAGGGAAGCCTCACCCCTGGCCCTGGTCCAACCTGAAGGTACAGACCCCAGGTTGGAGGATCAGTTGCAGGTTAACATCCCTGCACTGATGGAAGAATTGTGCAGGACTGCTTCTACAAGCACCCTGACAGTTTTTGACTCTGGGGGTGCCGCTTCTGCAGGGAGGGTACAGAGCCCCAGAGGGGAGGACCAGGGTCAGGTTGTCATCCCTGACCTGGTGGAAGAGAGAGTGGTCAAAGGGTGCCAGGCACCTGGGGCTACCACCCCCCACTCTCCACAGTCACAGTGGTTAGAGAGGCCTGAGGTCGGGCTCTCATCCCTGACAGTTGTCTGGGGCCACTGTGGCTTGCTGTCCTGGTGGACAGAGTTGCCCCTGGGGGGGGGAGGACGAGAGTCACACCCCGGGGGTGGAGTGGGCAACACCACTGTGTTGGCCCTGGTGGTACTATCTGCCCATTGCAATACATCTGTGAGCAAAGTAAAGTTAGGTGTTGCACAGATGGTGTCTGTAGATGTGGAGAAGGGTTCCCCATGGGTTAGCTTAGTGGGCCCTGAGAGTATGGACAGAGGGATCCAACTGGAGTCAGGAAGGCGTAGAACTGGAACATGCCCCTGCTGTTGTGGGCCTGGGTCCCTGTTCTATCGCCCCAATCAGGGAAGTACATCAAGGTATTGATTGTTCTCCCCTGGCTTTAGGCTGGTAGGGGGTCGTGTTGGACTTTTGCTTATGCAGGGTCATCCCCAGACTTTTTGCCTCCTGCCTCCTATATTTTTCTGACATGTTGCTGTTGGCTTTTCAACTCTGAGCACTTTACCACTGCTAACCAGTGCTAAAGTGCATATGCTCTCCTGTTTAAATTGTATGTAAGTGGTTTATCCATGATTGGCATATTTGATTTACTAGTAAGTCCCTAGTAAGGTGCACTAGAGGTGCCAGGGCCTGTAAATCAAATGCTACTAGTGGGCCTGCAGCACTGGTTGTGCCACCCACATAAGTAGCTCTGTAATCATGTCTCAGACCTGCCACTGCAGTGTCTGTATGTGTATTTTTACACTATAAATTCGACTTGGCAAGTGTACCCACTTGCCAGGCCTAAACCTTCCCTTTCCTTACATGTAAGGCACCCCTAAGGTAGGCCCTAGGTAGCCCCAAGGGCAGGGTGCAGTGTATGGATAAGGTAGGACATATAGTAATGTGGTTTATATGTCCTGACAGTGAAATACTGCCAATTTCGTTTTCACTGTTGCAAGGTCTGTCTCTCTCTCATAGGATAATATGGGGGCTACCTTTAAATATGATTAAAGTGTAGATTCCCCTAGAGAGTAGATGGACATGTGGAGTTTGGGATCCCTGAACTCACAATTTAAAAATACATCTTCTAGAAAAGTTGATTTTAAGATTGTGAGGTTGGAAATGCCACTTTTAGAAAGTGAGCATTTTCTTGCTTAAACCATTCTGTGACTCTGCCGTGATTGTGGATTCCCTGTCTGGGTCAGTTTGACAGTTGGGTTGTTTTTCACCTCACACCAGACAGTGACACAAAGGGAGCTGGGGTGTGATCTGCATTTCCTGATTAGCCATCTCTGCTAGGAGGGAGGGGTGGAGTGGTCACTCTCATCTGAAAGGACTGTGCCTGCCTCTGACAATGCTGTCTCCAGCCCCCTGGTGTGTGTCTGAGGCCTTGCCTGGGCAAGGCAGGATTTCACAAGAAGGTGTGAGTCCCCTTTGAAGAAAGGTGACTTCAAAGACTAAAATGGGTATAAGAAGGGCACCCAAACTTACAAACTTTAGAAACACTTCTGGAATCAAGGGGAACCTCTGCCTGGAGAAGAGCTGATCGCTGAGGAACAAGTGCTGCCCTGCCTGTGACTGTGCTTTGTGGAGCTTTCCTGCAGTGCTGCTTCTGCCAGAGTAAGAGGGCAAAGACTGGACTTTGTGTGCCTTCCATCTTGAAGAAGAAATCTCCAAGGGCTTGATGTAGAGCTTGCCTCCTGTTGTTGAAGTCTCAGGGATAGCAAAGACTTCTTCCTGCCAGCACCTGGAGTCTCTGGAGAGACCCCTACTCTGCTCTGTTGTGCCCTTCCAGTTCCTGGGACCCTGAAAGGAGAGGCTGGCAGCCTAAGGACAAAAATACACGCACCGAGCACCGTGCGGAGAAAAGATCGACGCGAATCCGATCGCGGCTGAGAAAACGACGCGACGCCGGTTCCGCAGCTGAGAAACGACGCCGCAGGAAACGCGACCGAAAAACCGACGCCCGGAGCAGGAGAAACGACGCGCAGCATCGCTGACGGAGGCTGAGAGATCGCACCCTGCGCCGCGGGACTTTCGGATCGTCGTGTGGCTGGCTTTTTCAACGCGCACCGCCGTGCCGAGTTGTTTTCGACGCACACAGCCGTGCAGGGTTACTTTCGACGCACACCGCCCGTGCAGGGTTATTTTTGACGCAAACCAGGTACATTTTTCACGCTAGCAGCGCTAGTGTGGTGTTACAACTACCTAAAGACTCTTTTTATTTTAAACCTTTAAAAAATCATAACTTGACTTGTGTATGTTGGATTTTTGTCGTTTTGGTCTTGTTTTGTCTAGATAAATATTTCCTATTTTTCTAGACTGGTGTTGTGTCATTTTGTAGTGTTTTCATTAAGTTACTGTGTGTGTTGGTACAAATACTTTACGCCCAGCACTCTGAGGTTAAGCCTACTGCTCTGCCAAGCTACCAAGGGGGTAAGCAGGGGTTAGCTGAGGGTGATTCTCTTTTATCCTAACTAGAGTGAGGGTCCTTGCTTGAACAGGGGGTAACCTGACTGTCAACCAAAGACCCCATTTCTAACAATTACCAGCTTGCGTTTTCTAGAGCTATCAAGCCACTCTGGCTTCTTATGGGCCCATCTGGTTTTTGGTAAACGACCCCCGCCGATCTGAACAATGTCTGGCTTGTTTACAAATGGGGACACTGACACTACACCGACTTCGGACGGGGCTCCTCCAGACTGCTTAAGGCTGAGACGGCTCGGACCGCCACCCCCAGACGGCCTGTAAAGACCAACAGCACCTCCTAACTCTATATTTTGAGGTCTTATGGGTGCAGGGCTTGGGGGTTGACATGACCTCTGACTATTGAGCGCTCGTAAAACTCTTAGAGCTCTACTAAGCAGGTGCTGGGGCTTCTTTTCATATTTAGACCTATGGCCCCCTGTACTGGTAAATGTAGTTCTAACATTCCCCGGGTATGTACGCTCACCTAGTCATGACGGGATGTTACCCATGGCCACAATTGTTGAAGCGCAAGTTTGGGCCATTGTGTTTCTAAACCGAGCCATCAGCTGTTTTAAAGCCTTTATGCTAGCTCTGGATGCCCCTCTATTACCGTCGTTCTTACATAGTTTTAAAGTTTTTAGACGGAGTTGGCATTTTAACTGTCTGAACGAATGATGGATTTCTTTAACGTAGTTGTCTAGAACTCTAGCCCGGCTTGAAAGGTTTGTTTCAAGGCCAGTACTTGTGACACTAGAGGGGTGATTGCCAACTCCCTGAGCATCCCCAGTTATAGGACAGCGGCCGTTGTTATCACCCCCAATCACAGCTGAGGGATCAGAGCGGGACGTAAAAACAGGATTCCAGTGTGAACATCCAGGAGTTTGAGAGCCCTGATCATCGCTCGAGGGTGTTCCAAAACTCTGATTTTGCGTTCCGCTACACCCTATACTGCTGTCGGGGTATATTGATGATGATGGTGAAGACCATTGCGCACGGGCACTTGGCGCAGGACTGGTGGGGTCGTATGCCCCCGGGGGTGTATCGGGGGACATCAGACATGGGGAGGTCAAATGTTTATCGCTATAAAGGGTGGCCGTTGTTGTAGAGGCAGGGCTGTGGCTGGATGCTACTGATTGAGACCCTACTGCTTGTAACCCTAAGGGGGCCATCTTAGAATTGACACAAGTGGATGTCAGGGCTTCAGAACTCGGGGTAGTACCAGCTAGAGCCTTAAGAAGGTCTATACAGTGGGAATAAGGATCCTCTACAGGGTGGTCATTTTCCAATGATGAGTCATGTAACCGGGATGGTTTAGTTGTACACCCTGGAGAGGTTAGGTCGCGGCCAGACACACCGATATTAGAACTAAGGACCCCAGACGGATCCGGCTGTACCTTAACAAAATTTTTAAAAGACAGGTCTAGAGGCCCAGATTGTTGCTCAGGGTTCTGGAACTTCTTCCTACGATTCTTTAAGGACAGCCGATTTATTTTAGGGTTGCTGCACTGTTTTGGGGACCCTCCAGAGGCTTCACAAGGTGCAAACAGTTGGGCGCTTGGTGTTGTAAGAACGATAATGTCCGGATGGTCACACCCCAAACCCGGGATAGTTGTTGCAGAAGTGCCCGCTGTACTAGGTATTCCCTTTATGATGGATGATGTGGTGTCGTTATGAGTTGTACCTGGTCCAGGAGCGATGGATGTGGAGATGTTGCAAGGTGGGTCTCGGTGCTCGGGTTGGCTCACGAGTACCGATGACTTTGTGGGGTTTTGAACCGTCCCAGTGTAGACCTTTAAAGATGACATCCGCGGCTTAGGCTGAGGGCAGGCGTCTCCGGAGCTCTGGTGTGATGATTCTAGGACGTAAAGATAGCAAAATATAGATTAGGGCTAGTTAGAGCGGCTATACCTATGGGTCGGAAAGACGTTTAGACACACGCTGCACTGTATACACCAAACTCTACATTTTCTTAAACTCACCATGGTTTTTCCGGCTTGAGGGTCCCTTCTTAACGGGCGGGCCGTCCTTAGAACCAGGGGACTTCCTTTTGCGGGGCTGGCTTTTAAGCTTTGCATCCAAATTCCGGATCGCTTCATCCACAGGGACCCCTCAGGATAAAAAACATAAAAAATAATGTTACACATACAAGATAATACATAGACTATACGAACTCACTATGATGACCAAATATAGGTCTGATTGTAGGGCTTGTTAGGTTTTCAGAGAGGGTTACAAAAAGAACCCTAATATTTACCTGCAGTAACGTTAGCCTGTGACAAGGTGTTTGACCCATCTTGAACATGAAGGATTTGTTGGAGAGAGGCAAGCGCGCACCTGAGTTCAGCATCATAACCTATGCAAGCACATGGGTTCCCATTAGCAGTAAAATAAAAATAACATTCCTGACAACGTCGTTCAGAACGACCAAGGGCCTGTAACTCACCTTGCTGCACGGTCTCCATTTGCACAGGGGGTTCCCCAGACTCTTGACAGTCCTGTGTACAAGAGAGACAGATTTGCCTTTAAACATACCACAATTCATCTTCTACGTCCGAACCCTTCATAAAAGCACAACATGGGTTGGACTAAAAAAAAAAAAAAAAAAAAAAATTTAAAAAATAAAAATAAAAAATAAAAAAAAAAAAAAAATATATATATGTCAAGATTCAAATTGTTGCATCCCTATGTTCTGTAAGTATAAATACATATTGACAACTGTAAAACTTTTCTCAAAAACTATACATGGTTTAATAAACAAATTCCACATGGTGGCGCTCTTGCATAATACTACCTCTAGGACTGTCTCTATAAGACATAGACTGGAAAGTGGATCCTAGGATCCAGGCCTGGTTTTCACCTTAGCTGAACAAGGCTGTGAACCATGTGTGGGGGCGGAGCTCAGTCTAAACTCCTAGCTGAGCCAATTCCAACACCACACAGTCTTTGTTTTAAAAAAAAAAAGAAAATGGCCGGATGTGGATGCAACATGTGTGAGGTCCTGGGTTTTTTTCAAGGCAACAAAATCAGATCCAATGCCATCCTGAACTAAGGTGAGTGGGCTGGGGTACTTGAGGGGTCTGAAAAGCTTTTAGCAGGGATAGTTATTTTTTAATCATTATTATTTTAATTTATTTCATTTTTTATTTTTTTTATTTACATGCTTTTAAAAAAAACTACCTTGTAGGCCCCTAAACCCCGGGCCACACGTGCCACACAAACACACACACACACATATATATATTTTTTTTAAAGGTAGGCCTGTGGGGCCCCTGGGGACCTCTGAGACTCGGGCTCAGGGCCCTCATTACCCCCAAGGCCTTATTTGTATTTGTTTTTTTTTAAATGGGGCCCTATGGGGCCTTGGGGACCCAATACCCTTGCCCCCCAAAACGCTATGAATTTTTTTTTTATTTGTAAGGGCCCTAGGACCCAAGCGCTTGTGGCCAAGGGGCCCCCACAGGCCCTGACCTCGGGCCATTACTTTTTTATTTAATTATTTTTTTTTTTTAAACAAACGCCGCACTCTGGCGGCTAGCACCGACTCCGAGGCCTCGGGAACTCCCCGAGGCCTCGGCGAGCCGGTCGGAAGAAGGTTTATTTACCGAGAATGCCGCTGAAACAAACGCGGCATTCTCGGTAATTAAACCTTCAAGGCGGGTCTCTAAAGCCGCTGGGGAGATTCCCCAGCGGCTTTAGAGAATCGCCCGGCATCCTAAAACCCGAGGTCTCCAGGCGGCTTCAGCCGCCTGGAGACCGCGTTCCCAGGACAACGGAACTCTGTTCGGAGGTCTGAAGACCTCCGAACAGAGTTCCGTTGTCCAGAGAACGAGGTCTCCAGGCGGCTGAAGCCGCCCGGAGACCTCGCTATAAAGTTAGTAGCGCTCTGCTCGAAGCCCACGTGGGCTTCGAGCAGAGCTTTGTTAACTTCATAACGAGGACGCCGCGACGGCTGCAGCCGCCGCGGAGACCTCGCTATAAAGCTAGTAACGCTCTGCTCGAAGCCCAAGGGGGCTTCGAGCAGAGCTTTGTTAACTTCATAACGAGGACGCCGTGACGGCTGCAGCCGCCGCGGGGACCTCGCTATAAAGCTAGTAACGCTCTGCTCGAAGCCCACTAGGGCTTCGAGCAGAGCTTTGTTAACTTCATAACGAGGTCTCAGTGGCGATTGCAGTCGCCGCTGTGAACGCTTTATGAAAAAAGAAAAAAAAAAGAAAAAAAAAATGCCTGAAGCTGCTCTCAGAGCCCACGTGGGGCTCTGAGAGCAAAGCCCTGGAAAGTTGATAATTGCACATCCTAGAGCAACGGATTGATTTGGGGCCCCACCGGTTATTCATTTTAGGACTCTGCTCTCTGCAGCGGTGTGTTCTAAAATGAATAACCGGGGCCCCAGAGCACCCCTCATTTACCCCTAAAGCCTACTATTAAATGTATGACCCCCCCCCCCCAGTATACAGTGACCATCCAACAAATTACACCTCCAAAATAAAATAAAAAATACATACAAAGCCCCACAGCAGCCCTACACATATTAAATACACCCTCATATAAAAATACTGACTGCTACACAACCCCACAACCGCCCTCTACCAGCTAAACAGACCCTGCCCCACAAAACAAGTGCAACCCCACAAAAATACAGGCCCCTACACAGCCCCAGAACAACAATGTACATATCAAACAGTCCAAATACGCCCCACATCGTAAGTGCGCTCGCCCTGAAATACCTGCCTATACATTGCACATTAACCCACAAGTACCAATTAAACAACCCCAGCCCCACATAACATGTGCAGACTTTAAAAAAGAAAATACCGACAGATACACAGCCCCAGAATCAGCAAGTACACATTAAAAGAACACCATCCCACAAAATGAGTGCAGATTTTCAAAAATACATGCCCATACACAGGTCCAGAACCAGCAGGTACAAGTTAAGCAGTACCAATACAATCCCCAAAATAATTGCGCCCCCATAAAAATACAGACAAATACATAGCACAAGACCCTACTAGTACCATTTAAACAAAATCACCCCACAAAGTAATTACAGTATCTCAAAAATACACTAATAGCAGCTTTTACATTTTTTTTTTTTTTTTTTTTTTTTTTTTTTAAAGCAGGCATTTTACATCTCTATGTATAGTTAAACAGATTGGTGCTAATGTCATTGTTAAACTTTAGTAAAACACATACACACATCACACTGTTACAGACCTTAAGTAGAAGATGTTCAGCATCACCAGTCTGAGCTCTGCCCTTCATGTTTCCAGCCATGATGTCCTGATTCGTCCCTGCTTGCCACAAATGTCAGTATGTAGTTCAGAAAAAAAGAGGCCTGTGAAGTTGGGGGGTTCTTATACTAGGATCACAGTGGTAATTATGCCTGGGCTCTGTGATTGGTGGGACTTGAAAATAGGCATCTGTTATAGGTTAGCAATACTTGTCCTTTGTTGTGTTTCAACTTTTAATTACTGGGTCTGTTTTATAATTTAACCCCACCTCTGGCACCCCTGGAAAGAATGTAAGCCCATCTCTGTTTTAGATTAGCCATGCCACAACAACCTCTGTTGTGTTTCAAACTTTTAATTACAGGGTCAGTTTCTAATTTAACCCCACCTCTGTCACCCCTGGAAAGAATGTAGGCCCATCTCTGTTTTAGATCAGCCATGCCCCTCAACCTCTGTGGTGTTTCAAACTTTTAATTACTGGGTCAGTTCTGGGACCCCCTGAAAGAATGCAGACACGTCTCTGTTTTAGATTAGCCATGCCACAACAACCTCTGGGGTGTTTCAAACTTTTAATTACACGGTCAGTTTTCTAATTTAAACCATCTGGGAACCCATGAAAGAATGCAGGCCCACCTCTGTTTTAGATTAGCCATGCCACAACAACCTCTGGGGTGTTTCAAACTTTTAATTACAGGGTCAGTTTTCTAATTTAAACCATCTGGGAACCCATGAAAGAATGCAGGCCCACCTCTGTTTTAGATTAGCCATGCCACAACAACCTCTGAGGTGTTTCAAACTTTTAATTACAGGGTCAGTTTTCTAATTTAAACCATCTGGGAACCCATGAAAGAATGCAGGCCCACCTCTGTTTTAGATTAGCCATGCCACAACAACCTCTGGGGTGTTTAAAACTTTTAATTACAGGGTCAGTTTCTAATTTAAACCATCTGGGAACCCATGAAAGAATGCAGGCCCACCTCTGTTTTAGATTTACCTCTCTACATTGATAGGCTGGCTCTAACATAAGCAGCATTTGACCATTCCCACTTTATTTATTTTTTGGATTAGCCAACAGTGTGGAGGTTTGACCAGACCGCCCACTTTGCAGCCCTGTGCAGAGGCCCCCTAACTGGCACTTGGGCATGAATGTCTGAAATGTCCAGACTTTTAATTACAGGGTCAGTTTCTAATTTAAACCATCTGGGAACCCATGAAAGAATGCAGGCCCACCTCTGTTTTAGATTTACCTCTCTACATTGATAGGCTGGCTCTAACATAAGCAGCATTTGACCATTCCCACTTTATTTATTTTTTGGATTAGCCAACAGTGTGGAGGTTTGACCAGACCGCCCACTTTGCAGCCCTGTGCAGAGGCCCCCTAACTGGCACTTGGGCATGAATGTCTGACATGTCCAGACCTGTCCCTCTCAGGCTCTGAAACCACTTGCACAACACTAAGTCATACTTTTTTACACAGCTCATAGGCCAAAACCCAGGAGCTAGGACCCAGACACAGGGCTAACACGTGACACCACGTGTTCACAAACCACGTGACACCCCCATGCACGTCACTTCCGGGGAGGGCTTTCTGGGACACCGGAAGTCCCAGCCACCGGATATGACGTCATTTCCGGGGCGGGACAACTGTCACTTTTAATATGGTGATTAAAGGTATCCCTTCCTACTACTATTATATAATTGCATCATAATGTAATAAAATCTCTAGAGCTACACTTGTACATCTTAAAACTCATAACACGCAGGAGTGACACCGTTTTCAGAATCCCTAAAAATACATACATCTTTTCTATATTTCCCACCTGTCATGATCTATATATTAATGTATGAACTATTTGCTGTGTGTGTGCCTTCCACTCTCCAGAGTAAAATGCCCCTGCATATCAAAGGCCAACGGTTCAAAACTAATCTGGATTTTGCATACATCTGAGGTTAATGGATGATAATGGACGTGATCGCTTTGTCAAGATGAGGCTGCAAAGAAAGAACCAAGGTTTGCACTTGAATGGCACAAAATACTTAAAGTGAACTCCAATTCACGAAGTTCAACAGTTTACCCTGTTGTCTAGTGTACTCTAAAATAACATTAACTTGTTCATTAGAACAATATACCATTTATTACATTAAACACCTATAGATTTAAAATCAAAGGCATCAAGGAATTCCTCTAATGCATAATAAAGACATGACAAATTTAACAAATGGACTGTAAATCAGGTCATAACAATTTGAGTCGGCATTTTCTATATATTTTTTTTGCAATCATTTTTATTTATATTGATACAACAATGTTACACTGACTACTGGAAAGATTCGGGATCATCGTGAGAAATCATTACACTAAATGTTTGGTGTACTATCAACTTCACCTCTGGCATTATTGACGTGAATTATGATGACATCAGTGGTTTAAGCCATACTCGTACATTCTCTATCTTGTGATGTCATCATTAAAGGCAAGGGGCTGTGATACGTTGTTTGCATTTACATCTAAGAAAACCTTTGTAAATATGTCTTACTTTTTTCAGATTCTTTGTTTATGTTAAAACACGCTCTGGCCATGAACGAATGCCTTCTCTTTCTGTTACAGATGTCAAGTTGTCACAAGCTAGAAAAGCTACCTTTATCAGTGTTCCAATATAATGTAAATGTACTCGTTATCATACTTTAAAGAGGTTGACAGAATAATGCAAGATGATGATTTTACAGTGGTAGTGGTCTATTGTTTTTGTATTTATTGCTGCATTGTTTAACCTTCCTTCTGGAGGAAATAATCGACCTGCGGGTTTCTCTTGATTTAAGGAGTGATGATACTGGCATCCTCACTTAGACAGTGGTGATAAATCGGGAAATGTGTGGGATAAACGCAACCCTTCAAAATTACTACATAATCCATTTATTATAATTCTGAAATGTATAATGCATCTAGTGAAATATTTTTGATTGATATGTAAGTTACAGGTGCCTGCTAGAAGGACATAATACAGTTTGAACACAAAACTTTACGAACGCCAAAAGCTAATGAATGAATTTTCGGTACGTGTCATAAAAGTTCATACATGCCAAGATGATCTTGAAACTTGCAGGACAACCTTTCCTACGCCCACTAGAAATAACCTTGGTGCTATTAATGCCAGGCAGAAGAAACTGAAAGAACAGGATTAGTGGGGCATTGTTCCGAGCAGCATTTTGATGGTAGTGATGGTATACCACCCCAATGAAAATAAGTGCTCATAGGAGACTGAAATGTTTATAACAGCATCATCACTAGTTTGGCAATCATAGAAAAAGCAGCTAAATATAATGATCTTGACAGCAATATCATCACTCCTAGGGATGCTAGCTATCCTCATTTATGAGCCACTGGATGCGAAAAGTGACTTGTAACCCTGCTGAATGTGGGCATCAAGTGAGTGCCTGACCTTCCATTGCAGATGTTGCTAGCTGTGACACAGGCTCTGCCTCACCCTGGCCCCATTGCGATAAAATTGGGATTAGTTGGAAAACAACAAGGGGATAGATGAATTGGCAAGAAAAGTGTTCAGCACCACCAATACAGTGCTTTTACTCTAGCCTTATGTTATATACTCTGTTCTGACCATTAGGGATGGAAAAGATGAAGTAGCATACTTTCAGACATGGGAAATTACTCCCCTATACTCCTGACACATTTGTGTGAGGAGGAACATCCCCCTATATGAACCCGAGCAAGAACTGCCTGAGGGGGAAGTAGAGGAGGATGGTGCCAGGGAAAATGAGGGGGAACATTCAATCACAGTTGCAGACAGCAGATTGTCCAGAGCTTTTTTCACCAATAGTCACTCTAAACACCTTGTTAGGATCTGTAATTAATCACCTCACTTTATCACACAATCATGCTCTGGTTACTTATTTCTCCATCACATTTCTTTAGGAATGTGAGCATTACCTCAGGGAGCATGTCACAAAGACAAATCTGACTACTTCTGATCATCTGTAATGCATATGATTGTACAGCAAACATCACACACATATAAGAAAACTCATCTTTTGAATTTCACATATGAATGACAAAATCATAGGACCACAGCATCCACATTGCCAACATGGTCTACTGTAGCACTTGACACACAACTATGACATCTCTAATCATAAGGTAAATAAGCGCCCCATACATGAGGCAGTGAATGTGAAATATCAGTGGTAACAAGAATGTATGAAC
Source organism: Pleurodeles waltl (assembly GCF_031143425.1). Lineage (NCBI taxonomy): Eukaryota > Metazoa > Chordata > Amphibia > Caudata > Salamandridae > Pleurodeles > Pleurodeles waltl. Next base: position 332,716,703 of record NC_090444.1, on the reverse strand, counting down.
AGACCCCTGACATTAGTAAGTGTGACATTTTCTATCTCTGCAAGGAGCTTGTGTGACAAGAGGTGCATCATTTCTGAAAACGGATAGCATGAGTGTCCCAGGTATGACAAGCATTGTTCACAACACATGCCCTGTGCAGTCCATCCCTAGAAAAAATTCCTGCCACTGCCATGTGTTAAGTCTCTGCCCTCCCATCGCTAGGGGGTACTGTAAATGGACTATATGTACCCTGGCAATCATCATTAACACTCACCCAGACACCCATTCTGACTCCTGTTTGCTTCCCTTTTCCATATGGCATGCTATAGAAGAACTACATTAGCCTGCATGGACTCCAGGTCCCATAATGCACTGCCTAGTAGTTGGTAAGACCTGTCTTTCCATCATTTCCTATGGGAAAAGTCTGGTTGTCCCTTTACACAGGATTCTATCCTCCAGGACTTGTGAGAGACTGAAGCTGCACACACCTGTGACCTCTTTTGTGCAGCCCACCCATGTGACTCTGCCCTCGCCTTGCTGCTGCCTGGAACTGCTTAGAAGCTGCTATTCCCTGAAGCTCCTCGACATGCATTGGAGTACAATTCATTTGTGTTCCAGACCCCTTGTTGGATTGTGTTACAGTCCTGATTACGCCTGAACCTGCTCTCGGTTTATCCAGTGCTGTTCCTGCTCATTCCAGTCAGACTCTGCTCCCTGTTCCCAGCCTTGTTTACGGTTGTTTCTGCCAGAGCCTGCTTTCTGTTACCCAGACCTGTTCCTTCCTTTGTGTCAACCAGAGCCTGTTCCCTGTGCCTGGCTTTGCCTCCTAGTTGGTTCCCTTGCATTCTGTTTCCTCTTGGGGTATCATGTCTGGTAAGTGTACTAACAGTCCTCACCTGTCTAGAAGTGTTTAACTTTGTCTTTGTTCTGGTACCCGGTTTCCAGGAGGCTAATCCAGCCCCCATCCTTTGTCTAGTGTTGCATGTAGTCATTAGTGCCTAACAGTGAAAGTGTGCTATGGCTGTATACCAGGAATTGTTACTGTGTCTCCAGCGCGACCAACAAGGGCTAGTGTTGTGTATGTAAGTACAATCCTTGTTTGTGCCCTAAGGGTCCAGGCACAGATTCTCTCTGCTGCCACCTTTCTATGGGGCTTGCATGGGGACTAGCTGCGAGATTAATCTGCACTGAGGCACTGACGTTCCCTGTAGCTGTGTGAAGTTCTAGGCCCGACCCTGTGTACAATCTTAGTGATAAGTTCTGCGTGTTTGTCCATTACCTACCCGTTCCATATTTGTCCACACTAAGGTTGCTCTCTATTCACTCTTCTGTATTATCTGCCTTACCATAGCTGCTCTATCCCCGTGTATGCCTTTAGCTGCTCTTCTGCTTTGGTACACTTCTTCCTTGCATGATATTCTGTGAACTCAAGGGTTGCCCCAACAGACTCTTGACTAGACCAGCATGAAACCGTAACACCATGGATCCAAATCTTGATACAGGGTACACATGCCCACACACTTGAACAGGACACTTCTGTGGAATGCACATCTGAAAATATGTGAACACATGCAGCCTGGGCAGCAGGTCTACCACAGCAACATGAGTAACATAAGTAATTTTCATGAGTCAAACTGATGTGTACCTAACAATTTTATGAGTGGAATTAAGGCACAGTGTTGCAAACACTGTACGCACCAAACATGTACAAATGGCCGACAAGTCACCATGAAGCTGTAGCCAACAATTAATGACATATGAGGGGTAAAATATCCGGCATAGCACTCATAAGCCATCCTCAATCATCACTGTGTTTTGTTTGTCATGTGAAATGTAATGTCCCCAGAGTCAAACAACTACACACATCAAATGAGTCAGTACATTTTACAAACACATATCATGACTGTTGTACATCACTGATTGCCATCTGATGTGGATACCCATTTGTAACACATTCATACTGGAGCGTTACGTCAAATGTATTGCATGCCGTTCCTTCAGAAGTACACATATTGTTGTTACAGTTCATTCACACACAAAACACAAAGGCCATGATTTATACTTTCGTAACCCCGCATTGCTATCATTCATTAACACAAGAGTGGCACAAACCCGCTTTTATGTCAGAAAATGAAAGAAATGGGGTGCAAAGATCGTTTCCTATGGGAAAAGTCTGGTTGTCCCTTTACACAGGATTCTATCCTCCAGGACTTGTGAGAGACTGAAGCTGCACACACCTGTGACCTCTTTTGTGCAGCCCACCAATGTGACTCTGCCCTCGCCTTGCTGCTGCCTGGAACTGCTTAGAAGCTGCTATTCCCTGAAGCTCCTCGACATGCATTGGAGTACAATTCATTTGTGTTCCAGACCCCTTGTTGGATTGTGTTACAGTCCTGATTACGCCTGAACCTGCTCTCGGTTTATCCAGTGCTGTTCCTGCTCATTCCAGTCAGACTCTGCTCCCTGTTCCCAGCCTTGTTCACGGTTGTTTCTGCCAGAGCCTGCTTTCTGTTACCCAGACCTGTTCCTTCCTTTGTGTCAACCAGAGCCTGTTCCCTGTGCCTGGCTTTGCCTCCTAGTTGGTTCCCTTGCATTCTGTTTCCTCTTGGGGTATCATGTCTGGTAAGTGTACTAACAGTCCTCACCTGTCTAGAAGTGTTTAACTTTGTCTTTGTTCTGGTACCCGGTTTCCAGGAGGCTAATCCAGCCCCCATCCTTTGTCTAGTGTTGCATGTAGTCATTAGTGCCTAACAGTGAAAGTGTGCTATGGCTGTTTACCAGGACTTGTTACTGTGTCTCCAGCGCGACCAACAAGGGCTAGTGTTGTGTATGTAAGTACAATCCTTGTTTGTGCCCTAAGGGTCCTGGCACAGATTCTCTCTGCTGCCACCTTTCTATGGGGCTTGCATGGGGACTAGCTGCGAGATTAATCTGCACTGAGGCACTGACGTTCCCTGTAGCTGTGTGAAGTTATAGGCCCGACCCTGTGTACAATCTTAGTGATAAGTTCTGCGTGTTTGTCCATTACTGACCCGTTCCATATTTGTCCACACTAAGGTTGCTCTCTATTCACTCTTCTGTATTATCTGCCTTACCATAGCTGCTCTATCCCCGTGTATGCCTTTAGCTGCTCTTCTGCTTTGGTACACTTCTTCCTTGCATGATTTCTGTGAACTCAAGGGTTGCCCCAACAGACTCTTGACTAGACCCGCATGAAACCTTAACACCATGGATCCAAATCTTGATACAGGGTACACATGCCCACACACTTGAACAGGACACTTCTGTGGAATGCACATCTGAAAATATGTGAACACATGCAGCCTGGGCAGCAGGTCTACCACAGCAACATGAGTAACATAAGTAATTTTCATGAGTCAAACTGATGTGTACCTAACAATTTTATGAGTGGAATTAAGGCACAGTGTTGCAAACACTGTACGCACCAAACATGTACAAATGGCCGACAAGTCACCATGAAGCTGTAGCCAACAATTAATGATATATGAGGGGTAAAATATCCGGCATAGCACTCATAAGCCATCCTCAATCATCCCTGTGTTTTGTTTGTCATGTGAAATGTAATGTCCCCAGAGTCAAACAACTACACACATCAAATGAGTCAGCACATTTTACAAACACATATCATGACTGTTGTACATCACTGATTGCCATCTGATGTGGATACCCATTTGTAACACATTCATACTGGAGCGTTACGTCAAATGTATTGCATGCCGTTCCTTCAGAAGTACACATATTGTTGTTACAGTTCATTCACACACAAAACACAAAGGCCATGATTTATACTTTCGTAGCCCCGCATTGCTATCATTCATTAACACAAGAGTGGCACAAACCCGCTTTTATGTCAGAAAATGAAAGAAATGGGGTGCAAAGATAGAATAAATCTAGGCAGCACTTGCATGCTCTGGCACATGTGGTCAACCACTATACCACACACTGTAGGCCATACCATTCTATCTAGGGTGCATGCATGTTAAATAATTGAAACTCCCGCAAACACATTTTGAGTGAAAAAGTTTGACACAAATTCGTTGAAAAACAATGTAAACGTTAAGTAAATATAAATGGGCCCTTAACGTTAATTCTACCAGCGCACTGCATGCAGATGTCCATTAAAATAAAGGTTTTCTGGTAATGCATGGCATTTTGCCACAGATGTAGGTTATACATCAAATATATTTACACAAACATTGTATGTATAAAAAAAAATACACACAAGATGGAGAACGGTCCACAAAGGGGACACGAAGTGATGTACTAGGAAATCCTGTTTACAGACATGGCACTGTGGGTGTACTTTCACTTTCACTTTACAGTCTGCGCTTTTTCTTGACCATGTGGCTATGTCTTGGTGTTGCTCTTGTCTGGATTGCATTTCTTGTATCTTGTGGTGTCTCTCTTGTGTATTTTTGCATATTCTATTTATATATTGTACCTGTTTAAGTGCTTTTGTGTAGTTTAATGTTTTTTGGATTGTATTTGTACTGTCGGGTGTCTTTTTGGGGGTTACAATAGTTGGGTTAGTTGGGGTTTGTATTTTGGGTTGCAAGTTTCATTTTTTCAGATTTATTTTTCTTCCTTTATCCATTTTTCTGTTTAAATTGTTGTGCACAAACATGTTGGGAAGGGCGAGGCTGACCCGGATAGGTGAGGAGGAGTTTGGGGCCTTTGTGTGGCTGGTGTGCCACTTTCTGCCGATGATGCTGGAGATGGGAGGGTGTGCGATACATGGGTATCACACGAAGGCAAGGCGGCTGCGTTGGGGCAAGGTGCTCTACTACCTCAAACGTGTCTTCAACACTACAAGGTATGAGCACTAGCTTAAGCATTGTGGGCTGACCTGGTGGCCCACGAACAAGACCTGCTGGACCACCTGGGTGTGGTGATCGGTGAACCTGTTGGTGAGTATCACATAGACAAATGTTTACAGTAGAATGCTCCTGAGTGACAGTAGCAGATATCTTGATGTGCTACATGCACTGTTTGTGGTCATGTTGAATGCAAGTAGAACAAACTGTTAATGTCCCAGTACTGAGATGTATTCCACATGTCTATACATGTTAACAATGCAGTCCTGAGCTTTGTTGAGTCATGTCCAACTATTACTTAGGGCCACATGTACCAAGCTATTTTTAATTCTCACAAACGGCCTAGTTTTCAGATTTATTGTGTTTACGTCAGGAAAAATGTTCATTCAAATGCATACCCCCAATTTTGCCATTCTGCTATCTCATTGCCTGATCACAAAACAGGGTTTGCTAGTGGCTTTTAGGATGGGGCGTTCCTTTCCTATTATCAAGTCGCAGTCTGCTGATTGATTCTTTCTTGACCGCAAATGCTGGCACTAAACAATTGCAGTTACCAGCTGCTTCAAGTTGGTGCTAAACCATTTTCTAAAGGGGAGGGGTCCCCATGGGATCCATTCCCCTTTGTGAATGCATGCCCAAAAATTGTTTCTGAGTGTGAAGTTGTTCCTTGGACCACTGACTGCTTCCAAAAAAAGTATTTGAGTCATAATATTGATTTTTTAAATGTTTTCTGTTTAAACGAAAATATACATCCCTATCTGAAAGCAGTCACAGACATGGTGGTCTGCTGAGCCCAGAAGGCCAGCATCCCTGTGAGTGCTGCCATTCCCAAAGGGTTTGCAAAATGAAACCTACCTCATCAAAGTTCATGAGGTAGGTAATTTGCTACCTCATTTGTGAATTGCAAACAGTGTCATTGAAAGAGTTGTACCTCAGATCATCCTACTTGCAAATTGCTAGTTGCTAAGTTGCAATGACAACACCTGTCCCCCAGCATTCTGTCAATGATGATCATCTAAGACATTGTCAGCATACCACATTTCACTGTATTGGGACAGCAAGTGGGCTATCCATGTTTAGCGTACACTGTCATAATTACACACACATGATCCCCGCCAGTATTTTGGCAAAGGGGGCATACACGGCTTAAGGGACACTGCCAAAGGGGCATTTGTTACCTACATACAACTGTGCCAAATCTGTTATGGACCACTGAATGCACGATAATTGCTGACTGAAAATTGACCCACATGTCCATCACAGAGTTACTCATTGTCCCTTGATGCACAAGCCACAATACCTGAGTCACTTGTATTGCAGTGCACCAGGGAAGTGCCATTGAGATTGTCACCCAATTACAAATCATGACATGGAGTGCCATCTGAAATGGATTAGCCAAAATGTTTGTAGTCAGGTTTGGCACCACACGATTGTTAGGCCCAGTGCATGTGTGCATATGTGTGTCTATTACTCACTGTAGTGTCAGTGTCAATGCAAGTTTGCAGTGGTATGTCTGCTGGAGTTTCAACATGCAGGATCAGCAGCTCACTCATATAAAATGTTACACACTGTGATATGTTGTCCACACGTTTGTAAAGTGATCTGACATTGAGCGTATATCTCCTTTTCATGTCTTACAGGTGGACCGGCCCCCTATACCATCGGGGAAGTGGCTCGATTTGAGGACCCAGATGTATCCAGTAAGTGTGATAATGTCTGTCCTCTGTAGTGATTGCACTGTTGTGTGAGTGACTCTTGTGTGTTGCACTGATTGCAAGATATGATGAGCTGGCATGTGATCTGCTGTATTACTTGTCTGGATGTTGACATAGTGTTCCATGCAAGGGTTAGACATTCACAGGCAGAGAGTCATATCTTGGGAGTCCTGTGCTGCACAATAGGCAGCAGCATGTGAACAGGTGATTAGTAGCCACATGTAGGCCCACATTTGAATTGGAAGTGCTCCAGTGTCAGAATATTGTCATTGAGTCATACCCTCGTTTTCACAAGACAGTGATACATCATTTTTCCACACAAGTTTGCACATCCCTGTATTGTAATGTACATGTAGGACTGTATGGGTAACTGTCCCCCAGCATCTAGCCCCATAAGTTGTACTCCATTTACGTGACACTTATGTGGTATGTAATGGGCGTGCATGCAGGTCAAGGCCAGACGTGTGCTTGCATCAATGTGGGTGATTTTGGAATTTTGTTGGCAGATCAGGTGTTGATGGTTGTCCACAAATGGAAACATGAATGTAGATGTGATTGACCTATGGATACCTCATTCCTAGGTGGCAGCCCTCCTCACATGTGTTCCACTCACTAAATCCATGTACAAGTGGACATGGCTTTGTGGTTGTCCTTGACAGTTGTGATGATGTATTGCATGCCCATCCCCCCTGAGGCACAGGGGTAGGGGAAGAACATATAAGAAGGTACATGTGATGGTCACAGTGTAGATGACAGTCATCTCATTCAAGCATGCATGTGTCCCAAACATCACTGACCCCTTCTGATTAGCAACTGCATACCCTCCTGCCAATTACATCTACAAATCACTGGTCTTGGGTGCCTGGAAGTTGACTCAGATGATAAAGATTAGTCGGCCTGGCCCATGTGAAGTATTTGCTGCATTTGCATTTTGACACGTTGCACTACATCAATGCACAGATCACTTTATTTGGTACACCTTTTGTTGTGCTTTGCTGTGCTGTTAAATTCTTGATGGTTAGGCAGCGTTGTCATTTCATTCATCAGGGATATTATATCATCTGTGCTGTCATTTGGACTGCATGTTCAATTTGAGGGAGAGTGTTAGATTTTCATCTGTATATGCATCACACAATGATGACACTGATGGTTGCCTGTCTTATTTTTACAGCTGCCAACATGAATTCAGCAGAGATCAGGGAGTCTGAGTTCTGGAGGTTAGCAAGACGCTATAGGAGTGAGAGAGCAACAGGAGAATGGCGGGCTTTCAGCCAAGGGGGACCGGCATTGGCCACAATGGATGGAGCCACCACCACAACTGCAGTCAGTAGCACCGCGGCCATCATAACATCAGCCCCCCCGCTGCACCCTTAACCTCGGACCTACACCCACCACACCTGCTGCACCTTCCACTTCAGCACCACCTACCACCATACCTGCAGGAGCAACTACATCTGGAACACAGACCACCACATCTGCTGCTTTGGACATGGTCGTATTTCCCAGCTCCAGAGGGACATGCATAAAGTCATAAACAAGCTTGACACTCTCCAGCAGGACATGGACAGAAATAGCCGGAGGCTAAAATCTATAACGAAAACTCTGGAGGGCAAACTTCTGAACTCCTGCCTCCCCTCACCCTTAATTCAATCCCCTCCCTCCTCATTCCTTATCCAGCTTTTTAGTGGATTTAGGTGGTTTAGTGATAGGTTAGAGTATGGTAGTAGTTTAGATAGAATACATAGGTGGGGGTTTCATATCATTACATGTTTGTGGGTGGATGGGTGGGGGTTAATGCTGGGGCTTTTGTGTATTTTAATTTAAAAAAAGATATATAAAATTTATAAAATACAAAAAAATATATATTTGTTTAGTATTAGTTAGTATCTGTTTAGGTTAGTATATGTTGTTCTACATGTGTATCGTCATATAAGGAGGGTGGGGGAGAATCTTTTAAGTGTGTTGTTAAATGTGATAAATAAGCTTAGCATTGGGTAGTTAGGGCTAGTTGTGGGTAATGTATAGTTAGGATAGATTAGGTTAGTATAGGTATGTTACATAATTTTAAGTTCTGTTTTGTAAATAGTTATTAAAGATTTAGGTACTCTTTTGTGGCATTTGTCATGTGCTTGGGGACCTGGGTCTTTGCATGAGTGTACAGTGTCAATTGTCTGTTGGCCTGTGTATTCCGTCCTGCATCCACATCCCACTCTTGACATGTTAATTCCCACTTCCAACTGAGCTGTCACATTGGCAGCTACAACAAATCTAAATCTCTATGCAGCTGCCATCTATTGTACCCACCACTTACCATGACTATGGTTCCCATGTATTGGACAGATAGGTGTGGTTTTAAAGCTGTCATTGTTTGGGTCCTGTGTCGGAATGTTGGGCACTGTGGGACTTCTGCCTGCAGCCTGATGTTTATGTGAACACTGATAAACTGAGTAGGTCAAGTATACAAATTTCACTCCTATGTGTTTTAATTGTACTCCCAGCTGATGTGATTGTCGGAACACTCTTACACAGCCATTCCTGCTGTATGTTGTGAGTGAGTCATGTATGTTGTAAAGCAAATGTCACATACACAATGACTTTCTTGCAGGGGATGTGTCCAGCATTGAGTTTCATCTTGTAGATACCTTGGGCCAGAAATATACTATTATTGCACTGCATTTGATTAATTTTTTAACGCAAAAGCAGCGCAAACCTATAAATAACAATTATATTTTGTAAGTTTGTGCTGCTTTTACTTCAACAATGAGACAAATGCAGCGCAGAAGAATTAGAAGTCATGGCCCTTGTGCGTACATATCTGTCCACATTATTTCTGCACTCTGGTATTGACACTCTGTGACCACAGACATGGTACATGCTTCACACATCTCCAGCAAAGCAGATGTGTCACATTCAACAGAGACAAATTGATTGTGTTGGTGCTATTGATTTTAAAGTGCTGTAGTGCAATATTTACATGGTCCAGGTTTGCAAGCCCATTAGTGTAAAGCATTCTATTGTGACGCATCACAAGTGTAAGGTTGAGGGACATTTCATTGGACATGCTGAGATGAAGTGTCATTCGGGGCAGAGGAACATGAATCCCAAATTGAGTAGTGAGAAACAATAGCAGTCCACAGTGGTAAGGTTAACAGTGTGTCGGTAAAGAGTGCATGTCACCAACTGTAGCAACACTGGCATGCTGTCCAGCACAGGACAAAGGAAAATCAGAGCTCCATGTGACATGGGCTGGTGCTACCGGGAACTCCTATGGGGGAATATGATCTGTTCCACATCTTCATCCTATGATGTGTGTGTCGTCACCTCTGCCCTTGGTGGTGGTGGTGGTGGTGGTGGGATTGAGGGGGCAACCCACACTTCAGTGGATGGAGAAGTGGACTCCGAATTCCCGGCAGCTGCCATCTGTGGAACTAGATATGGCATCAATTCAGCAAGGAGGAGCTGCTGATTATTGAGTATGACAGCAACATCCCTGTGGTAGGCAGTCATGTCTGCCCTGAGGGAGTCCAGCTTGTTGTCATGCATGCAGCTGCAAGATTGAGAGGGTCCTCCCCCGCTGTTGGACTCCTTGCAGTAGGGATTGTGTGACTTGTATGGCTTCTGACTGTTCTGCCGACCTCATCACGCACATGTGCATACCCTCAAGGCTGGTCGTCATAGTTTGCATCCCCACCTGCACCTCCTTGGCCAGCTCCTGCTGTACTCCCACTAGAGTCCTCTCAAAGGTGGTCCCCGTGTCATCAGAGTCCTCAGCTGTGTTTGAGCTGGCAGGTCGTACTATTGGGTGGTGGGCAATGTTCCCTGTAAGGCGTGCGCGCAAGCGCGCGCGCACCTTTCCTTCCCCCATCGCGCAGGCCCCTTTGGCAAGCGCGCACGTTCTTGCAATGTCGCTCCCTGCATCCTACAGCAGAGAGGACGTCAGCGCTGCGTCTACAAAACAGACACAGCGCGAGGACAGGGTCACTCTTTGTCGCCGACGAGCAGGAAGGACATCTTCAGGACGCAGGTTTGCTTCATAGTTGTTTATATGCATTATCACTTTCTCAGCTCAAATAAGCCTTTTAGAGCGTTAGTTGTGCTCTCCTATTGCAGAAAATGCTCATATTTGAATCTGGATTGAAGTAAATGAAAACAGCGTTTAAAGGCTGCGGGGAGTGTTTTAAACATCATTTGGTGTACTTTAGCATACAAGCGGGCAAGTGATATTTATGTTGAAATTAATGGTTAATGAGCTATGAAATGCTTCAGAACAGTAGGAAATGTGCTGTTATCAACTTTTCCATCATTGTCATACTTCATAGTTGTTTATATGCATTATCACTTTCTCATCTCAAATAAGCCTTTTAAAGCGATAGTCGTGCTCTCCTATTGCAGAAAATGCTCATATTTGAATCTGGATTGAAGTCAATGAAAACAGCGTTTAAAGGCCGCGGGGAGTGTTTTAAACATCATTTAGCGTACTTTAGCATACAAGCGAGCAAGTGATATTTATGTTGAAAATTAATGGTTAATGAGCTAGGAAATGCTTCAGAACAGTTGGAAATGTGCTGTTATCAACTTTTCCATCATTGTCATACTTCATAGTTGTTTATATGCATTATCACTTTCTCAGCTCAAATAAGCCTTTTAGAGCGATAGTCGTGCTCTCCTATTGCAGAAAATGCTCATATTTGAATCTGGATTGAAGTCAATGAAAACAGCGTTTAAAGGCCGCGGGGAGTGTTTTAAACATCATTTGGCGTACTTTAGCATACAAGCGAGCAAGTGATATTTATGTTGAAAATTAATGGTTAATGAGCTAGGAAATGCTTCAGAACAGTAGGAAATGTGCTGTTATCAACTTTTACATCATTGTCATACTTCATAGTTGTTTATATGCATTATCACTTTCTCAGCGCAAATAAGCCTTTTAGAGCGATAGTCGTGCTCTCCTATTGCAGAAAATGCTCATATTTGAATCTGGATTGAAGTCAATGAAAACAGCGTTTAAAGGCCGCGGGCAATGTTCCCTGTAAGGCGCGCGCGCACCTTTCCTTCCCCCATCGCGCAGGCCCCTTTGGCAAGCACACACGTTGCAACGTTCTTGCAACGTAGCTCCCTGCATCATGCACAGCAAATGTGACAAGACAACAACAAGACGTAAAGGCACCTTCATTGCTCGTTCACCGTCTGAATGGACAGAACACTTTTTTTTGTCCGCTTACCAGAACGAGCCAGTTCGCCTAAAAATGGCTCACCCTTATAAATCCAATTAGTCATAGCAAGTGGCTGAGCAGATAACTTGAGGCCTGTAAAGGCCGCATCATCGAAGGGCTAACGCATGATGTAGGTTTCCAAACAGACGATAATATGGAACCAGAGTTCATCTAAACTGAAAGCCCAGGTAACTACTCAATTGGTCTGGAACTGTCATGCATAATGTTTTTGTAACTCCTATAGCCTAAGCTAAATATCTTCTTTCCAATTACAGCCAGTCACCATTTGCATTTGAACAGGCAGGCGTGAGTACCAAGGAAGACCGGGTAAATCTGTAGACGTTCCAGGTGGGATTAAGGGTCACTACATAAATCCTGTTCATAATCCACACCTTTGCTTCTATTACAGGTTTGTCGGACCGAGCAAGTTAAAGATTTGAATGGACCGACATGTGTAGAAGCATAAGGACCAGGTAATTATTTGGTAGGTACTCCATCTGGGTCTCCTGGCACATTATAATATGACAACATGATGTAACCAACTGTTAACCATCTTTTCTTTTGCTGCAGGCACCTCAGACAGTACTGGTCATTATTTGGTAGATTTCAATTGTGATGCACCTAGTACATTGTAAAATGAAAACATTCTTAAACCCTTTTTTTTGTTCTTTTGCAGGCTTCTTAGACAGTTCTAACATTGGTTAGAAAAGGCAGACGTGACTACAAGGAGAAAGACCAGGTACATATTTAGTAGTTTTTCCTTGCAGTACATCTTGAACACAAGCATGTGCTGTAACCATGTTTTTTCTTCTATTGCAGACATCTTACACAGTGTTACATCTACAGGCAGGTGTGAGATCAAACAGAAAGGCCCAGGTAATTGCTTGCTACATTTTCCAAGAGATAGCTCAGTCTTGTCTGGTAGATTGCATTCAATAGCATAAAAACCAACTTTAAATAATGTTCCTCACTTTAATTAATGTCCTTTTTTTTTTTTGCAGGATTTGCGGCACAGTAGGCTCAGACTGATTGCCACCAAAATGTTCAAGCGTAAAGCTGTGACTTCATCAGAGTGCAGTGCTTCACCACAAAGGAAGAAATGCTGTCTTGTGTTCAAAGAAGAATGTCTGAAAGAAATTGTGGAGACTGAGACACAGAAGTCCAGGTGCAAGGTTTGCGTACAACTGGGAGAGCTATTTCTATACAATCCAGAAGTAGGCCTGATTTGCAAAGTATGTGCAGAAGCAAAGATCGCCGGGGACTTTTCTACTGGGAAGAAATGGAGTGATGGCTGGAAGCTGGACTACTTGAAACGCCATTTATGTAGCAGAGTTCATGAATCTGCTTTGGTGACACTGAGAAATAAAAGTGCTGCTGCCAGGCTGGGTTTTGGAGTGCGCACCATGCTAACGGAAACCGCCAGTGACAGAGCAAACAGACTAGAAGTAGTTGAACGGCAAAGATCCCTGCCTGAAGAGATAAAGATTCTCATCAACAATGTGTTGCTAGCAGTCAAAATGAACACATCAATGTTATCTGTTCAAGACATCCATGACCACGTCGCATTGTATGTGAAGATACCAGACAGCTGGAGGAGCAAGAACTATGCCTTTGAGTTTTTGGAGGCCATCAACAGCGTAATACGCTCTGACTTCATTGCAGAACTTTGCAGTGCTCTGTATCACACATTGATAATTGATGAAATTGAAGTCAATGAAAACAGCGTTTAAAGGCCGCGGGGAGTGTTTTAAACATCATTTGGCGTACTTTAGCATACAAGCGAGCAAGTGATATTTATGTTGAAAATTAATGGTTAATGAGCTAGGAAATGCTTCAGAACAGTAGGAAATGTGCTGTTATCAACTTTTACATCATTGTCATACTTCATAGTTGTTTATATGCATTATCACTTTCTCAGCGCAAATAAGCCTTTTAGAGCGATAGTCGTGCTCTCCTATTGCAGAAAATGCTCATATTTGAATCTGGATTGAAGTCAATGAAAACAGCGTTTAAAGGCCGCGGGCAATGTTCCCTGTAAGGCGTGCGCGCACCTTTCCTTCTCCCATCGCGCAGGCCCCTTTGGCAAGCACGCACGTTGCAACGTTCTTGCAACGTAGCTCCCTGCATCATGCACAGCAAATGTGACAAGACAACAACAAGACGTAAAGGCACCTTCATTGCTCGTTCACCGTCTGAATGGACAGAACACTTTTTTTTGTCCGCTTACCAGAACGAGCCAGTTCGCCTAAAAATGGCTCACCCTTATAAATCCAATTAGTCATAGCAAGTGGCTGAGCAGATAACTTGAGGCCTGTAAAGGCCGCATCATCGAAGGGCTAACGCATGATGTAGGTTTCCAAACAGACGATAATATGGAACCAGAGTTCATCTAAACTGAAAGCCCAGGTAACTACTCAATTGGTCTGGAACTGTCATGCATAATGTTTTTGTAACTCCTATAGCCTAAGCTAAATATCTTCTTTCCAATTACAGCCAGTCACCATTTGCATTTGAACAGGCAGGCGTGAGTACCAAGGAAGACCAGGTAAATCTGTAGACGTTCTAGGTGGGATTAAGGGTCACTACATAAATCCTGTTCATAATCCACACCTTTGCTTCTATTACAGGTTTGTCGGACCGAGCAAGTTAAAGATTTGAATGGACCGACATGTGTAGAAGCATAAGGACCAGGTAATTATTTGGTAGGTACTCCATCTGGGTCTCCTGGCACATTATAATATGACAACATGATGTAACCAACTGTTAACCATCTTTTCTTTTGCTGCAGGCACCTCAGACAGTACTGGTCATTATTTGGTAGATTTCAATTGTGATGCACCTAGTACATTGTAAAATGAAAACATTCTTAAACCCTTTTTTTTGTTCTTTTGCAGGCTTCTTAGACAGTTCTAACATTGGTTAGAAAAGGCAGACGTGACTACAAGGAGAAAGACCAGGTACATATTTAGTAGTTTTTCCTTGCAGTACATCTTGAACACAAGCATGTGCTGTAACCATGTTTTTTCTTCTATTGCAGACATCTTACACAGTGTTACATCTACAGGCAGGTGTGAGATCAAACAGAAAGGCCCAGGTAATTGCTTGCTACATTTTCCAAGAGTTAGCTCAGTCTTGTCTGGTAGATTGCATTCAATAGCATAAAAACCAACTTTAAATAATGTTCCTCACTTTAATTAATGTCCTTTTTTTTTTTTGCAGGATTTGCGGCACAGTAGGCTCAGACTGATTGCCACCAAAATGTTCAAGCGTAAAGCTGTGACTTCATCAGAGTGCAGTGCTTCACCACAAAGGAAGAAATGCTGTCTTGTGTTCAAAGAAGAATGTCTGAAAGAAATTGTGGAGACTGAGACACAGAAGTCCAGGTGCAAGGTTTGCGTACAACTGGGAGAGCTATTTCTATACAATCCAGAAGTAGGCCTGATTTGCAAAGTATGTGCAGAAGCAAAGATCGCAGGGGACTTTTCTACTGGGAAGAAATGGAGTGATGGCTGGAAGCTGGACTACTTGAAACGCCATTTATGTAGCAGAGTTCATGAATCTGCTTTGGTGACACTGAGAAATAAAAGTGCTGCTGCCAGGCTGGGTTTTGGAGTGCGCACCATGCTAACGGAAACCGCCAGTGACAGAGCAAACAGACTAGAAGTAGTTGAACGGCAAAGATCCCTGCCTGAAGAGATAAAGATTCTCATCAACAATGTGTTGCTAGCAGTCAAAATGAACACATCAATGTTATCTGTTCAAGACATCCATGACCACGTCGCATTGTATGTGAAGATACCAGACAGCTGGAGGAGCAAGAACTATGCCTTTGAGTTTTTGGAGGCCATCAACAGCGTAATACGCTCTGACTTCATTGCAGAACTTTGCAGTGCTCTGTATCACACATTGATAATTGATGAGAGCACAGATATTTCAGTTACAAAAATGCTCATCCTCTACTTCAAGTTCCGATCTGTAACATCAACAGAGCACAAAACAGTGTTTGGGGGAATTGTAACTCTGAGTGCATGCAATGCGGAGGCTATCACTACAGCTGTAAAAGAGTTCTACACTGCCAATAAGCTGGACCTTATGAAAATGGTCATGTTGACATCAGATCGTGCATCAGTGATGCTGGGAAAGAACAATGGTGTTGCTACCCGCCTCAAACAATCCATTCCTCATCTAGTTGAGCAGCACTGTGTTGCGCACAGAGAAGATTTGGGAGTTGATGATGCCTGGAAAAAAGTGCCGATGATCAGGGAAATTGAAACATTACTGAGGACTGTCTACACTGTGTTCTCCCGCTCACCTTTAAGAAAGTCCAAGCTGGACGAAATTGCTTTGGTCACTGAATGTGAAGCAGTCTCCTTTCGGCCACTCGATGAGGTGCAGTGGCTTTCAAGGCATTTTGCTGTTGGTGCACTCTTGCGTAATTATGAGGTTGCTCTCAAATACTTTGATCATGAAAGAGTTGAGGAGAATGACCCAATTGCTAAATATTGCTACAAAAAAACTACCGGATTCAAACTACCATATTTCCTTTGCAGCACTAAATGACATTCTGGGTGAACTTGCATCTTTGTGCAAGTTGTTTCAGAAAAGCTCTTTGACCACTGTTGAAGCTGTACAGTATGCAAGAGCAAAAATTACCCAAATAAAGGAACAGTACTTGGGCGACACTGTCTTTCGGAGCGACACAGTAAGAGATCTGATGGCTTTGTGCAGAGAGGACCGAGAGTATGATAGTGAGCCGATGTTATCTTTCATTAAACTTCTTTGTGAGCACATGGAAAGAAGGTTCCCAGAAGATGAATTGAAGGAATGGACAAGCTTTGATTTCCATACAGTAACAACACAATCACAGTTTGATTTTGGGACTGAGAATGTACAAAGACTTGTTGAGAAGTATAAGAAGGTCTTGGTCCTGGGTGATTGTGACACCCCTGGTGATGTTGTTCGGCAGTACAGAGATTATAAATATGTGGTGGCAGCGCATATAAAAAACGGATTGTTTAGGACCTTTCAAGACATGGTGAAATTCACTCTGCTGAATGCTGCACAGTATAGTGTTGTATCTCAGCTTGTTGATATCTGTGCAACTTTCCAGGCTTCAAGTGCAGACTGCGAACGAGGATTCAGCCTCATGAACTTAATCAAGTCCAAATTAAGAAACAGACTAGAGGAGAGTCACCTAGATATGCTGATGTGGACAAAGGCTTACCTCTCAAATGGGAAAGTTGATTTAGACCAAGTTTATCAGCACTGGAAAAATGGAAAGGACCAGCGAGAAAAACAAACATGTCACACATCTAACGTTGGCACCTGACTTGTCTAAACTCTGATGCGGCTTCTCCTACAGTCCGTGTGTGGGTGGGGTAGGAACATTTCTCAGCCTGTATCTTGGCAGGGGCATCATGGCATTCATCAGCAGTGTGTTCATCAAACTGTAAATGTTAACCAATTGTACAACTGGCTGTATTTGATGTGTGGGGTCCTCTGTAGCACTCTGAGAGTATTCATTAAAGTTTCATAATGGTTCAACCTCCTGATTTCTGTTTTCTCTAAATGGGGCGTAGGTGGCACTTAACAGGTCATGTCCTTGGGGTGTGCAACCAGGTCACAAAACTGCCTTGATGCCCTATTGCATGGAGCAATGATATCCCTTTTTTGCTTTAGTGGTATGGAGAGGCTAATGCCAAAGATCTTGGCTAGTTATGCGCTGCACGCGCATGAATGGTCAATTTCTTGGCGCCCGTATCCTTGGCTGCAGCACACAGAGACCGCACACTGCCGTACACAGTGGAAAAAAAATTGAGGGAACATTGGTGGTGGGTGGGTCCTCTGGAATGGCTGCTACATGTGTGCTCCTCCTTGCGACTGGGCATGGTGTCTGGAGGGCTCCCAGGACATCTTGGAGGGTTTCCTGGCTGAAGGTTGTCAGCTGGTCATCCAGGTCATCAGGGTAGTCCAAGGCAGACAGGTCCACGGGAGAGCCATCGTCCTCTGCAATGAAACATTGTATAATTAGTGTTGTGGCAGTTGTAATGTGACATCACTGACTTCCTATTGGAGGTACATTGTAATCTTGGTTCCCATGCATTGTTCCTGTCAATAATATTTGCAGTTTCTCAGCCCTATGCCCTACCTGCATGTCAAATGTAGTGCGGCCAGTTTGGGGAATTGTCTGCGTCACACCACAATCTCCCCCTTACCTGGAAAGTAGACTCTGCTAGCTTGGAAGTGTGGATTCAGCCTGTCTGTATCCAAGGAGATTCTGAATAGAGCAGCAGTTGCCTTTCCCCCTGCCCACAGGGACTGGACTTAGCTGATTGGCTCCCTGAGTCTCTGCTGCACCTGAGACCCGCCCCCTCCACCTGCTCTGGCTCCTTAAGTTTGTGGAGGGAAGGCCAAGACAGCCACCTCCATTTTGTGTTCCTCTGTGCATCTCCCCTGTGTCCTGATACAGGCCAGTGTTCAAGGATTGCAAAAAGACCTAGGTAAGGAGCCCAAAGATTTTTCTGGGTAAATAGTATTATTTGTTCAAAAGTGTTTGTTTTACTGTGGACTCTCTGTGTTTCAGGCAGCCTGGGCTCTTTTAAAGTGGTGTTTTTTTTAGAAATCGTTTTTGCCGTGACTGTGTGAATTCCCTTGCTAGTTTGTGGCACCTCCCCCTCCCCTCTCCACCCCCCCTTTTTTTCTCCTCTTCTAAGTAAAAAGGCTACATACATCTTGCAGAGTGGGGTTTTAGGGGACTGTTTTAATCTGTTTATGTGATTTTAAAGTGTGCTTAAAAACTGTCTGCCACCCTGTATTTTTGCCTTTAAAAAAAAGCACGATTTTAGAGTGTGCGCCCAGCACTATTGCAGTGTCTCTTAAACAATCTCCCCCTTACCTGAAAAGTAGACTCTGCTAGCTTGGAAGTGTGGATTCAGCCTGTCTGTATCCAAGGAGATTCTGAATAGAGCAGCAGTTGCCTTTCCCCCTGCCCACAGGGACTGGAGTTCAGTTAACTTGCTCCTTATATAAGTTCCTTTTGGTTGTTGCATATGGTGTTGTGATAGGTTGTTGGGAGACGGTGTTTCATTGGTTGCTAGCTCCAGGGATGCAGTTATGATTGGTGGATAGGGCTGAGATTCTGATTGATTGGCTGTTAGATCTAGGGCTGTGATTGGTGGATAGGGCTGAGATTCTGATTGGCTGTTGGTTCTAGGGCTGTGATTGGTGGATAGGGCTGAGATTCTGATTGGCTGTTGGTTCTAGGGCTGTGATTTGTGGATAGGGCTGAGATTCTGATTAGTTGCTGGTTTTAGGGCTGGGGCCCTGATTGGTGGTCAGGAATAGGGCTATGACTGGTGATTAGGGCTGGGTCTCCCATTAGTTGGCTGAATCAGGGTTTGAAATTGGATTGGCTAGGGTTATGACTGGCTTCTTATAGGCCGGTAGGGCTCTAAAAGGCTAGGATTCAGGGCGTCTCAGCCCGGGCGTTGAGGCAAAGGGCGGAGAGGACAAGGGCAGTTGTCTGTTTGGGCCTGTTTGGGACAGGTAGGGACTAGGGACTAGGGACAGAAATGCTGCCCAATTCATACTTGACCATGAATGGTTTCATCCCCTACACATCCCTCAACATGCAAACACATATTCTACCAAGGAATCCAACTCATGCATCACAAACAGACCACAGACATATTGCATTGACCCAACACAATACCCTACATACAACACATATACACATACCCCCCATAACTACTACAGTCAAACTCCTTCATTCTCACAGCAATCACTACTCTGTCCACTCCCACTAACACAACCTGCCATCACCCACACAATACCAAACTACAACATACATTTCTCTCAGTGTCAGTCTCCCAGATACACACTCACTGCTCATACTAACCAACAACACTATCCGCTGTTTGCTCCACACAGACCACCTGTCGTCATAACAAGGCCCAAACCCTGCCTTCAAACACATCATCTACAAACACTCTTCCCCTCTCTTCACCAATTACACACAACCATACAATCCCAACATTTCACTCCACCACACATATTACCTCTTCCAGGCATCGCAACTAATACTAACTCCCCTGACACACACCCATCACCTCGTACACACCTCATACATTCATCTCCAAAACACATCAACACCCCATCTAACACTCATATTCCACTTAGCAGCACTAACTCACATACAAATCCCTCAACAAAATCAACTACACCAATATCCCCTCTCATTATTCCACAAAAACAAAAACAATACCAACCACAAACATCAGCACATCAAAGCAACATAACTTACATTACACTCATCATCATACCCACTCCCACCCCCAGGACTACACAGAGAATACAAATTCCATCCTATCCCCACCCCTACCCCCCCCACACTTCACAAACACCTACCACAAGCAACCCAACCCAGCAACTTTCATTCACTCGCCTCTCCTCCATTGCACAATTTAGAGCCTTACATCATGATCCACATGCTCCTCCACCACCCCTAACCCATACTCCATCCACACTAAACAAACGCAAACAAAATAAAAAACATGCCACTCATAGCAACCTCGCATCCCCTTGTCTGTTACATAATAAAACTACCCTACAAAAAACAGTACACTCCTCATGTCTCTCTCAGCCACCAAGTCCACCACCCACACACACAGATCCAACAAAGTGAGTCCTTAACCTGCTGGAAGAGGAACACTATGTTGAAAAGCAAGACTATTGTGACCTTCAAACAGTTATCACAGCTTGCAACATTCCTGCTTCAAGCTCACATTACACTACTTACCCTTCTACTAAACAAAACAGCACTACCACTAACACACCTTTTCTAAACTGCCAGCTCATAAATGCTCGATCACTCTCAAAAAACAAGCACCACATCTATGACCTGCTCACAGACACACAACCTGACTTACTATTCATTACTGAATCCAGGTTGGGAGATGACATGGCACTAGTGTTGCACAAAGCCGTTCCTCCGGGCTATCAAACCATCACTCGAAACCGTATAGGCAAGAGAGGTGGTGGACTATCTATTATATTCAAACAGGAAATGAACCTCAGTAAAACAGACAACATCTCCATACAAGGTTGTGAAGCCCTCCTTACCAGATGCCACCCTACTCCAACTTCCTCCTGTAACTTTCTCCTCCTTTACCGACCTCCACCTAACAACTCCACTTTCCCAGATGTTTTTCTAGACACAGTCTCAAACCTTATTACACAATACTCCAATCTATGCATTCTTGGGGATCTAAACATTTGGTTTGACAAACCCAATATGCCCCATCCAAAAGCTATCACCACTGGCCTACTCGCATTGAACCTACATCAGATCGTACACAATCCCACACACATCGCTGGCCACATCATAGATGTCATTTTTGCTAAGCCTAAACTAGTTACTATTCATAGCATCACGCCAATCACCTGGTCAGACCACCATATGATAACTTTCCGACATACAACTCCACAAATCAACACACCCCACAACTACTTACATACATACACCTATCGACCATGAAGCAAACTCAATTTGGATCACTTAGAAACACAACTAACAGCAAACACAGATCTAGATGCAATTAATTCTGTACCAAAACGTCATGAGTTGCTACAGGAAGCTTTTGATGTCCTAATACCACTCAGAAAAACTAAACACAACAAAAGAAAACCAACACCTTGGAGAAATACAGAACTTAAAAAGATAAAGCAACAAATCAGAAAGTTGCAGCGGACCTGGCTCAAAACAAACAACAGTCAAGACAAACTGCAGCTACACAAACTTAACAGGATATACAAATCATCAAAAAAAAAAGCTAAAACAATATACTACTCAGACAGAATTCAAAATGTTCAATCTACAACCAATGAATTTTATAAAATTCTCAATGAATTTCGAAAACCTACATGCATGGAAGGAAGTCATCCCACTACTCAAGATTTCACAAACAAATTGGCAACTGACTACACAACCAAGGCAGACACACTGGACTCCTATTTAAAACAGAAGAAAACCATCAGCATCAACCCCTTTCCTAAAATACCCCCTAAGAATAAAACATCCCAACCTCTACAGTCCTTCAAACAAATATCCCAGGATGAATTTATGGATTTGGTCAAAGCAAGCAGACCTTCTGGTTGCCCCTCTGACCCTTGCCCACCACAAATCTTCAAGAATATCCTTCTATCTACTTCTGCTGCCACACCTGTAAGAAGAATCATCAACAACTCTTTAACTTCAGGGACTTTTCCTGCAGACCTGAAAAAGGCATACATACGACCTTTATTAAAGAAAACAAACCTAGACCCGCAAGACCCCAACAACTACAGACCAATCACAAATGGACCTTTCCTGGGCAAATTGATAGAAAGAGCAGCATTCGCCCAGATGTCACAATTCATTGAAGACAATTCTATACTTTCAGACTTCCAAACTGGATTCCGCCCAGAAAGAAGCACTGAATCGGCATTCATGGCAATCTGGGACGATCTTAAAAACACAGTCGACCGAAATGGAGTTGCTGCACTACTTCTCTTGGATCTCTCAGCTGCCTTTGATACGGTTGACCATGACACCCTAACTCAAAGACTCCACGAAGCCTGCATACAAGGGATTGCTCTCAACTGGATTACTTCCTATCTTCAAAAAAGATCGAATATCAGCCACTCGCCCCCCTTCTCGTCCGAACCCTACCTCACAAAAGCAGGGGTCCCCCAAGGGTCAATCATCTCTCCTTTGCTTTTCAACATCTACATGATAACTTTACCAGAACTGATCAATGATTTCCATCTCACATGCTACAGCTATGCAGATGACACACAAATACTACTTAAATTAGAATGCCCCAAAAACATTGAAAACTCACAAATCTTCAGTTTCCTCAGAGCCGTTGATCAGTGGATGACCTGGAGCCATCTCAAACTAAATACCTCCAAAACAGAAATACTCACATGTGGTGACTGGAAAAATTATGACCCTCTGTGTGTCTGGCCTGACGATCTCGGACCACCTCCTCAATTATCCAAGGAAGTTAAAAACCTAGGAATCACCATGGATTCCAAGTTAACTATGAATGCCCAAGAGGACAAATTAGCACGCACAAGCTTCATCACCTTAAAGACTTTACGACGCATCTTCCCCCACCTCGGATTTCCACACAAGGTACAAGCTACTATCTTGCTTGTACTATCCAAACTGGATTATGCCAATAGCCTCTACCATGGATCATCTCTATCTGTTATGAAAAAACTACAACGTATCCAGAATTCTGCAGCCAGGCTACTATTACATATAAAGCCGCAAGCCCACATCTCCCCTGTCTTGAGAGCACTACACTGGTTACCCGTTGCCAGAAGATGCACTTTCAAGCTGCTTTGTATCACCCACAAAGCTATACATGGAACAGGACCGCTTTTTATCAGAAAGAAAATTACCAAATACATCCAACAAAGAACCCTCCGCTCAAGATTGGCACCCCGCCACAGAACACCACCATACAAGAAAAAGACTATAGGTGGTACATCTTTCTCCGTACAAGCAGCCAAACTATGGAATTCATTACCCCAACTATAAGAGCCACAGATAACTTTCTTGTCTTCAGAAAACTACTCAAGAGTTGGCTCTTTCCTTCATAACCACCTCATTCAAACAACTATGAACTGCATATGCCTATGTTGATAAATATTTTTTCAGATTTTATGTATATTTCTATTTATTTATAGTTTCTTTAGAAAATATGTATTGCTACTATGTCATAACAATAAAATACAAACACACTCTTTAAAACTGTTTGACTAAGTATTTTTTACCCATGGTTCTAATTATGTATTGTATGTGCATATGTGTGTGTATTCACGTATATGTATGTGTGTATATATAAATATATATATATGTATGTATGTGTATATGTTGTTTCTGTGCTTGGCATGTTCGTAGATCATTGCATGGCTCCTGGGTGGGTTGTTATACTAGCTATCTATGAATTCCTGCTCTCATCTTATTACACTTATCTACTCATCACTCTTATGTCATGTCTCTATCAAACTATCCTCCATTCTCACTCTGACTCATCCCAAATCCCTTCTACCACATTCATCTCCTAAATATCTCTGCCTAAGCTCTTCCCTCCGCTTCCACATCTAACTCACCAAACCTCACTCTACTACTGTGACCTCCCACACAACCCTACTAAATTCTCCTGCATTTATCTCACCCTGCTACTATGCTCTCCCTAACCCTTCCACATACTCTTCCCCCTCCACCCCCCTTTACTCATCCCAAGCCTTTGGGTTGAGTAAATGAAGGATGTACTCCCAATTAACATTTCTGGATTTCTTTCCTCCTCCACCCCTCCATTACTCCAGTCAATCTAACTAACAAACTCTCATATCCGCGGCTCAAATTAACTCATGATAATACTAAAAATTTACTCATTATTTAACAATACTAATCCATCACTAATTCTTGTTGGGTTCCAGAGTAGCGTGCTACTCATCGAAAAGCGCTTCGACGCCTCGTCAGGGGTAGTAAGCGCTATATAAATACGATTACAATACAATACAATACAATACATCTTCTAGGTATGGGTTCTGTCCAAATTGTGGTTTGCCACATTCTTGTCCTAATCAACCCTTCCCCTGCTTCCATTAGCATGGTGAGACTTTGCAATGTTTGTTGGTGTGCTGATGCCACATGCACCACACATATCAATATGGCCCTGTCCCAGTCTAGCATTTTTGACATACACCTATATAGTGCTGAGACCTAGCACCATACCATGTATTGCATTTCCATGAAACAATACAGGTGTCACCATTGGTAGTTTCTCATGTTGATGTTTGCGTATGGGTGATACATTGCATTGCATTGATAGGCCTGGTAGAGTTCAATTTCCTCTTATGACTGCACGGTTGTGTTTGCATAGAGACACACATATGTCCTCCCCCTCAATGCTGTTGTCTTGGCACTATGACCCCTGAGATGTTGCATGGTGGCATTGCAGCTATTGTAACACAGGCACAGGGGTAGATCCTGGAATGGGCAGCATGGGTATTAGATTACTGCTGTGTACTTTGAAATGTATGTGACAGTGCCTGATGTTTATTGAGTCTATGGACATGAGCATTTGACAGGAGTTGCACTTGGATAGGGATTGATGGGGATTGATCACGTAGTCATACTGATCCCTTATTTTAAGTGTCTTTGTGCCATGGGCACCTAACTGCCATTTCCTAATTGACAAGCACACACAACACAGGTAGTAGTGGCAAGTGCTGTCAATGGTAAATGCCGCTTGAGCCATTGGCCTGAGGCTGAGCATTGTCCTCTAGTTTACATTCTGACAATACCAGCTGTCCTGTGACAGCAGCCCAGTTTTACGTTCCACCCTACCCTCACGGTATGCTTCAGCATTTCCAGCAGCCTTGACATGGCAGCGTACCCCCATGCAAAGGTTGTTGGTGTTGTGTTGTGCTATGCCCCTGGATGCCCCCGCACAGCCCATGCACCTGGCATTGGCAGTGCAGGGAGTCCAGTGCCATGTCCCTTTGCCCATTCCACTGCCTGATTTTCAGGGCTTACATGCATTGTGTACTAGGTATGTGCCTCCCCCTTCTTGCACTTGACATTTAGGCATTTTGGTCCCCCATGCAACTGACCCTGCATATGTGTTGCTTCCTGGTAGTCTGCGCTGTCCTGTGATACCAGTGATGATTTCCTCCAGGATGACGGCTGCAACCATCTCGTCCAGGTCCTCTTGCGGGCTGGAATCCCACCTGCAGTGCTGCCTTCCTGTTCCTTGCCATTTTCTCTTTTGTCCTGCTCTTGTAGTCATGCCAGCATTTCTTGCACTCCGTGACAGTTCTCCTGACCTCTGCCATACTGTGAATCCTGTCCACAATCTGTTGCCAAATTGCCTCACTCCTCCCAATTGGCAATTAAGAGGTGATGAATAGTTGATGCTGGTGCTCCGTGACCTCTCTGACCAGTATTTCATGCTCTCTGCACTGAAGCGACACTTCCTCTTCTTCTTGTATCTCCCCTGGGTCTTGCCTGTGTCCTCCTGGTGTGGGGTCTCCCTGGGGTCTCTCCTGGCTTCTGGCATCCATTTTGGGGCTCCTTAGCACTGTTTGCTGAGTTTGCGTCTCTTTTTGATGCTATTTCAGTGAAAAATGGCACATATCCGTTTTGCTAAATGTTTCCATGTCGTGAACCGGATTAGAGTCATTTTTCCTGCGTTAACGTCATTTTGCCTTACAACAAGGCACAAAGGTTAGCGTCAGGAAAAATTACTCTAATATGTTCTTAGTGCCACCCTGCGTCAAATTATATATTTGAAGCCCGGGTGGCGTTAAGAAATGACGCTAGCCAGCGCTAACATTTTTGATGCAAAACTGCGTTTGCACAGTTTCGCGTCAAAAAGTATAAATCTGGCCCTTAATGCCAAAACAGCCTTTCAGCACCTGCAGGTAAGAAGATTGTGTGGCTTACTTCAGTCTGCACTCCCTGGGAGAGAGTCAAAAGATTTATTTTCACTAACAAAATGGGATCAGGCCAAACCATCCGAACATTGGGCCATAACTAAAACCCATAAAGCTCAACAGTCTCTCTTCTCCCAAGGGGGGAAGTGACAGCGTGTGATTTATTAACAATCTGCCCTACTATGGTGGGAGGCAGAAAGCTGACCTGATACCTGGAATAGATTTTTTTAATAAGAATCTGATGAGGTCAGGCCCATCTTGGCATCAGGCTGTACCCTTCACCCTTAAGCCCTCAACAGTCTCTGTGTCCCAAGTAAAAAGTTTAGAAGACTTACCACAAAACTTTCTTAGGGAGGCAGAGAGTGGTTAGACACAAGGCGTCACATTACAGAAGGTGCCCCAGGCCACACCTGGTGGTTTCTTTTTTATTCCTTCCCCTGGTCATTTGGGGGCAGATTTAAGAAAAGTGGCGCTGCACCTAGCGTGCAGGGTAGTGGGCAATAGCATTTTTTTTTAACGCTATTGATATACTCTGCAGGAGTAGTACAAAAAATGTTGTGCTACTCCTGCAGAGTACATCAGGACCTATTATAGATAATGGTATGCCCCCTCTTAACGCCTGCTCTGAACAGGCATTAAAGGTGCTGAAAAAAATGGCACAAGGAAATCTCTGAGATTTCCTTGTACCATTTTTTCGCCACCCCTAACGGAAAAACGCCCCCCTTGCATACATTATGCATGGCACAGGCATAATTTGGTGCATGGGTTTACAAAGTGGCACAATATATGCATTGCACCACTTTGTAAATATAGCATGAGGAAAATGCCACTTTAGAGCCGCCCTAGCATCAAATAAATTATGCTATGGCAGCGCTAAGCTGGCGCTAGGGGCTCTTAAATATGCCCCTTTGTGTTGTAGAAGAGTCTGCAAATCTTTGTGCAGCCTCTTTTACATTATGGATGATGCTGGTGCTCATTGTGGGCAATGAGCTTGAAAGGGGGCATTCTCTTGTTTGCATAGGCTGTGGCTCTATGCAAATGAAGGAACACTTTGCTTTTGTACTTCTTCCATATTTCAGAGATCGGTACAGAGGCAAAAGCACTGCTGGCAGCAGCATTGACTGTGCACAGTCAGTGGGGCTTCGCAGCCTCGAAGGAATCTGCCTGTAGTGAGGTCTGTTTGCCTCAAGTGACTGACAGAGCCGCAGTTTCAAACCGCGATTCATTAATACTTTCTCCTCAGCACTGTAGCACGTGTTCTGTGGATAGCATTTTTTTCTGTCTGTGGACGAAATGTTCTGTTCTGTGGTGAATACACCTAATTAAGTGTGCACTACACTGAAGATAGGGACAGTGAATAAAATGTGTAATTCTGGCCCATGAATATTTATTTCTTTTAAATGGACTTGGGTCAATCCGTTCTGGTATTGGGACACACACTACACCCTCTGCAGCCCAGTCATTCTTTTACCTTTGACCCTTGGACCTAGTGACAGAGTACTGCAGCCAACCCCATGGCAATAGAGAGTAAATTTGGATGCAAATGGGTGTTCTTTTGACATATGGGGTAACAAAGATGGGGTAAAATCCCAAATACTCCCTACAACAGATGTCAGAAAGACTATTTGGTTTCAGGTTCTAGGACCCAATGCCAAGTTGGGCAAAAGTTCGTTATCATTATATTTTTTGGACACCAATCCCTGCATTCTACTGAAAATTGTGCCCCCTCTAGCAAGAAGATAGGAGAGATATGAGGCCAATCATCCAATCTTTCCGTTAAAGGTTCAGAAAGACAGTGTGACCTATTTAGAATGTATTTTCTACTTTCATTAGTTTTTTGATTACAACAATTAGTTACTGTGAGAAACCATGAGCAACCTGCACCAATGACCTCTTGCTTAGTTCCAAAGATTGACTGCTTCTCAAAATGTGCAGCTTTCCTAAGTCACCCATTTCTAACAAACTTCTTTCCCCCAGAAACATCCAGTAAGCCGTAACCACAAAAATATTAGTTAATGACTTCCACTTTGGAAATTTAAAAGAGTGTTATGAAAAAAAGATTGTTTTCACAATTCTGCCCATTATAGATAGCTGGCAAGATGACCACACACATTCTTGCACAACACATTTGGTTTTACATTAAAAAAAAAAAATCTCTCTTCCTTCAGGAAAATGCACATAACCTAGGTAATTTTAGAATCCCCAACATCTAATAAAAAGATGCAAATCTGGCATGGATAACTTTTATAGGAAAAAAGATATGAAGGCCTTAGTGTGAACTGCAACACATGTCTTTGAATTGCTAAGCAGTGGGAGAAAAAGCCTCAACACTTAAGGGAATAAGGTAAGTCAGGCACAACATCTTATGTCTCATGGACAACCACCATTAATTATGTAAAATGGATGTTTCATTCCACTAAATGTTTACCAAACGATTTGAGCTTGATTATCACACTGAGCATCTAGCTGGTGCCACCAAACTATGGCCCATATTTATAGGGAAATGACAAAGCGCGACACTGCGCCAACATTTTCACAACGCAGGGATGCACCATATTTAATTGAATACAATGCACCCCTGTGTTGGTAGCTGTGCTGGTGCTAAATTTAGCTGCCAGCGCCAACGAAGGCATTCTTGCACCATCCTGCAAGGATGTCTGCGTTGAGGTGTGTGATTGTTTATGTGTGGGAAGGTGGGAAGGTGTCCCTTCCTGCACATAAACAATGACTAATGGTGATTTGGCACTTCTGTGTGGAGTGCAGAATGCAGCACACACAGAAGTGCCAAAGCGTCATTTTGAAATTATTTTTTATGTGCAGGAAGGGACACCTTCGCGTACCTAAACAATCATGTCTGGCATTTTGCTCTTTCTATGCATGCTGCAGAATGCATCACATGTAGAAAAAGCAAAAAACAAGGAGGAATGAAAGTGTTCCTCCTTGTTGCGCCTTGCTAACCCCACTCCTGGGGTGGGATCAGATTTTGGCGCTCCCTCAGGTTTATGAAATCTCGGAAATCGGAGGCATCATCAAAATGCAAAAGGTGTTGCTGTGACATGCCCAACGCAACACCCGTTGCACTCTCCTTCACCCTGAAGGGGTCATATTTACAAGGTGGTGTTAAGCCACGAAAAGTCACTTAACAGCACATTGTAAATACGACACAGGGCATAGCGCCAACGGAGAGTCACAAAAACTGGTGTTTCGGTGACTTTAGGGGTTCGTAAAAATGCCCCTATGAGTGTGAGAAACTGGGTTGCTAATTGAGGTGGATGAAACCCTACCCAAGCACAAACCACAATCATTACAATGGTGAGGTCACAAGCAAACCTTAAATTAAACTGTGCTCAACCCTATGGTAGCTTGGTACAGAGTAGTTGGGCTTAACCTAGAGGTAATAAGTTAAGTATTTATCTAGCACCTTTCACAGAAATAAAGTGAAACACAACACAAGAAAAATCCCACATCAAGTTAGAAAAATAGAGTACATTTTAATACATAATTTTGGGCCAAAATGGCATGAGCAACCTGGCAGAACCAGAGGTGCGCAATTTTAAATATTCAAGTGAAAATATCACCAAAAGCACCAAGCACCAACTATAGATATCTGGTCACGCTAGACCTAGCCAAACTCACAATGGCTGCTTGCAGTAGAGCACAGGCCAGCTACATGGATGAATGAGAGTACCTTAAATCCTGGTTGCAGAGAGTATTGGAGTCCCACATCAAGGATGCATTGGGGAGCTGAGGCGATGTGTCACTTCTGAGGGTTGTGAGGCTGTGTTGCAAGGTCCTGCATCGTTGTTGAGGATCCCATAGACAAAGGCTTAAGATGCAAAGTCCAGCATCCTTCGTTGTTGTTGAGGAGTCCATAGATGAAGGCTTAAGATTCATTGAGGATCTCATGAATGAAGGATTAAGATGCAAAGTCCGGTGTGGAGGACGCCTTGTGCAGCCTAGGCGATGCATCGGTTCTAAAGAGCTGCAATGCTAAAACGTGAGGTCCTGCATTGCCGTTGAGGATTCTTGTGATGCGAGGGACTGCATCTGGATACATTGAGAAGCAGCAATTCTGAGGAGCTGTGAGGCTGAGATGCAAAGTCCTGGCATTAGGAAAGTCCACACGGCAGAGGTGTTACATTGGATCTGCTCGGGATTGCACCGTGCAGCAGATGAGATGCGTTGGTTTTGCTAGATCCATGCATGCGCTGGCGGAGCACCTTCAGACCTGCTTCCAAGGGTTCATGACTGAGGGGCCGCCATTTGACAGGATAGAACTTACATGTTGCAGACTCCATGTGTCAGGTTCAAGGTTCTTGAAGCCTTCTGCCCCTTAGTATCTTGTCAGGAGGCCAGGCAACTGGCCTTTGGGGTGACTTTGGGGTCTTGGTTTCAACAGAAGAAGGTCCAGTCCTTCTCACACAGGTAAAAGGGCACCAGGCAGCCGGCTAACACTGCAGGGTAGCAATTCCTCAAGAGCAGTAGTCCAGCAGATTGTCAGTTCTCTCAGCAGCACAGCAGTCTGTCTTTCTGGCAGAGTACCCACAGGTCCAGAAGTGTACTGAAGAGGTGCTGTCTGAGGTCCAATATTTATAACTGTTGCCCTTTCTCTGAAAGGTGGAACAAGCTTCTAGAAATTCTCTTTGAAGTGCACAGGTTTCCTACCTTCCCTGACTGGATCCAGACTAACTACAGGAGGTATGCAGACCATTTTGTGGAGGAAGGTCACAACCTATTCAAGTGTGAGTAGGGCTGTACCAGCTTTGCCCTCCCATCCTGCCAGTAGGGGCCATTTCAGGCACTCCTATGGTTTCTATTGTGTATGACTATCTAGGAGGAATACACAAAACCCAACAGTGGGCTACATCCAGCTATGTAAAATTCAAATTTAGAGCGGAATTTTCATTACAATTCCAAATACATCAAACATGGACTGGTAACCTGTTTCCATTTGAAGGTTTTAGCATACTAAGGCCCGTATTTATACTTTTTGACGCTAAACTGCGCTAACGCAGTTTAGCGTCAAAAAATTTCGCGCCAGCTAACGGCATTCTGAAGCGCCATGCGGGCGCCGTATTTATTGAATGGCGTTAGCCGGCGCAAGCAGACCGGCGCTGCCTGGTGTGCGTGGAAAAAACCACGTACACCAGGCAGCGCCGGCGTAGGGAAAAATGGCGTTAGGGCGTCTTAAAAATGGCGCAAGTCAGGTTGACGCTAAAAAATCGTCTTAACCCGATTTGCGCCATTTTAAACGACGCCCAGACGCCATTTACATGACTCCTGTCTTAGTAAAGACAGGAGTCATGTCCCCTTGCCCAATGGCCATGCCCAGGGGACTTCTGTCCCCTGGGCATGGTCATTGGGCATTGTGGCATGTAGGGGGGCACAAATCAGGCCCCCCTATGCCAAAAAAAAAAAAAAAAAAAAATTTTTTTTAGACTTACCTGAACTTACCTGAATGTCCCTGGGATGGGTCCCTCCATCCTTGGGTGTCCTCCTGGGGTGGGCAAGGGTGGCAGGGGGGGTCCCTGGGGGCAGGGGAGGGCACCTGTGGGCTCAGTTTGAGCCCACAGGCCCCTTAACGCCTACCCTGACCCAGGCGTTAAAAAGTGGCGCAATTGCGGGGTTTTTTGACCCGACCACTCCCGGGCGTGATTTTTGGCCGGGAGTATAAATACAACGCATTTGCGTCGCCGTCATTTTTTTAGACGGGAACGCCTTCCTTGCATCTCATTAACGCAAGGAAGGCGTTCACGCAAAAGAATGACGCTATTTGCCCATACTTTGGCGCTAGACGCGTCTAACGCCAAAGTATAAATATGGCGTTAGTTTTGCGCCGAATTTGCGTCGAAAAAAACGACGCTAATTCGGCGCAAACGGAGTATAAATATGCCCCTAAATGTAAAAAGGCAACTCCAGAATTATCCTATTGGAGAGGTAGGCCGATTGTGAAATATTAGTTTAAGAGTTTTTCACTACCAGGACAAGTAAAACTTTAAGTCCTGGTAGTGAAAATCTCTTAAATTTATTTTTTAAATGCTCTGCATCCTGCCCTCTGGGCCATCTTGGGCCTACCCTAGGGGTGACTTACATTTATATTAAAAAGGAAGGTTGAGGCCTAGCAAACGGTTTCTTTTGCAAACTCAAAATGGCAGTCTAAAACTGCATTAGCAGGCTACAACGGCAGACCTGTGACATGTTTCAAGGGTTACATAAAAGGGTGGCACCATCATTGCTGTAGGCCCAAAGGTAGCATTTAATTTACAGGTTCTGGGTACATGTAGTACCACTTTACTAAGGACTTACATGTAAATTAAATATGCAATTGAGGATAATCCAATGTTACCATGCTTTTAGGAGTGAGCACATTTTCTTTAGCACTGGTAAGCAGTGGTAAAATGTGCAGAGTCCTAAGGACAGCAAAAACGAGATGAGCAAAAATAAGAGGAGGAAAGCAAAACAGTTTGAAGGAAAACCAACACCCTAAGGCTGACAGGCCTAGCACTTCAGGTCCTTCAATCCTATTACAAGATGCCAGTAATTCCTGGTATCCAGAATGTTCTATAGAGAATGGAAGGACCCTGACAGGGTGTCTGTTCCTAGAGTTATGGGTCATCACTATCAATTGGCTATTGAGATAGAGGCGTTGCCACATTGTTTGATCATAGTCCTTTTATTACCAAATTCGGTGGAAAGCCTCACCTTCGATCTGAGGATTTTGTTTTGTCTGACCTGGCAGATAAAAAGGTGAAAGGGGCTTTCATGAGAGCATATACTGGTTGGAGTCTTGCTTTTAGTCTGAAATATATTCTGTTCATGCCTCCCAATCCTTATTAAAGGACTTTAAATCCTGAACACAGGAAGGGGATCATTATTTTCAGCTGCTAAATAGGATGGAAGTCCAGGCAGTTTATCTCTGACATTAGGTTGAACTATTTGAAGTCTTTAGAAATGGCTTTGGCCGCATCAGTACTGGCACCAAGATGTCCTCATTGAGTAATTGGAAAGGGAAACCTCCTCAGAAGAACTGTCCTGTGAGAATGCATTTCTCTGGAATTAAGCTAAGGTAAAGAATTAGAGGAAGTATTGTACAGATCCTTTAAGAGTCATCATAACTATCAAGTTATCTTTATTCATATGCTAAAAACATCCATAAAGGGTCAAGCTGGATCCTCCTCTAAGCAGTTGAGGGGGTAAACTAAAGACCAAACAGAATTCATGACTGTGCAGAGCAAACTTCAGAGACAGTACGAGGAAGTCTATGGGACAGATTTACGCCCACAGCAACACCCATTGCATGCCCCTTCCATGCAAAGTGCTGCGTGTGAAGGGGCCAAATTTACAAGGTGGTGTTAAGCCACAAAAAGTAGCTTAACACCACCTTGTAAATATGGAGCAGGGCATATCGCCACCGGAGCATCACTAAAAGTGATGCTCCAATGGCGCTAGGGGCTCTTAAATATGCCCCTGAGTGTTTCTCTAAAATTTGTGAGAATTGTTTGATTGCAATAGCTGGAGGTGCTCAGATAAGTGAAGGTATTATGATTTTACTATCTAGCAGAGTTGAAATAGGCAAATGAATTGGTATTAACTAAACAAAGCATACACTACACAATAATTAGACAGGCTTTTGATCATAACCATTATTTCATTCCTCACACAGTATGCAATGATAAGTGAAGTTAAGTGCAACCTAGCAGTATCCTGGAAGGATAGGTTTACCTGGCTGCCTCATATATATTTATCATTTTCTTCGTTACTTTTACAGAGATTTTTAACATAAAAAAATACTATTAGAAGGGAACATTTTAAAATTGTTTCTGTAGATGAGAAGAGGAACCTAACAGGTAGGTCATTAGCTTGCTTGTGGTTTCCAGTGGAAGACTGAACAAAATATCCTATTCATCATTTCATCTGTAAATTGTAGAGTTTTCAGAAAATAAAGTTTTGGTGATTGAAAAGAGGCAGTTTGGTCGATGGCAATGGTATTGGTCGAGTGAATACAGGATAAAAGTTACTTAATTCTTGTGTAATTTAATAAGAGGTCCATTTCTACAGCTTACTAGGGGTGGGCTTAACTTGTGTTTAATTCTGTGCAACGTAATCATGCAGAATTGCTTACCATTTCTATGAGATTTAGCGGAATTACACAAGAAGAGTAATTCTGCATTTAGCGCTTTTTTCTTAGAGCCAAACTGCTCCTGCATGTCCAAAATATGCAAAAGGATGCATTTTCTTCTAACAATTAGTGGCAAATGCAACAGAACATGTATACAGCATGATCAGCTGCTCGCACTTGCAAAATGTGCACTTGGGGTAGGATTTACCCCAACTTACTTCTCCCACTCAGTGCATAAAATGATCCCTTGTTTCCAAATTGGACATTAGGATACATGTTATACTAAGAAAATAGCCCTAAAAGCAACAGAACATATGCAGCAGCATGAGCAGCTGCCTGCACTAGCTAAATACGCTCTTGCTGTAGGATATTTTTCCTCCAAATTACTCTTAATCACACAAACTGGTATAAATGATGTATTTTTTAGTAATTCTGTGTCAAAGAATAATGCAGAATTCCCTAAGTTACTCCCATAACTGAAGCATAATTACAATTACTCTCAGGCCTAGAATATACAACAAACATCATGAATACTAATGGATGATGGAGATAGAATCCCACATTATGGAGAGGTTTGTATTGACATAATTATGGCCTTTGTAGAAAAAGTCATCTTCAAGAAATTTCAGGATTGTGAAACTCAGATTATGAGGACACGGGTGAAATATAACTTGACATTCCGTGCACTCGGTCCATGTAAATTTACAGATGAAAATGTCTGATTTTATGGTGGGGAAGTAGTAGAAAATGGATAGTATTACAGTATCACCATCTACACAGGCAGATGTGTTCCTGCGCCCTAGTTAGCTGCACACTGCCCCTCCACTTTGTACTTTTTCCTGGGACATAAGTGTCTCCATCAGCAGGAGACTGCCTGGGTTAGCCCTTGTAGGAGGCTGGCGTAGCCTATAGAGGGTACCTGATGGTACTTATACCTTGTGCCAGGTCCAGTTATCCCTTATTAGTAGATTAGTAGTGTTCTAGCAGCTTAGGCTGATAGAGGTAGCTATAGCAGAGCAGCTTAGGCTAAACTAGGAGACATGCAATGCTCCTACTATACCACTTATATAATATAACACTATATCATAAGAAAAACAATACTCAGAGTTACTAAAAATAAAGGTACTTTATTTTAGTGACAATATGCCAAAAGTATCTCAGAGGATATACTCCCATAGGAGGTAAGTAAAATACACAAAATATACACACAAACCAAAATCAGGTAAGTAAACAGTTGAATACAATAGGATGCATTAGGAGGCAAAAGTTCTAGCTGCAACACAAACTATATACTCCAAAAGTGTAATGCGAACCACGAATGGACCCCAGACCTAGTGTAGTGTGTAAAGGGTCGCTGGGAGTGTAAGAAAACACTAAGGGTGTCCAAGATACCCCACCCCAAGACCCATAAAAATAAGAGTAAAGTTACCCTACTACCCAAGAAAGACAGTAAAGTCGAGAAAGGGGATTCTGCAAAGGCAACAACTGACTGCAAAGCACTGAAGACGGATTCCTAGACAAGAGGACCTGCAAAGGAAGGGGACCAAGTCCAAGAGTCACGCAAGTGTCCAGGGAGGGCAGGAGCACACTAGACCCTGGATGAAGGTGCAAAACAGCTGCCTCCGGGTGGAAGAAGCTGAAGATTCTGCAGCAACAGAAAGTGAAAGGAACTTTTCCTTTGGTCAGAAGATGTTCCACGGCGTGTTGGAGGATGCAGAGTTGTTTTCACACTGAAATACCACAAACAAGCCTTGCTAGCTGCAAGGGTTGCAGTTGAAGATTATGGGTGTTGCAAGGGCCCAGGAAGGACCAGGACGTCGTCCTTTGGAGGAGAAGACAGAGAAGGCACTCAGCAACAGAGAGAGCCTCCGCAGAAGCAGGCAGCACCCGCAGAAGCACTTGAACAGGCGTTCAAGAAATCTGAGCACAGCAGTTGTCTCAACACAACAAAAGAGGGTCCCACGAAGCCGGTGGTCAACTCAGCGAGTTGAGCTATGCAGGACGGAGTGCTGGGGACCAGGGCTGTGCATGAAGGAATCCTTGCAAAAGTGCACAGAAGCCCTAGCAGCTGCAGATCACGCAGTACACAGGATTACTGTCTGGCGTGGGGAGGCAAGGACTTACCTCCACCAAATTTGGACAGAAGGACAACTGGACTGTCGGAGTCACTTGGATCCAGCTCCTGTGTTCCAGGGACCTCGCTCGTCAAGATGAGAGGGGACCCAGAGGACTGGTGATGCAGAAGTTTGGTGCCTGAGTTAGCAGGGGGAAGATTCCATCGACACATGGGAGATTTCTTCTTGGCTTCCAATGCAGGGTAAAGGCAGACAGCCCTCAGAGCATGCATCACCAGGAAAACAGTTGAGAAATCCGGCAGGATTAGGCGCTACAATGTTGCTGGTTGTCGTATTGCTACTTTGTTGTGGTTTTGCAGGCGTCCTGGAGTAGTCAGCGGTCGATCCTTGGCAGAAGTTGAAGAGAGAGCTGCAGAGGAACTCTGGTGAGCTCTTCCACTCGTTATCTGAAGAGAAACCCACAGGAGAGACCATAAATAGCCCTCAGAGGAGGATTGGCCACCTAACCAGGTAAGAGCCTATCAGGAGGGGTCTCTGACATCACCTGCTGGCACTTGCCACTCAGAGGTCTCCATTGTGCCCTCACACCTCTGCATTCAAGATGGCAGATGTCTGGGACAGACTGGAGAAGCTCTGGGCAACACCCCTGGGGTGGTGATGGACAGGGGAGTGGTCACTCCCCTTTCCTTTGTCCAGTTTCGCACCAGAGCAGGGGCTGGGGGATCCCTGAACCGGTGTAGACTGGCTTATGCAAGAAGGGCACTATCTCTGCCCTTCAAGGCATTTCCAGAGGCTGGGGGAGGCTACTCCTCCTCAGCCCTTAATACCTATTTCCAAAGGGAGAGGGTGTAACACCCTCACTCAGAGGAAATCCTTTGTTATGCCTTCCTGGGCTGCCCAGACCCTAGGAGGGCAGAAACCTGTGTGAGGGTTGGCAGCAGCGGTAGCTGCGGAGAAAACCCCAGAGAGCTAGTTTGGCAGTACCCGGGGTCCATGCTGGAGCACCGGGGTGCATGGGATTGTTACCGCAATACCAGATTTGCCTTGGGGGGACAATTCCATGATCTTAGACATGTTACATGGCCGTGTTCGGAGTTACCATTGTGAAGCTACGTATAGGTATTGACCTATATGTAGTGCACGCGTGTAATGGTGTCCCTGCACTCACAAAGTCCAGGCAAAATTGCCCTGAACAATGTGGGAGCACCTTGGCTAGTTCCAGGGTGTCCTCACACTTGGTAACTTTGCACCTAACAATCACTAGGTGAGGGTTAGACATATAGGTGACTTATAAGTTACTTAAGTGCAGTGTAAAATGGCTGTGAAATAACATGGATGTTACTTCACTCAGGCTGCAGTGGCAGTCCTGTGTAAGAATTGTCTGAGTTCCCTATGGGTGGCAAAAGAAATGCTGCAGCCCATAGGGATCTCCTGGAACCCCAATACCCTGGGTACCTAGGTAAAATATACTAGGGTATTATAAGGGTGTTCCAGTGTGCAAATTAGAATTGGTGAAAATGGTCACTAGCCTGAAGTGACAATTTTAAAAGCAGAGACAGCATAAACACTGAGGTTCTGGTTAGCAGAGCCTCAGTGATACAGTTAGGCACTACACAGGGAACACATATAGGCCACAAACTATGAGCACTGGGGTCCTGGCTAGCAGGATCCCAGTGTCACAGGCAACAACAAACTGACACACAAGTAAAAATGGGGGTAACATGCAAGGCAAGATGGTACTTTCCTACAGGCCTACCATGTGGAGCCTAGTGGGACAGGGCCCAGCAATAAAGGCCTTCCAGGGTTACAGCATCTGACACATAACCATTAGAGGGGCACTCCCCTTCTCTTTTCCTGCCACACCATCTTCCTCCCCTACTCCTTGCTTTTCCTCCACAGAAGACGTATGGAGCTCATAGAAATCAATGTGGGACAAAAGACTATAGTCCTAATAGCCAATAAATTGATGAAAAGGCTTCACAGGACACCATGTAAACTAATAAGCTACACAAGACTCCCTTCCAAGAACCTTTAAAACTAGAATATGATTCTAAAGATCAGTTATAATCTACTCATACTGCAGCTTACATCACACAGGGGAATTTACCATGGGAACCAAAAAGGGACATAAAACTTCAGGTCAAGAAGCTATAAAAACCGAGAATATACACTGGAAAAGGAAAAGCCATTCTAGTCATTCAATATCCCCTCTAGAGACCTTAGGAGATTTGATAACTGATATATAGATACATGGACCATAATTTCTAATGTGGGACCACTATCCCCCCTAAGCTTTTTAAAATCTGGAACTGGTATTTTATCTCACTCTTAGCTCATGGTCATAGATGCTGGAACACACTCTTCTGTCTCAAAGTGATGAACTATTCTTCCTCTATATGGCCCCACAGCTATACCTAAGAACCTTACTTGCTCTACACCAGGTCATCATCGCACTCCTCTCCCTTCCATCTGTATTCACTACACATCACATTTAGCGTTCTCAGACTCGGACACCTTTAACAGGTTTTATATACCTTTGATAATTTCTTATCACTGCTTTTGCTCTATGCCACAATAGGCTCCTCCTGCATCTCCATCACACTCAACACTACCGATTAATTCCCATCTGCTCTTTCCTGAAGTACCTCTTACCTCTGCAATCAATTTCTCTTTGATCCCGCTGGAAAGTGACTCTAAAACATTCTGAGTCGGCCTCACTCCTATTGAAAATCTTCCCATTAGTATCCATAACCTAGTGTAAAACACTCCCACATGTGCCCTCACCTGTCCATGGGAGCAGGTACTCATTCCTACACTATTAAATACCCATTTGGCCTTTCAAAGGATTCCACCAAACACTTGAAACAAATATCTTAAAGGACCTTCCTGGAACTCTCATTCTGGACGAATACTACTGCACACAGAAAGAACAAAAATCAAAGCTAATATTTGTCTCTTCCTTTACCGATAGTTGACTGATAATATTCAATTTCAACATTAAAATTCCAACAACTCTAAACTTTTGCGGTGTCCACCTTACTTAAGGGTAGAGTCCACATAGCTGCCTAAAATTGTAGCTAGATAAGGATATGAGCATCAGACAATAACCATGGTAGTGGGTAAGGTTAGTTTAGGTTGTCCTCTTTATTTGTTTGCTTAGAATCTTTGTTACAGCAAGTTCATTCTAATAAATTGATTGAAGATTTTAGAGGTTTGAATGGAGAATTTGATTTTCCAGCTTTCATTGATTTTATTATATATGAGAAACTATGGGGGTTCCCTAACTCCTCTTATTAGTGAAATTGATTGCTTCCGAAAGGTTAAAAAAAGTATTCCTACCCAAAGTAAGCTGCTGCTTCCTCTTAATGAAATTAGTAGGAAATACATGTTTAATGTTTCTAATTCTCGATGGAGATAGACTAAAACAAGATATTTAGAAATATGGTTGCTGTGATATGAAAATTGCAATGAACTGTAATTGTACATCTCTTGGTTACAGTTACAATACCTGACCAATGGAAGTCAAATTAACTCATTCAGGGCCAGATGTGCTGGGCCAATACTCTGGAAAGAAAGAACCTAGTTAACAATGCACTCCTTTTGTGCCTAGTTATTAGAACAAATTTCTCCCAATCTAATTGCAGGCAAAGATCTGAAAAAGTATTTTAAGGATTAACATCTACTTGCGGAGGCAAAATTATCACTTCTTCATATGTCGAGAGGTTGGATCCCATAAATATTAAATGAGCATTTTTCTTGGGCTCGTCCAGGGTATCCAATCATTATCCATTCAATGAACATTATTGGTATTGTTTTGGAAAATCTCAGGCCTTATAGGTAATTTTGTGAATTACACTTCTTGTTGTAAAAGGATTGGTACCCAAGATAGATTTAAAAGATAACATTTCTAATTGGTGTGGATCATTAGACAGTAACATGGCCAAGCTAAACTCTTCCTGAAGTGTGTTATCTAGAGTATGGACTTTGCAAGCCAGATACATGGCTTATGAAAAGTTCCTGTTTTAATCTATTCTATTTCTTGAACCTGACTTCATGCTTTGAAGGATGCTACACAGAATTCTTGAATTTATGGTAATTGTCTGGTCTGCTTCCCTTCACACTGAAGACCATGAAAGTCCATCCTAGGTTGATGCGATCTAAGGCCAACTTCCCTCTCGAACTGTTGGGGTTGGATTGATAAACTCCTGGTGCAAAGATTTTGCCAATG
Organism: Pleurodeles waltl; assembly: GCF_031143425.1. Lineage (NCBI taxonomy): Eukaryota > Metazoa > Chordata > Amphibia > Caudata > Salamandridae > Pleurodeles > Pleurodeles waltl. The sequence goes on along the minus strand of NC_090444.1, from coordinate 332,676,046 downwards.
CACCAATACGAATTACAAACCTAATGGTACTGCAGCCCATACACTACTCAGAGAGTAATACTGCACATGTTTCGGGTAACAATCAGTCCCATAAGAAGAGTTCAGGGGCACAGTGGAAATCCAAACTCACTTTCATAAATAAATATCACACTCACACTAGCAATAAGAAATGGGACCCATATTTTAAATGTTATTGTAAGATCCTAACCTAATGCATAACGTATGAATGCTAACTCCCCAGAATGCAAAAACAATTGCATTTAAGCACAACATGGTCAGCACAAGAGCAGAAACATTTCTAACCAGGTAATTCTGTATTTAGCAGCCTAAGCCCCTCGAGTTATTTCTAAGTACCATGCTAATTGTAGCTAAGGCAGTTAATAGCAAGCCTGTATTTGAGTTTCTCACATAGTATACATCTGCCTTTTTTATGAAATAGCAAAGTAAGCTATTCCTTTTCACAGCTCGTCCAGGCTGGAAAATAAACAGTGATGGGCCTAAGACCACTTTTTCTCACAGTACCCAATGTAGCCTTTGACTGAGGTTGTTTGGTGCTGGTTGGTGCTACAAATGGGTGTGACATCTGTTTTAATAGCCCTAGCACAAAGTTCCCTGGTTCAATCCCTGAATTTGTACACTATCTGATTACTCATTTTATCCTACCTTATCAAAGCAAATACAGCACGTACAGACGACACTAAAGCAATGTGACCTTAAGGATTTTTGGGCCCTCTGCAAGAAATATTTAGAGGGCCCTTGTTTGGAACATCTTTGAATTTCATTACCTATATTTTGCTAATTCAAGCCCTATGTCGCCAGGCACTATTGCCACAGGGAGCCTCTTGGAAGGTGTGGGCCCTGGGAAATTGCCCACTTTGCACATGCCTTTAAATGTCTCTGCACTGAAGTAGATCAACAAGAGTAAACAATCATGTTCACAAATGTGTGACCTCAAATCACATATTAATTACATGCAACTATAACTAAAACATCAAATGCATGTCAGGTCAGACAGTAGTGAGACATGATAATGAGAGAGCACTTATACTCAAATATTAATATACAATGTTTATGAACTAATGCATAATAATGCTGCATAGAAAATGTATTAATGTACTTTTGCTAAACGTGCGCTTGAAATGTGCCCACAGGGAGTGGCCACCAATGTATACAAGGACTAATGAAACTGACTAATAATAATGAAAATGAGATATTAAAGTATGATTTTACACCAATATTAAGAATTATATGTTAAGGTTTTGCTAATAATTAATTAGGCTTTAGTTAGCATGAGTCGAGGCCTAGCTGCCCGTTTTTTTCATATTAAATGTGTTTTTCTAACGTGCAGTGTGCTGACTTGCTGAAGGACATGTACTCGTATTTTTCCAAAGCTAAAGGATGAATGTAACCTTAGTAGATCTGTTCTCATGAAATTCGACTTGCTAGGAGAAACATTTTTGCTAAATGCAACACTGTAGACTAGTATCAGGTGCAAGGTCGCCTGAACCGGTACAGACAATGGACCTACTGACTGAAGATGCGAGAGGACCACGAGAGTATGAAATCATACCGGACATTCTGCCCCCTGGAGACGTCAATCATAAGAACCAATAAACTACGTGAGAACTTTTATGGGGTGACAATTTTAATGAAATCACTGCAAACCTATTGGATGGAGATAATGGGGTGCCATCCTCACCAATGAAGAATTAGGGGACTGTACAACAGAAAAGGGATAAAAACCTTTGACACGGGGAACCATGAGGAGAGATGCCATTGCGAACTTGTTATGACCCAGACACTTTGTCACTCTGCATAGAGACTTTGCTGTTTGTTTCTTCAAACTATCCTTGCCTTGCCTTGCCCGATATATACTTTTCCTCCTTATGAGGGAAATGTCCTTTTTACCCGTTTTGCTGTGTTTCCCTGACTGATGGCGAATCAACTGATGTCCTGAGGACGAAGACAGAGGCCCTAATTCTGAGTCTGACGGGCGGCGGAGGCCGCCCGCCAGACTTCCCCCCTCCGAAATACCGCTCCGCGGTCGAAAGACCGCGGAGGGTATTCCGAGTTTTCCCCTGGGCTGGCGGGCGGTCTTCGCAAGACCGCCCGCCAGCCCAGGGGAAAACTCCCTTCCCACGATGACGCCGGCTCGTAATAGAGCCGGCGGAGTGGGAAGGTGCGACGGGTGCAGTTGCACCCGTCGCGTATTTCAGTGTCTGCTTTGCAGACACTGAAATACTTTTAGGGGCCCTCTTACGGGGGCCCCTGCCGTGCCCATGCCATAGGCATGGGCACGGCAGGGGCCCCCAGGGGCCCCGTGACTCCCCCTCCCGCCATCCGGTTCCCGGCGGGAGAACCGCCAGGAACTGGATGGCGGGAGGGGGAGTCGGAATCCTCCATGGCTGCGGAGCGCGCTCCGCAGCCATGGAGGATTCCTACGAGCGGCGGAAAGTCAGCGGGAGACCGCTGGCTTTCCGCGTCTGACCGCGGCTAAACCGCCGCGGTCAGAATGCTCGTAGGAGCACCGCCAGCCTGTTGGCGGTGCTCCCGTGGTCGGTGGCCCTGGCGGCCACCGACCGCCAGGGTCGGAATGACCCGCAGAATCTGTATGCCGACCCATTACGGAGGGTAACTATAATGATGAAAATTGTAATTGTCTGATTGCATTTCCTTTCTAGGTACCAACTGCTTATTTTGACAGGGACCATAGTTAGATGTTTTCCAAATTAGTGTTACCAAATTGTTTTGCATGAAGCCCAACATCCCAATGCTAATTCGAGATTAGTTAAGGGGTTCACTAAACGAACGCAAACAGACAAATGACTGGTTCAATGTTTTGTTGAATAACGCACTAATGATACTCTGCTGAGGTTAACCTATGTTGACGTTGTGGTATGTTATAATGTTTGCGATTCTCGCCTTATTGAAATCTTATTCGAATTGCCATATTATGACTATGCTAATGTGTTTCTTTGTTTTGAGATTAATAAACCTGCTAGTAGAATTGTAATCAATAGGGAATAAACTTCATATAATCATACTAAACTGGTGTGGTTATTCATGACTGCAAGGTCATGGTGGTTCTTGAGTCTTAGTGATGACGTTATTGACATATTGATTGACATGTTAATCAGTTATCTCGTCCTAAGGAGTCAAAAGATTCATTGGCCTAAAATGAGTCCCAGAGTGAATAAAAGAATCAGAAAGGGACACTATCAATAACATGTCATCTTAGTAGTAAGGGAGCATGCCAATATTTCAGCTTAGGGAGGAAGGAAACATATCAATAAATCTTCAGACCTTCGATGAAAGAGAAAGAGGGTCTGAGGACAGGCGTAGAAAAAAAAAGAACGACTTGATAGGACTAAAGCATGAAACAGAGGAATTTGAATGGTAACTATCAGAGTGTTCACGACTAGGCCTGGGCAAAATTTAAAGTATGCTACCATATTTTGTGGAATTTCTGGAATTTCATGCTGTGCTTTTTGCTTGAAATTCCCAAACTAAACCGTTACATAATTCTGCACAATTCTGTGCCATTTGTGATAAAAATGTTCAACGAATGGCCCAATTCACAGTAAGCACACTCTTGGTTAAATACATCCTAGCACCGAAAACTAACACAAGGATTAATTGTGTGCTAAAATCTAGTGGAAAATGGAATTTCACATTATTAAGTGTAACTTTGAATAATTTTGCGTAATTATATAAGACAAAATTAAGCAAATTTCGAACACCCTTTTCATGACATCTCTGGAATGTAAATTTATATAGATGCATTTAAGACACTAAACATATAACAATTATATAAATGAAATAATAGCTAAAACTAATGCAAGCATATTGTTATATGCTCCATGATAAACTAAAAAAATATATATAGATCAGGTGACCCATTTTACTATTTCGGCTGGGTGCAAAAAAGATAAAAGCAAAAATAAAACCGAAAGCTTACAAACTGTCCTTTGGCACACCATTCTTCATTTTTTTTCCTGAAAGCAGGAACAGTCTTTTCCCTTTATGTTGAATAAGGTTAATTTCTTTCTGATCAATGAAGTGATTGTGCAATCTCCATGATATCTGTATTTTATCCTTAGTGCTGGGTGCACTTAAAGTGGCATAGGAATGGTCAATGTGTCTACCTTTTTGTTTTTGGCTTATTGACCACTGCTGAACGAAAAGCTCATATTCATTGGAACAGGTCCTATAGATCTGACACATTTAGAGATGGAGACATTTCTGGTGGATCGATTCTTTTTAGAACAGGGAGTTGAGTTTTCCCTGCCCTGCTTCTCAGTAGGATGGCTGACATTCATGTTGTTGGGTTGAATCGGGCTATTTTTATTATCTAAAGACTAGGTGCCATGGCCAATGAATTGAAGGATTGCAGCAAATTTACCAAATACACTTGGTAGCAGTGAAGGAAAGAATGAAGGAATAATATTCACTATAGTCTTAGAACCAGTTAGTAAACCAACTCCAGTGCTTTTAATGAAGTGCACTATGGCAGCGATGTTTAATAGTGTGCACAAAATCTACAACAGTATAAAGACTCTGAATTTACAGGAGTTTTAGAATTTCTGAAGCAAGGCTGACAGCTTGTTGAGTCGAAGCTTTTTGCCACTAAGGATAAGGGGACATCTTTCTGCATTGAAATCTAGGTGTTGTGCGAAATTCACATAATTTGGTTTTGCACACTTGTGCAAATTAAAAGCAAGATTACATCAAATTACGCATAATTTTGCAACATGTAAATCTGTCATTTCACTGTATATTTTAGCGTGGAGAGCATCCTTGTGTCAATTTTTCGTGCGACAATACATTTAAATAAGAGCACTGTATGCAAACAGCCACTTCTGTTTTGTTGTTCCTGTGCATTTTCAATCTGAATTACTTCAAATTGCACTTTTTGCAGTCCTTTTTTAACTCGAAAAATGAATAATTATGCAAAAAGGCATAATGGAGTAATTTGGGGAATATCATGTAACAAGAGAGTAACACAATATTCCCATAGTTAAGCACATTAGGAACGGTAATTCAAATTTTGCACATGTCTATATATTGCAAGCAGTGTGCTTATGTGGTGACATTCACTAGAGCTTATTTATTTTGCATGAGGTCTGGGTGATTAGCTACATGGCAGGAGTCTTGGAAAGAAATCTGTGTACAGATATATCAGTATCATTTGGCCATATGGCTCTCCTTTCAGGGTGTGACATAGTGCACCTTCAAAAAACATGCTGAATCTTTTCATTTAGAACTGTGTCGAAAATATTTTTCTTCCACAGCCGATTTGGAAATATTGTTGAATTAACCTTCGGCATGGAAGGCACTTTAAATTCTCTTGTGGATAGGATACAAAACACAGGCAAGTTGTTTGCTGAACTGCTCCAACTGTGTTCTGAGAACTCAACAACCTGCTGTTGAAAGCCCATCTCCTGGTCCAGCTTGCAGTGCGACTGCTGACGACCTTCTTGACGAATGCTGCTTGCGTGAAAACTGGAATAAGTGAGATTATAAAATTTCCACCGGAACGCACCTGGTACCTGTATCTTGAACGCACTCCATCACGGTCATCCTGAACTTCTGACTTTGACCCTGTGCAGTACAACCCGATAGCTGCAATTGGTACTTTGCGCCCCATGGTGCTATTTTTACTTTCAATTTTTGAAAAAATCATAATTCTGGATCAACTTCTTGAATGTTTGTCACTTTGGAGTATTTGTTTTTATTAAAATGTACTTAATTTTTCTAAATTGATTTGGTATTTTTCCTGTGTTGTGTTTTCACTTTGCTAATGTTTGAGTGCTGCATAAATAATTTACACATTGCCTCTAAGTTAATTTTTTGTGCAAAGCTACCAGAGGGTTAACCACAAATTTATTTAGTGACTTCTATGATTGCTACCAGAGGGTTAAGCACAGATGTATTTAGTGCCTTCTTTGGTTGCTACCAGAGGATTACACACAGATTTTTTTAGTGATTTCTATGATTTACCCTGACAAGAATTGTGATTATTTCATCAGTGAGGCTCTCACCCCTCTCAACTAATAACCTAATTCTATTTAACACCTGCTTTTTAGTGCCACACACTCTCACCTATCAAATTGTTAGGTCTACTTTAAGTTTGGTTTATAAGTATTACAAAGGACAGTGTTTCCTGGGCAAACAGGTTTATTTTGCCAGGTTGAAATAGCAGTTTACCACGTCATGCCTAGGTGCAGTATTAGGCTTTAAGACCTCTTTTACAGTGCTCCTTTAGAGGGTGGCAAAATGAGTGACTGAGCCCAATAGTAGAGTTTAATTTACAGGTATTGGGTAAATGTGGTGCTATTTATTATGGATTTACAAGTATATTAAATGTACTAATTAAGCAAATGCCAAGTCTAACATGCTTAGAGAGGAGAGCACAACCACTGGTTAGCAGGAGTAAAGAATGAAGAGTGATAAAGTAAGCAAAACAATTAGTTCAGCAAAAGAAGGCATAATCTGGGGTTATGCCACACAGAAAATGTAATTTCCAATAAACACATGTCCTGAAAACTTTACACTTCCCCTGAACGAGATGGGAAAGCCTGACGGTACATGCAAAATGGAAACAGAATGGCCTGTTAGGGCTAAAACATGGAAATAGTGGAACTTGAACAGCAACTCTTATAGTGTTCACAACACAGTGGTGTGCTAATGGATCTCCAGATCAGAAAGTATGCTTCCACATCATTCAATAAAATGTTGTAGGTCCATTTTTCTAAATGGAATTTCATTTGTGGTGTCAACAAAGATCTCATGTTCATCCTCATTAAATTGCAACCAATGGCTTTTCCAGGTAAGTGGAGCAGGAAGGTCTGTGTCATCTTTAACCCCTTCCATGCTGAGGACAGCTGGGAGCCATCCTCAGCCATGGTGTTCGTGTCAGGAAGTTCCTCTGCTGCTTTACAAAGAAGCCTCAGGCGTTGGGGAACAGCTTCTCCAACTCCTGAGGCTGTTTTTGGTTTTCATTGAAATGACATGCAGCTCATGTAGCCTTCTGAAGTCATTTGAATGAAAATTAAAGTGAAATGAGCCCATCAGCTCATTTCACTTTCCCTGCCTCAGTGCTCAGGGACTATCTCAGCCCCCCGAACACCAAGGCAGGTAGGAGCGGTGTTGTTGGAAAGAGGAGAATCTCTCCTTTTCAATGGTTCCCCTCCCAAGTGGATCCCTGCTTCAGATCACTGCAGGAGGGTGACCCCCAAGCAGGGATCCTGGGAGGGGGAGCAACCCCTTGGGCAAGGGCTTTTACGCTCCCATTTATCTTTTGGCTCAGTTCAGTCTTTCTGCCCTGCCAGGGGGCAGATAAGGGCATAGGCCCTGATTTGCCATTCCTGGAGAGGGGGGGGGAGTGGACTAGGCACCAGGGACTAATCTTATTTATAATGTATAGGGGTAGGAACTGGACAAAATGGGCATGCCAATGCCCTACCCCAATATAAGTGAGCACAGTCTCTAGGCTACCCCTGGGGAGCAGATGGGTGTAACTAGCCTTGATCTGCCCCTCCCCCAGGGGGGTAGAAAGGCCAGTAGACACCAGGGATCTTTTAATATATATATATCAGAGGTGGAGGCCGCCACCAAAGTAGCATGGCCCTGCCCCCACCCAAACGAAATGGGTCCTATTTCTTTCAGGGGGGCAGAACGCCTACTAGGCACCAGGGATTATTTTTAGTCTAGGGGTGAGGGCTGCCCAGATTGAGCCTGGCACTGCCTCTACCCCCAAAATGGGCACAGTCTTTCTGCCCCCCCAGGGGCAGATAGGGTACTTACCCCAGGTGGGGGCAATGCTGGGTGTTACGAATGTTGTGGATTCCTGCAGATTCTGGAAGATTCCATCACAGAAATTTAAGGAAAAATTGTGATTTCAGGAAATGTTTGAGGTTTGGAGGGTATTGTGGGGAAGAAAATCTAATGAGATCCATGCAAGTCACACCATCCTTGATTCCCCTATGTGTCTAGTTTTCAAAAATGTACACGTTTGCTAGCTTTCCCTAGGTGCCGGTTGAACTAGGGTCTAAAATCTAGAGCTGCCCACATTGTAAAATAAAGGTGCATGCATGTTGCGTTTTGGGGCATATCCTGTTGTGGGAACTAAGCCTACCCACACAAGTGAGGCACCATTTGTATCTGGAGACTCAGGTGAATGCTCGGTAGAAGGAAGTTCGTGGCTCCCCTCAGATTCCACAATTTTGCCTCACAGAAATGTGAGGAAAATGTGTTTTATAAGACACATTTTGAGGTTTGCACAGGATTCTGGGCAACAAAACATGGTGGGAGCCCAACAAGTCACCCCATCCTACATTTCTCTAGGGGTCTAGTTTTAAAAAATGTATAGGTTTGCTAGGTTTCTTTTGGTGGCAGCTGAGCTGCAGCAAAAATCTACAGCTAGGCACTTTGCAAAAATGAGTCAGTTTTCAGTGGAAAAATGTGATGTGTCCACATTACGTTTTGGGCCATTTCCTGTCACAGGCATCAGGCCTACCTACACAAGTAAGGTACTGTTTCAATTGGGAAACTCAGGAAAATGCTGGGTGGAAGGAGGTTTGTGGCGCCCTTCAGATTTCAGGACTTTGCATCACCGAAATGAGAGAAAAATGTGTTTTTAGACAAAATTTTAGGTTCGTAAAGGATTCTGGTGACAGAACCTGGTGAGAGCCCCGCAAATCACCCCATCCTACATTTCTCTAGGGGTCTAGTTTTCAAAAATTTACAGGTTCGCTACGTTTCAATTGGTGGTGGCTGAGCTACAGCACAAAACACACAGCTAGGCACTTTGCAAAAATCAAATCAGTTTTCAGCAGCAAATGTGATGTGTCCACATTGCGTTTTAGAGCATTTCCTGTCATGGGCACTAGGCCTACCCACACAAGTGAGGTACCATTTATATCAGGAGAGTTAGGGGAATGCTGGGTGGAAGGAAGTTTGTGGTTTCCCTCAGATTCCAGAACTTTGCAGCACTGAAATATGAGAAGAATGCATTTTTTAGACAAATTTTGAGGTTTGCAAAGCATTCTGGGTGACAGAACCTGCTAAAAGCCCCACAAGTCACTCCATCCTAGATTTTCCTAGGTTTCTATGTTTCATAAATGTACAGGTTTTATAGGTTTCCGTAGGTGCCAGCTGAGCTACAGCTCACAATCCACAGCTAGGCACTTTACAAAAAATAAGTCAGTTTTAAGTGGAAAAAATTGCTGTCCACGTTGCATTTTAGGGCATTTTCTGTAATGAGGCACTAGGCCTACCCTCACAAGTGAGGTACCATTTTTGTCGGGAGACTTGAGGGAACACAGAATAGCAGAACAAGTGTTATTACCAATTGTCTTTCTCTCAATTTGTGCCTGCCAAATTTAAGACAGTTTGAAAGAAAGAAGGTATTTTGAGAAATGCCCTCTAATTCACATGCTAGTATCGATACCTGCAAATTCAGAGATGTGCAAATAACCACTGCATCTAAATTCCATATCTGCTGCCCATTTTGGAAATACATTGGTTTCCTTTATACCTATTTTTCATTCTTTATATTTTACCAGATTAATTGCTGGATACGCGGTACACAATGAAAACCCATTGGAAGGTGCAGCTCAGTTATTGGCTCTGGGCAGCTTGGATTCTTGGTGAACCTATGAATCCTAAATATTCCTTCAACCACAAGGGTCTAGTGGATGTACAAGTATATTGCTTTTTTAAAGTCTACTGTGGATAGAAGAAGCTACAGATGAAAATGCAAATAGAAATGGCTATGTTTTTCTACTCAATCTGAATATTATTTTTCATTCGGCTGTTACTTTTTTTAGGAAAACCTTGAATGATCCACACAAATGACTTCTTTCTGAATTTGGAATTTTGTCTACTTTTTTAGAAATATATAGCTATCCAGGATCCATCATTGGTTTTACACTTATTCCTGTCACTAGCTGAAAGGAGGTTGAAAGCACAAAACATAGGAAAAATGGCGTTGGACTTTTTTGCTTATGCAGGGTCATCCCACTCTATTTGCCTCCTGCCTCTAATCTTTTTCTGACCTGTTGCTGTTGGCTTTTGAACTCTGAGCACTTTACCACTGCTAACCAGTCCTAAAGTGCATATGCTCTCTGTGTAAATTGTATGTGATTGTTTTATCCATGATTGGCATATTTGATTTACTAGTAAGTCCCTAGTAAAGGGCACTAGAGGTGCCAGGGCCTGTAAATCAAATGCTACTAGTGGGCCTGCAGCACTGGTTGTGCCAACCACATGAGTAGCTCTGTAATGATGTCTCAGACCTGCCACTGCAGTGTCTGTGTGTGCAGTTTTAACTGTAAATTAGATTTGGCAAGTGTACCCACTTGCCAGGCATAAACCTTCCCTTTTCTTACATGTAAGGCACCCCTAAGGTAGGCCCTAGGTAGCCCCAAGGGCAGGGTGCAGTGTATGGTTAAGATCGGACATATAGTAATGTGCTTTATATATCCTGACAGTGAAATATTGCTAAATTTGTTTTTCACTGTTGCAAGGGCTGTCCCTCTCATAGGTTAACATGGGGGCTACCTTTAGATCTGATGAAAGTGTAGATTCCCCTTGGGAGAGGATGGGCATATGGAGTTTGGAGTCTCTGAGCTCAAAATTTAAAAATACATCTTTTAGTAAAGTTGATTTTAAGATTGTGTGTTTGAAAATGCCACTTTTAGAACGTAAGCATTTTCATTCTTATACCATTTCTGTGACTCTGCCTGTTTGTGGATTCCCTGACTGGGTCAATTTGACAGTTGGGCTGGTTGCACCTCACACTAGACAGTGACACAAAGGGAGCTGGGGTGTAGTCTGCATTTCCTGGTGAGCCATCTGTGCTAGGAGGGAGGGGAGGAGTGGTCACATACACCTGAAAGGGCTGTGCCTGTCCTCACACAATGCAGTCTCCGACCCCCTGGTGAGTGTCTGAGGCCTGGCCAAGGAAGGATTTCACATTCAAAAGAGACTTTACTTTGAAGTAGGCCTACTTCAAAGGAGAAATTTGGTATAAGAAGGGCACCCAAAACCACAGACTTTAGGTCACTTCTGAACATCAAGAGGAACCTCTGCCTGGACAAGAGCTGAAGAGCTGAGGAGAAGTGCTGCCCTGCCTGTGATTGTGCTTTGTGGAGCTATCCTGCAGTTGCTGCTTCTGCCAGAGTAAGAGGGCAACGACTGGACTTTGTGTGCCTTCCATCTTGTGAAGAAATCTCCAAGGGCTTGAATTAGAGCTTGCCTCCTGTTGTTTGAAGTCCCAGGGACAACAAAGACTTCTTTCTGCCAGCACCTGGAGTCTCTGGAGAGACTCCTGCTCTGACAAGTGGTGCCCTATCCAGTCCTTGGGCCCTTGAGAGGAAGGCTGGTGGAAATCCAAGGAAATCGACTTCGCGTGATTTCGGACCGACACCGCTGCTAAATCCGGTGACGCCGCCTGCAACCGACTCTGTGATCTTTGCTGGAACGTGACGACTTTCGCATGCCCGATGCTGCTGCAGCCCGCTGAAGTACAAGACTCTGTGGAAATAGCCGCACTACGTCGTGACCGACGCCACTCGAAGTGCGTGGATTCAGTGTTTAGCACAGACGCCGCGATCCTCGACTTCGCGCATCGCCTTGTTTTCACTCTTCACTAAAGGTACTGTACTTGGGGGTCTACGCGGCTCTGTGTCTGGCGCCGCTGGTGTCAGATTCTTGGGAACGACTCCGTTACGACGCTGTGTTAATACATCATCGAAGCATTTTGTGTTTCTAATCGCAATTTTTTAGTTTAATCTTTAAAAATTCATAAATTGTGTATGTCGGATTTATGTTGTTTTGGTCTTGTTTTGTTTAGATGAATATTTCCTATTTTTCGGAACCTGAGTTGTGTCATTTTGTAGTGTTTTCATTAAGTTCCTGTGTGTGTTGGTACAAATACTTTACACCTAGCACTCTGAAGATAAGCCTATTGCTCTGCCAAGCTATCGAGGGGGTAAGCAGGGGTTAGCTGAGGGTGATTCTCTTTTACCCTCACTAGAGCGAGGGTCCTTGCTTGAACAGGGGGTAACCTGACTGTCAACCAAAGACCCCATTTCTAACAAATGGGATACGTCACAGTAAAATGCCAAAAGTGTGTTGAAAATTTTGGTTTTGTAATTCTACTCTGCCTGTTCCTGAAAGCTGAGAAGATGCTGATTTTACCACTGCAAACCCTTTGTTAATACTGTTTGCAGGAGAAAAAAATAGATGCTTTATTCTTAAGCACTTTTTTCCCATTTTTCCCAAAAAACGAAGGCCCACATTTATTCTTTTTGACGCAAAACTGCGCAATAACAGTTTTTTGTCAAAAAGTATAACACCAGCTTGCATAGTTCCAGAGCGCTTGCTGGGCTCCAAATTTATGAAATGCTGCAAGCCAGCGCAAAGGGTGGTCTAGCTTAAAAAAAATGACATTAGCTGGGTGGGGATGGCTGTATGGGAGAAGGGGGTTTCGCACAAAAAAATTATGTTAGGCTGGTTAGAAGCAAAGAAAATGCCTCTAACCAGCCTAGCCTCATTTTCTGATGCACAACCATCCATACCACATGACTCCTGTCTTAGAAAAGACAGGAGTCATGCCCACCACGCCAATGGCCAGCACAGGGGACCAGTGTTCCCTGGGCATGACCGTTGCACCCTTTACACTTTAATTAAAAAATATACACTTACCTATACTTACCCTACTAACCTGGGATGTTGTCCCCCATCCTCCAGTGTACCTCTGGTGTGGGTGTGGGTGTTCCTGGGGCTTGTGGAGGGCACCTGTGGATCCATTCCATGGTGTTCAACCATGGAAATGGGTCCACAGGTCCCCTGGCACCTGGTGTGACCCAGGCATTAAATAGTGGTGCAAAGTGAGCTTTACGTCATTATTTAGCTCCTCCTACCACATGTGCATCATTTTAGCATGGGGATAAATATGGGGCTATAGGGTTAGCACCATTGTTTAGATGGGAACACCTACCTTGCATCTCATTGACGCAAGGTAGGTTCATGCATTTAAAAAATGGTGCAAACATCAATATTTTGACGTTCAATGGGTCTAACATCAAAAAATAAATATGGAGTTTGCTTTGCACTGAATTTGTGTTAAAAAAAATTACACTAGTTCAGCACAAATGGAGTATAACTATGCCTCTTAATGTTAACTGTATTTTGGTGAATTTCTCAGTCCTCTCCAGGGGAATCAACAATGGGTACCCTTAGAATTCCCACTATGTTGTGAAAAAAGGACTCAAATTTGATGTGGATACCTTATGTGACGAAATGTTATGGGGGCCTAAGCATGAACTATCCCAACCAAAAAAAGGCTTAGCAAGGGGGGGAAACTTAGCAGTGAAGGGAGTGCATGAATACCAATACCACAATATTGACGACACACAATATCAAGGACAAAATATAAAAAATAAAATATTGACAGGTAAGTAATTCCAGATTTTCTATACCTAACTCTACATACACACACATGTGTGTGTGTGTATATACCTATAATAGAAATGAGTACACTGTTCCAGAAAAAACTGTCAATGAGGACGAAAGAGAGATTGAAAGTGATATTGTAGTAGTGCTCTCAAGCATCACAATAGGATACTAAGCATCATCATCGGGCTGACTCCTCATCAGACCGGCACTGCAACATCTGACGGGCCACCACACAAGTGGTGGTGGCACTAAACCAAAAGTTGTATCGCAGATCCAATCGAGTCTGCAGTACGTGCTGACAAGGGAGGAAAGGAGAGTGAAGGGTATATTAAAATAGGCTCTGAGCACCTAATGCCTCAATTTAATGCTCAAAGTAAGGGTCAGGCCAAGATTAAAAATAAATGCAGGAGTACTTGGGGGAAGTGATGTCCCCTGTACTCCTAAAAAACGGAAAGGAGGAAAAGTATTCACTCCTAACACTGGAGGGTCGACATGTTTGGCGCCTCTACGGTAAAAAATTGATCCAGGGACGCTTCATCAGGACCGTAAATTGTAACTTCTCCTTAAAAAACAAACAACAAAACGGTAAATGCTGGAAGGTCACTTACAGTCCGTGGACCAGTCGTCACAGTCAGTAAAGTTGTAGGTCGCCCTGCGTAAGAGACAGAAACAGAAATAAAGACAAAAACAACAATAGGACATTCATTGGTGTCTCAAAAAAAGAAGTAAAACGTAGTGAGCGTGATCGGCATCAAACCCCAAAGAAATAACCAGGTGCATTAGATATGACATGAAAGGCTTGCCATCCCATGTGGAGACAGGGCATCATAGGGACGCGTAAACCTCATACTAAAGGAGAGTTCACTACATATGGAAGAATTGCAGCAAAATATATAGTCAAACAATTGATATATAACAACATAATGTTTAGGTATCGTTTTCCAAAAAAACATCACATTGACTGAATGGATACATGATGTCACCATGTATGTAGATAGATAGTACGTCTATGGGGTGGTGAGTATTATCCAAGATCCCTAGTGATAAGAGTAACAGAATGATATATCAGAGCAAGGAATCCACCCAGTATACACGGGTCAGTAAGGATGTAGCAAATGTGGACACAGGTAGCCGCAAATAGTCATAATCGGGTAAAATTTAACCAATATCTAGTAATGCGGGGCCAAAACAGTAAGTCAGAAAAGTGCACTAATGTCAATCCACGTCGCTAGCTGATGTTTCAATATAAGCGCGTTGGCTGGTAGTTACCGATAGCGTGCTCGCGAGTAGTTCGGTAACAGCCTTCAGTATAAGAGAGGTCCGTCAAAACGAAATGCTGGCAATATGCCTAACCGTAAACGAAAAAGAAAGAAAAAACATAGAGTACAGACTTACTTCTAACCTCCCGGTAGTCCGCCGTGCACCTACCCGAGGTCGCGTGCTTCACAACAAAGGCGAAAAACTATCCTCTCTCAAACGTGAACTGATCAAAACCATCATGCATGGGACAATCATGACCGAATACCTGAGAGCTAACATTGCCCCGAACGGTTTATTGGTTTCCAATGTGCCTAGGATCCTCCTGCAGGATTTGTCCTTCAGGAAAGACTGGGCACAGATTGCATGGAAATGCACTTGTGACTGGCTAGTGTTGATTATCAACACCTCGAAACGGCTAGCCGAGTCTATTACCATTCAGATCAACTGTGTGGAGAGCTCTATTAAAACTACAGTGACTTTAGTGGCATTTAAGAATCACCTTTCGGAAATCAACACGGAACTCAATGAAACCAAAGAGTTCCTCACACAACAGAAGATGTCCAAATGACAAAAAGACATTGGCAAGTTTGAACGAGAGAAAGTTTATCCGTACATCAAGGAGGACTTCGAGACTGATTCTCAATCGCGGTCATCAGACGAGTCCTCGATACTCAACAAAAAAACACGGAATTACAGCAGTAGCTCCTCCTCTGATGGATGGAGTACTGATGAGAGTACACCCCAACCTTACTTTAATTTTCCTCAGTACCCTCACAATCAACCACTCTTCTGGCAACCCCCCTACCCATTTTTTCAGCCTCGACCCTATGCCACCTTTTGGGCCTTTTTTAGGCCGCTGCCCGGGCAGAGGAAGAGGCAGAAGGAGAGGAAGAGGCAGGAGAGTACATTGGGGATGAGAAGAACCACAGATGATCACCAGGAGCCAGAATAAGATCACTCCTCAGAGGACCTAGTGGTGAATTTGTCCCACAGACATTTGTCTGCGGACGAATCAAAAGTCCTGAACAGAGGTCTAGGCTTCGTCCCCACTCCTTCTGAAGACCCTTTTCGCCTTCATTGCGAGTTGTCCCAATTTTTTAGAAAAGTTCGTCTACACTTTTTCTTCAAAGACCGACCTGAGCCTCCCGTCATTCACGATACAGGCTTAAAGAAACCCTCTACCTTCATGCCTCCAGCTCATTCGCTTCCCTGTGAATTCTTAGCTTTTGAAAAAGCTGTCCTGTCAGATCTTGAGCAGATTACCCCCAAACGACCTTTTAATAATTTACCGGCCCCCGAGCGGGAAGCACTCAAGACTCTATCTAAAGACTCGTCTATAGTCATCAAACCGGCTGACAAAGGAGGAGAGATAGTCATTATGGATGCATCTGATTATAGGCAGGAATGTCCGCCTTTTGAGTGACACCACCTATTATGCACCCCTTACTCGAGACCCTACAAACTCGTTACAGTTACAGATAAAAAGTATGGTCAATGAGGCAAAAGGAAATTCCTGGATTACTTTAAGGGAGGCAGAATTTTTGGAGAGTACCCATCCCCGTATTCCATATTTTTACTGCCTCCCTAAAATCCATAAGGGTACTCTACCGCCCCCTGGCCGTCCTATTGTATCTGGCATTGGCTCGGTCCTGGAACCACTATCAACCTTTTGTGATTCATTTCTTCAACCATTAGTAAAGTGTTCCAGTACCTATCTTAAAGACACTAAGGATGTCCTGAACCTAATTGAGGTGATCAACTCTACAATCCAAGTTGAGGTGCTGATCACATTAGATGTAGAGTCTCTATACACAAATATTCCACAGGTTGCCACCTTACAGGTCGTTGAGTCCGCCCTTCTTCAGCACCCGTGGACTTCACTGACTCCGGTACACTTTGTGATGCATTGTGCTTCCCTGGCCATGACACAGAATTATTTCCAATTTGAAGATACTTTGTACCATCAGACTCGAGGGACTTCGATGGGGAGCACTTTTACCCCTAGTCTGGCATGTTTATACATGTACCAGTTTGAAAAAACTTTAATCTTACCAGCATCGAATCCTTTCTTTGATAATATTAAATTATGGCGCCGTTATATAGATGATATTCTCATCATATGGCAAGGATCCCTTCAGACCGTTGACCGGTTTACCAGCTGGATCAATACACTAGATCCCTTCTTGAGATTTACAGCGCACGTTTCCACCACACAAGTACCCTTTTTGGACTTATTGATCCAAATTGTGAATGGGAAACTTGTTACTGATACCTATCACAAAATCACTGACTGGAATAGTTTGCTTT